>NC_069382.1:117481285-119981285 GCF_027475565.1 Acinonyx jubatus | reverse complement strand
GTGCCCCAAATAGCCTGAGGTTCCTGTACCTGCCAGGAAGTTACATTTTTTTAATTCACCTGGTAAGGCTGCTGGGAACTTTGTAAGGAAGTTATCAGGCCAAAATTTCCAAAGGGCTTCATTGGTTCCGTAAAGTCAACTTTAGTTCTTTAAAGCTGTCTGATCATATCTGAGTCTATGCCTGTCTCTTTCAAATAGGACATTCCAGTCAAAGCCTTAGTAAAATAACCAGTGTTAGAAGAAGAGATTCTTATTGAGCTTCTGCAAATAATTATAATTGCCATGAAAGAAAGAATGCTCACTGAGAGTTTTTTGAATTCTAGAGGGTTCAGATAAAGGGGAAAAGATAAATGTTTTAATTTGTTTACAAAGCATTTTTAAAATCAATTTTTTATAAGTTGTAGATATCTTAAGTTTTTTTAATGTTTATTGTTAGAGAGAGTGCACACACACACATGTGCAGGCGTGCACACACACATGCACATATGTACGAGTTTGGGAGGGGCAGGGGGAGAGAGACACACACACAGAAATTGAAACAGGTTCCAGACTCTGCTGTCAGCATAGAGCCCGACGCGGGGCTTAAACCCACAAACTGTGAGATCATGACCCAAGCCAAAGTCAGACGCTCAACTGATTGAGCCACCCAGGCACCCATATAAGTTGTAGATATCTTAAGGGAAAAAGTTTCCTTAAATCTTGAAGAGCAAACATTAGACAACCAGCAATGTTTCAGATAAAAGTCATAAAAACTATAATTATCCTCCTCAATTCATTTAGTCCAATGTTATTTATTCTTCTTTTGTTTGAATGCAGTTTTTCCATTAGTTCCAGAAACTTTTAGTTTAGTTTTGTGATCTTAAGCATATCAGAAACTTGTATTTGTCAAAAGTACTTTTCATGAATCTCCTTGAGGCTGAAACACATCCATAAGAGCATCAGAGGGAAACAGTGATCATAAGTGGCAAAAGACTGAAAATGGCCATGGTTAAATGCCTGATGAGAATTCATTTTAATACAGTTGACAAGAATATTTGTTTATTTTTATGACATACAACATTTTAATAATTAGGATTTCAAATAATTAGGATTTCATAGCATTATACAAGAACATATTAAAACTTTAGGCATGGGATGTCTGGGTGGCTCAGTTGGTTGAAGGTCTGACTCTTGGTTTCGGCTCAGGTCATGATCTCACTGTTCATGAGTTTGAGCACTGTGTTGGGCTTGACAGTGTGGAGCCTGCTTGGGATTCTCTCTCTCCCTCTCTCTCTGTCCCTCCTCTGCTTGCTCTATCAAAATAAATAAACCTAGAACGATTAAAAAAAATGGAAAACTTTAGGCATTTTATATACTTTTCTTTTTTTAAGATCTTATTTTTTAAATAACCTCCACACCCAACATGGGGCTTGAACTCACAACCTTGAAACCAAGAGTTGCATGCTTTACTGACTGAGTCAGCCAGGCACCCCAGGAATTTTTTAATACTTTCTAGTACAGTTATAGCATCCATTCATACAATATAACCTAAGAAGGTTTATCATCCCTTATCTGATGATGCTTCCCATGTAGTTTAACATAGCAAATAAACAAGCCTAATTAGTCAAAAAGACTTAATTCAGTATGTGAATATTTGGGAAGTCTGTACAATCAGAATTTTAAAGCACATGCCTCAATAGGATCACAGATCATTACAAAACTTAAAACTTAATTATCTGTTTAACCAGTGTGTTCATAAGAGATTCTAAAGGCAAATACAAAAGATTACACAGTTGTTAGAAAAACTTAGCTCTTTTAATATTGAGAAGATAAAACCATCTTAAGTAATTGAAGACCTCATAAGGAAAAAACATAAAAACTGATTCCCTAGATAAAGAAATGCCTTTGTTCATGATTTTTTATCAAGAGCAGACAAACAATCCAAGAAAACTTTGTCTTTTTAACAGTGAGAAACTGAATTCTACTCTTACACCAGTGTACTTTTAAAACTTATTCATTACAGTCTTAGGCCTGTCTACATATAACATTCTTTTCTAAAGATTCCCCTTTATAAACCTACTACAACTTTCCATTTTCATTTAGATTTTGTCCTAAATTTTCCCTCTCTAAATAACCAGTCTCACTTCAGGATGAAATCACTTTTTTTTTCTGCAATAAAGATGTATTTTCATGTCTTATACCTTTCTTATATCTCTCTTGCTTTCCTACATGCAGAGTTGCTTTCCTTATCATTTCTAGCAGTCTCAATTACATTCATCAGAATTTTAATTTTTAGAGACTTAAGTCTCCAGTGAAAACTAAGTAGTAGCCAGTTGTGAACTCTTACATCAGAATTCTTTATATTGGCAAATTCATAACTTCTAGAAACATGTTTTTTTCATAGTGTAACTTTAAATAACATATAAAACATGTTTCTAATAGACCCAGGTATCTTGAGTTTCTCTGTAATAAGGCAAATGCAGACAAACTTGTGTTTAGTAATTGTTTTAGTATTTTATCTTATTTGGAAAAGACTTAGATATTTGATGAATTTAATCCAATTTATCATTTAACCTAGCAAAACTTAAAAGTTTCAGGTCACTAAAGATTTGAAAGATGTTAAAAGTTCACCTATAAACCTTTTTATTTATTGAACCTATTTGCTCTTTAACAATTACCATGAAAAGTTCATGACACAGAAAAAATTAACCATGATTTTAAGTCATTTTTGTTGACAAATTGCAACAGAGATAACATGAGCTTATTTGGCCTATAGTAAACCTTGACAGAATAAACATTATATATTTAATTCTGATAAGTCTAAAGACATGTCTATTTTAATTAAACCAACAACCTTGACTTTTAATTTACCAAAGATTATCCCAGAGCATGTGAACTTGAAAGATATTTGGGTTAATTTTTATCATTTTGAGTTTTATTTATTTATTTTTCAAAGTGTATTTATTTTGAGCGAATATGCACCTGTGAGTGGGGGAGGGGCAGAGAGAGAGGGAGAGAGACAATCCCAAGCAGGTTCTGTGCTGTCACCATGGAGACTGACGTGGGGCTTGAACCCACGAACTGTGAGATCATGACCCGAGCCAAAACCAAGAGTTGAATGCTTAACCCACTAAGCCACCCAGGTGCCCCTCTTTTTGAGTTTTAGAGTGCCCAGTTTTTACAAGTACTTGCCTTTAAACCAGTTAAATAAAGCTCCTTTACAAATTAATTTTAGCAATACCATCTGGAGGTAGAGAAAATACCTCATATTTATAGGACATATGGGCACATATACAAACAAAACTAGCCTTTGTTTCACTAATATTTGTGGAGAGGATATTAAAGGTTCAAATTCTAAATATCTCTCTTCTACAAAACAAATTTAATTATAGGATGGCATTATAATTTATGGATCCATTAATTAGTCATTTCCTACTTTCCAATTAGAACATAGCTGGTTTTGTCCAAATATGCCAAAAGCTGCAACGACAAAAAACTAAAGCCCCAGAATGCCTTTGTGAGCCTTGGTTCCTCACCAAAAGTTGGGGGCTCATCAGCTGACCCAAAAAGCTTCCGAATTTCTGGTTGCTTAGTCTTATAACGGGCTTTCTCTAATTATGTGCACAAGAAAACATATTCAGACATGTCAAAGAGAATCATAGGAGTTTGTTACTGTTATAATTCTGGTTTGGTATTTAAATTATTAACTAAATTAAAAATAATTATTTGGTGGGAAGAAACTAGCCGTTATTGAATGCATAGTGAATATTAGGCACTTTGTTACTGATTTCATCCTCTCTTACAGCCCTGTAAGGTAGATAATATGTTTCCTGTTAACAAGGTTCATACTATCTGATTCTGAACAATTATTAGCTAAGAGAGCAGGGATTTGATTTGAAGTCTGTTTGAATCCAAAGTTCATGTTTGTTTGTTTGTTTGTTTCTTTCTTTCAGGTAAGCCGCTGCTCTGTAAAGTTTCAGGTTGTTTGATAAAATTTGGGCTCTGTAGTTTCCCTTCTCTTACCATTACCTGTAAATAGAATTGTGACTTCTAGGATACTGTCCCTTTTACTTTCATTGTTGTTAAGTTAGTAAACATTATATAGAATTAATAGGTCCTAGTTAGAAAAAGGAGATTGTTTTTACATCTTTAGATGAGTGTGTATAAGATAATTTATAATAACATATAATAATTTTCACGTTGGGATACCGGGCAAATGTAACTCTTGTTTTTCAGATTTTAGCTTACGCATCCTGAGTTGCCCTCCCATACCCCTCAGATTGGGTGAGGGCCCCTTGTGTTACGCTCTCAGAACACCCTCCACTCTTCCTTCAGGGCACTTTGAACCTCCACTTTTAAATTTAGTGGTGTTTAGTTGTACCTCTTTTTCATCTCATGTTTTCTCTAGGATGAATATAGTGTGTAGGATTTAAATGGACTTACTGTAATTCTGTAACATCGACTTACCATGCAAGCTCTAGCTGCATCTCAGGTTATGGCAGGGGCACATGCGCGGAATGAACCTGAACTGCTCTGAAGTCGAGTCCACATACGTCTTTTTCTTCCAGAGAAAACAAAGGTCAGAGTCCTGAAGAAACCACAGAAGGAGATACTGAGTTGTTAAACATTACATACATTTTGTTGAATGTTAATGAAATACAAAATGAGAATTATAGCTCAAGCTATATGTCCTGCTAATGTTAATGAGCAAAGCATGGTTGCCAAACCAAATAACAAAAACCTAAAAAAATCACAGAACATACCACAAAAGACAATAAATGTTATATTTTCTAAAAGACTCAGCACAAATACAAACCTTATATGTAGGCCTATTATAAATACACATTGCTGTGTTAGTATTTATAGCTCACCTTAGTATTTAAAACTTGACTTCCAATCTAGAATAGATTCATTCTGTTCTGTTCATTTTGGCCAATTATCTTCTTTAAAATATTTATCACAATTTGTAATTATGTATTTATGTGTGAGTTTACATGTTTAATGTCTGTCTCCTTGAGACTGTAAGCCCTACAAAGGTAAAAGACCATACCTGATTTGCTCAAATCATGCACGGGCTGCCATCCATGCCTGCCAGACAGTTCTTACATAGACAATTTGTTTCTTGAACGTTGAATGGCTAGGCTTAGCACTACCTGTAACCTGAGCCATCTTTAAATAGGGAAGGGTCGAATTTGGCCTTTGTACCATGAGTGTTAATAACGTTAAAAAAGATAAACAAGATAAATTTCTTGTTAAAAATTCTTTCCTGTTAAAAACTTACAGTTTTAGATCTGTATAGAGTCATTATGTACTTTACAGATCCACGGCCAATTCTGGGTTTAATTTGTGAGACTGCCAGAAACTCCCAAAGGCTGGCTCCATGCATTAAGACAAGTAATTGAAGAGAATGTCTGCTGGATTGGTGAAGATAATTGCCACTGGAAACATTATTTTTTACGGAGGGATGGTGCAGTCCAGAGGATTTGAATCTGTCTGGAAAATACTTATGAGGTGCCTTAAGACTTGTAGATTTTAGTTAAGAGCATGTTATAGTGCCTTAAAGACTTAAATTTTTAATTATTTGTTTTTAAAAATTACATACATGGTACATCTTTGTTGTAAACATGAGTTGGGGTGGTTTCAATCCACCATTTACCAGGTAAGTTACTGTATGTAACTTATCTTTTGATTATGGCCTTTATACTCTTCAAGTGTTCTCTTCCTGATATGTGTGTTATCTCAGTTTATCTCTGGCACTCTAGCTATCAGAATATCATGAGAAAAATCAGGATGCTGGAAAGAACACATTTACAAAAATATCCCTGGTTTTTGCGGTCATCAGGGTGTTCATGGCAAACAGTGGCTGATAACTTGAAAATGTCAAGGAGCTGCTTAGAAGATTTCCTGACGAAGAGCTGTGTGGCGCTGTGTCCTTCCAGTAGTCACCAGCACTTTTACTTTCCCTCCTTAGTTTTAGCATCTTCTCCTTTTGGCAAACTGCCTGGATGGAGATGCCACTGCTTCCTGGTCCTAAGTCAGTCCACTGGCCCCAACTTGTCTAGCTACTCTCTTTCCCGGGATGCTCCCTGGGCCATGGAGCATGCACACGGAACACTAGCTGACAATGCCCAGGGGCTAAGCCATGCCATTTAATGTGTCTTCCATTCAGTTTGGAGCAAGTCGCTGGGTTAGGATAGTGTTTCTCAAGTTACCCATAGTGAAGGATGACTTTTGTTTATATTTTCAGTCTATTGTAGACTGGTTTTTTATAAAAAAAATTTAAAAATCAATTGTTAGAAAAATAAAACAGGAAATAAAGACAAAGACAAGAATAGCCTTAATTTTTATTTTTTTATTTTATTAAAAATGTTCTTTAATGTTTATTTGAGAGAGAGAGAGAGAGAGAGAGAGAGAGAGAGAGAGAGAGAGGCAGAGCATGAGCACGGGAGGGGTGGAGAGAGAAGGAGACACAGAATATGAAGCAGGCTCCAGGCTCTGAGTTGTCAGCACAGAGCCTGACACGGGCCTCGAGCCCACGAACCATGAGATCATGACCTGAGCCGAAGTAGGATGCTTAACCAACTGAGCCACCCAGGTGCCCCAAGAATAAGCCCTAATTTTTATTATTAGATTCAAAAGACCTAAAAGTATTCTGCCAGTGTGCTACAGAAGCTTCAAAATGTTTACTCTCAGTTTTGGTATTTACTTGGTCATGGGCTGATAGCAAAGAATACCTGGGCCTGTACTGGTCCACTGTCCACACTTTGAGTAGCTGATTTGGGCTTTTACTCTGGAACCCTCACCACATATATTTGGAAAGTGTTTTGTATTTGGAGACCTTACTTGTGGTCCTACTGTATGTATTCATGTGTTTATGTATGTGTGTGTGTGCATGGTAGTTCTAGTTATGCTCTTACCTACTACTTTCTTTTTGATGTGATTACTTCAGTTTAAGTGGAACTTCCAGCAACATTTTCCAACGGCATGGCACTTCTCCTACCAAATTCTTTGGGAACGCCAAGGGCCTATCACATGCTGTACCTCTAATTGCTCATGCCTGGGCATAGCCTTTTCTTTCTTTCTTTTTTAAAAATTTTGTCAAGTTTTTAATTTTAATTCAGGTGTAGTTATCATACAATGTTATATTAGTTTCAAGTGAATAATATAGTGATTCAACAATTCTATGTATTTATCAGTGCTCATCATGGTTACGTGTACTTTTTAATCCCCATGAGCTATTTCACCCATCTCCCTACCCAATTCCTTTCTAGTAGCCATCAATTTGTTCTCTATAGTTAAGAGTTTGTTTCTTGGTTTGTCTCTCTCTCTTTTTTCCCCCTTGTTCATTTGTTTTGTTTAATTCCACATATGAGTGAAAACATATGGTATTTGTCTTTCTGACTGACTTCGCTTAGCATTATATTCCCTAGCCATCCATGTTGTTGCAAATGGCAAGATTTCACTCTTCTCTATGACTGAATAATATTTCATTGTATATATGTACCACATCTTCTTTATCCATCATCTATCAATGGATACTTGTGATGCTTCCATAATTTGGCTATTAAAAAATAGCTGCAATAAACATAGAGGCGCATATGTACTTTTGAATTAGCGTTTTTATATTCTTTGGATAAATACCCAGTAGTGTGATGACTGGATCATAAGGTAGTTCTATTTTTAACTTTTTGAGGAAACTCCATACTGTTTTCCACAGTGGCTGCACCAGTTTGCATTACCACAGACAGTGCAAGAGGGTTCCTTTTTCTCCATGTCCTCACCAACACTTATTTCTTGTGGTGTGGATTTTAGCCATTATGACAGGTGTGAGGTGATATCTCATTGTAGTTTTGATTTGTATTTTCCTGATGGTGAATGATGTTGAGCACTTTTTCATGTGTCTGTTGATCATCTGGATGTCTTTGGAGAAAAGTCTGTTCATGTCTTCTGCCAGTTTTTGTTTTAATGTGTATGTATGTATGTATGTATGTATGTATTTATTTATTTATTTATTTAGAGGGAGCATATGTACACTAGTGGGGGAGGCGCAGAGAGAGAGGGAGAGAGAGAATCTCAAGCAGGCTCCTCCCTGCCAGCACAGAGCGTGATGTGGGGCTTGAACCCATGAACTGTGAGATCATGACCTGAGCCAAAATCAAGAGTCAGGCGTTTAACTGACTGAACCATCCAGGTGCCCCATGTCTTCTGCCAGTTTTAATTGGAATATTGCTTTTTGGGTGTTGAGTTGTATAAGTTCTTTATATATTTTTGATACTTGGGCATACGCTTTATCTGATAGAAAGTGGCCTCCTGCTTACAAACCCAAAGGGATGTGACTAGAATATCTCTAGATACACACAAAAATGTACGAGGATTACAAGTGTGTAACACATGGTGGGCAGGTTGTTGGCATCTGTCTTGTGTACTGTTTGTTCCCCCAGTGTAAAAGTCATTAAATTATTTTGTCTCATCTCCAACCTCCCTTGTATGCTTGGCTGTGTGATGCTGGGGCTCTTGTAAACCACAGCTCTGTGTTATTCTCTGCCAATAGGTGGCACTGGGGTTGTGGAGGAGAAGAGACTGGGAGGGAGGAGAGGAGACTGATATGCCCAGTGAGTTTCCTGTTTTATTCTTGGATGTTTGCATTTCCTATGACCATCACCCCAGCGTCATTTCTTCACCCCAGTAGCAGCAGGGCCCTCTCATAGCAGCAGCTCAATCCAGTTAGAAGTTATTCCAGTCCTTGCAAAAGTAGCCCATGGTGGACCCTCAGCGACCCAGCTAGCCTGAGCACCCTCCTCGGAGGTCTGAGTTTCAGGTCTGCTGGGCCCATCTCTCCATTTTTGATAATTACAACATTGTCTTTTTGTTCTCTCCATCCTATTTTGTTCTCTCAATAAATTGCAGTTTATTGCAATTGCTACCTTTATTACAGTGTAGTTGTGTAGTTTTCTCTTCTTGCCTTTTTAGTTACCTAGTAACCAACCTTATTGCTACCTAACAATTTCTTTCTTTATGAACTGGTGTGGTTTTGTCTCTAGACTGAATCCTGACTGAAGCATAGCCAAGAACAAAGGCAAGGACCTTTGACTGTTTAAGTGTGTATGCTTTGGGTATGCCCAATAGCACACATTTGAATTTGAGCTTGAGCTAAGTTTGGTGTCATAGAAGACAATAAAATAGAGAAACTGGTTTTGGTATTCCTGAACCTCTCTTAGTGCCTGAGAGATAAAATGGCAATGACAATTATAAGAACTGTGGGTTTAGTTGGGTTTTGTTAAGTGTCATTAATATATTGAAGGAAAAACAAAACAACAAGCTTGAATTAACCAATCACCAACTAACAGCATGACTGAAAACCATGAAACTTAAAAAAAAATTTTTTTTAACATTTATTATTAAGAGACAGAGTGATACAGAGCATGAGCAGGGGAGGGGCTGAGAGATGGGGAGAACAGAATCCAAAGCAGGCTGCAGGCTCTGAGCTGTCAGCATAGCTGGGCTGGAACTCACAAACTGCAAGATCATGACCTGAGCTGAAGTCAGACGCCTAACCGACAGAGCCACCCAGGTGCCGCAGAAAACCACAAAACTTCTATGACATCTTTGAATTTTCCCTTCATCTCCTCTGGTTACTTTGGCTGTAACCAGAGGACAGATTAGGCTAAATATCAGGTCTAGGATTTGATTATTAGCTAAATTGCAGATAAGTTTTCATGTATAGTTCCTCCTTTAACCTCCAACACTAAAATCAGGGCCCTGGTCAGGAAGGGATGAAATCTTAAAACCGTATGGGGAGTGTCTTCTAAACTTTGAACCATAAAATTATGCTGAACCTAGAAGCCTAAAGAAGTGGTCCAGTCCCCACTGCTATAGGATAGCAGGCTCTCCCTGCCTGGAGACCACAAGGAGCCACACTAAGGTAAATGCTCATACAATGATACTTACCTTCCTTCCCTTCATGACTTCCTGGCCAATAAATAAGTTCAGGTCTCAGCTTGGCCAGGAAAACAATTCACCAAAACAACCACAAGACATAGTTCACATGTGCCAGCAAGACCTGGAAAAACATGCTGAAAATAAATCATAAGCATCCTGGACCAAGGGAGCAGAATATAAGAAGCAATTGAGGGTAGGGTTGAATTTAGTTTAGAATGTGTAAAAAGTGTCCTAATTGGATACTGTAAAGATTGTTGGGTTTAACTGAGATAGATAATGTAAAATGGCAAAAATAAATAAGGGGGCCGGGGCAGGGATCAGGGAAACAATGCAATCTATGAAAATATCCATCAGGTCATGATCTCATGGTCCGTGGGTTCAAGCCCCGCGTCGGGCTCTGTGCTGACAGCTCAGAGCCTGGAGCCTGCTTTGGATTCTGTGTCTCCTTCTCTCTCTGCCCCTCCTCTGCTCACGCTCTGTCTCTGTCTTTTAAAAATGAATAAATGTTGAAAAACATTAAAAGAAAAGAAAGAAGGGAAGATGACACAAAGAAGAGAAGGCTGCCAATAAAGAGGATATTTTTTATTGTGATAAAATATACATGTTATAGAATTTTAGGTATATAGTTCAGTGGCATTTTTTAAAAAAATTTTTTTTTTTCAACGTTTATTTATTTTTGCGACAGAGAGAGACAGAGCATGAACGGGGGAGGGGCAGAGAGAGAGGGAGACACAGAATCGGAAGCAGGCTCCAGGCTCTGAGCCATCAGCCCGGAGCCCGACGCGAGGCTCGAACTCCTGGACCGCGAGATCGTGACCTGGTTGAAGTCGGACGCTTAACCGACTGCGCCACCCAGGCGCCCCTAGTTCAGTGGCATTAAGTACGTTCACATTGTACTTATATTCACATCACCACTATCTATACCCAGAACTTTTCCCCGCTTTCCAAATTGAAATTCCCTACCCTTTGAACACTGCCTATTCCTCCCTTCTCCCAGCCCTTGGCAACGACCATTCTACTTTCACTCTATAATTTGACTTCTCTAAGGTACCTCATATGAGTGGACTAACTATTATACTTTTATGTCTGGCTTATTTCACTTAGAATAATGTCTTCAAGGCTCATCCATGTTGTAGCATGTGTCAGGGTTTCCTTCATTTTTAAGGCTGAATAATATTCCACTGTAGGTGTGTATCATATTTTGTGTATCCATTTATCTGTCATTGGACACTTGGGTTGCTTCTACATTTTGGCTACTGCCAATAATGCTGCCATGAACATGGATGTAAGAGTGCATTTTTTAATTTTTTTAAATGAATTATTTTTTTAATGTCTGTTTTTGAGAGAGACAGAGAGAGAGGGAGGGGGAGAGAGAGAGGGAGACACAGAATCTGAAGTAAGCTCTAGGCTCTGAGCAGTCAGCACAGAGCCCGATGTGGGGCTCAAACTCATGAATTGCGAGATCATGACCTGAACTGAAGTCGGACACTTAACCAAGTGAGCCACTGAGGCACCCCTAGAGTGCATTTTTTTAAAATGTATTTTAGAGAGAGAGAAAGATAGAGCAACCACAAGTGGGAGAGAGGGGTAGTGGGTGAGAGAGAGAGAGAGACAGAGCATCCCAGTCTTCATACCCAATGGGGGGCTCAATCCCATGACCCTGGCATCATGGCCTGAGCCAAAAGCCAAGAGATACTCAACTGAGCTACCCAAGAGCCCCAAGAGTGCATTTTTAAAGCCAGTTATCAAAATGGGCAACTGGAGTTTGATCCCATAGGGGTACTTTGCGGAATGTGTATTTTATAGAAACTTGTATTAGTCATTATTTAAAGGCTTCTTGGGAGGTATAAATTCTCTGGAGCTTCTGGTCTGTGTAACCCAGAATAGAAGAGACTGTCCTTTCCCTATTGCATATTCTTGCCTCCTCTGTTGTAAATTATTTGACAATATAAGCATGGGTTTACTTCTGAGCACTCTATTTTATTCCATTGATCTCTGTGTCTGTTTTAGTGCCAATACTGTACTTTTTTTGATTACTATGGTTTTGTAATATTGTTTGAAATCAAGGAGTGTGATACTTCTGGCTTTGTTCTTTCTCAAGATTGTTTTACCATTTTGGGATCTTTTATGGTTTTATACAAATTTCAGAACTATTCTAGTTCTGTGAAAAATGCCATTGGAGTTTGCATAGGTATTTCATTGAATCTGTATATTCCTTTGGGTCCTATGGACATTTTATTAATTTTCTCAATCCATGAACATGGAATATCTTGCCATTTTGTGTCTTCTTCCATTTATTTCATCAATGTGTATAGTTTTCAGTGTACACATCTTTTATCTCTTTGTTTAAATTTACTGCTAGGTATTTTATCCTTTTTGATGTAATTGTAAATATGATAGTTGTCTTGATTTCTCTTTTTGGTAGTTCATTATTAGTGTATAGAAACACAATTGATTTTTGTATCTTGTAACTTTACTGAACTTAATTATTAGTTCTAACAGTTTTTTGGTAGAATTTTTAGGGTTTTCTATACTTGGTATCAATCATGTCATCTACATATAGTGACAGTTTAACTTCTTCCTTTCCAATTTGGATGTCTTTTTATTTGTTTTTCTTGCCATAATTGCTGTGGCTAGGTCTTCCAATACTATGTTGAATAAAAGTGTAAATACTTGTCTTGTTTCTGATCTTAGAGGAATAGCTTTCATCTTTTCATTGTTGAGTATGATAGTAACTGTGGGTTTGTAATAGTCTTTATTACGTTGAAATACGTTCTCTTTATATTCACTTTATTGAGAGTTTTTAATCATAAATGGAAGTTGAAATTTGTCAAATGCTTTTTCTGCATCTATGAGGCGATCCTGTGATTATTATCTTTCATTTTGTTAATGGGATATATCACGTCAATTGATTTGCAGATGTGGAAACATCCTTGCATTCCTGGAATTAATCCCACTTGATCATGGTGTGTGGTCCTTTTAATGTTTTGTTGAGGATTTTTGCAGCTGTGTTCATTTTTCTTCTTTTGTAGTGTCCTACTGGCCTAGTAAAATGAGTTTGGAAGCTTTCCTTCATCTTTATTTTTTTCAAAGTGTTTGAGAATGTTAATTCTTTAAATGTTTTTTAGAATTCACCAATGAAATTTTCTGGTCCTGGACTTTTTGTTGGGAAGTTTTTAATCAATGATTCAATCTCCTTTCTAGTAGTTATTCTATTCAGATTTTCTATTTCTTCATGATTCAGTTTTGGAAGATTGTAAATTTCTAGGAATTTATCCATTTTTTCTAGGTTGTCCAATTTATGTATAATTGTTCATAGTAGTCTCTCCCTTGCCATTCTTTGTATTTTTGTGATATCAGTTGTAACTTCTCCTTTTTCATGTCTGATTTTATTTGAGCTCTACCTCTTTTTTCTGAGTTTGGTAAAGATTTGTCAATTTTGTTTATTTTTCAAAGCGCTTAGTTTCATTGATTTTTTTTCTATATTTTTGTTTCTATTTCATGTATTTCCTCTCTGATCTTTATTATTTCATTCATTTTAGAAAGTAACTTTGGGCTTTGTTCTTCTTTTTCTAGTTTCCTTAGGTGTAAAGTTAATTGTTTATTTGAGATTTTTTAGTTTCTTGGAGTTGGTCTGTATTGCTATGAACTTTGCTCTTAGAGGACCTTTTTGCTACATCTCTTCGATTTTAGTATATTTCTGTTTTCATTTGTCTCTAAATATTCTTCGATTTCTCCTTTAATTTCTTCTTTTTTAATGTTTGCTTTTTTTTTGAGAGAGACAGAGCATGAATGGGAGACGGGCAGAGAGAGAGAGGGAGACATAGAATTCCAAGCAGGTTGCAGGCTCCTAGCTGTCAGCACAGAGCCCGATGCGGGGCTCAAACTAAGGAACCGTGAGATCATGACCCGAGCCAAAGTCAGACACTCAACTGACTGAGCCACCCAGGCGTCCCTCCTTTAATTTCTAATATGACTCAATTGTTGTTCAGTAACATGCTATTTAATCTTTATGTTTTTGTAGTTTTTTCAGTTTGTTTTTTTGGGGGAGGGTAATTGATTTTCAGTTTCAAACCTTTGTGGCTGGAAAGATGTTTGATATGAATTCAGTCTGCTTGAGTTGTTTCGTGGTCTAATGTGCAATCTATCCTGGAGAATGTTCCATCTGTACTTGAGAAGAATGTGTATTTTGTTGATTTTGGATGGAATGTTCTGTATATATCCATTAAGTTCATTTGGTCTAATATGTTACTTAAGGCCAATGCTTCTTTACTGATTTTCTGTCTGGATGATCTCTCTACTGATGTGAGTGGAATATTAACATCCCTTACTTATTATTGTATTCCTGTCAATTTCTCCCTTTAGGCTAAACACTCTGGTAGCCAACATTCTGCTGCTACCACCCACCGTGACTGCCCTCTGTGCTCCAACTCCTTGTTCATGCCATTTTAAAAATTGTTTTCTGGCTTTTTTTGTATTTGTTCTCTTCTACTCTTTCTCTCTTCCCAGTTGTTGATAACTTTCTATAGTGTTATGTTTAGATTTCTTTCTCATTTTCTTTTGTGTATTTATTATAAGTTTTTGCTTTGTGTTTACTCTGAGGTTTACATATATCTTCCTATGTGTATAATAGTCTTTTAAAAGTTTATAGCAACTTAAATTTGAAAACATTCCAAAACTACATTTTACTCTCCCCCACATATGTGTTTTTTTTTTTTTTTTGAGTTTGTTTATTTTTGAGAGAGAGAGCAAGCAGAGGAGGGACAGAGAGGGAGAGAATCCCAAGCACCCTCTGTGCTGTCAACATGCAGCCAGACATGGGGTTTGATCTCATAAACTGTGAGATCATGACCTGAGCCAAAATCACAAGTCAGACATTTAACTGACTGAGCCATGCAAACGTCCCTTATGTTTTTTTATTTATTAATTTTTTAGAGACATTGAGGCGGGGGGGGGGCAAGGGAGATAAAGAAAGAGAAAGTCTTAAGCGGGTTCCACATGTAGTATGGAGTGGAATGGGGCTGAATCTCACAACTGTGAGATCATGACCTGAGCTGAAATCAAAGAGTCTGACATTTAACTGACTGAGCCACCCAGGTGCCCTGATTTTATGTTTTTGATGTCACTTTTTATACTTTTTTTATCCCTTAATTAATTACTGTAGCTTCAATTAATTTTACTACTTTCTCTTTTAATCTTTTTAGTAAATTTACAAGTGATTAGTCCGCTCCTTTCCCTATATATTTATCTTTTCCAGTGATTTTTTTTTTTTTACTTTTGCATGTTTTGTTATTAGTGCCATTTTATTTCAGCTTAAAGAAGTCCCTTTAATATTTCTTGTATGGCTGGTTTAATAGTGATGAACTCTTTTAGCTTTTGCTTGTCTGGAAAACTGCTTACCGGTCCTTCAAATCTCAATGATATTCTTGCCAGGTAGAGTATTTTGGCTGCAAAATTTTCTTTTCACCATTTTGAATATGTCAATTCTACTCCCTTCTGGTTTGCAAGTTTTTGCTGAGAAATCTGCTGACAGCCTTATGGAGTTTTCCCTGTATGTAACAATTTGTTTTTTCCTTGCTGCTTTTAAATTTATCTCTTTATTTTTAATTTTTGACATTTAATTATAATTTATCTTCGTGTAGCTTTCTTTGTTTTTTTTTGTTTTGTTTTGTTCTTTCTGGTTCTCATATTTTATTTTATTTTTTATTTTTTTCAATATATGAAGTTTATTGTCAAATTGGTTTCCATATAACACCCAGTGCTCATCCCAAAAGGTGCCCTCCTCAATACCCATCACCCACTCTCCCCTCCCTCCCACCCCCCATCAACCCTCAGTTTGTTCTCAGTTTTTAAGAGTCTCTTATGCTTTGGCTCCCTCCCACTCTAACCTCTTTTTTTTTTTTCCTTTCCCTCCCCCATGGCTTTCTGTCAAGTTTCTCAGGATCCACATAAGAGTGAAACCATTTGGTATCTGTCTTTCTCTGTATGGCTTATTTCACTTAGCATCACACTCTCCAGTTCCATCCACGTTGCTACAAAGGGCCATATTTCATTCTTTCTCATTGCCACGTAGTACTCCATTGTGTATATAAACCACAATTTCTTTATCCATTCATCAGTTGATGGACATTTAGGCTCTTTCCTTAATTTGGCTATTGTTGAGAGTGCTGCTATAAACATTGGGGTACATGTGCCCCTATGCATCAGTACTCCTGTATCCCTTGGGTAAATTCCTAGCAGTGCTATTGCTGGGTCATAGGGTAGGTCTACTTTTAATTTTTTGAGGAACCTCCACACTGTTTTCCAGAGTGGCTGCACCAATTGCATTCCCACCAACAGTGCAAGAGGGTTCCCGTTTCTCCACATCCTCTCCAGCATCTATAGTCTCCTGACTTGTTCACTTTGGCCACTCTGACTGGCGTGAGGTGATATCTGAGTGTGGTTTTGATTTGTATTTCCCGGATGAGGAGCGACGTTGAGCATCTTTTCATGTGCCTGTTGGCCATCCGGATGTCTTCTTTAGAGAAGTGTCTATTCATGTTGTCTGTCCATTTCTCCACTGGGTTATTTGTTTTTCAGTTATTTGTTATAGGTTTTGGATACTAGCCCTTTGTCCAAAATGTCATTTGCAAATACCTTTTCCCATTCCGTTGGTTGCCTTTTAGTTTTGTTGGTTGTTTCCTTTGCTGTGCAGAAGCTTTTTGTCTTCATAAGGTCCCAGTAGTTCATTTTTGCTTTTAATTCCCTTGCCTTTGGGGATGTGTCGAGTAAGAGATTGCTACAGCTGAGGTCAGAGAGGTCTTTTCCTGCTTTCTCCTCTAGGGTTTTGATGGTTTCCTGTCTCACATTCAGGTTCTTTATCCATTTTCAGTTTATTTTTGTGAATGGTGTGAGAAAGTGGTCTAGTTTCAATCTTCTGCATGTTGCTGTCCAGTTGTTCCAGCACCATTTGTTAAAGAGACTGTCTTTTTTCCATTGGATGTTCTTTCCTGCTTTGTCAAAGATTAGTTGGCCATACGTTTGTGGGTCTAGTTCTGGGGTTTCTATTCTATTCCATTGGTCTATGTGTCTGTTTTTGTGCCAATACCATGCTGTCTTGATGATGACAGCTTTGTAGTAGAGGCTAAAGTCTGGGATTGTGATGCCTCCTGCTTTGGTCTTCTTCTTCAAAATTACTTTGGCTATTCGGGGCCTTTTGTGGGTCCATATGAATTTTAGGATTGCTTGTTCTAGTTTCGAGAAGAATGCTGGTGCAATTTTGATTGGGATTGCATTGAATGTGTAGATCGCTTTGGGTAGTATTGACATTTTGACAATATTTATTCTTCCAATCCATGAGCAGGGAATATCTTTCCATTTCTTTATATCTTCTTCAATTACCTTCATAAGCTTTCTATAGTTTTCAGCATACAGATCTTTTACATCTTTGGTTAGATTTATTCCTAGGTATTTTATGCTTCTTGGTGCAATTATGAATGGGATCAGTTTCTTTATTTGTCTTTCTGTTGCTTCGTTGTTAGTGTATAAGAATGCAACTGATTTCTGTACATTGATTTTGTATCCTGCAACTTTGCTGAATTCATGTATCAGTTCTAGCAGACTTTTGGTGGAGTCTATCGGATTTTCCGTGTATAATATCATGTCATCTGCAAAAAGTGAAAGCTTGACTTCATCTATGCCAATTTTGATGCCTTTGATTTCCTTTTGTTGTCTGATTGCTGATGCTAGAACTTCCAACACTATGTTAAGCAACAGCCATGAAAGTGGGCATCCCTGTCGTGTTCCTGATCTCAGGGAAAAAGCTCTCAGTTTTTCCCCATTGAGGATGATGTTAGCTGTGGGCTTTTCATAAATGGCTTTTATGATGTTTAAGTATGTTCCTTCTATCCCGACTTTCTCAAGGGTTTTTATTAAGAAAGGATGCTGGATTTTGTCAAAGGCCTTTTCTGCATCGATTGACAGAATCATATGGTTCTTATCTTTTCTTTTATTAATGTGATGTATCACGTTGATTGATTTGAGAATGTTGAACCAGCCCTGCATCCCAGGAATGAATCCCACTTGATCGTGGTGAATAGTTCTTTTTATATGCTGTTGAATTTGATTTGCTAGTATCTTATTGAGAATTTTTGCATCCATATTCATCAGGGATCTTGGCCTGTAGTTCTCTTTTTTTACTGGGTCTCTGGTTTAGGAATCAAAGTAACGCTGGCTTCATAGAATGAGTCTGGAAGTTTTCCTTCCCTTTCTATTTTTTGGAATAGCTTGAGAAGGATAGGTATTATCTCTGCTTTAAACGTCTGGTAGAAGTCCCCTGGGAAGCCATCTGGTCCCAGACTCTTATTTGTTGGGAGATTTTTGATGACTGATTCAATTTCTTCGCTGGTTATGGGTCTGTTCAAGCTCTTTCCTGCTGATTGAGTTTTGGAAGTGTGTGGGTGTTTAGGAATTTGTCCATTTCGTCCAGGTTGTCCAGTTTGTTGGCATATAATTTTTCATAGTATTCCCTGATAATTGTTTGTATCTCTGAGGGGTTGGTTGTAATAATTCCATTTTCATTCATGATTGTATCTATTTGGGTCATCTCCCTTTTCTTTTTGAGAAGCCTGGCTAGAGGTTTATCAATTTTGTTTATTTTTTCAAAAAACCAACTCTTGGTTTCGTTGATCTGCTCGACAGTTTTTTTACATTCTATATTGTTTATTTCTACTCTGATCTTTATTATTTCTCTTCTTCTTCTGGGTTTAGGGTGTCTTCTTTAGGTGTGCTGTTAGATTTTGTATTTGGGATTTTTCTTGTTTCTTGAGATAGGCCTGGATTGCAATGTCTTTTCCTCTCAGGACTGCCTTCGCTGCATCCCAAAGCATTTGGATTGTTGTATTTTCATTTTCGTTTGTTTCCATATATTTTTTTTTTAATTTTTTTTTCAACGTTTTTATTTATTTTTGGGACAGAGAGAGACAGAGCATGAACGGGGGAGGGGCAGAGAGAGAGGGAGATACAGAGTCGGAAACAGGCTCCAGGCCCTGAGCCATCAGCCCAGAGCCTGACGCGGGGCTCGAACTCACGGACCGTGAGATCGTGACCTGGCTGAAGTCGGACGCTTAACCGACAGCGCCACCCAGGCACCCCGTTTCCATATATTTTTTAATTTCTTCTCTAATTGCCTGGTTGACCCATTCATTCTTTAGTAGGGTGTTCTTTAACCTTCATGCTTTTGGAGATTTTCCAGACTTTTTCCTGTGGTTGATTTCAAACTTCATAGCATTGTGGTCTGAAAGTATGCATGGTATGTTTTCAATTCTTGTATACTTTTGAAGGGCTGTTTTGTGACCCAGTATGTGATCTATCTTGGAGAATGTTCTATGTGCACTCGAGAAGAAAGTATATTCTGTTGCTTTGGGATGCAGAGTTTTAAATATATCTGTCAAGTCCATCTGATCCAATGTATCAATTCAGGGCCCTTGTTTCTTTATTGACCATGTATCTAGATGATCTATCCATTTCTGTAAGTGGAGTGTGAAAGTCCCTTGAAATTACCACATTCTTATCAATAAGGTTGCTTATGTGTGTAATTGTTTTATATATTTGGGGACTCCTGTATTCGGCGCATAGACATTTATACTTGTTAGCTCTTCCTGATGGATAGACCCCGTGATTATTATATAATGCCCTTCTTCATGTCTTGTTGCAGCCTTTAATTTAAAGTCTAGTTTGTCTGATATATGTATGGCTACTCCAGCTTTCTTTTGACTTCTAGTGGCATGATAAATAGTTCTCCATCCCCTCACTCTCAATCTGAAGGTGTCCTCAGGTCTAAAATGAGTCTCTTGTAGACAGCAAATAGATGGCTCTTGTTTTTTGATCCATTCTGATACCCTGTGTCTTTTGGTTGGAGCATTTAGTGCATTTACATTCAGTGTTATTATAGAACGATATGGGTTTAGAGTCATTGTGATATAGATAGGTTTCATGCTTGTAGCGATGTCTCTGGTACTTTGTCTCACAGGATCGCCCTAGGATCTCTTGTAGGGCTGGTTTAGTGGTGACGAATTCCTTCAGTTTTTGTTTGTTTGGGAAGACCTTTATCTCTCCTTCTATTCTAAATGACAGACTTGCTGGATAAAGGATTCTCGGCTGCATATTTTTTCTGTTCCTCACATTGAAGATCTCTTGCCATTCCTTTCTGGCCTGCCAAGTTTCAGAACAGAGATCGGTCACGAGTCTTATAGGTCTCCCTTTATATGTTAGAGCACGTTTATCTCTAGCTGCTTTCAGAATTTTCTCTTTATCGTTGTATTTTGCCAGTTTCCCTATGATATGTCGTTCAGAAGATCGATTCAAGTTACGTCTGAAGGGAGTTCTCTGTGCCTCTTGGATTTCAATGCCTTTTTCCTTCCCCAGATCAGGGAAGTTCTCAGCTATGATTTCTTCAAGTACACCTTCAGCACCTTTCCCTCTCTCTTCCTCCTCTGGAATACCAATTATGCGTAGATTATTTCTCTTTAGTGCATCACTTAGTTCTCTAATTTTCCCCTCACAGTCCTGGATTTTTTTTATCTCTCTTTTTCTCAGCTTCTTCTCTTTCCATAATTTTATCTTCTAGTTCGCCTATTCTCTCCTCTGCCTCTTCAATCTGAGCCATAGTTGTCTCCATTTTATTTCGCAGCTGATTGATAGCATTTTTCAGCTCCTCCTGGCTGTTCCTTAGTCCAATGATCTCTGTAGCAATAGATTCTCCGCTGTCTTTTATACTGTTTTCAAGCCCA
Source organism: Acinonyx jubatus (assembly GCF_027475565.1). Taxonomy (NCBI): domain Eukaryota; kingdom Metazoa; phylum Chordata; class Mammalia; order Carnivora; family Felidae; genus Acinonyx; species Acinonyx jubatus. The sequence continues at coordinate 119,960,598 of NC_069382.1, read as the reverse complement.
GCGATTAATTTTATGACTATTATTCTAAATTCACTTTCCGTTATATTGTTTAAATCATTTTTGATCAGTTCGTTAGCTGTTGTTATTTCTTGGACATTTTTCTGAGGGGAATTCTTCTGTTCCGTCATTTTGGATAGTCCCTGGAGTGGTGCGGGACTGCGGGGCACTTCCCCTGTGCTGTCTTGAATAACTTGCGTTGGTGGGCGTGGCCTCAGTCAGACCTGATGTCTGCCCCCAGCCCACCGCTGGGGCCACAGTCAGACTGGTGTGTGCCTTCTCTTCCCCTCTCCTAGGGGCAGGATTCACTGTGGAGTGGCGTGGCCCATCTGGGCTACTTGCACACTGCTAGGCTTGTGGTGCTGGGGATCTGGCATATTAGCTGGGGTGGATTGGCAAGGTGCACAGGGGCGGTGGGGGGGTGGGGCAGGCTCAGCTCGCTTTTCCTTTGGAGATCCGCTTCGGGAGGGGCCCTGTGGCACCAGGAGGGAGTCAGACCCGCCGGAGGGATGGATCCGCAGAAGCACAGCATTGGGTGTTTGCGTGGAGCAAGCAAGTTCCCTGGCAGGAAATAGTTCCCTTTGGGATTTTGGCTGGGGGATGGGTGAGGGAGATGGCGCTGGCTAGTGCCTTTGTTCCCTGCCAACCTGAGCTCTGTCATCTGGGGCTCAACAACTCTCCCTCCTGTTGTCCTCCAGCCCTCCCGTTCTGCGAGCAGAGGTGTTAGATTATAACCTTCCAGATGTCAAGTCCCACTTGCTGTCGGAACACACTCCGTCTGGCCCCTCCGCTTTTGCAAGCCAGACTCGGGGCTCTGCTTGGCCGGAGTGCTGCCCCTCTGCCCTGGCTCCCTCCTGCCAGTCCGTGGAGCATGCACGCCTCTCCACCCTTCCTACCTTCTTCTGTGGGCCTCTCGTCTGCGCTTGGCTCTGGAGACTCTGTTCTGCTAGCCTTCTGGCAGTTTTCTGGGTTATTTAGGCAGGTGTAGGTGGAATCTAAGTGATCAGCAGGACGCGCGGTGAGCCCAGCTTCCTCCTACGCCACCATCTTCCAGTGTAGCTTTCTTTGAATTAACCTTATTTGGAACTCTCTGGACTTCCTGGATCTGGATGTTTGTTTATTTCCTTACGTTAGAGAAATTTTCAACTATTACTTCTTCAAATAAAATTCTGCCCCTTTTCTCTCCTTATTCTAGGGCCCTTGTGTTGTGAATGTTGTTCCAGAGGTCCCTTAAGTTTTCTGTATTTTGAAAAATGTCCCTTTTCTTTTTGCTGCTCTGTCTGGATGAGTTTCATTGCTTTATCTTCTAGCTCACTGATCCATTTATCTACCTCATCCAGTCTGTTGTTGAACCCCCTATAGTGTGTTTTTCAGTTTATTATTATATTCTTCAGCTGTGTTTGGTGCTTATGTGACTTCTGTTTGGTGCTTATGTTTCTTATCTCATTGTTGAAGTTCTTACTGTGTTTAGCCATTCTTTTGAGTTTGGTGAGCATCTTTTTGACCATTTCTTAGGTTCTTTATTAGGTAGATTACCTATCTTTATATTATTAAGGTCTTTTTCTGAGGTTTGGCCTTGCTGTTTTGTTTGGAAAATATTTCTGTTTTCTCATTTTCATTGACTCTCCATATTTCTGTATGAGGTGAAATGGCTACCTTCTCAATGTTGAAGGAGCGGCCTTGTTTTAGTGATGATCCTTCTTGTTCAACCTTGCCCTGGCCCTTTTTCATTTCTCAAACTTTTGTGATTGTCTGAATCACCTGATTTATTCTTGCTATGCCCCCATTGTTGAAGGTGTTCCAAGTGACCCTGTGTCAGTGTATCAGTGACTCAGGGGAGGAATTTCATTAGCACTAATTTCAGGCTGATTGGAAGCCAGACCCTCAGGCAACACCTTTTAAATTATGTTAATAAATATAGATCAGTGGAGCTGGAATTTTAATCTCTGTTGTCCTCCAGACCAGAAGGTCCAGAGGTGTTCCCTAGGTGACAGTTGTAAGAATCAGTGTTTTAGATGAGTGTATAAACTTTTTTCTGGGAAATCTTGTTTAGGTGTAGCAATGCCAAGGAGGTGCATCAGGTTGATATTTTCCTGTTTATGTTCCCTGGAGGGCCTCCTTAGCCTTTACATGTATGAGAAACCTTAAGCCTGTCCCTTAAGCTAGAGTACCAGATGAAGTAAATAGGCCTTTCTCACAGGAGTATTGGGGTTGTGTTTCAGTCTGTTGTCTATAAAGTGCCCTAGGGGTGGTAGTCTGCCAAGAACTGTATTTCTGATTGTTACATTTTTGTAGAGCTCTGGAGTGCCCTCCCTCTTGGCCACAAAGACCAGGTGATCAAGGAGCATCCCTTGTTTTGATTGTATGTGCCTCTTGGTTTTAGCTAGGCAGGGTGTAGGGGGAAGGACATGCTCATGGGTTTCAGAAAGGCAGTGGAAAAATGTCTTGACTCCATGTATCTGTGGGCTTCAGCAGTGCAGCAAGAGCATGCCTCATCTTTGTGTACACACAGGCTTTAGGCTGTTTAGAACAATGCTGGACTACTTGCGCTTGCCAGCTTTGGTCAGGGGCAGGGGAGTGTCAGAACTGCCCATGCTCAAAGACTTTAGCTAAGTACCAGGAGATTTCCTGCTCCAGCTAGGGAACAGGGGAGCACTGTAACCACTTGTGCCCTCTGGCCTCAGTAAGTGCCATAACTACTCACCCCCTGTCCCAGCAAGGCCATGGAAGTGTACTGTATCCAAGCTTGCTCAACTCTGCTAGCAGGTTTTATGGAGAGTGCAACAATAGCATCTGCCAGTGTCTCCAGTTCTGACGAACAGCTCAACTGGCCCCTATTCCTCCAGCTGATGACCCTAGATTAGTAAATTAATCTCCCTCACATATTGTCTAGATATTTTCAATCTGCTGATTTTTTTCTGGATCTTAGGGTAAGCAAAACCATACATGAGCCTTCCAAGAAGGAAATGTCAGTTTCCTATAGCACTTAAGTAACTACTTTCAGCCCTGGTTGGTTTTCCAAGCTAGACGTTCTTGGGTCTCATCTCCCTGGGCTGGTACAAATCCCAGTGGCCAAGATGCCTGATGTAGGGTACCAACGCTTTGCTTCTCTGGGACAAGTGCCTATCTGGTGATATCCATCCTTATTGTATATCACTGCACCAGGGGTGAGGTTTTTGGAAGACTGTGTCTCTTTGCCTCTTCTCCCCATTGCAATAAGATCTTTTTATCCTCTGTCGTATAGAGCATTTCATCTAGTTTTCAGTTTTTACATCTTTTTTAGAGAGTAGTGATCCATTTGTGACTGTAGATTTGGTGTGTTTGTGGGAGGAGATGAGTTTAGGATATCCCTATCATCTTGTATCCTTCTCTCCTTAAATACTGCCATGTATCCTTCGCTTCTTTTTTTTTTAAATTATAATTTATTGTCAAGTTGGCTTACATGCGACATCCAGTGCTCATCCCAACAAGTGACCTCCTCAATGCCCATCACCCACTTTCTCCCCCTTCCCCACCCCCATCCACCCTCAGTTTGTTCTCTGTATTTAAGAGTCTCTTATGGTTTGCCCCCCTCCCTCTGTTTCTAGCTATTTTTCCTCCGTTCTCTTCCCCCATAGTCTTCTGTTAAGTTTCTCATGATCCACATGAGTGAAAACATATGATATCTGTCTTTCTGTGACTGACTTATTTCACTTAGCATAATACCCTCCAGTTCCATCCAAATTGATGCAAATAGCATGATTTTATTCTTTCTCATTGCCAAGTAGTATTCCATTGTATATATAAACTACATCTTTATCCATTCATCAGTTGATGGACATTTAGGCTCTTTCCATAATTTGGCTATTGTTGATAGTGCTGTTATAAACATTGGAGTACATGGGCCCCTATGCATCAGCACTCCTGTATCCCTTGAGCAAATTATTAGCAGTGCTATTGCTAGGTCATAGGGTAGTTCTATTTTTAATTTTTTGAGGAATATCCAAACTGTTTTCCAGAGCGGCTATACCAGTTTGCATCCCCACCAATAGTGCAAGAGTGTTCCCATTTCTCCACATCCTCACCAGCATCTGTAGTTTCCTGATTTGTTCATTTTAGCCACTCTCACTGGTATGAGGTGGTATCTCAGTGTGGCTTTGATTTATATTTCCCTGATGATGAATGACGTTGAACATTGTTTCATGTGTCTGTTGGCCATCTGGATGCCTTCTTTGGTAAAGTGCCTATTCATGTCTTCTGCCCATTTCTTCACTGGATTATTTGTTTTTCGGGTGTGGAGTTTGGTGAGTTCTTTATAGATTTTGGATACTAGCCCTCTATCTGATATGTCATTTGCAAATATCTTTTCCCATTCCGTTGGTTGCCTTTCAGTGTTGTTGATTGTTTCCTTTCCCACACAGAAGCTCTTTATCTTGATTCATTTTTTCTTTTATTTCCCTTGCCTTCAGAGACATGTCAAGTAAGAAGTTGCTGCAGCTGAGGTCAAAGAGGTGGCTGCCTGCTTTTTCCTCTTGGATTTTGATGGTTTCCTGTCTCACATTTAGGTCTTTCACCCGTTTTGAGTTTCTTCTGTGTAGGGTGTAAGAAAGTGGTCCAGTTTCATTCTTCAGCATGTTGCTGTCCAGTTCTCCCAGCACCATTTGTGAAAGAGACTGTCTTTTTTCCACTGGACATTTTTTCCTGCTTTGTCAAAGATTAGTTGGCCATATATTTGTGGGTCCATTTCTGGGTTCTTTATTCTATTTCTCTGATCTATGTGTCTGTTTTTGTGCCAATACCATACTGCTTGATGATTATATCTTTGTATGACAGGTTAAAGTATGGGATTGTGATGCCTCCAGCTTTTTCTTTTTCATCTTTACTTTGGCTATTCAGGGCCTTTTGTGGTTCCATACAAATTTTAGGATTGTTTGTTCTAGCTCTATGAAGAATGTTGGTGCTGTTTTGATTGGGATTGCATTGAATATGTAGATTGCTTTGGGTAGTATTGACATTTTAACAATATTTGTTCTTCCAGTCCATGAACATGGAATGTTTTTCCATTTCCTTGTGTCTTCTTCAACTTTTTTTTACAAGCTTTCTATAGTTTTCAGCACATAGATCTTTTACCTCTTTGGCTAGGTTTATTCTTAGGTATTTTATGGTTTTTGGTGCAGTTATAAATGGGATCGATCAATTCCCTGATATCTCTTTCTGTAGCTTCTTATTGGTGTATATAAATGCAACCAATTTCTGTACATTGATTTTATAGCCTGCAAATTCACTGAATTCCTGTATCAGCTCTAGCAGTTTTTTGGTGGAGTTGTTCATGTTTTCCATGTAGAGTATCATGTCATCTGTGAAGAGTGGAAGTTTGACTTTTTCTTTGCCAATTTGGATGCCTTTTGTTTTGTTTTGTTGTCTGATTACTGAGGCTAGGACTTGCAACACTATGTTAAACAACAGTGGTGAGAGTAGATATCCCTGTCATTTTCCTGATCTCAGGGGAAAGTTCTCAGTTTTTCCTCCTTGAGGATAATATTAGCTGTGGGCCTTTCATATATGGCTCTTCTGATGTTAAGGTATATTTCTTCCATCCCGACTTTCCTGATGGTTTTAATTAAGAAAGGGTGCTGTATTTTGTCAAATGCTTTTTCTGCATCTATTGATAAGATCATATGGTTCTTATCCTTTCTTCTGGTATTGTGATGTATCACGTTGATTGCTGTGCAAATATTGAACCTGCAGCCCAGGAATGAGTCCCAGTTGATAATGGCGAATAAGCATTTTAATATACTGTTGAATTCGATTTGCTAGTATCTTGTTGAGAATTTTTGCATCCATGTTCATCAGAGATATTGGTCTGTAATTCTCCTTTTTAGTGGGGTCTTTGTTTGGTTTGGGAATCAAGGTAATGCTTGCTTCACAGAATGAGTCTGGAAGCTTTCCTTCCATTTCTACTTTTTGGAATAGCTTGAGAAGAATAGGTATTAACTCTGCTTTAAATGTCTGGTAGAATTTCCCTGGAAAGCCATTGGACTCAGGACTCTTATTTGATAACTGATTCAGTTTCTTCACCAGAAATGGGTCTGTTCAAATTTTCTGTTTCTTCCCATTTGAGTTTTGGTAGTGTGTGAGTTTCTAGGAATTTGTCCATTTCTTCCAGATTGTCCAGTTTGTTGGCATGTATTTTTTCATAGTGTTCTAGTAATTGTATTTCTGTGTTGTTGGTTGTGATCTCTCCTCTTTCATTCGTGATTTTTTTTTTTTTATTTAGGTCCTCTCTCTTTTCTTTTGAGAAGTCTGGGTAGGGGTTTATCAATTTTGTTTATTCTTTCAAAAAACCAGCTCTTAGATTCATTTATCTGTTCTACTGGATTTTTTGTTTGTTTTGTTTTGTTCTTGTTTTCATTTTTTTTATTCTATATTCTTTATTTCTATTCTAATTTTTATTATTTTTCTTCTGATTTGGGCTTTCTTTGGTGCTGCCTTTCTAGCTCCTTTAGGTGTAATGTTAGGGTTGTGTATTTGGGACCTTTCTTGCATCTCGGGAAAGTACTGAATTGCAGTGTATTTTCCTCTTAGGACTACCTTTGCTGCATCCCAAAGAGTTTAGACTGTCATATTTTCATTTTCATCTACTTCCATATATTTTTAAAGTTCTTCTTTAATTTCGGGGTTGAGCCATTCATTCTTTAGTACGATGTTCTTTATCCTCCATGTATTTGTGGGCTTTCTAAACATTTTTTTTTGTGGTTGATTTCATGTTTTATAGCATTGTGATCTGAAAATATGCATGGTATGATCTCAATCTTGTTGAGGGCTGTTTTGTGACACAGTATGTGTTCTATTTTGAGAGTGTTCCATATGTGCTTGAGAAGAATGTGTTCTTCTGCTTGAGGATGAAATGTTCTGGATATATCTGTTAGTCCATCTGGTCCAGTGTGTCATCTGAGCCATTGTTCCTTATTGATTTTCTGCCTAGATGACCTGTCCATTTCTGTAAGTGGAGTATTAAAGTCCCCTATAATTAATATTATTATCTATACATTTGTTTATGTGTGTGATTAATTGATTTATATATTTGGGTGCTCTCATGTTGGGAGCATTAGCATTTACAATTGTTAGCTCTTCTTGATGGATAAACCCCTCAATTATGATATAATGCTCTTCTTCATCTCTTGTTGCAGTCTGTGTTTTGAAATCTAGTTTACCTGACATAAGTATGACTTCTCCAGTTTTCTTTTGATGTCCATTAGCATGATAGATGGTTCTCTGTCCCCTCACTTTCAATCAGGTGTCCTCGGGTCTAAAAATGAGTCTCTTATAGGCAGCATACAGATGGATCTTGATTTTCGTTATTCATTCTGATACCCTATGTCTTTTGATTGGGGCATTTAGTCCATTTACATTCAGAGTGATTATTTAAAGATATAGATTTAGTGCCATTGTGTTATATGTAGGTTTTGTGTTTATGGTGATGTCTCTACCCAGGACAGTTTAATGATAGTTATTTTTAGGGATTAAATTTGCTTAGATAATTTTAGTCTTGAACTTCAGTGTTGAGTTAAATTTATAGTCAATCATATCAATCTCTATGTTAAACACATGATCTCCAGTCTTAAAAATCATCCAACAACATTGTTCTTATTTTCCCTGTTTTACAGTGTGGCAGTGGATACTCAGAGAGAGAAGAGCTTATTGAGAAGGTGACAGAACTAGACTTTCAGGATCATGTTTAACATAATCACCTTTAAAAAAATTTTTCTTTCTTTTCTTTTCCTTTTGGTTTTTTTTTTTTTTTTTTTTTGTTTAATTCTTGGACCTTTCCCTATTATGTCAACTGGATATTCTGGGCTCAGATATCAGGAAGGGATATTGAATTAAAGCAATTGTAAGAGGAATTTTCCTGTCAGCTTTTGTGTTTCAAAAGCTGAAGGATTAAGGAGAATAGAAATGACTCATGGACAGATGAAAAATATAAGAAAAAAAGCAGGATAAGAGGAGCTTGAGTTTTTCTTTCTGCTCCTAATCTCTCATCCTCAATGAAGAAATGATTATACTGGCTCAAAGACTTGAAGAGGGAGTTTGGAGCTTGTAGATATGGAAGAATTCTTCTGAGAGGGTCCTATACCTACTACCTAGGGGTGGAATTGGCAAGATTTCCCAAATGCATTTTTGTGTTTGAAAGCAGTGAACCGTGGCTCAACATTTCATAGGTAAAGGGATAGAATGGTCTAAAGACCTTAGCATAGAAAATGGCTTACTGTGTCCTGAGATAGCCTTCCAAAGATTTATGATACTCTAGCATGTTGAGGAAGAAGCAAAATCATGCAAACCCTGGTGTGTCATGAAAGATACAGAGAAATCTGTGTATTATGGAGGTACTCTGAGAATGGCAACAAGGGATAAGTCAGTGACACCTTTCATGGACTGGTGACAGAGATCAATTGGGTTGATGGACATATCAACAATGTCATCACTAAATCCCATCATTTCTCTTTTTAAAGTCACAGAACGAATTATGTAATATCTGTTCTCTGAGCAGTTATTTTATTACAGCTACGTTCAAGATGCACATATTTCATTTTTCACAATTACACTGCATTTCCATCTCTGGTATGCCTCTTTCCACTGTACTGGAATGATCAGAGAGGTGATACAGGAAAGGAATGATATCCCCAAGGATGCCCTTTCACCTTTTATCATCTGGGATCTCAGAACAGCAGAATACAGCGGATGCTGAAACATAAAAGTGTAATAGTAAAGTGATTGAATTGCTTAAGAAACAGTGATTTCAGCAAAGCAATTATGCACTGTATTATGTGACGTTGCATTGCCTACATTTTCCTTCGTACCCCCTCCCAATTCCACCTTCATCCTAGTTCACCTATATGAAATATCACTTGATCCTCTGATTGGGATCATTGTTAATATCACCACTTGGATATGGTGAAAGCAGGATCAACATCAGTATCCAACATCAGAAAGGAAGGCCTCAGCTTTGAGGACTGTTTCTCAGGCTGTGTGATCACAAAGACATCCAAACCCTCTGCTATGGCTTCTGATCAGCTTTTGTCAGCCCCAGAATCTAGCACTGTGTCTTCTTAGGAAAAAATAATAATTTTTTGGGGGGGGGGTGTTCCTTTTACAGCATGTATACTGTCTGCTAGATCCCCTCTCTGCATTCTCCATAATCTGTGCATAAAATTTCAGATGAGGTTTCTTGATTCTTTATTTCTGATTCAGATTGGCTGACATGCTAGGTCAAAACCAATAAGGTGGTATAGCAGGGTAAAACTTAAAGACCTAGATTAAAAAAAATTTTTTTAAATCACTTACCAATCAGAGAATGTAGGTAGAATTGGGGGAGAGAATTTGAAAGGGAGATGTGCTTAGAATCAGAATGAGAAAATCAAAGCATTCATCACAGGAGTAATTCCTCATTTACTTATTGTTGCTTATTCTCTACTGGTGTCTCTAGCACTTAGGACAGTCCTGGCAAACACTGCACCATCACAAAATAAACATTGAATGAATAAATGAACACACTGAGTGAACACTCCATCCCCGAAGGTTTGCTAGCTGAAACAGAGTGACCATTTGTCAGAAATGATGCAGAAGGATTTGTGCCCTAGGTGGAATCTAAACCTCTGCCTCTAAGATTCCTTGCAAAATTGTATGACTTCAGTAATGTCAACTCATTCATTCTAGATCATTTCTGTAACCAGAAAAGTAATACATAATTGGCCAATGTAGTGTCAAGTGCTTCTTAGTATTATATGGAATCCTTGAACATTTTTAAAAAATAGGCTGATGTGGAAATTTCCCAAAGAGGGGCTTATAGGTAAAACTTTTTCTAATCCTGGTAATAGTAGGAAATAAGGTAGAGAGTACGAAAGATATTGAAGATCCAAGTGGCCATCTCTTTCTCACAAAACCACTTGGAAATGTTTGAAGAGTCATTTCTCTGTGAATTCAGGGTAGTGGAGATCATCAAATAAAGCACTCACGTTTTTCCAGCATGGTACAACTCGAAAGCTTTGTGGAGTTGGTCAAAAGGCAACTGATGGGTTATTAAGGGATCTATATTAATTTTATTTTGCAGGTAATCAGTCACTAGTTGGGGAATACAGTCTCTGGTTTTATAATCTGCAAAACAAAAAAAAGGCTATTGTGATAAGATTTGAGAAATGCCAAACCAACCAAAAGGAAACAAGTGTAAACTTGTGATGGAGATTTTCTTCTGAAAATCTGACATTGAACATGAAAGATAAATCATTTATACATCAGAAGCTATTGACTGCTGTTACTAAGTGTGGCTGCTACAGACAGTTCTGTTACCTAGAATTCCTTTAGAGAAAAATTGGGTCAGTATTCACGTGTTACTGGGTTGAAAAATGGTCTTTTTAAACTAGCATTTTATAGCCCACCTCCTGGGCTTACCTTTACCCAAAATTTCCTCTTCTGTGTATTCATACACACATAGAGATGGCATTGGGAACTACGTGCAGATGGGAATGTTAATTGACTGAAGCTTTTGGTCAATAATGCTCAGAAATAAGGGCTCCTCTGGGAGGATAAAAGCTGGTACCAAATCTCCAGGTTGGTGCATATAATTATCCAAAAGATTTGCAGCTAAAGTAGCAGAATAAACTTTGAACTCACCAGCATTTGGAACTGAAGCTGACTGAATTGTTTGAAACACTGGCAAAACCCAAAAACTATTTTGTAGGAGATAAAATTTGTATTTGAACTTAAAAAAAACCTATTTAATTAAATTAACTGAAGTTGATTTGCAAAGCTCTCCGACTTATTGGAGAAGTCTTTGAAGACCTCTACCATTATAGCTCTGTTTCCCCAAGAGGAGGAATTTTGAATTGTATGTTTCTACAAAGTCAAAAGGGATTTCATGAGAGCAACCAACTAGTCCCTTCTGTTTGTTGACCTACCTCCTAAACACACACCCTTCAGTGTCCGTCCAGAGATAATATCTGGTGCGTTCAGGGAAAGCTGTGAATTTGATGAAGCCACCCCAACCATCAGACAGACACCATAGCTCCGGTGGCAGGAATCCCAAGCAGCAATCTGATAACAACAATAATGACCGTAAGTGCCTTCCCACACAAGTAACAACTACCACCAGAGGTCGAGGGATTGTGTTCCTAGATCTCGAACCTCTTCCTGGCCAGATGCTATCTCAACCTCACCTTCAACACTGCTAGTGATGGGATTTCATTACAGAACCAGTAGAGTTTAGTGGGAAAGACTGTGCTAGCTGTGTGACCTTAGGTAAGTTACTTAACCTCCATATGCCTCAGTTTCTTCATTTGTAAAAGGAAGACTAATACTGCCTACTTCATAGAATTGTTATGAAGATTAAATAATTTATCATTCTTAAGACATTTAGAACACTATCTGATATATAGTGAGGACCGTATATTTATTAAATAAAATTACTCACTGCCTTTGCCAGACCTTCTCACTTGCCATGGTTCTCTAACTCATTTCTATTAAAATAAAACATATACATACATGGGTGTGTGAAGCTTTATTTATTTATTTTTAATTCAGTTTTGCAGGGATGTACAGTGTACTTTTTCATATCTTATATATTTGTTTTACTTCCTTTTCTGGCTCATTGTCCTGTTGTCTTCCTCCTTTTCTCCATTTTGCTTTATTTTCTCTTTTACCTATGTTACTACCTTTACTTCCTTTATTTGTCTATCAAGTATGTTAGGTACACAATAAAACATATTAAATGTCTATATATTCTCTCCTCTGAACTGCAAGATCCAAGAGTGTAGTGCCTATTTTGTCCACCCTTATATCCCTAGGACTTCTGATACAGGACCCATAATTATCTTGTGAGTTAAATAATGTTTATACTTAAATATAAGAGTATATCTGAAGACCTAGGAATAAAGAAAAGGGAATACTGGTATTATGGCCTTTTGAATGTTTAAATTTTGTGTATTATAATGACATATCTTTAAGTATATATTGCTTTTATTTTTAAAATAGATATTTTAGAGTGAATTTATATTCCATTTTTACATTTGGGGTCCACAGGTCCAAAATGTATGTTCGGGAGAGTTTATACCCATCTATGTGAGGATATTTAGCATGTATTTCTCACTCCCGCCCCACCCTCTTTAAGCATCTATGCACTGTGCCCTAAGCCCACCTACCATCGTATCACTGAGTCCAATGGCTTCAAAGGCAAAGTCAACACCAACTCTTGTCATTTCCATGACCACCTGCTGGACAGGTTTCTTGAGGTTACGAGGGTTGAGACAATCAGTGACCCCTAATGCTCTTGCCCGGGGAAACTTCTCCTCATTGATGTCAACCCCAATGATCCTAGAAGCACCAGATGCTTTACAGCCCATGACAATGGCTGAACCAACTCCACCAAGTCCAAAGACCACGCACGTGGAACCGCGAGTGACCTACAAATTCACAAGGCATGTTTGTATTAGAAATCAACCCTGGACACATAGGTAATTAGGAAAGCAAACAAACAAAAACAACCGTTGAAACCTTTGGAACTGTATACAACTATTGAACATTTTGATGTTTTCCAGGCAAATCACTATGACACTCATTAACACATGGGTAACTTCCTCACCTTGGCTGAATTTACAGCAGCCCCATAACCTGTAGGCACCTCGCAGCTTATGATACTAACTTTATCCATAGGAGCAGCAGCATCAATTTTTGCCACTGCAATCTCAGGTACAACCGTATATTCAGTGAATGTGCTTGCACGGAAAGAGTGATAAATCTTTTTTCCTTTGCAGGTAAATCTGCTGGTCTTGTCCAGCATTAATCCAGAAGAAGGTAGAACACTGTTCCGCGGTGACAGACACAGTTACAGGTGGCGGCACCGACACGTGGAATTATAAAGACAGAAGAGAGCACGTTTAGTTACAGGTCAGTGCTTATACAATATCAGCAATTTAATAATAGAGTAAGGGGTAAATTACTAACTCTTGCTTCTCACAGAAGTTTCCCTTGGGATGCAAACAGGAACTGCATTCTCTACACTGTGGTATAGCGAGTGTGAGGACTTTATCTCCTATATATAGAGAAATAATAATATGAGTATTAGTTTAAAATATTACTGGATCAAAAATACAATAGTATGTTTATAAAAATTTCATTGGATGGCTTGAAAACTTGCTGTGGGCAGATTATGGTAGCCAGCATAACATTGCCCATTGCTGTTTTCTTTTTAAGTTTTCATTTAAATTCCAGTTAGTTAACATATGGTGTAACATTAGTTTCTCTTGTAAGTTTAGATAAGGCACATCTTAACCTCACTGGCCCTTAAAAATTCCAAAGGTAGTGGATCTCAAATTCAGGAGAACTTTTGCTCTGTTGTCCTTTCTCCTCCAACTCTTTCTCCTCCAACCCCTCATTGTTTTACACAAAACTTTCACTGGAATTTTTTTTTTTTTTTTTAAGCTAAAGAGGAGTTAGAGCATATATCTCTTCTGTTTGCATTATGTTCTTGGAGATAGACCGTGCCTTTTTACTTTTGTCGCCTTTCTGTGCCTAGTGTCAGATTCAATGTAGGTATCTCATAATTGTTTACCAAATGAATTCCCTGGTAAGAGTTTCACAAATATCCTGACCATGCCCTTTATTAAGTCTCTTTGTGTGCCTGGTTCCAAGTTGTGAGGTTCTATAGTATCTTAATCTGTGTGATTGCTCTTCTTCACTCTAATCATTTCAGACAGGCTAAGAATAGCTATGTCCAGATCTTTTTTGGTAGTCTGGGGAAGAACATATACTTGCTTTCTTTGATTCTTTGAAATATCATCATCATCCTGTCAATGAAAATTCAAGTTTGATATTCCAGTTGATTAGAACATTCATCTGTCAAACATTCTAATGCATTCTAACCATGGGACAGGCACTGTGGTAAACATGTGGGGGATACAGTATGTAAGGAGCAGTCTCAATAGTTTTCAGTCTATTTAGAAGTACACTGGTCCTATCTCAACTCTCATTTAGTTATGGATATATTCTTGGCTCAGCTACTGCCCCTCTGAATTGCTAGAGAAAACAGTAGAGAAACCATGTGACTCTTGGAATGACTGAATACATTTAATATAATGATATGTGATTAGTTAGAAGAGTCTAGAGGTAAACCAGTTTTTTTTTCTCCTGTAAGTATGTGAATGCATTGTATTTGTTTTTTATTTATTTATTAAAAAAAATTTCTTGTAATGTTTTTTATTTATTTTTGAAGGAGAGACAGAGCATGAGCGGGGGAGGAACAGAGAGAGAGAGGGAGACATAGAATTTGAGACAATCAGTGACCCCTAACGCTCTGAGCTGTCAGCACAGAGCCGGATGCAGGGCTCGAACTCACGAACTGAGAGATCATGATCTGAGCTGAAGTCGGATGTTTAACCGACTGAGCCACCCAGGCACCCCAGTGAATGAATTTTAAGTTCCTTCTCTGTGCAGGGGAGCTCTTTGGGAGGCTGTTTGTGGGAAGGTTTCATTACCCCACTTCCTACCTGGTTTCACTGAGCTCACTCCTTCGCCAATACTCTCTACAATCCCAGCTCCTTCATGGCCTGGGATGAAAGGAAAGTTTATGGAGAGTAATCCTTTTACTGCATGATCATCAGTACCACAGATCCCTGTAGATATCATCTGCATAAGAATTAAATAGCCAAGAATCAGTTGGTTTGGAATTTTCCTTTATCTTTTTCTTTTAATCTGAGACTGATTATTAAAAAAATTTCTTTACTTGAACTGTGTCATTTGATCCCTATTACAATGCTCAGAGGAATACAGGGCGGGTTGTATCATTCCCAATTTAGAGGTGAGGAAAGGGAGATTCAGAGACTTAGAATGACTTGTCCAAAGTTACGTGGCACATGTTAACACCTGGAAATAAACTTAGATTTTTTTGAAATCTACTTTGTACATTTATGTCATCAAATAGTTTTGAAATATGATGGACAATCACATACAATGAAGGACTTTTTGCCACATTATCAATAACACCATGATTGAGAAACAAAGAATTTTAGGCCCATACTGTTGAATGTTTTTCCAATGCTCTGGGAAAATCTGTTTTTAACATTTCAAATTTATACATTGAGAACATTCTTTAAATTAATAATGTAACAATGAATTTAAGTTAAAATTAACCATTGCAAAATTTAGTTGACGTTGTGAAGTTTTAAAACTTTCTTAGTTAATGGCCTGAGTTTTTTCTTGTCTGTCAATAGACCTGACCCAATGACATTGGTCATAAAAATGAAACATTTCATGTGCCGTAGCCCGTAAGTTACTGCTGTGCCTGGGTTGCAGCCAGAAAAGCCTATGCCTGAGCATATTGACTAGTTCTCCAGTGTGTGTAGTGAGAGTGGCAGCATTTATAGCTGGAACACTGGGAACAACTGTGGTATATGATCCTGGCAAATGAAGGATCCTGGTGAAGAGAAAGTGCTCATGAGAAATATGCTGTGGTTTTGGTTCCCACAGTGCTAAAATGGCTTCAAGATGCTGTCAAAGGCTAGAAGTGTTGTTTTAGGTATGCAGCAGCCTGGTATCTCCTTATTACTTTGGTTCTACATATCAAATAAGAGTATGCAGTTATTTTGGGGAAGTTTCCCATGGCATAAGCTGGAGGTGGAATTGACTGTTCTTATGAACAGACCCAGTCCTTAACCTTGATTTGTTCAGGGTTCAGTGTGATGTTGCTGAGTTTCTTGCTATGCAGCTTCTACCTTGGTAGCCTATTGTGGATTTATTATTTAGGGGGTAGCCTTTGTAGTTAAGGAGCCTATCAATGTAAGAACAGAGAATATTGACTAATTAACTAGTAAACATTTCAGCAGATGGTGACCCAGTACACAATAAGGACTAATTAAATGCTGTTTGGATGGATGATAAATAGAAAAATACAGCTTCTGAACAGCAGTCGGTTACCAAACTTCTTTCTTTGTGTACATTCTTATCAATTATCATTTTGTTCTTTACCATGTCTCATTGGTGAAATAAAATCTTGAGTGTAACACTAGACATGGACTTGATAATTTATTCAGTGTTCCCAAATTCTCCTGTTTTTCTTTCACTGCCTGTCTGTCTTTTTATACTTCCCTCCATCACCTTTTCCTTTTGGCATCTTTCCAATTCCCTTCATTCCTTGTCTCTGTTACTCCTGTAGCCATCCTCCTACACCTTCGACTTTGATTAGATATAGTATGACTAGATGCATATGGCATCCAGTATTTGTCTTATTTATTAAGTCAAGTGTTCAATTTCCTGATCTCAAATTAGAAGATAGGTGGATATTAATGTTTAATTAGGAGTAATAATACTCCTAATCTTGGGTATTTAATGGTTTTATAAAATTTGGGATGTATTAATCAAAAGTTTGATTTGAGAGTGGCAAGAAGCTGTTGACAGGTCATTGTTTTCCCATCCCTGGTCCAAGCTCTGTTCAATAATTGTTAACTCTTCCAAGTCACTTTGAAGACTATCATGGAGTCCTAGCTGCTCATTCCTAGAAATTGAAATTTACCACACAGTGAACTTTTTCAGTCATTTTCTGAGGTTATCATGTGTGAGCTCCAAACAATAGAGATGGAACATTAGTCTGTTAGTCATTGCATATTCATTTATTGATATCAATTTTGTATCATTAAAGTAGGGGGAAATGCAGTTCTTGTCGCCTTTCCCTCAATGAAAAGAAGTTAGTACTTAAAACACCTTCTAGGTCACATTGTGAAGTATGTAGACCTATGATGTTATATAATTTAAGTAAAAATTTCAATACTTAAAAAGTAATTATGGTAGATGAGTAAATTACCAGTATTTTACAAATATTAAGAATATATTAAACATTCATTACCTCTATTCATTTATCTTAGTTTAAAAAATTCATTTTACTAACAGAAGTGGACAGACCCCAATGCAAATGTTATATGTATTACATATAAAATATGTTTCATTTCATGAAACAGGATTTCCTTACATTTATCTACAAAGGTAAAAGTTAAAAGACTTAAATTTACCTTAATACGAACTTCCCGAGCCTTTGGTGGATCGACTTGTACTTCCTCAATTGCAAGAGTAGAACCTGTTTTCCACGCAATGGCTGCCCGGCATGTGATTGTCTGTTGACACCAGGAAAACAAAATTTTTGTGAAAAAAATTAATTTTTATTCTGATCATACAAACGACACTTATTTGTTATAATTAGTAAAGTACAAAAATCATAAATAAAAGATCACTGCAATTTTAGATGCAACCTACTGAAATTTTAGCATATTTCCTTCTAGTCTCTTAAAACAATTTTGATACAGTAGAGATCATGTCTACAGTTTTGTATTCTGCTTTTTTGCTAGTGACAGCCACCATGTAATGACCATTTGTCATTTACTTGTAAGTAGGCATTTTCTCATCACTTCAAATGCTTTGTAATCAGAATTTTAACTATTTTTTTTAGTAATCACTACACCCAGCGTGAGACTGAAACCCATGACCCCAAGATCAAAAGTCATGTGCTTTTCTGACTGAGCCACCCAGGTACCCCTGTAATCAGAATTTTAAATGGCTACTTTTGGGGCACCCGGGTGGCTCAGTTGGTTAAGTGTCTGACTCTTGATTTCAGGTCAGGTCTTGATCTCACAGTTCATGGGTTTGAGCCCCACGTGGGGCTCTGGGCTGACAGGGCAGAGCCTGCTTGGGATTCTCTCTCTCTCCCTCTCTCTACACCTCCCCTGCTCGTTTGTTCTCTCTCTCAAAATAAAGAAATAAACATTAAAAATAAATAAATAAATGGCTACTTTGTATTTCATCATTTGAATGTTCCAGTTTGCTTAGTAACCACTTACAAATGTAATCATTTCCATTGTTTTGACTCTTCCAAAGTCTAATGTGATAAACAGCTTTGTTCATAATTTTGACTTGCCTGGTTTCCTTAAGTAACAATTATTTTGGAAAAGATAGAGACATTACTAAGGCTGAATTGATTTCCAAATCCCTTAGTAGAAATGTTTAATAATTTGGCACAATTCCTAGAAGTAAAAGAATATCTATATCATCATTTGTCCCACCCTCATTAGCACTGACCATAGTCATTGAAACCAAAATATCTAATAGACACAAAAAATCAATCTCTTTTACTAGTATTTTTTGAATGCTAATAATATTGAACATTTTCCATGTTTATATTAGTCACATATACTTTCCTGTTTCGTGGAGTATTTGGTCATAGAGTTAATGTATGTATCTACTCGCATCTTGGTGTTTTTCTCATTAATCATTTGACCTCTTTACACATTAAAGGAATAAGTTATTGTCTGTCAGCTTGCTGTACATGATTTTCCCTGATTGATATTTGAACCTTAATTTTTGTGCATTTACGTGCGTGTGTGCGCACATACACACATTTAAACATTTTGGTTAGAGGGGCGCCTGGGTGGCCCAGTCGGTTAAGCTTCCGACGTCAGCTCAGGTCACGATCTCGCGGTCCGCGGGTTCGAGCCCCGCGTCGGGCTCTGGGCTGATGGCTCAGAGCCTGGAGCCTGCTTCCGATTCTGTGTTTCCCTCTCTCTCTGCCCCTCCCCCGTTCATGCTGTGTCTCTCTCTGTCTGAAAAATAAATAAACGTTAAAAAAAAAATTTAAAAACTTTGGTTAGAAGCTTCTTTTCCTTTGTTATTTATCCCATTTTTATGCTTTGGAAATTCTCTTTGCATAGAGACCAAATAAATATTTCTTCTTCTCATTCTAGATTTTTATAGTTTGACTTCTAAGTGTTTAATTCTTAAATCCAACTTAAAATCATTTTTTTGTGCGATGTGCAGTTATAGAATCTAAATGAATTGTCCTAGCATGAACTCTTGATTATTTCTTTCATTTATGCTTAATTAGCCCCTTTACTATATACGTAGAAGTTCTCACATTTACAGGTTTCTCTTTGGAAGCCGTTTCTCTTGTTCCATATATCATCCTGACAGTTCTTGTAGCAGTACCGCAATGATCAAATACTTTACTTTTGATAGAGCTTAATATCTGGTGGCCCTAGTATGCTTTATGATTTTATGTATGTTCCATTTGCAATTTTTCTGCACTCGTAATTGTAAGATATACCAAACTGACTGACTCTGTTATGTCTCCGAGAAATTTAGATAGAGGAGATAATATATGTATTATATTACAAAGAAAAGGGACAAATGCCACAAGAGAAGTTCAAATAAAATTATATAGAAAAACACTACTTCTTTCTCAAGATGAAATAATTCTGCTTTCACCTACCAAACTCCAGTAAAAGTGTATACTTTATGAAAACGCTTTCATAATTTCAAAATGGTACACACTCAAGGCAAAAAACTTGGAAAGCTCAGACACGTAAAGGGGGGCGGAAAATGGCAAATCTGGCACTCAGCTATTACTGTTTGTAACATTTTATGTTAAGTCTTTCCAATTGATATGCTATGTGTGTTTGTGTAATCATACTAAGAAAACTATTTTACAGTCTGTTCTTGCACTTTGCTTTATAAGTATTTTCCAGGTAATTTAACATAATCACTTAGGACTTTATTGACTAATATATCAGAATTTATTTAATCAGTTTCCTAGTATTTGACGTATCTTGTTTCCAGTGTTGTCCTCTTAAAAACAATGCCATGATTAACCTCTTTATAAAAACAACATAATTATTTCCTTGGCATAAATTTCCGGGTCAAATGATAGACACATTTTTAAGCATTTGATACAGTATTGTCAAACTATCACCCAGGAGGTTCCTAAAAAGTTATTCTCCCATCAGTGATGCTTGAGTTTCCACAAGTGGGAAAACATTAGGTATTGTCGTTAAAAATCCTTGCTAATCTGATTGGAGAAAATGGTTTCTTAACTTGGTTTCAGTGTATACTTTTTAGATAACTAATGGAAATGATATAAATGTATTTTAAAGGTAGCACTTACTTTGCCCGAAGTGTCCATGATGAATTTTCTTTCCATGGCACCCTACAGGTCTACCCAAGAGGACTGCACTTCTTCGACTCTGCTCCTGGGCAAACTAGACAGAGTAGTTATAGTGTTTGCACACCGGAAGTTATTAAACATAATTACATAATCACACATCAGCGAAGGGAAAACCAGACAAGCAAAGTGGTTGGCAAATATGGGAAGGTGAAAGACAGAAAGGAGTGTGGGAGAATGATTAGGGAGGAAGGAGGTCGAAAACAAGAATGCTGAATGAGGAGAGCTTGAAGGGTAGGGATGCATCTGAAGACAGTGTAGGGATTATTTAAAAAAGTGAATCAAGTGAAAGAAACTAAGAGAAAGATCAACTACTAATTAGTTAACAATAAGAATTTCTGGAGTTTCAGTTACATGAAAGGTACTGCCAGATCCAGACAATGAGAGCATAACACGGGTCTCGGGGAGTCAAAAAAGATGGAAGAGCACAAATAATGATCCAAACTGCTATAAAAAGGCTGAGAAAAAGTGACAAAGATGGTAAGTGCCCAAGGCAATATGAGGTCATTGTGCATGATTAGAGAGTTTTATTTAGGTGAGACTTAGCTGCATCTGGACGAATTTATATAACAAAATAATTTATATAAAATAATTTATATAATATATAAATGTATAAAATAATTTATAAAATAATGGGTAGCATATTCAAAATGGGGGTTTAAGCTTCATCAAGGTATTCATCACGTTTACCTTTCAATATTTTTTTACCGCAGTGGTTCTTCACATCAGGATGCATAAGAATCAATCCTCTGTGGGAGCTTGTTAAAATTTGTAGTTCTGGGCCCTGCCCTCAATATTCTGGCTTCTGCCAGATGAGGATACCAAGGCAAATATTAGACCAGAAAACACCAAGGCCCCATTTATTAATTTGCAGAGTAAGAGCGTGAGTTCTTTGGTTGGCTGCTTAGGCTCCCTTGACTCCCATCTCTTAGACGTTATTTGTCGAGAGCTTCCTCAGAGGAGGCCAATGAAGCAGTTTCTTTGCTGAGAACATATTACTGTCATAGTTCATGGCTACTGTAAGGTGAGAGTAATTTGGGACGGGATGGATGTGGGGAAAAATTTGGGACAAGCTTCAATAATTACTAGGTCTCTAGGTTTGGAGTTTTTCTTGCAACAGAACTGTCTTGACCCCCTAATTAGTTAGTTATAAGTTTCATTTGAAGGGTTTTGTATCTGCTAATGATTCAGAAATCCTCAGGGTCCTGGCTATAGAAGCACTGCTTCTATCTTATCGTACAGTCTAGGGACTTGCCATTCCCCCCCAGGATATTTTGAAGCTCTTCCTATAAGACTTGGACCTTATCTGAGCTAGAGTGAAGAGACCTGGTTTCTTTGCTTGAAAACCTGGGCAGGAGAATGCTCTTGGGAGGCATTCCAGCTGACTATGATTTATATAGTCAGGCAAGATGATACAAGAACGGAGGTGCTTGGATGGGGTTGAAGGGACTTAGGTTTGTTCGTTCTTCTCTCTCCTTAAATGACCTTGCTCTACAATACCTTAGTTACCAAGCTTTTTGCAACCATGCATTAATCTTGGAACCTACACATTTTTCCTGTTCAGCAATGCTTGGATCATGTGATGCTCAATATTGTTTGAGAAGATTGACTGGAAGGAATGATCTGATGTGAATGATCTTGTTCAGAAGGGCTAGTTTGGGCTTGTCTCTGCCATAGCATCTTGCTAAAGGCTAAAACATTAGAATTTTTTTCTTCCAAATTGCCTACATTTATAGTTTTAGTGGGCATGTGATCTGAATCCTGAGATGGCAGGTGATAATTGACCATTTAATTGCTTTACTACAAAAACCTATCTTCAAATCAAGGATGGTGGAATTTTTGTTGCTTCTCAGTCCCCTCTACTCAGTGAGTCCCACAGTTCAGGGATATTAATGAACCATTTTCCTTCTGGGACCCAATTTTTGTGTTAGGGCTCTTTTCTTTCCAAGTTACTGAAACCCAACATGAACAAGCTTAAGGAAAAGGGAGGAAATGTTGACTTAACAGAAATCATGAAAGGAATGAATAACCAAACAAGGTCAAGGGCAGGAAAGTAGCTGGGAGCAGGAACTCTGAATCAATTCAACTGCAGTAGGATTTTCCCTCTCTCTTATGTGAGGCAATGCAGCAAAGTGGTTAAAAGCATGGATACCAGCACTAATAGACCTGCATTCAGTCTTAGTTCCATCCCGTACATACTGTGACATAAGAAAAGAAATCCAACCCCTTTGTATTTTAGTTTCCCCATTAATAAGGTGAGGGTGATTATACTAGTTCCTACCTCATAGGTTTGTTAATAAGCATTAAGATAGTTAACAAATGACAAATGGTTAGAATTTATGACAAATAAATGACAAATGGTTAGAACCATGCCAAGCACATAGCATGGCCTATATATAAGTATTATGTATTTATTACTATTATTAATTATTACCATTATATATCACACATTGTTTGCCTTTTCTTACCACTGTCTTGCTTTTGCTCTATGGTGGGAAATATAGCCATAAAAAAAAATCCACCTAATTCTTAAATCTAACAACTGCAATAAGAGAGTTCAGATCTGTCTGTGATCTTAAGTCCAAAAATGTAAGGAAGTCTCTCCATGCTCAGTTTGGGTCAAGCGTTCACTCCTGGACCAATGAAACTACCCAAGTTGTGGGAATGTAGAAGAATTTGGCAGCTATTATCACAGCCATGTTGATGCCCCTGAGCAGCTAAAGGTGGCTGGGGAAAATCACAGGGCAGACTGGCTCCATTGTAAATTCTGGATCATCAAGATGAAATGAAGTCTCAATAGTGCTTGGCAGTACTTCATTTTCCTAGCTAACTTGCTGTCCAATTTCTTGAAATACATGTCAGTTTTTCAACACTTGTGTCAAATATGTGACCATCTTCCCTCCGTATCTACCTCCACCCCCCTTTCCCTCAGGAGATGAGTTTACAGTACACTGAAAATTCATCCCGTTGCTCCAGGCACAACCCTTCCCGCTCTGTATCCAGTTCATTAACAAGTTCTGCCAGCTCTACCTCTGATATATTTCCCAAATTTGTTAGAGTTAAAGTCTTATTCTCTACTCTAGAATACAATTTCTATAAGAATAGGGACCTTGAATCTCAATATTTTTCTCTACTCCAATGTGTCTGGAATGGTGCCTGGCATATAGTAGGAGCTCTGTGAATGTTGGTTAAATGAACTAAAGTGAAGTTATCAGAAAAGAACTCCCTTGGATGCCTATTATGTAATGTACGTATTATGCAGTCATGTAACTGCATCTGTATTCTTCCTGTTCTTCCCTGTCACCTGTCCCTGTCACCTAATCATTGTTTCTGATTTCTTCTCTCACTGTGACTTGTCAGCTTTTTTTTCCCCTCTAGATTTTATTTTAAGTGATCTATACAACCAATATGGGTGGAGCTCGATCTAACAACACTGAGACCAAGAGTTGTATGCTCCGTGGACTGAGTCAGCCAGGTGCCCAACTTGTCAGTTTTTTAATGTATTCATCCTTCTCCCATTAAGAAGAAAAGCAGAAACAAACTTTCTATTTTCCCGTATCTCTTTCTAACTACCACTAGGAGTCAAGACAAATGTTTATGTGGCTTTCTGAATTGAAGGTTAAGATTTACAAGCCAAATACTATTAATTTGGGCTTCTGCTTATTGGTCTTGAGAAATTTTAATTATCCTGGATGTAATTGGGACTTTGCAATTAGACTAATTTGTGGGAGGACTTTTATATTTGAATAACTTTAATTTGACTTTATAATCTGAGTAACAGGATGCCAATATATGATTTGACTTTGTAATTTGAGTGATTTGGATTTCATAACTTCAGGAAGTTTCTACAGTAATTCAGGTAGTATCTGGCAGTGACCACAAAGACAGCAATAAACCAGAGTCCTAGTAAGAAAAAACACAATTTAAGAAAAGACGCTTTATGCTCAATATCTTTTTCCTCACCTCCCCGTCACTTCTTCATACACACCATCCTGTTTTATACCCCCCAACACTCCATTGAAGCATCCATATTGAATTTTATTCGTGACCTCCATGCACTAAAGCCAATGGCCATTTTTCAGCAGTCATCCTGATAGTTCAGTGCTATTGATCATGCCTTCCTTGAAGCTCTTTCTTTCTTTTTTTATTTTAATTTTTTTTTTAACATTTATTTATTGAGAGACAGAGACAGAGCATTAGCATGGTACGGGGAGAGAGGTGGGGGGAGACAGAGTCTGAAGCAGGCGCCAGGCTCTGAGCTGTCAGCACAGAGCCTGACATGGGGCTCAAAACTCACAAACTGCGAGATCATGACCTGAGCTGATTATGACCTGAGTCCGACGCCTAACTGACTGAGCCACCCAGGCGCCCTGAAACTCTTTATTTCTTCAATTTCTTGGTTCAGCCCTCTTCTGTTTTTCTCCATAATATTTGGCTCTTCCTTTTCTGACTCTTTTTATAAGGTTCATCCTCCTCTTGGCCATTAAATAATCCCACACAGGTCTGACTTTGGCAGAGCAGGCTTGCTGAGCTTGAGAATTCAGCATCCTCTGGAGCTCTGCTACCCCTGAAATAATCTCGACTTGAGTCCCAGCTATGGTCAGCTCTTCAACTTCAGGAGATCAGAACTGAAATGTTTACTGTGGAACCATTCTTTCATACTTTATCCTCTTCCTAAACCATCATCTTTAGTATTGTTGATGTTTAGGCAAGGTAGTTATGCCTCTTTATTAAAGTACTATTTTTTCTTTCTTTCTTCTTCTTCTTCTTTTTTTTTTTTTTTATAAATGTTTATTTATTTTCAAAGACAGAAAGAGCACGAGTCAGGGAGGGACAAAGAGAGAAGGAGAGAGGGAATCCCAAGCAGGCTCTATGCTTAGCACGGAGCCCAAAGCAGGGCTTGATCCCACAACTGTGAGATCATGACCTGAGCTGAAATCAAGAGTCAGATGCTCAACCAACTGAGGCAGTCAGGCATCACAAAGCAATATTTTTTCTTATTATAAGTGATATATGCTCATTTTAGAAAATTTAAAAAATATACCAAATGTAAAGGAAAAAATAAAAATTCTTATAATCACATTCCCTGTTAATCACTATAAATATTTTAGAACTTTTTCTGCATATATAAATGTTAATATTTTCAAAGTTAAGATATTAGGTATGTACAATTTTGTGTATAGGTGTACACAGCTTTGTATTTTGCACTTAAAATCTAAAATTATATTATGACTGTTTCCCGTGTTGTTAAATATTCTTCTAAAAACAGAGCTTTTAGTGGCTTTATTGTATTTCCTTCATAATTGTATTCCCTCTACAATTTAAATACACCCTTTTTATTGTACTTTTAGGGCATTTCTAATTTTTGATATAATGAATAACAAACAAACATTCTTATACTAATATATGTTTGTATCTGGAATGATTTGCATGAAATAGAGTCCTAGAAATGAAATTGCTGAGACAAAGGACAAGAGCTTTTTAATTAATTAACTAATTAATTTATATATTTTAATGTCTATTTAAATGTTTATTTTATTTTTGAGAGAGAGAGAGAGAGAGAGAGAGAGAGAGAGAGCACTAATAGGGGAGGGGCGGAGACACAGGGAGACAAATCCAAAGCAGGCTCCAGGCTCTCAGCTGTCAGCACAGAGCCCGATGCAGGGCTCAAACTCATGAACCGCGAGATCATGACCTGAGCTGGAGTCGGATGCTCAACCGACTGAGCCACCCAGGTGCCCCGTAATGTCTATTTATTTATTTTTGAGACAGAGAATAAGCAGAGGGAAGGCGGGATGGGGTGGGGGAGAATCTCAAGCAGGCTTCAGGCTCCAAGCTGTCAGCACAGAGCCTGACGCGGGGCTCAAACTCATGAACTGTGAGATCATGACCTGAACTGAAGTTGACGCTTAACCTGCTGAGCCACCCAGGTGCACTGATAAGAGCTTTTTTTTTTTCATAAAAAACCCATATATACAATAAAATGCATAAACCTTAAGTGTATAGCTTGATTGAATTTTTACTTATTTTTATATCTATGTAACCCTCTTCCAAATAGAAATACAGAACACTTTTAGTACCTCAGAGGAATCTCTCATCTTTCCACTCAGTCAGTACTTTTAAAGGTAAGTGCTATTCTAATTTCTATCATCCTGACATAATTTTACTGTTTTTGAGCTTCGATGTAGTAGAAGCATACAGTATTTACTCCTGTGTCTGATTACTTTCTCTTGACAACATACTTTATCTATGAAATTCATCCTTGTTATTGCAAAAAGTAATTTTTTGTTGTTCAATTTATTTTTCATTTCAGTATAGTATTCCATTATAGAAATATACTATGACTTATTTATTCATTCTACTATCTTTGGATATTTGTATTGTTTCCAGTTTTTGTTATTATAATTACAGTTGCCATGAACATCCTTGTACATGTCTTTTGGTCGACACTGCTCTCTTTACTTTGGGTAGGCTTTTAGGAGTGTAATTTCTGGGTCATAAGATATCTATATAGTATAATAGATTTATGTCTATTAAATTTAACCATAAGATTATTCAGAAATTCATTTGAAAATGCCGATTACCTAGAGTAGTCAAGCAATCTTGAATAAAAATAAAACTGGAGGACTTAACTGCTAGATATCAGAATTTAATTATAAAGTTGGAGTAATTAAGTCACCATGATACTAGAGCAGGTATAGATAAATAAGCCAACGGAACAGAATAAAAATCCAGGAATACATCCACTTACATATGGTCATGACATTTACAATAAGAGCATCACTACGATTCACTGGGGGAAGGGTGGACTTTTTAGTAAATGATACTGTAGCAATAGGATATTTATCTGGAAAAAAAATGGACAGTTGTATTTTATCTGTTGTCCAGGTTTTAGAGTTGTCATCAGAAGGAGGTTCATTCTCCATCATGGTAGTAATCAGAAGTTTCACCACAATGTGATCTTCATGGAGGTTCTGATAAAGACTTTGCTTCCAGAAAAGTTGGAGCAGTTTATATTCCTAGAAGCAATAAACAAAAGTACAAATCATATATAACTTTACTAGCATTGAATATTACCCTACATATTTTTCATTTCGTAGGATTTAATGTACTTAAGTATGCATAGTAAACTTCACAGCGAAAATTTAACAAGGTTTAAAAATTTCTTTTGCTGTTCAGTGTTGCCATTTAGGGTAATCATCCTTGCTCACAGGGTAATGATGATGATGATGATAATGATAGCTATGATAACTAATAGTTTTAAGTAATTGACATATATTAGCCTTTGAGAGATCATATGGTATAGTATAAAAGTATTGTCTTTGATGTCAGTAGACCTAGGTTTCAGTTCTGGTTGCTCTGCTTATAAGCTTCATAAATTTGGCTAGTTCACCATATATCCAAGTCTAGATTTTCTCTCTAAAATACTGACGTACTACCTACCTCTCAATGTTATGGGGATTGCATTAAGTGGTGTATGGAAGGTATTGTACATAATAATGTTTTTTCTTCTGCTATTAATAACTGTAATTTAAGTGGTTATTCTAAACAATGATCTCTACTAAAACCTTTGAACATATTTCATTTAATCCTTAATTAAACAAATCTGAAACATTCTCAACATATCTCAGGGTTAGTCTTTTGCTATTGTAAGCTATATTGTAAGCGAAAGTTACAAAGCTTTTGCTATTGTAACCCTGGGTTTCCAGAGTTCTAGTACTTATTGAGACAATCTGGTATTTTGTATTGATTTGGATCACATGGAAATGATTATTTTGATTAACACTCTGAGAAGAAATTATTGGCTTTTGGAAAGAGTATGCTTAGATTTACTATGATGTGTATGCTTTTTTTTAAAACTTTCTTTTTAAATCTCATATGCAAAAACAATAAAAAAGAGAATCAAGGAAAAGGAATGCAAACATTTATACAAAAACTTCCATTGCTAGGAGCAAGTTTTGGGTAAGCACTGTGAAGTGAAAACTGAATTTCAAAAGTTTTAAACTAATATAGTAATGATGTCATTCTCTCCAAATTGATCTACATGTTTAACAAAAGTCCTATTAAAGTTCCAGCAGTATAGACAATATTATTCTAAAATTCATATGAAAAGGCAGTGAAACTAGAATAAACAATTTTGAAAAAAAAGAATTAAAGTGGGAAGAATACTGTACCTGATCTTAGTACTTACTTTCTAGATACAGAACAGTGTGGTATTAGTGGAGGAATAGATACATAGATATCAATAGAACAGAATAAAAAATCTAGAAGTAGACCTGCACAAATAGATCCAATTTGACAGTGCAAACGCAATTCAATGGAAGAAGAATAATCTTTTCAACAAATGGTCCTGGATGAATTAGACATTAATAAGAAAAGAAAGTGAACCTCAATCTAAGCCTTATACTATATAGAAAATGAATTCAAAATGGACCATGGATATAAATGCAAAAACATAAAACTATAAAACTTTTAGAAGAAAACATGGAAGAATGTCTTCAGGACCTTGGGTTTGATAAAAAGATCTTAGACATTACATCAAAATCATAATTCACAAAAGAAAAAATAAAGTAATTTGGGCTCTATAAAAATTAAAACATTTTTCCTTGTAATAGATCTTAGTAAGAGAATGAAGAGATGAGCTACATATTGGGAGAAAATAGTTGTAAGCCATATAATTGAAACAAAGAAACATATCGACTATGGCTTAGATCTAGAATATATTAAAAATTTCTCAAACTCAATAGTAAAAAAATTCAATTATTAAATGAGCAAAATACATAAACAGATATTTCACTAAAGAAGGGTTCATCATCATTAACCATTAGGGAAATGCAAGCTAAAACCATATATATATATATATATATATATATATATATGTATAAATATGTCATATATATACACACATATATGTATATATGTATGTATGTATGTGTATGTATGTGTATATATGTATGTATAAATATGTCATATATATACACATATATGTGTATATATATATGTATATACACACACACGCTCACATATACATACCTATTAGAACTATACACCTATTAGAACAGCTAAAACCAAACTAGTGGTAATACTGTGCTGACAAGGATATTGGATCACCCATGCATCACTGGTGGGAATATGAAATGGTACAGCTATGCTGGAAAATAGTTTGGCGGTTTCTAACAAAACTAAATATGCACTTGCTATATGTACTGGGTTAGATAGCACCCTCCCAAACTTCTTGTCTGTCCAGAATCTCAGAATGTGACCTTATTTGGAAACAGAATTGCTAGAGGCTAAAAGTTTAAGTCTCCTCAAAATTCATATGTTGAGACCTAATCTCTGATATCGTATTTGAAGGTAGGGCCTTTGGCAGCAGGTGATCAGGTCATGACAATGGAGCCCTCCTGAGTGGGATTAAGTGCCTTTTAAAAGAAACTCCAGAGAATTCCCATACTCTTTCTACTGTAAGGACACATTGAGAAGATGGCCGTCTATGAATTAGGAAGCAGGCCCTCACTGGATGCTGAATCTGCCAGCACCCTGATCTTGGACTTCCCAGCCTGTGAGAGATAAATGTTGTTTAAACTACCTAGTTGATGGTATATATTTTATGGCACCCTGGATGGACTAAGACAAGGGTCTTTGCAGATGTATAATTAAGATGAGGTCATACTGGATTAGGGTGAGCCCTAAATTCAGTATGAACTGATGTCCTGATAAGAAGAGAGGATACACAAAGATATGCACATAGGTAAAAGGCCATAAGAAAATGGAAACAGACACTGATTGGAGTGATCTCACTACAATTCAAGCATTGTCAAGGACTGCTGGCAACCATTGGAATCTAAGAGAGAGACATGGAACAGATTCTCCCACAGAGCCTGCAGTAGTCACCAACTCTGCTGACCTGTTGATTTTGGACTTCTAGTCTCTAGAATTGTGAAAGAATGAATTTGTTGCTTTAAGTTATCTAGTTTATGGTAATTTGTTATAGTAGTCCAAGGAAACTAATACAGATTTTTGTATGAAAAGTGGGGTGCTCCTTTAACACATATCTAAAAATTAGGAAGGGGCTTTGGATTTGGTAATGAGTAGAGGCTGGAAGAATTATGTGACATAAGATAGAAAAAAATCTAGATTGCTTTGAAGAGACTGTTGACAGAAGTATAGATATTAAAACGTGACTGATGAGGGCTCGGAAGGAAATTAGAAATCTGTCCTTGGACACTGCAGGAAAGGCAGTCCTTGTTACAAAGTGACAGAAACCTTATCTGAGTAGCATTCTAGTGTTGTGTTGGAAGTATAACTCATAAGTGATGAACTTGGATATTTAGCTGAGATTTCCAAGCGAAGTGTGGGAGGTGTCCTGGTTTCTCCTTGGTGCCTAGAGTAAATATGAGAAGAAAAAGAAGTTAAGGGGGGAAGTGGCAAGCAAAAAAAACTTGACAACCTAGGTATTGCAGCTTTGAAACAGAGCCAAGGATGTGGCTGGACAAACCTCCACTAAAGAGAGCAGGTGTGTTATCCATGGATCTAATCAACTATCTTATCAGAAGTGGGGAATAAAAATGAGGTTACCAAAGAAGGATCTGTGGAAGACCGTCTTATGTAATGGTGTGGATCCCCTGATGTACACAGAAGACCAACAAGGTTTTTGAAAACATCATATCAGCAGAAAACCTACCAGCTTGGACTAAAGGGGCCAGAGACAGGACGAACGCTACCTGACTTCTGGGACTCTACAGAAAAAAGGCTGGGATAGAACCATTCAGCTACAAACATGTGCTACCCTTTAAGATGAAGGAAAAATGACTCTGAGGGCAGGGCGAGAGGGACAGGCCCAGAGAGTGGAGCCTCCTTGGACCTAGAGGGGGTCTTGGCCATAGAAAATTATTCTCAGGCTTTGAAACCTAAAGGAACTTGCCTTGATGGGTTGATAACTTTCTTTAGACCAGAGACTCCTTTATTTTTTTCTATTTTCTTCCTTTTGGAATCAGATTGTCTATCCTATGCCTGTCCTACCACTGTACTTGAGAAGCAGATAACTCATTTTCTACGTTCCTAGTACCACAAATGGGGAGGAACCTTGCCCCAGGATGGATGATACCTAGAGTCTTACCCATACCTGATTTAAATGATAAGATTTGGAACGTTCTGTGTTGAAGATATTTAGATTTAGAATTTAGAGTTAATGCTGGAATAGGTGACGACTGGGGAATATTGGGATGAAGTAACTGCATTTTATACATGGGATGGAGAATTGATAAGAATTTCAGGAGGCCAGAGGAAGGACTATACCAGGTTGAATAGTATCCCTCCCAAATTCATGTCCACCTAGAGTTTCAGACTGTGGCCTTATGTGGAAATAGGGTCTTTGATGATATAATCAGTTACGTTAAGTTAAAATGAGGTCACACTGGATTAGCATGGGCCCTAAATCCAATATAACTGGTGTTCTTATAAGAAGAGGACAGTACACACAAAGACACACAAGGAAGAAGGCCATGTGATGACGCACATTTGTAAAGGCGGCATTTTGTACAATGACTAGAAAACAGTAAGTGCTTCATAGATGTGAACTGAATAATTAGTGGTTTATAGAAATATTTATTTATTTTTTTATTCATTCATTTATTTAATGTCTATTTATTTTTGAGAGAGTGCAAGCAGGGGAAGGGGCAGAGAGAGGGAGACAGAAGATTTGAAGTGGCCTCTGCACTGACAGGCTGACAGCAGCAAGCCCACTGTGGGGCTTGAACTCACTAACTGTGAGATCATTACCTGAGCTGCAGTTGGACACCTGAGCCACCCAGCTGTCTGTAGAAATAATTCTTTGTTTTTAATGTAATTTATTGTCACATTGGCTAACATACAGTGTGTAAAGTGTGCTCTTGGTTTTGGGGGTAGAAATCATTTTTTTATTGTGGAAAGCAAAATATATTTTAAAAATATTTTAATTTTTATTTATTTTTTGGGGGGGCAGGGAGAGAGGGAGGCACAGAATCTGAAGCAGGCTCCAGGCTCCAAGCTGTCAGCACAGAGCCCGACGGGGCTTAGACTCACAAACGATGAGATCATGACCTGAGCTGAGGTCAGACACTTAACTTGGTGAGCCACTGAGATGCCCCAAGAAAGCAAAAATATATTTTAAAAATAGAGAACCAGAGATGAGCCAAGTAAGATGCTCAGGTAAAGCTGAATTTCAGGCTATAATTATATTTTTTTCGAAGATATTAATTTCTAGTTAATTCCTATTAACTTCTAATAGGAAAATTAATTCCTATTAATTCCTAATTAATTTCTATTTCCCAATGCATTCCTATCAATGGTTATCTAACCACAACTCTGGGTCAGTGTGTGAAGTTCCATATCACCGATATTTGATTGATAGAAAGATGTTTGTGTTTTTGTTATTTCCATTGCCTCCTTAATTGTTTGCTTCAGCCACAATGAACACCAATCTGTGTTCATTATTCCATGTGTTTTCCTGTGTCCCTGCGTCTCTTCTTCTCTTCTGTCTGACTGGGATGGTTTCCCTTTCACTCTTTTTTTTCTTAATTCCAATTCCACTATAGTTAACATCCTCAAAAAATTAAAAATGTAACTACCCTACAATCCAATAATTGCACAACTGCGTATTTACTCAAAAAATACAAAAAACTAATTCAGAGAGATACATACACCCCTACATGTATAGCAGCATCATCGACAATAGTCAAATTTGGAAGCAACCCACTCCTTTACTCTTTAAAAAAATTTTTTTTAATGTTTATTTTTGAAAGAGAGAAAGACAGAGTGTGAGCAGGAGAGGGGCAGAGAGAGAGGGAGACACAGAATCTGAAGCAGGCTCCAGGCTCTGAGCTGTCAGCACAGAGCCCAACGCAGGGCTCAAACTCACAAACTGCGAGATCATGACCTGAGCTGAAGTCAGATGCTCAACCAACTGAGCCACCCAGGCACCCCGACTCCTTTACTCTTTACGTGTCTACTTCAACTTTATTTAAATCTCTCTCTATATAACTATGGAGGGAATTATTTTGTATATAGTTCATTTGGAACTTAGCATGCACACCCTCTTTTGTTTTCTTTTTTATGTGTAGGGACTGCTTTCGAGGCTGGAGTTAAGAGATATAGAAGTCAAAATTACAGACTAAAACTTTTCTTTTTCTTCTTCCCCTTTTCCTTCCTTCTCTTCATCTTTTACATAGGAGAACTGGGTTTGAATCTCTACCCAGGACGGGTTAATGACAGTTTAAAAAAAAATTTTTTTTTCAATGTTTATTTATTTTTGAGAGACAGAGACAGAGCAAGAGTGTGGGAGGGGAGAGAGAGAGGGAGACACAGAATCTGAAGCAGGCTCCAGGCTCTGAGCTGTCGGCACAGAGCCCAGCCCGACATGGGGCTTGAACCCATGAACCATGAGATCATGACCTGAGCTGAAGTCAGACTCTTAACTGACTGAGCCACCCAGGCACCCCAATGACAGTTATTTTTAGGGATTAAATTTGCCTAGATAATTTTAGTCTTGAACTTCAGTGTTGAGTCAAATTGATATTCAATCATATCAGTCTCTATTTCATTGTTATAAAACTACTACCATTCAAAACATTTCTGTAGAGAGATTGACATACGTTCCAGCACTCTCTTCTTCGTAGCAGGGAAGTCAGATGTTAGTCACAGCAAAGGTGCTCACTATCTCTGGCATTTCTGCTGTGTGCAACACCAGTCAGCACTGACTGTGCACCTTCCTACTCCAGGCACTCAGCTGGGCACAGTGGGGTGGCAGTGATGGATAAGAGGTGCCGTCTACCTGAATTAACAGGGAGTTTGGAGCACTGGTTATGGCATGGCCTTGGGTTCAGGCAGACCCTGTCCCAACTAGTTGTTAACCTTACTTTTTAACTGTCTTTGAGCCTAGTTTCCTTTAAAATGAGGACAAATGATAGTACCTCTTCAAAGGGTGGTTTGATGAACAAATGAGGTAATTCTTTTAAAGCATTTAGGAAGCATCCTGGCAGATAGGATAACCCTCGAAAAATATTAGCTACAATTATCCATAAAAGCAAGATCACAATCTATGGGAGAAAAGACACACAGACAACCAAGTCTTGTTGGCTTATCATGGGAAGTGCCATATCATGGGTTAGTGCTCTGGGAGCAGAGGAGGAAGTGCCATTCTGAATGAAGGACTCAGAGGACACTTTGTAGAGGAGCACACATTTGAGGTAGACTTTAATCTTGGAGAATAGAGAAATATCCTCATGAGGCCATTTCTAATGTCCTTTATTCAGTATAACTAGTATGTGTATGGTTTCCAGAGAATAAAAGTTTGATTTATATATATTTATTTATTTGAATGAGAGAGAGAGAGAGAGAGAGAGAGAGAGAGAGAGAGAGAGAGAGAGAGACAGACAGAGAGAGAGAGACAGGGAATATTTCAAGCAGGCTCCATGCACAGTGCAGAGCCTGATACAGGGCTTAATCTCACTACCATGAGATCATGACCTGGGCCAAAACCAAGAGTCAGATGCTTAACCAACTGAGCCATCTAGGCACCCCAATTTTTTTTAAATGCACATTTGGTGACCTTATAAAATCCATCATATAGCAGCTATTTAATTAATTATAGTCTGTCCAGGTAGATAAGTTAACATAAAGGACATCTTTCTCTAGAATTGCCAAGGGAACAATTTGATGACTAGTTCATGGCTGTGTTGGCAAGCTGTGATTATGTAGTCACTGAGAAATCACTGGGGGCTAAGAAACATTCACCTACCAGACGCAAGGGACATCCTATGATTTCAAGTTGCATCTAGTTTGGAAAGGTCTGAAAGAAAGATGAAAGTCCAAGTCTTGTGTCTGACATTCAAGGCCCTTTATAATCTGACTCTAACCTTCTCATCCTCCTTACCTCTCCATTTTTTCCAGTATAGGACCTATGCTCTTTGGAAGCTAGTGTCTACATTGTCTTCTGAACAGAAATGCGTTCCTCATTCAGCCCTTGCTCATCATGTTCCTTCTTTTCCTGTACCCTTGGGTCATTCAAATACTAAAATGCTGAGACCTAGGTCAAAGTGCTCCACTCTGGAGATGATGTCAGCTCCATCTCACAGTCATCCCTTTCAACATGGCACTTGGAACCCATTGTCTTCTTTTGCTCTTGATATTTAGTATGGAGATCCATCTTTGAAATCCTACTGGCAATTTCTAGTTAGGAACCTTCTTAAATTTCATTTATGTTCTCAGCTGTATTTAGTAGCATGTATGCAGTAGGTGTTTAATAAACAGTTGATGAATTTTTGTGCTCATTTACCTTAGGGCAAGCCTATGCTCACCTTGAGGAATCTGTAATGAATACGATCCAGTGCTTCCTATTCATTAGGTCAACAAGACAGAGAGACCCTCATATGATGTTGGAAGTGGTCAGTGGCAGCAAAGTTCCAAAGTAGTATTCAGAGGGCAAAGACTGTACCCTGTTTTTTCATTTGTGCATTTTCAACACCTAACTCAATGCTTGGCAAATAGTGCTCAGATATTTGTTCACTGAAATGGAGGAGCGACTTCTACTTAGAGAGTCAAAGAAGCCTTGAAAGAAAGGTATTTTATTAAGACTAACCTAGAAAGATGAGTTGGAATTGAGAGGTATAGTTGGAATCAACAACACAAAGAACCTTGAATAAAATCTTTTCTCTTAATATCTCTTTTACACATTCTCCTGTTTACTCATCTCCCCTACCTGGAGGCCTGGGGTTTGAGGGAATTATAGTCATTACCACCTTGTTTTCAAGTCCCAACTGATTTTGGCTCCATGAATGACCAAAAACACATGGAGACAAACTCCATAGAGCCAGGCTATCTTATTTTCATACTATCTGGCAAGTTTTCTGCTCTCACCCTTTGCCCTACCTTCTAGAAGTTTAGATGGGTGGGTTAAAAGAATAGGGGACATGTTACTGGATATATCAGTGCTCCAAAATCAAGATGGCCATAAAACATCTGGAACAAAGTCTGGAAAATTCAAAGGTAATTTTATCAGTTTCTAAAGGGTTACAGGCTATCACTCCCCTCTGTCTCTCCTTCTGTCTCTGTCCCTCTTTCTCTCTGTAACTGAGCCCAACTTTGTATAATGTTGTAATCCAAGCACTGTCTTCTAAGTTTGGATTCTCCAGAAAGAGGATATGATTGTTCCAGATGAGGTCACAGCCCACCCTGGGGTAGGCAGGATAAATGGCCTCCAGAAATGTCCATTTCTAAGCCCTGGGACCCATGAATATGGTTGACCCTTGAACAACTCAGAGGTTAGGGACACCGATTATCCCCTTCCACCGCACGGTCGAAAATTGCGTATAACTTTTGATTCCCCAAACTTAATTAATAGCCTACTGTTGAGCAGAAGCCTTACCAATAACATAGACAGTTGATTAACACATATTTTGTATTTTATAGGTATTATATCCTGTATTGTTACAATAAAGTAAGATAGAGAAAAGAAAGTATTATTAAGAAAATCGTAAGTGGGGGCACCTGGGTGGCTCAGTCGCTTAAGCAGCTGACTTTTGGTTTCAGCTCAGGTCATGATCTTGTGGTTTCATGGGTTTGAGCCCCACATCGGGTTCTGCATTGACAGCATGGGGCCTGCTTAGGATTCTCTCTGTCTCCCTCTCCCTGTGCCCCTCCCCGACTTGCACTGTCTCTCTCTCAAAAGAAAGAAATAAACAAAAAGCAATCTTTAAAATAGAAAATAAAATTAAAACAATAAAGAAAATCATAAGGGGAAAGAACTAAAAAGAAAAAAAAACAAAAGAAAATCTTAAGGAAGAGAAAATAAATTTATAGTACTGAACTGAGTTATTGAAAAAAATCTGCCTGTGCAGTTCAAACCTGTGTTGTTTAAGGGTCAACTGCATGTTGCCTTACATGGAAAAAGGAATTTTGTAGGTATGATTAAATTAAAAGTCTTTCAAAATTATTGTTATTTCATTTTTTATTATCGAAGTATAGTTGACATACAATGCTTTATTAGTTTCAGGTATACAACATGGTGATTTGACAATGCCATACGTTATATGATGCTCACCATGATATGTTGTCTGTTACCAAACAACATTATTATAATAGTAATGACTGTATTCCCTATGCTATACTTTTAATCCCTGTGACTTATTAATTTTATAACTGAAAGTTTGTACCTCTTAATCACCTTCACCTATTTTGCTCATCCTCCCACCCCCCTTGCTCTGGCAACCACCAGGTCTCTGTATTTATGAATCTGTTTCTGTTTTCTTTTGTTGTTGGCTTGTTTGTTCATTTGTTTTATTTTTAGATCCCACATATAAATGAAATCATATTGTCTTTCTGTGTCTCACTTATTAGCATGATACCCTGTAAGTCCATCCATGTTGTCATGAATGGCAATATTTCATTCTTTTTTATGACTCAGTAATGGCTGAGTATATATACACATATATGCATATACATATATACACAACACATACATATACCACATCTTTTTTTAATCCATTCATCTATCGATGGACACTTAGGCAGCTTCTGTACCTTCACTATTGTGAACAATGCTACAAAAAGCACAGAGGTGCATATATCTTTTTGTATTATTATTTACATTTTAGTTAATATACAGTGCAATATTAGTTTCAGAAGTAGAATTCAGTGATTCATCACTTACATACAACACCTGATGCTCATCACAACAAGTGCCCTCCTTAATACCCATCACCCATCTAGTCCATCACTCACCCACCTCCCTCCATCAACCCTTAGTTTGTTCTCTGTCAAAGAGTCTCTTATGGTTTGTTTCCCTTTCTTATCTTCCACCCCCACTTCCCATTTGTTCATCTGTTTTTTTTCTTAAATTCCATGTATGAGTGAAAGTATATGATATTTGTGTTTCTTTTATTGACTTATTTTGCTTAGCCTAAACCATTCTAGCTCCATCCACATTGTTGCAAATGGCATGATTTCATTTTTTTGATGGCTTTAATTTTTCAGTGATGGATTTTATTTTTTAATATTCCATTGTATATATGTACCACATCTTCTTTATCCATTCATCAGTCATTGGACATTTGGCTCTCTCCATAGCTTGGCTGTTGTCGATAGTGCTGCTACAGACACTGGGGTGCATATACCCCTTCAAATCTGTATTTTTGTATCCTTTGGTAAATACCTAATAATGCAATTGCTAGATCAT
Organism: Acinonyx jubatus; assembly: GCF_027475565.1. NCBI lineage: Eukaryota > Metazoa > Chordata > Mammalia > Carnivora > Felidae > Acinonyx > Acinonyx jubatus. The sequence continues at coordinate 119,922,391 of NC_069382.1, read as the reverse complement.
AGGGTCATTCTATTTTTAGTTTTTTGAGGAACCTCCATACTGTTCTCCAGAGTGGCTGCCCCAGTTTGCATTCCTACCAGCTGTGCAAGAGGGTTCCCCTTTCTCCACATGCTTGCCAACACCTGTTGTTTCTTGTGTTGTTAATTTTAGCCATTCTGACATGTTTGAGGTTATATCTCATCATGGTTTTGATTTGTATTCCCCTGATGATGAGTGATGTTGAGCATCTTTTCATGTGTCTGTTGGCCATCTGGATGTCTTCTTTGGAAAAGTGTCTATTCATGTCTTCTGCCCATTTCTTGACTGGGTTGTTTGTTTTTTGGGTATTGAGTTTCAAATAACCACCAGCATTCTTCACAGAGCTAGAATCCAACAATCCTAACATTTGTATGGAACAACGAAAAACCCCAAAAGCCAAAGCAATCCTGAAAAAGAAAAACAAAACTGGAGGCACCATGATTCCAGATTTCAAGTTATATTACAAAGCTGTAGTCATCAAGACAATATGATACTGGCACAAATCAGACACATAGACCAATGGAATGGAAGAGAAAACCCAGAAATGTACCCACAACTATAGGATCAACTAATCTTTGACAAAGTAGGAAAGGATATCCAAGGGGAAAAAAGATAGTCTCCAACAAATGGTGTTGGGAATACTGACAACATGCAGAAGAATGAAACTGGACCACACTCTAACACTATACACAAAAATAAATTCAAAATGGATAAAAGACCTAAAGAGAGACAGGAAACCATCAAAATCCTAGAGGAAAACACGGGCAGCAACCTCTGTGACCTCAGTTGGAGCAACTTACTAGACACATTGCCAAAGGCAAGGGAGACAAAAACAGACATGAACTAATGGGACCTCATTAAATTAAAAAGCTTCTGCACAGTGAAGGAAACAATCAACAAAGCTAAAAGGCAGCCTACAGAATAGGAAAAGATATTTGCAAATGACAAATCTGATAAAGGGTTAGTATCCAAAATTCTATAAAAAACTTATCAAACACATATCTTTTTAAATTAGTATTTTTGTTTTCCTTAAAGATCTTGAAATGAGATGATTATCCTGGATTATACAGGAGGACCTAATCTAAGTACATGGGTTCTTAAAATAGGAGAACTCTTTTAGGCTGTGGTCATGGAGGGTGACATGACTACCCACAGTTCTCAGATGGCCATGTTACAATAGGGGGTATATTAGTTTTCCATTGCTTTTGTAACAAATTACCACAAACTCCTTGGAAGGTTACCAGGAAGGCAAAGACTGGCATCTCTAATACAGTTATTCAGCTAATTATGAGCATTGCTAAGATTTGACTCCAAAGCCTCAGAGGGAAAAACTAGCATCTTTGCAAGAGACCCTGGCTCTCTCTTTTTTCCCTAGTGGGCTCATCATTTACAAGCACCTAAGAAAGAAAAATGTAATTGGCAGAAATCATTCTCAATTCGAATTCTTAATTTTGGGGGGTTAAATTGCTCCGCAAAGTGAGGAGATTAATATTATTTAAAAATATTTAGAAAGAAAAAATGTAAAACTTCATATATGTTACATAAACAGTCTGAAAACTTTAAAGCATGAGGGATGAGTTACAAAATGAAGAGTGGAGCAGGGAATTCAGTAGCAGCATAAAGAATCCTCGGCCAAGATTTTCAATTCCTAGAACAATTTTGAAAAATACTCACATAAAAAATCATTAATTGTTATACAGTTAGCATTTCATTTTGTTTTAATACTGAAGCCAAAAATGTTGAGGGAATTTAAATACTTGCCAGTTTTTCTGTGGCTGTGGCGCTGGGAACTTTGCCTTGAAGAACATCTGAGTGATAGGCACCATCCTGTTTGCACATCTCCAGAGGGTCTTGGGAAATAATCTAAAAGAAGCCAAAATCCCAAACCACAAATATGAACATTCCATTTCTCTGTGAGAACCAAATGACAAAAAATCTGAATATCTCACAGATATTTTGGTGACGTATTTTATATCATTTTTATGAAATGTTTGATAGATGCATAATAAAATTACTGAGATGATGTGGAAACACCACATATTCAGAATCCTTTGAAATAATACAAAGTAACACAAATGCCATGGTTGTGACAATATAAAAATAATTAAAAACTAACAATAGTTGCTCAAGGGTGCCTGGATGGCTCACTTGGTTAAGCGTCTGACTTCAGCTCAGGTCACGATCTCATCGTTCCTGAGTTCGAGCCCCACATGAGGCTCTGTGCTGACAGCTCAAAGCCTGGAGGCTGCTTCGGATTCTGTGTCTCCCTCTCTCTCTGCCCTTCCCTGGCTCCCAGTCTGTCTCTCTAAAAAATAAATAAACTTTAAAGAATGAAAAAAAAAATAGTTGTTCGGTGGTGGAGAGTTTTCTCCTCAATTTAAAAATATTGTTATCCATGAAAAACAAGTTATCTAATATTCAGTATCTAATATTTGAGTGCTTAGTTTGCTAAATACTTTGAATGAATTTCAGTTTGTAAAATTCATATGTGAAGTAGGTATCTTTGTGATGCACATTTTACAGATGATGATGCTGAGTCTTGAGGAGTTTACATAAACTTTTCAAGGTAAAACAGCTAGTGGTAGAGCCAGTGTTCCAGGAAGCCCAGATCCAAGTTAAATAACCTGCCTGATAACAACAACAACAACAACAACAACAACAACAACAACAACAGTGACACCTAGTATCTTTGTCATTCTGTGTTCCAGGTACTATTTTAAATGCTTTACATATATCAACTCATTTAATCCTAACAATAATTGTGTGGCAGATTCACTGTCATCCCCTTTTAATTTTTATTTAATTTTTCTTTTCTTTTCTTTTCTTTTTCAATATATGAAGTTTATTGTCAAATTGGTTTCCATACAACACCCAGTGCTCATCCCAAAAGGTGCCCTCCTCAATACCCATCACCCACCCTCCCCTCCCTCCCACCCCCCATCAACCCTCAGTTTGTTCTCAGTTTTTAAGAGTCTCTTATGCTTTGGCTCTCTCCCACTCTAACCTCCTTTTTTTTTTTTTCTCCTTCCCCTCCCCCATGGGTTTCTGTTAAGTTTCTCAGGATCCATATAAGAGTGAAAACATATGGTATCTGTCTTTCTCTGTATGGCTTATTTCACTTAGTATCACACTCTTCAGTTCCATCCATGTTGCTACAAAGGGCCATATTTCATTCTTTCTCATTGCCACGTAGTACTCCATTGTGTATATAAACCACAATTTCTTTATCCATTCATCAGTTGATGGACATTTAGGCTCTTTCCATAATTTGGCTATTGTTGAGAGTGCTGCTATAAACATTGGGGTATAAGTGCCCCTATGCATCAGCACTCCTGTATCCCTTGGGTAAATTCCTAGCAGTGCTATTGCTGGGTCATAGGGTAGGTCTATTTTTAATTTTCTGAGGAACCTCCACACTGTTTTCCAGAGTGGCTGCACCAATTTGCATTCCCACCAACAGTGCAAGAGGGTTCCCGTTTCTCCACATCCTCTCCAGCATCTATAGTCTCCTGATTTGTTCATTTTGGCCACTCTGACTGGCGTGAGGTGATATCTGAGTGTGGTTTTGATTTGTATTTCCCTGGTGAGGAGCGACCTTGAGCATCTTTTCATGTGCCTGTTGGCCATCCGGATGTCTTCTTTAGAGAAGTGTCTATTCATGTTTTCTGCCCATTTCTTCACTGGGTTATTTGTTTTTTGGGTGTGGAGTTTGGTGAGCTCTGTATACATTTTGGATACTAGCCCTTTGTCCAAAATGTCATTTGCAAATACCTTTTCCCATTCCGTTGGTTGCCTTTTAGTTTTGTTGGTTGTTTCCTTTGCTGTGCAGAAGCTTTTTATCTTCATAAGGTCCCAGTAGTTCATTTTTGCTTTTTATTCCCTTGCCTTTGGGGATGTGTCAAGTAAGAAATTGCTATGGCTGAGGTCAGAGAGGTCTTTTCCTGCTTTCTCCTCTAGGGTTTTGATGGTTTCCTGTCTCACATTCAGGTCCTTTATCCATTTTGAGTTTATTTTTGTGAATGGTGTGAGAAAGTGGTCTAGTTTCAACCTTCTGCATGTTGCTGTCCAGTTATCCCAGCACGATTTGTTAAAGACACTGTCTTTTTTCCATTGGATGTTCTTTCCTGCTGTGTCAAAGATTAGTTGGCCATACGTTTGTGGGTCTAGTTCTGGGGTTTCTATTCTATTCCATTGGTCTATGTGTCTGTTTTTGTGCCAATACCATGCTGTCTTGATGATGACAGCTTTGTAGTAGAGGCTAAAGTCTGGGATTGTGATGCCTCCTGCTTTGGTCTTCTTCTTCAAAATTACTTTGGCTATTCGGGGCCTTTTGTGGTTCCATATGAATTTTAGGATTGCTTGTTCTAGTTTCGAGAAGAATGTTGGTGCAATTTTGATTGGGATTGCATTGAATGTGTAGATCGCTTTGGATAGTATTGACATTTTGACAATATTTATTCTTCCAATCCATGAGCACGGAATGTTTTTCCATTTCTTTATATCTTCTTCAATTTCCTTCATAAGCTTTCTATAGTTTTCAGCATACAGACCTTTTACATCTTTGGTTAGATTTATTCCTAGGTATTTTATGCTTCTTGGTGCAATTGTGAATGGGATCAGTTTCTTTATTTGTCTTTTTGTTGCTTCGTTTTTAGTGTATAAGAATGCAACTGATTTCTGTACATTGATTTTGTATCCTGCAACTTTGCTGAATTCATGTATCAGTTCTAGCAGACTTTAGGTGGAGTCTATCGGATTTTCCATGTATAGTATCATGTCATCTGCAAAAAGTAAAAGCTTGACTTCATCTTTGCCAATTTTGATGCCTTTGATTTCCTTTTGTTGTCTGATTGCTGATACTAGAACTTCCAACACTATGTTAAACAACAGCGGTGAGAGTGGACATCCCTGTCGTGTTCCTGATCTCAGGGAAAAAGCTCTCAGTTTTTCCTCATTGAGGATGATGTTAGCTGTGGGCTTTTCATAAATAGCTTTTATGATGTTTAAGTATGTTCCTTCTATCCCGACTTTCTTGAGGGTTTTTATTAAGAAAGGTTGCTGAATTTTGTCAAAGGCCTTTTCTGCATCGATTGACAGGATCATATGGTTCTTATCTTTTCTTTTATTAATGTATCACGTTGATTGATTTGAGAATGTTGAACCAGCCCTGCATCCCAGGAATGAATCCCACTTGATCGTGGTGAATAATTCTTTTTATATGCTGTTGAATTTGATTTGCTAGTATCTTATTGAGAATTTTTGCATCCATATTCATCAGGAATCTTGCCTGTAGTTCTCTTTTTTTACTGGGTCTCTGTCTGGTTTAGGAATCAAAGTAATACTGGCTTCATAGAATGAGTCTGGAAGTTTTCCTTCCCTTTCTATTTTTTGGAATAGCTTGAGAAGGATAGGTATTATCTCTGCTTTAAACGTCTGGTAGAACTCCCCTGGGAAGCCATCTGGTCCTGGACTCTTATTTGTTGAGAGATTTTTGATGACTCATTCAATTTCTTCGCTGGTTATGGGTCTGTTCAAGCTTTCTATTTCCTGCTGATTGAGTTTTGGAAGCATGTGGGTGTTTAGGAATTTGTCCATTTCTTCCAGGTTGTCCAGTTTGTTGGCATATAATTTTTCATAGTATTCCCTGATAATTGCTTGTATCTCTGAAGGATTGGTTGTAATAATTTCATTTTCATTCATGATTTTATCTATTTGGGTCCTTTCCCTTTTCTTTTTGAGAAGCCTGGCTAGAGGTTTATCAATTTTGTTTATTTTTTCAAAAAACCAACTCTTGGTTTCGTTGATCTGCTCGACAGTTTTTTTACATTCTATATTGTTTATTTCTACTCTGATCTTTATTATTTCTCTTCTTCTTCTGGGTTTAGGGTGTCTTCTTTAGGTGTGCTGTTAGATTTTGTATTTGGGATTTTTCTTGTTTCTTGAGATAGGCCTGGATTGCAATGTCTTTTCCTCTCAGGACTGCCTTCGCTGCATCCCAAAGCGTTTGGATTGTTGTATTTTCATTTTTGTTTGTTTCCATATATTTTTTAATTTCGTCTCTAATTGCCTGGTTGACCCATTCATTCTTTAGTAGCGTGTTCTTTAACCTCCATGCTTTTGGAGATTTTCCAGACTTTTTCCTGTGGTTGATTTCAAGCTTCATAGCATTGTGGTCTGAAAGTATGCATGGTATGATTTCAATTCTTGTATACTTATGAAGGGCTGTTTTGTGACCCAGTATGTGATCTATCTTGGAGAATGTACCATGTGCACTCGAGAAGAAAGTATATTCTGTTGCTTTGGTATGCAGAGTTCTAAATATATCTGTCAAGTCCATCTGATCCAATGTATCATTCAGGGCCCTTGTTTCTTTATTGACTGTGTGTCTAGATGATCCATCCATTTCTGTAAGTGGAGTGTTAAACTCCCTTGAAATTACCACATTGTTATCAATAAGGTTGCTTATGTGTATGAGTAATTGTTTTATATATTTGGGGGCTCCTGTATTCGGCACATAGACATTTATAATTGTTAGCTCTTCCTGATGGATAGACCCTCTGATTATTATGTAATGCCCTTCATCATCTCTTGTTACAGCCTTTAATTTAAAGTCTAGTTTGTCTAAGGGCTAGTATCCAAAATGTATACAGAGCTCACCAAACTCCACACCCAAAAAACAAATAACCCAGTGAAGAAATGGGCAGAAAACATGAATAGACACTTCTCTAAAGAAGACATCCGGATGGCCAACAGGCACATGAAAAGATGCTCAAGGTCGCTCCTCACCAGGGAAATACAAATCAAAACCACACTCAGATATCACCTCACGCCAGTCAGAGTGGCCAAAATGAACAAATCAGGAGACTATAGATGCTGGAGAGGATGTGGAGAAACGGGAACCCTCTTGCACTGTTGGTGGGAATGCAAATTGGTGCAGCCACTCTGGAAAACAGTGTGGAGGTTCCTCAGAAAATTAAAAATAGACCTACCCTATGACCCAGCAATAGCACTGCTAGGAATTTACCCAAGGGATACAGGAGTGCTGATGCATAGGGGCACTTATACCCCAATGTTTATAGCAGCACTCTCAACAATAGCCAAATTATGGAAAGAGCCTAAATGTCCATCAACTGATGAATGGATAAAGAAATTGTGGTTTATATACACAATGGAGTACTACGTGGCAATGAGAAAGAATGAAATATGGCCCTTTGTAGCAACATGGATGGAACTGGAGAGTGTGATACTAAGTGAAATAAGCCATACAGAGAAAGACAGATACCATATGTTTTCACTCTTATATGGATCCTGAGAAACTTAACAGAAACCCATGGGGGAGGGGAAGGAAAAAAAAAAAAGGAGGTTAGAGTGGGAGAGAGCCAAAGCATAAGAGACTCTTAAAAACTGAGAACAAACTGAGGGTTGATGGGGGGTGGGAGGGAGGGGAGGGTGAGTGATGGGTATTGAGGAGGGTACCTTTTGGGATGAGCACTGGGTATTGTATGGAAACCAATTTGACAATAAACTTCATATATTGAAAAAAAAAGTCTAGTTTGTCTGATATAAGTATGGCTACTCCAGTGCTCTTTTGACTTCCAGTGGCATGATAAATAGTTCTCCATCCCCTCACTCTCAATCTGAAGGTGTCCTCAGGTCTAAAATGAGTCTCCTGTAGACAACAAATACATGGGTCTTGTTTTTTTAGCCATTCTGATACCCTATGTCTTTTGGTTGGCGCATTTAGTCCATTTACATTCAGTGTTATTATAGAAAGATATGGGTTTAGAGTCATTGCGATGCTCATAGGTTTCATGCTTGTAGCGATGTCTCTGGTACTTTGTCTCACAGGATCCCCCTTAGGATCTCTTGTAGGGCTGCTTTAGTGGTGACGAATTCCTTCAGTTTTTGTTTGTTTGGGAAGACCTTTACCTCTCCTTCTATTCTGAATGACAGACTTGCTGGATAAAGGATTCTCGGCTGCATATTTTTTTCTGTTCATCACATTCAAGATCTCCTTCCATTCCTTTCTGGCCTGCCAAGTTTCAGTAGAGATACGGTCACGAGTCTTATAGGTCTCCCTTTATATGTTAGAGCACGTTTATCTCTAGCTGCTTTCAGAATTTTCTCTTTATCCTTGTATTTTTCCAGTTTCACTATGATATGTCATGCAGAAGATCGATTCAAGTTACGTCCAAAGGGAGTTCTCTGTGTCTCTTGGATTTCAATGCCTTTTTCCTTCCCCAGATCAGGGAAGTTCTCAGCTATGATTTCTTCAAGTACACCTTCAGCACCTTTCCCTCTCTCTTCCTCCTCTGGAATACCAATTATGCGTAGATTATTTCTCTTTAGTGCATCACTTAGTTCTCTAATTTTCCCCTCATACTCCTGGATTTTTTTTATCTCTCTTTTTCTCAGCTTCTTCTCTTTCCATAATTTTATCTTCTAGTTCGCCTATTCTCTCTTCTGCCTCTTCAATCTGAGCCGTAGTTGTCTCCATTTTATTTTGCAGCTCATTGATAGCATTTTTCAGCTCCTCCTGGCTCTTCCTTAGTCCCTTGATCTCTGTAGCAAGAGATTCTCTGCTGTTTTATACTGTTTTCAAGCCCAGCGATTAATTTTATGACTATTATTCTAAATTCACTTTCCGTTATACTGTTTAAATGATTTTTGATCAGTTCATTAGCTGTTGTTATTTCTTGGACATTTTTCTGAGGGGAATTCTTCTGTTCCGTCATTTTGGATAGTCCCTGGAGTGGTGCGGGACTGCGGGGCACTTCCCCTGTGCTGTCTTGAATAACTTGCGTTGGTGGGCGTGGCCTCAGTCAGACCTGATGTCTGCCCCCAGCCCACCGCTGGGGCCACAGTCAGACTGGTGTGTGACTTCTCTTCCTCTCTCCTAGGGGTGAGATTCACTGGGGGTGGTGTGGCCCATCTGGTCTACTTGCACACTGCCAGGCTTGTGGTGCTGGGGATCTGACGTATTAGCTGGGGTGGATCGGCAAGGTGCACAGGGACGGGGTGGGGTGGGGGCAGGCTCAGCTCGCTTTTCCTTTGGAGATCCGCTTCGGGAGGGGCCCTGTGGCACCAGGAGGGAGTCAGACCCACCGGAGGGATGGATCCGCAGAAGCACAGTGTTGGGTATTTGCGCGGTGCAAGCAAGTTCCCTGGCAGGAACCCGTTCCCTTTGGGATTTTGGCTGGGGGATGGGCGAGGGAGATGGCACTGGTGAGTGCCTTTGTTCCCCGCCAAGCTGTGCTCTGTCATCCGGGGCTCAACAACTCTCCCTCCCGTTGTCCTCCAGCCCTCCCGTTCTCCGAGCAGAGCTGTTAGCTTATAATCTTTCAGATGTCAAGTTCCGCTTGCTGTCAGAACACACTCCATCCGGCCCCTCCACTTTTGCAAGCCAGACTCGGGGGCTCTGCTTTGCCGTCAGGTTGCCCCTCCGCCCCGGCTCCGTCCACCAGTCTGTGTAGCGCGCACCGCCTCTCCGCCCTTCCTACCCTCTTCCGTGGGACTCTCGTCTGCGCTTGGCTCCGGAGTCTCCGTTCTGCTAGTCTTCTGGCGGTTTTCTGGGTTATTTAGGCAGGTGTAGGTGGAATCTAAGTGATCAGCAGGATGCGCGGTGAGCCCAGTGTCCTCCTATGCCGCCATCCTCCCAGGATCTCCTTTTTATTTTATTTTTGAGACAGAGACAGAGTGTAGGTGGAGCATGGGCAGAGAGAGAGGGAGACACAGAATCTGAAGTAGGCTCCAGTCTCCAAGCTAGCAGCACAGAGCCTGACATGGGGCTTGAAGCCAGCAACCATAAGATCTTGACCTGAGCCAAAGTGATGCTTAAGCGACTGAGCCACTCAGGCACTCCTGTTATCCCCATTTTAGAGCTGCATGTTTTCCATCAATGTCTTTGTCATCATGAAAACCAGTATTTGAGTTTTGTAGCACAGTTTTCCAGAGAATGTTAACTACATTTCCATCTAAGTTCCTTGAGACACAGTATATTTTCAAGCAAGGGCTCATACAGTATTTATGATACAATAAAGCACAAACTTTATTGCCAGACACCTTTTCTGTTGGTGTCTTTGGCATATTGTAGCATGAGCTGGCAGTAACTTGCTTCTGGTCATACTTGCCACTCTGGAGCTTCCCCACCCTTGTGCTGGGGAATCCCTATTTACTCTCTCCAGGGTGAGGGTATCAGCTTCCTAGATCCCATGTCTTTCTCTAGAATTAATTGGTCACTTTGGGAGAACTTTATCAGGTAGCTTCATGAAAAAAGGTGTATTGAGAGAGAAATTTCTTGAGCTCTTTTATGTTTTTTTTAAGTTTATTTATTTTAAGAGAGAGAGAGAGGGAGAGAGGAAGAAGAAGAAGAAGAAGAAGAAGAAGAAGAAGAAGAAGAAGAAGAAGAAGAAGAAAGAGGAAGAAGAAGAAAGAAAAAAGAAGGAGAAGGAGAAGAAGAAGAAGTGGGGGGAGGGGCAGAGAGAAGGAGAGACAGAATCCCAAGGAGGCTCCATGCCATTAGCACAGAGCCAGATGCAGGGCTCAAACTTATGAACCATGAGATCATGACCTGAGCCACAATCAAGAGTTGGATGCTTAACTGACTGTGTCACCCAGGTGCCCCAACCTCTTTTATGTTTCTGTTGCATTTTTATTCCTGCTATGAAAACTTTTGTCTGGTGCTTTTTTCCTCCACTGCAACCTGTTCTTATTTCATGCATACAGTATCTTGTTGTCCCCTCCAGGATATTAATAACAGCTTTTTGGAAGATTTTTGAACTCTTTCTTTTCATGAATTATTTATTCTAAGCTTTTTTATCTTTGTTTGCTTTGTTCTGTCTCATATTAGAAGGCTAGAATCACCCCAGATGTCTGATGGTTCTTGGTTATTTGTTTCTGTTGAAGAATGGGACACTAACAAACTGTTGGTAAGCTCTGGACACATGGGTGGTAATTGTTGACCATGGGGTTTACTATAGAATTATCGTGTGGTTTTTATTTTAGGCAATCTGCAATGTCAGTATGTTTAAGTCTTTTCTCTTTGGGAAGGTAAGATTTTTCAGAGAAGCATTTTCCAATTTTTTGTGTAGAAGGTACATGCCCAAATGCCACTATTTTGGGGTCCAAGAGGGCAATTGAAGATCCCAATATAAGTCTCTGGGGAAAAAAAGGCAGAATCCAGGACTATGTAGGCAACTCTAGGAAGTTTGTTTTCATTAATGTCATACGACTGTAAGTCAAACATCTATTAGACTTTATAATCTCACATTTAATAGCTTTAAATTTTTCTTTTAAGGTCTATGAAAAATGTTTTTTATATCTAGCCTTATGTATCTGCTTTAAGATAATCTCAGGTTCCTAAATTATCCAGTAAGAAAACATGTCTGCAACTCAATGTGTAAAGTGCAAAATGTACAAAGTTTTTTTTAATATTTAATTTTTTTTTAATTTGAGAGAGAGGGAGAGAGAAAGATGTAGGTGGGGGGAGAGAGGCAGAGGGAGAGAGAGAATCTTAAGCAGGCTTCATGCTCAGTATGGAGCCTGACACAGAGCTCGATCCCACGACCCTGGGATCATGCATGATGTGAGCCGAAGTCAAGAGTCAGATGTTCAACCAACTCAGTCACCTTTGTGCCCCCCAAATTGTGCAAAGTTTTGAATTCTTCTCAAGGATTTAGACGTCTCAGAATAATTTTTACTAGTTAGACAATTATGTGGCCGGAAGGTTTTTTCTCATATGAAAACAAAAATCACAGTCACTTCAAGTTATTTTACAATTGCATTTGAATGTTGGCAACTGAAATCTGTATTTCTTCAGTGTTTATTTATAAGTAATAAAGTCTTAAATCTCATTGTAACAAGTAAAACCAAACAGTTACAGTTAAAAAGGTAACTTTAGTTTTCTACCTTCCTTCAATCATAGTTGTTTGATTCACCTGATTCAATCAGAGGTAAACAACCAGTTTTGCACATTTCTACACCTTTCTCCATGTTCATATAAGCCTATATACTAACAAATGGGAGTATTTTTACTTTGTTTTGTCTTTCACAAAAATTGGATCACACAGTACACATTACTCTGTACTTTGCTATTTATTTGTAACGATGCATCATATTCATCCTTCTTAAAAATAAAATTTTATAGGTATCTACCTAATTCAAAATAGGAGTTTATTATTCCGTTTTCTGTCAGTTGTAATGTTTAAAGTTTTTTTCCCCCTTCTACAATCAAGACTGCAGTAAATAACTTTGTCTTTATATCCTTACACCCAGATGCTTTTATTTCTGTGAGTTGATTCCCAGGTGTAGTATTCCTAGGAGGAAGGCCATGTATGTTTTAAAATTTTCCTAAATATTGTCAATTGCTTTTCAGAAACCTATAACAATTCACATTTTTATAAATTGTATGAACTAGTAGGTGAGCAGTAATAACTCATTTTCTTTTATGTTTTATTGACTACTATCAAGGTTTGGCATCATTTCATATGTTTGATGGCCATTTGTATTTTCTCTGTTAAGAGTTTCCAGTATTGCTCATTTTCCTATTGAGCTGTTTGTTGTCTTTTTTAAAAAAACACTTAGATATTAGGGATAGTAATTCTTTGTCAATTACATGCTATAAATATTTTTCCTTATGAATTATTTTCTTTCTGACTTTATTTATTTATAGCAGGATTAAAAGTTTTCTCTGTGCTAAATTTGATTTTAAATACTTTCATGAAATTATTGAATTAACTTCCAACTTTATTTGAATATTTCTCACAAGAAGTCAGAGATTTAAAGAAATACATTTTTATATACCACACGCATTTTCTCCCCTGTCCTCTTTGCCCCCTGCTTTAGTTACCCTTATAGTCCTCTTTTCAATATCCATGCCATCTGCCTGTGTCTTCTCCTTTCTGGGGAAATTCTCCATTATAGACCTAGCCAATAACTTCTGTGTTTGGAATATAATAAATTTAATAAACATAAATATATAAATATATCATATTTATATCATATATAATATAAATATAATAAATATAATCACTTGAGCTATTTAATCAATTTGCCCCATAGCAAAAGCTGATTTATCCAATATTCTTAAAAGTCTTAAAGAGAGGAGTGCTAATCAAATTGCTGTTAAGCACATAATTTAATAATTTATAAGAACTTGATATTTGGTTTCTAGTCCTAAATTATTTTTTTTAAAGTTTATTTATTTATTTTGAGAGAGAAAGAGAGGGAGAGGGAGAGAGGGAGCAAGCGGGGAAGGGCCAGAGGGAGAGGGAAAGAGAGAGCAACTCGGGGAGGGCCAAAGAGAGAGGGAGGGAGGGAATCCCAAACAGGCTCCATGTTCTCAGCATGGGGTTTGAACTCACAAACTGCAAGATCATGACCTGAGCCAAAATCAAGAGTCAGATGCTCAACCAACTGAGCCACCTGGGCATCCCTAGTCACTTCCTCGATTAGGTTATTTTATATGACAAATAGTGATGGTATAGTTATGGCCATTATTATGTTACATCACATAAGACTGGAGGCGTATTGGAAGTCAGGAGATTGTAAGCATGAAAGAACATATGGAAGGAGCCAGGCTGAGATTGTTCCTGGCCTACTACTAACAAAAGAATGGAAGCCTTAGTCCTCTAACCACAGGGAACTGAATTTGGTCAACAACCATGTGAACTTTGGAAGAGGATTCCAAGTTCCAGAAAGGAATTCAGCCTGGCTGACACCTTGGTTTCAACTTTGAGAGACGCTGAGCAAAGAGACCACTTTTGACATGCCCACATTTTTGCCTTAAAGAAGCCATGAAATAACACATGGATGTTCTTTCAAGCCACTAATTTTGTGGCAATTTGTTACATAGCAGTGGAAAACCAATACATCTATGGAGAAATGTTTCATGTAATTATGAATCACCTACAATTATGGGTATTTTTCAAGTACATTTCCTCAAGTTTAGAGGCAACTTTTATGGGTAATCAAGGGAGATGTTTAGAAAGGGATCACTTTCAGTTAATAAGAACAGAATTTAGGGAGGAGAAGGAATTTTTGGAATCTTTTTATTGACATAAAGGAGACAGGTGAGTAGAGATGGGGAAATCACTTGGGGTAAGATTTTGACTTGCAGATGGGGCAAGCATTGAAGAAACTGACAATAGGACACTTCTTGCTAAGAAATTTTTGAAAATGGAAGTTTTAGCTTAAAATAGAAAAGATTATGATACAAGAATAGAAAGAAGGTCTAACAATTTAGAAAATCCTATATACTGCCTAAATGTTAAAATTGTTTATTTCTACTTCTGACATTTATATAAAGATGTTTTAAGTAAAGTATTTAACCAACAATTTTTATAGTTCTGAAAATATAACTGAGAGATCCTAAGCACTCCGCCAGCAATTTGGGACAGTGGTCCCTTCTCCCCAAAGATTACTAGTAGCTTGCCCTGCCACAGCTGCCCTTGCCAGCTCCCCCAGTATATCTAGAAGATTGGGAAAGGGAAGGGGGTGTTTGTCAGTTATGAGATTTTGTCCCAGGGGAAGCATTGTAGCTCTTCCCTCCTTTTCTATTTCTTTCCCAGATTGTAGGGGGAGTTCTAAGACATTTGCTCTCCCACAGAGTTGCAGAAATTTCTACTTCTGAAGCAATACACATTATGTATGTGTTACAGCTAGGTCCCAAATTATCAAATCTTCAGATTTCAGAAGTCTATTATATAAATCTCCTTCCTCCCCAAATGCAGAGAAATAATTGAATATATTGTGACTTTCAGACTCTTAATGATTTACTTCTCATTTAATGATTAATTTTGGCACTGGTTAGAACACTTTCATGAGTAATTTTTTCTTGTTTCCCAATTCCCAATTGCCCAGACAGTGGGCTAGTTCATTCCAAAAATGAAATGAAATGAAATGACATGAAAAATTTTCAAAGTTGTCACTTCTTCTTTATGTGATACTAATTTTCCATATATGAATTATCATTTAATTAGAATTTTTTACTTTTTCTTCACTTCCAAACTACAAAGAAATATAATTCCTTTTGGGAACTGTTTTAGGGGAAATAACAACTTTTGGTTATTTCACAAGAATTATCGTATCTTTAAAGATCTGTGGAGAACCGCAAAATTGAATGGAAATGTAGGCCCAGACAGGCAACAAGACTCATTCATGAGCTTACACTTTAGCCTCAGTGTAATGGACATGATGAAATTTCATTACTACATATTAGTGTGATTTATTGCTGATGGCACATGTCTAAATTGCAAAATATTAAGTTGCAAAACAACACTTACTGCTCCCCTACCATTTGTATTGCAGTGTGTTTAGTACTGGGGAGATCAGCTATACATTAAACACGGTCTTAGCATCATAAGACACAGCCCTTGCAGTGAGGGATTTAAGTAAATGTTCAAAATAATTTAACATAATATTAAATGTAATAAACCTATTAAAGGTCAACATGACCTTTAAGTTAAACAGAATATTAAAGGTTATTTATAAGGCAACACATGAACACTTGATATATAAGCTATAGAACTATCTGTTCAGGAGCCAGGACTAAAAATTCTCTTGCTTCCATGTCTTGTGATATCTATGTTTCCATTATTGGGGAACCTTTGTCACAGTAAAGGAGTTTTTTGAACTCCTTTGTGAAATATTTCACAGAAATATTTTAGTAGCTCATTTTGTTTATTCACTTTTTCATTTCTCTCATCAACATGATGGCATTTTATGTTTGGCAGGCTTACATGAGAAAGGAGGAATACAAGGTAGTGAGGCTCAAGTTCGAATTTCAGTGTAGTGATTGAGAAGTCTAAAGCAGTCCTAAGAAGTATATTAGTTTGAAATAGATTCAAGGGCAAGTAATTGAAAACCTGACTCAGGATGCACTAAACACCTACAGGTTATTTTCTTCCCAGGTGATGAGAATTTGGAGGTAGCATTTTCCTACCTGTGTTCAGCAGCATGATAACGTCAAGGCCAGTGTTTCAGAAAGTACCTTAGACTTTCCCATGATTGTTATCATTGGGTCCAAGATGGCTATCCCAGTACTAGGTTTTACAACTATGTTTAATCAGGCAAAGGGAGGGGGAAAGGAGGAAAAAAGGGGTAGTGCTAATTATACCTCCTTCCTTCATACAGAAATGGGCAGCTTCATTTCAGAAGGCATCACCAAAATTTTGTTACATCTCTATTGGTAAGAAGTATGTCATGTGGCCACTCACAGATGAAAAAAAGACTAGGAAAGTGAGTATATAGCTTTCCCAAGCCCTATGGTAGAGCCAGCAAGGCAATAGCTATTATATGCCATGGAACAAAGGACTACTGGGGGTGGGAATATGTATTTTATATGAACTGTCTCATTTAGTTATCATAATGATGCTGTAAGTAGGTGCTTTTATTATCCCCAGTTTGCAGATGAGAAAACTAATGTTAGCTAATTTGTACTAGATGGTTGCTAGGATTCAAACTAGATAGTTGCAGGGATCTGCACTGCCTGTTGAGATTCAAACTCTCTTACTATTTTTTAAATGCAGAGTTCATGTTCTTACTTACATTATTACTACAGATTTTTAAAATCAGATGTTGCAGACTTTTATGTCAATGATTAAAAACATATTTTGAGCAATGGTAACATGAGTGGAATAAACATATCACCCTCTAAAGATAATAAAGTGAAAGTAGTAATAGTCCATTGAATCTGCAAATTTTGTTCCTTTTTAACAATCTTCTTTAAAAATTTCATCTCATTTTTCATATAGTCACTTTTCATATTTGGGAGAGAGTCACCACAGACCTTCTGCAGCATGCTCAGGGCAGTGGCCCTAAGGATAATCTGGCATGATTATGAGAACTGACCACTGGGGTCTGGGCTCCATAATCCTGAGAAAAAACACTGCCTGAATCTTTCCGTCTAGAAACTTGATGGATGGATGGCCAATAGTCTTGAAAGGCTTGTAATATTCATTGGATAACAAATTATATAGGGTCAGTCATCTATGAGGGTAGGAACAAGTTAGCTTTTTGGTTTTTAAAGTGAGGTAAACACATATTCTGGTTCCACTGTCTTCCAGGAGGTTGACTATTACTGTTTTCACTATTTATCTTTGAAACATGCTCATTTCCTGATAAAGTTAGTTTAAATGCTAACATTGTGGGAGAAAGAAGGCTATATATGGTTCTTCTGAATTTTCTGGTGGCCCTCATAGAAAAAGCATCAGTATTGACACAGTGTTTTTTAGAGCACGTTGTTTGTTTAAGCTGCGTGTCTTTAAATCCCAGACTCTTACTGTTTTTACGTATACATAAATCAGGGTTAAAAAGAGTCCTTCCTTGGAGGTTGGTTTATTTTATGTGAAACATCTCCCTCTTAATACATATTTGTAATATTCAGGATGCTTAGTTGACAAATGAAAATTGTGCATCTTCACTTTAGCATCTTCATGAGGCCACATGTGGGACAGGTAGTCAGTGGGTTGCACTGTATTATTGTAACTGGATTCTCAAGGGAATGGGTAAGCTTCCCTCTGCCTCCTTATCTAAAATCTATAGCCAGACTCCCAACATCTTCCCTTCCACCTGGTCATCTATTCATCCACCATCCTGGACTCATGTTTGAAATGTATACTACCCTTAACAAGACTTACAGTGAAGGTGCTATTGTCTAGGGTAGCAGAAAGCATTCCCTAGCAACACCAAAGGAGTTTAAATTTTGTGCTTTTATCCTAGGATGTAAGTATTATTTTCTTTATGGATAAACTGCAACATATTGTTAAACATATGGAAGGTGGGGCACCTGGGTGGCTCAGCCGGTTAAGTGTCCGACTTCAGCTCAGGTCATGATCTCACGGTCTGTGAGTTCAAGCCGCGTGTCGGGCTCTGTGCTGACAGCTCAGAGCCTGGAGCCTGCTTCAGATTCTGTGTCTCCCCCTCTCTCTGACCCTCCCCCATTCATGCTCTGTCTCTCTCTGTCTCAAAAATAAGTAAACATTAAAAAAAAAATTAAAAAAAAAACATATGGAAGGTGGACTAAGTTGGTAACTACTAGTATAACCGATCCTCTTACTTGTTAATTTTTAATTTGGATATGTTAATATCTCATGGTCCAAAGTTTCAGTTCACAGTCATTCACAATCAGTTAACCCATGAAGTTGCAAGGTGAATTTACTAAGATGGCTGCTATAAGTAATATCCAGTTTATACACCATATTTTGGAGGTTCCCTTCTAGAATGCTTGGGATTTGAAAAGCATTTCCCCATGTGTATAAATTATGGGGAAGATCAGTCCCATATTAGAGATATTCCTCATTATTCTTCTCAATTGCTCCCTAGAAGGAATTTCCTCTTGGCCCTGTTGCTACTGCTATTATCCTGCTAGTCTCCTTGTCCAACCTTTTAAAGTTGACCATACTTGCCTCTTTTCCTTTGTAGCTCAACTCTTGAGTTTCTTTTTTTATGCCATTTATTTCTCCTCTCCTTCTCTTTACTAGAACTTCCACTTCCAGAGATAAAGGGGACCTCTTTCCTCAACTCTCTGGCCTTGATAATCCAGTGTCTCCTCATTGTCTTCTTGTCTCCACTGGCTGCTGCTTGTCTCTTCTCTTCACAGAACTTCCTTCTCTTTTTTCACCCCAAAGATGGGGACACATCCCAGCACAGGTTCTCTGCTCTCAGAAAGTGTTTCTTTTTTCATGCTTTTTACTATTACCTCTGCCTGGTATAACCAGGGATTGAGGGGAATGACCACCTTATCTCCTGTAACATCTCAGATCTCAAGTCTTGCATCTGCTTACTGGACATCTTTTGAATACCTCTTGTCACCTTAAAAATCCATGTTTCTAAGATTTCTTTTAAAAAACTTTTTTTTTTTTTGGTGTTCTGTTTGGTACAATGGATTATTCTTCACTTCTCCCTCCATCTCCAGACTTCTGGTAATCTTTGGATTTTCTGTCATAACAAACACCATCTTAATGCCCCTTTCTTTATGGCATTTCTCACATCTATCTCTTGTGATCCCTCTCTCATCTATGTCACTTATGTCCCATTGAAATCCTCTCCAATTGGTCTCTTTGTTCAGCTCAATCTATTCTGTTTACTACTGTTATATTAATTTTCCAGATTGGCATATTTGCTAAAACTTCAGTGGCTTTTTTCTGGAGAAAAGGAGCCAAACTTGACATGGAGGGTGTCTTTACAGTTTATTTTCTCTCTCCCTGTTCAGTCATATCTTCTAGTTCTCAATCAATTGAGCTATTCATGGTTCCACAGATAGTAGTGCAAACACTTCTGCCTATGGCCCTTAGCTGATACTTTCTCCCTGCCTGAAATGTTCCTTCAGTTTCTACTTCTGTTATTCTCCTAATGCCTTACACTCCCTCCCTGGACTGTATTATCTATGCCCAGTGATTCAGTTAACACCCCATACTTGGCAAAGTGCTCATTGTTATAGACAACAGAATCCTCTCAAGCTAGTTTACACAGAAGGGATTTCTTGAGAGAGGTATGTAGCTCATAGAACCTAGCAGACTCTAGGCTGAGCTTCCAAAAATAATGTCAGGACCTAGAAGGCTAAGGGAATTGTGCCTTTGTATTAATCAGGGAGCTGCTAGAACAGCTCCTGACTCCAGCTCCAGAACCTTTTTGTCCTTGCTGTGATCAGTACCAACGGAATGGATGCTATATATCCAGACTCTTTTGACAAAATGCAGTTCTCAAGCATGGTCTCTCATGAATGTATTTGACTGGAGGAACTTAATTACACTTCTGCATTAATCATTTTTTGGAGGGAGGGGACCATGGGAGAATTCAGTGCTAGGAAAAGAGGATTTACACTGTGGAGACTTATCAAAATGGGACTCACCCCAAATCTATATATTTAGCTCAGAACTCAATTCTCAGCTCTAGCCTTTGTGTAGACAACTTTATTTGAATATCTTAGAAGCACTTCAAACTTGCCAAGTCCAATGCCAAACTTAACCATCTTCACCACAAATACCTGATGCTGTTCTTAGATCCCAAATTTGTGAAGGGGCCTACTGTCCACTTCCAGTTGTCAGGAAAGACACTGGAATCAGCCTCAATTCCATCTCCATCTACCATGCATCCTGTGCTCTTTCAGTCTTGCTGCCATGTCACCTATACTTCCTAAGAATATGCCATTTATCTGATGTACTTTTTCCCTTCACACTGCCCTAAAACAGGCTCTTATCTGTTTTAAATTCTCTCTTGTCTCTACATAGTGAAAGCCTCCTTACTGCCCTCACCTCTAATGCCCCCTCCCCAGGGCTGCAAGAATGAGTTTCTAATGTGTTCTGACTAATCACCACTCTGCTCAGAAAATTTCAGTAAAGATCCCATGGCCCAGAGGATAAAATCTAAAGATCTTTTGAGAAATTCAGGAATCACTATTACCTGGCCCCACACATTTCCCATTCTGAAGTCTGCAGGTCAGCAATGCTAAGTGATTATAATTCTCTGAACACATTCTGCTTTGTCATGCTGAGCCCTCTCTCTGGGAGGATCCCCCAAATTTTCCTCTTGTCAAACGCCTCTTAATTTTTTAAGTTAGGTGTATTTATTTGCCTCCGGGTAACAGTCAGTGTAATCACAGAGTGCAAAGTTTAGGTCAGACATCGACAGCTTCTCCTTTAGGTGTTAGTTTTGGATGTAATTGTTATTTTTTCACCCCTTCTTCATTCCTTATTTTTCTTCAGAACTATTGGAGAAATGGAGAATAGCTCAAGGCCT
The DNA here is from genome assembly GCF_027475565.1 of Acinonyx jubatus. Lineage (NCBI taxonomy): Eukaryota > Metazoa > Chordata > Mammalia > Carnivora > Felidae > Acinonyx > Acinonyx jubatus. Next base: position 119,901,637 of record NC_069382.1, on the reverse strand, counting down.
TCAAATCTCTCTTGTGCTCAAAAGTCAACCAGCATATTCTTCAGTCTTGTCTTGAGTGTCACTGAAGGAGGGGAAAGTAGCAAATGTAAAATAAATGGACATTGACAGTTCTGAATCCTTTCTGCTATTAATTAGAGTTTGAAGATTTTGGAAACATAAAACCAAATGCCTTTGTATTTCCTTCCATTAATGATGGACTTGACTTTATTCAGCTTTTCTTTCACTTCTAACTTACTGAGGCTTGAATTCAGGTTCAAAAGAAATGGTCCTCAAGTTATTTCTCAATCTCTTTCTCCCACCCACTCTGAAACTTGGAATATTTATTAGGGGATAAATTATCCTAGGGGACGTTTATTATTATTATTATTATTATTATTATTATTATTATTATTATTAAAAGCTTTTTATTTTAATTCCAATAGACTTAAAATACAGTGTTACATTAGTTTCAGGTGTACAATATAGTGATTCAACAATTCTGTACATTACTCAGTGCTCATCACGATAAGTGTACTCTTTAATCCTCATCAACTATTTCACCCATCCCTTCAACTACCACCATTCTGGTAACCATCAGTTTGTTCTGTATAGCTAAGAGTCGTTTCTTGGTTTCTCACTCTCTCTCTCTTTCTTCTTTGTTCATTTGTTTTGTTTCTTAAATTTCATATATGAGTGAAATCATATGGTATTTGTCTCTCTCTGACCTATGTTGCTTAGCATAATACTCTCTAGCTCCATCCATGTCATTGCAAATGACAAGATTTCATTCTTTTTTATGGCTAAATAATATTTTATTGTGTATATATATATCACTTCTTTATTCATTCATCTATTGATAGACACTTGGGATGCTCCCATTATTTGGCTATTGTAAATAATGCTGCAATAAACATGGGGGTGCATATATCCTTTCAAATTAGTGTTTTTGTATTATTCCCAGTAATAGAATTACTGGATTGTCAGGTAGTTCTATTTTTAATTTTTTGAGGAACCTCCACACTGTCTTCCACAGTGGATGCGCCAGTTTGCATTCCCACCAACAGTGCATGAGTGTTCCTTTTCTCCATATTCTCGCAAACTCCTGTTGTTTCTTGTGTTGTTGATTTTAGCCATTCTGACAAATGTGAGATGATATATCATTGTAGTTTTTTTCTTCCCACAATTTTATTTAGATTATAGTTAGTTAACATATAGTGTAACACTGTTTTCAGGAGTAGAATTTAGTGATTCATCACTTACATATAACACCCAGTGCTCAAGAAAACAGGTGCCCTCCTTAATACCCATCACTCATTTAACTCATCCCCACCCACCTCCCTTCATTAACCCACATATTTGTTCTCTGTTATAAACAGTATCTTATGGTTAGTTTCCCTCACTTTCTCTCTTTTCCCCCCTTCCAATATGTTCATCTATTTTGTTTCTTAAATTCCACATATGAGTGAAATCATATGGTATTTGTCTTTCCCTGCCTGATTTATTTCACTTAGCATAATACACTCTACCTCCATCCACGTCATTGCAAATGGCAAGATTTCATTCCTTTCGATAGCTGAGTAACATTCCATTGTATATATATACCTCATCTTTGTCCATTCATCAGCCGATTGACATTTGGGTTCTTTCCATAGTTTGGCTATGGTTGATAATGCTGCTATAAACATTGGGGACATGTACCTGTTGGAATGTGTATTTCTGTATCCTTTTCATAAATGTCTAGTGGTAAAATTGTTGGATTGTAAAGTAGTTCTATTTTTAACTTTTTAAGGAAGCCCCATACTGTTTTCCATGGTGGCTGTTCAAGTTTGCATTCCCACCAACACTGCAAGGGGATTCTCCTTTTTCCACATCCTCACCAACAGTTGTTGTTTCTTATGTTGTTAATTTTAGCCATTCTGACAGGTGTGAGGTTATATCTCATCATGGTCATGCTTTATGTTTCCCTGATGATGAGTGATGTTGAGCATTTTTTCATGTGTCTGTTGGCCATCTCTATCTCTTCTTTGGAAAAATGCCTATTCATGTCTTCTGCCCAGTTCTTAACTGGATTATTTGTTTTTTGGACATTGAGTTTAATAAGTTCTTTATATATTTTGAATACTAACTCTTTATCAGATATGTCATTTACAAATATCTTCTCCCATTCCATCAGTTGCCTTTTAGTTTTGTTGATTGTTTCCTTCACTGTGCAGAAGGTTTCTATCTTGATGAGGTCCCAATAGTTCATTTTTGCTTTTGTTTCCTTTTCCTCTGGCAATGTGTTTAGTAAGAAGTTGTTCTGGCTAAGGTCAAAGAGGTTGCTGCTCATATTCTCCTCTAGGATTTTGATGGTTTCCTGTCTCACATTGAAGTCTTTCATCCATTTTGAATTTATTTTTGTGTATAGATGCAAGAAAGTGCTCCAGGTTCATTTTGCATGTTGCTGTCTAGTTTTCCCAACACCGTTTGTTGAAGATACTTTTTTCCATTGGATATTCTTTCCTGCTTTGTAAAAGATTAGTCGGCCCTATTGCTGTGGGTCCATTTCTGGGTTTTCTATTCTGTTGCACTGATCTATGTGTCTGTTTTTATGCCAGTACCATATGGTCTTGATGACTATGGTTTCATAATATAGCTTGAAGTTTGGAATTGTGATGTCTCCAGCTTTGCTTTCCTTTTTCAAGATTGCTTTAGCTATTTGGGGCCTTTTGTGGTTACAAATTTTAGGATTGTTTGTTCTAGCTCTGTGAAAAATGTTGATGGTATTTTGATAGGGATTGCATTAAATGTGTAGATTGCTTTGAGTAGTATAGACATTTTAATAATGTTTGTTCTTCATGAGCATGGAATTTTTTCCATTTCATTGTATCCTCTTCCATTTCTTTCATAAGTATTCTATAGTGTTCAGAATGCAGATCTTTTACCTCTTTGGTTAGGTTTATTTCTAGGCATCTTAAGGTTTTTGGTTGTAATTGTAAATGGGATTGATTCCTTGATTTCTCTTTCTGCTGTGTCACTTTTGGTGTATAGAAATGCAACAGATTTCTGTATGTTGATTTTATATCCTGAAACTTTGTTGAATTCATGTGTTAATTCTAGAGTCTTGGTAGAGTCTTTCAGGTTTTCTATAGAGAGTGTCATGTCATTTGTAAATAGTGTAAGTTTGACTTCTTCCTTGCCAGTTTGGATGCCTTTTATTTCTTTTGGTTGTCTGATTGTTGAGGCTAAGACTTCCAGTACAATGTTAAATAGTAACAGTGAGAATGGACATCCCGGTCTTGTTCCTGATTGTGGAAGAAAAGCTCTCAGTTTTTTCCCATTGAGGATGATATTAGTTGTGGGTCTTTCATATATGGCCTTTGTGATGTTGAGGTATGTTCCCTCTATCCCTACTTTGTTGAGAATTTTTATCAAGAATGGATGGTGTATTTTGTCAAATGCTTTTTGTGCATCTATTGAGAGGATCATATGATTCTTATCCTTTCTTTGATTAATGTGGTGTATCATGTTAATTGATTTGTGAATATTGAACCACCCTTGCAGACCAGGAATTAATCCCACTTGATCATGGTGATTCTTTTCATGTACTGTTGGGTTTAATTTGCTAATATCTTGTTGAGAATTTTTGAATACAGATTCATCACAGATATTGGTCTGTAATTCTTCTGTTTAGTGGGGTCTTTGTCTGGTTTTGGAATCAAGGTCATGCTGACCTTATAGATTGAATTTGGAAGTTTTTCTTCCATTTCTATGTTTTGGGACAGTTTGAGAAGAATAGGCATTAATTTTTCCTTAAATGTCTGGTGGAATTCCCCTGGGAAGCCAACTGGCCCTGGACTTACGCTTGTCAGGAGATTTTTTTTTTCTTTTCAACGTTTTTATTTATTTATTTATTTATTTTAAATTTATTTTTGGGACAGAGAGAGACAGAGCATGAACGGGGGAGAGGCAGAGAGAGAGGGAGACACATGATCGGAAACAGGCTCCAGGTTCTGAGCCATCAGCCCAGAGCCTGACGCGGGGCTCGAACTCACGGACCGCGAGATCGTGACCTGGCTGAAGTCGGACGCTTAACCGACTGAGCCACCCAGGCGCCCCATGTCAGGAGATTTTTGATTATTGATTCAATTTCTTTCCTGGTTATGAGTTTGTTCAAATTATCTATTTCTTCCTGTTTTAGTTTTGATAGTTTTTATGTTCCTAGGAATCTGTCCATTTCTTCCAGATTGCCCTGTTTGTTGGCATATAATTTTTCATAATATTTTCTTATAATTGCTTGTTTTTATGTGGTGTTGGTTGTGATCTCTCCTCTTGTATTCATGATTTTATTTATTTGGGTCCTTTCTCTTTTCTTTTGATAAGTATGGCTTATAAATTTTTTTAATTCTTTGAAAGAACCAGCTCCTGGTTTCATTAGTCTGTTCCACTGTTTTTGTTTGTTTGTTTGTTTCTATATCATTTATTTCTGCTCTAGTCTTGAATATTTCCCTTTTTCTGCTCATTTTAGGCTTTATTTGCTGTTCTTTTTCCAGCTCCTGTAGGTATAAGGTTAGGTTGTGTACTGAGACTTTCTTGCTTCTTTAGATAGGCCTATGTTGCTATATACTAATCTCTTAGGACTGCCTTTGCTGCATCCCAAAAGTTTTGGACTATTGTATTTTCATCTTCATTTGCTTCCATGTACTTTTAATGTTCTCTTTAATTTCTTGGTTAACTCATTCATTCTTTAGTAGGATGTTCTTTAATCTCCAAGTATGCATGGTATTTTTCAAATTTTTTTCTTGTGGTTGATTTCAAGTTTCATAGCGTTGTGGTCTGAAAATATACATAGTATGACCTCAGTCTTTTTGTACTTGTTGGGGGCTGATTCATGACCCCATGTATGATCTATTCTGAAGAATGTACACTCAAGAAGAATGTGTATTCTGCTTTAGGACGAAATGTTCTGAATATATCTGTTAAGTCCATCTGGTCCAATGCATCATTCAAAGCCACTGTTTCCTAGGTGATTTTCTGGTTAGATGATATGTCCATTGTTGTAAGTGGGGTGTTGAAGTCTCCTATTCTTATTGTATTATTATCAATGAGTTTCTTTATGTTTGTTATTCATTTATATATTTGGGTTCTTCCAAGTTAGGGGCATAAATATTTACAATTGTTAGATCTTCTTAGTGGATAGACCCCTTAATTTTGATATAATGCCCGTTTTCCTGTCTTGTTACAGTCTTTGGTTTAAAATCTAGTTTGTCTGATATAAGTATATCTATGCTGGCTTTCTTTTGAAATCCATTAGCATGAAAGATGGTTCTCTATACCCTCACTTTCAATCTGCAGGTGTCTTTAGGTCTAAAATGAGTCTCTTGTAGGTAACATATAGATCGGGGTTGTTTTTTTAATCCATTCGTATATCTTTTTGATTGGAGGAGTTAGTCCATTTACATTCAGAGTGATTATTGATATGAATTGAGTTTCTTTGTAGTCTATTCCTTTCTAGTCTTTATTGCTTTTGCTCCTTTTTTCCCCACTTAAAGCATCCCCTTTAATATTTCTTTCAGGACATGTGTAGTGGTCTCAAACTCCTTTTTTGTTTGTTTGTCTTTGAAACTCATTATCCCTCTTTCTATTCATAATGGAAGGCTTGCTGGATAAAATATTCTTGGCTGCATATTTTTCCATTCAGCACATTGAATATATCATGCCATTCCCTTCTAGCCTGCCAAGTTTCTGTGGACAGATCTACTGTGAACCTAATCTGTCTTCCCTTGTAGGTTAAGGACTTTTTTTCCCTTTGCTGCTTTCAGGATTCTTTCTTGGTCTGTATATTTTGTGACTTTGACTATGATATGTCTTGGTGATGGCTGGCTTTTGTTAAATTTAAGGGGAGTTCTCTGTGCTTCTTGGGTTTTGACATCTGTTTCCTTCCACACATTAGGGAAGTTTTCAGCAATAATTTGCTCAAATAAGCCTTCTGCCCCTTTTTCCCCTCCTTCATATTTTTGGGATTCCTATAATATGAATGTTATTATGCTTTTAAGAGTTGCTGAACTCCATAAACCTACATTCATGATCCAATACCTTACTTTCCCTCTTTTTTTCAGCTTCATTATTTTCCATAATTTTATCTTCTGTATCACTGATTCCTCTGCTTGCTCGTCCTTATTATGGCATCCATTTGTGTTTGCATCTTGGTTATATCATTTTTATTTTGCCTGACTAATTTTTAGTTCTATTATCTCTGCCCTAAGGAATTTTCTAGTGTCTTCTATGCTGTTTTCAAGCCCAGCTAATATCCTTATAATTATTGTTATAAATTCCAGTTCACACATCTTATTTATGTATGTATTGATTAAATTCCTGGCAGTTACTTCTTCCTATTCTTTCTTTTGGGGTGATTTCTATCTTGTCATATTGTCAAAGTCACTGTTTTTTTTGTGTGATGGTTAGGAAAGCCTGCTATATTCCTGCTTCTGGGAGTAATGACTATATACATGTACATATACATATACATATATGTATACATACATATATGCATATATATAATTTAAAAATTAATATGTATATAATAAGTTAAAAATTGTTTTTTTTTTTCTGTATCCCAAGAAGAAAAAAAGAAATACAGAAAAAAAAAAACCCTAAAGGAAGCTGGATCCTATTTCCTCTGGAGCTGAAGCTTTGCAGTACTGTATGATCACTAGACATAGTGAAAGGAGGGATTTATGCTGGTCTTCTGTGGGTGGAGTCTGCTGCGCTGAATCTTTGGGTGACTTACCCTGGTGGAGATGCACCTGCCAGGCACAGTGAGGTGAGGCTAAGCGGCTCTTACCTCCACTTGGTGGTGCTGTTTTGCTCACTGGAGTTGGTCAGTGCTGAGGGTGTGGCAATCTGGTCTCTGGTCCCGTCCCCAGAGTGGTGAGCTCATGCCTGCCACTCTTCAGAAAGCCCTCACAGAAGAGTAAACAATCACCTCTCTTGTGTCTCCAGGTTCCACCAGATCCCCACCTTCACTCTGCCTACATCTGAGCTGTCCTCCTACCTAGCGGTACAGCACTGCTGTGTTTTATCTCAGGCGTGGGCTGGGCTTCAAAACATCAAATTTTAGAGATCTGCACGATTCCAACTTGCACTAATCCTCTGGGGGAAGTTTTCATTGCATTGTGACCAGTTCAGGCTTGCTCTAGAAATTGGTTGCATGACTGCATAGTGGTTCTGAGTTTATGGTAAAGTGCTGGTCATGGCTTGCTGCTCTCAGTCAGTGTCCCCATTCCTATGTTTGTGAACAGACAGCTCAATGGTGCCCACTGGGTCTCTTGCCCCCTGAGAGGCTGTTCTACCTCAGTTCTATTTTTACTTTTTGAGGAACCTCAAAAAATACTGTTTTCCAGAGTGGCTGCACCAGTTTGCATTCCCAGCAGGGCAAAAGAGGTCCTCTTTCTCCGCATCCTCACCAGCATCTGTTGTTGCCTGAGTTGTTCATTTTAGCCATTCTGACAGGTGTGAGGTGGTGTCTCATGGTGGTTTTGATTTGTATTTCCCTGATGATGAGTGATGTTGAGCATTTTTTTATGTGTCTGATAGCCATCTAGATGTCTTCTTTTGAAGTGTATATTCATGTCTTTTGCCCATTTCTTCATTGGATTATTTGTTTTTTTCGGTGTTGAGTTTGATAAGCTCTTTATCGATTTTGGATACTAACCCTTTATATGACATATTTGATATGTCATTTGCAAATATCTTCTGTCATTCTGTTGGTTGTCTTTTAGTTTTGCTGATTGTTTCCTTTGCTGTGCAGAAGTTTTTTTGTTTTTTGTTTTTGTTTGTTTTCAATCTTGATGAGATCCCAATAGTTCAGTTTTGCTTTTGTTTCTCTTGCTTCTGGAGACATGTTGAGTAAGAAGTTTCTGTGGCTGAGGTCAAAGAGGTTTTGCCTGCATTCTCCCTCTAAGATTTTGATGGCTTCCTGTCTTATATTTATATCTTTAATCCATTTTGAGTTTATTTTTGTGTATGGTGTAAGAAAGTGGTCCAGGTTCATTCTTATGCATGTCGTTGTCCAGTTTTCCCAACACCATTTGCTGAAGAGACTGTCTTTATTCCATTGGATACTCTTTCCTGCTTTGTCAAAGATTAGTTGGCCATGCATTTCTGGGTCCATTTCTGGGTTCTGTATTCTGTACCATTGATCTAAGTATCTGTTTTTGTGACAGTACCATACAGTCTTGATGATTACAGCTTTATAATACGTCTTGAAGTCTGGGATTGTGATGCCTCCAGCTTTGGTTTTCTTTTTCAGGATTGCTTTGGCGATTCAGGGTCTTTTCTGTTTCCATACAAATTTTAGGATTGTTTGCGCTAGCTCTGTGAAGAATGCTGGTGTTATTTTGATAGGGATTGCATTGAATATGTAGATTGCTTTGGGTAGTGTCGACATTTTAACAATATTTGTTCTTCCAATCCATAAGCATGGAATATTTTTCCTTTTTGTGTGTGTGTTTGTGTCTTCTTCAATTTCTTTCATAAGTTTTCTATAGTATTCAGTGTATAGATTTTTCACCTCTTTGATTATGTTTATTCCTAGGTATTTTATGGTTTTTGGTGCAATTGTTAATGGGATTGATTCCTTGATTTCTCTTTCTGTTGTTTCATTTTTGGTGTATAGAAATGCAACCAATTTATGTGCATTGATTTTATATCCTGGGACTTTGCTGAATGCCTGGATCAGTTCTAACAGTTTTTTTGTGGAATCTTTTGGGTTTTCCATGTAGAGTGTTATGTCATCTGCAAAGAGTAATAGTAGACTTCCTTCTTGCCAATTTGGATACCTTTTATTCCTTTGTGTTGTCTGATTGCTGAGGCTAGGACTTCCAATATTATGTTGAATAGCAGTGGTGAGAGTGAACATCCCTGTCATCTTCCTGACCTTAGGGGGAACGCTCTCAGTTTTTTTCCATTGAAGATGACATTAACAGTGGGTCTCTCATATATAGCTTTAATGATCTTGAGATATGATCCTTCTATCCCTACTTTCTTGTGTGTTTTTTTATCAAGAAATGATGCTGTATTTTACCAAATGCTTTCTCTGCATCTGTTGAGAGGATCATGTATTCTTGTCCTTTCTTTTATTAATATGATGTATCACATTAATTGATTTGTGGATATTGAACCAGACTTGCATCCCAGGTATAAATTCCATTTGATCATGGTGAATAATTCTTTTAATGTATTGTTGGATCCTGTTGATAGTATCTTGAGAATTTTTGCATCCATATTCATCAGGGAAATTGGTCTGTAGTTTTCCTTTTTAATGGGGTCTTTGTCAGGTTTTGGAATGAAGGTCAGCCTGACCTGATAGAATGAGTTTGGAAGTTTTCCTTCCATTTCCATTTTTTGGAACAGCTTCAAAAGAATAGGTGTTAACTCTTCTTTAAATGTTTGGTAGAATTCCCCTGGAAAGCCGTCTGGCCCTGGATTTTTTGGGGAGGTTTTTGATTATTGATTCAATTTCTTTACTGGTTATGGGTCTGTTCAAATTTTCTATTTCTTCCTGGTTCAGTTTTGGTAGTTTATATGTTTCTAGGAATTTGTCCATTTCTTTCAGATCACCCAATTTATTAGCATACAATTGCTCATAATATTCTCTTATTATTTGTATTTCTGCTGTGTTGGTTGTGATCTCTCATCTTTCATTCTTGATTGTATTTTTTGGGTCCTTTCCTTTTTATTTTTGTTCAAACTGGCTAGGGGTTTATCAACTTTGTTAATTGTTTCAAAGAACCAGCTCCTGGTTTCTTTGATCTGTTCTGATCAGTGTTTTGACAGCATTAATTTCTGCTCTAATCTTTATTATTTCCTGTTTTCTGCTGGTTTTGGGTTTTTATTTGGTGTTCTTTTTCCAGGTCTTTAAGGTGTGAGGTTAGGTTGTGTATCTGAGACCTTTCTTCCTTCTTTTGGAAAGCCTGGATTGCTATATACTTACCTCTTATGACTGCCTTTGTTGCATCCCAGAGGTTTTGGGCTGTGGTGTTATCATTTTCATTGACTTCCATATACTTTTTAACTTTCTTTTTAACTTCTTGGTTAACCCATTCATTCTTCAGTAGGATGTTCTTTAGTCTCCAAAATATTTGTTGTCTTTCCAAATTTTTTCTTACGGTTGATTTGGAGTTTCATAGCATTGTGGTCTGAAAATATGCACAGTTTGATCTCCATCTTTTTGTATTTGTTGAGGGCTGATTTGTGTCCCAGTGTGTGATCTATTCTGAAGAATGTTCCATGTGCATTCGAGAAGAGTGTATATTCCACTGCTTTTGGATGAAGTGTTCTGAATATATCTGTTAAGTCCATCCAGCTTAGTGTGTCATTTAAAGCCATTGTTTCCTTGTTGGTTTTCTGCTTAGATGATTTGTCTATTGTTGTAAGTGGGGGTGTTGAAGTCCCCTACGCTTATGGTATTATTATCAATGAGTTTCTTTGTTTGTGATTAACTGATTTATATATTTGGGTGTTTCACGTTGGAGACATAAATATTTACAATTGTTAGATCTTCTTGGTAGATAGATCCCTTAATTATGATATAATGCCCTTCTTCATCTCTTGTTACAGTCTTTATTTTAAAATCTAGCTTGTGTGATATAAGTATGGCTACTCTGGCTTTCTTTTGGCAACCATTAGCACCATAGGTGGTTCGCCATCCCCTTACTTTCAATATGAAGGTGTCTTTATGCCTAATATAGGTCTCTTGGGGTGCCTGGGAGGGCTCAGTCAGTTAAGCGTTTAACTTCAGCTTAGGTCATGACCTCATGGTTTGTGGTTTCCAGCTGCACATCACACTCTGTGCTGACAGCTCAGAGCCTGGAGCCTGCTTCAGATTTGGTGTCTCCCCCTCTCTCTGGTCCTCCCCAGCTTTTGCTCTGTCTGTCTGTCTCTCTCTCAAAAATAAAAGTACATTTAAAAAAATGGTTCTTTTGTAAACAGCATATAGATGGATATTGTTTTCTTATCCATTCTGTTACCCTACATCTTTTGATTGGAGCATTTAATCCATTGACATTTAGAATGAGTACTGAAAGATTTGAACTTATTGCCATTGTGTTGCCTGTAGAGTTGGAGTTTCTGGTTGTGTTCTCTGGTCCTTTCTAGTCTTTGTTGCTTTTGGTCTTTTTTGTTTTGTCTTTTCTCCTTTCAGAGAATCCCCCTTAATATTTCTTGCAGGCTGGTTTAGTGTTAGAAATTCCTTTAGTTTTTGTTTGTCTGGGAAACTCTTTAGTTTTCCTTGTATTTTGAATTACAGCCTTGCTGGATAAAGATTTATTGGCTATGTACTTTTTCAGTTTAGCACATTGAAAATATCCTGCCACTCCTTTCCGGACTGCCAAGTTTCTGTGGATAGGTCTGCTGCAAACCTAATCTGTCTCCCTTGTAGGTTAAGGGCTTTTTTTCCCTTGCTGCTTTCATGATTCTTTCCTTGCCTGAGTATTTTGTGAATTTGACAATGATATGTCTTGCCGACGGTTGGTTTTTGTTGCATCTAATGGGAGTTCTCTGTGCTTCCTGGATTTTGATGTCTGTGTCTTTCCCCAGGTTAGGAAAGTTTTTCTGCTATGATTTGCTTACATAAACCTTCTACCCCTTTTTCTCTTTCTTCATCTTCTGGCATCCCTATGATTCGGATGTTATTCCTTTTTAATAAGTCACTGAGTTCTCTAAATATTATATCGTGCTTTTTTGCCTTAGTCTCCCTCTTTTTTTTCTGCTTCATTATTCTCCATAAGTTTGTCCTCTATATCACTAATTTGCTGCTCTGCTTCATCCATCCTTGCCACCATGGCATCCATTTGAGATTGCATCTCAGTTATTGCATTTTTAATTTCTTCCTGACTAGATTTTACTTCTTTTATCTTTGCAGAAAGGGATCTATGCTGGTATTCTTACTATTGTGATCCTAAATTCTGGTTCAGACATCTTACTTATATCTGTGTTGTTTAAGTCCCTGGCTGTCTCTGTTCTTTCTTTTAGGGTGAATTCTTTCATTTCATCATTTTGGAGGAAGAAAAAGATTAATAGAATAAAAAAATAAGTTAAAAAAAATTAAAAACAACACGAAAAAAATCAAATAAAGGAAGCTATATCCTAGGTGTGTTTTGATTGAGTTGTTGAAAGAAGCTTGGTAGAATAGAGATGAAAGGGAAAGAAAAGAAAAAAAGAGGAAAAAAAGAAAATGTTTAAAATTCTTAAAAATGTATGCAATAAAATAGAATAAAATGGAATGAAGAAAGTAAAATAGACTTAAAAATTTGCAAAAAAATAAAAAATATTAGAAATAAGAAAAATCTTTTTTATAAAAATGGAAAATAAAAATGAATTTCTTCCTTTTCTGTATCCAAGAATAAGAAAAAAAATGAATAAATGGACCATAAAACAGAATGATATCTGAGGGAAATTACATCCATTTCCCCTCCAGAAGTCAAACTATGAAGCACTTTATAGTCTGTACACTAAGTAGGGCAGGAGACTTGTAGTCGTCCTCTAGGGCTTGCTTGAGGCAGTTGGATGGGGCTTGGTGTAATGGCTCTGTTCTCCACTAGGCGGTGCTGCTTAGTTTACTAGGGTATATCTATGTGGCCGAGTACACATGTATGGGAGGGGTGAAAAAGGCATCATGCGTGGGAGGGGTGAAAAAGGCATCACCCATCTTCTCAGTCTCTAGCATCAGAACTCTGTGCTCTTGCCAATCGGCAATCAAGCACCCTTCATTTGTTTCCAGCTTCTGTCCACTTCCCACTTCTACACTGTCTGCAACCAACCTGTCAGCCTGTCAAGCAGCACCTACCTCCTGAATTTTATCTCAGATGGGGCTGTGTTTCCAAACCCCTTCTGAGGGCCCTGTGGCTTGGACCCATTCTGACACTCTGGGGGAGGGCCTCATTGAGCAATGGCCAGGTGCTGGCCCACCCCCAAAATGCTTATACGACTGTGTCATTGCAGAGGTCCGGAAACTGTGGTTGGGTTCCAGTCCACTCCTGAAAAATTTCACTTGATCATATAGCAGCAGTAGTTCAGGGACTATGGTAAATCACACATGTGGCACCAGGCTTCACTGCACCCTAGTGTCTTTGTTCCAACACCAGCAAACATGGCTGTAATCTGGGGTCCATTGGGACCATTTTCTGTGGGTAGGCTATAAGGCTTCTACCAAATGTCTTCCTGACAGGGGAACTGCCTCTCCCCATATGGGCCTCAGACCTTGCTGTCTGCTCCTGGGGATTCACTGTACCCACCAGAGCCCCACCAGGTATTGAGCTACAGAGTTTCTGATGCTGTGCTTCTCTGCTTATAGAGTCCTAATGGTAATGAAACCTTCTCTTTTCTCCTTTTTCTTGTTCAGTTCCTTATGGGTGTTTCCACTCTTTCTTTCTCTCCAGCTGCTTTTGGGGGGAGGGCTTTTCCTATACTCTCCCCCCTCACTCCGTCCTCTCTCTGCAAACAAAATATCTCCCTGCCCTCTGCAGCTTCTCTCCCCCAGTTCACCTCTCTGTGCTGCCTACCTGCTGAGTTCTGTGGCTCAAGTTATGCAGATTGTTGTGTTAGTTCTTAGATCAATTTTCTAGGTGTGCAAAATGGTATGGTGCTGATCTAGCTGCATTTCAGGGGTGAAAGAATCAGAGAATTTCCATGCTCCACCATCTTGGCCCCTACCTTCAATCTCGGGGAAGAGTTTTTCGTATGCAGTTCCCTCCACACACTTTCATTCTTTCTCTCTCTGTCACTTCTCTCTCCATTATCAGGGCTCCCTTCCATTTGCAGCACCCACAGCTCTTCTCTCCCTCAAGTCAACTCTCCACAGCTCCTGCCTTCCACAATGTGGTGTTTTTTTCACCTCCAGTTGTGCATTTTTGCTGTCTCAGTCCTCAGATCGATTTCCTGGGTGTTCAAAATGTTTTGATACTTATCTAGCTGTGTTTGAGGGAAGAGGCAAGCCTAGGGTCTCCCTCACTCCTCCATCTTAACTCCTTCCTGGGACATTTATTATTTAAATTTAGAATGAACTAAAATTTTGTTTGCTTTGAAATTGTAGTTATAACCCCTTAAGGTAATTGAATATGTTCAAAAACAGTGTAAATTATTGGTTTCTGGGTGAGTGGCAGTCTTTAAGCATCATATTTAGGTAACAATTATCTGGTGATCTTTCATACTTTCATTTCTAATAAATCTACTGAATTATTTGTTGAGATACCAACTGCCTGAAAGACTAAGTCTAGACAAGGAAACCAAATGGTTTTTTCTCTCTAGTTATCATTGTTTATGAGGTAACTTAGTGAATTATTAAGCAACTTCTGTGTTCTCTTGATTCTGATAGAGTTGTGCAAATGGTCTTTTGGACACTGGGTCCCAAGTGAATAAAATGATCAAACCAAGTCCACATATATCACCATTAACCTCATCAAAATAGTGTTTGGCCCTAAGTATAGTGTTCTAATTCTGCTTTTATACTTTCCCCACTTACTTTGGTTTCTCTTTTTATTTATTGACCCGTTTCCTGAATATTACTAGGTATTTGACAAATAGAACTTAATGTACATCAATAAAATTGTGACTTTAACATTTTTCAAGACTACTTAATAGAGATTATTTGTGCAATAATAATTTAACAGAATTAACTAGTCAAATGTCTAAGAAATGTAATTTTCAAATACAGACTTGCTGTCACTCTGCTTCAACTTCGGAGTGATTTTCTAATGAATCTTTCCAATTGACTTTCTTTCTAATACTAAACCAGCTTATGTGATTTGTAAAATGGCAAAGGTTAGTTAAGAGTTCAATTGTATTGCTTTTTGTTTATTAAATATTTCAGTGGGAACTGTGTCATTTTATCAGAACTATTAGATAAACCATCAACATGAAATTATTACTCTGCAAACTGAAAATTTTCTTAATTTTGATCGAGCTTGTTATGGCTGGCTAAAAGTAAGTACGTACATTAAGAGTTATATTTTCTTAAGGGAGGCCAGTGAATATGGAAATTTTTGTTTCTAGAGTCAAAATTTTTATTGCTGGAGACCAGCAGTACACCCTGAGTATATGCACCATTATAGGCCTATCAGGATACCAGCCACTCCATTTGTATACTTTGATTTCAACTTGCCTCCTTTTCCATCAATGTCAATAAAAATAGCCAGTGCTGGATGCATAAGGCACCTACCCCCAACTTCCCCAGACACCCCATGGAGGACTGTGCCACTCTGTGAATATACTGACATGCCCACCTCTGTCCCATTCTTTACTTGCTACCCATGACCTGGGAAGAAGGAGGGTGGGAGATTAATACAGGCCTCTGGGAAACCAGAAGGATTTTATGCCCACTCTTGTGATTTTAAATTTAGAACCATACCTTCTTTTTCTGGATCTCTTATCAGCAGCACCAGTATAAAACATTGGCACACTGAGTAATATGGGATCCACAGTATTTCAGGGTGTTTTCTTAGGGTCGTTCTGAAGGCCACCTTCACCCTAAATATCTCCTTCAGCCTCTTTGACAAAACAATTAAACTATGCCCTACCTTTACATGGCGCTCCACAGTTGACAGAGCCCTTTCACAACATCATCCTTTCTAATCTTTATGAAGCTGTATTGTCCTGGTAGAGTAATTTTTTTTAATGAAAGCATCTTTCATAGGTTTATTGATCCATTACTTTCAGTTAATTGAGGTAAAGAAATCTTTTTAAATTTATAATAGTTTATCAAGCAATACAAAATTTTGTTTACCTAAAATGTAATACTAATCTCATAGTAAACAGTGGACAGAATTTTTTTTACATAGATATATGAAAAAAGAGGACAAAAGCCTCAATCCAGTATCAAAAATGCAACAAAACCTTTTTTTTCCCTTTTACAATCTGAGTTCCATAACAAAGAAAAAAACGGTGACTTTTTCCCCC
The DNA here is from genome assembly GCF_027475565.1 of Acinonyx jubatus. Classification (NCBI taxonomy): domain Eukaryota; kingdom Metazoa; phylum Chordata; class Mammalia; order Carnivora; family Felidae; genus Acinonyx; species Acinonyx jubatus. Next base: position 119,885,725 of record NC_069382.1, on the reverse strand, counting down.
CAAGTTTTTATTTAAATTTCAATTAACATATAGTGTAATATTAGTTTCAGGTATAGAATGAAAAAGTTTGGTAGGTTCATGAAAGAAAGACTTTGATCTGTAAATAAATCACTTTCTCATCTACACACATTCTCGAGCACTTTTTTTTTGTGGCTTTTGATTTGGCTTCCTGGTAGCATGGACAGAAGAGAACACACACATGGGGACTTTATCAGTACCTCAGTTTTTTCTTTTAAAATTTTAAAAGTAAAGAATGATTTCTAAAAATAAGAAATATAGTCCATAATTTGGGCATGACCTAAGCAAAAATATTTAATCATTTTTCCATAGTTAAAAAGTTAGAATTTTCTGGCAATTTATTTCATGGAGATTTATCAAATGTACATCATCACTCAATGCATTCCCAGTGCACAGACATTAGGGGACAGTCCACAGTCGATGGTCCACCTCAGGGGTGTTTAGGGAAATTGTGCTGACTGTTAAGAGCTGCTGATTTGTTGTTCAACGAAAGCCCAGCTGACACAGGCATCATTTTATCACACTGATTCACATTTTGTTTGTAATCTACTTTCACCTCCCCATTTCTACACTGGTAAAAAAGTGATACCCCCTTTCTTTTTCCACTATCATCATGACTGAGGGGTTGGTCTGAAACTGTGAACAGTCTGTCAAACAGGGGTGTTGAAGGTGTTATCTGCTCTGACCTGGCTTATAGGTAACCCAAAATCACCTGGTGAGGTGGGGGGGGGGGGGTGTGCATGCACAGTGCTTCATCATTGGTTTGGATGGTGAAAGCTCTGTTACAATGGACCAAAGTATGTGAGTCAACACATAGATTTTAGATTTTGGCATTTCAACCTGTGGAGAATTTCTATCTGAAGCACGCAGCTTTGAGGCCCCCATAGTATCTTTTAAAAAGCTGTTCTGCAGAATTGGGATAAACCTTTAATGTTGTCATAATCTAGAGTTCTTTGTATTTGGGTGACCCGTTAATGCTGATACCATATGTCCTCTACAGTAAAAAGTGTGCCAAAGGCATTAAATTAGTCTTTCAAACTTAAAAAAAAAAAAAAAAGGTTTTGTGGTCCTTGTGTTTAGAATAATTTTTTTTAAAAAAGGATAAAATGGGCTCAGAGAAGTTGAGTAATTTCCAGTTATGGTCACAATTAAGTGGTAGATCACTTGCACTGAGTTTTAAGTCCTTTCCACAATATCAACAAATTGTAGACATGGAAGCAAATAACACTTTTGGAGAGAGACAACACCCCTTAAAGGAGTAAGCTTTTTGGCTTTTTATGTATATTTAGAGATAAAGCTTAAAATGCAAATCTTCCCTTGAGAGTGGGAAAGCATGAACAAATGAGTACCATAGGCTTTTACATATTCAAAAAATTGAATTCTAGAATTCTAGATTTAAGACGTGGCAGTTAATAGAAAAGTTCTAATTTAAAAATAATTTCTATAGAATACACATCTGTATATGCACATATATTTACTTAGAAAACATATTTCTTTGGATGTTTGTGCCATTTCTTAGTTATATGTTGTGTCCATAGCTGTTTCATTCCCATCCCTACACTTCAAGCCGCCATATTACTTTTAAATTACCTTATGACTCATTTTCAGTTAATTATAATAATTAACTATTTAGCCAATAAAGCACTTTCGTGAGTAAAAAATACAGATTTTTGAATTTGGTTCTAGGAATAGTTCAATTTTCATATTTAATAAATCTCATATTTATCACATGTAGCATGAAATTGCTTCTGTTGTAAAAGAATAATTATATATTCATTGCAAACAGTATAAGAAGCAATAAATATACCTCCTTCTATCATATGAAAATATGTGACATTTCCCTAAAAAATTCCTTGAATTTAGAATATAGTTAATAATATGGTAACAACTTTGTGTGGTGACAGAAGGTAGCTAGACTTATCATTGTGATCACTTCCTAATGTAAATAAATGTTGAATCACTATGTTGTACATCTGAAACTAATATAAGATTATACGAATAAAGAGAAAAAAATTCCCTGCATATAGAAATTCTAGACCTTCTCTACTTGTAAATCTAAGTGTATCCTTTCCCAGATGATAGCGTTTCCCCTAGGGCTTTGGTACATTTCATAAAAAGGAAAATATAGACAGTGGAAATAGAGGTAGAAATAGAAGAGTTCAAGTGTGGTAGCTCACCATGTGTATGCTGGGGGGCAAGTGTAATGAGGACCTGCTCCCCTGGGTTTCAGTAACTGAGGGTGGCAAAGATACAAGAAGTGCAAGAAATACCTACCTTTCCTCAATGGGAAGGATGCCACAATTCAACATGAGTAAAATGAGTAAGAAGGAAAGTTTACTGGACTCAACTATGCAGCTGATATTGCATTTAGCTCTCACTTGAATTTTAAACATTTGCTTGAAAAAGGATTTAAAAAAAAAGGTGGATTTCATTTCATTTTTTGCTTCTTTTGGAAAGCTCTCTTGTATAATTTATTGATTGCATTCCTGAAGAACAGAGTTAATGATGCAGTTTGGTTGATGGTTCCAGAAGGTGCAGGAGCCAAAAGACCTGCTCCAAAGGAAGGCATTTGTATGGTCTCAAAATGTTAGGATGGTGCGGAGGCTGAAACAGGAAATAAAACATGTTAATTGTTTTAGTATTTGGATAACCCACATGTTCCATCTGGGAGTCCAGGGAGCATTCAGCTTGGAAGAAAATGTAAGACTTCAGCATTTAAAAGAGCAGTCCCCTTTTCAATACAGGCACACCTCACTCTATTCCTCCTTTTTTGTTTTTACACATTGAAGGTCTGTGGCAACCTTGTGTTGAGCAAGTCTACCAGTACTATTTTTCCAACAGCATTTGCTCACTTCATGTCTCTGTGTCACATTTTAGTAATTCTTACTATATTTCAAACTTTTTCATTGTTGTTATATTTGTTATGGTAATCTGTGATCAGTGATCTTTCCCGTTATTATGTAATTGTTTTGGGGCTACCACTAATGTGCCCATGTAAGACGGTGAACTTAATCGATACATATGGTATGTGTTCTGACTACGACTGGCATTCCCCTGTCTCTTTGTCTTTCCTGGGTCTCCCTATTTTCTGAGACACAATGATATTGAAATCATGCCAATTAATAACACTACAATGATCTCTAAGTGTTCTAGTGAAAGGAAGAATCAATGGATATGGCAAACTATTGTTGTCATTTATTTATTTATTTATTTATTTATTTATAAATAATATAATTTATTGTCAAACTGGCTAACCAACAGTGTGTACAGTGCACTCTTGCTTTTGGGGGTAGATTCCTGTGGTTCATCGCTTACATACAACACCCAGTTATTGCTGTCTTATTTTAAGAAATTGCCATAGTCACCCCAAACCCCAGCAACCCCCGCCCCAATTAGTCAGCAACCAGCAACACTGAGGCAAGACTTTCACCAGCAAAAAGGTTACAACTCACTGAAAGCTCAGATGATGGTTTGCATTTTTTTGCAACACAATATTTTTTATGTGTATTTATTTTGAGAGAGAGAGGGTGAGAGAGCATGAGTGGGGGAGGGGCATAGAGAGAGGGAGAGAGAGAATCTCTGATGCAGGGCTTGATCCTGTGAACCATGAGATCATGACCTGAGACGAAATCAAGAGCTGGATGCTTAACCAACTGAGCACCCAGGTGCCCCGGCAACATAATATTTTTTTAATCAAGGTATGTACATTACTTTTTCAGACATAATGCTATTGCACACTAGACTACAGTATAGTGTAAAAATAACTCTTTATATGCACTGGAAAAGCAAAAAACTTTGTTTGACTTGCTTTACTGCAATATTCCCTTTATTGGAATTGAGCCCACAGTATCTCTAAGGTATGCCTATAATTTTTATTTGTGAAAACTTCTTTGTAAACTGAAAAAAAATTTTTTTTAAATTTTGAATGAAAAAAATTAGTGATATCTGTATAGAAAAAAATCCCAAGGTAACTCCAATTCCTTCCATAATGAGTAGGTCCTTAATACAATTTAAATTTATAGCCATTAATGGTAACCCTTTTTAGGTGGCCAGAAAGAGGCTGCAGTGACTCCATATTATAATTAAGACTCTGTGACTCTGAATCTTTTTCTTTGCAAGGGTGACTGTTCTCTTGTAAATAAAGCTGGGGTGGCTCTGATCATTTAGATTTACTGTAACCAAAATAGTTTGGTTTCAGTAGAACAGGAAGTGCAAAGCAACTATTTTAGTTTCTCACAATATGATGTAAAATGTTCTACATCCTAAGACTGAACTACTAATGGAGAACCAAGGCACTCCAATGTTTTTTTCATTCTTTCACCTTCTTTCTCTATTGGCCAACACCTACAATAAAAAAGAAATTTAATACCTACCTTTTTCCAGCTCGAAGCAGGTCAAATCCTTCATTTATTTTTTCAAGAGGCAAAACATGGGTTATTAATGGATCAAGTGAGAACTTCTTAGCCATAAAATCAGCCACAAGTTTAGGGACAGAATCTTTACTCTTAAAGCCTGAAAAGAAAATAACATCATTGTAAGATTCAGCCATGGGTTAAGAGGAGAATTGGAGAGGAGGCTTTCCAGGTAGAATTGAAATGAAAGTTTATAGAAAGTGCTACATCCCACAGACTACAATTACTGACGTTAATAACAGATAGTGTTTCAGTATCCTTTTGCCATGGTTAGACTTTTTAAATATCCACCTAGATAAAGTAGGGTCCTTAATTATTAGTTCTCTCATAGAGAAATTATACTATGGGTTGTTATTCCCTTAGGGAGCAAATTTAGCAGTTACCTAAATTTAGGCAATGACAGCACACATGAATGACTGCTATGGATTTCCTGGGTCCTATGAGGTATTTCACTGCCTTATACAGTCATGAGTATAAAAGAAGTGGGACTGAGAGATTCTAGTTAATTAATGGGGACACTAAAAAGTGTGTCTTGGAACCTTCTGTGTGCATCCTTATATCCATATCTAGTTCATTTAACCATGTTGCTTTAAAAACAATTTTTTTTAATGTTTATTTTTAAGAGAGTGAGAGAGACAGAGACAGAGTGCAAGCAGGGGAGGGGCAGAGGGAGAGAGAGAGGGAGACACAGAATCTGAAGCAGGCTCAGGCTCTGCGCTGTCAGCACAGAGCCCGACGTGGGTCTTGAACTCACAAACCATGAGATCACAACCTGAGCCTAAGTCAGATGCTTAACTGAATGAGCCACCCAGGCACCCCTAACCACGTTGCTTTTTAAAAACTGGCTTTGTCACTTGTAAAAGGGAAGAACTCCTGAGGTTCATAAGAATTTAGCCATCAATCCTAACTACATACCACCAAAAACTGCTCCTTTCCAGGTACGTCCGCCCAATAGCAACATGGGGTTCATAGAGATATTTTGAGAATAAGGAGCTACTCCTACGATGACGCTTACACCATAGGACTCTTGGCAGCAGGACAAGGCAGCCACCTGGAATAAAATTAATATTTAGCATCATTAAAGTGAATTTTCTGATAGTCCACACTCATGGTGCATGGTATCATGTAATACTGATTTAGCTAGATTGTGAGTGTGTGCAGGAAAGAGCTTATGGCTTTTGCTTCTTCATTCCCCACTGTGCCTAGGATAGTGTTGTGGTTTTAGGAAATGCTCAGAAAATTTTTTTTAATGAAACAGTGGATGAATGAATCTGTTGTATATGCTTAATTCTTCCTTATAAAATAATAGAGGCAAACATCATCACAAACATATCTACCTATTTATTTTAAGTAGCTATTTTGAACTCAGTACTTGAACCAGGTGTTTTGATGGCAAACAAGATGTTAAGGTCAATTACATCATCAAAATTGGTCTGTTTGTCTACTTGATGGTCTTCTGGAACTTCAAAAGAAAGCTTCTTCATCCAGCCAAGTTTTTAATCATATTCCACAGTAAGAGAATTGTTGAGGATTCTCTAGAAATATATAATGGTTAACCCTTTGATTTTGGAGTATGATGTTTAGAAGACCAGATAACCTCAGAACATATGGCTATTGGATATTTGGTACCTTCAAGTGAAGTAGCAATCTAATTTCACAGGAGAAAATAGAGGGAAAACAACAGAAAAAGGGCATAAGGAGAAAAGCTATAGCCTTGGAACTTTAGTCATCTGAAGTTAGTATATTGTCTCAAGTCAAGGCTACAAAGAGCTTTATTCTTAGGGTGGTTCCTCATGTTACCATTACTATTAGGATTTACTGGAGAACCTCAAAAGGGGGATTTGTTGGTTTCTGGGGACTTTCTTTCAGTAAGATTCTAGGGAGTTCTGGGTAGGCGGGATATATATAACTGGAGATGTATTCCTCCTTGCAATTGATGATATTTATCATTGAAAGTAATGTTATGTATATTCCAAAGATGATATAAACACTGCAAGATCAGAAACAGCACTGCATATCAGTAACACTAGCTAACATTTACTGAGCTTACCATCTGACAGGTCGTGCTGTGCTAAGTATTTTACATGCATTATCTCATGTAATTTATAAACAGTGCTATGAGATATAGATCTCTTAAATTTTTTTGGTGGAAAAAATTGTTGAGTTTCTAAGGTATTCAACCCAACACATAGTTACTGGGTGCTTACTATGTGCCAGGAACTGTGCTCTCTGCTGTGGCAAAATAAGGCAGCATGGTAAATGGAAAAATGCAATATTTTCTGTTAATAAAATGATACTGGTCTAAAATTGGCCATTATTCCTCTGGCCAAAGTATGATATATGAAAGAAAATGGAAGTTTCTTAAAATGTAAAATATTGATAAACCATTTCATTATGAATGTGAGGAAGAAATCAAACTTGACAACTTGAAAACAATTTATATTACCCATATTTACTTGTTTGAAATTTTTTTACCAAAAATTAACAAAGTAAAATTATAGTGGTTTAATTTTATAAAAACCCTCTTTCCTCTCGAAAGGAGACATATTACTTGAGACAGATTTGCTGAGCTGATGGAATTAAAGATTTCTCATAATAATAAGTAGAATAACCCAGATAACCAACAGGATATGGAAAATCACCTTAGTTTTAAAAATATTATTTATATATAATATTTATATTGTACTGCCTCAAAGTATACTATGAAATATAGAAGCAGATATCTCAAGGCATTTCATGTTACATACCATGGTGTCAAGCCGCCCAATGACTTCAAATGAAAAATCCACACCGCCACCACTCATCTCTTTTAGCACCTCCTGGATTGGTTTCTTGTAGTCCTGAGGGCTGATGCACTCAGTGGCACCCACCTCTTTGGCCTTTGCAAATTTGTCTTTGTTGATGTCCACCCCAATAATCCTGGACGCTCCTGCTGTTTTACAGCCTATGATAACAGACAGACCGACTCCTCCAAGGCCAAACACGGCACAGGTGGAGCCCTGGGTGACCTGTGTTTTCAGAAAATGCAAAAATGGATTAAATAATGATTGCCACTGGGGCACCTGGGTGGCTCAATAGGTGAAGCATCTGACTTCAGCTCAGGTCATGATCTTGCTGTTCGTGAGTTTGAACCCCACGTTGGGATTTGTGCTGACAGCTCAGAGCCTGGAGCCTGCTTTGGATTCTGTGTCTCCCTCTCTCTGTCCCTCCCCTGCTTGTACTCTGTCTTTCTCTCTCAAAAATAATCATTAAAAAAATAAAAATAAATGATTGCTAGAAAATGCCTAAGCTATATAAAGTGCTATGCCTTTTCTGTTATGAGGAGCTGTTTGAACTCTTACTGGACGTCCAGCCTTCTGCCAAATCTCTTTTGGCTTCAGTTGCTTCATGTTTAAATTGAGGTGGTTGAACAAGATGAGTGGTTCTCAAACTTTGCTGGACATTAGACTCACCTGGGGAGCTTCAAAACATCTCAATGCCTAGGTCACAGCTTATAACCAATTCCATCAGAATTGTCACCGAGTCCCCAGGTGACTCCAATGAGAAACTCAGGCTGGGAGCCAGTGCCCTAAATGCCAGTGACTCCCGTCTTGAATCGAATCTAGTAACTCAAATCTATCAACAGTTTTAGTATATCAAACACAGAAATGCAAAGTTTTGGGAAATGAAATAATAAGTGGAAAAGATTATTCTGGGAGACTGAAAAATAATTCAGTGAAACCTTCAATAATTAAGTATTTGTTTCATTAACTTTCAGCATCATGACCAGTATCATGAGAGCATAAATTAGCTGTGAAATATAGAAGAGTTAACCTTAGTTTAGAGGAAAGCCCAAGAACAGGGGAAATTTAACAGATAACTAAGATAATATAGCTTGAGATCACTGTGATCTTATTGGGTCTTTATCCCTGCTTTAAAAAATATACTAATGAACAATAATGCAATGAAAAGTTGGTCTATATTTTATTAATGGTTGAAAATAATTATGAATGCTCTCAGTTTCTGCTCTGTGTCTAGGCTCAGCTAGACCATCTGTTTAAACAGATGATGCAGTTGCATAAGAGACTTAGTGCTAGAGCCACAGAATTTGGAAAACTCATGCTTTCAATTGTTTTAGTTGGCTAGGGACTGTTTAGCAAACCTAGTCTGCTGTAATCAGCTTTCAGTGTGGCTGTTGATTTCTCCTATCCCAAGTAACTATACTCTGGGATACAATACCACTTTTTACCTTACTTAGAAAAATTTGAGACTTGTAATTGTGATCTAAAGGTGAAGGTAATTATGTATCCTGGTTTAAGATTCAGCAGGGATTTTGAGAGATAGGCCAATCACAATTCTCATACTAACCAGCTGTGAGATCTTGGGCAAATAGCTTTATGTCTCCGGGTTTCCATTTCACAAAATGAAGGAATACTGCTAGATTTCCAGACTTTTGGGAAGAGGAATTTCTGTTTAAAGAATTTCTCTTTAAAATCTACCACCTCTGAACTGTGTGTATATACATGTGTGTGCAGGAGATGAGATGTAGCAGTGAAATCCCCTAATGACTGGATTAATGCAAAGTGCATTACTGAAGCTTTATTACTTCCTGTGTAGGGATCCACAGAGTGGGTGGGTTGGTAACTCTTGGTTTGGAGGTGCACTATATAAGGCTTTGGAATCTACTGTTCATCCCAATTCTGACAGTAAAAGATCCATGGACTAGATGCTAGTCAGAGGTGATCTCTTCATCTTATTTACTGTTGTTGCCTCTAAAGTTAGCAGAACCTACTATGCCTGATGCATGTTGGTGTTAACAGTACAATAAATTACTAAATGAGATCCCAGCTCTAAAATTTAGTAATCACATAAAGAACAATTGTAGAATAATTATTGAAAATTACATCTTTACTTTTTCTTAACTAAGCGTCAATAGCATTTTCATCTGTGATAAATAAATTTTCTAGGATATGGTCCTCAATTCCTTCTGAGACCATTTTTCCAGTCATAACTGATACCCTAAATTTTATCAATGTTATTGTGATAGCAGGAGGAAAATCTACCAGTAAATCTATGAAGAACGATCTCTGATTCCTGTGAGAAATTGCTCTCCTCTTGGTTCTTGATAGTCTGAGTGTAACTGGTTTTATCAACCATTGTCTTTCCTACCTTGGCAACTTTGACTGCAGACCCATAACCAGTAGAAAATCCGCAGCCAATGAGACAGACTTTCTCCAGTGGTGAGGCTTCATCAATCTTGGCCACTGAGATCTCATCCACCACTGTGTACTGGGAGAAGGTGCTGATGCCAAGGAAATGGTAAATGGGCTTCCCTCTGCAGGTGAATCTGATGGTACCATCCTGCATGGTCCCCCGAGGCATGTTCAGACTGGCCAGTGCAACACATAGACACACAAGGGCATGAGACAGTAGCATAACGGATGTGTAAATCCATTGCCTGTGTAAGGAGAGTATCAGAAACTTACTCGTTTTTCACGCAGAAGTTGCCTTCTGGGTGTTTACAAACATTGCATTTTCCACACTGGGGAGTAAAGAGTGGAATGACTTTGTCACCTGGAGGGTATAAAACAAATTCTTCTTAAATTTCTACCCAGGAATTAATACAGCAAGAACCGGAAGCTTATGCATATGTATTAGAGGTATGTGTCTTTGAAGTCTCCAAGAAATAGGGTTCACCACTATGTTGTTGGTCATTGCCAGCCAGCATTGTTATTGGTTTGGGTTTCCATGTGCCTGAAGATTCTCAAAGAGGAAATGCAAATATCAGGAACAACATAGACTTAAAAAATATTTCTGCCATATTAATAGTTATCTTTTATTTTGTGCCTTTATTCTTGAGAGTTTTATATATATCATTTAAGCCTTGATAATTAAATGTTCTCATGTAACTGTAAACATAAATTTTAGCTGTGAGCAGGCTGGTATTCTTCCACTAGATGCCAGGGAAATCTGCTACTTTGTAATAGTTTGAAATAAAGTAAAAATGAGTATTTGAACAACCATTTCTTGGCTTTTCAAAGTGACTATGCTTTTAAGTTTGTTTGTTTGTTTTTAAGGAAAACTAACAAAAATGGGAAAAAGAAGAATTCAAGAAATCCCTTTGTAAACCTCATCAATGAGTTAGGCACTTTCTTAAAGGATAAAAACTGACTTTCAAATGTTTGTGGCTGATAACTTAATTTGTAAATTATCTATTTTTTCTGCTATGATTAAGGGATCAGGGTGAAAAGTAAGGGTGTTGTTTATTATTAATTAATTTTCCCCCCACTGGTGAACTCTACCAAAAATTTATTTTTTATTTTTTAAATATAATTTATTGTCAAGTTGACTAACATGCAGTGTACACAATGTGTTCTTGGTTTGGGGGATAGATTCCCGTGATTCATCATTTACATACAACACCCAGTGCTCATCCCAACAAGTGCCCTCCTCAATGCCTATCATCCATTTATTAATTTATTTCTGAGTAAAGGAAATATTAAGAGCTGAAACACAAACCAGACAATTGGCCTGTTCACAGGTCAATTAAGTATTTGGTAATGGGGGAGGCCAAATCCATTGGTAAAGTGATTTTTTTAGAATTAGACAAAATTTTCATTTTTAATCACCTATGCTACCTAGCCACAAGACCTAGAAAAATGGTCAGGCCATAACATCTAATTGACAAATTTCTATGCCTATCATCTCCATATAAAATTTTCTATCTATTCACCCTTTAAAAATATTTATCTATATTAATATAAAATTAGAATAAAATATATATTAAAGATAAAATAGTACTTTGTCACCAGTCACACTTAACCATGGTTAAAGGTAATAACACAGATATTGTTTATGGCAGGGTGTCTTCTGCTAGGTCTATTTCATTCCCTTCCATCTAGTCTGTTTTGTTCATTTAACGTTCAAGAAGGGAGGCCATACTGGAAGAGGAAATCAGTGAATGAGTCTCTTCCCACCTAAGAGTAGGTCATGTAGATTCAGTTAAAACCTCATGGCCCCCATCCTGTGAAATCAGTACACAACAGTTTCCATATAGTGATGTGGAGGTTCAGGACATAGACTTTTGTTTTCTTATTTTGTCCCATTTGTAGGTCTCTTTGGACCTGACAGAACATAGTACTCAGCAACACTCAAATGGAAATTATTTGTTTATGAACTCTAACCTTGGCAGTCACTGCATCTCACTTGATCTTTATGTGTTCCCGGGATCTAACCCAGTGCCTGGCATCTAATAGGCACTTGCTAAAGGAGAGAAAACATGATTGCATGAATGCACACATGTCTGAGTCAGGCAAGGGAGGGAAGAAAGGAGGAGACCTATGTTCTAGTCCCAGCTCAGCCATGGCCTTCTGCAAGGTCTTTCCAGGCTGCATGATCTTGGTCTTGAACTGTGAATTCCCGAAGTGTGAATTCTGTACCTGGTTTTACTGTCGTCACACCTTCTCCAACACTTTCCACAATGCCAGCTGCCTCATGGCCTAAGATCGCAGGGAGAGGCGTGATAATTGTTCCACTAACCACATGGTCATCTGAACGACAGATTCCTGTGGCCACCATCTACATGGGAAAGGGAGGATGATTAGATACAGAAAAAAATAGGACACTTATCTTTTCCTCATCAAACAATTTGGAATAGTCTGTGAAACATTTTTTTTTCTGAAATAAAGTCTTAATATACAAGAATGTATCCTTTTTATAGAAGTAGAAATTGCAGATTAGCACTAGGAAAGTTGCCACTCAAATTCTACCAGCTGATACTAATTGATGTTGAAATCTTGATGTACATCCCTTTACACTTTTTTCCTGTAGAAACATGTAAATTATTTTTTATTTTATTGGGATTAGACTGTATATACCCTGGTTCCTTTTTAAAAACTTAACAACTTGTATTTGTATCTTTCTTGACGGTAAGTGTTTGGATCACCATATAGAAAGTGCCTTTTAATGGATTTTTGCTTATTTCCACTTTTACCATTTTTGGAGCCTAAAATTAAAAAACTGGAAAAAATGTTTCACCTTAATACGAACTTCATGGGCCTTAGGGGGTGCAACCTCCACGTCCTCAATGGAAAAGGGTTTCTTTAACTCCCACAGCACAGCTGCTTTGCATTTGATCACCTGGAAATTGAATAGAAAGATGCTACTAGTTTTTCCCCATTCTTAAAGTCAGGTATAGTGACTTTCATCTTTTTACGTGCAACATGTTCCCCCATGTCTGGAACCTAAAGTGTCCCATAGAAATGAAGGAAGGACCTCTGATTTACAAAGAGAATAAAAATACCTTTTTAAAAAACAGGCAAAGCAATCGCACAAGGAAAGAGAAACAGGATTAACTATAATGAGACATTGAGATAAAATGGAATATATTCTTTCAGGCCATCTTCATGTTGTTTTTTGTTCGCCAAGGGTTGTTTATTCCTGATATTTCCTAATGTCCTTAACTCGGTTGTTTACCCGCAACTGTTGGCTGGTGTGTGAAATTCTAAATCAACATAATTTTGCTGACAGGTTTAGTGCTGTTCACATAAAAGCTATTGCCCTCTTGCTCAATTCTCTGCTGAAGCCCAAATAATCTAACTTTATGATTTCGGTTGCACATTTGCCTCCCTACCTAGGATGAGTTTTTGTTTTTTTTTTCTCTATTTGCCTGTTCTCTTCCCTTGACTTTGTTTTCCTTACTGCTTGTGGTTGCTACTTGCTTGCATCACTCATTTGAAAGTTAGCTTTGGCAGTGCTGTTTTGTTGTCTGATTTATGTGTAGAAATTCCTTCCAGATTAGATTTGCAACAAAAATTGCAGAGGTTATAGCTGTATACGCACACTCACACACACCTATGTACACATGTACGTATATATTTAAAAATGGGAGAATGGTGTGCTTGAATTTCTAGCTAGCACAGTTTACCCATCGGGGTTCTTAAAAATAAAAGTTGAAAACATATTTTTAGTGGTTGGGATTATAATATAAAGCTGTCTTCATTGTTGCAAATCTTACAAAATTAAGGGAGTTTTCTCCTAGAAAGAATTGACTTAATTGCAAATATGATAAAAAAATTTTCAATACAGATTTATCCTTTTGACAATTTATTTTCATGTTAAATCCCCTCCCAGTTTTCGAGGTGTTTGCCTGGGTCAATGCCACAATAGATATGAAAATTCTTGGAAATAATACGCTAAGGGTAGATAAGTCCTGACTACAAGGTCCTGTCCTGGGTGAATTACATACTTGATCTTTAAACCTCACAATGATGTTACCAGGGCAGTATTATTGAATTATTGGTCTTATTTTACAGATGAAAAGATTGAGGCTCAATGGACTCCATAATTGACTAATTTTCCCAAAGTCACAAAGCTGGCTGTCCAGAGAATTAAGATCAATGCAACTTTATTTTTTTACTACTCCATGGTAGTGAAAAGAGATTAAATAATAATAGCAGCAACAATGTAACAGCAGTGACTAACATTTGTTGAATTATTTGTTTTTACAATCTTTTTTTTAAGTTTATTTATTTTTGAGAGAGAGAGAAAGAGACAGACAGAGCATGAGTAGGGGAGGGGCAGAGAGAGAGGTAGACACAGAATCCGAAGCAGGCTCCAGGCTCCGAGCTGTCAGCACAGAGCCTGATGTGGGGCTCGAACTCACAGACTGTGAGATCATGATCTGAGCCGAAATCGGACACTCAACCAACTGAGCCACCCAGGCGCCCCTGTTGAATTATTTCTATGTACCAGGCACTGATACAAGTGTATTACAGTATTTATTTATTAAATTCTCACACCACCTTATAAAATGGTATTATTATTGCCATTTAGCATTTGAGGAGACTATCATGCAGGAAGGGTAAACAGAAATGGGTGTTATCACAAAGCTAAAAGTGATTAATGCTGCACCCAAAGGGGGAAGATTTATTGTTTTCATTAATACATTTGGTTTGCACATTTGCTCTCTGAACTCCTTTTAAGCTTAGTTTTGGCATATTTAATTGTTCTTTTTCCTAACCTTCATTTGAAATGTAACTTGCCATTGTAAATACTAACCAGTAATGAATTAAAATAAAGAGATTTGGAATAAGAAAACTGACAACTGGCGATCCATGTGGTTTCCAACCAATCTAATTGATATAGGAGTGTTGTGTCACACAGTGTGTGTAGAAACCTTGGAATCTTTAAGTTATCATAGCAAGATAGTGTATGGTGTGATCCACTCCTAACATAACACATGTCCTAGAAACAGTTGCATAGACTTTTGTAATTGAGCTAGGTTGAACGATGTGAGTTGCTTGTATTGAATGACCACATGCGTTTCTGTGCACCTGTAAGCACATTGAACAAATGAGCATGAATCCATGGAAGACTTAGAACTGATTATCTCTGTTCTCAGTGCTAATAAGTGATTCAAACTGTATCACTATTATTTTTATTTTGTAAAACCATGTTGACTTTTGTGTGGAGAAGATACTGTTCCACAGGATTTCTATGGAAATTTCCTGGATTATGCACAGTAGGGCCCTTGTAATTCAGAATTTGCATGTTGATGCTGGCTTGCTTATTAATCTTGATCTAAAGTTTTGAAATCAGTGTGCCTTTTGTAAGAGATTTTATAGTAAGGTTCAAAGTATATCTCAAAGTCCTCTGAATCAAATTCCTCTCATAAAACTTTTGTCAGATCTAACTTTCCTGTGTTCCCAAAAAGAATATGATTACAAAAAACATTTAAATTATGGTTTTTTATTATAAAGAAAACTCCTTGATTAAAAACATAGAATGTTAGATTTACAAATCTATTTATGATTGACTATAACTACTGCACATGTATTTAATACAGGAAGTAAAGATTTTATTAAGTACAGATACTATGCATTCTTGATAAAGATATTTAGGAATAGCCTATTTTTAACTGTAGTTTAATATACATTGCATATTGAAGCACACACTCTGTTTTGTATTTCAGTACACGTTGTTTCTAATTTATATATGCATTTTAAATTATTCATTAATACTATATCTTTGTGAATTATATAGTAAGAATATATTTCCAAAAGTAGAAACAAAATTTTTTTTGCTTACTTTTCCTGCTGTGCTCATCGTTGCGTTTTCTCTGCAGACCAGGAGACTGGTGAATTCTTATAGACTCTTTTCTGTTTGAGTAGATAAAGCTGATATGTTATACAGATATTTTGTTTGCTTGAGTAACTGCCCATTCCACACATGTGATCTGGGGTCTTTAAGCCACACCTATCAGCTTTTTCTCAAGCCAAGTCAAATCAGGAAGAAAAGCGCACTGAGCCAGCATCCAAACCTTTGACTTTGCACCTTGCCAATTTCAGTTAATATATTGGGTTCATTAGGTAAACTATGTCCCTACACCTGAATTTTAATCTCGCTCTCTTTTTTTCCTAGATTGCATATTTCTTCTCTTTCCATCCCACATAGGGTGTTTGGAGTTGTTTGCCCTTCATGTGAGCTAATCTCCAACTTCTAGTCCATTTGTTGCAGTTCGAAAAGAGGAGTAAGGAAGCAGCACAAATGATATTGGACAGAGAGTGCTCTGAGCCAGAGGAATAGGTTTGATTTAGCACTCTTTTCATAGAAGGGAAGTTGGACAACAATGAGTCACAGCACAGACACTCACCTCTACCTGTCATAACAGGGAGTTTGGAGCAGTGGTTATGGCATGGCAGACCCTATGCTTACTAGCTGTGCGCAGTTGGATTTATTATTTATCTGTCTTTGGCCTTAATTTTCTTACCTGTAAAATGAGGATGACTGTTGGTACCCCCTCGAGGAGTTGTTTGAGGAAAACTGAGATAATCCTTTTAAAGTACTTCTCAGGGCACCTGACAAATAGGACAACCTTCAGTGAATATTAGCTACTCACTAAGGTTTCAGTGCTGACAACCTTACTTTCTTTTTGTTCTCCCAGCCCTCTAGGGGCTGAATGTTAATGTTCTCTGTGGCCTAACATGCCTTTTGTGATCTTTCAGCTTTTCAACAATTGTGCAGCCAGTTTTCGGTAATAAATCTACTTTGTTTGAAATACAGAGTTTTCTGTTTTCCTAACTGGACACTGATACAGTTCTTGGCACCAAAAGTGCTCCCAGAAGCATACTGTCTAGCAAACCATAGTATTACACAGACTGAGTTAATTTACCCAGACTGAGTCTTTTTAATGGTTACCATGTGCTGACATAGAAAGCACTGGAATGAGTATGTTAAAGGGGGTTGAGAAGAAAGGAAAAGAATCCAGAATAATCAACAGAAGAGAAACCAATAGATGACTAACAGGACCCGCTTGCTCTTTTCCATTATAGATTTCATGTAGGCCTGATCTGCCTCGGTTTGCACACTGCCCATTATGTTTTCAAGTAGAAGTTTTCCAGAGCACTTTGAAGACGTTTGAAGTTTTGTACCTTTCGAATCCCTGTATGATACAGTCACTGAAAATGTTATGCTCAGCCATATATGCCTATTTGCATGATGCTACAAAACTTGTTTTAGAATTTTCATTCATTTTGTATTTTAAGAGTCCTAGAATATAAACAATTCTTTTGTGTTCGTCACTTTTCCGGTTTTTGATTTTTCATTTTCATTTTTACCAAAATTATACGTGCATATACATATGCAAAACTTTTTTCTACAAAGCCTCCTAAGAAAAGCAGCTGTACTTGCTTTCCTGCTTTTTCCTACATTTACTCTTCCCTACAAGCCACTGCTGTCAACTTTTGAAACTTATTATTTTGTTTTTTTATTTCCACATCTCCAAGTAGCATGCATATATTACTAACTTGGTTTTGCTTTGGACATTCCTATTAACTTTCCATTTGGGAGGATGAAAATTTGGGGCAGTCATTACCACAAAAATGCTCTACTTCTGGGGGTGGAGAGAGTGAGGAGGAAGAGGAGGGGGGCCATCCCACAATACCAGGCGGGAGGGCAGTAGGTGGTTTGTATCTGGGCTGTGAGGTGCTCGGTGCCTCGGAGGTTGCTGCTTCTGTCTCTTTAATGCGAGAGGAAGCAATGCAGTGGAATTGGTGGAAACTGGCAGAGCTGTAGATGTTACTAGAGGAGGAGGTCCCTCTGGCAAGACGGCACTGATGGAGAGTTACCAGAATCTGAGCCGGGTGGCGGACTAATGTGAAAACAACTACATACAGGCTGCAGACAAGAGCAAAGCTTTAGAAGAGTACAAAGCCTACACAACCCAATCCATAGCTAGACTTGCTTCTCAAATAAATGCACTGGCCAACAATGTACTCTAGTTGCTGGATATCCAAACCTCCCAGCTTTGGAGAATGGAGTCTTCCACCAATCATATGTCACAGACCGTGGACATTCATAAAGAAAAAGTGTCTTGAAGAGACATTGGCATTTTGACAACAAATAAGAATACACCAAGAACTCACAAAATAATAGCACCTGCACATATGGAGCGCTCTGTAAGGTGTATTCAGAAACCTATTGACTATACAGTTCTGGATGTTGTGGGCCGTGGTGTCAAGCATGGAAATACCCAGCCTGCAAGAACTGGCACACTGTCCAGAACAAATCTTCCTACTCAGAAACCTCCAAGCCCTCCCATGTCAGGCCGGGGAACACTGGGACAAAATACTCCTTATAAAACCCTGGAACCTGTTAAACCCCCAGCAGTTCCTAATGACTACATGATAAGTCCTGCTAGGCTCAGAAGTCAGCATAGTCCAGGAAGGACGGCTTCTTTACACCAGACACCGAGGACACACAGTAGAAGTAGTGGGGGGAGTAGAAGTCGAGAAAACAGTGGAAGCAGCACTATTGGCATCCCCATTGCCATGCCTATATTTCACCACCCACTATTGGACCAGCAACCCCAGGCTCAGGTCCCAGTTCCCAGTACGGCACAATGACCAGGCAGATTTCTCGACACAACTTGACCACTTCCTTGATGTCTTCTGGTGGATACAGACGAACTCCCTCTTTGCTCAGTTTTCTGTTCCTCAGCCTCATGTTAACGGAGGTCCACTTTATTCTCAGAATTCAATTTCTGTTGCTCTCACCCCTCCCCCTATGCCTCAGTTGACTCCACAGATAACCTTTCACAGGCTTCGTGGCCAGGATGTAGGAAAGCATTGCTGATAGTCCAACTCCACCACCACCACCTCTCCCAGATGACATTCCCATGTTTGATGAGTCTCCGCCTCTGCCACCACCCCCAGTGGATTATGAGGATGAAGAGTCTGCAGTAGTTCAGTATAATGATCCACATGCAGATGGGGATCCTGCTTGGGTCCCAAGAATTATATGGAGAAAGTTGTGGCACTATATGATTATATGAAAGACAAGGACGATGAGCTATCATTTATGGAGGGTGCAATCATTTATGTGATAAAGAAGAATGACGATGGCTGGTATGAAGGAGTCTGCAATCAAGTGACTGGTCTGTTCCCTGGGAACTGTGTTGAATCAATCATGCGCTATGCTGATTACATTTTTGCTTTTAAAGCAGGTTCTTCTTATTAGTCATACTGTGGGATTATTATGGTTAACAGAATTGTCTTAAAATATTTTCAAACGTGCCCATATTTTCAGGACATGCTGTTTTATTGGTATAATTAAATGTCTACCTGTAAGCATAAGTCTTTGAGGCAGTTTGTGTATTGCTAATCAGCAATTAATACAGGAGGCTGTCCATCCCCGATAATGCTTATGTACTTACTTACACAGTTAACTTTATGACCAGCCTAAGTATTCTGGGGGAGTGGTGTAGAATATTTAACAAATCATGATTCAGACTGTACCATTACATGTTTCCATGCAGGATGGTTACTAACGCTATGTCAGACTAATATTAAAACCAGAAAACTACAATCCTCGTGCTGGTCATACTTTCTGTTTAGATTTTCTCATTCTTGAAATATACTATTTGTTTAAAGCATGCATACAAATTTATGTATTGAAATATACGTAAAAAATCCAAGATGCTTCCAATTTGTGTAATATTTACTTGGAGTACTTGTACTTAGGTCTCATGAAATGAATTGAGTCTCTAAGGTCTCTATGTGCATGTGGAACAAAACAAAGGGTTATCTGTAATGTTGTAATTTGTACCTAAGTTTTTTAATGGGTGAATTTGTGTTATAAATTTTTTCCATTCATAAATACATAAATGAACCAAAGATTTTTGTCCTTTCCCTCACTGGTTTGCTTATAAAATAAATGAGTAAATTTAGAAAATATTCTACTTCTCTCTTGTTTCCCGAAAGAGTAACAAAATAATTTGTTATAAGGACTATGTAAATGTTACATATAGGTGAGCCATTTAGTTTGCAGTCGTTTTTTTTTTTTCCCTCTACCTAAACAATTCTGTTTTTCCTAGGATTAAATATTGTTTTTTTTTTTTTTTTTTTTTTTTTTTTTTAAACTAGCTTAGTAGGGCACTTGGATGGATCAGTTGGATAAGAGTCTGATTCTTGGTTTTGGCTCAGGTCATGATCTCGTAGTTTTGTGAGTTTGAGCCCCACATCAAGCTCTGTGTTGACAGTGCAGAGCCTGCTTGGGATTCTCTCTCTCTCCCTCTGTCTCTGCTCCTCCCCTGATCGTGCTATCTCTCTCTCTCTCCAAACTAAATAAACTTTTAAAAATTTTTAGGGGCATCTGGGTGGCTCAGTTGGTTGAGCGTCTGACTTTGGCTCAGGTCATGATCTCAGGGTTCGTGGGTTCAAGCCCTGCGTCAGGCTCTATGCTGACAGCTCAGAGCCTGGAGCCTGCTTCGGATTCTGTGTCTCCCTCTCTCTGCCTCTCCCCCGCTCATATTGTGTCTCTGTCAAAAATAAATATTAAAAATTTAAAAAGAATTTATAAAAAACTAGCTTGGTTTTGTCTTTATGCTTACATCTAATTCAATGCCCAAAGCATCTCCAGTTGTTTAGTTCTCCACTTAGGACAAATAGACACATCAAGTATCTCACCAGTTTTGTCTTTAGAGAAATCTTACTTGGAGTCTTTGACTTGCTCTAGAATGGCCTGGGTGTGCTCTGAATCTGGGGCAGCATACTCTTTTGGATTCCTATGTCTGCTCTAACAAATTACCACCAACTGGGTGGCTTAAAACAATGGAGATTTATTTTGTCCCACTTCTGGAGGCCTAAAATCTCAAGTCCGTACCACTGGGCAGAAATCAAGTGTCAGCAGAGGTACTAAGAGAGAAGCCATTCCTTGCCTTTTCCAGCTTCTGGTGGCTGCCACATCCCCTGGCTTGTGGCCACACACTCCAAACCCCTTCCTTCCCTGCTCCTTTCTTCCCCCTCCTTCTTCGTGTTGTCTTGGGGAGCTTGTAGCATGTTCTGTTTATCCCTGGTAATCTGAAATTTTACAATGACCAGTTCTAGGTGGATGTATTTTTATCCATTTTACTGGCATTCCGTGGCTTTTAAAAAAGATGAGGGTTAACTTTAAAGTTCCAGAAAATTTACTTAAACTGTTTTATTAATGCTCTTCCTTCCCTACCCTTCCCACCCTACCTTCTCTGCTCTTTCATTCATTCTGGAACTCCTACTACTCAGATACTGAATGTTTTGATATACCACTCTCATTTTCTGTCCCATGCCCCTTTTTCCTTTTTTCCATCTCTTTGTATTTGTGCTCCCTCCAGCTTCAAATATCCTCTTGAAATGAAGGCACAGTTGGCATAGTCAGGGTTTGCCAGGGCATGACGCGATCCTCCTGGGGGTTGGGAGTTCCTACCAGCCCGGCAGTGGCACTTCATCTTTAGTTCCAGTGGTGGGGCAGGAGGTGGGTTGGAACCGAAGCCTGTAGTGATGAGCAGTATGTACCAGCTCTGAGAGCCCTTCTGGCTCCCAGCAATGAAAAATTTTATTTCTAAGATTAAGAGCTTCCACTTTCGCTAGTTTTCCCTAAATTATCACCTGTGAATTGAGACATCTTATATTCATGAAAACAGGAGCCCTGATATTTTGCTTACCATGCTTGTTAGTCCCCTGAGAAATTGTGAAGGATATTTATGCAACGATTGATAAGTTCATGGTCCAGTTAAGACCTGTGCTACAGCTTGAGCAGCTATAGCTGGATAATAACACATCCCAGTTTGCCAGAGACAATTACTATGTGTGTTCCCAGAGTGATTATGAACAGCTTACTCCTTGCTTTCAAAAGTGTTCTAGTTTAGATGATTAATTATGTGGTCACCCTACTTATACTTGCATGTGAACTAGGACAGAGGCTCTAGGACATCCTGGATTTAGTCAGCTGCAAAAGGCCTCCTTGGAATAAAGAAAACTTCAGAGTTTCAAGAGTTAGAGCTTATTGTTTAACAACTAGCTTTGATCCTTGTGACTCGTTTCAGTAGTATTGAAACAATTAAAAGAGTAGTACAGAATATCACTTAGCTAACCTTTACTACTTTATGAATAATATAAGCTAGTCTGGGATTAGAGCAAAGGCTGATGTGATTTTTGAAATTTGATAGTCTCATAAGAAAATTACTCTCGGAAGCTGAATTAGGATGAATCAAAGTCTATGTTCAAAAACTACATAATAGTTAAATATTTAATTTTGTTAGGAAATGATTATTACAAAACCTTAATTAAGCGGTCACTGAAAGATTTGAAAGTGGTGATTGTATTGAAGTACATCAATTTTTATTTTAAAACCTGGAAATGGACTGTTGCATAAGAACAAATAGAGTTATTGGAATGAGAATAAGTGGAAAGTAGTAGTTATACTATAGCTTTAATCAAATTGGTATTGGAAGAGATTAAGGGTTGTAAAGGTGAGTTTAGGTGTTCTTTTCTTTATCTGTTTCTTTTTTTCTATTAATTAATTAATTAATTAATTAATTTATTTATTTAGAGTTACAATCCAGAAGCCATTCTATGTGCTGCTAGGGTAAACAACAAAGACAGAACTTGTTTATTAGTCTAAACTGCATGCTAAGGGGAAATTTCAAAAATCCTGGTTTGCACAGCTAGGTGAGAGGTTGTCCAGGTAAGCAATTTAAGGCATTTACCATATCAGCAAATAGAAAAAAAAAATTCTTTTCAATTAAGGCAAATCAGAGGAAAAGCAAGATCATTATTATGTAAGAGTGATGTTTCTGGTTTACTCTGGTTTACTCACCCGGGAAATCCTGGGATTGTGGTAATCTTGGCAGGATCTAGTTGCCTTAAGGTTGATCGCTGTAGTCTCAAAACAGAATTAATGTTTGTTTACTTTAATGTTAAAAGTAAACGTCTTCCTGGAATGCCTTGTCTGGAATCTAAGTTGCAGGGAGGGGAAGGGAAGAATGGGAAAGGAAGAAGGGAATAAGTATTTCTTTTGAGTCTATATTCAGGCCTTGGGAAAGTAGAATCTAATCAAGAAAAGTCGGAGTGAAGTATATTCCTTTATAAGAGAAAGTTCAAAGGCACCCTCCCACCCCTCCCCCATGCTCAAATAAAAATAGCAGAAAAGGTTTAAAGGAGTTCATGAGCTATTTATGTGACACACAGTACCTTCTTTTCTTACAGGGACATTCCAAAGCTCTTACAACACTCAAGTAGTGGGTGATTTCCAAGTCTGAGGGTTCTGGGGGGCTTTTGAGCAGTTTTTACTTATTTATTTTAAAATTAACTTTATTGATGTCAATTTTATAAACAAAAAATGCATCCATTTTCAGTGTATACTCAATGAGTCTTGACCATTAATAGAACTGTAAGTCCACCACAAACAAGATATAAAACATTTCTATCCCCCCCCCAAAGTTCCTCTTTCACCCCTTTTGCAGTCAATTCACCTACATACACCAAGCCCCAGGCAACCACTGATGTGCTTTCTGTTAATATAGATTGCTTTGCCTGTCCTAAAATTCCATATAAATAAAATCATGCCAGTACAAATTCCTTTGTGTTTATTAGCTTCTTCAGTTTTTGAGATGTAAGTATCTTGTGGATATCAATAGTTGGTTCCTTTTTATTATTCCACAGTGGTCTGTTGCATGGATTTACCACAATTTGTTCGTCCATTTACTAGGGGATGGACATTTCACTTGTTACAATATTAGCCAGTATGAAAACAGCCACTATAAACATTGTGGACAAATGTTTTCATTTCTTTTGGATAAATATCGAGGAGTAGATTTGCTGGTCATGTGGTACGTGAGTGTTAACTTTATGAAAAATGGCCACACTGTTTGCCAAAGTAGTTGTACCATCTTACAGTCCCATAGGCAATGTATGTGAATCACCAGCATTTGATACTGGCAGTCTTTTAAATTTTAGCCAGTGTATTGGCTGTAGTGTAATTTCAATGTGGTTTAAATTTGCACTTACTTCAAGATGAATTTTGAGCATTTTTTTCATGTACATATTGACCATTTGTATATTTCCTTTGTGTGAACTATTTAAATCTTGTACCTATTTTTATTTGGCTGTCTTTTTACTATTGAATTGTAAGAGTCCTTTATGCATTCTGGATATAACTACTCCATCAGATATGTGTGTCAAGAATATTTTCTCCTATTCTGTGGTTGGTGTTTTCACTTCCTTAATGGTGTTATTAAAAAAAGCATTCGTTTTTAATTTGGAGAAAGTCTTTTGTATCCATTTGCTCTTTTGTGATTAATACTTTTTATGTCCTGAGAATTATTTCCGTAACCCAAATATGCAAAGAGGTTTCCTATATACTCTCCTTGAAATTATATAGTTTTAGCTTTCACATTTAGCTCTATGATCCAATTCAAGGTTTTTTGTGTGTGTGTGATGGGAGGTATGTGTTGAGGTTCTTTTGTTTTCATATGGATAACTACTTGTTCTAGTATTGTTTATTGAAAAGCTCTCCTTTCTTCCATCTATTACCTTACCACCTTTGTTTTAAAAAAAATAACATATGGGAGTGCCTGGGTGGCTCAGTTGGTTAAGTGTCCGGCTTCAGCTCAGGTCATGATCTCGCAGTTCGTGAGTTCGAGCCCCATGCCAGGTTTTGGGTTGACAGCTCAGAGCCTGGAGCCTGCTTTGGATTCTGTGTCTCCCTCTCACCCTGCCCCTCCCCCACTCACACTCTGTGTGTGTGTCTCTCTCTCTCTCTCTCAAAAACAAACATTTAAAAAATTTAAAAAAAAGGTTAAAAGAAAAAAAATAGCATATGTGTGGGTCTATTATTTTTGGAATCTGGAATCTCTATCATGTTCTATTGTTATTTGTGTATCCTATGCCAATACTGCACTATTTTAATTACTATAGCTTTACAATAATCCTTGAGTCGTCCAACTTAGTTCTTATTTTTGAAAACTCTTTTGGTGATTCTTCCTTTGAATTTTCATACTAGTTTTAGAATGAGCTTATCTATACAAACACACACACACACACACACACACACAAACAAACAACACCAACCTGTATTAAATCTATAAATCAATTTACAATTGATAACATATTTGTTATCAATAGCAGTCTTGTCTCATCTAACCCATAAACATGGTGTATCTGTTCACTTAGCATCATCTATAATATATGACAATAATGTTTAGATTTCAGTGTATGATTCTTATTCATGTTTTGTTTTACTTATTTATTTATTTATAAAGTTTTATTGATTTAAGTAATCTCTACACTCTAGGTGGAGTTTGAACTCATGACCCTGAGGTCAAAAGTCGTGTGCTCTTCCGACTAAACCAGCCAGCCCCCGCTATTTTTGTTTATTTTATTCCATAGTGTTTCATATGCTGAATGATACTATAAATGATTATGATTTTATTTTCTGATTTTTCATTGCTACTATATTAAAATATAATTGATTTTTGTCTATTGACCTAGTATTCACTAACTTTACTAAATTCATTTCTAATCCTAGAAGCTTTTTGGTACATTTCTTAGGATGTTCTCTGTATATAGTCATGCAATTAGTTAATAAAGGCAGTTTAATACTTCTTCTTTGATATTTAGGCTTTTGTTTATTTTTCTGGCTTTAATCACTAGTTTTGATCTCCAGTACAATGTTGAATTGGTAAAGGCAGAATTTCTTGCCTTGGTCCCCAAAATAGGCATATAGTTTTAACAGTAAGTATGCTGTTAGCTTTAGGTTTTTCATAGTTTGCAAAAAGCTTTTTAATCATTCATGGATGTTGGATTTTGTCAGTTTTTCTTGCATCTATTGAGATGATCATACAACTTTTCTTTTTTATTCTGTTATGAATTACACTTACTCTGTGGTGAATTACATTAATATTTGAATATTTGGATTCCTGAAATAAATCCCACTTGATCATCATTTATTATCATTTTTCTATATTGTTGAGTTTGATCTGCTAATATTTTGTTCAGATTTTTTGTGCCTACGTTCATGAAATCTGTAGCTTTCTTGTAAAATATTTGTCTGGCTTAGTTATGAAGGTAATACTAATGGTAAGATTAGTTGGGAAGTGTCCCTCTTTCTCTATTTTCTAAAGTTATTCGAGTAAAATTGTTACTTTTTTTCTCCTTAAGTGTTTTATTGAATTGACCAGTAGAGTCACCTAGAAATTGAGTTTACTTTGTGGGAATATTTTTAATTAAGACTCTAATTTCTAAAAATAGTCATAGGTCTCTTCAGATTTTCCATTTTTTCCTTGAATCAGTTGGTAACTTTTTTATCTGTGTCTATCAAGGAATTTGTCCATTTCATGTAAGTTGTCAAATTTAGTGGAATAAAATTGTTTATATTATTCTCTTAACATTCTTTTAATGTCTGTAGTATATGTACTACTGTCTTCTGTTTTATTCCTAAATTTTATATTTGTGCCTTTTTAAAAATTGATCTAATTAGAGGTTTATCAATTATATTGTTCTTTTCCAACTAGCATTTGATTTCATTGACTTCTCTGCATTTTCTTTGTTATTTTACTGATCCTCAATTTTATCTATATATTTTTTCTACTTACTTTGGGTTTAATTTGATTTTCATTTTTTAGTTTCATAAGGATACCTGTATCAGCAATTTTAAGCCTTTATTATTTTCTATTATTATCATTTAAAGCTATAAAGTTTCCATCTAATTTCTGTTTTAGCTGCATCTCACAACTTTTGATATGCTGTGTTTTTATTACCGTTCAGTTCAAAATATCTTACTATTTCCCTTGTTTTTTTTTCTTGACTCATAGTGTTCCAATGTTTGGAAGTTTTACAGATATATTATTATTGGTTTCTAATTTAATTTCATGTAGTCAGAGAACATAGCCTATATGATTTCAATCACTTCAAAGTTTTTGGGAAGTATTATTATATGGTACAGGAGAAGGTTCATCTTGATGAGTACTCCAAGCCATTTGAAAAAAAAATGCATACTATTTTATTGTTGAATGTCAACTAATGTCAATTAGCTCAAGTTGATCAGTAGTATTTGTGGTCAGATACGATTTTCTTACTACTTTTTTCTATCAAGTATGTATATGAAAGTGCTGATTTCTTCAGCTTTAGCGATTAGATTTGCCTACTTCTTTTAGTTGTAGCAGTTATTGATTCATGTACCTTGAAGTGTGATTAAGTATATGCTTGTTTAGGATTGCTCAGAATTTTTGATGAATTACCTCCTTCATCTTTGTTCAACCTTCTTCATGATCACTTGTGATACTCTTTTTTTTAAAGTGCACTTTGTCTGAAATAAGTAGAGCTATCCCAACTTGGTTGGTTAATGTTTAGATGATGTTCTTTTCCCCCATCTTTCCATTTTCAACCTATATATGTCTTTATGATGTAAGAGGGATTTGTGTGAAGAGCATATTGTATGTTGCATTTAAATTTAATTTGACAAATTTCTCCTTTTAATTTGGGTATTTACATGATCTGAAAATAAATTATTATCAATTTTTCATTTTTATCAAACCTTCAAGGAAGGGATAATTAATTCCATGTTATTTAAGCTGCACCGACCATATCAGATCATAGAGAAGGAAAGATTCCAAATTATTCTATGAAGCCAGCAGAACGCTAACAAAGAGCACCAAAAAAGAGACAAAATTACTGGGGAAAAAATCTATTTTATGCATATTGGTGCAAAATTCATAAATTAATAACAAATAGAATCACCCAGTGTTATGTTAAAAATAACAAACAAAAAAAACACACAAGCAAGTGGGCTATTTTTAAAAAAGTAATAGGTGAAAAGAGGTGAAAAATCACATAAATAGCTCCATAAATGCTAAAAATCCCTTAAAGGCATTTGGTAAAATTCACCTTATGTCCCTAATTTTAACTATTAAAGTTTTTTTTATCATTTTATTTTATTTCATCATGATAAGTATACTCTTTTTAAATATTTATTTATTTATTTAATGTTTTTATTTATTTTTGAGACAGAGAGAGACAGAGCATGAGCAGGGGAGGGGCAGAGAGAGACACACACAGAATCCGAAGCAGGCTCCAAGCTGTCAGCACAGAGCCCGACGCGGGGCTTGAACTCACGAACCGTGAGATCATGATCTGAGCTGAAGTCGGACACTCAACCGACTGAGCCACCCAGGCTCCCCAATAAGTATACTCTTTAATCCCCATCACCTATTGAACCCATCTCCCTCTCCCCTCCCAGTTTGTTCTCTATAGTTAAGAGTCTGTTTCTTGGTTTGTCGCTCCGTCTCTCTCTTTTTTTTCCTTTGCTCATTTATTTGTTTCTTAAATTTTATATATGAATGAGAGCCTATGGTATGTATGTTTCTCTGAATGACTTATTTCATTTAGCATTATACCCTCTAGATCCATCCATTTTGTTGCAAATGGCAAGATTTCATTGTTTTTTTATGTCTGAACAATAATCCGTTGTGTGTGGGGGGGGTGGGTATAGATATCACTTCTTCTTTATCAGTTTCTTTCATGATTATTGGTCTGAGCCTGTCTAATTCCTCTGAGGTCCACCTGGTGATTTATATTTCCTCAAAAAACTACCAATTTCAGCTGTTTTTCAACTGAATTTACATGTAGTCAAGCACAATATCCTTCAAGAATTCTCTTTTCTCTGTGTTAGTGGTTATTTCCCTATTTTAATGTTCAACTTTATATATTTGGGTCATTCCTCCCCCAACCCCTATTAGATTACCTAGACCTAAAATAATCCATCAAATGACACATACTTTTCAAATAGTAGCCTACTTACTATGTACACAGCCCAGAAATAGAGGAGCTGAAATCAGGGACAAGGATGAGGAAGGTAACAGGAGAGGGGTAGTTTGACAAACACAAGTCATTGCATAAACATTTAAAAAGCAGAGAGCCCGTGCACATATGACCTGCTCTTGAACACCCTGTATCTCCTTTTCCCAAGTCCTCCACACCCAGTAAAAACCTGCTATATCCCACCTTGCCTTCAACACCCAGGTGTCACCTCCTCTTGGAAACTTTCCTGGATTTCATGGGAAAAGTCAACGCCTTTCCTCTGATATTCAAGATTACTTTTTTTCTTTGAATTTTGAAAAATTTCAAACACAAAAAGTTAAAAGAATAAAACCAATGGGATTAACCAATGTTAACATTCGGTCAGTTTTACTTTAGATCTTTTTTGTTAAAAGAAGCATTATGGACAAATTAAAAGTCCTTCCTTTTGAATGAAATCTTTCCATTTGCAATGACATGGATGGAGCTAGAGTGTATTATGCAAAGCGAAATAAGTCAGGCAGAGAAAGACAAATACTATATGATTTCACTCATATATGGAATTTAAAAAACAAAACAGACAAGGGGCACCTGAGTGGCTCAGTTGGTTACGCATCCAACTTCGGCTCAGGTCACGATCTCACGGATGGTGAGTTCGAGCCCTGCATGGGGCTCTGGGCTGACAGCTCAGACCCTGGAGCCTGCTTCAGATTCTGTGTCTCCCTCTGTCTGCCCCTCCGGTGCTTGCACTCTGTCTCTCGCAGTGTGTCAAAAATAAATAAACATTTAAAAAAATTTTAAAAAAAGAAACAAAACAGACACACATATGGGAAGGGGAAAGAAAAGAGAGAGAGAGAGAAAGGGAAACAAACCATGAGAGACTCCTTACCATAGAGAACAAACAGGATTGGTGGAGGGAGGTGGGTAGGGGATAGACTACATGGGTAATGGGTATTAAGGAGGGTACTTGTCATGTTGAGCACTGGGTGTTATATGTAAGTGATGAATCACTAAATTCTACGCCTGAAAACAATATTACACTATATGTTAGCTAACTTTGATTTAAATAAAAATTTGAAAGGAAAAATAAATAAATTAATAAAAGTCCTTCCTTTTACCAACCAAAGCAATTTCTTTCCTTCGCCAGAGACCACCACAAATGTGAATTTGGTAGTTATTGTGACATATTTGTATCCATAAATTATTAAAGTATTATTTGTGATTTCCATTAAAATCAAATGTTCATGAAGGAAATAAGAAAATAAATTATTATCCACTTGGCAATTTTTTCAGGCTCATCCCTATTGGGATTAACACTGGGGAAAGAACCATAACCTCAGTGCTAAAGTAGTTGCCTAGGTTTTTGTATTTCTCTCTCTGGAGAACTTTACTGTTGAAGATGACAAATCATCTTAAGCATTTTATTATTTTTTTTCCTCTGTGTAATTTGATTCATTCATTCACTCATCCATGAATTTATTCAAGAAGCATTTGTAACAGGGTCACAAGATTTATGCATACTACATCTCAGGTATGTAGTCAGGATATGTTTTTAAAAATTATGTCTAAAACAACCCCAATCTATACTATAACCATCAGTCTATCAAGTAAAAGGCAAAAAAAGTAGCTTCTAGTCTTATTAAAACTTGGACCACTGTAACGATTGAAATAATCTTTTAAGGTTGTGCTCTTTATCACTTGGTAAAAAGAAATGCTCAGTTTCCTAGAATCTTCCTGTCTTCCTGATTCTCTCCCAGGGCATCTTAGGGAAGGAGGACTTCATGACTTCCTGGCTGGGGGAAGATAGGCTCCCCAGAACTTGCAATGGTTTTGTTCCATTCCTCCAATCTTCATGAGGGTGCCCTGTTTGCTTGGTTGTTGCCTGCCTACTGCATTTGTAGCTGAGGTCTTTACCTTGTGGAATAGTCTTGTTTATCTTGTTTGGTTAGTTTTGCAGTTGACCTTAGGTTACACTGGTACAAAAAAACCTTTGTCCTCCATGTGGCCTCCTACTGTGATGGTCCATCCCAAACCAAGGCCAGGGATCCCTTTACATCTCACCAATCCAGACCCTAAAGGCAATCTGTCACCTGCTTCTCAAATTACCTGATGGTTCAATCCTTCCTCCCCAGGCTTGCTCTACTCTATACAAGGAATAAAGGAAGATTTTGTTATTGCAAGGCAGAAATGGCAAGCTGCCCCGAAAAGCAAATTTGAAGGCTACTCTCTAAGCACTCTTTGTTGCCAAATTAAACTCTGATGTGGTTTTGCCCCAGCTTGGTTAGGGCAACTTGTGGTTTGGGTTCTTTGTAGAGACTCAAACAACCCAACAGCTTCCTTCTTCCCATGGCAGTCCTAACACCCAGTCCTGGTGGAAGCCCAGAGAGAAGTTGGGACATTCAAATCTGTTTTCCACATCTCCTCTTTCCCTTTTCCTTCCTACGGCCCTCCATAATAGGGATGGGCTTCCCTTCGTTCTGCATCACATCCTCCTCGTATCACTATGCAGCAAGGCCTGGCTATCAGGGGCCGAAGGCATATAGGTGTTAACGTTATGTGAGTAATCAGAGTCCTCTCTAGGCTTAAAAAAAATGGAAGAAAGGAATTTAGAAAATTCTTTGGCTATAAAGCCTACAAATCTTTGGCTTTTAAATTTATTGTGTTACTTTAAAGCCCTATTTAAATGATAGGAGTTGAACAGCAACATCCTTATTCATATTTCTTTAGTCACCAGTCAAGTGGATATTTCTGGTCAACTGAGAAGGCGCTCTCAGAAGGAGATGGTGCCATAGAGAAACAAATAGTTCTTATTCAGAAGGCCAGCTTTGGAACTGGATGGA
This sequence comes from Acinonyx jubatus, assembly GCF_027475565.1. NCBI lineage: Eukaryota > Metazoa > Chordata > Mammalia > Carnivora > Felidae > Acinonyx > Acinonyx jubatus. The sequence goes on along the minus strand of NC_069382.1, from coordinate 119,854,369 downwards.
AAATTCCAGTATCCACCATCTTTCCAATTTCCCTTTTCTGGCCAAAGCTGCAAAGCATGGTTGTCGAGTAGAAACATCTATTTACCCTCATCCTAGGAAGATATTTTCTTTCACCTTTGGAAAGCAACATGCTGCTATCTGACCTTTATTATGGCCTCACTGAATGCTTTGCAATGCTTTGCAATAACTTTAGGGTTACCACATGAAAAATAATTGAAAATCTCTTGGTCCTTAGGAGATGAGGCCTCCCAGACATGCATATATGCAAATAAAAACCATCTCTGACTTCCCTTTGTGTGTTCAACCTGTTTGCACTACTGACCAAATACAAGAAGAAAATATTTCTTATTCCATGTGGCCATGTTCCAGGTAGAATGACACTACACATTTCAACTTGATTTCAAAGCTTCTGCCCTGAAAAGAAAAAAGAAAGCATGTATAATCTTGTTCTCATGGGATTAAATCTGTTTGGAACACCATACAATGACTGGAAAGAGGAGCAGGAGCAGTACATCTTTCAGCAAAGTGCCAAGGCCCTGGAGTCAGAGCTGGCTGGTTTCTTCCTATTTATGTTATCCCATAATTGGAATAATTAGTTAACTGACAAAGTTTAAACACAGGGTTTATTTTATGACCTCCTATAAAATAATATCCTCAAGAGTCTAAAAAACAGAAGTTCAGTAAAAGTCAATCTTAAGTTTGTGAACTCTTCTAAAAACAACAGATAATTGAAAAGAGGATGTGTATAAGTATGTTGTATAGAGCATGAAAATAATGCAAGGAAATAGAATTAGGCAAAAGAATATAATGTTTTCTCTTTCTACCATAAACTTAAACGTTTGACACCTGCTTCCACATGTTTATTCTATTATCTAGAATTGCATAATTAGTTATTCTGAATTTAATGTTGACATTACATGATATTCCATAAAGACCATTGTAAATCCTAAGTTCCCTGCCTTTTGAAAAGTTGAGAACCTCTGCTCTATAAGGTCTTTCTGACATCAAAACTCTATAGGAAAAATAAAAACACTCCTATTGCACTTTGAGGTTCTGTTACAAATATTCTGTGGTTGGATGGGTTAATTAAGTTTAAATTATCTTATATATGATAAAACCAATGGTCCTCTGAGATTATGCAATTTATTCAGGTCACACAAAGTTGATGAAATATCTGGAATGGGAACTTCATGCATTTCCTGTATACTTCACTAATATGGGGGTCGGAGCACAGTGTCTTAGATCTCTAAGGTTATTGCATCTTTGGGTTCAGCATGACAGGCGAGTCACCTGTGTGCTATGCTTTCACTCAACAAAACCAACAATGACTATGAAAAATGGTGTCCACAGTAGAAATTCAGATGGCCACAGTTAGAATATATTTTCCATTTATATTGAGAAGCATATTCTTTGATGCATACCACATACTTCAGCATTTGAACTAGATGGAATCTTAACGACAAAGGAAACAGATAAGTATTTTGTTTTATCTCTCTTCTATGTGGCTTTTTTTTTTAGAATGAAAGAGTACCTACATAGTTCCTGAACTATGAAATATTATCTTTGCTTATCAGAATTATTCTACTCTTCCTTACCAGATCTTTCTGAGTCCAGGCTTTTCCATGAATGTAATATATTATATGAAAGGGGCCTGAAGAAAACACATAGCATCCTGACATGCTTAGTGACCTAAGGAGAAGTGTCGCAACTATGGATAGAGTTAGAGTGTGGGAAGAGCTTATGAGGAGATCTAGTCCCATGTGTTATATTGTTCCAGTAAGAGCTGCACACTGCATGGAAGTTGCATTGTCAGTCAACGTAAAATGACCTAGGCCTGTGCACATAAATTAGATCTTTAGTTTTAGCTACAAAACGAGCCTCAAGTACATAGCATGGAAACTGAAGACTGTTCCACTCATCCTATCTTTTGAAAAAATGCAGTCTCTGGATAGAAGTCATTTAATAAAAATCTACAATGGGGCTTATAAAACAATACTGCAGCTTAAGAATAGGGAACAACACTCCCAAATATAAAAGAAAATCAGTTTATGTAAGAAACATCATAATTTTAGAAAGCAATTGCTTCATTGCTCCTCAAGTGTATGAATGGTGTAGCCTCCATGAAACAGGTGCTCTGGCCATCAAGCTAAGGCAAAGGCTGGGGTCAAAATACTATCTGAGTGAATGGGAAACTAATACACTAATAAATACACTAATACACTAATAAACTACCGGTATACTAGTTTAAAAATCTTCTCAAAATGGAAGTAGTAAATAGTAGAATTAACACTTTTGACATCAGATCAACATTCTGGAGGGCAAACTTGAGATACTCATCAAGAAACTGTAGAGTGGGTTAAAAAAACACATCTTAATGTGATAAAGGTTAAAAATAAAAGAATAGATGACAATAACTTTAATTTTTATTGAGCATATATTACATTTTAGGCATACATTGGGCAAATTCAAATGAAAAAGAAATCAAGATGGTTTCATAAACATCATATAGAGTAGCATGCATACAGAGTAGCACCAGACCTGACAAAGAGGGTCATTTTGTATTGATAAAAGGAAAGTTGCATTGTCAAGAAATATCCTGGCATTAAATAATGCAATATTTTACAAGTTACAATTTTGGAGAATGAGAGACACACTTAAAAGGAACCTAGAAGTACTGATCTAATCTAAGAGAGAGGAATGCATACAGGTTGGGCCGCCCAATCCATGAGGATGCCGAGACACCTAGTCATAAAATCTTTTTTTTTCTTCCTAGTCATAAAATCTTAATGAACAATGGCTTAAGGCTTTGCTGCTCGAAGTGAGGTTCACAGACGAACAGCATGGGATTCGCCTGGAGCTTTCTAGAGATGCAGAATCTCGGGCTCATCCTATACCTACTGAATCCAAATCTGCATTCTAACAAAATGCCCAGGTGATTCAAATGCACATTACTCATTCATGCATACACATATATACTTCATACATAAAGAAGATTTTGAATAATAAAAAGTAAGGTAAATTTATATGTGCTATATACTTTACATATGGACTATCCTCTTTTCTTGAACATTTATGGAAGACTTATGAAATGCATCACTTGGCTATAGATAAAACTATCAATTCTGAAGAGTAGAAGTTGTAAAAGTCAAATAATCTACAAATTACATTAAAATTTAATGGCACAGATTTGAACAAAAATCAACAAACCAAAAAATAATAACTACTAGCTATTGTTTCAAAGAAGATATTAAAAATAAAATTATGGACTTTTTAGAAAACTATACCCTGAAATTTGTAAGATGCTCTCAACTGTACTCATAGGCAAAAGCTGTAATTATTTAATACAAAAAGTTCTAATCTAAATATTTAAGTTAAGGAAGTAGAGAAACTATAGCAGCTTTGTGGAAGGCCAAGACACATATGTCTGTTGACAAAACTGATTCAATTGATTTTTTTCTTATACAGATTATAAATCATATTCTTCAACCACTTAGAGCTTTGTCATTGTTCTTTACACTAATGTAGAAACCAATCATTACTTAGACGGTGCTGTGCTCCTTGAAAATAGAAGTTTTTAACTGCCTGAAAATCAGACCCAGAGCTAGAATAGCTCACTCATTAACTAGAGGGCCACAGAAGAGTTTTACTTGCAGCTTACGGCTGAGCCCCTTTCCTGATCACCTTTCCAGGAAGGATAGAGGAGGAGAGTGTTCTGTTTCCTTTTATTGTTTTAACAGGGCAAATAATATGGGCTCGTAGTGGCATCTGATCACAACATCTTCCTGCTCTGATTTAGGACAAAAGGACAAGCTTCTTGCTAATTTTTATGGACAAATAACAGGTAATTATATTTGACTTTCTAAACAGAGAGAATTTTGAAGTGATTTCTGTACATTACATGTGTGCCTCTTTTACTGCAGATATTCAGGATATGTCAGAATAGAGTCCAGCCCTTGGTGTATTTTGCTTAAGAACAATAGAAAATAAAAGCTGTTAATCACGTCTGTCCCTATAAAACAACAACAACAACAAAAAGAACAACAACAACTTATGATGTAGTTTGCCAGGAAGTCTTGGGGTCCATTTAGAGGATTTTCCTAAGTGATTCTGAGAACAAGGACTTAGGACTTTGTCCATAAGAGTTATTGAGAAACTTTGGATGTTTTTAAATGGGGAAGAGGGACTCATAATCATTTTGGCATCTTAAAATGATCATCGTTATTGTTCATGTGGTGAAGAATAGATTAGATAGGAATGAAGCTGAAGATCGAAGCTGGAGACTGAAAATCCACATATGACTTCTGACTCCCCCAAATTTAACTACTAATAGCCTATGGTTGACCAGAAGCCTTACTGAGAACATTAAACAGCTGTCTAACACATATTTTTATATCTATTATATACTGTATTCTTACAACAAAATAATCCAGGGAAAAGATAATGTTAAGAAAACCATAAGGAAAAGAAAATACATTTCCGGTACTGTATTGTATTTGTTGAAAAAACAAAAACAAAACATGTATAAGTAGACTCACACAGGTAAAACCCATGTTGTTCAAAGGTCACCTGTATTTCAAACACAATTTTAAAGAGTTTGTATTTCTTTTTTCAAAGGAAGGAGGCCACTGAAAGTTCTCAGCATTAAAGTGAAAGGATCAAAGTTGTGTTACACGAACACCATTTAGCCTCCTACAAGAATGCTGTGAGGGATGTGGGGAGGGTAGCAGTTCTTCCAGTAGAACTATTACTTTATGTAAGAGGATATAAATATTCAAAATTAGAGCGGCAGAATCAAAATTGAAAAGAAGAAACCCTGCTCAAACCCCCAATTTTCATCAGTGCATTTTAATATTGAGGTACACTTTTTTATTTCTGGTTAGGTGGAAGGAATGGGTGGTCATGAGAGGGAGCTAGACCTTGTGCCAGTCACACTTAATGAACACCATGTCCCTGAGTGCTCACAGCATCACTTTAAAGTAGTTATGCTTTTTCTCCATTCTACAGATAAACTGGGGTTCAGATAGGTTAAATAACTTTCCCAAAGTCACATAGCTGGAAAAGAAGCAAAGCTGAGAGTCAAACCTAAATCTGTATGACTGAATGGTTATCGCTATAATGCTAAACATAATAAAGTCCTCTTCAAAAGGGAGGTTTTGTTTTTGAACAGCAGTTCTAGGAGATGGCCAAAGGAACACAGAGATGCAAGTATAATTAATTCTAGGTTTACAATAGTTTCCCATGGATGTTAGATTGTAGGCAATGCTAATTTCCTCCTCAGTAATCACATACAGTATTTGTTTTCTCACCGTAGGCAGTATTCATTAAACAGACTATTGAAATATGCCATTTCTTGTGAAAGAGCTGTTGAACCAGCCCAACGCTTATCTAAGCAAATACTTCACCGCCTATCTTACATGGGTTGCCATAACAAAATACTGCAGATAGGGTGCTTTAAACAACAGGCATTTATTTCTTACAGTTCTGGAGGCTGGGAAATCCAAGATCAAGGTGCTGACTGATTTGGTTCCTTGTGAGAGCCCTTTTCCTGGCTTGTAGATGGCTACTTTCTTGTTGTGTCCTCGTGTTGCAGAGAGAGACTTCTCTGTGTCTTCTCTTATATGAACACTAATCCTATGAATCAGGACCCTTCTGACATATTTCCTTATTCCAAATATAGTCATATTGGAGGTTAGGGATTCAACATGTAAATGGAGGGGGGCAATTCAGTTAATACTGCTACCTACAACAAAATTCAAAAAATGATTTACCTATTAAGTTTATTATTCAGCAAAACAAAACAGTCATAGCTTAAGAGAAAATACACCTAATGAAAACAGTATTATTATTTGTTTGTTAGAGTTGCCTTATTACAAAGAATGCCAATGAAATTAAACATCCAAAGTGAATGTGTACACTACATGTGATTTCCAGTGAAATCAATGTCAGTGACAGTGTTCTTTGTTAATGAACTATTGTGGATAAATGTAATATTTGCAACAGATAATTTTCTCAGAAATGATTATCCTTAATAGAAATTATAAACACAACACAAAGTCTTCTTTATGAATGACATTAAATTTATTGAGAAATAATACATTAAATTTATTGAGAAATGTCATAAAATACTGATAATAAAAAGAGCAAAATCCAACTACCCAGAGAAAACCATGAATAACATCTGGGTCTATTTGTTTCCAGAATTTTTTGTACATATAATTTTATATTTTATATGACTTACACTCTTCAGGACTGTTTAAATTCACATCACAATAGTTGTGAAAATGTTTTCTTTTTTCTTTTTTTTTTTTTAAAGATTTTATTTTTAAATAATCTCTACACTCAACATGGGGCCCAAACTCACAGTCCTGAGATCAAGAGTCACATGCTCTGCCAACTGAACCAGCCAGGTGCCCCATGAAGATATTTTCAAGTTGGCAAATGTCCATCTATGATTTTTTAAGTGCTGAAGAATATTTTATTGTATGGATATGCCATAACTTATGAGCAACATGTCATAATCTCCAGTTTCTACATTCAGCTCAATTAGTCTTTTCAGTCTTTAAAATATTTGTTTGATTGTCTTAGTTTTAACTTTCCTAATTACCAGGACTAATTTTTTATGTACTTATTGACCACTTGTTTTTCTTCCATAGATTATTAATTTCCTCTATTTTTCTTTGAAGGATTTGTCTTTTTCTTACTGATATGCAAGAATTCATTCTAGAGAACATATTAACCATTTGTGGTTAGTTTGAAAAAGTCTCCAAGTTGTCATCAGAATTTAAAATTTTTCTAGGTCTTTGTTTTCAGCTTTAGCATGTGTCTTCTAATGGGATATATACATATAAATCTTAATCTCTGTGGCACTTATTTAGATATATGGAATGAGGTAGGAATATGATCAAGTATCCCAATACAAATTATTGAATTATCTGTCCTTTTAGCATTTACTAAAATTTCAACTTTACTATATACTAAACTGTTATGCATTTTTAGGTCTATTTGTGGATTTCCTAAATTAGTTCCACTGGATTGTCTTTCCATAACTGTGAAACATAGTTTTATTTTTAATTTCATATTCTATTTGTCACTGGTATGCAGAAATGTACTGACTTTGCATTAGCGATCTTTCTAAATTCCCTTATTTTTATAATTAAAAGATTCTTTTAGATTTTCCACACATAAACCCTCTGGGAATAGTGAAAGCTTTATTTCTTAGTTTCTGGTTCTTTTCTTTTTTTAAGTTTATTTATCCATTTATTTTGAGAGAGAGAGCAAGCGAGCATGGGGTGGGGACGGGCAGAGAGAGGGAGAGACAGCATCCCAAGCAGGCTCTGCGCTGCCAGCACAGAGGCTGAAATGGGGCTTGAACTCCCAAATCTTGAGATCATGACCTGAGCCGATATCAAGAGTCAGACACTTAATGACTGAGCCACCCAGGTGCCTCATTTCCCTTTCTGATTCTTAAACATTTTATTTCTTCTTTTTGCATTCTTGCACTGGGTAGGGCTTCCAGTAAAAGTTGAATTGAAGTTGTATTTATACTCCTATAAATTGTCAATCTCAATAATTGTCAATTGTCATTGTCAATCTCAATAATTCATTATTAAGTATGATATTTGCAGTAGGTTGATAGGCTACGTAGATAGGCTTTATCAGAATAAGAAAGTTCTCTTTAATTCATGTTTTGCTAAGAGTTTTTTATCATTGGAATTTGAGTTTTATCATATGCTTTTCTGCATCTGTCAAGATCATCATGTAACTTTTTCTTTTTTTATGTGCTGAAATACGTTGATTTTCAAATGCTAAACAGATGTTATATTCCTGAATCAATCTACCTAGTCGTGATATATTATTTTCTTTATAGTGTGCTGAATTTATTTTGTTTAGCATATTTCCATCTATTTTTTGTACAGTTCATCTGTAATTTTCCTTTTTTCTATGATGTTCTTATAGATTTTGGTATTACTATAGTTATGCTGGCTTTATAACATGAGTTGGAAAATATTGCCTCTTTTTCTATTCTCTGGAGGGGGCATGATTAATAGTCAGGAAAATAAGAATGAAAACCACAAGGTGATATCACTCCATATCCATTAGGATGGTTATTATTAAAACAAACAAATAACAGTTGTTGACAGTGATGTGGAGAAGTTGGAAACCTTGTGCACTGTCAGTGGGATTATAAAATGGCACAAATGCTGTGAAAAACTGGCAGTTCCTAAAAAAATTAAAAATAGAACTACCATATGATCCAGCAACTTCACTTCACATATACCCCAAAGAACTCAAAGCACAGTCTCAGATATTTGGACAACCATGTTCATGGCAGCACTATTTACAATAGCCAAGAGGTGGAAGCAACCCAAGTTTCCATTGACATATGAATGGATAAACAAAATGTGGTACATACATACAATGGAATGCTAAGGAAGGAAATCCTGTCACATGCTACAACATGGATGAACCCTGAGGATATTACCTAAGTGAAATAAGCCACTCACGAAAGGACAAATACTGTATGATTTCACTTATATGAGGTTTCTAAAGTATCCAGGTTCATTGAAATAGAAAGTAGAATGGTGTTTACCACGAGGGAAAAAAGAGTTGTTGTTTAATGGGCATAGAGTTTTAGATTTGCAAGATGAAAAGTTTTGGAGATCTGTTTTACAACAGTGTAAATATACTTAACACTACTGACTTGTACATTTAAAAATAATTGAGATGGTAAATTTTATTTGTTTTTTACCAATAAAAAAAAGACACAAGTTGAACTTTTAGATGTCCAGCATGGAAAAATACACTCAGTGGTACTAACAGCAGATTAGATGTTACAGAATAAGAGATTAGTCAACTTGAAGAGAGAGAGAGAGAGACAGAGACAGAGACAGAGACAGAGAGACAGAGAGACAGAGAGAAACTATTCAAAATTAAATACAGGGGAGAAAAATGAATAAAATATCAGTGAGAAGTGAGATAACTTCAAGAGCCCTAATGTATGTGTAACTGTAGTCCCAGGGAATAAAAACGGCGGGGGGGGGGGGGAGAATATCATATTTGAAGATGTAATGGTTGACAGTTCTCTATAGTTGATGAAAGCTATAAACCCACAGATCCAAAAAGTTCAATAAACACCAAGCACAAAAAACATGGAGAAAACTATATGTTCTATGTTTGAGCATTATGCTCAAATATATTGCTTAAAACCAGTGATAAAGAGAAAATTTTTTATTTTATTTTATTATTTTATTTATTTTTGAAAGGGAGAGAGACAGAGCATGAGCAGGTGAGGGGCAGAGAGAGAGGGAGACACAGAATCTGAAGCAGGCTCCAGGCTCTGAGCCTGACATGGGGCTTGAACCCACGAGATTTTTATTTTATTTTATTTTATTTTATTTTATTTTATTTTATTTTATTTTATAAATAAATAATTTATTTATTTTGAGAGAGAGAGAAAGAGAGAGCATGTGTGTGTGCATGTGCTCATGCGAGTGGGGGAGGGGCAGAGAGGAAGAGGGAAAAATCCCAAGCAGGCTCCATACTGTCACTTGAACATATGAACTGTGAGATCATGACCGGCCCAAAATCAAGACTCTTGACACTCAGCTGACTGAGCCACCCAGGCACCCCAGTGACATAGAGAAAATCTTTTTTTTTTTTAATAAAAAATTTTTTTTAATGTTGATTTAATTTTGAGAGAGAGAGAGAGAGAGACACAGAGCGTGAGCAGAGAAGGGGTGGACGGAGGGAGATAGAATCTGAAGCAGGGTCCAGACTCTGAGCTGTCAACACAGAGCCCGAGGCAGAGCTTGAACACACAAGCCATGAAATCATGACCTGAGCTGAATTCAGACACTTAACCAACTGAACCACCCAGGCGCACCAAGAGAAAATCTCAAAAACAGCCAGAGAATAAAGATTGGTCATGTTCAGAAAAACAAAGACAAGCAGGACAGCAGATTTCTTGTTGGAAACAACACAAGAAAGAAGATGGTGGAACAATATCTTTAAAGCACTGAATGAAAAAAATAATCTTTCAATCTAGGATTCTATACCCAGTGAAAATATTTCTAAGTTGAAGGTGGAGTAAAGATAATTTTTAGTACATAAAGGTTGAAAGAATTCACCATCAGACCCACAGTATAAAAAAAATATTAAGTAAATTTCTTTAAGCAGAAGGAAAATCTATAGTGACATAAACAAGACCACTGGTTGCATTGGATGGATTAGGACTAGGAAATTATCAAGGGGCACAAGGGTCTTGTAGGAATTGTGGATATATTTATCATCTTGTGAATATGCATAAAAACTCATCAAGTTGTATATTTTACATCTGTGCAGTTTATTATATGTCAATTATAATTCAAAAAGCTTCTCCATAAACGTTATGAGGTTGATCAGGGAAACCTTTTTTATCAATTAAAAAAATTTTTTTTATTTAAATTATTTTTTAAATTTACATCCAAGTTAGTTAGCATATAGTGCAACAATGGTTTCAGGAGTAGATTCCTTAATGCCCCTTACCCATTTAGCCCATCCCCCTTCCCACAACCCCCTCCAGGAACTCTCTGTTCTCTGTATTTAAGAGTCTCTTATGTTTTTGTTCCCCTCCCTGGTTTTATGTAATTTTTGCTTCCCTTCCCTTATGTTGGTCTGTTTTGTATCTTAAAGTCCTCATATGAGTGAAGTCATATGATATTTGTCTTTCTCTGACTGACTAACTTCGCTTAGTATAATACCCTCTAGTTCCACCCACGTAGTTGCAAATGGCAAGATTTCATTCTTTTTGATTGCTGAGTAATACTCCATTGTATATATATGTACCACATCTTCTTTATTCATTCATCCATCGATGGACATTTGAGCTCTTTCCATACTTTGGCTACTGTTGATAGTGCTGCTATAAACATTGGGGTACATGTGCCGATCAGGGAAATCTTTATAAATCCTCTAACAGTAATTGAACTGGCTTTATCTTCCTGTATTCAGCTGTGATCAAGATCCCATAATGGGGGAAAAAAAACCCAACCCAAACCAAAATAAACACACACACACACACACACACACACACACACAAACCTTTAGCTGGCAGCAGGAATGTATTTGATTAAAAGCATGGAATCATAAAGTCATCTTTTAAAAACAGTATAAAATTAAACATTAAAAAGACAGTCTCCTCGACTTCCTTTACAAAGGACATAAAATTATTTATTTTTTGATGTAAATTAATATTTAAAATTTCCCCAGGAGAGAAAGAATTTTGATTCATGCAGAGACATAAATAGCTCATATAAAACCTTTCTTTGAACAGGTTTTAAGGGAGGTGGAGAATGAGAGTGAAAAACTATATCTTAGTTTTTCTGGGATGCCATTGGTTTGTGCCATTTGTGTCAGCTTGTTAGCCACCATTCACTCTTAAAATTATACTGGTTTGGGTAATAAATTATGTGGGCACCTACCAAGTCTGGCTAAGATACAAGAGAAGGAGAAAAGAGGCAGAAGGAGCACACGGGGAACACACATATCAAAGTCTTCTGCTTCTCAGAATTGCCTAAATCTTCTGTTCTTGTATCAGGTCATCTATTAAGAGGGTATGAATCAGTGGTGAGAATGGTGCTAACCCTCACTATGTATGGAAAAAAACAGACTTCAGTGAAGGAAAAAGAAGTTAACTCACATAAAGGAGCAGATAAAATGATAAAGTGAAGTCTGCACTAAGATCAAGTTCTGTTCCTGGGTCCTGTTGTTGCTGAGGTCTGGGTGCCTTCTATCCTATTCATTGTTTGCTTGTTCATCCTTCTTTGAATTCCATTAATTAATACATTCTCAGTCTGCCAGGGTCATCTGCTTTATTTAATCTGGAGCACTTCATCATTCCTTCTTTTTAAATTAAATACCCTTAATTTGGGAATTACTCTAACCTGACTCCATGTGTTTCCAATGGAGCTGCATCACCTTGGCCATGGGGTGAGCACAAGACCCAGACCTGGCCAGTCATAGCATCACATCCTTGTGGCCAAAGATGTTGGCCCTGGGAGGGGCACATGACCCCAGCTACCATTGTTTGGGATTTTATTTTTTAAAGCTTATTTATTTATTTATTTATTTATCTATTTATTTATATATTTATTTTGAAAGAGACAGAGATAGCACAAGTAGGGAAGGGGCAGACAGAGAGGGTGAGAGAGAGAATCCCAAGCAGGGATTCCATACTGGCAGTGCAGAGCCCGATGTAGGGCTCAAACCCATGAAACTGTGAGATCATGACCTGAGCCGAAACCAAGAGTTGAATGCTTAAATGACTGAGCCACCCAAGTGCCCCAATGTCTTTGAGATTTCAAAGCAAGAATTCTTAGAGAAGTTTTCTTTCTTTTAGGAATACTGTGACATGAGTCCTGAGCTGTTTGTATCCCAGTCACCCACTGAGCAGGGAAAGCATGCCTGTAATGGGAGGGAATGGCAACCACAGATAAAGGTTAATAAATAGACATTGAGAGTGAGTTTCTCTTGAAACTGGAAAGACCTCATCATCTTTATACATCATCATCAAAATGCTATAATTACTATCATACTTCTCTTTCTCACATCAAGGAACTGAAGCTAAGAAAGTTTAAGTAACTGTGCCAAAGGTCAAACAGTCAGTGGCAGAATGGGAATGTGAACTCTAAAACCCACAGTTGTCCCATCATACCACCTAGTTCCCCACAAGTTCATTGTAGGTGAACAAATAGAACATATAATGCATACTGGACACTGTTCTAAGAGCAATCCCTGTCCCTCTATGACTTATATTCTTGTGAGGGTTTACAGAGGAGAAACAAAATAAATAACTTAGTGATATATTCTGAGAAGCAAAATAAAGTTGGGAAGTGATCAAGAATTTCCTGAGAGATATTTTATGTTAAATATACTTAGAATATTCCATTTGGTATAGACTTGACAGAGTTGAGGGAGACAGAGGGCAGATCATTCCAGGCAAAGGGTGCAGTAGAAGTGGGAGTCCCCCTGGAATTCTTGAGGCTTAGTGAGGGAGTTAGGGGATTGGGCACAGTGAGCAAGACTGTGAGTGAAAGTGGCAGGTCAGAGAGGCAATGTGGGGGAGGAGCAAAGTCATTTGAGTGTTGAGATCATCTTGAGGGGATTTTAGATTTTATTCCAACTGAAATAGCCATAGGAAGGTTTTAAACAGAGGCATTACTTGATCTGCCAGCTATTTTAACAGGATCCTTCTGTCTTTTTTTGAGAACATATTGTGTATTTGTTTGGAGGTAGAGTGGAGCAGGAAGCAGAGGACACAAGAGTGGTTCAAGAGCTGAGCTCAAAAACGAAAAAATATGGGGGAGTTGGAGACTGTAGCAACTCTGGTGTCAGTTTTGTGACAGAAACTCAGAGAAAGGAGAGACAAATGTTACTGGAATCCTCTGAGAGAAGACTGGAGGGGCTGCTGAGGAAGCAGTGGACTCTGGCCCTGCAAAGAACACAGGGACGAGGTGTGAGGAGCCAAGAGAGGAGAAGGGGAGCATAAGGAATATGTTGACCTCCACCATACCTGGAGTGTCTACTCAATGGCTGGCGCTCTGCTCAGCACTTTTGCGGACGTAGCAAAGTTATTACCACCATTTCATAAATGAGAGGATCCAGACTCAATAAGGGTAAGCAGTTATTGAAAAAAAAATAGAAAACATAAGGATATTTCCATTTTTTTTACAGGTAGAAAATCATTATAATGCTTGATAGTGAAATTATGAAGCCTATAGTAAATCCCATGAGTTCAAATTTCTTAGTATTCTGCTTATTTCTAAATGTATTTTCTTATTCGAGGCAGCCAGTGGGCTCACGGGAAATTGTTTTTGCCATCTTTACACCCTGCTCAGCGTCATCTCAGTCAAGCAGTCATTGACAGAACTGTGGCACTGATGCAGTAGAGGAAGGGGCTTGGGATGAAGGTGGGGAAGCCAGTTGACAGCCATCTTCAACCATCAGGAGAAGGGCAAGCATGTGAAAAATAAGATCAGGCCTGTTTTCTCAGGCCTAGGAAGCAGGGTTTGGGTAAGGCTTGGGGTTAGAGGCAGATCAGCCACACATAATGAACAACTTCCCTCCGCTGGCTGTTGAGCAATAAAGCACTTAGGGGCAGGCTTGGAGATGTCCTAGCAGATTATGCAACCATTTGACAGACCACAGTGGGAAGAAGTTAAACACCAGAGGGGATGGTCCCAGTAGACAACTATAAAGTTCTTCCAAATTAGAGGTTAGAATCCTTTGGATGTCGGTGGACACATGTCATTGCCTGACCTTTATAATGCAAGCCCATTCTTTCTGTTCTAAAGCTTAATAATTATAAAGACACCTTCTGCTGGAATGTAGCATGTCCTACTGAAAGGAATGGAAGAAACTACACTAAGACCATGAGTTCCTATCTCTGTTCCTATCTTTGAACCAACCAGCTGTGCACCTTTATTCTCCACTTTCCTCAGCTATACAGTAAAGGGGTAGAATTTGAAGAAATTTAAGGTCATTTCCAGCTCTCACAGCGTATCGTTTTTCACAGTACCTGCCTTTTGCTCACTACATATTGTCAGGTCAGTTTTCCCTTCCATAAAAATCTGTGCATGCCAGTTTTGCTGGTTTACTTGCAAGATTGTGAATTTGGGTACCCTCTTAGTCATCTAAAAGTTGGATAGCTCAATATTTTGCATGTAAAAGATTCCACTGAGGAGGCTCGAGGCCAGTGCAATGTGACTTGGGAGTGTCAGGGGTATAATGATGAGAGGATGAAAGTTACAGAGATTTTCCTTTATGGTAAATCGAGGCTACCAAGAGAGTTTTCACGTGTAAACCCACAGTGAGGCTAGACTCACTGAAAATAAGCATACACAGCAGCAGCATTGGTTTCCCTTTTCTGTCTCCTCACACAGCACCTGTGAAGGCTTTAAGTGAGTTCATAGGATGTGTATGAGAACAATTTCACCACTTAGCCATTCAACCTAAAGTTGAGCCCGTGATCCCACTGGGGCCAGAGTTTTACTGGAGACGTTATGAAACCACCGGGCTCTGTAGGTGAGGAGCTAAAGGAGGACACGTCCTCTGTCCTAAGCTTCTGCTCCTCACAGCTTCTTCTTGATGCCTCTCCAGGTCTTCTTTAGTGTCTCGGTGGAACCACTTTTTGGCTGTGACCATAAGGGCTTAAAGACTCTGAGGGTTCACTGATGCAACATTACTGTGTCCCACCATTACCCCAGCAGGGAGATGGGGCACGGAGTTATGCCCATTTTATAGACAGGAAACTGAATGTGATCCCTCAAGAAGACAATCGCACAGACTCCCAATGTATCTACTGCCCTTTCCTACCCATCCCATACATTCTGTGTGCACAGAAGCCTCAAAGTCACTAATGACAGAAACCCAACTCTGAGCTGATGGGATTAAGTAGAGAGCCGAACACTCTAGACTATTATCTATGAAGAGATCCTAGGAGGTCCCGAGGGCTGTTACTGGCAGGGGAAATGGGAGCTGCACTGAGCTGTAGCAGCCCCCCAATCTGGCCTTCCCCAGCCTTTTGTCAGGGAGCCTCCAAGGTCCTGAGCGAGGGGACACTGGGCCTGGCAGCTGAGGGCAGAGTGTTATAATGTTTCCTAGTATGAATTTCTCTGTTTTGGAAGGTTCTAAATCCCTCTACTCCATGACAGACCCTGGGGAGAAGAGGTACGGGAAAGGGAGGAGAAGGCTGCACTAATTAAAGGCCTTTTCCTCTCATATATATTCTCAAGGCTGTGAAGTTTAAGATGTGTGGGATGGGACTTGGAATGCCTTAGAGGTAAAACTGGGGTAGGGACTCTTGAAAATGTTTATTCACCCAAAGGGTCTCTTTAGGGCTGAGTATGCCACAGGCTATATCCCAATCACATAAATAAACGACAGTCATGTGACCCACCATTACTACCTGGGCAGCCACTAGACATCTGACACATAGGTGGGGGATGGAGAGAAATAAGCCAGAGAAACTAATGTACTAACTATTTCGGGCCTCATGCACTCAATGTAGTAAGACTTTCACTTCAGCTCCCTGGAGACTGAGAGCACCAGTTTCTCCTACTTCTCTTGCATCAGTTCCTAGGGCTGCATCAGTTAGTCCTCACTCCATTCAGTGAAGACAATGAAATTCTGAGGCCCTCCCCACCTCCCCCCTTCCCGCCCCCCTGGAAGCAGTCTTCCTCTCTTTCTCCACTGTCACACAGCGGCTTCAAAGTCACAAGAATCCAAAAGATCAAAGGCCAATAGAAATGACCCTTCACCCTGACAGAGAGTTATGTGCATAAATTCAAGTTAGAAACTCCTCTTTATTTAGCCAGACCCACGTTCCCAGCCAGGAGAAAGAGGCCAGCTCTTTTGCTGTAAGTAGTCTTAACAACAACAGCAAAAAAGGTCCAATTTAGTTTTCTGTCACAGTCCTATTTTGCCATGTGGTATGCAGCTGAAGCGAAAAAGGACCTGAGGCACCATAGCCACATACAAGGAACACGTGACACACATTCCACTATGACCAAAGCAAAGAAACTCCTTTGGCTCTCTTGAGACTAGGGCCACATTGAGACCATGGCCACCATTTCTCAAACATTCATTTCATTAGTTCTGAACTTTAACATGACTCCTATTCCATACGGCTGTAAGGAAACTGACCGCAAGGTTTTCTAAGTCCCACATATCCCCTAGGAAGTACCCTCTCTACAAGGAAGGCCCTTCTTCCCCTGGATCTCTGATTGTAGGCTCTGAGCCTTACTTTGGTGTATGGTACATGCCGGATAGCTAGTTTTTGGAAGCATACCCTAAATGCCCTGGTTAATTGTGATCTTGAAAACATAGAGATCCTGTCCTCCCTTTATATTCCCATCAAGCAGAATGTGCAGCAGAACATGTTATTCAGTGTTCAGGGTAAAGGGCTCTGGGGGTGTCCAACCCAAGAGTGTCTACTTTGTAATGAAGAGTATCCCAAGTGGTAGGCCATGGTCTCCTCAGAAATGCTGGCCATGCCCAGAGGGGAAGGGCCACTGATCGTTGCTAGGTTAAGTTGTTACAATATAAAAACTTGCTGCATATAGATCCCAGCATGTCCATTTGGCCACTCCTGAACTCCCTGCCCCTAAATATCTCCGGTAAATCTATGTCTTGATCACTTTTTCCAGGTCTTGTCTTTGGCCTTACCTTTTGGCCATCGCCCACCCGAGGCTTTAGAGTCTGCTGGGGTGAGGCTGCACATTTGGGAATACTTGTTAAAACTAAGCAAAGTTTGTTTGGGTGATATCTGCCATATTACTGAACTCTGGATAGATAAAAGTTGAGCTAATCATACATAGGATTAACCATTAAAATTAATGGTTAATCATGAAAATACTTACTTACATTCTCGATTCTCCCTAAAACTGGATTGCAGATACAGAGTTCAAGAGAGAAACCAGCCAAGACTAGATCTGAAACACAGTGCAAACTTAATATGTTACCTAACATTGAGCTTGTTATATCTATAAAACTCTGAAATCTGAAGGTGGTTTTATATCTTCTCAGAGTCTGAAAAGATTTATATAACTTATATAAAATAGTTATCTTGAAGCTCAAACTCAAAGTAGTGCCATAAAAAATACATAAAATTCCAGTCTTGGTTGTCAAAAAGTAAGGTTGTTTTTGTTGTTGTTATTGTTGTTCCCATATTTCAGAGAAAGAAACTATGTGAAATAAGATAGATCCAGGTATGTGATAGTGATGGAGGTGATTTGAGAATCTGTGGAGCCAGATGCCCTATAGAGACCCACATGTGTTTCATAGATTGGTGGATTATCGTGGTAGGGAAAATGGATTGTTTAGTTTCAGTACTTTGTTTCTTCATGACACATATCTTCTTTAAGCAGTGAATTATTCTGTAGCTCTGAAAAACTAAATAAGTTCATGTATAAATACACAACACATTCATATAAATGGCGAGGTGGTGGTCACAAAGCCAACTACAAATTTCACATTGACTTTAATTCTATTACATAACACAAGTTTATCAAATTTTAATTTCTGGATCTTAAAGGGTCTTGAAGGAAGTAACAGGGGCAAAGAGCTAGTTCAGATATTAAACAGGAATATGTCTTTTTCTTGGTAAGACTACAGAGCCTAAAAGGTCAAATTGCTTTTCTTTTGGTTGGGCTGTATAAACTCAGTGTGGTAACCTTAGATGTTTTGATTAGAAGCTGGATGACGATATGTTGCTTTGATTCATAATAGTTTCTTACAAATTATGTTTGACAGACAAACTCTTTTTTTTTTTAATCTTTATTTTTGAGAGAGAGAGAAAGATAGAGTGTGAGTGGGGTAGGGAGGGGGAAAGAGGGGGACACAGAATCTGAAGCTGGCTCCAGGCTCTGAGCTGTCAGCACAGAGACCGATGTGGGGCTTGAACTCAGGAACTGCAAGATCATGACCTGAGCCGAAGTCGGACACTTAACCGACTGAGCCACCCAGGCTCCCTGATAGACAAACTCTTAAAACCTTGGGGGGGGGCTATAATAATCCCCTTGGATTATTGAAGTCCTTTGGGGGGGGGTTATAATAATGAAAGGGGGACTGGTGGTGAATCATTAATGAAACACCAGTGATAGAAGAGAGGCCTAGGGTCAGGTCAACCAGTCTTTATTTGGTGAATAATTTCACTGGAAATTCTCAGTCACTTTTGGATTAGCCTAGTTTACTACTAAATACTTAAAGGGAGTCATTTATTTACTAAGTATTTATTGGGACCAAGATGAAAAGTACAGTGCTAAGTATTGGGGAGAAAATGAGGAATGAGGCATATGTCCTGTGATTGTGCCTGCTCTGCCTGCCACTTCAGATCTACTCCCTGCCCTGCTCTGCACCCCTAGGAGATTGATTCTACAGCTGGAACACCAGGCCTCCCTGGCCTCTGGATTCTGGCTAGGTTGAGTCAAGGAAGTTCCCAGCAGAAGATCAGAGGGCCGGAGGAAACAGAGGTTGGGTGTTTATTCCCTGTCTTCCTCATTGCTCACCCTGGTTTGGAAGTGATTGTTTCCTCTAGCTGTGGCCACGGCTCTGTCTGTGGTTCCGACTCTTGGTAGATTCTGGTAACTCTTCCTTGTCCTTGCCCTTCAGGCCTAGAAGCAATAATACCTTCCTACCGTAATGAGACCCTGGATACTTTATCACTTCTTGTTGGAGTGACTAATCCTGGGTGCATTGCTGAAAAAAAAAATGAAAAAAAAAAACCAACAAAAAAAAGCCCTTTATTAAACTTTCTTCAATGAAACTCTAATTGGATTTTGTATATTGTTTCCTGCTAGGATCCTGACTGACTTAGCTCTTGCCCTTGAGTTGTTCACCAGACAATTCAATAAGCAGGGACTATTCAGCATAAGCACAAACTGTGGTGAAAATTCTAATTTCTGGCTTAGTATCTTAGAAACTCACAAATGTAAGGAACAAAGAGAGGAATGTAAATGAAAATTACAGCAACCGTCAAAGCAAACACCTAGAGATCACTGAACTAAACCATTCTTTTAACCTACATTTATTTATTAATAACCTATTATTATGCAAAGAATTATGTGGGGGACTTGAATTTAAAATGGGAGAATGGGATCAATTCAATGAGATTAAAAAACTAATAAATGTAAATACAGTACAAGAAGAAAGACTTGGAGTCATAACGGGAATATAAGCACTTTACCCCCAAACCCTCAGTCTATGACATCATTTGCAAGTTCAAATGTGATTTACATACTGATTAACAGACCATTCTCTGTACATTTTCTCTTATTCCTAAAGCAGGTTGTGCAGGACATATGTGGGAGGATGTATTTTGTGCAAGTTGCACAGCTGGTCCAGCATTTCAGGGTTTGGTGTCTCCATCAAGTACAAAATTTGCAGCTGTGATTTCACCGTCCCCAACTCTACTAGAAAAGAGAAACAAAAAAGGCAGTTGGAAGCGTATCCTGAGGCACCTACAAAAAGGAGCAGTTATGTCTTGTCTCTCTTCCTAACTTGACAGTGGACTCACACATAGTAGATACTGCCACCATCAACTCTTTTAAGACCTGCAGATAAGACCAATCCTCAGTGGACTGAAAGCCTTTCATTTGTGCATCTGTTAATTAGGGAACACTACTGGGCATCTACTCTTGTTAGCCTCTCTGTTGCTGGAGAGAGATGGATAGACTCATGAGGGAACAAACATGTAAACAGAACACTACAATATAACATGGTGCACACAGTGACAGAATCACACCCAGGTTAATGAGGGAGCAGAGAGGCACTGAGGTCAGAGGAGACATTCTGGAGGACTGAAGACTAAACTGAATCCTAAACGATGAGCAGGAATTTCCTAAGACAAGGGAGCAGGATGGGAGAATATTCTAGGAGAAGGAATAGCAAGAGAGAGAGCAAGGGTGAAAAAGAAACCCAGGTATGGTGTGTGTAGGGGAGAACTCAAGCATTTTAGTGCTGCCTGAACATGGTGGGGAGTACAGGGGTGGTGAGAAGTCAGCTGGAACATCACACACGGCCTTTGATTCATTCTCATCTCCTGGAAGCAAAGTTTAGCCTTTGAAGGACTTTTAAGTAAAGAAATGGTATAGTCAGATTTACCTTTAAGATGCCTCAACTGGGGACTGTGGGGAAAAGTGTGAGAGGAATAAGAAAACAGGTGTATGGAATTTCCTAAAGGTCTCCTTATAATTACCTTGGAGGAAGATAAGAGGATAGCAAAATTTCTCTCTATTTATAATTTTCCACAGATTGGGGAAAATTAGGTAGGTCATACAGGCTATGTTTTTAATGATTACTGAGTAAAATTAAATTTAAAAACTCAGTAAATCTAACCAGAAGAACATTATGATTTCCAAGTCTTACTGAGTTTGTCTCCAATGAAAGATAAAGCAGTTAAGTCCATTGCATCTAGACCCTGAATTCTCTATTGTTTTTCAGGGGAAATAACCAGTGAAATGTAAAGCTCCTTCCTAAGAGAAAAGTAACAATGAGTTCCTGCTCTGACAGAAAGGAGGAGAGGACACCAGTGCGGTCTGAGCCCTGGCTATAGAGTGCACCTGTGGTTGGCATACTATCCATCCTTTTCAGATGGGGGCCTCGTCCTGTCTCCCACCTCTGAACAGGAACCAATTGGAGCCCAAGCAGAGCTGGTCCACAGCGAACAGAGCATGCCCTCACCACTCAACACATTCTGTCCATGCTGGGACCATGAGGTATCCTGCTCTAAGGCCTGATGTGAGAGAATGAGGTACAAGGAGGTTGGTGCCCTTTCTTCCTTTACACTCAAAAAGACTGTTTGTATCTTAAAGAACAGAAAAAGAGAATACTCAGTTTGGGTACTGCTGTGTGTGGGCTTGGAGGACTTGGATGAGCTAGTCCAAAGCCATTCTGCAACAGACAGGGACATGTGTTAGATGGGTATTGCAGACATTTGGGCAAGAGATGAGGAAACAAAGCTGGGAAACATGTTAGCAGAGAACGAGAGGAAATTGATTCATATTTAGGAGGTAAAACCAAGAGGCCTTGATGAGTCATTAGATGTGGAGACTGTGCAGAGGAGGAATCCAGCATGACACCCAGCTTTCCAGTTTGAGTGGATGGTTGGACCACAAACTAAAATGACCCAAACAAAAATGACCTGCCCAAGAGGCAGGTGAACTTTAGGGGGAATGAAAAGTTTAGTTTTGGTCATATTAGTTCATGGAATATGAACATGCAGGTGGTTATTCTCCAGTAGTTGGAGAGTTCATCCATTATGAGTAAGGTAAAAATGCCAAGCTCTTCTTAGGGAAAAGTACTGGCCATGGACTGTCAGGTATAATTCTATTATGTAAATTTTGAAAAGGGGAAGAACATTTTTGGTTAAAGGTAGAGAGACCTTATTTTAGAGGTCTCCTAAGTGAGTTGAGGAGACTTCAAGGAATGATTAAGCATTTCTCCTTTTAGGGACTCTTACTATTCCTACAAACATTGCCTAATGCACCAACACCAAAGGAACATGCCTGACCTTCTCTTCAAAGCCTGGGAGCCAGGGGTCTGAAATAGACCTTACCCTTACTACAATTAGAGGAAAGACTTTGGATAATGAGATATTCTCCATGACTTAATCACTTAATAAAGCAAATGGGGAAAGGGATGAAAATTACTATTCTTTAAATAACAGCAACTTTAGGATATGAGGAAACTGGCTTTAAAAAATGACCAATGTTATGGAGGAGCCAAGATGGCAGAATAGCATGGAAGATTTTTGTGTGTCCATGAAATACAGCCAGACCAACACTAAACCATCCTACACACTTAGAAAACTGATTGGAGGATTAACTCAACAACCTGCACAACCTGAACCACAGAATTCAGCAGGTAGGTATGTGGCACGGAGAGGTGAACTTGGGGAGAGAGGAACCGGCAGCAGGCAGGGAGCTGCCTTTGCAGGCAGAGAGAGGATGGAGACTGGGGGGACAGGGAAAGCACCCCTCCCTGAAAGGAGCTGGAGAGAAAGTGGAGAATTGTAAACAGCCACAGCAACTAAACTAAAAAGGGAGAAAGGAGACGGTTTAAATTCCATTAAGACTGTAAACAAGGGGAGCACAAAGGCTGCAACTCCGCAGCTCAATACCTGGTGATGCTCTGGTGGGAAGGGTGAATACCCAGGAACAGAGTGGGGTCTGGGAGGTTCTCAGGCCACATGAGGAAAAGCAGTTCCACTGCTAGAAGGACATTTGGTAGAGACTGTTGAAGCCACCTGGTCTCAGCAGACCCCAGAGAATGGCCACATTCGCTGTTGCTGGAACAAGGTCGCTAAGTGTGAAGCCTGGTGCCAGATGTGTGTTCTGATTTTCCATAAACCCTGAAACGCTGCTGCTATGCTATCTCACGAGCTTTTTCTGGGGTGGGCTGGCACCTGGCTGCAGTCTCGGGGCACCGGCAGCAGCAGGGTCCAGTAGACATTCCTGGGTGCAGCTGGCATTTGGCCATTGCTCGGTGAGACCCTCCCACAGAGGGGTGGAACAGGTCAAAGCCACAGTCCTTGGGAAGTAAGGGGCCAGGGAAAACAGCCGCATCTGAGACAAAACTCGGGAGAGAGGTACTGCCTGGGGCTTGATCACGGACAGTGAAGAAACAGGGAGTGGACAAAAGCTGAAGACAGGGGAGGGGTGCATGATTGCTGATCTGAGAACAGACTTCCCATACTAGAGACTGAGTAGCTGGGTGATGCCATTTTCACCGCTCCCGCGCATTCACATATGCACCTACAAGGGCCGCAACAATCCACCCCAGTAGGCTGGCAGCGCCATCTAGTGGAGAACGGAGCTGTTACACTTAACCCTGCCCAACTGGGCCAACCTCGCTCTTCAAAAACGCAAGTCTCAGCGCCTACTTAGTTTATGGGCTATAAAGCGCTACATAGTCTGGCTTCTAAGGGAAAACGAGGTAATTTCAGTCCTATTTCAATCTGTTAGCAAGTCCATCTATTCAATTTTCTTTCTTTCTTTCTTTCTTTCTTTCTTTCTTTCTTTCTTTCTTTCTTTCTTTCCTTTTTTCTTTCTTTCTTTCTTTCCTTTTTTCTTTCTTTCTTTCTTTCCATCTTTTTTTCTCTTTTACACTATTTTTTTCTTGAGTACAGAAAGAGAAATAATTCATTTTTATTTTCAATTTTTATTAAAAATAATTTAATTTTGTTTACTATATTTTTTACTTTTATGTAAATTTTTTCAAATTCTCTTACTTCCATCATTCTATTTTAGTGTACTTCCGTGTATTCACCTTTTCAAATTTTCAAATGATTTCCTTGTTTTCTTTTTTCTCTTTTTCATTTCTTTTCTTTTTCTTGAATTCAGAAAGTGAAAAACTTCATTTTTACTTTCAATTTCTTTTAAAAATATTTTTCTTTAATTTTTTTACTATATTTTTTGCTTTATGTAATTTTTTTCAAATTCTGTTTTCCATCATTTTCTTTTAGTCTACTACAGTGTATTAACTTTTTAAAATTTTCGAATAATTTCTTTTTTTTCATGTTTCTTTTCTTTTTCTTGAATACAGAAAGAGAAAAAAATTCATTTTTGTTTTTAATTTTTATTAAAAATATTTTTCTTTATTTTCCTACTGTATTCATTCTTTACTTTTGTGTAAATGTTTTCAAATTCTATTTTACTTCCATCATTTCATTTTAGTCTACTTCAGTGTATTCATTTTTTCAAATTCTTAAATGATTTCCTTTATTTTTTCTCCCCCCTTTTTTTTCTCTAATCTGTCAAACCACTTTCAACACCCAGACCAAAACACACCTAACATCTAGCATCATTTATTAGATTTTTCTTTTTTTGTGTGTGTGTTTATTTTTTAAATTTTAATATTTTTTAATTTTAATTTTTTTAATTTTAATTTTTCTACCTCATTAATTCCTTTTCTCCCTTCAAAATGACAAAAATAAGGAATTCACCCCAAAGAAAGAGCATGAAGAAACGACAACCAGGGATTTAACCAACACTGATACAAGCAAGATGTCTGAACCAGAATTTAGACTCATGATAATAAGAATACTAGCTGGAGTCGAAAATAGATTAGAATCCCTTTCTGCAGAGATAAAAGAAGTAAAAACTAGCTAGAATGAAATTAAAAATGCTATAACTGAGCTGCAATCATGGATGGATGCAGTGGCAGCAAGGATGGATTAGGCAGAACAGAGAATCAGCGATGTAGAGAATAATGAAGCAGAAAAAAAGAGGGAGATGGAGGCAAAAGAGCATGATTTAAGAATTAGAGAAATCAGTGACTCATTAAAAAGGAACAACATCAGAATCA
The DNA here is from genome assembly GCF_027475565.1 of Acinonyx jubatus. Taxonomy (NCBI): domain Eukaryota; kingdom Metazoa; phylum Chordata; class Mammalia; order Carnivora; family Felidae; genus Acinonyx; species Acinonyx jubatus. The sequence goes on along the minus strand of NC_069382.1, from coordinate 119,829,529 downwards.
TAGGGTTCCCAGAAGAGGAAGAGAGAGAAATAGGGATAGAAGGGTTATGTGAGCAAATCATAGCAGAAAACTTTCCTAACCTGGGGAAAGACACAGACATCAAAATCCAGGAATCACAGAGAACCCCCATTAGATTCAACAAAAAACGACCATCAAAAAGGCATATCATAGTCAAATTCACAAAATACTCAGGCAAGGAGAGAATCATGAAAGCAGCAAGGGAAAAAAAGTCCCTAACCTACAAGGGAAGACAGATCAGGTTTGCAGCAGACCCATCCACAGAAACCTGGCAGGCCAGAAGGGAGTGGCAGGATATACTCAACAGGCTGAATCAGAAAAATATGCAACCAAGAATTCTTTATCCAGCAAGGCTGTCATTCAAAATTGAATGAGAGATAAAAAGTTTCCCAAACAAAAATTAAAGGAGTTTGTGAACACTAAACCAGCCCTGCAAGAAATTTTAAGGGGGACTCTCTGAACGGAGAAAAGATGAAAAATATATATATCTACAAATCCCAAAAGCAACAAAGATTAGAAAGGACCAGAGAAAACCACCAGAAACTCCAACTCTACAAGCATCATAATGGCAATAAATTCATATCTTTCAGTACTCACTCTAAACTTCAATGGACTGAATGCTACAATCAAAAGACATAAGGTAACAGAATGGATAACAAAACAAGATCCATCTATATGCTGTTTACAAGAGACCCAGTTTAGACATAAAGACACCTTCAGGTAGAAAATAAGGGGATGGAGAACCATCTATCATGCTAATGGTCAACAAAAGAAAGCTGGAGTAGCCATACTTATATCAGACAATCTAGACTTTAAAATAAAGACTGTATCAAGAGATGCATAAGGGCATTATATCATAATCAAGGGGTCTGTCCACCAAGAAGACCTAACAATTGTAAACATTTATGCGCCAAATGTGGCAGCACCCAAATATATAAATCAATTAATCACAAACATAAAGAAACTCATCGATAGTAATACCATAATAGTAGGAGACTTCAACACCCCACTCACAGTAATGGACAGATCATCTAATCAAAAAACCAACAAGGAAACAATGGCTTTGAATGACACACTGGACCAGATGGACTTAACAGATATATTCAGAACATTTCATCCTAAAGCAGCAGAATATACATTTTTCTCCAGTGCACATGGAACGTTCTCCATAATAGACCATATACTGGGACACAAATCAGCCCTAAGTAGGTACAAAAAGATCGAGATCATATCGTGCATATTTTCAGAACACAATGCTATGAAACTCAAAATCAACTACAAGAAAAAATTTGGAAGGGTAACAAAAACTTGGAGACTGAAGAACATCATACTAAAGAATGAATGGGTTAACCAAGCTGTTAAAGAGGAAATTAAAAAAGATATATGGAAGTCAATGAAAATGATAACACCACAACCCAAAACCTCTGGGATGCAGCAAAGGTGGTCATAAGAGGAAAGTATATAGCAATCCAGGCCTTCCTAAAGAAGGAAGAAAGATCTCAGATACACAACCTAACCTTATGCCTTAAAGATCTGAAAAAAGAACAGCAAATAAAACCCCAAAACAGCAAAACACAGGAAATAATAAAGATTAGAACAGAAATTAATGCTATAGAAACCAAAAAAAACAAACAAACAAACAAAAAAAAACAACAACAAAAAACCAGTAGAATAGGTCAATGAAACCAGAAGCTGGTTCTTTGAAAGAATTAACAAAATTGATAAACCACTAGCTAGTTCGATCAAAAAGAAAAAGGAAAGGACCCAAATAAATAAAATCGAGAATGAAAGAGGAGAGATCACAAACAACACAGCAGAAATAAAAACAATAAGAGAATATTATGAGAAATTATATGCCAATGAAATGGGCAATCTGGAAGAAATGGACAAATTCCTATTTGATATACACTATCAAAACTGAAACAGGAAGAAATGGAAAATTTGAACAGACCCATAACCAGTAAGGAAATCGAATTAGTAATCAAAAATCTCCCAAAAAACAAGAGTCCAGGGCTTTCCAGGGGAATTCTACCAAACACTTAAGGAAGAGTTAACACCTATTCTCTTGAAGGTGTCCCAAAAAATAGAAATGGAAGGAAAACTTCCAAACTCTTTCTATGAAGCCAGCATTACCTTGATTCCAAAACCAGAGACCCCACTAAAAAGGAGAACTATAGACCAATTTCCCTGATGAACATGGATGCAAAAATCCTCAACAGGATATTAGCCAACCGGCTCCAACAATACATTAAAAAATTATTCACTACGACCAAGTGGGATTTATACCTGGGATGCAGCGCTGGCTCAATATCTGCAAAACAATTAACGTGATTCATCACATTAATAAAAGAAAGGACAACAACCACATGATCCTCTCAATAGATGCAGAGAAAGCATTTGACAAAATACAGCATCCTTTCTTGATAAAAACCCTCAAGAAAGTAGGGATAGAAGGAGCATACCTCGAGATCATAAAAGCCCTATATGAATGACCTAACGTTAATATCATCCTCAATGGGGAAAAACTGAGAGCTTTCCCCCTCAGGTCAGGAACAAGACAAGGATGTACACTCTCACCACTGTTATTCAACATAGTATTGGAAGTCTTAGCCTCTGCAATCAGACAACACAAAGAAATAAAAAGCATCCAAATCGGCCAGGAGGAGGTCAAACTTTCACTCTTCGCAGATGACATGATATTCTATATGGAAAACCCAAAAGATTCCACCAAAAAACTGCTAGAATTGATTCATGAATTCAGCAAAGTTGCAGGATATAAAATCAACACACAGAAATCGGTTGCATTCCTATACACCAACAATGAAGTGACAGAAAGAGAAATGAAGGAATCGATCCCATTTACAGTTATACAAAAAACCCATAAAATACCTAGGAATAAGTCTAACCAAAGAGGTGAAAAAATCTGTATACTGAAAACTATAGGAAAGTTTATGAAAGAAATTGAAGAAAACACACACACACACACACATACACACACACACACACACACACACACACACACAAATGGAAAAAGATTCCATGCTCCTGGATAGGAAGAACAAATATTGTTAAAATGTCAATACTACCCAAAGCAATCTATATATTCAATGCAATCCCTATCAAAATAACACCAGCATTCTTCACAGAGCTAGAACAAGTAATCCTAAAATTTGTGTGGAACCAGAAAAGACCCCAAGTAGCCAAAGCGATCTTAAAAAAGAAAACCAAAGCAGGAGGCATCACAATCTCAGACTTCAAGTTACACTACAGAGCTGTAATCATCAACACAGTATGGTACTAGCACAAGAACAGACACTTGGATCAATGGAACATAATAGAGAACCCGGAAATGGACCCACAAATGTATGGCCAACTAATCTTTGACAAAGCAGGAAAGAATATCCAATGGAATAAAGACAGTCTCTTCAGCAAGTGGGGCTGGGAAAACTGGGCAGCAACATTGCAGAAGAATGAACCTAGATCACTTTCTTACACCAAACCCAAAAATAAACTCAAAATGGATGAAAGGCCTAAATGTAAGACAGGAAGCCATCAAAATCCTCAAGGAGAAAGCAGGCAAAAACCTCTTTGATCTCAGCCACAGAAACTTCTTACTCAACATGTCTCCAGAAGCAAGAGAAACAAAAGCAAAACTGAACTATTGGGACCTCATCAAGATAAAAAGCTTCTGCACATCAAAGGAAACAATCAACAAAACTAAAAGGCAACAGACAGAATGGGAGAAGATATTTGCAAATGACATATCAGATAAAGGGTTAGTATCCAAAATCTATAAAGAACTTATCAAACTCAACACCCAAAAAACAAATAACTCAGTGAAGAAATGGGCAAAAGACATGAATAGACACTTGTCCAAAGAAGATATCCAGATGGCCAACTGACACATGAAAAAGTGCTCAACATCACTCATCACCAGGGAAATACAAATCAAAACCACCATGAGATACCACCTCACACCTGTCAGAATGGCTAACATTAACAACTCAGGCAACAACAGATGTCGGCGAGAATGTGGAGAAAGAGGATCTCTTTTGCCTTGTTGGTGGGAATGCAAGCTGGTGCAACCACTCTGGAAAACAGTATGGAGGTTCCTCAAAAAAAACAAAAATAAAACTACCCTGTGACCCAGCAATTGCACTGCTAGGCATTTATCCAAAGGATACAGGTGTGCTGTTTTGAAGGGATACATGTACCCCCATGTTTATAGCAGCACTATCCACAATAGCCAAAGTATGGAAAGAGCCTAAATGTCCATTGATGGATGAATGGATAAAGAAGAAGTGGTATATATATACAATGGAGTATTACTTGGCAATCAAAAAGAATGAAATCTTGCCATTTGCAACTACATGGATGGAACTGGAGGGTATTATGCTAAGTGAAATTAGTCAGAGAAAGACAAAAATCATATGACTTCACTCATATGAGGACTTTAGGAGACAAAACAGGTGAACATAAGGGAAGGGAAACAAAAATAATATAAAAACAGGGAGGGGGACAAAACAGAAGAGACTCATAAATATGGAGAACAAACTGAGGGTTACATGGAGGGATTGTGGGAGGGGGGATGGGCTAAATGGGTAAGGGACACTAAGGAATCTACTCCTGAAATCATTGTTGCACTATGTGCTAACTAATTTGGATGTAAATTTAAAAAAGTAAAACAAAGTAATAAAAAAAAATAAAAAAATCTATATTGTTTAAACTAAAAAAAATTAAAAAATAAAAATAAAAAAATGACCAATGTTATAATAATTTGTTTAAGTTTCAAAGTGACAACAGTCCAAATTAGGTTAGATTTGTCATACCAAGCATCCTAGAATCAGGTAGGAATGAAATAGGGCCTCTGATACTGCTAAGGCTGAGATCCTGGAACCCAGTCCTTCTCTTTCTGAGTTATTACTCCTTGACCAAGCCGACTCACTCGAGAGTTTCTTTAGAATTCTTGCTTTCCAAGACCTTCATGGCTTCCTGGGGAGAGCCCATTTCTATGATTCTCTTTTGCCAGAACTAAAGCATGGGTCCCCTATTTTGTAAAAATAAAGTAGAAGTGCTTTACCACCTCTTATTCCTAGGGGGACACCTCTCAGTATTCTTTTATTAAGTACAAAGAAACCAAGAGCCCTATTTCTGGTTACAGCCTATGAAAGTTAGAACAAGATGGAACCTCAGATTTTGAGAGTTTGAACCCAGGCCTCTGAATCAGGCTATCACATCATGCTTTTGACCAGTTATAATCCACAATCACAGTATGATATTTGCACTTCACGATTTTTTTGTATCCAAGTTTGTTTTACAATTGCTTTGCTGAATGAATAGTACTACATTTGAGGCATGCCAGATAGTTATGTAAGTATATGGTTCTTTGCCAAAACTTGCAATGAAATTTATAAATTGCTAGTGAAGTTAGAACATTGTGGTTTCTCTTCCCAAATGTAGAATTGCAAGTTCAAGTAAACATTATTTTTAATTAAAATGTTTTTTAAGTGAGTCTTGTTCATTCACTGTAGAGAAAAATAAATCTAAATTTGAAATTTGCCTGAAAGAGCAGTGGCCAAGAACATGTTTTGCTACTTCATTCAACTCTTTGGCTAATATGATGATGTATTTAGTGTGTTGGATGCTTGGTAGAGCCAGAAGTATATAATCCTCTCAATTCATTTGTTGACTCAGTCAAGAATGCAATGTCCATTGGGCACAGGGTGTTCTACTAGATACCGTTTAAAGAAAGAACTTGGAACATAGTCTGTGTCTTCTGAAACTACATGCATAATGGGTTGAGCTCTCAGGAAAGGCATCAGTCATTTCCCTATAGCTTTGAGGTAACTGGCAAAATCAGCAAGGAGGTGGAAAGAACCACTGGAACCTTAGGCTGGTTTCCTGGTGTAACAGGGATTTTCACTTTCCTTCATGAAGTGGATCCAGGTCTGTGATGAACTGAAGAACAGAAAGATGGACAAATGTATGAAGAAGACTACACTATAAACTAGTTTATGAGGCCTCAGTTAGCTAATTATTATAAAGGGATACACAAAATTTTAGACATAAAGAGGAATGAGAAACAAGAAAGAAAATGCTAAATGCAGGTGGAAGGAATCTTGCAGAATAGAGTTGAGATCATGGAGGAAAGGGTATTTCTGGGAAAGCTATATATAGTCTTTTTCTTCCTCTAAGTAAAAATATTTTCATATCAATCTTGGTGAAAGCTAAGGCATGTTCTTTTCTGGACAAGTGGATAAGGAAACTATTGAGATAAATAAATATATAAAAGTATCTTTAAGAAATTAGCATTTTTCAACTTTATGAACCTAGATAATATTGTTAACATTTTGAGGCAAGTACTAGCTGTGCTGGACTTAATAATTCCCAGTAGGAAATTGTCAGCTTTTCCAAATTACTGGCCTTTGGCCACGTGTTTCCTTCAGTGGGAGGATTTTGCCTTTCTCTCCACAAGGCTGACTCCAGCTCATCCTTCATATGTGAGCTTGTCACCAAGGCCTTCTACAACACATTATAGAACACTGGAAGTTCCTTCTCTTTCTACCATTTTCTTTTCCCCTCTAACACAGTACCTTGGTCATTCTCCTATTTAGCATTTATTACAAATTTATGTGATATATTTATATGTTTATTTACTTTTCTTATTAAATATTCTCTTACTACACTATATGATCTCTAAGTGCAGAAGCCATGTCTGTTTTATTCACTGCTGGGACTGAGGTGTTTACTACTTAGTACTTGGTACATGGTTGAAGTGGGGGAAAAATTGCCAAATGAATGAATATCCTTCACACATTATTTGTGATTAAAATTTTAGATTATTTAAGAAGCTTTAATAAGAAGGATATTTCTTTTACTATTCTTCTAGGTATCTCTTGCTCATTTACCCTTTGATTTAACATCCAATAACTCAGTTTGACATCGCTTCATGGCTTCATTGACTAATAGTGAAAAGTATACAAAAGCTATCAATTTCCTGATCTCACCTTAGAGCTAGTGTTTCATAGGCAGGTTTTCCTGGTAAGACAGTAGAAGGTTTTTCTCTTCACCCTTTGGCCATGACAAGTTCAGAAGTAAAAAATGATTTCATAAAGTTTCATAATAAATATTAAATATGTAAAATTTGACATATGAAACAGTTGTGAAAATATAATTGATAGGAAGCTCTAGGCTTAAAATGGAGTTTATTTCAGAAACTGGTCTGACACTATAAATGTTTATTTCTTATCGGATTTATTTCTTTTGCTCAAGTAACTATACTTGAATATAACTTTAGATATCCTTCATGTTTTTTTTTTTTTAAGTTTGAGAAAAAAGACAATTCATTTTACATAGCTTTCTGGTTAAAAATGCTTTTCTTGGGGCAGGTTTTACTTCATTAATTAGATCATAGGGTTCTAACTATAGACATTGCTATTGGATGAAAGAAATGTCTCTAAATGATTCCTTGGTGGAGATTGTATATATATATATTATGCAAATAAATACATGTGTTTATATAAGTATTACATATATATTATAAATTTATAAACTGGGACTATGACAAGTGCTTTGAAAATTGCTGTAGCCAAACTTATCTGCTGATGAAGGTACTTCACAAAGGAACTCCATATACTTTTTAGGTATTTCAGCTGTTTTTTTTTAAATCTAGATTAAACTTAGATTAGCAAACTAGTAAAAGGAAAGGGAACTTTCACTCCTTGGGTTCAAGCCACTTTTCATTGGCAGATATTCATTGTGTAAAAGTGGCTCAAGATTATTTGGAGATTTTGCAATCTGCCAAGGCAGGTCTGTCTAAGCTATGTTACGTTCTTGTATTAAAATCCCCAATTTCTGCCATACCCACCGTACTTATTTTTCTTATAGAGCATCTCATATGTTTTTCAAGTTTTAATGTTTTAATACTTTCTTTAATACGTTAATACGTTAATACTTTAATAATGTTCTCAAGTTTTAATACTTTATCCACAGCCAATAAAAACTTAATAAGAAAATAAAACTGCCCTCTTCAAACAAAATATACCATAAAACATTTTGTAAAATATTCAATTTTTGTTAAGAAATTTTAGTATATTATACATATAGAGATAGATAAAGATAGATAGACAGGTAGATATACCAGTGCAGTTGTACCAAATTGAAAACATTTTTTGTTAAGTCGAGTCATTACTGAGTAAACAGGGACTTGGGGACTTATAATTCTACTGTTACTGGGCCCAACATTAGGCTATACATTATAATGTGATTCTAGCTGTACTTTTATATTTAGGTAATATTACAAAAAGGCATATTTTCTGAAACATTAATATGTGCTGGTAAATAGCCTCATGCATTTTATTGTGCTTTTCAGCTTTACCTAGTTATATAATGATGATTCTTAAAGTTAATCATTAAAAATTGTACCCTGTTCTTAAATGTCTCCAGCTCTTTCCTAATCTAATCAATAGCTTGTGCCATTCAAAGTTAATTTATAACTTGAAGTTTAAAAAAATTTCCATTTGAATCCACAAAAGAATGGTTACCATGTGTTAAAGACCATCCATAAAATGACTATTACTTTAGGAAATATATAAACCGTTATGGTTAGATGCCCAATCTGCTCTAAGTGGTGGCAGCTGATTAAATGTCTTTTAAAAACTATTTCAACCTAAATATCTAAGCATAATTACAGCCTTAGAAAATGTAAATTTAAAATTTTAATATTGTTGACCCAAGCCCCCTGCTAATTCCTGCTTGGAAGCCTCTAAATATTTATTTCATAAAGATTATATGCCTTCACCAAATCTTCAATGTGTACTTATATTTTGAAACAAATCCATGACCGCAGTGGAAGAAAGTGTGAAAAGGGAGGCCCCAGGTCACCATCGCATAACACAGACCACCTGCCACTTAGACTCTCAAAATGTCTGGGCAGTTCAGAAGCCAAAAGGTAAAATGATAGTTTTTAGTAATTTGTTTCTGTACCTTCCAAATGACAGTTTAAGCAATTGTCTTCCCTGTTATAGGAAACTTGAGGTAAATTCTGTTATTGGAAATCCTCGGCCTGAGGTCCTCACCAATTAATTTCTTTCTTGTGGGTCTTTGATAAGGATATCTGAGCTGATTCTTGAAGCCTCAGTACAATTGCACAGGCTGACAAGAAAAAATGAATTTTGCTGGCTGAAGAGAAAGCATGTTTAAGGCTAGAGGTGTGAACAGGAACGGTAATCCAGTTAGACTTCTGGAAGCCTAGCAGACTTGTAAAAGTAGATGAGACCTCCTCCCTTATTGTATCCCCAGACCTTAGCACAGAGGCTGCAGTAAAGTGGGTGCAAAATTCTTAGTTGTTGAACGACTGGCTACATTAGCAAATAAAATAAGTTGTGGTCCAATAGTAAAGACTTTCAAAACTATGCTAAGGCATTGGCATTTTGGGACAACTTTTATTTTAGCAGTTTAGTGAAAAAGTAGCATTTTGGGCTGAGATAAAAGGTACTCATGAAAGAATTATTTGGGACAAAGTTGATTCAAGCGGCACATTAAGGTGGAGAGCAGGAAGTAGGTGGAAATTGAAGAGTTTGGGTTTATAAACATCCATTTGGAAGTCACTGCATAAGGTGGGATGTTTGAAGTAAAATTCCTGAAAGCAGAATTTGTTTCTTTGGACAATAATTAGTAATTATTCTTTAAACTGGCCATATTAAGCCATTACTTTTGCTTAACTGAGTAAGGGTTGTATGGGTGATAGTGACAGTTAAACCCAATCCCAATGTTTTGTTTTGTTTTTTTTAACTACAGACAGTTTGAATATTCATGATACAATGATCTAGTAATCTAGACCAGATATAGAGACTAGAGAAAACACTGAAAACATGCAGGGGAAAAATTAGTGAGAATGTAGATCTCAGATTACTGTACAGTTCCTTTTGCTAATGAAACCCAAATTCTTGGCACATAGTGGATGTTCAAAAAATATTTAGAGACACAAGGAATGAAATCCATTTCATCTTGTGGACAGGTTCTCTGATTGCTGTTTCAGATATCCAAGAGGCATGGATAGTTGACATGTGTTGTAGTTGACATGTGTGTGAATTCTTCATATTCTAGATTCTGCCTGTACCCTTGTCCAACCCTGAGAAGCAATAAGAAGGGTGACAAGAACGCCTGTGTTCACCAGGAGCTCACTAGCTGTCAAGGGAGCTCAGGAGTGGTGGAAAGAGCCCAGGCTTTGCACCGAGTTTGCCTCCTGGTGCTGCCCCCATGAGGTCTGCCCGGTTATTTACTTGCCATTTACAGTCTTAGTTTCTTCAACTGGAAATGGTTAACAACTACCACCACAGCAACAATAATAAAATGTCCAGAAGAAAGTACATTCGAGAAAGCACTTTGAAAACTGTGAAGGAAGATTTTGTGTCATGACCTGAAGAAATGAGCATCTTTATGGTGAAACAAAAATAGCCAAGATGAAATCGATGCAAAAATAAAAATAAAAACAAAGACCCCAGCTTTGGTTTTATACATAGATGCACAATACCAGCCAACTGTTCAAAATAATTGCCAGGCAACATCTGATGGTCACAACTTAAAGAAAGTCATCAGTGCAATTATTTCACACCACATCAGTACAGCGGATCTGTTGAACCCTCTTTCTTGTTGTGAGTGAAATACCCATTATTCTTGAAATGCCAGTGTTGCTTGCTCATTTTTTCTGTAATAAACAATGACTTCAACAGCAAAAAAAAAAAAGGTTAATATAAATAGGACAATGATATACCAAGTCTATTAAGAAGTAATCAGTGATATCAATCTTGCTAGATTAAATAATTAGAAGTAAAATATGAAGGAAATAGATACATTTATAAATATTAATTTTAAAAGCAGTCTGCGAGGAGGAATCAAGATCATCATACACACAGAGACCTTTGCCCTGAGTAGAGGAGTTAAAATTCTTCATCAGTTTTATTTTAAAAGGTAAAACACAAGTAATCAACTGGTCCAGGTCAAATTTCTTTGGGAGGAAATCAGTCACTAGTTTTGGAACACTATCTCTGCTTCTCCAACCTATAAATAAGTACATATTTTCTCTTCAGATTTTACTAAATGATCTTTATATCTTGTTACATCTACCTTTTTCTCTCCTGAATTATTATTACCTTTCTCCCCATATTGGACTATTCTCAAGAGCATACAAATAAGCTGTATTTCACTTATCTTAAGAAACAAAGGCAAAAAAACCTTTCTTGATGCCCACATCTTCTTTTTATTGCCCTATATCTGTTCCTTTTACATTCTGTAAAGAAAGTATTGTCTCTAGTTCATTGTTTTAGGTTCCACTTCCTTTCTTCCCATGCTTTCTGGAACCCACTCAGCACTCTGCTATTACAGTTTTTGTCAGGGTCACCCATGACATGCATAGACAGTGCTGAATGTGAGGCCAAAATTTGTTTTCTTTCCACAGTAACTAGGGTACAAGAATAAGGGACTGGTTGGTATGGATGGGGTTCTTTAGAGAAGCCTCCTTAGGGGAAATAAGACTTGAATTAAGGAACAAACAATAAGAGATATTAGTTGACCTCCTCACTTTGACTATTTGTGTGATGTAGGGAGATTATGGATTATTCAGGAAAATTAGAAGTCAAATTATGTTGTTCAGTAAATATTGATTAAGTATGTGCTAAGTATCAGGCACCATTTCAGATCTGGGAATATAGCAGAGGCAAAACATACCAAGTCCCTGCTCTCAGGAAGCATGCGAATCCTCTCATTTTAGTACAGAGACACTAGCAAACAAGTCATTAGTAACAAGCACAAAAGAGAAAAATACATTAAGGTCAATAGAGGGTGCCGGGGAGTGAAGATGGGGAGGTAGGGAAGGAATGCTACTTTCTAAAGCTCAGGGAAGGCCTGCCTGATAAGTGACATTTAAGCAAAAACAGAAGGGAAATGAGCTAGCCAGAAATCTTGGGAAAGAATATTTCAGGGAGAGGGCATAGTAAATACAAAGGCCAACAAAGTAGTGTTGGCCTGTGAGAACAGGGAGGAGGAGTCTAGTGTTGTTAGAACAGAGTGATAACAGAAGAATAGTAGCACCTAGGGCCAGAGGGTCAGATCTTGTGGGGCCTTTTGGCCATTGCGTATTTGGAGATTATATTCTAAGTGAAAAAGGAAGCCATCAGAGGGTTTTGAGAGAGGCATGACCTGATCTGACTTCCATTTTTGACAGCTTCACTCTGGCTGCTAAGGAGAATATTCTCTATGGCGCCAAAGAGCAACAGCAGGGAGACTGTTTAAGAAGCTATTATAATGCAGGAAGGAAATGATAGTGGTTTGTACAAGTGATGGTGTTGGTGAGAAATGGTCAGATCCTGGGTATACTTTGAAGATAGAGTCAAAAGGACTTGCTGAAATATTCATTGTTTGAGAGAAAGAGCATAACCCAAGGTTTGAGGCCTGACCAACAGGAATGATGGAGCTATCATTTATTGAGGTGGGAAGACTGGGAAAAGTAGGTTGGGGGCTAGGGTAGCATTGGTGGAATCAGGCATGGTTGTGGCCAAGTTAAGTTTGCATGCCTATCAAATATCCAAGTGGGGGTGTCGGGTAGGTAATTGGATATATGGATCTGTAGCTCAGGTGGAGGTCTAGGCTGAAAATAAACCTTAAGTGTTATAAACAGTGTGTTTAAAGCCATGAGACCAGAGGAGATCACCTTGGAAGTAAGTAAAGAGGAGGAAGTGTGAGGACTGAGCCCCAGGATACCCCAAAGTTAGATGTCTGAGGGAGGTAGAGGATCCAGTATAGATTTCCTGGAAGGAGTGACCAGTGAGAAGGAGAATAAAAAAAGAGAAGAAGAGCAACAACAACAAAGTAGTATCTAGAAGCCGAGTGAACCAAAGTGAGAAAAAAGGAGCCACCAGCCGTATCAAATCCTGCTGATAGTTCAAACAAGACAAGGACTGAGAACTGCCCATTGTCTATATCAGTCATTTCAGTGTGAATCTCAATTGTCCCTATAAAATGTAACACACCTTCTTTGTATATTTTGGCTTAGGGTTCAGAATTTTTTTTCTGATGCTCTTGTGACTTGAGTACGTTCTACTTTCACACATGTTCTTGTGTATATTGAGAATAATCCATTAAATCAGAACTTTCTGTCCCATAAAATCATTCCAACAGAGACAGTGCTAGTACTTCTTATTCAGGCCTTTGAGGAACTTGAGTTGCAAATGCTAGTATTAAACATGTGCCCTAAATCAAGGTGAGGGGTGGGTAATTACTTCTTGTATCATAATGGTCAGTTTCATTTTAGATCACTTTATACCCATCCTTGGAAGTCCTTTAAGAGAGATAGAATAAGACAATAGGCTTCTCTTACTTGTCAAAGCCCCAGAGTTAAAGACACCATTCTCATGATAGAGGCTGTACTGTCTTTACTCCCTACAATATCCCCTGAGTGTGCTGAGTGAAAAGCAGCATGAGGTCCTAGGTAAGCATGTTGGCTCATGGAGGAGCACCTACCACCATGTTTGTTCTATAGCAGGATGCATGGGCATCAATGTGAATTTAAAATGAAGGAGACTGTTTGTTCTGTATGTTTCATAATATCTCACGGACTCAGAAATGCCCTATATATTATTGTGGCTCCAGTAGTTCAGTTTCCAAGTTATGATGCTAAATTAGATCCACATGCTTTTTGTTTTCTGCTTGCTTAAATAAAATTCTAAGGGCATCTGGGTGGCTCAGTAGGTTAAGCATCTGACTCTTGATTTTGACTAAGGTCATGATCTTATGGTCGTGAGTTCAAACCACACGCTGGGTGTAGAGCCTGCTTAAGATTCTCTCTCTGCCTCTCCCTCTGCCCCTCCCCTGCTTGTGTGCACACGTGTGCTTGCTCTCTCTCAAAAAAGCAAAACTCTCAACATAACTGTAGTCTTAATTTAACTTTTTCATACATTTGCTCTTCAAGGCAGAAAGCAAAAATTATTGTGTCAGTGTTCATGACATTTCAGCATATCATGGACCAAAACTCAAGAGGAAATTCCTATGATATTTTCAGAACAATATCACTCCTTTAGATAAGCCTTGAAAAGTCACTTGAACTCAGCTAAATTGAATTAACTATACTAAACCAATTGACCTAGTCTTTTTTTTTTTAAGCTTAGTATGAAAATCAAATAAAATACTAAAATGTGAGACAAAGGAGTTTCTTTTTTTGGTGGCATCTAGGAGACTAACTCCACATTTTGGGTTATTTGCCCTAAAACCCATCTGGCTTTCTATTAATAATTTTTTGAATAGCTGGTAGATTGTAGCAATGGATGTTGGCATTTTTCAGAGACAAGTGTTCACCAAAGAATCATCTAGAAATCAATAGGCCCTAATAGTATGCCTAACATTGCATATTGGCTCTGTAAACATACAACATAGAATGCTATTTATTGTCATGAAATAATTCTGAGTATCACTTCAGAAGGCACTGTATGACAGCAATGGTAAATTAAAGGCTAGTTATTCATAAATTACCAGAAGTATTGAAGTGAATTAAATCTACTACTCAATCATGAGCAATATTGACCTTGTCCCTTATTTTCAAGTTTCCTTAGCCTACCCCAGGAGCTCTGGATTTGCTTCTCAGATCTAAGTGGGGGTCTGGTACTGCTGGCTGCTGCATTGAGGCGTGTTTTGGAAAATTGAAGCCTTCTATTCTAAAGGAGTTCACATATGGGAGCTCAGGTGTAAAGAGTGAGATCAGCTACATCATGGACTTTGAGGAAGAGCCTGCCAAATTTGGAATAGTCCCTTTTTGCCCTGGATCTCCTTATCTCTCCTCAGAGGGTCACTTTGTGATATTTGGCTTGCTAAAGTATGAGAGATGTAATCACCTTTGCCAAAAAATCCATATATACAAGAAAGATAACACAAAAATTTGTTTGGGTATTTGATTGCCTTGCACTGTGGTCGCATGAAAGTGGAGTAATGTGATACTTATGGTCAGGAGACCTGCTCATAAACTTTTGGCTTTTTAGGCAAAATTGTTTCATGGTTACTAGTTTTATAGGTATTTCAAGAGTTGGTTGTTAATAAAGACATAGAAAGTGAGTTTTGCCCTGTGTAGTCACATAGTTTGGGTGTTGTGTGGCTCCCCTACCTTGGCTCTTATCCTTTCAGGATGCTCCTGAGTGGCTCAATCAGTTAAACATCTGACTCTTAATTTCAGCTCAGGTTATGGCCACATGGTTTGTGGGTTTGAGCCCCACATTGGGCTCTGCACTGGCAGTGTGGAGCCTGCTTGCAATCTACTCCTCTCCACTTGCACTTTCTCTCTCTCTCATAAATAAATATTTTTTTAAAAAACCCAATCACAGACAATACAAATAGCACATTAAAGGCCTTCATGCAGGAATAGCTCAGTAGGCTTGAGGATCTCAAAAGAGGCAAGTGTGGCTGGTTCATCATGGGAGAGATGAGATTATTCCAAATATAGAAGTTACTGATTTTTGGTGAAAAAGGTAATTAGTCCAATTTATGTTTTATAAAATTACTCTGGGTCATAAATGGAAAGTTATTGGAGATGGTCAGGAAAAGTAATGAGGACAACAGAAGGGAGGCCATTGCATCGGTCCAGTCAAGACGTGATGATGGTGGTGAGTTGAAGAAAATGAAGAGATTTGATATATAGCCTACAAGTAACGTTAACAGAACTTGCTGCTGGATTACATATAAGGCATTGGGGAATTTCAAGGATGAGGAAAACTGAAGTGGGCATAAATATGGTTCAGGGGAAGGAAGGAAGAAAATTAAGAATTCAGTTTTATGTGTATTCAGTTTGACATATGTATGAGGCATCCAACTGGAGATGTCAGGTAGGGAGCTGGATAAAAAAGTTTGGAGAGAGTTTGAGTTATAAATCTGAAACCAACTAACACATAGGTGAATTTTTTTAAGACTTTGGAGTTGGATGAGACCACTACAGTATGGGGATTGCTTGTGGGAATGGCTTTACTATTTATGAATTGTATTCTGTTTACTTCTTTGACTCAATAAGAGTAACATAAATTGAGTCCAAATAATCATTCTTAAAACCTCATTCATGTTTTCATGTTTTATACCAGCTACTGTGGGTTGAATTGCATCCCCCCTCCAAATTTGCATTTGAAGTCTTAAGCCCCAGTACCTCAAAATGTGATCCTATTTGGAGACAGGCTCTTTGCAGAGATAATCAAGTTATAATGAGATTACTAGGGTGAGTCCTAATCCAATATGACTGGTGTCCTTACACAGGGGAAATTTGGATGCAAAGTCTGGCATTGAGAGATGATGGTAAGGTACATAAGGAGAAGACAGCCAGGGGGAGCCCTGGAACACGTCCTTCCCTCACAGCTCTCAAGGAACCAGTGCTGCTAACACCTTGATTTGGGGCTTTACTCTCCAGAATGTGAGACAACAGATTTCTATTTAAGCCACCCAGGCTGTGGTACTTTGCTATGACAGCCCTAGTCAACTAACACAAATTTTGCAGAAGAAGAAAGATGGATTTTAGATCTAAATTTCTGAACCTAAAATTTAGAAATGAACCCGAAGGCAATTCAGCGGGAACAAAATTAAATCTAGACATTTCATTTCCACTTATTTAGAAATAAAAGTTCTAATCTGAATTTTTCATTTTTTCTTCTGGTTGATTTGGCAGTGTGTGGAAACAACTGCATGTGAAATATGTTTTCAAAACTTTTTGTTGTTGCTTTTGGGAGAGAGAAAGAGAGAGAGAGAGTGAGCATGTGCATGTGCACGTGGGAAAGGGGCAGAGGGAGAGAGAATCTTAAGCAGGCTTCGTGCCCAGTGCAGAGCCCAACATGAATTTCATCTCAGAACTGTGACATGACCTGAGCTGACATCAAGAGTCGGATGTTTAACCAACTGAGCCACCCAGGTGCCCTGAGTGTGACAAGATCCTTAACATTAAACAACAACTAGTAAAGAAAATTAATAACTGAAATTTGAGAACCATCTGCTTATTTCACATTCCAACCTTACAACAATGATATACTCAGTATGGGTGTGATAACATTTTAGGCATACACACTCCAAGGCTCCTTAATATGAATTTCTTTAGCCATTGGTAGGGCAACTTCTAGTTCCTCAATGGAAAAGGGTTTCTTCTGTTTCCATAACATAGGTACTTTGCATTTAGCAGTCTAAGAAATTGGTGAGAGTTATAAGGGGTCCTAATTATGTCTTTACAAATACAGATTCCCCAAATAATATAGATATGGACAGAAGATTTCATCTAATATTCTAATTTGCCTAGGATGATTTTCATTGAAAATTGGAATTGTAACTCTTAGAGATCATCTCATGTATGCCTGTGTCTGATATATGAGAAATGCAGCCTGATTGTTCTGTGGTCACACAACACATGAGAAGTAGGGCTGGACTAGATCTAGATCTTGGCAGTTTTTGCTTGTGGTCACACAATATTTCACTAAACTAGGTTTCTGTACTATAATTTCAAATTAACAAACTGGCATTTGTGTACCATTTATCCACAAGGGCAAATTTATAAAATAGAAAATGCTGCTGACTTGTCTGCAAGAATTTAAGCCAGTATTTAATTGCTGTATAATCATGTAGCAATGGTGAAGAAATTAGAAAATTAGCATGGTTAGAGATGAAGGGAATCATGAGCATCATGAAATATATAGACTGGAAGTTACTGATCGACTCAGTCTGTGACTTTGCATCTTTTTCTTTCTTTTTTTCTTCTAGCCTTTTTTTTTTTTTTTTTTTTTTTGCATTTTGTGGGTCCTGATAGGCTAGTTAAGACTTCTCATCTTATAGAAGTGGAAAGTAAGGTGTGGACATACTCAGTGACGAGCCTCCATCTGTCCAACTGGTTTTGCTGTAGTTAGTTATTCAATTAAGTAGTTTTGCTGAGATTATTGAAATCTGGGGGGCGCGTGAGGGAGAGAGAAAAAGGAGGAGGGGAGGGAGAGAAATAGAATGAGAGAGGGAGAGATTGAGAGAGAGAGAAAGAGAAAGGGAAAATCTTCCTGATTCCCCCCACCCCCAAATCTGTTTAGGAATCCTATAAAATATTTTAATTAATTTGTTTAGATACAAAATGATTTATTCCTCATCTTGCTTGTCAACTAATGCAACACTCCTAGAGAGTTTTTTTAGATGGCTATATGGTTCTTTGGCAAAGAGTTAAGTGCTGGAAATAGATGGGTGGTTGAAAGCCATCAGTGACTCAAATTAATATTCATCCTCTCTAAGAAAACTGTTATGGGTCATACTGTAATGTGGCCCAATGTGGAAGTTAGAAATCTCACACCACAATCCCACACAAATTCTTGCTGGATTAATAGTTGAAATTTATTTTTAAAATCAAACTATTTTATCAATCAGTAAAAATATAAATGTCAAATATATGGAGAATTGGGGGAACTTTTATCCTTAAAATTTGATTGGTAAAAAAAAATTCTTAAAGAAAACTTCTAAGAATGAAAGTTTTGTGTTAAGAAATAGTAAATAAATCTTCCAGATAAGTAGTTAAAGCAAGTAGTCGGAGAAAAATGATTAAAACAAAAATGACAAAAGTTAACATTTTTTTCTATAATTTATTTTTTATAATTGACATCCAAGTTAGCACAAATGTTACCATTTTTTTATATATACAAGGCTTAATAAAATTTATAAGGAAAACATCAAGAGTTCCCCTCCTACCACTCCTGTCCTCCCACATATCCTACTCACATCTGGAGATAGATGTGAAAGATGTAAGGAGGAAAATATAGGTTAATAAATATGTAGTTTGTTCTCCTTGGTTATAAAAGGCTTCTTTTCTAAATAAAAATAATGAGATATAATTCTCTATTAAGAGGACAATGACTTTTTTTGAGTATAGTTGACACAGTGCTACACTAGTTTAAGGTGTAGGACTTAGTGATTTGACAAGTTTATACATTATGCTGTGCTCACCTCAAGTGTATACCATCTGTCCTGTTATGTTTCTACTATAGTATCACTGGGTATATTTCTTAGGCTGTACCTTTTATTCCTGTGACCTGTTCATTCTATAACTGGAGATATTCATTCCATATCTCCCACTCCCCTTCACCCATTTAGCTCAATCCCCCACGTCCCTTATGTTCTCTGTATTTATAGGTCTGATTCTGTTTTTTGTTTGTTTATTCATTTTTTTTTAAGATTCCACTTATGAGTGCAATCATGCGATATTTTTCTTTTTCAGTCTGAATTGTTTTACATAGCATAATACCCTCTGGGTCCATCCGTGTTGGCTCAACTGGCACAATCTCATCCATTTTTTTTTTTCAACGTTTATTTATATATATATATTTTTTCTTTTTGGGACAGAGAGAGACAGAGCATGAACGGGAGAGGGGCAGAGAGAGAGGGAGACACAGAATCGGAAACAGGCTCCAGGCTCTGAGCCATCAGCCCAGAGCCTGACGCGGGGCTCGAACTCACGGACCGCGAGATCGTGACCCGGCTGAAGTCGGACGCTTAACCGACTGTGCCACCCAGGCGCCCCTCTCATCCATTTTTATGGCTACATATTTCTCTCTCTCTCTCTCTCTCTCTCTTTCTTTCGGTGTGTGTGTGTGTGTGTATGTATGTGTGTGTGCCATCACTTCCTTATCCATTTGACTTAGGTGGCTTCCATATCTTGGCTATTGTAAATAATGCTGCAATAAACATAGGGGTGCATATACCTTTTTGAATTAGTGTTGGAGTTATTGGATCATATGGTATTTCTATTTTTAACATTTTGAGGAACCTCCATACTATCTTTCACAGTGGCTGCACCAATTTGCATTCCCACCAATAGTGCACTAAGGGTCCTTTATCTCCACTTTCTTGTCAACACTTGTTATTCTTACCATCAAAAAATTTGATTTTAGCCATTCTGACTGATGTAAGGTGATATCTCATTGTGGTTTTGATTTGAATTTCCCTGATGACTAGTGATGTTGATCATTTTTCATCTGTCTTGACCATTTGTATGTCTTCTTTGGAAAAATGTCTATTCAGATCCATTGCCCATTTTTTAATCAGATTGCTTTTTTTTTGGTATTGTATTCTATAAAGTCTTTACATATTTTGGATAACCCTTTATTGGATCTGTCATTTGCAAACATATTCTCCCATTCCGTAGGTTGTCTTTTAGTTTTATTGATGGTTTTCTTTGCTGTGCAGAAGCTTTTTAGTTAGTTTATTTTTGCTTTTGTTTCCCTTGCCTCAGGAGACTGTCTAGAAAACTTGTTATGGCTGATGTCAGAGAAATTACTGCCTTTTCTCTCTTCTAGGATTTTTATGGCTTCAGGTCTCGCATTTAGGTATTTAATCAATTTTGAGTGTATTTTTTGTATGGTGTTAGAAATTGGTCCCATTTCATTCATTTGCATGTAGCTGTCCAGTTTTCCATACATCATTTGTTGAAGAGACTGTCTTTTCCCCATTGTATATTCTTGCCTCCTTTGTCATAGACTAATTGACCATATCCTTATGGATTTATTTGTAGAGTCTTTATTCTGTTCCATTGATCTGTGTATTTTGTGCCAGTACCATACTATTTTGATCACTACAGATTTGTAGTATATCTTGAAATCTCATATTGTGATACTTCCAGCTTTGTTCTTCCTCAAGATTGCTTTGGCTATCTGAGGTCTTCTGTGGGTCTATAAAATTTTAGGACTATTTGTTCTAGTCCTGTGAAAAATGCTGTTGATATTTTCATAAGGACTGCATTGACTCTGTAGATTGCTTTGGGTCGTATAGGCAATGACTTTTTACTTAATGAGAAAACACAATATTGTCAAAGGGGTGGTGAAATGAATAATGTCATCTATATCACTACCTTTATAAAATAACTTGCAATATATATACACCAGGATACTTAAGAATGTTTTATTTTTTTGTAGATGGTCACATTTTATTTCTTCTAGCAACTTTACTAAGATATCTTTGCCATGTGAAATTTATATATGTTTAAGAAATATAACTTGATGTTTTGATATATGTATGCATTGTGAAAAGATGACCAGTCAAGCTAAATAACTTATCCTTTACCTCTACATTGTTACTAGTATGCGTGTTTGTGTTGAGAAGATATAATTTAAGGTGTATTCTGTTAGCAAATTTCACATATACAATATAGTATTGTTAACTACCATCACCAAGCTGTATATTACATTTCCAGAACTCATTCCTCTTGCATAACCAAAACTTTGTACCCTACTTAGGAAGATTCTGGTCCTTTCATCCTACAATTCTATTTTTAAAATCTTCCTTTAAGGAAATGTTAAATTCAGAAAAATCTTAATATATATTAGGGATCATCACAGCACTACTTATAAAGGAAAATATATAAACAGTATGTGTAAAGAAATATGTAAACAGTAGAGAGAAATGATGAAATGAATTGTGGTAAATGTAGAAATTAGAGTCATTTAAAAATGCTTATAAATCATAATAAGTTTGGAAAATGCATATTAGGTTAGAAAAATAGGATGAAAATACTTATGTATTGTGTGAGTACAAATTATGGATGAGGAAAATACAAACAAGAAATATATCAAAGGTAGTCTTTAGGTCATAAGACAATAGTTGATTATTTTTCTCCTTCAAATTTTCTGACTGTTCATATTTTATAGAATGATTATGGTTATGTGCTAAATTATATTCCCCTAAAATGCGTATGTTGAAGTCCCAATCCCAAGTCCCTTGGAATGTCTCTGTATTGGGAAATAGTGTTTTAAGAGGTAATTAAGTTAAAATGAGGTCATTAGGTCATTAGGGTGGTCCTTAATCCACCCTATATAAACAGAGGAGTTAGGACACAGAAATGTCCTGAGAGAAGACCACATGAAAACAGAGAAAAGACTCCATTTGCAAACCAAAGAGAGAGCCTCCACCAGAACCCAACCTTGCCAACACCTTAATCTCAGACTTCTTCTAGCTCTCAGAACTGTGGGAAAATCAATTTCTGTTGTTTAAGCCACTCAGTCTGTGATACTTGGTTACGACAGCTCTAGCAAACTGAACAATCACCTTTTACTTTTTTAATTAAAAAGACAATATTTATTTAATAAAGAAAAAGAATAATCCCCAGTGTAAAGAGAACCCTTCCTTTCATGAGCTACACTGAAACACTAGAGCAACTTGGGATATATATATATATATATATATATATATATATATATATATATATAACACTTATGCAGACCACACTATTGCATGGCTATCTTTATATTAAAATTATATGGCTCTTATGCTGTATCTTAAGTTATATACTGTATCATTCATTAAAGCTACCAAGTGCTGCCTTGAGGCTACTGAGTTCTGCATCATTGGCAATGCTCTAAGCAGTGTGTGCACAAAAGTGCACAGTGCAGGGCAGAAGGGAAACAAATCCAGGCTTTCAAATGTCAACAGGCTTTCATATATTTTATTTTTTATTTTTTCAAAGGGCTTTCATTTACTTGGACAAACGCTTAGTTTTTCTGAAGTAGCTAATTAACCATTTCAGGCCACTCTTTTTTCTTTTCTTTTTTTTTTTTAAGTTTATTTATTTTGGGAGAGAGAGAGAATGAAAGGAGCAGGGGCAGAGAAGGAGGAGACAGAGGATCCGAAGCAGGTTCCATGCTGTGGGACTTGCACTCACAAACCGCAAGATCCTGACCTGAGCCAAAGTCAGACACTTAACCGACTGAGCCACCCAGGTGTCCAAGGCCACGCTTTCTTAATATAAGATGTAATGATGCTATAATCTTATGGATCTTCTGACTGTATTGATATCAGGGTGCCCAAGATAGATTTTACTTTTTACAGTCTTTAGTAGTGACACTGACACACTCACCTCCAAGTAAATTTGTTCCACAAAAAGGAGATTTTACTCTTAGGGACTGAATCATGGAGGCAGGTTTTCTAAGTCTTCAGATGAAGCTGTTAACACCATGAGATATTTTTCAGACAACAAGTACGAATAACACTTTCTTCTGAAAAACTGATATAAGCTTTGCCACAAATATCTCTCTTGATATACTATGTAATATATGATCTCATCAGCCAAATTAAATCTACCGTATAAAAGCATGCTACCAGTTGACCAGGCCTGAATGTGAATGCCATTGTTTTAGCAGCAAAATGCTGAAGAAAACCAGCATATCTTGGAGGTATTATCGGAAAAACTCAAGCAGGTCTAGTCAAACAGCTATTCTGACTCTCACACTACAAACCAAAGTAAACAAACTTTATCTCAGCAACGAAAAGTTGTTTACTTATGAACAAAGGCAAAAGAGTACTAACATGGGAGGTGTCAGTATAGACAGAAAAATGCTCCATTGAGTCAATTCCCTCTTAAGGCCTTGGCAAAGTCTTACAGCACGTTCATCTAAAAAACAAAGTTTTAAAAAAAAATAGCGTGTTGAGTGAGGTTTAATATCTGTATAAATCTTTATCGTCCTAATCCCTTTACTAAGAGAATTGATTGGTGATAAAATGTCAAAAGCTGAAACTCAGAAGGTAACCTATTAAAGAAAAAGAAAAAGGTGAGTTAAAAAAGTTCACAATCATGTTGGACAATATATCACATCAGTCCTAGATTTAGGTTTGGAGAAGTTAGCAGCTGAATCTCTCTTATAAACCCCTTCACAGTATTGTATGAAATTCTGGGGCCAAATCTCTCATGGTACTGAATCTCCTAACTGCTGTGAACCTTGCTCCACTGCAGAAAGTTTCTAAGAGCCTCTAAAGAAAGGTGCTAATCTCAAAATACCCAGGCAACTCTAATTTGCTCAGGATAAGTTATAGGGGATCTGGAAGAACTTTGAGAAGTGTGCCACAGGAAGGAGTAAGGGCTGGAGTCAGAAACAGCTAGTTCAGGGCCTGGAGCCTTGCTTGAACGTGTATGACCTCAGCTGCCGTGTTCGTAAAATGGGCATAATAAGAACTGCATTGCATGATGTGCTGAGGATTAGTGGTAAGGCTCTTAAAGCCTTTCCTACATTGACTGGTTCATAATCAGTAGCCAAAAATCATCATTTTTGATTACCTTGATTCCCATTGGTAACCAAGGGCTCGGATTTTTAAAATATTGGGACACTTGAGACAAAATAGCCAGGAGTCCAGGTTCGGTAAAAACTGTTTTTGTGGAGATCAATTGTGGAGTCTCAGAAACCTCCAGAATTTCCTAAGAGTATGAGGCTAAGAATCTTCTGAACCTGGAAGTGCTACCAGAAATTCAAGTGGAGCCAAAGGCAAAATATGATCCACACATGGGGACACCAACCATCCTGGTTTGCCCAGGTTTGGGCAGCTTCCCAGGCTGCAGGATTTTCAGTGCTGCAAATAGAGACATACAGTCCCAGGCAAATAGAGACATATTGGTTACCCTATGCTCGCTCTGAGTCACCTCAGGGTCCTTGAGTGTGTGTGGTGTGCGGGGGCATGTTAGCCTTGGGTTTCAGCCCCCCTCCCTCACAGCCCTGATCCTTCTGCCTTCAGACCCCAAACAAGTCTCTGATCACCCCAGTCTCAGAATGACAGCATGGAAGTAAAAACAGTCACCAGGGTCAGGAGAACTGGGTTCAAGTATCAGCTCCAACGGTGACTGGTAAGTGCTTCTGGCAAGACACTACATGCTCTGGCTTTCCAAATGAGAGGAAATTATACCTACTTCCGGGCTTGTCGTGAAGTCTAAGTGAGGTAGTGCATGTGGAAATGCTTATTCAACTGTCAAACAGTCGGTAAAAGAAAATTACTATAAGTGATAAGGTTAAGAGAGTAAGAAAAGGGCCTTTGTGCACACAGGCAAATGGACCCAGCTTATTGCCAAATCATTCTTCATGGCAGGAGGACTTGCACAATCGTAATATAGAGAAGCATACAGCTTCTAGTAAGCACAGGGCTGCTGGTCACCCAGGATCGCAGTGAACACTGCTTACTTCCGCTCTGCTTTAGCAAATGCCAAACCTTCAGGATGGGATTTGATTCTGGCCTTTGTTCCTAAATTTTCCTCTCTCCAGCACTGAAAACTCAGAGGTGGTCAGACAGCCAGAAGAAAGCAGAAACCTTTCATCCTCCCACTCTGCCCGGCCATGTGAGGGTGGGGCCATGCTGCCACCAGGGCCAGGATGGGGTTTCTGCAGCTCTAACCTGGTAGGTAAAAATTTCTCCAATCCCTTCTTCAGGCACACTGTGGCAGCTTTCATAACTGCTGTGTGAGACAGTGCTTGGCAGTGTTGGTGAAATTTTCTTCTGTAGGCACACCTTGCCGAAGAGAAGAATCCAAAGCAGATTTTTTTTATAACAAGGCAAGAGTTTCACATTTGCTAAGCATAAACTCTCCATTGGGTTCAACTCACCAACTGAGTGTGCTGCTGATTTCCATTCGAAGAGGTCAGGAATTGAGTAAAAAAATAATCCAAGTTGTTTTGTCCCTCTCCTCCCACCCCACTCCCCTGCCACGATCTCCCCCTTTTTAAAAAACACCCAGAAAAATCAGTTTGGCTGTGTATCTGGCTGATAACAAGTTAAACATAACTCCAAGGCCACAAAGCCTGGCAGTTCTTTACAGATGTGAGCCTACAGGTTGTTTCTTACAGGGAAGGACAGGCCACAAATCATCATAGAAACTGGAAAGGGCTGGAAGGCAGGAGGCATGGCCTTGGGAAGGAGGCAGCCGTGACTCTGGGAGGCATTGCATATCATTAAGTCAAGCTACTGATTTGTTCTCTCTTTTCATCTATTGCGAGTTCCCCTGAGGGTCTGTCTCAGGAAAACAAGGAGTAGGAGGATCCTTTGCCATTTTGTGTTTCATCAGCAGGATCAAGTACAGCATCTTCAAGAGTTGGCTTACCTTTGCCAGTTTCTCTCAGAGAACATAGATCAGCACTGTCACTTCTAGTGTGCCTGGAAAAAAAAATGGAAATGTATGAGTATAAAATGCAAATTACTTCTAAGTGATGAAAGCAACAGGGAGAACTCAATAGCACTTTGAGATAAAGCAGTTAGGTGACTGTCTCATAAGCAAACCTGAGGCTTCTTAGCCAAACACACTCCCGGAGGAGAGAGCCCCAGGCCTTGTGCAAGACCTGTGGGCAGGCAGATTCATAGCCCCCTCTTTTTTTTTTTTCTGGCCCTAGGAGTGAAGTTATGTGACAAGATGGAGCCATATGGCAGTTCTCTCTGAGGACAAGACCCAGGATTGCATAATCATGGAAAAGTTAGCTGCGAAATTGAGGTCTCAGCTATTATCTTATAGGAGAGGACTAAACTGACCAGTCTGTGACTTGGTTTATTATTTCAAAACAAAGAACTTCTAATTTAAAAATAAAAAGGTTTAATTGTGTCTAAAATAGAGCTCTTTATTTTCCTAATTAAAAATTAATGCAAAAAATAAAAATAAATAAAAACCAATGTAGAGTCTAATAAAGGGTTTTTTGGCTTTCATGTTTTGATGTCACTTCCATATTTGAGACTTAGTCTAGGAAATATAATTTGGATACTCAAATGGAGGAATTTTCTGAAACATTTCAATGCTTTATAGGGAAAATGGAGCAGAATATTTTATATCAGAATATGCTTCAAAAGCAGTAAAATGGCCAAAATTCTGCCAATGTGAAAGAAGAAGAATAGATGACCTTCTTCCATCTGAAATTATAGTCTGAAATTTCCTAGAAATTACTTTGGTCAAATCATGCTCTGTATCTTTCTCTTTATAAGTGAGTGTTCCTTCAATTAATATAGCTAATGTTTATTAGCTCATTAAATCAATACCTGATTTAATTTTCATAAAACCCCTATAAAGCAGATGATAGTAAGTCCATTTTATTATTTTTTTGAAGTTTTATTTAAATTCCAGTTAGTTAAACATTGGGGTACATGTGCCTCTATGCATCAGCACTCCTGTATCCCTTGGGTAAATTCCTAGCAGTGCTATTGCTGTGTCATAGGGTAGATCTATTTTTAATTTTTTGAGGAACCTCCACACTGTTTTCCAATGTTTATAGCAGTACTTTCAACAATAGCCAGCCAAATTATGGAAAGAGCCTAAATGTCCATCAACTGATGAACGGATAAAGAAGATGTGGTTTATATATACAATGGATTACTACTTGGCAATGAGAAAGAATGAAATCCTGCCATTTGCAGCAACATGGAGGGAACTGGAGGGTAATATGCTAAGTGAAATAAGTCAGTCACAGAAAGACAGATATCATGTTTTCACTCATATATGGATCTTGAGAAACTTAACAGAAGACCATGGGGGAAGGGAAGGGGGAAAAATAGTTACAAACAGAGAGGGAAAGAGGCAAACCATAAGAGACTCTTAAATACAGAGAACAAACTGAGGGTTGATGGGGGGTGGGGGAGAGGGGAAAGTGGGTGATGGACATTGAGGAGGGCACCTGTTGGGATGAGCCCTAGGTGTTGTATGGAAGCCAATTTGACAATAAATTATATTTTAAAAATAATAAATTCCAGTTAGTTAACATACAGTGTATTATTAGTTTCAGGTGTACAATATAGTGATTTAACACTTCCATACAACACCCAGTGCTCATCATAAGTGCACTCCTTAATCCCCATCACCTATTTTACCCATCTTCCCACCCACCTCCCTTCTAGTAACCATCTGTTTGTTCTCTACAGTTAAGAGTCTGTTTCTTGGTTTGCCTCCCTCTCTTTTTTTTTTCTCCTTTGCTCATTTGTTTTGTTTCTTAAATTCCATTAATCATATGTTGGATGGATTGTTTCCATAATTTGGCTCTTTTAAATAATGGGGCTATAAACATTGAGTACATGTTTCCCTTTGAGTTAGTGTTTTTGTATTCTTTGGGTAAATACCTAGTACTACAATTGCTGGGTTGTAGGATAGTTCTATTTTTACCTTTTTGAGGAACCTCCATATTGTTTTCCGGAGTGGCTGCACCAGTTTATATTCCCACCAATGGTATAATAGGGTTCCCCTTTCTCCACATCCTCGCCAGCGCCTATTGTATCTTGTGTTGTTTATTTCAGCCATTCTGACAGGTATAACATGATATCTCATTGTGACTTGTTTTATATTTTCCTGATGATGAGTGATATTGAGCATCTTTTCATGTTGGCCATCTGTATGTCTTTGGAAAAATGTTTATTCATGTCTCTGGCCATTTTTTAAATTGGGTTATTTGTTTTTTGAGTGTTGAGTTTTATCAGTTCTTTATATATTTTGGATACTACCCCTTATCAGATATGTCATTTACAAACATCTTCTCCCATTTTGTCTGTTGCCTTTTAGCTTTGTTGATGGTTTCCTTCACTGTGCAGAATTTTTTTATTTTGTTATAGTCCCAATAGTTTATTTTTGCTTTTGTTTCTCTTGCCTCTGGAGACATATCTAGGAAGAAGTTGCTGCAGCTGAGGTCAAGGAGGTTACTGCTTGTGTTCTCTTCTAGGATTTTTATGGTTTCAAGTCTCACAGGTAGGTCTTTCATCCATTTTGAATTAATTTTTGCGTATGGTATAAGAAAGTGGTCCAGTTTCATTCTTTTGCATGTTGCTGTCCAGTTTTTCCAACACCATTTGTTGAAGAGACTTTTTCCCATTAGATATTCTTTCCTGCTTCGTTGAAAATCAATTGACCATGTAATGTGGGTTTATTTACAGATGTTCTATTCTGTTCTATTGATCTATGTGCCTGTTTTTGTGCCAGTACCGTACTGTTTTGATCACTACAGCATTGCAATACAACTTGAAGTCCGGAAATGTTATGCCTCCAACTTCACTTTTCTTTTTCAACGTTGCTTTGGCTATTCAGGGTCTTTTGTGGTTCCATACAAATTTTAGGACTGTGTATTCTGGCTCTGTGAAAAGTGCTATTGATATTTTGATAAGGATAGCATTAAATGTGTAGAATGCTTTGGGTAGTATAGACATTCTAACAATGTTTGTTTTTCTGATCCATGAGCCTGGAATGCTTTTCCACTTTTTTCTATTATCTTCAATTTCTTTCATTAATGTTTTATAGTTTTCAGAGCACAGGTCTTTCCCCTCCTTAGTTAGGTGGGGACCTAGGTATCTCATGGTTTTTGGTGCAGTTGTAAACGGGACCAATTCCTTAATTTCTCTTTCTGCTGCTTCATTATTGGTGTATAAAAATGCAACAGATCTCTGTACATTGATTATGTATCCTGTGACTTCACTGAATTCATTTATCAGTTCTAGCAGTTTTTTGATGGAATCTTTCAGATTTTCTATATATAGTATCATGTCAACTGCAAATAGTGAAAGTTTGATTTCTTTCTTGCTGATTTGGATGCCTTTTATTTCTTTTTGTTGTCTGATTACTGTGCCTAGGACTTCCAGTCCTATGTTAAATAACAGTGGTGAGAGTGGATATCCCTGTCTTGTTCCTGACTATAGAGGAAAAGCTCTCAGTTTTCCCCATTAAGGATGATATCAGCTGTGGGTTTTTCATATACGGTCTTTATTATGTTGAGATATGTTCCCTGTAAACCTATTTTGTTGAGGGTATTCATCATGAATAAGTCCATTAAAATTTTTTAATGTTTATTTATTTTTGAGATAGAGAGAGAGAGAGCAGGGGAGGGGCGGAGAGAGAGGGAGACACAGAATCAGAAGCAGGATCCAGGCTCTGAGCTGTCAGCACAGAGCCTGATGCGGGGCTTGAACTCACAGACTGCGACATCATGACCTGAGCCGAAATTGGGTGCTTACCCAACTGAGCCACCTAGGCACTCCTGGGTAATTCCATTTTAGAGATGAGGGACTGAACACAATTTGAAACAAGCCTCAAAGGTAATCTCAAAGAGAAAATGCTACTTGAGTGACATGAAAACTATGGATGGGTTGCAGAAGTGTTTACAACATAGCTGAATAAAGAGGAGGAAGAAGAAGAGGAGGGGAAAAAATGGAAAGGAAATGAGCTAGAAGCAGACACATGATCTGAGTCCTATGCCCAAAATCTACATTGAGCCATTATTCTCAGCTTGAAGCATCCTGTATGATAGCCCCCACAGCCCTATATCCAAGGAGCAGAGAGTAGCGTGAAACTTTTATTGTCTTGCTCGCCCACACATAGAACCAGCCTCAAGAAGGAAGAATAGTCTCTTGTATACAAACTTCTAGGCACAGCCAGGCTAGCATCATTTTAACAAACTCTTGGGTAAACATATCCAGGTCATTATCCATAGTTGTACTGCCTCTTTATTTATTTATTTTGATCAGCTGAATCCTCAAATCCTACCCTCTATTCTCCATTGCCATCATTACTTAGGCTCCTGAAGAGCCCCAGATGCCATTCAAGTGTTATAAACAGAATTTAGCCTGAAGGCAAAATACACTAGGATTTGCATTTCAGATTTACTGGCTAAGAGACTTCAAGCAGATGACTTCTTATACTAATAACGATCTTATCTGCCAAATGGAGAAGATAATGTCTTTTTTATAGGGATACCACATTGAACAGTGTTTAAAAGTTCAGTCACTGGACTCTGACATCCATTTGAGAATGTTTCCACCTTTGATAAATTGCCTAATTTCAGCAAGGCTTAATTTCATTGTCTGTAAAATGAGGATAAGGCTAATAGCACTTATGTCACAGAATGGTTAAAAGAATCGAATGAGATACTATATATGAAACACTTGACATATTCCCTGACAAATAGTGATCAACAAATATTGGCTTTTATTATTATTACTGGAGATCAGTGATAAGCCTGGCACAGTGTAGCTGACCGATGCATGCTAACTAGCCTTATTAGGATACACGTGGCAAGCTTTGAATAGTTTATATTGCACATTATTTTCCCCAAACTGCCACTCTTAAGTATGTATTCAGTGATGAAAGGCTGGCTTTCTAGTTATTTTCTCTGTTGATAAACAAACCTCTATCTAGAGATATAGACTCGTGGTGTGGGGAACATCTCAAGCAAGCCCAAATGCTGCCTTGTACTCCTATAAGATCTGGCTGGGAAGTGAGGAGTGGGTTGATTTTCGTCCCCTCGGAATGCATGTCCACCAGATCCTCAGAACATGACCTTATCTGAAAGTAGAGTCTTTGCAGGGATGATGTAAGTAGTTAATATAAGGTTATATTGAATTAGGGTACTCCCTAAATCTAATGACTAGGGTCTTTATAAGAAGGCCATGTGACCACAGAAACAGAGATTGGAGCAGTGCTTCTATAAGCCAAGGAACACCAGGGATTGCCAGCAATCTCCAGAAGCTACAAGAGAGGCAGGGGACAGATTCTGCTTGAGAGATTCCAGAAAGACCCAACCCTGCCAACATTTTGATTGTGAACTTCTGGTTTTGAGAAACGATCAAGTTTGTGTAATTTGTTAGGATAACCCCCAGAAACTAATACATGAGGGACCTCTAACCAAAAGTGCAATAAGGGTTACACATCTCTTCTCTCCAGGCAGAGGCAGCAAGGAGTGGTGCAGAGGATGTATATTTGGGGGTCCTGAATGTATCCAGACAAACATAAGACCTCCAAAAGTGGGCCCCAGAAGACACAGCAATGGTAGGTGCATGTTCTGTTATATCAGTGGCCCCTTAGGCAACTGAGGGTAGTTCTGTGCCATTAGGAGTGGGTGCTAGGGCACAAAAGGGCAAAGAAGTAGAACCACATTGATATGCAGAGATTGGGCTACGCCAATACTCAAGGGTGACCTACCAGACAGATTCAGAGGCTGGGGCATCTCAGGCAACATTAACTCCTTTTAAGTGTATAGCCAAAGATATGGCACCATTCCTTGCTGCCTCTGCCTGGAGAGAAGAGATGTGTAACCCTTATTGCACTTTTGGCTAGAGGTCCCTCATGTATTAGTTTCTGGGGGTTACCCTAACAAATTACACAAACTTGATCGTTTCTCAAAACCAGAAGTTCACAATCAAAATGTTGGCAGGGTTGGGTCTTTCTGGAATCTCTCAAGCAGAATCTGTCCCCTGCCTCTCTTGTAGCTTCTGGAGATTGCTGGCAATCCCTGGCGTTCCTTGGCTATATACCTCTTATACTGCAAAGACAACACTGATACCAGAAGTACCTGAGGAGCTTTGCAAAAGTTCTGCAGCTCTGAAATAGGGACTGAAATTTGTGTTTTGAAAAGCCTTTCCTGGTAGATTGATACAGAGCCAGGATTGAGAGAAGTAGCTAGTTCAATTAATGTTAGTTACTAATACGCCAGAATAAGTAAAGGATGACCAGTCCATCATAAATGAGCAGCTGAATGATCAAGTGTGCCTTCAATACTGTAACATTTCAGGCCACGTGGAGGTATGGAGACATCAGGCATTGTGTGAACCCAATGTGAAGGGGGAACAGGAAACCTGGGGGCTGGAGGGGCATCAGTGTCCTCTGGCTGCAGAGCACGTCTTGGCTGAGCCCTGGCTCCTCGGCGATTTTTCATCCTGGAATGGTAATAGTCAATGGTAGCCCATATTTCTGTAGTACTTTTTGAGTTTGTAAGGCATTTTTGTAACAGTTATGTTAATTGTCCACTCTGTTTATCCTAGGATGTAATATTGTAAGTATTTATAGCTTAACTCTGATGAAGAGAAAACGGAAGATCATTTGCTGGTAAATCGCCATGCGGAGATGTAGAATGTGAATTCCACTAGTGGAAGCAATATTGCAGATGTGCTGATTTATCAAGACAAACTTATTGAAAGGTCAATACATAAGCTTTCGTTAATTTTTTTTTTTTTTAACTGTCTAAGGGGTTTATTAGTTTAGGGAACTGAACGGTTGCTGCCTCCAAGTCTCCTCCCTACCCTGGCCGACCTGGGCACAGACAAGTCCGTGTACAGTATAGCGTGTTGCCGCCACCTAGTGGTGAAGATGGCATTTAACCATTGTTAATGGACTAAAAAAATCTCTTGAAGAGAGGACAATAAGTAAAGTTGGATTCTCAAACTCACTTTGAAAACAATCTAGACTTCTCCTCTGGCCCTCCAAACAAACACACCCTGATACATCTTTCTGATAAGTTTACATACTATATAATCGGCTATTTTTTAACATTGGCACACCAGTGCTCCTGTTTCGTTTCCTCTATTCACATCCTATAATTTTTCCTTTTTTTTTTTTTTTAAAACAGAAACAAACTATCACCTTAACCTCTCCACATTTGTGAAATAGCTAATGTGAATATGCAAATGATAGAGAATGCTCTTTCATCCTTTTTTATGAGCACTTATACAGCTGATGTGCAGCACTTCTCCCAATGAATGCAATCTTTCTTCTCAGAGCCAGAAGAACAATTCTGAAGCTCTCTATTCTGGGTTCTTACAGAGCCAGATCTCACCTTTAGAGAGATCACGTGATAGGAGTTGATAGTAATTAAAACCACAAGCTGGAAAAAGTAAAATTTGTCGTCTCCCCTTGTCTGTTCTGTTGATTGATGATCTGCAGTGAGGTTATCCATCCTAAATTTCCCGAGGAACTCAATAAACATTTCTACTGTCTTTCCCTTTTATTCAAATAAGGAGACAGAAATGTGACAAATAGCTCATTCATGTAAGTCTGAATTTTGCAAGGCTGTCAGCATTCTCAAGCTGAAAACACAGCATTTCTTTTGGTTCTTCTACACGTGGGATCATTTCTGCCACTAGCTCTCTGCGGAACGTGCTCACCAAAGCTGTGTTTCTATTGGAAACACTTGAAACGGACACTAAGATTGCTTCTAATTTACACACACACACACACACACACACGCACAACCATTGATTCCCTTGCTACTGTATCTTGTTGAAAAGATCTGTGGCCCTAGGATCACCTTGTACTGGGTTAAGTGGTGGCCCCCTGAAAGATGTGTCCTTATACTAGTCCCTGGGAACCTGTGTATGTATTCTTATTTGGGAAAGGGTCTTTACATGTATAATTAACTTAAGTATCTCATGATAATTTTGCAAAGCTGTCAGCAAAGCTGTCCTAAATCCAATAACAAATCACCTCAGAAGTACAAGCTAAGGAATACAAGCTAAGGCCACTAAAAGCTGAAAGAGGCAAAGAAAGACTCTTCTTCCAGGTAATTCTAATGTTGAGAATGTGTGAATCTGAAGTATCAATAGGAAAGCCACCTTCTGTCTGGCCCCAATGAAGGTGGGTAGGACCTGGACTGAGGACACGGGACAGATGGTCAGCACAGTGACCTCTGGCATGCATGCGCGCGCGCGCGCGCGTGTGTGTGTGTGTAGGAATGGGTAGATACATGTAGATAAGGTGCTGGGACATATCAGGAGGGTGTAGGGTAAGGATTATACTGGTCATCAAGGAGCCAGGAAATGCCAAATTCAGTTTCATGTTTTCCTCATTTCAACTCTCCTGTTCTTCCCCACCCTTGGGTCATGTTTTGTTGAATGTTACCCCCTACTTTCTGTGCACTGGGGAATTGGTGAAGATGTGATAGCTTCTTAGACAAGAGCAAAGCCTTTGAGCCAGGATACCTGGGAATGAATTCTGATGTAGATACTTTCTAGCCGTGTGACAAAATTACATAAACTTTTGCTGCCTCAGTTTTCTCCTCTGTAAAACAATGTAAAAAACAATGCCATCCTCCTAGGGCTCTGTGAAGAATAAAAATAAAGTGCTTAGGATAGAAGTTGATCCCTAGAAAGTGTGATAGTGATCACTTTTTAAGTAGTACTGAGAATATCCACACTCAGTGTGGAACCCAATATGGGCCTCAGTCCCTCAGCTGTGAGATCATAACCTGAGCTGAAATCAAGAGTCGGATGCTTAACCGACTGAGGCACCCTAGAAATCTTCTTCTGTAGAAAACTTCTTGCTTCTAATCCAAGGGTGTGCCATCTTACAATAGGAATGACTCTGCAGAGTAGGTACAATAGATGTCCAGTGTTTGTTGAATTAATGAATTTTACAATTTTTATAAAACAATTTTATAATTGTTTATCTTGCAATGGGGTATACCTGAAAACTTATTGGCTGCATAGCATAATTTTTGCATCTGCTGATTTTAGATTTCTTCTTTAATAACTTTAAATAACTATATTCTTAAGACATAGATCAGATTAGAAACTATATAGAACATGCTTATTCTGTGAGATGTATTTCTTTTTTCCATCTTTCATCCATCTGCAAATTTTCATTTTTATCAAGTCATTTTCTGAATGCTGTGAAGAAATGTGTAATGTCATTACAATTATAGATATCAATAGCATGAAAGAATGCAATAAATCTCTTTATTTAGTAACCTCAATTAAAATATGCTATTTTTCAGAGGCCAATGCCAGTTAGAGGGGGCACACAGGGAAAAGGAATCTAGGGTGGCCAAGTGTGGAGAAGCTATACTAGGATCTGAGGCTGCTGATGGGTGGGAAGAATTTTAGCATGTGGTAAATATGGCATTGATGGATATGGCTAAACATGGGCTCCAGTTGAGTGGAAAGTTTGTATAATCAGGACGGGGCTGACGATATAAGAGTGATAGGTTGAATTATTGTGAATCCTGTTGAGAATAATTCAGATTTGGTTTACACAGAGGAATAGAAAAAAAATTAATTGTAATTGGCAAATAGTGCCATGACAATGAACAAATCCCAGATAGTTTTCTTGAAAGACTTCATGTTCCTTGTCATCAAGATTTTGAAAGCAGAAATACAATTTTACCACTGTAATATAAAAATGGAGACAATTAGTACATAAGGCCTCCTGAACAACATTTCAATAGCCAGTGCATTATGATATGGACAGAGTTAAGCTGTACTATTTTCTTTTTTTGTTTGTGTTTTGTTTTGAAAAGTATTTTTAATGTTTATTCATTTTTGAGAGAGAGAGAGAGAGACAGAGTAAGAGCAGGAGAGGGGCAGAGAGAGAGGGAGACACAGAATCTGAAGCAGGCTTCAGGCTTCAAGCTGTCAGTAGAGAGCCCGATGCAGGGCTTGAACTCACAAACCGTGAGATCATGCCCTGAGCCGAAGTCAGATGCTCAACTGACTGAGCCAAAGCTGTACTATTTTCTAAGACTCTTTGTAGATTCATCCTATATCTAATAGATTGGTTTTATATCTAATCTGAGACAATGGCCTAATGTAATAAATAGTATCCTTACTTTACAGATGGGGAAACAGGTTCAGGGAGGTTAGGAAAATAGCTCATAACATAGTGAATGACGAAGCTGGGATTTGAATCCAGGAGTTGAATCCAAGTGTCCTGAATCCAGAGAGCTTTTACTTTTTCCATTACACAATCCTACCAAGCACCTCCTAGTTTATAATTTTTCAGACATTTATAAGTTATAGACCCTACATTTATTATTTTTGATCACCTTACCCTTTTCATTTCTTCACAGCATTTGTAAAATTTTATATTTGTATTTCTATGTGTCATATATACACATACACAAATACATACATATACATCCCCAGCCCCCCAACACACACAGTTGACCATTATTTGTATGCTGGAGCAGGACCAAAGTTTCTTCCTGAGGAAAATTCTGGCTTTGACCATTTATTCCTATGAGTCACCTCAACTAAGGGATGGGTGGCCTGCTGCCTGGATGTGAGTATCACATAACTCTTCAGTTTCCACAACTGGATATGTATCCTACGTCTGGTTGTTTTCCCTAATTGCACATGGGCCTGCCCTTGGTCAGTGATACCAGCATCAGAGAAAGCAGAAGAATCTCAAGGTAGAAAGATAGACTTGTCATGCCCTATTTTTACAGAACTTTTCTTCTTTTGCCTAAGACTGCTACAATAACCACAAAATCAATAGTCCCTACCTCCTAAGGCCTAAAATGGATATTGACTCTTATTCTTTGAGTCTTCCCTTCCCTTAGCACTTGTCACTCAAGGATTTGTGAAGGCATTCTTGCACATCAAATCAATCATAGAAATTTTCAAAACAGGTGTCCTCAAGTTTTAATGCAGTTTAAAAATCCTTGGAGGGGCACCTGAGTGGCTTGGTCGATTAAGGGTCTGATTCTTGATTTCGGCTCAAGTCATGATCTCAAGGTTGGTGAGTTTAAGCCCACATGGGGCTCTGTGCTAACAGCCTGGAGCCTGCTTGAGAGTCTCTCTCTCTCTCTCTCTCTCTCTCTCTCTCTCTCTCTCTCAATCTCAAAATAAGTAAACATTAAAAAAAAAGTCCTTGTAGGGGTACCTGGGTGGCTCAGTCAGTTAAGCGTCCAACTTCAGCTCAGGTCATGGTCTCATGGTTCGTGGATTTGGGCCCCACATTGGGCTCTGAGCTGATAGCTCAGAGCATGGAGCCTGCTTTGAATTCTGTGTCTTCCTCTCTCTCTGTGTCTCAAAAGTGAATAAACATTAAAAAAAAGTCCTTGGAGCTATCGTTCAGGAAGATATGCCTGGAAATGAAGACTTCTGCATTCTAGACTTAATTACACCCCTCCCCTTTTTCCTAGATGATAAGGAAAACAATGTAAAGGGAATATCTCAAGACACTAAAGAAGTGAGTGATTAGAAGAGAGTACCTAATCATTGCTTATGTAATTTTATGGGGAAAATGGAAAATACAAATATTTTTGCTTGAAGATTTATTAGGCTTAGACCCCCTAATTTGAACATTCTGTATTAGAAAGACACAAATCTAGAGGAAATCGAAAAATACTTGATTCAGGTATAAAATGGTAACAAAATGGAAACTAACTTTGTGATAATTTAGGAATAGAGTATCCATAGGTTAGAAATATAAGAATAGAAGTTATCTAAGAAAATAACACTGATTATATATTGTTATTTTAATTTCAGTACAAACTGCAGCCCCTTCTTCTTGTTTAGAAATAAAATGTATCCTATCAATACACATCTCTTTCCTGAATGATGCAAGTCAATTCGTTCCTATTTTTTTTCCTGTGTCCAATACATGAGTTCTCAGTGGGTCCAGATTAATCTTGTAGGCCATACAATCAGACACAAGTGTAAGGTTACTATCTTTGCTCTTGAAACTTAAACAAAAAATTTAAACAAAAATGTGCAAAAAGATGGGATTTTGTATTGGGTTACATTTTTACATTTCCAGGAAGACTAGTTACTAATAAGGCTGCTAAGATGTTTTTAGTTTTAGAAACATTTACTTATGCTGGAAAAATAAGTTTAATTACATTTCTGGTTTTGTTTAAAAGATTAATAGACAGTTGGCTCTCAAACATTAGTGGGCATTAAAAATCTCCTGGGATTGGGGGAATCCTGCTTAAAATGGAGATTTCAAGGCTCTGTTCCCAGGAATTTTGACTCAGTAAGTCTGAGGAGTGGGACCTAGAAAACTACATTTTTAAAAGCTTTAATTGAAATATACTATGCAGATAGAAAAATGCCTGTATCATTGGGGTATAGCTCAGAGAATTTTCACAAACTGAACCCACACTTGTAACCAGCACTCAGTTCAACAACCAGAATGTTCCAGTACGTAGAAGACTTCTTGTGCTTCTTTCTCTTGCTCTCCCCTCACAGGAATAACTGTTATACTCACTTCTGACTTGTTAGATTAGTTTTGTCCATTAGCTTTGTCTGTTTAGCTCTTGTATTTCACGCAAATGGAAAGCTGTATAATTTATATTCTTTTGATTCTGACTTCTCTCAGTCAACATTATGTCCGTGAGATTCATCCATATTGTTGTGTATAATCGTAGGCCATTCATTTGCCTTGCTGTATGGTATTCCATTGTGTGACCATACCACAATTTACGTATTCATTTATTTTTGTTAGGTATTTGGGTAGTTTCCAGTTTGGGCTATTAAAACTGGTACTGCTATAGACATTGCTGTTTGAATCTTTTGGTCAATTTGAGTGCCTTTCTTTGGAGATATACCTTGGAGTAGAATTTCTGAGTCACGGAGATAATCAAAATTTCGCATTTAGTAGATACTACTAGAAAATCCTCCAAAGTGGTAATACCAATTTATATTCCCACCAGAGAGTATGAGACATACAGTTATTCCACATCCTCACCAACACTAGGTATTATCTACTTTTTTCATTTTAGCTATTCTAGTGATTGTATAAAAGAAGCTGCATTGTTAACACACTCCCCTCCCACTTGATTCTGATGTGGAGGGCGTGTGAACTTCGAAACACACTTATCTAGCTGTCACATATTAGGCTGAATGGGGCTAACAGATATGATTTTTTTGCCTACATTTTTTCTCTAAAGACCAGTCTTGCATTCTTGAGTTTACTGTGGTCCATACCACTCCGTCTCATTTTGTGTTCTACGTGGTTCGTTCACACATTTATATTGCCAGCCCAGCTCACATAGCCATTTTAAGGTTAACTCTTGAAGACATTATGAATCAATCAACAAGCTATTAATTTAAAAGCATCTGTGTGCAGGAGTGCATGGGTGGCTCTGTCAGTTAAGTGTCCGACTATTGATCTCAGCTCAGGTCTTGATTTCAGGGTAGTGAGTTCAAGCCCCACGTTGGGCTGTGTGCTGGGCATGAAGCCTACCAAAATAAATACGTAAATGAATAAATGCATGCATGCATGCATGCATGCATGCATGAATGAATGAATGAATAAATAAATAAATAAATAAATAAATCTATGTGCAAGACACTTTGTATGCTAAGTGCCTCTTGATCTTCAAAGAAATAATCTAAAAAGTCTCCTTCCTGAAGAAATTTATAATCTAGTTGGATAGACAAGGTATCAATATAGAAAAGCAAATAACATTAAAAAGAGTTTGCAACTACCATAGTAAGTGCTTATTTGCAATGTAATTTATTGAACCATTATTTTTTAAACTGCCATGTAAAGGAGCTGTTTGTAGCTCACCAGACGGCAAGAGGCCATGTGGTCTAGAACCAAAACATCCACTCATCAGCCAACTCCTAGGCTCTAGAAATCAGGGCGAGGCCCTGAGGGATCTTCTAGTCCAGCCCAGCTTTGAGCTGGATGTAGCCACATGAGTGAGCCCAGGTGAAACTGGCAGAACCTCCTAGTCGACCTACAGGATTATGAGAAAAATATAACTTGTTGTTGCTTTTAGCCACTAAAGTTTTAGGGTAGTTTCTAAAGCAGCGGTAAACAAGTGAAACACATGCTAACACATGTGATAGTAAGTGCAGAAAGCAAATTGCACAACAGTATTTATAATATGATTCCTACCCCTCCACCTGCCTCTGGCTACCACCAATCTGTTCTTGGTTATCTATGAGTTCAGTTATTTTTTTTTAAGATTCCACATATAAGTGAGATCATACAGTATTTGTCTTTCCCTGACATTTCATTTATCATAATGCCCTCAAATTCCAGCCATGTTGTTGCAAATGGCAGAATTTCGTTCTTTTTTATGGCTGAATTATATTCCATTCTATCTATATACCTTACTTTCTTTATATAGTCATTCATTAATAGACCATTGGGTTGCTTCGATGTCTTGGCTATTGTAAATAGTGGTAAATATTTATTGTAAATAACGAGCATGTGTGTATATATCTTTTTTCTTCATCAGTATTGACATTTTATGAGTTCCAAGACTAAACATAGAATTGAAGAAAATTTTTAATCTTTAATAACTTTTGATTATATATACAAATATTAATTCAATAAAAAATTAACTCAAAAAAGGTTATATATATATAATTATATATATAATCTTATTTGACTCAAAAAATATATATAATTATATATATATAATCTTTTTTGAGTTAATTTTTTAGTTTACTTTGCATAAATACCCAGAAGTAGACTTTCTGGATCATACAGAAGTTCTATTTTTAATTTTTGGAGAAGCCTCCATACCGCTTTCCATAGTGACTACACCAATTTATCTTTCTACCAACAATGCACAAAGTTCCCTTTTCTACACATCCTTGCCAATACTTGTCCTTGTATTTTTTATAATAGCCATGCTACAGATTTGAGGTTATATCTCATCATGGTTTTGATTTGCATTTCCCTGATTAGTGATGTTGAACAGCGTTTCATGTAAGTATGTATGTCTTCTTTGGAAAAATGTCCGCTCAGATCCTCTGCTCATTTTTAATTGGAGTGTTTGGGTTTTTTTGCTATTGAGTTTCTTTGTGTATTTTGGATCTGAATCCATTATTAGGCATATGACTTGCAATATAGCCTCCCATTCTGTAAGTTTTAATTTTTTCTTTTAATTTTTTGATGGTTTCCGTTACTGTGCAGAAGCGTTTTAGTTTGATGTAGTCTCATTTGTCTATTTTTGCTTTTTTGGCCTTTGTTTTTGGTGTCATATCCAGAAAATCATTGCCAAGGCCAATGTTGACAAGTTTCTTCCCTATATTATCTTGTAGGAGTTTTATGGTATCAGTTCTTATGTTTAAGTCATTGACCCATTTTGAGTTAATTTTTGTGAGTCATGTAAGACAGGGATCCAATTTAATTGTCATACATGTATTTATCCAAGTTTTCCAGCACCATCTTCAAGAGACCATCCTTTCCCCATTTGGTGTGTTTGACTTCTTTGTCAAATATTAGATGATTGTATATGTGGGAGTTTAATTCTGGGCCCTCTCTTCTGTTCCCTTGGTTTATGTGTCTATTTTTATGCTAGCGTCATACTATTTTTATTACTAAAGCTTTGTAGTATAGTTTGAAGTCAGTAGTGGGATACCTCTGTGTTTGTTATTGTTCTGTAGGATTGCTTTGGCTATCTAAGGTTTTTTGTCGTTCCACACAAATTTTAAGATCGTTTTTTTCTATTTCTTGAACATTGTTTCTTTCAGTCTTCATGGAAACCTTATCTAGTAGGTTTTATTATCCTTTATCCAATGAAGGTCTAATGCAAAGAGAAGTTATATAATTTTATAAGGCCAAACGTCTAGTACAAGGCAGAGTAGGATTCAAATTAACATTTACCTGACTATAAAACCCATGCTATTAATTACTAAATATGCTTCTTTCTCACAGCTCTTATTCTGGCCTGTAGTAAGCCTGTTGAATTGTATCATCTGCAGCCTTGAATCAAATTCAGCACGTCATAGTAACACCTAATCTTGCATACTTCTTTACTGTCTGTGGAACATTTTCACATCCATCACTTATTTTGGCTGATACCGTGAATCACTCTACAGGGACCTGAGCAACATTTACTTCCTGCATGAACCAGAAGCTGTGAATATGAGTGTTAGTTCAATAAGTCTGAGTTAGAATGCCAACTCTGACAAGGTCTGTGTGACCTTGTCCAGCTCTCTGAATTTGTCTGGGTCACAGATGTCTTTTTTTTTTTTATAAAATTTTTTTTAGTGTTTATTCATTTTTGAGAGACAGAGAGAGACAGAGCATGAGCAGGGAAGGGGCAGAGAGAGAGGGAGACACAAAATCCGAAGCAGGCTCCAGGCTCTGAGCTGTCAGCACAGAGCCCGACGCGGGACTCGAACTCACGAACTGTGAGATCGTGACCTGAGCCGAAGTCGGGCACTCAACCAACTGAGCCACCCAGGCGCCCCTGGGTCATAGATGTCCCAGTAAGCTGGTATATTAAATAATGCGTGCATGTGATATACTTAGTTCTGACTTTAACTCAGATGTTTGCTCAGCAAGGTTTTTGCTCAGGTTCCCTGTCCCTATTTTCTACTGTACCCTGCCCTGTCCTTCCCGTCCCCCATCTCCACCAAAGTAGCTAGAGCAGGAGACATTTGGGATTGGGAGAAACCTCTGCCCACGGCTTTAACAAGATCAATGCAGTCTCAAAACTTATGGAGTAGACCTTGGGGGAAGAAGGTTGTGGTCTAATAAATACACATTATTTAATATACTAACTTACACACAAAACATCAACATCGAATGGCAAAGTGCCTAAGCCCAAAGTCGCATATAGCTGGCGGTCAGAGCTCCTGTGCAAGGCCCAATGGCCCTGCTCTTTACTATGTGGAATTCTCAGTATACAGAGACAGCTATGAGTCACACAAAACCCTGCACCGCCCTCAGGAGGCACTTTCAGAGCTACAGGCACACAGCTTTATCGATTCTTACTGCCTGAGCAGAGTCAAGACCCCATGGTCTGGCAGTGGCTCAGTGTCCACTAGTCAGGAGTAACAACACTGGGTTTGGAATCACTTTAACATGTTTGCTATCAGGGCAAATAATTTCATCTCTCTGGGTGTCAGTTTCCTATTCTCTACAATGTACATAGTAATACTTATTTCATAAAGTATCTTAAAGATTAGATGCCATGATGGAGATGAAAAGTTTGGCACAAATTAAGGATCATAAATGGCGGCTATTCACCGTGCATTTCGTTCTCTCTCCTCCACTTGCTCTGGGAAAGCAGACTTCCTCAGTCTGAACCAAGAGCGGCACGCTCCCCCGGCAAAAACCTCTGTGCTTTTCCTTGCTTC
Organism: Acinonyx jubatus; assembly: GCF_027475565.1. NCBI lineage: Eukaryota > Metazoa > Chordata > Mammalia > Carnivora > Felidae > Acinonyx > Acinonyx jubatus. The sequence continues at coordinate 119,786,182 of NC_069382.1, read as the reverse complement.
GTTTCTCCTTGTCCGTTACTAATTGGCTCTCCCCCCTCTCTGTCTCCTCTCTGCCTGTTTCTGTCACTGCCTGTCCTTTTACTGTCTCTTTCATTATCCTGTTAAGGCCTTTCCTCCCTTTTCCCCTGTCCTGCCTTTCTCAGACTTCACCCACCTTTATGCTATTATCAGATTTTTCTCTAGGACGTTCCCTTTTCAACTAACCACCATGCAGTATGTGCTGAGCTGCTGTGTGCAAATCACAGGGAGGAGTAGGAAGATGAGGAGGACACAGGCCCCAGTGCTCAGAGGCTCCCATCTAGTGTGGAAGAGAGATGCACACTCCAGCCTGCCCCAGCCTGGCCCACCCACCCACTCACTCTGGGGCGGGCCTACTGCCCTCCTCAGGCAACTCCTTCACTCTCTCCTGGTCAGCAGGTTATATGTCATTCTGTCCAGTCTCTTTCCCCTTTGTCACAAGACTGTTCAAAACATACCTGTTCTATGTCACATTAACTTTTTATCCCTTCCAAGGCCTTTTTTTAAAGTTTTATTTATTTATTTTGAGAGAGAGCATGGGAGAGGGGCAGAGAGAGAGGGAACGAGAGAATCCCAAGTAGGCTCTGCACTGTCAGCATGGAGCTCAATATGGGGCTCCATCCCATGAACTGTGAGATCATGACCTGAGCCAAAATCAAGAGTTGGACGCTTAACCCACTGAACCACCCAAGATCTTAGCTAGCTTCCAAGATCTTAACTAGCTAATCTAATGAGATAATTTTCTGTAGTGTGCTCCCAAGACAGGGTGAAATGAGAGGACCCATTTCTCTGGAATCTTCCCATTTGTCCAAAGTAGGGATTATATATTTTCATACAAGGGAATATTATTCATCCTTAAATTTTTTAAATGTTTAATTACTTTTGAGAGAGAGAGAGAGAGAGAGAGAGGCAGAGAGATGGAGACACAGAATCCAAAGCAGGCTCTAGGCTCTGAGCTGTCAGCATAGAGCCCTATGAGGGGCTTGAACTGATGAACTGTGAGCTCATGACCTGAGCTAAAGTTGGACACTTAACCGACTGAGTCACCCAGATGCCCCTATTCAACCTTAATAAGAGATATCCTGCTATATGTGACATTGTGGATGAGACTAGAGGACATCATGCTAAGTAAAATAAGTCCGTCACAGAAGGACAAATATTGCTGTTCCACTCTGTGAGGTCTCTTAAAAAATCAAACTCACAGAAGCAGAGTAGAAGGGTGGTTGCCAGGAGCTGCAGGGAGGAATGAGTGAGAAGTTGTTACTCAGTGGGTATAAAACTTCAGTTACGAAAGACAAGTAAGTTCCAGAGAACTTCTGTACAACATGGTGCCTATGGTTAATAATACTACTATATTGTGCACTTAAAAATCTGTTAAAAGTGTATTTCTCATATTAAATGTTCATACCATGAAAACAACAACCACAAAAATGGAATGAGGAAACTTTTGGGGGTGATGGATACGTCTGGTACTCTAATTGTGATGTTGGTTTAATGGGTATCTGTTATGTCCAGACTCCTCAGATTATATACATTATATATGTGCAGGCTTTTTGTATATCAATTATACTTCAACAGAGCTGTCATAAAAATCCATAATCCCTACCTTGGGCAAGTCATATCTCAGCTTGTGCCAAATGCAATATGACATCTTGTGTTGAATATTGAAACAGAACGAGAGGATATTAGTGGGAAAACTGTTGAAATCCAAGTGAAATCTGAAGTTCAGTTAATAATAATGTACTAATGTTGGTTTCTTGGTTCTAACAAATGTACCACAGTCGTGGAAGATTAGGGGAAACTGGACAAAGGCTATACAGGAACATTATGTGCTATCTTTGCAATTTTTCTATGTATCTAAAATTATTCCAGGGGCGCCTGGGTAGCTCAGTAGGTTGAGTGTCTGACTTCGGCTCAGGTCGTGATCTCATGGTTGACCAGTTAGAGCCTCACGTTGGGCTCTGTGCTGACAGCTCGGAGCCTGGAGCCTGCTTCAGATTCTGTGTGTGTGTCTCCCTCTCTGCCCCTCCCCCGCTTATGCGCGGTCTCTTTCTGTCTCAAAAATACAATAAGCATTTAAAAAATAAAAAAACAAATGAGTAAAATAAAATTATTCCAAAATAAAAATTAATAAGAATTATTAAAATTATGAAACCTTTAAAAGTTAACTCACTATTTCCTTACTCTCAGATGAAAACTATGGTAAAGATAATAGAGTTGGAAGCATGAGAGCTCACAACAACATAGTAATCTACCGTTTCTCCTTTGCCAACCTCAGTGCTTCATCTGAGCCTCCTCTGCATCCCCTTGTTCAGGGTCATCTACGTTTGTGGCGCAGAGAAGAAGCCTGACCCACAGGAAATCCTGCAAGTATTCTTCACATCTCCCCTCGTTATGAAAAAAAACATAAGAAGTTGTGAACATGAATGAATGGCTCCCTCATTCACCCAATAAAACAAGAGCACTGACTTGTGATTGTCTTTCAAAGATAAGGAAAACTAAAAATGGACTTTTCCTGTAATGTCCATGCTGTCTCCAAATCACTAGACATCAGCCAGTCTAAAGGTATGTTGTTATTTTCTAGCTCTCCTTTATGCAATGCAGAATCCTAATTATTTAGCTGGTATTGAATTGAATGCTTGGAGACATGCCTCCTTGATCCTTAGCTCAGCTTATTTTCCTAGGAAATTTAGAAAGCCTTTATCAAGCCTACAGTATTCTAAGGATCTGTTGTAACAGTTATCAGATAATTTATTTATACTCCAAAGATCAGCTTCAAGTCTGGTATCGGTGAAGAGGACTCTTTGTTTGTGTTCAGTTTTGAAATATTAAGGGTCAATACCTGTCAAAGAGAATCCATGTGAGAAGCAGAATGTTTTTGCATCTGGGGCAAGGTGAAAGAGTGCTGTCCAATAGAACTGTAATGTGAGCCACACATGCAATTTTAAGTTTCCTGGTAGCCACATTAAAAAGAGTATAAATAAATGGGTGAAATGGATATTAACAACATTTTACTGAAGCTGATCTTTTCAAAATGTTATCATTTAAAAGTATAATGAATACTAAAAGTTATTAATTATTTTATTTTATTTTTCTAATAAGTCTTCAATATTCCATATATATTTTATACTTAGAGCACATCTCATTGAGGACTAGGCGTATTTCAAGTGTTTAAGCCTGGCACAAAGGGCTTCCTTAAAGATATTAGATGTTAAAAACCCCCAGAACAGAATTAGAATGGTAGAACGCATTTCTAAGTGTTTGCATTACATTTCCAAGTTAATCATAGTGCACAGGGCTTTAAATAGCTCTAGAGGTAATCATTAGTTGTGTTAGGCAGGCCAACTTGAGTTAGGCCATTACCACATGTCCTTGAGAACATTATTTAACCTCTCCAAACCTAAGTTTTGTCCATATAAAATGAGAATAATAATATCTAATAAGAATAATATCTACTTCAAAGAGTTGTAAAAATTGAGATAATCCATGTAAAGTCCTCAACACAACACTGACTCTGATTTGAAAACAAGCATTTGATACATGATACTACTATGTTATTATTATTTGGCTGAGCACAAACCATTTTCTCAAGTGTCTGTAAGACTTCTAAGTGGACATATCCAGTAGACAGTTAAGCATAAAGGAAAAAAAGCAAAAGTGGGATAATCCCCATAGAAGATGCATTCTAGGCCTTTTATTCTACTCAAGTATCCAGTGTAAGATACCATATTGCACTTAGGACAATTAATATTTGATGGATAAACTTTTTTTAAATTTTAATTCCAGTACAGTTAATATATAGTGTTATATTAGTTTCAGTTGTACAACATAGTGATTCAACAATTACATTACACAGTGCTCATCATGATAAATACACTCTTTAATCCCCTTCTCTTATTTCACCCATTCTCACACCCACCTCCCTTCTGGTAACCACCAGTTTGTTCTCTATAGTTAAGAATCTGTTTATCTTTTTTGTTTCTTTCTTTCTTCATTTGTTTTCTTAAGTTCCACATGTGAGTGAAATCATATGGTGCTTGACTTTCTCTGACTGACGTGTTTCACTTAGGATGATAGCCTCTACGTTCATCCATGTTGTTGCAATATATACATATATAAATGGTATAGATACTACTTCTTTATCCATTCATCTGTTGATGAACACTGAGCTACTTTCATAATTTGGCTATTGTAAATAATGCTGCAATAAACATAGGGGAGAATATATCTTTTAGAGTTAGTGTTTTTGTATTCTTTAGGCAAATATACCCAGTGGTGGAATTACTGGATTATATGGGAATTCTATTTTTAAGTTTTTGGGCACTTCCATACTGTTTTCCACAGTGGTTGCAGCAGTTTGCATTCCCACCAACAGTGTACAAGGGTTCCTTTTTCTTTGCATCCTCGCCAACACTTGTTTCTTTTGTTTTTGATTTTAGCCATTGTGACAGGTGTGAGGTGATATCTCATTGTGGTTTTGATTTGCATTTCCTTGATGATGAATGATGTTGAGCATTTTTCCATGTGTCTATGGGCCATCTGTATGTCTTCTTTGGGAAGATGTCTGTTCATATCTTCTGCTAATTTTTAATTGGATTATTTGTTTCCTTGGTGTTGAATTTGGTAAGTTCTTTATATATTTTGGATACTAATCTTTTATCAGATATGTCATTTGCAAACATGTTCTCCCATTCAGTTGGCTGTCTTTTAGTTTTGTCAGTGGTGTTTTTTTGCTGTGCAGAAGCTTTTTATTTTGATGTAGTCCCAATAGTTTAATTTTGCTTTTGTCTCCCTTGCCTCAGGAGACATATCTGGAAAAATGTTGCCAGGACCAATGTCAGAGAAATTACTGCCTGTGTTCTCTTCTAGAATTTTCATGGTTTCAAGTTTCACATTTAGGTCTTTAATCCATTTTGAGTTTATTTTTGTGTGTGCTGTAAGAAAGTGGCCCAGTTTTCCCAACACCATTTATTGAAGAGACTGTCTTTTTCCCCACTGCCTGTTCTTTCCAGCTTTGTCAAAGATTAATTTACCATATAATCATGGTTTATTTCTGGGCTCTCTATTCTGTTCTATTGATCTATGTTTCCGTTTTTGTGTCAGTACCATACTGTTTTGGTTACTACCGCTCTGTAATGTAACTTCAAATCTGGGATTTTGATACCTCCAGTTTTGTTTTTCCTTCCTCTTGTACTTTTTGGAAGAGTTTGAGAAAAGTAGGTATTAATTCTTCTTTAAATGATTGGTAGAATTCACTTGTAGCCCTCTGGTCCTAGACTTTTTGTTAGGGAATTTTTGATTTCTGATTCAATTTCATTGCTACTAATCAGTCTATTCAATTTTTCTATTTCTTCCTGATCCCATTTTGATAGTTTATATGTTTCTAGGAATTTATCCATTTCTGTTAGGTTGCCCAATTTGTTGCCATATAATGTTTTATGATATTCTTTTATAATCCTTTGTCTTTTTATGGTGTTAATTGTTATTTCTCATCTTTCATTTCTGATTTTGTTTATTTGAGTCCTGTCTTTTTTGTAACATTTATTTATTTTTGAAAGAGAGAGCACAAGCAAGGGAGATGCAGAGAGGGGGACAGAGGATCTAAAGTGGGCTCCACACTGACAGCCGTGAGCCTGAAGCAAGGCTTGAACTCTTGAAACATGAGGTCGTGACCTAAGCTGAAGTCAGACCCTCAGCTGACTGGGCCACCCAGGCACCCCATCTCTGTCTCTCTCTCTTCTTTTTTTTTTTTTTATGAGTCTTTCTAAAGTTTTATCAATTTTGTTGATCTTATGAAGGAACCAGCTCCTGGTTTCATTGATCTGTTCTATTGTTTTTTTAGGTTTTATTTCATTTAATTCTGCTCTAATCTTTATTATTTCCCTCCTTCTGCTGGTTTTGGATTTTTTTCCTCTTATTTTTCTAGCTCCTTTAGGTGTAAGGTCAGGTTGTTTATTTGAGATTTTTCTTGCTTCTTGAAGTAGGCCTGTGTTGTATAAACTTCCTCTCAGAATAGCTTTTGCCGATCCCAAAGATTTGGGACTTTTGTGTTTTCATTTTCATTTCTTTCTGTGTATTTTTTGATGTTCCCTTTAGTTTCTTGGCTGATTTAATGATTGTTTAGTAGCATGTTATTTAACTGCCATATATTTGTACTCTTTCAGATTTTTTTTTTCTTGTGGTTGATTTCTAGTTTTATATTGTTGTGGTCAGAAAAGATGCACAGTATGATTTCAATCTTTCTGAATTTGTTGAGACTTGTGTTGTGGCATAATATGTAATGTAATCTGGAGAATCTTCCATGTGCACTTGAAAAAAGTGTGTATTCTGCTGTTGTAGGATGGAATGTTCTGAATATATTTGTTAGATCCATCTGTTCCAATGTGTCATTCAAAGCTACTGTTTCCTTGTTGATTTTCTGTTTGGATGATCTGTCCATTGTATAAGTGGGGTGTTAAAGTCCCCTACTGTTATTGTATTACTACTTATTACTTCCTTTTTTAATAGTTGCTTTATGTATTTGGGTGCTTCTATGTTGGGTGCATGAATATTTATAATTGGTATATCTTCTTATTGGATTGTTCCCTTTGTGATTATATAGTGTTGTCTCTTGTTACAGTCTTTGTTTTAAAGTCTATTTTGTCTGATACAGGTATTGCTATCCCATCTTTCTTTTCACTGCCATTTGCATGATGAATGCTTTTCCATCCCTCCACTTTCAATGTGCATATGTCTTTAGGTCTGAAATTAGTCTCTTGCAGGCAGCTTATTGATGGGTCTTGCTTTTTTATCCATTCTGTCACCCTGTGTCTTTTGATTGGAGTATTTTTTCCATTTAAATTCCAAGTAATTATTGATAGGTATGTACTTTTTACCATTTGGTTCATTGTTTTATGGTTATTTTTTGTAGTTCATCTCTATTCCTTTCTTCTATTTTATTCTTCTTTCTTTTTTCAATTTATTTATTTATTTTTTTAATTTATCTTTGACAGAGAGAGAGAGAGAGAGAGCAAGTGGGGGAGAAGCAGAGAGAGAGAGGGAAACGCAGAGCCTGAAGCAGGCTTCAGGCTCTGAGCTGTCAGCACAGAGCCCAACATGGGCTCACAAACTGTGAGATCATGACCTGAGCTGAAGTGGATGCTTAACCAATTGAGCTGGCTTTCTTTAGTGATATGCTTGGATACCTTTCTCTTTATTTTTTGCATATCTATTACTGGTTTTTGATTTGTGGTTATCATTAGGTTTGTATATTAAGTTGACGGTTGTTTAAATTTGAACTGATTCTAAAAGCACCTGATTTTTTACTCCTCTCCCCTCTCCCCCTATGTTTTAGGTATATAGTGTCATATTTACATCCTTTTAGTTTATGGGTCATTTGACTGATTTTCATAGATATACTTGATTTTAGTGCTTTTATGGTTCCTTCCGTTTTTACTCCTACTTATGGCCTTTCCTTTCCACTCAGAGTCCCCTTTGACGTTTCTTGTAGGGCTGGGTTAGTGGTGATGAATTCCTTTAACTTTTGTTTGTCTGGGAAACTTTATCTTTGTCTCTATTCTGAATAATAGTCTTGCTGGATAGAGTTTTCTTGGTCACAGGTTTTTATTTCTCAGCACTTTGAATAAATCATGCTACAGCATTTTGAATATATCATGCTACTCCCTTCTGCAAAGTTTTTGCTAAAAAGCCACCTGGTAGCTTTATGGGGGTTTTCCTTATATGTAGTTGTTTCTTTTATCTTGCTACTTTTAAAATTCTCTCTTTATCACTACTTATTTTTTGCCATTTTAAGTACTATGTGCCTTGGTGTGAACTTCCTTGAGTTGATTTTGTTTACCTTCCTCAGATTCAGGAAGTTTTCAGCTATTATTTCTTCATGTAAATTTTCTGCCCCCTTTCCTTTCTCTTATAGGGGTCCCTATAATGCAGATGTTATTGTGCTTGATGGTGTTGTTGAGTTCCCTTAGTCAATTTTCACTTTTTATTATGTTTTTCTCTTTCTCCTGTTTAGTTTGATTGCTTTCCATTACTCTGTCCTCCAGGTCACCAATCCATTCTGCTTCCTCTAGTCTACTATTCATTCCCTCTAGTGTGTTTTTAATTTCAATTATTGAGTTCTTATCCCTGATTGTTTTTTTTTTTATGTTTTCAGTCTTTTTGTTGAGGGTCTCACTGAGGTCCTCCACTCTTTTCTCAAGTCCAGTGAGTATCTTTATGACTATTACTTTAAATCTCTAACAGGCATATCACTTATCTCCATTTCATTTAGTTTTTTTGCTGTGATTTTTGTCCTTTTCTTTCATTTGGGACAATCCTCTATCTCCTCGTTTTGTCAAACTCTGTTTTCTATATTTTAGGAAAGTCAGCTACATCTCCTGCTAAGTAGTGGCCTTATGAAGAGGTCCTGTAGTGCCCTACAGTGCAATATCCTCTGTTCACCAGAACCTGGCATTTCAGGACGTCTCCTATGTGTGTTGTGTGCACACTACTGTTGTGGCTGAATCACATTTGCCTTCAGTCCAGTCATCTGCACTTGCTTTCTTTGTTGTGGGCAGTGTTTGATCCCTGTGTTGTTGATGGGCCAATCTGGGACCACCTTGTGCTTGAGTTGGGTCAGACCAGGTGTTTGCTAGAAATGCAGTAACAGCAGGCTGTAGGGCACTTTCCCTGTATTTTCCCATGAGAAGCTTTTGTTGGTGGGTGAGGCCTGGGGTAAGACCAGGTGTCTGCCCCCAGCTCACTGCTGGGGCTGCAGTCAGATTCTGCAGCCTGATTCTTCATTACATGTGGTTATCTTCTCCTCTCCCCAGCACAGGAATCACTTCGGAGTGGTATTGGCCCCTGTTGGGGCTGCTTTGCACACTGCCTCATTTGTGGTCCCACACTGGATGGACCCCTGCCAAGGGTGTGTTGGGGTGATAGGTCCACAGGAGAACTCAGAGGTGACGCACATGGTGATAGGCACAGGTTGTGCTGGTCCGATGTGGGAAGGGACCTGTAGCCACTTTGGAGAACTCTTATCCAGGCCAAGTTGGAGGGGTGGGTCTGCAGGTGAACGTGGGAGTGGGGATTGCGTGGGGCACAGTGTTAGCAAATTAGGTAGAGAATGTTTGTACTGCGCTGGTTCCTGCAGGTGTCTGTGCATCTGGGCTACTCTCACCAGCTTTTTTGTTCTTGCAGAAGTCTCCCAAAGATCCCTATCCCTCCAGCATACTTTCTGAGATTAGTAAACAAATCTCCCTCCCTTAAACCCCAGACATTTTTCAAACTGCTCTTTCTTTGGTGTCTCTTGGCAGGGATGTTTGTTGTGCTGTCTATTTAAGGGTAGGGACTCAGTTTCCTATTGCCCTCTGGCTGAGTCTCCTGAACTTTAAATATTAAAATTCCAGGTGTTAAGCTCCACTGACTGTAAAAGTTCAGGAAGTCAAACCCTGTGGTTTTCAAAGCCAAATTCTATGAAGATTTGTCTTCCCAATGTGGGTCCCCCATGCCTGGGGTGCCTGGGGTGGGGTTTGCTCCTCTCTCCTTTGTGCTCATGGTGTCCCTCCCTCCCACAACATTCTTGCTGGTCAGTTTGGCTCCTGACCATGTCTCTGCCCTTCCCACCCTCTTCAATGTGGCTTCTTCTCTACATTTAGCTGTGGAAAGTCTCCCCACTCTTTGGGTTGTTTTCTGGGTTATTTACACTGATGTGGGTGTTATCTGGGTGTATCTATGTGCCAAGGAGAGCTTAGGGTACTCCTCCTCCACCATCTTCTCCAGAATTGACCTTGATGGACAAACCTTAATTCTTCTGGGGACACGCATTTAGGACAGTTAATATTTGATGGACAACCTGAGAGATGATGTATAGGTTTATTGTGTGTTTGAATCTGTTTGAGATATAAATGTATAGAAGTTAAAAGAGGGATTAAGTTCTTTTCATCTAAAGCATATACTTACAAACATGCTGATCTGAATCAAGTGAAAGTAGATTTTGGCAACCAAACCTGGGACTGTCTCCTTGTTTGAATTATGCTCAAGTTAGGATCGGGCAGGTATTGCTGCCTGGAGCTTTGAAAAATTTTCTTTACAAGGAGACGCAATGACAGAATAATATCCTAGATCCCTTTTCTCAGGATTAAACTCGCTGGAATGGCATCTGGAACTAAGTTTGTAATAGATAATCAATTTCCAGAATAATGAAAAACATAGGAGACAACAGTAAATTTTGTATTTCAAGTTAAAGTGTTGATTGTTCTCTACTTGAGTGCCCTCCCTCCTAACTTTGTGCCTTGCTGAGGGTCTCAACTTGAATATCACCTTCTCAGAGGGGCTCGTCCTGGCTGTCCTGTCTTCCTTACGGGACCCCACTCTTGTCCTTCAGGGCTGCGGCACATGATGCTCTCGACCGCCTGCCTTTTTAACCAACCCCCAGTAGTTGTTCAAGGCAGTGATGTGTCTGGCTAAAACGCAACAATTATCAACCTTCCCTGGGACAGAGACAGCAGTGTGACAGTGTCGTGGCCCAGGAGCATAGGCAGAAGCTGCTGAGGATGGCTGGGAAATGGCTGCTTTCTCCCCATCATTGCTGACTCCAGGTTGCTTCCTTCTTTATGGAATGCGATGCCAGGCTTGGAAGGGCAACAGCCCCCTAGGACCACAAGAACAAAAGATACAGGCAAGGACTGCTGGAGCAGGAAGAGGGGAAAAGGAAAGAGCCTGTGTCCCATGACATCTCTCTGCTTTAACCCAAGGCTCCCTACCTAACGTTAGCAACAACAACAACAAAAATTGTACATATATGTTTATGCATTTCCGTCATCAATGCCTGTCTTCTTCACTAGACTGTGAACTTTATGAAGAAACAGACCATCCAGGTTTTTTTGCTCATGACTGTGTACCCAGCACCTTGCACAATGTCTGGTGCATAGATTTTCAAAGGAGATTCTGGAAAAGAATGAATGATATGCAGCATTGTGGGTGAGACATTTATTAAAACAAAACCATTTTAGCTGAAAGGTAAGAGAGAAAGTAAAATGCAGCAACACAGGGGCCTCAGTTACCATGAGAATAAAGCTAAGAGTGAGGCAGAGACACTGAGACAGATGCTGAGAAGGAAGTAGAAGACTGAGTTCTCTCCATCTTCTCTCTCTGTAAACTGTCTTATCACTCAGATTCTGCCCAGTGATGTTCTTTTAGTATAAGGGCCATAAAAGTGACCCATTTTCAAAATGTCCTTGTGGGGTGTATGGCACACACAAAATACATGCAAGGTCAAAAGAGTGACATGATAATGGTGGACACCTGTCTTTTCTTCCTGCACACCCCCTACGTGCGCGCGCGCGCACACACACACACACACACACACACACACACACACAGATTCACCCACAGATCTTGGCAAAAACAGTGAAAAGAAAAGGCTTCTGCATAACCCCTCTTTAGACAGTCATCTCTGACTCTCAAGAGTTTGATCCTATGTGCTCCTGCTAAGGCTCCTTTCTTTCAGACAGGTCTTCCATTTCACTTTCTTTTTAAAGTTTATTTATTTATTTTGAGAGAGACAGAGAGAGAGAGAGAGAGAGAGTGAGAGAGAGAGAGAGAGAGAACAAGTGGGGGAGAAGCAGAGAAAGAGAAGGAGAGAAAGAGAATCCCAAGCAGGATACACACAGCGCAGAGCCCAATGCAAGGCTTGAATTCACCCACCACAAGATCATGACCTGAGTCAAAGTCAGACACTTAACTGACTGAGCCACCCAGGCACCCCTCTATCAGACAGGTCTTAAGAAAACCCAGCCTCTGACTTGCACCACTGATGTTACCAGCAGTGTGTTGAAACTCAAAGGTCCTGGAATCGTAACAGGTTTTGTCATGGGTCTTGGAATGATTACAAAGCTGTAAAAACCCTGTGAAGTGCTGCACCAGCCTAACTTGTGTCCTGTCTCTACTTCCTGTCCTTCTCACTGGACCATCCGTGCTCTCCCGATGAGCTGCCATCTGAGACATTTTAAATTTCAAGTGGAGGCAGTAACCACTTCTCCCAAGGAACTGGTTTGCTTGGGCAATTGTAGATAATCTCTCAAAATTAAGAAGACAGGAATTGTCTGATAATGAGAGATGATATTCAAAATATCAAACAACTACTATGGCATGGATACCAACCAACTGGGAGGGACATAGCTGGTAACAATCAGTACTCCCGTTTAGGGCACACCAGCTGCATTTCAACCTGCTTGGCTTGCTGCCCAAGGACACACACACAGCCCAGAACTGTAACACAACCCTGAGAAGTCATGGATACATTTTAGGATGGAATCCTGTGAACCGTCTCCACAGCCTGCCTCACTTGAAGAGATCACAATCTGATACATGAAACAGATACTGTTTTTATAATTGAGAATGGACTATGAATATGCTTCCTAACTTTCATTTTACTGTATTAATTTTTCTTTTGCTGCCTAATACATTGCTACAAACTTAGCAACTTAAAACAATGCAAAGTTGTTATCTCACAGTTTCCATGTGCCAGGACTGTAGGCATGGCTTAGCTTTAGCTGGGTCCTCAAAACAGGGTCTTATAAGACTGCAGTCCAGGTACCAACTGAGTTTGGGGTCTCATCTGTGGCTTGGGGTCATCTCCCAAGCTCTCAGGTTTGTTGACAGATTCATTTCCTTGCAGCTGTAGAACTCATGATAGCTTGCTTCTTTAAGGCTAGCAGGAAAGCTTGTCTGATCTTAGGGAAGGCCTAAATCTCCTTTAAAAATTAGGTCAAGGGTGCGTAGGTGGCTCAGTCAGTAAAGAGTCCAACTTCATCTCAGGTCATGATCTCATGGTTCCTGGGTTTGAGTCCCACATTGACTCTGTGCTGACAGCTCAGAGCCTGGAACCTGCTTCAGATTCTGTATCTCCCTCTCTCTCTGCCCCTGCCCTGCTCATGCTCTGTCTCTCTCTCTCTCAAAAATAAATAAACATTAAAAAACTTAGGTCAGATCCACCCCCAAACAATCTCCTTTTGATGAACTCATAGCAATTCTGATTAGGGATTTGAATTATATCTGCAGAACCTCTTCATCTTTGCCATAGAATGTCACCTAATCACAAGAGTGACATCCATTGTATTCACAGATGTGCCCAAAATCAAGGGAAGGGGGTTATACAGGGTATGAACAGTAGTGGTGAGGAAATGTAGAGGCTAATTTAGAATTCTTTGTATTATACTTACATCAGTACTTTTGTTATGCTCTGGCGATCACAAAGTACTCTTTTCTATGAATGCAGATACTTGTTGCAAATTTAGAGCTGAATCATGTGCTTCCAAAATTGACAGAACAAAGTACAGGGTAGGCAAGACACCAGATGAAATAAGTTTTATTCTTGTGTTGTTTTCAATTACATTTTTGCCTTTCATAAATAATTTACATTACTTTCTTATATGTTAAGCAGACACCAGTGGGATTTTTATAGAAAATGCAAAATGAGGATAAAAATCAATAGGTCTAATCCATTCACAGCTCCAAGATGTGGCCACACTGCTTGTATATGGAGAAAATGCACCTGACGGAGTGTTCTGCATAGTCATGCCATAACAGAATACCACAGATAGGGTAGCTTACACAACAGAAGTTCATCTTTTCATAATTCTGGAGGCTGGAATTCCAAGGTCAAGGTTCTGGCAAGGTTGGCTTCAGGTAAAGCCTCTCTTCCAACTCTCTCCCTTTCTTCCTCTCTTCCTGGCTAGTAGACAGACCCCTCCTTGCTGTGACTTCGCATGGCTTTTCTTCCATGTGTGTATGGAGAGAGAGAGAGGGAGAGAGAGAGAGAGAGAGAGAGAGAGAGAGAGAGAGTGTGTGTGTGTGTGTGTGTGTTCTGGGGTCTCTTCCTCTTCTTAAAACAACACCTGTCCTATTAGATTTGGACTCACCCTTAGGACCTCCTTTAGCCTTCATTACCTCCTTAAAGGTCCTATCACCAAATATGGTCACATTGGGGGTTGGGGCTTCAACATATGAATTTAGGGGGACACCATTCAGTCCATAACAATACTCAAAATATCTGTGGACAGTGAACAACCTGGGAGGTTTCCTGTTTATGACTACTACAGAAGGTGTTTTTAAATCACTAATCACCATTCAAATATGCACATATTCCAAGAAATCTCTCCATCCATTTTCTGTCTTTGAGTGTCTTGACTAGCAGTTTGTTTCCAAGGCAACAAAGATACATGTGTGCCCTGAGCAAGGGCAGCAGAGCAACCTCTGTCCCGCGGTTCTGACAGAATTACTGCCAACCGTGCCCAAACAAACCAGTTGTATCATTTTTCCCAATAATGAGACAAGGAAGGTCTCATAGGTCTTCCTATAAAGAAAATACAACAGAACCATGGTTACATAGCCAGGGGTATGTCTCTCTCTGATGGACGCTTCGCCCTCTCTAATGAAAGGTGCAACTGCGTAGAGTGTCAAAACCTCTTCCACAGGGGTCAGGTATAATGTCAGGATCTGTGGTAGAAACTGTTTATAACCCAATATACCTTATCTCACTCTTCTTTTGGTAACTGAGCCCCTCTTTGAGAAATCAGTGGCAATATGCCCTGTGAAGAAGCCACACTTTCTATCCCCACCTTGCAGCTAGAAGTGATCAAGGCACCTAGATTATTGTCTGGGACTCATGAAAAGGCTTTTATGGAGGGAGCACATAGCCATCATGTCCTTGTCTGCACTCACCCCTCTTTCCTTTTCTTTTCTGCCGGCACTGTGCATTTGACGTCTGTAATATAGTAGCCATTCGGATGACTGGAACTTCAGGAACCATCTTGGATAAGAGTTAGCTTCAAGGAGGGAAGCCACATATCAAGGAAGATGGACCAAAATGTGGAACAAGTCTAGGCTCCAAATGACACCATGGAGCTTCCACACCAACCTTGGACTCTTGGACTCTCTCAGGTGAAGGAGAAATAAGTCTCTATGACTAGCTGTGGAAAGCAAATTCCTGACACAAAATGTAGCATGAACATTTCAAAATGTCAAAATTACATTAGAAAATTGTTTGAATCTTCCATAAAATACAGAAAAATAGTGTGGTACAAGTCCTGAATGGGTTATAGGCAAGAGGAGATATTTAGCCTTTAATTCTTGGGGCCAAACAACAAAAAAAATCCAGACCCAATTAGACTGTATCCTTGCATTGTTTTAAACTAGTATTTGCCTTTTAGAAACTATCTACATTGATTTCAGAGACTGATTTAGAAATTAAAAGCCATACGTGGTCTGAAAAGAAAAATATTAGGAAGCACTAGTATATATAATCCGGAGAGCTGAAGGACACATGTATGTATGTGTATATGTGTATGTGCATGTATGGAATTACTATGTATGATTCCATCTTCCCTTTTCACAGGGAACCCTATGACTTTAACTGTATTATTTAATGTTTCTTTATGACTTTTAATTAACATTTCAATTTTTTTTCAATACTATTGAGCAAGTCATTGCCATGGACATGCTGACTACCAAGCAGAATGACTGGGATATCTTTAAAATCACCCACATTTTCTCCCCCTAGTTTTGGGTGAGAAGTTTGATTACCTCTGCGTAGTATGTATTCTTCAAGCAGAATTATGGAGAAAGTATCAATAAACGATATTGATTGCTCTTTCTTTTTTCTCTTTCTCTTTCATTTGATTCAACACTATTATATGTCTGAAACTGAGAAAAGTCACTGCTACCATGTGGTTTTGTCAAGCTGTGGAGCTCTGAGAACATGGGGTGAAGAGGTTCTGGAACTCAGATTTCCCTAAGGAATGTTACCACGTTGCTAAGCTTTGTAGTGTATCTTAACAACCAGGGAGCCTCCTGGGCTCATTGTAGCAACAGTGGGAGAAACTGGAGGGAGACAGTGATATTCTACTGGATGCATTAGACATTAGGCTGTCTCTGCCAATTAAAAATTCCCAGCTCAAGTGCAAAGATTTAAGGAAATCAGTGACAACTCAGCATAGACCCATTATGAGGCTTGGAGTGTATCAATAGCCTTGAGTTCCTGTGAACAAGATCACCTTCTTTAAAAACTGTCCTCAGGTATAATTTTAAATTCATCATTAAAATAATTTTCAAAAAGTTTAGGTATGATTTAGTTAATGGATCTCAGGTTCATCCTCTTTTCAAGACTATGTGAAGGCCAAATAAATCTGTTTTGTGGTAATGAGATATTATCTTTTAAAGTAAACCACCTAAAAAAAATAAAGTAAACCACCTATCTTTGAGGAGATCATACAAATAAAATAAGCTAAGTTTGTGGGATAAAGACATTTGTTCTGTGGATAACATTTAACTTCATTTAACAAATACTGAACATATACTATGTGACAGGTATTGGGAATACAGAACTTAGACTAGACCATTGCCTGCTTGATTATGATATCCTATGGAGAGAAGCGGAAAATAAACACAGAAATGAAAAAAAAAAAGCCAGGGAATAACATGCACTTATGGAGATCGCCTAAGGAGAGTTAGGGATAGACAGTGATCTAGGCAGGGAAGATGGTGGGAACTACTTTAGAGAAGGGTAAGGAAGCCTTAGCCTTAGGAGAAAGTCTCCTGTAGGCAGAGCAATGAATGCAGTGAAGATCTTAGTGGCATGCCTTTTAGGCGAGGTGACCTGCAAAATGGTTCAGCATTCATCACCTAAATAACAATCTTTACATCTCTAGGAATTCTTTGTAACTTACAGCTGTTCGTTGATCAGATGTCGTATCCTCTTGTTTTAAACATACATCTTACATAAGTGTTACTTTGGACTAAGATTATTAATATTTAATACAGATTGGCATATTTTATGTTTGTTAAATTTTTTTTAGCATTTATTCATTTTTGAGAGTGAGAGAGACAGAACACAAGCGAAGGAGAGGTAGAAAGAGAGGGAGACACAGAATCCGAAGCAGGCTCCAGGCTCTGAGCTGTCAGCACACGGCCGGACGCAGGGTTCCAACCCACAGACCGCGAGATCGTAACCTAAGCCAAAGTGAATGTTTAACTGACTGAGCTACCCAGGCGCCCCTAGATTTACATATTTTAAAAGTAACGATGACCAGATTTAGAACTACATGATTAATCATACCTCTGAAACTCTAGATTTTGAAGATTTTGTGTCATGTAGTCTAAATAAAATTCAGTGACTTGCTAATATATAGGTAGATTCAAGAGGCTATAGAAAAGGAAATACTGCTCCCAGAAGTGCTTGCACGATTCCCTGAATGACAAAGGGTAATTTTAATTAGATTTTCCATCAGTTACCACTGTACAGGTTTTTCTCTTCCTCTTCAAGGCAAAAGCAGAATGCTGGCATCACAAGTAGAATAGAATTATAAATGGAACTTGGCTACTTTCTCTCAGCACATCTTTTTGGACATACCCTCCAAGTCAGGAGGGCTCCACCGAGGTTTTGCAACACAGACAGTGAGGCGAGACCCAACATACTTACTGATAATAACTAAAACGCTCATGTTTAGAAATTGTTTAGCTTTTAAAAGGAATTAATACAAAGAAGGGTAAGTTTTCTAACACTACCTGTTGGCATTTAGTTGCAATGACATGTGCCTACCTATTTGGAAAGATTGGAGTTAAAACCTGTTTATACAGTTCCTGTGAGCAACAGTTACTGACACACCGTAGTTGGGGTGATTGATTTTTTTTTTTTTTTAGTACTTTGCTCTACCACAACTGTGGAATTCATTCTTTAAAATCTGAACATGGGATGGCGATGTCTTTCCTCCGAACATCACCTGTCATGTGCATCAGGTGGGGAAAGAAGGCTGAGAACTGCTGCCCCATATTATACAGCAAATACCTACTAAGCTAAAATAGTGGAAACAGTGTGTGTGTGTGTGTGTGTGTGTGTGTGTGTGTTGTTTTCTTTGTGGTGTTTTTTGTTTGTTTTGGAGTTTAAAAATATCTATTATTTATCACAAAACTGTAAATAATTCATGGCACATTACAGAAGTTATTATAACTGATTTCGTCTACAGAGTCCGTCCATGATATGTAATGAACAATTTTGCATTGATGGGATGCTCTAATATTGGTTCAGGAAAATGTTTAGTCACTTCATTATAAAATAAATGAAATTTCTGATTCTCTAAGATTATGTTTGTTTATCAACAAGTAAATTATTTTCTGGTCCTCTATTAATTCCTTATTTTAATAACATGTTCTTTTCATGTTTCTCTTGACTTTGGGGGGAAAAATCTAACCTTTTGTAGAAGGATGAATGATTCATTTGTTTAGAGTTTATGTCTTAAAAAAATTATAGCCCCAAATCAATGCTTATATTAAAGAGAAATATTTAAATAGAAAAATATTATTTTAAGCCAATTCATGAACTTTGGAAAGATATCCACTAAAATCAATGCAAAAATATATTATCAGTCAGTTAAGGAGTGTTAAAATCAATATAGTCAACAAGTGGAAGAGAAAGATGTGGGCCATCATTAATAGCAACTAAAATAGTTTTGCTTTTCTTCAGGCTTGAGTTAGTTTCTTTTTTTGTTTTTTACATTAATAGACTTTATTTTTTACAGTAGTTTTTAAGCTTGCAGAAAAATTAAGCAGAAAGTGCAGGGAGTTCCATATATTGCCCCTGCCCAATCTCCCCTATTATTCACATCTTCACTAGTGTGTTACATTTGTCACAATTTATGAACAAAAACCATACATTATTATTAACTAAAGTCCATAGTTTACATTACCATTCACTCTGTGTTGTACAGTTCTGTAGCTTTCAACAAATGCATGATGTCATATATCCACAACTACAGTCTAGAACAGTATACTACAGGCTGGTTTCACTGCGCTAAAAATCCCCTGATCTCCATCTATTCATTATTCCCCCACTGTCCCTCTAGAACTTCTGGCAACCACTGATCTTTTTACTGTCTCCATAGTTTTGCTTCTTCCAGAATGTTATGTAGTGGGAATCACTCAGTGTGTAGGCTTTTCAAACTGGCTTCTAACAACATACATTCTAACAACATACATTCTTCGATGTCTTTTCATGACTTGATAGCTCATTTCTTTTTATTACTGAATAGTATTCCACTGTATGGAGGTACTACAATTTATCCATTCACCTGGTTGCTTCCATTTTTTGGCAATTATGAATAAACATTCATGTGTAGGTTTCCCTGTGGACATGAGTTCAAATCCTTTGGGTAAACACCTAGGAGTACAATTGCTGGGTCTATGGTAAGAGTATGTGTAGTTGTTTTTTTTTTTCAACGTTTTTTATTTATTTTTGGGACAGAGAGAGACAGAGCATGAACGGGGGAGGGGCAGAGAGAGAGGGAGACACAGAATCGGAAACAGGCTCCAGGCTCCGAGCCATCAGCCCAGAGCCTGACGCGGGGCTCGAACTCACGGACCGCGAGATCGTGACCTGGCTGAAGTCGGACGCTTAACCGACTGCGCCACCCAGGCGCCCCAGAGTATGTGTAGTTTTGAAAGAAACTTCCAACCTATCTTCCAAAGTGGCTGTACCATTTTGTGTTCCCACTGGCAATGAGTGAGAGTTCCTGTTGCTCCACATTCCTGTCAGCACTGTCAGTATTTTGGACTTTAGCCATTCTAATAAGTGAGTAGTGCTATGTCATTATTTTAATTTGCAATTCCCTAATGATAAGTGATGTTGAGTATCTTTTTATATGCGTGCTTATTTGCCATCTGATCATCTTCTTTGATGAGGTGTTTATTCACCTTTTTCACCTAGTTATTAATTTGGCTATTTGTTTTCTTAATGTTGATTTTTAAGTGTTCTTTGTTACTCTGGATACAAGTCCTTTATCATATATGTGTTTCAGAATATTTTCTCCCAGTCTGTGGGAGACATTGTTTTAAGAACTTTTGCAGGGAATAATATAGTTTCAATTTTCTTCAGGTTTGAGATAGCTTTATTTTTTCATTATTAGATCACTTGCTAGAACAATTCAAAGTACAACTTTGTCCAGACTTTTTCATTTATCTAATTTCTGAAAACTTAAGTGTAAGTCAGACTTTCAACAGTACATAATGTATATTGGATTTTGTAAAATTTTTAATGATATATGTGGATAAAATATTTACATATTGCCTGAATCCCTTTAACATTATTTCAAAACTTCCAAAAGAAACAATAAAAGCCACAACATCAGGTAATTAAATTTTCTGTAATACAAAAGAAAGCCCTATAGCATCTTTTAAAGTATAAAAGCAAGATGAATTTCAGACTTCTTGAAGGCACTGTTTTTTTTATAAGAGGAGAAAGAGTTTTCTTCATTGTTTATTGACCTTTAATACCAGAATTTGAAGTATGTCATTATCCTTCAAATTAGCCTAAGAAATGATTAGTGAGGGTAAGACACACCCAGTAGAATAGCTGAACATTCTAGCTGATGTCTCAGTCAATCTCATTAGGTTTCAGATGAAAAAATAAAAATCTAGGAAATAAAATAATTGATCCATGGTGATTTAGCTTGTTAATGGAAAAGCTGGGACCATACATCTCATTTTAAAGTTTCAGTTCACTTTAACTTGAAAGTTAACTTGATAGTTCCACTCTCCAAATTGTCTACTGTACCCTTTTCCTCCAATACAGATAAAAAATGAATTTACTGACTTAATTGTGCAAAAGGTCCCACACAGAAAGAATGAGTAAGGCTATAGTTTGGGTTACACAAAGAGGCTGGAATTAACTCATTATTTATAAGGAACAATAAGAAAATATTTTTTATTGATAGATAATAGTACTTTATGAGTTCAAATATTTTAACATATTTTATTTAGCCTAGAATAATTTTAGAATTTATGAACGTTAGGTATTTGTGGTAACAGGACTGATAACATATACCATACACTCTGAATGTATACCATGGAAAACTTGAACACAGATTCTTTGGTCTAAAAAGTAGTCAATGAACTAAAAATGTCTGCCCCAACAAAATCTTGAGAACAATTTCTAGAATATGGACATATTTTGAATCTGAAAATTATTCTGACCAGAAAAACTCCCTGCCGTGGTTAGAAATAAAATGTGTATTTCCTGGTCCTGCTATCATGAATAAGATAGCCACGTAAGATAGGAAATATACAACAAACACCAGAAAAAAACCCGTCTTTATATTTCAAGATAGCATGCCATTTTTTTAAAGTTTATTCATTTTGAGAGAGAGAGAGAGAGAGAACATGAGTGGGGAGGGGCAGAGAGAGAGGAAGAGAGAGAATCCCAAGCAGGCTCCGGGCTGTCAGTGCAGAGCCCAATGTAGGGCTCAATCCCACAAACCATGAGATCATGACCTGAGATGAAATCAAGAGTTGGATGCTTAACTGACTGAGACACTCAGGTGCTCTAGTAATATGTTATCTTTAAGAAAGTTTGTTTAACTCTTTCCTATGTTAGTAATCCAGAACTTTCCCCCCACGTAATTGTAAATTCCCTAAGAGCCATAGCATTATCTTTGATCCCTTAGGCCTATGACACTTTAGCTGTCTAATAAATAATTCCTGAGTGATTGAAAGAAAATCATTAAATAATACTGAAAATTACAAACAACAACATGTCAAATGTTCTCCAGTTTATCATTTGTAGGTACAATATCATTCTTTTATCAGATTTCCCCCCCTTATTTTTAGGTTTTACCATCCTCTCAGAAGATGATACAAATTTAAGAAGGTGGTTTTCTAGGGGTACCTGGGTGGCTCAGTTGGTTAAGCATTGGACTCTTGACCTCAGGGTTGTGAGTTCAAGCTCAGCATTGAGCTCTGTGCTGAGGGTGAAGCCTACTTAAAAAACAAACAAACAAACTGGTTTTCTTAAAGTATAATATTAAAGGTCTTCATATGTATATTATATCATAATATGAAAGGTGTATTCATGTAAAGCACATTTGTGTGTATTGTAATTTAAAGCTATCATTTTCATTTACTATATCAAAATTGATAACCTGTTATTTTTATGTTGGTAAGCTAACAAAGTGACCTTAAATGTAATTAAATATAGAACGTATTTTAAGCTTCTCACAAATGTTTTGAATTTTCCAGGGAAAAATTCTTTGCTTCCACCCATACCTGAATTCATTTCAATGTGTATAAAAATTTAATCTGAAAGTATAATAGCCTCACATTGCTTTGACAAGGGAAACAACTCAGCAGTGCAAGCAATGAAGAAATATTTGATGTGTAAGAAATGTCAAGAGCCCCTCATCAGAATGATTGTCATTTTATGATTTCAGGGTCAGAGCACCTCTGGAAGTGAGGTTACCAGGTAGAACCCCAAGACATTTTGTGGCAACAGTGGAGAGGGGCAAACCAACATCCGGAGAACATGAGCCTCAAGTCCCCAATGTCTGCTCCTCAGTTTGAGAGCAAATGCAGCCATATTATGGCTAGAAATGGAGGTTGTTTTCTAGTCCGGCACACCCCTCATCCCAGAAGGGTGTGCCACATCAAAGGTAAGGTGACTCAAGGTCCTAGAATGTTTCCCTTTCTCAACATTTGGGCTACTTGATGATTCTGGTGGGTAAGCACAGGGATACTGTTCAAAATATGTAACCAATAGGGAGGCCCAGGTTTTGAACATTAAGACCAGATGCCAGCATTGGAATTAGAGCAGAGGCTTACAGGCATCCTCTGTGCCAGGCATTAACCCTTGGTTGGGAAAGGGACTATAAATTTGGTCCCTTCTTGAACTTCCTTCCTCTCCTCTTGCAATACGTCCCTTGATCTCATCACTTTTTTTTTCTAAATATTTTGCAAAGTAAGCTACTTCTCCCCATGGCCATGGTTGCAGCTCCATTCTAGGCCATTCTTATCCCTTTGTCTGACTACTACTTTTGCAATTTGTAGCCTTCTAACTGCTCTACTTCCACCCCTGCCCTCATCCAATCCACTCTCCATAGAACAACAAGAAAGATCATATTAAAATGTAAATTTAACTGCTTAAATATCCTACTCAAAATCCTTCAGAGACTTCACATGCACTTAAGATAATGACTAGATCTTGACATAGGCTAAAATGTTTCCTAAGATGTATGTGGCCTCTGCCTCTTTTGACTCATTTCCTATCAATACCTACCCACCCGTCTTCACTGTACATAAACCACACTGGACTTGCGTAAGTTCCTTGAACACGTAATAAGACTTTTCCAACCTCTGGATTTTCACTCATACTATTTCCTCTTGCCAAAAATTCCATTACTACTTGCTGTTTCTCATTTTTCAAGTTTCTTGAAATGTAACTTAAAAGAGACAATCTGGGCTCCATATCCTCAATCTAAATTAAATTTCCTTATGTTATATTCTCATAGTATTCTATCACAGCAATTGTCTTAAGTCAGGTTCTCTGGAAATAGACTGTAGTATGGAGAACTGTTTGAAGGAGATTTACTGGGGCTGCTCTCAGGAACAACATGTATAGGAGTCAAGGGAAGCAGGATTTAGCAGAACTTGAGCTGTGATACAGATATAGTAGAGGCCTCAGTCAGCCCCATAAGGAGCCATGGATGGCTTTGTAGAGGTATCTCAACTTGAGGAAAGGGGGTAAGGCCTTTGTAACCCCCACCAAACACTCATTGGTCAAGCTCCCATCGTGCATGAGAACTATCTTCAGCTGGAAGCAATTCCCAGAAGGGACTCAGCATGAGCCATCAGTAGCTGACACATCTGTCAGGTGAACAGATGAGTGTGTGCATCCTGAAAGCATGGTTTTGGGAAGATGCACCTCCACAGTCATTGCAGCTTGTGACTAAATATTTTTATTTGATTATGATCAAATACCTTCCGCTAATTTGTGAGCTCCTTGAAAACAGAAGACATATCTGTTTTACTCACCACTTATTTCAATTTCCCAAAGAGTGGCTGCCACATGGGAGGTGCTAGGTAAATTTTTGTGTAAGGAAAGAAGGGAGCTTAAATTATACCCAGGTAAAATTTAGAGCCTCTCATAGATTTTTAAACAGAGTTCATGTTCTACCTCAGCTATCTAGTTGTGTGTCCTTGAGCAAGTGATTTCATTCTTTAAAAAATCATTCTAGCTGTATTATAGAAAGTGGAAGAGGAGCAGGGGCCTAACGAGGGGTTGGGAGATAAGTTAAAAGATGGACTTAGTCATCTAAGTGAAAGGGATAGAGAATGGGCCAGGGCAGAGTAAGCAGAGAAGTGAAGGCTGAATTTTGAGGCAGAGCAAGAGGAAAGCTCAGGTGAGCAGCACAGAGAAAAAAAAAAAAAAAACACATCAGAAAGTTATGAGATAAACCAAGATTCAATGAGAATGGCTGAGGATGATCATCAAAGACAAATTCCTAGAGAAGATCAGGAAAATGAAAGCCAAGAGAAAGCAAACAGATATTACAATAGAAGTCATAGATGACCTTGAAATCTATTGTTGTGGCAAAATCTGATGACAGAGTTTTTCAAAATCCACATGAGAAAACCATTGCATTTAATTGGAACTTTTTTTTTTCTATGAAGGCAAATACTACCAAATTGAGTGTAACATTTTTTCTGACTTTCAGATACTTGATATATAATATATAATTCTTGTATATGTTATTTCACATTCTGCCTTGAATATCTTATACCTATAATTATAGCATAAAACTGTTGGCAGGCAAGGGATGGAGTTTTATGCTTTCAAACACCCTACAATGCCTACCACAAAGCCTTGCTGATAGTAATACATGTTCACATATAAATATATGTTCAATTGAATACAAAATTTTCTTGGAAATCTTTCAAGGATATCCATGCAAATTCTAGAAAGCCTAGTAACTGGAGTTGGATGAGAAAGAGAAGAGCAGCAAACTGCTTTGTTTTGGCCATTAACAGCCAGTGCTTTGAGCCCATACTGAGTAAAAGGACACTACAACTAGTTTCACTAGTTTTACGCCAAAGATAATTCTTATAGTCCATTTTACCAATATTCAAATGTTCTAGTCTGTTGAGATCTAATGTTATTATCAGTGATAAATCTTTTAAAAATTAAATCATCAGTAAGTTTGTTCAGGGACGCCTGGGTGGCTCAGTCGGTTGAGCGACCGACTTTGGCTCAGGTCATGATCTCACGGTTTGTGAGTTTGAGCCCCGCCTCGGGCTCTGTGCTGACAGCTTAGAGCCTGGAGCCTGCTTCAGATTCTGTGTCTCCCTTTCTCTCTGTCCCTCCCCCACTCATGCTCTATCTCTCTCTGTCTCAGAAATAAGTAAACATTAAAAAAATTTTTTTTTAAGTTTGTTCAGTCTAAGAAATGTCAGGTTAGAGTCTCTATTTGTGATACATATAGGCACTCTGCTAACAACAAAACACAAGCCAGTTTCTGCTCACAGTGTAGTTTGGAGGAGATATAAATAGAAGGAAATAATTATAATACAGTGTTATGTGCAATAATAGAAGTATGGTGAAAGTTGAGGTGTAATACAGAGATAGGAAAATTGCTGGAGGAGTATCAAGAATGCATTTCACGGAGATTTGATTGAGAGATACATATGATAAACATTAAGGAGCAACAATTAGCAGGAGTTGGACCTTTATTGGATTTGGGAATGGAATAACAAGTCTAGAATTACTACCAGTTTTTTTTAGCTTGGTTGATTGGGTGGATAGTGGACCAACTATTAGTCTTGAGCATATGGGAGGAAGAACATATATAGGAGGTAAGATTAAAAGCTTCATATCAAACATGTTGTACTCGATGTGCCAATGGAACATTCAGGAGCAAATGACCAAGTAGAGAAACGGATATAAGGACTTAGAGCCTAAGGACTGGATGAGTCTATAAAGTAGATTTGAAAAGCAGGAAGATCTAGGTTAAAACTATAATGTTATTGCTCAAGAAAGCAAAGAAATGCCAAAAAACCCTGAAAAACACAGGGATGTATAGACACAGAAAATCCAGAGAAAGAGACTGAAAAGAAAGGGCAGAGATGCTGGGTTGAAAAATGTTGTCTCTGAAAATGGAAAGAAGTGATTTTAAAGAAAGAGGGAACAGTAAATGGGGTCATCCATAGAAAGGTAAATGCATGTAAGAGACGAAAATTTTTCAGTTAATTTACAAACTAGTGATCTCTACAACCTCTTCTATCACATAGAATAGAGAAAGTTTGAATTTATAGACCTGAGGATATTAAAATCTTACATTTGCTTGGCAGAGGTTTTTGAGCTGTGTTCTGGAGTCTTAGAAATCTGGGCAGGAGACAAACATGGAGTAAAATGTGCTTGAACAAAGGACACAACAGCCAAAGAAATTTGAGTGTCACTACTGCATAGAAAAAAAGCATTATATTTAGTCATGGGATTAAATGAGACTTTTCTTGTTTCCAGAACTTTGGCTAAAGCCAAATTTCAAGATCATTTGTGCATGACTTGCTAAGAGGTGATTTGAAAACTGGCTCTACCATGGTAGCCTATCTCCAGGCTCTTTTGCTTTAGAGAAGAGTAAAAGTTCATGAAAAGGAAAGAGAGTGAGGATTTCTTTGACAAGAGTCTTTGGGGTGCTGTGTACTCCCCCTCCCCTCCATGAGGAACAGTAGTAGCTGCCTTCACCGGTACCTTCAGGGCTTTCCAGGGGACCATTTATGGAGAACGGAGGGTCTAGAGAGGAGACTGAGATCTCACTGGCTAGCAAGATCCTTGCCTGTGCTGTTCCTGGTCTGCCCTGCACTGTTTCTGCAGTGGAATATGGGGAGACTATTCTTGGGGTGAACTTGTTCTGTATCTTCTATGCTATGGAAGACAGAGAATGGTGTCTGATTCTCTTCTAAAATCTAAAGACAAGAGCCAACTGGAGCTGCCTGAAGCTAGCTATGTCAGTGGCACAAAGACTGGGATTAAGTTGCTTTCCCACAGAAGACTAGGCAAAGGGCCTTGTTTCCTGTGGGCTAGAGTGGACACTCAGGAGGAAGCTGGTCAAAAACTGTCTTACAGGTACCCAGCCCAAGAGGACTAACCACTATAATAGGACAACTCCAGCCAAAAGAGGCTGGTGACATTTTGCCTGGTGTAAAGGTGGGAAGGAAGAGATGTTAATAATTTTCTGGTAGGTACATTATCCATGACTGAACAGTATCAGAGATTTCCTCAACCAAGGGTCTCCAAAGAACCCACAAAAATGCCTCATGAGAGAAAGAGCCAGCATTTCTTCTCTGTCTCACAGATCCACTTTCATAGATGCCTCAACACTAAATTAAAACCATTCGGCAAGTAAGACTTTGTGTCCCTTTAACCATTCCTTCATCTTCCACCCCAACTCCAGAGGAGCTGGAAGCAGTGAGTGGGGAAGGGAGAGTGGAAGAGCAACGTGGAGGAAAAACAGACCACACCCCCACTCCCCTGCTGGTCTGTGGAGGTTGGGTCATCCTTGGCCTGGAGAGGAGGGTGTGAAATGAAATGGAATACTAATACTTTTACAACACCAGCTATGCTGATAGTAAATATTTTTGGCATCTTTGATGGAAAGTTTTGTACACGATAAAGATTATTGCAGTTACTTGTTATTTTTAAGTCAAATTTTAAAATAACAATTCTAAACCTTTAACATTTAAAATTTAACTTAACCCAATATTAGAGCACACTCATCAACTAAGGAAACAATTACCTTGGACAAAAAGATAAAATGAGAGTATGTTCTCATTAAACTGGGGCTGCATATTAGAAAATTAGATAGGAATGTGATATTTGAATCTTCTGGTGACACTCTCCCACAAGGTGAGTCCCTCATAATTACAAAGGTAACAGAAATTTGATGCCCTATAGGGGGAGCTGGTCATTCCTAGGCCCAAAACTCCATAACCTAATTCTCCTGTATATTCAAAGCAGTTAATGAAACTCCCACCAATGTTGTCCTAATCTTCTTCACTGCTGGGTTGAGTTTTACATTTCCCTGACTAGCTTTAAATCATTTAATATTGTCCCATTTGACTCTGAAACCACTTTAGTGCCCTTCCACTTTTTACATTTCTGGGTAGTTCTTTCCCAACTGTTGGATAGATAGAATCTGAATTCTTTCATATTATGTATCACCATTTTTTAATTAAAGGAGATAGCAGAGAAAATAAGGATTTTACCCTTGATTTGTCTTCATGTTAATCTTTTATTTATTTCATTTGGTAGGCAGTTTTTCACCATACACCTGGGCCAATCACTATCTCAGGTGTTCAAGATAAAATGGTAAGATGTGATGCTATCTTTAAAAATGTTATTCTCATTTCTATATGGAACCAGTTACTATCAGTAAAGTTCTAAGTATCAGACTAAATAAAAGCTTTATATTTGGCTGTGTTATACATTCATTTGATAAATAATCATAGAGCACCTACTTTGTGCCAGGCACTATTCTAGACACTGGGAATAGAGTAGCAAACCAAACACACAAAATCCATGCTTTCATGAAGCTTACACTCTAGGACAGCTCAGCCCAGCAATGTGCAAACAGATATGACAAGGGACAAATGCTATGAGAAAAATAAAAAGGCATAACGGAACAGAGTGTGAAGGGGTGCATTTCAGACAGGGGTTTCAGCAAAGACCTTTATGATGTCATTTGAGCAGATAGATAAGAAGGGGAGACTGATAGTACTAGAAGGAAATTTAGAAGAAAATGGGCACAAAAACCAAAAAAAAAACCAAAAAACAAAAAAACAAAAAACACTATCCAGAAGCTTCTTGTGCAACTTCTTGGAAACAAGACAGCTGCCTATTACTATCTCTCATAATTCATGGATTAACATCGAGCAATGTCCTGTACACCCTCATTTCCTAAACTGTCCGACACGTCATGACATAGTGTTTACACGGAAAAGAAGATATGTCTATAATTCGATATATGACCCAGAAGCAAATAGCTGTTACAGGAGAGTGAAAGAGCCTAGAAGCCTTGGACATGAGGAAGGAGTTTGCTTTGCACTGCTTTTTCCTTCCTTACCTCGCTCATAATCCACCTCCTCCTGCCTCCTGTTCCTAGCTTATACAGCTGTCTATATCTTTTGCCAGTACGAAAAAAGAGCCAGTGTATGTCTTTTAGGAGGCCTTATTATATTGAGACATTTTGGATGCTTTCAAACGTCTAAATGTACTGTTCATGAAAAGGGTTAACATAATCCTGCTTGGTCATTATCAAAACTTGGGAAATGAGGCGTCTGTCTGGGATAGAGGCAGATCTATTCCACTTGACTCTCCGACCAAGATCAAAGATGTGAGCCCGGTTCTCAAGGCTAACGAGATGGCAGAACATTTCAAGGAAGCATGTATTGCTAACATAATTTGCTACACTGACTTTCATTTTTTTTTTTAATATATGAAATTTATTGTCAAATTGGTTTCCATACAACACCCAGTGCTCATCCCAAAAGGTGCCCTCCTCAATACCCATCACCCACCCTCCCCTCCCTCCCACCCCCCATCAACCCTCAGTTTGTTCTCAGTTTTTAAGAGTCTCTTATGCTTTGGCTCTCTCCCACTCTAACCTCTTTTTTTTTTTTTCTTCCCCTCCCCCATGGGTCTGTTAAGTTTCTCAGGATCCACATAAGAGTGAAAACATATGGTATCTGTCTTTCTCTGTATGGCTTATTTCACTTAGCATCACACTCTCCAGTTCCATCCACGTTGCTACAAAAGGCCATATTTCATTTTTTCTCATTGCCACGTAGTATTCCATTGTGTATATAAACCACAATTTCTTGATCCATTCATCAGTTGATGGACATTTAGGCTCTTTCCATAATTTGGCTATTGTTGAGAGTGCTGCTATAAACATTGGGGAACAAGTGCCCCTATGCATCAGTACTCCTGTATCCCTGCTACACTGACTTTCAAAGAATATCCACCTAGCATTCATTCATACAATTTGGAGTCTGACATCTTATATACACTTAACAATATCAAATTGGGAAATTGCTGATCATTCAGAGAAAACCTGCCAAAAACCTAATCTGTTTTTTTTTTTTTTTTTTTTTTGGTCTTTTTATCCTTACTCAACTAGGTTTGAATAACATTCCCATCTGTACTGTGAATGATGATGAGAACTCACTGGGAACATTGTGGGGTGTTGGCCAGTTCAACCACTTAGAGAAGGATGAGACACCATTTGCCAAATGCGGTTACCCACCCAGCACTGCGACCCTGGAGAGTCCTGTCAGAGAAGTCACACCGGCTCCAAACCATATCAAAATGCCCCCTCGGCCTCATTCTGGTGAGTCCCTTGCGACTAATGAAATCTTTCCTGAGGTCTCCTGCAAACAACCAGAGGTGGTAGGGGGGATAGTCTGTATGATTGCTAATATAACTGCAGCAATTTTAAAATATAGCAGCTAACATAGCTGCAGTGATTTCTCACTGTGAAACAGGTTATTCATTATAAAATTTTTTTATCCTTTTAATCTCATTTCAGTAGCCCAAGACATATTTGGTGTGGTTCTAGTCTCTAATTCCAACAAAAGTAGCTTAAGAGATACTGAAAATGAATGTTTACCCAACATGATAGGGAACCTACTGCAGACAAAAAGTGAGTCAGGGAAATGCAGTAGGGATGGAATTACATGTTTACATTTCTCCCTGCTGGATGGCCAGCTCCTGAAGGTCAGGGCCGAGGGTTATTCCCTTCTGTGTTTCTGGTATCCTTGGTATCTCCCCAGGTCCCAGTGTTTGGTCTTCAGTAAAAAAAATTTTTAATTAATTAAATAATGTTTATTGAATTGAAATGAAAAGGGATTAATCAACAGAACACCATGACCATGATGACTATAGTTCACAATACTGTCTTGTGTATTTGGAAGTTATGAAAGTAGATTTAAAATTTTTCAGCACAAGAAAAATATTGATAATTTTGCAAGGTGATAGTTAACTACACTTGACTGTGGTGATCATTTTGCAATATATACATATATCAAATCACGGTGTTGTACATCCTGCACTATCATATTTTAAAAAGCACAGCATGGCAAAATCTAAAGGGCTAGCTAAAATAGAAGGAACTCTGGGTATTGGAAATTGCTTCCAATTCTCCTTCTCTTGTCCTGTACAGTTACCTGCCATTATTAAAAGTTTCAGGGCACCTGAGATTGTTTTGGTATAGTGTGGTAAAATAGTATTGTCTTTCAAAAAGCAACAATAAGAGGCATCATTAGTAGAGTACTTACTATGTGATTCCATTCTAAGGTCTTCACGCTTGCTAACTCATTTCATCCTTTCAAAGAGTTCCTCTTCCTTCCTTTCCACTAGCAGTATAGAATAAAGCCCACACATTCCACCTACTGCTGGGTGTTCCTTCCTATACCATAAAACCCGGAAACTTAACAGTTAGGTTTGCAAGAGCCCCCTAATGGGAGTTAAGTGTTGCCACCTGATCAGATGTAGATTTCAGATGTGGGGCTAAGGTCATTGTTTTGGTTGCTGTCTGCTCTCAAGCATGACTGGAGACATGGGGTTTTCCTGCTACAATATCCCAGTGTTCAGATTCTGGATTTATGGGTGTCAGATGCCAAGTCAGCAGATACGGTGGCTTTCAGATTGCAGCATGTTCCAGTGCCTCATCTTTAGCCTCAGTGATGTGACAGCAACTCAAGTGTCAGTGGCATCCTGACTTCCCTCTCCCCCCCCCCCCCTCCATAAAGGCTGTGCCCCCTGGCGGGCCAGGTGCAAGACGTTCTTGAAGTGATTTGTGAGGGTCAACGCCAGAGTTCACTGCTCCAGCCCTTCCAGTGATGTTGCAAATACCACATTCCCTGTCTTATTTACATTTTTGCTTAAAATAGAGTGGTTTCTGTTTCCCCAAGTGAACACTACCTTAATAGACCACCACCCATAACTTTGTTCTTCCTACTTCCTGTTCTCTTCTGGAGAGGTAACTTTACAATGGTTTTCTCTCTTCAGCTAGAACTAATGAATTCAGTTACTGTTGGGAATATGCACAAAATCTTTGCATCTTTTAGGAAATTGTTTCTGTTGACTATGGCTTCAGTAAAAACGATAGCATTATTTACAGAGAATATAGCTTTATTTAAATTAATGCAAAATGAAATTAAGCAAATATTTAAATGGTTTAAAGTGATTTAGTTGGATGATGCTATGAAATGTGTAAGGTTGAGCGACTGATGAAATAAGAAATATACTTAAAAATGTAATTATAGCTCAATACACATCCTCTGCTTGTGGCCACAGGGCAAACAGCGCACCTATAATCTCTTTAATTAGGAAAAGTGACAGCTATATGGACAGGAAACAGAGAAAAACATGTTTTATATGAAATGTGCACTTTTAAAAATTAGTTTACCCAGATCAAGAAAATTCTTCTAGTCTTTCTTTATATCATCTTCCTGGGCATTGAATTAGTTTTGTAAATATCAATATGCTTAAAAATTTTTTTTTATTAGTTTTTTTTTATTTTTGACAGGCAGAGAGAGACAGAGTGCATATGGGGAAGGGGCAGAGAGAAAGGGAGACACAGAATCCAAAGCAGGCTTCAGGTTCTGAGCTGTCATCACAGAGCCTGATGTGGGGCCTGAACTCACGAACCGTGAGATCATGATCTGAGCCGAAGTCGGACACTCAACCGACTGAGCCACCCAGGCGCCCCTTAATATGCTTTTATTATGTTATTCTGGTATAACTCTACCTGCAAGTTTTTCAACAGATCCCTGAGTTGACTTTAATTAAAATCCAGATATACTCTCATTTATTTCAGCAACTGATGTATATGTTATGTGGTAGAATTTTTTTCTGTTTGATCTAAATATATATTTCTGCGTCATCATTTCAGAGCCCTGCAGAAAAATCAGAGAGTGCTTCAAAACTTCCAGTGAGAATCCCTTAGCAATTAAAAAGGTAAAGAAACAACTATTTACAGTTACCTATTTAATTTGGCTTCTGTCATTTCCTCTCCTTCTCTTCACATAACTTTCTGAAAAGGCACATTTCATAGTATCTTTAAGCTTTATTTAGGTGTAATTAACACAATATAAAATACACATATTTAGAGTATACAATTTGATGAATTTTGACAAATATATATCCACATATGGGAAGCCACCACTGAAATCAAGAGAATGAACATACTAACCACTCCCACAAGTTTTCTCAAAACCCCAGCCCTGGCCCTCCCACATGCAAATATTTATCTGCTGTTGCTCAAAATTAGCATGCAATGTTTTAGGCTTTTACATAATGAAATCATATAATGAGTTATTTTTTTAAATATGGTTTCTTCTTCAGACTCTTAACTCTAAAGAACAAACTGATGGGTGGGGGTTGGTTAAAAAGGAGATGGGGATTAAGGAGTGCATATGTTGTGATGAGTGCCAGGTGATTATGGAAGTGTTGAATCACTATATTGTACACCTGAAACTAATGTTATACCGTATGTTAACTAACTGGAATTTAAATAAAAACAAAAAAATGGTTTCTTTAACTCAGCATCAATATTTTAAGATTCATTCATGTTGTTATGTTCATCAGTAATTCATTCCTTTTTATTGCTGAGAAATATTCAATTGTATGGGTATCCCACAATTTGTATACGTGTTCACCTGTTGATGGACATTTAGTTTGTTTCCAATTTTTGCTGAAGCTGGTATGAATATTTGTGTACTCGTCTTTGTATGGATATATATTTTCTTTTCTCTTGGGTAAATACATAGAAGTGGAATGATTGGGTCTTAGAGCAGGTGTAGGTTAAAATTTTTAAGAAATTGCCAATGTGTTTTTCCAAAGTGGTTTTACGATTTTACATTCCTGCCAGCAGTGTATGTTTCTTTTCCTCCACATCCTGCCAACACTTAGTATAGTTAGTATTTTATAATTTTAGCCAATCTAGTGGCTAATGGTATCTCATTAGCCAATGGTATCTCATTGTAGTTTTAATTTGCATTTTCCTGATGACTAGTGAGCTTGGTATCTTTTCATGTTCTTACTTACCATCCCTATATGGCATTTTTATGAGAAATGTGTGTTCAAATCTTTGCCCACATTGTAAATTGGGTTGCTGGACTTTTTATTATGAAGTTTTAAAGGTTCTTTATATATTTTAGGTAAAAATTCTTTTGTCACATATACATTTTGTAAATGTTTCTTCTAGTCTGATGGTTACTTTTTTTTGTAACAGTGACTTTTGAAGAACCAAAATTTAGAAGTTTGATGAAACC
Organism: Acinonyx jubatus; assembly: GCF_027475565.1. Classification (NCBI taxonomy): domain Eukaryota; kingdom Metazoa; phylum Chordata; class Mammalia; order Carnivora; family Felidae; genus Acinonyx; species Acinonyx jubatus. Next base: position 119,752,033 of record NC_069382.1, on the reverse strand, counting down.
CAAATTTAAAATTTTTCTATCATCGTTTCAAATCTACATGATGTTTATCTCTCTGTTGTGTCTTATTGCAAAGACTAACCTCTAGCCCAATGTTGAGTAGAAGTGATGAAAGCAGATAACCGTGTCTTGCACCTAATCATAGGAGAAAAGCTTGTATTTTCACCATTGAATATGATGTCAGTTTACTTTATTTATAGATGCCCTTTATATGGCTGAGGAAGTTCTTTTCCATTTCTAGTGTCCTGAAGCTTTTATCAGAAATAGGAATTGGATTTTGTCAAATGCTTTCTCTGCATCTATTTGAGATGAGCATATTTTTCTTTTTTAATCTGTTAATATGGTGAATTGTTTTGGTTAACTTCCAAATGTTAAACTACCCTGGCATTTCTGGGGGGGGGGGGGGAGGAAACTCAGTTGGTCATGATGTGTTACCTTTTTATATATTTAATTTCATAAAACATTGTTTAACATTCTTGTGGCTATGTTCATAAGGAATACAATTTTGTAGTTTACTTGTAATGTCTTTTCTGGTTTTGAGAGAGCGTATACTGGCTTCCTAGAATAAGTTGGGAACTTCTCTTTAAAATTCTGGGAGATTTTATGTAGAATTGGTGTTATTTCTTCCTTAGAAGTTTTGTAGAATTCATCAGTGAAGCCATCTGGGCCTGGAGTTTTCTTTGAGTCAAGATTTTTAACTACAAATTCAGTTTCTTATTTTCACAGATTTAGACCATTCAGGTTATCTGTTTCTTTAGTGAGTTTTGGTGGTTTATATTGTTCATAGAATTCGTCCGTTTGATCTAAGTTGTTGAATTTACTGATATGAGGTCATTCATAACATGTCCTTTTAATGACTCTATGATCAGTAGAGATGATTTGTGTCTCATTCCTGACACTGGGAATTTGTGTTTTCTTTTTTTCCTGATGTGTCTAGCTAGGTTTGTTAGTTTTATTGATTTTCTTAAAGAATCTTTTTTTACAAAAAGAAAGTTCTTTTCTTAAAGAAGCTTTTTACAAAAAAAAATTATGAAAAAAAAAGAAGAAACTTTTGGGACACCTAGGTGGCTCAGTCAGTTAGGCGTCTGACTTCAGCTCGGCTTATGATCTCACAGTTTGTGAGTTCGAGCCTCGCATCGGGCTCTGTGCTGACAGCTCAGAGCCTGGAGCCTGTTTCAGATTCTGTGTCTCCCTCTTTCTCCCCTCCCTCACTCATGCTCTTTCTCTATCTCAAAAATAAAATAAAACATTTTTAAAAAATTTTTAAAGAGAATAAGCTTTTCATTTTGTTGATGATACTTATTTTGATTTTTTGTTTATTTTATTGATTTTTCATTTGTGTCTTTATATAAGATGAAAGCTTAGGTCATTGATTTCAGACATTTTTCCTTTCTAATATGAGCATGTATTAATATAATTTTTTTAATAAACAGTGCTTTGGCTGTATACCCCAAATTTTACGATGTTGAGTTTTCATTTTCAATCTGTTTAAAATACTTTCTATTTCCTTTTAAATTTCTTCCCTATTGGTTACTTAAAATTATGTTATTTAATTTCCAAATATTTGGAGATGTCACAGATATCTTTATGTGATTGATTTCTAATTTAATTCCATTGTGGTGAGAGAGTATACTTTGTATACTTTGAAACTTTTTAAATTTATTGAAACTTGTTATATGGTCAAGAATATGGTCAATCTTGCTCAATTTTCCACGTACCCATGAAAAGAATGCTCACTCTGCTGTTGTTGGGTAGACTGTAATATAAGTATCAGTTATGTTGGTTGATACTCTCATTCAGGTCTTCTACAGCCTTACTGATTTAGCTGTCTGCTTTTCTCTATCACTTATTAAGAAAGAGGTGTTGAAATCCCTGACTATAGTTGTGAATTTCTATATTTCTCTTTTAATGCATATCAGTTTTTTTGGAGTCCCAGTGGCACAATTGGTTAGCACACAGTACTTATATCAGTTTTTAATCCTGTATTTTGAAGCTCTCTTATTAGAAGTATAACTATCTGGGTTTGCTATGTCCTTTTGATCAAATGACCCTTTTATCATTATAACATTACTAATTTCAATCCTCATAACATTCTTTTATTTGAAATCTATTTCATTATAGAACTATTCAGGTTTTCCATTTCTTCTTGAAGTGATTTTGGTTATGGAATTACTCATTGCATTGAAACATTCAGATTTATTGATAATGGTATACATAATAACCTTATATTATATTTTAAATATATGCAACATCTGTAAGATGTACCCTTTTACCTTTCAGTTTTGTTAATCTATGTCTTTGTTTTTCAACAGAAGTTTATCAATTTTATTAGTATATCAAAGAATTAATTTGGGGGGTTTTGTAGATCCTCTATGTTGTATCTTTCTTTTCCATTTTGTTAATTTATGTTACCTTTTCCTTCTTTCCATACATGTACTTTATTTTATTGTTCTTTATCTGACACCTTTGGTCTTTCTGATATATATATTTTAGCTATAAATTCCTCTCTGAGGACTGCTTTTGCTGCTTTTGTAATTTTTGCTATCAGCATTAATTTAAAATTTTTTCTAATTTGCACTATAATTTTTTTGCCTCATGACTTAGCTGCTGGATATTATGTATGAAAGTTATTTGTAGGAATCTGAAGCTTAGGACAAAAGGACTTTTTTCCAAAGAGAACTTGGTGCTTGCTTCTGTAGGAACCCAGACGGCTTACCACCCTAGACCAACTTAAATGAAGTTCAAAGCTTGATCTCAGGTTGTATTTCTTCAAGGACCATTGCACTTCTAGGTCACCTTTACCTTCAGGGTGTAGTCCTGTGTTGGCCCTTATTTGGGTCCTGAGCTTTGAGTCTTGTCTTTCAGGCTTTCAGGACCTTTTAAGCTGTCACAAGAAAAGTTTTCACTCTTCAGGATATGACAATGACCTCAGGCCACAAATGGCTACTGTACTCCCTACAACTCAGGCTTCTCACTTGCCCTTTATGTTGGCCTATTAATTCCTACTTTATTCACTCCTTGACAGCTTTAATTTTTTTTATTTTAATCTGCCTTTTTAGTTGTGTCCAGTGGGAGAGTTGAACCAAAAAAATATGTATTGTTACTCCCTAAAACAAGAAGTCTTTTTATATAATAAACTTTAACAGAAGAATGCATCTACATATGGTATAGCTTTACTTTCACTAAATGTCAATAGTTCAATATTGTTCTATCAATTCCAATCATCACAGTCCCCACTTGTTGACATATTCAGCCACTTGCGTCTTTGTGTCTGAAATATCACTCCTGAAGGTTAAAAGCCTTTCTTAGAATAAGCACACAGATCTAAGGCTTCTATAACTCTTCTTGAACTGAAATCTCTTCTAACCTTTTTAAAAAATTCTAAATTTCAGAGTACATTTACTTCCCAGAACAAGAAAATAGCCTTTCTATTTCCTCTTCCAGTTAATCAAGGGAAGTAATTTAGTTGACCTCTAATTCTCTAGCTCTCAGTTGCTGTTCAGCAGAGCAAGGAGACAGCAGTTCACAACATGTAGTGTCTTCACAGACACTGCATGAAATCTTTTGAGTGTCTTCTTCCTGTCATGAAAGAGAAATCTTCCTAGCTTAACAGAAAATCTCATGTGGTATCAGTTTGTTGTTATCTGGAGCAGCTAGATAAATAAAGGTTATACATCAAACATTTAAAAATTATTATCTTGTTGTTTAACCAAGGGTTGAAACCAAGGGTTTAAAATGTCTTCACCAAAAGTAAATAATATCTCACTATGTGGTCTGTATCTAAATGGAAATATTTGATAATTAGATTTTTAAGGGAAGGTTGAAACTAACCCCTCTTTACTTTTGTGTATGCCTCTTATTTAACTATAATATTTCTCATTCATTTTATATTCAGCTTTCATAGAAAATGTGAGTGGATACAAATGCATATTGATTATATTATGCCTTTGATTTAGGAAGAAATTAAGGTAAAAAAGCCACTGTCACCTCCAAAGTCATGCTCTACTGCTGGCTCTTGTTCTTCAGAGGTGATGAGTACCAAGACCGACGTCAAAGAGAACACCATTTGCATACCAAACTATCTGGATCAGGAAATCAAAGTAAGAGGCAGATTTTTTAAATCCATAACTTAGGAACAGCATGAACATACAAAAAGTCACATTACTAACATCCTTAAAACTCTTTAGTGGCTCCCCCTTGACAACTGAATTGATTTAAAACCACTTAGCCTGAAATCCAGGGCCTACTTCTATTTTTATTTCCAGTTTTCTCCCTGGAATCCCGTCACTGTTATGGAAACCTAACCTTTGGTTTAGGCATAATGAAGAACTTGGCATTGGCTGAACAAGCTCAGCCCTGTTCTTCCCACGTTTCTCTTTATCATTCTTTAGCATTCTTCCCAATGCTTGAAAGGCACTACTTCTTGCCATTAGCTATATATTTCCTGTACATATTTTCAGGCAGAGATTCCTCCAGTCAACATCCATCTCTCTCTTATCTGTGGAAAACTGTTTCCTCAAACCTACTCTGCCTGGGGTTATAAACTTAGTTATATTTGTAGTAATATGCCATATCAGACTACTGGAAGGTTCTTTCCAGCCACAATTATCTCTGAGAATGACATATAATCAAGAATAAACCAATCAGCTGGTATCTATTTTCCTTCTTTAGATCCTTTTGGTAACCTCCGCATTGCCTTGCCATAAGACTCACTACAATAAATTAAAGGTGAAAATACCGTAATGATGACTTTGATAGCAGTTATAAATAAGTCTGTAGTAGCAATTACAAATAGCAGAGCATGTTATTAGGGTTATTATTGAATAATCCTGATAAGGAACTATTTTAAAAATAAAGCATAACAGTGGCATTGGGTATAATTATGCTGATGATTAAAATTGGGAAGGAAAATAAAAGGAAGGGAGAAGAGGATAGAGTATCTGAAGACATGCGTTGCGGTTATACATGATTTCCTGATGATTCTGGCTGAAGACTTTCTATTTATATAGAGTCTTCAGAATCACTGTCTGTCTACTCACTACCGTCTGGCACCATAGATCCTCTAAAATTCGCTCATTTCCACCCTTAGGGACTTTCCCTCTCCTTGATCCTCTCAGTGGTCACCTTCTACTCATTAAAGTCTCAGTTTAAATATCACTTAAAAATACTTTCCCTGACCATCCAAAGTCACTACCTAGTCACTCTCTATACTATTACTCTTTATTTTTTGCATAACGCATGCCCTATGTGATATGTTTCTATTTATCTGTTTCAGTACTGTCTCTGCTTCCTTGCTCCACTCACACCAAAATTTAAGTCTTATGGATCTCATACTCATCTGTCTTGGTTACTGCTTTATCTTCTGTGCCTAGATAAGTGCTGGGCACCTAGTAATTATTAAGTATTTATTGAATGTTGAATATAAACATTAAAAAGAAAAGTTCTACCAAGATCAAAGTGGAACTATAGAAAATCAGCTAACTATATAGGTCCTCAACTCAACCAAATGATAAACTGAGTACAGTTTTAGTAAGACTGTCTTCCTTCTTTATGCACATCAAATAATAGACCAGCAACATGATCTTATAGAACTGGGCTTTTGGGCATCTATTTAAAAAGCCTTCCTCTCAAATGCATCTTCTACCTCACAGATTTTGACTTAACTGGACATTAATACAAAATCTACTAAAATGTACTCTTTGAAAGAAGGCATCCTGTCTATCTTGTTACAACTGATTCCTCAGCACTCATCACTTTGCTTGAAAACTATTAACTGGCACACACAGCATGGCATTTTATCTAACACTTGGTGGCTATTTGTTAAATAAATGAAAAGAGAGGGAGTAAAGTGAGAAAATAGGTCTTACCAAAGTTTTTTGGCTTGTATAAATGAGTCCTAAAAATAAATCTCATCTTGGTGGTATTCCAACCTTCCATGCTTTCAAAAAAAAAAAATCTGAAATATCTTCCAATTTCCTACTATCCAAGCTGGTAACTCTGAATGGCCGTGAAGTCAAGAAATGTTTGTGCAAGCGTGTGTATGGAAGACTGTACAGTTTTACAATTATTACTTTACGGGAAAAGAAAAACAGAACGCTGTGTCTGTTCACATCTTGTTTTTAGATTTCCTCCTCAAAATCTCAAATTTATAGAAATAAGTCTCTTTACTATTGGCACAAAAAGCCTGCCAAACACATTCATTTACTTTACAAATATCTAATATCAATGACAAAATACTAGAGTTTGGGGATATAGCTCATTCCTTCACTCATATAGGTTATGAGAGAGATTGTGCAGGTGTTGTTAAGAACATATAGGAGGAGATTTTGGAGCTGAGAGAGTCTTCAAGGGGAAAGAAACGTAAAGAATGTTTAAGACATAATTAGAAGATGAATAGAAGTATGGAAGAGATCATTCTCAGACAAGAGACCTTTATATCTAAAGGCTAAGAGGTGAGAGCACTGTTTATTCAAGGAACTAAAAACAATATGGCTGATGCAGAGTGCAGGGAGAAAGTTGCAAGAGATGAGGTTGGAGACTTATGCAGAGACCAGAAATAAAGGATATTATAAGCCATATTGAAATGTTCAGATTCATCTGAAGTACTATGGGAAGGTAGAGTAAAATTTTAAACACTGAGTTATACTGAAATTACTTTGTAAGTATAAGAATTAAAAGGTCAGATTGTACTTTAGAAAAGTCACTCTAGATACAATATGCAGAATTAATTTGGAAGGGGGAGGCAAAATTGCAAGGGAGGTACTGTGCTTCCAAAATGTTAGGTTAATTCCAAGACTTAGCTTCCTGCTGTAAACAACTTTATAACCGGGAACAATACATGAACAAACTATTTTCAAGCATTAGGCAACAGACAGTGTAGATTTATGATGGTTGATAGAAAGAAGGGAAACCATTGAGATGATCTCCACTTTCAACCTAGATTTCAGCCTGGGCTTACTCCTAATCATGGCACAGAGAGGGGGAAGCCTAAACAGAACAATAACAGAAGTAACAGCTTCACTAGGTAGAGAAAAAAGAGTTTAGAGCTTGGGCACTCTGAAGTGGCTGGAATTTACAAATAAGATACTAAAGAGGAGGAATCTGTGGAGAGAATGAGCTCCAGAAATCTGTATAGGGTTCCACAAGTCTTTAGTTCAATATAAGTTACATATGCACAGGATGATATTCTGAGACCTGGAAGAAAAGAGCTAGTGGGAAGTAGGACATTGCTTAGAGACGCTGGTGTTCTGGTCTGCCAGAGTGGAGAGACCTTACTGAACACACCAGGAACTCAACTGAAACCCCAGAAAGTCACACCTGAAAAGAGAGTAGGGTACTCTAGCCCTCAGTAGGGGCTACTCTAGATCTATAACCTCAAATCCTAAAATCAGGATTTAGCAGACCAAATTCACCCACCAATATATTAGGTACCATCGAAAAAAAACTCAATGAAAAGAAATCAGGAGGATTCCGTAAACTACATATTCTACTTCCTCTCACTGAAAGGAGAATTATATTCTCTCAAAGTTGATCACTGAGAGATCTATAAATTAGAAGAAGCTGGGAGCAATGTGCGATCACCATATTGATGAAAAACCCATTAGAGGCAGAGTGGCCTAGGGAATACCATAGGGCTTTTTTTCTTTTTTTGCCATGGCCATTGATTTATTGTGAAATTAGGAGCAAATTTATACTCTCTTCTAGTATATTGCATTATTGAGGACAAAAATCTTAATAATATAACAAAGTTCAATATAGGGCAGTGGATTTTTCTGCCCTTTAATTTCAATTCTGTATCTCCGGCATCTAGATCAATAACAAACACAAATATCTGTTGAATTAGTAATACTTCAAGAAGTATTTCAGTTGATAAACCTTTAGCCAGACTCATCAAGAAAAAAAGAGAAAGGATTCAAAAAAGTGAAATCAGAAATGAAAGAGAAGAAGTAACAACTGACACCACAGAAATACAAAAAATTATATGAGAATACTGTGAAAATTTATATGCCAACAAATTGGATAATGTAGAAGAAATGGATAAATTCCTAGAAACATACAATCTTTCAAAACTGAACCAGGAAGCAAAATAGAAAATTTGAACAGACTGATTACTACTAACAAAATTGAATCCGTAATAAAAAAATCTCCCCACAAATGAAAGTCCAAGACCAGATGGCTTCACAGATTAATTCTACCAAACATTTAAAGAAGAGTTAATACCTTTTCTTCTTAAACTATTCCAAAAAATAAAATAAGGAGGAAAATTTCCAAATTCATTTTATGAGGCCAGCATTACCCTGATGCCAAAATCAGACAAAGGCACTACAAAAAAAAAAAAAATTACAGGCAATATCTTTGATGAACACATATATAAAATTCCTCAACAAAATATTAGCAAACCAAATTCAACAACACATCAAAAGGACCATTCACTATGATCAAGTGGGATTGATTCTATAGATGCAAAGGTTGTTCAATATTTGCAAATCAATGCAATATATTACATTAACAAGAGTAAGGATAAAAACCATATGATCATCTCAATAGATTCAGAAAAAGGTTTTGACAAAATACAGCATCAATCTGTGATTAAAATCTCTCAACAAAACTACATTGGGGAATATACCCCAATGTAATAAAGGCCACACATGAAAAACCCACAGCTAACAAAATACTCAATGGTGAAAAACTGAAACTTTTCCTCTAAGATCAAGAATAAGACAAGGATGGCCACTCAACATAGTGCTGGAAGTCCTAGTGGCAGCAATCAGCAAGAAGTGAAATAAAACACATCCAGATTGGAAGGAAAAAGTAAAAGTTCCACTAGTTGCAGATGGCATGATACTATATACCCTTAAACACTCCACCAAAAAACTATTAGAACTAATCAACAGCATACAAAATTAACATACAAAAATCACCCGTGACTCTAATACAAGGTATCAGAAAAAGAAATTAAGAAATCAATCCCATTTATAATTGCACCAAAAATAATAAAATACCTAGGGATAAATTTAACCAAGGAGGTGAAAGAGCTATACTCTGAAACTATAAGACACTGATGAAAGAAATTGACAAAAACAATAGAAAGATATTCTATGCTCATGGGTTGGAAGAATTAATATTGCTAAAAATGTTGATAGTACCTAAAGCAATCTACAGATTCATTGCAATCCTTATCAAAATACCAAAAACATTCTTCACAGAACTAGAACAAATAATACTAAAATTTTATGGAACCACAAAAGACGCTGCATAGTCAAAGCAATCTTGGGAAATAACTAATCTGGAGGTATAACACAATCCCAGATTTCAAGACATATCACATAGCTATGGTAATCAAAACAGTATGGTACTGGCACAGAAATAGATACATAGATCAATGGTACAGGATAGAGAACCCAGAAATAAACCCATGCTTATATGGCCAGTTAAGCTATGACCAAGGAGGCAAGAATATACAATGGGGATAAGACAGTCTCTTCAACAAATTGTATTGGGAAAACTGGATAACAACATGAAAAACAGAGAAACGGGGCCACTTTCTTACACCACAGACAAACATACTCAAAATGGATTAAAAACCAAAATGTGAGACCTGAATAGTGGCCATGGCAAAAAAAAGAAATAAAACTCCTAAAAGGAAGCATAGGCTGTAATCTCTTGGACATTGGCTTTAGCAATATATTTATGGATATGTCTCCTCACGGAAGGAGGACAAAAGCAAAAGACAAAAGCAAAAATAAACTACTGGGGCTACACCAAATTAAGAAGGCTTTTGCACAAAAATGGAAACCATCCACAAAACAAAAAGGCAACCTAATGAATGGGAAAATATATTTGCAAAAGATATATCCAATAAAGGGTTAATATCCAAAATATATAGAGAACATATACAACTCAACATCAAAAAACCAAACAATGCAATTACAAAACTGACAGAGGAGGGGCACCTGTTAATCGTCCAACTCTTGATTTTGGCTCAGGTCAAGATCTCACAGTTGTGAGATCAAGCCCCATGTCAGGCTCCATGTGAAGCCTGCTTGTGATATTCTCTCTCTCTCTCTCTCTCTGTTTGTGTGTGTGTGTGTCTGTCTCTGTCCTTCCCCCACTTTCTCTTTCCCTCTCTCTCAAACATAAATAAACATTAAAAACAAATGAACAAAAAACCAAAGAGCACATGGCTTAAAAATGTTGGAGAAAAAGTATTATGTAAATGTGTCAGGCACATATTTGGTAAAAATATATTATTAAAAAAATGTGCAGAGGGAGGTGCCTGGGTGGCTCAGTTGCTTAAGCATCCGACTTCAGCTCAGGTCATGATCTCACATTCATGAGTTCGAGCCCCCCCATCGGGCTCTGTGCTGACAGCTCAGAGCCTGGAGCCTGCTTCAGATTCTGTCTCCCTCTCTCTCTGCCCCTCCCCTACTCTCTCTCTCTCTCTCTCTCTTTCTCAAAAATAAATAAACATTTAAAAAAATGTCAGAGGATCTGAATTGACATTTTTCCAAAGATGGCCAATAGACACATGGAAATGTGCTCAGTATCACTCATCATCAGTGAAACGCAAATCAAAACCACAATGAGATATCACCTCACACCTGTCAGAATGGCTGGTATCAAAAAGGCAATAGTAACAAGTGTTGGTGAGGATGTGGAGAAAAGAGAATGCCTGTACACTGTTAGTGGGAATGCAAATTGGTGCAGCTACTGTGAAGAACAGTATGGAGTTTCCTCAAAAAATTAAAAATTGGAAATACCATATGATCCAGTAATTCCACTACCCAAAGAAAATGAAAACAGTAATTCAAAAAGATGTACGCACCCCTATGTTCATTGCAGCATTATTCACAATAGCAAAGATATGGAAGCCACTCCAGTGTCCATTGATAGATAAATGGATGAAGAAGATACATATATACATACATACACACCATATCTTATACGTACATACATATACATATATACAATGGACTGTTGTTTCATCATAAAAAAGTGTGAGATTGTGCCATTTGTGACAACATGGATGGACCCAGAGGGTATTATGCTAAGTGAATAAATCAGACAAAGAAAGAAAATACCATATGATTTCACTTACATATGGAATATGAAAAACAAAAATGAACAAACAAAACAGACTCTTTTTTGGTTAAAAATGTTTTAATGTTTATTTACTTTTAAGAGAGAGAGACAGATGGAGTGTGAGTGGGGGAGGGGCAGAGAGAGGGGGAAACACAGAATCTGAATCAGGCTCCAGGCTCTGAGCTGTCAGCACAGATCCCAACTCGGGGCTCAAACTCAGGAACCGTGAGATCATGACCTGAGCTGAAGTCGGACGCTCAACTGACTGAGCCACCCAGGTGCCCCCAAACAAACTCTGAAATACAGAGAACTAGTAGTTGCCAGGGGGTAAGTGGGTAAGTGGATGGGCAAAATAGGTGAAGACTCTTAAGAAATACAAACTTCCAGTTATAAAATAAATAAGTCATGGAGATAAAAAGTACAGCATAGGGATTGTAGCCAACAATATTATAATAATGTTGCACGGTGCCTACATTAATTTGGTGAGCATCGAGTAACATATAGAACTGTCAAATCACTATGTTGTACACCATGTTGTATTGTATGTCAACTATACTTCAATAATAAATTTTAAAAAAAGGAAAGATTTCAGGCACGCTAGGGAAAAGGATGTTGCAGAAGCTCAAGTAAGAATCGATGATAGTTTAGACTGGGCCAAGGGTGTGGAGATAAAAAGAAATGGAGAGATTTGAGAAATATTTAGAAGAAAGAATTTACTGAACTTGTTGTCTGGCAGCATACTTTATGTGCAAGGGAGTCATCCAGGATGAATCTCAGGGTCTGGCTTGGACATATATTCAGTGTATGCCAGAGCTGTCCATCGAGGTAAGGGAACCAGGAGGAACCAAGTGTGGAGCAGGTTTTAGAAAGAAGAAGATGGGTTTAGTTTTAGATAATTTGGGTTCAAAGTATCTATAGTATATCTAGGTGGATACATTTGGTAGGCAGCTGGATACATAGGACTGAATTTCAGATATGTCTAAATTCTAAGAACAGACACAATTTAGAATCAAACTGGAAACATCATTACTTGTGCTTTAAGTTTTGTACTTTAATGCTTATAGTCCATTTTTATTAGAATTATTTCATATATTTATCTCCTCTATCTTCCACATTTCAGACCCTAGCTCCGAATTTAAAACACACACACACACACGCACGTCAAGGAAGGATACTGACTGCCAAAAGTGAATTATATTCCTAGCCCATTGGACCAACCACTGTGTTCAGGGAACTGAGGAAAAATGACTCCAGCTAGATTCACCCACTACGGTACAGCAGGGATACAGTTATGTGACTGGAAAATCCCAATTAGAACCCCATGGTGCAGTGGGAAAGGATCCATTCCCCAAAAAGAAGGAAAGTGAATTGCCCCTCCGGAAGATGTGGATACTGAGCAGACAAAACAAAAGGAACACTGTATTACCTAACCCAAACTATTACTTGTATTGATTTTTTGTTTGTTTTCTCTTTGAAATCTGGTTCCCAGGCTAAAATCCCAATTGACTTAATGAGCAGTGGGTACAGAGTGACATTTGGGCGATAAGATTGTGGAGACAGTAAAGGAAATCTTGTAACACTTACACCATTTATTTGCTCACTCTGTAATTCTAATATTCTCTGTCAGATTCTGGCAAAGCTCTGTAACGTTTTACGTACTGATTCCCTGGCGGAAGTTCTACAGTGGCTGGTTCATGCCAGCACAAAAGGTGAGATTAAAATAAGCATTTGCAAACACTGGGCTCAGTTTATTGTCAGAAAGTGTGAATGCGCCAATATATGAAGTTTTCTACCTTGGATTTGCAAAGGTAATGTTGCAATATTATTTCCCTAGTACTTCGGTATCAGAGTCTCTGTAGTCCTCTATAACTCTATAACAGTCCTCTATACTGACTGTATGCAACTGGTCACTCAGTGACCCCAAATTTGGTATGCCCCACATTAAACTGCTTTGGGTGGTGTGAAACACGTGTGTCCAGGGCTGGCTTGTGCTTCTTCTCCTAAGTCCATACACCGAGGTGTCTCCCTGAGTATATTTTCTGGCCTACCATGAACCATGAACACAGAGCCTGTTTCCTTTCTCTGGTATGGGTGGCTATTGCACAGCCTTTCAAGTTCTAGATTCTAACAGCTCTGCCAGTTCCCCACCCAAATCATCAACTCAGTCATCTCTCAGCCTCCTTTTGGGCCTGTGTGGCCTGTTCCATGAAAACATATACCAGTCCCATGTGGGCCAGCCATAAATAGCATAGAGTGGCTTCCCTCAAACCTAGCTCATCATCAGATTGAGGCAAAACTTCTGAGGTGGGCAGGGCCTGAGAGTTTGCATTTCTAACAAGTGCCTAGGTGCTGATAATGCTGGTCTGGGGGCTACTTTTTGAGAATCTGCACCAATAAAAGTTAGGAAATATGGATGTGTTAGAGATAGACTAATATTCTTAAATGGGGAGAATTTTGGCAATAGTACTTTACCCAGGAATTCAAGACTACTTGGCAAGCAATTAAGAAGTATTTGGGGGCAAGGAGTCTTTGATTATTATTTTTTCTTTTTAAGAATGTAACTTAAAAATATACACAAGTAATTAAGTACTTATTGTTGAGGGGAAAAACCCAAATGAACCAGAAAAAAAATATGAGAAAGGAAGAATAATAATCAATAAAATCATCACAGACATCATTTCAGTGACTACTTTGGTAAATATCTTTATAGGCATCTTATAACTATTTACTACTTAACTATTAGTCTGTAATTAATGAGATTATATTGTACTTATTATTTTGTGTAGATATGCTTTCTTTTATTTGGCGGCAGCCTGAAAGGCTGGGTTTTGTACTCAATATTTAAAAAGAATTCCACTGCCATTCAGGGACAAGTGCCTCAGTGAGCTAACAGCTCGGGGCACTCTATAGTATCACAGGTCAATAGAAATCAGGTTGATGTGAACCAACTTTTCTGCAGAAACCTTGACTCATGAATAAATGCCTACTTGGAAAACGGATTACCATACCAGCCTTTCACACTAGAGTGCTGGATAAAAGAACCAATCCTGCGTTTCTAGTCAACATGATAATTATAACCTTTATGCCCACCCCTGTTCTTTAAATCAGAAAAAGAGTGGATCTCAGCTTTGATTCATGCTGAAATGGCTGAGATAAATTTGTTGACTCAACGAAGAAACATCTCAGCAGAACTAGCAACAAAGAGTAGGAAGCCACCCAAAGTTAAATCGCCCCCAAATTTACCTGCAAAATCTAAAGTACTGACCAAATCGAGGGAAAGACAGCAACCAACCAGGTAATTAGATATAATGGCTAAGTAGATATGGTACAGAAAGATTTTCAGTTTTCTTTTTGTTACCTTTCAAAACACTAAACATTCTGATGTTTTAAGTCTCCTCTTTATTCAGCAGGGGACCACCATGTGTATTTATTTTCTTTCATTTTCATAAATGTAATATGAGAATTATTCTAAATCCTATTTTAGCCACCCAGACATCTAAGAAAATGTAGTTTTTTTATTTGCCCTAAAAATGGAAGCAATAAAGAAAACAGAAATTGTATTATTATTGTATATTTTGTTGAATGCATATCACACAAGTATCACCTTGTGTGTGTGTGTGTAGAACAATGCTAGATTAAAATAAATTGCTTCAATTAATTTCTCTGGCACACTCCTGGAGGCTGCTAGAGGGAAAAATAACTACTACAGCAACTGTAAATTATTTTAGTAGAAATTTTTCTTAAATTTCTTATAATTTCAATGACAGAAGAAAATACATATTTATGTGTAATACCATGGTGAAAGAATGTGGTAAGATGTTATTTAAGTCGGGAGAGAAAGTCTTGTTACTTTAAAATTAAAAGTTGGGTAAAACTTAAACTGAGAAAAAATAAATATTCAAAACCCAAGTCACTTTAAAAACGTTTGAGACAGAGGAAAGTTCTGTATTGCAAGTTGTCTCCACTTTAAAGTTTCCATAAAGTTGGAAACTGGGAAATAGGATCAGTCTTTCTACCTTAGTGAATAATATATGATGTACTGTTTAGATATGACTCAAAGTCAGAAGAATTTCTCATTGGAAAGTACCTTTAATACTGTCTACATTGAAAAACAAAGAATTGGGATAAAATATTTAAGATACATATATACTTAGCTTACTGATCATAGTGCAGTCTATAGAAAATACTTGTTTGTATCTGTGAATTTCATTTTCTATTTCTCCATTTGATTTAGAGTGTCAAGTCAAGGATCTGAAGGAAATAAGGAAGTACCAAAAGGTTAAGTACAGTTTGTGATACTCAGTTGGTATAGAGAAACCAATAAGTATCTACCTAACTATTTAGGGACACAGACAAGGACAGGGACCTATGGTTTTAAAAGCAGTGCAATACCATAATGATTTCCAATTACTCTTAAGGGACAGTGTGTGCTGAATTTCTCATTGAGATAAATTTGACATAAACTTAACTTTGTTTTGAAAGGCAAAGTGCCTCATCAGGGACAGACACTCTAAGAAACAAGACAGCAGGATACATAGGTTTGGTCTGGCCAATCCAGGAGAGGCCCTGCACTGACCTAACAAAAGGACAGTGATCTCAGGGTTTTGCTTCTTCATAGGTTAACTGTGAAGCTAAGTGATTTTAACTAGAAACCAAGTCAACCGTAGAAAACAGTAAAATGGCAATCAGCCACAAGCAGATGCTTTATGAGACAGCTGAAAAACAATAGAGAGGAGTAGTTCTCTGTCCCAGCCACACCCTACAGTTTGGACCAACAAGAATCAAGAGTTGTAGAATGTCCTACTTCGGTTCAGAATAGCCCAACTGAAACATCCCTGTGGGTTTGGCAGCTCCTAACTTAAAACAAGTGTAGCAACGATGACTATAGAGCAAAGACCAGGAGGAGGATGTCTATAAGCCTCAAACAAAAGTCTGTCCTGTTATATCTACAAGTTTCCCTTATACCAAGAATGATATGGTAATCAGAGTTCTTTGAGGTCACTCTAAACCCCAGCGGCTTTTGTTAGGGTTAACACCAAAGAGGGCCCATGTGTTAACAGGCAATAAGAAATAAAACTTAGAAGTTAGAAAATACTCCCTTATACTGACATGCCAAGGATGGTCTATTATATCTGATTCCTACCAAACTCCTCACCCTAAGACCACAAAGTCATGACAGTGATGGTTTCTATTACTCAGCTTTACGTCTTACCTGTTGGCCCCAAATATATTTTACCCTATCTAGATATTTGGAAAACTTTTGTATAGAAGCCCCAATCATACTTGTCTCCAGGGGTGATAGTCAGCATCTCCCCAAATCCTTATTCTGGCTTGGGTTTGACCATATAGGTCTTGGGAAGTTCTTACGAATACAATTGACTTGTTTTAATCTGCTTATCTATTTTCTTTTTTGTCTTTCAAAACCATAGATCCTTTTCCTTCCTCCCACTGTTCCCATTCTTACCTATCACCTCTACAGATCACTAATTCTAATTAATTCCTACCAAAACAATGTTTGATTTTAAGAGGATAGAACATATCCTGCATGTTATAGAAAATATTACTCATTAAAAAAGAGCAGGTAGTAAGAAAGATGAGACTGGGTTCTTTTATGAATATTGGGTATATTTGATTGGCCTAAACTTCATATAGTTTTTTGTTGTTGTTGTTATGTCATTTGCTACTAAAACATGGCAGAAGCTATATTTATGTCTCAATTTTGGCCTTATTTAGACTTTTTCTATTTCAGAGGCTGAACACAGGCCTCCATTTTTTATAAGAAGAAATAAGATGAAAATGCCCATTGCAGAATATTTCAGCAGACCAAAGTCTCCTCCCAGGCCTAAAACTCAGGAAAGCATATCAACAAAACCAATGTCAGCAAGAAGTATACACCAAGGATGCACTCTCTCTCCCCAGAGAGCATTTTATCCTTTAACATTCCAAAGGTAGAAATTCTGTACTGCGCTATTTCTTTCACAAACATGATCTTCACTCCATTACAACATCAAATTATTTTTTAAAAATATTTTGGTATCAAAGAATCAATAACTCCTCTATTTGGTGGCACATGTTCAAAGCACCTGTGTATAATGCTACTAAATAAATATTAATGGAGACAGTATTTCTATTTGTGGTTAATTTTAGCATGATATGTAAAAGAAGTATGTTTATTTATATACCATATTTCTAGTCTTACACTAATTGCATTAATACATATGCTCAGGGCCCTGATGCTAGAAAAAAACATCCATAACAGAATTAGGCAGCTACAATTTGACACATCCTCTGAACTCTTGATAGAGGAAAAACAAAAACAAAAACAGAATTTTAACATCTGAGCTAGTTTTCACAGTCTATAGTGTTTCATTGTTGTTGGAGCACTGAATGAATTCCACAGTGATTATGAAAAAATGACCTTCTCCCAAAAAAAACATAAAAATTATCACTAATTTATGAGCCAGAAAGGAACTAGTTTCTACTCATTGCTAATTGTGAATGACGTTAACAAATTTACTAATATTTAACTTTTTTACATTTTTAAAATAAACCACTCCTGGGCCATAGCTATTATTCTTTCAGTGTATTACTGGATTCTATCTACCAGTTAGCCAATCTTTTAGAATGCTGCATCGATATTCAAGTGATACTATAAATTTTGTGTATGTGTGCATGTGTTGTGCAATCTTAATGACAACATTTATATCACATTTATTGTGTGTCAGGAATCATTCTAAACACTGTAGATACAGTAACATTTACTTTTCTTTTTTTTTTCAACGTTCTTTTTTTTATTTATTTTTGGGACAGAGAGAGACAGAGCATGAACGGGGGAGGGGCAGAGAGAGAGGGAGACAAAGAATCGGAAACAGGCTCCAGGCTCTGAGCCATCAGCCCAGAGCCTGACGCGGGGCTCGAACTTCCGGACCGCGAGATCGTGACCTGGCTGAAGTCGGACGCTTAACCGACTGCGCCACCCAGGAGCCCCATAACATTTACTTTTCAAAATAACTATTTGAGATAGCTACTGTTGCTGTTCTCTCTCTTTTTTTTTACAAGAAAACTGAGGTGCAGAGTTGTACTCATTGGGATAGGGTAAACAGTTGTAATAATTGTCATCTTTAAAATACAGAAGAGGATTATTTCTCAGATAAGAGTTCAAAGTGTGTGTTGTTAGGTGACTGCTTTATTTGGTGATTCAGGGGCCCAGGATCTTTCCATCTTGGCTCAACCATCACCCAGGGTTTCACTGCCAAATGCATCCTACTAGCAAAAGAGGAAAAGGAGAGTGGAGGAGAATTTTAATTTCCTACGGCTGCTTTAATAAGTTACCACATATGGTATCTGTCTTTCTCTGTAGGTTTTCACTCTTATGTGGATCCTGAGAAACTTAACAGAAGACCATGGGTGAGGGGGAGAAAAAAAGAGAGAGGGAGAGAGCCAAACCATAAGAGACTCTTAAAAACTGAGAACAATCTGAGGGTTGATGGGGGGTGGGAGGCAGGGGAGGGTGGGTGATGGGCATTGAGGAGGGCACCTGTTGGAATGAGCACTGGGTGTTGTATGGAAACCAATTTGACAATAAATTTCATATTAAACTAACTAACTAAATAAATTACCACAAACTTCGTGGCTTAAATCAATACAAATTTAATCTCTTACAAATCTGGGGGCACAGGTCGGAAATGAATCTCACTGGGCTGAAATCAAGGTGTTGGCAGGCTGTACTCCTTTTGGAGGCTTTAAGGAAGAGTCTGTTTCTTTTTTTCAACTTTTTTAGTGTTTGTTTATTTTTGACAGAGAGAGAGACAGAATGCGAGCAGGGGAGGAGCAGAGAGGGAAGACAGAATCTGAAGCAGGCTCCAGGTTCTGAGCCATCAGCACAGAGCCCAATGCGGGGCTCAAACCCACCAGCCATGAGAGCTTGATCTGAGCTGAAGTCAGATGCTCAACCAACTGAGCCACCCAGGCGCCCTGGGGAGAATCTCTTTCTTTGCTTTTTTCAACTTCTAGAGGTTACCTACATTCCTTGACTCCTGAATCCCTTCTATCTTTAGCACCAGCAATGGCCAGTTGAGTCTTTCTCACAATACATCTCTCTGACACTGATTTTCTGCCTCCTTCTTCTACTGTTAAGGACCCTGTGATTACATTGGGCCTGCCAGTTATCCAACTTATCCAAGATAATCTTATTTAAGGTCAAAGGATTAGCAATTTAATTTCCCCTTACCGTGTAACTTTGCAGGTTCCAGGGATTAGGATCGTGACGAGACATTATTCTGCCTTGCACAAGGAGAGTACAACTGCTTAAAGTGTTGGCCTTGAAATGGCAAACATCACTTCTAGTCACATCCCATGGTTGGAAAACAGTCTAGCTGAAAGAGGGCTGATAAAATTCTTAAGCAGGAATCCTAGTCTAGTTACAACTATATTCTATGGAAAGGAAAGTTGAATTTTGGTGGACAGTTAAATCTCTGACACAAAGGTTTAGTGACTGACTGAGAGTGTGGCTGGAACTTGTATGCTTAACCACTAGGCACTACTGATATGTATCAAAACCATACTCACTTCATAAAATTAATATCAAAGCTTTTTCTCTTTTTCTTGTTATAGAGAGGTTTCAATAGCACTGCACATTCCTTTTCCTTGAAAACGTAGTGAAATTCTTCTATTGGACTTATCAGGTGTTGGGAGATGGTAGCCCTTTAATAATTTTATTCCTTCTATGGTAACTGGTCTGTTTATATCTTCTGTACTTTGGAGGACCAGTTTTGGAAATTTTAATTTTCTTAGAAAATTAAGCATTTCGTCCACATTTCCAAATTTATCTTCATAGAATTGAGACAGATTTGTCCTAATTCTAAATTCCTTGCTCTGTTTATTCTGAAATCTCATTTTTAAAAAAAATTTTTTTTAACGTTTATTTATTTTTGAGACAGAGAGAGACAGAGCATGAACAGGGGAGGGGCAGAGAGAGAGGGAGACACAGAATCTGAAACAGGCTCCAGGCTCTGAGCGGTCAGCACAGAGCCTGACGTGGGGCTCGAACTCACAGACCATGAGATCATGACCTGAGCTGAAGTCGGACACTTAACCCACTGAGCCACCCAGGCGCCCCTGAAATCTCACTTTTATGTATTTGTATTTTTTATTCAGTTAGCTAATGACTTTTTACATTTTATTGTCATTTTCAAAAAAAATCAGATGAATTTAGTGCTTTGTTCCACAATGTTCCTATATCTATTTCATTAATATCTCCTTTCATTCTTTATTTTAGTTTCTTTAGGTTAATTACTATTCTAATGTCTTGAGTTGGATGTTATTAATATAGGTATATTCATTCATTCTCATGTATTAGCGTAAGTTTTTAAGATGACAAAACTCAACACCCTTCATGATTAAAATAATGAACAAACCAGGAACAGAAGGAAACTACCTCGACATAAAAAGAGCCATATATTAAAAGCCCACAGCTAACATTGTATTCAATAGGGGAAACACTGAAATATTTTGCTATATGATCAGAAATAAGTCAGGGATGCCCACTCTCACCATACTTCTATTCAATATAGTATTGGCACTTCTAGTCAGAGCAATCAGATAAGAAAAAGAAATAAAAGGCAAAAAAAAAAAAAAAAAAAGAATTGGAAAAGAAGAAAATTAAAATGATCTCTGCACATGACATGCTATTATTTGTAGAAAACTAAAGATTATATGCACACACACACACACACACACACACACCTATTAGAGCTAATAAACAAATTCAGCAAAGTTGATGATACAAAAATCAATTGCATTCCTGTACACCAATAATGACCAATTCAAAAAGAAAATTTAAAAAACCTATTTACTATCCAATTTCAATCCAACTGAAATTGGATTGAAAAACAATATTGCTAAAATGTCCACACTATCCAAAAATATCTACAGATTCAATGCAATTGCTATCAAAATACCAAAGACAATTCTTGCAGAAATAGAAAAAAATATCCTAAAATTCATATGGAATCTCAAGGGAACTTAAATAACCAAAACAATCTTGAAAAAGAAAAAAGTTGGAAGCCTCATATTCCCAGATTTCAAAACATGTTACAAAGCAACGGCAATTAAGATAGGTTCTGAAATAAAGACAGAAATATAGGCCAATGGAACAGAATAGAGAGCTCAGAAATAAACCCTTGCGTTTATGACCAAGTGATTCTCAACACATATGTCAAGACTACACAATTGGGAAAGTACTGTCTTCAACAAAGGGTGTTGGGAAAACTGGATTCCACATACAAAAGAATAAAGTTACTTTATACCATATACAAAATTAACTCAAATTTGATTAAAGACATAAATGTAAGACCTAAAACTATTAAACTCTTAGAAAAAAATACAGGGGGAAAACTTAAGAACATTGGATTGGGCAATGATTTCTTGGATATGATACCAAAAACACAAGCAACAAAATAAAAAAAAAAAGATAAATAGGACTTCACTAAACTTTAAAACTTTGTGTCAAAAGAAACAATATAGTGAAAAGGCAACCTATGGAATTAGGGAAAATATTTGCAAATCATATATTTGATAAGTGGTTAATATCTAAAATATACAAGGAACTTCTATAAATCAATAACAGAAGACAACCCAATTTAAAAATGGGCAAAGGACTTGAATAGACATTTCTCTAATGAAGATATGCAAATTGCCAAGAAGCACATGAAAACATGTTCAACATCATTAGTCATTAAGGAAATGCTATCAAATCCATAATGAGATACCACCTCACATCCATCAGGATGGCTACTATTAAAAGAGAAAATAAATGTTGGCAAGGATGTGGAGAAGTTGGACCTTAGACATTGTTCATGGGAATGTAAAATAGTACAGCCATTATGGAAAACGCCAGAGACTACTCAAAAACTTTAAAACAGAATTACCATATGACCCAGCAATCCCACTTCTGTCTATATATCCAAAAGAATGGAAAGCAGAATCTCAAAGAGATATTTGCATACCTGTGTTCATAGCATTATTCAAAATACCCAAGAGGTAGAGGTAATCCAAACGGCAATTGACAGATGACTGGATAAAGAAAATATGGAACATACATACAGTGGAATATTATGCAGTCTTAAAAAAGGGAGATCCTGTCACATGCTACAACATAGATAAGCCTTGAGGACATTATGCTAAGGAAAGTTAGCCAGTCATAAAAGGACAAATACTGTATAATTCCACCATATGAAGTATCTAAAGTAGTCAAAATCACAAAAGTAGAAAGGTATTTACCAAGGGCTGGTGGGAGGATGAAGGTGTAGTTGGTTTTTAATGGATATAGAATTTCAGTGCTTCATGATAAAAAAGTTCTACAGAGCTGTTGCAAAACAATGAATATACTGAACACTACTAAACTGTACACTTAAAAAGAGTTAAGATGGTAAATGTAATGTTTTATGATAACTAATATATATATATATATATGGGAAAATATATGCCTTGAACAGCACAGTTAACAAGCTTCATAAAATGAGCATTCCCTCATTTTTAATTATCTACAAAGAGTCTGTAAGATGTCCAATTTACTGAGAATCCTGGGTGGCTCAGCTGGTTAAGCGTCTGACTCTTGATTTCAGATCAGGTCGTGATCTCACGGTTTGTGGGATTAAGCCCCCTGTTGCTCTCTGTGCTGTTAGCACAGAGCCTGCTTAGGATTCTCTTTCTCGCTCTCTCTATGCCCCTCTCCTGGTCATGCTCTCTCTCTTTTTCAAAATAAATAAACTTAAAAAAAAAAAAAAGATGACTACTTTACTTTTGGTATGTCTCACAGATATGCCCATAAAACATTTAGGCCTAGATTTTAAAATACTACACCAGGAGTGCTGTTCATAGGGGCATATGTACCCCAATGTTTATAGCAGCACTATCAACAATAGCCAAATTATAGAAAGAGCACAAATGTCCATGAACTGATAAATGGATAAAGAAGATGTGATTTATGTATACAGTGGAATACTACTTGGTGATGAGAAAGAATGAAATCTTGCCATTTGCAACAGTGTAGATGGAACTGGAGGGTATTACGCTAAGTGAAATAAGTCAGAGAAAGATGACATATGTCTTCACTCATATGGGGAATTTGAGAAACAAAAGAAGACCATGGAGGAAGGGAAGGGGAAAACGATAGTTTCAAACAGAGAGGGAAGCAAACCATAAGACACTCTTAAATACAGAGACCAAACAGGGTTGATGATGGGTTGGGGGGGCAAAAATGGGTGATGAGCATTGAGGAGGGCACTTGTTGGGATGAGCACTGGGTGTCGTATGTAATCAATGAATCATGGGAATCTACTTCTGAAACCAAGAACACACTGTATACACTACATGTTAGCTAACTTGACAATGAATTATACTTAGAAGAAAAAAAATTAAAAATAAAATCTTTAAAAAATGAAATACTATGCCAGTTTGAGTTAAAAATTCTTTGGGGTTTTAAAACAGATGTACATAGGGGAAGGGAAAAAGAGAGAGAGAGGGAAGCAAAATAAGAGACTGAACTGTAGAGAACAGACTGAGGGTTGATGGAGGGAGATGAGCAGGGGATAAGCTAAATGGATGATGGATATTAAGGAGGGCACTTGTAATGAGCACCGGGTGTTGTATGTAAGTGATGAATCACTGAATTCTATACCTGAAACCAATCTTACACTATATGTTAATTAACTAGAATTGAAGTGAAAAACTGAAAACAAAAAAATTCTTTGGAACTTTAATTTTTTTAGGGTTATTTTGGTAATTTTAATTTAGAACTTAGTTATTTCATATGAACTTTCAAATGCATTGACATTTAGTATTTTGTAATATCCATGTTTCCAATATCCACATTAATTTCTTTATATGTGTGTTCTTGCTCTCCCTCTTAACATTTGGTTTTTTTTGGTTCAATTTTGCCAGAGGTTAACCTTTGCAGGGTTGATTTTTGCCTGGAGCCTCTTTACTGTGTTTATTGCTGCTATCTTTTTTTCTTTCAACTTTGAATTTATGCTGCAGTCCTCCTTTTAACTTGTTAAATGCATAGCTCAATAATGCTAGCCTTCCCTTATCTGACTTAAATATTTTAGGCTATAACTTTTCCTCTAAATGTTGCTTTAGTTACATTCCACAAGTTTTAATCCATAGTTTCATTTACTTTTAAATATTTTCTAATTAAATATCTTCTAATTTTCACTTTCTCCTGTAACCAAGTTGTTTATTTATTTTTAATTCTCAAACATACAGTGTTTTTCAAATTTGTTATATTTTTAAATGATTTAATTGCATTGTGGTCAGATAATGTGATCTGTAAAAATGACCAGTTGTTTTATTTTTTTTAAAGATGACTTAATCCTTTTATTTTCTTGGGGGTAGTTTTGAGGGTTAGCACATGGTCAATTCCATAAATATCCCTTAAGACTTTAAAAGAATGAGAATTTTAAAGTTGTTGAACACAAATGTGCAGATATATTCATTAGGACAAACGTTATTTGTGCTGTTCAAATTTTATATACCCTTATTTTTCTTAGTGTTTCATTTATCAATTATAAAGATGTGTAATAAAATTTTCCAACTATTTTAGAGTATATTTTGTAGTTCTGTTGGTCTTTGTAATTTTTCCATTTTGATTCATATATTTTGAAGTGATGTGTTAACACAGTTTAAAATTTTATAGGGGCGCCTGGGTGGCGCAGTCGTTTAAGTGTCCGACTTCAGCCAGGTCACGATCTCGCGGTCCGGGAGTTCGAGCCCCGCGTCGGGCTCTGGGCTGATGGCTCAGAGCCTGGAGCCTGTTTCCGATTCTGTGTCTCCCTCTCTCTCTGCCCCTCCCCCGTTCATGCTGTCTCTCTCTGTCCCAAAAAATAAAATAAACGTTGAAAAAAAAAAATAAAAAAAAAATTTTATAATGAAGTCATGACTAACTTTATCTCCAACACTAATTTTTACAATAAGAACCATCTAACATTGAAGACAAAGGTACTGGGTGGTAAGACATTCCTTCTATCTCACAAGTTTATTTCCTACTATAATATATTATGAGAGAAGTTCCTTATTTCTTACATTTGGAACTTATTTTCTTTTGTGCCCTCATATATAAATACTTCTATGAACATTCCATGGGCACTGGAAAACTACTTTCAGCCTGTAGGACTTGATATGTTATCAATTATAAGTTTATTAATTATAGCATTTACATCTCCCATATATTTATCTTTTGTCCACTTGAGCTACTGTGGGTTGGAAAACGTGAATTAAAGTCTCCTTATACTAATGTATTTCTCACTATTTCACGTAATTCTCCAAGTCTTTTCTCAATGAATTTTAATACTATGCTACTTAGTGCATATTCATAACCATTAAATCTTCACTAAGGGTTACATTCTTGAACATTACAACATGACTTTCTGTTCCTTAATTGTAATGTGTTGAACTTAATTCAATGTTAAAATTGTGACTTTTTAAAAAAATTATTAGCCCAATATGCCTTTCTCTATTATTTTCAACACTGCTGAGCAACATTATTTAAATACAACATATATTTAGGTTTGGGGTTTTTTAAAATTCAATTTGGGTGATTTTAGACATTTATACTTGCTGATAGATTTGGTTTTGTGTAGTTACTGTTTTATGTTTGCAGTGTTTTCACTGCTTTTTAAAACATCTCACTAAATGATCTGTGATATCCATATTTTGTCTAATATGTATACATTCTGATTATTTAGAAAGCTCACATTAAAAAAAATCTTATCTAAGTCTGGGTTCCTTATCAGAGTCTGAAGCAAATATATATTATGGGGGGGGGGCAGGCAATGACAAAAAAGAATGAAAACCAAGGGAAACAAGGCAAGTAATGAAGAAATGTCAATATGAGAAAGATTATGAAATTAACTGCTGCTTGGTTTCAAACCAATTGATTGCTCAACCCTAAGAAACAGGATAAAAGGAATAAAACTCGTTTCACGAATGAGGACACAAGGACTATGAAGGCTCGTTAAGTTGCCCAAAGTCACAACAGGTGGCAGTGCCAAAATTTAAGCCTACTCTTCCTACTAATTGCATTATCTCTTCATTCTGACGCTGGTTCTCCCCTTCTTGTTTATGAAATGCCTACTCTATGTGTCTGGCTAGGAGGCAGAAAAACAGATAGGGGCGCCTGGGTGGCGCAGTCGGTTGGGCATCCAACTTCGGCTCAGGTCATGATCTCATGGTCCGTGAGTTCGAGCCCCGCGTCGGGCTCTGTGCTGTCAGTTCAGAGCCCGGAGCCTGCTTCAGATTCTGTGTCTCCCTCTCTCTCTGCCCCTCCCCCGCTCATGCTCTGTTTCTGTCTCAAAAATAAAGCATTAAGAAAAAACTTTAAAAAAAAAGAACAGATAAACATCTCTAGGTCAACTGAGATCAAAGTTTAATGAGCACCATAGGCTACTGCTGTCATTTAATCTCTGCTTTCCCTTTTGTCTTTTAAATTTTCTTTTTACAACTATTGTCTGTACATGTTCTCAGTGCTCCATGGACAATTCTTGCCTTTTAAACTGTATCATCTGTGTCCCTATCTATAACATGAAATGACCTTTCACTTTCCTTTGTAATTGGTAGTAATTGATGAGTCTCATCATTGTTCATTCACCTTAACATTTCTTCAGAATTGCTTCCTTTTTTCTTTTCCAATCAAATGCTCCAAGATGGCAACACACTGATTTCTGGAGAATCAATCTGAAGAATGCTCCTTCAAGAATGAGCTTGATTTACTAATACGGCAGGGTTTTTAAAGAAGCGAGAGAAAATTTTATTATTTTAGGAGGCATATCTTCCCCACCCTTATTATTTTCCAATACAGGTGACTTCAATATTACCGAAGTTTTAAATAAAGCACCTTCATAAACCAAAACAATGTTGAGAGAAAATAATACATTAAAATAAGAAAAGAGATTACTATTATTTTAAAAAAGATTTTTAAATATCTCAGCAATTACTTATTTCTAATTGTAATCTTACCCTTTTTAAATAGAAGGTTTTATCTCCTTCTTGTCATCAACAGCCTGATAGGGACTTGTAAGGATAGAATTGTGCCTACATATGAACATATGTTGAACGTGTGAACATTGAACATATGTTCAAGTCCTAGTATCTTGTACCTGTGGGTGTGACCTTATTTGGAAATAGGTTCTTTGCAAATGTAATCAAGTTAATATGAGGTCATATTGGATTACAACAAACACTAATCCAATGATTTGTATCCTTATAAGAGGGATACAGACACAGGTAAAGAAGACTGAGGCTAGAAGCCATGTGATGACAGATACTGGAGTGATGCAGCTGTAAGAACAGTAAAGATTGCTGGGAACCACCAAAAGCCAAGAAGAGGCTAGGAACAATTCTTCCCTATAGCCTCCAGAGGGAAGCTACAGGGACCCATCTCGATTCTACGGTTTTCGCCTCCATAATTGTAAGAGAAGAGTGTCTGTGTCTTGAGGCGCTTGGTTTATGATAATTTGTTATGGCAGCCCTAGGAAACTAATACAGGCCTTTCATAATTACTGAAGATTGTTATATAGTGCCTGCAGGGATTTTTCCCCTTTCAGAATTAACCTGTGCCCCATTCCATATCAAATAATTTAAGTAAAAGGCATAATACAGTTGACCCTTGAACAACATGGGTTTGAACTGCATGGGTCCATTTATATGTGAATTTTTTTTGATATAGGACAGTACTGTAAATGTGTTTTCTCTTATGACTTTAACATTTTCTTTTCTCTAGCTCACTATATTGTAAGAATATAGTATAAAATACATATATAGAATATGTGTTAATACACTCTTTGTTATCAGTGAGACTTCTAGTCAACGGTAGGTTATTAAGTTTTGGGGCAAAGTTATACATGGATTTTCAACTGTGTGAGGGGGTTGGTGCCCCTAACCCCCACGCTTTTCAAGAGTCAAATGGATTTCATGCTACTAAACCATATTTACTCAGGAATATGAGCCTTTGAAAAATACAACTTAAGACATAGCTTTGCTCTTCTAGACTAGTAGGGGGTTTTCTTTATTTACATACCTTGCTCACAGATCTTATTTTAAATGGATGACTACAACAGATTACTAAACTAAAGCAACCAAAAGTAAGAGACAGTGAACATCGATACTAAATCCAATGAACTTTCTACCAAATGTGTATATAATTTAAGATGCCAATGGGTGAAAAGAACAGAAACTTAATTTATCCAAACTCAGTGAAGGCTTCCAATATCTTACTTTAGCTGTGACAAAGAAAAATCACTACTTTGAAAATAACTGCTCTACATTTGCTGGTAGAAAACAAAACATCTCCTTATAGTCCCATCTTCCCTTGCCAATATCCTCATACAAATTTTTAGTTACAGATTTTTGTACTTTCTAAAATCCAAATTCTTAGTGTTCAACACAACCATTCATGCAATTAATATGGATATTTGGCAACTCAGTCCTGTTATCATTAATAACTAAGAATCATACATGATTGTGGACAGATACATATACATACAATTATATATTTTTTTCATACATGCTTATATGTAGAAACATACAGTTACATTAGATTGCATATTATACGCTAGTAGACAGATGCACATATAAAGTTAACTTGTTTCACTTTAAGAACAACAAATATTTTATTTAATAAAAGTACATATAGAAGGGAAGGATAACTAAGAGCTGTTTCCTTTTAAATATAAAACAAAATTGAGACTCAACAGCCTTTTAAAATAATCTAGCCTGAAAAATTAAAATTTTCAATTGAAATAATTTACCACCATTATTGAAATTAAGAAAACATATTAAAGAGATTCTTAATTCTTTAGTGATTGCTTTAGAGCCACAAAAAGGCATCATAGTGGAGGAACTCCATAGTGCAAAAGAAATAAACTGTTGAGTTTATCAATCTAATAGTTCTTCCTAAAATCACTGTATTCCTTTGAAGTAACTAAGTTATTTTTGAAGTAACTGAATAAAAAAGCTGCAAATAGGAGATAACCTCCCATTTAGAACATTTTGGTAGATTTACAGGAGATTTATAAATATCTATCTCCACAAATAAGTAGACAATAAATCAGAGAGACACTTGATGTAAACATAAAAAAAAACTGAAAGGTTTGAAGGCACATTCTAAAGAATATAATCCAGTAAATAAAAGAGAATGAAGGTTTACCAAAAAAGTAAAATTCTCAAGAAACTGTTATTTGAGGCTTAGAAAACTATTTTAAAAATTAAACATTTAAATTTTATGCAAAAACAAAAAATGCTTTCTTATAAGGGCTTTTTATCATTTAGCCCTAAAGAACATTTTAAAAATTCACAACAGAAATAAGAGGAAATAAAATTTTCTTCCAATTAGAGTATTCTATGAAGCACCTCATTTTTTCCTAAGTTTTCCTTAAACTAAAAAAACAAAACAAAACAAAACAAAACAAAAAACAACAGATGACATTAGTGTGGTATAGAGTTTACCGCAGATTCACTGCTATTTTCTTTATCCTGCTTTTCTTCTTCATATTGTGAATCTAGTTCATTTCTGCTATTTTCCTCGTCACTAGAATCACTGTCTAATCCACCTTCAACACTGGCAGAATTCTTGTCATGAGAAGAACTTGCACAGGCTTTGTCTGTGGGAACAGCTCCTTTCCGTTGGGGTAAGATAGTAAAAAATGCTTCTTGCCAGTCTCTGGTTTCCAGATATTCCAGAATAATCTCAAACACTGCAACAAACACAAACTCCATACGTTTCTTAGGTGCATCACAATGTTGCATACTGTATTTTAAATACGTTGCTTTTGTGTTAAGAATATTAAAATGTCCTAATAACTACTTTGTTGGTATCACTTCCTTGCCCCAAGTCTCTCAGGCCTGTTAGCTCTTCTTTAGCTTTTCATTAATTCAGTTCATGAACACTGAAAGATTTACCATTATCTTTCGTCAATTATAATCAATAGGCAGGAGCCATTTCATTTCCTTCCTATTCTTCTTAATCCCTTTCACTTCTTTATCCTTTATGTACTAACATAAAAACTAAAACAACAACGAGAAAAGGTCAGCATTAATCTAAATTTCTTCTGTCTTTCCTACAGTCACTCTGGGGAGCACCTTACTTGCTTTCTTTTTTTCTTGCCTTTTTTAAAAATTTCACATTAAAGGTAAAGAATATAAATACTGTCTTCAAGGTACTCTTACTTTAATATATTGCTGAAGGTCTTAATTTGCATTACTTTATGGAAAAGTAATTTCTACTATCTATCAAAGGTCTTAGAAGAAGTTCATTCCTTGAATCAATAAGGCATGAATCATTTCTATAATTCCCTAGAGTCTGCTATAGACAAAGTGTTTAGCACATAAAAAGAGCCTGGTAAGTAGTTGTGTACTAACAAAAATCTCTACTAAACAAAGCTTAAAAAGCAAAACTCCAGGCAACGACTCAGGTCCGAGACTACTATAATGTTATTTACAAAAGGAAAAAAGAAAAAAAAAATCAACAATAGAATAGTTACATTATTGTATATTCAGATGACAGAATATTACATAGACATGAACAATGATTCAATGACATAGAAAAATATAAATGTGTGGGGGGGGAACACCCCAAATTTATAGCATTTTATGCAACAGAGTAAAAATCCAATTATGTAATAAATATTATATATGCATAGGAAAAGAACTGGAAGGAAATACACCAAAAAGTTAATACTAAGTATCTCTGGGTAGTGAAATTCTAACTTATTTTTCTTTCTAGTTTTCTACATTTCCATATGAATGCATATTAATTCAGTTCTATAATATGCATGTATTATTTCTATATTCAAACAAATTATAAATGATTACATTTTACAATTTTGTCTCTAGCAAGGTGTATATTTTCTACTCATCCAGAGGTAATGTTATTCTTCACATTGTTTACTCAGGTATATTTTCATAATTCCCTTATAGCTTACCATGATTAATTGCCAAAACTTTTCTACTATTCATCTTCACAAAATTTCCAAGGGGGAGCTGTGCATGATCAATTCCATGATCTGATGCTTGTTTATATGTGAGTCCCTAAAACAAAGACACTATAACTTGGACTAGAACATTAGATTATTATAACTTAAAGTCTACAACAAAATAAGTACTTTTTAGAAAAGACTTCAGTGAACATTATTTGATGAAGTGTGTGTGTGTGTGTGTGTGTGTGTGTGTGTGTGTTTAGCTTCTAATTTGGAAATGTTCTTTTGACAATAAGTATAATAGGAATGTTTAGGGCATTTGCTTTAACCACTTTACAAATGAGAAGACCAAAGATATTATATTCCCTGCCCATCACAAAGCTCCTCAGTGGCAGAACCATAGGAAGACCTGGCTCATGCTTTCTGACTCAAATAGCTTTTCACTATTCCACACTGCCTTTCTCTCAGTTTAAAATACTCAAATTGAATTCCTAGAGAAGCACCATCACTTTGTGAATGTAAAAGATATAAACATAAAACTTTGTTTCAATTACATAACATAAAGGGGCACAAACGGTGGGGCACCTGGGTGGCTCAGTCGATTAAGCATCCGACTCTTCATTTCAGCTTACATCATGACCTACAGGTTTGTGAGTTCGAGCCCCAGGTTTGTGGGATTCTCTCTCCTCTCTCTGCCCCTCTGCCACTATGTATCTCTCTCAAAACAAATAAGTAAACTTAAAAAAAGGAAGAGGTACAAATGGTAAAGACAAAGTAAATGAAAACCTGAATGGAAAAAAAAAATTTAATTGCCTATAAATTTTACTTTTCCTATCAATTAAAAAAATGTTGAATATAAATTTTCTCCTCAAAATTAAAATCCTTAAAAGCTTGGTTCTAAACAGAACTCAAGTAGCCAAAAGTACAGGAGAAAGAAGAGCTAAATATTTTAACCAGTAGTTTGCATATTTTGGGACAAATAAAAGCACCTGAGGTAGGTGTTTTTTAAAACAAAATCATTGTAGTTCAGAGAAACATACAACATCAAAGAAAAAAATATGGTTGTACACAAATAACAAAATGGAATTTTTCCACTAAGAAAAAAATTTAAAAAGCTAAAGATCATTCTGATAAAAACTCCCTGTAATGCTATAGAGCTGCACTGCCCTGCTGTGGCCACAACTGTGACTACTTAAGTTTAAATTGATTAGTTTCTCAATCATTCTACGCACAGGCTCTCTGCTCAACAGCCACATAGCTACCATACTGGACAAGATGATACAAACTATTCCAACGTTGCAGACAGTTCTACCTCAGAGTGATACTAGAGAAGAACAATGAATTACTTCATATTATCCTGCTGACAGTATTTCACCTGACACTTGGTGAACATGTCTTTTCTGGAGATGGGCTGAATTTAGCATGCGGCAAAGTAGCTGGCAAAGTACAACATGATGTTTTCTTTTAGAAAGTATATTTCTAATTTTTCGTCCAAATGAGGGTAAGGAGGTGGTGGAAGAGACAAAAGTACAAATATAAGAGAAAAGAAAACACAACCCATTAAAATTATATATTAAAAAACTCGTATTACCATTCTGGTATACATTTTGGTGTAAATTGTTATAAATTTTACCAGTGGCCTAGAAATTGATCAGTAGCAGCATCTACTATCAATACAACACATTGTTTAAGCATGTGGGCTCTGGAACAATCTGTCTGGTTTCAAATATCTGCTTTATCACCTACTATTGATTTTAGACTTAGTTTCTCTGTGCCTCCAGTTCCTTATCTGTAAAATGTAGAGAATAGCACTGACCTCACTGTGTTGTAGGGAGGATTAAACAAACTAGTCATATATGTGAAATGATTTCTTTGCGAAAGACGACTGAAATATACAGTACGCAGTCAATAATGATCAGTTATCATCAGTACTATTGTTACTATCAAGAATTGGTGTATCAATTTTAAGTATAAGCAAACACAAAAATAAAAACTTAACAGTACCTTGTGATGGTTGTGATCTACTAACCCTCCAATCACATAGGCCTTTGATTCATCTAATTCCTTCAGTACATTAGGTGAGTCTGATGTAAGATAAATTAGGTCTTCTTTCTTTATAAATTCACTATAATGCTCTGGTTTGATGTGGATATCCTTTAAGACATAAGGATAAAGATATTAATTAATAGGATTTTGTGAAAATGGGCTGAAAGAGATTATTTTCTTTTCCTTAGACAAAGTCACCCAAAAGCATATGAAGTATAAAACAATATTTTACAATGTATTATTGGAAACCTACCACTTCCATTCCTTACCACCTTACATCTCAATTATTTAAGGTGGCTCCCACTGTTCCCTGTCTCTAGCTTCAGATCCCTCTGATTCACTTCCATAAGTGAGTGATGGCAGACTCACTTCCTAAAAACCCTACTTTCAATGTTTTATCTTTACCTATAGGATAAAACTTAAATCCCTTTACCTAGTGATGCTTTCTTGAATATGGCACTAACCTAGCTTTCTCAATTTATTTCTGTTCCAAAAAAACAAATGCATTTTTTTGGTCACATATCTGCTCAACCTGTTCTCCAACCAAAAAATGCCTTTTCCAATTACTTCATCTCCATCTGCATGAATCATCAAAAGGAAATGGCTAATAGATTTAATAAATTCCATGCATCTGTTTCTACAAAGATATATAGTAGAAATCTTCTTCACCAAAATTATCAGGTCAGAAGTACAAGACTGAACTACAGTTGGCAGTCAAAATTTTGCGAACTCCATTCATGGAATAAGGGATGATGCATCACCAAATTCAGATGCAGATGGCATTTTGAAATTTTTAAAGAAATTATTTTTAAAGAAAAAATGAAGGAGACGTCTCACCTAAAATTTATATCCTGCTAGGTAATAAATAGCCACTTTTCTGGAAAATGGTATTATAAATTTGATCGCTATGCTTAATAAGGGCCCCTAGAGAGACCTCAGTAGAGACCAGTGATCTCCCAAGTCTCTAGAAAACCGATGGTGTATATAATAAACTTAACAAGCCACAAAATAAGTGAAAGTATGCCTATTTCAATTATCTTATTTCTTAGGAAAATAGGCATGAATATAATAAAACTTGGTAAATATATTGTACTTTAAAACTTAGGAAAGCTTCTGAAAATGTTTTACACTATAGGCTATTATCAAAATAAATAGTCATTATGGGATCAGTGAGTGTGAGAGGGAAAGTTTTTCACAGTAAAAACTGGTTTTGAGAAAGAAAAAAAAATAGGAATAACCTAGTACTTCTCTGAATAGGGTAAGGTTCCTCAGGGATTGGTACTAAAGCCAATCTATTAGTCATCTTTGCAAATGAGAATGGTTTAGTCCAATAGAAAAAACAAATTGGAGCCACATATGTAATTTTAAATCTTCTAGTAGCCACATAAAAAAAAAACGAAAATAGGTGAAATTAATTTTAATACATTGCACCTAACGTAATATATCCAATGTTATCGCTTCAAGATATAAATATATATATACATATACATATACTTTTTCAATTTTGAGCAGGTATTTTAATTCTCTTTTTTGTACTGCCTTTTAAATCCAATGTATATTTCACATTTACAGTACATCTCAATTCAGACCAGTCACATTTCAAGAGCTCAATATCCACATGTGGATGGTGGACACCATATGGGATGGCACAGAGTTAGAAGAAACAGAATACAAGTACATTCCCAAATTTTAAAGTTACTTCACTCATAAATAATGTATAGCCAGTTTGCTAGGTAGAGATTGTACAATGACCTTTAAAATTCTTCCTGCTTTAAAAATTTGTTTTAAAGTTGGCGGTAAAATAAGTGAGATTTAATGAGAACAGATACGAACAGGCATTTCAGTTTCTTTAGCTTCTCTCATTAGTAACATTAGACTTAGAAACAGTGATATACAGCTTTTGGAGACTTGTTGACTCCTATATTTGCTGATATTATGTAGAATTTAGGTAAAAATGTAGACCTTTAAGCATAAAAATACTTAGAATTATGTTAATCTATTTTAATCACCTTCCAGTTGACCCATCCTTTGTCATTTTCATCCATGTTCTTTTTCAACTGGCCTCCATGGCTTGTCAAGTAAAACTGATAGATTGGTAGACACAGAAAGGAAAAGCAAATGACTATTAAGTCCAATAATTA
Source organism: Acinonyx jubatus (assembly GCF_027475565.1). Classification (NCBI taxonomy): domain Eukaryota; kingdom Metazoa; phylum Chordata; class Mammalia; order Carnivora; family Felidae; genus Acinonyx; species Acinonyx jubatus. The sequence continues at coordinate 119,716,797 of NC_069382.1, read as the reverse complement.
TTTCTCTTCTATACCAATCTGATCATCGATGAAACATAAAATATATTCATTCTAGAAAAAAAATAAGCTCGTGACATGCTTTAAACATATGAGAATAAATGTCTGCTACAAGTGACATGTTTTATGTTTCTCATAACCCACTACTTTAAGTATTCCACCTACATTTTTATCCCATTTTCCAACTGCTATCTTTGGACTCTCCCTTAATGATCACTTTTCTGCAAACTCCCTGTTCCCATGTCAAGTTTTCATTCACTTTCTTTTGCCACCACTGTTTTCTTCATGAGTCCAAAGTCTTCATAATTTCCCTTTGATTCTAAACCCTGACACCTATTTCAAGTCTAACCAAGGGTGAGAAAAGTATAAAATGTAAAAATATAAAAACACTATCACTTGATAGAAAGCAAATATCTAACCAAAAATAGATTAAGAGTTTCTGGTTCTTAACATCAGTGAGCCAGTGTTAATATTTAGGTCACCTGGAATTCAAATCAAGAGTAGATAGGGTAAGAAAAAGACCCTATCTACTCTTAAGAGCAGCCAATTAGCCTAAGGAAGTACCTTTCAAAACAATCACTGACTCAAAATCCTTTAGGTAGAAGCAACTTCCCCAACAGGTACCATGGTACACATCAACCCGGGCAGTTCCCTCACTTCCTGAGAGGGAAGGGATTGAGAGTGGAGAAACAGGTATGAAAAAAAATATATATCCTTTAATGAAGATGTTCAACTACACAGGAATGAGGTCAATGTGTAGAAAACACCATCACTATGCATCGTGTGACTAAGACTGACATGTGGAAAAATGTTTAAACTATTTTAGTTTTGTAAAAAATTAAAACATATTTCAAATAGGCATTTTGTTCTCTAATGAAAAGTATCTGTAAGATTTTTTGAAAAGGCAATTGGGATTATCTATGCCTTTTCCCAAGTAAGTTATAAAAGGAAACTGGAGGGATCCTGGGAAGATGACAGCGAAGGAGGACGCTGGGCTCACCGGGTGTCCTGCTGATCACTTAGATTCCACTTACACCTGCCTAAATAACCCAGAAAACCGCCAGAAGGCTAGCAGAACGGAGTCTCCGGAGCCAAGCGCAGACGAGAGGCCCACGGAAGAGGGTAGGAAGGGCGGAGAGGCGGTGCGCGCTCCACGGACTGGCGGGAGGGAGCCGGGGCGGAGGGGCAGCCTGCCAGCCAAGCAGAACCCCCCCGAGTCTGGCTTGCAAAAGCGGAGGGGCCAGACCGAGTGTGTTCTGACAGCAAGCGGGACTTGACATCTGGAAGGTTATAAGCTAACAGCTCTGCTCGGAGAACAGGAGGGCTGGAGGACAATGGGAGGGAGAGTTGTTGAGCCCCAGACGACAGAGCTCAGCTTGGCGGGGAACAAAGGCACTCACCAGCGCCATCTCCCTCGCCCATCCCCCAGCCAAAATCCCAAAGGGAATGGGTTCCTGCCAGGGAACTTGCTTGTACCGCGCAAATACCCAACACTGTGCTTCTGCGGATCCATCCCTCCGGTGGGTCTGACTCCCTCCCGGTGCCGCAGGGCCCCTCCCGAAGCGGATCTCCAAAGGAAAAGCAAGCTGAGCCTGCTCCTCCCACCCCAGTGCACCTTCCGATCCACCCCAGCTAATACGCCAGATCCCCAGGACCACAAGCCTGGCAGTGTGCCAGTAGCCCAGACAGGCCACCCCACCCCACAGAGAATCCCGGCCCTAGGAGAGGGGAAGAGAAGTCACACACCAGGCTGACTGTGGCCCCAGCGGTGGGCTGGGGGCAGACATCAGGTCTGACTGCGGCCCCGCCCACCAACGCAAGTTATTCAAGACAGCACAGGGGAAGTGCCCCGCAGTCCTGCACCACTCCAGGGGCTATCCAAAATGACCAAACGGAAGAATTCCCCTCAGAAAAACATCCAGGAAATAACAACAGCTAACGAACTGATCAAAAATGATTTAAACAATATAACAGAAAGTGAATTTAGAATAATAGTCATAAAATTAATCGCTGGGCTTGAAAAAGTATAAAGGACAGCAGAAAATCTATTGCTACAGAGATCAAGGGACTAAGGAACAGCCAGGAGGAGCTGAAAAATGCTATCAATGAGCTGCAAAATAAAATGGAGACAACCACGGCTCAGATTGAAGAGGCAGAAGAGAGAATAGGTGAACTAGAAGATAAATTATGGAAAAAGAAGAAGCTGAGAAAGAGATAAAAAAAATCCAGGAGTATGAGGGGAAAATTAGAGAACTAAGTGATGCACTAAAGAGAAATAATCTACGCATAATTGGTATTCCAGAGGAGGAAGAGAGAGGGAAAGGTGCTGAAGGTGTACTTGAAGAAATCATAGCTAAGAACTTCCCTGATCTGGGGAAGGAAAAAGGCATTGAAATCCAAGAGGCACAGAGAACTCCCTTCAGACGTAACTTGAATCGATCTTCTGAACGACATATCATAGGGAAACTGGCAAAATACAACGATAAAGAGAAAATTCAGAAAGCAGCTAGAGATAAACGTGCTCTAACATATAAAGAGAGACCTATAAGACTCGTGACCGATCTCTCTACTGAAACTTGGCAGGCCAGAAAGGAATGGCAGGAGATCTTCAATGTGATGAACAGAAAACATATGCAGCCGAGAATCCTTTATCCAGCAAGTCTGTCATTTAGAATAGAAGGAGAGATAAAGGTCTTCCCAAACAAACAAAAACTGAAGGAATTCGTCACCACTAAACCAGCCCTACAAGAGATCCTAAGGGGGATCCTGTGAGACAAAGTACCAGAGACATTGCTACAAGCATGAAACCTACGGACATCACAATGACTCTGAACCCATATCTTTCTATAATAACGCTGAATGTAAATGGACTAAATTCACCAACCAAAAGACACAGGGTATCAGAATGGATAAAAAAACAAGACCCATCTATTTGCTGTCTACAAGAGACTCATTTTAGACCTGAGGACACCTTCAGATTGAGAGTGAGGGGATGGAGAACTATTTATCATGCCACTGGAAGTCAAAAGAAAGCTGGAGTAGCCATACTTATATCAGACAAACTAGACTTTAAATGAAAGGCTGTAACAAGACATGAAGAAGGGCATTATATAATAATCACAGGGTCTGTCCATCAGGAAGAGCTAACAATTATAAATGTCTATGCACCGAATACAGGAGCCCCCAAATATATAAAACAATTACTCACAAACATAAGCAACCTTATTGAGAAGAAAGTGGTAATTGCAGGGGACTTTAACACTCCACTGACAGAAATGGATGGATCATCTAGACACACGGTCAATAAAGAAACAAGGGTCCTGAATGATACATTGGATCAGATGGACTTGACAGATATATTTAGAACTCTGCATCCCAAAGCAACAGAATATACTTTCTTCTCGAGTGCACATGGAACATTCTCCAAGATAGATCACATACTGGGTCACAAAACAGCCCTTCATAAGCATACAAGAATTGAAATCATACCATGCATACTTTCAGACCACAATGCTATGAAGCTTGAAATCAACCACAGGAAAAAGTATGGAAAATCTCCAAAAGCATGGAGGTTAAAGAACACCCTACTAAAGAATGAATGGGTCAACCAGGCAATTAGAGAAGAAATTAAAAAAAATATGGAAACAAATGAAAATGAAAATACAACAATCCAAACGCTTTGGGATGCAGTGAAGGCAGTCCTTAGAGGAAAATACATTGCAATCCAGGCCTATCTCAAGAAACAAGAAAAATCCCAAATATAAACTCTAACAGCACACATAAAGGAACTAGAAGCAGAACAGCAAAGACAGCCTAAACCCAGCAAAAGAAGAGAAATAATAAAGATCAGAGCAGAAATAAACAATATAGAATCTAAAAAAACTGTAGAGCAGATCAACAAAACCAAGAGTTGGTTTTTTGAAAAAATAAACAAAATTGATAAACCTCTAGCCAGGCTTCTCAAAAAGAAAAGGGAGATGACCCAAATAGATGAAATCATGAATGAAAATGGAATTATTACAACCAATCCGCCAGAGATACAAGCAATTATCAGGGAATACTATGAAAAATTATATGCCAACAAACTGGACAACCTGGAAGAAATGGACAAATTCCTAAACACCCACAGGCTTCCAAAACTCAATCAGGAGGAAATAGAAAGCTTGAACAGACCCATAACCAGCGAAGAAATTGAATCAGTCATCAAAAATCTCCCAACAAATAAGAATCCAGGACCAGATGGCTTCCCAGGGGAGTTCTACCAGACCTTTAAAGCAGAGATAATACCTATCCTTCTCAAGCTATTCCAAGAAATAGAAAGGGAAGGAAAACTTCTATACTCATTCTATGAAGCCAGTATTACTTTGATTCCTAAACCAGACAGAGACCCAGTAAAAAAAGAGAACTACAGGCCAAGATCCCTGATGAATATGGATGCAAAAATTCTCAATAAGATACTAGCAAATCGAATTCAACAGCATATAAAAAGAATTATTCACCATGATCAAGTGGGATTCATTCCTGGGATGCAGGGCTGGTTCAACATTCGCAAATCAATCAACGTGATACATCACATTAATAAAAGAAAAGAAAAGAACCATATGATCCTGTCAATCAATGCAGAAAAGGCATTTGACAAAATTCAGCAACCTTTCTTAATAGAAACCCTCAAGAAAGTCGGGACAGAAGGAGCATACTTAAGGATCATAAAAGCCATTTATGAAAAGCCCACAGCTAACATCACCCTCAATGGGGAAAAACTGAGAGCTTTTTCCCTGAGATCAGGAACACGACAGGGATGTCCACTCTCACCGCTGTTGTTTAACATAGTGTTGGAAGTTCTAGCATCAGCAATCAGACAACAAAAGGAAATCAAAGGCATCAAAATTGGCAAAGATGAAGTTAAGCTTTCACTTTTTGCAGGTGACATGATATTATACATGGACAACCCGATAGACTCCACCAAAAGTCTGCTAGAACTGATACATGAATTTAGCAAAGTTGCAGGATACAAAATCAATGTACAGAAATCAGTTGCATTCTTATACACTAATAATGAAGCAACAAAAAGACAAATAAAGAAACTGATCCCATTCACAATTGCACCAAGAAGCATAAAATACCTAGGAATAAATCTAACCAAAGATGTAAAAGATCTGTGTGCTGAAAACTATATAAAGCTTATGAAGGAAACTGAAGAAGATATAAAGAAATGGAAAAACATTCCGTGCTCATGGATTGGAAGAATAAATATTGTCAAAATGTCAATACTACCCGAAGCGATCTACACATTCAATGCAATCCCAATCAAAATTGCACCAGCATTCTTCTCGAAACTAGAACAAGCAATCCTAAAATTCATATGGACCCACAAAAGGCCTCGAATAGCCAAAGTAATTTTGAAGAAGAAGACCAAAGCAGGAGGCATCACAATCCCAGACTTTAGCCTCTACTACAAAGCTGTAATCACCATGACAGCATGGTATTGGCAAAAAAACAGACACATAGACCAATAGAATAAAGTAGAGAACCCAGAATTGGACCCACAAAAGTATGGCCAACTCATCTTTGACAAAGCAGGAAAGAACATCCAATGGAAAAAAGACAGTCTCTTTAACAAATGGTGCTGGGAGAACTGGACAGCAACATGCAGAAGATTGAAACTAGACCACTTTCTCACACCATTCACAAAAATAAACTCAAAGTGGATAAAGGACCTGAATGTGAGACGGGAAACCATTAAAACCCTAGAGGAGAAAGCAGGAAAGGACCTCTCTGACCTCAGTCGTAGCAATTTCTTACTTGACACATCCCCAAAGGCAAGGCAATTAAAAGCAAAAATGAACTACTGGGACCTTATGAAGATAAAAAGCTTCTGCACAGCAAAGGAAACAACCAACAAAACTAAAAGGCAACCAACGGAATGGGAAAAGATATTTGCAAATGACATAGCGGACAAAGGGCTAGTATCCAAAATCTATAGAGCTCACCAAACTCCACACCTGAAAAACAAATAACCCAGTGAAGAAATGGGCAGAAAACATGAATAGACACTTCTCAATAGAAGACATCCGGATGGCCAACAGGCACATGAAAAGATGCTCAACGTCGCTCCTCATCAGGGAAATACAAATCAAAACCACACTCAGATATCACCTCACACCAGTCAGAGTGGCCAAAATGAACAAATCAGGAGACTATAGATGCTGGAGAGGATGTGGAGAAACGGGAACCCTCTTGCACTGTTGGTGGGAATGCAAATTGGTGCAGCCACTCTGGAAAACAGTGTGGAGGTTCCTCAGAAAATTAAAAATAGACCTACCCTATGACCCAGCAATAGCACTGCTAGGAATTTACCCAAGGGATACAGGAGTGCTGATGCATAGGGGCACTTGTACCCCAATGTTTATAGCAGCACTCTCAACAATAGCCAAATTATGGAAAGAGCCTAAATATCCATCAACTGATGAATGGATAAAGAAATTGTGGTTTATATACACAATGGAGTACTACGTGGCAATGAGAAAGAATGAAATATGGCCTTTTGTAGCAACATGGATGGAACTGGAGAGTGTTTTGCTAAGTGAAATAAGCCATACAGAGAAAGACAGATACCATATGTTTTCACTCTTATGTGGATCCTGAGAAACTTAACAGAAACCCATGGGGGAGGGGAAGGAAAAAAATTAAAAAAAAGAGGTTAGAGTGGGAGAGAGCCAAAGCATAAGAGACCCTTAAAAACTGAGAACAAACTGAGGGTTGATGGGGGGGTGGGAGGGAGGGAAGGGTGGGAGATGGGTATTGAGGAGGGCACCTTTTGGGATGAGCACTGGGTGTTGTATGGAAACCAAATTTGACAATAAACTTCATATATAAAAAAAAAAAAAAAAAGCAAACTGGAATCTGTTTTAAATTCTTCAAAGATACCTGCACAGGATGCAGTGCTCGTCGATTTTCTGCATAACACCGTTGAATCTGCTTATGAAGTTTCTTAATGTCCTATAAAAAAGTGCCATTTTTAAAGCAGCATTTTGAAAATCATCTATGGCCATGCCACAATCTTAGTGGAATAGAATAAGCCGAAGAGCTGACTCGAAAGGTACATTTTTTTCTCTTGAAATACAGGTCCTTTCTGATCTTTTCTATTCAACTTCTGTACATACTAACAAAATAATTACTATGAAGTAAATACCTTATAAGTGACCAATAATTTCAATTCTGTATCCACTTAAAATGCTAATTCATGATGACAGTTACTCTTCTTAAGAGACAACAAAAGGAAAAAAAAACTGGTAAAGCAATACTACTGCTATTTGCATAACTTACTAATGGTTTGGAAAGTAAGTAATGCATTCACTAGCATTGTTCAGACAACCAGTTTTCTCAAACTACTATATAAGAAATAATTCTATTTACCAATCACATTTCTTACTTTCTTCTTCTGATTACAACAAGTAACAAAAACACTCCTAGATCTATGATACCCAGTTAGTGAGTCTTGTAATCTAATGATGGTGTCTCTGTTCTATACATATAAATGAGAATAATTTTATTAGCTTAGTTTAACTTAGGGAGGCAAGATCTTGAAAAACTTTATTTAAGATGCATTTTAACGGGTGCCTGGGTAGCTCAGTCAGTTAAGCATCCGGCTCTTGATTTCGGCTCAGGTCATGATCTTGCAGTTGAGGGACCGGGCCCCATGTCAGGCTCCAAGCTGATAGTGCAAAGCCTGCTTGGGATTCTGTCTCTCTTCCCTCCTCTGCTCACGCTCTCTCTCTCTCTCTCAAAATAAAGTTAAAAACAAAGAAAAAAATTTAAAAAGAAAAAAGATGCATTTTAATATATAAATTTATAGCCAAGTGATATACCTATTAAAGCAAGAATTATTCAGCCTACTTTACCTACAAGATTTTTCTGACAATGATTCGTGATACCTTTAATACCATCAAGCTGTCAAAACTGCAGTCAATGATAAGGCGGAGTGTGCTGTGAACAACATCTCTTCGAATACGTTTTCTGTCGTTTCCATCTGAGTTTGATTCCAGTTGACATTGTCGCTCTAATTGTTTTCTCTTGCGTTTTTCCTTCCGTTTTTGTCTAAAATTAGGAATTGAAACTTTTTGTTGTTATTTGTATATTCAGACATTTACAAGACTCTTCTAACTGACAAAGAAACAACTATTTTTTTTAAATTAGCAGGTTTAACCACATGAAACAGCCATTTCTGTGGATCAAATATCAGCAATTTTGCATAGTCCATCTAAAAGTTTTAGATAGAAAATGAATTTGCAAAGACAATATAATATTTTCTACACAAACTCTTACTACTAATTCACTTATTATTGTGACTTTTATGTAAGACTTTATAAAATACTGAATTTTAGGCCTATAATGAATTTTTACTTTTATCATTCTTCTCCTACATAATTTTCAAGGAACATTAATATAGAGAAAAAAGAAAGTAAAATTGTTTAAAAAAAAAACTTACAAAGCTTTTTCTATAATCTATATCAACTATAGTTTATTCTCTCTCAATAAATTTTGGCATTCTACAATAACAGCTTCAGTTGAACTGCTCTTACCAAAACCTACAATGGCTTTTCTAGCAAAATCAATGTTAGGCCCAAATTTGATCTTTCTGAGGTGGCTATTTTTGTTCTATATCTAGGACATGGATGCTAACTATATCCCTCATCTAAGTCAGTTATTTCAGAAACTGTGCTGCTACTCACAATAGGTTCTGGGTGAGAAAAATTATAGTGTAAATCCATCAAGACTGAAACACATACAGTTTTAACAGCCAGTGGCCAGTGCTGGCTAACAACATGCACAGCCCCAATGTTAATTAACACAATTACTTTTGATGTGTCACAGGAATGTGCAAAGTCCAATATTCCTGAATGGGGTTGCATATACGCATTTTGAAACATACTTGCGGAGTTCTCGTTGCTCTTCCCATTGTTTCTGTTTAATTAGCTTCTTCATTTGTCGTTTAGATATTGGTTCAAATCCTTCACCTAATCTTGGCTTCTGGCTCTTCTCTTGTTCTTCACTTAAGCTTTGCTTTCTTTCAACATTAGAAGACTCAATAAATGCTGGCAATGTTTCAGAGGACATTATGTGATGCCTCTGAAAAAACTGAAAAGCAACTTTTGACATGAATAGGTGATTTACACACACACACACACACACACACACACACACACACACAGTAAAAAAAAATGACCAACAGATGTGATTAAAATTAAGTCATATCAATAATGAATAAAAATATAAATTTAGACAATTGAATGTCATTTACTGGCAAAGATCATTTGATGAAATGGGGTGTTTGCATTTACTATTTGTGGTCACAGCACAATTTTTCCAGAAGGTACACAGATCTGACTTTAAAATGCCATGATACCCTTTGACCTGGTAATTTATTTCCTTAGAATAAATCTCTGTAAATAGATCAGAAATATACACAAAATTAATGCAAAAGGGTATGTGTACTGCAATGTAATTTTTAACAATGAAATACTAGAAATTACTTCAATGTTAGCAAAAGGTGGCTGTAAATAAATTACAGTCCATCTATAACATGGGCTGGGAATACTAAGCATGTTTCCCAAAATTATTTAGTGATAAAAGGAAATGGCTAAGTAAAAAAATAGAAACAATATGTACATTATGTCCAACTTTGTTTTAAAGAGAATACACACACACAAACATGTTTAATTCTTACCAATGGTTTTTTGCATTTTCTGTATTTTATATAATGAAAATGTATTGTTTTATAAAAGAAAAAATGTTTTTAAAAAAGAGATTGGAAGCACTTTTTTTAGTTGTCATTAATACTACAGTGCAAGGGACATGTTACTTTCATTATCTGGGTGTACACTCACATGATTTTTGACAAAAGATATGCTATAGATTTATATACTTTGGACAGTGCAGAAAACAAATTTGGTTGCCTCTCAGTATATTTCATTGTAAATATGTAATTATAGATATCCATATTAGTTATGGCTAAAAAACAACATGTAAGATGATCCTATCATCAGTCATGGAATACTTAGAACCATCTCAAACATTTTTAATTGGATTAACAACCCACACCTTTATATCTATGTCTAGAAATGAACTTACCTTCAGATTAGGAAAGGGCTAAAAGTACTGAGATTTCTTTTCTTTAATAGATTACGAACACCACAGCTTAAAAATTTATTTACTTGTCCCTACCAAAGACTAAGCATGAGGCTTGCAAATGTTCTCTTGGCCTTAAAGAAAATTCTATGATTATTCCTTCTTAAAGAGACAGCTAACAAGTCTGTGCAGAAAAGCTAGTATCTAAGAGAAAAATCCTGACAATTCAGAAAATGGAAAGGACTAAACTTTTGCAGAACATAATATGAACAGTAGCTTTATTATATGGTTCTTGCTTTCTTTAAAAGTACAATGTTGTAACAGGATACCTGGGGATAATTAAGCAAACACAAAGTTTACCAACTTTTGACTGAAAGACGAATTTTAAGATGTGTGCTTTAGGGGCTACAGCAAAAGCCCTAACATTTTGCTAGGTCACAAATTACTAAAGGTAAAGAATCATCTGGTAATCCAAGTGAGAGTTCACAAGTTTTCCTTATACCATGAACCAAACAGTATCCTTAGTTTGGGGGAAGTATCTCCTAGAAATGACAACCCAAATTTGATTTTACACTGGAAACTTCCTATGGGCATGGATGATGTCTGCTTTTACCTAACATTACATTGCCACATTAATTACATTACTAACACAGTGCCTGGCACTTAGTAGATGCTTATTATAAATTTGTGGAATAAATAGATGAGTGACTATATCACAAAGGATTTTAAAAATTAATGAAAGTGGTTATGATGAACATTTATTAAATACTGTGCTAAGAATGTATTATCTAATTTAATCCTTAAACCAGTGAAGTAGATAGTATCATGCCTACTTTGCAAAGAAAGAATTACAAATTACAAAGAAAGAATGCCCCAAATTACAAAACTACTAAATAATTCCCAAGAAATAAGGCACCTAGAACAAATCTAGGACAAAGCATGTTCTCAAAATACTTGCTGAATGAATAGACAACGAATAGACAAATGAAATGATGGAGCTAAGATTCAAACCCACATCCAACTCCACTCTCCCAGAAATCCAAAATCTTATTTAGAAAATGAGGGTTTCCAAGGAATGTAAAAGAGCTGTGCTGTTTCAACCCTGCTGTGGGAGGGCTCTGAGAACACTGTGTCACTGAAAGAAGACAAAAAATAGCTCTAGTTCTATTCCTATGCCACTGAATATAAAAATGGGACAGACTTCCTAGAGATAGTTGCCAGAAGTTCATGTTTTAAGATACCCCGTCTCTCAATCTTGAAATACGTGACAATATTAGATAAAATATAAAACGGGGAGGCAAAAAAGGTATAGCCTCTCTCAAAACCAAAAACAAGAACTAGAACAGATATTGTTCCTGCTGGGTCTGCTGGGTAAAGGCAACTGGGACTTTTCCTAGCTTTAAAGAAGATGGGAGAAAGACAGGAGCTAGTTGAAGATGAACCCTTAAACTAGTGTCGGGGGTGGGGTTCCTCTTTCCATGAAAAAGTCTGAAAACAGGTGAAATTTAGACTAATAATGGTTTATACCACACTGAATACTTGGGGGAAATCTGACGCAAGTAGACACGGCTTCTTGGCTAAACAAGGGCCAAACCATGCGATGACATATAAACTTAGAACTCTACAGGATTAGGGGGTACCTGGGTGGCTCAGTTGGTTAAGCATCTGACTTTGGTTCAGGTTATGATCTCACGGCTCATGAGTTCGAGCCCACATCAGGCTCCACACTAATAGTGTGGAGCCTGCTTGGGATTCTCTCTCTCCTTCTCTCTCTGCCCCTTCCCAGTGCACACTTAATCTCTCTCTCTCAAAATCAATAAAAAAAAAAAAAAAAAAAAAAACCCAGAACACTACAGGATCGGAATTCTAACCCACCTATGTAAGCTGTGCTGTGGAATGAAGCACTGAACAGGGCCATGGGTAGAAGCAACCACAGAATCACCAGTAGATAGAGAGATGCTTGGGAGAGAAGTGGTAATTCCATTCAAGAGAACTATGCAAAGTTAGAAAAAGAGAGAAATGATGAGGAAAAAAAACAATAAAATCAACAATCAGGAGACAAATTCACTCTTCACAAATTGAAAATAATAGCACAATGTGAAAATGACTTTAAAATAAATCTGGTTGGAATCTTTCAGAGGTCAGATAAGAATCATAAAAACAATACAGGAAATTGGGACACAAAAGCAGGCATAAAAAAATCAAAACCAAAATCCATGAAAAAGAACCTATTTGGAAACTAGGAAATGAAGATATAAAAATTTCAACAGATGAGATAAACTCCAGATTACCTGGAATCCAAGAGGTAATGGATGAATTAGAAGACATCATGACAATCTCAGAATTCAGAGAACTAGAATGGCAAAATATGTCAGAACAGTTAAAAGACTTGAAAAACAGGATGAGAGAAATACAAGCAAAAAGTTAACTGAAAATAAATGTATAACCTTGAGTGCGTTCATTAAAGAGTGTTTTTAAAAAGCTGTAAAATAAGCATTCAGCTTAAGAAACAGGAGACGGGGAAACTCAGTAAGCTCAAAAAAATCAGAAGAAAATTTTAGGATACTGTGATTCCCAGAATCATTTTTACTTCCTTTCCATACATAGTGCATTAAATAAAAGCCAGCAATGCATATATGCAAAACAATACATGGTGGAGAAAATGTAAGCTAGATCTGCCCAGTAAGCTAAACCTGTAAACTTAAAAGCACGATTAAAATCCACAGGAGACAAATTGCTTTCTTCATGAAACAATGATTAATATGACAAAGGAGGGGGCACATGGGTGGCTCAGTTGGTTAAGCATCTAACTTCAGCTCAGGTCATGATCTCGCAGTTCATGAGTTCGAGCCCCGCATCAGGCTCTGTGCTGACAGCTCAGAGCCTGGAGCCTGCTTCAGATTCTGTGTGTCCTTCTCTCTCTCTGCCCCTCCCCCACTCACACTCCATGTCTCTCTCTCTCTCTCTCTCACACGCGCGTGCGCGCTCTCAAAAATAAGTAAACATTAACATTTAAAAAAAAATATTCCAAAGGAGAACATTTCTGTTCATAGTGGCATTGTGTTTTGTGCTACTTCTTTATTCTGTTAAAAAGCTGCAAGTGTTAATTGGCTCTATAATGTGAAAATTTTTAAAAAGCAATATATAGATAACAATGTTTTACAGCTCGCACGTACACCAGGGGGAGCTTTTGCCCTTTCTATCTAAGAAGTCTAAGTTAATTTTAACTCGGCCTATCATTGCATACTAATGTTTTTAAACAGGCTATCATATGCAAAGAAAGGTCATGAACTGGTCGACTTTATCATCATTATTTTTAAAGCTATTCGCAATTAAGAAAATGCACTGCAGCAAGTGAATTTTTTTAAGCTTTGATAAGCTACATATACAGAGGCACAAAATAAAAAAGTAATGATGCTAGCTTAAGGTCCAATATATTACTGCTTACATCACACTTTACATACAAAGATGTGTACCAACTCCCACTTCCCATACCATACAATAAGCATTTCACTATGTACTAGCTTGTTCAGGTTAGCTGATAAAATATGGCATTTTACTACGTATACCCACTTTTTAAAGTTTTTTTCCTCGTTTAGAAGCCTCACACCAGTTTTGTGTTCTTCCCTCCACAGAAGTGACACTCACAGCACATTTTCATTTATTCGACCACGTTCAACAAATATGTAAGAACAATATATTGTAGCCATTATAGAAATATTTGTGTGAACGTTAGTTAACACAGAAGTTGTAAAAGGTTGGTTCATTTAGTCACAGAAATAGGTTACCAGGTGATCTGATAAAACTAAGAACTGGATAAAGATGACTAAGCCCATTTGGTGTGAGGCAAATAAGCAAAAAAAAAAAAAAAAAGAAAGAAAAAAGGAAGAAAGAAAGAAAGAAAGAAAGAAAGAAAGAAAGAAAGAAAGAAAAAGCGTCTCAATCTTCCTTGTATTTCCACTTCTTAGCACGGCTTCCAGCAGGGAACACAGATACCACACATCAGTGAATTGCCAAAATAAAAAATAAAAATAAAAAATAAAAAACCCCCAACTTTCATGGATTGGGCTAAATAAAGTCTTCATAATTTATGACACTGCCTCCCTTCCTGAAAGATACAAACGAATGTTGGAAGAACTACAAAATGAAATTAAATGACCTGACAGTGACAGGGAAAGAAAGAATACCCTTTTTAAGATGCGCCAGCCTGATGGGCAGTATCGAAAGCGCTTGGTTCAGCTCTCAGGCCCCTTGGGAGGATTTGGCTGGGATAGGGAGTGGGGAAGAAATTACAAAACAACCCAAACAAAAAGTGAGAAAGTCATCTGATGCTATCCTCTTTATATCTCCAGAAAAATTCCCGCATTTTAACACTGAAAATATTTCACTGAAATCAAGTTAACACAGTTTTCTTAAAAACCATCCTCGGCCCACCACCATGGGCTTAAGAGCACTTGCAGCAACTCTGTCCTGGGCTCTCTACATTTCAGAGCGCTCAGCCACGTCAGCCCCTCGCTGGAGAAATGAGGTAAGGCCGATTTAAACAGGTAAAGCGACGGCTCACGGTCTCTAGCCACCAAGTGGCAGAAGCACAACTCGTTTTCCAGCCCTTCAGAGTCCAGATTTCCCTCTCCCTTCATTCTTTGGGAGCTCACACTCTTCCCGTACTAAGGACCGGATCCCGACCCCCAAACAAACCTCGGCCGTAGGCGGCCCCACTGGGGGTGGGCAGAACCTCACCCCACTCTCCCTCTCTAGACCACCCGCCTGCGTCCGCACTCGAGGAGGGATTAAACCGCAGCCAGCGAATCAGGGAGCTGCTTGGCGCCGGGGACGCGCTCTATCTGACATCACTTCCTTCGGGAATTGGGTCCAGGCGCGGCTTCCACAGCCCCACTCCCCTCTCCGCCGGAAACCCTGATGCTAGTTGAGGATGGCACTTACCAGAGCCCCTTTTGCGCCCAAAGGAGACCAGAGGGGAGGCAAGGGCCAGCCGCAGTACCAGGAGACTTACCGAGCTCAGGAGTTGTCAGGGAACCGGGAACACCAACACAAAGCCTTCTCTTAATGATCTTGATACTGCTCGCGAGTCTTCCCCGGGAAACTTCAACTCCCAGAGGCAGGGACGGTCGCTACGCGTAGGAGGCGGCGCGCTTACGTTTTAGCGTCATCGAACTGCGCCAATTTTGGACCCGCAGTGGAAGACAGGGGGAGGGAGTCTTACGTTGGGCGGGGTCTAGTGTTAGGGTTTTTGGAGAGGGACATGCTTATAGTGGTGTCTGTTTTTCCACCTCAAGGCAAATGTGTACTTGGCGGGCATGTATCCATTTATGTATTCCTGTGGGGATGGAGGAGGGGTGTTAAGGCATACCTAGTGTTACAAATTTTAAATGCGAAAACACTGATGGAGGGCTCTTCATTCTCTGCTGGAGATGAAAGGAAAGTGTAGCTCGCCTCAGCCATAATTTGTGCGGAAGAAGGTTGCATCACATAATTTCACACAACTCAAATGGAAAATCACATTTAAAGAGTGAGTCAAATTCCCAGTAAGATGCGTTTAATCTAGAATGTTTAAACTTTTTTTCATCATTGTAGCCATAAATCTTAGTCTCCATTCATTCCTTGGGCTATTTTTCCTACGCTGTTTTGCAAAACATCATGTGGCATTTCATTGTTTATAATACGTGACCTTATATGATCTTCTTTGCTATATATAGACCCAGTCAACAGAGGGAGAACTGAAACATAATCTAATAGACTCATTTTCTATTTAGTTTTGCTTTTGGCCTACTTCTCATAGGTGATAATTGCAGAATTTGAAGATAAGAATGAAGTTTGAATTGATGAATAGAAGACTGCCAAATTGGTATGGAAAGAACTGTGAAGTGAATAATTCTTGATATTTGAAAGCATATTTGGACATGTTTAAAGGTTTTAATGGCCAGAAAATTAAATTCAGAATTTGAGTTTTCTAGTCACAAAACTGAAGTCATTCTTGCTTTCAACCTTCAAATTTTACTTGAAAAACTATGTCAGCTGCAACACTGCTGTGGGTCATTCCTTGTTTGTTCCTCATCTTAAATCGAAAAGATCTTTTAACTGAACATTGACAACAAAGTCTGGATCCATTTCTGATGTTAGTAGGGCATCTTTTTTCAGCTGCCTCTGTATCAGGGCAAAGAGGAGCTGAGGAAGGATTAGTAATCGGATATGTAGCCCTTCACATGTAGGTCATTAAACTCAGGCTGGCATAGTGATGTGCCAAATTTTTCAACAGCTGTTCAGTGCCCCTCAGGATTCTGTTTATGAGTAATTATATATTTTTTTTCAGTGTTAATACCTGGCATCCTTAGCTATTTAAAGCATAACTTTTAAGTTACCTTAAAATCCCTTATATTGTCATGGTGGAGTCAATAAGTTTTCTTTTCATACAGCCATTTAACGTTACAATCATATGGTGCACAGTTTTAAATGATTCTGTTAATCCAAAGCAAGCCCCCAAAAAAGTACCAGCAAGAAAAAGGGGGGAGGGGCAATTTAACCAAAGATTGAAACATAATATAGAAAGTACAGGAAGGTAAATTCATGACATGAAATAATCTCATTTTCATTGATTTGTAAGATTCATGTATTTGTTTTTTGACACATTTATTGAGTTCCATGTTTTTGTCTTAGTACTGTTGATACAGAGATAACTAAATCATAATCGCTGCCCTGGTAAGGACTCCATAGACTACTGGCAGAGTAAATAAATACCATACAACATATAATGTACTTGAGATGGCTATACATGGAAAAGAGCAACTAAATGCTCCTGGACGCAGGGGATGCAGTTTTAGAAATTGGATAATTTTGCTTCGTCTTGGAAAGTAAGTGGTTTTCCCAGATATAAAGAAGGGAAAGAAAGGTATTTAAAATATTGGGAGCTATAAAAGCAAAGATACGTCATAATTTGGCATATGATTGAGAAGCTGTGGGTAGGATGAGGAAAAAGGATGAAAGAATAACCATAAGGGTTTTTTAATTTGGACAACTGTAGGAATATAATTATGTTAACTGGGTCATTTAAAGAATAGTGGAAGGAAATTACATTTTGAAAAAAATAGTTTGATATTGAATATGTGGGTTCTGGGGAGTATACAGGATGTCTAAGTAGAAACAGATTTAGAAATCATCAGCACATATCTGGTGGCTTAAGCCAAAATAAGAGTTTGAAATCAAAGAGACGCTAGTTCATGCGTTGCAAATCTATAATGTCTATGAGAACTGGGTGGTAGCAAATGAGAGAAACTATCTGGGAGAAAAGTATCACAAACTGGAGACAATATTCTCTGTTTAGTCAGGGCACAAGTTCTAAGTAGGAATATGGGCTTAATTACACCAGATCTCAATTTTTAAAGAGCAGCCAGGAAACTGGATTTTTATGTGAAATCTGGTTTTTAAGTGTTGGCAACTCTTTTGTTTATTCGTTTTTTAAATAGTGAGCAGGCTAAACAGAACATGTGGACCACAATCAGATAATTGGCAGTTTGTTAAATTGGATTGTATACCATAGAGTGAGAAAGGGGCTACAGATAGAATTTTGTAACAACAATAACAAAATGGTAATAAATACAGCTATGAGCTCCTCCAAATGTTTGGCCTGAAAACATTGGGCAGTGATCACAAATTCCATTATTTTAAGCCTAGTTCTGGTATTTCATTAAGTCTGAGAGTATTCTTCAGCAAGCTGGAAGTGGGAAGGTATGGGAATAGAGTAACACTCTGGAGTATGTTAATTTCAGGCTAAGAAAGCAAAACAAATTAATTTTTAAATTACTTGAAAGCTATCTAAAAATCAGAATCAACCTATTATAATAATTTCAACTTGTATTTTGATTGATTTTGAAAATATAGAAAAAATTTAAAAACAACAACAACAATGACAAAACAAACAAACAAACAAACAAAAAAAACTTATCCCCTCTCCCCAAGTAATACATGAATAGTGAAACTCTAGGAAGATGACTATGGAGGCATTGTAGTCTGAATTTACTCATAAAAACAGATAGACTGTCTTGGATAGCAAAACAACAACAAATTCAGGTCATGGCAATAACATAACTAAGTGAAAAAGAATCCTTATAAAGCTCAAAATGTGAGCAGGTGGGAACAAACCATCAACTTAGCATCTGTGTAGGAGGAAACAGTGGGAAGACCACAGAGCATCTGAAGGCCATGAGAGTGGGAGGATCCCCAAACTACCAACAGCTATTTACTGAAAAGCAAGGGAGACTAGTATGAGATCAGAAGCAAAACTGGTTGACTGTAACTTCAGGGTGAGTAAGAAAGGGAGGAGCAGGAAAGTCTGAGAATGCTAGAGGGGTATAGAGCTTATGAACTCATCAAACTTAATAAAGCTGAGGTCCATTCTTGGACAAAGCCCAACAGTAAGAAATTTCTGGGAGTAAAATCCAAATTGAACAGGACAGGGACAATAGAGGAAAAGAAAAATGCAGGTCAAAATAAAAGTAGAGGGAAGAGACAGAGCTCAGAAATGACAATGATATATAAGTCATTTTATGAAAACATGAGAAAAGGAAGCTTTAGAACTATGAGGCTAGAAAAGCTATGATACCTGCCTCTCTTTCTTAAAGGTGAAGAATAATTCACTTAGCTTAAAAACATATGACAAAAGGATTATTATTGAATCCTTTTTAAATTATTATAATAGAATATGAAGTAGAAAAAAGCATATGAAAAATATAACCCAATATTTCAAAACAGGAAAAAAAATTTTAGAGATAAAAGGTAAAACAACATAAAACAAAACAAAAAACCCTGAGAAATAAAGTGATTGGAGAAGAGATGTGAAGAGTGACAGAACTCAGAAAAGAATACAGAATATTAAAAGTACACATATATATTCAACCATCTTACTGGAAGTCCTAGTTAGTGCAATAAGAAAAGAAAAAAACTTTTCTTAGAGACTACTAGAACAAGTATACCAACAAATTGGAGAACCTATAAGAAATTGATAGATTCACAGAAATATAGAACCTTGTAAAACTGAATCATGAAGAAATAGAAAAATCTGAATAGACCAATTACAAGTAATGAAATTGAATCAGTAATTTAAAAAATCTTTAAAAAACAAGGACCAGGCAGCTTCACAGTTGAATTCTACCAAACATTTAAAAAAGAGTTAGTATCAATCCTTCTCAAGTTATTCCAAAAAAATTGAAGAGGGAGGAATACTTTCAAACTCATTTTATGATGCCAGCATTACCTTGATACCAAAACCGAAGACACTGTCAAAAAGAATAATAATAATAATAGCAATAATAATAATAGTAATAATAGTAATACAGGCCAACATTTCTGATCAAAACAGATGCAAAAATTCTCAACAAAGTATTAGTAAACCAAATTCAATAATACATTAAAAGGATCATAATTCATGATCAAGTGGAATTTATTCTAGAGATGCAAGGATAATTCAACATCTACAAACAATAGAATATACTAGATTAATGAAACAAAAGATAAAATCCTATCATCCCAATAAATGCAGAAATTAACAAAATTCAATATCAATTTATGATAAAAATGTTTAACAAAGTGGATATAGAAGGAACATACCTCAATATAATAAAGGCCACATATGACAGACTCACAGCTAACATCATACTTAGTGTGAAAAACTAAAACTTTTCCCTCTAAGATCAAGAACAAGATCAGGAAGGCCACTCTCACCACTTTTATTCAACATAATACTGGAAGTCCTAGCCACAGCAATCAGACAAGAAAAAGAAAGAAAAGGCATCCAAATTGGTAAGGAAGAAGTAAAACTGTCACAACCTGCAGATGTCATGTTACTATATATAGAAAATGCTAGCACTCTCAACAATAGCCAAATTGTGGAAAAAGCCTAAATGTCCATCAACTGATGAATGGATAAAGAAATTGTGGTTTATATACACAATGGAGTACTATGTGGCAACTAGAAAGAATGAAATATGGCCCTTTGTAGCAACGTGGATGGAACTGGAGAGTGTGATGCTAAGTGAAATAAGCCATACAGAGAAAGACAGATACCATATGTTTTAAATCTTATGTGGATCCTGAGAAACTTAACAGAAACCCATGGGGGAGGGGAAGGAAAAAAAAAATGAGGTTAGAGTGGGAGAGAGCCAAAGCATAAGAGACTCTTAAAAACTGAGAACAAACTGAGGGTTGATGGGGGGGTGGGAGGGAGGGAAGGGTAGGTGATGGGCATTGAAGAGGGCATCTTTTGGGATGAGCACTGGGTGTTGTATGGAAACCAATTTGACAAAAAATTTCATATATTAAAAAACTGCTAAAAGTTTTTTTGAGCAAAAATCTTTTAAAACTAATAAATTCAGTAAAGTTACAGGATACAAAATTAATATGCAGAAACCTGTTGCATTTTGTACATTAATAACTATCAGAGGAATTAAGAAAATCTCATTATAATTGCATCCAAAAAAAAAAAAAGATACCTAGGCATAAATTTAACCAAGGAGGTGAAAGACCTATACTCTGAACCCTATAAGACATTGATGAAAGAAATTGAAGATGACATGGATAAATGGAGTGATATGCCATGCTCATGGTATGGAAGAATTAATATTGTTAAAATGTTCATACTACCCAAAACAGTCCACAGATTCAATGCAGTCCCCACTGAAATATCAATGGCATTTTTCACAGAACTAGAACAAATAATTCTAAAATTTGTATGGAACCACAAATGATCCTGAATAGCCAAAGCAATCTTGAAAAGGAGAACAAAGGCAGAAGTATCACACTACCTGATACTACAGTACAAAGCTACAATATTCAAAGCAGTATGGTATTGACATGGAAACAGATGTATAGATCAATGGAATTTAATATACAGCCTAGAGATAAACCCACACATACATGGTCAATTAATTTATAACAAAGGGGGCAAAAATATTCACTGGGGAAGAGATAGTCTCTTCCATCAATGGTGTTGGGAAAACTGGACCACTATCTTACACTGTATACAAGATAAATTAAAAATAGATTAAAAGCTTGATTATAAGCTCTGAAACCATAGAACTCCTAAAAGAAAACATAGGCAAGAAGCTTGTAAACATAAATCTTACCAATACTTTTTTTGGACCATCTCCTGGTCCAAGGACAACAAAAGCTTTAAAAAAAGGGGGGGGGGGGATTACATTGAACTAAAAACTTTGTAGCAGTGAAGGAAACCATCAACAAAATGAAATGGTAACTTACTGAGTGGGAGGAGATATTTGCAAGTCAAACATCCAATAAGAGGTTAATACCCAAAATATATAAAGAACACACACAAATTAATATCAAAAAAACCAACCTGATTTAAAAATGAGCAGAAGACTTGAGTAGACATTTTTTTTTTCCATGAAAACATACAGATGGCCAACAGACACATGAGAAGACCTTTTTCATCACTAATCATCAGGGAAAGGTAAATCCAAACTGGAATGAGATATTGCCTTACAGCTCATGCGCAGCAAATGCTGTTTGATAGCATTTTACCCACAATAGCACTTCTTTCAAAATTGGAGTCAATCTTCTCAAACCCTGCTGCTTTGTTAACTAAGTTTATGTAATATTCTAATTTTTTATTGTCATTTCAACAATCTTTACCAGGAGTAGATTCCATTTCAGGAAACCACTTTCTTTGCTCACCCATAAAATGCAACTTTTCACCTGTTATGGTTTTATCATGACATTGCAACAATCCAGTCTCAAATCCAGTTACATCTTCAGGCTCCACTTCTAGTTCTCTTGCTGTTTCTACCATATCTGTATTTGCTTCCTTCACTGAAGTCTTAAACACTTCAAAGTACTCCCCGAGGATTGGAGTCAACTTCTTCCAAACTCCTTTTGATGTTGATATTTTGATCTCTTCCCATGAATCACAGATGTTCTTAATGGCATCTAGATTGGTGAATATTTTCCAAAAGGTTTTTAATTGGCTTTGTTCAGATCCATCAGAGCTATGGCAGCTATAGCCTTATGAAATGTATTTCTTTTTTTTTTTTTAATGTTTATTTTCGAGAGAGAGAGAGAGAGAGAGTGGGGGAGGGGGAGAAAGAGAGGGAGACATAGAACCTGAAGCAGGCTCCAGTCTCTGAGCTGTCAACACAGAGCCTGACATGGGGTTTGAACCCATGAATCACGAGATCATGAGCTGAGCCAAAGCTGGACACTCAACTGACTGAGCCACCCAAGTGTCCCTTATGAAATGCATTTCTTAAATAATAAGACTTGAAAGTTGAAATTACTCCTTGATCCATAGGCTGTGGAATAGATATTGTGTTAGTGGTGATTAAAACAACATGAATCTCATTGTACAGCTCCATCAGAGCTCTTGGGTGACCAGGTGCATTGTCAGTGAGCCATAATATTTTGAAAGGAAGTCTTCTGAGCAGTAAGTCACAATAGTGGGCTTAAAGTATTTAGTATACCATGTTTTAAACAGATGTGCTATCATCCAGACTTTGTTGTTTCATTGATAGAGCACAGGCAGAGGAGATTTAGCATGATTCTTTATTTTTTATTTTTATTTTATTTTTTTAGCATGATTCTTAAGGGCCCCAGGATCTTTTGAATGGCAAATGAGCACTGGCTTCAACCTAAAGTCACAAGCTGCATTAGCCCTTAAGAAGACAGTCAGCCTGTCCTTTGAACATTTGAGATGATGATTAATATGGCATATTCTGCTTTTTCCACATTGAGAATCTATTATTTAGTGTAGCCACCTTCATGAATTATCTTAGCTACATCTTCTAGAGAACTTTCTGTAGCTTCTACATTAGCACTTGCTGCTTTACCTTGCACTAATGTTATGGAGGTGACTCCTTTCTTTAAACCTCATGAACCAACCTCGGCTAGCTTCAAACTGTTCTTCATATTTTTCTGTTTTAGCTTCAAATTCTGCAGTTTTCTCACCTTTCTCACCCTTCAGAGAATTAAAAAGAGGGCCTTGCCCTGGATTAAGCTTTAGCATGAGGGAATGTTGTGGCTGATTTGATCTTCTATCTAGAACACTCAACCTTTCTTCATATCTGCAAGAAGACTGTTTCACTTTCTTACCATTCGTGTGTTCAGTGAAATAATTTTAATATTAATTTCCTTCAAGAACTTTGCCTTTGCATTCACAAGTTGGCTAATTGTTTGGCACCAGAGTCCTCGCTTTTGGCCTATCTTGACTTTCAACATGCGTTTCTCACTACGCTTAATCATTTGCAGCTTTTTATTTAACATGAGAGACTTGTGATCCTTCCTTTCACTTGAACATTTAGAGGCTATTGTAGGGCTATCATCTGACCTAATTTCAATATTGTGACTCAAGGAATAAGGAGGCCAAAGGAGATGGAAAAGATGGAGGAATGGCCAGTCAGTGGAGCATTCAGAACACGCACACATGTTTATTAAATTCTCCATCTTATATGGATGTGGTTTGTGGTGCCCTAAAACAATTACAAGAGTAACATCAAAGATCACTGGTCACAGATCTCCATAACAAATATAATAATGAAAAAGTTTGAAATATTGCAAGAATTACCAAAATGTGACACAGAGTCACAGAGTGAGCAAATGCTATTGGAAAAATGGCACCAGTTTGATCTTCAAAGCACAGTAAGGTGAAGTGCAATAGAATGAGGTATGCTGTATGTATTTTAGTTAATAATAATGTATCAATATTGTTTTTTTAATTAACAAATCTAACACAATAATGTAAGATAATAATAGGAATGCCTTGGTATAGGCTATATGGGAAATCTCTGGACTGTCTTGGTAATTAAAATCAGTCATCATGATCCAAATTTAAATTTTGTTGTCTTTTGGGGTGCCTGGCTGGCTCAGTCGGTTAAGCGTCCGACTTTGGCTCGGGTCATGATCTCACAGTTTGTAAGTTCGAGCCCCATGTTGGGTTTTGGGCTGACAGCTCAGAGCCTGGAGCCTGCTTCGGGTTCTGTGTTTCCTTCTCTCTCTTCCTCCCTCACTTGTGCTCTGTCTCTCTCTTTCAAAAATAAATAAAAACGTTAAAAAAATAATAAATTTTGTTGTCTTTATAGTAGTCTACTGAAAGAGAGTCATCAATTCTCTCCTTTAAATGCTAGAAATTCCGGGGTTTTGTGGCTAAAGATAATGTAAAGTTAGATTCCCCTCAGGGTGACTGTTATTGACACTTAAAGATTTTGTTTTTGTTGTCAAATATGTGTGTGTCTGGAGGTGGGGATGAAGGTAAAGTTTGTTTAATAACTTCATTTTGGAAAAATTGCTATCCTTTTTGGAGATTTCAAATGTTTCAGACCTAAGTCTCAAGTTTATTCTTGTTAAAGAAAGGCATTTAGTGTTAGGCACTTCGGTTTTTATTTTTTCAAAGAATTCTTAAAGTATACCTTTTAAAATAGTTTATATACTCTCCTATAATTTTGCATTGGTATAAAAGAGATCATCACATCATAAGAGTATTCTCAATCTAACAAAATTACTTTATGCAGGATCTTGAAAGTTCTAACTCCCTCACTGAATTGAAAATGCTATTAGACTTTATTATGACCACTTTGGGGTATTTGAAGTGTCCTTTTACGTTTTTTTTCCCATTAACGCCATGGTTTTTTTCTAAGAACAGAGTAAAGTGTTACAATGTTATAAAGACTTTCCCCCCCTCTAACAGCTTTCATATAGCCTGACTTACTGTATCTATATCTGGTAGGGTAATACATTTCCTTCCAACCTCTAGCGTGTGAAGTTCATTTATCTTCCAATCTATGAAAATGAGTTAACTCCTAACAACCTCTGATACTCAACAGAAACACAACTGCACTTTGGAATTAGTAATTCATCTTTATGTCATAGGTTCTTATTTATCACTGCAAAATAGGTGTATAGCAGATATTCCAGTGTCAAGTACTACCAATAGAATTTCATTGCAAGAGAATTGTTTTAAAATCTATTGTTTGATTTTTGATCTCGTTAGCACAGATCAGTTTTTTCCCCTGTATGTTCAGCCTGGAACATTTAAACACAACAATCAAGTGCCCTGTTAGCCTCTGTACAAAATTGTGGTGGATTTACCAAAGTTAGTGACAGTCCCAATTAATAATTCTCTGTCATTCTTAAGAAATCAAGTTTTTTGCATCCTATCTTTAATATTTTTAAAGTAAAGGAGAATAATGATTAGGTTTTAGGGTTTGTTTTTCCATATTTCTTAAGTCATTTTTACCAAATTAATCCAAGCCTCATTTTTCTAATATGTAAATTGATTGTTAGGATGTACAATAAAAAATCTAAAGTGCTCAGCATAGTTTATTATGCATAGTAATTGTTTCATAGATGATAGCTCTTGTTATTTTTATACTGTGCTATGCTCTGGTCCTGCTTCACATGCATGTAAAATAAGAGATGAGTTTGGGGAGATACCTCCCGCATATATTATACTATGTTTGCTTTACTTGATCAACCAAGCCATAGAGGAGTGTGCCTCTTCTTCGGTATACAGAATTCACCGAATATGGAAAGAGTTTGGCATTCTTACTTTATTTTTGGTGAAACAACCTTAAGTCTTTCAAATGTCTTTGTACAAAGTGAAAGTTCTAAGCAAAATATAGAATGATGATATTATTTATTACCAACAGAAACGGGCTTCTTTGAACATTCTATGCTGAAATGACTATTTGATAGTGTGATTCATAGAAGCGTTCTAGTCCAAAGCAAATGCTTGAATGAAACAGCATTTATTTTATTAGGCAATAGTGATGTGTCTTTTATTGGTTGGACTCTGGTAAACGTTTGACAACAAATGGTACTTTACCCAAAGAGACACGTATTGTGCATCACATAGTCTAACCACAAACATTAAAGGTCTATGTAACTGTGAGCCTCAAATGGAAATACAAAAGACAGTTATCATAGAATCACATATGATTTAAACCAGTCTTTTATTTAAATAAATAAGCATAGCAAGTTTAGGTGAGTCTAAAGGCTGCATGTCACTATGTATGTAATGCAGAAATTGTGGAGCACATAGAAATCTATTTAAATATAAAGCAACAAAGCATTTCCACATTACCTTGTGTTTAGAATTCCTGTTATTCATAAAAACTTTTACTTTTTCAACAAACATTTTTCTAAGAATGGCCTTTTCTGTTTACCCCAGGAAAACTTAATATTTATAATTTTAAGGTGATAGTCACAGCCAAATATTTTATTTTTGAAATGTTTATTTTAAACATTTAGCCATTATTTATATATGAAACTTATGGTAGCAAATAAAATTCTAATCGCAATAGATGATAAAGACAAACAATTTTCATCTCTCAGTTCTTTATACAAAAATAGATTTCAAGAGGTAATATGCTTAGCTTCAGAGATGTTTAAAGTTTATATTTCATTTTGTGACTCTATTAAGTTAGCTGTCTCTTATCTGAGTTGTCTAAAAGATGTAAGCTTAAGGTTAGAATTCTAGAAAAGGGTTTTGAGAAAGAGGATAGAAACTTTAAGAACCTGTTTTATACTTAAACATAGCTGTAAGTATTTTCATATACTTACAATATTTACTTACTTATAATATTTTCATTCAAACAGCCCTTCACAAGTATTTGATTCCCTGCCAAAACATCCCCACAATGCCTCCCCAAACCACCTCATTTTAGTAGATTTTATTCCTAGCAGATTTCTCACAGGAGTTTTCAAGGACAAGAGTTAGTTCAGTTAGTATGTCATAGCCATACTAGAATATTCACTTTAATTCTAGAAAACTTTCCTAATGAATTTTCTGTAGCAAAAGTGCTAAGGGCTGGAATTCCCCCTCTGAATTTCTTCCTAGAAATGAGATTCAGAAAGCATAAGGGACTCCAGCCAGCCAGTCTGAGGACTTAGACAAGTGTTTCTTGTCACAGAAATAGCTAGATGTCTACTGTAATATCCTCATTTGATAGGCTCACATGTTAATGATAGACAATGCTGATTTGCTACAACCCCATTAGTTTCACATATAAAAAGAACCATCTAGTTTTCAAAACTGAAAGTTCTATGTACTGTAACATGATTTTTGAAGTGATTGGTGGTGGTACAACCTAAAAATGTTTAAATAAATTATAAAATTCAGAGTGATTTTTAAATAACAGCATACAAATAGTATAAAAAAAATTCCAAGATGACCATAAAAGACATAATAAAATTCAATTAAGTTTAGCTTAGTTTGAGAATCCTTGTCCCCCTCCCACACAATGTGGCCAAATGTACAGATAAGCACTTAATATAGGCATGATGATTATTGTGTATTGAGCCAAAAAGCATCACTACCAGTTGTTCTCAAATGTCCTTAGGCACTTCTGAATTTATAGGAAGGCAGACTGGTTTAGCTCTCAAAAGTGAACATTTTCTTGATTTTCCTTCTTGAGTAAAAAAAAAGTAAAAAGAGTGAGAAACTGAAAACTGCAGCCCACCTAAGTTTAATCATTAACAGTGAGTTCTTTGGTGAACTTAGGTCCTCATTTTGGAGTTTGGAATCTGACCTTTCCCCAAAGATAAACACGCTTGTTGCAGGTTCTGAGGAGGGTCACTCCCTCATTGCCACCAGAAGAGTCCACTTCTCAGTGACTCCTGGCTGGGAACTGGATGCATTAGAGGGTAGCTAGTCAATATGATTCTTCTTGCTGTGCTTTTTCTCTGCTTCATTTCCTCATATTCAGCCTCTGTTAAAGGTAAGTTTGTGTCACTGTTTGCTTAACTATAATTTTAATCACTGAGAGGAAAAAGTGTGTGTGTGTGTGTGTGTGTGTGTGTGTGTGAACAGTGAAAGAGTTTCTAACTAAATCGTCTTCAAAACTACAAAACTTTGGAATACTTGTGAAGGCATGACTGGATTGGAATGAAAATCAAATTCAAATTCCTACATACATTAAGGAAACAGAGGTCCCTTTTAGTTTCAGTCCCTTAGACTAATGTGCTCCTTGCTTCAATGTCTCATTCATGGTCTATTTTTAAAAGGGAGAAAAGAAATGCCAGCTATTGTTACCTGCTGCTGTTGGTCACTCACTGAATGCAGCTCCTTCATTTGAATTGTAAAAGAGGATTTTAAAAAATCAGTTTTTAAATTTTCTTCTAGTTGCTTAGCAATGTGACATCAAGAAGCATTAGACTCAAGGAAACAGGCATTTGATTTGCCAAAGAATTATGAATGAAGTAGTAAAGTATGTATTTAATTGCATTGCCATTCAAAAGTGAGGATTATCATAAGTGGTGAATTAAAGAAAATAAAACTACATGGTATTGATTTAAGAAATAAGACTTATTGTCTTTGGATTAATAGTGTTGCTAGTTGTAGTTTCTACTTTAAGATAAAGTTGATTTTTAAAAATACATATGAATTGTATACCTTTCAGAACAAACATATTTTATGATGGTTTATCAGATGGTTTATGATGGTTTATGGGATGATTTCTAAAAACTGAATGAAATGTATTATTATGGAATCTTCTTTTAAATCAACCAGAATGTAAACAAACTCCTTGGATTTCTAAATGTTGCACCTGTAAAATAAACACTTTTAGAGTCTCTTACGAGGATACACTGTCAAAACCAGTTGATCTAACACATCACTTAGCATGCATGATAGGGTCCAGTTTTAATAACTATGTATACTAAGTGATACAAAACAATTCACATTAAACTTCTAAAACCCTTTTGGGATAATTATATTTTCATAAGTGAAATTTGTCTCAAGATTTCTCGTGTGGAAAATTTCCACATGAGGAGAGAAGACAATCTTTGTTATTGAAGCAGAAAAACGCAGGGCTAAATTTAAATTATTTTACCTAAGCAAATAACACTTTAGTTTCTTGAACTAAAGATTTCTTTAGTTTCTTAAAACACCAGTTTCTAAAGTGTTTAGTATTTAAAAATACAGTCCTTACTTGCTATTATCTGCCAAATGAATTGTAGACTATTTGAAATATGAGGGATTTATACACCATAATATCAAGCTTAATACCCTTATTATTTTGAGAAAAATAATTGAACTATGGTAGTTATTATATGCTTCTATTTTTTCTACTCTATAAAGGAAAAAAATTGGATAACTTGGTGTTTTCAAATACATGCAGTTATAATGACTGAAACACACACACACAGCATACACGACAATGACATACAGGAAATATGGTTTAAAATATGACAGATAGCTACCATGTGTTGTGTACAAACTCAGTAGCCAATCCAGAGTTTTAGAACCTGAAGCTTATGCAATTTAGGGGGCATCTTGAGAAAAAATTGCAAAAATACCTTACTTTTGCAAATGTTACTGAAAGAAAAGATATGGCATGTGTGCACATTGCTAGGGTGCCCTTCCAAGATCTTGGAAGGAGCTTGGGCAAGCGAGGGCCCCAAAGCTTAAGCATCATTAGCTTCACGGTACAAGCTACCTATACCAAATATCATAAATAAAAAGTATAGGACTTGGCAGCTCTCTCTCTACCTGAATGTGATAACTTTTTGTATTACAGTACCATGATTTTATTATAGATTCCTTGCCTTCTGTAATGATTGACATTTAAGAAACAAACTCCTTGTGAAAGTCTATTTTAAAATCAGGCCATGGTAAATTTGGAGATCTCGTGTATCACCTCAACACCCATGTTATATTTAATTATAAATGCAACTGTTTGGCAAATCCCCAGATCTGGGCAGATATTGAGCAGAGGTTGGACTGAGAGAAGGTGGGTGAGATTCGTACAGATGAGGGTCTATTTAGAAGAGATAGGCTGAGTATGAATGTCCTAAAGACTCAAGTTTCCCCTACTTTTTCTCAATCATATTTTGTAATGGTGTATCTATTTTCAGTGCATTCTTCGGGTGTGCTTTTACTTTTGCTAACCTAGGCATGAGCGTTCTGTTTATTAATCTTGTTATCTCTGAACACGACTGATTCCTTTACTTCCAGTCTTGCTCTCAAGTCCCTGGCCTGACCCACGCTTTTCAGTCCATTCACATCAATCACATCTTCCAATCTTTTTCCCTTGTCCTTCATCCTACTCTTTTACATTTTGTCTTAGAGTTTTCTGCTGGAATCCTCAATTCCATTGCCTACCTTTACCACTGTTGCATGCGCCTTTAAGTCTCACCTTGAATTTACCTGTTTCAAAATACATATTTTAAGATATTTCTTTACAGGTTGAAAACCAAGAGTTTTGGTGCTTTTAAGTCACTTAAAATTTTTAAATGCATTTGAAGGGACATGCTGAGGAGGTTTTGTCTAAATTCGGTTTCAAAAAATGCCATCCTGTATATTCTATAGAGTAACATCCTAAGAAAGAAGTAAGTCAGTGGTATAAACAGAACATGCTCCCATCGCCAGTGTTGCCAGATCTCTGAATAACATGAACAGAGAAACACTAATCAAAGAGGAAAGGATAACAGGGACAATATTACAGCATGATTCACTTATTTGAATCATTTGAGGTTTCATCTCTTTTTTCAAGAGGTAGGAAAAAGATCTAGAACAAGGCCTATTCTTTCCTATGCTTTATCATTTCCACATCATAGTCAAATTCTGATCTATTATATATTGTCTGCTTTCACATTCTTTTGACTGGTAAAGTAAGAGCAAGGAAAAAATGATCAACATAATACTTTGGAAATCTTTAAAATTTAAGAGAGGCTACCTTCCTACAAACTTTTCATAGTTATTTTAACCAGAAGATATCTTTATGTAGCCCACAAAACTTGGATCTTAGTAAAGTTAAACATCAAATTCTGCATTCTATCTGCTATGTTGGGTTGAGAGCAGAGTCAGCTTTTCTCAGCTGTCTATAATGCTTACCTTTCAGAATTGCTGTGAGGATTAGATAAGACATGTTATTTCCTTTATGCCCTCTGTGGAATTCAATAGGCATGATAAAAAGAAGGCTCTCTGGCCAAAATGTCTTTCCTGATCAGAAAATCAATGTTTGAACCTGTAGCAGTGTCCCCAGTTAAAATGTGGAAGAGGTTGAGGTAGGGGAGGCAAGAGGTAGTCATAGACTTTATCTCCTCCAGGGTTTTTCCTGACTTTTTTTTTTCTTATTATCATGAGAGAGAGAGAGAGAGAGAGAGAGAGAGAGAGAGAGAGAGAGAGAAGAACATGTGAGCAGGGGAGAGGGACAAAGGGAGAGAGAGGGAGAATTTCTCTCCACAACATGGGCCTTGATCCCACAACCCCAGGATCATGACCTGAGCTGAAATCAAGAGCCAGACACTCAGCCAACTGAGCCACCCAGGTGCCCCTTTCCTGACTTTTTTTTTTGTCTTCTGTATCTTATACCTGAGGTTCTGCCTGATTTGCTGCTTGGACACAGTGTATGTTTGTATGTATACTCTTGGATACTCCCTTCCCACACTTCCTTCTAGCTTTTCTAGATCCCTGTTTCTTGTCTCTGTATCCCCTTGCTTTGAAGGTTTGTCAAAATATACAACTTCACCACCCAAAACTTTCCTTTTTGACCTCATCTTCTGTAGTGTCTTTCACTGAATTCTGGCCTCTTTGGCCTCCCTGCTGTTCCTCCATTACACCTGCGCTGCTCGCTCCTTAGGGCCTTTAAACTTGCTATTCTGTCTGTGTGTGTGGAGGGCTGGGGCAGGTGTAAGCATGGAAATAGAAGGGATGCCCTTCCCACAGATATCCATGTGGCCTAAAGCCTTTGTCCAGACTATTACCTTCTCACAAAGCTCTTTCCCTATTACCTTCTCACAAAGCTCTTTCCCTCAGCATTCCCATTCCCTTTCCTGTTTCATTTTTCTTTATTAGCACTTCTAACATTTCTAATATGCTTATATACTTTTTTATTGCTCATCTCCTCATTTAAATGTAAGCTCCACAAAGGCAGACATTTTGTCTGCTTATTAATTAGTACAGCCCCAGAGCCTAGAAAAGTGCCTACCACCCAGGTGCTCAGTCCATCCTTGTTGGATGTATGAGTGAATTCCTAGCTCCCTCCCTAGGAATGGAGAAGAGTTCAACCTAAAGGTTTAGTTGTGTGTAGTACAGGCAAGAGCATGGTCTCTAGAGCCAGACAGCCTGGGTTCAAATCCCGACTCTATCACTAACTGTCTGGGTCATCTTGGGGAAAATGTATAATCTCTATGCCCTTCAGTTTCCTTATCTATAAAAGGAGACTAATAATGGTACTTACCCCACTGGGTTTTGTGAGAATTAAAGAAGTTAATGTACATAAAGCACATTGAACAGTTTATTAGAGACAATGTGTTTTTTTAATTAATTTTTTTTTTATGTTCATTTATCTGAAAGAGAGAGAGGGAGGGAGTGGGGGAGGGGCAGAGAGAGAGGGAGACACAGAATCCAAAGCAGGCTCCAGGCTCTGAGCTGTCAGCACAGAGCCTGACACGGGGCTTGAACTCACTGACTGAGAGATCATGACCTGAGCTGAAGTCGGACATTTATCTGACTGAGCCACCCAGTCAGTTTTTTCCTCTCAACAGGAGACACTATAGTAGATGATGGAGACAGTAGACTTCAGAAGTTTTCTTAATTTTTCGCTTTGCAGAGTAACTTTGTTTTCTTTCTCAGCTGCCTCTCTTCTGGCCTACTCATTTGAACTTCCTTTCCTCACCCTCCCTCCATACGCATATTTCCTGAGGGAAGAAAAACTTATGGTTGCTTATTATAGTTCACTAGGCAATGCAACCCCATTAGCACTGAGGAAAAATGTATACTGAAATCTGTTTTGACTATGTCCTGTGAGCCATAGATAGAAAATACACAGAGGGTTTGCATGACCATAAACTTCAAATCATCTCTGGTAAAGATTTGATCCTCCTGTGTCACATTTCTTTGGGTTAAGGTAAGCTGAATTAGACAATGTGTAAACTGCTTCATATATCAGTTATTTTGGCTCACTATACTATTTGACATTAAGCTGCCGATGCTAAATTAAAACTGGTACTAAAATCTTGTGTAGTAAAACTATTTTCTTCAGGAATAGCTAATTTAAAATTACATATGTATAACCTTGAAATGTACCTTTGTACTAAAAGTTTACTATAATTAAATAAACTATAATATTTTTACTGTAATTAGTAGAGTTAATTGCATTGGGGGGGGATAGTCTTTAAATATTCAAAATATCCAATTTAAGGAACTGCCTTCTAACCCCTAAAATTTCCTTGGCATTGATCTGTTGCACTGAAATGATATATTAGTTACAAATAGTTTTTATTAATTTTGTAAAGCAATTCCTGGCTAAACCTCTACCTGGAATCATATTCATTTTACCTCAATAAAGCTGGAGAGAGAAGAGAAATCACATTCATATAATTAAAAGCAATGCAATGACATTTCCTTAAAAAAACTGTTCTATAGTTCAACCAGAGCAATATTTAGATCATCTGATTATTGATAAAGGATAAAAATTAATGTCTGTTCTGAAATGGAAGTTTATTTGTTTGTTAGTTGTTCTTTTTGTTGTTGTTCAAGTCAGTGATTTCAGCAAATGGAGAATAGAACCATCTTTCATTTAGCAAATATTACTAAGGTCCCACTAGGCAGCACTATGCTGGACAAGGAATGCATTGATGGCAAGATAGCACACTCCATGGCATGACAAGTACCTTACAACTGAGATTTGACTTGTGTCACAATCTTTATGCAGGTCACACAACCGGTCTCTCATTAAATAATGACCGTCTGTACAAACTCACATATTCCACTGAAGTTCTTCTTGATCGGGGCAAAGGAAAACTCCAAGACAGTGTAGGCTACCGAATTTCATCTAATGTGGATGTCGTCTTACTGTGGAGGAATCCTGATGGCGACGATGACCAACTGATCCAAATCACAGTAGGTATTTTCTACCAGGGATGCAAAGATTAGATGTCAGCAAAGTCTTTGAGAAATGTTATCATTTGAGAGCAATTGTTTTGTGCTCTTGGTTATATATCCCTTTACTTTGTTATCTATCACTAAAATAAATAGATCTACAGTTTTGGAGTTTTTGCCAATAAAAAGTAATCTGGTCTTTCTAAGTTGTTGAAGCAAGCAAAAGAAGGCATATGCTAGTGAGTAACTATGGTATGATGTCCAGGTCTATATTTCTCACTAATAGGCACATTAAACTATAACCCAGTTGAAATGTTCTGGGAGTGAGGAGTCTAGAATCCATGTCATGTGAAAAACAATTAAGACTACTTTCACTGAAGGAGGAGATAATATTGGAACCTCTCAATTTTCCTGAGTGCCTCCATATAACGGAAGTACCAATGAGGAAGTGAACCCATTCTGTGTTCTTCCTGAGGAAAGAGCCAGGTGCTCTCCTGCATGGCCATATTTGGTCAATTATGACAGTTTAGATTTATGTGTTGAGAAAGGAGGTCAAATCATATGGTCTCTGGGACCTCTTTCAGTTTTAATATATGGTGATTCCATATTTGCTTTCAAAGGCCTAAAGGCAATAGATTTCTCTAGTAAAGTCTGTTATTCTTCTACGTGTTGGTGTGAAGCAGGTACACGGGACCAAGATTTGTTCCATTATAACTGATAAGTAGTTGTTGATAAACTTTATAATGAGGTGTCATTGCAATACATGTATCAAGTGATCTTTGCTTCTTTGGATGTCTCTAATAGCTGTTGTGACTTCCAGGTTGGCTCAAAACTTCATCATCCACCTCTCTAAACCATTTCTCAATAGAACAGTAAACTATTCTGCAGAAAACATTATGTACCTCCTTGTTCAGTAATCAGACTGTTCATCTTTGATTTTGTATATACAAGTGAAATACAATGGGACAGGATTACTTTCCAAAAAATGGTAAAGAAAGTGAGGAGACCAGGCAGACAGCAATAGTCAAAATGAATAAGGAGAGTGACAGTGACAAAAAAGAGCTACCTTTCAGTCATGATTATTACAAACCTGAATTCACAGATTTATTAAAGTATCAGTATTTTTACCTAATTCAAAAACTTAATTTTCATGTGACTTCCCCATTATTTTAAAGTTAATGGCTAAGTCCCATGAATCATGAATTGAAAAGCAACAGAATAAGTTATGGCCAACCCTGTTTATTGCTTTAGCATTTTATTTTCTAAAAGACTATGATGGAAATAGAGATAGCAAGTTTTTCTAACATGTTTCTTTCCATGATTCCAGATGAAAGACGTAAATGTTGAAAATGTGAATCAGCAGAGAGGAGAGAAGAGCATTTTCAAAGGAAAAAATCCACCCAAAATCATAAGAAAGGAAAACTTGGAAGCTTTACAAAGACCTGTGCTCCTTCATCTAATCCATGGAAAGGTAAAAGTGATTTTGGGCGTCCTACATCTTCTTTCTCCTACTTCAAATTTTTCCTTCCTTCTGTAGTTATTACATTGAAATGATCATGATATCACTACTTTTATAGTAAATGGAATTTTTTCAAGAACTAATAAGTAGAGGTTGCAAACTAAATGCTTCAGAAGTCAATCAAGGTTGAATTCACTTATATTTTCTAGCCATTTGTTTCTTATTTTTATGAAAATCTTACAATAGAATCAAGTATTTGTTTATTGAGAGGCACTATTAAAAGGTATATTCCTTATTAGGAAGGATTAGAAAGATATTGTAACACATTAGGTCATCACAGATGATTGTGTACATCATTCAGGAAAGCAGACAAATTGTGAGAATGGAATGATCTAGCCTCATTCGAGAAATGATATTAACTCATGAGACTATCAGTAGCTGGCTAATGCACAAAATTGAAGCTTTTGAAAGGGCATGTCATTCCTAAGGTAGAGTTGGTGTTTTAAAAAAGTACTTAGAGGTTATTTAAAAACGATGACTTTGAGAAGTATTTTATATATTAAAGAATGAACACTATAACATCCATTTGTAAATTTGCTCAGAAAATTCTGTAAGTATGCATTACTTATGGTTTGATTGTGATCTATTACAATGGTCTTAATATGTTTGTAACTGAGAAGAAACTGTGATCAGTGAAATACTAGGCATGACATATGTGGGTTTATGAAAAGTAGAGATATTATATTGACGTACATAAAAATGTATCTGTAAAGATGTACACTCAGTTTTAGTTACCAAAGTAGAAAAACAGAGGGACCATTATAGTTAAAACTCTACACATCTGCAAAATATCTCTAGATTCAAAATTTTTAAAGGTGAAAACAAATACTTTAAAATAATGTAAATTTCAGACATGTGATATATTGCTAATCATGATCTGCATTTTTATATAAAGCAGTAAAAGGAATTCTTATGTTGTCACCTCTCCTACAACCAAATGTGAATCCCCGTCTCAAGGATGCTTCTCTTCTCCACTTGTCAAAATACTTACCATGCCCTAGGCATTGCTCACAGGCCCTTTCTTTTATAAAGTTCATATCTTTCCAGTCAACTGGAAATAATCACCTCTCTTTAGAATCCTCTTAGCACTTTGTAACTCACTCATGGCCCTTATCACTGTCCTTTTGGTCATTTGTGTCCATTACTAGACTTTGGGTTTTGGTAGAGAAAATTCCCATTCCTCTTTGTATTCTAGCCCCTCATACTCCCCTTCATGCCCTTCCACTCCCTTCCTCTGCAAAACACCCAGAACCATGCCTTGTACTGACTGACCTGGTATTCTAAGAGACTTTCCCAACATTCTCCCAAACCCCATACTCCTTTAGGCTTATTTCTATTCAAGTGTTTATCATAGATGTTTAAATCCTCTCTTTGTCTGCAGTCAGCATTCAGAGTAAGCTCATAGGCAGCAATTGTGTCTTTCACTCTGTATTTTCAGTGTCCTGCTCATAGTGGGGTCTCAATGAATGTAAATTAAAGGAATGAACACATAAAGTTATATGGGGCTAAAATGAGTTGAACTTTGAGAAAGTCTTGGGCTATTGTTTGCTGAATATTAGCTAAATCATATTGAGCACTTCATGTGCACCAGAGGCCGAAGGCATTACATTAGTGATCTCTTTTATCCTCATGACAGCTCTGGGAAGCAGGTGCTGCTTTATCGTCCTCTTGTAATAGATGAGGAAACCAAAGTTAAGAGCCCTAAAGAAATTTGCCTAGGGTCACACAACTGGCAAGTGGTGGAGCTGGGATTCAAACAGGTCTAATCTCAGAGGCTAGGCTGGAAACCTCCACATTATACTGTTTTCTAATTGTGAAGTATTTGGGGAAGTACCACGTCTTTGGTTGACTTGCAATATTCCTACTTTATCCTTCAGTATATCTATTAACTCATTTGATTTTCATATGGCACAACAACATGAAATACTATTTTCTTCCTCTCTGACCTTCTAATGTGGAAAGACACTTGAGCCCATAAAACATAAGTTGCATTTATAATCTTAATGACAACCTGCCATTTTATAGCCCCTTGGGTAGCAGTTGAGTACAAAGTCTTTTGTTACACACACAAAAGAACTCAGTGCCCTCACTGTTCAAAGGCTGGGATGGAGCTGCCACATCATTATTTCAATGACTCCAACATGCCAATTCTACAGGAGCTGTGATTGTGATGGTTTACGATAGCCTCAGGTTAAAGTGCACTGTGGTATCTATCAATGATATGATAAAGTACCTGTTGGGAAAAAAAAATGACCCTGGAGACTAAGAAGCCATGTGGAGTTTTCAGCCACATCACTGTCAGAGAGATCATTATTTAAATGATCACCTCAGCCTACCATGAGAGGAATTAGGGAAGCAAGGGCTGAGCTCCTGATTGGCAGTTTTATTGAAAAATATTTTCCTCTCCAAGCTCAAATTAAGTTTTACTCCCTGAAATTTCTGTGATTTCAGGGATGCTCAACAGCATGTATTTTTTGTCCTTCCAGAGCCCCCTGTTTTAAGCTCCCATATTTACATGGTAAAGGAGAGCCCATTAAAACACTCAGATGCATATTTATTGCACATCATCCTTTTTCCATGCCCACTCATCTTCCCTATATAAGTGTTTGGGCATGGCTCTGGTTTTGTCTACAGATCATAAGTGAGGTTGGACATATGACAGTTTTCTGGTTACGTTGATTAACACTGACAAGCAAAAGATGCCTCAAGTTACAGCATGGATCCTTTTTTGGCCTGAAATACTAATACAATTAACTGGATAATTACCAGATTTCCATTTCTGTTTTTTTCTGTCAGTATTGATTAAATGAACCTCATGGCTGCTGAGTTGGCCCTTTATTTTGTGTTGTTTCTGGGCATTGATTTGTTCTCTGAATCTGGCAGTATGGCTCCTTCACACACACTGAACCTCCGAAAGAAATATGACACCTTGAAAACCTTCAATTCTTCAAGTATATCTTCACTTGTCTGTTTTCCATTGTGTCATTCCCTAGCTATACTCTCTGTTAGATATATATCAAAGATATATTTAAAGACATAAATCAGCTAAATAGACTAAACAAAATGATAGTCTGTTTGCTAGGATTCTTTTTGCTTATTTTTGCTGTTTGGCCAGAATTTTGCTTTCTCTTATTCTTCAAGAATACATACATTAAGGGGATGGATAGAAGCATTTTTTTTCCCTAAGGAAAAAATACAATGAATCTCGACTGATTCCACGGTGAAATTAGCCTCAAAATTTAGCAGGAGACTTTCTATTCTATTCTAGAATAGAATCCTTTTCTCCCTTTCTGCAACTCACCTATCTTCTCCTATGTCTGGTTTCCTTGAGTTAAAGACTTAGTTTGTAACTAGGTGGTGTCACTGTTGCTCTCCGGAAGCTATGTGAGTTTAGATAAGAGTCCTGTGCTTGCAGATGTTCAGAGCTCATTTCAGAACTGGATGAAGTAAATCAGCTTTATGGCATGAATATAATAAAACTTATTTGGTTCTTGTTGTGAAATAATGAATTTAAGATTATTGCTGTGACAGCCACACGGATTGAACTGCAAAGTTCTGACTTACTGTTTTGTCAATTATTGAGAGCCTGCTCAATTCTAATAGTTGACATTTAGCTAATATGGATACCAGAGCTGTTTTCACTTTGGCTCACAATGGTCTGCACTTAACAGAATTTAGGCCTCAAAGATAGCTGTCATACAAGTGAGGAAAAACAGAAGTGTCCACTTTTCTAATTTTAGGGAAATGATAGAAATTAATAGAAAACTGAAAAAAAATCTCTTTTTGGTTTCTGGTTTATTTTGTTTGTTTATTATTTTGTTTGTTATTTATTTGGTTTGTTTATTAGGGGAAAAAAGTTGTGAACACCATTTTCTTAGAGACCTGGTGGTCGAGATCAAAACTTGATCCGTACACATGGGCCATTGATAGATGAGTACTTAATCTTTTGTGTAGTTCAAAGATTAAATTGGAGAACTAGGTTTCCTGAAATTTTAGGTGAAACTTTATAAATAGTTCAGGTACATTTTATAGCATGGAAGGAAAGTGAGGATACTAATGATAATCATACAAGTATTTTTACCACTTAATGACTCCTTTTTGCTTTCTAAAGTACTAAAGCCTTGCCAAAAAGTCACAGACCATAGACATATGTGTATTGCCACTAAATGAGTCCTTCTGACTGTATCTGGGTTCAAGAGACCCACTTATGAACTTTTAAAAGTCATGATATCTAGAGATATACTCCCAAATATTTGAAAAGGAGGTTACGCTGTAATTCCTAAAAGGAAAGAAGACCCAGTTTACAAAATAGAACATCAGAAACTCAGTCTTGGATCTGAGAAATTGCCAGTGATTTGTTTGAGAATATGATACCATGGATTTTCAGACGCTGAGGTCACTATTCCAGTTCCTTTTTAACCTGGACAAATACAATTCCAACATTTATAGGTTCGTTTAGTGTAATGACTAAAATTGCTGGATAAAATACCTAGTAAATTTGTCACTGGGCAGAGTATATGCAGAAAATAAAAATAGAGATTTGAGACACTTGTTTGGCTAATCCAGACAAAATAGTCCCTTCTAAGGTGTAAGAGTTTCCATATAGATCGAACTGTGTTCAGATTGACATTAATTGAATTCATTGCCAAATTACTGAGCATTCTGTTTTACTTGAGAAATCATGGTTGATTTTAAAGAGAATAGTAAGACATTCAGGATATTTCCAGTAGGAATGCTCGGCTATAATTAGCATAGACCTTGGGAATTTTGACAGGGAAGCTATATCCATCCTCTAT
Source organism: Acinonyx jubatus (assembly GCF_027475565.1). Taxonomy (NCBI): domain Eukaryota; kingdom Metazoa; phylum Chordata; class Mammalia; order Carnivora; family Felidae; genus Acinonyx; species Acinonyx jubatus. The sequence goes on along the minus strand of NC_069382.1, from coordinate 119,676,515 downwards.
TTCTATCTTTTTAAAAAATTTTTAGAGAGACTATGCACACATGTGTGCATGCATGCAAGAGTGTCAGCAGGGGAAGGGCAGAGAGAGAGGGAGAGAGAGAATCTTAAGCAGCCTCCACAGTTAGCACAGAATCGGACGTGGGGCTCGAGCTCAACTGTGAGATCATGACCTGAGCTGAAATTAAGAGTTGGACGCTTAACTGACTGAGCCACCCAGGTTACCCCAGCCTCTATTTCTAAATTGTGTGATGTGTTTGGAGTTAATACTTGGTGAAAAGTGACACAGGCCTTCCAGGAAATTCCCTTTGTATTTATATTCTTGTTTCTTAAACATGACCTAAATTATCAAAATGGTATGAGACATTGTTATCACCCTTGTGCCTATAAATATCAAGGATAAAACAAAGCTAAGGTAAGATGTTTGCTATTTCAGCCAAATCACAGTCATCCCCTCATTTCAACCTCTCTTCCTGCCTTCTAAAGGGACTCAAAGCAGCGCCTGCATCAGGCTATGTCATGCTAGCAATCTCAACCTCAAATCCTCCAACCTTCTTTATCTCCTTATACCCAATGCCAACATGGATGCTCTGGAGAGCCAGAGAAAGTCACCCATGTGGAATTTTGTCCATGGGCATTATAGTCATGTATAGGCCCTTGTCACAGCCCTTAGAGGGTGTGCTAACTCATGACTGTCAAGTGTAATTGCCATTCTCTTTTAAGCACCAGTCTCTTTGTGATTTTAAACATTGGTTAATTTTTGTTTCAGGCAGAGTTATAGGTAGAGAACATGTTGATGTGTTCAAAGAGAATATTCCTGATTTCTCTTCCTTGGGCAATCCTTCTTGTTTTCATAGAAATCCCAGTCTAAATCCGTGCACTCTTTCCTTCCCTATACTATTCCCATCATCTTCAGAGCCTTAATTATCAGTCTCCCCAAATTTCATGTTCTCATGGTCTAGCTTCTTAGACATTTAAATAGCCTCTTTTCACACACAAAAAAGAAATCCCAGCTTTGGAGTAAACAGATCTCTATTTCCCAGATTGATAAGGGTGAAAATCTGAACTTTCATGCCACTTGTTTAACCAAATCTAATAAATGATGCATTTTTGCTTCATTTATGTTTGTCTTTCTCCCTAGGTCAAAGAGTTCTACTCATATGCAAATGAGCCGGTGGCCATAGAAAATCTCAAAAGAGGCCTGGCTAGCCTATTTCAGATGCAGTTAAGCTCTGGAACCACCAATGAGGTACTTACTAATATTATTAAGGATCCAAAATATTATTTACCAATAGTTAACAAAATTGCTTATATGGATTTCTATTTGTAGAAATTCAGTAAAAAAGTTACTACTATGGTAATGCTCAGAAAAGGTGAGTAGGGTGGTTAAGTCTCATTTACATGTGAAACAGATTGCCGTTTACCCGATTTGTACCCAAATACAGGGTAAAGGAAATTAGAATCCATTATACTAAGGGGACATATAGAATGATTGAATGACAGAGATGCAGAAAACCTTGGGGAGCATGTCCGTGGCATCACTGTGCATCACTATCTCATGGGGAGCTTATTTAAGATATAGATTCCCTGGATTCACTGTGAAGATTCTGATTCAATAGATTAGAGAGGACCTGAGCATCTGTATTATTAACAGTTTTCTCAGATAATTTGGATACATTATCCATTTGGAGAACCAGTGGTCTATACCAACAACCCCCTTCATTTTACAGATGAAGAAACTGAGGTTAAAACTAGAGAAGTTAAGTGGTCCTCCCAGTGTCATACTTTGAGTCAAAAGCAGAACTGAGTCTAAGTTTCCTGTTCTGAATTCAGCCAACCCACGAATGGGCAAGAAAATCTAATCACAGGGCGGGGCTGAGGGAATATCCGTTAGTTTGCTAGAATAAAAGCTGGGTGTGATGCTGGCAGAGACTTGGAGGGAAGGCTCAGAGAAGCTAAACAGTCTGTACTGGCATACATTTGCCCACACTCAAATTGTTAATGTGACTTATGAGCTGAATTAATCCCACAGGTTTTTAAGGATTTCTAGTTATATTCATCTAATCAAAGAACACATGTACACACATTCACATCTAGATACGGCATCAAAAGTCAAATCCCCTTCCCACACAATTACCCCTTTTCCAGAGGTTTTGATTATGACCAGGTCATTTGTCCAATTCTCATTAAACTTTAGAGAAATATAGGAAATCCTTTATTATTTCTGGGGCAATAAGAAGGTGCTAGTAAGACTCAGCAAAAGAGGATGGAAAAGAATCCACATGTTATGGGAAGCATTGAGTTCTTCCTGTCTTACCATCTTGTCAGCTTGGACAAAAGGTAGTCCCCCATGACATCTCAGGAACCCCAGTTTTCAGGCTACTTCCCACTGGAATTCAAATGGTTCATGGGAAAATCCCAAACATTGTATTTTTACTTTTATTTTTAGGTGGATATTTCTGGGGATTGTAAGGTGACATACCAGGCTCATCAAGACAAAGTGATCAAAATTAAGGCCTTGGATTCATGCAAAATAGAGAGGTCTGGATTTACAACCTCAAATCAGGTATGATTGATATCACTCTCTTTAAGGCATTCAAATAATTACATTTTTATAGATTAATTTAAAATAGTAAAAGAATAAGGTAACGATATAATTTTGGAATATTTGTGATTTTTAGTTTAGGGTATTGTTTCATACAATGTCAAATGAAAAGGTTTGTTTTCATATGTTGTAAGTTTGGGCGGTGAAGGGAAGATATTAAGGGGAAGCTCTTTTGAACATCAAAAGACAGTTTGCTACTTGACTTGATTCAAAGATAAAAAGCTTATTTTTACAACTACAAATATCTATCTATCTATCTATCTATCTATCTATCATCTATCTATCTTATTTAGGTCTTGGGTGTCACTTCAAAAGCCACGTCTGTCACTACCTATAAGATAGAAGACAGCTTTGTTATAGCTGTGCTTGCAGAAGAGACACATGCTTTTCGGATGAATTCTCTACAAACCATTGCAGGCAAAATCATATCAAAGTAAGATAATGCTGGAATATAAATTTTCTTTCCTATTCTTTTATATATTATCATATTTGGTTTTTACATGTATATGTTAGACATGTTAAATATATATATGTTTTATGTATATTTAGTGCTTCCTCATTTTGACTGTTAGCTTCTTGAAAACTGTGATTACATCTTGTTCATCTTTATTTTTTCACATCATCTATAATAATGGGATATATTAAATACTTACTGTTTATTTAATAGAATTTTATTTAAAAATTGTATCAATTGTTTATTGAATAGAATTTACATTTAAAAAAGGCAAACTACTTGATAAGTTCTGGTTTATTTTCTCATTTCTCTGTCAGAAGTTTACAATGATGAGGTTAAAAAGTGGTGACGTTTGCATGTTCTCTCCTTGAGATTTTTTTTTTGTTACTGTTGTTAAAAAACACATAAAAGATTCCATAGTAAAGTGATATGACAGAATTTTTGTAGTCTTGATTTATAGTACTTACAAATTCAAGCCTGTTATTTCAATTTAAGAAGATTTCTCTGATCAGAAGTTCTCACAGGCTTAAGAACTAAAATTTTCAAATCTAAGAGTATGTGTTCCTTTAAGATTTTAATTTAGAAAAAGATTTTTCTAGCATTAAATGTATTATATCTTATACCATTGCTTGTCAAATGTTTTCTCTGAAATAGCTCCAATATCAGAGATCAGTGGATGCAAAATCTTGGGATAAGTGCTTCAAACCATAAATGCTTGAAGTATTTTTGAAGTCTCATCTGGATAGAATTTTGCATTTTACTTTGTACCATATTACTTTCATCTATTCTCGTACAAAATAAATATTTTAAAGTACGTACCAGGTCTATCAGATTTCCATTGCTTTATAGCAAACCACTCCAAAGTCAGTGGTGTAAGAAGCAACAATCATTTTATCATTCTCTCATAATTCTGAGTCTTGCGTTGGTTCAACTAAGCATGCCTTGTTTGGCATCTATTCTGCAGTTGCAGACAGGCACTGACCAGAGCTGGTTCAAAGGTTGCTCCCTTGCCTATTTGGTACCTGGGCTGGGAAGACAAACTACTGAGGCTCCCCAAGCATTTCTCTTTTATCAATATGTGGCCTCTCAAAATGGTAGCTTTGGGTAGCCAGACTTTGTACATGGCGGCTCAAGTCTCCGAAGGTACAGGCGCTGCTAGCATTCCAGATGAAGGCTGAATTTCCTTTTAAGATTTATCCTTAGAAGTCACACAGTGTCACTTCTACTGTCCCTCTCTTAGTTGGGGAAGTCACAGAGTCCTGCCCAGGCTCAAGGATAGGGATGCAGACTCTACCACTTGACGGGAGAGAGACACGGTTCTGAAAGAGGCAAAAATATCTGTGAAACCATTTTTAGTAAAAAAGATTTCTTAACTGTCTTAGTTAATAAGTGGTGTGTGGTTGTACTGATGGTATTATTTGCAGAAAGTAGGGCTAAATTCAACAGAGGTGACATCACATATCTTGTTCAGCATCCGGGCAAGTTTTTTTCCCTGTATTCTCTTAAATCCAGACTTAAATTTTCAAATCTTTGAATAAAATTTTTGCTCCAAAAAGACTTCATAATTAACTTGAGATCTGTTACTGAGATATTGCAGTTTGAAAGATATGGACTTCCATAGTGTGAATAAATTGTTTGCCAAGAGAATGGTAATTAGTAGCTTGTTCACGCAAAGGAAAACTGCCTATGTGGTATTTCTCTTCCTTGTGGTACAGGCAGAAATTGGAGCTGAAGACCACTGAAGCAGGCCCAAGACTGATGTCTGGAAAGCAGGTTGCAGCCATAATTAAAGCAGTTGATTCAGAGTACAAGGCCCTTCCCATTGTGGGACAGGACTTCCAGAGCAAGTGTAAAAGATGCCCTTCTGTAAGTGTGAACAACTGCATTGAGTGGTCGGATAGGGGAATACTCAAGGCTTAAAATTCCGTTTTCTTTTTGTTTCCAATGGAAGCTTCAGTTAATTCTTTGAAGAAAGTTTATAAAGAGCTACCAGCCACCACGGAATTATAATGGCACTATCTTAACAATATGCACCTGAGATGATGTGTAATCCAATGATATTTAACAAATAATTATCATCCACTCATCTCAAGTTAAAAATGTTATGACTTAAGTAAGGGCAGCTTCTGAATAGTAGTACCTAGAATACCTGGGGGGGATAAAGGCCCTAATGAAGTTAGGGGAAAGCATATAGTGTCAAGAGCATGGACAGGATCTGAATCCTGAAAGTTTTCGCCACTTAATAGCAATAAGTCTTTAGGTGAAATATTTTGCTGAGCTCAGTGTTCTGAGTATTGGTTTGAGAACTAAAAAAGGATGCCAAGCTCTCTTCTAAATTAGGAAACATTTTTCTACCATGCCCCAAACTCCTCTACAATTATAGGCAAAACGAGATCTCACATCTCCCAGGCAAAAGATAGGTCATCTTATAACATTTTAAAATCAGCAAAGAGAAATTTCATTTATTACACGAGTCAGTTGTGATGATGGCTACAGATGTGACCTTAGGATCTAGCATTTCCTAATACTTAACCTCTTGTCAGGAGAGCAAACCCTGAGCATGAACAACAGAGCAACATGCTCCATTGGTAGCTACCAGAAGATTCTGTTCCCTTGGGTTTTATTGGTATTCAGAGAAGTAGAATTATCAAGAACGAATACCATAATTTGCTTAAAGTTCAAGACACTATTCCTTGCTAATTTCAAATTTATCAAAATTGAACTAAAGAAAAAACAGAAAAAATAATTCTCAAATTTTGTTTTCCCTTTGTTTTTCTTCCATATATCATTTAATATTCTACTGTGATTTTCTAATGTGTCATATGGAGGTGGAAATTATATAGGAAAGTGACTAATGAAACCAATCATCTTTTTTAATACTGTGAATTATTAATTTGTCTCCCCCATGGTTATTAAAAAGAATAAGCTGTTTAAGATTTTTGATAATTACTTCTTCATTATCGTAGGAAGCGTTGATGTCTTTGAGCAATTGCTTTTCCAATTTCCATATACTGTCACCATTGCAACCCTTCAAAGAAAAAAAATCTGAATTCACACTAGTGTTCTTTCTGCCCTCAGAAATGACCCAGTAAATATTTAGCTAAGAATAGCTAGAATTTTGCTTTGGAATATCCTCTTAAGATTAGATACACCAAGAGGAGTTTGAAAAAGAGAAAATATGTGTCTATTGCTTATTAGAAGGACTGAATAATTTAAAAAATCGGTAGCATGCTGATTACCTCAGAATTAGAGAGCTAGAGGTGACTAATGGGATTAAACACATTATTTACAAGTAGGGGAAAAGTGGCAAACTATGAAAAATCAGTTATTTAGCTTATTTCAAAGCCAGAATATGTCACTAGTTAGAATTATTTACTATTTTTAAAACCATAGTAGAATAACAATAGTAGGAGAATTACTTTTATCTAAATAATACTCTACTTAACATTTTAAGTAATGAGCAGTTCAGACCTCAGTGTAGTTAAACATTGCATTTCATAAAAACAATAAAAGAAAGAGTTAGAATGGGGAGCTCACGGTATTACAAATACTGATTTTCAGTGAGTTCCCTGTAAATAATAAACCTGACACAATTATTCGGCAGTTTTGATTTATTCCCCCTCCAACATATCCTGCTGTTAACGAAAATTCTGCATAGTTCTAGTATGGTAGTCAAAGCCCGGCCTCACACAGAATTTCCTTAGGGTAACCATGGAATGACCTTCTAGGCCCAGAAGCCTGATTTCTTTCGAGCTAAAGAGTAATAGACAAAAATGGTGCTCCTGAGAAAGAATCATACACAGGGTCGACAGGCCTCAATATTTGTCTCCGTGAATCCCAGGAATGTGATACTGGCAGGTAGCAATCTGGCATATTGAGGCGATACAAAAAGCTTCTTTTGCTTGTCAGATACAAGGAAAAATTTGTTTCTGGGGAGAACATCCCTTGTCAATGTGGATGTTCAGAATTATGAACGGGGTGCGAGCCTGCAGCCATGTTTTCTTGCAGCTCTCGGAGCACTGGCAGTCTACCAGAAAACACCTGCAGCCTGACAACCTCTCTAAAGCTGAGGCTGTCAGAAGCTTCCTGGCCTTCATTCAGCACCTCAGGACTGCGACTAGAGAAGAGATCCTCCAGATCTTAAAGGCTGAAAACAAGGAAGTATTGTAAGTTCCCGAATACTGTGTGGCATTGTCTGTAGAAAAGCATTTCTTGGTTATTAGCTTTAATTAAGCAAGAAAGATTCCATTTATTTATTTATTTATTTATTTATTTATTTATTTTTATATTTATTTTAATGCTTTTATTTATTTTTGAGATTGAAAGCCTGAATAGGGGAGGGGCGGGGGGGGGGGGGACAGAGGATCCAAAGCGGTGGCTCTACCTGACAGCACAGAGGGGCTGGAACTCACCAACTGCGAGATCATGACCTGAGCCGAAGTCCGCGCTCGACTGAGCTCCCCAGGCGCCACAAAGAAAGATTCCTTTTTAACCAACTGCCCAACCTCCAAATCAATTATTGCGTTGTTTTGTATTTTCATCAGTTATGCTTCAATATGGTAATTTAACAATTCCTTGACCAGAAATGTAGTAACAAGGTTTTAACAGTGACTCAGAATGAACATATTTTGAGTGTTTATGAGTTTAAATCAGGTCTAAATTGGTACATACATAAGGGAGGGGAGGGCTTCATCTTGATATGTGCTGCCTCCTGTTTTTGGACCTATTAATTTACATTTGAAGAGATTGCAGAGTTGATTATAAAAACAAAAAAAGAATATGACTTTTTCGATTGAAAAATGAAAAATTTTATTAGAGATCCAATGATCATCCCCATCAAAGCCATGTTTTATATAGAAAATTGAGAATGGAGGTAAATAGTCAAAAAATATAGAAAAAGACATCTGTATGCTACTTGAATGTTTGGTGAAAGTATGATTCATTGCACACACATAGTGAAGAGTTGACTTAATTCTCAAATTAATTTTGTAGATGTAAATGTTTTATTATTTTTAAAATTTTTTTTTAACGTTTTATTTATTTTTGAGACAGGGAGAGACAGAGCATGAACAGGGGAGGGTCAGAGAGAGGGAGACACAGAATCTGAAACAGGCTCCAGGCTCTGAGCTGTCAGCACAGAGCCTGATGCGGGGCTCGAACTCACGGACCGCGAGATCATGACCTGAGCCGAAGTCAGCCGCTTAACTGACTGAGCCACCCAGGCGCCCCGATGTAAATGTTTTTTGTCTGTAATATAGAATTTGTAAATACAAATTCAACTATATGATACTAACTACCCTCATGATACAGAAAATAGCTTAATAAATTTGACTGTCAAAACTAGCCATTAACATAATCAAAAGTGGAAATTGGCCAACTTACACACACACACACACACACACACACACACACACACACACACAGCAACAGCAGCAGCAATAGCGGCAACAGTAGTCACTGAGTACAAAGGACTCAACTCAATTCTCTAAGACGATAATTTAGCTTTTTTTTTTTTTTTTTTTTTTAAGAATTCTGTTTATTCTTGAGGCACCTGGGTGGCTCAGTTGGTTAAGCGTCTGACTTTAGCTCAGGTCATGATCTTGCGGTTTGTGGGTTTGAGCCTGGCATCAGGCTCTTCACTGGCATTGTGGAGCCTGTTTTGGGATTCTTTCTCTCTCCTCTCTCTGCTCCTTCCTGACTTGTGTGCACCTATGCATGCATGCTCTCTCTCTCAAAAATAAATAAATAAATAACTTAAAAGTAACAAAGAAGTCTGTTTATTCTTGATTGTATTTGTTATTTACTTGCCTTGAGGACATTTAAAAAAATTGATAGGAACTCCATATGACTAAACAGAGTTGGTTGCTCTCTTCAAAAATAAGTATTTAAACCAGAAATTGAAAAATACACGAAATAATAAATTCTCAGACTCATGTTTTAATCATAGAACTTTAAAAAATATTTGTAGGGTGATTTTTCTTTATAGGAAAGGAAAAGATACTGACCAGAAAAGTTTAAAAATTAGCTATTAATTTAGAATGGAGATTGTATGACACTTTAACCTTATGTGAGTCCTAGAAACCTTCAGGTGGCAACAATTTGGATGATTTCATGATGTATTTTCTAAATCAGATTACAGGTTTCTCCTGCTATCCAAAAGTGGAGACTTCTATGAAACCTTTTGTAACCCGCAATTGTGCAAAGCAACGAATTACCATTAATTTACGTGGCAAATCTTTTGACCATTTCCAGACCCCCAAAATAACTTCTTTTAGGTTTTTCTGATACCTTAGGCCATTATCTTGCTAATGGATTACACAATACATTGAGAGAAAGCACAGATACTCACAGATACAGTTCTAGGCTATCGTGACTTGATTGTAAGATGCTGAGTGTGCTTCCCAGGGAAGGGGCTTGGTGGGGCTACCCTCACTGCTCAGGGTCCACACTGCCTCTATAACAGGCTTGCTGCAAAACACGTTGAATGCCATTTAGCTTTTAACCTTTTTTTGGTAAAAGCAAAATTCCTCTTCAGGATTTCTTTTGGTTAGCAAAAACAAGTACTAATGTAGGTCTTTTGTAAAAGCAAAGTAGCCTAACACAAACTTTGGAAAAGCAGGAGATACTTGTATGTACATAATATTGTGCCATATCATATGTAGACCACATGTAGCATAGTGTAATGGAAAGGATGCTAGGATAAACTAAAATCAGAAAACCTCGTTTCTAATTTTGGCTTCCAACAGCATATAACCTTTGAGCAAATTGTTTCCATTTAGCTTCTCCAAGTTTCACTTTCAACATCTGTAAAATACAGAGAATAATTTTTTCTGTTTATGGTAGGATAGTGCAAGTCAGGGTGGTGGAATATAACATTTCCCAAAGAGTCCATTGTGTGTATCCTGTAATTTGCAGAATACTAGCAAGTATGGCAAGAGGAAAGGATTCTGTGAGCAACTGAGTTAGAAAAGCGTGGGGTGAAACCAAATCAAATAGTTTTCTTGGCTGTAGAAATTTTCAGCATATTTAATCATATAATATTAGGTGTAAGTTTCCTTAAACATTTTCTAAACTTAAACAGCCTTGAAGATCCCTTTGCTTACAGCATGTTGTAGGACTAGAACCACATGGACAACACTTTGGGAAACACCAATGTATTTAAAAGATCATGGGGGTACCTGGGTGGCTCAGTCAGTTGAGCATCCGACTTTGGCTTAGGTCATGATCTCATGGTTTGTGAATTTGAGGCCTGCGTTGGGCTCATTCCTGTCAGTGCAGAGACTGCTTTGGATCCTGTCTCCTTTTCTTTCTGCCCCAAACGCCCCCCTCAAAAATAAATGAGCAGTTTAAAAAAAATTACAAAATAGGGGCGCCTGGGTGGCTCAGTCGGTTGAGCGGCCGACTTCGGCTCAGGTCACAATCTCGCGGTCCGTGAGTTCGAGCCCCGCGTCGGGCTCTGTGCTGACTGCTGGGAGCCTGGAGCCTGTTTCAGATTCTGTGTCTCCCTCTCTCTGACCTCCCCCATTCATGCTCTGTCTCTCTCTGTCTCAAAAATAAATAAACGTTAAAAAATTTTTTTTAAAAATTACAAAATAAAAGATCATGGATACCTGAGACACCTCAGGTCAGAAAAACCTTGAGTTCCAACTCCAGCTATACGCTTAACACCTATAGGGCCTTGAAGTCTGTTTCTTCATATGTAAGGGGGATATTAGTATTAAACTGACAGAGATGTTTACTCTATTAAGTGAAGTAATTGTTAATAGCAGTGTATTTTTATTGAGTATTTACCACATGTCAAACACTATTCTAAGTGCTCTGCATAGATTATGCAGTCCAGTTCTCCCAAAAATTTGAAAGTAACCACTATTTTTAACCCCATCTTACAGACGAAGAAGTGAAAGCAAAAATTGCATATTTAAAATTTATAGTGCAATACTTACATAATAGGCACCTAATAAGTATTATCTCTCAGTGTCTGCTGCATTCACTAGGTTTTTTGTTAGGAACAAAATGATACAGTGCAAGTATATCATTTTTTTTTTATAGTATAAAGCACTAAACACATGTACGGTGTGTGTATACAATGTGGAATATACTTACATACATGATATATTCATTAGCATGACAACTAGTTTCAGGAATTTTACCATCCCAGACTCAACTAACCAAAGATTCTTGATGACTGGTATATCTAATGAGAACTTGCCTATAGGAGTTCCATTCTGCCCACACATAATCATTATGGTTGAACATTGGGATATACCATGGTACTTTTTATTTTTAGAAACAATGGGCAAAATCTTCTCCCTTGGATATGAATTAAAGTTAAAAGAATTTCCTAATAGCACCTGAGTTAAATTAGGCATTTAAGAAATGTATATATTTGTCGAGATCATTAGAGAAAGAGAATCAATATTTGAGACGATAACTCTGATGTATTACTCGTAGAGAAAAGAATTTGAACCTAGTGTATAATTTTTTGACATACAAATTTCCAAATTATGTTTGACTTAGGCTATTATGTGAAGTTAGTTGATATATTCTGAGTATACATTGAGCTAGAGAGCGAGGATTTAAATGGGAGGTTTAAAACAAAATTAGGGGGTCTTTTTGAGGGAATTATTCATTTTTTTGTTTATATAAAAATTTCACTTCTTTATGAAACTTAGATCAATGGAGAATCTGTGAATGGTAGAGATTTAAATAATTCCTTAAGCACGCTAAAAATTGATATCAATGACTCCCCCTTTTTTGTAGACCTCAACTGGTGGATGCTGTCACCTCCGCTCAGACCTCAGACTCATTAGATGCCATTTTGGACTTTCTGGATTTCAAAAGTGACAGTAGCATTATCCTCCAGGAGAGGTTTCTCTATGCCTGTGGATTTGCCTCCCATCCCAATGAAGAACTCCTGAGAGGCCTCATTGTAAGTCAAATGAACACTGTGAAAATAAAGTTTGTCAGCTGCTAAAAAGTTCATAAGACTCTAAACAGGAATTGGGCTATCTTCCATCCATTAATCATTAACTGTAGTACACTATTTCACATAATGTCTTCTTTGCAATTCCTCTAAATAACATAAACTATACCATATAGAAATATAAAGATTGTATTCACCCATCATATAATGTGACATGGGATAAAATTTCAGAGGAGATGAGACTTGGTTATGCTTCAAAATTTTATTTTATTTTATTTTATTTTATTTGTTTTTTAAGTTTATTTATTTATTTTTGAGACAAGAAAAAGAAAGCACGAATTGGAGAGGGGCAGAAAGAGAAGGAAAGAGAGAGAATCCCAAGCAGGCTCCACGCTGTCGGGGCAGAGCCCAATGGGGGCTCAAATCGAAGAACTGTGAGATCATGACCTGAGCTGGAGTTGAGTGCTAAACTGACTGAGCCACCCAGGCACCCCCCAAAATTGATTTTAAAAGATTTGTTTTGAGTTCAAAAGTCTTCATAGCATTTAATATACAATACATTGAAGAGATACAATTCTTCCAATATTAAAAAATTTATATTGGAAATAAAACTAGACTTCTCTTGGGTCCAAGATTTAAAAACAAAATGTGCACTTATCTGCTTATGATCTAGTGGAATAACTCATAATCTTTTTGGAAAGTGAGATCGTTTAAGAACCTGATAAAAGCAATGAAACCCCGGGGCACCTGGGTCGCTCAGTTGGTTGAGCATCCAACTCTTGATCTCGGCTCAGGTCATGATCTCACAGTTTGTGGGTGCAAGCCCTGCATTGGGCTCTATGCTGGCAGCAAGGAGCCTGCTTGGGATTCTGTCTCTCCCTCTCTCTGCCCCTTCCCCTCTTGTGGTCTCTCCTTCTCTTTCTCTCTCAAAATAAATAAATAAACTTTAGAAGAAAAAGAAAAAAGCAATGAATCCCCTCTTCACCCATACATAACATTTTGCAGATCTCTTGTTTTTCCTTTTTTGTTCACTAACCCAGTGAGCTCAATCCATAAACCTCTCAGGAGTTCATAGACTTCCTGAGTTCATAGTTCATATGTTAATAAGACTTGCATAGGAGAGATTCTATAAACTCTTCGATTCAAAGTTAGGTAGTGAATTTGCAAGTATCCCCAAATCAAAATTTTGAATTTGCTATCTAGGAACATAAAACATTTCTCTTAGACATTGGTTATTTTGTGTCTTCATTTCTAAAAATGTCCCTCAGAAATGTTTAAATATTTTGATAACCTATTTTATCTCTGTTTGGCTAATAGAGTAAGTTCAAAGGTTCCTTTGCGAGCAACGACATTAGAGAAACTGTTATGATCATCATTGGGGCCCTCGTCAAGAAGTTGTGTCAGAATGAAGGCTGCAAACTCAAAGTAAGTGTGAATCCAATCTTGTGTGTTATATAGTTCCAGATCATTCTATGTCTTACTGAGCTGCCCACCACTGGCCCTCCTATTTCCCCTTACCTTACGCCACTTTCTTTATTTCATAGCAATTATTGTTATCTAACATACCTGATATAATTCCGTTATTCATTACATTTATTGCTTATTTTTGTCTTCTACTGAAATCATAAGATCCATGCATAAATGGATCTTTGTCTTGTTAACGCCAATTGCTTAAAATAATATGTGATGCATAATGTTCAACAAATGCTTGCTAAAGAGTAAATAGTCTATTAATCCCTCACCAATTGTATTTACTAAGTGCCCACTATGTATGCAGCCTTCAATGGCATGTATGGTATAGTTCTCATTCTTAGAAAAAATATTAGACTTTAGGGCTATCTCCTAGAGGAGAACTTTATAAGTGTGGTTTGCAGTTTTGAGTTTTGATGGTGTGAATTTAGTTATTTCTAATTACCGAAAACTTTACATTTTATTTTTAATTTCATTTGCTCAAAGTTTATCCATTTGCCAGAGTGGACTACCAACTTTGACACCTTTCTCATAAAAAACCAAAAACTCACTTTGTAAGCTTAACTAGATGTAGAAAATCCAAATAGATTAGTATCCAATATAGCCTATCTTTCTATAATGCAAATAGATTGAAAATGTTAAATATATAAAAAGTCTTTTTCTGTCCACATTTATTATATAGCCAGCTCATAGTCAGCATTTTTCTTCTATTTCAAAAAAGACGTCACTGTATTATTTTGCTTACAGAATGCTTGCTCTTAAAAATAATAGAGAAAACATTCTTGAAACCAAATGGTTCCAAAAGAGGCAACCCATAACTAGAATGTAAGCTAAGTGTGAAAAAGATTACTAAAAAAGAAATGGCATTGAAAATGTTTGAGTATCAGCTTAGTGAGCTCAGGCAGAGATCAAATTTGTACTATTTCTATGACATCAAAGAACTGTAACTTCTTATATTTTCCAATTTCCACGATTATATGAGTAGCCAATTTACCTCAGTAATCCTGTATCCAATATCTTGGCTAAAGACAAATCTCATACCTGAAAACGTCCATTCACATAATTTAATGAACATCTACTCTGTGCTAGATGTGATGTTAATCCCTTAATATAAAAATGCGTAAAATATTCTACCATCCTCAAAGATCTTTCACTCCATTTCTCAAATACAAACAAAAAATAATATTGAAATATAAACGAAGTGCTCTGAGAATATGGAATATGTAGCAAACTATTCTGTTTGGGGGTGCTAGGGAAAGTTTCACCAAAATAGTGATATTTGAACTTTGTATAGAAAAGCTCTTTAGGTGAAGAGATGGTAGTATGGAATGAAGGACATTCTAGGAGAAATACAACAATGCATGAAAAGGCCCAATATCAAAATGGGTCTGATATGCCTGAGAACATGAGAAATTCTGTGGGGCTGGAAAACAAAGTATTCATATTTATGGGGCAGATAGATGAGAGTGGAAATACAGAAAAGAGGATGTTTATTAATGAGAAGCTAACAAGTCTGGCCTTCATTCCATAGAGAGAAGGGAGAATAGTGCGTTTTTAGGCAGGTGAATGATATGCTTAGATTTTTTTTTATTTAGAAAGAAGCAGAGTGTATGGACCAGCTGTGGACTGGATTAGAGTCAGCAAGATTTGATTGGAAATATTTGCAACAACTGGGCAAGAATAAGTAAAGGTCTGAATTAACATAGAGGCAGCAGGTAGAGAGAAGGAGACAGCTTCAAGAGCCATTTAGGAGGTAGAGTTAATAGTACCCAGTGACTGATGGGATGTGGGTGGGTAGTGTGAAAGAGGTAAGAAGCTGGGTGACTATTAAGCTTCCAGGGTAGGGTACTAGGTGTGGTGATGTCAACCACTTAAGCACAATTTATAGAACCCAGTTTGGGGGTTGGGAGGAGGGTAGAGCTATGAATTTGTTTTGGTCATGTTAAATTTGAAGTCCTTTGGGCCACCAAGTTGAGTTGTCCAAAAGGCAGATGGCCATATCCACCTGCAGCCCAGAAGAGGAGTTAGGGCCAGGAACAGAGAGTGGCTGCAACCTTGAGAGAGAATAGAATAGCACAAGAAGGAAACTGAACAAAGGATTAAATGTAAAGTTTTGCTGATAACAGGAGAGCCAAGTTCTACTCACATCTTTAGATTTACCTTGTAGGTAACTCAAAACTATCCACTATCACTGTCATTCAATTCTGTTAATGTTTTTGAGCAACTTTTAAAACAATGCATCTTTGAAGAAAATTAGTCACCAGATAGATTGTTGTAAATGCTCACATTTTCTTTTCAACACGCTGCTATGGAATATTCATCTATCTCCAGCCCAAATCACAGACATATGAATAGGAAGAAAATGATGTACTCTAAGCAAAAATTTAAGGTATCTCCTTACAAGGCATACAATACTTCTATTGCCCAAATGGTACCTGCCATCTGATAGACTACTAAAGATTTTCCAGCATTTGCTAGCATGAAAGCTCCCACCTGCCCTGTGACAGTCTGAGTGGCAGCTGGTCAAGTTTACTCATTGAGTACAAAGCCCCCTATTTCTTTTTTCTATTAGTTTTTGGCGTACATTTCAACCTCCTTGCCTCCGAATTTTGTTTTTCCTCAAATTTGCATTTGAAAAAATTCAAACCTATAGAAAAGTTGTAAGAATAGCACAATTCCACAAACATCTGTGTACCCTTCATCTAGATTTGCCAATTTTCAACATCTTGCATATTTCCATTATGTCATTCTGTTTTATTTCATTTTATTTGTACTTATATTGAACCATTTGAGATTGAGTTGCAGATATCTGGCATTTTACCCCTAAATGCTTCACTTCTAATTACTTGAGGACTATTGCATCTTGGCCCTTAAGATGGACAAAATACGTATATTTATATTTATATTTATCATATGGTGAGTGCATACTGCTGTCTTTAATTCCGGGCCAGTACAACAAGCTTCTTTCTCTCCTTCCATGCCATAAATTTATCTTCCTTCTCCTATAGTGAGAACCTTGGTGTTCTAGAACATCAACCTGTTGATTCATTTGCTCAGGCCTAAAACGCACACAAAATAGTTTGTGAATTGCTACACCGATATTGCTACAAAAATCAGACTAAATAAAGGTTAAGACTTCATCACAGCTCTTTTGTTTTGGAATATACTAAAGATAGACAGCCAGATGGGGCACCTGGGTGGCTCAGTTGGTTAAGCGTCCGACTTTGGCTCAGGTCATGATCTCATGGTTTATGGGTTCAAGCCCCTTGTCGGGCCCTGTGCTGATAGCTCGGAGCCTGGAGCCTGCTTTGG
Source organism: Acinonyx jubatus (assembly GCF_027475565.1). Lineage (NCBI taxonomy): Eukaryota > Metazoa > Chordata > Mammalia > Carnivora > Felidae > Acinonyx > Acinonyx jubatus. Next base: position 119,659,755 of record NC_069382.1, on the reverse strand, counting down.
ATTCTGTGTCTCCCTCTCTGTCTGCCCCGCCCCTGCTCATGCTCTCTGTCTCTCTTTCTCTCCGTGTCTCTCAAAAATAAATAAATGTAAAAAAAAAAAAAAAAAGATAGACAGCCAGGGGTCTATATTCAGAAGTCTCTGTTATTCTTTTTTGTTTAGTTATGTTAGCAGTTTGATACACATATACATTCCCTGCTGTTTGAATTCACTTTTAGCAATCTTCCATCCTTGCTGATTGAGTTGTATTTCTTGAATATGTGAAATATTGACATGGTTCAAAAGTCAAAACTGCATTTTAAAAGCATTCTCAAAGGGGTCCTGTTCCCTTTCTTACCCCTTCCACCCATTCTCACCAGCCTCCTCCACATAACCAGTGTCAGTTTTTGGTTTCTCCTTCCTGTGCTTCCTAAGCAAATGTACACACACATTTTTACTTATTTTTTCTTTCACAAAATATACACTCTTTTGTGTCTTATTTTGTCCTCCTAACAACATACCCGGGAAGTCATCCCATACTGTTCTCAGAGATCTTCCTTGTTCCTTTTAGCAGCGCTTAGAACTGCATGTGTCGGCATACCAGTGTCCTCAGCATCTCCCGCCTGTGGTCAGTAGGTGGTTTCTACCATTTTGCTGTTACAAATAATGCTGAGATGAATAATCATAGGCACATTTTTTTCTCGTTTTTGGAGACATAGCCTCAGGGCTAGGGTTGCTGGAACAAAATGCAGATATGTTAGCTTTTGCCAGTTACCTTCCTTAGGAATTGTATCATTTTATGCATCCACCAGTAATGCACAAGAACGCCTATTTCCCCATAGCCTCAATAGGAAATTGTCTTATCAAACTTTTGAATCTTTTAATCAATCTGATAGTTGAGAAATGGCATTTCTCTTATTACATGTGAAATTTAGTGCCTTTCCTTCCATTTAGAGACCTTTTATATCTTCCCCCACTCCTATCCTTCTCTGTCTCTCCTCTGGTGTGTGTGTGTGTGTGTGTGCGCACGTCCCTGTAGCTTAATTTCATAATTTCCAAATCCTACAGATGGATTAGATTTTAGGACTCTTTAAAGATGAAACTGAAGCCCCTAAAACATAGATAGTGACAAAAACCAGAATCTAGGTGTCCCTATTTTTACTTTGCTTTTCCATTGACTTACTAACTTATACTCAATCATTTTTTTCCCTAGGCCAGGAAAAGGGGCCTTTTTGATTAAAGAACATATGTGAAAAGTACCTAGCAAAGTATCTGCCATATAGAAGGCATTTCTCTGAAATATTTTTTGAACTGTATGGCAGCATTAATCAAATTTTGATTCAAGTGGAAACAAGCCCTTTTTAAACATTGAGAACAAGACCTTATGGTCAAGTTCTAAGTATTTTCACCAAATTATTACTTAAGAAGACATACGTGGCATCACTTAGGTGCCATTTAATTGTTGCTTTAGAAATTCAATGAGTGGATAGTTTTACGAATAATCGATCACAAAGGAATTTTAAAAATGACTTTATACATTCAGAATGTGTTCAAAAGTAAATATACCTATTTTTTTTTTTTTAGTGTTTACTTATTTACTTTGAGAGACAGCAAGTGCGCATGTGCACACAAGTAAGGGGCAGAGGGAGAAAGAGAGAATCCCAAGCAGGCTCTGTGCTGTCAGCATAGAGCCTGATGCCAGGCTCAATTCCACAAGCCATGAGATCATGACCTGAGCTGAAATCAAGAGTCGAATGCTTAACTGACTGAACCACTCAGGTGCCCTATATATCTATTATTAGTTGTATAAATTGCTTCTTATGAATATGTTAATTTTTGCATTTCTTAAAAAACAGAACACCTTTATAAAGTATACTTATTCATTTTTATTGTGTGTCTCAGTCAGGCAACTAGTGCAAAACTTTCTAAAACTTTAGCCTGTTTTTGGAGTGCCTGGGTGGCTCATTCAGTTGGGCATCCGACTTCAACTCAGGTCATGAGCTCACAGTTTGTGGGTTCAAGCCCCACGTTGGGCTCTGTGCTGACAGCTCAGAGCTTGGCGCCTGGTTCAGATTCTGTGTCTCCCTTCCTCTCTCTGTGCCTCCCCTGCTCATGCTCTGTCTGTCTCTCTCTTTCTCTCTCTTTCTCCCATAAACATAAAAAATAAAATAAAAATTAAAAAAAATAAATAAAACTTTAGGTTGTTCTCTTAGGTCCAAGAGTGAAGCCAGTGTTGTCCAAGCCTTGTGTAATTTGTGGTCGTATGTATGTTTGAGGTAGTATGTGATTTTTTTAGGCAGTGGTAGAAGCCAAGAAATTAATCCTAGGAGGACTTGAAAGAGCAGAGAAAAAAGAGGACACCATGATGTACCTATTGGCTCTGAAGAATGCTCTGCTGCCGGAAGGCATCCCACTCCTTCTGAAGTTTGCAGAGGCTGGAGAAGGGCCTGTCAGCCACCTCGCTACCACCGCTCTCCAGAGATACGATGTCTCTTTCATAACTGATGAGGTAAAAGAATATTTGTAACATAAACAAAAGAAAAGAAGCATGCCTAAACTTGAGTCAAATGTGAAGTTCTCTGAAGTCATCCTATTTTTTTTTTTTTCCCAAACTGAGGATCTCTCTTTCCTGTTTAGAAATAACTCTTAAATTGAATTTAAGGCTATTTTGAAGCAGCCTCACATTTTGAATAGATAATGTCCCATATCCTGAAGCATAAATATTGAAGCACATTCTCTTATTTTAAGAAACAAACTCTTTCCAGAAATATCTTTACTTCCATAAGTTTTAAGATGCTGTTAAATTTTCAACACTGAAATATCCTGGCTTAAGGATTACTGTGGTGGTTCCTATAGCTACCTTTTCAGGAAGCCATCTAAATTAAACTTTTCTAAGAGCGGAAAAGTCTATAAGCCTCAAGATAAGCTGTCTGCTGAGAATGATATTTCCGGTTTGCAGCTGAGAACCCTCCCACTGCTTTTGTGTCAAAGTCGGTAGGCTGCAGAGCATGATGGCTAGGGCCACAAGTGTTTGAGACAGACAGACCCACAAATAAATTCTGGCTGTTCCTTCCCAGTTGTTTTGCTCAGGTTAGTCATTTAACTGCTATATACCTGAGAACAAGGACAAGATTTAGAGGAAATAAAAAAAAGCAGAGGGAAGTGGGAATTGAAAGAACTGTTCAGAAATGCCTAGTACAGAGCACCCCCACCTCACTCCATACCACATAATGCTAGTAACCAATGAAATTATTCGTTGCCACAGAATGCCATTATTTTGGCAAGTTTTCTTTGGTGTTAATATTTTGTTTTAAAAAAAAAAGTCCCTAATGTAGCCTGTGGACTCCGGGTGACAATGATGTGGCAGTATGGGTTTTATCAAATGTAGGATGCAGGATGTTGATAGAGGTGAGGTTGTATGTATGTGCTGGGCAAGGAGGAGCCTGGAAGCAAGGGATATATAGGAACTCTCAGCTCAGTTTTGCTGTAAACCGAAAATTGCTCTAAAAAATGAAAGTTTTATTAATTTTAAAAAAGGATAAAGGGAAGATCCTGAGAGACTCCATTGTAAGGAAATATCAGCTAATATAGCCATTGCTCCCCAGAGATCTATTGCTATGTGACAGTAGTCTTTAAAAGTCAATATTAGTTGGGTAACACCATGATAAGCTACAATAATAAACGGGCTACAAAATCTCAGCTTATCAAAAGTTTATTTCTCATTCATGCTATGCCTAGTGTAGGTAAGGAAAATGTGGCTCTAAGCCTACTAAAGTAGTAATAAAAACAGAGGGAGAAGGCACAGCAGCTCTTAACTGTCTCAGTCTAGAAGTTTCCCATGGCCGTTCTCTTCATAGTCCATTAGCTACAATTACGGCCCCAACCTGACTGCAAAGAACCTTGGGAAATATAAGAACACACATATGTTTTAAGAGCACTAACTGTTCCTGCTACAATATCAATTTAAAAAATCTAGATGTGCACTAAGTTTGAACATCTTTGAACAGGTCAAGAAGACTTTGAACAGGATATACCACCAGAATCGTAAAGTTCATGAAAAGACTGTGCGCACTACTGCAGCTGCTATCATTTTAAATAACAATCCATCCTACATGGAAGTAAAAAACATTCTTCTCTCTATTGGGGAGCTTCCCAAAGAAATGAATAAATACATGCTCACTCTTGTTCAAGACATCCTACGTTTTGAAATGCCTTCAAGGTATGATAGAGTTCACCTGTCTCTCCGTTTATTTAAGCAAGCTTATTTTATTTGTTCAAGCTTATTAGTATATTGGTGTGGTACACATGTGGCTGATAATAATGGTGTGGTCATTATGCTAGTTTATGTTGCATAAAACCAAAGTTTGCCAAATTTCCCATGAGAACTATATAGCGGGCCAGATAAAACAACTTCACTCTGGCACTATGATTTGAAACCCGGTGTATGATTGTTAGTCTGGGTCTCCTGTTCAGTCTGTAAATATATATTGCCAAATGTTTATAATGTTTTACAACCCAACTACATTTTTAATAGGATTGTTTTTATAAACAGCATAACAAAGCGATATAAATTCTCACCAAATGGTCTTCCATGTTAACTTTCCAAACGTTAGTGACCTAACATTGAAACCTCATCTATCACAGATCAAATGAATTTGCCATTTAAGTTAAATACCTTAAGCATGGCTCATGTTTGGGGACTCTTCAAGGTATTAAGAGTGGGATCAGCAGACTTCATCAGGCTCAGTAACTCTTACTGGATTCATCTTCCTTCCAGTTCCTGGGTCTCTTCCTCTTCATTCACTGATGTCTCCCTTCAAAGTGGGAGTTCCCCAGGGCTCTCTGCACTTCCTTACTGAAATGAGAGGGCTGAAAAAGAAATTTCCATTTCCCTTGAGTTATTTGCACGGCAGTATCCCCAGGAAAGATCAAATTTGAGTATTTTAAGTTGAAAAGGAAAACAGATATGGGGGGGAGTGGGTGTTGGAAAATGGATAAAGAGAAAGGAAAAAAAATAAGGCAGTAAAAGAAAAAAGGTGTGAGAAGAGTGAGTAGACAGGAGAAAAGAGCAGGGACAGATAAGGAAGAAGAAGGAGCAGATGAGTGAGGGAGGAAGAAGCAAAGTCTATCTACAACCATGTGTTCCTAGTAGAATGGATTTGACTTCTGTTTCTTTGTTTATTTTTATGAGACTCTGAGAAGGAGATCCTGAGTGGGTTTTCTATCCTTGTCTTGTGAACCTAGTGGTGCAGGGGATGGTAAAAGAGGAGGCTGTGGGGTAGAGAGCAGCAAGCAGGGAAAGGCGAGGAGACCATTGGAAACACTGAGGTTCAGATTCTCACGACCGGAATGGTTCGAGTTGGAAAGGACATCACAGGCCACTTTGCTTGGCATCTCTCCAGTGTGCGGGTCTATTCTCCTAGCAGGGGCATCCAGTCTTTGCTTGCACCTGGCCAGTGGCAGGGGGCTCACCTCCCCTGAGGGAACTTGTGTCATTATTCACAGTGTCACTAGGACTTCTTTGTGTAACTGAAAGCTTCCCATTGGCCCTATTTGCCCCAATCCTTGGAGCAAAGCAGAGCAGGTCTAATCATTTCATCCACCTGCAGGCCCTTTGAATATTACAAAACAGATATCATGGTGTCCTCAGCCCTTCTCCAGGCTAAATCTTATCATCTAGTGATATTGGGTGGTGGGGGGCACCTATAGGGTCACCATTCCCACCTTTCAATAAGTTTCTACCTCAGGTCCAGATCCTAATTTCTTGAGTGGATTATTTTGATATTTTTTGTGGTGGTGTCATAATTTTATTATTCCTGATATGATTAGTGTTAAGTAGTCAAGATTGGAAAGATCTCAACAGTCCTTAGATAGTAGACAAGATAGAGGCATAGGGCAAGGTTTAAGACTTGCTTTAGAGGAGATAATCATTTATATATGGGTTTTACTGAGATGTCTCTTTAATTGAAAACTACAGAAATAGAAAAAATTCCTGGAAATTAACTGTGATATGTCATCAGCCACTGGTATCATTAGAGAGTGTAGGAAAATATTTAAAGAAATAATGGGCAACTGCTCCACCATCCCCTGTCTGGTACAGCTTTCCTTGAAAGTATATACTATTTAATAATACAACCATAATGATTCATGGAATATGTGTTTTCCACTCCTGAGGTGTGTCCATCAGTTAGTTTAAGCCATTCATAGCTGGGCATCCTTGTCTTGCTGTCATTTTGATACAACCAAATTTCAAATATCTGAGGAATGAAGGGGAAAGCCCTAACCCTGATGCTGGCCCTCCAGCTGGCACCTCCCCAGTCTTGGAGCAGCATGGGGAAAATTTGGCCCCTCTTTTTTCCACTGAGGATTTGGGTTTTTTTCTAAATCTGACTTGGGAAGCAGCCATTACAATGAATGTGCTTTTTCCTTTTACGTGTTGCAGCAAAATGGTCCGTAGAGTTCTGAAGGAAATGGTTGCTCATAATTATGACCGCTTCTCCAAGAGTGGATCCTCTTCTGCCTATACTGGCTACATAGAACGTACGTAACCCAGAAAGGGGTTCTCCCTCTCTGCCCTTCTGCAAGTTGGTATCGTGGGAACTGTTACTAAACTACAAGAGTTGTTTTGTTTTGTTTTGGCATTAGGTACTCCCCATTCAGCATCTACTTACAGCCTTGACATTCTTTACTCTGGTTCTGGCATTCTAAGGAGAAGTAACCTGAACATCTTTCAGTACATTGGGAAGGCTCATCTTCACAGTAGCCAGGTAACTCATTTTCCATTAATTTTGCTTCATAAATATATAAGAAATTAGTCTGAAGTAAAATAAAAAAACATACTGATGGTAACACTACAAAATGCATAAGCTAATGGTGGCTTCTGTTTTAAGTTGCTCACAATTCCATCATTTGCAGGAAGCTATATGGTTTATAATGCCAGAGAAAGTTTCAAGCATGAAACCTAAGTAATTTGATTTACTAGACTTGTTAAACATCCATTCGTCATTTCAAAGGCAAACATATTCACAAAGTTGAAACTGTGCTAATATTTTTCAGATATGTTTAAAAAATATTTTATTTTTATTCATAGATATATTCGTTAAAGCTCCACTTATCTAACTCTGGAATATATTTTCCTTCTCTGGTTGTTTCTTAATTTTTTTTAATGTTTATTTATTTTTGGGAGAGAGAGAGAGACACAGAGCACAAGTGGGGGAGGGGCAGAGAGAGAGAGAGAGAGAGAGGGAGACAGAAACTGAAGCAGGCCGCAGGCTCTGAGCTGTCAGCACAAAGCCCGACGTGGGGCTTGGACTCACTAGCTGTGAGATCATGACCTGAGCCACCCAGGCGCCTCCCTTCTCTTCCCTTCTCTGGTTGTGTCTAAGAACAGATTGATTCCCCATAAGAACTTTGACTCTCTAAAGAGCCCATCTATATTTTTCAGTACCATTAGGAGAGAAAAGAATAAAGTGTAGGCATGTGATGACTGACTGAATTCCATCTCTTTAGTCTTACACAAAATTTGGTTATAATCTATAAAGTCTTCCTAATTATGAAATATACTTCTTTTTATGCATATCAAATTATAGCCTTCTAAATAAGCTCATTTAAGTTTTAAAAATGGTCCAGTCCTACACAAACTTGAGTTCTTATCAATATTATATTATACACCCTTTGGTAGGATGCTAGTCAGAATACCTCTATCCTGAGGAATGTCCTTCTATCCTGAGGAATTGCCATCTGTTTTCTGATATGCATTCTGAAATGCCAAGCACCCACTGGGTATGGGGCTGGTACAGAGGACGGAGAATATGTAAGATTCCTATGCATGGTGGAGATCTTGATGTAAGCCTCCATCATCTTTTCTTTCAGCTAGAGAGAAAAGTTTGATAGGAAGGGTGTGAGTCATGCCTTGGAGTGTTCCATATCCTCTTGTAGCAATAGCCTCAAGGCAATTGTCCCAGCATTTCTCCATCTCCTTCTTGGGGCTCTGCCAGACAGCTGATCCATTATGTATGACAGTCCTGGAGGGATTAAGAGTCTCAAGGATGACACCACAAAAAGGAAAGTTCATGGCATTGGCAGTCACGCAGAAGGGCTTTGAGTTCTGCCTCTGCCATTTGAATTTTTTGTTTTTAGTTTTTGCCTCTACAAAATGGATCAATGGGTGTGGGAACTAAAGGAAGAAAATGAATTCACCTTATGTTCAGGCACAGAGGTGTGGTTTGTTTTGTTTGTTTTGTTTTGTTTTTGTTTGCCTAGCTGCTGCAGATACCTCAGGTTTTGGAAAGTTCTAGCAATAGCCCAGGAGCCTCACCGTCACTTACGGAATAGGCAAGGAGCTTACGTCATGAATGTGATCTGCATTTCCCCTAGGTAGTCATCGAAGCCCAAGGCCTGGAGGCCTTGATTGCGGCCACTCCCGACGAGGGGGAGGAGAACCTCGACTCCTACGCAGGCATGTCAGCCATCCTCTTTGATGTTCAGCTCAGACCTGTCACTTTTTTCAAAGGATACAGTGATTTGATGTCCAAAATGTTGTCGGCATCTGGTGACCCTATCAGTGTGGTGAAGGGACTTATTCTGTTGATAGATCATTCCCAGGTAATCCATTCATTCTGCAAATATTTATTGAATCCCTAGCGTGTTCTAGGCACATTTTAAATGTGCTCAATGCTTGAAGAACACAAGACAAAGTTGCGCCTATCTAGGAATTCACATTCTAAGCACCCACCCTAGTGGTATTGCTGCCTGCCCTTCATCCTTTTCCCCTTTGTTACAGGTAAGCAGGGTTTTCTCTCAACTTCATTAGCCCATGAAGACATCTCACTGTTGAGGCAAAAGAGGATATAGTCAATATAATATGAGTATAATAATGCCACATATATCTCAATAAAACTGAAAGAAAAAAAAGACAATACTGGTGCTGACAGAAACAAAGAAATTAATGGAGAAAATAACCAAGGCTCTTTTTGTTGTTAATCAAAACTGTGTCATATGGCTATCTCTAGCTTCAAGGAAAACTGGTAAATGTAGTTTTTCAATGGGTGCATTGTCACTCCGAACAAATGAAGAGAAGGACAATGAACAGGATCTGTCATATCCCTTAATCCTCAAGGTCACATATGAAAAAACAAGTCTCAAATTATATCGCAATTTTACATTGCGCATACCCATTGTAGTATTGATTCTGATGAGATGAATTCTTAATGAATCTATGAAGAAGGCATAAGAGTGCTGAGTAAGTGGTCCACATTTTAAGACACAGGAATAATTACTGTTCAACACCATCTGTGTGTATTCAACTACCTTTCAACAGTCTGATGGTCAGAATTAGGGTGTGAAACCTGATAAAAACAGTAATCTAGATCAGGCTCAGCAGACAGTTTATGTAAGAGGCAGAAAGCAAATATTTTAGGCTTTGTGGGACATATGGTCTCTGTTGCAACTACTCAACTCTGCCACTAGAGTGGAAACAGCCATCAGCAATATATTAACAAGTGAATGTGCTCCAACAAAATTTTATTTACAAAAACAAGTGGGCCAGATTTGCCTGCAGGCCATAGTGTGCCAACTCCTGGTCTAGATTATCTTTTAAAGTTCTTCGGTTCATTAAGAGAGGGCACCTAAGGCGTATTCTAAGGCAAGATCATCCTGTAGCTATTAAACGTAACCCAATGTCTGAATTTCATATTGGAGTATTTGGCAGATCAAGGGTAACCATACAAATAGGCTCTTTGAGGCTCCCTGGCTCTGCAGAGCACTCCAGTAATGCCATCCCAGCTTCAGAGGCACATACCACTCTAGGTCAAGTGCTGACATTGAAGGAAATTTTGGCAGTGGATAGCCTGTCCCAGCCACCAGGGCAGATGGAATTACTCTGTGCTTACTCTTGCTCTCTCTTTTCGTCTAATTGGATTACTCTTCAGAGAAGGCTGTCTGATAAAGTCAGCTTAATAGAGAGATCCTCTTTAGCCAGCAAAGACCATATTTTCCTGAATGGATGCAATGGTACATGTTGTCAAAATATTAGTGTTTGAACTGTAAGAAACACCTTTGGGGCCAAAGGTGCAAGATCAAAGGAGTCACACTAGCTACAAATGCAAAGCTTTAGTATCTTGTTCCTATAGTTCATAGACAAAAATTTAAATAAATATGCATCCTGGGTCAAATAAGGACATAAACCTATGATCTTTTATCACAATATTTCTCAGAAGATGCTTTCTTGCACACCAGGAGACAAAAGAGAGATGATTTTGTGATAACCATGTGTGGCAATAGAAAAGTATCCACCCTAGAGACAATCTGGGTTTTATTCTGTCTCCACATGTGCCACCAAGCCTGAACCTCCTTTTTAATCTTCAAGATATAATGCCTACCATGGAAGATCAGTATGGGAATTAAGTGAGATACCAAATGTAGACCCTTGAGGACACAGTAGGTGTTCAAAACTGTTAGTTTCTCTTATTTTATACCCTCAAAAATTAGAACCACTGCACTATGTGGTTCAGTCCCTTTCCCAAAGAGAGAGTGGTTTGCTCTTCTACAGGGGTTAATGCTCAGTCCTTCCACGGGGGCTCAGGAAAATTTCTCTGTGACTACAAATAAGAGTTCTTCCATGATCCCTTTGCATGAGAGAAATTGAATCTTCCAAGAAAGCCAAGGTACTCCCTAAAACCCAGACCACAATGGAAATGCTCTCTCCCCATAAAAGGCACATTGTCTAAAAGCTGTGAAATGTTCTTTTCCATGGCACTTGGTGTGCTTTGATATCTACTTAATGTATGGCCAGTGGGAAAGCTAAAGTCCACATCAAAGACCTTTTTTTGATTGAGTGGACTAACAAGATTATAGCTTTCAAATTGGGAAGAGATCAAAAGATCCAAGGAAATACTTTTAAGACAGGGCACACAGTAGGATTCATTTGGGGATAATCACAACCACTGTGCAACTGCAGAACCCTGATATCTGATATTCTGTAGTTCATAGGCATAGGTTAAAATTTGGGCATAATTTTCTGGCTTTCCTAGGATAATTTGTGTTCCTTCATATTAGTTATGATATATGAGACAACCTCGTATCATACTACAACCACATTTTATTCTAGACTAAATGTAGCTGTTAAGTATTCTTAGGGTTCTCCTAATGTGTCCTGAGCTCTGTGTCAAGAATCTCATGCTTTCATCCAAGTGTGTTTTAGACTGAAAGTAGCTTCATGCCACAGTGAGACTTTTTTGATATACCAGGTTGTAAATGAAGGCCTTTGACTGAGATTTCTTGCCATGTTTTTCGGAAAGGGGGAAGAATTCAAAGAGATCAATATGATCCTTTCTAGAAAGCGAAATCACGGCATTTATAGTTGGTGAAAGCATGGCTTCTTTGGTCTGAGTAGGGCAGTTACATAAGGAAGTTAGTCATGCTGGCAGTTACCGTGAATCTAAGATCTTTGGAAGGATATCAAAATTAAGGATATGGAGCCTTTTTTTCCAGAGCCATTATCATTTCCAACACTGTCTCCAGTCAATCTGATTGCAATCCAGCTGAAGAACTTTTAAGCCAACATCACCTCATTAATGTACTCAGAAAATGCAAGACTTAAATGTTGACAAACAACACAAAACAGTGGGCTTCAGACAACTGCAAAATTACTTAGGATGGACTACGTTTGTAAATGAGAAGTGTCCCTCTGGAATATGCTCTTAAGTTCATGTTGGACTTGTTTGTTAATTTGATGTCATTTCAAATGTCAAACAACAAGGTGTTAAGGCTTAGTTAGATTGCCTTGCCTTCCTTTCCCAGCTTTATCTAGGCAATTCCTGGAACTTGTATATTGCACCAGCAGTTTTTATTCTGCACTTACTTTGCCAGCATGATGCTGCAGCTGCCTATATTTGACACAGCACATAGCTAGAGAGGTGCTGAAGGACCACAAGAGATCATCCAGCCCGACTTCTTACCCCCACCCCAAAGCCACAGCTGGATTTCGGATGACGATGCTTTCATTTTCCCCATTCTGGTAGTTCTCAAATTTATGTGCATCAGAATCACGAGAGCTTATTAAAACCCACATTGCTTGGTCCCATCCTCAGAGTTTCTAATTCAGTAGGTATGGCACTTGCATTTCTAACAAGTTCCCAGATGTTGTTCCTAAGGGGAGCACACTTTGAGAACCTTTGCCTCTCACAAAGTGAGGCAATGATTGAAAAACATCACCCATCTCAATTGGCACTGCACGTCTCTAGTATTTTAATAGACTAAATACTTGAGCAAATCAACAGTCTACTTCTAGTGATCAAGATTAGAATAATGTGTTTCCAAGCCTAGAGAAAGACTCCAACATTAGCATAGCCCAAATGGTATTATGTATAGCAGGAGGTTGAACATGCCTTTGGAAAGGGGTAGACTAAATTTGCTTATGATGATGACGACGATGATGATGATGATATATTTTTGCTTCTAGGAGCTTCAGTTGCAATCTGGACTAAAGGCCAATATGGATGTCCAGGGTGGCTTAGCTATTGACATTTCAGGTGCAATGGAGTTTAGCCTGTGGTATCGTGAGTCTAAAACCCGAGTGAAAACTCGGTAAGCATATGTATAATATTCTATGCAATGAACTGCAGAGATATGCCTTTGGAATTGTTTAGCTCTCTGATTTTTTCAAAAATCTGTATTTTCTATTTGAATGACTGAACCATAGAGCAGGAAGAAACCATGGAAACTCATTCTTTCCATAGCTTCTTATGAGCCGGTTAGTTATCTAATCAACTCAGCCAACAATGGTCACACTTTTAAAGACGTCCACATACAGCATGCCCCATGGATGGGAAGTTCATTTTCTCTTAGTATTCCACGTTAGTAGTTGACAATGCTCTCAGGAAATACTGTCTTGAAGCAAACATTTTAGTTTATCCCTCTTGTTGGGATTTTAAATGTTCCCTCCTTTGTTGTCTTCAGTGGAGAAAAATTAAAAAGATGATCACTTGTGTGCAGAATCTATGTCTTAAATGGTAGGAGTCCTTAAGTTTTTCATTAGCGTTCATTTTTCTAAACAAAATGTCCTCAGCTCCTTTTGTTTTTCTAATATAGGTGTCAAATCAAATGAAAGTATTGTATTTTGAGTAAAAGGTGATAAACTGAACCAGTGTGATAATCAAAAGAATGATTCTGTTTGTTGTAAAATCAAAGTAAAGAATATGGAAGTGCAATTGATTTTTACCTTTTTTGATATTTATTTATATTTTTAAGTTTATTTATTTTGAGAGAGACAGAGACAGCACAAGTGGGGGGAGAGGCAGAGAGAGAAGGAGACAGAGAATCCCAAGCAGGCTCCAGGCTGCCAACACAGAGCCCAGCGCAGGGCTTGAACTCATGAAACTGCAAGATCGTGGCGTAAGCTGAAACCTAGAGTCGAACACTTAACCTACTGAGCCACCCCGGTGCCCCCCTTTTTGATATTTATGAATATGGTGGGGCAGAAGTGAGATAGGAGTGATAAAATCAAATTTTTGATTTATGTTAAACTATGGCTAAAGGAATTGAGAAAAATCAAAAGGCAGCACATTTAATGTGAAAGGTGACCCACAGTGTTACTAAAAGGAACCGAAGAATGAGAAATAGAACGGGCCATCAGAGGGATCAGCGGTATGATTTAGGGCTTCCCAGTGAATTGGTCTTCTTTCTCCTTTTTCTGAAGTATTTTCTAGATAGAAGTTTCCCCAAATTTGACTGAATTGAATTCTTTGCAGAAACAAATCAACAACAGCAACACCAAAAATTATCTGGATTTTTAAAAAGGACACAGTATCCCTAAGAATTTACCAGTATCCACATTGTAGCCAATCTATTTTCAATTTTTCATTTGTTCATTTAAAAAATATCTCTTAAGCCTCTGTTGAGTGTAAGATATTAGAAGGTATGATAAGGGATTCAGGGATTTAAATGATACCACCTCTGACCTACTTTTACACTGACAACAACAGCAGCAGGGACTTTAATTTGCACAGCAAACCTTGATAGTATCCTTCTATCAAAATAGCAGGAGCATAAAATCAGATTTAATTGTGGAGTAATTTCCACAATTTCATTTAAAGTCTACAATTAAATTAGAGTGATCCTAGAGGTAAGCCTTCTGCTTCTTCATCATCATCCAAGCCATGTTCCCCAGTCAACCCAATCTGCCTACTCAGTTCTCAAAGCGATTACTGGAGACCCACCATATTTGTCCTTCCTAGGGCACGCCTGTACGTGCCCCACTCTAGGAATCGTTTTTTGTGACACAATATTTTTTTCAAATATCTTGGCAACCATAGATGTAGAGACCCTTTGGAGACAGTAAAGAAATGGAATTGAAATAGCTACACAGAAGCCCACAGAGAGATAGTTACCAAGAGCATTGTTATGAATGTCAGCTGTCTTTGTGAGTTTAGACTTTGTTTTAAGCTAGCTCAGGTGTTTCTGACTTCCTGAGAGAATCATGTTCCAGGCATGTTTTCACCCTGGCCCTTGGTGTGCCCATAGCAAACAGTAGTACCTGATAGACACTTCATCCCCAGATCTAGAACTGAAGTCTGTGGGAGGGCTCAGGGGAAGGGCAGAACTTCACTGCCTAATCCCTGAAACTAGCCAGGCCCTGATTACCAGCAGAACTCTGACCACATTTAGGTCACACGTTAGTGAGTTCAGACCCTATGAAATTATAGCTGTTGGTCCAGATCAGTTAAATGTGATATTAATGGTGTTTGTTTGTTTGTTTGTTTTACCTAAATCTTTAGGGTGGCTCTGGCAATAACTGGCAGCATCACTGTAGACTCCTCTTTTGTGAAAGCTGGCCTGGAGATCAGCACAGAAACAGAAACAGGCCTGGAGTTTATCTCCACGGTGCAGTTTTCTCAGTACCCGTTCTTAGTTTGCATGCAGATGGACAAGGATGGAGCTCCACTTAGGTAAGAGGCAGCGCTCGTGGAATGTTCTCGGGCAGTCCCCATTTGGCCAGGAACTTAACAGCCAGTTTTGAGCGTTTTGTTTCAGAAATTACAAGTAAATGATAAAAATACAGTGAAACATAAATTTCCTTTACATAATTAAGAGAATAATTGATAAAGCTTTAAAAAAAAAAAAAGTCAGTTTCTAGGATACCAAGAAACTATAAGGACCAGTTCATTTGATTCTGGAGATAATATCGTATTCCAGTCCAGAAATAATTTATCAAGGTAACAAAGGGATTTGATTCACCATAAGAGTTGCCACGTAGTTTCAGCAAAAATAGTGGATGTGTATTTACTGTCAGTTAACTTCACAACTGTTTCCTGGACAGAAAGTGCAAAACAAAACAGCTGGCAATCATTTAGCATGGGTTAAGAGCCCAAATTAATTAATAATTTTTAGGGAATTGTACCATAGCAACTTGACCTTGTTTAAGTTTTGGCTCAAGCTTGAGAGTTTGGGATTTTGAATAAAAAAAAAATGCTTTCAGTAGAATTCTTAGTGTCTCAAATACTAAATATATGATTGTTCATGTAAGTTTCCTAGCACCTCTTCTACCCTATAGCATCTCATTTATACTGTGTCCTTTGACTCTTCTAATGGTCATTTGTAACAGTACTGCCACATGGAAGTAGAATGCTTTGGGTCTAGTTAGCGCTGACTCCTCTGTTAGTTGTAGAGGTCACCCTGACACACGTTATTAACCATGAAGGCACTTTGTATGTTTAAAACAGCAAGCCACATCTTCTATCATCTCCTTCAATAAGCAGGCCAGAGGTGAGCACCTTCTTTATTTTACTGAAATTTCATGACCCATATAAGGAATACATAAATGATGTAAGTACAAAGATGAGTGGGCTGTATTTTTACAGATAAAAGATAGTAGATTATAATCAGAATATTAAGCTATTGTTAACCCACACTAACTTATTTTTAGAATAAATCTCCATTAATGAATTAAAAAAAAAATCAACCTTCCTGTGGTTGAAATGCAGTGACCACCAACTCAGGCTCACAGCTAACTGGTTTGGTTCCACATTCCACTTGGCCCAGAGCTCAAGAATGTTATGCCTGTCAGCATTCTCAGCCTAAATCCAGTTGGATTCGCTCCCAAGGTGGGGCTCCTGGAATGATGGGTGGGAGACATAGCAAGGTCTGCAGAGCTTAACGGCATCTCCAGAAAGCTGAGAAGAATTTGGACCTTCATTCTAGAAAAATGTGTGGCAGGGCTCCTATATTCCAGGAATCTACAGTTTGTCTATTGGTATAGAAAGACATGGGAAGAAAAACTCACCCCATTCATGGGAACAGAAACCGGTAGTCTTTGGCACTCCCATCCTTTCTCAAATTGCTTTGAAACAGAAGCTTCAACTACACTCAATAATTTGCCTCTGAGGAGTGTGGGGTAACTTGAATATGTGTATAATTTTGTTATTGTTGCTGTCGTCATGCAGGCAATTTGAGACCAAGTATGAAAGACTGTCCACAGGCAGAGGTTACGTCTCTCGGAGAAGAAAAGAAAGCCTCATAGCAGGATCTGAATTCCCTCTCCACCAAGAGAACTCGGAGATGTGCAAGGTGGTGTTTGCTCCTGAGCCAGCAAGTACTTCTAGCGGTTGGTTCTGAAACTGATTGGTGATGTTTCACTTGAATCTGTCTTCCCAGAAGGGATACCATGTGACATGCCTGTGTACTTGCTCTCTGAGAGCACAGTGTTTACATGTTTACCTGTATTTAAGATTTTTGTAAAAAGCTATGAAAAGCCTCCAATGATTAAATGTGGGCCTATTCGGTATGCTCCCTATAGTGTCATTCTGAGCCAACATATGTGACACTTCCGGCAACATTCCCAGTTTTCTTGTCCCTCCATCAAATCCCGTTTGGTGCGGTGGGAAGAGGGCTGTCCTGAGAAGAAACGATTGTTTATAAAACACATGACAAAGCACGCATATGCTCAGGAGAACCCAATTTTGTTTTAACAATTTTTAATCAGTGTGTATAAAAACCTTGACAGGACCTTAAGCATGGCTCGTTTCTACCAAATGTGTTGCCCAATCAGAAAACTAAAACAAAAACAAACAAAACACCAGACCTCTTTCTTTTTTTCTTTTTTGAGGGAAAGTGGGGGGGAAGGGATATGACTTTCTAAAGACTTTTGTCACAGCTTCAAGAGTGAATATTTATCTCTTTTGTTGTTAGTTTTACTAAGTATTGAGGTAGAAGGCACACAGATTTAAAACATACATTATCTTTCTGCGGACCATAAAGTCAGACTGCTAGAAGAAAGCCATTTAGTTCTCTGACTTCTGCCCTGCAAAAATACTGGACTTAGCACGTAAGAGTTAGAAATACTAATTTCAGAAACTCCATTTGATTTTACTTGTGCTGTCTCTTTGAGACTGTCATGTGGTACAATGTCCTTTATAAGGGACATCTTAATCTAGTCATTATTTTACCTTTCATTCAACTGTTTTGTGGTGAAAGTTCTAGTCTGTTTGAATACAATCTGTACAAAAACCAGAATGGCCAAAAGACTTTAACACTGCTTTTAGAAACTGATGGATTTGGACTTCTAAAATATGAGACCAAGAAAATATTGTCTTTATCTGTACAAATTGAAAGAGCCATGTTAAACATCTTTAAATATCTGTTAATAAAAACAGATATATGTGTTGATAGTGATAAACTCAAAACAGATAATAGTGCTCATTTGCCCATTACACACACACACACACACACACACACACAATGGACATTTAGCTAGCCCATCACTGGTTGTAAATTTTAAATGACGTGTGATGAAATAAACATATGGAAATCCTATTGAACTGCTTTTGTCTTCCATTACTTTGGACACCATATTTCTCTGTTTCTGCCACTTTCTGAGCGCAGACACATATGCAACTAAGCTTCTGCCACTCTATAGAGCAGGCCAGATTCTCCAATAGGAGGTCAGAGCCCTTTGGAAAATGAGCCACTGAGAATAGCCACAGTCAGAACCTGTTGAAAACAAGCTCTAATTGCAGTTTTCATAAGGCTCAGGGCCAGCACTTTCATTGTTATGTTACTGAGAAGAGAAACAGGAATCAAAACCTGGAGGGGGGGGCAGTGTATCACTGGTGGTGGCATTGGTCTTGGAAGGAGTACTCTGTAAAGATACTCATGCTACAGCAAAAGCAAATTGATCTAGAGCACTAAGTTAGAGAAAGATGTCACGGACATCTCAGGAAGGAACCTCAGCCATGTGATGCTTAATGAACTACAATTGCTTCTGTAAAATGTGAAACAATAATTTACTCAAGAGTGATGACTGTGGTGTTCTGGACATTAGAGTTATAGGACTTCCCAACTGCTTGTTTGCCGGGCCGAGTCAAACGCTGCTTCCCACTTGGAGAATGGATAGTACTTAGCAACTCTAACTTGCTCCAAAGAAACAAGAAACCTGAAGCATACAACAAACACTACCTCCTGTCTGGATGAAAAGGTAGAAATTTAAGAGGGATGGAGTGATAGTCCACATTTTAGAATGATGTATTGGAGCCAGAAATGTACCCATAAGCCTCACTTGTAGTCTCTGAGTTCACTGCTTCAAACACCAGTGTCCGTAGCTCTGTCCCCTGCAAAGATGTCTTCCTGGGAAGGTGCCGTAGCTTCTTCCTGTATACCTTAGAGATTTAAGCTGACGGCTTTGCTTCCGTGAAGTGCTGCCATTCCCGTATCTCATTAGAGTATTGCCCTCGACAGGTTGCTCCCTGCCTCTCTGAACCTGACCATCGTGAAAAATAATTTTAAAGCTAACACTTCTTCAGTGCTTGTTATGTAGCAGGTATTGTAAGCATTGTATATATGTTAAATTATTTAATTGTCACAATAGCTATATTTAATAGGGAGCATTATTATTTCCGTATTACAGATCAGCACTGTCCAATAGAAACAGAATGTGGGAGCGCCTGGGTGGCTCAGTTGGTTGAGCATCCGACTCTTGCTTTCGGCTCAGGTCATGATCCCGGGATGGTGGGATCCAGTCCCGCGGCGAGCGCCACACTGAGTGTGGAGCCTGCTTAAGATTCTCCCCCTCTTTATCTCTCTCCCCCTTTATCCCTCTCCTCCCACCTAAAATAAAATTTAAAAAAAGAAACATAATGTAAACCACATAAACAATTTTAAATTTCTAGTAGTGACTTAAAAAAAATAAACAGAAACGAGTGAAATGAATTTTAATAATATATTTTAACCCAATATATGCAAAGTATTATATCAACATGTAAGAAATATAAAAAATATTAATGGGATGTTTTGGGGGAGGAGGATTAGATCTTTGAAACGTGGTATATAATTAGCATACACTGCACACCACATCTCAGTTTGGATTAGCCACATTTCAAATGCTTAATAGCCGCATGTGGCTAGTTGTCACTGAATTGGAGAGTACAATTATAGATGGAGAAACTGGGACACAGAAGACATTTAACTTCTGCCACAGAAGACATTTTCTTGGCCAGAAAATGGTAAAACTAGGATTCAAATACAAGTGGTCTTTCCCAGAATCTGCTCTCTGAATTCACTATATTTTCCAGATCATTTTGGTTTTGAAAATTTGCTGCTTAAAGAAGACAGACAGCAGTTATGAAAATGACAAACATGGAACAGCAGCTACAAGGCTTTAAGCTGTGTTACAAAGTTTTGAGTCTCAGTGCCCTTCTCTATGATTCTTGCGTCTTTTTCTCCGATATTACCCGAAGTTCTTGTCCACTCATAGACCTCTATTTGTTTCTTTGCAAGTATGCCTTTCTCCGTGAAGAGTATTACAGTTTTAGCTCTAAATTTAGGTATTTGATCCATTTTGAGTTTATTTGTGTATATTGTGGGCAGTAGGGGGTCCAAATTCATTCCTTTGTATATGGATATCCAATTATCCCAGCAGCATTTGTTGGAAGATGATTCTTTCCCATTGAGTTGTTTTAGCACTCTTGCTTAAATTTGATTGACTATATATAACGGGTCATTTCTGGATTGTCAATTTTATTCCATTAATCTACATACCTAACTTTATGCCAGTACCACACTTGATTACTGTTGCTTTGTAGTATGCTATGAAATTAGGAAATGTGAGTTCATCTACTTTGTTCTTTTTCAACAATGTTTTGGCTATAGTGAGTTCCTTGGGTTTCCATATGGATTTTAGGATCAATTTGTCAATTTCTACAGAGCTAGCTAGGAATCTGATAGGGATTGTGTTGAACCTATGTATCAGTTTTAGGAATATTGTCATTTTAATGTTAAATCTCCTGATGCATAAACATGGGGCATCTTTCTACTTCAATCTTTAATTTCTTTCAACAATGTTTCATAATTTTCAGGGTATAAGTTTTGCACTTTTGTTAAATTTATTCCACATGTTTTATTATTTTTATGCTATTGTAAATGAAATTGTTTTCTTTCATTTTTGGATTGTTCATTACAGGTGTACATAAATACAGTTGATTTTTGTACATTGATCATGAATCCTGCAACCTTGTTGAACTCACTAGTTCTTTTTTAAAATGTTTTAATGTTTATTTAATTTTGAGAGAGAGAGAGAGAGAGAGTGAGAGAGAGCGAGAGCCCACGCAAGCAGGAGAGGGGCAGAGAGAGAGGGAGACACAGAATCCGAAGCAGGCTCCAGGCTCTGAGCTGTCAGCACAGAGCCCACATGGGGCTCGAACTCAGGAACCACAAGATCATGCATGACCTGAGCTGAAGTTGGACACTTAACTGACTGGGCCACCCAGGCACCGCTGAACTAACCAGTTCTAATATTTTTTTGGTAGTTACTTAGGATTTTCTATGTAAAACATCATGCCATCTGTAAATAGAGATTGATTTACTTCTTCCTTTCCAATCTGAATTTCTTTAATTTCATTTTCTTGCCAGATTGTCCTGGCTAGAACCTCCAGGACAGTGCTGAATAGGAGTGGTGAGAGTGGTCATAGCCAAGATGACAGTGCTGGTGAAGATGGTGTTGGGGAGTAATAGCAGTAACTCCCCTTCATGACCACAGAACATAAAAGGAAGGCTCAAATTAATTGGGAATGGCTCTAGTTCTAAGTAATTGTAGTTGAGAATTCATAAAGTCTTATTGGAAAGCTTAAACACTTAAATAATCCAAATGCCCTCCCTAATGAAATACAGGGATGGGGAAAGCAGAACTTGAAGTGTCTCTCCTGGCATTAAGAATCTTAGATGGGGTGCCTGGGTGGCGCAGTCGGTTAAGCGTCCGACTTCAGCCAGGTCACGATCTCGCGGTCCGTGAGTTCCAGCCCTGCGTCAGGCTCTGGGCTGATGGCTCAGAGCCTGGAGCCTGTTTCCGATTCTGTGTCTCCCTCTCTCTCTGCCCCTCCCCCGTTCATGCTCTGTCTCTCTCTGTCCCAAAAATAAATAAACGTTGAAAAAAAAATAAAAAAAAAAAAAGAATCTTAGAGATTCAGAAGCTTCACTTCTCTTTAATTGAAGCTTCACTGCTCTTCATCATTTTGGTGGTTAACTGAAAGGCAGTGGGCGTGGCAGAGAGGGAGACAGAGAGGCCTGGTTTGGAATTCTAATTCCACTGCCTACTGCTTGAATGACATTGGGTATGTGACTCAATTGTCATCTCTAATATGGGTATGATAATCTACGTTTCACTGGGTTATTTTAAGTTGAGACAGGACATGTTAAAGTACAGTGCCAAGTATACAGAGCATTTGATAAATGTTTTTTTTTGCTATCATTAATGTTGTTTTTAATATTAGAGCTGTAGTGAACAAGTTCTTATTTATCAACAATCAGCTTTGATCTTATTTAATAGCAAAGAAGTTGGTTTGTTCTACCTTGCAACTAGTTGGAGAGCACAGTGGTTCTCTCCATTGCACAGGGCTTAGTGCAATGTGGTTTGGGTAGCTAAACCTCTTGTATGCAGCATCTGGGAAGTGGGAAGCAGGGCAGTATAGCAGTGAAGGCGATTTGGAGTAAGATACTCCAGCACATCTGAAATCTCACCTTGTCCACACACATCTGCTTTATAAACCTCCAAGCTTCTCAGTTTCCTCATCTGTAAAATGAGCAGCCCCTCATAGGTCATTGTGAGGTTGAAATAAGGTAATGGGCCAGTGCCTGGCACATAGCATGCACTAAGTATTTGCTAATATTAACTTTTAATATGTGGTCCTATAGAACTCCTCAATTAAGCAACATTTTATATTCTGACTCATGGAGTGAATCTGTTTTCTGCATTTTCACTCGTGGGCATCATGGATTTTAGGAAGATCACCAGGTTTGCTTATTTGCTTATCGTGAAAACACTAGTTTCACATTATAAAAATCATTTGCATATTTCGTAACAACATGACTTTCACCCATTTCTCCACATTCCAGATTTCATTGATCTCTCTTTACCAGATTGGTTTGCTTTTGGTCTCTGGGACTGTGATAATTACCAAGAGGAAAGAGTAAGTATTTTCATGAGGAAGCAAGGAATGAATCTAAAATCTAGACATAAAATAAGCGAGTTCCAGTAGAGTTTTGGGGGACAATAGTAAGAGGACTCCACATCCTAAGTGAAATGGATAGCATTTTGAGAGGGAAGAAAACACCAGAAGAAGACTGCATCCCACCTCAGTTCTCATCCTTCTTCAGGACTGGAACAGAATGTCCTGCGTCTAATCTTCAACCAATTCTTACTCACCATCCCCCTCACTGTCAGATTCTCTCTTTGTCAGGGACCCTGTAGAAAGAGGGTCACTGTGTGAAACAGATGGCACATCCAAGCTGGGTAAGTTCAGAAGAGCTCAGTAAATGTCATAAAGGTATGAGCAGGTTAGAGGGAAGCCAACAAGAGACGGTGCATCCTGAGGCTCACAACCACAGGAAGCCTGAAAGGTCAAGGGAGAGAGTACTCACTGGAATCTAGAGAACATAAACTATGTGGAGCTATGATGTTGAATTAAAGAGCACAAGCAGCCCTCACCACATCCTCTGGAGGGAGCAGGGAAACAAACACCATACCTTGCTTTCTTTTCTCCCTCCAATCTCCTGTCTGTGGTACCCACTGGCTGATACCAACCAGAAGCCAGAGGCAAGAATGCCTATTGATCCGGACTATCTATAAAGGTGGGAAGGGTAGATAGAGGTTTGGAAGGGAAAATGGAAAGCCCAAGCTTATATGAGTCTTTCCAATTTATCAGTTGATTTAATCAGTTATCTTATACAACATGGTGGGTGGGTCTATTAGGAATAAGAAATGTACTAGGTTAAAAAAATTAAAATAAAATAGATTCCTTTCACCTCAAGAAAATCAGTGAAGTGAGGTAAGCCATACAGCTAAAAATAATTTTAGCACAATGGTATAAATGTTGTAAAAAAATGGGTTCAAAATCCTAAGAGAGCATAAAAGGAAGAAAGATAAAGAAAACATCAAGGAGGTAAAATTCGAGCTAGTTCACCTGACTTCTTTACCTCTATCCCAGCTGCTGTCAACCAAAATTGGCCTCTTCCCTTGGCTGTGTATCAGATTCCTTTACAATCCATGATACCTACAACCCCAAAGTGAAGTATGTTCTGTGTACTTCAGCTTGAGTGCACAGATAAACGATTCTCACTTTCAGAGAACTTACTATACAATTGCATTTTCTACTTTATGAGAGTATAAAAGAATATAAAAATTTAGATCAATAAAAAGCCCATCATTGGTGGTACACTAGTTCACCATTTACCTACCATCAGGGGATTACAGTTAATCTAGAATGAATTTGTAATCATTTGCTACCCTCCTATTAATAAAAGTTTAATTTATTCACAGTTGACTTGGAACATCACATAAACCTGTAAGCTATTTTTATCCTTCTATTTTTACTAGAAAGATTCCTGCCATAATCTTCTAGGATTACATGTAAAAGTTTGCTCTCTGTTGACCATGTGTTTGTCTTCTTTGGAAAAATGTCTACTCAGGTCCTCTGTCCATTTTTAAATTGGATAATTTGGGGTTCTTTTAGTGTTGAGTTGTATAAGCTCTTTATATATTTTGGATATTAACTCCTTAGTGGATATGTCATTTCCAAATATCTTCTCCCATTCAGTAGGTTACCTTGTCATTTTGTTGACGGTTTCCTTCACTGCTCAAATGAAAAGATGCTTAACAACCCTAATCATCAGGGAAGTACAAGTCAAATCCACAATGAGATATCACTTTACACCTGTCAGAATGGCTTGAATAAAAAAGACAAGACATAACAAGTGTTGGTGAGGATGTGGAGAAAAAAGAACCCTGGGCACTGTTGGTGGGAATGCAAATTGGCACAGCCACTGTGGAAAACAGTATGGAAGTTCCTCAAAAAATTAAAAATAGAATTACCATATGATCCAGTAATTCCACTACTGGGAATCTCCCCAAAGAAAATGAAAACACTAATGTGAAAAGATACACGCACCTCTATGTTTATTGTGGCATTAGTTACAATAGCCAAGCTATGGAAGTAACCCAAGTATCCATGGATAGATGAATGGATAAAGGAGATGTATACATACAATGGACTATTACTGGGGCATAAAAAAGAATGAGATCTTGCCATTTGCAACCACATGGATGGACCTAGAGAGTATAATGCTAAACAAAATAAGTCAGAGAAAGACAAATACCATGTGATTTCACTCATATGTGGAATTTAAGAAACCAAATAAATGAACAAAGAAAAAAGAGACAAATGAAAAAACAGACTTTAAATACAGAGAACAAACTGGTGGTTACCAGAGGGGTGGTGAGTGTGGAGGATGGATGAAATTGGCAAAGGGGATTAGGAGTTCACTTATCATAATGAGCATTGAGTAATGTATAGAATTGTTAAATCAATATATTGTACACCTGAAGCTAATATGACACTGTATGTTATCTATACTGCAATAAAAAATCTTGGACGTATTCTCTCCAGAATAGGTTTTAGGTTTAAATACCTGATTCCTGGCAGTAACTCTTTGACATTGGCCATAGCAACTTCTTTCTAGATATGTCTCCTGAGGCAAGAGAAACAAAAGCAAAAATAAATATTGAGACTACTCAAAAGAAAAAGCTTCTGCACAGTGAAGGAAACAATCAACAAAACTAAAAGGCAACCTGTGGAATGGAAGAAGATATTTTCAAATGACACATCTGATAAAGTGTTAGTATCCAAAATATATTTTTAAAAAACTAATAAAACTCAATACACAAAAAATGAACAATCCAATGAAAAATAGGCAAAAGACATGAATGGACATTTTTCCAAAGAAGACACACAGATGGACAACAGACACATCAAAAGATGCTCAACATCACTTATTATCATGGATATGCAAATCAAAACTACAATGATATATATATATATATATGACCTCAAATATATCAAAACTACAATGATATATATATATATATATATCCCTATATAGATATATCCCTATATATATATATATATCCCTATATATATATCCCTATATATATATATATCCCTATATATATATATCCCTATATATATATATCCCTATATATATATATCCATATATCCATATATATATCCATATATGTGTGTGTGTGTATATATATATATATATATATATATCACCTCACACCTGTCAGAATGGTTAAAATCAACAACACAAGAAACAACAGGTGTTAGTGAGGAGGTGGAGTAGGGGGAACCATCTTGCACTGTTAGTAGGAATGCAAACAGGTGCAGCCACTCTGGAAAAGTGTGGAGTTTTCTCAAAAAGTTAGAAATAGAACTACCCTATGATCCAGCAATCACACTACTACTTATTTACCCAAAGAACACAAAAATATTAATTGAAAGGGATAGATGCACCCTGATGCTTATAGCAGTATTATCTACAATAACCAAATTATGGAAACAGCCCAAGTGTCTATCGATTGATGAATGGATAAAGAAGTGGTATGTATCTATATAATGGAATATTACTCAGCCATAAAAAAGAATAAAATCTTGCCATTTGCAATGACATGGATGGAACTAGAGAGTATTATGCTAAGCAAAATAAGTCAAAAAAGGAAAATATCGTATGATTTCAGTCACATAGGATTTAAGAAAGAAAACAAATGAACAAAGGTGGGAAAGAGAAAGAGAGAGAACCAAACCAAGAAACAGATTCTTAACTACAAAGAACAAAATGATGGTTACCAGAAAGGAATGGTGGTGGGGGGAAGGAGTTAAATAAGTGATGGGGATTAAGGAATGCACTTGTACTACACTTGATCTTAGCCAAAAGGCTGAGAAGCGATAAGGAGTGCACTTGTGATGAGCACCAGGTGTTGTATAAAAGTGTTGAATCACTATACTGTACACCTGGAATTAACAGCACACTGTATGTTAAATAAATTTAAATAAAATAAAATAATTTAAATTAATTTAAATAAAAATTAAAAAAAAATTACCTGATTCCTTTTGTTACTGAAAGTGAGTCACTTCCATTCTGTTTTAGGTTTCCTATCCTCACTTTTAAACTAAATAAAATTAACTTGAAAATTAAATAAAAACATTTTCAGAGAGAGAGAGAGAGAGAGAGAGCAGGGGAAGGGCAGAGAGAGAGAGAGAGGGAGACACAGAATCTGAAGCAAGCTTCAGGCTCTGAGCTGTCAGCACAGAGCCTGACGTGGGGCTCCAACTCATGAACTGTGAGATCATGACCTGAGCCAAAGTTGGACACTCAACTGACTGAGCCACCCAGGCGCCCCTCCCCACTTTTTTTGTTTTTAAATATGTCTTCCACTCAGTTTTCCTGAAGATAAATCACATAGCCACAGTCATGGAGTAAGATGTGTGAGATGAATCTTTCAAATTATTGAGGTATAAAGAGATGCTTAGCAGTGATGTTCTAAAGTATTTCTCAGGAAAGAAGACATTAGCTCTTTAATGAAATCCTAGAGGGCCATGCTGAATACAAAGCATTTATTGGGAGTAGACAATTTCTAAAAATTAACCAATTTACGCCTAACCAAAGTCTCCCTCTCTCCCTTTATTACTTATCAAACATTTTAGGTTAGGTGCACTTGTTAGGTGTCATACACAGTTCTAGGCACTTCACAGGTATCCAATCATTTCAATCTTATACCAACCCTATAAGGTAGGAACTATTACTATATACCCTTGGTATATGGAGCACGGAGAGACAGCGACTTGTCCAAGATTTTCACAGATGGTGAAGAGAGGAGCCAGGATTTAACCTAGGGAAGCCTCCTTCTAGAGTTCAAGCATGTACCTACTGTACTCTGCTACCTAACCAGGGTCTAGTCTGAGTCCCTAAGCCTGGAAATCCATTCACTCTCCACACTTAGGTTCAACATTTCATTGGGGCCTCATAGGCACTGCTCTTCTTGAACAACACACTTCCTTTTCCTGCAGCATGCACGCCCTGAGCACATCAACATTCAACTGTTTCAGTTCCTCTGCTCTCATCTGTCCCCCTGCTTTCTGCCCAAAGGGATCTTAGCAAGCCCAGCTCCCATCACATTTCCTGGGCATGGCAGCTTCCAGCTGCCAAGACACCTGCTTCCCAGGTATGCTTATTACACTTAGCACCTACTTGGGAATTAATCGTACCAACTTGGGGGACTGCCTTTCTGCATTGTGTCGTGTTATTAACAAATTACTTTCATTATGTAAATATCTTATTTTCCCAAATAGGGTAAGAGCTTCTCAAGCTCAGGGCTACGTATACCGTCCTTAGAATCCTCCATGCAGTGCATGATGTTCAGTAACTACTGAGCTGTTCCCTATGGATGTCACTGCATTTGTACCTTTCAGGATGGCCAAAGAGCCATTTGAAGCAGACAGATTTCACTCAGATCCTCTGAAACAAATCATTTTACTCCCCTTTAATGACCCAGTATTCTTACACTCTCCTCAAAATAAAATAAAATAAAAATGCAAAAAAAAAGACTAAATTAATTTTGCTAAAAAGTAAAGAAAGCAATATTTCTTAAGCCCTATCTTTTTTAAATGCTCACAAAGACCCTGATGCAGACATCTGTTATCTCTGTTAGAAAAAAAAAAATCATTGAGAAAAATGAGGATCCGAAAAGCAGTATTTACTGGGGGCTAGTATGCTAACATGATGGTTCAAGAGCAGGGTTCTCTACTCAGGGACAGCAAACTTCTTGCTTCGTTCCAAGGGGTCAGCCTGTGGTCATCAGTCAACTGTGGTTCAGAGCCGTGGTTCCCAAAACTGTGTGCATGAGAGTCATCTGGAGGGCTTCTTAAAACACAGATGCTGTCCGCCACCACCACCCCCTCCCCCCCTGCCCCCCTCACCCCGTGCCCCCATTGCAGATTCAACTATTGGCCTGAGGTAGGCCCAGGATTTGCATTGAAAACAGATAATGTTTCCTAGGTGGCATTTCCTAGTTGAAGCCCCTGCTGTTGGTATGGGGACTGCACTTTTAGATTCTTGCTCCTAGAGAAGGAGGAAGACACTTCATATCATAGTAAGACCATTGATCTCTCCTAACATTTGTAAATTGGGGTGGGGGGGTGGGAGCTGGGTAGTCTGTGGTTTCAGCAAATCATTAGGAGCCTCTCACCCCTCCGTCTTTAGGATAATTAAAAAAAAAATTTTAACATTTATTTATTATTGAGAGACAGAGAGAGACAGAGCATTAGCATGGGAGGGGCAGAGAGAGAGGGAAACAGAATCTGAAGCAGGCTCCAGGCTCTGAGCTGTCAGCACAGAGACCTACGCAGGGCTGAAACTCACAAACTGTGAGATCATGACCTGAGCCGAAGTCGGATGCCTAATCAACTGAGCCACCCAGGCACCCCTTTAGGATAATTTTATTTATTTATTTATTTATTTATTTATTTACTTATTTATTTATTATTTATTTATTTTAACGTTTATTTATTTATGAGAGAGAGAGAGAGAGAGAGAGAGAGAGAGATTGCGAGCAGGGGAGGGGCAGAGAGGGAGACACAGAATCCGAAGCAGGCTCCAGGCTCTGAGCTGTCAGCACAGAGCCTGACTCAGGGCTCCAACTCACAAACCTGTGAGATCATGACCTGAGCTGAAGTCGGACACTTAACCGACCGAGCCACCCAGGCGCCCCTAGGATAATTTTAAACAAGTACTCAAATATGAAGTTTGTAGATGGTGAGTTTGCATGTCAGGGGGTGGGTGTGCAGAATTGGGATAAAGGAGGTAGGGAGACATCTCAAAATCCCATGTGTCTCAAGTTTTAAGAATGTTCATGTCCTTTTCATTCAGTAATTCCACTTAGAGTGCTTTATCTCAAGGAAATAATCAGAGATGCTTGAAAAGATTTGTGTTCAAAGATGTTCACTGAAGTATCATTTTCACAGCCCAAAGCTATAAAAACCAAGTACTTAAAATATGCGATTGATTAAACAAATTATAATGCCATCTGAGGAAATAAGATACAGCTGTTAAAAATTATTCCTCTAAGGATATGGGAAGATAAGGAGGTAGGTTTCGAGGTGCCTGGGTGGCTCAGTCAAGCTACTGACTGTTGATTTCGGCTCAGGTCATGATCTCATGGTTCATGAATTTGAGCCCTGCATTGGAGTCTGCACTGATGGTGTGGAGCCTCCTTGGGATTCTCTGTCTCCCTCTCTCTCCCCTTCTCCCACTCATGCTCTCTCTCTCTCACTCTCTCTCTCTCAAAAATAAACATTTTTTTAAAAAGGAGGTAGGTTTATAATTTTATGAAGCAAAAGAGTAGACTATAAAAAAAGCATATAAAGTATCAAATATACTTACAAGTATTTATTCCTAGAAAGCAGTTTATGTAGTGGGTACCTCTGGGTGATGACAAATTTTCTCAACTCTTCAGTTTCTAGAATATCCTAACATTCTCTCAATTTCCTTCAAAGAACATTATGCTAAGTAGAACATGTCCAAATAAACAGTTTGAGTATTTTTAAGCAACCTCTACAGCAGTGAATTTGAATTTTTCAGAAGCAGAAGTGCTGTCATGGAGAGGCATAGCATAGTAGTTAATATTTCTTGAATGCTAACCTCAGGCTAGAGGTAATATAGAGTATCTCTGTATAATTCTCACTTTATAATAATAGGTACAACATAATGTTATTTCGCAATATTGTATTTCTAGTGTGTGTCCATACACATATGTATATAATAAAACCTGTTCTTATTCTGTATCCAGTGTACTGAAGTACATTAGCATTCAGAGAAGATTACAGTTGATGACAATCTGTTGATGAAGGTTGTAACTTCAAGGGGCAAAAGAAATCGTAGTTTTGGCTCTGTCTTTGTCTTTTCACACCACTTCTGTGGGATAAACTTCCTGTCAAAGGGCTCTGGGTGTGTTGCTTCTCCTCGTGTATACCCTTTTTAGTACCGGTCTACTATTGCCCTTCAGTAGCACCCTGCTCCCTGCACAACTACATAGTTCTTCATTTTTGGTCTCTTGCTACTGCTCTGGTTTTCCTGGTTCTCTTCTCACTTCCCCCTCTGTTCCCCGCCTGCCCCATGCTGGGTCGTTGGCTTGGATATCTTCTTTGTGGCTCTTAGCCAGGTTCCTCTTTCATTCTCCATGCCTTTGACAAGGCTTAGACCAGATAGCTTCACCAGCATATCAGGCATGCTCACCATATTTAAGGGCTTCCTGAAATCTGAACCTCTTCACAAATTAGAGCACCTGGCATATAGTAGGCATTCATTCATTCCCAAAGGATATTGAGTCCCTCCACACTGGAAACTCAACAGAGATTTCTGCTCTGTGAGACTCCAACATACACCCAACACACACACACAAAGCGTGTCCACTAAACCTTGTACAGGCTGCTGTCATTCTAAATATTTTCTAGAATAATTCTAGAATCTAGAATTTTCTAGAATCTGAGCCTACACTAACCTGAAAACTGACTTTAGAATTGCTTTTTTTTTTTTTAAATATCTGTTTAAAAACACACCTTAATCAGCATACTGGCTTTAAAACATGTCCCCAAATTATTTGATACTCTTCCTGTTGAGAGATGGGATCTGTGTTCTAGCCTATTGAATCAGGATTCTGTGTTTGCTTGTCAAATAGAGTGTGATGAAAGTGGATGCTATGTCACTGCATGAATTGAGGCCTTGGGAACTGGTAGTATCTGCTACTGTCTGTTGGGATACTCATTGTTGGAAGTCAGCCACCATGTTTTGAGGAAGCCCAAGCAGCCCATGGAGAAGCCCAGGTGAAGAGAAACTGAGGCCCTACTGAATGCCTGGCCAATAACATCAGCTTTCCAGTCATATCAGTAAACCATTATGGAAGTAGATTCTCTGGTCCCTAGTTGAGTGGCTGTGTAAAACACAGCCAAGCCTCCCATGCTGAACACTGCCCAAATTACAGATTCACGAGCTAAGCAAATGGTTTTTGTGGTTTTTAAGCCCCTGTTTGATGGTGGATTGTCACTTAGCAATACAAAGCTAGAGCAATGCATGTACTTGGTTATGAAGATGGGTCTTCTGCAGATATTGTAGTGGGGCTGCATTAGTGGGGCTTCATTAGGTGGCCGAATTGCTCTGTGTAAGAAATAATAGGATGTTAGAGGATTCTAAGCCAGAAAATAAGGAGCAGAGGAAGCAGAGGATGAAGGAGGGAGAGGGATGTCATAATAGGGAGAGTGGTTGAAGTACAAGTGAAGTCAGCAACCAGTGAAATCATCTAACACCAGAGACACCAGAGATTATCTAGAATGGGGATATCATTGGTTTGGATTTAAGGTGTTTGCTCCTTAAAACACCTTAAGGATGCAGCTGGCTGCCATGCGATGGGAGTACCTGCTAATCTCCAACCCATGCTCCCTAAACCTTCCTCCAAATCCTTCCCTACATATAGTTTTGAGTCTGGAATGCCCAGGATTTGATGGGTGCACTGCCTTAAACTCCATGGGGGCAATGCAGTGTTGAGTAACACTGTGAACACTTGACACAAAATGGAGAATGGAATTTGAGAATTCACTGGAAACAAGACCTGGAATCTACTGGTGACTCAGGAAAACATAAGGCTTGTAACTGTCCTCAACTCTTTCTTGCCCCATTACCCCCAACCCCTGGACATATGTGAGGGATCCTGGACATCTCTCTTTGTGGAATGTGGGCTCAAATATTTTGGGGGCTTTGATCAACTCCAGTTGACTAGTGGTTGCCTTAAAGAACTTGTTACAGCATTGATCCTCACTGTGCGCTCGGTCTCCAAAATGTGTGCCTCTAATATTTATGCTTTGAAGGGGACAAGCACAATTTCCTGGGCCTCCATGTGTGCCCTCAGGGACACTTGTCTAGGTTGCTCTTGGGCGTCACCAGAGCATCACATACCTTGGCAGGTGCTCCTCACAATGCTACTTAATGACACAAACAGATGTCTTCAGTTGGTCAGGTGAAATACTCTGGTACAGGGAAAGACCCATACCAGACTTCCGATCTTCAGAAGCGTAAGATGATAAATTTGTGTTGTCTTAAGCCACTAAATTTGTGGTTACTGCAGCAATCAAAAACTAACACAACCTGGGCATAAAACATCACGATAGAGGATTTTAGTTAAGTGAAGGTAGGATACAGAAGAAAATCAAAATGCCCAAAGCTTGATTTTTGAGTTCAAATAGAGACAAACGACGCATGTTTTCTTTGCGGTTACTTTTACTGAAAAACAACAACAACAAAACATTTCTTTTTCAAACGAGTCCAAATAAAAGACCATTACACAAGATTGCACAATCACTTACAAATGCTGCAGTTAAAGGTAAGTAGGCCAGTCTCACGAGTCCTTGTCTAGTAGTTTTCTCCATATGCAACACACCGAGAGCGTAATTCTCCGAGCTGTTGGGCTGATTTCACAGTCCCATTGGCCAAGCTCACTGTGTTTTATAATTGAATCAGACCTCAGGTAGGAACTTTTCCACCATGATTTCTGCCTTGAGAGCAGTTTTAATTTTCACATTCTTTCCATTTACCTCTGGCTTTTTCATCGTCAGGGGCACAATCTGGCATTATCCAATGTCTTTCTCTATTTACCACACAATTTCCTCTTCTCTGTTTGGGACATCACTTCCACAGTCTTCACATTCTTTTCAACAACCACTGTCTTTAGTATACAATAATACGATTTCAATGTAAATACAGACACCTACATCCTCAAAGAGGGAGAAAAAGAAAGGACTGCCTGCTAGAAAACAGATCCAGGTAGGAAGGGTAAATTCAGGGAACCCTGGCAAGGACTGCCATTAACACTAGCTTGTGAAAAAGCAATTATGAAACTTAAAAAAAGGAAATCAAATTTGATGTGTTGTGTGTGTGTGTGTTTTATTCTGCACCATTTTGAATTAAATAGGAATAAATCTAATAATATGCTCTAGTTGCAACATGAAACAAGAATGTTAACAGCTTACAAATACTGCTGTGCTGTGAACGTTCAGTTCTCTTCTGAGACACGGGGCATACAAATGAGTCCAATTTTCAGAATCTTCCTCTGGGCCTTGTAGTCGCACGTGTCACAGATGGATGTGCTTTTTTTTTTCCCCCAGAGAACCAGAGTCTGCAATTCTGATTAGATTCAAGCTCAAGGTACAATTTAGCAAATGCTACATGCTTTCTTAATGATTTTACGCACCTGTGAGGTCTACTTAGGACCCAGAAATTAGTTAAGAATATAGAAACAGTCTCTTGAAAATATATATCATATCTACATGTATTATCTTCTTAGAAATTATGAAAACGCCTAACATATTTTATGAATTTGACTTTTTATAAGTAGTTTTCTAAAACAAGCCTACACATAATTTTTCTCCTCAACAGTACTGATAAAACACAGGGCACCTTTTTCTTTCAAGTATTGGGTAAAATACTATACCCTGAGAATTTGGGGTGCAAACCTACACCTTGTAAACTGTAGAATGAAAACTCCTCAAGCACCACATAGGAAAATGTATACCATGATAGTTTTTAAACACAGAGACTATTATTGAATGTGTTTTCTCATGCACATATATATACTTATCATGAGATTATAGGGAATCTACTTAAGAATCAATACTGTCCTGCAGTCCAAAGTATTATTTCAGGTAGCATGAGCATTCAATTTGTAGCAAACACAGACTTTCATTTCTATGAAGTATGAAAATAATTAAAATGCATTATCTCTTTAAGAGGCAACAATGATAAAGTCAAATCTGAAATTAAGAAAAAGAAATTTATATCACTAGGTATTTCCTATTGTTATAAGGATGAATTTGAACTGTGTGTTAACATTTGAGATTTGTCATAAAGATGGCAAAGCGTAATCTGTTTTAGCTTATTTACTCAGTGGTACATAGAGAGCCATATACATACAAACGTATAAAGACATATACAGACAGAGAGCTTATATATTAAGTCACTAACTGCATATTTGGGCTTCATTTAATCCTGAGGGCAATTTCAGTGAGTGCTTCTAAGAAAATATATTCTTGCGGATGAAAATTTTCATACTGGTTAAAAATGTGTTCAGTTTTCCAGAAACAACTCAAATGGAGTAAATTTCCACCTGACTATTTAACCAACAAGGGGAAAGAGGAAACGGGTCAAGTTTTCTACGGACAATGCCCTGTGGTTCCTCTGGAAAACTGAGTCACACATGTAACCCTGAGTGGAAATGGCATAAACTGGACTCTCGTTAGATTCAAGCTCAAGTCACTACTTGGGAAATGCTACATGCTTCATTAATGGTTTTGTGTACATAAGACATAAAAGGGTAGTAGTTCAGTAGCTAAAGGGACATCATTAGGGTAATAGTTTTATGGATCAAAAGGCTTCATAGACTCTTGCTTTATTCCACGTAACTTTGGTTGAAATAGGAAGAGCACAACCACCTCACTCCAACAGCAATGCAACCTCAAGAAATAATGAAACACTGAAAATGAGGATTTAGAATTACCACGTGTTTAAAAACGTTCGTCCCTATCACTTGAGGTAGTAAATGGCCAGCAGCATTGGTTTGGTTTTTTTTGTTTTTTGTTTTTGTTTTTTTTGTTTGATGAAATAGAGGACCATAAAATTATCAATAAACAATGTGGTAGTCATAGAATACTATTTTTAAAGTTCCATTTTAACCACTTGGACATTTACTACGTCCTTGGCAGCTTGTTAGAAGATGTGGCCTCTCTGATAGAACCAATGAGTGAAAAGTTCTCTTTTCTTTCCTGGTTTCTGTACCAGTTTACCTCAGTGTGAGAATTTAAGGCTCAGATCTGCTGGTGATAAATAATGATAAATAGCTTATGGGGTCCCCAGGCCCCCAGGTAAGAATTCGACCACATTTTCCAGGGAAGGAAATGTCTCTCTTTTTGAAGACCTGGCAAGCAGTTGACTACTCAGTATGATCACTGGGTTTGCCTAAAAGTCACACGCGTTTTTAAAACAGTCTTGTCAATTCCGGTACTATCCACCCAAATCCTATGTCGGTTTTGCCAGATGTGTTCAAATATTTGAGAATTCATGGTGCTTCTTTGGGCACTACAGGTTTGAGCTCTTTGAAATCGATTCTACCTCCTTGTTTTAATACTAAATGACCTCATACCTAGCCAATCTCTCCTGAAAATGGCTGAATGTGGTAAGAGTGGTGAAAAATTAAGGCAATTCTGGGGTGACACTGCTGCTGTACCTGGGTGAGAAGACCTCCGTGACAAAGAAATAAGGCTTGCCCCAGTATGGTACAAGGTCATCTTTTCTCTACACAGAGGCTGTTTTATATTTCATGCTTCTTGTCTCATAGAGACATTCATTTCATTGCTCGTCAGCCCATTGACGGAATCGTGACCAGAGCTGACTATTCCTGCCTCAAACCTTTTCTTCTACCCAACAGAATTTCATTTTAAAGGAAGATCCCTTTCGGGAAGGCCCTAAAAGAGAAATTGAGTCACTTTTCCTACAAGAGTCTGAGACGGGAAGCCTAACTACAAATGAGATTACGTCAATCACACAAAAATCAGTCTTAGGTTTTACTCACATCTTCAGTCATGAATAGCATAAAATTCTGTGGCTTCAAGAAAAAAATTTAAGCAGAAACCAAATACCGATGATCATTAAAATCAAAATAAGGATCTTAAAAAATGTTTTACCAGGCTGACTTGCCTTTGAACAAATAAACAGATAAGAGGAAACTCCTTAAAGAAAGCCTGGGAGAACCTTCAAGTTATTCTTTTTAAAAGTAAGAAATATTCCAATGTATCATTTGTTGAGTATATGTTGGCATGCTTACTAATTATGACAAACTAAATATTTATCTCTCCAATCAACTCATCAGGACTCACTGTGAACACTCACTAAAATAACCTTCAGAATTGAGTTTCAGCAGAGGCAGTATTGAAAGTCGATGAAAGATTCTGTGATTTGGATTCTCAACATCTCTTAAAGCCATAGGGAGGAAGTGATACAATCCTAGGTCACTGCTATCTGTATGGCTGGGGCTGGAGAGAATCAGAGCCACTGAATCAGTTCACATTCCACTCTACTGCCCCAAACAGGCCACTCCTCAGACTTTAGGCAACCCCGTGAGAGAGGAGCATGCAACTATGGAGAGAGGGAATCACCGAAGAAGACAAAAAACTGCTATCCACTCATAACAAAGGTTGGATTCCAAGAGGAAAATAGGTATTTTATACTTCTCTGAGACTAAGAACTTAATTTTAAATGCAGTCACTGGCTCTTCAGTATTTCAAGCCATTCTATTTTAAGGTGACAGATAGTGTCGTGGCGTTGTACAAATGGGAAAATTAAAACAAAGCCCAAGAATGAAAACTACTATTTTTTCACAATCACATTTGAAATCATGCTAAACCTAATAAAAGAACATGTAGAACATAACCAAGGGAATGACTAGGCTTGGCTCGTATGTGATTCAAAATGCAGACCCATCATATTTAAAAATCAAACAATCCTCACATACTCCAAGAACCCATAAGGAGATTTGTAATCCCGATTATTGATTTACTGATGTGGTTTACAACAGAACCAATCTCATTCTGCTGTACGTTTTGACTGAACTATGAAAACACTGAAGGGATTGTTTGCCTAGTCACAAGTACAGAAGGGAGAGATGAAGAGAAAGCTTATATTCTGTATTATAGTATAAAAAGAAATCGTTTCACAGGGGAAAAACTGCAACCATTCAATCAGCTTAGTAAAACTAAAATAACACAAACTGTTTTAACAGGGTTGTTCAGGAAAATATAGAAACTTACACACTTGGTTTATAAGAAGCAAAAACTAAGAATAACACATGTAGAGGAAGCGTTTCAGATGCATTCTTAGTGCTGTTACAATGCAACCTTCAGATTACAGAACAGTCCATCTTCCGTCTTGCTCCTATAAACAAACATGGTCAAGAAAAGATTGTTAGACTAAAAGTAAATCTCACTTCTTTTTTTTTAATTTTTCTTTTTTACATTTATTTATTTGTTTTTGAGAAACAGAGTGAGACGAAGCGTGAGCGGGGGAGGGGCAGAAGAGAGAAGGAGACACAGAATCCGAAGCAGGCTCCAGGCTCTGAGCAAGAGGTCAGCACAGAGCCCGACGCGGGGCTCAAACCCACAAACTGTGAGATCATGACCTGAGCCCAAGTCGGACGCTCAACCGGCTGAGCCACCCAGGCACCCCAGTAGATCTCACTTCTAAAGAAGGATATCAAGGTACATTTTATTTGACTATTTGGCTAATTTCAACATTAATAATGATGAAGATCACATTTTAAATTGTAGTTGGCAAATGTGTTTCTGAATTTCCTTAGACATTATAGTGACTTTAAGAAAGTACCCAAAGAAAAGCTTCTCTTTGAAACTTGAATTGAATCAATCAACTATTGAAAAATGATTTTAGAGTTAAATG
This sequence comes from Acinonyx jubatus, assembly GCF_027475565.1. Taxonomy (NCBI): domain Eukaryota; kingdom Metazoa; phylum Chordata; class Mammalia; order Carnivora; family Felidae; genus Acinonyx; species Acinonyx jubatus. The sequence goes on along the minus strand of NC_069382.1, from coordinate 119,621,916 downwards.
TTTAGCTTCATTGAAATCATCCACAGCAGAGATAAAACTGTGATAGATGCATTCCTAAAATATCATGCAGAAATGATATTTAAGCTAAATAGAAATATTTGAAATTTATGAGTTAGTAATCCAGTTAAGTGAGTAAACCCTATACTGAGAATTCTTATAAGTGAACAATCACTACCTAAATTATGTAGAATTTCGTACAGTGCATTTTGATTAAAATGAGACACACTGATTATTGCCTATAACTTAGTTAAATCCATTCTATCACAAGATTAAAAGCTTACTGAAAATCAGCCTTTTCTGTTGATCTGTCTATAGTAAGTCTACTAAAACTATGCCTTAAAAAAACATTTTTTTCTGACATTTGAGAGTTGATATTTGAACATAATATTATGAAGACAGATATAGAGTGGCCTACAGGTAATATTTGTTAAGGATTAAGAACACCCTGTCATGTGAAAAATAACCTCTGAGGAGTATCAAATAACAGCTATCTAATCAATTATATGCAATCAGAGTAGCTCGACAAGGGATATTTTAATCCTGTCATCTAAAAATTGACTTGTGTTAAATACATAAGAAAAAAATAGTCTTTAAGAATAATTATGATTTCATATGTATATACTTCATGTTTGTTTATTTTATTCTTTTGTCTTCTATATTGAGGAGTGACCTCCAGGATGAAAGACGCCGAGATGGGTTTGGAGACTTCTCATTTGTGAAATTTAGGTTTTTCCTACCTTAGGGCATAGAAAGCAGCAATTGGAAAAGAAAATATAATTACAAGGGGAGGAGAAGAAAATAGAAGACTAAGAAGCAGAGTATGAGATTCAAGGATCCATGGATCTGACAACCACACAGGCTGAGTCCATCGTGAGGCAAGATTTTGCCAAGATTCCCTGAACAGGCTGAGAAGACGTGGGGTGGTGGTGCAGGTGGAGATGGGCGCCGACAACGGTGGGGTGGGTGGGAGGCATACTCCAGGATGGTGAGAACAGCCTGAGAAACGGAGGAGAAACCTATTTATACAATCGACTGGGACCATTTTTAGGGACCCATAGTCCAGATAATCGCCTTTTCATTCATTTGCAGGACATTGGCTCTGCTTCCATTAACTTCAGAGGAATTTTATTTGAAATTTTGCAAGTAATAAAGTTAGTCCGATTCTTGTTAAGGGTTGAGTAAGAAAATCCACCAGTTTAACTTATCAGAGGATCATGAAGAAGCCAGTAAAGATGAGAGGGGTGACTATACTGTGTCACCGGGCAGTTTGGCCTGGATGACTTCCCATGGTTATAGGACCAGAACACATGACAGAGTTCAGCAGTGATGCTGGGTCAGATTTTCCCTTGCTCACACAGACCTGTGCCCAGACAGAGAGGAAAATCTCTACATGCAGCTGGCAAGCTATCTGCAGAGTTGTATAACATTCTGGAAGGTCTTGATACTAGAGTACCCTGACCCGCAGCCAACGGGCCTGCCCTTAGAGATAAGCCAGCTCAAAGGGGACTCTGGGGCTGTGGGCATTGCTTTCCGTTGGGGGAAATATAAAGCAATCCTGGATACAGGCCCCTGTTGCTGTCCTGGAAGACCGCGTAGATAAGGACCAATTTTCTGCTCTCATGAGGGCCTGAAAGATGAGGGGGCTCTGAGGCATTTATAGGGTTCTAGTCTCCAAGGGAGAGTGAACTCTTACTATGTGCCCTGAGCTGTTTGCTATGTCCTTGGTAACGGTTTTATAACTCATTCTTCCCAACACTCCTGCAAGGTATTTCCATTTTACAGTTGAAGAAACCGAGGCCCAGACATGACAAATCCCTTATGCAAAGTAATACGAGCATTAGAATTTAAGCCAGGGTTGCCTGACCTCAAGGTGCACCTACTTGGCCTTTATTTAGTCAAAGCCCCACGGTCCCTCCTCAACTAAAATGCACGAACCCATTGGCATCCAGGAGGATCCCACTCTCACACGGACAACCTATACCCACCCCTCCCCCACATACCACAATTACCACCCTCTCCCCCATCACTGGGAGCCACAGCCACTCCCAAAGTTTCTGAAACTGGCTTGAATTCTCTTTGATGCATAAGATGTTCTAATAACTAAGGACAGCTAATTTTTAAATCAAAAGAAAAACACACATGGAGACTTAGCATATGCTAGACATTGACAGTTCAGGGTCAATTTGTTACCCTTATTCTCTTCTCTTTTTCCCCAGATAAGGGGAGAGAGACAGTTCACAGCCAGAAACTGACACCTGGAGGGCAGAGAGTAAACGAAGTGGGCATACAAGGGGTCATCTGCAAGAGCATGGGCCACAGAGCTCCAGGGGCCTGGATTTCAGCTGATCTGTGGATCTGGGACAAGCTATTTTTTCATTTGTAAACAGGAATTAAAAATAGTATCTCCTTACTTTCAGAATCCAATGGCATGATATGAAGTCTTGAATATAACAAATGATTAATATACATTAGCTATTACTTTTCATTTATTATTAATTTTATAGATGGTAAAGAAAACAAAAAGGTATTAATACAATTGTGGAGGGAGGCACCAAATAATAAGCTCGAGGGAAGCTACAATCCAAGAAAAGAGAAAGGGAGAAAAAGCAAAAAAGACATTAAGAAGATAATCCAACAAAAGAGCAGCTATAGATAATAACAGACAGAGGAAGCCACAACAAAGTTAGAAAAAAATTGAAATGAACAAATCAATTCAGGAATGTGATTACAGAATGAACTGCAAATGAAATGCCATGCTTATGGCCCGCGGCCCTGACACCTGGCCTCCTACAGGAAGCTGCAAAGAATGTGCAGGTGAGGGAGCAGGCAGGGAGCAGTGTCCTTCAGGCCACCCAGGTGGTGATAAAAACAAACCACAGAAAGAAAAGGTGAGGAGAAAGAAGGAAGCAAGGTGGGACATCCAACTAAATCAACTGCAAGTGAATGGGAGAAAAGAGTCCGCAAAAGGGAATAAAATTGCCAAACAAGGTCACCTGGGTGGCTCAGTCCATTAAGCATCCGACTCTTGACTTCAGCCCAGGTCATGATCTCGGGGTTTGCAAGCTCGAGCCCTGCTTCAGGCTCCGCGCTGAAAACACAGAACCTACTTGGGATTCTTCCCATCCCGCCCACCCCCCCCCCCCCACACTGCTCCTTCCCTGCTCTCTCTCTTTCTCTCTCAAAGTAAATTAATAAACATTAAAATTAATAAAAAAAATAAAGCTGTCAAACAAAAACAAAAAGCAACGAACAGAAAGTAAATGAAATTCTCAGACCAACGCTAAAGGAAGAAAGAGATAGGTAGTGAACTGGTTGGACAGACACCAGGAAGAGAGACCACCAAAGAAGAGACCACCGAAGGAGAAAAAGAAAAGGGGAAATGAAGAGCAAGAAAGAAGCAAACTGGAAAAAGGCTCTCGCATGGGATACTTTGGGTTTTTAGTCCCAATTCTGCCTTCAGGGGCACAGTGACTCATGAAAGGTCACTTAACTGTTCTGAGCCCCAGGTTCCTCCTGTAATTTCAATGCAAGAGACAGGGTTCGACCATCTGAGGACCCCTCTAGGGCCTCCTTAGAACTTTCCAGAAACAGTTGCCCCTGCATCCAGCCCCTCTCTTTCCACTTCAGCTGCTGATGTGGGGGGCTCTATTGGGCGGTGGAAAGAACCTGGAGGAAGTAAGAAGAAAAGAAAGACCAACATGTAGGAGCAACATAAGGCACACTCAGAAATGAAACGACAAACAGATCAAGTCTTATAGGAAAAACAGAAGACATTCACTGAAACAAAATAATTGCGTTAACCACCGTGTGGCAGCCATGATGCCAGTTGAAGTTTTCTTCTGTTATTATCACCTATTGACTTTATCTTTGTGTCCTTGTAAATGGTATTTATAATCAAGTCTCAATTCAAATTTTAAAACAGAAAGATGGTGTCTAAGTGGGTGGGCAGGAGAAAGCATGAGAGGGAATGTGTCAGGGAAGGAAAACCTCAGCTACACATGTCAAATAACAGAAAACTAAAACAAAAATGGTCTCAGCAGAAAAAGCATCGAAGATCCTGTGGAAAAGGGACTTTCAAAGCAAAAGCCGACAAACAGCAAAGGCCTAAAACAGAAAAATCCTAACGACAAGGGAGAAAATAGCCAAGTTTTGCAACTGGTGTGCCCAGCACACCGGTGTGTCGAGCATGGGCTCCTGTCATGACTACTGGCCGTGAGGCCACCAGCTGGGAAGAGCCTCATCCATTTGTTACAGTGTGTGACATCATTACCAAGTAAGGATAAAAGAATAATACTGCTAATTATATTCTCAGCTGGGCTGCAACATGGCAAAGTTTGAGGAGCACAGCAGCAGTGACCACAGGAAGGAGAGAAGCAGAAAGACCCATCTGTGAAAGCAAAACTAAAGGAAAATTCGTAACTGCATAAGCAGACAGAGATGATGGCACCTGGTTATGCTCAGATATACACAGGGGGACGGAGCAAAGCTCCCCAGGCTCCCTGGTACAACGGTACAGCTAAAAATAGATGCTGAAACACTTATTATTATTATTTGAGCTGGAAGGAATCTTAAAGGTTAAGACAGGACTTGAATCCTGGTCTCGCAGCTCTGCGGGCATGGATCTGTGCCCTCTTGGCTTGGGGGACCAGGTCACACGTGGGTGGGGCTCTCCCCACCGCAGAGCACACTGTAGCTGGTGGAGTGTAAACAAGAGGTTCGTGTTCCTCGGATGAATGAGGGAATTAGCGCATTTCTTTCAAAAATTCATGTTACAAATGTCCAGAGAGGCACAGAGTAGAGAGCCCAGGTGTCCTGGCTGCCAGGACAGGGCTTGCTATCCTTCTCTGCCATCCTTTCTTTGCTCCGGGCCTTCGACCAAGGAACAGAGTGGCCACCGGGGTGCATGCTGCGAGCGAGAGCCCAGAGCCCCCTCTGCAGATCCTGGCTATCTCGTTCCCTGGGGACCTCAGCAAAGCCATTCCTTCTAAGCTTTAATTTTCTTCTCCGTGAAATGCTGTGACCAGATCAAGTCATTTGTGTGACTTCTTAGTTAAAAGGGGCACATAAACTCCTACTCTACCTCAAGGAAAATCTCTGAATTTTAAATCAAATTCTTAGGATATCTTGAATTGAAACCAGCTCTCAAGACTTCTCACCCTGACCATCCTTGGGAGCTTCCACTGATGAATGTGTACAACGTAATTTTTTTGATCTATCTGAGCAATGTTTACAATTTTTTTCACACGCCAAAAAGAACAACACACTTCTTTTTCACGTATCTAACTTTCTTCAGAAAGTGGCATAGAACTTTCAGGAAGGTAGGGCGCCTGGGTGGCTCAGTCAGCTAAGTGTCTGACTGTTGATTTCATCTCAGGTCACGATCTCACGTTTTGTGGGTTCGAGCCCTGAGTCCGGTTCTGTACTGACAGTGTGGAAAAGGAATTTCAGGAAGATGAGTTTTGAAGGATATTAGTTATCTGAATTTGGATAATAGATTTTTGCCTATATACAAAATGCTAATTGTTAGTTCCTAACAAAGTCTTCTTAAATCGAGAAGCCAGCTTTGCATTTCTATCTTTGGGGTTGGGGACTTGCCTTTCAAAAGGCAAAACCTTTTTAAAAAATTACTGTTCAAATCTCGAACACTAAAAATTATGATTTCTATCTGTGTCTGGTGGGAACAACTCCATGCCTAATCTCTCCAGACTCAGCAGACAGGAGGGAAGCCAGAGGCAGCTGCTGCAGGGACACTAGGCAAGCGTGTGCCCGTGTGCCCGGTTGTTCCCTCCTCTGTGTCGTGTCCTCTCTTCCCCTGGCTTTTGCACCTCCAGGGCTCACACAAAGGCCTCGCAGGATTAGCTGCCCCAAAATAGCCTTAGGTAAACACACCACCTGTCTAGAAGATTAAAACATTTTTGCCTAGAGGCTACTCTTTTCTTTCTGTAAAACTACGTGTCTAATTCTGAGCCTCTTCCAGAAGCAGATTGAATTTTTTTACAATGAATAAAAGATTCATTATTTACCTTGAGTCCCCACACCCCTCTCTTTGTGATCATCATACACTGCCTGCTGCAAGCTCTCACAGAGGAAGAATGCAAGTTCTCTGTTTCCAGAGTGCAAGGAAAACGAGGGAATTTTTGACACAAAGACCCAAGGATTTTTGAACGGTGGCTTAATGTCTAGAAGTCTAATAAATGTAATGCATAGTAACAATCCCTGAATTTGAAAAAGGTTTTATACTTTGCAATATACTATTATGCCATCTGACACTGAGGTAAATTTTGAGGAGTAGATATTTTGTTTATTTTTTTTTTAATGTTTATTTGTTTCTGAGAGAGAGAGAGAGAGAGAGAGAGAGAGAGACAGAGTACTAGTGGGGGAGGGGCAGAGAGTGAGGGCTCCGGGATCTGAGCTGTCAGCACAGAGTCCGACACGGGGCTTGAACTCATGACTGGTGAGATCATGACCTGAGCTGAAGTTGGATGCTTAACCCACTGAGCCACCCAGGCAGCCGGAGATATTTTTTTAAACGTTTATTTCTTTATTTTGAGAGGTGGGGGAGGGGCAGAGAGAGGGAGAGAGAATCCCAAGGATTCTGTCAGCGCAGAGTCCAATATGGGGCTCAATCTCATGAACCATGAGACCATGACCTGAGCCTAAATCAAGAGACACTTGACCGACTGAGCCACCCAGGGGCCCCGAAGGGTAGATATTATTGACACGTGAGTGTCATGAGTGCTAAAGAGTTTGCATGCCCAAGACCACACAGCTGGTGAGAAGCTGAAGCTGTGAATCTGATTCAATGATCCTACTTCCTAACTTAAGGCCCTTTCATCGCACAAAGAAGCAGTGTTCCTCTGTTCCTTTTCAGTTCGGAAAAGAGAAAAATGGTTTACTTCTTTCATATAAGCAGAGAAACGGCTTCTCTCCTCTCCACCTCCCTTCTTGGTTCAGCATGATCGTACCAAAAGTGAAAGTCCTAGAAGCATATATGATGCCAACACGTCCTAATCTGAAGCAAACAGGAAAATGAGGGGGCCAATTTGTCCCCACGCTGCTGACACTTCTGTGCTCCTATTGAAGGCTGCCCCTGTCTGATTGTCTGATCATCCTGGTTCAGACAAGCCAAACTCATTTTTCCTATTAAGTCCCCTGGAGTGTATTTACAGCAAGGATTCCTGTCTGCATTTGGATTAATTCAGATATCAGGAATCTACTTAATCTGATTTCTTCTAGAGGGGGGCAAGTGGAGGTTGATTATTTTCCGAAGGGAAAGAATGCAGATATGAAAGCGAGTGTCTTACAGGAATTAGCAGCCGTGCATAGTGGATTCGGTCTGATCAGACTGGATCAAACCCAGCAGCCCATGCAAGAAGCCACTGCAGCTGAAGAATATCCCCCTTTTCATGGTCAAGTGTGTGTGTGTGTCTAAAGACCTTGAACTCACCCTACGAAAAAGTACTCTATCTGGAAACAGAAAAACAAGAGCTTAAAATATACAGTCCCTTTGTATAAGACATTTCAAGTGAGAGAAGATGTGGAGGGAGAGAAGCCTTTGTACAGATTTTAGAAAACCTCCTAAACAAGAAAATGTCAGTGTGATTCTTCTTACTTGTGGGGAGCGACAAGAGCACCGAGAGCACCGGTGTTCCCACCCATCTCTCAGAATATTCACGCCTTCTGTCGCTGGGGCTGCCAGGAATAGAGCGAAGCTCACTCCACGAAATCCAGACCGGATTTTCATTTCTTTCCCCTGCCAATCCTCACCAAAGGCTAACCTGACAGATCTAAGGTTCACTTCCCTCCTACTCACTGGTGGGAAAAACAGGCAGTTTGAAAAGGTCAGAGGGGGAAAGGCTGGCTGCGGGGATTGAGGAGTGGGAAGAAGAGGAAACTTGGTAAGGAAATTAGCCCCTTAATAATTTAGGTGGGGTATTGTTCTCTTCTCCCAAAACGCCCCTTTCTACAGACAGCCTCCCCTGCCACTTCAAACACGAAGCAGTAGGATTGCTCTTAATCCCTTAAAACTGATTATCAAAGTAACATTCACTCACCAGCAGCTGCTCCGTTCTGCTTTCTGGTGACTGCGCATCATCTGTGTTCTACCACAAAGCTCATGGTTGTGCCATCAAAGGAGGGGGGCGCAATGATCCTCGGCCCCAGGGGTTGCGAAGAGATGCTGATGACAGGCTTGCCGTGCAGCTGGGCGAAGCCCTTGGCCCCCACGAGCTGGGATGTGGCTGCTGCGGCCGAGGAGGAAGAGGAGGCAGGAGACTGACCAGAGGCCATGAAGTATGGGGCCTCAGTGAATGTCGAAGCTGCGTCTTTGCTGGGGGGCTCTGCCGCCATGGACGAGAGCTCACTGCTCCCTGGGGTGTGAGCAATTGGCGTGGGCTGCAGGGCACTGGTGGGCAGCACCGTGGGCAGAAAACCGGGGTAGATCATGTAGGTGGGTCCATAGGCCCCAGGACTCAGGGCCAAAGGAGGCACAGGGAGGGACATGGGAGCCACAGCCTGCTGCTGGGAGGTCATAGGCACATCCACATACTGCCCCGTCTCAGGGTCAAAGAGTCTTCGGGTCATGGGCTGTACTGGTGTGTCTACCAGATAGTACTGGCCTGTTGTCACATCCAGGAGCATCTTGCGCTGGGTCTGCTGAGGCTGTGGCTGCTGGAAGGGGTCTGCGGGGACTGAGGCCGGGCCTGCAGGTGCTGGGGCAGGCATGCTGGGTGGGGAGAAGCAGAGGACCTGGGGCTGGGCTCCCTGCAGGGTGAAGGGTAGTGGCTGCTGGTGGTAGATGGCAGTGGGAAGATGCTCGGGGCTCTGTGGCCCTTGGGGGGCAGCTACTGTCTCCCTGGGGTTGTCGGGTTTGGTGCGCCAAGCTGGCCGGCCGGTTCCACTGACCTGAGAGCCTTTGGGACTACTGGGGACCTGACTGCGGGCGCTCAGGGGTGGCAAGCTGCAGAGAGTGGTCGCTGAGGAGGCGGGCGGCCCCTCCCTCCCAGGCCCGGGCCTGCCCGGAAGCTCTCCAGCTGCAGAGCTTCCTTTAAGGGGGATGGTCAGGTAATTCTCACAGTCACTATTGTTCTTTTCCAAATTGCTGCCGTTTTTCCTATTGGTCACCTCATCAGGAGGTGCCCGTGTGGCCGGAGAGATCTTGAGGGACCGGAGTCCCTGTGATTTGATGCCCTTTGCTGCCGAAGGACTCTCTGGCGAAGGCCCTTGTGGGAACTTGCCAGCGACACCCCCAGTTTTCTGGGTGCTGCTGGCACTCACGGTGAACACATTTCGGTTGCTGGGGAGTGGGGGGAGGGGCTGCAGGGGCTGGGTTCTTTCCACATCCTTGTGGACTGGGGGAATATAGAGCGATCGAGGCCTCTCCCTGGCCAGGTTCTCAAAGGCAGCTGCCCGGGCAGACACACTCTCAGTGCTAGGGTTGGAGTTTCTCCGCTGCAGACGTTCCACGGGGCCCCCACGCAGGACCACACCGCCTTTGTTTCCTGCGCCCCGCTCCTGCAGCTCACCCAGTCGTCGGGCCAGCTTGTCTGGGTCCCCCTCAGCACCCGCAGCCCCTTCCCTCTCCTCACTGGCAATGAGCGACAGGACATGGCTGTCCATCATCATGGGCAAAGGGTCACTTTTGCGCTTCCATTCGTTCCTGTTGAAGCTGTACAGCTCTTCCATGGACCTCACTGCGGCAGTCAGCTTCTCCAGGGCATTCCGAGATGGCTTGGGGCCTTTCCCTTCCTCCTTGACCTCCTCCTCCTTGGCCTTCTCTGGGGTCTTCTGAGCAGAAGCCTTAGAGACGATCTTGAGCACAGGCAGGTAAGACCCCTGCTCCGGCTTATTGGGAGCAATGGTGGCCACCGGCAGCCTGCCAGATGCCCTATGAACCAAGACTGTCCCTTCCGGTGAGGAGGAATTCAAGACCCTGCCGCTGCCACCTTTGCCTATGTTCTCCCTCGGCTCGCGGTCCATGCTATCTTCCCTCTGGTTCACCACGGCCTGGCACGTAATCACTATGGGGGAAAGGGATTTGGATCCGCCAGCTGCAGCGGCCAGCTGCCTGGGTTTGGGCCCGGTCAGCCCCTGCTCTGGGGTAACGCTGCCCTTGTCACTGCTGTCGCCTGACCCTTTGATTAGTTTCCTGACATCTCTCACCTGGTGGAGGGGGCCCTGGGCCTTGGACTTGTCTCTGACGTCTCTCACCTGGAACTGGGGCACTTTTTCCAGGTTGTCTCCCCGGAAGAGTTTCTGCTGCGCTCTGCTGTTGTCCTCAATGGTCTTAAAGAGGTTAGAGGCGCTGCTGCTGGCCAGTTTGGGCGTGAGCAATTTGGCAATGTTGAAGTCCGAGCTTGGCTGCTGCACGCTCCCCAGCCGGATCTTGATTTCGGGAGCCTTGGGCCGGATCACTGCCATGGAGGTGGCTTGGGCAGCAGGATACTTGGTAGCCTGCTTCCCCGGCTGCTTGTCCTTGGGCGTCTGCTGGATGTTGGGGACGAAAAGGCGAGACATGATGGTGGACTTGCTGGCAGAGATCTCTCCGAGATCAGCCCTCCAGTCGCCCCCTTTGGGAAGCTTCAGCTTCCCAATGGGGGCTTTTTCTTCCCTCTTCTCTGCCTCCTTCTCCTTCCAGGACCGGAATGCACTGTTCTGACTGCGGAGGAAGATGCCTTTGACAGTCTCTGATGCACTCTTCTTAATTTCGCAGACTTCCTCCGTATGTCCATCCGGGAAATTTCGCCAGGAGACCGCGGCGCTCTCCCGAGGAGCACTGGCTTTGAAGATTGGGGATTTAGACTCGGCTGCGGACCCCTCCGCACCTGCGTCCGCCACGCTGAGCACCGTGTACTCAGAGCCCGCCTCTGAGTGGCGAGAGCTCTGCCTCTGCAGGCCCCTCTCCCGCGGCTTCTCCCCCCGAGCAGGGCTCTCTGCTGTCTCCTTGGAGGTGCCGGAGAGGTTATGGTGGGATGTGTCGCTGACTTCTCCCCTCTCCATTTTGAACTCATGTTCCCGCTGCATCTTCTTGGAGATGACATTTTTGAGCAGACTGGACGCAAACTTGGACTTCTTCTGGGGGCCGTCGGCGCGGGAGGCAGGCTTGCTGCTCTCCGAGGTCTCCGAGCCATCGTCAGTGTGCACCGACCCGGGGCCCTTGCTGGAGCCTCTGGTGGTTCTGCAGGGCCCAGTGGCCGAACTGGCTTTGCTGTCACTGCGGCAATTCATGGGCTCGAGAAGGGTGACCACGCGGGAGCCCGTCTGGACCTGCTTCTGGAAACACAGCGGGGTCTCCACATGTTTGATTTCCCCCTCGACTTTGCTGACCACGAACTCCAAGGCTTTGGTCTGGGACTTCTTGGACTGGATGTAGAGCTGGTCTGCGGCGGTCCTGGCCCCACCGCCCTTCCTCAGACCCGCGGCCACGGAGGCCGCACTGCTCCTCAGGAGGCTCTGCTCCACCCTGGCTCCAACACCTCCACATTTTAAGTCCAGGAAGGTCGACCACCGCCCAAAGCCGACCTCGGAGAGCGTGGAGGACTCCCGGGAGCTGATGTTCAGGGCCTCGAAGTAGGGGTAGGCGAGGCTCCGGAAGGCCCGGGAGGTCAGGTTCCGCACCTCCTTGTCGGCATCGTCCAGTTCGCTCACGGCACTGGAGGCCCCGCTGGAGTAGTCCACCAGCTCCTTCGCCCGGATGGCCCCGCACCGGGTCTGCAGGCGAGCAGGGACAGCGATGAATTTCTTTGCATGGTCCTGAGCCACGGCTGCAGCCGGGTCTTGCTTCAGTGAACTTGAATTGTGTTCAGCAGCTGTAGAGACGCGGAGGCTCATGTCGCCTTCATGCTTGGCAGCATAAATAATGTTTTGCTTTGCACGCACGTTGCTAGGCTCATTTATAGCCCGGGAAGTCGGTTTGATTGATAGGAGGATCTGGCTTGCCGCACTCCCACAGCTGCTTGCGGCGGCGGCTGCCCCTGACGCTGCCTCCGGGGGCTCGGGCAAGGGCTCACTCGGGGTGGCGGTGCCAGGCCCGGTGGGTGGGGGAGTGGGGTCACTGTCAGAGGGGCCGCTGCCCACTTCCGTGCTGCTGGTGTGGCGACCACTGCTGTCGGCGTCGGGGCGGGCCGGGTCGCTGCTGGTGGGGCTCGGAGTCTGGGTGGCATTGGTGCTAGGAGTGGTGCTGAGGTAGCAGCTGTTGTCGTCGTCCTCTTCGGTCGGGGTGGTGACGTCCCCCGGGGTCTCATCGCTGCCACCGAAGGAAGCGTAGTCCACGAACGAGTAGATCACGTTGTTGTCCTCGAAATCCCAGCGGGAGGCCAGTCCCACGTCAAAATCCATGTCCTGCTCCACCTCACTCAGCTGGATCTCGTGGGTGGTGATGTAGTGAGCCTCCTCATTTTTGGGGGGATCCCTGCCGCCCTGAGACTTGGCAATAATGTCCCTGCACTCTGTTCCGTCTCCCCCTCCCCCTCCCCCTCGGCCTGCCCCTCCCCCCCCTCCTCCTCCCCCTGTTCTCCCCCCACCTCCTCCTCCCCTGGGCTGGCAGCTCACTGCGTTCTCACCACTGTCACTCTCAAAGCCTAAAGACGAAGAGGAGGTGGCCAGAGCCCCTGTTGATGTGGTATCATCCATCTTGGAAAGGCCACCTTCTTCTGCTTTGTCCACCGGGGAGGAGGAGGAGGAAGAGGAGACGTTGCTGCCCCCGTCTGTGCGGGAGAGCTGGGATCTGGAGAGTTCCGAGGCGGCAGGATTCCTCCGGGGGGCCGGGGCCTTGCCTTCTCGACGGCTGGGTTCATCTTGGGCTTCCTCCCCGGGACTCCTAGGGGCGCCCTGGGCTCTGGGGCGGCGCCCCAGAGCGAGTGCGCTGGATCCGGCGCTGTCCCCCTGGGCCCCAGCGGACGCGCACATCTCCACGTAGCTCGCTCCTCGCGGGGAGGAGGCCGCTGGCTTGGGCCGCGGCCGCAGCTGCTGCCTGAGCTCCTGGCTCTCTGGAGCCCCGCTCTCCCCGGGGTCGCCCACCTCCTCCGGTCTGGCCTGCGGACTCGGCTCCGGAGTGGCGCCTTCCATTCCGAGCCCTCGGCTAAGTTTCAGCGACAGGAAGAGACAGTGGTGAGCGCCGGGGCTGTCCTGGGTCCCTCCCTGGCCACGGAGGGGCTGCAGAGTGGCCCTGAGCAGGGCCCCACGTGCCTGGACCGGCCCCAAGGCCGTAGGCACCACTGCGGCGGCTGCCACCAGCTCCCAGGTCCTCAGCCCCTGTGGCGCGGTGGGGGCAAGACCGAGGGAGGCGGGAAGGCTCCCGGCTGGGGTGGCAGAGGTGGTCTGGGGCCGGGGGGCTGCTGCTCCGGCCGAGACTGGGGCCAGCTTCCCGTGGCGGAGCTGTTCTGTCCAGTTGTTTGTCTGGCACCTTCGGCGGCGAGGAGTCTGAATGCCATCGGCCACGGAAGGAGCAGCATCTGTAGGTCGACCCAGGGACTTCCAGAAATGAAAGGAAAGCATGTGCTGTTTCTTGTGAAGCCTTGTCCCTTTCCTGGATGGGGCGAGAGTGGGTCACGTCATTCCAGAAATATTTTTAGTGTCTGTTCCCCAGTCATACTGAAACCACACTTGAGGGTAGAGAAAGGAGGCTCTGCGATGAAAAGAGAAGGTGGAGGGTGGAGGAGGCATGTGGGTTCTCATTCAAATCAACCAAATGCTCTATGTAATCTATTATAGCCATGTCTAGCAAGTATGAAATTAGTCTTTACTCACTGCCATCTTTCACTCCCCGATCTGATTAAATGGCTTTTTCCCCTTGTTCTTAAATAAAATTCAAATTTGGCGTTGCGTTTCATATGAATTCAGGACAATCCAGAAAGATTTCAAAATCTCTCCTAGACATATGGGAGGCTTTATGCTTGCCTCAAAATCTATGCGCTTTCTTCTTCGTTCATCTCAAATCAGATGTGTTCTGGTCATAAAACTTTCATAGGAGTAAAATATGCCATCCCTCTTTCTCCGCAGTTACACTCTATAAAAGATAATCTGTTTGTTCCAAACTAGAATCCCTTCTAGAATCCTTACTGTGTGGACTTGAAGTATAAAAGGGCAATTTTCAAAGACTTAAGACAGAAGACCTTAAATAAATAAACTTTTAATAATAGTCATTAGAAAGGAGCACATGGGGTCAAAATTAACACTACTTCAAACTCTACAGTATCCAATCGATCTCAGAAAAAGTTCCCTAAACTTCTAAAACCGGGGCAAGACAATAAACCTTCAATTAAATATAGCCTGAGCTGTAGCCTTGTGATTCGGTTACGCTGGCTGAATTCCAGGCCTGCAGGGCGTGGAGTCAAAAGGCACAAAAGAACGACGAATACACTTACCCTTCATGAGTACAGTGCGGCTTGGAGGGAGGTTCAGAGAGGAAATGTGACCCGCTGGCATGCCCCATGGAAATGGAGCCAAAGTCCCAGTTCACTGGCTCTGAGGTACATCCATTTCAGATAATTCAGTAGTTGTGCAAGTGAATTTGCCAGGCGCCCCACGATAGGGGTTCTGTGCTGGCCACTCTCAGAGCAGATCCTTGGGTGCTATCAGTGGAGAACCACGACCCTTGGTTTTCATGAGATCTGGCCCTCATCACCTGCCAGGCCCAATTTCACCACTATACATAGTCTATGTGTCACTTATGCTGATTGAATAAAGCACTATTTTAAACATCCACATTTGTGGGGAACAAAAATAACATCATCACCCATCCCCTTCCAATGTGAAAGCCACCCCCGCACAGAAAAATGTTCCTTCTTCTGGATAGGCGTGGGGGTAGGTATGGAGTGGGAGCCCCTAATAAGTGAAGCATTTACCTTCCCATACCCGAGACGTGGAGAGTACAGCATTGATGTTCTCCCCCTGACAACTTGCTTCTGCCCACGTCATTGCCATTAAAAACATGACATAAGGAAATACTGGAAATATCAAGTATCATGGTGTGGATATAAAGCCAGAGCACTAGGCGGAGAGTAAAAGAGAAAAGGCAACAGGAAGAAACAGAGGGAGAGGAAGGGAATGGAAGAACAAGAAGAAAAGGGAGAATTTGTTAAATTTTCAGCCAACTTTTTGGTTATGGAGAACCAGACTCAATGGCACAAATTCCCAGGTTTTTAATGACAATGAAAAGGTTAAATAATAATCACAACTAAGAGTTATATAGCCTTACTGTGTGTGATGCACCTTTACATGTGTATGTATTAGCAACCTGATGAGTTAGGTACAATTTGAATGCATAAGAAAGCTGAGGCCTAGAGATGTTAAGAAATTATGGAGCAGGACTCAAACCCAAGCAGTCTGGCTCCAGAGCTTGAACCTGGAGCATTATGCTGCAGAGGCTTGCTGGCTTCTCTGCTCGAACGCTCTCCGCGGTGCCAAATGCTCAATTAGAAGGAAGCAATGCATCCATTAGGCAATCTCATCTGCATGACCACAAACAAAACACACCCCTTTCTGATAAAAATATTTCTGATAAAAATATTATCAACCTGTGTATACATTATATACTCAGGGATTAAGGAACATGACCCTGTAAATAAAATGAAATAAAATAGAATTGGTTGCTCAGGCAAGTAGAGTAATTTCAATGCCCCATTTTAATCTTGCTCTGAAGCCTTGGACAATAAATCCTGAACACTGCCTCAAGCACTATGGGCCATACACACTCCATAGTTGAATAGAAGGCAGAATTTCTGCCCATCAAGGCAATTATAGTCTAAGGAGGAATTTTCCAGCACTTTCCACATGGCCCTGTCTGTCATGATAACTCGACATATTTCAGCGGTTTCTCCCTGCAGTTGACAAAGTACAAAATTGGAAGGTCAGATGCCCTGTAGGTTAAGGAATAATTGCTTAATGGCTGAAGTTATGAAAACCTGCTTCTAGAGTCTTGCTCCCTCCAGAAAGCACAGCCCTAGCCAGAGCTCCCCAAGAGACAAAAAGAGGGTTATCCTAAAAGAGGTACTTACCTGCAATTTCTCTGTGCAGGTCTTTTTCTCTTTTCTAACTAAATGAATGCCAGTGTAGGAAAAACTTGTAAGAAAATCTCTTTCAAATAAAGTCAACTTCCAAAAACTAAGGTTTAATTCAAACCACAAATTCTATTTAAAAATCAGATAGGCAGAGAATTCAGAATAGGACAGACTCTATTAAAAGATTGGAAGGAAAAAAAGAAGAAAAAGAAGAAAGAAACTCATAAATGGAAAAACAATGACCAATTGTAGCAGAAAGTCAACACAATTAAGAACCCCAAACTGCCTGGCCTCTGCATTTTCAGAGTTTTCTGTCAGTGTATGCTACTATGAAATACTCATTTGGTAGCCATAGAGCCTTTTATTCCGTAATATGACTGGAGTCATTTTTTTTTTTTTTACAGATGAACTCAGTGATTGCCTACCTGATCTCAACTCTTGAGCAATTAACAATGACTAATGTCACCAGCATTAACTCATGTTAAGCAAGCATACTTACTAGACCAAGCAAGGTATACTTGGTAGATAACTTTATATGGGATTTCAAAGAGCAACAAAGGAAATGACTCAGTGTCCTTATTTTTATCTCTGCAGAGAAAGTTCTTAGCATTCTCTGAAAGTCTTGTGAAACGTATCATAGTAAGAAAAACTTTAACATGATTAAAGAAATTGAGAATGAAGGCCAGGCTATCCACCAGTTGGTAAAAGAATATGGTTATATTTCAGGTGTCCAACAATGGCATAATAGGCAAATACATCATTCAAAGGGAAGAACGCTTTAGCACGTTAGCAGACATAGGCTACTAGACCAGAAATAAAGAGATAGGTTTAAACTTGGACTCAAACTAGAAGTCAGACAGAAGATTTACCAAGTGCAGACATTCTCAGGATTCTCTGGGGTGCAATAGGAGACAGATATTTTCTGATTACTTTAAATTCTGTATTCACACACAATGATGTGAAGGAGGCTTTTCTGACGACCACTGCCTAATGCCAGAGTGTGGCCAGCTGTTTGGCTTCCTGGCCCAGGCGGGCACGCCTAAGAATTACATCCGAAGAAAAGGCACCACATTATTATTATTTTTTTTTGAGGGTGCCAAAAGGCATTTATTTAGTTACTGAGGTAAACATGTGCTTTGGCTTGTTTAATCCTCTTAAAAACACCATGAGAGAGCAATGATCATTCCCATTTTGTGGATTAAAAAATTAAGGTTAGTGAAGACATGTTGCTACATGACTTTTCGCGACTAATAATAGTGCCAGAGCACTGACTGCCCAGCTCTTGAGTGACTCGAGCCCACCACCCGCAGTTGAGGACTGAGCACTCAGTCTGTGAGGTGGAGGTCACAGGTTCATTCCCACTGCTGGCCAATTAGCTGTTCCACAGCCTCAAACAGCTGCCTGCACATGGAACCAGCTGGTCACCACCGAGTCCAAGGAAACAGAGTGGCAGGATTAGTGTAAAACTATCCCTGTGAATAAAAAACAGCATGTACCCTGAGGATGAATAAGTAGCACTATCTTCTTGTGCAAAGAAGAGCACGTTATTGTAGAATCGTGCCATGCACATTGTAGATGCAACCCCTTAGCTATGCCCTTAGAACTTGGAAGGACAGGAAGACACAGTTCACCACCAGAAATAAAACTTTGACACTCAAGCCAGCCCACAGAGGGAGGAGGCGGGGCAAAAAGGTTCCTTACTTTCTCCCTCCAGTCAGGATGGGTGTCAAGGAGTTGCTCCTCTCTGGTCTTCCGCCCTCCCCCTCTCCTCTCTCAATGGTCTCCTAGACATATTGCCCTCCCTCTCCCCACCCCCATTTCCCTTCTTCCCCTTGGCCCCTGACAATGGCTTCCATCTGGCTCTCTTTTGAGGGAGGAGTGGAGGTTTTGGTGTTTCAGATATTACTGGATAAGGGAAAATTATCCTTTCCAGACCAGCATCAAAGTGAAACACTGACAGGATAAATAAATCTTCCTCTGTGTAATATTGACCACTTCAAATGGCCTAACTCTGTCCATCTCCCCAGAGTCAGCTACTGGTTATTCCAGCCTGCAGGAGGCAGGGTCCTGACGGTCTAAGAGTCGAGGACAGCAGGTCAGGGAAGGTGCCTCATCAGGCTTTACAAGTTACAGGAAGTTTCTCCAGACTAGGTTAGTGTTGAGCCAATTTTTTTTCTTTTTTTTTTCTTTCTTTTCTTTTCTCTTCTTTTTCTTTTATTTTTTTTAATTTACATCCAAATTAGTTAATTAGTTAGCATATAGTGCAACAATGATTTCAGGAGTAGATTCCTTAATGCACGCAATGGCACATTGCGTACACATTAGTTCTGCAGACATTAAATGATCAGAAACGTATGTTTCAATCTTGAAAGAATTTCCACGAAAAGAAAATTGCAGCATAAAATGTATTAGTATGATTCCACTCAAAAACAGCAATCAACAAACTCATTAAGGGAACAGAGTTGTATCAACGGAAAATGTATAGATGTATAGATACCAAACTACATTGTTTTTGTGTGTTGGAAAGGTAAGATTGAACAATTATTGTCAGATTTTCCTTCAGACAGCTAGCTGTTGTTTGAACTATTACAACAAATATGCTTTTCTTTTGTAATAGAAAAAAATAATTTTATTTTAGAGAAATTTTATTTCATCCATAAACTTTTCTTAAGTTAAGCCCATTCAACTTAGAAGTGAAGCAAATACAGGGTGCCTGGGTGGCTCAGTTGGTTAAGCATCCGACTTCGGCTCAGGTCATGATCTCATGGTTTGTGGATTCAAGCCCCACATCGGGCTCTGTGCTGACAGCTCGGACTCTGGAGCCTGCTTCGGATTCTGTGTTTCCAGCTCTCTCTGCCCCTCCCCCGCTCACGCTCTGTCTCTCTCACTCGTTCTCAAAAATAAATAAACATTAAAATAAAAAAAAAAAAGTGAAGCAAAGACGACTCATACGGGGGTAGACCAAGAGACATTTGACCCTCCCTTCCTTACTTTATTAATGTAGGGAATGAAGTTCAGAGATTTAAGTGACTTGTCCAAGGTCACACAGTGGTGGGTGGTGGAGGAAGACTAGACTCCTTTCTCCTGGTGCCAAATGTAGTGCTTTCTCCTGTATTGCTCAAACTTGGTCATCCGAGTGACCAAACAGAAGAGACTCAACTTCATTCTCAAAAAATTGGAGAATACTCCCTAAAAATGCAAATAACTTCATTGTGGCATCAAGTTTTACTTTAAGAACGAATACCACATAAATAAACAACTGCCACATGCAACAATATAGATGAATCTTACAAACACAATGCTAGGAAAAGAATCCACCTGCAAAGGGAACATATTAAATGATGGCTACCCCAGATGATGGTGCCAGGGCAGGTGCAGATGGGGGCTCTGGAAAGGCTCCATTTCTTCCTGGGGGTGCTGGTCACATAGATGCATCCACTGTGTGAAAATACAGCAAGCTGTATGCTTATGAGTGTTCGCTTTTCTGTACACGGGTTATGTAATATGTTCATTAAAAAAACTAATGTGAGTTTTACATGCATAATATTCCCATATTATTCCCACAATATTCCCATTTGTTTTCATGTATATTTTTTTCAAGTCTTGAAATAAAGTTGACTGTTTATAGAAATATGCTATATTCATTTTGTCACTTCACATAGCACTTGGTAAACTCTAGGTGTCTCTAGAAGGGTCAATATCCTGGTATTGATGAGAGGCATGGGGTCAGGGTCATCTCTGGCTGTTCCAGAACAGTCAACAGAGTGTTCCAGAGCTTGGACAATGGAGTTACACCGCCTGAGTTTGAATAATGACTCCACCTTTCCCGGCTGTAAACTAAGCACTAGTAACGTAACTTCCTTATACCCCCAAAAGGGTATATACCACAATCGGGGTTTGAGGATTAAATCAGATAATCTGTTTAAAGCCTTTAGTATAGGGACTGGCCCATAGTAAGCATGGGAATAAAGGTTAATTATTGCTAACTACTGTCATGCTGTGAGCAAATTTTAACCCTTCTCCCTTACATGTGCCTGTCCTGTCCTCACCCCCAAAACCAGGACACCACACATTGCTTTACACATATCAGGTGCTCAATAGTTTTTCAGTTGAGTTGGAGCCAGTGATTCTCCGTGGTCTGTAGGAGGGAGTCCAGTCTCCTTAGTTTTAATTTAAGGTTGTCCCCATTTCAGTTCCAACCTATTTTCCAGCTTCAGTTTCTTCACTGTCCTATATGAATCCCGTGTCCCGAACAGACAAGTCTGAAACCATTTCCAGTATGAAGTGTGACTTTCACTTTTCTCAGTGTTTCTTTGCTTATGTCCTGCATTCTCCCACTTCTTCAGAGAGCCTTCCTCTTTTGTACCTTCTATAACTTAAGGAATCTTTTAAGACTGAGATTGAATTGATCTCCTATGGCAATGCTTCCAATCTTTCCTAATTCACAAAACCCTTTGAGACTCTGGCAATTTTAATTTGACAATTCTCCTGGAAATAAATATGTACTTATATACAAAATGTCCCCCTGAACCCCGGTCCAGCCCCCACCCCCACCCCATCTACAGTCCTTCAGCCATCACCACCGTCACAAAGTGACTCAGTCTCGTTCCCCACAGTAATTCCTCTCTGGACTAATACATTGCTGCTTCTTTTACTATTTATGTCCACTTTCATGTGTTTTTTTCCCTCACACTCAGAATGTAAGATAGCCCGTTATATCATGCAAGAGATTCCTGGGTCAAAAGAGATCTCTGAATACATACTCTTTAAAAGGTCAGGGGTCATCAGTCAAGAAAAAGACTTTGCTTTAAGCTCAGAAAGCCGATCATTTTCTGCCAGCAGTCAGGGGTGATCAAGTGTATGAGGAGATCCGACTTTCACCGTTGAGCATGTAGGCTTAGCAGAGTTACAAGGAAAGAGAAATCAGCCAGATACATTTCAAGCCTGGGGACCCTTATATTTATAACAACATGTTTTCCTAGTAACAGTTTATTTTGCTGAAAACATTTAAATAAAAACTTCCAGAGCCTCTTTGAGAAGACGGTTTTGCATTCCCCAATCAAGCACCTGCCTGATTTTAATGTGCTACTATTTTAGTCCCTGTAAACATATACCCCCTTCCATAAGACTGGAATGGGTTTCTGTATCATTATCACACACACAGCATCTAAGAATAGAAATAGGTGCACAGGATTTTTTTTGGCTAACTCGGCTGAACTATCCTCTCTGCCTTCAAGAGCGAGGGAAGCAAACATGGACAAGAAAACCATTTCTCACTCAACACAACACACTCCTAATGCAATAGTTCACAAAACATTCTCTCACTGACTTTAGAATATGTTCTGGATAAAATCTAATAGACTGATCAAAAATGCTCCTGAATCACTCTAACCTCATTTCCTTCTCTATTCCTAGTGAATTCCAGGATCTGACAGATAGAAACCCCACCTTAGCAACAATCAGATTTGGATTAGTTCTTGGGACATCCATCCCATGGACTTTCTTTCTGTCTGAAGGGTCATTTAATTCACAGAGGAGTCACAGGCTGCTTGGGCTTCTAAGACTGTGCTCAAGGTAAAAGAAAATAGGGTCAAAACTACCCTTGGAAATCCCTTAAGTTGTTCATAAAGTTTGATTTCAAGGTTTTGAGTATACAACCTATAAAATATAATATGTGAATCTGCATAATTATGTACAATATGTAATATATAAGTGCACATGTTTATTCTATATATAATAAATATAAAATAACATTTGATAACATGTTATTTCCTAGCTTCCCACCCCCACAGAGCGGTTGAATTTATATAAATCAAATGCACTTGAATTCAAGATTGCACTCAACTTCAGACATTAGAGATACTTTTTGGTCTCTGAGTTCTAACCTGAAGCCTTCCTTCCTGTTGTGCTCAAAACAAGTCCATTTGGAACCAGTTGTGTATCTTGGATACTGTTTCCATGGAAAAAGCTTAATGGATACCAACAACCTTAATTAGAAAAATCAAATCACAGGAAACCTCTATCTGGGCACCACCGACTTATCTGATTATCTAAAAGACTGGCAGTTTTTTCTTTCCCAGCCAGAGCCCTGGTCTTTTGAAATTCCTATTATTTGTTGCCTTTCTTCTATGAAATGTCTCACCCACCTGGTTGGCTTTTGGTGTAGTTCTCAAATTTTTAAAAGCCATGAAATTTAAAATATGCTCCCTTTCTGATATTGTAGCATGCAAGCAAATGTAAACTATTTGAAGCAGCTGAATGTAAACTATTTGAAGCAGTGAATGCTTCGTGTATGTATGTATTTGTATGTGTGGAGGCAGTGAAGGGTAGGGAGTACTGGAGTTCATAACTTGTAAGCAAAGTGTTATGCCTCTCAGAATGGACTTCTAGACCACACAGTCACGCTTTTGCTATGGATGGGTGTGTCTTACTCAGTTCTCACTTTGCAGAGTTGCAAAGTTCAGCTTGGACAGCTGGTGGAACAAAGAAGACCATACTGAGGACTCCGTGGAGAGACTATGAATGTTCTCTCCTGTGTCTGGTGAGTAGAGAATGTATGACACAGCAGGAAACTCTGGAACTGTGGTAACAATAGCTAATAGGGTCAGGGTAAGGGTTAAGGGCTAAGGGAGGTATAACCTGTGAAGTGCTTAAAACGTTGTCTAGCCTACGGAGAGTCCTCCACTGGTGTTGTTGTTGCTTCTATTGTTGGCTCATGACCACAGGCATCCTGGGAATGAGTTCAGATCTTTTTGGAACCATCTCATGAAGTTTTCATAACTTACTAACCCAAGATACTTCAAAGATATATATAAAAGGCAAGCAGAGATCACCTTTAATACTAGATATTCTTTTAGAAACAAAGATTCGGCCAAGCCTTTCATCTTTGATAGCTTCAGGGGGAAAGGAGTGGGCTTGTGACTTCCCTGTTGGAGGATGAGTAGAAATCTGCAGGGAGAATAAATATGTAGGTCATTTGGTTCAACCTGTTGACTGTAAGGCCAATAAAATGGAGAACAGGAGATACACCAAGACAACAGACACATGTCACTATCAGTAGGTCTATCTTACAATAGGTCTTCTCCTCTCATTCGTCAATTTCCACAGAGAAAGGAAAACCAAAATCACCTTTCAAGAGAGAGGGAGAGAGAGAGAGAGGAGAGGGAGAGGGAGAGCATTCTTTTCCTTTAAAGAATGCAAACTCTATGTAGCTTTGTAAATTAACCCTACTGGGGAGATTTAACTAAGCCCACAAAGTTTTCAGATATGTGACCAAAGCTATAGTTCTACATCTCCATAAAAAGTTGAATAGTTGAACAATTTATGCATTTTCAATATCTATTAATAATAGGTCACTTATCTGCAAAAAGAATAATCAAAGCCAAATTAGATTTATTGCTAAAATTGTACCTTAATTAACTCAGTAGTATGTTTCTATCATGAGAACACCTGCAAAATGCCTGCTTTATTGTGGGCTATAGAAAAAGGAGCAAAGAAGACACAGAAATAGATATGTTGCAAAATTAAATTGTGATTACTATAGATGGAATTACACATACACAAGAAGAAACACAGGGTAAGAGCTGAGACCATTATAATATAGAAATGCAAAACGTCTATCTTTCACCTCATAAGGAATTCACCTGCAAGTTGAAAATACGGAGATTTTTTTTTAAGTTTATATATTTATTTTGAGAGAGAACAAAAGCAGGGGAAGAACAGAGAGAATCCCAAGTAGGGACTCAAACTCACGAACCGTGAGATCACGACCTGAGCCGAAACCGAGTTGGCTGCTTAACTGACTGAGCCACCCAGGCACCCAAAACGCCAAGATTTTTACCTTTGCCATCATCTTCAGCATCACACCATCATTATTACCATCATCATTATTGGTACCATTTAATGAGTAGATTTTAAGAGCCAGCAATGTGTTCAGTTTTACATATATAAATAATCCCTATAGCAATCTTTTTGGGTTAAATTCCTACTATAATCATGATGCTGAGAAGGAACCTGAGGCATATCTTTTCTAAGGTCATACTGCTAGTGAGCAGTGTCAGGACAGTGATTTAACTAAAGTCTGTTAACTCGAAAGCCCAACTGCTGAATCACTAAGCTCTATTTCTAAAATCTTGTAAATATCAAAGTTAAGGGATAAAATGCCAGAACGCTGAAAACATTTTTAAATGGAAATTAAATTGAACATAAAGAGATGAGACAAACTAAGTTGATGATTTTATTAGCACGCTAGGGCTCGAGTGGTGGATAGCACCTACAAAAAGTTCCATGTGACTTTGTGTTTATTATTAATTGTTGAGTAACATATTATGCCAAAACTTAGCAGCTTAAAACAACACATGTTTATGATCTCACACAATCTCTGTGGGTCAGGAATTTGGAAGCTCCTTAGCTGAAGGGTTCTGGCTCAAGATCTCTCATGAAGTTGCAGTAAAGATGTTGGAGGGGGCTGGAGATATGGAAAGACTTAGCTGGGGCTGAAGAATCCATTTCCAAGATGGCTTACCCACACATTGGCAAAAGAATTTAGTTCCTTACTGGCAGTTGTTAGGAGGCCTTAATTCCTAACTGTGTGGGTCTTTCCATAGGGCTGCTGGAGTGTCTTCATAACATGGCATCTGGTTCCCCCAGAACAAGTGATCCAAGAAAGAGAACAAGACAGAAGCCAGGAATCCTTATATGATATAGTTTTGGAAGTACATACTATCACTTCTATTGATCACAGTGTAGGAGGGGATGACACAAGAGTGTGAATAAATACTAGAAGGAAAAGATCATCAGGGGCAATATTGGACGCTGACTACCACAGACATCTTGCAAAATTTTTCACCATTGTCAACTTAAGTAAATGGTGAATTTTACACACAGGTTTTTTTTTTTAAGTCTGTTTATTTATTTTGAGAGAAAGAGAGCAGAGTAAGTGGGGAAGGGGCAGAGAGAGGAGAGAGGGTGAATTCCAAGCAAGTTCCACACTGTTAGCACAAAGCCCAACTTGAGGCTCAAACCCACAAACTGAAAGATCATGACATGAGCTGAAATCAAGGGTCAAATGCTTACCTGACTAAGCCCCCCACGCACCCCTACACACAGTTTTTACTAGGATGCCTAACCTAATCACTGTGACCATTCTGAGGTATTATTGTGTTTATTTTCACGAAGCTATCATAAAATATTTGGACTAAAGAACATGGACATAGAGAATTAATTTAAATTTTCTCTCTGGATAGTATCTTTTAATAGACATTATTCAACAAACTTCCATTCTTATCATTCCTCTATTTGTCAAGGAAATTTAGATCCTGGCATCTATCACTACCACCATCGTCATCATGGCCCATTTTGGTACTGAATGGAGCCATAACAAATGTAAAGGCCAATATAAGCCCTGAATAATACTCCTTATCATGTTTCTTAGATGACAAATATTTATTAGGAATCCTCCTGATCTTCTTTCATCTGTATATCTCTAGCATTCAGCATGGTCTGTCAGATAGTAATGCAAATAAGATGAATATTAAAGCTGCTCTTTGTGAAAAGAACTTAGTGGAACTTCCTATACCTTTGGATGATGTTTGAAAGAGAAAGTTCCAAAGTAGTTTTGAAGGAATTCAGAGGAAGACAGACTACCAGGTAAGTAGAACTCTCCACAGAAGCAACATGGCCACTAAGAGAAACTAAGCCTTGTGACCAGCTCAAAACACAAAGTGTCCTAGCCTCGCAGAAGTAGCACCAACTGTTACATCTAGGCCTTGGGAAAAATGAAACAGATTGAGTTGCAGGGAAGAAGTATAGTCAGGGGGTTGGGGGTGCCTGGGTGGCTCGGTTGCTTAAGTATCCAACTCCTGATTTCGGCTCAGGTCATGATCTCATGTTTGATTCCTGGGCTCACACCCCTTGTAGGACCTCCTGCTGACAGCCCAGATCCTGCTTGGGATTATTATTCTCCCTCTCTTTCTGCCCCTCCCCCACTGAAACACACGCATGCACATGCGCTTTGCCAACATCCCAATCTGCAGTAAGCTCTTTGACACTTGTATCTGCTCCCCTTGAACCTAAAGCCAGGACAAATGCTGTAGCAATAACCATGAGAGTAATGTCAGAGTAAAAAGGGTCTGGGTCCGACAGAGCTAGGAGGGATTTATATGTGAGGCATCTGGAGGCAATGTGGCTGGGATACAGTCATTATCTAAAGGAATCAAATTATAACAATGGAAAAGGGGCTAAGCACCAAATCTAAACCTGGTATAAAGCCAGAAATGAGGAAACAGCAAGGTAAACAGACAGAGGGTAAGAAGCAGGGCACACAAAAATAGGCTGGGGAACATGGCTCTGAAACAGACACTGGGAATGATTTACTCCAATCACACTTTACACTCAGCACTCCATCAAAACTGCTCTTGTAAGAGATACAGACGAGTCCTTGGATTGAACAATGGTTTACATTATTTAATACGAAGGTCAGCTCTCCACTTTTTTCAGCATCATTGGACACAGTTGACCATTCCTTCTTCCTTGATTATAAGTTTCTTCATTTGGCTTCCAGGAAACTACATTTCTTGGATTTCCTCCTACCTTATTGATTGCTCCTTCTGTTTTTCATGTTTGTTCCTTGTTTCTCAAAACACAGTCTTTTAGTCTTCTTTTTTTCCCCATGTATACACATTCACTTTGTGATTTCACCCAGTAAAATTCAGTACTTTCAGTATAATTTACATAGCAATGAATCCCAAATGAATATCTCTAACCTAACCTCTCTCATGAACCCAGATTCGGGTCTCTGCTTGGGTGTTTAACGAACACCTCAAACTTCATATGTCCCAAACTGAACTCTTTATCTTATCCCCCAAATCTCTTTTACTTGTAGTTGTTCCCATTTCATCCGATGGAAACTCCATCCTTCCAGATGTTGCAGTCAAACTCCTGGGTGTCACCTTTGAACCCACTCCTTCTCTCCCCTCATGGGCAATCCATCAGCAAATCCTATTGGCTATGCTTTCAAAATATATTCAGAGTCCTCCTTCTTTTCCCCACTTCCTCCACTTATTTCCCTTCTCTCAGCCTTCAGCTTCTCTCTCCCAGATCACTAAAGTTGTATCCCAAGCATTCATCCTGTTTCAACCTATGTCCCCTCAGCCTAACTCCAAAAGGGTAGCCAGATTGTTCTTCTTTGAAGTATGAATCAGAGCATGTCATCCTCTTGCTTCAAACCCATTTCCCACAGAGTGAAAGCCAAATTCCTTATAATAACCAAAAGACCCTTCATGAGATGACCACCCCTCTCACTTCTCTGATGTCACCCTTGTTTCTCTCCCCCTTGCTCACTGGTCCAGCCACGATGGCCTCTTCACTGGGGGGGGGGGGGGGCAGGCAGAGAGAGAGGGAGATAGGGAGACATAATCTGAAGCAGGCTCCAGGCTCTGATCTATCAGCACAGAGCTCAATGCAGGGCTTGAACTCATGAACTGCAAGATCATGACCTGAGCCAAAGTCAGATGCTTAACCAACTGAGCCACCTAGGTGACCCCTTTTTTAAAATTACTTTCTAATATATTATAAAATTTACTTTTTTATCCTCATTGATTATGTTTTCATGTGTGACTGTCTCTACTGGTAGAAAATAAGCCCAACAAGGGCAAGGTTTATGCCTGTTTTGTTGACTCACATATTCCAAGTATCTAGCAGAGGGCCTGCTATGAAGTAGGTGCTTATAAATGTGTGTTAAAGAAATACACAAGCAGCCAAGAATTCTTTATCCAGCAAGGCTGTCATTCAAAATAGAAGGAGAGATAAAGACTTTCCCAGACAAACAAAAACTAAAGGGGTTCATAACCACTAAACAAGCCCTGCAAGAAATTTTAAGGGAGTCTCTCTGAAGGGAGAAAAGATGAAACAAAACAAAAACAACCAAAAGCAACAAAGACTAGAAAGGACCAGAGAATACCACCAGAAACTCCAACTCCACAGGCAACACTATGGTAATAAGGTCATAGCTTTCATTACTGATTCTAAGTGTCAATGGACTAAATGCTCCAATCAAAAGACATAGCGTAACAGAATGGATAAGAAAACAAGATACATCTAATGCTGTTTACAATAGACCCATTTTATACCTAAAGACACCTTCAGATTGAAAATAAGGGGATGGAGAACCATCTAATGGTTGCAAAAAGAACACTAGAGTAGCCATACTTTTATCAGACAATCTAAATTTTAAAATAAAGACTGTAACAAGAGATGAATAAGGGCATTATATCATAATTAAGGGGTCTATCCACCCAGAAGATCAAACAATTGTAAATATTTATGCCCCCAATGTAGAACAACCCAAATATAGAAATCAATTAATCACAAACATAAAGAAACTCATTGACAATAATACCATAATAATAGGGGACTTCAACACCCTACTTACAGCAGTGGACAGATGATCTAAGCATAAAATCAACAAGGAAACAATGGCTTTGAATGACACACTGGACCAGATGGACTTAACAGATATATTCAGAACATTTCATCCTAAAGCAGTGGAATACACATTATTCTCAAGTTCACATGGAACATTCTCCAGAATAGATCACATAATGGGACACAAATCAGCCCTCAACAAGTATAAAAAGATTGAGATCATACTGTGCATATTTTCAGACCACAAACTCCAAATCAACCACAAGAAAAAATTTGGAAAGACAAAAAATACTTGAAGACTAAAGAACATCTTACTAAAGAATGAATGGGTTTAAGTTCCTCTTTAACTAAAGAGGAAATTCAAAAGTACATGGAAGCCAATGAAAATGATAACACCACAGTCCAAAACCTCTGGGAGACAGCAAAGGTGGTCATAAGAGGGAAGTAGATAATAGCAATACAGGCCTTCCTAAAGAGGGAAGAAAGATCTTAGATACAAAACTAACCTTACACCTTAAAGAGCTGGAAAAAGAATAGCAAAAAAACCCCAAACCAGCAGAAACTGGGAAATAATAAAGATTAGAACAGAAATCAATGCTATCAAAAACAAATGAACAACGACAACAACAACAAAAACAGTAGAATAGATCAATGAAACCAGGATCTGGTTCTTTGAAAGAATTAACAAAATTGATGAACCCCTAGCCAGTATGACCAAAAAGAAAAAAGAAAAGACCCAAATAAATAAAGTCAAGAATGAAAGAGGAGAGAACACAACCAATACTGCAGAAATACAAACAATAATAAGAGAATATTATGAGCAACTATATGCCAGTAAATTGGGCAATCTGGAAGAAATGGATAGATTCCTAGAAACATATAAACTACAAAACTTCCCAAAAAACAAGAGCCCAGGGCCAGATGGCTTTCCAGAGGAATTCTACCAAACATTTACAGAGAAGTTAATACCTATTCTTTTGAAGCTGTTGCAAAAAACGAGACATGGAAGGACTCTTCCAAACTCATTATATGAGGCCAGGATGACCTTGATTCCAAAACCAGACAAAGACCCCACTATAAAGGAAAACTACAGACCAATATCCCTGGTGAACATGGATGCAAAAATTCTCATCAAGGTACTAGCTAACTGGATCCAACAAGGCATTAGAAGAATTATTCACTCCAATCAAGTGGAATTTATACCTGGGATGCAAGTCTGGTTCAATATCTGCAAATCAATGTGATATATCACATTAATAAAAGGACAAGAACCACATGATCCTCTGAATAGATGCAGAGAAAGCATTTGACAAAATACAGCAATCTTTCTTGATAAAAACCCTCAAAAAAAGTAGGGGTAGAAGGATCATACCTCAAGATTATAAAAGCCATATACGCGAGACCCACGGCTAATATCATTCTCAATGAGGAAAAACCGAGACCTTTCCCCCTAAGGTCAGGAATACGACAGAATGTCTACTCTCATCACTGTTATTCAACATAGTATTGAAAGCCCTAGCTTCAGCAATCTGAAAACACAAAGGAATAAAAGGCATCCAAAGCGGCAAGGAGGAAATCAAACTTTCACTCTTCACAGATGACATGATATTCCATATGAAAAACCCAAAATATTTGACCAAAAAATGCTAGAACTGATCCAGGAATTCAACAAAGTAACAGGATATAAAATCAATGCACAGAAATTGGTTGCATTTCTATACACCAGTAATGAAGCAATAGAGAAATCAAAGAATTGATCTCATTTACAGTTGCATAAAACCATAAAATACCTAAGAATAAACCTAACCAAAGAGGTGAAAAATCTGTAGGCTGAAAACTATAGAAAGCTTATGAAAGAAAATGAAGAAGCTATAAAAAAAAATGGAAAAACATTCCATGCTCCTGGATTGGAAAAACAAATATTGTTAAAATGTTGATACTACCCACAGCAATCTACATATTTAATGCAATCCCTATCAAAATAACACCAGCATTCTTCACAGAGCTAGAACAAACAATCCTAAAATTTGTATGGAAACAGAAAAGACTCTGAATAGCCAAAGTAATCCTGAAAAAGAAAACCAAAGCTGGAGGCATCACAATCCTGGACTTTAAGATGTATTAGAAAGTTGTAATCATCAAGACAGTATGGTACTGGCACAAAAACAGACTCTCAGATCAATGGAACAGAGAAGAGAACCCAGAAATGGACCCACAAATGTATGGCCAACTAATCTTTGACAAAGCAGGAAAGAATATCCCGTGGAATAATGACAGCCTCTTCAGCAAATGGTGTTGGAAAACTGGACAGTGACATGCAGAAGAATATACCTGGACCACTTTCTTACAGCATACATAAAAATATCCTCAAAAATGGATAAAAGACCTAAAAGTAAGACAAGAAGCCATCAAAATCCTTGAGGAGAAAGCAGGCAAAAACCTCTTTGATCTTGCCCGCAGCAACTTCTTACTCAACACGTCTCCGGAGGCAAGGGAAACAAAAGCAAAAATGAACTATTAGGATCTTGTCAAGATAAAAATCTTCTGCACAGCGAAGGAAACAATCAGCAAAACTAAACATCAACCAACGGAATGGGAGAAGATATTTGCAAATGACACATCAGATTAAGGGTTAGTGCCCAAAATCTATAAACAATTTGTCAAATTCAACACAATCCAGTGAAGAAATGGGCAAAAGACATGAATAGACACTTTTCAAAGGAAGACATCCAGATGGCTATAACAGACACATGAAAAAATGCTCAATATCACTCATCATTAGGGAAGTACAAATCAAAACCACAATGCGATACCACCTTACACCTGCCAGAATGGCTAAAATTAACAAGTCAGGCAACAACAGATATTGGCAATGATGCAGAGAAAGGAGAGCTCTTTTGTACTGCTGGTGGGAATGCAACTGGTGCAGCTACTCTGGAAGACTGTATGGAGGTTCCTCAAAAAATTAAAAATAGAAAAACTGAAGACCCAACAATTGCACTACTAGGTATTTGTCCAAAGGATACAGGTATGCTGTTTCAAAGAGGCACACACACCCCCATGTTTATAGCAGCACTATCAACAATAGCCAAAGTATGGAAAGAGCCCAAATGTCCATTGACAGATGAATGGGTAAAGGGGATGTGGTATACATATACAGTGGAGTATTACTAAGCAAACAAAAAGAATGAAATCTTGTGATTTGCAACAACATAGTTGGAACTAGAGGGTATTAGTCTAAGTGAAATTAGTCAGGGAAAGACAAACATCATATGACTTCACTCATATGTGGAATTTAAGATACACAATAGATGAATATAGGGAAAGGGAAGCAAAAATAATATAAAAACAGGGCAGAGGACAAAACATAAGAGACTCTTAAACACAGAGAACAAACTGAGGGCTGCCAGAGGGGTTATGGGTGGGGAGATGGGCTAATGGGCAAGAGTCATTGAGGAAGACACTTGTTGGGATGAACACTGGGAGTTATATGTAGGGGGTGAATCACAGGATTCTACTCCTGAAATCATTATTGCACTATATGTAACTAACTTGGATGTAAATTAAAAAATAAAAATACATAATTAAAAAAGAAATACATGATTTAGATAGTAAGGGGGTGAGTCTTGATACACTGCGGAGAAAAGACTTCTATAGGATGAGAGGATTAGAGTAGCCTAGCATTCCAGCTCAGATAGGATCTGATGCGGCTTGGATAGGTGGTGGCTGTTGAGTAATCCCGTTTCTGGCCCAGTCTCCTTACCTGAATAGAGCTGGCCTCACTGTTAGCAAGTGCTATACAATGTGTCCCCATTTGGTCCTGGCGTTACTCCTAGGTCTTGTTAGCTAGTATCTCTTTGAAGCCCAGCTTCAATGTTAATATCCATGTGAAACCAAAACAGACTTCTGCTCCACTCAGCTGAATTCATTGCTACCTTTTCTTGTTTCCACAGTGTCTTGCCCATATCTTTTATGTAATGTTCATTGCATTGTATGAAAATTAGAATATGTATCTTCCACTTAGCCATAAATTTGTGCTTTCCCTGTTCAATTGTGAGGCCCTGAGAACAGTGAATATGTTTCATTGCTTTTTATCTTTGTAACAAAGATTAATGCCCACCCATGGTAAATGGTCAGCAAATAAATAACAATTATTTTAGATCCAACTCAATTAATTTCATTGTGAAGAGGCTTATCTTTTTGTCTTCAACAGTTCTAATGTAATCATATGGTAGCAACAGAGGCAACATGATTCTTTCTCAGAGAAGTCATGAATTTTTACAATTTTTAAAATGTCTTTTAAGTAAAGGAGATCGACCAACATTTCTATGATTAAAAAAATTAATGCAGTGTAACTCAAGCATAATATCTTGGTTTTTGGTTTTGTTTTTGTTTTTTACCAAAAAAAAAAAATTCAGAATTTCAAGCGATCGCTCATTAAGTCCCTGGTTTGTGGCCTTGAAAGTTAAGCAAGTCTTCAGCTCTAAAGAAGCAGATTAAACCACTTGTGCTGTCAGCTTGAAGCATTTGGAAGCTGGCCAGAACTGCTTAAGAATCTTTTTTCTTTCTTATTCTCTTCCTTTCTGCCAGGCTCTCCCAGGGAGTTCACTTGCAGAATCAAATGAAAACCAATCCCTTTTATGCAAACCTTCCTGAAGCAGCAGGGCTATGTTGTCCCGAGAGCGGAGGTTCGTGCAGTGGAAGCCCTGGTGGTGATTTCTCTCTACCCAGGCCTCGCCAAGGTCCTCCCCACCACGCAGTGATGAAAGGAAGGATCAAACAGCCCTCTCAAAGCCAAGCTCCATCAGACCTGCCTTTGCTAAATATAGTGCACTTCAATAAACACCATTGTGAATTTGCAGTTTGCTTGCTGGAAAATACACCACCACCTCCATCAAAATTTTATGCATGCATGTATGTATTCAGATCTTTCTCGACTCTCTTTTATCAACTAAAATACTCAGCAAATTTTCTTTTCGTTTTCAATTTGATATTCAATGTTTCTGCTCAGCACAAATTAATTGGAGGAAGCACTGAGTCAGGGAAAGCTGAATGAATAAAGTTTAACCACAAACAAGGTGGAGGTCTCTGAAATTCTTAAAAACACCGCCTTCAGCCAGGCTGCTGAGGTCTGCTGTCCTTCATCCGTGAAATGACACTTCCGCTAGTCAAATAAGGACGGGGTAGATCAAATTAAGATAATCATTGCTTTAGACAAATTCTCCTGAGCAGTGTCTGCTGATATAATTCTCAAAATATGTTCTGCTTTATTGTCTGAAAGACTCTGATGGTAAAGGTGCTGTACTTATTTTTGGTTTATGTTCACCTTTGATCCTGGTGGAAAGTAAACATCTTTGTTCTGCAGCCAGCACCTGATCCTTGGGCTTCTGTTCACGGTTACCTAAAAAAAGATCAGGAGAGAAAGCTCACCAAGCACGCAATGGTCAACAGCAGTTGGGGACAGGGAACAAGAACACTGTCTCCAGCGGGAGGCTTGGGGGTCACCACCAGAGGATGTGAAGTTTTGAGCTGCCTTGGGCCCCCCAGGCCCCTAGCAGGTGGGAGAGGCGTGGGAATCTGAATAACCACACATGGGCAAAGCCCACTTGCTGTGGTATGCGTGAGAGGTAACACTTTCTGAGACTAGCTTCCTGCCCTAGGAGGCTTAACTGCTTCCATTTTTACATAGAAGGAAGCTTGCAACTTCCTTCATCTATGGCTTTCAGCACCTGTGATTTGGTGGGGGGGAGGGGGGGATGTTTTCATTCCTCCTCGGAACCAATTTCTACATCATTAGTTTATCAAATCAACCCAACAAATTAGGGTCTCAATTTTAGAAAGCAAATATTTCAGCCTTGAACCAGACAGAGACAAGAAATAAAACATTACGTAATGCTGGCTACATACAAGAGAAGTGGATTCTAATAGGTCAAAAGAAGGGAAGAAGTCTTTTTTTTTTTCATATTGCTTTTTTTCCTTTTTCCCTTTTTGTGGTTACCAGCCATTTGTGTGTCCTTTATGTGCTACAGTTACTCAGTCTTCAAAATGAGTGTAAACTAGGCATTTATGCATTTATGCATTTACAAGATGAGAGCCCCACTCTGAGAAAATCCAAAATAATACCAAAAAATGGCTTACAAAATATGCATCAGGCACGGTTTTCTTCTTTACCAGAGGATTACTCAGTAGGTTCCTTTAAATCAGAATTGTGCCGACCAAAGCTTTTACAAACAGCTGTCGAGCGGTGGAAAGAATCAAAAGATCTCAATTAATGTCCCAGCTACAGCATTTTGTAGCTGTGTGACCCTGAGCACGTAAATCAGTGAAACTTCCAAAGCGTCTGTTTTCTCTTCTGTGAAACAAAGATAACAACACTTACTTCACAGACTTGTTGGGATCAAATGAGATAATTTGTGCGGAAATGCTTCGTTAACATAACCCATTTATTTGTGAGTTCAGTGAGCGCTCATGGAGCCTCCGCTATGAGGCAGGCACTGGTAGGCACTGACCATATGATCTGCACACCACGCGGCACGTTCACTTCCAATTTTCATCTGTTAGAGACTTCCAACCTGTGTTGACATTTGGTTTGGATGCAGTACACCCACAACTTCTTAGAAATATATTAATTTGTGTAAACTGAAGGACAGTTGCACATACTCATTTACTTCTTCATCTATTTCATACACACCATGAACTGTGAACAAACAAAGCATCTGCTTCTAGAAGAATTACCATCCTTACTGGCTAACGTGAAGCAAAGGGAGGGGCACAAACCACAACCTTTTCCAAATACAGAATGGAAAGAAAATGCCTCTTGGTGTGTGGGTGCAGATCCTGCTGAGGGGCTTGCCACTGTAAAGACTCTTCCAAGTTCCCCTGAGCCCCTGAATTGGGCACCACGGTAGGATGTCCTTGGTGGGGCTGTTTTCTATGTTTCAGACTTGTACCACGTCGGTGCAAGTTCTGTCTCAGGCTGTTCTGATGCCAAGTGCTTTGTACCACCTCCTGTGTCCCTCCCCAACTGCCTGAGAGCCTGCAGCCATCTGAACTCCGCTCTTTTCCCGGCACCTGTGTGGAGCAAGGACTGTTTCAGTTTTGCATTAGACCCCAAAAGCTACTGGTAGTAATCTTGCCTTACCTTACCTCTTCTATTTAGTTGGGCTTCGATACCTCACATGACACTTGTCAGGAAGCTACATAGACTTTCTCTGGAAATTTTTGTTTGCACAACCATAGGAAGCAAGATGGTAGCATTGCACAACTTGAAGTGTCTGAGGACACTGCATTGTGTCAGTAGCACCTTCCGTAGTGCACAGTAGTGTACAACACGTCCAGCCATACATGGAAGCCCTGATAGGAAGACTAGAAGTTCTGAAATATTCCTCGCAATTGAATCTGAAGCTTGATCACGTCCATACTCTCTTTCATGCTCCTGAAAATTGTTTTAGCCACTTTAATCCAACTTTCTAGTCAGCATCAGAAAGTGTTCTCTTGGAATCTGCCTCCTCCCCTCTATCCATGTTGTTAAAACCTTAGTTCAGGGCTGTATCATCTTTCCCCTGAGTTACTCTAGCCATCCATCTCCTATCTGGCCTCTTTGCTTTTAGTCCCTCCTACCACCACCATCCATTTTCTTGCGTTGACAGGGTGATCCATATAAATCACAAGCCTGGCCATGTCATCCCTCTGCTTGTAATCCTTTAATAACTTTCTAGTGCCTTCAGGACAAAATCCACACTTCTTAGCGTGGATATAGGACCCTTCATGATTTTGACCCCTGCTCTCACCTTCTGCTTCTGAAACAATGTACTGGTTCATGTCAAGTCAAGGTCTTTGTGTTTGATGTTTGCTTTGCCTAGACTGCCCTTCCACTCCTCTGCCCCCTTCTCCTGAGCAAGCCCCACTTAGATGTTACCTCCCCTGGGAGCAATTTGGAGGTGAAAGTGGGACCACATATTGAGCAATAAAAACACTTCTGCAGCCCACAAAGTGTTTGAAAGTAACAGTCTTGGTGGAAAGGTCAGCAAGAAAGTCATGCCTCTCCCACCACACACTGATTTATAGGGATTCGATGCTAGTGGCAAGAAGTTCAGAGAGCTATACAAAAAGAAAGAGCCATGCTGAGCCCATTCCACTCTGTTCCTTCCTGGCCTCTGGGCTGCCGCACAGAGATAATCAGATGGCAGAAAAACCCGAGGAGGGGCAGCCTCAAGTCACATGGGAAATAAAAGTCAGAAAACATAGCAGAAAAAGTGTAAGCTCGGGAACCAGGAAAACTGAATTCTGGCCACAATATCTAGATTTCAGTTTATTATTTCATTGTGAAAGAATTGGACTCTGTCCAAGGTTTGCATATTGTGCTTCACACAGCCCTAGGTGTTCCAGATGTTTCTCAAGGGCCACCTCAGGGGAATAAAAGGGGCAGAGAGGGGATGAATGTGATTCCCCAAGAACACTTCCATACCTGTCAGATATTCTATTCTTCTGCATAAGACTCCATCAACGCTGCTTAAAATGCATTGCAAGACCCTAAAAGAGACTAATGAACAGTAGGTATCCCATGAACCCACCTTTTCCCAGAGTTAAGGAAGACTTATTGACTGATGCTCCAGTGGTAGCTGGGCATTGCTTCTGGCTGCTTGCTCAGTCACCTCCCTGCTCCACCCCCTCAAACTGTGCTGCCTATTGTCCAAGGATCAGTTGGACTTTGTCCCCAAACCACTCAATGCCAGTTGTATGTGTTGGTGATGTTCTTTTTTTTTAAGTTTATTTATTTATTTTGAGAGTGAGAGAGTGTGAGTGGGGGGAGGGGCAGAGAGAGAGGGAGAGAGAGAGAGAGAGAGAGAGAGAAAATCCCAAGCAAGTTCTGCATTGTTAGCATGGAGCCCAACATGGGGCTCCAGTTCACAAGCCCTGAGATCATGACCTGAGCTGGAATCAAGAGCTCGATGCTTAACCAACTGAGCCACCTAGGTGCCCTGATTACATTCCTTTAATTACGTATTATATAAGCCAGTGAAATACAATGAAATGAGAGCCCTTTTTTCTACAAATACTAAGGAGAATGCTTTGGAAAGACTTAGTAAAAACAACTAACTAAGAATATCGCTGTGGAATTATGTATGGGGAAGTAAACTCTGTGGGGAAAGATTGTATAAATCTAAATGGAATCTACTTTCAGACTGTTCCACAAGGAGCTTGGAGTTCTAATTCCACTTTAAAGAAATCCAACCTAGAAATGGTACATTTCTAGAAATGGTGCATGGTACATCAGAAAGGGGTTTCCTTAAAAGGGGCAACTCTATGACTCCAAACAGCATGTCCACCCTCAAATCAAGCCTTGGCTCTACATGAGTCACTGGAAAATAGGCACCTGTGTTTTAAGATAAAATGAAATATGTAAATGTATATATACATATTATTTTTATGATTCCCCACTTTGAGACAAACCAGAAAATATTCTTTCTGTAAAACCAAGCAAGTGAACAAGCAAGCAGACAAAGCCACAGCAACAGTCCAGGCTCTGAGGGGCATTTCTGTTGGCATTTTTTTTTTCCAAACAGAGAAGTCACTTCTACTGAAGGAGACCCTGACTGGCCCTGCATTTGTGCAGCTGTCAGGCTCAATGGCCACTATAACACAGACAACATGGTCATTTCCAACTACAACAGGTGTCCCTGATTTTTAGTCTTTCTTAAATTTCAGCAGAGACTGCAATATGATCATGAAAAAAAAAAAAAGTTGGACCAGAAGAGGAAAGATAGTCAGGGGTGCAGAGTGAATGGTGTGAGCCGGAGACTCTCTCTCGAACTGGTCAGTACACTTGTAGTGCCAGAGAGCTGTGCTTGGCAAACCCACCATTGCAAAGATTTACTGATTCTACTGTCAGCTGAGATCAGTGGCTAAATGACTTGTTTCATTTTTGTTGGGTAGGGACAGGATGGTGATCATACAAAGCTGTCCGTGCCCAGTGATAGTAGCAAAATCAGCACTGTTAGGGGTCAACAGAAATGTGCCAACTAAGTGGGCATCGACCTAAGAAGTGTAATACAGTAGCCCAAAGAAGATCCATTACATTCTTTGGTGGAAGGTGTAGCCATTCTGAAATCAGAGTGTGGATCCCTGGCGTGTAAAGCAGTTTGTGAAAGACTTAAGTATTTTATCAGGAGTCTCTAGTATCTGTAATTAAAGTATAACCTTTAGTAAACAAATGAAGAACCTGATGCCTTAAATTATAGATAAGGCATGATCCTTCAAAATGGCATCTTGTCACCTATAGAATTCTACCTGGGAAGTGGACTAGTTCTTAAAACCTTTAAAAAGCAAACGTCACCTACATCCTACCAGTGTCTGACCTCTTCAGCCCCTCTTCTTTCTGATAAGCCATTGTCTGAGCCCAGACATATTTTGTACATATTAAAATATATTTCCTTTTTATAGCACAGTTGAAATCACATCTTCTATACTCTTCTGCCACTTGCTTTATGCATCTTATTTTTAAAACTACCATAGGGTATAGTTCCATGTTGTTACTAAAGATTATTTAACTAGCTAGCTCAAGTCTTACTTTATAGAGGGAATAGGGGCATAATAGGAAAAATCCATTAAAACCATACAGAAGGATATATTAAAAAAAAAAAAAAACAAAACGCTGACAATATGGGAGAAACAAGAGAGAGTCTGAGGGGTAAGAAAGGGGCTGACATCCAGAGGATAAGTAATTTATATCAAAAGCAGGAATAGGCCTACTCTGATGAGCCTTTCCATCTTCTGTGAAATTCAAGGCTCACCTCAGGCTCAATGAGCATCTCTTTAATTTCCCAGGAAGCAATCTGTAGAATAAAACTTGTGTAATGTTGGGAAATGTCCCCTAACTTTGCCATTATCCATTACCAATCTCTGTTACTTAATAGGATCTCAACTAAGGTACTAATTATGTTGGAATCAGAGTTTTTCAAAGTCATACTTTCTGGTAGAGTGGGAGTCAAGCCATTATGAGGCCTGTTTATTCCCTTGGTTAATATTTTTCCTTTCATCCAGGACTGTACTTACTTTTTTTTTACAGGAAGCTGAATGAGCTTACCAGAATCTTCGAAACTAAAAGAGCCAACCACAGCACAGTTCTTAATGGGATAAAGAATTGTGGTCCCCAGTTTTCATCAACAGGAAGGAGTCATGGAGTTCCACAAGAGGGGCATTGGCTTTGGGGGTCAGACCATGCGCTTGGGTTCAAATCCAGAGTCTACTACATCCTAGCCATGTCATCTAGGCATGATTCGACTCTCCAAGCCTTTATTTACTCATATATAAGCTGAGGTATATTAATCCCTCCATAATATGGTTATTGGGAGAGGTAAATAAGATAATGTATGCTCTCATGGGCCAAGTCCTTATGTGCATTGCATCAGGCACTGTGCTAGATTTCCAGAAAATGACACATGCTAAGTATATGGCAGACAGTAATTAAAGACTTGTTGACTTGAACTCATTAAGCAATAGGGACACTCAAAAGGTAGACAAATAGGAGACTGTGACTGAAAGGTCTTTGTCACTGTCCTATGAGAGAGTAGATTAAGTCATTTTTTTCCACATATGCTCCCCAGAACTTCTTTTCCAGAAACAGACATAGAGGGAAGAAACAGGGAAGATACATCTTGAGACTGAACAAAAAGTTATAAAAATGATGAATACAATATGTCCACTGCAGGGTGATTATTAATGAAAAAATTCTGTTGTGAAGGGCCATAGCTTAAACTCTAGTCCTGGTCACTTCCAGGATACAGACACTGAGGGCAGTCTTGCACTACTGACATTTTGAGGGAGATAATGCTCTGTTATGGGGGGCGGGGGGAGTCCCATGCATTTTAAGGTGTTTGGCACCATCCCTGACCTCAGCGCACTAAATGCCATTGGCACTCTCCACCAAGTTGTGACAACCAGAAATGTCTCCAGACATTGCCAAATGTCCTATATTCCACAGAATAGCTCCTGGTTGAGAATCACTGCTCTAGGGCCTATTTGACCAACGAACGTAAGAAAAAATGTATTCTCAAGGAACAGACCCAGCACCCAGGCTTAACCCAAGATGAACACCTCACTTGCTGGGACACTTCTGAGTGCAGATGTTTCTGTCATCCAGGTTAGCCCTCCGATCAGCTGTATGCTTGTGCCCAAAGGGGAAAAGGACTACAAAAACTGCAAGGATCTGTTTTCATTCAAGTCTCTCAGAAACATCGAGAAATATCATCCTTCCTCGTCATCTGTCCCTCTTGCTAACTCTATTTTGACTGTTCTCCTCCCTGATGTTCCTCCAATATACTGTATTAATCGTGTCTCTTACTCTATACTTTTGATCCTTTGACATCTTGGGGCTTGCTGAATCTGGAAGGAATCCCTTCCCAGGGCTAGACAATTTCTAGAGATAGCAAACAACCTGCTGGTGGGTGGGACTTTCATATGCAAACCAACCCATCCAGAGCCCACACTACCACCCACCTCCTCTATGGGCTCTCACACTCAGGGCCACTATTTCCTGGCCTCAGTGATCCCCCAGAACCAGGTACCAGATAATTAGGGACAGCCCCTTTGCCTCAGAGACCGCTGAAATTATTCAGATTTGCCAATCCTAAACTGCATACGTTGCCTTGCCCGTTCCTTCCCACAGAAACCACAACAAAGGCTCTTGCCCATGTGTCTCCCACATTCCCTCAGCCTTCTGACTGACCGTGGTGCTTCCTCATGTGCCCCTTCCTCTTGGGACCTGTGGTTATAATAAATTATCTTTTCAATGGCAATTGCCCCCTCATCAGTTGGCCCCTCTGTACCTGTAAAGTAAAAAACAAAAAACAAAACACGTTTTAAAAGACATGCCTGGTATGCTGCCACCACAGATGGCACGTGTTGTTTCCAGCATGGGTTCACTCAAGCCCCAGACATTTCTCCAAGCACGCCGGGTGTCCTCCTTCCACAGAGCTCTTGCCCTTTTGCCCACAGAGCTGTTCCTTTTGCTGGACATGACCCTCACTTTCTTCAGAACCCCATCACCCAGACCTCATGAACTCCTCCACCCTCCTGATCTTATCTCAAGCAGGAACTGCCTCGGAGACCTTCCTTGAGCCCCAGCCAAGGTCAAATCCATCTGCCATTGTTACCATAGCAATCTACTTGTTCTTCTTAGCACTGAACGTAGCTTGCATTTGATTCCCTAAGTGATTGTTTGATTAAGGTCTGGTGTCTTCCATTTTAGATTGAAGACACCAAAAGAACAGCAGCTGTGTCTTTCTTCTCACTATCGCATCCTTGGCACAATGTCTGGAACATGGTGTGTGCTCAATGTTTGTTAATTGAATGAATAGATGAATCCCTTGGGGACTCCTAGAAATGACACGAGTCATCTTTGAAGAGGGCCTAAAGCCCAGCAAAAAAAGTTGGAAGAGTCAGAAAAATATATTTGATTACCGTTAACATGGTTTCACTGTCCCCAGGTAGCTGGATCATAACACACAACATAGTGTAAATACAATATAGCACATACACATGATGGCATATTATGCAAACATTAAAAATGATGTTTGGGGGCACCTGGGTGGCTCAGTCGATCGGGCATCGGACTTCGGCTCAGGTCATGATCTCACAGTCCGTGAGTTCAAGCCCCGTGTAGGGCTCTGTGCTGACAGCTCAGAGCCTGGAACCTGCTTTGGATTCTGTGTCTCCCTCTCTGCCCCTCCCCTGTTCATGCTCTCTCTCTGTCTCTCAAAAAATGAATAAACGTTAAAAAAATTTTTTTAAATCATGTTTGCAACCTAATGTCTCATACATAGTCATGGAAAAAAACACCATGTAGTTATTCAAATTATATTGCAGGTTTATGTTTGTTAACATGTAAAAATGATCCTGATATATATTATTCAGTTAAAACACAAAGCAGGTTGTAGAACAATTTATAAAGGTTGATAATATTTTGTTTAAAATTAGCATAGGGGCACCCAAGTGGCTCAGTCGGTTAAGCGTCCAACTTAGGCTCAGGTCATGATCTCACAGTTTGTGGGTTCAAGCCCCACGTCGGGCCCTGTGTTGACAGCTCAGAGCCTGGAGCCTGCTTTGGATTCTGTGTCTCCCTCTCTCTGCCCCTCCCCTGCTCACACTCTCTCTGTCTCTCAAAAATAAATAAACATTAAAAAAATTTTTAAGTAGCATAAAATTATAAATATGTTCTGATGATATGTCAGGCACTGTGAGAAACATTTTACATTTATATGGAATTTTTTATAACAGCCCTATAAGGAAGATACTATTATCTCTATTTTAAAGATAAAGAAAATGAGGCTTTTATAGGTAAAACTCTTGCCTATGGCTCTATATTAATATGATAACTATATTAATAACTAAGTTAATAGTTATTTTCTTGAGTTAGGACTATTTATTTCCTCTTTTTTCTAAATTTTCTGCAATGAACATGGGTTAATTTTGCAATATAACATAATTAATTTAAAAGAATACATAAATATTTTTAATGACAGAAAATGTTCTTTAAGCAACGTTCTCAGATAAGACAGTAAGATAAATTTTATATACAGTATAATTTCAATTATGTTTTCTAAAAAGCAGAAAGAATATACTGAAAGGAAAAGGGTACAAATGTTACAAACAGTTTTTTCACTTTATTTAAGCACTTTGGCATTTCCTAGATTTCTTACAATGATCTTGTTACCATTATTAAGCAATTTGCCAAAGTTGCCTACTGTATATCAATTAGCACTGAGATACTTTAATTGCTGGCTAAACCCCCAAAAAGTCTCTGAGGCAATTTGAGCTCTTACCCCACGATGTCAGGTTATGCAG
The DNA here is from genome assembly GCF_027475565.1 of Acinonyx jubatus. Taxonomy (NCBI): domain Eukaryota; kingdom Metazoa; phylum Chordata; class Mammalia; order Carnivora; family Felidae; genus Acinonyx; species Acinonyx jubatus. Next base: position 119,578,651 of record NC_069382.1, on the reverse strand, counting down.
GGGATTTAATTTGTTTTTTCTATAGCAAAACTAATTTTTATTTCAAATTTAAGAACAGAAAAAGTCTTGGGGTGCCTGGGTGGCTCAGTTGGTTAAGCGTCTGACTTTGGCTCAGGTCATGAGCTTAGAGTTCGTGGGTTCGAGCTCCACATGGGGCTCCATGCTGATAGCTCAGAGCTTGGAGCCTGCTTCCGGATTCTGTGTCTCCCTCTGCCCCTCCTCCACTTGCACTCTGTCTCTCAAAGATAAAAAAAAAAAAAAAAAGAATAGAAAAGGTCTTGATGCCAATGCATTTCACTCCCCTTTCTTCCCCAGCCCACCCCTTCCTTCACACCTGCCCACACCCCCTTCCTAGGGATTAGCCACCAGTTTTACTGCATCTCAAAATATTAGGGAAAAGAAACACGTTAATATTTCAGAAATATTATCCTTCCTCACATCGAGGTACTGAAACAATCAGACCCCAAACCAGACAAACCGGATTTACCCCTCTGAATGATTGACACATGGCCTTTTCCAGGTAGAGCTAAGTTAGTTGTAAAACCTCCGCCCTCCTGGGACTTAAAGTCAGCCAGGCAGCATGACTCCTCTTTCCTCAGGTTAAGGATTTATTGTCAAATGGAGATAGAATCCTCTTTACCTAGAAGGGTGGTCACATCAGGTCATCCTGGAGGGAACTGAGAGAGTACATTGAAGCCTAAGCTGGCAGCTGCTTTTGGCTATTAAGTAGTCTTTCTGCTCTGGAGCAGATGGTGTTGGTAGTGCCTTACAAGTCACCCTGGAAAGACACAAACACATCGGAAATCGGCTTTGACTTTCCCCATTAAATCTCTTTTGAGTTTATATATAAATATAAACATGTGTGTATATATATACATATATAGTTGTGTTTGATAAATATATGACATCTACATACCACTAGCATTTATATAATGTTTACTCTGCAGGCTCGTCTGTCAGTGTATTTTCAACGTGTACCTAAGCCAGTGCTTGGCACACACTGGGCACTCAATATCAATTTGTTATATTTGTGATAAATAAATGGTAAGTGAATTCTAAAAGGTGAATATCCACAGATAACGTGCACATAACTAAGATGAATTCAAATGTATTCTGTCCATAAAATGACACATGGGCAGTCTTAAGGGGTAAGAATGTAACTTGTTGCCTTTCCCAAAGCTCCACAGTTGGAGCAGGGATCCGTCTGGAGTAGGGAATGCTGAGTTGTGCTGTGCTCAGTGTGGAGAGGGGGTAGTTCCTTGCTTTGTCCGTGGATATACTAGGTACATACCAGAGCGGCCTTCTAGGTGGAGGCATGCCAGGGGACCCAGAGCCACTGCAGAGTCAGTCTCAAGCTCAGTGTATCTCCCAACTCAAAAGAGTCTCAGGTAGAACCACGTTCCCTAGATACCCAGAGCCAGCCAGAAGCATATACACACAAGCAGCAGGTCCTTACGGTGGCTCCAGAGTGTTAAGAGTCTTCTGAATTTGGTTTTGGGGTCAGCCAAGAATCCAATCACAAACATAGATCTTATAATGACTTTGGGAATTTGGAACTCCGTGCCTGGTGACATTCTCTGTTTCCATTATTATCGTCATGATCATTAACTTTGCAATTACATTTATTTGAACACCTACACACTAGGCACTCTGCCAAGTACTTTGTTTCTAATTGTTGTAACCTCTCTAGAAGGTATTATTATCTACATGTTACAAAAGAGAAAATGAGCCCTAGAGAGGCTAAATAACTTTCTTAAGGCTCACAGCTAGGAAAAGGCTTGCCTTCTCAGTTCAAAATCCATTAATGACTCCTCATTTCCTAAAGTCGCTGTTTGTCTCTGTATTTCAAAGAACACTGGGGGTGCCACAGAGGAGCCCCAGGAGCCATGTCAACGGCAAGATCATGTGGCAGGTTCCAGGGTTCCTCCCTGCAGTGCATATTTTGATAATTCTCTGATTTCATCTATTTTCAATACCAGTCATCCGTGTAAGATTTAATTTGATTTCTTGAGGGCTCTGCTGACATTTGAAAAAAATAACAGAAAGAAAGGAAGGGATTGAAGTAGGGAAAGAGGGATAAAAGGATAAAAAAGCCATTGACCTAAAGAAGAAAATCTAAACTTCTTAATTTTGGCATTTCTGGACTTGCAGAAACTGAGACATCATTTCTCCTGTGACAGCAATCCCTGTTCTTGAACACTTCTTCTCCCATCATACTGACCAAATGTTGTTTCTGGAACTCTCCTCTTGTCTATTTGCATCTGTGTCTCTCTTCTTCAGTCTCCCAAGCTTCTGCTGTTTCTTTCTGCCCTCCATTTCCAGCTGCCCCACAGCTTCTGTCCCCTGAAGACTTCACTACTCCCCCTGCCTGGAAGTTATTCAAAAGGGCAGAGGGGTGGGAGGTGGGAGGTGGGGGTGGGGAGAAGGTGCCACTGGCATCTGGTGGGTAAGGCCAAAGATGCTGCTAAACATTCTATAATTCACAGGACAAGCTCAAATTGTCAGTGGTGCCAAGGGAGGGAAACCCTCCAACAAGACACAGAAACTAAATAACAAAAACGGAAAAGAAAAAAGTAAAACCATCTTACTCTCAATGTGATTATTAACGTAGAAATTCCTAAAGAATCTATAAAACACTATGAGGACTAGTAAGGAATTTATAAAGGTCATAGTATATAAGGTCAATATACCAAAAAGTTAATTTTATTTGTATGTACTTGCAGAAAACACTTAGAAAGTATTTTTAAACATAGCGACAAATACATAAAATATTTCAGAATAAATGTAATAAAAGATGCACAAGGGATGTGTGGCTGGCATAGTCGGTTAAGCATCTGACTCTGGATTTCGGCTCAGGTCATGATCACATGGTTTGTGGGATGGAGCTCTGTGCTGAGGATTCTTTCTCTCTCTCTCTTTCTCTCTGTCTCTCTTCCCCTCTCTCTGCCCATCCCCTGCTCTCTCTCTCTCAAAAAATAAATAAATAAATAAATAAATAAATAAATAAATAAATAAACAAACATTTTTTAAGAAGACATGCAAGACCTCTACACTGAAAACTATAAACATTGCTGAAAGAGATAAAAAAAAATCTAAATAAATGGAGAGATTTCGAATTTTCATGGCACAATATTGTTAAGATAGCAATTCACCCTAAATTAATCTACACATTAAATGTAATCACAGTTAAAACATTAAGACTTTTTTGTAGAAATTGACCCTACTATGAATCCAACATGATTCCACAAACATTTGGAGGACCCGCGAATTTTTAAGGTGATTTTAAGACCTATTTTAAAGCTACACTAATCAAGATAATGTGGAATTATCAGAAGTATAGACAAATACATTGATGGAACAGATTAGAAAGTTGGGAAATAGACTCATACATACAGAACTTTTCTACAAAGGTTTCAAGATAATTCAGTAGGAAAGAAAAGTCCTTTAAACAAATGGAACTAGAAAAACTATAATAAATATATGGGGAAAAAATGAACCTCAACCTATACCTCAAGCTTTACATAAAAATTAATTCAAGATGGGTCATAAACTTAAATGTAAAATCTAAAACCATAAAGCTTCTAGAAGGAAATGTAAGAGATGTTTTGAAATTTGGAAGGCAGAGATTTATTAGAGATAATCCAAAAAGCATTAATTATATAAGAAAAACAGATGAAGTTGAATTTCATCAAATTGAAAACTTCTACTCATTTGAAGACACTGCTAACAAAATAAACAAACCATAGACTAGGAGAAAATACTCATATATACATCTGACAAAGACTTATATCCAGACTATATATACTAAAAAGAAACAAAGCAACCCAATTAAAAAATGGGCAAAGTATTTGAATTGACAATTCACATCCCAAAATGAGCATTAATCCATAGGGGAAATCAGCACACATAAAAATGACTGTTTATACTCCTTACTTTCTTCCTGCTTGTGGAAGTCTCACAACTTCACTATCAAAAGAAGATGGGCTAGCCTACTTACAAGTCTAAGATATGAATCCTCTAGGCTTAGATGTTGTTGTTCCAAGTGAAGAGAAAGACAAATTTGAAAATTCTATTCTCATGCAGTAGTCTTGACCTCTGGTAAACTATGATGATTAAGCACAAATATGTATCTCTACACCTTTCCTTCCAAATTCATTAAAACAACAATGAAAGGATAAACATGTTCTAAAACCACAATAAAAGAAAAGAGAATAGATGACAGGAGATGAAGAAAGTCAACAAATTCTTGGCAGCTAAAAAAGATGGTGGATGGGTGGTAACTGGCTTAGGCAGAGTAGAGAAAGCTGAAATGTTAAGTGTCTAAGACACACAGGGAGATTCTGGAAAGAAGCAAACCATTTCATTTAGCAGAACCATGGATAGTCTCAGGAATTGTATTCAACCAGTTACTTTGGAAGGTGAAACAGAAATGAGAAAAGAAATAGGAAAAGTTATGGATAAGGAGCTTGTCACCTCCCAGGTAGCCCCCACGTTCCTTCAGAGCCTGGTGAGTACTGCTGTTCACCCTAGCAAGGGCTGGGATGGGTATTCTCCAGAGAAGTTGCATCAGAGTTTATGGGCTCAACTAGATCAGGTACTGCTTGGATAGAAGATATTGTAGATGATACCTGCATTAAAATCAACCAGGACATAAATTTAAGGAGTGTTAAAAGACAGAAGATTGTATTATTTTAAAGTTTAACTCCCTTTTGTATTTCTTTTTACTGAATATAACCTTTGAATTACTGTGCACCAGGCATTATTTATGGCCAATGATACAATTCAATTTCAAGCTTTTAAGCAAAATTTGGAATCTTAGAAAATTTGTATGTACAAAGAGGCAGTTTCCAAATACTTAAAGACTTTTTCATTAGATAAGTGATACAATAACCAAGTATTTATTTAATACTGTATAACAAGAAAGTGCCAATATTTGGAAGATCTGCAAATGTCTGTGAACCAATCTTTTCCCAATGACCAATGCACCATGTTATAAAATTATGAATGGGTAAAAGATCCACTTAAAAATCCAAGATAGAAAATTCTATTGTAATGTAACAGAATAAGAAGACTTCGTTGATAGAATTTCAGTTTCCACATTGCAGCTAATATTTAGAAAACTGCAACTATATCAAGATATAGTATAATATCACAATTATATGAAAATGCTATTAAAGTACTTTTTCCTTTCCAGCTACTATTTTTGTCAGACCAGACTTCGTTCGTGTACTTGAAACAAAACAACATAAAGCAATTGTTTGAATGAAGAAGCAGATATGAAAATCTAACTATCTCCTAGTAAGCCAGACATTTAAAAATTTTTCCAAAAGTAAAAAACAATGCCACTTTTTTTTTGTTTGGAAAACAATTATTTTTTCATTTAGTAAGTTATTTGTGTGTTTATTATTGTTGTAAATAAATTAATGAAATATTTCAAAATTTCTCAGTTTAGATTTTTCATACTACATAAAACATATCAATAAATAGAACCCACAAAATCAAAAGCTCTTTGAGGTCCTCAATAATTTTGAAGATACAAGGGATCCTGAAACCAAAAAGTTTGAGAAATGCTTCTCTAGGAAATCTCTTATATATCTTAGAAGTGATCTACGTATTAATTGTGTACCAGTAACAGGATGCAATGAGGAAAGTACGGCATGAATTCAAGGATATATACATCTTAGCATATATAGATAGAATTATAGGTATATTCTAATTATATATACTATATATTTAATTATATACTATATAGTCTGAATAAATAGGATTATTAATCAATTATCAATAAATAGAATTATTCAGGGCCACAGACAGGGAGAGAGTCCCAAGCATGCTCTGTGCTGTCAGCTCGATCCCACAAAATGTGAGACCATGACCTGAGCTGAAACCAAGAGTCAGACGCTCAAGTGACTGAGCCACCCAGGCGCTCCAACAGGTAATTGATAATTTTTAAAACACCCTATGGAGGCCAGATTCATGTGTTTTGTGGGCAAGAAAACCACTTTTAAAATAGAGACTGTGGGCTTTTCCCAATATTAATCTTAGGGGTAATTGATACTTTAGATTTGTCAGTTACTAAGTCTTCTTTTCCCTTAGTGGAAACCATATCTGCTGCATTTATAGTCAGTGTAAAATAGTTTTGCTGTTGTAAAACGGGCATAGGATTCCAGAAAGGGACACCTCAGAGTTTCCTCAGAGGTGAGTCACCCAGCAGAACCTGGAGCCATGAGTGGAACTGTCTATATGAGTTTTATTACTCATTAAAACCTTCTCTGTTCCAAAGATGAGCTAAGAACTTAGTGGGAGACCCAGATGAGAGTGGATACTTTTCAAAAGAAGAGACAGAGATTCTGTTTCTCATGGTTAGAAGTAACTGGTAGAGAATTGAAATGGGGATAGGTGGCGTGTGTCATCAAACACAGATAAATAATGAGATTAGGATCCAATGCTAACTAAGCTTATGTTGAGGTTCAAATGAACCTTAGCATCTCACTAGGTAGTGAATATGTATCGAAAACTTCATAAAAGTTGGAGATAAATGGGTGATGGCTTAAGGCTGGATATCTAGGGCCCCAATGTCATAGAGCCCTTCCTGAAAGGGGCTGATAAAATACTGATGGCCTAAGACGGAAAACCTGAGGATACACAGACACGCTGAGAAATGTCTTCCTCCCCAGGGACCAGTGATAAGGACAGCACTAAGAACACAGTGACCAGGCAGCCCAGGACCCAGCCTTGGAGATGACATTTTGAATCTACTTTTGGTGAGGCTGTTACCATATTTTTAACCGTGCTAATCCAAGTCTTTTTAATTTAGTCTAGCATACACAGAGTGGGATCAATAACAAGGAAGGGTATCTAGGGTAGGGTATCTAGTTAAGATATATGTGATTAGGTTTAGGAAAATTAGATGAAATCTATGAAATCTATGAAATCTATGAAATCTATGCTTTCTGTGTGAGCCAATTCTATGATGGAGTCAAAGACTAACCCTGCCTCAGGCAAACTAAGAGATGAAGTCATTTTCCTAACCTGGTGACAGTGAGGATGGGGTGAAGGGTGCAACATGGGGATAAAGATGCTGTGTGTGGATGTCAAGGGCCATCCTAGCTCAGGATGCTAGAAAAAGACAGTGGTACAGCAAAATGAAAGGTGAAATACAGGAGGGAAAGCATTAGGACAGCTTGAGAATTTTTAACCTCATCCAATCGGGAACTTTCTCTTGTAGATGTGTTACTCTGCTTGATATGGTCCTTCAGCAGCCGGAAGGCAGTTAAAGCTCTCAGAGGTTATCAGTGGATACTTTTACCATCACTGAGCAACAATACAGGAAATTTATTTAAGTGACTGCTTTGTGAACACAGCAGCAGTCCACAATGCTTTGCTTCTTAACCCCACAGCAAGGCTCAGTAAAGATGCTCAGTGTGAATACAATTTATCACAGAAATCTTGAAACACTACATGTCTTGTACAGAATGGGAACAGCAAGCCCTTCTTAACTGCCCAGACCTGCTAGGGCCTCTTCTCAGCCCTTGATCCTGAAGAAATCATTTCTCCTGGGCTAGTTTTCTGAGCTCAATCTCTGGATTTTGACTCTTGAGAATGAAACTCCCTTTTTCCCAACTTCCAGTCATTCCCTACCCCCTTTCTTATTTTCTACCCCTACACAGCACCTTTCCAACACACACATGCTCTTTACTTGCCCCATGCTTCTGGTTGAGTGTTTGATCCAACTTGATTTTCGTAGCAGACTGCCTCAGCCCAGTCTTTTCCTAGACCTGCTTTATCTGGGTCAGTCTTGAATAAACTCGCAATGCCAGTCGCTTTCAGAAATGAGTTGCTGATGACTGTTGTTTGTATTTACTATATGCCCTAGCATGTATATTCAGCACCACAGAAAGACATGAAGGGGATGTCTACCCCACACTGGATCGTCTTATGCCTGGTCACAGAGGATCTCTAGGCTGATGAAATTGCTTTCCTTCAAGTTCAAGTAGAACTTGGAATAAGCAAATTGCATCCAAGAAATATGAATTTGTAACGAGACTGTCAGTTATCTCACTGTGAGAAACACTACTGGCTGGAACATTATATTTCCCACTAGAACAGCAATCTGAAAAAATGATCAATGATGTGTTTAGTGTATACAGCCCGAATTTGGCTTGTAAGGGATATTCTGTGAGATTTAGACAAAACCTAGTGGCTTTTCTTGCTTCTAGTACTCTTTTTAGTAATCTGGATGAGGCCAAATGCTACAAACTAGCAGTTCTTACCTCCATAGACTACGGAGATCAGATCTTAAAAGGACTGCTTTCCAGCCTAGTGATTTTCTCTTTGAGTCTAGCGATCTTTGTTATTGAAATTATGTCTCTCTGAGCATTTTATCTCTCAGTATATCTACCGTAAAGTAATTTGGGGGTTTAGACATAACAATTTTGCTTTGGAAATCAGACTATCTATATAAGATACATAATCCTGCAATGCCTAAAAAGTAGATGGGGCTCAGTAAATATGAAAAATGAATGATAAATACATGAGTATAAGTAATTCAAAATTAACTAAAAACCTTTGAAGAACTTCATGAAAAAAATGGACTCAAAAGTGGCCATTCCTTGTTTCAAATTCTCTTGAGAAGAAATTGGTTTTATAGAACTAGTAGCGAATAACAATTTATAAATCATTCACTGAAATGCTTCACGTGCAATGGACCACTCATGAAGGTGGGAGAATACCGTATCATTCACTTGGAATCTAAATTTGCAAGACTTTCTGTTCAGGAAAGCCCAGTAGTAACAACACGGCAGGAATAAAAACCTGCCAATGCAAATCGAGCACATACTCAAAGCTTCTCTTTCCTCCAGTTATAAAAGGGGGAAAGAGCTCTTGGGAAGAAGAAAAGTAAAGAAGAATATGTAGGGTGGTTTGCCATGCGCGCTTCACACATTCAAGTATATCGGCTCAGTAAGGACCAAATGTCATTCTCAGACATAACCCTCAGCCAGTTTTGTTCATGTACACTCTGCCTGAAGCCATAATCAGACTCTCTTGGAATGAATGAATAATCTTTTATACAGCAGTTATCATGCTTTGTACCACGTGATGGTGTTACCGCGAGCACAGCTAATTGGCTAAGGGCAGGTTTTTGAGCCAAAGGCAGTCATTTATCATCTGGCCAGCAGCTTATGAGTTGGTTGTATCCATAACAATGCATAGTAAGGATGTTCCCTGGGCACCCAATGCATACTGCAGTCAGATGCTGTCTCTCTCCAGGGAGTTTAACTCAAAGACAGACATAGCTGGTGGAAAATAAGAGGACCTGACGGGCACAGAAATAAGGCAGTAAATGGAAGCCTGTGACTGCAAGGGTACAGAGGCGGTTTTCACTGGTAGCAGGAAGTGAAAGCAGTGGAGCCAAAGTGCTGAGTCACCAAAATGGTGGAACACTGGCGTAGAGAGTGAATGATATGTCCTGTCAATGGAATGTGAAGATAAAAGCTAATCAAATGAGAGCAAGAAAGGGGCACCTGGGTGGCTCAGTCTGTTAAGTGTCTGACTTCAGCTCAGGTCATGATCTCACGGTTTGTGGGTTCAAGCCCCACATTGGGCTCTGTGCTGACAGCTCAGAGCCTGGACCCTGCTTTGGATTCTGTGTCTCCCTCTTGCTCTGCTCCTCTTCCACTCATGCTCTCTCTCTCTCTCTCTCTCTCTCTCTCTCTCTCTCTCTCAAAAATAAGTAAACATTAAAAAATTTTAAAAAAATGAGAGCAAGAAAGACTATCTATTCTGATACTGTTATAGCAAGGGAGCCTGCCACTGTCACTTGCATTTTGACAGAGACTCAAAGGTAGGCAGAGGATTGGGTAAACTTTATAGTAGAAGAAGGAGAAGACATCTGGTGTGCCCTAACTAAGGCTGTTGGCAAGGGGAAACTGTAGGTGGGCTAACTAGAAGCAGGACATCCTGAGTGATTGGTTAGGGGGGCATATTTGGCTTTCTCTGATTGGTCCTAAGTTGGAAGCAGGGGCAGCAATTAGGGCAACCATCAGTTATTAATCAAGTCCTGGACATTTGGGGCTGATTGTTTCAGAAGTTATCGTTTAGCTTCCTGGGTTGCCACCAGAAATAGCGACCTGGCGTCCTGCAAGTGGGACATGGCAGGTTGTTCATTGCAGACAAGGGGCTGGCTTCCTGGGCAGGTTGCTGCAGATTGCGGGTCAAAGGTCTGCTTATATATATGGTCTAGCCATTGCCCATTGGTATGTTCAGTCTCTACAGAGTCTGGCTGTTGTGTCTGAGCTGGGAATCCAGTTCTCCATAGGGCCTGACTCTGCACTTGTTGAGATTGTTTCCTATATTTTCTGCTTTAAAACTGTTTCTGTTTTTGGGGTGCTTGGGTGGCTCAGTCAGTTAAGTGTCCAACTCCAGCTCAGGTCATGATCTCACAGTTCATGAGTTTAAGCCCCAAGTCAGGCTCTGTACTGACAGCTCAGAGACTAGACCCTGCTTCAGATTCTGTGTTTCTCTTTCTCTCTGCTCCTCTCCTGCTCGCACTCTGTCTCTTTCTCAAAAATAATAAATAAAACATAAAAAAAATTTTTAAAAATTGCTTCTGTTTGTTTTTAAAACTGGGATTCTCTGAGGTTTAACACAAAACTCTCATATCCTGGGAAGGCCCTCAGTTCCAGGGCAAATCGGGATGGTCGATTGCCCTACCTATTAATATCCTTTTAATAGCCCTAATTAACTGAGTGAACAAACAAAGCATCAATGGCTTTTAACATCTCATCCTGTTCAGTGTTCTCTATCCCTTGAAATATAAAACAGCCTAACTAACACAAGGCAAAATGACATCCTCAGTTTTAATAAGCGGAGTAGTGAAAATACATTTGTTTCCTGTCATTTGCATATGAGTGCAATAGAGCGCTGCATTGGGAATCAGGCGGCCTGTCTTTGCTGCCAGCCAGCTCTGTGACCTTGCATAAATTGCAGAAAAGCATAATGGTAATGTGTGCACTTTCTGGAGACAGTGTATGGACTTGGTTTTAACAACTCATTCTCTATAGCTGTGGGAACGTCGCTTTATTTGGAACCCAAAGTTTTCTCATTTGTAAATAGCAATTCCAGTAATCTAGCTTTGGGGATCATTGTATATGAAAGAAGTATATGAAATAATGTATGTAAAACAGTTATCCCATTGCCTGGCATGTAAAATACCTCAATAAATTTATACATTTAGCAAATATATTTTTCTTGCTAAGACCTCCTGTCATGGGCTGAGTCGTGCCCTGCAAACTCCACCAATGCCTTTCCCACACCCCCCCCACCCCCACCAATTCATATGCTGAAGTCCTGATACTCCATACCTCAGAATAAGACTGTATTTGAAAATAGGGTCTTTGAAGGGGCGATTAAGTTAAAATGAGGGCATGGGATGGGGCCTCATTCAGTATGACCAGTGTCCTTGTGAGTAGAGATCAGGACACATGCAAGTACAGATGAAAGATGAGGTGAAGACACAGGAGGAAGGTGGCCATCTACAAGCCAAGAAAAGAGGCCTCAGAAGACACCAGCCCAGCCCACACCTTGATCCCGGCCTTCTAGCCTCCAGGATCATGGGCAGATTCCTGTGGTTTAAGCACCCTGGTCTGGGTACAGTTGTGAATCTTCAGGTGCTTCTGAGCCCTAGCGCACTAATGACCACACAGTGGGGACCCTCACCCAGGAATCTGCTGCAGGGCCAAGGGAGGCCGTTGTCTTGAATCTGGCATCGTGACAGCTTAGCTTTTGATGAAGTACCCAATTAAGGGAGGGCAGGATATTTCAGTGACTGCAGTTAAAAGGTCAAGGCTGCAACTTCAAGCCATTATGCTTTGAGTTCCTTTTTGCTCTTAATCTGTTTGATAATAGGCATGGGTTATCTGCAAATGCCTGACTGGCTTTGAGAGAAACTAAAGTTGTCTCATTTCCTACATCCCAGAAGAGACTGTGAGCTACTCTCACTGGAGAACCAACTATCAGCATGGTTTGGGCATAAATTTTCTCCAAGAAGACAGGAACAGTGCAAGGGTGAAACAAATAATGAAATGAAATGAAATGAAATGAAATGAAATGAAATGAAATGAAATGAAAGAGGCAATCTTGCCATGCTGAGTGGGGACCACAAAGTAACACCACAGCAAATATGCTGTAAAAATAGTAAGCATATCCTCTCAAGAAAACAACATGATAATTTCCGATCCTTTCATGTAGAACATGCAAAAGAGCTTTGAAGGAAACACACACACACACACACACACACACACACACAATACCTGAGATATCCAAGCTAATAGAGGTTTAAAAAAAAAAAAACAGCAGCATGCAGTATCTAACAAGGAAGAAAATATCTAGGGTATAGAGTGCCAAAGTCCCTCATCAATGTCATCATTTGAAGCCCTGGTTTGGTCAGTCATCTGCAACCAGCCCACATGCTTTGATTGACTGAAATTTGGATATTTGGGTTTCCTGTATCATCAACCTCCACGTGACTTCTGAACTCAATTGTCTTCTGCCCCCTTGATGTCATCTGGGGAAAAGGACAGAGTGAAGGTTGGAGGGGGCACGAACTGCTTCTCAGACTGTCAGAGAAGCGGCTGTTTCCTCTGAACAGGGACTGAATTTCAAGAATTTTGTCGCAATGCTTTTTACCTCTTCTCCATCTTTGCAAATTTGGATTCTATAAACATCTGTATGTATTTTTGCATCACTGTGAAAAATAGCTACAACTTTGATTTAATTTTAAAGTATCTTTTTGAATATTTTGAAACCATTTAGATGGTACTATGATCTGAGAATCCTTAGTTTGGAGGATGCATTGTTGTCCAAGGAGCCAAATGGCACCTTCCAACCAACAATTTTAAAATTATGAGAAGCTTGCTGGTGGCTCTGAACTCTCACCTTTGCTTTCTATCAAATGAAAAGGATGGTCAGAAGAAAAGAGACATTATTTCTTTAGTCTTTGCAAAGTTTGCTCAGTCTATAAAATCTCTACTAGACTTTTTCCCGTTTCCAAGGACTGTGGCTCTGAAGTGCTTACTGACTATAACTTAAACAGGTTTCATAACTTTCTGCAAAGGCATGGTTTTAATTCAATTTCAAACTTCTACCCTCTTAAATGATGACTTCTCTCATGCTTGCTTAATTTTTTTCTTGCCTTGTGCCACTGTAATTATTTTAATATAAATCAAATGCAAGAGGATAGAATTTTCAACCATAACCTTCTACTCGATAAAGTCCTACTCTACACGGAACTCAACTCAGATCCCTCTAACAACCTTTAAGAATCTTCTCCAGATGGATACATCCAGTCCTACCCTTCCTAAGCGTCCTACAGCGTCATGTATGCCCATCTAGAATATCACCACATCAGAAATGTCCTTCAACACTGGATTTTACACTCCTTGAGGAGAGAAGCAGTACATGATTTTTCTGTGTTCCCGGGCCTGTATATACAATCCCCGGAATATAGTCAATGCTCCACTAATCCTTGTTGAATTGACTCATTAAGGCTCTATTGAGATCAAAGACACCATCAGATACCTCTGTTTTATGAAAACTCGCTCATGATCAAGGTACTAAAAAATAAAGACTATCCCAAGATGATGTTTATACATGATATTCCATCTTTGGGACGATTTTCCATAAGGTTACCAAAACAGTCTCACATCTGTAACATGATTCTTTTCAGGGCCATTGTCTTTGGAATTCATAAAAAAAATACTACTGAGGAAAGAGCCAATGTCAATATCCTTGCTACTCTGAGAGCTACAATGAATATAAAGATGGCTAGAGCAATTTTAGGACCTTCTGAGTTCTATCCTTTTTTCTCAATATATTTCGTCAAGAAGGGTGAGAATCGAAAAGAATCAAATCAATCTTTGCTTTACATGCTTACTTCTGTGACCATGAAATTTCCTCAGGGGTGTTTGCTTAGTATTATAGATAGATAGATAGATAGATAGATAGATATAGATATAGATACATGAGTGACACCTGAAAGGGGCTTAGCATTTTAGGATTTGATGTTTTAAGGCCTCATTCAACAAATACATACAATTTACTATTTGCCAGGCACAGTGCTAGATGCTGGGATTGTAGCAATCACTGCTGGTTCCTACCCCAATCCAATTCCTGCCCACCCCCACCCCCACCCCCAAATTCCTTATTAATTTTGATCAAGATGAGAATATACCTGGCTAAAAATCTCAAGCTCCCCAGACTGTCAGAATTGGGTGTGGCAAAGCAACACCGTTGCAGATAAGAAGATATAAACCAAGGGCTTCCAGGAAATCATTCTTATAAATTTAAACCATTCTGGGGACAGCTCTCTGTTACTTGCTGCTGAGTAAATTTCTCGCAACGCAGCAAGGCAAACCCAAGGACTGTTGTGGTGTGGCACTTATCCGCCAGAGGAATGATAGGGCTTAAATGTTCACGTCTCATATCCTGAGGCTTTTATTTCTAGACCAATCTGAAATTGTCTCAGTGGGTGGATGAATGAAAAGAATTGAGGAAACACACCTTCCCCTGTTTTAGGGAAGGAAGTGGATTACAGGCCCATATTATTACCACTAGGCCTAAGATACAGTGTGGGTGTTTGTTGTAAGGCAGCATCATGCTAATGAATCCAGCTGGAGTTTGTATTCTGGGGATGGGTGAAGCAATAAAGCTGTAAGCGAAGGATCTGTTCCCACAGTGCTATGCAACACCTCTGGGCAACAATCTGGCCCTTCCAAGGGAGGCAACATGATCATTATAGGAAGACTCGGAGGCATTCTCTATTCTTCTAAATCCAGATTTCCCTACCGACACTGCCGCTTAATGCCCTTGAAGAGAAGGCAGTCCAGGACAAGAGTTTCCTTATTAGCAAACAAATTATGACTAGAAGCCAAAAACAACCAGCAGAGGAGTATCTGGTTTGGGGAGAGGAGGCGATGCTAAATGAATTTAAATAGAGATATATTATTGCATTTCCTGCCTCTCTTTTGAGGTCACCTCAGTCCTTAGATCATCTTTTGTAATAATCATTCACCTCTGACTGGAAAAGCAAAGTCACTCCCACTGGCCATGGGTAAATATAGTAAGACACTTGCAAAGCAATGCCTTTGAGGAGCCAGCATCCTCTATAGGGAGCAACCTCATCTCAATAACAAAGAGATAGTGAGGGACCTCCAGCTGGCCTGCTGGGTGTTCTTGGACTCAAACAGCTGCTTCCGGATGTGTCATTCCCACCTTTCACTGCCTTTCGGCGGAAATATTTACTGGCTCACGCATGGAATAGAAAAATCTTTCCAATTAAGCAAGTTGGTATAAAAAAGGCCCAAGGTGAGAGTTGGCGAAGTTTCCTGGAGGGACCCACTTCATGTGGCAACCTGAGTCCCAGCGGAGAGCCAAGGGGGTTCCGGGCATGTCAGATGCCTTTGGTCACAGATCTGGGACCGGGTGCCGAGGACGACGTCCTTCTCATTTTTTTCCTTTATTATCTCATTGCTGCTGTTGAAGCTTTTAGTTTTTCCAAGGCATAATCACAAATGCCCTGCTCCCCTGACAGCTGTGTGTGTGTGTGTGCGTGTGTGTGTGTGCACGCGTGTGTGCGAAAATGCCCATAGGTTTGTAGAGAAGGAAAAATGGGTGGGAAGAAAGAGCCTCCTGCCCCCTGGAGACTGAGGTATTTGCAATTACTCAAGACATTTGTAAATAACTATACTTACAGTACTGTCTGAATATTTAAAATATAACAAACATGGATAAGAAGGGAGTGGACTAAAATAAAGAGGTGAGTCTTAGGAAGGGGCCTTGCTGCGTGGTTTAAAGAGCAAGGTTTTTTTTTTTCTCCCTCTATCACCTGCCTACCAGGTCCCGGCCAGCTTGTCTTGCCAAGGCCAGTGACTCAGCAGAGCATGCCTCCACAGCTACTGAATGACACCCTCGGAACAGTTACTGTGGGTCTCTATACTCAGGAGCAGCATAGAGACTGATGAGGCATTGTATCTTTGCTCGTGCCGTTTTCATCTCACAATGCATGCCCACCACTGTGTACATTTTCTGCACGTCTCTACATTGCCTCAGTGCTGTAAGTAATGCAGTAAGGGGCCACGAGAGAGGCCTCCTGCAGTCTCTCCAGGCTCCAGCTTGCGATTTTCTTATCTGACTCTGCATTTGGAACAGCTGGATGGCTCCAGCCCTTGCCAAATGTTGCTTGGAGCTGGGCACTGGGGGTATCTTGCTTTGTGACATGATTAAGTGAAAGCATACGCTTTCTCTTTCGTTGACTTTCTCTGTGCCCGGAGCTGAAATCAATCCAATCAGTAAAATCCTGATGCAGCAAATGGTAAACCTCAAGGCTTACTACTGTTACTGAAAAAGGGTCAAACACAGCTCCCTTGACACAGCTGGGGGGGGGGGGTGCCTTTACCTGGAGACCATGAATTTCCCTCTGTTGAAGAGCATGAAATTGCCATTAGATGGAGCTCAATGAAAGAAAAAATAGAGGATGGGCTTTTTCTGGGTTAGAAAGAGGTTTTTCCTGGGAAATCTGGAACTGTTAAAGGGACAAGTTTCATTCTGGTATGTGATTTTACAGAGGAAAACTCCATATAAACTCAGCAGATGTCTCTCTGACATTAATGTTACCAGTGCAAACCCATATGCCTAACCATCAGAGAGGAAACTGGCAAGTGGGAAATATGGGGACCGAGGAAATGACACCAAAATAAAAAAGAATAGGGGTGCCTTGGAGGCTCAGCCAGTTAAGTGTCTGACTTCCACTCAGGTCGTGATCTCTCAGTTCGTAGGTTTGAGCCCCACATAGGGCTCTCTGCTGTCAGCATGGAGCCTACTTCAGATCCTCTGTCTCCCTCTCTCCGTGTGCATTCTCTCTCTCTCTCTCTCTCTCAAAAATAAATGAACATTTTTAAAAAATTTTAAAGAATAATCTAGTTTATGTCATGTGGGAGGTAAATTATACCAGCAAAGTCAGATTTCCTTATAATTTGTATAATGAGCTCTTTTCTAGCTTGTTTCCATCTCTCTGCTCCTCAGTCATCCAGGCCACCAGGAGACTTTCTGGCATTCATACATGGAACAAGCTAGATTCAAAGAGATGGATGGGCTGGGAAGAGAAAGGCAACTCAGAGTGTATGGTGAGAAGGAAGTTTCCAGTCTGGCTTTGTGTGAGGGTTTGCAGGACGGAGTCAACTACTACGGCCAGGCACGATTGTTCTTTGCTTTATGGGGAGGGTCAACTCAGAATGTGTGCGATCCTGTGTAATAGGGAAAATGCATGTGTCATGGGAAAAACATAACCCTTCTGAGTATCACAGAAGAAAAAAGAGTGTAGTTTTTTGTTAATACCCAGCTAGTAATATTACTTAACTGTATCATAATTATGGATATTCCATTGAGTGACATTGGAAATTTGCAAAGGATGTTTCATTTCAGAGCTTCCGCACGCTGAAGTTTCAAACTACCATAGAGTTCACACGTCAAGAGAAAGAAAATAAAAATTAATCATTTCTCTGAGTTTCTTCATACCCACATGAAACCACAGTACGAGATTTTTATGCTATAAGCAGTGAAGAAATTATGGATTTAAAAGGTGAATTTGATTCTATGAACTGATCTGTACCAATAGATTTTTAAAAGGAGTCATTTTCCTTCTGTTTTCTTTTTTTATATATAAATTCTTTTTAACGTTTGTTTATATTTGAGAGAGAGAGACAGAGTGCAAGAGGGGGAGGGGCAGAGAGAGAGGGAGACCCAGAATCTGAAGCAGGCTCCAGGCTCTGAGCTGTCAGCACAGAGCCTGACATAGGGCTGGAACCCAGGGACCAGACTGCGAGATCATGACCTGAACCAAAGTTGGACGCTCAACAGACTGAGCCACCCAGGCAGACCTCCTTCTGTTTTCTAATTGTACCTATGCAATTCTTCCATCAATGTACAGATTGTCCATTTGTCCTTTCCCTTCCGCCCTATACACATCACTTGACATGTCAGAAGAGATGTGCCTTTAAAGTATTTGTTTGAAAATCAAAATATATTTTAAGCTTTTTTTAAACTGATGGTTGCCAGAGGGGAGAGGGGATGGGTGAAATAGATAAAGGGGATTAAGAGGTACAAACTTCCAGTTATAAAATAAATAAGACACAAAGATGAAAAGTAGAGCATATGGAATATAGCCAATAAGATTATAATAACGTTGTGTGGTGACAGATGGTGACTATACTTATCACGGTGAGCACTGAGTAATGTATAGAATTGTTGAATCACTATGTTGTACACCTGAAACTAATATAACATTGAATGTAATTACACTTCAATTGAAAATATGTTTTAATCTCACTGAAAGAGTCTTTATTACATTATTATGGATAATTTCAGACAAAACATCTTTTAGAGAATGAATAATTAAACTGTTGTAAATCATTCTACATAGATAGGAGTTCACATACTAAATATGCATAGTACAAAATACTCCATACAAAGTAGTACATTGTGGTATCCTTTGTGTAGGTGGCAGGTGCTCTCAGTTGGGTCAGCTAGTTAGTGCTTTCTGAAAAGACATCCCCGAGGTCCTTAAAGATGTCAAAGATCTGAGCTCCTTCACTAGAACTCAAATGATGCTCTCCCCCACGCCTCCACTTACATCCTAATTTTCACCCTAAACACAACTATCCACCTGGTCTTGAGTCTGTTCACACCCGAAAACAAAGGTGGCAACGTATAGGAAACAGTAGACTTGTTACCGAGTCTCCAGGAAGATATTTTCTCCCAAAGAATAAGGGAAGAAATCTCCAGGGGCAGGAAGGCAAGACGGAAGAAGAGGAAGAGGAGAACATCGCTTAATTAAACAGTGCCAAGCCATTAGTCTATGCTTCAAAGCTAATTTCATCAATGAGTGCCTGTGTGGAATGTTAATTTGGATTTCTATTCTTGCATTTACCCCCTTTAACAAGAAAAAAAATGTAGATTCCCAGGACTCAGTGACTGATTGGGGAATGAGAAAAGGAAAGGATCAAGGAGGGTGTGGCGTTCCTGATTGGCAACATCAGTAGATGATGGTGTTGTTCACTGAGATCAGGGTGGACACTTCTACAAGTTTAGTGCTAGGTTGATAAATGTAGAACATGTCTATCTGTATTCGGTAAAAGACAGTGTTGTAAAGAATGAAGGTACTATTGCATTATATTTATATAATATTTTATAGTTCTCAAAGTTTTTTTCAAAAACACTATCTCTTTTGATATAACAGCCCAATGAAATATGTAGGTTAGTTATCAATAGCCTTGTTTCAGAGATAAGAAATCTGAGGCCCCAAATGCTTAAATGACTGTCCAAAGATCACTGAGGAAAGAAGTAGCAAGGTGGGGCTTGAACTTCGGTCTTCTGTTTCTGAATCTTTAGACCACTGAGTTTAGGGGCTCCTGGGAGACTCAATCGGTTGAGCCTCTGACTCTTGATTTCTGCTCAGGTCATGATCCCAGGGTCATGGCTTCGAGCCCCTCAATGAACCCCATGTAGGGCTCCATACTGAGCATGGAGCCTGCTTAAGATTCTCTCTCTCTCTCTCTCTCTCTCTCTCTCTCTCTCTGCTCCTGTGCTCACTCTAGAATAATAAATAAATAAATAAATAAATAAATAAATAAAAATAAAAAATAGACCCCTGAGTTTAGTATTTAACTATTCTTTGTAACTTCAAAATTTGTAAGTTAAGTCATTGTTTGGAAATTAGAGCATGTAGTCTCTGAAAAAGAGAATAAGGGTGTATGTTTAGTCCCTGATTTTCTCTATCTTAGCATTCTTGACCTTTTGGGCCAGGAGTTGCCTGTGCATTGGAGGGTTTCTAGTAGCAAACCTGGCCTCTACCTGTTAAATGCCAGTACCACTTTCCAAGTTGGGACAAGTAAATATGCTTTCAGTCATTGCCAGATATTCCCTGAAGGGCAAATCACCCTTGATTGAAAGACACTGATTTAGCATGTTATAATCCTGGGCACATAGACGTCCAGTAAATTCCTGGTGATTGAAAGCTAATACGCATTCTGATATGTTTTTAATAGAAACTGATCAAACAACGAAGTTAAATTGGAGTGTAAAGTCAAGGACTTGGCCTTTTTAGCATTTGGCACGGTGCCTGGTAAACTGGGAACGATTGTGACGGTGACTCTCCTGTGCTGATTAGCAGAATCAGCACAATTCTGTAGGGATTAATGCAGGAAGAGAAGAGGGACACAGTTTCTTTCAAAAGCAGGGATGTGCTGTCTCACTCTGCCTCCACACTGCAGCGGGTCTGGAGGAGAGGACACAGTCATGTACATTTCCCTTGTTTAGAAATCCCAGGCACAGGGGAGGAGCTCATTAAAGGGCGGTGAGTACCAGGAGCCGGGGACTCGAGCACCTTGGGAGTGGAGTCTATTTCTATCTCTGCTACTAACCGAGTAGTAAGACCTTTGGCAGGTCACTGCACTTCTCTGGACTCCGTGTCCTCATTCATAAAATGAGGAGGTTGGAATATATTATCTCCTAGGTACCTTCCAGCTTGAACATTTATTTATGATTCCATGATACAGGTCCCCAGTGCCCTGTTTGAAAACCTGCAGATTGCATGTATTACTGAATTCAAGCTTTCACATTCTTTCAAAGGTACTAAAGCGCATACACTATTTTTTTAATAACATTTCCAATGCGGGCTGAGGCAACATCCTCAAATCAAATACGTGAATATTTCTGCAGTAAAATGTATGCCTGTTCTTACTCAATGAAATAAATAAAGATAATTAACAGCAATGCATCAGTTCGGGTTAGATTTTTTCGGCCACAAAAGCAAGCAAACAGCGGGCGCCTGGGTGGCTTGGTCGTTTAAGCGTCCGACTTCAGCTCAGGTCATGATCTCACCGTCCGTGAGTTCGAGCCCCGCGTCGGGCTCTGTGCTGACCGCTCAGAGCCTGCAGCCAGTTTCAGATTCTGTGTCTCCCTCTCTCTCTGCCCCTCCCCTGTTCATGCTCTGTCTCTCTCTCTGTCTCAAAAATTAATAAACATTAAAAAAAATTAAAAAAATTAAAAAAAATTTAAAAAAAAGCAAGCAAACAGAAACCCTTCTTGATTTTCAGACCACTTTAAACTTCAGAATTGGGGATATGCCATCCTCCATGTGTACTTAATTTTGATTATTGATAATTCATTAATAAACCTTGTTATAAATAAGTAAAGTCTGCTAAATTAGCCTAGGGTAAAGTTTTTAAAAAGATTTTGGGATATAAGAGTTTTATTTAAAAAAATAAAAGGCTACAGGGCACCTGGGTGCCTCAGGCAGTTAAGCATCCGACTTTGGCTCAGGTCATGATCTTGCTGTTTGTGAGTTTGAGCCCCATGTCGGGCCCTGTGCTGACAGCCTGCTTCTGATTCTGTGTCTCCCTCTCTCTGCCCCTCCCCTGCTTGTGCTCTGTCTCTCAAAAAATAAATAAAAATTAAACATTTTTTTAAATAAATAAAAGGCTTTTTCTCAATATGTATTATCTTGGTTTCCAATTTCAAAGCTAACTCAATAGGCAATCTCTAAGGCCTTGATTTTTATTCTACTATTTTGTTATCATGCAAAAATAATGACTATCTCAGGTAATACATGTGACGGGAAAAATATGAATGAAAATGAAAACTAGGGGTGCCTGGGTGGGTCAGTCAGTTAAGCATTCAACTCTTGGTTTCAGCTCAGGCTGTGATCTCATGGTTTCATGAGTTCAAGCCCTGCATCGGGCTCTGAGATGACAGTGTGGAGCCTGCTTGAGATTCTCTTTCTCTCTCTCTCTCTCTCTCTCTCTGTCTCCCTCTCCCTCTCTCTCTGCCCATCCCCTCCTCATGCTGTCTCTCTATCTCTCAAAATAAATAAATAAATAAACTTTAAAAAGTTAAAAAAAAGAAAATGAAAACTAAACAAATTCCTTCTATGTCTTAATGTAAAAGCATACCATAAATTTCGTGAAAATGGTGATCAAATAGAAACTTATCAAAATATACGTATCGCAACAAATTTTAAATAAAATACTATTGTTTGTTCTATGTTATATTAATTAGGGTCACCTTGACTTGCAGTCTGATAAAATGAAAAAGGAAGAAACTTCAGTAAATGCTGTTTATGGGGCGACCTTACCAGAAAGCTCTGATAGTTCCTGGCCGGTCCAGACTTCAATTTCCACCGTGGGACGTGAGTCTGACTCCAGCATGTCTCCGTTTTCCAGATTGCTATTAATAGTGCTGCCATGGATGTCACTTTCTTTCACTCACTCAACACTTTCTGTCACACACTGGTAATACTCCTCAACAGACAAACACCACTGAGCTAAATATGTCCCAAAGTCTTTACCAAGCAGAAAACGCATGCTCCCTATACTGAGAGAGAAACTCAGGTGGGTAGGGAGCCAACAGTGAAAGTCATACAATCTTTCAGTCAGCAGCTAAAAGCAGAATATCATTGCTTTGCAGTTTCTGGGAGCAGCAAAGTAGAAAGCTGAAAAATCAAGGTGGGAGAGTGGTTGGGGGAAGGACAAAGGGAGGAGGAAAGAGGAGGAGGGAAGAGTTTGTGAAACGGTGCTGGTGATGGAAAGTTGCCATGAAATATCCAGCTGTCCAGTTGTCTCTTTTGTCTCTCACCCAGCATTCTGAAAAGGAGGATGTTGATGACGAATGGCAATCACAGTGCTGGGTGCTGGTAGTACAATGGCCAGAAAGACATGTGACACTTAGGGCTCAGGGGTGTGAACATACAATAAACAGGTAAGAAAAAACCCCTTATTTTCAGGTGATGATAAATGCCATGAAGGAGAGCAATTGCATACTCAGGTAACACGTAAGCCGTATGGAATGCTTCAAAGGGGTTGTCGGGAAAAGCCTTTCTGGGACGTGGGAGTTAGACTCAAAACCTGAAGGAGGGCAGTAAGCCAGCCACCAGACACGCTCCTGCTGCCAAAGCCTGAGGTCGGAATGGGCTGGGGCAAGTGCAGAAGAGAAAGGAGGCAGGGGGTGAAGTGGGAGAAGCAGCGGGATCTGGGGCTGCTGGGTCGAAGTCAGGGTAAGGAGGCTGTACTTTCTGGCGAGGACAGCGAGAAGGCCCTGAAGGGCATAGCAAAGGAGAAATGATTGTTTTATGTTTTAAAATGAGCGTGCCAGCTACCTTGTGGAGAATGGATTGGGAAGGGCATGAGTGAAGGTGAAAGCACCCGTTAGAAGGCTGGTTTGAATAAGGCTATTGCAAGAATTTAAGAATGCTCCGATACACTAAGACTAGGGGCTTGTTAAGGGGAGGATGGGCTATTGCCTGTACATGCCAGCTTCCCTGTACCTGTGATTTTTATAAGTTCTACATGTATCTGTTTATATATTCAACCTACAACTTCTGTATAAAAAACGTTTATTTTCTGTGTGGGTACTTTTTTTTTTTTTAATAATCCAAATATAGACAAGACATCCACAAAGGCCATATTGTTGAAGACCTATGCATTCACCCTGACCTCAGATGAATAATTACTCTTTAACTTGTCCATATCTTGTAGGATATTAAAGACTGAAATTAAATTTCCTTTCAAACTTTAACTTCCTAGGCTGAAAAATGTCTGTCTCAAAAAAGCTGCCCCCTTATTAGTATATCTATTTTAGAACCTTCTACCACTCTTTTTTCTAAGTTGACCAGTGGATTTTCTTGAGATGTAGAATTAGCACACCCAAAAAAAAAACCAAACATGGACACTATGTTTTATTTAGTTTCCTTTGGAGCAAAATTTTACCTTGTTTTTTTTTTTTTTTTTTTTTCCATCTGTATGATGCTTAAATGGTCAGCAGTTTCTTTCAGCTAGGAACCATGGGAAGTGAGGGAGACACTTGTTTTGTGTGTGTGTGCATGCATGCTGGCTTTGATTACCATGTTTTTACACTATTAGTCAGGTTTTTATATGTCTTTTCAACTCTTGTCATCCTGTTAAGGATGATTTCATGGTTGGCTGAGTGGTCTCACTGGTGAAATAAGGTTAAATAAGGGATTTAAGTGGTTACGTACTGCTGTGTAACAAATTTCCAAACCTAGAAAATTATAACAAGAAGTGTTCATTATCTCACAGCATCTATAGATGAGGAATTCAGGAGCGTCTTAGCTATTTGGTTCTGCCTCAAGGTCTCTTACAAAGTTGCCATCAACATGTCTGCCGGGGCTGCAGGCATCTGAATGCTTGAATGCAGCAAAGATTTGCTTACAAGATGGCTCACTCACATGTCAAAAATTGAAGCTGGCTCTTGGCGGGCAGCCTCAGTTCCTTCACAGGGATGTGTGAGTGTCCTCATGACATGGCAGCTGGCTTCCCCCAGAGCTAAGAAGCCAAGAGCGAATGAGGCAGAAACCACGTATCTGACCTAGCCCTGGAAGTCATATTCTATCACTTATGCAACATTCTATTGGTCACACAGGTCAGCTCTATTCAGTGCACACATAGGCATGAACACCAGGAGGTGAGAATCATCAGGAGCCACCTTGGAGGCTGCCTACTGCAGGATGTAAACTGGAATGGGGAGGAGCAGATCAGGAAGAAGCAGGCCATGGAACCAGACGCCATAGCAAGATCAACCATTTTCCTTTGGGAAAGTCCCACTGGCCAAGTCAGTATCTGGAAAGCATAGCAACAAATACCACTGTTGGAATGTAGGGGACCAACCACCGTGTTACAAAGGTGTGGATCAGGCATCAGAACATGGCATTGATGTCAGAGAAAGGTATTCTGATTCAGTTAGGCACTTAGAAAGACATTTATGATTCACTTGTTTTGTAAATATTTACTAACAACTGTGCACTGAGCACTAAGAATACAGTGGGTAGGTGGACCACCCCCCCTCCACCCCCGTCATCATGAAGCATAGAATCTATGAGGGACAATGTCACCATAATGTGATGAGCTCTGTGATAGGATAAGTATGGGATGGTGGAGATTTCACAGGAGGCACATTTGAGCAAGAATTGAGATGTGTGGAGGGCTCGGTGGCTCAGTCAGTTGAGCTTCTGACTTTGGCTCAGTTGTGAGTTCAAGCCCCAAGTCAGGCTCTCTGCTCTCTGCTCTCTGCTGTCAACACAGAGCCTGCTTCAGATCTTCTGTCCCCCTCTCTCTCTGCCCTTTCCCTGCTTGTGTGATCTCTCTCAAAAAAAAGTAAAACACTAAAAAAAAAAAAAAAGAATTGAGGGGTGCCTGGGTGGCTCAGTCAGTTAAGGGTCTGACTCTTGATTTCGGCTCAGGCCATGATCTCACAGTTGGTGAGTTTGAGCCTCACATTGGGCTTCATGCTGAGTGTGGAACCTGCTTGGGATTCTCTCTGCCTCTCTCTCTCTCTCTCAAAATAAATAAATAAATAATTTTTAAATTAAAAAAAAAAAAAGAATTGGGATGTTGATGGGGGATAAAGGAAGAAGTAATATTTGAACCAAAATTTAAAAAGGAGCTTGCAGCTGAAATACAGGGAGACAGAGAATATTCTAGACCAAGAGAATAGCACACGGAAAGAGAATAGCCCTGTAGTAAGAAAGAACAAGTCCTTCTATAGTAATTAAAAGTGTGGCTGGAGCTAAGCATGCAACACTTAGGAGAGCAAGATGTGAGAATAAAGTTGTAATCCAGTGGCAGGATTTTAGGTTGGGTTAAGGTACAAGACCACAACCCTGGAAGGGAGCAGAAGCCCTGAGGGAGGAAAGCAAAACCCAGCCCCTGAGACACAGGGTTTCTTGGGAGTTCCCCAGAAAGGAACTGTGAGATGGGACAGACATCTGGTGGGAGGTTTTGCCAACTCAAACGATACCTAAGATGGGAGTTCTCTTGTGATTATTCATTTCGGAAGTGGTCACCCTTACTCCAGTGCTGGGACAGACAGGTCTGGGCATACACCAGGGAGAGGGTCTGAGGTGCAGGATGGCAGGCGAACTAAAAGGGTGAGCCAGCAGATGCACACAGGAGTCCTCAGATAAGAGTGTCAAGAAAATACTGTGCAAGTGGAGGTAAGGGGTGAATAAGGGTTAGGAGCTGAACCCTCAGACTCTAGACACTGTATGTACTGACAGCATCATGGAGTCTGCTTGGGATTCTCTCTCTCCCCTTCTGTCTTTGCCCTTCCCTCACTTGCATGCATGTAGGTACTCTCTCTCTCTCTCTCTCTCTCTCTCTCCCCCAGATCTCAATAAATAAATAAACTTTAAAAAAATAAAATAGGGTGCCTGGGTGGCTCAGTCAGTTAGGCGTCCGACTGTGGCTCAGGTCATGATCTCACGGATTGTGAGTTTGAGCCCCGCATCAGGCTCTGTGTTGACAGCTCAGAACCTGGAGCCTGCTTCAGATTCTGTGTCTCCCTTTCTCTCTGCCCCTCCCCTGCTCACACTCTGTCTCTCTCTCCTTCAAAAGTAAATAAACATTAAATTTTTTTAAATAAATAAATAAGCTTACTCTAAAGCAATAAAATAAAATGGAAATGTGAGAATTCTTTTTTAAAAAAAGAAAGAAATTAATGTCTCCAGAACAAAGAAGATATGTAGATAGCCCTGGAACCTGAAGATAGAGCTGACCTAGGTAGTCAGACTGGATGCTGTTGCCTCAGTTAAGCCAGAGATCTTCAGGATTGGATTTGGAGAGTATGTAGGCTGAGATTTCAAAAACGGCTCCTCAACGGTCCTGATAGTAGGAAAAAATAGGCAGGACCCAGATCCAACAGCACCTGACACATGGGAAATCCAAGGCAGTTTTGTATGGTGGTTCCTAAACTTTAGTCTGCATTAGAATAATGCAAACAAAATCCTTGTGCAAATGCAGATTTCTAGGGTCCGCGTCCCGGCACTCTGATTCAGTACGTCAGGAGTGGAAACTCGGCGATCCATATTTTAAGAAGAATTGCTGGTGACTCTGAGGCTAAAAAGTTGGCAGAGCACATGCTGCAAGCAGCTATTTGGAACTTAAAATTGAGAATAGTGGTGAAAGTGTGGGCCTTGCCGCCAGGCTGCACAGATACCAATGCCAAGCTCGATCACTTCCCACCATCTCCATGGAGGTAAGTCTGTGCCTGTGAAAAAGAGTCATAGTACCCACCTGACTGAGGTGTTATGGAATTAGACAAGTTAACATACGTAAAGTCCAGAGCCTGGTACAGTCTGAATACTCAACAAATGTAAACGATTATGGACTGCAAAAGCATACCAATATTGCTTGAAAAACAAGCTTAGCAAAATTTACATGTGAAATTCCAAGCCTTGTGGATTTTTGCAGTGCTGCAGATTTATGGTACAACCAAAAAGAAGATTTACATCAATGTCGATTTCTGCCTCAACTGATCTTCAAAATACTTCAACATTACTTTCTGCCTATCCTGGAACTTTCAAACGTAGTATAATTACTTGAAAACATTAAAATAGGAAGAAGTTAGAAACAGTATTGGCAACATTGGTTGGGTGGTAGTGAAGGTGATGATTGACATTTGTGTTACAAGTTTTTTGCCTTTGAGCTGTTACAGGGAAGACAAGGATGATGGCCAATTCCACCTCTGTAATCCTAGGCCATTTCCTCTGTAGGGGTATAAAGCAGATCATACCGCCCCCCATTTTGATTACAGAGGAAGCTGGAGGCGCCAAGTTTTCATGACTAATAAAAAAGAAAATCAGGATTCAAACCCAGCCCTTCAGATGTAGTCTAGTTTTTGTTTTGTGTCTTGTGTTGTTTAAACCCACTATACGGTCCTTCTATGCAATAAAAGGAGAGTCTGTTAAAAATAACATTGTACCTTGACATTGAAGTAGGACTCAGAGAGAAAGAGGGGAAGAAAGCAACACATTAATTTTATGCACGTAAGGAATAGTCAGCTAGTGACATCCAAGTATAAATGCTTAGGTAACCACATTTGGGGGATATTTGAGTGGCACAAGAAATGTACATAAAAACCTACACGTATAAAATGGTTTGGAGCCATAAAGATATATAGAAGTAAACTTCATGGCAGTTGTTGAAGCTAACAAAGTAATGTCATATAATGGGGTTATCCGATGGTTGTAAGGAGACAGTGACAAAGGATATTTTCATATCTACTGTTGAAAACATGGAGGATAACTATACTCAGCACTATTTATTGAGCACCACCCTTTGGTAGGAATTTTAGAGAGGCTATCTCATACGGCTCTAAAAACAACCAGGAGAGGTAGGCATTGACCTGAACATTAACAGAAGAGAAACGGAGAATCAGAGTAGTTTGCCCAGGGGCACGGGACTTATAAGTATTGGGGAGAGTTGCTATTTGAACCCAGATCTGTCTAACTCCAGCCCATATGTTCTTGCCCCTACACCAGCTGCTTCAAGTCAACGGAACCAAAAGAATTCTCCATTCTTTCTCTCTTAATTCTTTAATGCCGAGTTTGCTAAAACCTATTCTTGTTAACTGACGTCTCTCCCAAATCTGCCTCTCCTCATGTGCTTTCTCTCTGTGACTCCCTTGGCAATCATCCCAATCAGCCGGGCTTGACGCCTTTCTTCCATTCATCCTACCCATCCAATCTGTTTGCAAGTCCTGGCAATTCTAATTCCATCTTCATTTTCACACCATTCCCCTATCTAAAGCCTGACAGGAACCACCTACTGCAATGCCTCACTACTTCTAGCTTACTAGGTTGAAATAACTTCTAAAATGGCCCCCAGTGAATCCCACCTATTTATTTACACCCTTGTGTAAGGACTGGGCTTGGTAACTTGCTTTGAATGAGCAGAATAAGCACAGTGAATAGAATATGGCACATGTGATGGGATATCACTCCTGAGATTAGGTTACAAAGAGACTCTGGTTTCCATCTTGCTTGCCCTTTCTTTTTCTCCCTTGCTTTCCCTTGCTTTCCCTTCCCTTCCCTTCCCTGCTTTCTGGTTTAAAACAAAGAAATTTATGGCCTCACTGTTCTGGAGGTCCGAAGTCCAAAATCAAGGTATCAGCAGGGCCATGGTCTCTCTGAGGCACTAGGGAAGGATCCGTTGTGCATTCTTCTTTTCCAGCTGTAGATAGATGCATGACTACAATCCTGAGTTTATCTTCACATAGCCTTCTTCACAGGCTGTCTACTTGCCCTTTCTTGCTTTCTCACTTGCTGGCTCTGATGGAAGCTGGCTGCCATGTAATGAGCTACCCTATGGAAAGCTTCACTTGACAAGGAAGTGAGGGAGGCCTGTGGCCAATGACTTGGAGGAGCTGAGGTTCCCAGTCTAATAGCCTGTGAATAGCTGAATGCTACAATAACTACGCCCAAATTTCTCATCTACAGAAACTGAGATAATAAATGCTTGTTGTTTTAAGCTGTTACATTTTGGGATAATTTATTATGCAGCAATAGGTAATGAATATACCTTTAATGGGTATTCCAAACTTGGGAATAGTATTGTTAAGTTGAGGACTGCCAAATCAAACGTTTAGCAATATAATTCTGATTATGTCATTCCATGTTGGAAAACCTTCAATGACCCCTCATTTAGGCCTTAAGAAGATATCTAAGCTTTTCAGCTTAGCAATGAGATCCTTTATCATTAAGTCCCAGACTACCAGCTAATAATTAATTAAAGGTTTATTTCATAGTTGAAGGCAATAGTGTGTAATTCAGGTATCCACTGAATCCACTCTGTCCTTTAAAGCCTAAATAAGATAGGCTCCAACCATCACGACACAGTCGGTGGAAAATCCACCACCCTTCCCAAGATTTCTATCAATTCCTGGTGGGTTTATGATCTCACAATCACCTCTGGCTTCATTTTTCTCCTGCTGAATTAATTCAGTGTATGGATTTTCTCTCTGTCCCACACATTACTGTTCCACATCATGTCAACCCAGATGTAGAAATGTAGAAATTGGTCCTGTTCCTTCACACTCACAAACACACACACACACACACACACACACACACACACACACAACCACATCTATAAACAAGACTGTTGTATGGAGCAGACTTTGCTAAATTTTGAAAATTTGCTTCACATCTCAAATAATTTAGATTGAATTTTAGAAATGACTATTAAGATATTTTGGGAAGTTAGAAAATAAAAACATAAATTAATTTTGGTCTGTATTTGCATAAACACTGGAAAGATACCCTAAAAACTAAAACAGAAATTACCTGGGGATGGGGGAGGGTGGAATGGGGTAGATGGGGGCAAGAGCTGGACTAAGGCATTTCACTGAACATATTGTTCTGATTTATGAACCATATAAATGTTTTTTTCCCAGAAGATTAAAGTAAAAAAAAATAATAATTTAATTTAAAAGATCATTTAAACCCTGTTGGGAATTTCTCAGTGGCCACATCATCCTGCTGGATTCTGAATCCCCTTCTTATTTCTCCTCCTTAAGCATTCCTTCAAGGACTGAATCAATTCCTGCTCCAATTTGGATTTTTCTCACTCCCAATTCAACTCAATTATCTTTTGTCCCACTCTCAGATTCATCTCTAGGGCTACTTTTGTGCATTAAAAACTCACAAATGGGGGCACTTGGGTGGCTCAGTCAGTTAAGCATCCAACTTCTGCCCAGGTCGTGATCTCGCAGTTCCTGAGTTTGAGCCCTGCATCAGGCTCTGTGCTGACAACTCAGAGCCTGGAGCCTGCTTTGGATTCTGTGTCTCCCTCTCTTGCTGCCATTCCCCTGCTCACGTTCTCTCTCTCTCTCAAAAATAAATAAACATAAAAAAAAAAAAAAAACAACCTCACAAATGTACTGATATACACAAAGTACAAAAGAAGACCTAAGAGCAGTACTTTCCAATGCAATTCCAATGCACCTTCCCATCCAGGATACAGAATAAGATGGGGGTGATGGAGAGGAGTTGTCAATGGGGCCGTGTTACCACAGACAAGTTGGAAGGTGGGAACTCAATGGGTGAGGTGAAAGGAGGGCAAAGGCAAATGGTGCTTATAACACAACTTTGCTTGGGACCAAGCAGACCACACCCCTTGGCTTCTCACGCTGTCTTTGCTGGGCATGTGTGTGCTGGGTAAGCTAACAAAACGTAAATTGCCACTAATGACATACGTTGTTCAAGTGACTTCCAATTCAGTAGTGTGACTTTAAAGCATCATAAGTTTTTTTTTTTAATTAAGCAGGAATTTGAACCGACATTTCACACAAAAGAATGTACAAATGGCTAATAAACATATGAAAAGGTGCTCAATTGCATTTGTCACTGAGTAAATGCAAATCAAATACATAATGAGATATACGATGTGCTCATCAGAAAAGCTAAAATGTAACAGACAATCCGGAGTGTTGGCAAGGTTGTAGAGGCCCGCTGGTGGAGGTGTAAATTGGTACAACCACCTTGGAAAACTAGCAGCGTCTACTAAAGCTGAGCTTCTGCACCATATGAATATTCTGACTCAGCTAGTTCACTCTTAGGTATATTCCAAGCACATATGTGTACATATTCATGGTGATACTTTAACATTGTACCTTATGTTAAATTCAACTACATTTGTAAATATGATCGGAGATATTTAAAACCCACAATCTTACTGCTTATTTTATTCTGCTCCTCAGTCATCTGTGTGACCTGCCCACTTCACCTTTCTGGGCCTCATTTTCCTCAGATATTGAATGAGGAAGCTATAAATCACAATCCCAGACCGAAGGTCTTCCAGCCCCAGATGACCGGAAGGACGGGTGAATACTTCTGGAAGTAGTGTGGCACAGCCCTGCTCAAGCTACGAGGCAGTAGGCAAGCCTAATCATGTCCAGAACAAAGCCAGTACCAAGAGTGGAGCGTTTTGTGGTATGCACAGGTAGGGGGGTTAATTTGTAGCCAAGGGTAAAAGTAGTTCCTGACTTCTACCAACTGGAGAAACTGGGAAATTGAGAGTAGCCCAGAGTGTCCCTTCCTCCTCTTGCCCATGCAAGGGAACTGAGACATAGCTCCACCCATTGTGGACAGCGTCTTCTGGCTCTATCCAATCAGAAGGGTTGGAGACATCTCCTGGAAGCAGTGTAACCCAGCAGCACTGGAACTGAGGTGAGTGGCAAAACTGGTAGATTGCAGAACAAAGCCAGTGAGCCTCTTCAGTTGGGGAACTTGGAATGTGGGTTGGCTTGAGTTAAGGCAGCAAATAATGAACTTTACCAGCTTTAGAGTTACTTCTCCTGCTGCACCCAGATAGAAAATCTAATTCATATTCCCATTCATCATTGAATACAGCCTTCAGCCTGCCCAATCAGGGAAACTCACCGTAGCACACAAAGCTGTATAGCCCATTCAACAGCGCTATGTACAGTGGCACTTGAACAGAGAGCACAGCCCATGGCTTTCCTATGTGCAGAGCAAAACTAGTGACCTCATCTGACCAGGGAGTTCAGTGCACACTAGGGCCTGATTTAAGCTCCCAAACAATGAGCTGTACAGGTCCTGAACTCTGTGGTCCCACGGCATGAAAGCTAATGGATAACCCCCATCTATAACTGAATATAGTACCCAGTCCTAACCATCTAGTAAGCCTGACCAGAGAATCCAGGCAACTGCAGAGCCCATCCTACAACTCACTTGGGCAGGAATCAAGCCAGCAGTCCTATCCAGCTGTTCTCAGCCTGTGGCTCCCCCCACCCCTATACACAGAGCTCAAATAGTTGCCTTACCCCAAAATAGCCCATAATAGCAGCTCCCACCTGTCCAAGGACATTACCAGCAAATACACCCAGAAACCCAAACTGAGCTGACTGTGAGAGAACTTTCTATGCCAAAGCGAACCTGTAAAGTCTGGGAGAGGAACCCAGTTACCCAAATGCACAGATACCAACACAAAGAATCAAGGATCACAGGGCGCCTGGGTGGCTCAGCTGGTTAAGCATCCAACTTTGGCTCAGGTCATGATCTCCTGGTTTGTGGGCCTGGGCGCCATATGGGGCTCTGTGCTGACAGCTCAGAACCTGGAGCCTACTTCGGATTCTGTGTCTCCCTGTCTCTCTCTGCCCCTCCCCCACTCACACTCTGTCTCTGCCTCTCTCAAAACCAAATAAACATTAAATTTTTTTTAATTAAAAAAAAAAAAAGAATCAGGATCACAAAAATTCAGGTAAATATGACACCACCAAGGGAAAATTATAAAGCTCAAATAACTCACCTAAAAAAAAAAAAAAAAGAAAATAGAGATCTACAAACTGTCAGAGAAAAAATTCAGAATAACCCTCAGAGTTTGGGAATTTTCCTGAGAAAACTCCTAAGGAAGAGTTCGAAAACTCCTCAGGAGTTCCTCAGAGTTCAGAAATTTTAGCGAACTGCAAGAAAACACAGATAACTAAACAAAATTAGGAAAAAAACTAAACAAAATTAGGAAAACAATGCACGAACAAAATGAGAAATTTGACAATGAAGTAGCAACTATCAAAAAACAAACAAAACCACAGACATCTTAGAGTTGAATAATTTAATAACTGAAGAATTCAATAGAGAATTGAAAAAGTAGATCAGTGATCTGGAATATAAAGTATTAGAAATTATCCAGAGGAGCAAAAAGGAAAAGAATTTTTTTAAAAGTAAATAAAGCCTATGGGAATTTTAGGACACAATGAAAAGAAACAATATTTGCATTATGGGAATTTCACAAGGAGAAAAGAAAGAAAAGGGAACAGAAAGTATATTTAAAGCATTAATGGTTGAAAACTTCCTGAACTTGGGGAGAAAAATGAACATCCAGATCCATTATACACATTGTAATTAAATTGTCAAAAGGCAAAGACAAAGAATTTTAAGAGCAGCAAGAGAAAAGAGAGAAGTTACATACAAGGGAACCCCCATAAGACTAGTTGCAATTTTCTTAACAGAAACTTTTCAGGGCAGGAGAGAAAGGGATGACATATTTAAAATATTGAAACTGTCAACCAAGAAGTCTCTACTTGGCAAAGTTGTCCTTCAGAAATGATAAAAATTTTCCCAAACAAAAAAGCTGAGAGAGTTTATTGCCATCAGAGCTGCCTTACAAGAAATACTAAAGGAAGTTCTTTGAGTGGAAGTAAAAGAATGCTAATTAACACCGTTAAAGCATAAAGAGGTAGTGTAAATATCACTGGTAATAGTAAATATATAGTAATTCACATAGTAATTCACAACAACATAGTAATTCACAATTACTTACATAATTCACTTACAACTCTAGTTTAAAAGTTAAAAAAAATGTAGTAAAAATAACAACATAGTAATTCACAATTACTTACATAATTCACTTACAACTCTAGTTTAAAAGTTAAAAAAAAAATGTAGTAAAAATAACCAAAACTATAATAGTATGTTATTAGTAACACAGTATAAAAACATGTGAATTATAACAGCAATCATTTAAAATGTGAAAGGAACGGGGTGCCTGGGTAGCTCAGTTGGTTGAGCATCTGACTCTTGATTTCGGCTCAGGTCATGATCCCAGAGTCATGGGACAGAGCCCCACATCAGGCTCCTTGCTGAGTGAGGAGCCTGCTTAAGATTCTCCCTCTGCCCTTCTCCCTTGCTCACACTCTCTCTCTCTCTCAAATAAGAAAGAAAGAAAGAAAGAAAGAAAGAAAGAAAGAAAGAAAGAAAGAAAATATATGAGAGAAAGAAGTAGCAATGTGAAGTTTACTAATTTTATTGAAGTTAATTGCAATCCGTTTTTAAAAAGGTGTTATATATTTAAGATTTTCTGTAAGCCTCATGGTGGCTACAAAGGAAAATCCTATAGTAATTACACAAAAGAACAGGATAAAGAAATAAAAACACACTCATACTAAAAGACATCAAAAAAAGCAAAAAACAAAAAACAAGAAAAGATAGCAGGATAAGAAATGAGAAACAATGGATCTACAAAACAACCAGAAAACAATTAACAAAATGGCAATAGTAAGTTCTTACCTATAGATAATTATTTTAAACATAAAAGGATTACATTCTCCAATTAAAAGACATAGAATGGCTGAGTGGATTAAAAAAAGCAAGATACAATAATATGCTGCTTATAAGAGACTCATTTTAGCCTCAAAGACACATATACACTGAGAGTGAAGGGATGGAAAAGACATTTTGAGCAAATAGTAATCCCCATAAAGCTGTACTTATTTCAGACAAAATAGACTTTAAATTGAAAAGGATAAAAGGAGACAAAGAAAATAATTATGTAATGATAAAGGGGCAATACATCAAGAAGAGACAACAATCATAAATATTTATGCACCCAATATGAAAGCACCTACATATATAAAGCAAAAACTAACAGAACTAAAAGGACAAATAAATTGCAATACAATAATAGTTAAGGACTTTACTGCTTCACCCTCACAAATGGAGAGATCATCTAGACAGAGAATCAATATGGAAACAGCGAATTTAAACAGCACTATAGACCAAATGGATCTAACAGATCTATACAGAATATTCTATCCAACAACAGCAGAATACACATTCTTCCCAAATGCACATGAAACATTTTCTAGGATAGACCATATGTTAGGCCACAAAACAAGTCTCAGCAAACTCAGGAAGATTGAAATCATACCAAGTATCTTCTCTGACCACCATGGCATAAAACCAGAAATCAACAAGAGGAAAAACTGGAATATTCATGAGCACATGGAAATTAAATGACAGTCTTCTGAACAACCAATGGAGCAAAGAAGAAACTCAAGAGGAAATAAAAATGTTTCTTTTTAAAAAAAATTTTTTTAAATGTTTTTATTTATTTTTGAAGGAGAGAGAGACAAAGCATGAGCCAGGGAGGGGCAGAGAGAGAGGGAGACATAGAATTTGAAGCAGGCTCCAGGCTCTGAGCTGCCAGCACAGAGCCTGACGTGGGCTGGAACTCACAAACCATGAGATCATGACCCGAGCCGAAGTCGGACGCTCAACTGACTGAGCCACCCAGGCTCCCCAAACGTTTCTTGAAATAAGTGAAAATGGAAACAAAACATACCGGAACTTGTGGCATGCAACAAAAACAACTCTAAGAGGGAAGTTCATAGCAATAAACACCTACATTAAGAAGCAAGAAGAATCCCAAATAAACAACCTAACTCTATATCTTAAGACACTAGAGAAAGAAAAACAAACTAAGCCCAAAGTTAGCAGAAAAAAAACAATAAAAATTAAAGCAGAAATAAATGAAATACAGAATAGAAAAAAATAGAAAGATTAACCAAACTAAGAGTTGTTTCTTTGAAAGTATTTTTTAAATTGACAAACCCTGAGCTAGACTAACCGAGGGAAAAAGAGAAAGTTCCCAAGTCAACAAAACAAATTAAAAAGGAAACATTACAACTAATTACGCAGAAATTCAACGGATCATAAGAGGCTACTATGAACAACTATATGCAACAAACTGAACAACCTTGAAAAATTCATAGAAGTATACAACTTTCCAAGACTGAATCAGGAAGAAATAGAAAATCTGAATAACCCAATTATTAGTTGGAAGATCAAAGCAGTAATAAAAAATCTCCCAATGAAGAAAAGCCCAAGACCAGACAGTTTTACTGGTGAATTTTAGCAAACATTTAAAGAAGAATTAACACGAATCTTTCTCAAATGCTTACAATAAATTAAGGAGGAGGGAACACTCCCAAACTTATTTTACAAAGCCAGTATTATCCTGATATCAAAGTTAGAAAAGGATACTACTACAAAACAAAACTTCAGGACAATATCCTTGATGAATATGGTTGTAAAAATTCTCAATAAAATACTCCACACTGAATTAAACAGTACTTTAAAAGCATTATATACCACGATCAAGTGGGATTTATCCCTGGGATGCAAGAATGGTTCAACATATGCAAATCAATTACTATAATACATCATATTAGTAGATTGGGTAAGATTGGGTGCCCACACTCACCACTCCTATTCAACATAGTACTAGAAGTCCTAGCTAAAGCAATCAGGCAAGATAGGGAAATAAATGGCATCAGAATTGGAAGATTGTCTCTATTTGAAGATGACATGATTTTATATATAGAAAATCTTATAGACTCCACAAGAAACTGCTAGATCTAATCAATAAATTTAGTGTAGTTGCAGGATACAAAATTAATATAAAAATAGGTAGTGTTTCTCTACACTAACCATAAATTTTCTGAAAAAGAAAAAGAAATTAATTGCATTTACAATATCATCAACACCAATAAAATGCATAGGAATATATTTAACTAAAGAAGTGAAAGATCTCTACTCTGAAAACTATAAGACATTGATGAAATAAATTGAAGAAATGGAAAAGTACCCTATATTCATGGGTTGAAAGAATCAATACTATTAAAACATCAACACTACCAAAGCCATCTACAGATCCAGTGCAATTTATAGTAATATTTTAACGGCATTTTTTTACACAAGTAGACAAACAATCCTGAAATGCATATGGAACCACAAAAAGACCTTGAAGAGCCAAAGCAATCCTGAGAAAGAAGACCAAAGCAGGAGACATCATACTTCCTGATTTCAAGCTATACTATAAAAGCCACAGTCATCAAAACAGTATAGTACTAGCATAAAAACAGACAAATAGCCCACTGGAGCAGAATTGAGAGCCAGGTAGAAACCCAAGCATTTTTGGTCAACTAATATTTGGCAAAGGAGCCAAGAATAATCAATGGAGAAAAGACAGTCTTTTCAATAAATGGTGCTGGAATGATTGCATATTCTCATGTAAATGAATGAAACTGGACCCAGGTCTTACACCACTTACAAGAATTAGCTGAAAATGGATTAAAGACTTAATGTAAAACCTAAACTCCTAGGGGAAAAAAATAGGAATAAAGCTCCTTGACATAGGTCTTGGTAATAATTTTTTGGATATGACACCTAAAGTACAAGCAACAAAATTAAAAATAAACACTTAGGACCACATTAAAAAACTTCTACACAGGAAAAGAAGCCATCAACAAAATGCAAAAACAACCTACAGAGTAGGAAAAAATATTTGCAAATTATATATCTGATAAGGGGTTAATTTCCAAAATATATAAAGAACTCATACAACCCAATAGCAAAAAAAAAAGCCAAGTAACCCAATTTAAAAATGGACAAAGGATCTGAATAGACATTTCTCTAAGGAAGATATACAATAGCCCAACAAGGATATTCAAGATGCTCGTCACTAGTCGTTAGGAAATGCAAATTCCTATCACCTCACGCCTATTAGAATAGCTATCATGAAAAAAAAAATGCTGGCAGGATGTGGAGAAAAGAGAACCCTTGTACACCATTGGTGGGAAGGTGCAGCCACTATGGAAACAAGATGAAGTATCCTGAAAAAATTAAAGATAGAACTATCATATGATCCAGCAATTCCACTTCTGGGAATATATCCAAAGAAAATGAAACTTGAAAAGCTATCTGCACCGCCATGTTTGTAGCAGTGTTATTTACAGTAGCCAGGACATAGGAACAACTTAATTGTCCATCAGTGGATGAATAGATAAATTATGCAGTGGAATATTACTCAGCCATTAAAAAAAACAAGGAAATCCTACCACTTGTAAGAACCTTGAAGGCATTGTGCTAAGGAAAATATATCAGAGAAAACAAATACCATATGATCTCACTACCATACGGAATCTAAAACAAAACAAAACAAAAAAAAAACAAAGTCAAAAACAAAAAATCAAGCTCATAAAAAAGAGATTAGACTTGTGGTTGCTTGCCAGAGGGCGGGGAGTGGGGAGAGAAGAAGGTAGTCAAAAGGTAGAAACTTCTGGTTTTAAGATAGTTAAGTGCTAGGGATGCAATGTACCACATGATGACTGTAGCTAACACTGCTGCATGATATATAGGAAAGTTATTAAGAGAGTAAATCCTATGAGTTCTCATCACAAAAAGAATTTTTTCCTTTTTTCTTTTTTTCTTTCTTTTCTTTTTATTGTATCTATATGAAAAGATGAATATGTAAGCTGAATCTATAGTGGTGATAATTTCATTCTACCTGTAAATCAAACTATCATGCTGGACACCTTAAACTTATACAGTGATATATGTCAATTATTTCTCAAAAACAGACAAACAAACCTCGAAAGGAAAAGAACTTGTTGAACTAATTAACTCATTTAAGAATGTTA
The DNA here is from genome assembly GCF_027475565.1 of Acinonyx jubatus. Taxonomy (NCBI): domain Eukaryota; kingdom Metazoa; phylum Chordata; class Mammalia; order Carnivora; family Felidae; genus Acinonyx; species Acinonyx jubatus. The sequence continues at coordinate 119,539,528 of NC_069382.1, read as the reverse complement.
ATACTATCAAGTCACACCTAATACTGCAAAAGAAATCTAGTATTGAAATTTCTTTAAAACATCTCAATCAAATGACCAAGAGACCATCGTTATTTGATAGCTCAATATGTTAGCGCATTAGGGTTTGTGATAAGACAACTAAAGCGATTGAATCTCGTTAATTACTGTACCATGGAGCTCTCATCTAGAGAGAATGACCATGAACATCTGAGAAAGTGTGTGTTAGTTTCTGAGGCTGAACTGAACTCCTTTCCTAAGTAGGGCAGTAGGAATGAGGCAGAAGAGCTGACTCTATTTGTCTCATGTTGGTCTTCTTTCCCTCTCTGGCCTCCTGGGTGTAACAGATGCAAAAGAAAGGCTTTGCACAGTTATAGCTAAGCCAGGAGAACCATCCCCAGGGAGGGTTCAGTTAACCTTCATTAGTTGCTAACTATCTTTTGCAGGTTGTTTCTAAATTAAGTTCTGTAGATTAGTGGCTTTCAGTCTTTCCATGCACGAAGCAGACTGTTCTTGCTCCTGTGAGTAATCCCTAAGGAAGTCATAGCCACAATGATCCATGCGGGGGTGAAAGCTAAACTCAAGACCGGAGGGGTTTTTAGGGTAATAAGATTTTTTTTTTATGTCATTTTCAGTTAGGAATGTAACATAATGATGTAGAATGCTAGCCAATTAAAATGCAGTTACTGTCCAAACAAGAGCGTTTACAGAATGACTTACAAAGAAAAGACAGTGTGTCTGTTTCATCTGACATTTGGCTATCAGCCACAAAGACCATGGGGGTAAATGGAGAACCTCCTTCCCTGCTTGTCTCAGATTTCACTCTATCTGGAAACATAAATGTCAGACCTCTTGTTCCAGGTGGAGTTTCTTTGATTCACAGCAGAATTTTATCTTGCCATGAATTGTAGTTGCATTGCCAAGGATGGAAAAGGATGTGAAATTGGACATGTTTTTGCTGAATTTGTTACAAGGCACCATAATTTTGAGGTCAGTCTTACTGGAAAGCAATCTGGAAATATGTATTCAAAGTTTCAAAATTGGCCTGTCCTTTAACCAAGAAACTGAACTTCTGGAAAATTAATCTAAAGAAACAGATAAAGATTTGTTTTAAATATGTACCTCCAAGAATATTTGTATGAGAACAATTTGTAGCAATGAAAAGTCAGAAATAACCTAAATGCTCAACAATAGAGGGTCGGTTAAATCAACTCTGGTCCAGCCATATCCTTGAGTACTATTCAACTCTTCAGAGTGATGTCATACAAAAATTATGTATTGAAATAAAAAGATATTCTCTATATATTCTTTTAAAATTGTATCTTATGCCCATTTTTGTAAGAAAAACAAATGGCTAAAATGTGTTGAATATTTACTTTGCACTAACATTCATATGCATCTTCATATTTAATCCTAATGCAGTTCTATGAAGTAGATATTAACATTGCTACTACCTTCACTTTACAAATGATGAATGTTCCCAAGGTCACATGAGTAGTAAATGTCAGAGAGAGAGAGAGAGAGAGGAGGAGGGGGAGAGTAAGGACAGAGAGAGATTGGGAGGTATAGATTAGTATATTACATTGTAAAGGATCTGCTCCAAAATGTCAAAAGCTGTTATCTATGATTATATGGGATTATGAATATTGTTGTTTCCTTCTTTTTGTGCATGTATTCTGGGTTTTTTTTTTCCTATAATGAGACTGAGTTGGTTTCATAATTAGAATTGCTTAGTCTATCGAACATCTTTTCTTTTCCTTGATCCTTTTCAAGATAGCCTCATATGTATGGGAGAGAGCACTGGCTCCTGTGACTTCTTGGTTACAGGGCTGGTGGGGAGGGCAAGAATTCATGAAGAATCCTCTAGATCTTGCCAAGCTCTGTTGCAGAGTGGCTGGTCCCAGCTGCTCCTTGGACTGGTGAATAGAGAGATAAAATGAGTCCAATTTGACTTGTGGATAAATCAGATAAGTGGATAAATATCCACTACTAATGACTACATGGTCTTTGGTCATTGGGTTGTCCATTCTCAGAGGCCTCCTTTTCCCAACACCAGACTTTGCTCACCAATGATGCTCTAAGAAACACTGTGCTCCTCTAAGTCAGCACCTGGGCACATTTGCACCCCATGAAAATTCTGTGTAAACTGAGGCTTTACCTCTTTTTTTAATTGTGTTAAGAACAGATAACATGGGATGCGTGGCTGACTCATTCAGTAGAGCATTTTGATCTCGGGGTTGTAAGTTTGAGCCCCATGTTGGGTGTAGGGATTACTTAAAAAAAATCTTAAAATATATATATATATATATATATATATATATATATATATATATATGTTTAATAACAGAGAACATGAGGTCTATCCTTTTAGCAAATTTTTAAGTGTACAATACGGCATTGTTAACTGTAAACTCAGTGCTATACAGCAGATCTCTAGAACTTACTCATCTTGCATAACTGAAATTTTATACTTTATATAAAGTTTTATATGGACAGTAACTCTCCATCCCCCGCCTAAGCCCTTCTACTTTCTGCTCCTATGAGTTTGACTATTTTACCTTATTATTTTTTTAATTTTCTAACATTTATCCATTTTTTTCAATATATGAAATTTATTGTCAAATTGGTTTCCATACAACACCCAGTGCTCATCCCAAAAGGTGCCCTCCTCAATACCCATCACCCACCCTCCCCTCCCTCCCACCCCCCATCAACCCTCAGTTTGTTCTGAGTTTTTAAGAGTCTCTTATGCTTTGGCTCTCTCCCACTCTAACCTCTTTTTTTTTCCTTCCCCTCCCCCATGGGTTTCTGTTAAGTTTCTCAGGATCCACATAAGAGTGAAAACATATGGTATCTGTCTTTCTCTGCATGGCTTATTTCACTTTTGAGAGACAGAATGTGAGTGAGGGAGGCACAGAAAGAGAGGGAAACACAGAATCTGAAGAGGCTCTAGACTGTGAGCTGTCTGCACAGAGCCTGATGTGGGGCTCGAACTCACAAACCATGAGATCATGACCTGAGCTGAAGTGGGACGTTTAATTGACTGAGCCACCCAGGCGCCCCTAAAGGTATAATCTCTCAAGCTCACTCCTGCTGGTACCTCTCCACTATCTCTCTGAATCTTCCTGGACGACATCGCAAATCTGGCTTCTCTTAGCACCTTGTACCCTTTCTCCAGCATGCTCAGGCGAGTAGGATTCCTGCAGGTGGTTCCTTCCCTGTCACCATCTGCATCTCCCTTCTTCTCTTACAGCCCATCCCCAGATGAACGAAGTCTTTCCTTTATTCTTTTTTCTGTCAGATCAGCGCTTTCCTTTCATAAATCTTTACGAAGAGGTGCACCAGGCCTGATTCACGATATGATAAAGTGAGGACATTGGAATGTTACAATTTTCTCTTTCTAAAATGACTACCTTCCAGAATTGTTATTGCAAAATTATGTTTAGGTGCCAGAAAAGGAATATTAACTCTTTATCTCTCTTGATATTCCTTCTGCAACAATTTGAAAACTTCCCTAATGAATCAGTCAGAGGTATCAAATGAATTTCTTCAGAAGATATAGTTCAAGAAAATTCAAAGACCTAATAGTTATATTTCCTTAGTACATTGTTACAGAAAAGATTGAAATCTGGCATAATGATTATATAATTAGGGAACAGGACAAGTTATGTGGGCGTCCGGAGTTATAGAAAACATCTCAGTTAGTGAGGGTTTGAGAAAAATGATCAGATGCTTTGTCTTTCTATAAACATCTGGAAAAAATATTCTGAGAACACTCTCTGAGAATGCTAGGTAGTGGTGTTCAATGAAGGAGAGTTGGAACAGAAAGGCAAATTTGAAAATAGTCGTAAAAAAGTACTAAATGAAATATGTAGGATACTTTGAAAGAAAAGTCAAGAAGCCAACTCAGAAATAAAGGAACTGAAAGAGATGATAGTAGAGAACCATATGCAACTACTTGCAACAAAAGTTGTCAAGTACAAGGAGCTTGATCTTTGAGGTCAAACAGAACACGAATTAAATGCAGCTTTGCTAGTTACTGACTATATGACAACCAGAAGTGATCAATCCTGTCTCTTGCCAACCATTTATTCATCTAAAACATGGGGTCCCTGGGTGGCTTAGTTGGTTAAGTGCCCAACTCCTGATTTCAGCTTACGTCATGTTCTCATGGTTGTGAGATTGAGCCCTGCATCAAACTCCATGATGATCATGCAGCCTGTGTAAGATTCTCTCCCTCTCTTCCTCTGCACTTCCCATGCTTATGCTCTCTCTCTCTTTCTCTCTCTCTCTGCCTCTCTCTTTCTCTCTCTCTCTCTCTCTCAAAATACAAGACTTCCTAAAGAAAAGAAAAGAAAAAATAAAAGAGATGATAATATCTAACTCATTGAATTATACAGAGAATAAAAATCAGATAATGAGTAAATGACATATGTAAATTCTTCAAAGTAATGTGGGGCATATAATACCTGTTCAGTAAGACTGGCTAAACACATATCATCATCATCATCATCATCATCGTCATCACTACCACTATCATTAGAAAAGGCACAGAATATCTGAAAAACAACTAGAAAAAAGGTTATGGTCCAGGCTTAGGAGAAGCCATGTGAGATCATCGCAAGAATGATGAGTGAGAGCCACAAAAGAAGATAGGAGGTAAGCCAGACACTTAAGAAACTCCAAGAGAAAGCACAAGGAAAATGGGGATATATATGATTTCCTTATAGATATGGAACCAGATGTGGTAGTAAATCCAGAGTCTATACAACTGAGTTTAAAAAGGTCATCTTGCTTCCTCCGCTGAGTCACACAACTCTGAAACAAGAGAGGAAGAAGAGGAAGAAGAGGGGAAAAACAGCACCCACTATAGTTGGATTTTACACTGGTCACGATAAGAGCCATGAAATCCTAAATGCATCCTCCGCACATGTGGCTTCAATATCCAGAACATGAAGCCCTCTCTGAACACAGGATATGTTGCAACCTGGATGTTCTCCTGGAGCTTCGACACAGGGCCTCTTCCTCCCATCCTGGTCTTCATTTCTTTGTCTGCCTGTGCAAGAGAGTTTTAACTATTGCAAAACCTTCACGAATTGCTATGCCTGGTGCTGTGCTAGGGACACGGCTCCTGACACTTACGGGAGCAAGATGGCCTAATGTTTGGGACTGGCATGCCAAGAGAAGGGAAGGGTGCCACAGTGAGGCTTAATCTGTGAGAGCCCCCCTTCAGGCACAGTACCTAGGAGAGGTGTTCAATATTTGCCATTTGTTTAAATCTGCTATTTTTTGATGTTTCACTGCACTTCTTCAAATTTGTGGAGCCTTGTTTCTAGCCTACAGTGTGGCAGGTCCAGGACCCCACAATGAATATGCTGACGGATTACTGCCTTCTTCCTTGGGCTCTCTTGTCTCGGAGCTTGGCATAACTATGTGACCAATTAGCAGGTGCGTCTGCTGTCTGGTTTGTTGTCTACTTCTCCACCAGGCAGGAAAGCTTTATTTGGGAACATTCTATCCTGGCATGAATAATTTTGCTTACCTCTGCCAACAGCCCAATATATATGTCTGTTCCCACACTGCATATAGGTCCACAGCTGAGCTGCTATAATTATGATTGGGAATTATTTTTGATCTAAACTAATATTACTATTTGCCTACAATGTATTTTTAGGAGAGGGGAGCTGAAATATCTCGTCTTCATTAATGCAAACCTGTATGTAAAGAGGAGATACAGAAAAAAGCAATTTGCACATTCAGAGAACTTGGAAATGAAAGTTTGCATTATTTATACTATAAGCATGCTTTTCTCCCACAATAGAACTCCAGAAATCCTTTATTCAAATCACTTACTGTGATATAAATATTGTGGATAAAAGTACTAGCCTTTGGCTTTTTCTATCCTCCAATTCTCAAAGCTATCTGTTCATTTAATTAATGCTTCATGCCTCAAATCACATTTATTAGCATATGAAAACACAAGTCAGGTTCAAATCCCCAAACACTTCTGAAACTCAAACACAATCATGAAATCCGAAGTCAGTTCAATTTATTAGTGATCAGTATTTGTTAAGAAATTGCTAGTCTCATTCCATTCCATTCAGTTCAACAAATAGAATGCGTCATGCCAAGAAGAGGGGAAACAAAGGTGTCCTCAAAGACCTGAAGGTCTCCTGGGGAGACTGGAGCATGAACGGATCATTTCAACCTGAAGGTTAAGTGCTCTCATTGGCCTTTGCACAAGTTGCTATGGAAACATGGAGAGGGAACCTTTTACCAGTCGGCCATTTGGAGAAGATCTGGACAAAATGTCCACCAGAACTAAGATGTGAAAGTTGTATACGAATTGATCAGGCCAGTGGGGAAGATGGGCATGTGCATTCCAGCAAAGGAATTTACCCTTATATGTGAAGTGTGAGTGAGAAAATGACAGTAGGTTAGGTCAGAGTTTTAGGTGAACCATAACACATTCCTAGAGTCAATCATTTTGACCTACAGAAATGGCAATTTCGTATGGTTCCTCCTATCAGTAAGGGTCAGTTACAGACAACTTTGTATTAATTCCAGGTTGAACAACATGTGCTTGATCTTGCATGGGGTAGAAACTAATGAATTTTAATGAGGTGAGTTTCTGTCTAAAGTACAGATCTGTGTCACAGATGAGGTGACTCGTCTGTGGGTGGCCCAAGCCAGGTTACTCCTCAAGTCGTTTCTCCCTCTCATTTTTTCTCATCAGGTAATAGCCCAGATGAGAGCTAGTGGAGGCCTGAACTAAGACCGAGGTACTAATGCATAGAACAATTGGAAAAGGTAATCACAAGATAAAATCTGTCAGGTTTTCGGTGGAGTAGAAGAGAGAGAAGAAAGGCTTAGGTTTCTGGTTTGTGTCACCAGAGGGAATGTGGAGCCATTAACTCAAATGAAGAAAGAGAAAAGGAGCCGGACTGGGGTGAACATAATGAGTTACATTTTGGATGCATAGATTAGGAGGTGCCTGTGGAACATTCCAACAGAGATAGTTATCTGGAAGGAAAGTGAATATAGGAGGCTAATCCAGGAGGACTCTGAACTGGAACGAGAAATCTGGGGACCATCAGATCATCAGCAGGGTGGGAACGGGAGGTCCAAAGCATAAGAGCAGCTGACACTACTTAGAGGCACACAATTGTCAAGGGAACTTTAGAGAGCTGATGTTTTCTTTACATGCTTTTCAGCTGAAGAAGCTTTAGAAATAATCTTATTTGTGGGGTGCCTGGGTGGCTCAGTCGGGTAAGCATCCAACTTTCAGCTCGGGTCACGGTCTCACAGTTCGCAAGTTCGAGCCCATGTTGGGCTCTGTGCTGACAGCTCAGAGCCTGGAACCTGCTTTGGATTCTGCGTCTCCCTCTCTCTTTGCCCCTCCCCTGCTTGTGTTCTGTCTCTCTCTCTCAAAAGTAAACATTAAAAAAAATCTTATTTGTAAATATGAAAGAGTTACCCCAGTTGAAATGGGGGCAAGAGTCACAGAGCCCCGCTTGCTCAGACTCCCTCCTCCTCCTCCTTCTCTTAAGACAGCCCCCAGAGATCTCTGAGGAACAGTTGGGAAGTGATTGATCTGGATCAGGGGTCAGAAAACCAAGTCTCACGGGCCACATGCCTACTTTTGTGAATCAAGCTATATTGGAACACAGCTACACACATCCTATTTCTTATTGTCTGACTGCATTCATGCTTTGGTAGCAGAGTTGAGTTGTGGCAGGGACTGTGTCGGCTACCAGAGCCTAAAATATTTACTATCTGGCCCTTTACAGAAAACAGTTTACTGACCCCTGATCTAGACTAAACCCTTTAGTTAACAAATGAGAAAGCGGAAGTCCAGAGAATTTAAAAACATCTGACAAGCTGTTCAGGCTAGAACCCATCTTGGGATCAAAGCTCCCACTGTCCTAATTAAAAAAAAAAAAAAAAAGGCAGAATTAGCAATTAACATGCCAAACAATGAACTGGATGCATTGCCCACCCACAATAATTCTCGTAAGAACAGCAAACGAATAGCTCTTTTACTGAACTTCCTTTCACCATCCAGCAAAATACAGTTTTTAGTATTTCTTTGTTGCTATTATCTTAGAAATGAACTCCCTTTGTCTATATTACTGATTATTCTACTACTACTTTTTCTTGCCTAATTCGGTGAACTTAATTCTTCCCTAATTTAACATTTTATGTTAAAATGTGAAGTAGGGTATCCTCTTTCCTACAGTAAGGAGCACGGATTGAGATGTTAGTTCTCCAAGGTGGAGTCAGTAGGGTGGTTCACAGAGGTGTAACACCTGCTGTTCCAGGTCACACCGCACACAACCTCATTACACCGCCCCCTGCCACGTGTAGCTCCTTCCCCTTCCTTACATCTCACTCCTTTTACACATCACTCCCATCAGCAGATGCCATGTAAGTGGGACCAGAAACGAGCTGGCGCAGAAAGGTGCCCGGAGCTGCAGAAGTGGACAGGTGGACGTGAGGTGGGAGGGGCAGGGAGGGAAGCACAGGGACCAGTCGTTCCAGCAGGTGCACGCGCCATAGTCCTGCCTCTGGGTCCTCCCCCTCGCTGGAGTCCAGCTCCCACACTTGGGCAGAGAGGAGAAACACAAGGCAGGAGGCACACATTGCAGAGTTCTAAATGTAGTTCAGACAGCACCAACTGGGAAGGGAAATTTTTCCCACGGCTCTCCAGAAGGATTTTCATGTAGTCAGAGGTCTGGCGGTGAAGAGACTTGATCTCGGTTCATCTGCTGATGACAAAGCAGTATTGAAGAGCCTCCATTTTCTCCAATCCATATCCTGTTTTTCTAGAGTGATAAAATGAATATAGAGGCATGAATAATAAACACTTATTTGTCATGTTTCTTTTAAGAACGACAAGGGAGAAGTGATCAGCCACTAATGAAAAGGAAGAGGTTATTTTTATAGATAAAAAGAACTACAGTGTTTAAGAATATCAGAATAAAGTTCCCGCTGTGTTTAGTTAAGACTTTGTCTGGACACATGAGGTGGGGAAGAGAAGTGTGAAGGAGGAGCATCGAATAAAGGAGGTCTTTGTAAGAAAATGAGACAGTTAACTCTTTTATTTACAAGCTTACCAACCCTCTTAACATACTCCACTGGTTTTGTAACTCATCAGTTCCATTTCTTATCGTTAGCCATGTTGATTTCAAGTAAAATGAAGAAAAGCATATGAGGATAAATTCTTATCTTGAGGGTGGATATTTTAGTATCATGCATTTATTTATCAAATATTTATATAGTTGCTCACTATTTTACTAGTTTCATAAATATTAACTCTTTCTTGAATAGTTATGGAGTACATCAGGGAAAGAACTGAACACTAAGTTATAAAAGTTGGTACAGGGAAAAAAAAGGAAAATATTACTAGAAGCAAGATTCAGGGGAAACAATGCAAACAGTATGTTGACAACTGGTATTTTATCTTACTCTACCTTGCTTCTACAGAACATTTCCTCTCCTGAACATTTTGTTGCTTCACTTAGAGTGTTTCTGTGAGAAAAAGAATCCCATACCTAAAGGCTCAGCTGCAAGGGTGATTTTATCTCCCCAAGGGGACGCTCACATTGGTGACCGATTTTCATCACTGCTGGGATTTAAAAGAAAAAAAATTGCCTAAATTTATATAATGCTTTTGAAGGTATACTATGCACATCATTTTACAGATTTATATGAAAAAATGCATTTAAATATGTAAATTGGAATACCAAAAATTATTTAACTACAGTATTTGTATACTTCCAGTTACCAAGAATTTTTTATGAGTATATGACAGCCATTTTCTATAAATGCAATCTCCTCATGTTTTCATTATTTTCCTTTCAACTATTAGAATCTTCTTTTTTTAAGAACATGTCCCATCTTTCTAATTGGCTCTTCTTCTGGATCTTTACATGTCTCTGACGTACACATTTCCACTGGATCAATATGCAAGTTTGTGAGCTTCCTTTCCTCCTTCAATTAGCCCATACCTAACCAATTTTTATTCAGAGAATTCAAAGACCCAGCATTATTGTGGTCTTTCCTCCAGCCTCCTCCATCTTTGGTCAGAAGGTTGCTATTGGCCCTGCCTGCTTCATTGCCTATAGCCAGCAGGGGGCTCTGTGAATTTTCCATGCGTTACTCCCATGTGTTAACTGCTGTCTGTGCCCATCGATTCCCTGAGCTCATGCTTCATCCTCAGTCCACTCCTTTCTAAAGATCTTCTTTCTTTATATTATATGAAACAGCTGTGTCAATTTCATTTCATCCTTTCATCTCACAAATACTTGTGTGTTGAACTTCTAGTATGTGCTAGGCACAGGTGCATCATCTCTACACATCCAATGATGAACAAAACAGACATCATCCCAGTCCTCATGGAGCAATAAAAAAGTAAACAAATATTGTTTCAATTGTTGGAAGTGACAGGAAGGATATAAACAAAGATCACTGAGGAGAATAAAAGAACTAGGACTTAGGACGCCTGGTGGCTCAGTCTGTTGAGAGGCTTCGGCTGAGACTTCGGCTCAGGTCATGATCTCGAGGTTTTTGAGTTCAAGCCCCTCATCAGTCTTGCTGCTGTCAGTGCAGAGCTGCTTCGGATCCTCTGTCCCCCTCTCTCTACCCCTTCCCTGCTTGTGCTCTCTCAAAAATAAATAAACATTAAAAAAAAAAAGAGCTAGGGCCACTTATGATGGTCAGGAAAGGCTTCTCTAGTGAAGTGTCACCATAGCATCCTTTTACAGAGGAGTTTTTCTCTGTTAGCAAAACTAGATTAACACACACTTCCTACAACTTTTTTGAGAACTGGGAAAACTTGTTTTTTTTTTTCTTTTGTTGTCACCTCTTGTCTTAGAAATAAAAGAGCTCTATCTTCTGGTGGCCTGTGCATGGAAACATACACCATACTGTTTTCTACCTCAGGGTCAAAATAAGATCCCCTCCATAGATTGCCGTCCTGGTGGCCCAGCCAAACTTGGCCAATGGGAAAGAGGCTTGGCATCAGGGACCACGTAACTAATTTTATCCTGTTTTCCGAAGACTTTTTGATCCGGTCCCTTCCCTCCCCAAGATATTTTTTCCACATTTTAACTTTTATTCTGTTTATCTCCTGTTGTCCTCATCCCCTCTGAATGACAAATCAAGACTCTCTAAACCATCCTTCACTCTTACATCTCTAACAGATTGAAGCACCTTTATTTTCTGAACTCCTAGCTTTGAGGAGGCAGTCCAGCACAGCACGTAGACACCCAGCAATGCAAGAGACCCACCATACTTGAACACCAACCTTACCACTTTCTAGTAGTGAGATCTGGTGCATGTGATGAACTTCTAGATTTCATTTTCCTTACAGGTAGGGTGAAGGACAATACATCTATATTAACTTCCTAGTTCCATGTACTGAATTACCATAAACTTAGTGGCTTGAAACAACACACTCTATTGTCCGTAGCTTCTGTGGGTCAGGAGTCCAAGTACAGCTTAGCCAGGTCCTCTGTCCAGGGGGTCACCAGGCCACAGTCAAGCCATCAGCTAAGCTGTATTTTCATCTGGAGGCTCAGCTGGGGAAAAATCTGCTTCTAAACATCCTTAGTTTGTTGGAAGAATTAATTTTCTTGCAGGATCAGGACTGAGGACCCCAGCTTCTCCTTGGCTGTTGGCTGGGGGCTTGCCCTCGGGTACAAGAGGTCATGTGAAGTTCCTTGACACATAGCTTCTCCAGTGTGGCCACTTATTTCTTTAAGCCTGAAAGTAGAGTTTCTAGCTCCAGTGTGCCAAATGGGAGTCTTAAATATTGCAACATAATCACCTGGCCTTTGCCACATCTCGTAACCCAATCAGGGGATTGGTTGGTGACATACCATCACTTCTGCCATATTCTATTGTTAGAACTCTGTCTACCCCAATGTCAATCATAGGGCTGCTTAAATAAGTACATTAAATAAAATTACACATGTGTTCAGTGTTTTACAGGTCCTGAGTGTAAGCGGGTCCTAAATACTCAACAATTAGCTATTGCTGCACTGCTCCTTTGTTGTACTTTTTAAAATCTACTGCCAGAGGGATGTCAGTTTTTTAAGTTATAACTGAGCACTGGTCACATCTTCTAATCACCATTTAACCTTCACAAGCTTGTCTTTTAAATACATTTTCTGAGACCCTCATTTCTTCTCTTTTTGCTGGTCATTGGATTGGCATTCCCACCTGCTGAGGACGAGGATGAATGAAGGTCATATCATCAGCATCTTCTCTAGCACATTATGCCGTGGATGATCTTAAGGAGAGAATTATATTCGCCTGATCAGCTTTTTTCTGTAGTCCTGAACATAATAAATATTTTCCCACACTCCTCCTTTGGCACATTTGTTATTTCTCTGCTGCTTTTTTGTACCTCTGCACCATCAGTGCTGTGCCCTGTGCAATCCTTGGCAGCTTTGCAGAACGTTTACTTCAAAACTTCTTAGAACAGTGTTTAAAATGTTAGCAGCTTCCAGTGTCTAATTTCACTTTGCTTAAATGAAATTGACTGCCCCTGTCCTTATATGATTGAGCTGGGTCATGTCTGTACCCAAGGCTCTTGGCATCGCATGGGATCCTAGGCCTTGTGTGAAAGGAGACCTAAAAGTTCACTGTCCAAGAGGCAAATAAAATCTAGGGTTGAAAGAGATGCTGTAGTTACTGTTTGAATATGTCAGAATCTGGCTTTAAAAATGGTGCAGTACTGGAAAGGAGGGTCCAACCTTAAGGAGAGATTAAAAAGAGAGAGAGAGAGACAGACAGAGAAGAAGGAGGAGGAGGAGCAGGAGGAGGAGGAGAAGCACCCTAAGAAGGGACCATGATATCTACATAGTAACCAGACTGAGATTAGAGATGGAATCCTACTGTCTAGTGCTCCTGCTAAAATCAAGTGGACTGAGGGGCGCCTGGGTGGCGCAGTCGGTTAAGCGTCCGACTTCAGCCAGGTCACGATCTCGCGGTCCGTGAGTTCGAGCCCCGCGTCGGGCTCTGGGCTGATGGCTCAGAGCCTGGAGCCTGTTCCAATTCTGTGTCTCCCTCTCTCTCTGCCCCTCCCCCGTTCATGCTCTGTCTCTCTCTGTCCCAAAAATAAATAAACGTTGAAAAAAAAATTAAAAAAAAAAATCAAGTGGACTGAGAGACCCAAAAGGGAATTGAAGCAAAAAAAGGAAGAACTCCTCTGTGCTTTGGCATTGATGCACATAGACCCGGGGGTAGAAATGGTGGCTGGTCAGGCAGGTGGGCCAGTACAGTGAACTGGAGGGCAAAAGTATCATACCGTATAAGATGATTCTTGCATCTTTAGCCTCAGCCATATCCAGTCACTTGTAGAGTGACTGTTTTCGCAAGCTGGCACATTGGCATGACCCATCCAATTTATTAGCCACTGGTTCAGCAAATGTGATTCTGAAGACTGGGGTTATCCTGGTGGCCCTGTTGCCTGGCCTGTGGGTGCCATTTACAGCATTTTCCTGTGTGGACCATGGCTGACTCAGGCCATCTTCAGGTGTCAACTATTATGACACTAGCTGCTTTCATTTTTGACCATTGATTAAAATCCAACCTGTGTTATTTCCCTTCTCTCTTTACTTTTCCTGCTTCCAAAGCAGTCCCTTGAAAAGGAAACTCCACTTTCAAAATTTTAGCTAGGTAAAAAATATACATACACACAAAAATATGACTTAACATGTTAACACATGTAGTAGTTTTCTTTGGCTGTTGTAACAAGTTACCACACACAGTGACTTGAAAATACACATTCATCATCTTACAGTTTCATAGTTCAGAAGTCCAAAATGAGTCTCACTGGGCTAAAACCAAGATGTCAGAAGCTGTGTTCTTTTCTGGAGGCTTCAGAGTAGAATGCATTTCCTTGCCCTTCCCGGCTTCTAGAGACCACCAGTGGCCCTTGGCTTATAGACCCTTCCTCCGTCTTCAAAGACAGCACATGAGGCCAGGGTCTTCTCCTACTGCCAGCCATCTCTCTGGTTTTGTCTTTAGACTTTCTCTTCTACTTTAAGGAACTTTATGGTTACATTGGGCCTATAAGAATGAATGATAAGACTCTTCCTACCTCCAAGCCAGTTGATTAGCAAACTTAATTCCATCTGCACCTTTAATTCCCCTTTGCCATGTAATCTGACACAGTCACAGGTTCCAGGACTGGGATGCGGACATCTGTGGGGGCCATTAGTGTGCCTACCATACTAAGATTAGGGGTGATTTTGTTGTTGCTATTTTTATTTCACCTTATGTGTATTTTTAAATTTCTATATAATAGACATGGATTACTTACATACATTTTTAGAAATCACTTCACAAAATGATACAACTTTCTTATCCAAAATTTCCCCGTCAGTGTCCCCCCCCCCTCCCCCCAACGCCACCATGACCACTACCACTTAAGGACAAAATAAGTCACTGAAATTTTCCATAGGAGACTACTCTTTCTTGACTATTTGCTTTTTTTTTTTTTCTTAACAGCTCTATTATATTTCCACAGTTATCTTTGACTTGCTGTTTAATTTTTTTTTTTTTTTTTTACTTCTGTGGTTGGGAGTGGAGAAAATATTTGTTTTTAGAACTTTCTCCATCAGAGTCACCATTGCCTCTTTTACTTGAGAGAATTTTGACATATTTATAACATATACCCCCAGTCTCTGATATTTAGAAAATTCAATCAGCATTTTCTCCATGGATCTTGCCTCATATAATAATAAAAGCTTACATTTATGTAGTACTTATGATGTTCCAGGCACTGTTCTAAGCACTTTACATATATTAAGCTAACTCACTTACTGTACACAACCATTTACTGAGATAGCTACTATCTTTATAACTATTTTATTTTTTTAATGTTTATTTATTGACTTATTTATGTGGAGAGCACAAGTAGGGGAGGGGCAGAGAGAGAAGGAGAGTAAGAATGCCAAGCAGGCTCTATGCTGTCAGCATGGAGCCCAATGTGGGACTCAATCTCATAACCATGAGATTGTGACCTGAAGTGAAATCAAGAGTAGGATGTTTAACCAGCTGAACCACCCAGGCGCGCTCTTATTACCATTGTAAAGGTGGAAATAAGGTACAGAAGAAGGAAGAAACTGAAACACAGTGGAGTTAAGTAACTTGCATAAAGCCACACAGCTAATAAGTGATGAAGCTGGTATTCCAACTCCAGAATCCAGAATCCATCCTCTGATATTTTGTTATATTGCCATTCATATTTTTGTATCTTCTTTTCCCAACATTTTTTTCTTAATTTACAATATTTTTTCATCTCTTATTCCTTTTGCCCAAATTACCATTTTTTTTGAGAATATAATTTTTCCTATTAGCATACCAGGATTAGGAAAGGAAGTACAGCATCTCTCATAATCTCTATTCTTAAATGCCACAAATGCCACAAATTCTACTGGTGATTACTCTTTTTGGAAGAATATTCCTGACTGTTTACTGCTGTGCTTTTCAGTCCTGTATCCATGCAAGTTGATTCTACGTATTCGGTGTCCTTTCACTTGTTTATTATTCCTGATCATGTTTGAATGCTTTCTGCAACATAGTTAAATCCTGTTATATCATAATCAAGACAAATATTATACCCTAAAATCAAATTCTTTTTTACATTTGTTTTAGAAGGAAAACTAATGTATATTGATTGGCTCTTGAGCCAGGAAAGAGGAGATGCTTTTTCAAATGTTTGTTTAACCTTCACAAGACAGCTGTGAGGCATGTGGTGCCGTCCTTACTTTACAATTGAGAAATGAGGTATTAGAGAATAATTCTATCTACAATTTACTGAAGGCTTGCCTTGGTCCACCATCTTTTTTCATGCATTATCTTAGAAACTTCGAAGGTGGTATTGTTTATCTCCATCTACAGAGGAGGAAACTGAGTCCTAAGGAGGTTAATTAATTTCCCAAAAGCTTATAGTAATGATGGTTTCTCTGACTTCAAGCACTATTGCCTTTTCTCATTACCACACAGAGATTTGGGTTCCAACTTCTGCTGGAAAATCTGTTGTTCTTATGTTCTTCACTCTTACTCCTCAAGAGTTTTTATAAACTGAGGTGAATTCAAATGCCTGCAGGCCCCAAACAGGTAACAAAATGGAGCAAGACAAACCACGTGTCGGGTACACAATGGTGTAAGCTAAATGGAAGTCACAACTGATCCTGGACCTTAATATCTCCAAAGGCACATGGATAGAGCTGATGGTGAGGCTGCGTCCATGCACAAAATAGAGGGTGGAAGCCCCACATCCAAGAGTGATTGAGACCAGCTGGCTGAGGGCTCAGGGGCTTAGAGTTAGTGTAACATTTTCATGGGGGAATGCCATCACATGTTCCAGATCATCAGATTTTTTAAGACAAGACAGAAAGTTATATTTTTAAATTATAGTTTCTAATGTTTCAATGATGGCAATCAATATGGCCCTTTGTTCTTGGGCCTCCAGTTTGGGACCTCTCTTCTAAGGCTGTCTTGTGCCTTCTTACCCATTTTATCTTTACTTTCCTCCTCCTTTTGCAAATGTCATAGAATTTCTTTTCCTTATTTCTTATACCATTTTTAAAGAAATATTTCATTTCTAACTTTTTTATTGAGGTCTAGTTAACATACAATTTTATATTAGTTTCAGGTGTACACCAATGTGATTTGACATTTATATACATTATGCAATGATCACCATAAGCCTAGTTACCATTGTCACCGCACAAAATTATTACAGTATTATTGACTGTATCCCTATGCCATACTTATATCCCCATGACTTCTTTATTTTATAGGAAGTTTATACCTCCTAAACCCCCTTCACCTATTTTACCCATCCCTCCACCCCCTTCCTCTGGCAACTACCTGTTGTTCTCTGTATTTATGAGTCTATTTCTATTTTGTTTTGCTTGTTCATTTGGTTTTCTTTTTAGGTTTCACATATCAGTGAAATGATACTGTGTCTGTCTTTTTCTTTCTTACTTACTTCACTTAGCAATAGCCTCTAGATCCATTCATATTGTAGCAAATGGCAAGATTTTTTTGGTCGAATAATATTTCACGGTGGGTATGTATGCATATATATTACATCTTCTTTATTCATTCACCTATCCATGGAAATTAGGTTGTTTCCATATCTTGACTACTGTAAATAGTGCAACAAACATAGGGGTGCATGTATCTCCTCGAATTAATGTTTTTATTCTCTTCAGATAAGTACTCAGAAGTGGAATTATGGGTCAAAAGGTGTTTCTATTTTTAATTTTTTGAGGAAACTCCATACTGTTTTTCACAGCGGCTGTACCAGCTTACAGTCCCACCTACAGTACACAAGAGTTTCCTTTTCTCCACATCCTCACCAACACTTTTTATTTTTTGTCTTTTCGGTACTAGCCATTCTGACTGGGGTGAGGTGATATCTCATTGTGGGTTTGACTTGCATTTCCCTGATGTGCCAATGTTGATCATCTTCCCATGCATCTATTGGCCATGTCTATGCCTTCCTTGGAAAAATGTCTGTTCAGGTCCTCTCCCCATTTTGTAATTGGATGTTTGCTTTTTGGTATTGAGTTGTATGCATTCTTTATATGTTTTGGATATTAATTCCTTATCAGATGTATCATTTGAAAATTTCTTCCATTCAGTAGGTTATCTTTAATTTTATTGATGTTCCTTTACTGTGCAAAAGCTTCTTAATTTGATGCAGTCCCAATTGTTTATTTTTACTTTTGTTGCTCTTGCCTGAGGAGACAGATCCAAAAACATTTCTAAGGCGTCCAAGAGTTCACTGCCTGTTTCCTTTGAGGAGTTTTATGCTTTTAGGTTTTACATGTCAGTCTTTAATCCATTTTGAGTTGGTTTTGTGTATGGTGTAAGAAAATGGTCTAATTTCATTCTTTTGCATGTAGCTGTCCAGTTTTCCCAGCACCGTTGCTGACTCTCTTTTCCCCATTGTATATTCTTGCCCTTTTTGTTATAGATTAGTTGACCATATAAGCATGGGCTTATTTCTGGGCTCTCTGTCCTGTTTCATTGATCTATGTGTCTGTTTTTGTGCCAGTACGTACTGTTTTGTACTAGATCTTGAAATCTGTGAGTATGATACATCCAGCTTTGTTCTTTCTCAAGATTGCGTCGGCTGTTCAGGATCTTTTATGGTTCTATAAAAATTTTAGGACTATTTATTCTAGTTTTATTTTTTAAAATGCCATTGGAGGGGTGCCTGGGTGGTTCAGTTGGTTAAGTGTCTGACTTCAGCTCAGGTCATGATCTCACACTCCATGAGTCTGTGCTGACAGCTCAGAGCCTGAAGCCTGCTTCGGATTCTGTGTCTCCATCTCTCTCTGCCCCTCCCCCACTCACACACTGTCTCTCTCAAAAATAAATAAACAGTAAAAAAATAAAAATAAAAATGCCATTGGGTTGCACTGAATTTGTAGATTGCTTTGTTTGTAGATTGGACAATTTGTAGATTGTAGTGTGGACATCTTAACAATATTAATCCTTCCAATCCATGAACATGGCATATCTTTCCATTTATGTGTGTCTTCTTCAATTTCTTTCATCAATGTCTCATAATTTTCAGAGTACAGGTCTTTCATCTAATTGGCTAGATTTATTCCTAGGTATTGTATTCTTTTTGATGCAATAGTAAATAAGATTATCTTTTTAATTTCTTTTTCTGATAGTTTGTTATTAGTGTATAGAAACCAAACAGATTTCTGTATATTAATTTTGTATCCTACAACTTTACTGAATTTGTTTATTAGTTCTAATCATTTTTGGTGGACTTAACAATTTTCTTTTTCTATATAACCTCATGCCATCTGCAAATAGTGAAAGTTTTAATTCTTTCTTACCAATTTGGATGCCTTTTATTTCTTCTTCTTGTCTGGCTGGTGTGGCTGGAACTTCCAGTACTGTGGTAAATAAAAGTGGTGAGAATAGACATACTTGTCTTGTTCCTATCTTAGTGGAAAAGCTTTCAGCTTTTCAGCATTGAGTATAATGTTAGCTGTGAGTTTGTCTTATATGGCCTTTATTATGTTGAGGTGTGTTCCCTCTATACCCACTTTGTTTAGAGACTTTTTTTTTTTATCATAAATGGCTGTTGAATTTTGTCAAGTGCTTTTTCTTCATCTATTGATATGATCATATAACAATTTGTATTTTTTAATACTACCTTTAATACGAAGTAATATAACCTTTATTATACAGGGAGAAGACAGCCATCTACAAAACAAAAGAGGCTTCCAACAAATTCTTTCCTCATGGCCCTCTGAAGAAACCAAACCTGCTGTCCTTCTGAGTTTCCGACTTCTGGTTCCCAGAACTGAGAGAAAATACATTTCTGTTGTGTGGGCCAACCAGTGTGTGGTATTTTGTTATGGCAGCCCAAGCAGACTGTTACGTCCTCCTTCAGTCTATGTTCAACATAGCAGCCAGAATGAACCTAAATCAAATCATGCCTCTTCTCTGTGAAAACTCCCCAAAACCAAAGTCCTTCTACTGCCCTGAACTGATCTGTTCTCCCTGCTGCCTGCCCTACACCCTCTCTTGCGATGCTCCCCTCACTCTTGCTCTGGCCATGGCAGCCTGTTGGCCTGACGTGCCTCAGGCACTAGATTCTGGCTCTGCCCCAGGGTCTCTTCACTGCTGGCCTTCTGCCAAATGTTCTTCCCAGGATAACCACCTGGCTCTCACTCCTCACTTCCTTCAGGCCTTTCCTCAGGTACAACATTTTCAGTGAGGCCTTTCCTAGCCATTTAATGTAAAAGTGCAACCCTCCCACACCCTACTATCCCCTTGCCTGAATTCTTATTCTCCTTAGTCCCTATTACTATCTAACACAGGATATATTTTACTTATCTTTTAATATTGTCTGCCACCCTATTCAAATGTAAATTCCAATGGGGGCAAGGATTGACTGTTGTGTCCATTCCTTTAGCTATTGTGCCTGACACACCATTGATGCTCAATAAAGAGCTCTTGAATGAATAAAGGAATTAATGAATGAAGAAATTCTTTATACCAGTTAGAAGTCTTCCTTCTTCCTAAACAAAAAGGCTTGGTAATATTATTATCAACTTACCATGCCACATTTAACCATGGTACAATACCGCTTAAAAATCCTAAACAGTCTTGAAAGAGAATGAGAGGCCTTTTTTTCTCCATAACTGCCAATGACTCTTTTTATCATACTTTTTCCCTGATAAAGTAAATCTAATAAATCTAATTTCTTTGCTGTTCCCAAGTTCCTCCCACACCCATTTACAATGGTTCCTCTCTATTACTCCTTACATCTATTCTTACTGCATAGCATTTGAATTATTCCAATAATATCCCTTCAGTGTATCTCTATGGAATTAATAACCAAATGCTCAGTGCCTTGTTACAGCAAATGTACAATGTCTGCTTTCCTAGGAAAGCTATGGATTCCTGCTTTCTACTTGAGGAAGAAATCCTGAGCAATATTAAAACCACTGTAACTTTACCAAGATGCTAAAGATAAAGAGTAATAGATTTCTTTTCTTTTTTTAATGTTTATTTATTTTTGAGAGAGAGAGAGAGAGAGAGAGAGAGAGCAGGGGAGGGAGAGGGAGAGGGAGACACAGAATCCAAATCAGGCTCCAGGCTCTGAGCTTTCAGCACAGAGTCCGAGGCTGGGGTTGAACCCATGAACCACAGGATCATGACCTGAGCCAAAGTCGGACACTCAACTGACTGAGCCACCCAGACGCCCATAGATTTCTTAATTTTCAAAAATAGAACCATAATCTAAACCTGACAAAACAGAGTTATAAACCCTGTGTTTTTCAAATATGGCCTAGAAAAGTTTCAGAGTGATTTTAAACATCCAATGGAGCAAATTGTAGCTTCTAACCACTTCTGTCCCCAGTAAGTCCCTGAGCTAATCCTGGCCTTCTTTTGAACAGGACTGCTGTTTTCCTGCCCACCATGTGACTCACAAGATTAGAAACCAGGCCTTTCTTAAAGTCCCTTCCATCAAGATTCTATGAATTTTGTTCATGCTGGGTAAGGCACTGACCACAGAGGACTTAAGCTGTCATTGGTGTAAGATTCCTTGCTGGAATATTTTTGGAGTTTAAGGAGATATGTTTTTAAGCAGCAATCCAGTCTGCTTTTTAGTTTCTAAAAGATTTCTAGGAATCAGGGTTATCAAGAGACTGCCCTAACCGTTGAAGCTTCAATTACATCTTATTCTTCAACTTGATTTCAATGGCTTCCAAGAAGTATTTGCCAAGTGAGGCCATGGTGGGAGGCAAAAGAGATGCATAGTGTCAGCCCTAAAAATGCTTGCCTTCTGGTAGAGAAAATCAAATTAACATCTTTAAAACAGTGAGAGGCCAAAAAATGCAAATTGGGTAGTGTTGATCAGAAGGGCAGGAGTGGTTCAGAGAAAGGAGAGTAGTGTGGTCTGAAGAAATCAAGAGAAGCCTCAGGAAAGAAGCAGTATGTCAGGCTGAAATTTAGAGGACAATAAGATTAGGGTTAGGAAGGGGGGTCACCGTAGTTAAGAGTAGGAAGGGGGGCGCCCCAGTCAAGAGAAATAACATAAGCAAAAGCATGGACATTGTTCCTGAGGAATTCTAAGTGGAGGATAAAAATATTCATCCTCTGGTCTTTTCCTTTCTTCCTCCAAAATGCATGATTGCCTGGCCCCCACGGGGCTCTGAAAGCACCCCGAGACTGAAGTCCATGTGTACCAGGTGAGAAAGCATGTGGAAGTCTCTTCCCAGAATAATAAGTGAGTAGTCCCTTGGTTTCTCCACTACATTTTGAAGAATATAAATGAGCAAATGTCAGATTCAAATAGATCCCTCAAGAAGGATAATTTTAGTTGACTGTTTGGGACTGGAAGCCTGTCTGGGCACGTACAAGCACACAGATATCAGTTACCTTTGGTTACTGAGGAGGAGCAGGTGTCTAAACAAAGCCGCTGCTAGCCAAACTGATTTAAAATGACACTGTGCTCCTCCACAGCCCCAGGGATTAGTGAGCATGCAGCAGGCCCAGGATCACCTTCTTTACAGATGGCTTTTGAGGACACCTGTACTTAATTAACTGTCACAGTCAATGGCTACATCTGAGCCTGACATTTTGTCCAGAAAGGATCATGAAGTTATACGAGCATTACACTGCTGAGCTTAGAACCTGGAGAAAGTGACCCCAGGCTGTTTGTTCCAGGCTCAGTGGCTTCTAAAACCTCCCAAGTCTCTCTGAGCTCCCATTTAACTTTAAGTACATTAGGCAAAGGTGCAACTTATTCGTTCTTATTTCTGTGCTATTGCCTTTTCTATTTGCCTAAACATGTTTACTGAGTGCTTACTCTGTGAAAGGCTCTCTGCCAGATGTTTAAGCGAAGAAGGGAAACACAGAGATGAATGAGGCAATTTATGTCCTCAAACAGTGTGAACTCTCCTCCAGTAGTAGCTCAGTGGGGTAGAGTAAGTCTGAAGCCATCAGGGATACAGAATATGCCAAGGGGAGGCAGGGCAAGGAGCAATTAATCTTGAGGGAAAGTTTCTGCAAAGACTCCTCAGAGGTATTTTTTGACTTGTGTTTTCAAGAACAGACATATTCTAATTGGGAAAAGAAATATTCAATAACAGAGGAGTGTAAACAAAGGAAAAAAATATGAAAATGTATGATATATTTAGAAAACGATCAGGAACCCAGGGTAGTTGGAGGGATATAATGAAAAATATGTTTTAAAAGGTAGGTTGAAGCCAGATGATGGGGAAGTTCAATGGCAGGCTAAGGAGATACGATTTTTTCTCTGTGTATGAATAATAAAGAGTTACTCAAAGTTTTGAGCAAGAGGATATAGCATGACCACATGTAATTATTAGTATGTGAAGGGTGGCAAGATATGCCACCTAAAATATATTCTTTTGGCATAAGGATTATTTTGAGTGGAAGGCAATGGAGAAGAAATTGATAGAATAGCTCCTTAGCACCACCACCGTGCCATTTGCCTAAAAGCAGGGCATAAATTTGTAAAGGTGTCCCCTTCCCTTCTGTACTAGAAAGGACAGAAGTTAACACTGGAGACAACTCTAGACCTTTATTGGCCCAGAGAAATCTATACAAAAGGAATCTATAAAACAAACCTTGTTAAAACTAGTCCTTAGGTATCATTTGTTCCCCCATATATTTGCCTTCCCACAATTTGCCACCTCTAGAGGCTCAAAGTCTTTTTCCTTTGTCTTGTCACTTCTCTGAAAAAAACTGCTGTCTTTGTTAGGCTTTATAAGCCCAAGTTCTAACCACCCCTTTGAGTTACTCACCACTGGAAGCTCCCATGTGTGTGCACAATGCACTTGTTGATAAACTTGTTCGTTTTTCTCTTGTTAGTCTGTCTTTTGTCAGTCCAGTTTATAGGCCCCAGCCAATACACCTACGATGAGTGGAAAGAAAATAATTTTTCCCTCCTCTACTTGTACTATCAGGAATGTGATAGATGGACTGAAGGTAAAAAAACGCCAGTGAGGACCAGCAGTCACCATATTTCTAGAATGAGATGACAGAGGCCCGACCTGGTCCAGAGATAGTGAGAATGACCAAACGGGGCAGATTCAGTAAGCTGGCTGAGGTACAAGGAAGAATAGAGGTTGGCTCCAACTTTAGCTGGAGTTGGTGTTCACATGTCATCTTCTACCATACTTTCTATGCGCATCCCATCTCATGGAATAGGACTTGAACTTATTTCTGTTCACAAAGAAACTTAAACTTACAGACCTTTTAGATCTTCCTAGAACACAATCAGTTTGAGTAGATTAAGACTGACAAAGGATCAAATCCAGTAGCTGCAAGAATAGAGATACTTTCAAATGAGAAAGAGGAAACAGGAACCAGTTCATGATGAAAGAGACTGGGGACACATTTGATGTTCAGCTGCCTGGTGGTCATTAATGTAGAGATCGCCTCACTGTAATTAGGAATGCTCACTTGGTGTTCTCTCATAGCAGTTGACAGAGGTGATGACTGCTGTTTCAAATATTTGTGAACATTTAGGGTAATCTTTTGTTTGTTTTTCTTCATTTGTTTCTTTGTCAGTTAACTATTGGAGAAACATAAGTTTCAGTTCTATTGAGTCTTCCATGTTGAAGCCAAGATAGAAAATTCTCTCAGAGATTGAATCTCTTCTAGAAAACTTCATCAGCATTGAAATAAACATTAGGGGAAATCTTGTAACAGAGCTATGAAGGCCAGAACCTTTCTTTTAAATTTTTCTTTTTTTTAATGTTTATTTATTTTTGAGAGACAGAGAGAGACATGGTATGAGTGGGGGAGGGGCAGAGAGAGAGAGGGAGACACAGAATCTGAAGAAGGCTCCAGGCTCCCAGCTGTCAGCGCAGAGCCTGGCGCAGGGCTCGAACTCACGAGCTGTGAGATCATGACCTGAGCTGAAGTTGGATGCTCAGCCAACTGAGCCATTCAGGTGCCCCAAGAACCTTGTCTTCTGAGGGGGAGACCAGGCCTTTCGTCTGATGGTACAGGATGAGGATGATTTATTTTAATTTTATCTGTTAAGTCCCTTATTTACATAAGCAATTGCTTTTGGTCTATTACAATGGCTTATGCCTTCCTGAATCCAATCCTAGAGCATCATCTTTCCCAAAGATTCTGAGGAGAAAGGACTTCATTTGTGATCTCGGGAGCTACAAAGAGGCGGCACCTCGAGAGCACACCTCCGTACTGGGCAGCCTGCCTTGCCTCAGGAACAGAGGAGGCAGCCAGCCCTTTGTCCAAAAAGCTTTTTCATGACTAACCGACAGTGAAACTGTTAGGTGGAAAATGTGCTACAGAGTTTCCAATTACTCTGAAAGTAAAACTAATGCCCTCATGTACTTCCAGAATAATTATTAACGTCTTTCGTGATTGAAAACTTTAAAAAGATTCAGATCATTGGAATTAATATGTTCAAGTGATCTTGCCTAGCATCTAGATCATCTTGAGTAATTTAGATCAAAACGTTTGCTTTTATGTTCTAAAACACTTGTGAGACATAATTTTCAAAAATACATTCGTGAATGACAAAAAATATATATATAAAGCAAATGTTGTGGCCCAGGGAATTTTGATATGTTCATTCATAGTTATACTTCAACAGTGTGTTGACCCAACTGACAGTTTTTGAGACTTGTTACCTGCCAAAGAGTATTCATAGCCTAGGGTTCATGAGCAATTGTGAGTTTGTGGATACACACACACACGCGTGTGTGTGTGTGCGTGTGCGTGTGTTTGAGGTTTGCCTCTACTAACAGAAGAAAACTTGCATAAATTTGCCACTTAAGAGACAATCTTCATCCAAAAATAGAACTTGATTCTTGTACTATATCATCACCTTACAGTTTGAGGAAGAGGAAAGCATCATCTGGAAGGAAAAATACGCTTAGGAAATTCACTGTGACTCTCTGATTTCTCAGGTGGTTTCCACAAAGCTGACATGGTTTTGTGTGTGTATGTGTGACTGTTTCTCTCACAAAAGAAATGAGCAAATATATAACAAAGAAGACGTTTTAGCAAGACCAAGTTTCGCCTCTGTTTTTGGTCCTAAAACCAAATATTTTCAAGGTAAAAACTTTCCAAGCAAGGGGAAAACAAACAATAGCGTTCTTTGTAAAAATGCCTTCTTGCCACTAATTTGAATGATTTTAGGTAATTACAGTTGGCCACGATGCAAATTCTCATGATGCAGGGTCAGTATGGCAGTAGGAATAGAAAGTACAGACTCTTTCTCAGAGCCTTGGGCACCATCTCAAGTTAGGTTCTCTCTGCCCCAGGCCTCCCGCTGGCTCATTCCCAACCCATGGCCTCTCATGCTAAACCTTGTCTAAATCTGACAGCTCCACCGGGTCCTACGCTCGGTGGAAAAATACCATGTGCACATGTTATTTCCCATCCTCTATGGCTGGAAGACACTGATGACATGTAGTGCTCCAGACTTCCAGAGTCATTTCCAGTAATGAGATATTTTTCATGGCAGGTGTCCACGAATCACTCCGTCCTATAGATGGTCGGGCTGAGTCTCAAGGATTGAATGACCTGCACTCTGAAAATCCCTACAGAGCAATGACAGAGCCAGTTTCATAAGGTAAGGCCTCCAAAGAAATGGGTCATCCCACATGCAAAGTCAGGAAATGAAAATGTGGCCTCGGGCTCAGTTGCAGGGGAGAAATTTTAGGAGGGCTAAATATAGTCACCCAAACTGGAAGACAGCCAGCGCTCAGGGTGCCCGCTTTAGGGGCTTACACAAGACCACTCTGGCATCCTTAATTGCCACAGGTGTGTTACGTAGTTCTTTTAATCTCTTTTAATCTCTCCTAAAAATAAATCCTTAATGAGTCTAGCTCCAAATGTTGACTGTATTATCATTTTTAAGTTAGGGATGAAAAGAGGCTGTGGTGAGGACTAGAAAGAAGAGGTGTTCCTTCTTGGGAAATCAGAGGTGTAGCCCATGAGTTGCTAAGGGATGATCCTGAAAGTTGATCTTCTTTCTTCTTTTTAAGACAAAATTTCTTACAGACCCCTGTTTAATTTGTTCTGTACAATATTATTTTTTGTTTTGTGAAAGCCTGAGAAATGTGTCTGTCAAAGTGTGGTTCCTCGCTGCCCCGGTCTGAGGATAAAGCCACTGCTTTGTCTGCCTCACCTTCAGAGTTGTCTGTGCGCCGCCCAGAGGTGCTAGTCCCGTGGTGGGAGTAGTGAGACCAACATATGGGCCAGCAAGGTCCCTTCACTCTCCAGGGAACCCCACCTTCCCGGGTGCAGTAGGGGTGGTAGAAGAGACTGGGTGTTAGCAAGGGTTTTGGAACAACGTACGTCTGGCAGTTGAATCGAGGTTTCATTTCTTACTGTCGCATCCATGCACAGACCTCAGGTTATTTGTTTCTACCTCAGAAATAATAACACCAGGCCTTCCAACAAAGGCTGTGAGAACAGATGAGGGAATGGTGCAGGGTAGTCATCAAAGGACCCGACACAGGATATCCTCAGTACACACTTAGAGGATCTTGCTTAGCATTGAAATGATCATCCGGAACAATCAGGCAACCATAGTTGCTTTTATTGCATCCAAAACACTTCTGGAAGAGCTCCTGGCTGGCTCCGTCGGTAGAGCATGCGACTCTTGATCCTAGGGTTGTGAGTTCGAGCCCCACGTTGGGTGTAGAAATTACTTAAAAATTAAATCTTTAAAAATAAATAAGTAAAATACTTTTGTAAAACATGATTTGGCATTTGATAAAGAGTATTGGGGACAGGGTTGGTTTTGCAAACGGCATTGTTTCCATGGGATAACTCACATAGATTAGCGTATGTTATCACTACCAGAAACAGAGAGGGAAGATTCTTCTTAACTGGCATTTCAGATGTCTCCAAACTTTTTTCTTTGACTCTCAGTTTAAAGTCATATCAATTTGCTTCCTTGCTAGAAGGTTTGTACATGAAGGCGGCATTCCACTATGGTAGCCCAGCTATTCCAAACTGGCTGCTTATTAAGGCATTCACCATTAGTGGTCTTCCATATTTTCCTATGTGTTTTCCCCTTCCTCAAAAGCAGGGGCCATATGGGCACCTCTCTCATTCCCTGCGCCCCCCCCCCCCCCCCCCAGTCTTAAAACTAGCTAGAGTTCAATGAACTCTTAGCGATTAACTGTTGGATGCATGTAGAACCATTTACTGCTGAGGGATTTCTCCAAAGACACAACCTACAAGCTGAGTTTCCCATCTCATGAAAGCCACTCTCTCCACCCAAATTTCTGTATTTAACTATAATCTTCAATAGATAAGCAGGTGTTTTGGGGTTTTCGTTTTGTTTTGTTTTGTTTTTTGGGCCACTGGTTAGCTCCTTCTCTGTTTAACTGGTTTTGTTTCCATCCAAGACTACTCTTTTGTTTTTTCTTCCTACAAACTCTTTTTTAAAAAGAGGTTTCTCTCTGCAACTTTTAGTTTCCCTGAGGCTGGGCGGATAGACTTATGAGGCTTGAATTTTGTTTATGTGCTTTGAAAAGTCTAATTATAACTCTTTGGGGAGTTGCTGTGCAAAGTGTTGTATAAAAGGAGAGCTGGATGGGGGACTGACAGGCTGGCAGGGATTAAACGTGCATGTCACTGTGGTGCTGGTGCAGCTGCCGCAGCAGCTAATGCTACAACAAATAACCCTGAGACAAAGGTTTGCTGCAATACATTGTTGTATCTTACTGGGCTCTTAGAGGGGGGACTGGTTAAAGGAGGGCAACATAGCACTCTTAAATATGGTGAAGTTGGCTGCCTTTCCAAGCTGACTTAGGGGAACCAAGGAGTCCCCCCCAAAATGGTGCAAGCCTTTCATTCTATAGCCGAAAGGTCAAATGTGGAATCTAAAAACTCCCTGCTAAAGCCATGGTGTGCCACTACATAAGACAGAGTCACTGACTGGTCAGGGAGTGGCAATGAGGAGAGAACTTGAGGTCAAGGCCCTTAGAAGGAGAGGCTTTGCTGGGGCGCCTGAGTGGCTCAGTCGGTTGAGCGGCTGACTTTGGCTTAGGTCATGATCTCGTGGTCTGTGAGTCGAGCCCCACATCGGGCTCTGTGCTGACAGCTCAGAGCCTGGAGCCTGCTTCGGATTCTGTGTCTCCCTCTTTCTCTGCCCCTCCCTTGCTCATTCTCTCTCTCTCTCTGTCAAAAATAAATAAACATTTAAAAAATTAAAAAAAAAAATACCCTACTTTGGAGTAGGGTATTTATATGTTTTGTTCCTAGGCTGCTCCAATGAGGATAAAGTAAATGTTCTTGTTAAGGATATCCATTGAGGAGTCTCAGGATAGCTACTTTACCCCCCTCCCACCCGCTTTACCACACAGTCTACAATCCACCATGCACGTCTAGCCTTGTAGGCTAAGAATTGTCTCTTCCCCTCCAAGTGTCTGTTTTTTGTCATTATTTGCAAAAGCGAGGGCAAGGAGAAAGTTAGTGGAAACATCAAGTTGTTTATACCTTTGCTTCTCAAAGTGTGGCCAATGGACCAGCAGCATCAACATCACCTACTGACATCCTACTTGTTATAAATGAAGACTCCAGCCCCTACCCTAGACCTACCGAATCAGAATCTGCATTTTAACAAGGCCCCCAGATGATGTGCGTGCACATTAAAGTTTAAGAAGCACTGACTCAGATCTTAATGTAGATTTATTTAATTTTGGTTTGCACATTAGAAAGACAATGGATCATTTCTGGATGTTGAAAGAGGATACGAGGACGCAAGAAGCTGTACCCCGTTCTATTCCTTGATAGATTCACCGGAATGTCTCCGGGGCCCATCATTCTGTCAATCCTAGGCCAAGTCACTTTACTAGTTTATTCCTACTCCCGCTGGATCAATACACTCCACCTGCCGGTGACTAGGTCTCAGTCATCCCCCTTCTTGTGTCCGTCTAGACATTCCCAGAAGAGGAAGGGAGTAGCTCACATATGCTCACCCTGCTACAGACATCGTGTCCAACCATGCTCAGAAGAAGAGGACATCTTTCAGACCTCCATGGCCCACAGCAGCTGCACTCTGGTCTGCTATTACCTGGAGTTCTTTGCCATCTGCTTACTAGGCTCTAATATTTATCTCTATCTCAGGTGAGAACATTTCCCTTAGAGTGGCCACCTCTTTTCTGAAGAGGGGGGCAGGAACGTAAAGGATGGGAAAAGAGGGGGTCCCGTGCAAGACGGTGGGAGGTAGTGGCCAGAGAGCAAAGTGGATCCCCAGGTAATGCTCTCTAGAGATATGGGAGAAGAAATTCAGCACACAGTCTGCTGTTTCGTGTGAAGTTTCTTTCTGAGCTGTGCTCTAACGCCGGCCTCCCTCCATTTCTCCAAGCAAGACTTCAGCAAAATCTGCTGTCTCTGACTTCTTGGCAAGAGAGCTGAGCTTCAGAGACCGTGTCTAGCTTGTGGTCAGGTGATGTGGTGAGTTGAGATATTACCTCACCTTTGAAGGCACACCACACCGGCTGGCTAAGTGACCTAGATTTCAGGGGAAACAAGAAGTTGAGAACAGTAACTATGGACGTGTAAGTCCCCAAAATTCTAGAAACCTTGGGGACATCACTGATTTCCCACAGAATGTGGGATGAGGGAGGTTCGAACAATTACTTTTTACATTAAACACATGAGTGCTCCCAGTAGGGACTCGGAAACAATTCTGCTAGTGAGTGTAACTGTGTCCTTTCCTGCCAGGACAGAAAGGTTCTGGAAGGTTAGGGAGATTAGTTTGAACTGAAGTCAGGAAAAGCCACTGCTGCCTGCCTGCACTTAGCCCTGAGGACCCCCTTTGCCGCTCTCTGAAATCCAGCTTCCATCCCTTTGCCCTCTGCCCCTTGTCTGTCAGACACGTATGTGTCTGAACACTTTTTAAAAAAATTTTTTTTAACGTTTATTCATTTTTGAGAGACAGAGAGAGACAGAGCATGAGCGGGGAAGGGGCAGAGAGAGGGAGACACAGAATCGGAAACAGGCTCCAGGCTCTGAGCCGTCAGCACAGAGCCCGACACGGGGCTCGAACTCACAAACTGCGAGATCCTGACCAGAGCCAAAGTCGGACACTCAACCAACTGAGCCAACCAGGCACCCCTGAGCCCAAGTTCTAATTCCCTCCCAGAGTCACCAGTGATATTGAGGAACCTATAACCCCCAAGAAGATTTTGTCTGTGGAGCACATTTAAAGGGTCTACACTGGGAGCCACCAAGTCCTGATGTCTGCAAAGCTGAGCCTCTGCTGAGCTGTAGCTGAGAGACACAGGGACAAGAGAACTTGAGTTTACTTAGCTGCTACCACACGAGCATGAAAAGTCACCTTTCCTGTTTCTGGAAGTTCTCCTCGTTCTACCTACCCAGCCCGGTGCCTGCCAACGTACACAGATGCTTCAAAGGAATGACTGAGCCTTCTTTTATGCAGGGGTGTTGACTGGTACAAACATGTATATCTAGTTGGGTCACTAGATGCTTGGTTTTCTTCATTCAGGCTTAAAGCACTTATTCATCTAGAAGCCTGAAAATCTATCACCACACCACTTGTGGTCTGCTGGCTCTGCCACCATCTCCAATAGTCTTCAACCTTTGGAGGCCATGAGAATCACTTGGGGTGACAGTCAAAGATGCAGATTCCTTGGCCCTGAGCTCAGTTGAGACTTTGTCCTGGTGCACCATGGGCAACACTGGAGAATCCCTGCTCCAGGGTGCTAAGTCCAAGTTCCCTATCCTCCAGAGTCATTAATTTCTGCCCCTCCATAGCCTTTGGATTTTTTTTTAATGTTTATATTTATTTTATTTTTGAGGCAGAGAGAGACAAAGCATGAGCAGGGGAGGGGCAAAGAGAGAGGGAGACACAGAATCCGAAGCAGGCTCCAGGTTCCAAGCTATCAGCACAGAGCCCAATGCAGGGCTGGGACCCACGAACCATGAGATCACGACCTGAGCCGAAGTCAGATGCCTAACTGACTGAGCCACCCAGATGCCCCCATAGCCTTTGGATTCTTAAATTCCCTTCAGAGGTAGGTTCATCCTTTTTGCTTCAGGCATATTGTGGCTTTAAGAGTCGCCTATTTACCAGCGTAGTCAGGTTCCTCTTTTTTAGTTTCTCTGACTCCATTTTTCCCCCCTAAAACTCTCTCCTCATTCCTCATAATTCTGCCCTTCCTCCTGCTTCATCTCTCTACTTAACCTTCTGGAAAAAATTAACCTTGGTAATAGTCCCTTTTATACAGACCGCAAAACACAACAAAACACACTTACATTTTAAGGGAAACTTCTCTTTACTATCATTAAAATGTTTGAAATACCAAAGACTCCATCTTTATATGATTAACAGAAGAACCTCAGACCTGTGCGCATGGAAGGAGCAGTGACAAACTTAACCTACCTTAATTTTTTTTTTAATTTTTTTTAACGTTTATTTATTTTTGAGACAGAGAGAGACAGAGCATGAATGGGAGAGGGTCACAGAGAGAGGGAGACACAGAATCCGAAACAGGCTCCAGGCTCTGAGCAGTCAACACAGAGCCCGACGCGGGGCTCGAACTCACGGACCGTGAGATCGTGACCTGAGCTGAAGTCGGACGCTTAACCGACTGAGCCACCCAGGCGCCCCAACTTAACCTACCTTAAAATTGTTGCTGTGGCCAAATCATGTTCCCCGTAAACAGGGAGCCACTCTCAAGCTGCTTTCACTGTGAGATCGAGGACCTAAAGCCGTCTCACCGTTCCTAGTCACCATTACAATGAAAAGATGCTACTTTAATAAGAGACTCTTAAAAAATGAGAACAAAGTGAGGGCTGATGGGGGATGGGAGGGAGGGGAGGGTGGGTGATGCGTATTGAAGAGGGCACCTTTTGGGATGAGCATTGGGTGTTGTATGGAAACCAATTTGACAATAAGTTTCATATATTTAAAAAAAAAAAGAAAAGAAAAGATGCTACTTTAACAGTTTAATAGTACCTACATTCCTTATTTTAAATGAAAAAATAAAATGCTTTGAAGATTTATATTTACTAAATGGGTGGGAAAAATAAGTGCTTCAAATATTGCAGGAACAAAAGAATCATTTTTTTTAGGCATAAAATTGGAAGTTTTAGATTCAAATTACTTTTTACTCATTCAAATCCTTTTGGTGAGGTCTCAAATCTTTAAAGGAAAGGACAGCTAGCTGAATTAAGAATTGAACTGCTTAAAACTTGATGAGACAGATACTGAATTGTATCTAAATCATGTAATGGTTTCGTGTTTAATGTATCTTCTGTAAATGTGGTGTTGGGTAATATTGCTTAAATTCTGCTTTTTTAATAAAGAGCTAAACTTTTATAGAAAGGAGGAAGAAAAGCAATGGATTTAATCTCTACTCCAGAGAAGTCAGAGCCCCCAAACCAATGCGGTATGACTGCCACCTAGTGGCAGTATATCCTCATCACAGAAGCCGTGCCTCCTGGAAGTAGGGGAGAGGGCTACATACAGCAGGTGCCCTGACTGCAGAGCTCGTTTACTAGCTGGTGGTGATTTAGTAATCACCACCAGGTGACTGCAGTAGAGTTTTATTTTCCACCATGTCAACTTTCATCGCTTCTAAAGCTATTTTAAGAAATATTTACTTGTTAACATAGTTTCAAAGACAGTTATACAAGGACATGTAAATCATGGTTTTCATTCTCCGGGAGTTTATCTTTATTTCACTCAGGCTCCAAATGGACAAATAATATATATTTGAGGTTCAAGTTTCCTATCAATTTAATTCTATCTTAGAAAACACTTTGTGATTTAAAAAAAGCACTAAGTTTTGCTGATTTTTGTATCTTTGGCATCAGTAAGGGAAAGAACAGTGGGGCTAAATAGGATTCACCCAGTTCAAACACTGACCAGCTGTGGTACCTTAGGCAAATATTTTATTATTTTCCAACTCATTTGTTCAACCTGTTAAACAGAAGAGCTGGAATAGATGGTCTCTAAGATGATCTCCATGAAAAGTTCCAAGACTTCGCCTGTTTCTTAATTTCTACCCCACTGTGGACCAAAACATTTTTAAACTTTAGCTGAGTGGCTCCATTCACCCTGTTCCAGCCCTCCCACCCCACATGATTATGGGCGATTTCAAGACTGACCCAATTTTCATAACCTGATTCTATCCTGGAGCCTTCTGGGAAACTGGAGTGTCTCCGAAATAGCTCAACTGAGTTGGTCAAGCAATTTTTGCTGCTTGCCATTTGCACCTGTGGGTTAGTAAAGCAGTCTTTTCAAATGAAGTTGGCAAAGAAGGCATAAAGGATTTGAATAAAGCCCACAAGGTTCAAAAGTGTGTAACCCGACATAGTTTCATTTTGTTGAGTTAGCAGCTATTTTTGCAAACTTAAAAACAAAAGCTGGTGTGTTCGAGGTTTCATTTCAGTCCATGCTTTCATTATTCAGAAATCAGTGCCAAGACGATTAAGCATGACCTTTCCATACAGATGGTGCCTCCCTTTGCTGGCACAAACAGCACCTGTCACACTCAACCTCAAATGCAGATGTTTGCATATTTTTAAGATACAGTGTCTTAAAATGGTAAAATGAGTGCTGACGTAAAGGCTTTGCGGAAGGGCACATAATATCGCTTAATCTGTTTGAATTACTTGATAAGAAAGCCATATTGCAGTTCTAGGAAATTAGGAGACATGTAAAACAAAGCACTCTTCTTAAGCCACATGTCCACGTGCTTTCTTAAAATTATTTGAAATAATGTACAAATACTGTTGATTCACTGTGATAAGAGGTGTTTTGTGAAACGTACATGATCCCCCAACTTCAACACAAAGTATAACGTGTGCTCCGCATGTGCAGAAAAGCTTCAGCAATCCTGCATGATTGTTTCCAAAAAGTCACAGTACCTCCAAGTTAAAAGGAAGCTTACAAGTCATTTCCTCCCCATATAAGAATCCCTTCACTAGTAGCTACAAAGGCAAGGGAGAGAAAGGGCTGGGAGCAATCTAACCCCAAGAATAGCCTATAAAATTGAAAAAAAAAAAAAAAAGAATCAACTTGAGGAGAAGTCAGTCTGTTTTTATTATCACCAGCGACCAGCGGTTCCAAACAATGTCAATGATAAAATACTCATCCAGGCAGGAGCAGACCGCCTTCACTTCACCCTGCCCCACCCCACCAACTCCCATGCTTTCTACAGGACCTGGCCTCTGATGTAATATTACATGACTTACAGCATACACCTTTTTTTTTTTTTAATAAAT
Organism: Acinonyx jubatus; assembly: GCF_027475565.1. NCBI lineage: Eukaryota > Metazoa > Chordata > Mammalia > Carnivora > Felidae > Acinonyx > Acinonyx jubatus. Next base: position 119,504,743 of record NC_069382.1, on the reverse strand, counting down.
CTTCTTTTTATCTCCTAACTATCAAAGTGATATTTTATAACTACAAAAACAATATAAACAAGCATTTCAAAACTTGTGCATGATTTCATTATGCCGTGCTGCTTCCAGCCTACCAAAGCGTGTTTCCCGTCTGTCCCCCTCTTACCATTTTTTTCTTTACATGATTCAGATCATTTGTATATCCATACTAAAGACTGTCAATCACATTTTTAAAGGCTGCATAATAATTCACCATAGAGGGCTGTGCCAAACATTTTTTAACTATTCTGTTAGTGTTACGCATTTAAGCTGTTTCCTGCCTGTCACTCTTATAAGATAATGTCATGGTAAAGATTACCATAATATTACTGCATTTGTCTAAGTATAGTGGTTAATATTCCTGGAAGTGGAATTACTGGATCAAAGATTAAGCACTTCTTACGAAAATCTTAGAAATTATACTGCTAAATGGCTAGTTTGCATACCAACAGCAGTGCATGAAAACGCTGATCACACTAGATCTCACTGACAGCCAGCATTATCAGCTGGTTGGGTTAGAGAAAGAGGGGGCTGTTTGTTTATTTTCATTTGTTTGCGAATTTGATAAGCAAAAATGTATCCCATTGCTAATACAACTTATACTCCTTTAATTACAAGTAGGATTTTGCATTTGCATTTTCTCATTTATGAATTCCTCTTCAAGCCCTTTGCTTGTACAGATAGCCAGGCTTTGGAACTTATTTTTTATTAAAAAATGCACAAAGAAGCACAATTTTTTATAAGCTTGCCTGCCCGGGCAAGTCTCATACTGAAAAGTTTTTCTGCTGCCATGTAACCTTGACCCCACCCACCAAGTGCTGCCTTTTGGAGGCACACGCACACTAAAAAGGCATCCTTTCCTTTCTACGGCCCTCTACATCCTTACAGATAACCATCACAGTCTCCTCTGTGTTTTTCTTCCCAGACTGACCAACTGTTTCATCATCCTATTTGGTCACATTTTAGTTTATTGGAGTCCACTGGAGTGGTGGACAGAAAAGAATACAGGAATCAAGCTGTGGTTTCACCAGGAGGATGGGGCAGGACTTTGACCTCCACTGAATATGGTGCTGTCTCTGTTAGTGTTGCTTAAAGCATCCTTAATCCTTTATCTATCATCTGTCTATCATCTACCTATCTATCTATCTACTTTCCTGCACGATTTCATGGATGTTTCACAACAAGTAAGAAAGCTACCGAAACTCCCAATCTTTTTTTAAATGACTTTTCTCAAGCCAGGTCTCTTTATTCTGTGCTCAAAAGATTGATTTGAAGACCCTAAAAGCAGATCTTTACATTCATGAGCGGGGTGGCAGATACACTAGCAAAGCAAAAAGCAAAAACAAAAAAACAAAAAAACAAAAAAAAGCACTCTCCTCTATTTGGCACACAGCTAGATTTCAATTCCAGGCTCTGCTGCAGCTGGGTAGAGCCACAGGATAAGTCACCTTCAGTGGAATAGGAGAGGTTATATGTATCTGTTATTGGTCCAACCCCTAAAAGGCTCCCTCAACTGCTCCTCCATGTTGACCGGATTTGGGAAACTGAGAACAACTTTGAAATCCATGTGTTAAAGACAGCACAATGACTGATGTCCTGGTATGTAAATGACTGTGAGGTGGGGGAGGGGGGTTGCCCCCGCTGACTTGAATACCCTCACTGGACAGTTACCTGAATAAGAACTAAACTTCCTATGTGCCGAAGTATTAAATGTTGAGTCCACTGGAAGTAGTTATTTAGCATACCCTAACACAGGAGAAAGCAAGCTACAGAGGAAAGAACACAGAATGAGAATAGCATGCGTCTCTCCCATTCCTGACCTCTGCTCCCCTTTTATCACAGGAGCTGGGAGCCCACAAACTGCATCTCATTGATTCCCTTGCCAGCTGTCTTTTAGAAAGAATCTGTCTCTTGGGAGACTAGAGAAAGGAAGAAATCTTTTTTTGTTTTTTAGCTTTCTGCTTTAGGCAGTACAGCCAGCAGCGGTGGTGGCATTTGCGAGCCTCGGAAGCAATAGAGCCAGTTTTCAGCTGCATCAACAGAGGTGTGTCCCCCCCCCAGGGTCCTGGAGACCAGCAGTGGCAGTCTCCCTCCCATGCTCAGCAATGCAGACTTGTGTGCCCGGATCATCAAAGGAAGTCACAGCTTCATGATCTCCTCTTATTCTTCCAACCTCTTTGTAGCCAGTTCCCTGCATTATATCCCTTCCTGGATGAAATATCCAGAATGTTTTCTTTTTTTCTCACCTGGACACTGACAATACACACAAATTCTGTTTCTGGAGCTGTGTTCTAGAATCCACGTTCCTGGAGCATGCACTTTGTTGTTTCTGAGCCCCAACTTTCTCATATGTTAAAAAAAAAATAGCAAGAATGATGAAAACTGCTCTGCCTAATTAACATAACATTCATGATATCTAAAAGAAAGTGATTATGGAAACTCATTGTAATTTATACATACATTATTTTTTTTTCAGTTGTCACACTTCTAATTAATTTAGGGCAAAGCTGTACAACGTAGCAAAGCCCCATTAATTACATTTTATCTCCTACAAACTTAAAAAATTTTAAGTAATAATTCCAGGCCCCAAGGTAGACCATGAACCTACTACCCATTAAAAAAAAAAAATTTCCACCTTCCTAAAAGAAGTGTGATGTTTTGGGCGGACAGATCAACATCTTAGATAAAATTTGTTGCCGTGAAACATAAATTCTGACCTGGTAACCTGACAGAGCGCCAGGATTCTAACACTACAGAATTCAAGGCATTCTTTTGAATACTGTACTTTAGTAGTTTTCAAAGGAAAGTCAGGAAAAGACTTCCAGCTCAGTGAAGACCTTGATCAAAGCATGGTACAAGAGAGCAGGTGTGCAGACCTTGGGAAACGCGTGGCAAATTCAGCGGGCCATGGGAGTGCGTTTCCACGACGGGGCTCTCAACACTCACTGCTTCGGAGCCAGTTTTCCATAGCCTGCTCTCCCAGCGCCCCAGTCCTGCCGTTACACATCTGGTACCTGGCCCCCAGAACAACCACGGCCATACTGCCTGCCCTCCTTAAAGCCTGCGTCCCAGTCTTTGGGAATGATCTGCTCGTCCTGATGGGTTCCGTTCATATACCTCATGGCATTTCTGCCTCTGCTCTTGAATAGTATTCCACAAGGCAGAACCCACATGCTGTCTTCTTCAGCTTATCCAGGCCCATAGTGGTTTTCTTCATGTCACTTTTGCGGAAAAGTTCACAGATTTGTTCTTCAGTTGAGTAATAGGAAAGACTGCCAACATACAACTTACGGCTCTTCTTCGGTCATTTTTCCTGTTCTTCATTGTCACCTCGGAAGTTTTCCTGTTCTTCAACGTCACCCCGAAAGGGTGGGTCCCGGTACTGGCTCAGCTCCACGTAGGAGTCGCTGCTCAGCGCCTTCAGAAGGCCATGGACGCAGTGCAGAGAGGAAGACAAAGACGCCGCCACTCTGGGAACAATGAAGCCCGGCGACCCATTATTAGTATTATTGGTATTATTATTTTAATGCAACCTGATTAAGCTTCCTCTTGTTGGTCGTATCTTTCTCTTTCTAGAATTTCAGGAGCCTCTCGAGTATTTCTAAATCTTGATCCAGTTATAATATATTAGTTATTTCATCCTCTGAAAAAGACTAATATAACCTGCTGCCAACAGGAAGAAAGCTGATCTTCTATAACCACTGAGGTGATTGTATTTCTTATTCCAGGGCAAAGCTTCAGTTGTTTCAACATTGCCTCTTGGCAAATGTCATCAAAGAAACCGTGAGCCTGGCTTCCTGTACATATGCAGAACTGATTAAATGCCAGAGATGGGCTTGGGCACAGAATACATGGTAGACACAGAAGAAGGGTGCCTCAGTATCCCAGGTGAATGTTCCTTGACTTCCACTCACTTTGCTTAGGCTCCTCTTAGAAGAAGCAGGACCTCAGCCCTTTATCACTCACAGCTTCCTGTTATTTCTGGGAGTTCCCAGAAACCACCTCATGTGTGCTGAAGACCAAGTCCCCTCCTGTTCTCTTGCTCTATCTTTTGTACCAAGGGTCCCGCAAAGACCATTTAGCCATGTCCTCCATGAGGCTGCCCTGTGCAGTGTACATGGCTCCCCCATGCTCCCCTGGCTCTGTGGAGGCAGTTCAGTAAAGTGTACAGAAGCAGGAAAGGGCTGGCTTTTGATCCCACTACTGCTCTCCTCAGTAGGGGACTTTATATAGCTGCCTTTAATGGATTTATGACATCATCGTTTTTATGATGTTCTTGGAGTAAGAAAAAATTGTGCTTGAGGTAGACCAGGGAGAGTGACAGGATCACATTGCAGAAGATCGTGTTGGGTAAGAGATATTTTCTTGCACCATGCACAAAAATAAATTCAAAGTGGATGAAAGACCTAAATGTGAAACAGGAAACCATCAAAATCCTAGAGGAGAACACAGGCAGGAACCTCAGTGACCTCAGGCATAGCTTCTTACTAGACCCATCACCAGAAACAAGGGAAACAAAAACAAACATGAACTATTGGGACCTCATCAAGATTAAAAGTGTCTGCACCATGAAGGAAACAATCAACAGAACTAAAAGGCAGCCCATGAAGTGGGAGAAGACATTTGCAAATGACATATCTGGTAAAGGGTTAGTAGCCAAAATCTATAAAAAACTTATCAAACTAAACACCCGAAAACAATCCAATTAAGGAATGGGCAGAAGACACGAATAGACATTTTCCAAAAAAAACATTCAGATGCCTAACAGACACATGAAAAGATGCTCGTTCATCATCAGGGAAATGCAATCAAAACCACAATGAGATACGACCTCATACCTCTCAGAATGGCTAAAATTAACAACACAAGAAACAACAGATGTTGACAAGGAAGTGGAGAAAGGGGAACCCTCTTGCACTGTCAGTGGGAATGCAAACTGGTGCAGCTACTCTGAAAACAGTATAGAGGGTCCTCAAAAAGTTAAAAATAGAACTACCCTATGACCCAGAAATTGCACTACTAGACACTTACCCAAAGGATACAAAAATAAAGATTTGAAGAGGTATGTGCACTCCTATGTTTATAAAACATTGTCAACAATAGCCAAACTATGGGAAGAGCCCAAATATCCATTGACGGATGAATGGATAAAGAAGATGTGGTATACACACACACACACACACACACACACACACACACACACACACAATGGAGTATTACTCAGCCATCAAAAAGAATGAAATCTTGCCATTTGCAACAACATGGATGGAGCTAGAGTGTATTACACTAAATGAAGTAAGTCGGTCAGAGAAAGAAAAATACCGTATGATTTTACTCCTATGTGGAATTTAAGAAACAAAACAGACAAATATAAAGGGGGGGAGAGAAAAAAGAGAGGGAAACCAACCATCGGAGACTCTTAATGAATAGAGAACAAACTGAGGGTTGATGGAGGGAGGTGGGTGGGGATGGGCTAGATGGATGACAGATATTAAGGAAGTCACTTGTGATGAGCACTGGGTGTTGTATGTAAGTGATGAATCACTGAATTCTACTTCTGAAACCAATATTTCCCTGTAAGTTAACTAACTAGAATTTAAATAAAAATTTGAAAAAGAGAAAAAAATGTTGGGTAAGAGATAGAAATATATATAACATATAACTTTATAGATCATATAATTGATTTGTCACAGAAGTAAGCAAAAATTCTATGTAATCAATCAGGTAGAGCTAAACAGAAGTGGTATCCAAAATATATAGATTGCAAATGAATACAAGGAATCTTTTGGGGTGTTGAAAACATGCCAAAATTGAATTGTGATGACAGCCACGCAATTCTTTAAATTTACTAAAAATTGCTAAATTGTATTGCTAAATTGTGCTAGAACAGAGTCCCAGAGGTGCCCTTCATTTGTTGGGTGGTGGGAAGGTCTCAGGCATCTGGGAACAGGGGTGGCCAAGAGGACTGGAGGACAATCAGGGGTTCAGGGCAGTGGCTATTTATAAACTCGGATGGAAGTACTTCAGTATGTTAACAACCAACATTAAGTGTTTTGACAAACAATATGGCAGAGTATGGAAATTGGAAAGACAGGCCAGGGGCAGGAGGAGAAGCATTTGAATATGGTGGCTAAGGAAGCTCCTTCTGAGAAGGTGACCTTTGAACAAAACACCTGAGTGAAGTGCAAGAGGAAACCACATGAGATCTAGAGGGAGAGAAAATCAGGAAAAGGGAAAAACTGGTATAAGGCCCTGAAGCAAAAATGAGCAGGTTCAAGGAGAAGCAAGAAGGATCGGAAAGCTAGGTTGAAGAGAGTGAGTAAAGTGCCAAATGTGTATGGTGTATAATCTGGGGGATACCCTGTCCCTGCTCCAATAACACAGCAGCTGAAAATATGGGTAGGAATGGAGATAAAGTCCACAGCACCCATCAACTTGATCTTGGCATGCTCTTCCTATGGCCCTGATGGAGCCTGTGACTTTTGCTGTACTGTGGATTACAGTGGGTGAGGGGCACATACGGCCCTTAAGAAGTTGTGAAAGAATGGAGCTTATCCTGAGTGACATATGGCTGTGTGATTCTTAAGGAGTCTCAGTGCAAGACAAGGATTTCCCACCACTGCAGGGGAGTCTTGATTCTCCACCTTCCCTGAGATGGGTTTTGTCAACTGCACACTGCTATACTACTTCTATAGAACTTTCAAACACTGGAAGATGATATGAAGGAATTAAACCACATCACTGGCTTGGTGAAAGGAACAAATATTTCACATTAGATAAAGAGGGAATGGAGTTCAAGATTAACTACTGAAAATGAAAAGTGAGAAAATGATAGAGAAGAGGGTAAATAAGAAAGAGGAACAGGGAAAGTTTGGGAAGGTTGAAGTAAATTTTACACCCTGAAGTTGGTGAGTTATACCCATATCCAGACAGCCTCCTTATTCAACAAAGAAGCTAGGACTGCTTATGGAGATGAGACAAAAATGAAATAAAGTCTCAATTCAAGACAACCCAGTTACCTTAGCCTTTGATACTGGATTAAGTGATCATATAATTGTGGCAGAAAACACAGAGGTGGTGGCTTCAAGCCAAACCAAACTGGCATTTTTTTAGTGTATTTATGTATTTTGAGAGAGAAAGAGAGTGCATGATTGGGGGGAGGAATGGAGAGAGAGAGAGAGAGAGAGAGGGAGAATCCAAGCAGGCTCTACACTATCAGCACAGAGCCCAATGTGGGGCTCAAACCCACGACCCTTAGTTCATGACCTGAGCCAAAAGCAAGAGTTGGATGCTTAACCAACTGAGCCACCCAGGCGCCCCTAAATTGGCATATTTTTAAAAGCAATATGGCAGCTCGGAGCCCACCAGAGAATTAAGAGGAGAGATGGAAGCCTTTCCTTTGGAGCTTTCCTTTGGAGAGCTGGCCTGCAGCTAAAAAACATGGTCAGTTCTTTCTTTCTCTGCTGTTTCTGTGCCCTAATTTACTATGAAATCATGATTCTTTTTCTTTTTCATGGGTTGGGAGAGCAGACAGTGGAAAACAAAGTTAGGCTTCCTCTACCCCAAGTTATGGTAACCTCAGTACGTGATACTCCCAAGCCATGGTTTCCCTTTCCAGAATGTATCCTTTATTTCCCACCAACATAAACAATGGAGAGGAGGAGATCATGCTTATTTAATAACAGTTAACCAAGGAAGCTGAAAGATGGTTCTTTCTGTGAAGAGAATAAATAGAATTGCCATTTCCAGGTAACCAGGTGAAAAGCAGACATTGTGATAGTTAAGCTTCAGAAATACATTAGGAAAAGATCAAAAAGGATTTTTTAGAGGAGTCTCAAATGTTAGAAGCCCATTCTCCTAATAAGGAAATTCAACTCTGGACACAATAGCTCTCAATGATTTGGATATGATAGTCATTCCAATAGAGGCCCAAGATTTCTTTTTTTTTTAAGTGTTTACTTATTTTTGAGAGAAAGAGAGTGTGAGCGGGAAGGGGGAGAGAAAGGGGGACAGAGATTTTGAAGCAGGATCTGCACTGACAGCACTGAGCCAGATGCGGGGCTCGAACTCACATACTGTGAGATCATGACCTGAGCCAAAGTCAGACAGACGCTCAACTGACTGAGGCACCAAGGTGCCCCAAAGGCTCAAAATGTCTTGATAAATAAAATTGTTTCCAACAAAGCATAAGATGTTCTAGAATTGTTAAAACAACTTGATAGTTTGTATCCATTTCTGTGTTCAAAACCTGTATGGAAAGAATTCAGTGCCTTGAACCAGCACCATTGAAATAAGTAAAAAGTCATTTGCAACTATGTGGATGGACCTCAAGGGTATTATGCTAAGCAAAATGAGTCAGTCAGAGAAAGACAAATATCATATGACTTCACTCATGTGAGAAATTTAAGATACAAAACAGATGAACATAAGGGAAGGGAAGCAAAAATAATATAAAAACAGGGAGGGGGACAAAACAGAAGAGACTCATAAATATGGAGAACAGACAGAGGGTTACGGGAGGGGTTGTGGGAGGGGGGATGAGCTAAATGGGTAAGAGGCATTAAGGAATCTACTCCTGAAATCATTGTTGCACTATATGCTAACTAACTTGGATGTAAATTTAAGAAAATAAATAAATCAATAAGAAATAAGTAAAAAGTAAATTATGTGATATGAGGCAAGAACTGCAGTTTCTTTAATTTAAAAATGAATACATAATACCTAAAAAATCGAACTTAAAATATATTATGAAATATTTGTTATGAATACCCAGAATTTTGCTGAAACCATCTGGTAATGCTCTAGCAACTGGTGCCACTGTAATCCTGAATGTGTGGAGAGTGGAGCAGGGGGCCAGTGGGGAAGGGTGGGAGCCTGGGGAAAATGCAATAAGTGACAGAAACAACGACTTCAAAGGAGAGGGTCACAGGAGCGCCTGGGTGGCTCTGTCGGTTAAGTGTGGACTCTTGATTTTTGCTCAGGGCATGATCGCATGGTGCGTGAGACTGAACCCCACATTGGGCTCCTCGCTGAGCATGGAGACTGAGACTATCTCTCTCCTTTTACTCTGCCCCTCCCCCACTCGTGCTCGCGCTCACTTTCTCTCTCAAAATAAATAACTAAATATTAAAGAAATATTTTTTAAAAAACGAGAGGGTCACAGGGGCGCCTGGGTGGCTCGACTTCAGCTCAGGGCATGGTCTCGCGGTCCGTGAGTTCGAGCCCCGCGTCCAGCTCTGTGCTGGCAGCTCGGAGCCTGGAGCCTGCTTCAGATTCTGTGTCTCCTCTCTCTGACCCTCCCCCGTTCACGCTCTTTCTCTGTCTCAAATATAAACATTAAAAAAAAAAAGGAGAGGGTCACAGATGGGATAGCAGAATGAGAAAAGGAGAAGGGCAGGAAGATTGAAAGGGAAGAGGGTGATCTTAGTAAATTTTTGCTACTTTCCTGAAAAAAAAAAAGGGGGGGAGGGAGAGGTTAAGTAAAAAAAAAAGCAAAACAAAATTTGCTGAAATGGGAACAAAATAGCAACTGAAACACTGAACAAAAAGCTGTAGAAAGAGAACAGGAAATCTCAGCCCAGCTGCCCCTTATCTCTGCCTTGTGTACGTGCATCACCTCCCAGGCCAGGACTGGCATCTGCTGCAAGTGGACCCAGTGCTCCCCTCTGGGCAAGCTGTAGCAAAAAGAATTTTAAATGTTCACGTGCAATCAGTATGCTGTGCGTTAGCAGAGCTTAGTCTCCCCCAGGCTGTCTTTAGACAGGCAGGAATTTCTCCCACGCACTCAGAGTAAGCCCGGGCCTTGCAAATCACTGACAGACGGAGGTAGTAGGGAAGAACTTTAAGGAGAGATGAAATGATGCCACGGGCAGATCCTCCCCTTTAGGAACAGCTCTGCTGTCTTGGTATCCTATACGGCAGTCTCCTCAAACTTCCAGGGGCACAGGAGTCACCTTGGGAATCTTATTTAAATGCACATGCTGGTTCAGAAGGATGGAACGGAAATTCTGCATGGTAACAAGCCCCTGGTGACGTGAGTGTTGCTGGTCTTCAGACCACATTGGGAGAAACAAGTAATAAAGTACCCTGGTGACTCCTGAGTGAGTCAGGTGTGTGTGTGTGTGTGTGTGTGTGTGTGTGTGAGAGAGAGAGAGAGAGAGAGAGAGAGAGAGAAGGGAGAGAATCCAGAAGAACATTCTCTCCTGCAGGTACATAGAGAAGGCAGGAAACAATACATGCTCTTGGTCCATTTATTACTGCACTTTGTCCGATTCCCAAGGATTCAGAGTTATAGTAGTTTCCCTTTGGCACTTTCAGGCACACAGGATTCTCTCATGAACTGGGACACAAAGCAATACCAGCTGAAAGGAAGCCCAGTGAAGGAAGCGGGAGTTCCACCATGCCCGTTAGTTGGGCACCAGGCTGGCCTCTACAACTTTTCCTATCTTCTCACCCAACTCTTCCTTCTCAGAGAAAACAGTCATGGGCGCATTGGAAAGCTTGGGTGATTGAAGCAGAAATATTGAGAAGATGCTAAAAACCGGACTTCAGGATCAAATCTAGTGGTTTGACTCTGATTTCTTTACCCGCTGTGAGGGGTTCCTGAGATAGAAGCTTCCCTGGAGTCCCTTGTGTTTGTGTGTGTGTGTGTGTGTGTGTGTGTGTGTGTGAAGAAGGTGGGGGTGCTTGCACCCTCTTCTACAAGGTTAATAGCACCAAGAAGAAACTATGCTTGACCTCACGAAAAAAGTTAGAATTGATAGGCCAATCCCAGCTGGCATGATTTTATCTTTATTCCCTTTGACAGAAACTGCATGTGTGGGTGTCCTCAGAGGTAGCTACCTAAGTTTGCATACTTCCTGGCTGACAGAACACTCCTGCCCGTGCCTCAGGGCCAGGGTGGTGAGTGTCAGTGGGAGGAGTAACCAAGTTTCACTTCCTTGCTGGTTGGAGGCTCAACCACAGCAGGCTTCTCCCTCAGAGGAGGAGACAGTGAGAAGCAGTTGGAACTCATCTCTCTCTGCCTTCCCATAGCACCTGGCAGAGGCTCAGGAGACGTGAGGAGCGCGAATGGGCAGAGCAGAATCTCTAGAAGGGAAGATGAGCGCCCAGGATCCTTCAGATCTGTGGAGCAGATCAGACGGAGAAGCAGAGCTGCTCCAGGACTTGGGGTAAGAAAGCAGGTCTTCCTCTCAAAGTACTTCTTGGGTGAGTGTGGGCTCCCAACTCCCACCCAAATGCTCACTTCGATTGATTATCTTTAGCACGCTGCCATCTACATCTTCTGTCCCTTCCACTTCACTCATTTGTGTCTGTTAGGAATCTTTCTGCTTGGGGCCAAAAGCATACAGTCTTTTCCCAGATCTGAAAACAGGTAGGTGGAGAGAATGAGACAAAAATCAAATGTCGGACATTCTTTGAGACTCGGGACAGGATTGAGATGCAGAAGTTGGTGTTGCTTGATTTCCTTGATATGGGTCTGCTTTATGAATGAAAGTGCTGTTCCAGAGTTTTGAGCTCGAAGCTGTATTGCTAGGAAAGTAAACAGAAAGCCCAGCCTACTGCATGGGAGAGGGACTTTTTCAAAAGACAAAGAATGAGGAAGTGTCTGCAATGTCCCATCTGTGTTTCTCTCTCCTGACACTGCGTCTGTGAGTTCTTGTATGTATTCATGTCTGCAGGCACAGCGCTGAGGCTTTTAAATACAAACAAGTCAGGAAGAGGATAGCATTTCTGCCTCTAACAGGTTGTAAGTTTAGGGAGATGGAGACATCACAGTCCTGTCAGAAGGGACCAGATGAGACAACTCATGGGGATAGTTAATAAAAGGAGCAAGTATTATGCAAGAGGTGTAGGGGGTTTCCTAGAAAAACTGGGCCTTTACCCTAAAGCATCAGAAATGTCCTCAAGAGGCTGATTTTGACACCTGGGCTTCACGAGAGGCAAGCCCAGCACCTGTCTTAATAAACAGCATTATCTCCACAGCAACCCACTGACCTAGAAACTGTTACCATCTCCATCACACAAAGGAAGAAAAATGGTACCAGAGGGCTTGAAAACATTGCCTACATACACGTCAACACTTGGCAAAGTTGAGATTTCAACCTGCAGAAGCCTACATTCTTAACCAGAGAAAGACTGAGACAGGGATGAAATCTCTCTGCATTAAGGCTGCAGAGATCGTATCTGTTTGTGTGGTGTTACTGTAAAAGTTCTCAAGAAGTCTTGTCTTTAGATTTTAAAATGGAGGTCTCCTCATTGAACTCTCCCTTCACAAGATAAATCAGATAGAACAGCTAGAATTTTCTAGAAAGTAAACTCCCTCTATTGGGAATTCAGCGTTTCAGGATGTCACTGTTCTCCTAGGTTGAATCTCCAAAGAGAAAGGGTAAAATGCCCCTGGGCATCCAAATGGGTGTCACAAAGTCCAGGCACTAAAGCCAGACCCTTGGGATCTCACTCCTGGCCTTATTAAATTATTAAAGTGTACTTCTTTACATGCTTCATTATCAATATTCCCAGCCCACGATGGGTAGGAAGTTCCAGAAGAGAAGAGAGACAAAGGAGATACTCAATTCAATTAAACGATCCGAGCCCACATTCTGTGCTTGAATGACATTGTCACCTCCCTGGATGACAGCGATGAGCTAGCCAACGTCTCTTCTCTTCACCATATGCCCATAGCAGGAAGTGACTGCGGGTAAAACCCACAAGGAAAACAGAATTGTGCCTTCCCTCCTTGTTCAAAGAATGGACACATTCTCAACACAACCCAGAAACACCCAAAACAGATACAGTTATGTCCAGACTTCTGTATTTCAGAAGGCCTGGAAATTACTAAACATCTGAGGACGATTTCTGTAACAACAGATAAGCTACAATTACCTAGGAAAATTGCTCTACAGTTGTGGTTCTTCAACCTTAATTGTACACTAGAGTCACACAAAGAGTTTTTAAAAGTTCCTGTACAGGCCACAGGCCGGACAAATGCCATTAGTATCTTGGGAGTGAGCAGGTTTTTTTTGACACTCCCTAAGTGGTTCCAGAGAGAGGCCAAGGTTGGGAGTCACTGCATAGAATATAAATCCATCAGAAGTGCTGAAAAAAGTGTGGCCTTATTTCTCATTTGTTGGGTAAGCACCTGAATCTTAAATCCATTCATAAATGTTGACTTCTTGTTTGTTGGTTTGGAGGCATTTTGCTTAACAATTTTATTGAGGTGTGTTTTACAAAAGAGTGGTACAAATATCACCATAAATTAATTTTAGAACATCTTCTTCTGCCCTAAGAAGAACTTTCAGGAGCATGGCTTATTTAAATATACTTTAAATATTTAAATATACTGCTGATATACCACTCGGATGAGGGGTGATTTCTAGAGTCTTCCTATTTCCCTGATGTAAATCCTTCTACCATGGGCAATTTCCAATTGCCAAGGGTTTAACAACCTGCTTGGAAAATTCCTGAACCTTTCATAATGGACTTGAGAAAGTCCATACTTATCCTTCCAGGGCATCGCTGATACACCTTTTATAGGTGATGATATCTGAGAAAGCTTGAAAATGACCTGTTGTCCTTGGCAGAATTCTGAATATAAACGAAACTTTTTCTTTGAAATTTGAGGTCACTGGTTAGGTATGATCTGTACTAAAACTTCTGGTTAGTTCAGTTTTTCTAAAAGCTCCATAAAAACAAAATGATATAATGTAATTGATAGATAATAGGTGGCCGGTTTTAATGACTTCATTTTAAAATTATTTTAAATGTATTATTTGAGTAGTTAGGTAGATTCTTATGTTGGTATTTTGGGTGGTTAGAGAGATCTCATACATCCTTATTCTTTGGTCCCTATTTTTATTCAGGCTCTGCAATATCTAAGTTCTGAAAATTAAACCCTGAACTGCAGCAAATCCATCACTTGCCTTTTTCTAGGACACACATGGCTCACTCAGAGCACAGGTTTATTCTTTTCTAAAGTACCTACGTCAAGCAACTCAGATGCATTTCTGTGTCTCATTTACAGAGCGTCAATCTAAAACATTTATTTTCTTTAATCCTCAATGTGTTCACGTGTCCAAAACAAAGGGGAAATAAAACCATCTGTGATTGTTGCTCAGATTCACTTACGCTTTGGGGGTGTGGGATTGGGGGAGGAGGCGGCAGGTGGGCAGGAAGGGAGGGGCCGGGGGTATGGAGAATGGTCAGCAATAAGGAAGAGGGGCTGGGAACAGAGTCAGGCTGTTTGTGCTTTCTAAATGAAGCAGTGGGGGAATGAAACAAGCAACGAATACAAGCGAGATCACCGAAATCACCAACTAGTATAAAATTGCTGGTTAGTTAATAATTTGAAGTTCCAGACGTTCTTTGATCACAACAAAGGTCCCTGGAGGACAATGGAGGAATAGTATATACTTTGTGGATGGGTAAGCCTTCATCAACTGTGTAACGACAGACACAAAAAGGATACTATAAAACAAAAATATATTAGGACTTTTTAAATTAAATATTCAGATTATCTAGTCAGACGTATTCCTTCAAGTGAGAAATATGATAAATGTTCTCTTTTTATATACTTTCCCAAATCTCAAATTTTAAGAGAAACCCACAGCATGTAGCTGTATTGGCTAGAGTCAAAAAGCTAGATTCTAAGTTCTGGCTGTTGAAAAAAATAAGGAAGTTTCTCATTTCTCTACCTCTGTACATGTAAGAGAAGGTTAGAAGAGAACAGGGGTCAGCAAACTTTGTTTGTGAAGAGCCAGATCACAAATTATTCAGGCTTTGCAGGTTTTATGATTTCTGCCACAGCTATTCACATCTGCCACTGTCATGCAAAAACAGCCGTAGATAACACGCAGACAAGTGACCGTGACAGTATGGCGTTCAACAAATATTATTTATGGACACTGAAATTTGAATTTCACATTATTTTCATGAGTCACAAAATATTTCTCTATTTTTCCCTCCAACCATTTAAAAATGCAAAACCACTCTTGTCTCTTAGTCTACACAAAAACACGTACCCTGGCAGGAAATACAGAAACATGTACCCTGGCAGGATTTGGCCCTCAGGTGGTGGTTTGCTGACTCAGGGAACAGACGATAATAAGCAAAATAAGTCCTCTTTATGAGGCAGACATTTTGCATACACTAGCTCTGGTCTTCAGACGGTCTTGGCGTTCTAATTTGCTATCCAAGGAGCCTCACAAGCAGTCTGAAAACTCAGACTGCCTGAGGTCCCAGAGAATCTGTTGGGATACGCGTTATTTTCTGACCACGTGCTACGTGCCAGTACCATATACCTCTTATGTGCACTATGTCATTTAGCTTTCCCAGTAACACTTTCGACGTGGTATGATTATACTCATTTTATAGAGAGGGAGAGTGAGTTCAGACAAGGTAGGTGAACTATGCAGGTCACAGACCTCATAGCGGTACAGCTGCGGGACATGCCCGCGAGCTTACCCCAAAGCTGATGCTCTTTCCACTGATCAAAACAGCCATGTGTTCTAATCACGACAATTAGTAGTTATTGGATGCTCACCGTGTGCTGGGCAGTGTGTTAAACCGTTTGCGTGTGTGATTTATAAAATTGACACGTCACTGGGAAGCGGGTACTATTAACTAATATCACCTCCATTTACAAATGAGGAGCGTGAGGGACAGCTTTTATCACCATGCACAAGCTTACATGCTCATAAACCTTTACATCCAGGAGTTTGCCTGTCCAGTGATGCAACTTCCTGATTTCTATCGAACTTTTCTCTTCTTGCTACATTAGTGCTATTTGTTAGTGCCAGATGAACTCGGAGACAAAAAGAAAGTTCCGTGATTATAACCAGCAGGTGTGATCACTAAAAGACGTTTTTCTAGGGCGACTGGGTAGTTCAGTCAGATGAGTGTCCGCTCTTGATTTCAGCTCAGGTCATGATCCCAGGGTCATGGGATTGAGCCCCATGTCGGACTCTGTACTGACAGCAAGGGGCCTGATTGGGATTCTGTGTGTGTGTGTGTGTGTGTGTGTGTGTGTGTGTGTCTCCCTCTCCCCCTCCCCTGCTCATGTGTTCTCTCTCTCTAAAATTAAAAAAAAATTTAATTTAATTTAAAAAAACAGACATTATTCTTTCACATTCTTCACATAATAAGCCAGGCCAACACCCTAATTAATCAAAAATTTATTGAATTTTGTGTAGGTTCCATTTTTCGGAGCTAGACAAATAGAGTAGGCTAAGAAAAGTGTAGTAAAGTCAAAGTTTTAAAGGAATCTGTTTACAGGGCGCCTGGGTGGCTCACTCAGTTAAGCATCAGACTTCAGGTCAGGTAATGATCTCTCGGTTCACAGTTCGAGCCCCACGTCGGGCTCTGTGCTGACAGCTCGGAGCCTGGAGCCTGCTTCGGATTCTGTGTCTCCCTCTCTCTCTGCCCCTTCCCTGCTCACACTCTGTTTCTCTCTCTCTCTCTCTCTCAAAACTAAACATTAAAAAATTTAAATAAAATAAAATAAAGGAATCTGTTTACAGAGCTGTGATACCAAGTAGAGCAATAAACCTTGCGCCTCTTTTGTGCGCAACTCTGTAATCTTGGATTCTAAAAATGGAAGGTGATTCTCTCATGGCTATATGAGAGTATGTAACTACTGTATAGTTCAGTCTCTCCTTGACTCAAATGAATTTCCTCTTCAGTGGTTGTGTTTTCTGTTCCTCCCTGGGTGATGGTGACTTCCTTCTACTTACGTGTGGAAATCTGTCCACAAACCTTCTCCGCACTGAGTGGAGTCACTTTGTTTCATTCATTCGCTCCTCCATCCATTCATAGATCCATCTACTGAATGAGGACATTATGCCTTGCATAATGTGGGGACACTGAGCTTGAGAAGACACGGCTGTCACATCGGGGAGTTTACAGCACAAAGGACAGAGAATGCACCTACATGGACAGTTGGAACACAGGAGGCAGGGGGGGCTGAGGGCCATGACTGTGTCTAGATGAAGCACACAGCATTTGGCAGGCAGGAAGGAGATCACTGGTTGTGAAGAAGATGGCTTTGGAACTGATAGGCATTTGTCAGTTGAAGTCAGAACAGATGAGTGAAGGGGTAAAAGTGGCAAAACACATGGGTGTTCAGGAAATAAAAGAAGCCCACATGACTCAGAGCCTCTCGTCCCTGGGACCCAGCAGTTAATGAGTGCTCATTCAGCAGGTTCTGGGATCTGCCTCTCGGAGTCCCCACCGTCTGTCTGCCTCATTCTCAGAGAAGGCACCCACCTGCCTTTCCTCTTCTGGTTTCTAGTGTCATAACCATAGCCTTAGCCATTTAAAAAAAAAACAAAACCTGCATTAATGTCTCACTCCTACCACTTCCCTTGGTAAATTCCACTTCTGGCTCCTACTCCCTGATACAGACCTGTCTGAAACCAGCACAGTCCACGTAGTCAAGACTTAATCATGTTCCTTGCTTCCTCACTAGAGTCTCTGTGGCCACATGTTCTCCTTAAGCACCCACCTGCCAGTGCCTGCCCCCATTATCTGTTTTCAGACATTTTTGTTTACAAATATTTATGACTTTAAAGAGCATAAGAGCAGGGTGCCTGGGTGGCTCAGTCAGTTAAGCCACCAACTCCAGCTCAGGTCATGATCTCACAGTGTGTGGGTTCGAGCCCCGCGTCAGGCTCTGTGCTGACAGTGTGGAGCCTGCTTGGGATTCTCTCTCTCTCTCCCTTTCTCTCTGCCCCTCCCTCGTTCACGTGCTCTGTCTCTCTCTCTCAAAATGAATAAATAAACTTTAAAATAATAATAAGTAATTAAAATTTTTAAAGCTTTCAAAAACTAAATAAAAAATAAAAAGCATAAGAGCAATAAGCTAATTTGTTTTTATAAAAGTATGGTTAGGGGCGCCTGGGTGGCTCTGTCAGTGAGGCATCTGACTTCAGCTCAGGTCATGATTTCACGGTTCTTGAGTTCGAGCCCCGCGTCGGGCTCTGTGCTGACAGCTCAGAGCCTGGAGCCTGCTTCAGATTCTGTGTCTCCCTCTCTCTGACCCCCCTCCGCCGTGCTCTCTCTCTCTCTCTCTCTCTCTCTCAAAGGTAAATAAACATAGAAAAATTTTAAAAATAAATTTATTTAAAAAATAATCATAAAAATAAAAGTATGGTTAGATAAGAAAATATTACTTTTTAGAGACACATGCTGAATGAACTACCTGGGATTAAAGTGTCATGATATCTGTAATTAACTTTAAAAATGTTCATCCAGGGAGGGGTGGGGGAGGGGGAAAATGGGCATCGAGGAGGGCACTTGTCGGGAGGAGCATTGGGTGTTGTATGTAAGCTAATTTGACAATAAATTATATTCGTAAAAAAATGTTCATCCAAAAGCAATGGGTGTTGTATGTAAGTGATGAATCACTAAATTCGACTCCTGAAACCAATATTACACTATATGTGTAATATGTGTAAACCTAAATAAAAATTTGGAAGAAAAAATAAAAAATAAAAATGTTCATCCAAAAATACATAAAGAATATATGGCAAAAGTTTGAAATTTATTCTACCTAAAATATGGGTACTATTAAAATATGTGTATTACTTTCTTCACTACTTTATGCTATTTTTCTCCTTTATTTTTTTTAACAAAGTTTATTTATTTATTTTGAGAGAGAGACACACACACACAACATGTGCGGGGGGGGCAGAGAGAGAGGGAGAGAGAGAATATCCCAAGCAGGCTCTGCACTGTCAGCGCAGAGTCCATGCGGGGCTCGAACTCCCGAATCATGAAATCCTGACCTGAGCTCAAAACAAGAGTCAGATGTTTAACCTACTGAGCCACCCAGGCACCCCTATTTTTCTACTTTCTGAAGTTATTCATTATAAACAGTTAAAAAAAATAATTATCTGTATTAATTGTTGAAAATTTGAGAAATGAAAGCACCCAAATTCAGCCATGTACAACCACTCAGAATAACATACTGTTCAACTTATCGCCAGTCTTTTAAAAATATTTTTCTGTAAACACACACACACACACACACACACACACACACACACGGAATTGTGGCCATACCACATATATAATTTTTCTCTTGCTTTCTGGTAGGA
Source organism: Acinonyx jubatus (assembly GCF_027475565.1). Taxonomy (NCBI): domain Eukaryota; kingdom Metazoa; phylum Chordata; class Mammalia; order Carnivora; family Felidae; genus Acinonyx; species Acinonyx jubatus. The sequence continues at coordinate 119,485,631 of NC_069382.1, read as the reverse complement.
TATTTTTCCATTATCTACTTCTTAGTCTGTGTCAAAGCATGTTCTTGGTTTTTCCCCAGCCCAGCCTGTTTCCCTCTATTAAAGCTTGAATATTTAGGTTGGTCCGAATTCCAGAAGACTTTACATAGATTAAGAGTTTGGACTTCAGTCAAATTCCACTTGACAGTATAGAGTTATTGAATGCTTATAGGAACGTGGAATTATATGGTCATCATGTTTTGTTTTTAGCTTAATCTGGAAGTTGAGCGTGGTAGGTAGCAATGGGTCCAGAGCCAAGAAAACAAATTAGTGAGGGAGTTTACAGGCTGGTGAATGAGGAACCAGAGTGATCACCTGGGAATGGCAAGAAAGGAACAGAGGTGAAAGCCAGTAATTCCACAGAACTAAGCACAGTGAGTGATTCACATCCGAAGAAGAACGACTTCTGCTTTTGCATCATTTTTCGAAGTAACATCAAAGGAATTTTGAAAACCTTAATGTCACAAGTGTCTTTTAATTCATTCTTTGTTTACTTTACCACCATACATTTCTAACGTTGTCTAGGATTCATGTTATTGCTTTTATGGTTCTGACTCACCACCAGTAGAGTCTATGTCTTGGGTTGATTCTCCAGATAATAGAAGCGTTTCGCAAATGTCAGTCCTAAGGCAGTAAGAGGTTTGTTGCCCTTCTCTCAGCCAAGCACAGTAAACTCTTTGATGGTGAGCTCCTCAGGAGCAGGGGGGCCCCTTGCCTGCTCCAGCCCAGCCCACCACTTGGCGAAGAGTGGGCGTCCGAATGTTTGAGTTGCTTCAAGTTGAGTCAAGGTCCATAGACCATATGGACCATATGGACCGTATGGACCAAGACCATAATTCAAGGTCCCTGACTTCAGCACTCTACCGCACCACCCTGATGACATATTTGCATTTATTACTCTCAGACTCCATCTGTCCCCTTATACCCAAAAGTTTTTACCAGTGGGACAAATTGACATTGGTGACAGGCATCGTCTGAACCATGGAATACGGAAGATATAACTAATGAAACAAGTATCTGTCTATATTTTTTCATCCCCCCAAAAGTCTGGGGCTCTTTCCTGTAGCTGTGACTTGCTAAAAGTGGCCCTCGCTATCTCCTGGACCAGCCCGCAATGGCAGGTTGCCAGCAACAACCTTGTTGCCAGCAGCAATTGTCCAATGACAACTACCTGCATTTTATGCAGTACAGGCTTCAAGAGTAATGAGCATAAGTGCAAAGTCAAGTTTGACTCCACTCAGAGATGAGCCCTCCTGAGAAACCTCTGGTATGGATCCCCACCCGGCTATTCCAAGCTTCTTGAAGTTCTTATCCACGAAGTATTTGTACTGGTCAGTCTCTGAGCTTTGGATCCCTGTCCAAGTCAAACAATCACTAAGCTGTGACCCCTAGGGAAACAAAGACACCCTTTTTGTCTTGCAACCATTCCTCCATCTGTGTTGGCTGACCTGGGGATTGCACCGAAGGACCCGTGCTGGAATGATATGCACCCCCCGCCCCAGTCCACGGCACTGCCCCTCTGGTCTCTGCTGGTTCTTAACCTCCCTGATGAGTCATTTCACCTACAAGTCAGGCTCCACGGGTCTCTCTTGAACTGTCTGTGTCCTTCTCTCTTTGGTCTCCCGGCCTCTGTCTCCTGAATACTCTGCTCCCATCTGTTTTGTGTTCCCTAAGCCGCTGCCCTCTGTGCTTCTGCTATCTGGGTGAGCCCCTGTGCCTTTCTCTGGCTCTGAGTTTTGCCTATCTTCTCTCTCTCTGTGTCCACATCTCTTGCTTGTTGTGTCCCTGACTCTTTGCACCAGTCTGTGTCTCCAAATATCTGAGTCTCTGTCTCTGTCTCTGTGTTTCCATCTCTCAGAACTGCCTGCCTCACTCCTCAGACTCCTTCAAGAACAGGTTTGCCCTGATCTCCGACTCCCACAGAATTCTCTGCTTCCTTTCAGCCCTGTTTTCCTTTAACTGACCCTTGACTCCTACCAGAAAGAAGAACATCCTTGGGTCCCACCTTCAATTCCTTGTTTGACCAGAGAGCCAGAGCCCTGCCTCTGTGATCACTCAGGTATGCCTCCTAATGCCTGGGGCAGCTGCCCTCACTTTTTTGCTCTTCCATTAGCATATGTAAATGTGGGCATGTAGAATGGCAATATGAAAAGCCACAGACAAACTGTTCCATGACAGAAACCTCTTCAGTGGAAGGACTGTGGTGAGTTTATTTTCGGCCTAACCTATGCATCACACTCATGCCTCTCTTAGGCCTCATTAGAGCATTCAAAAACTTTGCAGGGCCTGTTCGGTTCCCTCCACTTGGACAAAGTCTGTTGCCACGATCAATGGAAAAATCAGCTCGCATTTGTGAATATGGAACTTAATATATTTATATGGACAACACTGTCTTGTCCCCGATATTGTCACAGCCTGATTCTCATATAAATTGCAGCACTGAGAGCTCTTGAGCTAACAAGGCATTTCCCCAGCCTAAACCCATGATTTCTGATGGCACATGGGGCCAAGAGCTTTATTTTTCACAAAGTCACAGTATCTAGCACCAACCATATGCCCAACTGAACGTGAAGGAAATCAACAGCCAAGCGATCCTGTAGAATGACTCAGGTGCTAAGGACAGATGAACCCAAGTGAAGATTGCTTAGAGTAAGATTGCCCAACAGTGTCATCTTATATTCTATCCCTGTTGCATTCTGAAGGATTCCGAGGCCCAGTATTGCCTTAGCAAGGAAGAAAACAGATCAAGTAGCTATATTATCCATGGCCTTTAAAAAGGGGAGTGGCATCATAAACCACACATTTGCTGTCTTCTGTCTAGAGGGTGCAAAGGGTGTCCATGTCATTGAAAAGTGAGAATCATTTTGAAAACGAAGAAAAAAGTGAAAATTCTCTAAAGAGTGCTTTTATCGGCTGTTCGACTCCAAGGACTATTAGCTGCTGTGACACAAACAGGAGTCTCTGTTCTTGCTTTAGATTGAAATACATGTTTTCTTTGTAACTCTGATGGAATAGGTCTAGGTTCTGTGTCACTTCCCTTTGCCAGGAAGGGGAAAAATAAGTCATTAAATATATGAAGAATCTGTAGATGTGGGTTACTAAGAAATTTTCTCACCAAGAACCATATAATCTAAATGGTTGTGTGGCTCATGTTGTGACATGCAAGATCACTTTCTGTGTCCACGTGTCCTTCCAGTGTTATTTTGCATTACTCCCCAACATAAAACCTCTGTTCCAACTAGGCATTCTGTTTCCTATATACGCCATGCAAGTGTCAACCACAGTGCCTTTGCTTATGCCATTTCTCCAATTGAAATGACCTTTTTTCTCACTATTTAGTGAAACCTAAATTTATTCCTGAAGCTCCAATTCATGATCTTCCTCCTCCATGAAGCTTTCCTTGATATGCCAGCCCCTCGTGAGCTCGCCCCTCCTATACCATTTATTGGCCATATCTCTAAGATTGCAGCTATTTGGGAATTTTCTGACCAGGATAGCAGCAAATCCTTCTCTTTTCCTCCCCATTGGTATTTTAAAGCCACTTAGGACTTTCTTTGCCCTCTTTGTACTCCTCTTTAGATGAGACACACTGTGAACTCAAACCATCGAAGTTACTGAAACAAAGATTTTGGGACCAAGAATCCTGAATGAAACCTGTGCTTCTCAAACTCTAAACTGCATATCAATCATATGGAGCTCTTGATAAATACAGATTATAACTCAACAGTTGTAGGGGGCCTGACAACGTACATTTCTAGCAAGATTGCAGGGCACTGAGTAGCAAGGCTTCGCATTGTTTTTCAAACACCAGGCCCTACCCGTTAGTGTTCATAAAGTCAATTTAGTGGCTCACGATCAATGTCTGTTTTAAAATAAATGGAGAAAGGGCACCTGGATGGCTCAGTTGGTTAAGCATAGGACTCTTGATTCCGGCTCAGGTCATCTCACAGTTCATGAGATCGAGCCCCACGTCAGGCTCTGCACTGACCACGAGGGGCCTGTCGTCTCTCTGTTCCTCCCCCTCTTGTGTGCATGCTCTCTGTCTCTCTCTCTCTCCAAAAATAAATAAATAAACATTTAAAATATTTTTTAGAACTAGAGGAAAGAAAATAGTAAATAGTAAGTATCCTACAGAAGAATAGTATTGTTTCTTATAATACTTTGTTTTGTGTGTGTGTGTATGCTATAATGTGTGTGCGTGCATGAATGTGTCTGTTTAGAGAGAGAAAGAGAGAGAGAGAGAAAAATGTATTTTATACTGTGGGCTGATTGAAAAAGTTTGAAAGCTTCTCCTCTAAAGGATAGAGCAAAGTGAAATACCAACTCATATCAGCAAATTAAATTAAGGCAATAAAACCCAAAGGGATAAAAACTATGAAGTCTCCAATAATACTGAGGCAATTTCCCAGAAGGTTCTAGCACAAAGGGGCACCGTACTAGAATGGGAGAAGAAGCTGACTTGAGGAGCAGCATTTTGGATCTAGCTCGTCTGCCCTTCTCTGTGGTTCAATTTACTTCCTGTAGTTCACTGAGAAGCAGCTATGAAAATTCTTTAGAGGGTGGGTGTTTCCTAATTTGTTACTATATCATGGAAGGGATAATACCACTGTTTCCTTCAAAGTCAACTGTTGGTTTTGGTAACCTCATAAACCCAGTGCAAATATTCTTTTGAAGCTTGGGGAGTCTCTGGTCTGTTCCCTCCATTAGCCTGAGATATAATTAACAGCAATGTGTGGGCCTCGGGGGAAAAGGAGACTATAACATTACTTGAATGTATGTTACAAATAGTAGTTTCTTGCTCTTTTTCACTTCTTCAGAAAAAAATGAGACTAAAAGAATTTTTTTTTGAATTTTTTGTTTCAGGAAGATGAACCTTATTCCCAACTATGCCCACACTGAGCACAATACCTAGCATATTTATAACATGTTGTATAATTAGCAAATCTTGCGCCTTTCTCTCTCCTGCAAAAGTTACAGAATCATAAAAAAAAAAAAAAAAACAACTTTGTAAAAGAAGGCCATGTTCCAACATATGAAAATAAGAGGGTTTCCGTTCTGTGGCATTGTTATTAGTCACCTTGCCTTCTGGGAAAATTAAAGTTGCTGCTTGTGTGGGGTCACATAGCTAACAAGTTGGAAGCTGCAGCAGACAGACAAGCTAAGGAAATGACTGGAGACAAAGGCATGGTCTCCCCTCAACAAAATTCTCACTGACACTATCTAGACGTTTGTCATCCAAGTTAGCTGCTTATTAGCATTTCTTTTCAGTTGGCATTTCCCAATAGTAGAACGGTTTCTTACTGCACTTCATTCTAAAGCCATCACCTCTTAAGGCAGCAGGAGAGGAGGTGACAGAACACCAGAGGAAAATGACTTACTTGGGAGTTGTAATCAACAATAGGTTCAGCATGAATCAGCAGCATGATGCAATTGTCAAGAAACTAATGCAATCCCAGGTTGCCTTACTGTGTACCCAGCAGCTAGAATAAGGGAGATCCTTCGGGATCCTTCGGGATCCTTCGGGTCCACATGTTTTACGCCTCAGATCTTAACTTGAAGATAGACTTTTATTTTTTTTAATGTTTATTTTAAAGAGAGAGAGAGCTCATAGGCTGGAGAGAGGAGGAGAGAGAGAGGGAAACACAGAATCCAAAGCAGGCTCCAGACTCTGAGCTGTCAGCACAGAGCCCGACGCGAGGCTTGAACACACAAAGTGTGAGATAATGACCTGAGCCGAAGTCGGACGCTTAACCGACTAAGTCACCCAGATACCACACCTTGAGGATACATTTTTAAAATTTGGGAGGTATTCAAAGAAGTTAAGGTCCTTGAATGATAGAGGGACTGAAAGCCTGTCATAAAAAGAGAAGTTGAAGATCATGGAAAGAGAAAACAAGACAATCTAAATGCTTTTAACTGTTTAAGTAAGTATCATGTATATAACTCCAAGAAGTAGCCCTGGGACCATCTGTGGAAAGCTAGACTGCAGGAAACAGCGATTCAACGTACACAAGTTTTCTGGCCATCAACCATGGCAGTGCGGAAAGAGCTTGCCTATAGAGTAGTGAGTTCCCTGTCATTAACAATATGCAACATAGGTTGGATAAGAGTCTTGTTAGGGTTTAGAACTTTATTTATACACCGCACAAAAGAGTTTTAAAAGAAAGAATTACAAACCAACCTGATGGTTGTGGTGGCGGATTATACGTGGCTTTTATTTACTAAGCTAAACATTCCTAATTGCTTAATGTTTTAGAAATTAAAAGCATAAGTGACTTTTATAATCACTAGAAATAAGTTTACTATGAAGCCAATGAGGCTTCAGCTTCAGGGCCCCTCCCTGGCAGTGATACAGTTAATAAATGTCATCAACTCAAAGAATATTTAAGATTAGTTCCTATACATGAAAATGTAAAATGCCCTGGAATCTTAGAGCTCATATTCGAAAGAAATTTGATAGAGGTCCTGGAATTGGCCAACAATTACAAAAACTTCATTACCAATAAACCTGAAAATAATTTTCAATGCTATCAATAGTTTTTAAGAATATTCTAGATGAAAGACTGAATTTTTGTTTTATTCTCTCTCTAGAAGATTATATTATCAAAAAATTATCATATGAAGAAATAATCAAAGACAATACAACCGAAAATATAGGGGATAAAAGTACAAAGCTATGTGATACAATTAAGGACAATAGGCTATTTTTCTTGGTTTTGTGATGTTTGTGATATTTGTCAGCTTTTTGAGTTTCTACTTTTTTTGTGATTTCTCATTCTAAATAATTACTTTTCTTTTTTTAAATTAAACAACACACTTTTTTTAATGTTTATTTCTGAGAGAGAGAGAGAGAGAGAGAAAGCACGTGTGTGTGTGTGCAAGTGAGAGAGCACACGTATGCGTGTGCAAGTGAGAGAGCACACATGTGTGCGTGTGCAAGTGCCCCACTTGCAGACAGAGAGAGGGAGGCAGAGGATCCAAAGCAGGCTCTGCACTGTCAGCACATAGCCCAATGTGGGGCTTGCACTCACGAAACTGTGAGATCACAACCTGAGCTGAAGTCGGGTGCTTACCTGACTGAGCCACCCGGGTGTCCCTGAATAATTACCTTTCTTATTTTTTTGTAATTTGGTATGAATTTTCTTAAACAGAATTCCATATTTTACAAGCTTCAAGCTCCTTATGATCTGACTCTTCCCTCTAAGAATCAGAATAACAACAAAAAGAATTTTAAGCACAGTTCCAATTATAGGAACTTGGTTGGAACACAGTTCCATGCAGTTGGGATTCTATGTAATGAGCTGTCAGATGTTCCTATTAAGCCATAAGAATCTCTGTAGCTGTCAGCCAAGGATCTGTCAATATCCAGCACGCTGCGTCACGCAGCCAACCTCCTGTCTTCGTCTCACCACACCTGACTGCCTCTTGCTGGCACGCAACCTGAGTCCTTCACTCCACCAAGTGGTGCTCTGATGCTAGATACACCTGCCATTCTCTTGTTTCTAGGTCTGCACTACTGTTCTTATTCCTTTCCCATGCAACAGCTCCCTGAACGATTGACACTCCAAATCTCACCAGCCTTTAAATGGAGAAAAAGTTCCCTTCCCTCTGTCTCTCTCCCCACCCAAGTGCTAGGTCAGTTCCAGTGTTCAACTGAATAAATGAAAGAATAAAACAAATTAGTAGCAGGGCTATCTCTGGAGGTTGTGTGAAGGAAGAAGTGAACTGTTTCTCACTGTTTCAAATGTTCATTTCCCAGTTGATACCTGAATCTATTTTGTTGTTATTTTTTTCATCAGAACAAGCCACATTAGGAAAATTTGATTGAGCTAAAGTCTCCCTTAACAGCACTCCTGGTGCCTTCCAGGATTTGAGTTTGGGGTGTAGTTTCTTCAGGCTTTTATTTTGTGCTTTTACATATCTTTCCACATGAACATATATGTGCTGTGTTGTTTGGGTGGAGGGGAGAGATTTTTTTCTAAATACGTGGTATCATACTGTGCTTTTAACCCCCACTAGTGGTTTTAACTTAATGACATGTTTTGGGATCTATCAGTCTTCATGCGTGTATGTCCACAAAATCCTCGGTGACTCTTAGTGAGGGTGCCCCTGGCTCCTGAGCAGGACAGTTTTCAGTTGTTTCAGGACTGCAGTATTCTTTTTTGGGAGTTAAGCATTCCGGGCACCCCCTTCACCCTCTTGACAAAGTACTAAAGCACCTGATTGCTTGCCCTCATCATTTGGCAATGAAATGCTCTCCACACCTTTTCTCTTCCGGTTAACTTTTTACGTCTTGTATTCTACGAGCCCTCTCAACTTTGTCATTTCGCCATTGGTAGATATTTAGCATGGTTCCAAATTTTTACTCTCACAAACAAGTCTGCAGTAAACACCTTTGTTCATACTTCCTTCTGCTTCTGTGTATTTCACGAGGCAGACGCTGGAACGGCCATCGCTGGCCACATGTCCATGTTTGGTTCACATGTGCTAGATTGCCCTCCACCGTATACCCTTACCAACAGTAGGCGATAATATCCATTGCCCTGGATTCTTCAAGACTTAATACTCTCTAATTCTTCAATTTTAACCAATCTGGCGAATAAAGAAAATATCACATTCTTGTCTTAGTTTGCATTTCTCTGACTAGTATTGAGACTATTTGAAATACCCATTTCCTCTTTTGTGAAAGACTTTCACTTTCTCTTCTGTATGTGTACATATTTTAATTTTTATTACATGTGCTTTATAATCCGAAAAAATAACACACACATTAAAAAGTAACTTACGCGTCTACTCAGATATTGGCTCCTTTAAACAACGGCCTTGATCTTTCTTCCTGCAAACCTGAACGTAGTTTGCACAGTACTTGTCTTATCCTCTTGAATAATTAACGGAGACTAGACTGGGGCTCTCCCATTTGTGGTCCCTCTGACCTGCCTCGTGCAATGCCTTGTGCAATGCTCTGTGCAGATTTGAAGCTTAATAAAGATCTGAACGATAGAAGGTAGAGAAGGTTGACTATGAGAAAACTACCAACTCTACTCTATTTTCAACCTTGGTCTTGAACAATCCTTACCAAAAGTGGACATATTCCTATAAAGGACGTGTAATGTTATTTGGCTCTTGAGTCACTTCCCTGGAAGATATGCTCATCGAAATATCTCGGAAAGGAATACTTAGCTCAACTAAAAGAGGAAGGTCAGATATTTGTGGAAGAGCTTTTGGGGGAATGAGGATCCCATTGCTCAATGGACATCATGAAGTGCTAGGAGGCTGCCTGGCAGTCCCTGTCTTGGATTAGCCCAGGACCAGGACCCCTAAAACCCACCACATGGCAATATTGACTCAACCAAGCTGGCCACCCACAAATTAACACGTGCTGAGATGTGTCAGATTAGAGCATGGTGTGATCCTCCTTGCTTTATACTCAAGTATTCTTATGTGTTTATGATACATAGTAGTATTTAAAAGATTACCATTAAAAAGTTCTTAGTAAAAACTGCCTCCCAGCTGTAATTATCAGAAGAATTCTGTAAATGTTTTAAACACAGACTTCAGATCTCACTGAAAATAACCCGAAGGAATGTCCAAATCTTTTATATTTTAGACTTTTGTTAATCCAGTTTTGTTACGTCAGATCCAAATAAGTGATCTATTGGTTCAAACTGAATCCTACACTAAAGTGTTCATCCAGAAATTAATTATTGGCATAATGCATTTAAGAACATGTGACCTTGGGGCACCTGGGTGGCTCAGTCAGTTAAGCATCTGACTTTGGCTCAGGTAATGATCTCATGGTCCGTGAGTTCTAGCACAGCATCAGGCTCTGTGCTGACAGCTCGGAGCCTGGAGTCTGCTTCGGATTCTGTGTCTCCCTCTCCTCTCTGCTCCTCCCCTGCTCGTGCTCTGTCTATCTGTCAAAAATAAACATTAAAGAAACAAAAACAAGAACATTAAAAGAATTAGAATTTTGGCTGTAGCCAAACCTGAAGTTTTTTATAGCTTCATTTTTAATTCCTCCAATTATTCTGTTTTTCACTGAGGTATAACTGGCATACAATATTGTATTAATTTCAGGTTCCAATTGTCCTTTGAAAGGATTTTGTAATGAGAAGATTTGAACTTGTCAGCAAATTAGCTCAATGAACGGGACTGCTTTACCCGTAATTAACTTAGTGGGTTTGCTTATAAAAAGTTTGTCCTCGGGCACCTGGGTGGCTCAGTCAGTTGAGAGTCCGACTTGCGCGCAGGTCATGAACTTGCGGTTCGTGAGTTGGAGCCCTGTCTGGCTCTGTGCTGACAGCTCAGAGCCTGGAGCCTGCTTCTGACTGTGTGTCTCCCTCTCTCTCTGTTCCTCCCTTGATCGCACTCTATCTCTCTCTCAAAAATAAATAAAGAATAAAAAAGATATTTTTTTAAATGTTTCTCCTTGCAATTGCTTTGAGCTAGTAGATACACTTCTAACATAGGACGGAGGCCTCTGTGCTCCCACAGAGGAAATATGCTAAAGAAACATACATTAGGAAATGCAGATTTAGAAAACAGATAGCTTGGAGACCTATGTAGAAGAAGCTTCCTTCTTGGTCTTACGTGTGCTTTTTATTATCAGGCTGAAGTGACATGCGGTAGGGATGTCACAGTAGATGCCAGTGTGGTTCATGACAGCAGGCTCCCTCACCCTCAGAATAGGGCTCTCCCTTGAGGCTCCTGTACATTATACATACCTCTTCAGTAGCTCTTGGTTCACTGATGTAATCGGCATCGTCTGTATAGTCGCCCGTGTCCCCTTCCTCTCCATTGCCCAGAGGTGTGGGTCCCTGGCGGCAGCCGCTTCCCCCCATACCTAGCTCTCTGCTAGCCAAAATAAATTCAAAGTAATGAAAAATTATATTTGAGCAACAAGAAAATCGCACCGCAGAGGATGTATCGCAATCCATGGCTTTGTGAGTCTCCGGTTTCGTGTAACAACTAATGTGTGCTGCGTTCTGCTGTTTGCCAGGCCTGTTCTGACCATTTCATGTGTGTTAATGGGAGCAGCACTTATAATTGGCCCATGAGTTATGGCTGTTATTAACCCTGTTTCAGAGGTGAGGAAACTGAGGCTCAGACTGGTTATGTAACTTGCCCAAGGTTGCACAGCTGGTAGGGGTTAACACCTGGGTAGGACTCAGGCAAACTGACTCTGGAGACCACAATCCGAATTCACCACACTGGACTGCCTCTACCAAGTCGTTAAAAAAATGTGAAAGAGCTGTCATTAGGAGAAAGGAGAAAGGTGCAGAACTGTATGCCTAGCAAGCTCTTATTGTCATAGAATTAGGAGGTGGCGGAACATACTAGATGCCTTTAGATGCAAAGGATGGCTCTGAGGAGGAAACACAGGAAAATGGTTGACATTGGTGTCCTCTGTGGGAGTGAACAGGGAGACTGGGGACTAAGGGTGAGAACAAGGCTTTATTTTTATTAACTCTTCTTTGGAACGGTTTGGAATTTTTTTTTTTTCTTCTACCATGGATATATGCTACCTTTTCTAAAACAAAAATTTTTTTCATCTCCTTGGGACTTCTCTAGCTCTTCAGATATTTGTCAGTTTGAAACAACATCTGATGGGGCTCATGCGTCATGTGTAAAACATCGGAATTCCTTGCTTTCAACTTCATTTCAGTCATTCCAGTGGACTCCAGTGTAATAATAGCCAGTGGTTTTCCACACTACAGAAAGTAGTACCATACTTGCAAAAGAGAGTATGTGAGAGAGGGATCAAAGAAAGACAGAAATTTGGCCAAATCTTATTCTTTTTTTTTTTTTTTAAATATTTATTTTTGAGAAAGAGCACACGAGGAGGGGAGGGACAGAGAGAGAGGGAGACACAGAATCTGAAGCAGGCTCCAGGCTCCGAGCTGTCAGCACAGAGCCCCACGCGGGTATCAGACCCACCAATCACCGTGAGATCAGGACCTGAGCTGAAGTCAGACCCTTAACAGACTGAGCCACCTACACGCCCATGGCCAAATCTTATTCTTATGGTTATTTTTGACTTGGACTTTGAAAAGGATTTGTTTACGCAGTCACAGTGTGTTTGTTTGCTAGGACCACCATGACAAAGTGCCACAAAATGAGCAGTTTAAACAACAGTAAAGTTCTGCAGGATAGAAGCCAGAAATCCAGGCGTCCATAGTATGGGTTCCTTCCAAGGGTTGTAAGGCAGGGACCTGTTCTGGCCTTTTCTTCTTGCCTTGTAGGTGGCCACATTCACATGGCACTGTCCCTGTGTGCACGTCCGTCTCCAAATATGCCCCTTTTATAAGAGGACACCGGTCATATTAGATTAGGGCCCACCCTACGTGACCTCATTATAACTTGCTAAAGACGAGATGCTAGCTCCAAATAAGGCCACATTCTGAAGTCCCGGGAATTAGGACTTCAACATATGAATCTTCAGGACCCCATTCGACCCATAACACTGCCATGATCCACTTCTCTCTACTCTCCCCTCAGCCTGGCCCAAAGAGTTCCTTGTCCTGACGTTTGGGCTGAGACTTTGGTCTTTGGGCTATCTACGGTGGAGAATATTGTTGACGTCATCCTTGAGGGGAAAACCCAATGAAGGAAAAGTCACCTGTGGTTTGTCCTGAGTGCAAGTGTGGTTCTCTCCTTCCTAGGTGGTACCATGGTAACCTCACACGCCATGCAGCCGAGGCCCTTCTCCTCTCCAATGGATGCGACGGAAGCTACCTTCTGAGGGACAGCAACGAAAGGACCGGGCTGTACTCTCTCTCTGTGAGGTAGGATGTCTAAGAACTATGAATTCAATCTCGCCCCATCTCTTCCTTACATGGGCATTGCTTTATCATCACACTCAAATTGCCAGATAGCAAAATTCTCATGTCACCAGATAAAATTCTCTCAATTTCTGTTAGACCTGCAGGTCTAAGGATTCCAAGCTCTGAATGGTAGACTGTAAAAAAAAACATTCCTCCTCCTTCCCTTGGCAGGGAAGAAGAAAATGTTAGAGCCGAAGGATACTTTACGAATCGTTTAATGTCTTGCTTGACTGATGGAAAAACTGAAACCTGAAATGGTAAAGTGTCTTTTCACCCAATAAATCAGCAATAGAAACAGCACCGGAATCCAAATCCCTAAAACCTGGCCCAGCGCCCTGTTAATATTCATTGCTTCCTCTGGAAAATCAGAATGATTTGTGGCTGTGCAACTTTCATCACAAACTCAAGCAGGCAGTGAGGCAAATTTTAAGTTTTTTCTGTAAATGGACTGACCTTTCTCAAGGCTCCACTTCCCCTGAATGTTAGTAAAACTAATCTAGTCCTTACCAACACAAACCGGTGATGGCCCAGTCCTTCTCTGGTCTTTCTCCTCCCCTGCTTCCTCCTGGTTGGCCTCCGTATCAGGGAAGATGGCCTCGCCAGGTGATAATCAGGACAGCGTCTGTTCCCTTGGCGTCTGAGGGCCTGTAGCAAGTCATTCTGGGTTTGCAGGGAGTTGGCCTCGGCTTAGACTGGGAATGTGAGGAGTCCATGAAGTTGCTCTCAGCCACCCACTCATTAACCTCAAACTGTGACTGTTTTATTACTGTTCTGATGGCGCCTCCATATACCCCTGAAAACAGTCCCCTCTTCGTTCGTCTTTCGCGCTGATCTGGCATAAGGAGGTTTTCTCTATTCTTTTCTGCTCCACGTGGTCTAGGCCTCCTTGTCACTAACTCAGGAGCAACACTTACACTCTTTTCTCTCTGAATCCTCTTTTTCATCTAGTTTAGCAGTAGTTTCTTTTGTTTTGTTTGTTTAATTTTTTTTAATGTTCATTTATTTTGAGAGAGAGCACATGAGCGGGAGAGGGGCAGAGAGAGAGGGAGACACAGAATCCGAAGCAGGCTCCAGACTCTGAGCTGTCAGCACAGAGCCCGACGCAGGGCTCGAACTCACAAACCATGAGATCATGACCTGAACTGAAGTCAGAGGCTTAACTGACTGAGACAGCCAAGTGCCCCTGTTTTGTTTTTTAAAGTCTCCTCTACTTCTGAGAGGGGGAAAAACTGCCTATAAAAGTATTTCCCTAAATAATTGATGGCAGGCTTCTATGAGCTCAAAAGAGAAGAATCACCATATTTTTTTATCTTCTCTTTGGGCTTCTGGACCTACGTATTTTCTACGCCACATAACAAATTACCTAAAATGTAGTGGCGTTAAACAACATAAACTGATTATCTCGCAGTTTCTGTATGTCAGAAGTCCCAGTGAGTTCTCTGGATTCTCTGCTTGGGCTCCGACCATGCCAAAATTAAAGTGCTGGCTGAGGCTGTGGTTCATCTGGGCCTTCACATGCTCTTCCTTCAGTCTCTTCTTTCTTCTTCAGCCCTTTTCACTCATGTCCTTGTTGCTATAGGACTGAGCTCCCCACTTTCCATCTAGCTATTGGCCAGGGATCGCTGTCAGCTTCTGGAATCCACCCACCATTTCCTGCCGAGGGGCCCCCACAGGCAGTTCATAGCATGGATGTTTGCTTTCTTCTAGACCATCTAGAGCGAGTCCCCTCTCCTGTGGCCAGCCAAGGAGACCCTTTTGCTTTTACCAAGACTTTCATGTGATTAGGTCAGGCCCACCCAGAGAATGTCCCTATTTTAAGGTCAGCTAATTTGGAGCCTCTATTACCTGCAAAATCCCTTCATAGTAGCATCTATATTAGCATTTATTGAATAAATGGTGGAAAGTGTATGTAGTCCAGGGGCTGAGAATCTTGGGGTCCTGTTGGAACACTTCCATCCAGGGCATGTCTATAAGCCTATTTTAAGGGGAGTGGAAGAAATAGGTGGGAGGGTGAGGAGGTAAGTAAGAGGGTCACAGATTTTTAAAAACCACCTTTATTAACAGTTTTCATGTTACTCTGCTCTATTTTGCTTTAAATTTTTTCTAAATAACATTTTGGAAAAATTATTAATCAGACATGAATTTGTGCATGGGTGGAAGCAGGAATGTTACTTTCTCTGATCGACAGCAAAGGTGAAAAATTTATCAAGGGGTCAGGCTGCAAATCCTTTAATGCAAAGATCTTCCCCCGATCTCAAACAAACATGTGGAATCATTAGATCAAAGAATGCTAACTTGTCATCAATATATTTCTCATCGGAATGGTTAGATCAGAAACTTCTTCCAATTAGGTGACACATATATATCACATCTATGTAAAAATGTAAAAAAAAAATAACCACGGGGGGCACCTGGGTGACTCAGTCAGTTGAGTGTTGGACTCTTGGCCTCCGCTCAGGTCATGATCTCACAGTTCATGAGCTCAAGCCCCACGTTGGGCTCTGTGCGGACAGCACAGAACCTGCTTGGGATTCTCTCTCTCCCCCCCCTCTCTGCCCCTCCTTGCTCTCTCCCTCTGTGTCTCAAAATAAATAAATAATCTTTTTAAAAAATCACCAACAGAGGTGACAGGAACCACAAACCAGCTCAAAAGAATGCCTTTTTTACTCATTCATTTGTTCACTCCATCAATAATAAATATCTAAGAGCATCCACTCTATGCCAAACTCTTTGATAAGTGTTGTGGAAGGTTCAGGCTTTGCCCTCAGGAAGTGCAGCTCACAGGACAGTAGGACACTATACAAGTAGCTCACGACAAGGAAGAGTGCAGTGAATAACGGGAAAGGAGCCAGATGAGTGTGTGGACTGTCGAGGGGAGAAAAGCAAGTAACTCATGTTGTGAGTATCATGGCGTACTTGACCCAGCAGGTGTCTTTGGGCTGACACTTGTTCAGAAACAAAGGGGGTGATGTTGCTGGTGAAGGGGGCTGCAAGAGCTCAGGGACAAGAGCGGAAACTGTGAGGAGAATTGTAGGTCCGGTTGGATCGGAGAAGCAGTCCTCAGGGTGTGGTCCCCAGACTGGCGGCATCCCCAGAGAACATGTTAGGGATGCAAATTCTTGGGCCCCACACCCTGGACCTGCCAAATCAGGAATTCAGGGGGCAAGGCCCAGAAATCTGGGTTTTAACGAGCCCTCCAGGTGATTCCAATTTCTGATGCGTGCTAACGTTGGAGCAGGACTTACACAGAGAGGAGAGGAATAGCGGGAGTCAAATACTTATGTATTTAGGGGCACCTGGATAGCTCAAAGCACCCGACTCTTGATTTCTGCTCAGGTCAATCTCACAGTTTCTTGAGTTCGAGCTCCGCATCTGGCTCTGCACTGACAGTGTGGAGTCTGCTTGAGCTTCTCTCTCTCTACACCTCCCCTGGTCATGCGATCTTTGTCTCTCTGTCTCTTTCTAAGAGTAAATAAATACACTTAAAAAATTATTTTAATACTAGTGTTTTCAATAATTGTGTTGTAATTCTCAGTTTTTAGAAGGGTTTCATGATGATGCTCATGCCTAATGTTATATTTCCCTTCAAAACAAGATAATTCATTTCTTAAATAACCTAAAGCATTTCTTTTTCCCTTTCAGAGCCAAAGACTCTGTCAAACACTTTCATGTTGAATATACTGGATATTCATTTAAATTTGGCTTTAATGAATTCTCATGTCTGAAGGATTTTGTCAAGCATTTTGCAAATCAGCCTTTGATTGGAAGTGAGACAGGTAAGCCACGAACAGATAGATACTTGACCTATGAGACATTGTTTCAGGATGGAGGAAGGAAAAGGAGGATTTCATTAAATAGTTGTCACTTCTGTTGGGTTATGTACATACGATATGCGATTAGATATGGTTAGAAACAATTTTTTCCAATTGCTGTGCCATATGCTACATTAATAAATTTAATCTATATCTGTATCTATATATCTGTATTACCTTTACGAGAAAACAATGTGCTTTGAACAAAGTAGACAGTTTTTTTAGAATGTGATATAATAATGGATTGATTTAAAGTACACAACTTAAAAAAAATAGTCTATTCATTTTACAATAATATATATAGTAAACAAAGAAAAAAGAAAGGCTAGAACAACTTTCTGATTCCTCATAATTTTAGACATGGACAGTTTACATATTGGGACCACCCATAAAAGATAATGCTGAGCATTTTTTAAAACAGAATTCATACTTAAATGTTCACAAATATCACGGAATGTTAAAAATATTGACTGGAAATTGCTCTTTTGAACAATGCCTTTATTACATCATAAAATTCTGTTTCTCTTGGTTTTTGTAAGTCTTTACACTGGACTTAAATATGGATGGAAAATTTTGAATTTCCCTGTTTGAATGGTTAAAGTCCAACTAGAATATTCAAGTTAAAAAACAAAAGACACACTACCCGGGTATCTGAATTATCTAACTTGTTTTTCTGTACCAATTAAAGTAAGCAAAAGATCACCCCTATATCTGTGATACAGAATCACAATTTTATGTGGCCTAAACGATGGTAATTCTTGGGTAATCAAAAGTTGGGTGATTCCAGAATGTGTAGCAGAAGAGGAACTCAAGACTTAACAATACAGCTATCTTACCATGAATGTGTTTATACTTGCTTTCTTGGTAAACATGGCCAGTGGACTTTTTGTTAACTTCAGTGTGGTTGTAGAGATGCCTCGCCAGTCTTTCCTCCTCTGCTGTTTCTGTGGCCTGGATAGACCCTGATATGAATCACACGGTATCAAGTGTAGATGAAAAGCACAGTGGAAACCACAGAGTAGTTGCCTTACTTTATACTGACCGCATAAGACCTATACTAGAATATTCCAAACTGAAAAACTGAAGCTATAATCTTTTTTTCTGGTGGAAATTCTTCCAGTCGGCCCTGAAAACTACTTTACCAGCAGTAGTTCACATAAACAAATGACAAGTGGGCATGCATTATTTATTTCCATTGCTACTTTGGCTATGGCAAGCATTTTAGTTTCTCAAATCCCTTCACTTCAAACTTACCTCCTACTTGTTTCCCACTCTATGCTCGACTTTATTCACTTCTTGATCACGAGAAATTGAGATTTTGAAACTAAAAACTTTGTTTTGCTACCCCTATTTGTGTCCTTCTTTATGTCCCCCAGGTCCTGATATAGTGCATGACACTGTGGGTGATGGATGGATGGGTGGATGGATGATGATTATGAGTGGGAACTCTTTGTCACTTCAAAGCCATGATAAGTGTTATCTTCCAGCCTTTTTTCTTCCTCCAAGCAACGTCAGCTTCCTTCTTTTGAACTCTCCTCCTAGACTCTATATTTAACCCATTTGATCATTCTCTGTGCTCCTTCCTGGACTTTATCCAAGTTACAGAACAGGTATACATTCTGTCTACCAAAAGGTTTCAAAAACCTTTGAGGTCAAAGTGAATGCAGTGGTTTCTGGGTGAAACTTTCTGGCACAGGTCCAATCTCCAGGCAAGAGGATCACCTAAGTCTTCTTCAAAGTAAAGGCTCCTTGACATTGAATTTAAGAAATGTTAAATTTCCCTGCAAATACAGTAATCTAACTAAAGAAGTTTTACTATTAATCCTTTGGGAGAGTGAAGATTTGTAATCCTGATTCCTAAGGTAGTTTTATCCAAAGCTAAAGTTTGTTGTATCGTTATCATTTCTATAATCATTTTTTACAATAAAATTCAGGAAACTAAGATTTTTATCCTCTCTGCTGCATCTTCTCTGTGCCATTCATTATCCAACAGGAAATTTGCTATTATTTGAATCCCTTGCTACAGGCTCTTGATGCTTATGGATATATACTTGGCTTCCTAGCTTCCAGGCCTTGAGTTAGATATCACCAACTCTGAAATATTCCTCTTATCTGTCCCAGCCAGATGAAGCAAAGCCACCGAAGCTGGGAACAAGGGGAAAAACCCATGACAAACAAGTGTTCCAGTGTTGCCCCTCTGGGAGTAATAGGCCTCAGGAAACAAGATAACGTGCTGAAGTCATGATGACTCTTAAACCCAGCAGATTTTCAGAAGCCACAATCGGCACTATGACCTGTGAACAACAGTGAATGGAAACCAGGATGCCACCTTCTAAAAATAGGCCCCTTCTTGTTCATTTGAGTATTGGCTCTTGGTGTTGAGCGGCAGTGATCAGGAGGCCTCCAGTCTGATGATTTCTTGGTCTGCATCAGAGAAGTGCAAACTCTTAAAGTTTTCATGCAATTAAAGGTTACCAGGGGAAGCATTTGTCTGCACAATGGATGAGGCCAGCCAGGGTTCTTACCTCCAGATCCTAGAATGGAAAGGACTAGAACAGGGGATTTCAGGCCACTCCTTTTAGCCCAGACCCCCGTCAGGCCAGCAGCACCTTGCAGTGCCTAGAGAGTGAGTTTATTTAAAAGAGACTTTCCCACACTTACCCACTGACAGGGACGGCACTGCATCTGAGGGCAATGGGCAGGACCTCCAAATAACCAATAGCTTTACCCGACTTCGCCTTGCAGTTAAATATAGTGTAGAGGGAAACCCAGAACACTCGGTTCTGGGTTCTAAGAAAATATTTGTATTTGGGATGCGTAAAAGTGTTAACCTAAGGGGAAGAATACTATTTTAAGATCTCTTCTTTCCTATTTTATTCCTTTTCTCTACTCCTCAACTTCTCAGGATTTCTGTTTCCTTAATCTGAAGAATGAAGATTTCCTAAGCAAGAGCTGAAAGCCTCTTGACAGCCTGAATATTCTACGGTTATAATTTCCTTATCCCTTGCTATAATCTGCATTTAACCTTTCCAATCTCCATGAAAGTTTCTGTTCACTCTAATTTCTCCTTATTAACAGCCATCAGCAGAATATCGTTAGATATTTCTGATTGCCAAATCCCAGTCATTTCCCAAGTAAATATCATGGTGACATTCAACATGCTCTCTTCCTTTACTTTCCTCAGTGGCTCTTTTGTCTTCTAACATTTTGTTTAATTCACTTTTTAAAAAATTTTTGTTTAATGTTCATTTATTTTTGAGAGGGAGAGAGAGACAGAGTGCGAGTGGGGGAGGGGCAGAGAGAGAAGGAGACACAGAATCCCAAGCAGGCTCCAGACTCTGAGCTGGTGGCACAGAGCCTGATGTAGGGCTCTAACTCGTGAACCTCAAGATCATGACCTGAGCCTGACCTAAGTCGGAGGCTTAACCGACTCAGCCACCCAGGACCCCTGTATAATTCACTGTTTTAAAAAATCTTTGCAAAAAATTAAAAAAAAAAAACACCTCTTTGCATTAGTATGTGAACCCTTTAAGAAGAGGGATATTTGTCATTTTTGTACCCTGATCATATGTCCCAGTAGGTACAAGAATGAATGGTAATAATTTTCACAACATTTCATAATTTCATGTTGGTTTCCCTTTATCTCATTACCAAAGCCTGCATTGCAGCTTGAATGACAACACATCAACCAGTGAAGTTCTGACAATTAGTTTTTACTTCCAAAGTTTTGTTTTAATGTTTATTTATTTATTTTTGAGGGAGAGCATGAATGCATGCATGAGCCAGGGAGGGACAGAGAGAATCCCTAGCAGGCTCCAAAAGGGCTGTCAGTCCAGAGCTCAATCAGGGGCTTTTTGTGGGGCTCGATCTCAGGAACCATAAATCATGACTTGAGCCATCCAGGCGCTTCTTACTTCCAAAGTTTATGCAAAGCATCATTTAAAATGATGCTTTGTGTTGTATGTATGCTCAGTAATGCTTAAATTCAGAATTTGCCTTTTTTTTTGGGTACATTTATTTTTGAGAGACAGAGACAGACAGAACGCAAGTGGGGGAGGGGCATAGAGAGACTGAAACACAGAATCCAAAGTGGGCTCCAGGCTTTGAGCTGTCAGCACAGATCCAAACACAGGGCTCATACTCACAAACCATGAGATCATGACCTGAGCCGAAGTCGGACGCTTAACCAACTGAGCCACTCACACGCCCCAGAATTTGACTTTCATTCGTTATGATAAGCTGCAATATAAAACTTTTCTTCCTACTTGTACATGGCTTCTAAATTCAACTCAAATAGACTTGGAAATTTGAGCCTTTTTTATTAGCATGGATACATTTGGGCCATTATTAATTTTTACTGTACCCTCTTATAATCAGCTAGGTTTCATACACATATATTCTTTGAACATAGAGAGCATTTATCTTTATCCTTAAATGTCTTAATATTATTAGAACAAAAATTACCTTTCTTATTACCTTGTGTTTCTATTAGAATACTTCTGTATATGAAATTGCCATATACAATTTGTTATAGGAATTACTGTGTTGTGACTGTAAGCATCCACCCAGCATGAAAAAGGATGACACGAATCAAGTGTTATGTTTGTACTTACCCTTTATAATAATCCGTTCTCGGTTTTGAAGATCCCATCTGGTTCTTTCTTAAATGTCAGATTTCCACTTCTCTTTTTGTTTTGATGTGGGGATTCCCAACCTCTTGATAACTGCTGTCATTATTATTAATTTATTTTGTAACACCAGCCTTTTTACCCAGGTGGCATTTTAAAATAATTACGTTAAAATTCAGTGTAGTTTGAGAATTATGTGCCATTTCCGAAAATAATCGATGACAACTCAGAATTCTGCCAAACCACAGCCAAGCATCACTCCTTTAGTTTCTGCTTGCCAAAAAAGCAAGTTTTCTCAGTTTGTCATAAGGTGTGTTTGCAAAAGGAAGAGGCAGGCAGGGAAGGGAATACGGAAGCAACACGTATGGAGTACTCACTGAGTTCTGAACGGGCCGTTGGATGTTTTCGCAGATACCAAGTTATTGAATCTCCTGAACCATCCACGGTAATGTGAAAGTGGTCCCATTTTTAGATGAGGAATTGAAAACTAAGACATGTGAAGTTATTTGGCCAGCGTGGCACAGCCAGAAAACATCAGAGCTGAGAGTGAAATCCAAGCCAACCTGGTTCTAAACCATAGGGGCTTTCCATTCACCTCACTCTGTCCTGACGCTGGTCTACCAGTGACACAGCAGCACGACATTGCCACAGCACAGTGTGACCTTGAGTGGGTTTGGACAGGAAGATCTTTGCCACAACGACACAGTAGGACAGGGCAGAGCTATCCCCCAGTCTCTTCTTTAAGGTCTGTAACAATATTTTCGGTATGTGATGTAAAGGCATTGTTCTAAAGAATGTGAATCAATCTAAACTTCTGTCTTCGTGTTTACCGCTGTTCCTATGCTATTTACATGAATTGCCACTTGGGAAATTATCTTGGAGGACATCTTAAAACATAAAAGGCTGACTAAAAAACATACATAGGCCCATCGCATTTATGTCTCTCCGGAAGAGATATAAGACAGCCTATGTAAATATGATACAGTAAAAGAAAATGTAAAGTTTGGGGTGCCTGGGTGGCTCGGTTGGTTGAGCATCCAACTTCGGCTCAGGTCATGACCTCACAGTTTGTGAGTTCAAGCCCCGCATCCGGCTCTCTGCTGGCAGAGTGGAGCCCGCTCGGATCCTGTCTCCCCACCCCTCTGCCCCTTCTCCCTTGTGCTCTCTCCCAAAAATAATCAACATCAAAAAAAAAAAAAAAAAAAAAGTGACATTATAAAAAAGTAAATAAAACGTAAAGGTTAAATGAGAATGTGGAAGAAAAGGAAAATGAGACACAAAGACGCAATGATGTCAGAAGTAAAGTACTTTAAACGGGCAGTGTGCTTGGCAGGAAACAGGACACACCCTTGGTTACTAAGTGTCCTAGTATCTCTTGCCTCTGCATTAGGCTTGTGTGTGTAACTAGATTTACAGGATATTAGAATGGGAAGGGATCCCACAGACCGTTTCATTTTTCCTTTACAAATGGAGAAACCAAGGCCTGATGAGAAACGTTGAGGCAAAAACTCTCATCTCCTTTCCTCAGGCTACCTCCTCAAGGATCTGCTTGTTCGAATTTTGATTTCCATGTACACCCTTGCGCCGACAATAAAGTACATTTCACAGGCCGTAGAGAGTTTCCATTACTCCATAATGAGTAAATAGGTGAACTCCTAGTTCAGCTCCAGCCTCTGCCATTCATTCACCAGCTGTATGTCCTTGGGAAAATGATGTAACCTCCCTGAGATTCAGTTTCACCATCTTACAAATCAGAGCTGGTGACCTAACAGTTCATACCTTAATAGTTCCTGACTTGCTATTGAGGATTGAATGAGATTGGGTATGAAAGGCTATAAAAATCATTTTTAGCTTGGCATAAATAATCACTATTATTGTTTTTTAACAAAGCACCGTTATGGTAATCCCATCATATTGTCCGCAAGACCTGCATATTCTTTGGTATACCATGAAGAGTTAGTTGGGGGCAATTAATTACATTTGTATTTATCAAGTGTTTATGTCATCTTCAAATTTTAAGCCAGCTCCGCAGAGGATTCAGATAAAGGATCAGATAAAGTGACGGCTCCGCAAAGAGCGACCTGACCTGACTTGGACGTTTTAACAGACTCTTCTGACCTGGCCAGCTGATCTACTTCTCCTCCCTCTGTGTAGCTCTCCCTGTGAGACTGGAAAGGGGCTATTAAAGCCCCTGTGTATGTAAGCGAACGTAGTTTGACCAGCATCATCTTAAGGATGGGTTAAAGTTCATTTGCAGGGTAGGTTGCAAAGAAGCAAGGAGAAAGAGCTTGAATATTCCTGTCACTCCCTCTAGAAAGCCGCTTCCCACCGGCAAGAGATGACAGAGAAATCCGCCATGCACACACCAGTTGCCTAGCTTGTTTTCTGAACCTGAGGGCAATAACGAAGCATGAGTGGATGTAGTCTTATTTGAATTTAATTAAACAAATATGTATTGGGCGCCAGCCACGAGCTGAGGACTACTAGCTACTGATGATGCGGTGATGAATCAGGTATCAACCTCATCCTCCAACATCTTACAGTCTAGTTGGAAACCTGATGGGCAAGCACAATCTTTAGTGCCTAAAAGAAATATTCTAAATAAAAGTTTCCCTGTTCAGAGCTAGGTGTGCTCTTGTGCTACACTCCACTTCAGATATCGAACCAATGCCTGAGGCTTGAAAACTGTTCTGTGTTTCTGAAGCGCTGTGGGATACAAGATAAAGAGTCCTCCAATGCAGTCTCACCGTATCACAGACAGAGTGGGTGTCCTGTAAGTTACAGTTCAGCCAATGCAAACTGAAATGCTTGCCTTGGCCTTGCTCTGATCACCTCAAAAATGTACCTCCACCGAGTGTTTCTGAAACCAGGTTTCATATCAAAGGCAGGAAACAACAATCTCCTTCATGTAGTTCAGAAACTGAAGTGAAACTTGCAGCCAGGTTTCCAAGAGCTGGGCTGTACAGCTTCCTCTCTCCTCCCTCCACCAGCCCCTGCCTCCTGTTGCTTTTTATCTGAATCTTCCAACCAAATCCTGGAATTAATTTGCCCTGAATATCACTAAACCCAAGTTTCTCTCTTATAGGGCCAAGGCACTACCTTGGACCTTAGGTGGAAATACAATCTGTCGTGGCTACATATTGAAGTTTCTTTTGATTGCAACCAACCTTGGCTAGCTGAATTTAAAAAAAAAAAAAAAATGGAGGGAGGGGAATACAGGGAAATAAGTGGATTTTCCTTGGGGGTGGTGGTGGTAAGGATTGGTATTCTCTCCCAGATTTTAAAAGCAGACTGAACACCAAGAGATAATAACGAATCAGCCCCATGATCACGCCACCGCTGAAGCTTTCAGCAAACTGACATGACTGCCTTGGTCCTGCTCTGATCACCTCAAAAGTGGGCCTCCACCGAGTGTTTCTGAGACCAGGTTTTATGCCAAAGGCAGGAAAGAACAGTCTCCTTCATGTAGTTCAGAAACTGAAGCTGGTGGGCCTTCTCTCCAGAGAAATCACTAAGCAGATCCCCGGAAGTAAGTCCCGTGAGTGCAGCCTGAGTGAGGTGTTTGTGGGGGAGGCCCAGGGTCTGTGGGGATCTACACTGGCATACAAGGATGGGGCAGTGTCTACGGAAGGGGAAATCACTCTTAGCCCAGCCGCCGTGCCAGGAAGCTCTATATATTATTGTTTTCTCTTGGGCAGACTGGTCAGCTAAGACCTTTCAGGGGGCTGGATGTTTATCAGTGGAAGTTGTCATTTTATAAGTGCTTTGCCATTTTGTTCATTCCACCATTCAATCCTGCCTCCTTCATGGTCTTACTAGTTAAAGTCAATGTATAGTCAATTGTACTTTCCTGTTGACTCAATATCATTTCCCTCAGTTTAGCTTTTGTTGGTGAAACTTTGGAAGAGGTTTCGAAATAGAATTTGGTTCCCCCTAGTGGAGATTTGGACAGCTGTACTTGGCCTTGTGGCCGAAGCCGGCCTTGCCCGAAGCCGGGGTAATCTTAGACCTGGGAGGCTGGTTCCCCCCAGGCTCTTCTCTGACTTAACCCTGAATTACTGTGGCATCCATTTATCTACCCACTCATCAAGCTTTCATTATGTCAGCATCTCTACCAGGAAGTGGGATTGCAAAGGTAAATTTGGCACTGCTCTAAAGAGACTCACAGGGTGGGGAAATGCACCTGTTGAAAAGGCAATGGCTTCATAATACCAAGTGGTTATAGCATTGTGATTCAGGCAGAATTCCTTGCACACAGATCTTACACTATAGCACAACTGGCCCCGAAGGCTATACTTATCTCCTGGGCACTGTACTATGGTAGGCAAGCTAACGGCCCACCCAAAGATGCCCATGTCTCTCC
Source organism: Acinonyx jubatus (assembly GCF_027475565.1). Classification (NCBI taxonomy): domain Eukaryota; kingdom Metazoa; phylum Chordata; class Mammalia; order Carnivora; family Felidae; genus Acinonyx; species Acinonyx jubatus. The sequence continues at coordinate 119,459,986 of NC_069382.1, read as the reverse complement.
CTGGACCTGTGAATATGTTATGTGGCATGAGGGAATTAAGATTGCAGATGGAATTAAGAGTACAAGTCAGCTGACTTTGGATGGGGAGGTGTGCGATTACAATGGTGTGTCCATTGTAATCATAAGGATCCTTATAAGTGAAAGACGGAGGCACAAGAGGGAGACCCAGAGACATGGCAGTGTGAGCAGGCCTTAATGCACTGTTACTGGCTTTGAAGATGGAGGAATGTGGCCACCAGGCAAGGAATGCAGGCAGTTTCTAGAAGCTAGAAAAAACAAGGAATGGATTCTCCCCCAGAGATTTCCGGAAGGAAAGCGGTCCTGCCAATACCTTGATTTAAGATTATGAGACGCATTGCAGACTTCTGACCTCTAAAACTGTAAGGTAATAATTTTGAGTTGTGTTAAATCACTACGTGGTGATTTGTTACAGAAGCAACAGGAAACCACTACAGGTAGTATACTTGGGTACGTGCCAGAAAAAAAAATTGGCTAGATACATCTTTCTAAAGCATCATTTAAAAAATTATTTTCATATTGGGGGACGTAGGTGGCTCAATTGGTTAAGCGTCTGACTTCAGGTCATGATCTCGTGGTTTGTGGGTTTGAGCCCCCTGATGGGCTCTATGGTGACAACTCAGAGCCTGGAGCCTACTTCGGATTCTGTGTCTCCCTCTCTCTCTCTCGCTCTCTGTTTCTCTCTCTCTCAAAAATAAACATTAACTTTTTTTTAAGTTGGGTTATAGATGTAGTTTGGATCCTTATAAAACATTATTTTCATATTAAACATGGAAAAGTAGGGGCGCCTGGGTGGCTCAGGTGGTTAAGTATCCGACTCTGATTTCGGCTCAGGTCATCATTTCACGGTTTGGGCTTGGTGCTGATGGTGTAGAGCCTTGGGATTCTCCCTCTCTCCCTCTGCCTCTATCCCACTCTTTCTCAAAATAAATAAATAAGCTTAGAAAAATGCATGGAAAGGGGAGAAAGCATAAGACTTCACGTTTTTTCTAACTTGTGAGCTGCTTTGAACACTGGGGTCCAGTCCCTTCTCCTCCACGATCAGACGGAAGGGTTTAGGAGGCACCAATACATCTTGGAGCTGCCATCAGTGGCTCCTAGACTCTGCCATTTTTACTCTCAGCACAATGTCACACATGGGTCTTTGTAAACTCAACATTTAAAAATTCATGCTCCCAAAGACGCAATCATTAGATTTTCACTCAAGAGTTTACAACTACTCTATACCAAAGCATAATAATATCTAACATTTTCTTTTTCACTATCTTTTTCACAAACAGTTCTTTATTTGGTGCTTCAAAGAGCCTTGTGAAGACAGGGTAATTCTTCCCATGTGTCCGGGGAGGAAACAGAAGCTAGAATGACTGTCCAAGGGTCAACAGGCACTGAGTGGCAGGGGTGGCTCTTTCCATGATGCCACGGTGACTGCCTGGCGCATCACTGGGGGTGGTCCTCTGGGGAGGGGGGGTCACCATGGAGCCAACTGCACATTCTGCAAGCATCTGGCACGTTGTGATTGTGTCACACGGCCCCTGAGCCTGCACAACGGCTGCTCTTGATTCACGCGTCTCTGCTTTCCTTATGACTGTCAAACCGTAACCGGCCTCTTGTCCTGATATGACTGGATCTGTTCTCATGAAAGGGTCACATTGACAGGAGAGCACTGACGATGTGCAAGAGTGGGACCGGGGCTTCAGATACCTGTGAAGGCCAGTTTTCGCTGTGATCCCAACACTATGGGTGTGAACTGGATGCTCAAGAAGGAGGAGGCCAGAGTCTCATTCTTTTCTGGGGCCAAGGTCAAGGACCTTCTCCTGGCTTCTCTCAGTGTTCCTTTTCAAGTGATAGTAGGACGCCACGTGGGCTCAGTATCAGGGGCCACGGTTGTGGCTCGAGCCCCGTGGAATGGTTGGGCTTTGTTTGTAGGTCTATTATTGTTATCAAGTGCTTTTTAACTGCAGAGGTGGTCTTTCTCTTTCCTCGCCTCTCTCTCTCTCTCTCACTCTAATTCAAAGTCCATACTTTCTATAATCTGTTGAAGTACCTTTTCAAAGAGGCCTTTCTGACCACCCTTTAAAATACCACCTTCTCCCGATGCCACCCTCATCCCCCACTACGCCTGTACCTTGCTCTATTAGGGTTTCCATAACACTTCTCTCACCTGACATACTTCTTTTCATTTTTTCTTCTCCTCCCCTAGCAGAGGATCAAGTGCTCTATCTTCTTTGTTTGCTGTTGTATTCCCGCTGCCTGGACAAGTGTCTTGCCCATAGTAGAGCTCAAGAAATATTTGTTGAAAGAATTACTGTATTCTTTACATCTCTGCCCATGTCGGGTACAATCTCCGTCCTGCCTTTGTAAGACCCAATGAAATAAAAAGCAAGAAGCCATAGCAAAGGGGGAAAGAAAACCTTAACTTACTCATTTTGTAAAGTATCTAGTTCCTGCCCGCTGGGTGATTGGGGCAGGGAAGGGTGTAGAGGGGGATGGTCAGAAACATGGTGTCAGGTGGGCTCTCAGCTTCAATGTGCCATGCCCAAGGCCCCAAAGACTGGCCCCTTTTGGAGCCCTTGTGCTGCCCAATCCCCTCCTCCAGATGGAAGTGAAGGCAATCACACATAAGCCAGTTCAGGTCATGTTCACTGGAGGAAAGCGAAAGCTTCACGTAGTTTATTTTGTTAATTGGGTGGCAGGAGACAGTAGGGAAAATGCAACGAGTCCAGTTTTTTGAGATCCACTGATTTGTTAGAAGGCTTGTTCTGAAATGAGTGAGAAATAAGATCTATGGACTGAATCCTCCCATGCCTCCGTGCGTTTGTTGGGTTTTGCTCTCATGGTTTTTATAAAGCCTACCTGGAAAACTTCCAGTTGTAGCTTCAGGTCCGGATCCATGTTGTCTCCTCTACGAAATCTTTTCCAAAGTGTTCCAAAGGAGGGGTCTTCGGGGGCCCCGGGCACCACCGGTATGCTTTGCCCACATCTCTGACGCTGGCCTCGTCACCCTGTTCATGCACATGACTACCCGTTAAGTGACATCCCATGCTAGTTCTGTCTGAGCACTACGAGGACAGAAACCATCGCATCATGCTTTATATCTTCAGCGTCCAGCTTAAGTGCCTGACATATAGTTGGTACTTGATAAACGTCGAGAAATGAATGAGTGAATAGGTGAAAAACAAGAGACTGAAATCTAGACACGTTATCTGGTCATTTAGCATTTGGACCTTCTTTCTGGGGCTCCTCTTTGATGAGTTTCTTTTATCTTCATCCAGGCACTCTGATTGTTCTGAAACATCCCTATCCAAGGAAAGTGGAGGAACCATCCATTTATGAATCTGTCCGGGTTCACACAGCGATGCAGACGGGAAGAACGGAAAGTGACCTCGTGCCCACTGCACCCTCTGTAAGTGGCCCTCCATCTGACCACAGCGCTTTCACTGTCTAAACGTGGTAATATGCAGTAAGAGTTCAAAGGTTTTCTATATTTTTTAAATGTTTATTTTTGCGAGAGAGAGAGTATAAGCCAGGGAGGGGCAGAGAGAGAGGGAGAGAGAATCCCAAGTAGGCTCCACACTGTAAGCACAGAGCCCGATGTGGGGCTCAAACTCACGTACGGTGAGATCATGACCTGAGCCTAAGTCGAAGGCTTAACTGACTGAGCCACCCAGGTGCACTGAGTTAGATAGTTTTAAAAGGATGTTTGTTCACATAAAAATTCTAACTTGTGATATAAAACCTGGAAGGAAACATAAGGTTTGAAGCCCATGACTCAGTTCATCTGGTCCATCTGGCAAATCATCAAAAAATACATTGCCATAGTGAGGATTCTAAGTACCTTGAAAATGGCACTTAGGGGTGCCTGGGTGGCTCAGTCAGTTAAGTGTCCAACTTAGGCTCAAGTCATGATCTTACAGTTTGTGGGTTTGGGTCCCCTATTGGGCTCAGTGCTGACAGCTCAGAGCCTAGAGCCTGCTTTAGATTCTGTGTCTCGCTCTGTCTTTGCCCCTCTCCCCTTGTTGTCTCTCTCCTTCTCTCTCTCAAAAATAAATAAATAAACACTAAAAATAAAAAAAAGAATAAATAAACACTAAAAATAAAAAAAAGAATAAAATGGCACTTAAATTCTTCCCTTTACTTAGCTAAACAAGTTCTTGGTAGAATGGACGAGAGACGTAGATGTTCACATAGTTGGCTAAACTGTTATTCTGCCACAAGTTTCTTATATTAAGAAAATTTGGGGGGCGGGGGCACCTGGGTGTCTTAGTCAGTTAAGTGTCAGACTTCAGCTCAGGTCATGATCTGTGGTACATGAGTTCAAGCCTCGCACTAGGCTGTCTGCAGTCAGCACAGAGCCTGCTTCAGATCCTCTGTCCCCCTCTGTCTCTGCACCTCCTCTCTCTCTCTCTCTCTCAGAAAACAAACAAATAAATAAATAAAAACATTAAAAAAAAGGAAGAAAAAATTTTTTTACATCTCAATGGTCTGCAGAGGAACAATATTCCCCACTTTGACTATAAAACATCAGGATGTTATTTTTTTCCTATTCTTTTTTTTCCCTCCTGAATGAAGGGTATGGACGGACGGACAGACAGAAAATATTTGCACTTCTTTTTTAAATTTCTTTTATTGTTTATTTATTTTTGAGGGAGAGACAGAATGTGAGTGGGGGAGGGGCAGAGAGCGAGAGGGAGACACAGAATCGGAAGCAGGCTCCAGGCTCTGAGCTGTCAGCACAGAGCCTGACGCGACGTGGGGCTCGAACTCACAAACGGTGAGATCATGACCTGAGCCAAAATCGGGCGCTTAACCAACTGAGCCACCAGGCGCCCCGACATTCGCGCTCCTTTGCAATGTGGGCCTTTGTTCAATTTCAGTGCAACAGCAGCACTCACTGTTCCTCAAGTCCATTTCTGTTTGCTCTATGAGCTGTGAGCCTGCAAGGAATCCTCCCAGAACTGCTTCCCTGCCCTGTGCTCAGGGCTCTCACACTCTCCCTCTCTGCCTTGCTTGCCAAATACTCCCGGTATAAGACATCAGGATTTGTGTGGATAATAAAGAAGACAAAAAATGAAATACGGAGAACCAACTCTAGACGGCAACTATGACACTTGAAAAAAATCATCCCTTGAAGGTATTAGGCTACAAATGACAAACGTGTGGCCTCTTTGTCTCTGCAGAACTTTTCCTACCCTGCCACCAGAGAGATCTTTCTTAAAAAGCAGATTGGTCACTTGACCTCCCTGCTCAACCTTGGGTGGTGGCCGCTGTCTTCTCCTCCCACCTGGCCCTGTTCATCCTTCTGGCCTCACCTCTGCTCCTCTTACACTCACGGTCATGTGCATCCCTCTGGCTCTGCTCCTTCTCCTCTCCCTGCTTCAGGTACACTGTGAACACCACTGCTGTGCCCTCACCCTTCAAGGCTCATCAGAGATCGGTGCCTCTCAGGAAGCCTTCCTGGGCACCTCCTAGCTTTGGTGAAAATGCCCCCTTTTGTGCTCTGAGCACCCACTGTTCACTTCGATCCTGCCATCATCACGCTGGAGGCTAATAACCACTTGTGCATTTGTCTGCCGTCCCCGCGGTCTGACACTTCTCAGGACAAGAATCCGAGCTTGTCATTGGAGCTCTGTAGCCTAGCCTGGTTCCCAGGCGCACGTTACATTTTTTGCTACTCTGCTACGTCTCCTTGAAAGTAAGCATTGTGGGAATTGGGTGAAAGGGGTATTTTAGCTTTGTTAGAGTTGGAAGAGGAAGTATCAAACCTCAGAACCAGCAACATTTAGGAAAGCAAGACAATGAAGAGTCCCAAGTCAGAACAGACCAAAGGCCAAATGAAGACTCACTCTTGGGGTGCCTGGGTGGCTCAGCCGGTTGAGCATCTGACTTTGGCTCAGGTCATGATCTCACGGTTCGCGCGTTCGAGCCCCGCGTCGGGCTCTGGTGCTGACAGCTCAGAGCCTGGAGCCTGCTTCAGATTCTCTGTCCCCCTTTCTCTCCGCCCCTCCCCTGCTTGTGCTCTGTCTCTAGCTTTCAAAAATGAATAAACATTAAAAAAACAGAAAAAGACTCAAATCCTAATCGTTTTCCAGCCAGCCCACCCCTCCCTGACTTCGTCTTTATGCATCCTTACCGCCTTACCAATCACCTCACATCTCTTTCATTTGTCCAGTCCATGTAACTTCACATTCTCCTCAGCTACGCCCCCCACCCCCCACCGAGATCCCTGCTGCTACACCCGCCCTCCCCCCACCCCTCACCGAGATCCCTGCTCAGGGTCAGCTGCACCATACTCTACTACGTGTGTTCTTTATCAACAGTAAATTGCAGGGCCTGATCTGTAGAGCTGGCGCGAGCATGGGATGTAGCTCCCTTAGGTAGAAGTAGACCTCTTTGAACCAAATTCTGAAAGCCTCATTGCTTACCTTCTTTGCTCACTCCGAGTGTGGGATGGATTCCCCTGCCCAAGCATCTCAGTATGACTATACACAGAACGTTCTGTACAATGGGGTTTTTAAAACAGTGGTGACTGATTGGTGGAGTGCGGCTGCACCCACACTGCGAAATGACAAATCCATGAAGCTTATTGTGCATCAATACAGGCAGAAAATTACCAACATTTTCCGGTGTCGCAGGCAGAGAGAACAGTACAAAAGCCCTGAGGCGGGGACTAAACGGAGGTGCTTTGCAGACTGGCAAGATCAGAACGATTGGCATGAAGTGAGCGAGAGGGCAAGTGGTGGAAGATGAGATTATTGAGGGAAGGAGGGGTTGATCGCCTACAGCAGTGGGGTTCTTAAGGGGCCTGCTGCCCAGCTGAGTGTTTGGAAATTTGCGGTGCTTTGGGGCCCTCCTGGCATCAGTGGGTGTCAAGAACTGAGAAGAGCCTTAGACTTCACCCTGCTTGCAGACTAACAAAGCTCCACAGCCTCATGCCAGACTTCTGTGCGTCTGCCTTTCCTCTGGAGGGAAACACTATTTCTATCTTCCAAAGTCATTTGATCAGGAGCGCCTGGGTGGCTCAGTCAGTTACGCGTCCGACTTCGGCTCAGGTCCTGATCTCGCGGTTGGTGAGTTCGAGCCTCATTGGGCTCTGGGCCGACACTGCGGAGCCTGCTTGGGGTTCTCTCCTTCCTCCTCCCTCCTCTCTCTGCCTCTCCCCCACTTGCACTAAGGTTGTTTGTTCTACAAGCATGCCTTCAAAATAGCTCTGGGACAAAGGGCTGGTGCCTTGCTCATAAGACATACGGAAATATGAGAACCCCTGAAGACTTGTTTCCCAACAAAGGCAGGGGCCATGGAGGCTAAATGTGCCACCACACATAGGGGAGAATTATCACGTCCAAAATGTCAGCTGTATTAACAATAGGAAAGGCCTTGTAGAGAAAATAAATACTTTATTTTTGTTCTAAGTGTCAAGGAGAAATGATACGGGTTTTGAGCAACGTAATTTAAGTTTTAAAATTTTAAGACGCTCATTCTCACCACTAAGTGCAAAGTGGAATGTGTTGCAAAGTTGGGGCGAGGTGCCCAGTTAGGGGGGCTGTTGGCACAGTCCAGGGAGAGACGGTGGCAGTGGAAACTGAGAGTGGGGATAAGAACTGGTGAACTTCAGGGTGTGTTTTGAAGGTAGAAGAGACGAGACTTACAACAGGTTGAATGTGGTATGTAAAGGAGTCACAGAGTAGGCCTCCTGCACTTTACTCATACAGCCAAGTTGGCAGGAGGGGCGGGTTTGGCAGATGGGAAGAAGCAGTTCTGTTTTGGCTCTGGGAAATGTGAAATGCCAGTTGGTTCTGCTGATGGAGATTAAGTGAGATAATATATTTCAAGAGCCTGACATAGAATAGGTCCTATCTAAAATATTAGCTCTCTGGGGCTCTTGGGTGGCACAGTTGGTTAAGCGTCTGACTTCAGCTCAGGTCATGATCTCATGGGTCGTGGGTTCAAGCCCCGCATCGGGCTCTGTGCTGACAGCTCAGAGCCTGGAGCCTGCTTCCGATTCTGTGTCTCCCTCGCTCTCTGCCCCTACCCCACTCACACTCTGTCTCTGTCTCTGTCTCTCTCTCAAAACTCAGGACACATTAAAAAAAAATTTTAATACAATACACTATAAGACAATAAAATGTTAGCTTCCTGGGGTGCCTGGGTGGCTCAGTCAGTTAAGCATCGGAATCTCGATTTCAGCTCAGGTCATGATCTCACAATTCATGGGTTCGAGCCCCACATCTGCCAGTGTGGAGCCTTCTTGGGATTCTCTCTTTCACTGTCTCTCTGCCCCTCCCTTGCTCGCTCTCTCTCTCTCTCAAAATAAATAAATAAACTTAAAAAGTATAATAATAAAATATCAGCTTCCTTAGCTTCCCTGTTATGGGATTCATCCTCTTTTTAATGACTCCTTCCAAAATTTCTGTTCCCTTTGCTTCTGCAACATTTTTTTCTCTTTATTCTGTTATCTTACTAATATAAGATACATTGTGACATCATAATAGAACAAAATACCCTATAAGGAATTTGGTTTCTTCAGAAATTTATGAAGTTACAAAGTCTTCACCTTAGGGTCCTTGTTTTAGGCATATTTCTATTTGCACTGTTCCCCACCATTCCTTACATTTTATAGGTGCTAGCTATGTGTGTGATAGTTACCCTTGAATTAATGCTACATGAGTGAAGAAATTATTCATTGTCACTTCAAGTGTCAATAAATCTGCATTCCTGAAATTTCTTTCCACTGAACGGAGGCCTCGAGAGATGGTCTGTGAAAAAGGGATGCTAGGATAGCAGAGGATCACGTGATAAAATAAATATGGAAATGCTACCTCTACTGTTCCCTCTTAAAATTCACAAGGCATATTAGCATCATACAGACTCGGGGAAGTAAAGAAATGTCTCTACTTAGTCCAGCGTTTCCCAAATGTATTGACCCAACATCAATCCACGGGTGTGTGCCTGGGTGTGTAATACCCGTGCAACAATCAAAGCAATGGGTTTCACGTGACACACTTTGCCAACCCCGACTTTTACAAGTGATGTGATGTCGCTTATCATTTGCAAATTGCTAACTCAAGTTAGAAGAGAGTCTCTCACTTGTTGTCTGTTGCTATAGGATTCCCCCAGAAGATCCAGTCTGCAAACAGTTTCTCCCCACACAGGGAGGATGTTCAAGAAGGCGATTACTCAAAGATCAATGGCAAACTCGTGTTCCTTTTTAAAATAGGGCAGAAATAGACAAAAATCACGTTGTGATAGATCTGAGCTTTACTTGGTGCTTCTCTCTTTTTCAGCTGGGCACCAAAGAGGGTTACCTCACCAAACAGGGGGGCCTGGTCAAGGTAAGGAAATGGGTTTCTGCCTGGAGCCAGCCACAGAGAAAGAGAGCATGTCAGCAGACTCAATTCCCACGTTGACATTCTTTTAAAACATGCTTGCCCACTCATTTTGACCCAGTTAAAATATTTCTGTTTCAAGAGTTGATCTTTATGACTAATATTGGTCAAAATTCTGGAAACTCACTTGACTGTCTTTGGCAAAGTCAAATGTGTAAGAGTAAGCCTACAGTTAATACTCCCCAAAACTCACAGTCCTTTTAATGGAACAATAGAGGATGAAGGATGAAAGTAGCAAGTTGACTCTAGAACATTCTTCTTTTTCATTTTTTTTAACAAAGAAGTGAAAATTGTATAAAATGTTTACCCAAAAGTAGGCCAAAAATATCACTGGCATTAACGTAACTATGTTATAAAATCCCAAAGGAAACACAGTTTAGAACTTTACTAGTGTGGGGTATCCAACTGTCCCTCCATTTACGTCATTGTACCAAGATGGCCTTCATGGAATAGGTCTACTCTTCCCTATTTTAAGAGTCGGGGCACTTAACCTCTGTCATGGGTACTGGCCTGCTTGAGTTCAACCTAAATATTTATTTATTTGTGTCCCTACTAGACTGGATGCTTTCTAAGGATAGGAAGTATTTATATTCACAGCATATCTGTTTTTAAGTTCTCTGTTACCTCTTTTAACTGGACACATTGCCACCCGAGATGAGGGTTCTGTCAGTACGTAAGAAGGAGGAGGTGGGAAACACCAGTTCCTGCCACCAATACCGTGGAATTCTTAGGCAAGTCTTAGAAAATTATGTGGTTTGAGGTTCCTAAACTTAAATTTGTGTATTTGTTAAACAAGAATATTGGCATCATATAAGGATTGGCTATAATATATATGAACCTCCAAGGATAGTATGTAGCCCATAGTAGGTGCTCACAAAATGGTATATATTCTTATTATGGAGTTAATAAGACAGACATTTAGTAGTTTGTTATAAATAACCTTGGATATTTCTGATAGACCATTTCTTCTTATTTGTTTAAGTATGTCAATATCTCTATCTTCATTATGAACTTAAAGCATGAAATCACTTTAGTTTTTGTAGATATTTTGAAACTTTTCTTCAGAAATGACTTACCACAACAATATTTTATTGGATCTAATCTTTTAGATACTATTGAAATTAAAGGAAACGATCCAGTTCAAAGATTGCATTCCTATATTCAAAACCTGCATGTTTTACTTATTTTTTTTCTCAGACCTGGAAAACAAGATGGTTCACATTGCACAGGAATGAGCTGAAATACTTCAAAGACCAGATGGTGAGAAACATAATACATTTGCCCTTTACAAATCAGCTCTCTAGATGCAGAGAACATCTGCCTTTGAAATCCCTGAGATTTTCTTTATGAGTACCTGAAACGCCAAGTTTCCAAGTGATTGGAAATGTGTGTTCTTGATTCCTGATATGAGAGTTGTTTTCTTTTTAAGTAATCTTTACCCCCAACATGAACCCTCGGGGTTCAAACTCACAACCCCGAGATCAAGAGCTGCATGCTCCACTGACAGAGCCAGCCTTGTGCCTTAGGCAGAGTTCTTCCGCAAGGATGAGATGTGTGTCCCAGAAACGGATCTTTTGAACTGCTAAACCAGCTTCCCAAGGCACATCATTCCCTTGTTTAGGGCAATGGGTTTGTTGTCTTGCTGGGGTGTATTAGCTTTGTCTGCAGCAGTTTCTCCCTTTAGTATAAAATATGTCCATTTCCCATGCCCATTTCATGAAGCCAGTTTGAAATTATTTTATTTCTTCTCACTTTCCCTACACCAAATTTCCGAGAAAGTAGAAGTTTAAAAACATGAAAGAAAAATATGACTCCCTTCTATGTTTAAAATCCATCTCCAATAAGACAAATATATGGCTTCACTCATATGAGGACTTTAAGAGACAAAACAGATGAACACAAGGGAAGGGAAGCAAAAATAATATAAAAACAGGGAGGGGGACAAAACATAAGAGACTCTTAAATATGGAGAACAAACAGAGGGTTACTGGAGGGGTTGTGGGAGGGGGGATAGGCTAAATGGGTAAGGGACATTAAGGAATCTACTCCTGAAATCATTGTGGCACCATATGCTAACTAACTTGGATGTAAATTAAAAATAAATAAATTATTAATAAAATAAAATAAAATAAATTTTAAAAATCCATCTCCACTAAATTTAAATTGATAAAGGAGCACCTGGGTGGCTCAGTGGGTTGAGCATCTGACTTCGGCTCAGGTCATGATCTCACGGTTGATGAGTTCGAGCCCCCCGTGGGGCTCTGTGCTGACAGCTCAGAGCCCTGGAGCCTGCTTTGGATTCTGTGTCTCCCTCTCTCTGCCCCTCCCCCACTCATTTTGTCTCAAAAATAAATAAACGTTAAAAAAATTTTTAAATAAATAAATAAAATAAATTGATAAAGACAATCTCTTCCTAACATCCAGTTTCATGAATAGCAAATCCCCAAACCAGGGGTTATGACTTCCCTTCAGGAAGGTTCTCTATGATCAGTCCCCTTAATGAAAGTAAAATCGACAAGGGCATATAATGGAAGATTTTCAGGGGGATAAATGATGGACAAATTTGTGTGTTTTATTGTGATGACATATAAGTTGCTTTTTTTTTTTCTTTTTTGAAGTCACCAGAACCAATTCGGATCCTAGACTTAACAGAATGTTCAGCTGTACAATTTGATTATTCACAGGAAAGAGTAAACTGTTTTTGGTAAGTTGTCTTGCAAGGAAATGATTTTAAACGTCTTCTTGGCAGACAATTACTTTAGCTGAGGAATAAAAAAACCCTGTATGTACAAATGTCTTGATCTGAGGGGCACGGATGTAACTAACACACAGTGTATGTATGTTAGGAATGCTACAGCTGAGCGTGACATAATACCTCATTTAAAGTGACTTAAACCAATAGGCAGGTCCGGCAGCATAACTGTTTACGTTGTACACTGCATAAGTATATACGTAACAGAATGCCACCAACATCTCAGCTTTATTCCTTTGGAGTTTTTTACTCATTTTAAATTTTAACTTTGTTGACTGCAACAATGGGTGATTTGTATTATCATGACTATTTCTGGCAGATAACACAAAAGTGTTTCGTTCTAACCTAATCAGTGCATCATGACAATTCTCTGACTAGGAGATGTGTCTTGAAAAAGGAGTACTTTATTTTCCATCAACCTTAATGTTTTTCAAACATACCCACATACCTTTCAGTTAGATGCATTATAAGTATTTTGCCATTACCTGCTATATCTCTATCCATTCACTTTTTTTCCTGAACAAATTGAAAGTAAGTTGGAGACATCATGGCACTTTATCTATATATACCTGGGCATGTACCCCCTAAGAATAACAATGTCACCATTACACATCCAAGAAAATTCACGTTAATTCTGTAACATCTACCAGTAATGGATATCTTTTTAAAATTCACTTAAAGGGGGGTGCCTGGGTGGCTCAGTCGGTTGAGCAACCGACTTCAGCTCAGGTCATGATCTCATGGTTGATGAGTTCGAGCCCCCCGTGGGGCTCTGTGCTGACAGCTCAGAGCCTGGGGCCTGTTTTGGATTCTGTGTCTCCCTCTCTCTCTGCCCCTCCCCGACTCATGCTCTGTGTCTGTCAAAAATAAATAAACATTTAAAAAAAATGTTTTTAAAGAAAAAAAATAAAAATTCACTTAAAGGTACCATATGAGCCAGCGGTGGGGCGGGGGGGGCGGTGGTTATTGGTTATATAACAAAATATCAGGAGGCAGGCAGCTAACATGACAAGATGGGAGCCAGTGTCTCTACATTACTCTTGACCTTGAGCAATTCATTTGCTACTTTAGTGTCCAAGACAACTACTCCAGCTTTAGGCCTCACATTTTCATGTCAGTCATGAAGAGGATGTAGGAATGGGATCACCCATACCTGTCCCTTTTTATCAGGAAAGCAGGCATTTTCTCGGAAATCTATCAGATTTCCCCTCCTATCTGATTGGCCAAGGCTGGGTCCCATGGCCATCAGCAGCAGCAGGGAAAGTGAGAAAACTAGTATGATCATAATTGGCTCCAACTAATTATAATTTATTGCCTGGGGTTCTGTTAGCAAGAAGAAAGGAAAAATTATCTGCATTAATAGGCAGTTAATAATGTCTCTCACAGGGAGTACCAACCAATGACAATTCCAGAAACCAGTTCTATATAGTACCACCACTATCCCCTCACCACCCAACTGGGCCTCACACCAAGGTTTACCTTCTATACACAGGGACTTACTTCTTGTCTATTCAACATTAATCACTGATACAAACAAGATATGCTGCTTTGGCTTTAGGATATAGAAACCCTTCTGACTTAGAGTGGAAGGCTTTTTAAAAATTTTTCTCACGAGTGAGGAAAAAAGGATTCTTAGTGTTTCGCATCTCAAGTATAAGGACGGGAAGTATGGGCAAGATGTAAGTTAGGGCTGATCTTTTTAGTCAAAAGATTTGACTAGATAGCCAAAGAGAGACAGTCAATGAAGAGCTACCATATTCCTAGAATAAGTTTTCATGCCAGTAGGAAAGTTTGTCTTCTTCGAAGCAGAGATGAACTCATGACACAATGGGCAAAATGAATAGTTGAGATTTATTATCTTTTTTTTCCTGTCCTAATTAGTTAAAAGTACCTACATCCAACAAAGCAGCTTATTTCTCACTGAATCAGGCCAACACAAATGGGTTTCTTCAGCAAACTCTTACCCGTCTTGCTGATTCTTTGAATCATAGCACGCGTTCAGAGTCATTTAACACATCAGCTGAATAAACACACAAGTGCTGTATTCAGTCTAAGACATAAGCCTACAAAAGGATATGGGGGTGTCCTGGACATGTTTTTTTTTTTTCTGTTTTGACTTCTCATTAGAAAATATAAACTGACCAGTAATAATACTATGAATCCACAACTTCCTCCACATTTCTGCCCTTTGCTGGCAGGAATCACTCTGTATTTATCAGTTCTTCAAGTTGCTCTTTGTTGATTATTTTTTCCTGTTGCATATTCTAATTACTGTTCAACGAAGACATTCAGCCAACCACCTGGAGTATCTTATGTTTTTCTTTCATCTTCTCAGCCTAGTGTTTCCATTCAGGACATTTTATCTCTGTGCAAAGACAGGAGTAGAAGCTGACGAGTGGATCAAAATATTACGCTGGAAACTGGTGAGTTATACAAGTCCTCTTGATGTCTAGTACTCAGAAATAACATGTTGACAACTTCAAACATATTTCTATCGAAAGTGTCAGACTATCTCCAAGAACGAATGGGGTGTCCACTGGCAGACTTCTTGTGAGTCACTGAAGGCATGGAGATGGGGGTAAAAGAGAAAGGACAGGGCTACCCTGGGGTCTCAGCCCTGGAGCCTTAGCCTCTCGCCCTCGAGATTAGTCTTCCTTTGAGTGGGTGGCCTGGTCCAATTTTGCCTGGAGGACATGTGGGACTGGAAGGTCAGACAGAGGAAAGCCGCCATATTTCTAGTGTAGAAAGTCCTTTTAAATAGAGAAGGAAGATTGATTGCTAGACGAACTTCCCTTAGCTTCCAGTATGTCTTTGTGAAGATCAAGCATGAAATGTGGCTTATTTTATCTGCTTTCTTATAAGGTGCTTATAAAAATTCACCAGTCTCATACATTTTTTGTAGATGTGTTTGCAACTTAGTGAGTTGTTAGTCAAGAACATGTCCTTACGGCTTTCTAAAATGTTCTGTAAATACCATCTTGAAACCCTTGATGTTTTCAAACATCAACAACTTTTCTTAATTTTTTTTTTTTACGAAGAAACTTGTTGAATATTCTTTTGTAGATGCTGGGACTTTTGCTTTTGGTTGTATTTTCAGTTTGAAATCCAAATAAGTATACCACTCATTTTTATGTTTTATTATTTAAAAACATTTTTTAAATGTTCATTTATTTTGAGAGACAGAGAAATAGAGAACAAGCAGGGGAGGGACAGAGAGAAGGAGATAATCCCAAACAGGCTGAGTGCTGTCAGTACAGAGCCTGATGCAGGGTTCGAACACACAAACCGAGAAATCATGACCTGAGCCAAAATCAAGAGTCAGACACTTAACTGATTGAGTCACCCAGTCTCGCCCCCCAACCCCATTCATTTTTAGATAGTTCCAATGTATTTGACACTCAGTGGGGAACTACTTTGCCACATGAAACATTTGCTCAGATAATCAATTTTTCATTCTTTGTATTCTGTAATTATGCAAGTGACACATCATTATTATAGAAAAATTAAAGTAAAAGTATATCAAATTCACACACTTTCAGACTTCTCCCTGTGCAAATAAATATTTAAAAATCAAAACTGAATCACTCTTTACACACATACTCCACTGGCAATGTGTCATAAACATTTTTCCCTATTAATAAATTTAGATCTAAGTATTCATTTTGATTCATTGAATAGTATTTCATTTTATGAATTACCGTAAGTATTAGGCCAGTTCCCAATTTGTACATGTTTTAGCAACTACTTTTCAATATTTATCCTGCAAAAAGTATGGAAAGCCATACTGAAATTCGGTGGGGGGTAGGGGTGTCACGTGTTCATTAACTTACAGATGCAATGTGTCCTTACTAACCAGCATGTCTTATTTAATATTTGCTAAGTTCGTTATCATAAAATTGCTCACCAGTAAATATGTATGTGTGTATGCTCTATTACAGTCTCAAATAAGAAAGCAGCTCGACCAAGGGGAAGGCACAATCCGATCTCGGTCGTTCATCTTTAAATAGGCCTTCCCTGCCCAAGCGCGCAGGGCGGAATGGTCCCTGATGTTGTGATCCACAGCAGGCTTCAGACGAAAGCTGACTAAGGCTTTTTCTTTCAAAACAAACCAAAAGCACATGCAGATTTGGACCTTTCGGAACCCACCACATTTGCTGACTTGTGGGTAACTGCTTGCCCTTCAGGATGTTGTCACCTCCGTGAGAATACCAAAGCTGTCATCGTTCTGATGGAAGCCGATGAAACCACCAACCCAGGCGTGCTCACTTTTAGGAAATGTAGAAGACAAAGGGGTTTTGTGTTCTCTCATTGCGGTCCCCAAGCCGCATGGCATCCCATTCTGCATCACAGTCAGCTCCTCCGACATCCAGGTTGTGCTATCAACCAGGAAGGGAACAGCTATGTGCTTTGACTGCTTCTATAGAAAGTGTCTAGAAATAACAAACACTGAAGATTGAGGATGGGGGCAGCGCTGGTTCTGTTTTTTGTTTTTGTTCTTTCTTTATACAGAAAACCAAACAAAACCAAAATGGGAAATTTCTTTTCTCTTCATAACAGGCTCAGGCATCTAGTGGGTCCTTCCTTCCCTTCTAATGATGAGCCCGTGAGAAGTACATGTCCTACCGGCTATTAACTAGGATAGAAAGATAAAGGAAGGTAATCATTTTGGGGAAAATGTTTTAAAGAGTAGGAAAGCCTAACTTGAGGAAAGGTCATAAAAGAGCCGGTTACTTGTAGCTTAATAACAATCCGTGTTATTAGTATTATAACTAGAACAATAATAGAGTATTTGTAAGCGCTGGGTTCTCTTCATGCAACATCTCTGCGAACAGACTGAGAGACTTGTGAAGCCGAGTGTGTTGGGACAGTCCCTTCCGCAGGGCGAGCTGCCGGTGTCGGCCTGGGGCAAGTCAGAATTCCCTTGCACTGAGATAGCTGAGCACTCTCGCCTTATTCAAGAGCAACTTCTGTGGCCACATGAAGGAGCAACACTAAGTCCGCATGAAATGAACAATGATGTGTTACACCGCATTTTCGAACTACAAAAAGAGGATTGAAATAGGGTAACGAGATACTGGCATCCAGAGCTCAAACAGATTCTAACCCCTTCTCTTATCTTTATGAATACTGCTTTTTTTTTTTTTTTTTTTTTTTAGATAGAAGTTTAAAGGGACAGAAAAGTGGAGGGAGACCCCAAATACAAGAGATTATGGTATATGGTGCGAAGCGATGTCGTAACACTGCTTTTGCAGTTCCAAATGCGTACCTTGACGAAAAAGTTGCTTCTGTTACTCAAAACACCTAGGACTCAGAGATTACATTACATTTTTGTGTATTTCAACAAGGTTTTTCATGTATTTTGTTATGTTTGTATCATATGAGATAAAGCAAATGGCAACTTAAAAATGTATTATGTCAAGTTCACAAAGTAAGCAGTTGCAAATGAATCTTCACTGAGATGTGCGGTTCATGTTTTATTT
The DNA here is from genome assembly GCF_027475565.1 of Acinonyx jubatus. Lineage (NCBI taxonomy): Eukaryota > Metazoa > Chordata > Mammalia > Carnivora > Felidae > Acinonyx > Acinonyx jubatus. The sequence continues at coordinate 119,442,353 of NC_069382.1, read as the reverse complement.
TCTCAGAACCAAGTTTTTCTTTGTGTAGGTAACATTGTTCCTACTTTTTGTAAAATATGTCCTGTTTATTTATATTCTTTGGTTAAGTTTATTAAAAAGAGCATTTTGCTGTGCCTGTAATATTTTGCTATTAAAATATATTTTATCTGTAATTTAAAAGGAAATACAACTGATTAATGTCATAAATGGCAATGAAGAATCCACTTCTGTTAGACTGTGTGCTATGAAGAATTTGGAGTTGAAGAAATACTCTCGGTCTTGAAGGAGTTCTTAGTTAATATGGGAAAGATAATAAATAAATACATACAGGGGCACCTGAGTGGCTCAGTTGGTTAAGCATCTGACTCTGGATTTCAGCTCAAGTCATGATCTCATAGTTCATGGGTTTGAGCCCTGCATCAGGATCTGTGCTGACAGCTCAGAGCCTTGAGCCTGCTACAGATTCTGTGTCTCCCTCTCTCTCTGCCCCTCCCCTGCTTGTGCTCTCTCTCTGAAAATAAATAAAATTAAAAAAAAAAAGGGGGGGACGCCTGGGTGGCTCAGTCGGTTGGGTGTCCGACTTCGGCTCAGGTCATGATCTCACAGTTTGTGGGTTCAAGCCCTCCGTCGGGCTCTGTGCTGATGGCTCAAAGTCTGGAGCCTGCTTCGGATTCTGTGTCTCCCTGTTTCTCTGCCCCTCCCTGACTCATGCTCTGCCTGTGTCTCTCTCTCTGTCTCTCAAAAATAAAAAGAAACATTTTTAAAAATTTTTAAAAATTAAAAAATAAAAATATGGGGCACTTGGGTGGCTCAGTTGGTTAAGTGTCTGACCTTTGGTTTTGGCTCAGGTCTTGATCTCACAGTTTGTGGATCCAAGCCCCACATCAGGCTCTGTGCTGACAGCTCCAAGCCTGCCTGGGATTGTCTCTCTCTCCCTTTCTGCTTCTCCCCTGCTCATGCTCACCTACTTGCTCTCTCTCTCTCAAAATAAATTTAAAAACTTAAAAAGTACACACACACACACACACACACACACACACATCCATGATCACGTATAGAACTAAGTAATACAAATTCTGCACGTGAGGCACACAAAGCTACACGATGGAGAGTATACTTCAGCGGGGATACAGTCATTTTTTGGAGGGTTTGGACATGAAGAGGTCAAGTTCACCTATAACATAACATACTATGCAATTGTACTCCACTAGATGCTTTACCTGCTCTCAGCAGCCCTGAAAAGGGGTCACGCTTTTGCCCCCTGCCAGGAGCCTGCTATTTCTCCAAATCCAAGATAAGGGAGGCTGGTTTATGCCAACAGCAGATGGGAGTGGGGCCGTCTGGGAGAACAGCCAGTGGGGTGTCTGCATCAGGTCCCTTCCACTACCAGGTATGTGTTTATCATAAAGGAGGTGCCACTTAAGACACAGCCAAAGTATTAGCAGGTATTCTCAGAACGCCGCCTAGGAAAATCTTGCCCCACAGCAACACTGTTCCCTCTGGACTAGCGGAGTCACCCCCAGGGTAGGGATGGCTATTTATGCCTCTGAGGGCAACCTGTCCGCTATGACAGAGCCACTAGGAATCAGAACACTCTGTGGGCCACAGCCCTTCTCTTCCCACCCACATGATGTGGGTGCTTCCATCTTTGCCCCTCCCATTCGCCACGCACAGGTCAGAGAGTCAGGCTGTGTCCCTATTTCAGGCAAAGAGCAAGAGAACAGTATGGCGTTAACATCGATCCTACTTCCCTTCCCCTCCACTACGTCAGGTCGGTTGCAACAAACCCGTATTTTTGCCAGACTCCTCCGAGCCAAGTATGCTTCATAGCAGATTCCAGGCTAGAGCCTACACTCAATCACTTTGGACTCAGGCCGTCTGGGCATGATGCCCCGCAGTTTCCTCAGTCATTTGCCGTGAAGGACCAGGCTTTTTCTTTTTTTAAATTTCTGATCTATCACCGACTGAGATTTTGTAAAATCCGATAAAAATAAGTCGTTAGAGACACGAACTCAAACTACAAATAGCACAACCTCAAGTTCTTATTATCAAAAACAACAGACATGAAGTTGGTTCCGCCTAATTGCTGTTGTTTAAACACTGACTCTCAACACTTACTCTCTTACTTTTGTACTTGTCACGTGCCGCTCACAGGCGTTAACAGCCCAGTTTGTGGACCACATTTCTAGTCGCTCTGGTCTAGTGAACTGGCAGATAAAAGGAGCCAAGAGCCTTCTCGAGAAAGAATGCACCCGAGGGAAGAGAAGGTTGTGGTGCAAATGTCTTATTGATGGATTATGGACACTCGCCATAGGGGAGGGGTGATTCTGAGCACATTCTTGTCTGTTATGCCCACAGCAAGCCACAAGGAGCGTTCTCACTAGGGTCTTAAGGGGAAGACATTGGGATAGTGTGTTGTGTCACATTTATAGCTGTGAAGACCATGCCCTTAAGTCTTCCACAGTGTCTAGGCACTCAGCACAGCGGCAGGGGCCAGGGGTCGAGCTCATCCCAGAGAATGAAATTGGCAGATGCCTGCAAAAACTGGTTTCAGGAGCGTATGGAAAGTGCTCTATGGGGAATCCCAGAGACACTTGGAAGACATCTGAGAGGAACTGGATTTTCCACAGAAGCCACGAGGATGAAACCAGAGAAGCGTGGCCAGTGAGTTCCTGAGCCTGTGGTTATTTCTCCACTTCTAGAATGCTTAATTGGTGTAGACTTACTCAGAAACTGGCAAGATACACAGCCTGGTTTTCTGAGCTGCGTTGTGAGGGCTACTATAGTCGGAAAGGACAAATGTAAGTCACTGGAACCGTCTCTATTCTGGAAGATTGTAAACCAGAAGCAATATTTGGGGAGGGGTTTCAGAGATTAGTGCCACCATCACGGACTTGAAGGATGCAGGGGTGGTGATTTCCACCACATCCCCATGCAGCCCACCCGGGGGACCCGTGCAGAAAATAGATGGATCCTAGAGAATGACAGTGGATTATCACAAAATTAATCAGGTGGTGACTACGATCACAGCTACTGTGCCAGATGTGATTCCATTGCTTGAGGAAATTAACAAATCCCCTGGTCCCTGATGCACAGCTATTGATCTGGCAAATGTATTTTTCTTGATAGCTATTAGTAAAGACTGCCAGAAGCAGCCTGCTGTATCCGGCACGGCCACCAATACACCTTTCACTACCCTACCTCAGAGGTTTACCAGTTCAGCCCCATGTCATAATTTAGTCCACACCAACCCTGATCACACTGCTCCTAAGACGTCACATGGGTCCACTGTGCTGATGACATTAGGCTGATTGGACCTAAGGAGCAAGAAGTAGTAACGACTCTAGACTTTTTGGTAAGACATTTGTTTGAGGGTGGGAAATAAATTCAGGGGCTTTCCACATCACTGAAACTCTAGGGGTCCGGTGGTGTGGACAGGTCAGATATCTTTTCTTTTAAAAAAAAAAATAATTTTTTTTTTTTTGGATGTTTATTTATTTTTGAGGCAGAGACAGAATGTGAGTGGGTTGGGGCAGAGAGAGAGGGAGGCACAGGCTCCGAGCTGTCAGTAGAGCCTGACACGACGCTCAAACTCACAAGCTGTGAGATCATGACCTTAGCCGAAGTCGGATGCTCAATCGAGTGAGCCACCCCGGCCCCCCTCAAATATCTTTCCTAAGGTAAAGGATACCTTGTTGCATCTGGCCCCTTTCGCAGCCAACCAAAGGCACAATACCTAATGGGCCTCTTTGGATTCCGGAGGCAATATACCGCTCATCTTGCTGATGGAACTTGTTGCCTTTACCATGTTCCCCATCATCCTAAAGTCGCAGGCCTGACAGAGTGGCAGAATGGCCTTTGAAGACTCGGTTACAGCCCAGCTGGGGCAATGTCCCCATGTTCTTGCGCTGTGCTAGTTTAGAGGCATTTGTTCCAAAGGAAGGAATGCTTCCACCGGGCGACACAATGATTCCAACATGCTGGACATTAAGACTGCTACCAGCTACTTTGGGCTCCTATCTCTGATTCAACAGATGAAGGGAATTACCGTACCGGCTGGGATGACGGATCCTGATTCCCTGGGGGAAACGGGGCTGCTACTGCACAATGGAGGTAATAGTATGTTCCAAATACAGGGGATCCTCTAAGGGATCTCAGTGCCACCAAGTCCTGTGACTATAGTCAATGGAAAACTACAATTCGATTCAGGGAGGACAGCCAATGGCCTGGACTCTTCAGGAATAAATGTTTGGGCCACCCCACCAGGCACAGCCATGACCAGCTTGCTGAGGGAGAGGGAGTATGGAATGGGTAATAAAAAGCAGTTCTAAATACCAGCTACAACTACATACCCAGTGGGAAAAACAAGGACTCTGATTACCTTTCTTCCTTGTTTTGTGTGTACATAAACAAATATGTACGTATTATAAATACACACATAGTAAGCACATCTTTTTTCTTCCCTCTGGTATCCTCTCATTACCTACCATAAGATATATTAAAAATGGTTAACCTTACATCACAGCATTTAAGCTATAGTATATGAAGGAGAGAAGTGAGCATGACCCAAGAACATCGCATCCTCTTCTGGGGAGAGTTAACATGTTTTCTGTATGTGGGTTAGTTGTTTGATGTTAGAAGTACTTTATGTGGAGATTAAGGATGCTTTAGGAAGATGTACACGATGCCAAGCTGACAAGGGTAGACTGTGAATGTTATTCTGTGTGTCAGCCTACGAGGCTGGAGGACCCAGTTACTCAATAGACCATGAACCTACATGTTATGTATTGTGTAGCTGTGCTTCACACTCATCTATAATCCACTGAATTTAAATAAGAGTTATCCTCGATAATACGAGGGGACTTCATCAATCAGTTAAAGGTTAGCCTTGGGGTTCCTGGGTGGCTCAGTTACTTAAGCGTCCAACTTCGGCTCAGGTCATGATCTCACGGTTCGTGACTTCGAGCCCTGCACCCGGCTGTGTGCTGACAGCTCAGAGCCTGGAGCCTGCTTCAGATTCTGTCTCCCTCTCTATCTGTCCCTCCCCCACTCATTCTCTGTCTCACAAAAATAAACATAAAAAAAAAAAAAAAAAAAAAGAAGAAGCCTTAAGAGCAAAACTGAGGTTTCCAAGAGGAAATTCTGCCTTAAGACTGCAGCTTCAGATGTGAGGGTGATCCGGCTGCGACATCACCTCACTGATTGCCAGGGTTGATTCGGCTGATCTGGCTGGCGAGGCGGGTGTCCCTTTCCTTCCTCACCACTCCATGTGCGTCCCTCCCAAAGCTGAGTGCTCCATCGAGGCAGACGACCTTCCCCAATAGAGGAGGACTGTTCTTTGGTCAAGGGTATACGAGTAGCTGCACTCCCCTGCTAGAACCTCCAAACAAGCTCTCAAGGTTCACCTGGAGAACGTAGGGTAGCCAAGCTTCCAAGACTCCAGACACATCCAAATGAGGCATTGCATGTGGCAATTTACCTTTGTTTAAGAAAAAAAAAAAAGAAAAAAGACTGCAGGCTCAGCTCCTGCCACAGCTTTCCCAGCCTTCTGACCTGCCCTACAGATTCTGGACCAGCCAGTTCCCACAATCACATAAACCCACTCCTTGAAATCAATTTAATACATATATAGCTTACTGCTTCTGTTTCTCTGGCAATCCCTGATTGACACAATTTTCTTCCCCAAATACCCCATCACCTTATTATTATAAATTGTGTTTGCTTGAATACTTAAATTTTATTGTGTTTGAATTTAAAAATTCAGAAACCACCAATGAAGTTTACAGTAAACAGGCTCAGTTGTGGGCTCCCTGTCCCCCAGGTGCCTAGTCTACTAGTGCCACCAGGTTCTTCTGTGTATCTTCAGAGACAAGTCTACCATATGCAATCAAACATGAACACACGCATGTATTTTTCTTCTTACATATAAACTGCAGCATACCATGCAATCTCACACCATGCTTTTGTCACTGAACGTCATGTCGTGGATTTCTCAGTAACTAAAGAACTGCTCCATTCTTTTTTTCATTGGGCAAATGTAGTCATTAATGTAACCAATCCTCTACAATTAGGGTGACCAAGTAATTTCTTACCTAAAGTGGGACACTTGACAGATGAAAGGAGCGTTAATAATTACACCAAAACCAGCAGGTATAACTGGTATGTTAAGCCCAGAACATAGGATCACCCTGTCTATGAGGAGTCATTCAGGTTGTTTCCAATCCTTTGTCATTACCAAGGTGCAATGAATACACTTATATAATCTTGCACATGCGCCTTTTGTATCAGTAGAAATTTCTAGAAATGGAATTGCTGGGTGGGAGGACAATTTCTTCTAATCAACTTGACTGGTCACAGGGTGCTCAAATTAAACATTTCGTGTCTTCGAGGATGTTTCCATACCACTCCATCTGTGGACTAAGTGGATTGCCCTCTGCAGTGAGGGTGGGGTTCAACCAACTCATGGAGAGTCTGAATAAAACAAAAGCTGGAGAAAGGAGGAATTTGCCCCTTTGTTTGCCTCACCCATGAGTTGGGACATCTTATCTTCTGCCCTCAGTGGATTTACACCAGTGGCTCCCCCTGGTTCTCTAGCTTGCAGATCATGGTACTTCTCGGCTTCTAGAATTATGAAAGGCAATTCCTCATAATAAGTCTTTTATATTTGTTTAAAAGTCATAATACATACTTATAATAAAAGGTATATATCCTACTGGTTCTGTTTCTCTGGAGAATCCTAATAAACTAGGCCAAAGGTTATGTGCATTTGGAAGTTTGACAGATTACCAAAAAGTCCTATAACCTAGTGGGTTGAGTGTTGGAATCTTGATTTCGCCTCAGGTCACGATCTCACAGTTGTGAGATCACCAAGCCCTGTGTCAGACTCTGTGCTGAGCTTGTAACCTCTCTCTCCCTCTTTGCCCCTCCCCTGGCTCATGTGCTCTCAAATATTTTCTTTTAAATTGCCTGTCCTACTTACTGAGTAATCCTTTTCCCACGGACTTATGTCAAATTCATAATGTTTTAAGTTCTCGTATGTACGTACTGAAGTCTGTTTCTGGGTTAGTTTGTTCCATTGATCTGTCTAAAGTACACCTAATTGAGTTTATACTACTATTTTTTTTTTTTTTTTACATTTATTTATTTTTGAGACAGAGACAGAGCATGAACGGGGGACGGGCAGAGAGAGAGGGAGACACAGAATCGGAAGCAGGATCCAGGCTCTGAGCCATCAGCCCAGAGCCTGATGCGGGGCTCGAACTCACGGACCGCGAGATCGTGACCTGAGCTGAAGTCGGACGCTCAACCGACTGAGCCAACCAGGCGCCCCTATACTACCTTTTAAAAACAGTTTAGCATCACATTACCTTTTCAAACATTTCTTAGTGATTTTCACTTTTCTAGAACAATTTATCTATCTTCTTCAAACAAATTTTAATAGTAGTAGCAGTCATCATGCAAAGGTTAGAAATAGCTCCATTTATTATTACAGTTTCCTTTCCTGGGATTTTTAGGTATATAATTATTATTACCTGAAATTAAAAGTTCTGGCTACCTCATTTATAATCGACCGTCTTCTTGTTTAAGCATCATTGCATTAGCAACAATCTCCTGGACACTATTAAACAATAGTCCAGATGATGGGAATTCTAGATTTTAATGGGTGCATCTAATGCTTTACTAGGTTTTCTTAACTATTTATAGCTTCCTGCAGGTAAAACTTACCCTCCTGCTTACTTCCACATAAATGCTGTTGCTCAAGTCCCATTTAAATTCCCCCCTTCTGGGTTTCTACAGCCTCCCGTATAGCTTCATGACAGCTCTTCCTGTACGTACCTGTTTGTATTTACTGAGCTTTTAAGTTCTTCAAAGGAAGGTACCACAATTTAGTTTCATATTTGTACAGAAAGAGGAACGGAGGGAGGGAGGGAGGAAGAAATAGGAGGGAAGGAGGGGGACAGGAAGAAGGAGCAAGCAGCCAGTGTCTGGCTGACCATTCACTGCACAACCCGAGGGAGAGTATTCACACACTCCACGTGCAAGGCACCCCTGGAGCACAGAAATATGAATCGTATTCCTTAGAATGCCGCAGCGTGGCAGCTCTGGGAAACGCTGCACAGTAACTGGTGCTCGATGTGTGTGAACTGAACTCTGATTGTCAAAGAACCTACCTAGAAAGGAACTACCAACTCTGAATGATGAACTGCATTCCTGAATATACATGGCTTATTCCAGAACCAAGATACTTCTTTTGTAGAGATTAAATTAGGCTCATGAATACAGTGTACTTTCCAATTGACATTATATGGTGCGGAAAACAGTCTCCAAACCGATGTCTGTAAGAAACACTCACTACTTATTCATGTAGTTGAAAGAGTGCATTCGGTGAACTATATTCTTAAAGAAACCTATTTAGTGCTCAAACTATATACTTTAAAAAATACTATTTTATTTATACTCATGTATGAAAAAAAGTGGCTGCACTACCATGTTTACATACACACCAATACTGGAAACAATTCAATAATGAATCACTTTTAAATTTTATAAAGAACACACAAACATTAAAACACTGATTGGTTATAGAAAGCAGAGTGGAGAAAAAAAAACATTAGCTATCATTTTCATTTTCATTAAAGAGCAGCACCCTCTGAGAAGAATCAAATCAGTTAGTAATATTAATCTATACTGCAAAATAATATATACATAGAAAAGTTAGTGATTGTACAGATTTTATTACTTTTACTAAGCCATTTTATCTTCCTCACACTCAATGCAAAGAAATAAAACAATATAAAGAAAAATATGTCCTCATTATTATTCACAATAAAAAGGGTCTGCTTCATTCTGCAGGCCTGGGCATATTATACAATAGGGAGCACTTAATGGCTCCAGTGGATCAAAGTACCATTTTGATTCTGACCCAATGAATAGAATCTCATGCATATCTGGTGACTGGACTAACTCCATGGGAGCTGTGATGTACTGAACCATTTCTGTGCTATCCCCAGATCTCACTAAATTAAGACCCTACACAAGAAAAGATAACAATCAATCTGTCCATAAATTGTATCTATAGGCTCTTTCTTTAGTGGAAGAAGGTGGGAGAGGGGCCCTTTCTTGAGTATATGGATATAAGTATTGTTGTGTCTAAAGATTGCTGGATTGATACTGTGTCTGTTATAATGAAAATCAGGTGTACATCAAAACCACTGCCAGATTAAGAAACTTCCACAACTTGTCTCAATTCTTCGAATAATGGAGCAAGTTCCTTTTCTAGGCTGACAATGAGTCCTAAAACAAAGATTAAAAAAATTAGAACATCAGAAAAATATTCCTGAAAGTCTTTGACTTAAATTTCCTGTCAAAATTTAGTTACCAAAAAACAAACAAGATCTAGTTTAATCCCCATAACTAAAGCAAAATATTGTAATTCTAAATGATCAAAACCCCATATTAAGAAGTTTATTTTCATCATTAAAGTAAATAAACAAAAAATATTTTTATGTATAAGATATAAAATGAACTATATGTACTGTAACTCCATTACAGTTTTGAAAGGAAAACTTTAATTTATACTTTACTATTTCAAAATCTGTACAGATTCAGGAATGATACAAGATTTTTACTTAAAAAGCTACACTTTTTTCCTGAACAAATTTTAATGGACTTTTTATCAAAATATAGGTAGACTGCTTCAAACTTAAGCAAAAAAAAGAATTAGAAATTTATTTTATAAATTCAGCAAAGCTAAAGCATAAATGGGTAAGTCAAGTGAAAAAATGAATTTTAAAGACAAATGGTATAAGGAGAAAACATACACTTCCATGTTTAAAATTTAGTGATGAATCTGGGAGACAAAGTAGTCTAGAAATTAAGTAGCTTCTCCTTAGTTTACCAGAGTGAAAAGCTATGTATCTTATACTGCTTGTTTTATGCTCAAAAATCTTCCTCTATTTTGCAGAGTATTAAAAACATCTGAGATTCTAAGCTCAGTCAATTGAGCATCAGGCTCTTGGTTTTGGCTCAGGTCATGATCCCAAAGTTGTGGGACAGAGCCCTGCACTGGCAGAGCCTGCTTGAGATTCTCTCTCCTCCTCTCTCTGTGCCCCTACCCCACGCTCTCTTTCTCTCTAAAATAATATTGACAAGAAAAAAAATAAAAATAAAAGCATCTGTGGGGCGCCTGGGTGGCTCAGTTGGTTGAGCATCCAACTTCAGCTCGGGTCATGATCTTGCAGTTCGTGTATTCGAGTCCCACGTCAGGCTCTGTATTGACAGAACCTGGAGCCTGTTTCACATTGTCTCCCTCTCTCTCTGCTCATCCCCTGCTCATGTACTCTCTCTCTCTCTCAAAAATAAGCAAACATTAAAAAATAAAATAAAAGCATCTGGGATTCTCAAAAAATGTTCTAGGGACTAAAATATATTTCTGTACATTATCAAAATTTGTAAGTGATGACTTAGTACATGATGGTGATTTATCACAACTGAGGTTTAATATATTTAAAATATCGACACCACTACCATCCTATATAATTTACAAAGTGTTTTCACATATAGCATTCTACGCCTTCAAAACATTTGGAAATGGAAGAGACATTCTAGATCATCCAATCTTAACCCCTCACTTTAAGATGAGGAATGTAAAGACAGGTTTCAGTGACACAGCTGGAAATAGAACTTGCTCAAACAACTTGGAAATATAACAACTATTTGTATTTGCTCAAATAACAGTTCTAAAAAGCAGTCAAATCTAAAGGAGACAATACTAAAAAAAAAATCCCACTTTACCCAAAAATGAGTTAATAAATTACAGAATACAATCATTATTTTATACATAAATGCCCAGTGAAGGCTACTGGATATAATGGGATCTTACGATCTACTATAAAATGTACAGCTTCCTAGTATTTGTTCTCTAATTCTTCAACCTTCACAAAGAACACATATATGTTCATCCTAGTCACGCTCTTTAAATTCTCAATCATAATTAAATATGCTATGATTCCACTCATACGTGGAATTTAAGAAACAAAACAGACGAACATAGAGGAAAGGAAGGAAAAATAAAGTAAGATAAAAACAGAGAGGGAGGCAAACCATGAGAGACTCTTAAATAAAGAGAACAAACTGAGGGTGGCTGGAGGGGTAAAGGGGGAGGGGATGGGCTAAATGGGTGACGGGCATGAAGGAGGGCACTTGTGGGGATGAGTACTGGGTGCTATATATAAGTGACGAATCACTAAATTCTATGTCTGAAATCATTATTACACTATATGTTAACTAACTTGTATTTAAATAAAATTAAAAAAAATCTATGAATAATATTGGAATAGAAATAAAGAAAGCATATACTTACAAAAAAAAATTCTCAATCACATTAATCTTGCCCACTATTGTTCAAGATTTTACAAACTCTAATAGATTGGTCTACATGGAATTGAACTCATCTCTGACCATTTTATTATGTATTTTGTTTGGTTATCTTCACCATTCATTCTCTTTTTGTTTTAGGCTGTTTTAATGTGAACAAGATGTTGCATTCAAGAGGTGAAGATAATGTTTAATTTTCCTTTTTATCTTATAGAATTACTTACCCATACAATTTCTCATCTGAACTAGAAAATAACCCCATAAGACAGTTAAAGCAGATATCAGCTCCATTACACAACTAGAGTAAACAGAATCCAGAAAGGTTACTTTTCTGGAGATCAAGGAACAGACAGTGGAGCTGGGCCACGAATTCATGTTTTCTGATTCTAAATCTACTATTCTTATCATGTTAGACTGCTCAGATAAGGTGTTTTAAGAAATTAAAAGCTAAGCTGGGTGGCTTAGTCGGCTGAGCGTCCAACTTCGGCTCAGGTCATGATCTTGTGGTCCATGAGTTCGAGCCCTGCATTGGGCTCTGTGCTGACAGTTCAGAGCCTGGAACCTGCTTCAGAGTCTGTGCCTCCCTGTCTGCCCCTCCCCCACTCATGCTCTGTCTCTCTCTGTCAAAAATAAACATTAAAAAAGATTAAAAAAGAAAAGAAATTAAAAGCTATTATTAATTTAATTTAATACACACCTGTATTGGCATTGCTGCTGGCTATGAAACTCACCACCAAAGGTAAACGATTGAATTGAACCACCTAAAAAGAAAGTAAGCTCTAAATTAAGATGTTATTCAAGGGGCACCTGGGGCTCAGTCAGTTAAGCATCGGACTCATGGTTCGTGAGTTCAAGCCCTGTGTCAGGCTCTCTGCTGTCAGCACAGAACCTGGAGCCTGCTTTGGATTCTGTGTCTCCCTCTCTCCCTCTGCCCCCCTCCCACTTGTGCTCTCTCGCTCTCAAAAATAATTAAATAAACTTAAAAAAAAAAGGATGCTACTCAAACAAGACATTTTAATCTTTCAAAAATTTTTATTTATTTATATTTAACATTTATCCATTTTTAAGAGACAAAGAGAGACAGAGTGTGAGCAGGGGAGGGACAGAGACAGAGAGGGAGACACAGAATCCGAAGCAGGCTCCAGGCTCCGAGCCGTCAGCACAGAGCCCGATGCGGGGCTCAAACTCACGGACCGCGAGACCATGACCTGAGCTGAAGTCAATTGCTTAACTGACTGAGCCACCCAGCCACCCAGGAGTCCCTGATCTTTGTGATGGATTCAACTGAGGTATTTATTTAATGACAGTATAAATAAATATACACTTCATGACAGTATATATGCATATTTTATATGATTATTTTGTTTAACCTCATTTTTTAAATTACCTGACCAATTACTATTTTTTTTTATTTAATTTTTTAAATGTTTTTTTATTTATTTTTGAGACAGAGAGAGACAGAGCATGAGCAGGGAGGGGCAGAGAGAGAGGGAGACACAGAATCCGAAACAGGCTCCAGGCTCTGAGCTGTCAGCACAGAGCCTGACGCGAGGCCTGAAGTCATGAACTGTGAGATCATGACCTGAGCTGAAGTTGACCGCTTAACCGACTGAGCCACCCAGGCGACCATCTTTCAAAAATTTTTAAATGACCAATGTATAAGATACTATGTAACATCATGTAATATGAAAGAGCTAAAAACAAGTATTTCCATAAAAGACTTCCGATTATCTCTGAGAGATATTAATATTACTTAGCCTAAGTCTTTCAAGTGGGACTGTGTCATCCTCACCGGTCTTTAAACACCCAGCAGCATGTCAATTATTACATAACAGGGGCTCCACAAATATCTGATAATTAAACGGCTAAATAAAGTCAGTACTTCTCACTTAAGTAGTTATACTATCAAGATTTTTCTGCTTCCTGTGTACCACTATTAATTTAAATTAAATTTTTTTTTTTACATTTATTTATTTTTGAGAAACAGAGTGAGACAAAGTGTGAGCGGGGGAGGGGCAGAGAGAGAAGGAGACACAGAATCTGAAGCAGGGTCCAGGCTCTGAGCTGTCAGCCAGACGCGGGGCTCCAACCCACAAACTGTAAGATCATGACCTGAGCCGAAGTCGGACGCTCAACCGACTGAGCCCCCCAGGTGCCCCTAATTTAAACTAACTTAAGTTTAAATCGACTATTGTTTAAAAAAAACTTAGTTTCTGGGCGCCTGGGATACTCAGTCGGTTGGTTAAACATCTGACTTCAGCTCAGGTCCTGATCTCTTGGTTCGTGAGCTCAAGCCACACTTTAGGAGCCCCGCTTCTCTCTCTCTCAGTGCCCCTTGTGGGATTCTCTCTGCCCCTCACTCACTTGAGCATGCGCGTGCGTGCACTCTGTCTCTCTCTCTCAAGACAAAACAGAACACCAAAAAAACCCCCCTAAAATTAGCTTTAACCTAATCCTTATCGGTGAAATTAAAGGTCAAAAGGGTTGGTCGTCTTTTGCCCATTACACATTAAAATATGTTAACTTCTAAAATAAAAAATATCACTTGTGTAACATCAAGCAGCACATGAATCATACCCTGGGAAACTCTGCTCTAAAGGAGAAGCTACTAATTTACTCTAAAGAAGAAAACGCAGCCAGAGATCAAGAGGTATGTAGCAACTAAATTCTTTCCTAATAACCTCACATATTATATATACATATTCCAAATCAAATGAAGGAATTAGCAGCAGTTAACAAATAACTTACCATGTGACCAAAAAAGGAAAATTTTTTATCTGTCACAATAACACAAAAAGTATGTCATTTGAAAAATCATATTTGTTAAGCTAAGGGCACCATCTACTGGAGGTAACAGTGGCCTGACTTCCTTTTTTAGGATAATGTACTTTATTAATAAAAGTTTTAATTACTTTTCCATATTAATTAATTCCTGATGTAAAATGTAAAGAAAACTACTACAATTCAACATAACCAATTTGAAGGCTAATGGCATCCATTTCAAAACTAAAATTTAGAGTAACATAAGCTATTTTATATAAAAGACATAATAATAGTTGAAAGCAGCAAGCCATTCAATAATTATGAACCTACCTGGTAGGTGTTATAGTAACAGATGATACTTTTATTTTTTGAAAGTCCAAGTTTGCTCCCTTGATCTGTTGCCAGGGCAAAAGTAGATAAGAAACCAGGTCTCAAAGCATGTTCTGGAGCATTATCATTGGCCACTGGAAATACAAATGATTTACATAAAAATTACGCAGTGGACAGGATACAGAGAAGTTCACTGCACTTTGTTTTTTTAAACATAAATCAGTAAAAATATCAAGCACAAGGGCTTTTATGCTTCACAATATTGAAAATCCTATCACTAATCGGGTCTTACAATTTAGGCGAGATAAGGTCAGAAATTGAGTGACCAATAGCTAAAGGCAGAAATGCTGATTCTCGCAAGTTTTTTTAAAGAATACTAAAAACGTCTATATTTTCTTAATTTCTACTCTAAAATACAGATTAATCAGTATGTTTACTAATAAACTGGATATTCTGGCTAACCAAGAGCCAAGCTGGAATAGTCAAAAAAGCTTCAAAAAAAATCTTTGCTTTCATAAAACCCATAGCAGTATCACTTATAGATATTGACAATTTTGCAGCTGGTCATCGGTTTCAAGTTTCTTTCATTCATTTAAAGGCCTGAATGAAGTCAGTTGTACCAGTAAGTTCAGAGCTTAAGGCTTTAACACAGAGATCCTAAGAAAGAACACGAGAGCTGGAAAATCCGAGATTATTTTGATTTCGTTTAAAGCTCTTGCTACAGAACTGAGTAAAGAAACAGGCAGGTGCCTTATTTGCCCATGACCCCTATGTTTTATGGTGGGTTAGAAAGCACACTGACCCACACATCAGAAGATAATGGGTTCTATTATTATCTTCTCACTGACTCATGTGCAACTTTGCCCTTGACCATCTTTGTTTACAAAACAAAAGAACTAAAATTAGGTGATTTTTAAAATTTCTTTCTAAAGTCTAAAATTATCTGACATATATAATAACCTCGGGTGGAAAATAAATTGCAAACAATATACAGAACATTATTTAATCTTTCTTTGGTAAGGCTATTATAGCATCCCTATAAACTATGACCATCCATCTGATAAGAAAGAAGTAGTAAAAATAGTCTTAATACATACTGACTCAGTGACATCATATATACTTTTTTAAAAAGCTGAAAAATAGGCAAAACATTTGCTGTTTTTGTTGTTGTTGTTGTTGTTGTTAACAAGCTCTTCCTTAGGTGAACAAGTCTTGTTAAAGTCTGGTTAAATAACATAATTGTGAAGGTAAAAGTTTAAACAATATTTTATTTCCAGTAAAAAGGCAGAAAATCCACAAAGAGTAAACAAAACAATCAATGTATGTTGATTCAAATGTATGAAGTTTATCCCCAAACCACTAGCAACACTGATTAAAAAGTGTTGGGGGTAGTGTGTACGTATAATATATCCCGCTGCATATGTGCACGGTCTCAGCACTTACATTTACCAATGGTTTACATTATACTACAAATGTCTTCAAGAAAAAACTGGGCTTGTGATAAACCCATGCTTAAACTCTGGATGGTAACACAATATATTCAACATGTAGTTAAGTCATAAGCTCCAACCCAGCCTTCAGCATTCCAAAGCAAACATTTCCGCCCCCCAACCAAGACCATCTCCTGAAAGTATTGCAATAGCTTTTCTATGCTTGCCTTCTGCACTACTGAGACATAAATACGTTTTTACTCAAAAGCAAATGTGACACTGGTGGGGTGCACAGTTTTACCTTTAATAACAGGCACTCCATCTCTATCTGACACAACGATAGCATGGAGCCCTTCAACACTAGAAACAAAAAAAAAAAGAAGTTAAAATATTATGAAACATTTCATCTTCTCAAAACATGTACCTCAAAGTCATTATGGGGATTTTCATGTATATTTCTGAAAAACTATGTAAACTCCGTTATTGATCTCATAAGCACCTATACATCTGAATAAGAGTACTGAATAAATTGAATGACAGTATTACTGACATGCTTATAATCTTAAAACTTTATGTAATTTACTGATAAAGATCTAAAACAACGTAACTCTCCGTTAAAATTGCTAATTATCCTTTCACTGTTTATGAAAGTATGACGGCGTTTATCAGGAGTAGTGGCTACAGTGACAAAAAGACAGATTTTTCTCTTTCTCTCCCTCAATATCAAGTGCCTAGTATTTGGGGCACTTGATATTTATGATACCATGATACAGAAATAGTCACTGCTTTCACAAAGCTTACAGTCTAGGAGGGAGACTGTCAATCAAATAATCTCATGCTAACAAATGTTAAACGACAATGGTATCAAGTGCCATTAAGATATCTGTGGGGTATGAGAGTCTATAAAAGGTGGGTTGATTAGGCAAGTGGGTCAGGGAAGGCTTCCCTGAGACAGGTGATTGAGCTGAGATGTTAAGGCACTAGTCGAGAGATGAGGGGCAGAAAGCTCATCATTCAGGCTGAAGGAACAGGATGGAAACAATGAAGATCACATAGAAATCTTTTCAGCTATGCCTACATAAGAAACAGTGGAGAAATGGTCCAGACTATAACCATACAGTCCAGTCTAGGCTCTTCTACATTTACTATTCGTGCTACTCGGGGACAGCTATGAAACCTCTGTGAGCCTCCATTAACAATATGAAAATGGGAATAACTGTACTTATTTGGCTCTCATAAAATTTAATAAAACCATGCATGTAAAGTAGAAGCTAGTACATAGTTAACATTCAAAAATATTATTATCAATTAACATCAGAGTGTCATTTGTGCACACTGACAATTTATTACTGTAGTTTAAGTAATAAATCATTAGAGAATTCCTAGAGCACAAAACTAAAGTGTTAAAAATTAAAATGGGAAAACATTCTCCAACTTTTAGCCCTATACCTATCTTATAATATCCACAGACTGCTACTCAGAAATGTTCAGTGCTCCTACTATAATCCACATTATCCATTCCTTATTGTGTTAACCTTAATGTTTTAACTTAGAAATGAGAAATATTTGTATTAAGATACTGAAATTAAATTTTTTGATGTTTATTTTTGACAGAGAGTGAGAAAGAGAGAGCACAAGTGGGGAAGGGCAGACAGAGAGGGACACAGAATCTGAAGCAAGCTCCAGGCTCTGAGCTGTTCACGCAGAGCCTGACATAGGGCTTGAATTCACACACCATGAGATCATGACCCGAGCTGAAGTTGGATGCTTAACCAACTGAGCCACCCAGGCGCCCCTGAAATTAAATTTTAAAGATCCTACTGGCAAAAACTTTTAAGTCAGAGAAGTGTTACTAAAATTTGAGAAAATGTTATAAATACCACCATTTATGAACCTCATGTTAAAAACAGGAATGATGGAAAAACTGTGTATAAACATTCACTGGTATTATTTTTTTATCATTCAATCCTGAAATTACCTACGGACTAAAATGTGCTCTATGAAGTTAACGTATAAAACAAATTCTTCTTAGTTAAAAACTAAGTTACATAAAAATATATACCACAGATATTTGCACACACAGAAACTAGTCTGTACATTTTTCAATAGCAACATCAGTTGAAATAGGAAAAGGTCGGAAACCTAACTGTCGTCAAGAAGGACAAGTTAAATAAATTATGACACATATACAATGGAATACTCTGCAGCCATTCAGAACAAAGAAACAGCTCTTTAAATGTACCGGGAAGGACTGAACTCAAAGGTACATCGTTAAATGAAAAAACAGTTTTAAACAGTGTATACAGGAAGCAACAAATTATGTTAATGACACGTGTATGTATATGTTTGCAATACACTGAATGTTTGTGTCACCCCCAAAATTCACATGTTGAAACTCTATTCCCAGTGTGATGGTATTTGGAGATGGGGCTTTTGGGAGGTAGTCAGGCCACGGAGCTGGAACTCTCATAAATGGGAAGAGTGCTCTTATTGAAGGCTAGAGAGCTAGCTTGTCCTTCTACCACGTGAAGATATGGGAAGTCTGCAATCTGCAACTCAGGAAAGGGCCTTCACCAGAATCCAACCATGCTGGCACCTTAATCTTGGACTTCCAGGCTCCAGAACCATGAGAAATAAATTTTGGTTATTTACAGGAAATCCAATCTATGTGGTATTTTGTTATAACAGCCTCAACTAAGACCTCTGTGTATGTGTAAATATGTATGTGCTTATATGTACGTTTGTTTGCAGGTGCATAAAGTATCTCTGAAGGTGATGGGTGGCTCTGAGAGGGTTAATTGTGTAGCTGGGGGGCAGGTGTAGGAAACTTCTCACTATGTCCTCCAGTTAACTTTCGAATCTTGAACTTTATGAATATATTGTCTACTCAAAAAATAAGCAAATTAAAAGCATGTAAAGAGAACTACAAAACAATGTTTAGAAGTATCTGTGTCATCATAGGTAGTTTCTTTTTTTTTCTTAAATATTTATTTATTTTTGACAGAGAGAGTGCAAGCGTGCATGAGTGGGGGAGAGCCAGAGGATCTACAGCAGAATTCTGCCCTGACAGCAGAGAGCCCTATGTGGAGCTGTGAGGTCATGACCTGAGCTAAAGTCCAAGGCTTAACTGACTGAGCCACCCAGGCACCCCCACCACAGGTGGTTTCTTTTCTCCTATTTTCAAGGTAATTAACTTACATGCCAACTAATGCAACAAAAGAGGAAGCAGAAATAAAATGACTTTCTTTTTAATGGATTTTAAATTCACAGAGATAATGCCCAACAGAGTAGAAAAATTTCTCACACACTTAAAATACTCAAAGAAATCAGGTTACAAATATAAAAGGTGTTTCCAATTGTACACATAGTGAACAAAGAATAACATGAATAGACTTTAGCAATAGTCGAAAATAAGTATGATGCATTAATAGGCACACTACACTTCTAAAAAATTTTTTTTAACGTTTATTTATTATTGAGAGACAGAGAGAGTCAGAGCACAAGCGGGGGGGGGGGGGGGGGGGGCGGAGAGAGGGGGAGACAGAATCCGAAGCAGGATCCAGGCTCTGAGCTGTCAGCACACAGCCTGACACTGGGCTTGAAGTCACAAACCAGGAGATCATGACCTGAGCCAAAGTCGGACGCCTAACCGACTGACCCACCCAGGTGGCCCAGGCACACTACACTTCTCGAAGGACTTAATTATGAAATATTCTGCAGACATCTAAACCTTAATCAAACATTTTTACTCCAAAAAACGAAATGTTGCATTAGTAACCAAACATCATACTTTGTTTTATTCATATAATAATGAAACATTTGGTTATTTTAAAACACAAAGTTGTGATTATCATAAAGCCTGAGCCTGCTTTGGGTCACAATTAGACTTTTAAAATATAAATTCAAGAACTATATTTAGGAGGGAATTTTAAAATGAATAAAAACATATTCCATTAAGTGCCTTGGTAAACTGGCTCTGGTCATTATGGGGGACAAAACAAAACACACGGTCCCAATCCTTTTCCTTTCACTATAGAAAGATTTTCATTAGACTTTTACAAATGCCCTTTATACAAATACCTACTATGCTTCTGCTCCTATATTGTGTTGCCAGCGTGATACTTCCCCACCCGCCCCCCAGGTCAACTTTAGCATGCTTTCAATATGCTGAACTTCCAACAAAGTAGATACAGACAAGAACAGAAGGCCATTATTTTGTACGGTTTCAGTATGGACACATTTTAGTTACCACAGGTGAATTAACTAACACTATCCCCCTGGGCCAAATTTCAGGGAGTATGGTCTATTAACTGAATAACTGCATAAAGTACAAACCTCACTAACTCTTCACACAAATCACTATGTGAATAACTTTGTAAATAACAGATGCACATTATGTCAGTAACCAGTCCCATCACTTCTTTCAGAGTGTGCTGGTGATTGGTCACTGAACATCTGTTACTCAGTGTATGCAGAGACAGTAGAGCATGGAGTTTTGTGATCTCCCTGTGTCTTCTAAAAATAAAGCATGTGACATTAAAAAGAAATAAAGAAAAAAAAAAAGGGAGTGCCTGGGAGGCTCAATTGGTTAAGTGTCCAAATCTTGGTTTCGGCTCAGGTCATGATCTCACGGTTCGTGGGTTTGAGCCCCACATGGGGCTCTGTGCTGTGCTGACAGCCTGGAGCCTGCTTCAGATTCTGTGTCTCCCTCCTTCTGCCCCTGCCCTGCTCTATGCTGTCAGTGTAGAGCTGCTGGATCTCTCCCTCTCTCTGCCCTCCCCGCTCTTTCTCCCTTAAATAAACTACTTAAAAAAAAGAACTGAAATAGGACTGCTATAAGATGAAATAGCAAAGGGAGGAGAAGTGACAATGCTGGCGGTGAAATTCAAATAGAAAGTACACAGTTCTAGAAGTAACTGGCTGGAAGAATGCTGCCACTTTCATTCTTGTGCGCAAGACGTACAGCCAGAGGAACTTTGTGAAAGTGCACTTACTGACATAAATTAGGAAAGTGGTTGTGATGAAACCGATGAAACTATCCCAGAGGAAGTGACACTGGCAAAAAAAAACTTTGCATAGCATCGATAGTACAAAGGACAAAACTGTTGGCAGCTGATCCAAACTTAGAAAGGAGTGTGCCAATTTGGCAAGGTACAGAAAAGATGCCTGTTCCTTATCTTAAGGTTATACCTTTCATATATTTTAATGTTTATGCAAAGAAGTAAGCGCTATTCAGTGGGGTGGAAGGCGGGGGCGCTTGTGTGGCTAAGTCAGTTAAGCATCTTGACTCTTGGCTTCAGTTCAGGTCATGATTGTCAGTTCGAGCCCCGCATCAGGCTCTCTACTGACTGTGTGGACCTGCTTGGGATTCTCTCTCTCCCTCTCGCTCTCTGCCCTTCCCCCACTTGTACTGTCTCTCTTTCAAAATAAATTTAAAAAAAAACAAGACAAAACAAAACAAAAAAACAACACTGTCTCAGCTTGTATGGTCACTTTTATGGCCCTGCACTATCGTGCAAGGCTAGGACCGCCTGCTAATCATTATGTTGAGAACAGAAGCAGCACCTGTCTTTCTAGTTTGCAAGTGCTGCAAGGAAGAGAGTAAAAATGAACTTAAGTACTGCATTAACATGAAATCAAAGGTAACAATTACTTAACACTTCAATAGTATTGTCTTCCTGAATACAGAAAAATATACATAAATCAAACCCACGAGATAATATCATTAATTTCTACTAGTCTGTAATCACAGTAAAGGCACAATAGACAAATCACAACAAACAATTCAGGCAAAACTCCAAACAAGAGATTTTTTCCTTTTGTTTATCTACTGACAGAAATAATAAACTGGCATCTAAAACTTTTTAAGTTCAAACATTTGGAGAATAAAAAAAGAAGTAACATAAGGATCTCACCACGTATTCTGCTACATTACACCTCAAAGGTTATTTAATTATTCTGGAATGTGAAAATGAGTGTCTTGAGTTATATTCCTCTCTCTTAGGTCCTTATGTATTATTTTACACCGAACTAAATGTGAATTTTAATTCAATTAAAGGGACAAAGTCTGGGGCGCCTGGGTGGCGCAGTCGGTTGAGCGTCCGACTTCAGCCAGGTCACGATCTCACGGTCCGTGAGTTCGAGCGTCGGGCTCTGGGCTGATGGCTCGGAGCCTGGAGCCTGTTTCCGATTCTGTGTCTCCCTCTCTCTCTGCCCCTCCCCCGTTCATGCTCTGTCTCTCTCTGTCCCAAAAATAAATAAAAAACGTTGAAAAAAAAAATTAAAAAAAAAAAAAGGGACAAAGTCCTTTGAATCACAGAAATACCTAAAAGGAAGTTTGCCGGTCTCAACAGAGAGCCTAATTGATAGTGGTACATCAAACGGACTGGGTGCAGGCAAAGGAAAGCCTTGTGACTTTTCCAAGTATGAAGTGCTGCCTACGTCTAGCATTTTCGAGCTACGCCGACTCAGCAAGTAGCTCTTAAAAGTAATACTACAGGAAACCCAAGCTCTCAGGCTTTTTTGCTCCTTAAAATTGCTCTAACTACTTCAAAGCACAATCCATTAAACAGCCCTCTGGCATTCACCTGCAAATTCAAAGGACAGTTCTTGTGCTACCTAGCATTATTTGAAATGGTAAATAATAGCATAATAGGACCATACTATTAGTCTAAAAGAAACAAAACGCTACATAATCAATCATATACTATGCAAAATTTATTTAATATCAAATGAGTAATTTTTTACCTTGGTAATTTTTTATACAGGAATCGCTTCAGGTCCTGAAAGAGAATATAAAATTATCTTATAATAATGTGCCTTGTACCGTTTCTCTAGATACTAAGCTATCCACATTTCCGGTACTTTAAGTCATCATTCATAATCCTTCTTGCTTGTGGGTTTTTTTTTTTCTTTCTGATTTTGACACTAGTTCTATGACTTGGAACAAGTTATCTAACCTTTTTCTCTAAGCCCCAGTTTCATTATTTGTTGAGGAGGGGTAATAATCATGAACCTATGTTGTAAGGCTGTTAAAATTTATTGAGAAGATACATGTAAACTTATAAGCATATCTAGAAAAATACACATATAGTAAATACACATTAGCTGTTAAATTAGATCATACTTTTCATACAATTTTACATCCTGTTGCTATTGTCATGTTCACTTGGAAATATATTATGAACATCTTTCCATGTCCACAGATAAACTTTCTAACATCGCTTTAACAATCCTGGGTAAATTAAGCTGGTAAGAACAGATACTACACTTGATCTTAGCCAAAAGGTCAAGAAGCAGTAACAATCCTGAGTAAATTAACTTCTCTGGAACTCAGTTCCTTTTCATGAGTAAATATAAATAACAACATGTGTCAAGTGTTAAGCATGAAACATAACCAGGAGTAAAGAAATAAAAGATGGGGTGCCTGAGTGACTCAGTCGGTTGAGTGTCCGACTTCCGCTCAGGTCATGATCTCACGGTTCACAGTTCAAGCCCCGGGTCGGGCTCTGTGCTGACAGCTCAGAGCCTGGAGCCTGCTTGAAATTCTGTGTCTCCCTCTCTCTCTGTCCCTCCCCCGCTCATGCTCTATCTCTCAAAAATAAAATAAACATTTAAAAAAAATAAAAAGAAATAAAAGACTGTTTTATTTCCTCTCATTATACCCTCTCACCTGGGGAATTTCACTGACAATCCAGGTATCAGTTATGAGGTCCTCATAAGTAAATCAGGTACCTGTTGTTTTGAAACTCTAATCCCTACTATTCTCTAAACCTGAATGTTCATTTCATGTTATCACCACCATCTTACCTCTGCTCTTATCTTAAACACACACACTAAAACTCCACTCAATGTTTCATGTCAAATCCAGATTTCCTCAATCTCATTTCCACTAACGGCACTACCAAACCCATTATTCAGGTTGAAACACAGAATAATATTTAACCTTAACCTCACCTTTGTCACTTCTAAGTGATTTGTGAAATCAAATGTTTTTAAAATGATCTCGGAGCGCCTGGGTGGCTCAGTTGGTTAAGCGTCTGACTCTTGCTTTCGGCTCAGGTCACAATCTTATGGTTCGTGGATTCAAGTCCCACTTCAGGCTCTGTGCTGACAGCGAGGAGCCTGCTTGGGATTCTCTCTCTCCCCTTCTCTCTGCCCCTCCCCTGCTCACTCTCTGTCTCTCAAATAAATAATAAACTTAAAAAAAAAATTTTTTTTTTAATGATCTCTTCCTCTCCTTTTCAACTGACATTACACTCTAGGTTTATTTTATTATTTATGACTTGCCTCCCAACTGGTATGCTGGTCTCCCATTTCTATCCCACACAGTTCTACACAATGCCAATAACCATATTATTCTCCTCTACTTGGGTTAGAGGTGCTTCCCAGATGATTCCCTGTGCAGCCAAGGTTGAGAACCAACGTCTGAATGGCTCTCCACTGTTTAACAAATTCTGTACAAATTCCTTTAACATTTGAGCCTCTCTACAATACAGTCCACACCTAATTTTACAGTCCTGCTTCCTACCACTCCCTTGTACATATCCTCAGTCCCAAAGTGGACTACTCACAGCTCCTCCACAAACATCTTTCTCTTTCCTATCTCTGAAACTTTGCTTACACTATTCACTCTAATGGTATTCTCTATCAATCTTACTGAAAAAACAAAACAAAACAAAACAAAAAACCCTGCTTCTCATCATTTAGAGCTAATCTCTACCAAATACTTCAAATAAGCTTTCCTGATAAACACAAACGAGATGTAATCCCACTCTCCTTTGAAGTTTCACATTAACAATGTATATACATTTATGATCACTTGCCTACTCTACTTTTTTAATTTTAAAAACCCTTAAGGAATTATACCTTAGTCATCTTTATTTCACCCACAGCCTTTTTCACAACAACCTTTGCAAGGCAACACTCAACAGATATACAGTGATTTGAGTATGCCTGAAGAATAAGGTCTCAAAAACACAATGGGAGACACCCAAAAATGGAGTGATAAAGGCATACAAAGTTCCTAAATACTGAAACACATAATCTTGCAACCTAAAAAGAAAAACCACATTCATAATAATGTTGAATGATCATTCAGTGTTATGTTTAAGAGCATAAACTCTGGAGTCAGACGGCCTGGGTTGGTATCTTGGCCCTACAACTTACCAGCTGTGTAACCTGGGGCAAGTTACTTTATCTTTCTATGTCTCAGCATCCTAATCTAGAACCCAAGGACAATAGTGCCTACTGCACAAAAGTTGTTGCAAGAATTAAATGAGTATATTATATTCAATGTTTAGAAGAATGTCCAGCATGTATGTAAGTAAAATAACAGGATGTAAATTACAGACATAAACATTAGTAGTATTAGTTCCCTGTTGTTTCTAATAACTAGTACAATTAAGTTTCCTAAACTTAGAACTTGGGTTCTATTGCTGTGCCAAAGGGGTATCAGAAATCATCTCAAATTGCTCCAATGAATCTAGAAACATCATGACCACTTACTGGGGGGCGGGGGAGGGGGCGGAGATTCAAGGCAGCAAAACATCATTTACAAATTCAAATGGTATTCAGAGCCTCTCAGGCCCGCAGGCCTGGGGAGTGGGAAGAATACAATTTCCTAAACTTCAGACACCTTAGTGTCTTCGACCCCCATGTGGACAGAAACTCAGGACACCCGCCCCCCCGCAAATCTATTTATAGTAGTTACTCGTTCCAGAGTCTACAGAAAATACTTGGGCGGGGTGGGCTGTAAAAGGAAACATTTCTACTTGGGAAGCTTTACCTCTCCCCACCCAGTAGGCCTCCACCAAACTCCCCACCCTCCCCTTCCTCTTGTGTGGGAACTCACATCCGCCATGATGAACCCCTTTCTCCCGCAGGATCAATCTCCACTCCTGGAAGAGAAACTCCTGGTGATTCTCCCCTCAAGACTGCTTCCCACCTCCGACCTGATAAGCGGAGTCAGCTCCCATCAAAGCCAGGCAAGAACCCCCGGCTCCAGGACCCGCACCAGGCAAGCTGAGCTAAGTCGGGAGTTCCCAAATACCCAGGCGGCAGCCGGGATGCCCTACCTCTCAGCCCACTCCACCCTCTACCCGCCAAGATCTAGGCCCAAAGGAAAGAGGGAGAGGGGTCCTCTCCTTCCCTGGCGTCACACCGCCCGCGCCAGCTGCGGGCCCTGGCTGAATAACGAGCAGAGCGGCTCGAGTTACCTGGTTTGCTGGGTTGCCGTGTTCTCTCAGCTGCAAATTCAGGGACAGCTTCAAAAACAGTCTCCTCCAAAAGCCGTCGTCACATGATTTGTGACCTCTGCCGTGCTCCAGGAAGCACTTCCTACGCCTCCGAGGCCCGATGACACTAGATTTCCGGGTAAGCGCAGTGGCTCCGGAGCGCGCCTGGGGCTTTTGCGTCCGACCCACTCGGCCCCTCCCCGCGCCTCCCCGCCCCGCCCTGCGGGCTGCTCCCTGCGCCTGCGCAGAGCTGGGGGCGTCGGGACCCAAAGTGGTGGAAAAAGCGTCGGTACTAGACCTTTCGGCACTAAAAGCCCCCCAGAAAAATGCGTGCAAGGGGACATTGTTGTGTGGAGAGGGTGCGTAAGTTTCGTTAGTTGTTCCAGGTCTGTTACCTTAAAAACCTTTTCTTGTAGGTGAAAAAATTTGAAGGGGGTGGTGTTTGCACACTGAACAGCAGGCCCGATGACTGTGATTAGAAGTCCCAGGTTAATAGGTTTCTGACCCCAGTGCCCTAATCTGCCTTGGCTTTTCCTGGGTGCCACCCACGTGCTCTTACAAAAGGTCTTGTCTAGATTGAATACAGGAGCTGTGGGCTTTCTGGAGTCCATCAGCAATGCAGACATTGGACAGCCTTCTGCGCCTTTTAAGGATGCCCGTATTATTTTGTTTCGTGTCTTGCTTGTTTGCACATTTAACAAAAACCTACGGTGGGTGGTAAGAAAATGAAGACTGTCAGAACTGGTGGACAACTCATCTTCAACTCCAGTCCCTAAAAGTGGAGTGCAAAAGGAATTAACTCTAGCCCAAGACGTGGTGAAGAGTCGGATGCTTATTTCCTAGTTATTCTTGAGGACGAAATGGCAGACTGCAGAGTTCCCAGATGTTACGGATGACCTCTCCTCATCATTACAGGTGAACTTGACAGTTCCACAGCAACTCACATGGTTGAAGATCACTTCCTTTTTCTTATTTAAACCCTTGGATCTCTTAGCTTCTGGGATTCTGCATCACTTATTTTAGATCCTCACCCACTCTAGTTTCCTCTCTAGATGATGACATGTAAAGCTTGTCTTTGTTTTTTTTCTTTCCAGGTTCCCGAGAATGTGAGTCCTAAGTCTGCACCTTTCGTCAAGAGTTCTAGGTTCAGATTTTCACCTGCTTGTGGGTTGTTGGATATTTCTACATGCATGTCTTATTGTCAGTTCTGACTCAGAAGCTCCAAAAACTTCTCCAATAAACCTTTTTTTCCTAACGTGTGTGTATTGTTTCCATTTTGTTCCTTATGTCAGCTTGTCTTTCCCAATAGTGATTTTTGCATCTACATTTTTTCCAGTTCTTCATTCAAACCCTTACTTTCTTTAGCAAGACTATATTAATAACCACCTAATAATAGCCAGATAAACCTTCCCAAAACAATGTATATTACTGCTGCTCAAAAAACCTGTATTGATGTACCACTGCAGACAATGATAAAGTTGACAGTCTTTAATCTGACACAAACATACTCTCTTTTACTTCTGAATGCATTCTAATGTGAGTCCTATACTCCAGCAAAATTATTACCCCGTCCTTCCATCACTGGTTATTATTTCTCCACACTGGTTTTGAGGGTCCTTTAATCTCAAATGCTTGTTTCTCTTGTAGGGGAGGAAAAACTTACCTTCTACCTCTTAGGTGCTATGGCTGGGTGCAAAACTGATTAACAGATGAAAAACATAACACATTTAATTAATAGCTTTATGTTTATATGGGAGTATTCAAAAGGAAATGAAGATCCAAAGAAGCCATTAGGCCCAAATTTTATATACCTTTTTATATAAAGAGCAATAAATTGTAGGGATGTGACCAAAAAAGGGGGGCTTGGGTAAGGGATGGTAAATTGTGGGACAGTGACTACAATGTATATGAGTGAAACTAATGGAAGATAAGGATTATTTTAGTAGACTTGTTTGTACAGGTCCATTTTGGCATCAGTCTCACCTCTGGTGATAAGAATGTTCTCTTCCTGGTAGAAGAAGGTCCCCTTTCTCACAGGAAATTTTATGACCTGCTTTTTGGTAAAAAGGGAGAAGTCAAAGAACCCCTGGTGCATCTGTTTTCTTAGGGATTTCAGCTCAAAATAATCAATATACCCAAAGTATATTTTGGGGTGAAATGTTCTGAACCCCTTCACTTTCTACTTTAGCTATTTAAATATTGTTTTCCGATAATATCTTCTCACAGATCACATTCTCTTGAATGCTATTATATGTTACCAAGAATAATTGATATTTGTGAATAATTATGTGTCATAGTTTTGGTTTGTTTCCCCAATTGAGACTATAATGTTTAAAAAGCTGGGTCATTAGTTTCTAACGATGCCTAAATGTCTTGCACTCTGTAGGCACTCATTCAGTATTTGTTGAATAACAGTGATTGAAAGAAACTATTGGAGTGCCTGGGTGGCTCAATCAGTTAAGCATCTGACTTTCGATTTCGGCTCAGGTCTTTATCTCATGTTTCCTGAGATCCAGCCCTGTGTCGGACTCTGCACTGACAGCATGGTGCCCATTTAGGATTCTCTCTTACCCTCTCTCCACCCCACCTGCTCACACACGTGCTTTCTCTCTTTCTCAAAATAAATTAAACTTTTTTAAAAAAAAGTATTAATCCTGATCCTGACTAAAACTTACCCACTCCTGACCCTCACCATTTGCCCCGAAGTTTATTTTTTTATGTTTATTTTTGAGAGAGAGTGCAAGCAGAGGAGGGGCAGAAAGAAAGGGAGACAGAATCTGAAGCAGGCTCCAGGCTCTGAGCTGTCAGCACAGAGCCTGACGCAGGGCTCGAACCCACGAATCTCAAGATCCTGACCTCAGTGGAAATCAAAGAGTCTGATGCATAACCAGCTGAGCCACTCAGGTGCCCCTGCCCCCAAGTTTAGAGGCTAATAAAAATATGAACCCTCAGGGCACCTGAGTGACTCAGTCGGTTACAAGTCTGGCTCTTGATTTCAGCTAAGGTCTTGATCTGCCTTGTCAGTTCGAGCCTTGGGTCCAGCTCATGCTGACAATGCAGAGCCTGCTTGGAGTTCTTTCTCTCTCTGCCCCTCCTCCATTGACTCTGACTTCTCTCAAAATAAATAAATCAACATTAAAACAAATGAACTGTAGCAAGTTCTTTTGAATTCTGCAAGTACTACTTTTCATGTTGACATTTTCCATCCTAACGACCTCAATAAATGATAGCTGACCTGGTAAACACTGCTGTTTTTCTTTTTGGGTGACAAAAATGGAGAACACAGCTTTCTAAGCTCTCCAAATACCACCACGTCCTCAAATTGAAAGAACTAACAAGATTTCTAATTTCCAAGTGTGGTGATTTCCAAATTACGGCAGTCAAAGGGAGAGTTCCTTACATACTCAGATTGATGTGTTTGAATTTACTCACTGCTGCTGATACAGGATTAGGGGAAATATTTACTGGCCTAAAAGATTATCAGCACTATGTTCTAGATCTCCAAAGTGGGGTGTACCAGATGATCCCTGAGGTTTAGGAAGAAACTAGTAGAAACTGTATATACGAACGCCCAAAATTTTTATGTTAACCGAATTTTCTAGTACACAGCATACTGGAGAGGGTACTAGCATATATTACTAAATAGCTAAACATGCACATGTTGTTGAAGTTCTAACTTTATTGGTTGTATCAAAAGCCTTTGTTTCTGCTTATTTTTAGCTTAAGTTTCTCTTAGCTTTTGTATATGGCAGAGATATCTTGATTTTTTTTTTTTACATTTTTTGTTATTTATTTTTGAGAAAGAGAGTGCGAGCAGGGGAGGGGCAGAGAGAGAGAGGGAGACTCTCAAGCAGGTCCCGTGCTGTCAGCACAGAGCCCAATGTAGGGTTCAAACTCACAAAACTGAGATCATGACCTGAGCCTAAATCAAGAGTTAGATGCTTAACTGACTAAGCCATCCAGGCACCCCTCAATTTTTTTAATCCTTCTTTCCTATGAAAAATTACCAATCATTTTGGTTTAGGTTGGTTCCAGTATTTATGTGAAAATTCTAGTTGGCATTCAAACTCATGAGGAGAGTCTTTCCGATTCTCCAACATACAAAAATGAAAATGTTATCACTTAGATTGGCCAAGTTGGAAAATGTCTTGCTAATATTGATTCTGGCTATGGTTTGGGATTTGGCCCATTGAGAACACAATTGCAAGATCATGTGTAATAACTTTCTCTTTTCTACTACCACTCATTGTCATCACACCCTGGATTTCAGCAGTCACTTAAGTAATCACTAATTCCACTCATCTCTGGCTTGCATACAATAGGCAATCACTGAACCCCTCACTTGTCAACATCTTAAACTCTCCTACCTTCTTTCCTGCCTGCCAGAACCCCAAATTTGGATGAGTTTAACGAATTGTATTCTCCAGGCCTATGCCTAGGCTGCTGGGTTAGACTGGAGAAAATACACATGACTTAATGGACTATAAATTCTGTCACCGACCCAGCATTTGTAAAAATCCTACTTTTTCACTAGTGAGCTGACAATTCCTTCACACTGTCTTCTTCCTAAGCCTCTGTTTATTTTTCTTTTCCCCTCCCCCACTTTATACAGAGAAACTGCCTATTCATCAATCCAATGCAAGCAAGCCATGACATCTTACTACCAACACTACAAACCTACCTGCCTTTGCACCCATCCTTTGTGCATTCCTTTCTGAAAGAATGCTGGTGGTCTCTTAGTTAAAGTAATTCTTCCATCTGGCCGGTGGACTAATATCTTCTGAACGAATCGGGCACTTACTACTAACTATCCCCTTTTCTCTATCTTTACTCTTTCACTTTCTACCTGCCCCTTTACAGAAGAATGAAAAACAACAGAATAAAACAGATCTCTCATGTCATAAATAAGATCACATACAATTAATAATTGAAAACACAGAAGCCTTCTTTAGAAACCACATCCTCAGGGCACCTGGGTGGCTCAGTGGGTTAAGCATCTGACTTCGGCTCAGGTCATGATCTCACAGCTTTTGAGTTCCAGCCCTGCGCCAGGCTCTGTGCTGACAGCTCAGAGCCTGGAGCCGGCTTCAGATTCTGTGTCTCCCTCTCTGCCCCTTCCCCACTCACACTCTGTCTCTCAAAAATGAATAAATGTTAAAAAAGAAAAGAAACCACATCCTCTTCCAGCTA
Organism: Acinonyx jubatus; assembly: GCF_027475565.1. Classification (NCBI taxonomy): domain Eukaryota; kingdom Metazoa; phylum Chordata; class Mammalia; order Carnivora; family Felidae; genus Acinonyx; species Acinonyx jubatus. The sequence continues at coordinate 119,411,050 of NC_069382.1, read as the reverse complement.
ACATCCTTCTCTGCTCCCTTTCACAGCCAAATTTTTGGAAAGTTTTTAATTGCTGCCTCTATTTATCCTGAATCCAATCAAACAAATAATTCTCTTGATTCTACCTCCTGAATCTCTCTCAAAATCATTCATTTATCTGTATTCCTACTCTGGTCCAAGTCATGATTATCTCTCCTTTGCCAATCCTACATTCACTTTTGCCCTCCAGTCTTCCTGGCACAAAACTAAAATGATACTTTAAAAACTCAAATCTCATTATGTAACTCCCTCCTTAAAAATCTCAAAGGTTTTCTAATAAAGTCCAATTATCATCATAATCTATATATGATCTTATGGAACCTGGCCCCTATCCTATTTTAATTCCCTACCTTACCCTGTCTTTCCTATGCCATAATCATACAAGTTTGTTCTCATGCAAGCTTGTTTTCACGCCGGTATAAAGTTTCTATGCTTTATCAACTTAGCACACTCCACTGGAACCGTATCTCTAGCATTCACCTCACTTCGACTACTTATCTCATCTTTTGGGCTTCAGCTCAAGCTCACTTTCTCAGAGAAACTTCCCCTAATCATCCCTCCCAGAGTAGGTTACATCTTCTAGACATATGCTCTCGTTGTACCTTAGACTTTTCTTTGTACTATTCATCATAATTATAATTAGTTATTTACTTGACATTTATTTTCCTGGCTAGATATAAACTCCATAAGGATGTTTGTCTTGTTCAGTGATTAATTCCCAGCAATCAGCTCACTGCCTGGGATACAGCAGGCATTCAGACATTTGTTGAATGGTTGAACGAATGAAAGAAAGTGCATATTAAGAGTATCAAACATGAGAAAAACAAATCCTTTACAGTGAGAACAGACCTTCTTTTTATTCATATATTGAGATAAACTGCAGAGACTGAAAGACAAAAATTCATCACAAATCATTCAGCAGAACATTCATTAAAAATCAAGTGCATTTTCTTTAACAGAGTTCTCACACAGAAAATTTTATTTTATAAGTCTGATATAACAGTAAGTATTTTACAAATCAGACATTTCATTTTTAAATCTAATTGTATAATCTTGAATGCACTATAGACAAATAAAGTTAGCTCTCCTTTACCAGTATCACTTCATTTAACTTATACAAGGCTTCCATTAAAATTCCATCACACCTTGAAAACTACCTGCAGCTTTAAAAAACACATGATTTAAACTTTAAGTGGAAAAGTCTTATGTAGCTATCCAAAAAACAAAACCAAAACCAAAACAGGTAAGAAGCATTTCTTAATATAAATAAATTATAAAATACCATTTATGAGTGAGTTTCTTTCTTCTCATTGGTATGGTCAGCCAACTCAAAAAACAATTCATTTTGAAATCGATGCTTAAAATACTACAGTGTCACTCGAAAACCTCTATTATTTTAGTGGCACTCTTAAATGGCATAGTAGAATCAGATTGGAATGGCCTGACTCCTGTGCCAAAGTGAGTAAGACTTGCTCAAATTCATGCCGGGTGTCATCACTGTGCAGTCAGTAGACAGCCCGGTGACCAGTAGTCCCAATTGTTAATAAAAACTTACTAAACTAGACACTTCAAGAAACACTTCTTACCCTGACATATTTCCACTGCTAGATACAGAAACATACAGTTATATTTGAAGTATGAGCCTTATAACAGGAATCTCTGTTTAAAATTTGAAACGGATCAATAGAAAGAATTCACACCAATGAAATTCTGTGGAATGATTTTCAAAGTTAGAAATAAGAATATCCATGGCTACTGGAAGCCCTGCTCTGTGCAAACATAGTGTGGTATATATTAAACAATCACACATTTGAGGTATTAGCTGGAAAAATATATATATATATATATATATATATATACACCTATACATGGACACGTCCACAGAATATTCACAAGTCCATTGGCCCCAAAACCAGCAGATAATAAAATTAAATGAGAACGAATCACATACCAACAGGAAAAATTTACACACAGGGAACTTACAAAACACGCGGTTATATAATCCTTAATATAAGGAGTATGTTTTGAGTTAATGTTTTGAGGGAAAATGTTTCCATTTACATGAAAGTGTCTATTTAATAGTAATGGAAACCAAAAAGGAAGCCTGAATTCTAGGACTGTGTTGCCTGTCAGATTATTAAAGGGATGTGTAAGAATTCCTTGAAGATCCTCATTCTACTCACTTTTTCTTTGTACTTAAAAATTAAAATCAAAAAATGTTTTATAAGTTATTGTTATACTATTCTTTCCTTTTTCATTGGTTTATAGAGGATGTTATGGATTTTAACTAGGCAACTGTCCAACGTGGCCAACAGACATGGTTTCTCGGTGACTTAGTAAAGATTAAAATTCAGATTTATTGTTCATTTTCAGGACTTTTTCTGTTCAGACAAAAAAAAAAAAAAAAAAAGATTATGATGCCCTTTCAGTTTGCTACACTCAGTATGAAGACAGATAGTAACATGCGTAGTCCTGAACCTTCATTTGGGGAAACTAAATAAATGCACAAATTCTCCTTTTGAACTATATGGTCCTCTGCCGTAACACTTACTTAACTGGAAAGATGGCTCATTTGGTTCTCAAGTCAACATCAAAAAATGTTTCATTGTCTTAACACAAGCGGGAGATTTAATTTTTAACGAAATATGTGGGAATACGTTATTAAGAATATGTCACAGTTATTAAAAAACAGATGCATTTAAAACTATTACAACAGAGCAACAAAGAGAAATGAAGAGGGTGATCATTTCTCTTACTATACACTATTTTACATACTAGTGTAGCTGAAGATTTAACAGGAAGAAAACTTAAGCATAAAAGTGCAATTACAGTGAAGGGCTGAAACTCCACATTCCTATTCTTGTGAACACCTGAGCTGACACAAAAGCAGAGTGGCTTAATGCATTGGCATATATACGCCTTAAGGATTTATTCTACCAAATCTGTGTATATTATAAATAAAAATGCAATGATTATGAAACAAATACTTATTTAAGCATTCAAATGCAATCCGTCCCCAAAATATATTATTTTTACATACTAGATGGATTAAAACTTGAATTTTCTCATTGAGAATGACATTCTCAGATTTGATCAAAATAAATTCTGAAGCTTATAAATGACTAGCACCAGTCTATCTGGGAACTAAGGAATCAAAAAAGGAGGAGAAAAGATACTATTTACTTTCCCCCAAATCCTTACAAGGACAATGATGTTTATATGTATGTATGTAAAAAGGGATAAAAATGTAAAGCATTAATAAATATAGTTGCGGCCAAACTTCTCAAATACTAGTCAGAACAGCTAGTAAAGCAATACTCAGAGATTGAGAGCTTTGAGGCAATGATTAAAATGAATAGTACAAGTTATCAAATGAAATTGCAAAGCTCATGTAGCTAAAAATGAGATGGTAAAAGTTGAGATTTTTATCAGAAGAGTAGAAAATATGAACATCCTCTATCTCAAGATAGTTAAAATCCTCTTACTTTGTAGAATTAACCCCAAATTCTAAGACACTTGGTTGGGTCTTTACACCAAAATATAGATGACATTAAGGACTTAATCTTTCCTTGCATACTTTATACGTGGCTTAAATTATCAGGCACTCAATCAGGTATTTCACACAGTTGTCTGAAAATTTTATTTTCTCAAACACACTCCCCCAAACATTTTATGAAATGTGATGGAATGCAGCAATGCAACTGAAATATAATACTGTCCAAAAGCCACACATGACTCCATAATGTATAACTTCACTTCATTTGATAACTACATGAATCCCCTTAAAAAGCCGAGATTAAGGGAAAAAGAATCACTCAACAAGAGTTCAGTTCACATTAGCATCAATCACAATAGTGTAAATTTCCCACTAAAGCTGGAAAAATAAAAGGATGAGATTTTTTCTCTTAAATTTTTGTAAGTTTTCTGATGTACATGAACTTTCAAAGTTAATTAGAATGCTATGACCTTATTTTTTAAAAAAATCACTCTACAGGCTCAAGAACATATTTAAATTTGTATTTTCTTTTAGCACTGCTATTATTTTATTTCTTTAAATATTTCTAAAAGAAAACTGGTTTAGCTGTCCAGTTTTCCTGGAACAGTATGTTGTTTCGTTTAACCCACTAATTCATTCAGGTATTTCTACTGATTCACCTGGAAAGGGGATATCAGAGAATATTTTTTAAAAGAATGATCATTTTAGCGGTTTTATTCAACAGGTGCTATAAAATTAACTACATTCAGAAAAAAAATCTTTAAATAAAAGAACACTGCCACTCTAACTGGCATTCCCTCACATACCAAAAAAAAAATTACCAAAGATGCATTTGTGTTCCATTAACTGAGTATGAAGCAAAATCATTAAAATATTACAGCTGTTAGACTAGAAATCAAATAGGTTCATACTCAATATACAGGCACCAAAAACTTCAATTTCCAGCTTATTTTTCTAATTTATATTATGGATTGAATTACAGAGAGCTTATTCCTATTAGACTAATTGAATTACTCAATGGTGAATAGATTTTTAGCTCAGAATTTTGTGAGGATAACTTGCTATAAATCACTATTCTACCTGCTGCTATATTTCTGCTCACTGTTGCATATGGCCAAACAGATCATGCTCTGATCAAATAAGTGTGCTGTAATCTACTTATATGTTTAAGAGTTGGCAATCAGGTTAAAAGGCACGAAGCTTCATTTTAGTAGTATTTTTTTTTTTTATTACTCATTTGTAGAAGAACCCATTTACTTGAGATCCTGCTTAAATGATAACTAAGAAAAAACTAAAATTTCCATGGGGGACAAAACAGGTGGGTCTTCTTCTTCATAAATCTTAGCAGCCTTCAATGACAGATATATAAACATTTGAGGGGCTTATAATTATTGGAATTGCAAATGACATAAGTGCAATTTACTGTTGAAGACCCTTTCTGTTTAATATCTACATAGCCATTTCCTCATATTTTCTTTAAAATCTATCAGTATAGCATTTCATTTCTATGCATGGCTTAGCAATTCATAAAACTAAATAGCAAACTGATACTCTACACCAGTTCATTTATCTCAATATATATTCTGGAATATAATGGCAATATTAAAAATATCAATTCCCTCTAAGCTGATAGTGCTACAAGATTTACACAAAGTTAAACAGCTTTTGTTTTTTCTTTTCTTTTTGAAAAAGTTTCATTGCTTAAACTCCACCAACATTCGACATCTGAGAAGGAAAACGTAATTTTCTCATAGGACATTTATTCTATCAGTTTAAACTAAAGTGTCTCATGGAGCTAAATGCTGAAAGAATTTAAATAAAAATGTAGTAACCCGTATGTACACAAAATGATCATTCCAGAAATATTTACATGACAAAAGGAAACATGGAGAACTACTAAAACTGGAAACTGCCACAGGTGTGATAATCCTTTCTCACAACATTTTATTTAGGAATAATGTAAGCTTTTAAAGTGAAAATAACTGCAGAAGCATAACGAAAATGTTACTTTTAGTTTTCAGTTCCTTACTATTTAAAGGAGCCAGTAGGTCACAAACAGTCCAAGATTTCAGGGACCAACCATTCAGTTTCGTTGTTAACATCCAATCTTTTTCTTTAGCTCTCATGATGAAACTAAACTTACTTACGGAAGAAATTAAGAGTACACTAGAAGGTATAAACACAATCCCAGTTCATCCTCCTTTATAAATACTGGTCAGCCGCTCCAATTCTTTACAGTTGTCCATGCTCAAGGCATCTGCCTTCCTTCGGAGACGATCATCACGGTATACTTTTGCGGCATACTGCATATCTGTTTCTGTTAACAAACAAAAACATTTTGCTAAGTAGATACTAATTTAGGTCACCTAGTTATTTAAACCGAAATGATGGTTAATAGAAGCCCTTCAATACATTTCTATTAACTGACTTTTTTTTTTTTTTTAAGAAAGAAATCCAAGTATTCCTCCTAAAAGCCTTTGGAAGCCTAGCATGTAAAACCAACACAGAGCTGTTCTGGGAAGAAAATGAAAATAAAATCCTATCAACCATTTCCCTCACTCCTGTCTCCAGTGGTTTAAAAACTACTGCTCTAAAGCATCGTCTGAACCTTTCATCCTGAAGATATCATATGCTATTCAATCCTGCTAGTGGTTGTTTTTGCTGTGACCTCTTGTTAAGGGTTCAGATTAATTCATTATGCCAGGACTTGAGTAGAAAAAATTGAAATCTTGTCCTGAGTTCACTTGAATTAAAAAAAAAAAAAATCTTGGGGCACCTGGGTGGCTCAGTAGGTTAAGCGTCTGACTCTTGATTTTGGCTCAGGTCATGATCTCACAGTTCATGAGTTTGAGCCCCCCGTCAGGCTCTGCGCTGACAGTGCAGAGCCTGCTTGGAATTCTGTCTCCCTTTCTGTGCCCCTCCCCTGCTTGCTCTCTGTCTCTCAAAATAAATACAAATAAACTTTAAAAAAATATATAATAAAAAAATAAAAATTAAATTTAAAAAATCTTACTGAAGGAACACGTAACAGAAAATAGCTTGCTACAGAATCATAGTAGTGGTATTTAGCAAATAAGTACTAAGATGTTCTTCAGTATGTGGATAGCATTACTAAAAAGAACAAATGGGAATCTTCCGAGAGATCTTCCGGGAACTATTCCTTGCTATCTTTCCGTTACTCTCAGTCATTTCACTGTTTATTAACACTTCCAAAGGGTGGGGGCACTTAGGAAAAAAATGTAACAAGACCCAGAAAAAAGTCACTTACTTTCTGGAAAACAATGGCCAAAGTAAAAGACATCAGTCAGGACCACATTCAAGATAATACTCACAGTAAGAGTGTATTCTACTGGCAAAGATCTTCAGAACAGATCTTTATTCCGTCAATCCAGCTAGGATTTAACAACTCAGTCAAAATCGCTCCATCCCTTTTATTTACAAATGAAGCATTTGTGAAATCCTTTCCCAGATGTTTCTTCCCAGATGAGGTAGATAAAACAAAGTTCACAGGGCTAGTCAACAGCAGGGTCTAGATTCCAAGCCAAACCTCCAAACCGCTACCCTTTTATTCTTTCCATTACTTCAAATTATTGCTTGTGTTTTATAAAACACCTACTTTACCAATCTAGACATTACACAGTGTTAAAAGTGACTACAGAACAGAAAAACTCTGGTAAAAAGAAATCTATTGGCCAACAACCTTTTTGATGACATCAATTTATAAAACAAGATGAACTTATCCCAATCAACAAGTAAAACTTTCAATCAATGGATTAATTAGTGTCATACCGAGCTCCTCCCACTTCCATCTTCACTTAAATTTGTTAAATCTCATTTTGAAAATTTCAAACCCACGTTAAAGCGTACTGAAACGAACGCTCTAAAACCCTTTAGACCTTGATTGACCAATTCTTCACCTTTTGTCAAATCTGCTTCAGCTCTCTCAATAATAAAGGCTGTTACTGTTGTGGTGGTGATTATTACTTTACAAAACCTTTTGAGAATAAGGTGCAGAAGTCATGACTTTTCATTCCTAATTACTTCAGCATGTTTCTCCTAACAAGAGCATTCTCTTACATAACCACAATACAATTTTCAAATTCAGAAATTCAACAACAGTAGAATCCTCTTATCTAATGTACAGTCCATGCTCAAATTTCACCTGTCGTCCCAAGGATGTCCACTACAGCCATTTCCTCCCCTCCCCGCCCAGGAGCCAATCCAGGATCATACATTGTATTTAGTTGTCATTTCTTTTTAGTCTCTAAGTCTTTAGTCTTTTTGTCTTGTTCCACTGATACTCTTGAATGCAACCAAGTGGTTTTGTAAATAATGACTTACTAAAATCAGATTTTAGTTAAAATTTCCTTCCGATAGTAACTTTAAAAGACACACATGTTAACTGTGTACAATATAGCTGCAGACAACTTGGTAAACAGAACAGATTCAAAGTCTGTGAACATTAATACCAATCCTGCCAGATTACTAAAAGATTAAACTGAAGTATGCCAAGCAAAAACACTTGGTTCATAGTATGGATAGAATAAAAAATGATTATAAATACCATAAGTAATACTATTGAACACTTACAGACGCAAGATATTATGTTAAGTGTAACATATATGATCTGTTATGGTCCACATTTTAATGATGAGATAATTATGATTTAGAGAGGTTAAGTAACTTGGTCTGGGTCACATATTGGTGGAGCCAGGATCTTATCTTGCAAGGCAGTCTCAGAGCCTTCACTCTTACCATAACATTACACTATCTTCCACAAACATGAATATCTTTTCCTTCCTTCTTTCTATTTATTCAGCCAATTTCCCAATTATTTAAGGTAACAGAATTTAAGTATGCATAATCCCCAAATCACCCATATGTGGTTGAAGATTAGAATTCGCATTTGAAAGGTGATAGATCTAATGTGTTAGTCGTTCTTTTAACACAAAATACGCACGTCTTTCGTACATTCATTCTTATGAATTCATTAATCTTTCATCCAATTATTCATATATCCATCAAAAGTTTACGATATGCCAAGATATGCCAAGGATTGTGCAAGGCACCAGAGACCAAAAAGTGAAATAAAATGAAATAAATAATATTTGGTGTGCTCTGTCCTTAAGACCTTCTGCTAATGGAGTTTCTCAGCCTCAGTGATATCGATATTTTGGTCCAGAGAACTCTGTTGTGGGGGCTGTCCCCTGCACTGCAGGATGTTTAGCAGACCACGGCCCCCGTCTGGTCTGTTGGATGCCAGCAGCAATCTCTCCCACCCCCACCCCATAGTGACACACACAAAGTTTCCAGACATTACCAAACATATTGTGAAGCAGGGGCAAATCATTTCCAGTTGAAAACCAATAGTCTAGTATAACCTTCTCCACATTGAGACCAGACGGATTTCACAGACTCAGACTTGGAAACCAAGAAGGTTTCTAACTTCCACTTTCTCTTCTAACTGCCACTATACAGATGAGGACTCCAAAGTCAGAGACAAGAACTTTCTTGGAAGTATACAAAGGTTATGTTTTATCGACTCTTCCCTACTGGATGGGAGATGATGATAACTGCTACCATTTTTCTGGGCATTTACTCCATGTGAAACACTTTATTGTCTGATTTAATTTTTATGACAAACCCATAAAGTTGGGCATTATTGAGAAGATTACAGAGCACAGTGCCTGGACTGGCTGGTTTGAATCACAGACTACCTCTATGACCCTGGGCAAGTTACTAAATCTCTCTGTGTCTCAGCTTCGTCATATATAAAATGGGTATAATAACTTCGCAGTGGTGTTGTGGAAATTAAATAAGTTAATATATATAAAGTGCTTGGGACAGTGACTGAAACTAAGTATTATACAAATGACACTTAGTTCCTCTTCCCACTAGTCAGCATCACCCATTTCACACCTGAGGGAGGAAATTCATTGAGGTTAGAATATTTGGCCCTAATCACTCAGCGAAAAATTACAGAGCTGGGATTCAACTTTAGTTTGTTTAACCCCAAAGTCTACTTTATATGGTCTACATTATTATATGTAACAGTCAGAAAAACAATAACCGTGACAACACTAGATTCACATGCACCATCTCTGCAAATTCTTACGGTCAAGCTTTTTATGGGTGGAACTGCTTCTTAAATCAAGGAAGCTGAGGCTGGAAAAGGCTAAACAAATTGATTAAGTGTTCCCAAGGACTTCACGTACAGAATAAAACAAAATGTCAGCAAAACTCATTATACATTAAGTGTTAAATGCTTAAGCTAAGTTAATGAAGAGTTTCAAACTTCACTCTGAAACAGGATGCATATTAAAATCGATGACATAACAAATGTACCAGAATTTTTTCTTTTATAGTGATACATAAAATAATGATGCATGTTACAATTGACAACATCTTAAAGACAATGAAATTTGGAATTATTCACTTATTCAACCAAATATTTGCTGATAACAATACATACCATTTATTAAGTGCTTTCTATGTAAACTATGTGTTTATACTATTATAAGGCCACATGTACATTAAAATGTATTGTCGTATTCAAGTACTGAGCTCCAATTATGTGCCAGGCAATTCTAGAACATTTCTGGAGGAGGGAAATCTACAATAATCAATTCCAAAGACTCTGAATAAGTTTTTAAATGTTAAACATTTCATAAACTTACTTTGTTGTCTTTCTTTCCAGCAATTATTTCGAATATTAGTCACATAATCTTCTTCCACACTCTTTTCTACTTTTTGTAATAACATTCCTTTATATTCATTTTTAAAGTCCTTGTTGACATAATAAACGACACCCAAGTTTTCTGTCTGCATTTTAATAGTTTGCCCTGATCCACTGCAAAAGAAATGCTTGATCATTATTTTTTTTAATTAAAATTGTACATTCTGATCCTGCTACTACAAACCAAGTTAACAAAACAACTAAAAATAATTAAAAAGTTAACATTAGTAATCATTTGTTTACATTATTTCAAATTGCCTAAAACCACCATTCATGTAATAAAAAAGTAATCCTATTTTAATATACGTTCTTATAAGTTCTTTCAATTTTTAGTTAATTAAAATCTTATTTAGAAGAAAGGAAAAGTTATTTCTTATTTTTACACCAATCTGCTTTTAATACTGTAAAATCACTGGCAATATGATTTTATCAAGTTTCTTGTATGTTCACTGTATTACACTAAAGTTTTCTAGAATGGATGCTGCATTAAATTTCCTTTATGTCCTGATCTTATATAAAGTATATTGTGGAAAAATACCTCATATACCAAAAAAGTAATATTTGTTTTTATTTAATTAACATTTCATAGACAAAAGAGTGAAGTGGTTTACCCCTCAATGATACAAATCTATGTAACATCAATTATAATTCTACTTTTGTCTTTCAAACTATTTTTTGTCTTTGATCTCATCGTATTACCTATTACATAAATTGCTATTAAGCTCAAATACAGTACTTCTGTCTTTATCCACAATAGAACAGAAATGTAAACTAACAAGATAATACAAATTTATCACTTGAGCAACGATTTTTTTAAATTAGAAATTTTAAAATCTGGTACACTTGTAGCAATAGAAAATTACTTAAAAGCTGAAGAGAGCACAAGGCCCTTTAAAGGAAGCTAGATAAGAAACATTTTTGTGTGTGTGTAAAACTTCACTTAGCTACTTACGATCTGGGATATAAGGAATAAGGAGGATTAGAGACCATCAATTGGCTTAATAACGACACGAGGATCAATACAATAATGGGCATCAGCTGGATAAACACAGAAAAACCTCCCTATAAAAAAATCATCAAAAAACAACAAATTGTAACATAACTGTAGTTGTCAATAATCCAACAGTTGTCATATATTTTTAGAGGCAGAAAGGACATTTGACATCATCTGTCTCGGTGCTTTCAAATCTGCCTGATCATACCAGCTTCCTGGAGTGATTCTTAAAAATACCACTTTCCAGGTGGAGATATGCAGATATGTAGATCTGTAGATATCCTGATTTGGAAAACACTGATATAAACTGATCTCATGTAACAGATGAAGAAGTTCTCTCTCTTGCAAAACTATTTTTCCCTTGAATTTCAGAGTGGTACATGAAGCAGACGAGTGTCAGAGCTGGGGCCCATGCCTTTTGATTTCTAGTCCAGCGTTCTTTCTATTTACCTTTCCACTTCATGTAATTTAAGTGCTATATGCAATTGGGTATAACTGTATTAGAACAAGGAAAGTAACTTCTAACTTAAGTTTTTCAGTATTAATTCTAAATTCTTTAGGACCAACAACGAGAAGCTTTCTTCAAAGCATGCACTCTGCAGGGGTATCTTCATCAGAATCATAGAACACCAAACTCCAAGGCATCATTTTGCCCACCACCCTCTTACCTTGACTTCTACCCCTGCTCCCGCAATATCCCTGAAGGACTCTAGTCTCTATTGAATACCTCTGGTAAGGGAAAACTCATTACTTCCTTTTAAAACAACTTGCCCTATTTTCAGACAACCCTAATTGCTTTTCCTGAACTGAAATGTGCCATTTTGAAGATTTCTAATCATATCATAAACATACATCTCCTCTTTCTTCTTCTCGTTCATGTCCACTATGTCGATGCTGATGTTGATGGCTATAACCAGCTCGTCCATTTGAAAATGAATGTACACTACCTAAAAAATTAAAAGCAAGGTAAAACTAAGGAGAGAAACTGTGATCAGAAAAATGATATATTTTTTACATTTTTATTTAATTTTTAAAAGTTACTAAAATAATACATGTTTGAGTAGGGAATGCTTATTGCCCTTTCCTCCTGTGAGTAAAGGGTGGATAGAAACAGCAATGATCCTTCCCAGACTTTGCTTCCTTGGAGACGGAAGTTCTTTATGAAAACCTAAATAAGAGTCCTCCCTAATAAATTCATCCATAGAGGACTTTGTTGTGGTTGGTTGTTTTTACAAATCTTGGGTCTTACTCTCAAACTCTGCTTTCTGCATTTATCAATGAATCACAAATACCTCTAGAAATCAAGACAGTGCTAGAACTTATTAAAAACAAAAAAACCAAACAGCTGTATAATAGAATATGGTAGAGGTGAACCACAATTTATTCAAGTATTCTCCTGCTGATAGACAATCAGGTTGTTTTCAAATAAGGTGACCAATCAGAAAGAGCTACCTCTGACAAAGTAAATTATGTCATAACAAGCAAAAGAACTGTAACTCAACTATCTGAAACTTGACTATTAACCCAAAAGATTCTTGATTGTTCCTACATATTTACCATCAAAATTACTAGTCTGGATAACTTTTCTGTGAGAAGTAATTATACGTCATAATATGTCAAAATACATGTTGTATTTTCATTCATTAATTTGCATTTACACATTCTCTTTCCTTCAAGGATGCTTTACAAAATGCCCTGTCAACGACCACAATCTTTCTCAATAATATTCAGGCAGGGCCATCAGGCCAAATTATATTGCTACATTCATGAAGATTCTCCTAATTTTGAATCGAATGTTTAACTTAGTACCTTAAATAAATGATGTCAACATTACTGGAGCTATAATTTTAACTATCTTACAGGAGCTATACAGTTAGAGAACATTAATTCTCACACAACTCATAGTAAATAAAGTAGCATTCAATACAACTTATGCTGGTACTATAAAATCTATTCATTTAGTAGTACTTCTACAATATTTTACTTTGATAGCCTAATTCAACCAATTATTTCTATCTTAAAATAATTTTATTTTATTTTTTTTTAATTTTTTTTTTAATGTTTTTTATTTATTTTTGAGACAGAGACAGAGCATGAACGGGGGAGGGGCAGAGAGAGAGGGAGACACAGAATCGGAAGCAGGCTCCAGGCTCTGAGCCATCAGCCCAGAGCCTGACGCGGGGCTCGAACTCACGGACTGCGAGATCGTGACCTGAGCGGAAGTCGGACGCTTAATCGACTGAGCCACCCAGGCGCCCCTATCCTAAAATAATTTTAAAAAACCACTTACTTTATATATAACCTATGAATCAAACATTTTAATATTTCAATGAAAAGTACCTCTACATATATCCAAACTAGCAATTTATAATGCGATGAATGAAATGTCTACAAAGATCTTCAGAGAACCAATGTCAAATTGTCATCTAGGGTATATGATACCTCCTGTAATTGTAATAGCACTTAATTAAGACACTGCCACTGGATCTCCTATTTATATATCCTTTCTTCAGCTTTATATAAAATAGAGAATATCTGTACTCATTTCTTTTTTAAAAAAATTAAAACATGTTCTAGAAAAAAGTCAGACTTACATTGAAGGTAATAAATCTAACATTTTTTTCTACCTTCATGAAAAGTCATCGGAGGATCATAATACTGTAAGAAATGTAGCGGAGAAAGTAGATAAATCTCTACGTAGCCTAATTGGAGGTGAGAATCTCTAGCTTCATTAAATATAATATTTATAACTAACATTAAAATACCTGAAGGAAATCCACCACCAAAGAATATATTAAACAAGTCTTCTGGAGTTATATCAGCTTCACAACCTCTATGGAAATTAAATCTACCATTGTTCTGGTGATTACATGCTTGTTCTTCATTGCCCGTGAGGTCATATTGTTTTCGTTTTTCTGGATTGCTTAAAACAGCATAAGCATTTCCAATCTCTGAAAAGGTAATGAGTAACAGTTGGTAAGCAAAGTTTTTATACTATAAAAGACTTCCCCATATAAAAGCTACTGCCATGTTAACCGAAAAACAAACAAAAAAACCCCCACATATACAGACAAGAAACAAAAAAAACCCAACAAATCCTACTTAAGGCTAATCAAGAAATAGTAAAACAGTTAATAACTTATTTTCGTATATATTTTTTAAAAAGACATACATTGCCTGCCATTACACATATTATTACCTCCCATTCAAATTTTTATGAGATGGTAAGTCTCCTTACTATCTTGCATATAAAGGAATGTACATCCTGCTTTCTTACTACTAATGGTCCATCCCCTAATATCCTACTTCTTCCTTTTGAATACCCTAATTTAGTCATTCATTAGAGCTACTCAAACCAATAATAGTAACAGTAGTGACCAACTGCCAGGCTTTGAACACAGTATCTTATTACATTATTCATTATTATCCCTAAATTACAGATGAGCCTCCTGAGCCTCAAAAAGGTTAAGAAACTTGTTCAAGGTCAAAATGTTTGTTAGCGCAGTAAGTATACTCTATGCAACCTACACTGTTGCACATGCCAGCCCACAATGTGCTATTTTTCATTCTATTCATGAACAATTTATTCCTCTTAACACTGGAAACTCCATGAGGTTATGGACAATGTCTATGTTTTCACTGCAGTATCCCCATGGTGCACTTGTAAAATCTGAATTTGCTTCTGAATGGATCCAGATGGTCTCTAGTGTTCCTATCTCACTTCACTAAGTTTGTGGTATTTATTTATAAAGAATTCTATTTCCCTTCTCATACT
This sequence comes from Acinonyx jubatus, assembly GCF_027475565.1. Lineage (NCBI taxonomy): Eukaryota > Metazoa > Chordata > Mammalia > Carnivora > Felidae > Acinonyx > Acinonyx jubatus. The sequence goes on along the minus strand of NC_069382.1, from coordinate 119,396,031 downwards.
CCCACGTCCAGAAGAGGCAATGGTATGTTGGTTACAAAAATGTCTTTTTGAGGTAATTTACAAAAGCTGTAATGCTTTGATCCAAGCAGGAATTACCCTATTCTCATTCTGACACTTCTAATAATCATTTCATAAATACAGCTTGCTTCTTAAAGTTGATTGTAAACCTTTCGCAATATGGGGTATTTTAAAAACACTTTTTGGGTCCCATGTGGCAGCTGCCATAGGTACTGTGCAAGCAAATAGATGCTCATTAGATAGTTATTTTTGGATGATTAGATATCACACTGAAATTAATTATACACATATACTCTGGAACTTTTCTTCTTATAGAGATTCTAAAACTAAAACCTGGGATTCAGAGATAGCTTGCAGGTGGTCTGTGAATCCCAGTATATGAAAAATTAGTTTGATGGTCCATTTATCTAAGGAGATAATCCAAACCTTTCTTTAGATTCTCAAATAGATCTATGACTCAGAAATATAGCCACGATTTATAATGTTGCTCTAACGGGAAAGCATGATCAGAGATCCAAACAATGTACTTACAAACAACATCAAGGTATTAAACCATACCTAAAAGAGAAGCATATCTATCAATATCTGCCAAAGTTGTACTTCCAGTAATATCAGTTGTACTTCCAATAATATCAGTCTATATACAAATAGACTATTCCAAGTAATTTCATAATGCTGTTACTTTTTACATCATTGATATATTGGCATCTCAATCCTATTTTAAAACAGGTTTTGTTTTTTAAAAAAGCAAGCTATTTTAGAAAATCTACGTGAAATACTGTCATAACCCATAATTGTATATGTAAGACAATTTATCTATTCTAATTTTCTATTCATTTACTTTGTTCTATACCCATAATAAAAATTGTTTTTCAGTTCCTTATTACCTAAAAAATTAAGCCCAAAATTTATTTTGGTATTCAAAAGCTGTACAAAATACATTTCTACCCCAGTCTCACTTACTTCACCAAAGGTACCTTCCACCATAGTCTCTTCTCTTTAATTTAACTTTTATTCTTCTTTTTTTTTTTTTTCTTAGAGAGAGAAAGAGGGCTCAAGTGAGTGAGGGGCAGAGAGAGAGGGAGAGAGAGAAAAGAGAATCCCATGAGAGGCAGAGAGAGAGAGAGAGAGAGAGAGAGAGAGAGAGAGAGACAGTGGAGGAGGAGAGGGAGGGAGAGAGACAGAGAGAGAGAGAATATCCCATGAGGGCCAGAGAGAGAGAGAGAGAGAGAGAGAGAGAGAGAGAGAGAGAAGTGGGGCTAACCCAAAGTGGGGCTCCCACTCACCCAAAGTGGGACAAGAGCTCACCCAAAGTGGGGCTTGAACTCACGAACCGTGAGATTATGACTTGAGCGGAAGTCAGATTTTAACTGACTGAGCCACCCAGGCACCCCTTATCAAACGTTCATTCTGAGGTAACTTTAAACTTACATGAGGTTGTAAGAAATAATACAGAGAGATCCTCTGTACCTGCTACCGAATTTCTCCAAGAGCAATATCTTGTAAAATTAAAGTACTATCACAAATAGGATATTGATACTGATATAATCAGGATATCGGACATTTCCACTAGCATCCTCTCATTGCCCTTGTAAAACCACACCCATTTCCTTCCCTTCCATCCCCTCTTTAATCCCTAACGACCACTAATCTAGTCTCTAGTTCTGTATTTTTGGCATTTCAGGAATATTATATAAGAAAAATAATACAGCATATAAATGGAATGAAACCATTTGGGATTGGCTTTTCTCAATTAGCATAATTCTTTGGCGATCAATCCAGGTTGTTAGGTAAGCCAAAACCATAGTCTCTCCTTTACCTCCAATCCATGGTTTCAGTTACCCTTAATCAACCATGGTGTGGAAGCAGATGATCCTCCTTCTGACTTATCATCAGATGTCAATAGTAGCCTGATGCTGCATCACTATGCCTACCTCACTCATCTCACTTCATCTTATCATGTAGGCATTTCATCATCTCACATCATCACAACAAGGGTGAATGCAGTACAATAAGATATTTAGAGAGAGAGAGAGAGAGAGGGGGAGAGAGACACCACATTTACGTAACTTTCATTATAGTATGTTGTTAAAATTGTATTTTATTGTTATTGTTGTTAATATCTTACTGTGCCTAATTTATAAAATTACACTTTATCACAGGTATGTATGTATAGAAAAAAAAAACACAGTATATATAGGGTTCAGTACTATCTGTGGTTTCAAAAGTCCACTGGGGGTCTTGGAACATAACCCCTGCAGGTAAGAAGGGACTACTACAGTTCATTCCTTCTCATTGATGAGTAGTACTTCATGGTATGGATGTCCCACTGTTTGTTTCGTCATTCACCCACTGAATGGGTTGTTTCTAGTTTTTGGTATTATGAATAAAACTGCTATTTACATTCATGTACAGGTTTACGTGTGAACATAAACTTTCATTTCTCTAGGATAAATGTCCAGGAACGCAACTGCTGGGTTGTATGGTCGCTGAATATTTAGTTTTTTGAGAACCTGCCAAACTAACCATTTTACAGAATGACTGTGTCATGTTACATCCCATCCACCATGTATGAGTGATCCAGTTTCTCCACATCCACATCTAACACCAAAGATGTTGTCACTTTTTTTTAAATTTCTTTAACGTTTTATTTATTTTTGAGAGAGAGAGAGAGAGAGAGAGAGAGAGACAGAGCAAATGGGGGAAGCGCAGAGAGAGAGGGAGACACAGAATCTGAAGTAGCCTCCAGGCTCAGAGCTGTCATCACAGAGCCAGACGCGAGGCTTGAACTCACGAACTATGAGATCATGACCTGAGCCGAAGTTGGCGGCTTAACCAACTGAGCCGCTGAGGCGCCCCGTCACTATTTTTTATTTTAGTCATCAGTGATATCTCATTTGGTTTTACTTTACACTATCTCTAAAGGCTAATGAATGATGTTAAATATCTTTTCATTGCTTATTTTCCATTTGTATCTTTCCATTTGTCATCTTCAGTGAAATGTCTTTTACTCATTTTCTTTATTGAATTGCCTGTTTTTAAATTTTTGAGTCTGAGGAGTTCTTTATATATTTTAGATAGTAGTCTTTTCCAGATACGTGTTTGGCAAATATTTTCTCCCATCCTGGTATTTGTCTTTTCATCCTTCATAAGGTCTCTACAGAGCAAACTTTAAAAAAAAAAAAAATTATGAAATCCAAATTATCAACTTTTCCTTTTATAAGCTGTGCTTTTGGTGTTAAGTATAAGAAATTATTGTCTAGCCTAAGATCCTAAAGATTTGCTCCCATGATTTTTGCTAAGAGTTAAAAAGCGTTTTATAGTTTATGATTTATTTCAAGTTCATTCTTGTAAAAAGTATAAGATTTAGGTCAAAGTTAACTCTTTTCAACTATGAATATCTAATTGCTCCAAAACCATTTGCTGAAAAGTCTATCCTTCCTCTGTTAAATTGCTTTTGCACCTTTGTCAAAAGCCAGTTAGGTATATTTGTATGGGTCAATATCGGGGCTTCCCATGCTGTTCCACTAATCTATTTGTCTATCCCTCTGCCAATACCACACTCTTTTCACCACTGTAGCTATAAAGTTAGCCCTGAAATTAGATAAACTGATGACTCCACTCCATTCTTTTAGTAAATTGTTCTTATTTATTCAGGTTCTTTATCTTGCCATATGAGTTCTAGAGCAAACTTACTTTAATCTACAAAAAAAAAAAAAAAAAAAAAAAAAAGGCTTCCTAGGATTTTGACAGGAACTGTGTTAAATACGCATATCAATTTGATGACACCTGACATCTTTACTATGCTGTCTTCCAATCCATGAACATGATATATTGTTCCATTTATTTACATCTCCTCTGATTTCTTTCACTAGTATTAAATAGCATTCAGCATAAAAATCCTGTAAAAGGTTTGTTAAATTTACACCTAAGTATTTCTTGTGTGTATGTGTTTGATTACATTGATTCTATTTTCAGGAAGAGACCGTAGAATTAGTTTAAATTTTTCTTTAAAAGTTCTGTAGGATTCTCCAGGAAAGGCATCTGATTTCTTTTTGGGAGTTTCTGATTACTAATTTAATGAATTTTTAATTTGTATCTATATATTCACTGCTAGTATACTGAAATGTACCAAATATTTCTAAAGAGAAAAACTGCTTTTTGTATCCTAAAATCTTGCAGAATATATATATCGATTCTGAAAATTTGGGGATGAGGTACATTCTTGAGATTTTTTATAATTAGATCATTTGTAAACAGGGACAGTTTTATCTCTTTCCTATAATACTTATCTCTTTTATTTTCTCACCTTAATGTACTGACTAGAATTTCCAACACTATACTGAATAAGTGTGGTGAAAGGAAACATTGAGCTTTGTTCTCAATCTTGGGGGAAGCATTCAGTCTTTTACCATTAAGTATAGTGTTTTCTGTAGTTGCTCTTTTATCTATTTGACGCAAGGCCTTTCTATTCCTATTTATTCTGTCAGGGCTTTTTTTCTGTTAATTTTTATCACAAATGAGTGGTGAAATTTTTCAAATGCTTTTCCCACACTGATTGATACAATCATGAGATTTTTCTTCTTTAGCCTGTTAATATAGTGGGTCACACTGACTGATTTTTCAAACATCAGCCTTGCATTCTTGGAATAAACTCTACTTGGTCAGGGTGTATAACTATATATACAGTATAGGTATTGTTCAAACGGTCTCTGAAATACTTGGGAGTCTTTGAAGATAAAGTAGACGGGGTATATTTTGAAGACATCCACATCAGACAGAAGGAAAGGGATCCATTTCATTCAAATATTTTTTTAAAGTATGTTCATATATACTGTGCAATTTACTCTCTAGATGTAAACAAAATATTCCCTGCTTTGAGAAACTTCAGTTACAATCCTAACTGTAAAGAACTTAAGAGTTCGTTTAGTCTATCCTCCTTGATAGCAACCTATCTTTTATTTTTAAAGCTTTACAAAACACACAAATGAAGGGGTACCTGGCTGGCTCACCCAGTAAAGTGTGTGACTCTTGATCGTGAGTTCAAGCCCCACATTGGGCATTAAGCTTATTTAAAAAACAAAACAAAACAAAAGACCCACACAAATGAAAATATCTCTTCTCTCTAATTTAATTCCCGAAACTGATTACCTCCTCTTTTTTATTCTTGAAGGAAATAAAAAGCAAATGGTGTCCATCTTCTGTAAAATGTCTTTTGGCAGTTACAGAGCAATCAATCTATACTTACCTTTCATACAAAAGAAAAAACTATAATATTTGCTTAAAACAAACAGCTTAGTATCCCAAAAACAGAAGTTAGGATCAATTGGTTAAAAATAAAATAAAATGAGGGGCGCCTGTGTGGCTCAGTCTGTTAAGTGACCGACTCTTGGTTTTGGCTCAGGCCATGAGATCGAGCCTTTCGTTGGGCTCCGTGCTGACAGTGCAGAAACTGCTTGAGATTCTCTCTCTCCCTCTCTCTCCCTGCCCCTCCCCTGCTCTCTCTCTCAAAATAAATAAATAAACTTAAGAGGATTCACAAGATAATGAAAAGATCCTGGGTGCTGAATAAATGATTTCTGTATGATGACACTAGCCGTAATGTCTTCTAATTAACTACCTCTGCACACCAAGCATCTGTGAATTACAACCTAGTTTTCCACCCACTCAATGAAAAACGCGCTCATCAACCAATTCCCTATTCTGATCCTCTTTGGGATTAATAAATTGGCATTCTGATTTACAGATAACCTCCTGTGTACTGAATAATGTGAGCCTCTCCTCTAGAGAGGAACCACCTCCCAGCATGTTGATAAATATTAAGTTTCTAGTTTGCAAAGCGGAGCATTAGACTCTGAAATGTACCATATCAAAGTATAATCACCTTTGTCAAGTTCCTTCCGAATGTCTAGCTGGAGTGACGTTTATGCTGCTCACCTCTTCGAAATGTAACATAACATGTAAAAATATTGGTAGATCCACTCACTGTTATTTCAAGACTAATAATGCTAACACGACTTCAATATGAAGTGAGAGGAACGAGCAGTTTAACATTTTTAATATTAATGAAGAATTAAAACTGGAATCACTTAGCAGATCACAAACACGCAAATAACTCACTGCCAAGATATTTTTCACTATTTAAAAGCACCAACAATTTGGGGTGCTTGGCTGGCTCAGTTGGAAGACCGTGCGACTCTTGATCTCTGAGTCATGAGTTTGAGCCCCATGTTGGGTGTAGAGATTACTTAAATAAAACTGAAAACAACAACAACAATTTTAAATTAAATGACTTTAATTCATAATGTGGAAAAAAATTATTTTTTTTCCACATTATGTGCTAAAGTTAGTGCTTTGGAGTAAAGAAACATTTTCTCTATTTTCAAGATGCCACTTTTAACTGAAGAAAACAGAGAAGGTGCTCAGTGTCACAGGGATATTTTACTTCTACTGGCACCACTTTGGCAGCTGCTTTTATTGGAATATATTAATTGCCAAAATACATTGGACTTGGCAGCTTCCTTCAAGAAATAAAATTGTTTTGTAAATAATATCAACAGTATTTTGTGAAAGACCAATGGAATCATCTATGTTTTAGGAGCATTTTAAAAATTAGTGTCTCCATCCTGTTATTCCAAGACCCCAGCGTTTCACTGCAAACATGATATGCTGACTGTAAAAATGCCTAATTCTCAAGAAGAACAATCACAAATTTTTAAAAAATTTTTTTTATGTTTGTTTATTTTTGAGAGAGAGAGAGAGGCAGAGCACAAGCAAGGGAAGGGCAGAGAGAGAGACACAGAATCCAAAGCAGGCTCCAGGCTCTGAGCTGTCATCACAGAGCCCGACGTGGGGCTCAAACCCACAAACCGCAAAATCATGACCTGAGCTGAAGTCAGACACTTAACCGACCAAGCCACCAGGCTCCTGGGGGCAATGACAAATTTAAGCATTTTCCTATGAATTAGAAGTTAACTACTATGAACAAATTGCATGTAACAAAATACGAAATTATAAAATGAGGTGACATTCATTCATGAAACCGGCAACAACAACCACAAAAAACCTTGAAATAATATTAAGAAAATGAGGAAGAATGAGTAGGCAAAAGGAAAAAGACTTTTTTAAGTAAGCTCTATGCCCAAGGTGGGACTCAGATTCATGACCCCAAGATCAAGAGTTGCATACTCCACCAAGTGAGCCAGCCAGGTGCCCCAAGATACTAATTCTTAAAAAGAAAAAAAAAATCACCATAGTTAGAACCACATACAAAAAAATGCAAAAATTGGCCAGTTAACAGAAATATAACAACACTGGGCAAACAGAAATTCCCAAGCAATTTCCCAATTTTAGACAGTCTCTATTATCCTAAAAACTCGCAAAAGCTATGTTTTGTTTCAGTGCCCTTGGAAACAGATGGTAATGCACTAGAAGCTTACGTATACCACACACTAGTGTAGTGAACTAGAAAGCATGCATGATTATCTAGAAAAGTTACTTACGACTTCGCCCAAACTGGCATTTTGCTCTTGTGAAGCCACAGTGTATTTGTTTGGCTCTTGGTATAACAAATTAATAATAAAGTTTTAAAGGATTTTGAGTACACTTGCTTAAGCTGGCTTCTAAATGAACCAGTCTAAAGGCAGAATTTAATATTCTAAAACACTGTAAAGTGGATTCTATAAAGAGCTTAGTAAAACTGCTTTAAAAGGTTTACTTTACTTTTAAAAGCATCTGTTGCTCCAGGTGCATGGTTTTTGTCTGGATGAAACTTCAAAGCAAGCTTTCTATAAGCTTTTTTCAAATCTTCATCACCAGCATCTTTGGTAACTCCAAGTACTTCATAGTAATTTTTACATTTGTTTATGCTGTGAACAAGAGAGTGTGTTATAATGTAAATTTCAAGGAAGAACTTCAGGAAATATCTCTAATTTTTACTTATTAGAATACTAAGAAGAACTGTCTGTGGACTATTTCCTCAGTATCAAATGATAGCTTATCCCATTAAAGGTTATTGCTTCATTCTCTTTTTTGACCACAGACCATTCCCTTAACCTCTTTCCAGCCTATGGAGAGTTGGCCATGAGAATGTCCTTGGTGCATTTTATCCCAACTACAGAGAAGTAGCAAAGCCCGTAACAATCATGGATGAAGGACAGAGCACACACTGAAGCTAGAATGAGAGAGTGAAAATAATTTTATAGTACTCTTAAGTGCACCAAGAAATTCCAAAACTTTTCCCAAGTATGTCGTAGCTAAGGTTAATTTAATACACACTGCATTCCAAGAGTTCTATTGTCACACAATGCAGACCTCACCAAATATCACAGCAATATTCAGTGCATGTAAAACAATTACAAGTACTCTATGGTTTCAACGTCAATGCAAATTAACTCAGTTTGGCTATTCTAAAGAGAACTCATCTGTGTCACTCTAAGAAAGATAAAACCTCATAATAATGTACATCACAGGACTCAAAAATGTTTGTTACACCCAATTTTCATTCTGATGAGCATACTTTTAAAGATTACTGACATAGCTAACTAAAGGTGTTAACAGATTTAAGCCCGCAGTCTTTAAAGAATATGAAGAAATAAAATACTCTGACTGGAGCAGAGAACACTAATACTTTTAAATGTTAATATTCTCCCCCAAACTTACTAATTTTCCTTCACTAGAATACAGTAACATTTTAAACATCTTCTGTGGAGTACTGTATGACTTTAGATGTGTTCCATGTGTGAGTCGCCTGAAGTAGCAACAGGATAAAGAGCTAAGAAATAATTGTTCACTGGCAGCTAAAGAACTGCAGAGTGACTTAAAGTTCTGAGACATGATTGATCTTATTTTACTACTGAACCTATAAGCCATCACAGTGCTTGATACAAGATAGGTTCTCAGTAAATATTTCTGGAATAAATGAGCCTTAGCCCTCCTTTTATAATGATCGCATTCAGGGGCACCCAGGTGGCTCAGTTGATTAAGCACCTGACTCTTGATTTCAACTCAGGTCATGATCTCATGGCTCATGAGATCGAGCCCCACTTTGGGCTCTGTGCTGACAGCACGGATCCTGCTTGGGATTCTCTCTCTCTCCCTCTCTCGCTGCCCCTCCCTCACACATGCTCCTCTCTCTCTCTCTCTCTCTCTCTCTCTCTCTCTCTCTCTCAAAATAAATAAACTTAAAAAAAATAATAATGACAGTATTCAACATTTGTTAAATGAACAAAGTAAAAAAAAAAGAGAGAAGACACTGTATAAGATTATAGAAATCTATTTATAATCACACATCAACAAAAATCTGTTTTGCGGTCTTCTTTATGATAAAAATAATTAAAATTGGATGTTTCTACTTTGATAATAATTATTAACATTTTATTCCATAAACATGATATTTCCTTTGTTTAACCAGCAATATTTATTGAGCACCAATTATGTCACAGACAGTGTTCTGGGCACTTGAGATATATTTGTGAATAAAACAGAGAATGCTTCCTGCCTTTGTAGAACCCATTCTCCCAGATATGTTTAGAAACTATGTGACAGAAAAAAAATGAAAGGGGACATTTATAGAACACCTACTGTGTGTCAGGCACAGGTCCACAATCACATATCCATGTTCCAAAATCCATAAAGCTCTGAAAAACGAAAGTTATTCTATAACCAATTTGATGCAGAAACCTGACTGTACTCTTTCAGAGGCAAAATTTGACCTGATTGGATGTGAAGCTGCTATAGGGTTTTCATTTATCCCATTTAGGTGTGAATATGTTGCTGCAGAAATGTTACTATTAGGTTCTGGGCTGCTCACTAGAGGTTAAGTGTTGCTATGTAATGTATAACATATGCTCCTTACTATCTTCCTAAAATATGAACAATTCTGAATTCCAACCTACATTTGGTCCACAAAGATTTCACACAGAGAATTGCAGAATCATATTATACTGGCTATTTTACATAAATTGTTTCATTTCCTCCTCATTAGATGTTATTCCTATTTAACCAATGAGAAAATCAAGGCTTTGAATGGTTAAGTTGCCAAAAGTCATATAACAAAGTAATAGAGGGGAACTGAGTTTATTTTTTCAACAAAAATTTACTGATCAATTACTTTCTGCGGACACTATTTCAGATGCTATAGTGGTGAATAAAATACTGAAAAGAATCACGATTCACATTAAATTTACAATTGGGAGAGGGATGAACAATGAACAAATAAACAAGTAAAATATAAAGTACATTGTATGGTGATAAGTAGAGAAAAATAAAGTGACAAAGGGGACTAGAGAATGGACAAGAAGGCAGCTATTTTAAATAGGATGATGAGGAAAGGCCTCACAAGTAAGGACTCAAACCTTAGTCTGTCTGACTTGAAAATTCTGCCCTCAGAACCAAGGTAAGGAAAAGGAACCCTTCAGACACCTGAGTAACCCACCTCTTCCTTTCTATCCACTTTTCCTATCAGTGTTTAAACAGACTTTTCTCTCCCAGGTATTTTCAAATGTTGGTTTTGGTGCCCAGAACGTGCCTTCTCTGCTTCTTGCTTAGTTAGTTTCCACAACTGCTTCAGACCTCAGCTTGGCTTTTCATTTTCTCAAGAACTCCAATTCCTCAAGACTCAGTTTGGTGCTCCTGCTGTATCTTCCCCAAAACCCTCTGGACTTGAGCCCTACCCCGGCAATTACCACAGTGTACTGCACCTACCTGGTCCGAGCCCTCTTCTAGACTATAGACCTCCTGAAGGCAAAGATTATGTCTTGTTCACTATATGTGGTGAATGGATGTATAATAGATGGACGGATGGATGAATGGCCCAATTTGAAGGCAGAAACGGTTAGGATCTAACGGTCAAAGGTGGTAAGTGCTATAATGTAGTTGGCGTCAAAAGTTAACTTGGGGGTGCCTGGATGGCTCAGTCGGTTAAGCGTCCGACTTCAGCTCAGGTCACGATCTCGTGGTTCACGAGTTTGAGCCCCGCGTTGGGCTCTGGGCTGACGGCTCAGAGCCTGGAGCCTGCTTCCGATTCTGTGTCTCCCTCTCTCTCTGCCCCTCCCCCGCTCATGCTCTGTCTCTCTCTGTCAATAATAAATAAAACATTAAAAAAAAAAGTTAATTTGGAATAGAGGAGAACAGACTGTGGGACAAGGAATAGAGCCAAGAATATGATAGACACTATGTGAATGCAGAAAACAAAAGGCAGCGATAAAACACTAAACAATCCTAAAGTCATTATTACTTGGTTTGCATGCACAAGATGATAAATTATATGCCAGACTAACCCTCCAAAATTGTTTTGTTGAGATTTCCTGAGCATAAAAGGCTAGGCAATAGGAAAAGGCAGCCCAAGAGAGGACTGCTGGATAGGGTAGGAAAATTAGGATGGAATTCGCAATCTTCTGCAGATGTGTCTAAAGCTAAGAATTGTCACAAAAAGAGGTAGAAAAACAATCATTTCACTAATTCTTTTTTTTTAATGTTTATTTATTTTTGAGAGAGAGAGAGACACAGAGCACAAGCGGGGGAGGAGCAGAGACAGAGGGAGACACAGAATCCAAAGCAGGGTTCCAGGCTATGAGCTGTCAGCACAGAACCTGACGTGGGATTTGAACTCACAAACCGTGAGAGCATGACCTGAGCCGAAGTCAGACGCTTAACTGACTGAACCACCCAGGTACCCCTTATTTCACTAATTCTTAAGTGTAGCTAGTTCTACTATATCCTCCTTGCACTGAGTTTTTCATCACATGTTAACAAGAGAAATTTTCTGAGAAGCCAGCAGAGAGGTATAAAGTTGACATCACCAGTGGACAGGCTGCAGACTACTCCATTATTTCAAGTAAGGCTCCAAATACACTCATTTACTTAATATTTCACACATGAATGAATTACCATTCATATATTTATTTCAATTTATATTTTTGATCATTGTGCCTTCACCAACTCAATGCATTTGTCATTCTTTTTATATATATATATATATATATATATATATATATATATATATATATATACACAGTTCACTCCTTGCTTAAAGTTTCAAGCGTTCTTCTCTATCTTCACCAAAGAAATTTTTTTAAAAGGAAAGAAATAAACAAGAAAATAAATTAAGAAGAGGTGATCTATTACCTCTTATGGAAGGAGATATGAACAACCAGTCCAGAAAGATCTGACTGCAAGCTCAACAACTGAGAAGTCAGTCTGGTGCAGCCTTTACATCTTCCTTTACGTGCATGAAAGCGTAGTGCGTAGGGCAGGACAGTCCTCTCTCAATTATTTTTTTCACATTATAGCTGATCATTTGAATAGACTCCAAATTTAACTGGTGTTTAGGGAAATAGCTGTTCGTCCCTGAGACAAAGGACTATTTATTTTATAAGTTTAGCAAAATGATTTCTTTTCATCTACAGAGCTAGAGCTTAAATCAAATCCTAATCAAATCCCCATAATTCAAATGACTTAGTAATTGTAACACAAGCGTTCCTAATTGATAAATAGAAAGATGACCCAGTTGGTTAATGCTTTCACACTGATCTGGTAAATTTTTAAAATAAAAGATGGGCTTTTCTTCAGTGAGAAATTCAAAACCTCTTCGCATTAGATCCATGACACTTCTTCTCAATAATTTTTCAATAGATTTCAACTCAAAGACAACAAACAGGGTTTAGCCACACAGAATATTAGCTTTACAAAGTGATATACTTTTTCTTCAGTCTTACTGTAAGCTAGCTCGTACTTATGCAATGGCTGCAGTATTATTGCATGGCTTCTCCCATTGAGCCAAACTGTCACTGAGCAACTTGTTTGCATAATCGTGCTACCACAAGATAACATGGCTTTCTTCAGAAAAAAATCCCCTGTGTATAGGTAAAACAAAAAACAAAAACATACAGCATGTAAGTGTTTGCTGGTGATTTGTTACCTTACTAAAGCAACACTTACAAGGGCTACTGTAATGAATAAGTGTTACATAATTCAGCTAAGCAACTCATGTAAGGTACCAACTGAAGTATTTTGAATAACTTAGGGATTCTACTAAAGAATGTTCCAATCATATTTAGTCCTCAAAGGAAAAAAAAAACTGCATTTAATAAAAAAAGGGATAATAAAATTATTGACCAGAGAAACAATCCCTAATACAGCTATACTACTAAGCTAACACTTATACCCAATAAGAATTCATGGTCTCAAACTTGGCTGGGCCTCAACGCTAACCAGCGACCCTTCTGTTCCCTTTGCCTTTCTTCTCTGTAAATTTTCCATCCTTGTACCACTCTCCTCAAGCTTTCAATCTCATCTCTTTTCTCCTAACTCCCAGAGGATAACCTCATCTCCAATTTCACAGAGAATATAGAAGCCAACAGACAGAAACTTCCTCAACATTGTGTTTGCATCTTTCCAATGCTGGCCCTATGCAATGTGTATCTGTACCCACTATCATCTTTCATTCCTCCATTCTCAAAATGTCCCCAGCCTAAATACTCAAAGAGACAGCAAAACAAAGCACTGTTCTTCCTTCCTTATTTCTACTATGACTTGAACTACTCCTCTTTTCCTTTCCAACTGAGAGCAGAGGAAATGAAGAAAAAAGATTCTTAAAGAATAGTGCTAGATTAGGGGATTCCTATGCTCCCAAACTTTCAACTCTCTTTTGGTGATATTTCAAAACATGTAAGTGGTTCTATAGCCTTTTAAAAGAAATCACAAAAATGATTCTAAATAGAAATCACATATAATACAATTAACTTCATTTAGGTCTTTCATTAAGAACATACCCTCCCAATCAAACATAAATTCTACAAGAAAATACAATTTGTTTTCAAACAGATATGGTTTCCCGGAATGCATTCCAGCACACTGTTTAAAGGTTCTTCTTGAAGAAATTCAAAAGGAAGTCTCTCAGTTATTCATCCACTTAATCTCACTTATGCAGCCACCTCTGACACAATACTAGTTATAAAAGTAGTGAGCAACATTACTTATACCCCAAAAGTGCTTCACTACCATTCATGTTCATAATGGCTTTACCATGATTAGGGAGTCTTTTTTCTTTTCTTTTTTTTTTCCCACCAAACACCAACATCTGTGGTCACACTCAGATAAAATGTTACAATCAAGCTTTAGCATCTAAATATAGAGGGGAAAAAAGAAAAATATAAATACATTGATATTTTATTTTAAAGGACTTCAATTCTAAATTACGGTAAGAAAAAAAAGAATGAACCAAAAAGCAATGGAGAAAAAAAGGTGAGAAAAACAGGAAATAAGAATAGAAGAAAAACAGAAACAGGTAAAGAGAAAGACAATCTAAGTTGTTTTACCTACTCTTCACTTAGCTAGTTCACTGTACTATAATTCACTCTCCATGTGAATTATCTGATTAATCACGATTTAGAGTCCTTCATTCTTACATTTTACTTTCCCTAGAGAGTGAGATCAGTACAATATTAATATGGCATCCCTAAGCTGTAGCAGAAAACAAAACATTATTTTCTCTAGTGTTGCACACTGAAAGGTTCATTTTATTCCCAGAAAATCTTTTCCTAATTATAAAATCAGTTAAGCCAGAGACCCAAAACCCAGTTCACAATTTTCCAACTCTGATTCTTCTCTGTAAATAGAAGAGTATCAGGAGGTAAAACTAAAAACACTGAGGCAGAATAATTAGAGTAAGAAAAATATTAAAAGAAGAGGACATGGGAATGCAAGCTGGTGCAGCCCCTCTAGAAAATAGTATGGAGGTCCCTCAAAAAACTAAAAATAGAACTACCCTGCGACCCAGCAGTTGCACTACTAGGCATTTATCCAAGGGATACAGGTGTGCTGTTTTGAAGGGGCACATGCACCCCAATGTTTACAGCAGCACTGTCGACAATAGCCAAAGTATGGAAAGAGCCCAAATGTCAATCGATGGATGAATGGATAAAGAAGATGTGGTATATATATACAATGGAGTATTACTCAGCCATCAAAAAGAATGAACTCTTGCCATTTGCAACTATCGTGGATGTAACTAGACAGTATTATACTAAGTGAAATTAGTCAGAGAAAGACAAATATTATATGACTTCGCTCATATCAGGACTTTAAGAGACAAAACAGATGAGCATAAGGGAAGGAAAACAAATACAATATAAAAACAGAGAGGGGGACAAAACATAAGAGACTCTTAAATATGGAGAACAAACAGAGGGTTACTGGAGGGGGTGCGGGAGGGGGGATGGGCCAAATGGGTAAGGGGCATTAAGGAATCTACTCCTGAAATCATTGTTGCACTATATGCTAATTTGGATGTAAATTAAAAAATTAAATTAAATTAAAAAAATTTTTTAAAAAGGAGAGGACATTATGATGTTTGCCTATGTATAAAGATGACCTTAAAGAAAGAATATAAATAGAAAAAAAAACTATTCTACATTAATATAAGTAGGAAACTGAAAATGCTGTTGCTATTGTCCTCAATTTTCCTCTCATGAAATTCCCTTTCATGCATACATAAGACAAAACAATTCTTCATCCTCTTTCAATACAGTTATCTAAATACTATGCTGTGTCAAAAAATAAAAATAATATTCCTCAAGAGAAAAATACCTGGAAGAAACTTTGTGCCTTATAGTTACTTTAAAAGATGGAACCTTCCATAGAGTCGGTACTTTACAGACTGATGTGACAAAATAACATAAAATATAAGACACCCAGAGTTCAATTCCTCCATGTTTGTTCCTCCACTGAATAATAGTTCACACACTTTTTTTAGGTGTTACAACATTTAAAAGTTACATTAGTATCAATTATAGTTGAGATATAATTCACGTTTATCCCTACCTGAGAACTCCATCTACTTGATCTTTGGTGTAGCCTTTTCCACTTTCACCACTACCAGATATGCTGTCCTTCGTGCAATTAGGCTTGTTTTGGTCACCACAACCTGATGGTTTTCGGCAGTGAGGGCTATTTCCAGCCGTGCTTCCATTTTTCATAATTATTTCCAATAGTGCTGTGGAAAGATAAAGCACACTATGCCATGTAACATCATGTACATACATATGATCTTGAGAAGAAAGTTATAAAGCTGACAAATTAAGAATCATGTACTCCGAAAGAATTTAACGTAAGGCTCTTTTTTTAATTCCTTTATGTACTTGTTTACACACCACTAATCATCACTTAGAAGCAGAATATTACTAAATTAAACCTAAAAACTCAAAATTACTATCACTTAATTCCTTATGACATACTTTCATTTGTCACATCATGGTGAAACTACAGAATACCAAAGAAAAAGAGATAGTCTTTAAAGAAGCCAATGAAATTATCTACAAAGAAACAGAAATTAGACTTCCTCTTTATTTCTCAACAACAATAATGGCCGCTGAAAGACATGGGAATAGTATCTTCAAAATGTTCCGGGTGAATAACTGTCAAACTTGAATTCTGCACTTACTTTCTAGAAAATGTGCAAGATTACAACCATTTTCAAAGAAACAAAAACTAATAAAACTTACCACTAAGATTTCACTAGAGGATACTGTAATGTATATGTTTTGGGGAGAAGGAAAATGCTTCAAGATAGGTGAAAATGTGAAAGGGAATGGCATGCAAATACTGTGGTAAATGTATGAAAAAATTCTAAACATTGAGTCCATAAAACAATAATATAGTTATGTCTAGGATTTGCTTTAAAGTACTGGAGGAACATAAGAGGGCAGAGAAAACACATCGGCCATATAAAAGATGAGAGGGCAATAGGAATCGATTATACTTTTCTCTTTCCTTTTGTGTATGCTTGAAACTTTCGATAAGTTAAAACTAAATAAACATGGGAAAAAAATAAAAGAAACAGAAATCCACCCTGATGACAAAAGATTTTAGTATATTTCTGTTTAACACAATTTAACACAATTCAATGTCAGTTATTAACTGACATAGGGTAGATGAAAAAAATCACCAAGGATACAAATGATATAAACATCTACTTTGTCAAGCTTGAGCTAGGAGACATAACATTATCTCCAACAATTGGTGAATATTCATTCTATACAGGCACACAAAGAATAAAAATTGACTACATTATATACTTAGACTATGTTACTGTCTTTGAATTTTTTTAATATGAAATTTACTGTCAAATTGGTTTTCATACAACACCCAGTGCTCATCCCAACAGGTGCCCTCCTCAATGCCCATCGCCCACTTTCCCCTCTCCCCCATCAACCCTCAGTTTATTCTCAGTTTTTAAGAGTCTCTTATGGTTTGCCTCCTTCCCTCCTTTTTTTTTCCCTTCCCCTCCCCCATGGTCTTCTGTTAAGTTTCTCAGGATCCACATAAGAGTGAAAACATACGGTCTCTGTCTTTCTCTATATGACTTCTCTTTGAATTTTTTAAGAATTAATCATATGTTCCACAATCGAATGAGCACAATGCATTTAAGTAAGAAATCAATTTAAAAATTTAAGTAGCAAAATCACAAATGGGTTAGAAAAAAAATTGAGACAACTCATGTATCAAAGAATTAATCATAATAGAAATTAAAAAATAGAATTGAACAAAAATGAACATACTACTTATCAGAACATGTGGGTTAACAAATGGAGTTGGGACAACTGAATGTCCACATGCAAAAAAATGAATTTGGATCCCTTTGTCACACCATATACAAAAATTAGCTTAAAATAGATCACATACCTAACTGTAAGGGCTAAAACTATAGAACCGTCAGAAGAAAATATAGGAGTATGTCTTTATGACCTTGATTCAGGCAAAACATTTTTAGATAAAAGTACATGTGACAAAAGGAAAACAAGAGAAAACAGACTTCATCAAAATTAAGAACTCTATGCCTTCAAATAATATTATCAATAAAGTAAAAAGATAATCCACAGAAAGGGAGAACCTATTTATGAAATCATGCAAAATCATGCGTTCTACAAAAGACGTATACCCAAGAGAAATAAAAACATACATCTACACAAAAACTGGCTCACAAATGTTCATAACAGCATTGTTCATAATAGAAAAATATTGGAAATAATCCAAATGTTCATTAATTGATGAATGGATAAATAAAATGCGATACATCAATATAATGGAATATTATTCAGCAATAAAAAGAAATGAAGTACTGATATATGCTACAACATAGATGAAAGTGAAAGAAGCCAGTCACAAATATTGTATGATTTTATTTATATGAAATGTATAGAATAGGCAAATGTATAGAGATAGAAAGTAGATTAGTCATTGCCAAGGGCTAGTGGGGAGAAAAGGGTGGAATCAGGGAGAAATGAGGACTGACTGGGGTGCCTGGGTGGCTCAGCTGGTTAAACGTACAACTTCAGCTCAGGTCATGATCTCATAGTCTGTGAGTTCAAGTCCCGCGTCAGGCTCTGTGCTGACAGCTAAGAGCCTGGAGCCTGCTTCAGATTCTGTGTCTCCCTCTCTCTCTGCCCCTCCCCCGCTCATGCTCTGTCTCTCTCACTCTCAAAAATGAATAAATGTTAAAAAAAATTAAAAAAAAAAAGAAATGAGGACTGACTACTAATGAGTACAGGGTTTCTTTTCGTGGTGAAAAATTGTTCTAAAATTGTTTGCTGTAATGGCTGCACAATTATGAATGTACTAAAACCCACTGAATGGTATACCTTATTTTTTTTAATAACACGTTTTTAAAATTTATTTATTTTGAGAGGAGAGAAAGAGAAAGAGAGCATGGGAGGGACAGAGACAGAGGGAGAGAGAGAATCCCAAGCAGGCTCCACACTGTCAGAGCAGACCCTGACACAGGGCTCAAACCCGTGAACCATGAGATCATGACCTGAGCTGAAACCAAGAGTCAGACACTTAACTGAGCCCCAGGGGCCCTGAAATGGTATACTTTAAATGAATGTATTGTAGGATATGTGAATTATATCTCAATAAAGCTGTCTTATTTATATACATATATATATAAATTTATATAAAATTATATATATATATATATATTTAAAGATTCCATCAGTGTTGGCAAGTTGCAAACATATAGTTGTTTTATGTTTTATTTTATTCATATATATATATATATATATACACACACACACATATATATCTATATATCTATGTAGATAGATAGATAGATTTTTTTTAAGAAGAAATAGAGTGTGAGTGGGGTGACGGGCAGAGAGAGAGAAGACACAGAATCCAAAACGGGCTCCAGGCTCTGAGCTATGAGCACAGAGACCAACATGGGGCTCGAACTCACAAACTGGGAGATCATGACCTGAGCTGAAGTCAGACACTTGACCGACTGAGCCACCCAGGCACCCCTATTTATATTTTTTATATATGAGTACTTCTTTCAACGTATCTTTTCCCTAGTTAATGCATTCAAGAGTAAATACATAAGAAATTCAGTTTTTATAATATCTAGCTTTAGACAATACAAAAAAGTTCTTAGATACCAACCTATTAGTTACTAACAAGATAAGTGTAACACATGTTATATAGTTAATTGTTAACTATGGTTTAGTTTGTATTTAATGCATTAAAATGTTAACACTGAGTGCAGAAGCCAGCATGGTCTAGAGATTAGGGGTTCACAACTTTTAAATGTGAAAAATTTTGTGAGAATTCTGGGAAGAAGGATGTGACAGCAGCTAAAAATTTTAAATCTCTGCCAATTCCCTCATAAAGTCTGAGCAATTAGATAGCAAAATCAAAACCTCATACACAAAATCCCCAAATACCAGAAGGGAGGGACGAACCACCAACAGCTACAAGATCTATGTCGGTTTTGCCATTGGTGTTAACAGGACATTTGCTAGTCCACAGAACAAAAGAACTCCAAAATAACCTACAGGGACTTTCTATATTACAACACATAAGACAAAACTGAGGAAAGCATGTAAAAAGAATGAGTTTTGCTCACTATAGTAACATATGAGTGACAGGACCAACACTAAACTCCTACAGGCATATGGGGCGCCTTTCATTTATGGTTTTAGATTTTTTTTATCAGAAACGTTTTCTCTAATTATTGTTTTATTGGTTTTATTCCCTTGCTTTATTTTTCTTTTTCTCAGGACTCCTATTATATGTTTGTTGGATGTCCTTTAACTGTTTTCAGTATTTACCATTTTTTCTATTTTTTTTAATTTAAAATTTTTCCTCCTTTTAATACTCTCTTTTGCTTACACAACATTAACTGTAGTTTATTAATTTTTCTTCTAGTCTTCTTTTTTGATTTTTTTCTTTTCATTCTTATTCTTTCCTCAGTTTTATCATCTAAGCTCTGAATGAATAATTTTAGTGGTTCTAATTCTAATTTATGGTGTACTTTCGTATTGTTTGTAACTTTTTAGTCTTTTCAGCTTGTTTTGAAGTACTGGTGTATAGTGTTTACCTGTTTTGTTGGCAAGTCTTTGTGGTGTATTTTCTTTGTCTTTAGAGACTTATTTTATTCCTATTTGCTTTTTTTTCTTACAATAACTTTGTATCAAGTTTCAGTTCTATCATTTTTTTATACTCATTTTTTAAAGTCATTTTTATGTTAGGGTAGTTAGCTTTTCTAAATACACAGAGATCCTTCTCCAGTTTTTGGGTAATGTTTGAAAATACGGCTCCTTGCTATATAAGATCTCTTCACTCCTTTCTCTTTCCCCTCTTTATCTGGAATTACTCATTTCTTCTATTGCCCCTGCTCTCTTCAATTGGGTCCTGTTCCCATCAGGTTCTCAGTATGGCTTTGTTCTGGACAAGATTTTTCACTGACTAGTTTTGAGAGTTTGCAGTGACTGGAGTTTCTATGCCTGTAAGAGTTTATCTTACTTTATTTTTTAATGTTTATTTATTTATTTTGAGAGACAGAGAGCAAGCGTGAGCGGGGGAGAGAGACGGGAGGAGAGAGAATCCTAAGCAGGCTCTGTGCTGTCAGCAGCAGAGCCCAATGCAGGGCTCATTCCCACAAACTGTGATATTATGGCCTGAGCCAGCATCCAGAGTTGGATGCTTAACTGTCTGAAAGGGCAAATCACATATTCAAGAATATGTGACCCAAAATAACCAACACCCAAATATATTCTAGTAAAATCAACTGAACAGCTTTCTTACTTGAAAAAACAAATTATTGGTCTTCTCTTCCCTTCCCTTCTCTACCATTTGGCAGCTGAAGCCGGGACAAAGGAAGTTTATTGGAATCAAGAAGCAGGTATAGTCAAAAACATGGCTGAGATTGATAGGGCCTGCCCCAAAGGGGTTAAGGAGGCAACTCATTAAATATAGGGGAAAATGAACAAATAAGTATACTGAAGATAACAGGAGCCACATTTCTCACTGTCAGAGAATGGAATTACAAATATAGAAATGGAGAAGGCTAAAATGAACTCTGGTGGACTGCAAAGGCAGGCTTGGGAGTCTTAAACAAATATCAAAATTAATAAAGATTAAATTACTATAAATGTGCATATGCCCACATACAAACACATATAACACACAGATTTACATACACGTACATATATTCATACAAACATGTATTTCCTACCTCTGTCTACTGAGAGGATCTAAAAGCAATGACACCTTTGTAGCAAGGAGCCTATCTAGTGTGTATATCTTAGTTTCCAAGTACCATTGTCCACTAAAAATAATTAGAGCTCCTTGGAGAAATAGCTGATTCCCAGGGCAATAAAATAAAAAATGAGCCTGAAAATTTTTTTGTGCCAGAAAGTAAGGAAGCTCAAGGAATGATGAAGACATGTCAAAAAGACACAGGAGTCAGCTTGAAGGGGTTCCTTCTGCCGAAATTAAAAATGATAGTAATGGATTAAATAAGAAACCATGAATCCAAACTAATAAGTAAAATTGATGTCAACTAATAAATTATAGAAAGAATGACAGAATTAGAAAACTACCATTTGACAACCATAAGACACTAAGGAAACACTCATCAATGGATGCTAAAAGGCGTTGGTGAGAGTTTGCTGGGGGACAGGACATTTACACAGTTTCAAAGTATTTTCCTATAAAATATTTATTAATTACAAAGGGGAAAAGAAAGAGAAGTTTCAAATAGAGAAACCTGACAATCACCAACTCAAACAAGCGATCAAAATTAGCATTAACCAGGGGCATTTGGGTAGCTCAGTCATTAATTTGATGATTATTCTGTGGTTATGTAAGAGTGTTCTTGCCTTAGAAAATATACATTGAATTATTGAGGAGTAACAGGGCATCATGTCCACAACTTACTTTTAATTGGTTCAGGAAAAAATACAGTCAGAACAAATTGTGCCTATATGCGTGGGGAGGGGGGAGATAGCTGGGAACAAAGGAAGGGCATGATAAAGCAAACGTAGTAAGTTTTATCAAATAGGAAGCCTGAGTGAAATACACAAGGGAAGTCTATAATACTCTTGTGACTTTTCTAGAAATTTTTAATTATTTCAAAATTAAAAAAAAAAAAACTTAAAATGGGGAGTATATTGAAAACAATTTACCTGTCTTCAGTAATTGTATTAGTGGAGTAGTGTTGGTAATGCTATTCTGAACCTATTATATATATGATGTAGCTGAAAGCAAAAAAATAATCATTTGCCATGGCCTTGAAAACAAGTATTACCATTGTGGAAGAAAAGAGATAGAAATACAAGGAAGGAAGGAAGGAAGGAAGGAAGGAAGGAAGGAAGGAAGGAAGGAAGGAAGAAGCGGGGGAGGGAGGGAGGAAGAAAGAAAGAGAAAGAAATAAAGAAAGAAAGAGATAAAGAAAGAAATACAGTCTAGAGAAGTTTAACATGCCAAAGTGCTTAATTTGAATGACAAGTAACAGCATAAACTCATAAGCTGTTTTAGTTTAAAAAAAAAGTTATGATCTCGCGGTCCGTGAGTTCAAGCCCCGCGTCAGGCTCTGTGCTGACCGCTCAGAGCCTGGAGCCTGCTTCGGATTCTGTGTCTCCCTCTCTCTCTGACCCTCCCCCGTTCATGCTCTGTCTCTCTCTGTCTCAAAAATAAATAAACGTTAAAAAAATTAAAAAAAATAAAATTAAATTTAAAAATAAAAAAAAGTTATTTCCTAGTCTGTACACTGAAATGGCCCAGAAACACTGAACAATCTAGTAGCTACAGCATCCTTAGTGCCAGATTGTAATGTTGAAACACCATTTTCCACTAAAAGAAACAAGGGCTTTTGGAGATATAACTGATTCCAGATCTATTACAAAAAAGTATAAGAAGAGACTGAAACATTGTTATACCAAACGGCATAAAAACTATTAAAGACTATTGGGAATCTATACTCAGGAGCTAATCTAAAGGGGCTCCCTACTGGCCAAAGACTTAAGAAATACAGCTGACCCTTGAACAACCCAGCAGTTAGGGGCACCAATCCACATGCAATTAAAAATACCTGCATACGGGCGCCTGAGTGGCTCAGTCAGTTAAGCATCTGACTCTTGATTTCAGCTCGGGCCATGACCTCACGATTTTTAGGTTGGGTTTGTGAGTTTGAACCCCAAGTCGGGCCCTGCACTGACAGCGTGGAGCCTGCTTGGGATTCTCTCTCTCTGCCCCTCTCCCACTTGCACTCGTGCTCTCTCTTTCTCAAAATAAATAAATAAACTTAAAAAAAAAAAACAAAAAAACAAAACCCTGTGTAACTTTGACTCTCTGAAAACCTAACTACTAATACCCTACTATTGGTTGGAAGGAAGCCTCACCGACAACATAAATAATTAAGTAATATATATGTTGTATGTTGTATGTACTATATACTTTATTCTTACAAAAAAAAAAGCCAGAGAAAAAACATTACTAAGAAAATTAAGGAAGAGAAAATACATTTACAGTACTATCCTATGTTTATTGAAAAAAAATCTGATTAATGGGTCCACACAGTTCAAACCCATGTTGTTCCAGGGTCAACTGTGCCAATTAGCTGCTTTTGGAGAAAACAAAGGGAACCAACTCCTTTTCTTGAAAACTAGTAAAAGCAATCAAGCACTTATCTGGTCTTTCCTGTATGAACTACACTACTGTGTAACCGTAAGACAGGTAAGGGGAAATATCTCTTTATAGACATAGTTGAGCTAATAAATTAAGAAATTATTTTTTAAAACTTGTGGAGCCAGATATGAAAATGATTTTATGTGTTTAGTATTTACAGGTGGACACAAAGTCCCTATGCATGCAAGTTAGATGTTATCTGCACATTCCCTTTCCTTCTTAGCACAAAAATACTCTTCCAGTGTGTTTCTGGACACCTTCCATGTTAATAGATGCTGAGTATTGCTAAAGCAGGATCACACCATTGTTTTTTATTTTCAACAGTTTTATGATACTGAAAATTTTTCTACGATATCATGCATAGGGGCTCTGCTTAACAATGGCTACATGGGTAAATGCACTCACACCCAACATCCTTTGACTCCAAAGAGTGAAAATTTGGACAAGTTCCATTACCTCTGGGTCTCAATATCCACTTTTGGCATCTTAAAAATGGAATCAGTAAGGTTTTCTGTATTAATAATCTCTGGAACCAATGCCAGAGAAGGTAATATGATTCAGTTCAAATACTGTCAGAATTTAGAACATATCTGATTTTTCTTAGCTATCACATGAGATTTCATCTGCAATAATGTGCAATTAGTTGGGCAGATACAGTACTCATACACCAGACTACATTCACTTTTGTTTTCAAAACTATACAACATCATTTTATGCCTTCACTTTCCACACCTATTGCTTTGCTTTTGGGGTTTTGATGGAACCTGCATGTTTTTAAAAGTTTTTTTAATGTTTATTTTTGAGAGAGAGACAGAGTTTGAGAGGAGGAGGGACAGAGAGAGAGGGAGACACAGAATTCGAAGCAGGCTCCAGGCTCCAAGCTATCAGCACAGAGCCTGACACAGGGCTTGAACTCATGAACTGGGAGATCATGACCTGAGCTGAAGTCGGATGCTTAATCAACTCAGTCACCCAGGTGCCCCTGATGGAATCTGCATTTAATTTAAGTATACTTCATATTAAAGACAAGTAAAAAAGTAAATAAACAATATTAAAAATGTTTACATAAATAATCCAAAATTGAAGAACCAAGATATGTTTGTGTTTCATAAGTTTCTACTGCACACCTGTTATGTAGTGTCCATAATTAGCTAAATCTAAAAATAAAAATACATAATTTGAAAAACAAATGGATGTTTTCCCTCCTCTTCACAAACTAGAAACAGCTTTTGTGATTATAAAAGTAATGTTTCTCAGCTCATCAAAAAAGACATAACAAAGTAAAAATCACTTATAAACCCCACACAAAAAAAATCACTCAACCATTCTGATATATTTAACTCTAATTACTCTAGGTAACTGTCGAGTTTTTATACCTATTTAAACAAAATTAGAATAATCTACGTTTATAGCTTACCTTTATTTAATTTATAATACATCATGTTTTTCATTTTATTTTTTGCTACATATTTTTGAGACACAGAGAGCGCGAGCGAACGCAGGGGAGGGGCAAAGAGAGGGAGACACAGAATCTGAAGCAGGCCGCAGGCTCTGAGCTATCAGCACAGGGCCGGAGGCAGGGCTTGAACTCACAAACCTTGAGATCATGACCTGAGCCCAAGTTGGACGCTTAACAGACTGACAGGCATCCCTGTGTTTCATTTTATAGCAATAAATATTGGTTCACTTTTTTTTTTTTTTAAGGTCTTACGCAGGACTATTGCAATAGAAGAGTGATCAGGCTTAACTCCAAATTCAGCAGACTGCTGGGGACTTATGGCCAATAAGCAGGGTGAAGGGATCAGTGGGTGGAAAATTACTGAGGCATATTATCATTTTTAGTAGGTGCATAGTATATGAGAGCAATGCGATTTATTTAATCAATTCCCACTGATGAACATTTATACTCTTTCCAAATTTTGCTAGTGACAATTTTTATATATACATTTTTGCACACTTACCCAATTACTGAAAAGTTTCATTTGTGAATATATTAGCATGATAAGCCTTACAGCTATAAGATTTTTATTTACTTATTCAGCAAATCATCTTTATTGAAGGAAATAAAGTTAAATAAACAGGTTATCACTCCAGAAAATACCGGCTTATACATGCCAAAACAAACACTATCAGGTTCTGAGGAGGTACAAAAACTGAATAAATAAAGATTAAAATAGTTCCTGATGGCAAAGGACTTTTTAATCTAGGAAAAGGACAGCTATATACATAGCACAGCACAAGGAAAGAATGCAGCAACACGGGAAGAACCACATGTTAACTAAGCATGGAATGAATAACTGAATCTAAATGGAGAGTAATCTTAAAGCAATTATTTTGTACTCGAGGTCACTAAAAATGACAGAAAAGAGATAAATAATATACTGTTGACTCTGAGGCAGTATCCAAATACTTTTGCCATAGTAATAATACATGACATTCTTACAGCACTTAATAACATACTATCCTTATAATAATCCTGTGAAAATTACAGATGAGATAACTAAGTTTCCACAAAGAAAAGGAGAATGACAGGAATTGAGCTGTTATTAGTAAGGCAGATACTTTATACTTCATTCCTCTAGAATGGAAGCTCTAAGAGGACAAGGGCTTTTTGTCTTATTTTTCATGGTCTCCCCAGCTACAAAGAAGTGTGGACTCCGTAAGGATAAATGTATTCCCAATTTATAGATGATAAAGATAAGCAATTTGAATCAGTCTGCTAAAGGATACTGTAAGATCCTTTTTGTTAGGATAAATGTATCCCCATTTTATAGATGAAGAAATTCAGGCTCTAAAAGATAGTCACATATGCAAGGTCACACAACTATTAAATTAAGGTTCAAAACCAAACCTAATATTCTTTCCTTAACTATACTGTCTGAAACAGTTGGCTATTAGCTGAAATTTGGAAATCATTTTATAACACTTAACTCAATGTTACTGAAATAATTGTTCTGAATGTATAATCTGTACTTGTCACTAAATTTTAATTAAGTCAGAAATAGAAAGAAAATGGAATTGCCTTAAAAGGAATAGGTTGGCTAATACTCCAGATGTGTAATGACAGTTTAAAAAGCTTTATTTTACTATTTTAAGTGACAAAAGAGGAACAGAACTTTGAATTTTTTATTAGATTTAAATTTTAAAATAACGTAGCAAAAAAAAGGAAAAATCTATACACATAGCTCTCACATGAGGGAAAAACAGAGGACTATTTTAATTGTTATAGTGCCGAGAGATGTTGCAAATCACACATGAGCTATCCACTCATTAAAGCGGACACAGGATGGCCTTTTTTGAAGTTGCAGGCCACCATTTGGTTCAAATTACTAAGAAATTCTTAAAAACAATCAAAATACTTTTCTCCAAATAAAACCCTCCTCAAACAAATCTATACTAAAAATTGCCCCCCAATTAGTATGAAACATTAAAGTTAATGCTAAGTAAATAGCAATGTAAAGCGTTAAAACAGTGAGATTGTATCCCTCTGTGCAAGTCCAAATATATCAATAATTCAACAAATATACAGCTTAAGAAACTAAAATGTAATTTACTTTTCTGCCTGCTGAAATTATTTTTCCAGAATATGTACATTTCCTATGTAGTAGTCATTACATATCAATCCTTTCGAACATAAATTAAATTCACAGTATGAAAATATTTGGATATTTATAAAATTCAATTCACTTAGAAGTCCACTGCAATAAATGATCCATAAAATAATATCCTCAATGAAAAACATAGAAAGCAATAATGTCCTAGATCCATTTGAAGATCAAGTTTTTCCTCAAGGAAAATTCTTGCCAATTTTTCAAAGTGTTTTATCAATCAGACTGCTCACCTGGCAAAAATAAAATGTAGAGAATAAAAATTCTGGAATTTACTTAGAATTTAGTCTTACATTTTCCCATTCACTGTATAAGAATAACAGAAGTCAAAATGCAATGTTTTCCTTTATCTATCTTAGTATGAAAACACATCCAGAGAAACCTGTAGTCAAAACTCTGAGTTATAAGAGTTTCACGGTAGTTGAGCAAAGGGAAATTCAGGGATAACACTTTAAAATTTCATTTTAACTGACAGCTTCAATTTCTTTCTACATTAAATATTTCCTCAGGACTTACACAAATGTTCTAGACCTTTCCCTCCCCTAAATTCTTAAATGATTCCAATAAACCTCTTCTGAGAACATTTTATGTAAAATATACTTTGCTAAGTATTTGGGCATAACTTTATTTCAGCTAATGCTCACATTGACCCTGTGATGAAATCTTCATTTCACATATAACTAAACAAGGCTTAGAGATGCTAAGTAACTTGTCCCAGGTTACAAAACTGTCAGAGGCAAAGTCTGCATCTGAACTAAGGTTTTCAGACTACACCACAACCGTAACCTATCACTTTACTTGGTAATCACATACTGTCTCTACAAGGCATTGTATCACTAATTTTCACCGTTATTTTTCTTAATTTTTTCTATACTCATGTTTTTGAGAGCAAAAATTGTGTTGTGCTTTGAGATCTTACAGTATCCTTTAGCAGACTGATTCAAATTGCTTATCTGATAGGGGCTCCTGGCTGGCTCAGTTGGTAGATTATGCAACTCTTGATCTCAGGCTTGTGAGCTCAAGTCCCAAGTTGGGCAGAGAGCTTACTTAAAACAACAATGACAACAAACACTCAAAGAATAAAGTTTCTCAATGAAGCATTAGACAAATAACAAAAACCTCAAATTGGTTATATAAAAATGACAGGCTAAAAGTTTAAAACTTCTCAGAGCCTCACATTTGTTAAATAGAAATGATACTGAACCACCTGAGAGGTTACTGTCAAATGCTTTCCATGTGTATTAACTCTTTTAATCCTCACAACAGCCCTATGAAATTGGTACATTATTGTCCCATTTTGCAGATGAAAATGCCAAAGGCTAGCGAGGTTATCCTACTTGCCCAAGATTAACGTTACAAACTAGTAGGTGGAGGAGATGGGCTTTCAAATGCCAAGGTATTGTCTTAAGGGTTACTTGCTTAATGTCAAAACTGTCCCTCTAGGACTAGATAATGACTAAAATGAAATCATGTATCCATACGGTATGCAAAAATTTTAACTCTGGAAAATGATTTCTTGGATACGACACCAAAAGCACAGGCGATAAAAGCAAAAATAGACAAACGAGACTACATCAAACTTAACTTCTGTACATCAAAGGACACAATAAGATTTCCTACTAGAATGGGAGAAAAAAGTGTGTGAATCATACATCTGATAAGAGGTTAACATCCAGAATATATAAGGAACTCCTACAACTCAACAACAAAACAAATAACCCAATTAAAAAACGGGCAAAGGACTTGAATAGACATTTATCCAAGATGATATAAACAAGCCAACAAACATAAAAACATGCTCAACATCACTAATCATTAAAGAAATGCAAATCAAAACCACAATGAGATATCACCTCACACTTTTCAACATGGCTAACATTAAAAACAAACAAAATAAATTTTGGTGATGATGTAGAAAAACTGGAACTCTTGCTCACTGCTGGTGGGAATGTAAAATGGTGCAACTGCTACGGAAAACAATATAGTAATTCTTCAAAAAATTAAAAATAGAATTACCAATATGATCAAGCAATCCCATTTCTGGGTATATATCGGAAAGAAATGAAAACAAGAAAAACTTGAAGAGAGATACTTCCCCCCATATGTTCACAGCAGCATTATTCACAACACCAAGATATAAAAACACCCTAAATGTCTATTGGCGGATGAATGGATAATGAAAATGTGGGGTGTGTGTGTGTGTGTGTGTGTGTGTGTGTGTGTGTGTGTGTGAATGAAATATTATACAACCTTAAAAAAGGAAATCACATCACATGCTACAACATGTATTCAAAGGACATTATGCTAAGGGAAATAAGGCAGTCAAAAAAGACGAATACTGTATGATTTCACTTATATAAGGTATCTAAAGTAGTCAAGTTTTAAAAATAAAGAACGGTGTTGTGACGGGCTGGCAGGCAGAGAAAATGGGGAGTTGTTTTCATTGGCACATAATTTTAGTTCTGTAAGATGAAAAACTTCTGGAGATCTGTTACACAGCAGTATGAAAATGGTTAATACTACTGAACTGTATACTCAAAAATGGTTAAGTACTTACTTTTATTATGTATTTTTGCCACACTTAAAAAAATATTAATTCCTTTTTCTTTCACTTCCTTTTCCTGTCCTCCCTGGTACAGTATTCAACAGGAATGTAAAGAAAATGAGGAAAGCAAAGAATACAAAGGCTTCAACAATGTAAAAAAATTGAGAAGACAATAAAACAGCCTCGAGTTCGAACTTATCGATAATTTTTTAACCTGGAAATACCTTGGACCTCGAGTGAAACAGTATCCTATTGGCAAGAAAATAGAGCAGAGTATTTAAAGGATTTCTGCAGCTGGAAAGCTCAAGTACTATTATGACTTTGCTACTAATTACTCTGTGACCTTGGTTAAAATTCATTCATTCATTCATTCATTCATTCATTCATCAAAAAGTCTGTTTACACATGGGTAAACCTGGTCAAATGAATTTCACCTCTACATAGTATTGAGAAGTAAATGAAACAATTCATATAAAACACTAGGCACAAGTCCTGGCACTTTGTAAGTGCTCAATAAATGCTGGCTATTGTTAATACTTTAAAGCCTGCAGAGCAGGACATGAACAGAGCGAATTCAACTAAAGTCAGTCCAGTACGCTATTCCTTAGTGATTTGCCTCATTTATCGAGAATTATGGTGTTACCAAACCAGATACTATTTAGGAAAACATTGCTGACTATGATTCTTGCCAAATTTGTGCTCCTCTCTTCTAAAGAAACTCTCGACTAGGGAAAAGCAATGTCATCTCAGGTATTCGAAATGTTTGCTTTGGAAACTGTTCTACCCCAGAGGTGGTGGAACCGAGACCTGTACGTTAGCCACTAGAATTCCCTATTCCTCACCTCATTAGGGGCCTAGGCCTTATCTGGGGGTGAGGATGCATTGGCAGGGGGGGCCACACAACCAAACATCCATATATAACGCCCGACTCAGGTAAGACGGACAAATCTCCTAGGAGAATGAAGCTAGTCTTTACAAAACGGACCGGGGTACCGGCAACACTCGCCAGTCAGCTGAGAGCCGGCATCTCGAAGGCAAGCTGGTGCAGAGGGAATCTCCGGGAGCCCATCCCAGGCCCGGCCCGGCCCGGCCCGGCCCGGGACAGTCGGGGAAGGGGCGGGGGTGTGTCGGGATGCTCCCCCCGGGGGCCTTGAGGCGGGATCTGGCAGGCCGGGGGCCCCCCGCCGGTTCCCGGAGGGGCGATGGTGGGGGCGGGGGCGGGCTACACGGCGGCCTGGGGACCCGGCAGGTAGGGAAGGGACACCGAGGGCCTCACCGCGGGCCGAGGGCAGTGGGTAGAGCTTCTCCGCCTTCTGCAGGAAGCGCTGGGCCTTCTCGCGGTTGCCGGCGTTCAGGGCCTCCCGGGCGATCTCGACACATTTCTCCGCCTCATCCCGGTTCCCCTCCATGGCTTGCGCTTTCTTCCGTTTCCTCCGGCGGCGCAGCTACGGAGGACGGAAGCCGCGGCCGCGATGGAGGCGAGCCGGCCCGGGGTGGGGGCGTGCGGTGGCGAGCTGGGAGGAGAGCAGAGGACCGTGGCGGCGGCCCCGGCGGACTGGCGGGCTCTCGGCTCCGCCTCCTCACGGCGGCCTCCCCGCCCCCCGCGGGCCGCTACAGCGCGAGTTGCATCCCTCCGGGCCCCCGGACCGAGCTCCCGGGCCTGGACGTCGGTGCGGACTCGCCTGTCCGTGCGCTGCGCCGGCAGGCTCGGAGCCGACCAACTTCGGGGTTGGGAGGGGAGGCGGGCGATACCAGCCCCGGGGCCCTCCGGGGGACTGCGCCGAGGTAGGGGACCCGGCCACCCGCGTCGGCAGCGCCGTGCCCCCTAACCTCCCAGGGCGGCCAGTGCAGGCAGGAACCGCCTTCCAGGCGGCCGGGGCGACGGAAGGGTCTGGGGACGCTCCCTACAGGAAAATTCCCAGGGATCGAAGGGCTCGCCTCTGGGCCCCCTTAAGCCTTGGGAGGTTTCGGTCAGGTGAGTACCGGCGCTGTCAGTCCCTATGCAGCGCTTCCGGCACAGGTGTTTAGAAGCGCATCAGAGCCTCGTTTGGTCCTAACCACGGGTTGTTTTATTTCAGCTACACACCATTTTTCTGACCCATATTCCATTAAATTGTCTCTCAGTACATCCAGAAGGTGTGGACACTTTGTACTTTTTGCAAATTTTTCTCGTGAAAAGCCCAAATCCTCATCCTTTATGACCCAAACAAGGCGGGAGCCACCTTTTTAATGTGTTACCATCAGAGAAATAAACTACTTGTTGGGTTTTCTCCCCTCTCCCATTTTCAGGACATTTCCTCGTGAAATGCTGAACCATGTCATGTTGGTCTCTTTGAAGGGGGAAAGGGACCACTTACTTATTGCTTGGTAATGTCCTCCAAATAAGAAAAAAAAAAAAAATTTAGGGACTGCTCACAAAGCAAGTATCAAAATGAGCCATTCAACTCAACCAAAATAATACTCAAGCTATTGTTTGCATGCAAATAAACACCTAACTCAGGACTTACAAAGAAATACTTCTTAAGAATGGGAATAGCATGGCCTCCCAAAGGGTTAACTACTGAAAATTTAATTCAAGTAGACTTCAAAACACTGTAGCATAAGAAAACACGTTTCAAAGTCTAAACTGAAAGTTCACTCTGTGGAGGTAGCTGTAACACAGGACTTCCTCCTTTACCTGCCCTCTCCTTCCCCATCTCCACCACAGCAAGAGCCCACCAGGGAAATGACATCACATAAAGCAGGCACAGCCAATCTGAGCTGGGACGGTCAAGCTTAGCCTAAGCAGCAGCAACTTGGCCCATTCCAGCTTCTGGCTTTTTAAAAAATTTTAATAGCTCATTATGTAACATTAAAAAAAATTATACTTGGGTCTTCTGACTTGGTTGATCTACAAGTTCAATTTCAAGAAAAGAAATATGCTTAGGTTACTGTTGTATGAGATACCTACTCAAAAAAAAAAAAAAAGAAAAAAAAGGAATTCCTATTGCAATCAAGCAAATTTAAAACACAACTAGTTTGGGATATGACCTTTATTGAGCTTATCCACTGGAGTGGAAATAATGTCTGTACAAAACCAAATGTTTGTTACTATAACTTCTGCATCACAATTAAAATCCAAACAGTTTTTTAAAAACAGTCAACTCAATCAAAACCCACTACTTCAGAATCAATAGCTTCTTTGAAGCCACAGTAACACTTAAATATGGTTAAGACTCGAATGCAGAAATTTGGTTGGTTGGAAAGCTAATTAAACTTCCAACTTGCTCAAATAGAATTACAAAAAGGCAAAATTGTGTTTTTCACAGAGATACAGTCCACTGGAATCACCAACACTGGACAGCTGTTAAGAGTATTTAGAGTCCTGAGATAATAAGGAATCCAGGCATCCTTTAAACAGTCTTCTGTTGTCCTTTCTTCCCAATCAGAGATTTGTGGATGTGTGGAATGACACCTAGGAAAGGGACAGGGATTAATTCCACTTTTTAATATACACATTTTAAAAACCACACCATACTTAAAAACAAGACAGTCTGACATTTAACTTGGAAGGTGTCTTTACATGTACAGCTCAAGTATGTAAAAACTCATTCAGTTATATACATAAACCAAATTTCATGATGCAACCACACTGAAGATCAGTGAAAATAGTACTTCTGGACTAGAAATTACTACTAAGAACTGAAGAATGTTTTCTCCAAAGGAATAAAATTTAGTATTTACATACCACCACCAGCAATTGTAGCCTTGATGAGAGAATCCAATTCCTCATCTCCACGAATAGCAAGTTGCAAGTGACGAGGAGTAATACGCTTTACCTTCAAGTCTTTTGATGCATTTCCTGCCAATTCAAGTACCTACAAGGGAGATTCTAATCAATCTCCTTCCAACTTTCCTTAAAGACCAATGCCCAAGGGGTAGAATCGAATCTTCACGGAGATACATCTACCAAATGTCGCCTTCCTCCACTACCTACCTGAATGGCAACACTTGAAAAGTGGGCACGCAATTTTATTTCCAAGAGCAGCAAACTCAACCAAGCTCAGTAGGATCTCGTAATGAACACCAGCCCCCTCTAGCGTTCTCAGAAGCTTCTTGCCGCGTTTAGAGCCTGGGAGTTTTTCTTGCATCACTTTCCTCCTTCCCTCTCGTCGCCACCCCCAACCCCCCCAAACCTTTTCCAGATTATAAAGCGTACACCCATTTACCTCTGCGGTGAGGTACTCCAGGATGGCTGCGCTGTACACAGCGGCAGTCGCGCCCACACGTCCATGACTGGTCGTCCTAGATTTCAGGTGTCGATGAATACGGCCCACCGGGAACTTAATTTTAAGCACACAAACATAAATGCACAAAGATGTTAGCGTCCAAGATGGTAATATTACACGCGCGCCAAAGCAAGGGGTATGGACGCTGGTGCAGCAACGCGCCCCAGCATCGACACACGTGATCGCCCCCCCTTCGATATTTATCGTATCGGCAAACCAAGTCGCGACACCGCATCACCCACGCAAAGACGAAACGCCCGTCTAGACCGAAGATAAACAAGAAAAGAGGAGTAAAGAAAAACACCACGGCTCCCGGACTGCACGAACCACCACTGACCTGCAAGCCGGCTCTCTGCGAGCGGGAAACCGCCTTTGTCTTGGCCTTTCCGGAGTCCTTCCCAGCCTTACCGCCAGCCTGCGGCGCGCACACGCCCGCGAGCGAAGGAGGAACGGGGAATATAGGATTACCAGGGCGGCGTGCCCCTCCCCCACCGCGGCGCGGCCCAGGCGCGAGCGCGGCCCCGTGCCCAGCCGGGGTCTCCGGCCAGCCGCGCGCTGCAAGGGCGACCCCGCCCGCCCGCCCCCCGCTGCGCGCCCGCCGCGGCCGCGCGCCTCCGTCCGCCCGCCGGCCCCCAGCGGCGCTGCGCGCGCCACCCAACCGTCGCCGCCCGCCGCGAGATCGGAGGCTGCTCCGCTCGCCGCCGACAAAACACCTCCCCCCCCCGCTCTTCCAAATCCTGTCTCCGCGCGTTCCCAACCGTCGCCACTTCACCCCCATCTCCCGTGTGTAACGGGTTTTTCTCCCATCGGCAAAAACCCGCGGAGTCTGCGAGCGCTTCCGCGAAGTTTACCATTTCGAATTCTGCTGAAGCTCAAACAAGCAAGGCAGAGAAAAGACTAGTCAGATAGCCAGCGAGATCCCACCGCCTACTCCTTCGTCGCACCGCGATTCAAACTGCGCTGTCTCCCGCCTTCCCCGCTCCCTTTATACTGCAGAATGTTCCCTCATCCGGGAACTCGGATTGCTCATCCCACCAATGGCTGCCACCCGCCCTCGGGACGCGTCCTTGAGGCCTCAGCCAATGAACAAACGAAGAATAGGGCGGAGGGGCGGGCACTTCTCAGCTCGAGTCGCTATTGGGGCGTGGGGAAGGAGGTGGGGGGGAGGGCGGAGGGATGGGAACCGAGGAGAAGAAGGGCAAGGCGGCGGGAGGGAAGAAACAGAGCGAGCTACCCAGCGGGAGCGAGGAGACCCGCCGGCTGTGGTCACGTGTCTGGGAGGAGGAGCTGAGAGGCTCCGGGGAGGGCGCGGGGTAGCGCCCCCAGTCTCCCAACCTGATCCCGCAGGTTACGCGTTGTGGCCTCCGGGTCTAGCTCGCCCTCTTTTCCCCCTCCCTAACCGCCCTACCATCCGGACTGGAGCGCTTCGAAGGACGAGACCCGCCGGCCGCCTTTTTCCGGGGCCCGGGGCACCCTCTTCCCCACCCCCCTCTCCATCCCCAGCGTCTCCTCTGGTCTGACAGGTGGCGCGTACGCGTCGAGCGAGAGTAGCCCCCACTCCTCAGTGAACCAGAAGCTCAACAGACATTTCGCGTTTCTTCCCCCTGGGCAAATACCCTGCCTCCGACCGATCACGACCCGCTACTCCCACGTCATTTTTAGCTGTATCTCCCACGTTTTCTTTCCTCACCACTTTTGAAGCTCCCCCCCCCCCCCCCCCAACGAGATACTTCCAGGGAAACAAACGGAGGAGCAAAGTCACCTCGGTGTCAACAAAAGACCTTTTGGTCTACGCACAGAGGGCTTGGAGTGAGGCCGTATTCTTTAATCGAATCATAAGCCATATTTTTCTGGATACTACACATCAATGGGTTGTACCTATAGCCTGGAATCTGAAGTTGATTTAGTGAAACCTGAAAGCCATTATGTGTCAACTTTTCTATACAAAACATTTTGCTACATGACAAATGTTCGATAAATGTCAGTGGGGTAACTTCTAACATGATTCACAGACAGTTACAGATGGTCCATGTAATCAATTGCAAATGGTGGGCTTAAAAAATTGTCCTGTACACAGAGTACTATCGTAATGCCAGCTACTTAGTCTTCCAACTAATAGATTAATAACACCTGTGTACATCTCCAGATACTCGTAGTGATCTAAATCTTTCATATTTACAGTTATTACACTTTAACAGTATTTCCGACGTGAAGAAATTGTGAACTCTGTATTCTTACGTACTTTAGATTGGGTTTCAGTTTGAAAGATTTTATCAAATTAGAGGACTTGTCTAATTTCTGAGAGATATATTCTAGAGAAGAGGTTCTCAATTTTGATACTAAGGTATTCCTCCCCCTTGGACTGAGGAATTGTTAATGATGTCATCAATAGCAAAAGTTAATTAGTTCCCCAACTGCACTGATATAATGATAATAAAAAGCTATGAAACCTGATGTGATGGTTAACCTAGCCTCCATTGAGCCTTTCTGATACATAACTCACAAACCGACATTAGTACATTTTCCATTTTAGAGAATATGTTCTCTTTGTTATGAGGCTCAACTAAAGGAATTCACTGTTGCCTCACCATATAGAGTTTAATAGAATGAGCTCAGGAATAGGCAGAAATGAATTCTACTCTTCTTTCTCACTGTGTCATCTTAGTTACTCTTTGGAACTTCTGGTTCTTCTATGGAAAGGGTATAGTATTGGGACGCCTGGGTGGCTCAGCCAGTTAAGCATCTGACTTTGGCTCAGGTCATGATCCCACGGTTTGTGAGTTTGAGCCCTATATTGGGCTCTCTGCTGTCAGCCCAGAGCTGGCTTCAGATCCCCTGTCCCCCTTTCTCTCCGCCCCTCCCCGCTCATTCTCTCTCTCTCTCTCTCTCAAAAATAAACATTTGAAAAAAAAACCAGTTTAAAGAAATCTTTCACATAGTTGTTGAAAGATTAGAGAGGGTATGCAATGTACCTTCTAACGTGTGTTTGTCACACAGTAAGCACTCAATCATAACTGTGGGTTTATCTTATACATAGGAGATGAATCCCTGGATTCTACTCCTGAAAACATTATTGCACTATGTGTTAACTAACTTGGATGTACATTTTTAAAAACTAATAAATTTTAAAAAATAACTATGAGATTATCTTCTACACTGGAAGCTGGGGAGGGCTGAAATAAAGTATCTTTGATTCCTAAATATTTTTTCCTGTCTAGTACATTGTCTTCCTTTGAAATGAAAGCAGCAAGCCTGAGGCCTGCCCAAGTAGACACAACCAAGTCATCCAACCTCCAAACTAAAATCCAAAATTAGTTTAATACATTCCATAGTTTTCCTCTTCCTCTGGGTAACAGTATAATATCACTTTCCTCAGTTTCACAGCAGTTTTGTGATTGCCTACTCTTTTTGCTTCCCTGGAAAATGTGTGGTGCAAATATGTTAATATTCTTGGATTATCTCTCCTATACTTGTGTTTATACCAATACTCATATATAATATACATACCAGAGCAATATAATTCTTTTGTTCAATGCCATATCTAATTAGCTATTTAAGTCCTCTTTTGTCATGAAAATCTAAACTAACATGAAGTAGATGGTCCCAATATTATTGACTCTCTCCTTAATGGCCCTATCCTAACTCTGCCAAACTTTCTATGACCTGTTACTATCTCGTGTCAAACACTAGCATGTATGTTAACTGCTGTTGTTGTTTTTCTTTTTACGGTGAAAATTTCAGAATCTCACATTTGGGAATCTTAAATTTCTCAAATACATCTTGCTTTAAACAACCCATTTTTTGTTCTTTTTTTTAATGTTTACTTTATTTTTGAGAGAGAGAGAGCAAGTGGGGGAGGTGCAGAAAGTTTGAACAGAATCCAAAGCAGGTTCCAGGCTCTGAGCTGTCAGCACAGAGCTCAACGTGGGGCTCAGACTCACAGACTGCAAGATCATGACCTGAGCCAAACTTGGACACCCAACAGACTGAGCCACCCAGGCACCCCAGACACCTATTTTTTTTTTAAGTTTATTTATTTTGAGAGAGAGAATGAATGTGAGCAGGGAAGGCACAGAGAGGGAGAGAGAGAATCCCAAGCAGGCTCCTCCCTGTCAGCACTGAGCCCGACACCCGCTCAGTCTCACCAACCGTGAGATCATGAGCTAAGCCAAAATCAAGAGTCAGACACTTAACCACTTAATTGACTGAGCCACCCAGGCACCCCGTAAACACTTATTTTTAAGCAAATACAAACAGACTTGCAAGTTATTTCAAAAGATATTAGTCTAGATAGATAATGGCAGAATTCTTCTCTTGAGGAAATCCACATGAGAATCCTGGGTGTCTACCAAGGGCATCCAGAAAAGAATGTGCCTTCAATGACTCTGAGTTCCAATGTCATATAATACAGCATAATGACCTAGGGTTAAGAAATGAGAACGAAAACAAAAACAGATTGAGTCTGGATAGCCACTCATTTGTTATACAGCCTGAAGTAAGTTAAACTCTAAGCCACAGTTTCTTCATTTATTAAATAAAGATTCATAGGATCAGATAAACTAACCTCAAAGAACTATGAGAGGATTTCATGAAGTATAAAGAATATAAGAAGGAATGTATTAGTTGTGGAACAAAGGCTGTAATCCTCCCGAAATTCATCGTATAAGTATGATTACATTAAGAGAAACTTATGTGTTACAGCAATGATGAAACCAAGGCCATAGATTTAAATTCCCAGTTGTCCAGTTATGCACTTCCCATGACCACAGATTTCATACTCTTAATTCATAAATACAGGGCATAGGTTACAAAGAATGTCATCTGAATCTACTCTACCCCAATCCACTGCCATTTCAGAAAAAGCAATTCAAAGGTCATGGGGCCCAATACATCTTCTAATACAGCCCTAAATTTGTTTTCCATGCATAACAGTCCTCAGAATGTTTGAAAATTTGTTTTTTTATTTTTAAAATAAAATATTGAAGATTTTTTTTTCTCATATCCTTTCATTATCTATTGTTGGTCTTTAAGATTTATTGGGTAGAGGAAGGGACTCTGTGTTGATCTTGTTTTCCCAAATAAGATTTTGCCTATATTAGTATCTTATAACACCTATCCTTTCAGCTAAACTGTAAATACTGCACATCATAACACAGGATGCAAAATCCCTCCCTAATAAAGGAATAGAAGTGATATATTCTAGGTTGGTGCTGCCAGCCTGTTAGGTGAACTAGAACATAGTCATTAAGTTGTATTACGTGCCAGGCAACATGCCAATTGATAGCAGTTGGGAGACAGGATATGTAGGGCTTAGGTTCTTCCCTCCATCTAGCTGAAAGGATCAGACAAGGTAGAAAATTTAAACAATGCTCTAATCATTAGGACTGTGTTAATAAGGCTGTTACAAAATAAGTTCCTGATTGGCTGCCAAATCAACAGTTTCTCTAGTTTAAAGGACAGAGACAACTGCGGGCTGGAGTGTTTTTGAAGAATTTGTTTCAATGCACGTGGGGAGAGTTTAACTAGACTGGCAGGCTCGTGTAAGGAAGCAGCAGTTAGTTAGAAGGTAGATGTGGAGGAGCTTCCTGGTCATATCCCTGTATCTATTTTCCCATCTTCTTGAGGAGTAGAACTTCCAGTTTTTAGTGGGACATTTGCTCATCAGAGTATAAGTATATTTGGCCACAAAAAGAGTTTTCACTAAAGACTATAAGCAGCAGTAGGAACAACATCCAGGAAGTTTGCTTAAAAAAGACAAGCCTTTTTCTTCTTCTTGCTGACTGCAATGAAAACTGCTGGGAAAGCCATTTTGGACCATGAATATAGGTCACACATGGAGGAATAATGAGATAGAAAAACCAAGTGACACTATGGAGTATCAAACCTGCCCTGGATCTCTCTGAACTTTTACATCTACTTTGTTTGAACCACTTTGGATTGTCTATCACTTGCAGCTGAACCTGATCTTAACCATTACAATATGTCAACATCGTAAATCTTGGAGGAAGCTAGCAGACTTTACCCTGCAGAACTGAGAGACCAGTTAATACTTCTGAGAAGGGAAGAGCCTGGGTGGCTCAGTTAGTTAAATGTCCTCCTGATTCTGGTTCAAGTCATAATCTCACGGTTCATGAGGTAGAGCCCCTCATCAGGCTCTGCAGTGACAGTGTGGAACCTACTTGAGATCCCTTCTCTCCTCTCTCTGACCCTCCCCTGCTCATGCTCGCGTTCTCTCTCTCTCTCAAAATAAAAAAAATAAAAAATAAAAATGAATACTTCTGAAAAGGGGAAATACAGCGTTCACCGATTT
Organism: Acinonyx jubatus; assembly: GCF_027475565.1. Taxonomy (NCBI): domain Eukaryota; kingdom Metazoa; phylum Chordata; class Mammalia; order Carnivora; family Felidae; genus Acinonyx; species Acinonyx jubatus. The sequence continues at coordinate 119,355,318 of NC_069382.1, read as the reverse complement.
TATGATACTAATCTGGCATGAGGTATAAAGCAAATCATAAAAGGGAGAATTTTGTTAGACGCCTGGCAAAGACTACGTATGTCACTTAAGTATAAAGCCTAAAACCAGCATCATGCTGTAACCAAAAGAAGGATGTAAAACATCTTAAAGAAAATATCAATAAAATTTAGTAACTGATATGACATTTAGGAAGGTGGGAGGTGGACATGAATAAATGAAGGGACTTAAAGGAAGATACCTAGGTTTTTAGATTGGTGGTCTGGGATATAAAGTAGCATCTAAAGAAATGGGGAGGGATGCCTGGCTGGGTCAGTCAGTGGAGACTGTGACTTTTGGTTTTGGACTCTTGGATTCGAGCCCTGTGATGGGTGTGCAGCCTACCTAAAATAAAAATTCAAAAATTAAAAATAAAATAAATGGGGAGGCCAAGAAGGTGGATGTGAATGGACAGAGGGGAGAAGAGATAAGTCAGGAAAGTCATGAAATATTTAAGTTTACATTAAATTACATAAGAATTCAAGAGGAATTTTCAAGTAGGTATGTTGGAAATAAGGGCAGGAGCCTGTGAAAGGAAAAAAGTTTCAAAGATATATCCCAAGGAGTATGCCTAACACAAAAGTTTGGTAGTGATGTCAGAACTGTTAAAAGATAAACTGACACACATTAAAAAGTTTGAGAGTTCATTGGAGCAAAAATTGATTGGAATCGAGCAACCCCAAACTAGAAAATAGTCAGGGGTCCTCCACTGACAGGAGCTGGGGAAAAAGACTTAGATACAGGGTGGAAGCAAAGAAAGGAAATTACTTGATTAGCTATAGTTTAAAGCTCAGTTGTCTCATTGGTTGTCTTAAGTCTCTATTTCAAAACCTTGAGGCATTTACAGGCTTACGATTTTAGGCTGCCTTGACTATAGAGCCACCTCAGTCTAATGGCCTCCTTGTTTAATTAATTTAACACCACAGATAACCACACCAAGGAAAAAGTGAATACAATTGAGAGCTAATGAGCAACCTAAGGAAAAGACCCAAAGAATTTAAGTGTGTGTGATGTCTCACCAGGCAGGATTCCTTACTAAACTAGAAAATTCCCTATAGTGACAGTATCTAAGAAGATGATGTCCAAAACATTTCCACATGTGTCTCACTAGCTCTAGGAAACGACCATTAATCTGTTTTGGATCTTTACTCTTCTGTTTACCAAAAATGATGATGTTGCTAGAGATTCTGAGACTAAATCTGGTTTTATCTACACTCCTGGTTGCTATGTAAATTTCTTATGCCCAATGTTACAAGGCAATGATAACTAAGAAAAGCCCATTGGCTAAATTCTCTAAGTTTGAAATTCCACATAGCTATCTTAGTATGAAAGGGAATCCAGATGCCTTCTTCATCCTGAGGAGGAAAGGGAAACAGTGCAAAAAAAGAGGAGTCTAAAACCATGAAATTTATACTTCATACCCCTCCACAGACTCAGCCCCAGGGCAAAAACCATATGAAAGGGGTGCTGTGACATCCATTGTTAAAACTTTGTAGAGATAAGTGTGACCCCACAGTCCTCTCAATTGGACGGAAATGGCTCAGAGAAACAGCTGAAGCTTTTTCCACACCCTTAGGTTTTCCCAGCTTTGTTTTGTGTGGTATTTGGGGAAGAGCGGGAGCGGTTTGAAACTGTTTATGAGCACAGTACAACCTAGGGAAAGCTAACTCATACAGCTATCTGAGAATCATCTTGTTAGCTATTGTAGTTGCCTTAAGGAGATTCTGAATGAAAAACTTCTCAGGAGAGAACGTAATTAGTGCCTTTGACCATACATACCTTGAATCTCTCTGTCTTAAATGAACTATGTAGACTCGGTAACTAAACAACTTTTAAGACATCAGTGGTATTCTTTCTAATTGAACACTGTTTTCACTGTCTTGTAGTGTCCTGATGTTTCATGAAATAGTCATTAATTTCTTCAGTAAGCTCTCTCTATTGCTCAAAATCTCAGCAGGAAACAGTCTGAGACGATCTCTTCCTCCATTAATAGATTAATCCAACAACTCTAGGCAAGAACTGTCCAGGTCATTTATCATATTTCACCACAGGATATGGAAATTTACATGCTGGCTCTTTGTTTAGATTTTTTATTTCCTGTTTTAAAATTAAAACAGTGTACTCATCTTAATTCTCAAAAATGAAACGAGTCACTTTTTCTCCAAAATAAGCTGACAATTCAGGAATTTTACAAAATACATGAGAGGGAAAAGTCTGGCAAGTCAGAGTTATTATATATTATTATAATGTAGAAGTCCCTGTTTCACAACACTGATTTTGTAATGTAGTAAAACTTTTAATCTACAAAAAGGGTTTGTTCAAATTAATGAATATTATGAATTATAGAGCACTTGAAGATAAACACAATATCTTGAAGATAAATACATATATGATACATATAAGTATAAATATATAACACATTTATAATACTTTCACATATGAATATATATATAACACTCCAAGTAGCTGCTAAACGTATTGCCAAGGAAAAATACCAGTAGATTTGCTTTAAAAAAAGATTTCTATGATAGCATTATTTGTAAATGTATCAAAGCTCAAGAACTTTTTTTTTTTTAATGTTTATTTATTTTTGAGAGAGACAGAGACAGGGCATGAGTGGGGGAGGGGCAGAGAGAGAGGGAGACACAGAATCTGAAACAGGCTCCAGGCTTTGAGCTGTTAGCACAGAGCCCCACACAACCCACTGAGCCACCCAAGCGCCCCTCAAAGCTCAAGAACTTTTAAAATATATATTTGAAAATGTCGACATCTTATGTTCTCTATTAAGTTGTTTCATGACCATTCTTTATGGACAAGTCAAACTATAGTTCAATTTCTGATGACATATTGAAAATTTCAGATGAACAGGATCTGAGATATTGAGGATCTACTCTTCGTTGCTTGCCCGTGGCAATCTGATTGGTCTCAAAGACTGGGGGGCATGATTTAAAACTGCTTCTACAAAGCAGTTTCTACATTTTTATTCAAACTGCATATTTTGGAGGTGGCCAAAATCTCCCGAAGACACCCTTGGGTACTGAGATTTTTGCCTTGAATGATAGCTCATGTAAAAATATAGACATTTGTAAGACTGCACCTGTCACAAATTCCCTCGCTCCATTTGCTTCACACACTTCAAAAGGCTATCTTGAAAGGAAACAGTGCCTTTTCACTGACATAATCTGTATATGGGTTTTAGATTTGGATACATTTGAGTAAATCCACTGAAGTATATGAAGTAGGTAATCAGGGCCCAGAATGGTGGAGACTGGATCATCCTTCACCAAACCCACTTCTTCTTACTGAGCATTCCACAAGAACTCTGGCTCTCTTGCCAGGAGGGGTGGCCATGTGATGGATACTTGTCAAGGTGTGTGAAAGTGGGATGTGTCATTTCTACATCATGTCTTTTAAAAAGTGAGTGTGCCTTCTCTGCTCTCTTTTTCCGTATTTGAGCACTGTACACAAAGCAAGAGACTCCAAAGAAAGAGAGGATTTTAGATTCTCAAGATTGATCACACAAAAAATCACTTGCCAAGGAGAAGCATCAGACCAACACTTTTATTGTGTTGTCACTACCACAATGTTGTTGTTTGTTTATTACAGCAGTTAGCCCTCATTAAGTAATGCACCTTGTTTATGGCCACAGAACAATCCATGCAAACAACATGTCTTCGAGAGACCTCTATCTGTGTGATCCATCATTATTAGAATGCTAGTCTCATTTGCTGATACTATACAATAGAAGGAATTTTGGCAAGCATTCCTTACTAAAGAATTCTTGTTTTTATTATTCCTTACTTTTAAAAAAGAGGGTGCTTTGCAAAAATACAAAATAATGTATGCAAAGGTTATTTGTTGTGGCAGTGTTTGTAATAGCAAAAGATTGGAAATAACCCAGATTATCGTTAATAGAGAATGTATTAATAAACTGGTATATCAACATAATGAAGCAAGATGGGGCTATAAAAAGGAATATGGAAAATATACACTGATATATATACACTGAAAAATACAGTGATCTTTTAAATATATAATTAAGATGGATGAGCACTGGGTGTTGTATGGAAACCAATTTGACAATAAATTTCATATTAAAAAATTAAAAACAAATTAAAAATAAATTAAAAAATACTAGGGAAAAATAAGTGCAGAATACGGTATCTAGTATGTTTTGTGTAAAAGTTTGCATATTTACAAAAAGAATCAATGGTGAATGGATAGACCAAAAATTAATAAAAATTATTATAGTAAGGGGGAGGAAAGAAAAGAGGAGACTGGAAGCAAAACTTCTTGTTTCACAATTTTTACTGTGAGGTGTTATAAATGTTTTTATGTAATTTAAAAAATTCTAGGGGTACCTGGCTGGCTCAGTCGGTTGAGCATCTGACTTCAGCTCAGGTCGTGATCTTGCAGTTTGTGAGTTCGAGCCCCACATCAGGCTCTGTGCTGACAGCTCAGAGCCTGGAGCCTGCTTTGGAGTCTGTGTTTCCCTCTCATTCTGCCTCTCTCCCACTCGTGCTGTCTCTCTCTCTCTCTCTCAAATAAATAAACATTAAAAAAATTAAAAATAAAAAACCCTCTAATTAGCAATCTATAAATATTGAAAGAAAACTTAATTAAATAAACCTAACTGGATATTAAGTTGATGCCATATTCTAATAGAAAAGAATTAGTCCAAGTAAACTTAGAAATAATATTACTTTTAATCTTTAGTGAGATATACTGTAAAGACAAAAAGAACTACCAAGAAGTCTTACACTTAATTCAATAGTTAATGTCGGAAATTATATCAATACTGTTATTTTAAAAATTATTATATGTATATTACAGGATAAAGCAAATTATTAGGTATGTTAATTTTTCTTAAATACTAATAATTTAGCATAAGAAAAAAAAGAGATATAAAATCAATACAATTAAGATCCTGTGATCTTATATTTGAATGGGAATATCAGTGAGAACCTAGGATTTTCCCATCCTCTTAAAAAAGATAGCTTTGTCCAAGGAAAAGCCTTAGAAGCAATGACAAGCCAATAGCAGTAAACATCCCTAGTGGCAACATCTTGGTTTCTAAATACCATTTGCCACTTAAAGGCATCTCTGGAGAAATAGTTGATTCCAGAGCTACAGCAGAAAATATACATGATGAACTTGTGAGATTATATAGTCCCAGAAAGTAAGGACACTATCAAAGACTGTGGATCCCTGCAAAAAGAACACTGGAAAAAGTTAGAAAAACCTCCCACTGGCCAAAGTGGGTTAATTTGAACATCAAAAGAATAATGACCACAAGTTTGAGTCAAACACATTAAATTTAGAAAAAGAAATAAGCTCAAATTTAAGATAAAAAAAGAGAGAGGAGAGGACAGAGAGAGGAGAGGGGGAAGGAGAAAGAAAGGGCAGGATGAGGGAAGGAGAGAGAAACAGGAGAGAAAACTCACTGGATGCCACTGGAAGTGTGGATAGCACCAACTTATCACTCTGAAGATTTGATAATTAAAGGTGAGGAAGTGAACATTTATCTTATTGTTCTACTGTGAAGTACATTTCCATTTATATTGAACTAACTGATGAGGAAAAACTTCTTCTAAAGAATTCCAGCTGATAAACACAGAAGAAATAATAGAAAAAAATTCTATTTTGTAATCTTCACATCAGTGTATGATAAAACCATCTTGTCTTTATAGTATATTCCACTGAAGATTGAAAGTAACACTCTTTCTAAGCTTACCTGGAATATTCTTTTGAAAGAATATTTTATAGACAGGGCCGTGTACCTGACTTCATATCTATTCAAGTGTTTAGGCCACTGGAAATCAAAGGACAACAGACAGGCAATGCAGGGAATCATCAGCCACATGGAGGATGTGGGAAATTGACCTGGTTTCCTCAACGAGAAAATAGCATTGATCAGAGACGAAGGAGAAAGGAGAGAGGTTGAGAGAGGGAGAATAAAGCTGTTTTAGATTAAGAGATTTTTTCAAACAATTAAGATTCAGAATAAACCAATAAAATGTGTTGAACTTTGTTTGAAAGCTGATGTCTTTTAATTTTTTTTAAAGTTTTTAGATAATGGGGGACATTTGAATATGAACTTAGCATTAAATAATATTCAGGAATTATTGTTAATGTTATTGTGGGACCCAAGGAATTTAACAAAAATCCCCTACCCCTGGACAAGCAGAGCAAGACTAAGTCCATTTTGTGCTACACCCACCATCTCATGTATAACCCCCACATGACCTACTTATTGCTTAAGACACTCCCCCACCCTAGTCAAGCCGCTGAGCACACCCTTACTGGAAACCGGCCCATATAGGAATGCGGAACCCCTAACCGCCAAAGAATGTAAACCCCGCCTTTTGCCCAACAACCTTGCACGCCAATTCTGACCAGAGTGATAGGCTAGTTCAAACAGTTACTATAGGGTAAATTGTAATTCAATTGGCCACCTGCGTGTGGACTGACATGACTATGCAACTTTCTGTATGTGTTACAATCTCATTGGCCACTGGCCCCTATAAAACTGCCACGCCTCTTAACCTAGGAGCCCAAGTCCCTGCTCCGCGGTGTCGGGTATACTTGGGCCCAAGCTGGAGCTTGCAAATAAACCCTCGTGCATTTGCATCGGTATCGGCTCCTTGGTGGTCTCTCGGATTCTAAATCGGGGGCATTACAGTTATCAGATAAAATAATGGCATTTGGGCATCGGGTTGGCTCAGTCAGTACAGCGTGCAACTCTGGATCTTGGGGTTGTGAGTTGATTACTCAAAAATAAAATCTTAAGAAAAAAAATAATGGCATTTGGTTATGTAAGAAAATGCCCCCTACAGTATCACTTTAAAGGATGCACACAAATACCTAGAGGGAAGAGGAAATGATTTTTGGAATTTACTTTACAATGTTCCAACAAAGGGCTCCTGCCTGGGTGGCTCAGTTAGTTAAGCATCTGACTCTTGATTTCAGCTCGGGTCATGATCTCATGGTTCATGGATTTGAGCCCCACGTCTGACTCCATGCTGGCAGCATGGAACCTGCTTTGGATTCTCTCTCTCCACCTCTCTCTCTCTGTGCCCCTCCCCCACTTGTACTCTTTCTCTGTAAGTAAATAAAAATAAACAAACAAATAAATAAATCAATGGCAATGAAGGTGCTACAAATGACATCTTTGTGTAGAAAAGGGAAACATGATCAACTTTGCAGTCATGCAGTTTGCTCCTTGTTTGGGGCCCAAACGATGTTTTGCATCATAGTTTTGCCCTTTAAACATTTTTGTAATAAAGGGCAACCCTTATATCTGATTTGAACAAACCAGGCTGGCTTCTCAGCCACTCTGGTTTTACCGTGTAAAGGATATGTTCTTGAAGTTGAGCTTAGCTGTATTTAACAGATAAGTTTATCTGTATGAATGTTTTTGTTGTTAATTTTGTTTTGCTCTGGCTCTACTAAAATAACATGCAGGGGAATTTGTGCAAGAGTTTACAGGGTACCAATGTGGGCTACAAAAAAGAAGGAGCAATGAGGCAGAGTAGGGGAAAAAGAGGGAAACTGAATTCAGACAACAGGGATCTGACACTGATACTTTCTAGCTAAGAGATGTTTTGTCAAATCTCGCTCTGGGCGTTGCATTTTTCTAGGGCTATCTAAGAAGATTGCATGAGAAGGGTGCCTGGGTGGCTCAGTTGGTTATGTATCCAACTCTTGATTTCAGCTCAGGTCATGATCTCACGGTTCATGGGTTTGAGGCCTGCATCAGGCTCTGTGCTGACAGCATGGAGCCTGCTTGGGATTCTCCCTCTCCCTCTCTCTCTCTACCCCTCCTCACTCCTGTTGTCTCTCTCTCCTGCAAAATAAATAAACCTAAAAAAAAAAAAAAAAGACTGCATGAACTACATGAGGTATTTTTTTCAACTCCAGAGCATCATAACAAGATAAAACATCATTAGCATGAAGAATGAATCCTGGGGGCACCTGGGTGGCTCAGTTGGTTAAGCATCCGACTTTGGCTCAGGTCATGATCTCGCCGCCCGGGAGCTCGAGCCCCGCGTCGGGCTCTGTGCTGACAGCTCGGAGCCTGGAGCCTGCTTCAGATTCTGTGTCTCCCTCTCTCTCTGACCCTCCCCCATTCATGCTCTGTCTCTCTCTGTCTCAAAAATAAATAAACATTAAAAAAAGAAAGAATCCTGGCAATATCTCACATGACCATTTTCACTTTACAAAAGTGAAACATCTATACTGATTTTTAAAGAAATCAAATAAACAAACTGAAAATTTCCATTAAAAGATACCAGAGTAAAGAAGTAATAATTTTACAATGCGGATCATTGCCTCAGTTTTGCTGTTTTAGGCCTTATCTTTAATATATCAAGGTGTGTGTGTGTGTGTGTGTGTGTGTGTGTGTGTGTGTGTATGTGTGTTTTATTTCAGCACCTAATACAGTTGTAACTCTTAAAAAACATGCAGGTAAATTTAGTACCATACAAAGGAGCAACAGACAACATTAACTGTGACTCAGATTGTCTTCAGTAATTTATTTTTTTATTATTATTTTTTTAAAGTTTATTTATTTATTTTGAGAGAGACAGAAGCAATGTGAGCGGGGGAGGGACAGAGAGAGAGAGAGAGAGAGAGAGAGAGAGAGAGAATCTGAAGCAGGCTCCACACTATCAGTGCAGAGCTGGATGCAGGGCTCAAACTCACAGACTGTGAGATCATGACCTGAGCCGAAATCAAGGGTCAGATGCTTAACCAACTGAGCCACCCAGGTGTCCCTGTTTTCAGTAATTTATAATTTCAATTTGCAATCAATATTCAGTGTTGCTGTGCCCCAGAATGCAGCTTTTCCTAAACTGTGTAAGGCAGTTAAACATCCTGCATTAATATGAAAAGTTGTCCTTATGATATAATTTGAGTCATGAAAAGGATCTGAAGAAAACGTATTTTTCCCCTATCCTCTGTTCAGAAAAAAGGGGCCACATGAAAGAACATGAAATCTCTTTAAATAAATAAAGGCTTAAGGATCACAAAGAACTTCAAGAAGAAAGAGCAAAAATGGTTTCTTCCCACTAATAAACAGCATTAAGAAACACATTTCATCAGATTCTAACGTTCCTATCAGTAGAGGGATTAGATCAGCCCAACAGTTCCCACATTGTCTCTTTACTTGGTGCCTACTAAGCCCCACTTCACGACAATAATGTTAGACCTTGTTTAGTTAAGCTGTAAATATTCCATCTTTTCAGGTGAGATGAGAGAAAAACCATACATTCTATGAATACTGTCAGCATTTCCAGTACGTTTATCAACAGGTTCTTCATTGTCTCCTCACCCTCACTTTTCACTAGTCTTAATTGTCTTCCAATCCCAACTGATCTTTTTCCCATGAACAATTTTATCTATCTATCTATCTATCTATCTATCTATCTTTCTATCTATCTACCTATCTATCTATTTTTGAGAAGGTTAAACTTTTACATGTTTCAACATTTAAATGTTAAAAAAATAAGTTATGTAGTGAAAATTCTCACTCCCATGCCTGTCCCTCAATTACCCAGAAATATGTGTTTTCCCCAAATTTCTTTGATCACCTGCTTTTATTCATATGGCTTCCCCTATCTGAAATGTCCTTCAAACACCTTTCAATTTTTGTTCTTCCCTTCTTCAAAATGTAGTTTAATAAGCTTTCCCTGAGCCATCACCTCTAAAATAGATCCCTTATTTTCCTTATTCTGCACAATTGAATACAATTTGTACCCTGATTTTCTTAAATGTTTATTTATTTATTTTGAGAGAACAAGAGAGCATGAGTGGGGGAGGGGCAGAGAGAGAGGGAGAGAGAATCCCAAGCAGGCACTGAGCTGGGAGCTCAACCTCACAGACTGTGAGATCATGACCTGAGCTGAAATCAAGAGTTAGACCCTTAACCGACTATCACCCAGGTGCCCCTGTACCCTAATTTTTAAAAATATGCTTAAAATTGCTAATATTCCTTAATCATTTTCATATTTCCTGAACAGATTTGAGGTTTCTGGACAGCTTACAGATTTGTAGTTTCCTTGAAAGCAAGAACTGATTCCTGTTTCTTTTGTTTTCCATACAACAGGCAGTCTGGACTCATGCAAATAGTTGATGCCTAATACCTTCTCTATCTTCAAAAACCTTACCTGGTAATTCTTAAAATTTGCTGCTATAAGAATTACCTGGGGAGGTTTGGAAACTCATAATGTCCTGGCTTTACCCTATACCAATTAAGTCAGAATCTCTGGGGGTGGGATCTAAGCATAAGCACTATTTAAAACTCACCAGATGACTCCAACTTGCAGCTAAATTTAAGAATCAGTAACCTAGCCCACCTCCATGCCCTCGATCTCAGACTATGACCCCATTTCATAAAAACATGCTCTTTCTACCAATGTCAAACGTGACCCCTTCATGCAACCGTACCCATTTCTGCTTTGCTACCGATGTGGGTAAGAGAGAGTTCCTCTTCCTCCCCCAGGCATCCTTCCAGCTGCCATATTTTCTTTGCTTCTCCTTCACTGAAAACCTTCTTATAAGGCTTTACTATGCAGATAGTTGTCTTTTTTTTTTTCTTTTAACCTCCAAGTCACTTTTCAACTCACTTATATCTGGCTTTCATTCCCATCAGGCATGCAAAAATGGTATTGTTGGTGTTACTTGTCATGTTGCCAATACCAACAATCAGTTTTCTGCCTTCTTCTCTCTTCTTAACAGCAGGCTCACTTTGTTGGAAATAGTCTTTTCTTGATTTCCAGGACACCACAAGGTTGCTCTTCTCCTCTCCTTCTATTGCCTCTTATCTACCTGACTTCAGGATGGCATTTTCCCAGAGCTTGGTCCTAAGCCCTCTGTTGTCTCCACACACTTCAACATATCATTTGTGCCTAGAGATGACTTAAGATAGTAAATGGTTGAAATGTCTTTTACCTTAATAGATAAGTGTTTCTCTTTAGTGCTGTTAGAAAAAACTATAACCTACAAACCAAACTCACTTTAACACTGTAAACTGAAGGAGGATGGATTAAGTAGCAAACCATATGGCAAACTTCACAAAACATTCTTTACACATCCCTTTTCCTTCTTCCCTGAGTGCAAGGAAGCCATGGAAAATTTGCTTGATATGGAAGAGATACTTTGGGGAAGAAAGAAATTATTAAATAAAGTCTGTCTCACATATGTTTTTACTAAGAGTCAAGAATAATTCACATTTAGGAGTGTTGGTCTAGTTTAGGAATAGGGGAGTCTCAAAAGTACCTGTGTCAGGATCAAAGCTGTCATCTTTATCACGGATTTATTTATTTAATGGGACTAAGCATGGTCAATATATAACTTTAATTATTAAATTTACATCCCTAAGATTTTAATTGAATTTTGCTAATATAATAAACCTACTATTTTATAATAGTTCTGTTAAGATCTTTTAAATTCATAATAGAAGTCTGGCATGATATATTTAATAATTCTACTGGTATCTATACATGTTATATTTATCAGATTATAATAAAGCCCCAATAAAGATACTGTTTCTTTATTCATTTATGTCATGAGTTTTTTTTTCTTTTTCTTTTTTTTTTTTTAGAAAGAGAAAGAGCACAAGCTGGGGAAAGGGGCAGAGGGAGAGAGGGAATCCCGAGCAGGCTTCACACTCAGTGCAGAGCCCCAGGGCTCGATCCCATGATCCTGGTATCATGACCTTGTGCAAATCAAGAGTCAGATGCTCAACTGACTGAGCCATCCAGGCACCCAGCATAATGACTTCTAATGCATCAGCCCTAGCATTTGTGGAGGTTCATATTCTACATACCTGAATATTTACATGCCAAAAATTAAGCCAGCATTGTCAAATAAAATATGCTTTATCCTCCTACATGACAAAATTGCATGTATAATGAAAAAATTTTTAAATGTGAAGAGCTATGTTATTTTTATGTAACTCTAAGTTAGAAAATGCAAAGGATGACTGACTTTAATCATGGTTGTCATGTCTGGCCTTCTGTTAGTGGACCAGGGGTGTTTGGATCGTATAAAGGTAAATGGAATTAATAAACTATATTTATTCTGTAAGGATTGTTTTTCTTCCTTTCATTTAGAAAAATCACTGTTATGATCAAGATTTTCATTTGGTACTTGTTGACATTATGCTAAATTAGACAACATTTCTTGATTCATTAAAACTTTTCAATAGTTTTTAGAATTAGTTTTTTTAAATATATTTATTTTCTTTTGAAAAAGAGACAGAGAGAGAGCAAGCCATGGAGGGGCAGAGAGAAAGGGAGAGAGAAATCCCAAGCAGACTCCACGCTGTCAGCACAGAGCCTGAAGTGGGGCTCGAACTCATGAATGGTGAGATCATGACCTGAGCTGAAGCCAAGAGTCAGACATTTAACTGACTGAGCCACCTATGCACCCCCAGAATTAATTTAAATTGGGCAAAGCTTCACTCAACTGAGGCAAAAATATCTGGATTTTTAATACAATTCTCTTTTTTTTTCTTTTTGAGAGAAAGAGGGCACAAGTGAGTGAGGGGTAGAAAGAGAAGGAGAGTGAGAGAGAGGGAATCCCATGAGGAAGAGAGAGAGAGAGAGAGAGGGAGAAGCAGGGCTCGTGTTTACCTGAAGCAGGGCTCCTGCTCATCTGAACTGGGACTTGAACTTATCCAGCTTATCCAATATGGGACTCGAACTCACAAACAGTGAAATCATGACCTGAGCTTAAGTCAGATGCTTAACTGACTGAGCCACCCAGGTGCCCTTTAATACAGTTTTTATAATAATGAATTGTGAATTTTAAATATTATTTTCAGCATTATAATGGGTTCATATGTGGTAAGTTATTGTTACTCTGTAAGATTTAACAAAACATTTAAAACTTCATTGCCATTACCTATATTGCCATTCATACTGTCTCTTAAAGCAATATCTAAATCTGTATAGTAACATAAAGAATTTCTAGCACACTTGACTGATGCTATATTTAGACTGACATATTCAATTGTAATATGAATTATCTAATGTTGTAAAAAGTTCTTCAGCTACTATGAGCAATTATGATTTTCTGCTAGTTTATGAATATTTCTGAAACCACAAAGGGACACACACAAAAAAGCAAAAAAAAAAGTGGACACTAAGCATTCCTGTGAAACAATATTGTGTTATTCAAGAAACTATTGCATTGCCGTTTTCAGACGTGCTTTGTAGATATGCAGTGCTGTATACAAGTAGCCCTATTTCTGAACAAAGAAGTATATTTCTAGGGCATAAGAAACAAAGCCAAATCTCTAGTTTAAGTTGTATGATAGGGGAAAAATGCTGATGCTTCACAATGTTACAGATTTTTCAGACTGTGAATTAAAAGTACACAACTATTCACCAATAATGTTTCAAGTTGCCTTAAATTACTGATGTTAATTTGCAATTAAGTGACATTTTTTGGAACAACTTTACTCAAGATAGGCTTAAATATGTATGGTGGTGCCACATTCCTATGACTCAATAATATACTTAACAGCCATTCTCAATACAAGTGAAATTCATAAATATTAGGCAAAATATTGATGTAATGAAGAGTGGTCCATGGAACAGTAAGAAATAATTAATATTCAGGAATTCATATATATGGACAACTATGTTGCAAAATATTCAGGAATTAATATATAAAGACAACTATATGCAAAATCTGAATATAAGCAAGATGTATATTTTTAGCATTTAAATTTTTATTTTGTTGTTGTAAAAATTCAACTTGAGATCTACCCTCTTAACTGATTTTAAGGGTACAATACAATAAGCACAATGTTGTGCACCAGATCTCTAGACCTTAATTCACCTTGCTTATCTGAAACTTTACACCTATTGATTAGCAACTCTTCATTTTCCCTTGCCCTCTGCCCCTGGCCATCATTGCTCTTCTCTCTGCTTCTATGAGTTTAACTGTTTTTGGTACTTCATATAAGTGGAACTGAATAGTACTTGTCCTTCTGTCACTGGCTTATTTTCCTTATCAAAACGACCTCCAGGTTCATCACTGTTGCTGCAAATGACAGGATCACCTTTTTAAAGGCTGAGTAATATTTCCATTGGATGTATATACCACATTTTCTTTATGCATTTTTTCATCCATGTGCAAGAAGAATGATTTTAAATGAACCACATATTAATGCGTGAGATGTAGCAATGTATCTTATTACCCACTTGTGAGATCTATTTTATTGCTTTATTGATATGTACTCATGTTCACTTTTTTTTTTTTTTAATTAGAAGTTGGGATGAGGCAATTAATTTAATTCTAAGAATTCTTAACCCCTTACCTTATTTAACGTACTTGGACCTAAACTTAATGTAACAAAATGCCTTTGGGGGTTTTGATGATCAAAGAGCCATCAATTTATAGAGTGAAAATAGAACCTGTCCTTGAATAACCAACTATATTCCGTAACTTAATAAGTATCCATTGAGTACCCAACATAACAGCCACTAGGTACTGATTTGCAAGAGTGAATAAAAACAGAGTCCTGCTTCAAGGAACTCACATTCTAGTAATGGGATGGAGTATGGGGACACAGAGAACAAATGAATAGACTATATCAATATTTGAGGATACGTACAGTGAAGAAAAATCGGAGTAGGGGAATAAGTTGTGCTGATCGAAGTTGCGGTTTTAAAAGGGTTGTCATGGAGGACCTCACTGAGAAGATGACCTTTGGATCATTAAAGAAGCATTAAAATACAAACACATTTATTTATTTTAAGTTGTATTTATTTAAGTGATCTCTATACACCACACGGTGCTCAACCTCACAACCCCTAGATCAAGAGTCATGCAAACACATACTTAAAAAAAAAAAATCTCGGGGCGCCTGGGTGGCTCAGTCGGTTGGGCGTCTGACTTCGGCTCAGGTCATGATCTCACGGTTCATGGGTTCAAGCCCCTGATGGGGCTCTGTGCTGACAGATCAGAGCCTGGAGCCTGCTTCGGATTCTGTGTCTCCCTCTCTCTCTGCCCCTCCCCTGCTCGTGCTCTGTCTCAAAAAAAAAAAAAAAAAAAAACAAAAAAAACCCCCCAAAAAACCAAAAAAAACATTAAAAAAATTAAAAAAAAAATCTCAAACTTACACAAAGTTAAAGGTTCAATACAAACAACTCTTTTTTCCTCCCTAAACCATTGGACAGTAAGTACCTGACCTGATACCCATATCCTCTAAACACTTTGGGGTATATTCTTTATGAACACGGACATTCTCCTACATAAACACAATATAACCATCAAAATTAATAAATTGCCATTCTCACATTGCTACCATCAAGTCCACATCAGGTGCATAGACCCCATTCAAGCTTCTCCATTTGTCCCAATTATGCCCTTTATTGCAGCCAGCTCCAGTTCAGAATCGTGGATTGCATTTAGTTGCCTTGTCTTTTTCATCCTCAGTCTGGAATAATCCATCAGCCTTTTTTTTGACTTTCATGACCCTGAAATTCTTATTTTGTAAAATGCCTCTCAGTTTGAGTTTGTCTGATCTTCCCTCATGAGCACATTCGGATTTTGCACCTTCGGTAAGAATATCATAGAAATAATGCTCTTTTCTTCTCATTGCATTCTATCTAATGGCTCATGATTTTAATTTTTCCCATTATTGATCCTATTAACTTGAATAACGTGATTAAGGTATAATCTGCCAGGTTTCTCCTCTGAGAGTTATTTCTTTTCTTTTTTTGTGATTAATATGTGTTTTGTAGAGAGGTACTTCGAAACTGTTTCTCATTCTATTTCTCATTAAACTTTCTATTTATTCATTTACTTGTCTATTTATCTATCTATCTAATCATTGACCCGTGACTTCCCATTTAATCAGTGCATTATAATTTTAACCACTATTCCTATCATTCTCAATGGTCCCAGATTTGGCTGGTGTGTTTTTGACATGTCCCTATCATTCTGGAACATTCCCTTGTTTGGAAGCACAAGATTCCCAGGCTTTTTTTTTTTTTTTAATTTTTAAACTTGAGTATAGTTAACATACAATGTTACATTGGTTTCAGGGAGACATGAAATCACTGACATTGGGAGCAGGGATGAAGATGGGGATAGTGACTGCTTCAAAGCCTTATCAGTGGTTAAGAGGTAAGGATATATGTATACATGTGTGTGTATGCACACGTGTGCACACATTTACAACTGCATTAATTTCCACATCCATCTCTAAGTATTGAAAACTATGAGTTTCCATTCTAGTTTTCTCTCTTCTTTTTTTTCAATGAGTTAAGCATACATTTATTTCCATATGCTTCTAAATTTTTTTAATGTTTATTTATTTTTGAGAGAGACAGCACGAGTGGGGGAGGGGCAGAGAGCGAGGGGGAGACACAGAATCCAAAACAGGCTCCAGGCTCCGAATTGTCAGCAGAGAGCCTGCCGCGGGGCTCGAACCCAGGAACCACAAGATCACGACCCCAGCCGAAGTCGGACGTTCAACCGACTGAGCCACCCAGGCGCCCCTTGGTACCCTTCTACACAGAAGTTCACAAACTTTAATAAATGAAGATATTACTTGAAAGATGCATTATACACAGGGTAGATTCAGTCAGTTAACAGTTTTCTCCCTTTTTATGTTTATTTGGTCAATCTGCTGCAGCCCTTCCCCGTGTAGAAGCTCCTCCATTCCACCCTGGAGCCTAGGCTTTGATTCCCTTCACTGGGTACCTTCCTCCCCACTGTGAGTGCACCTTCATCACTCGGGCTCTTTTTTTTTTTTTTTTTTTTTAATTATTTATTTATTTATTTATTTTTTGAGAGAGAGACACAGAGCAAGCTGGGGAGGGGCAGAGAGAGAGGGAGACACAGAATCCGAAGCAGGCTCCAGGCTCTGAGCTGTCAGCACAGAGCCCGATGCGGGGCTTGAACTCAAGGACCCTGAGATCATGACCTGAGTGGAAGTCAGGAGCTCAATCCACTGAGTCACCCAGGCGCCCCTCCTCACTCAGGCTCTTATGCACCACCGCAGGTCACTCTGCTTGTGTGCATGATCTCCTCACCCCCCCACCCTGCTTCCTTTAGGCTCTAACACCCTGCATTGGGCCTTTCCTTGCATGAATGGCCTCTTTGTTCTGCTTGACACTGCAAGTTGGGCTTTCTCCCATGTGGACTCCCTTCTCAATCTGCTCCATCTCTGAATCCCCATTCCAAGTTGTCCCCAAGGAAGGACATCCTTCTCAGGCTCTGATTCCCTGCACAGGCTGCCCCCCCAGGTCAATGTCATCCTCATTCTGCTCAAGCTCTGATACTCCATCCCACACATTTCCCTTGTATAACACCTCCTTACCCTGCTCAGGCTCTACTCCTCCCTCCATCCCACTCCATTTGAAAGCCCTCCTTATCCAGCTCTGGCTTTGACACCTGATGCCAGTTTGCTCTCACTCAAGCATGCCATCCTCACTCCTTTGGGCTCCAAGTCTCCATACCCAAGTTCCATTCCTGTATGGAGGCCTTTCTCTCTCCACTTGGGAGCTGGCATCTCCCTCGAGGCCCCTTTCCCTGAATGGGTGCCCTCCTGACCCTTCTCATACCCTGACCCCACGAACTGGACCCTGTTCCCAGTGTGGGTCCCCTTCTCATTCCTTGTGGGCTCTGACTCCTCATGCAGTTCAGCCCCTTCAGGTGGATTTCTGCCTCGATCTCTTCACCTAATGTCTTTTCGACCGAATTGTTCAGAAAGAGGAAGGGGAATGGAAGGGAAAGTTCAAGTGAAGGAAAGAGGATGGAGAAAAGAAATTTGAGTAATTGGTTTTTTTTTGATAAACAAAAAATAATACATGTATGTTATGGTACCATGCTGTCTTAGTTCATTTGCTATAAAACAACGACAACAACAACAACAACAACAACAAACAAAACAAAACACAGCCTAGGTGGCTCAAAACAACAAACATTATTTCTCCCAGTTCTGGGGGCTGGAAGTCTATGGTCAGGGCACCCACATGATCAGGTTTTGGTGAAGACTGTCTTTTGGGCTGTGAACACTGATTTCTCACAGTGTCCTCCTCATATAGTAGAAAGGAATCCATGATCTTTCTGGAGCCTCTTTTACAAGGAGAGTGATTCCCACTCACCAGGGCCTGCCTTCATGACCTAATCATCTCCCAAAGTCTCCACTTCCTAATTGTATTTATCTTAGGGACTAGGATTTCATGAATTTGGGAGGGAAATAAACATTCAGAACATAGCCCACGCCAATCTGGAATTAGCCTTCGATTTGAACCAGATTTCAACTTTTCTTTTGAAGTGCCTGAGAAAAATAGTTGCCATGAACCCCAATCTTCTTCTCTAAAAAGGAGGACTAAAGTTGCCCTAAGGCCACAGGAATAACATTTTCAGGTAAAACCAGGTTTATGATTTAGGAAGCTTTAGATCATGCATCTGAAAAAATAGGGGTGTGAGGGAGGATGAGGAAAAACTGAATCACCGAAAAGTAATGTTTACTAACAAGTAAAGAATAAGAGACAACAGCGTGGAGGCAATCCACTGGCATATATTCATGGAGTTTCTACTAAGACATACATAATCACTGGGCACCTGGGTGGCTCAGTCGGTTAAATGTTCAACTCTTGGTTTCGGCTCATGTCGTGGACTCGCAGTTTGTGAGTTCGAGCCACGTATCGGGATCTGTGCTGACAGTGCAGAGCTGGCTTGGAGTTCTCTCTCTCCCTTTCTCTCTGCCCCTCCCCTGCTCACTCTCTCTCTCTCTCAAAATAAGTAAACATACTTTAAAAAAAATTTAAGACATAGATAATCACTATTGATCAACCTTTTTGTATTTCAGTAGTCTCTTATGATTTCCTTATATAGTAACACAGCAATTAATGTTCATAAAGCTGAATGAGTCATCCATAAAAAGCAAAGTGAAGGTCAATTTACTTTGTTTTCAAAGGCAGAAAAGTACATTAGGACATTTCAAATTAGGACACATCAGGACACTTAAAAAAATGGCTGACAATTATTTAGTTAGTGCTTAAATTTTAGTTACCTGGAAAGTATACATGTGGGAAAACTCCATTTCATTTATATAGTATCATTGGAAAGTAAAGTGCTATTGTTTGTACTAGAGCTAATCCAAACTCAAGGTTCTACACAGTCATTGCCTCCAGCCAGCTTCTAGACTTTGGGATAGTCATTGTATCTCTTAGGACCTTCTGTTTAGTCATCTATGAAATAAGACAGTTGGTCTAAATTAACTCAAAGATGATTGCCAACTCTAACATTCTGTATCTTAAAGAAGATTTTTTTTAAGTTTATTTAATTATTTTGAGAGAGAGAGAGAGAGAGAGCTCATGAGAAGGGGGAAGGACAGAGAGAGAGAGGGACAGAGAGAATCCCAAGCAAATCCTGCACTGTCAGCATGGAGTCCAGTGCAGTGGGGCTCGAACTCACGAACCATGAGATCATGACCTGAGCTGAAATCAAGAGGCTGACACTTAACCAAATGAACCACCCAGGCGCTCCGAGAGGGGATTTTTATCTCCTAAAAAGAGCTTTAGGTTTATATAAGTCATTAAAGGATAAAGTATTTTGCATTGGGAATTGCCCAATGGAGCAAAAATGGCTGATTAGAAATGAAATATTCACTTACAAAACACCCACATAAGTCTAAGAATAAGGTGTGGTTTTCTCTCCACTGGTCGAAAATTTGAATAATGAAGTATGAAGTCCATAAGTAACTAATTTACCATTTGAGATTTACATTAAAAAAATCGGTCGTTGGAATTTCCCAGGAGGTAATTCCCCACTACAGTGTGTCTTTCTCAATGTGTGGAACATTAGAAGGCACCCTAGACTATGAATCACAACAATAACAAAATATTTCATATTTTAGTACTTCCACTATAAGTACAGGTATTCCCTGCTCTTTGGAAGTTTGCTTTACCCCCGCTGTGTTTTGTTGTTGTTGTTGTTTTGTTTTTTATTTTTATTTTGCTTTTTGTTTTTACAGAAGACCTCTATTAGTCCCTGTTTTCACTAATCAAAAGAAATTTGAAGAGGATTTTAGTTTTTAAGAAAAAAGGCAAAACATGAACATAACATTCAGTGCTCATCTCACAGCAGCCGTCACAGAGGCAATATGCAGCCTGAGCAGTGAGGGTGGTCCCGCCGAGTTCTTCTGGGGGGAAGTACACTCAAGCACCTCATTATCAAGCCACCACAACCCTGAACTGTGTCTGTGAGCGTCTGTGTTTTATCTCAATTTATCTTGTGCATCTGTTGGCAACACGTGTCCTAAGGTATCATAAAAGCCTAAGAGAGGTTGTTTTTTATGGTCTGGGAGCACCGAAAAAGTTTTCCATATAAATTAATGGTAATGGCGTCTCCATCGCAGCCTATGAAAGGTTTTAGGAATGTTCTGCCTTCAGAAAGTGGGGGAAACCTGTACCTCTAGCCACAATTCCCCCGTTTTCTTTTCATTTTATTTTCTTAATTTATTATTTAAATAAATTGATGTATTTATTTTTGGTTTGAGAGAGAGAGGGAGAGAGAGAGAGAAGGGGGCAGAGGGAGAGAGGGAGAGAATCCCAAGCAGGATGTACACTCAGTAAGGAGCCCTCTGTGGGGATTGACCCACGACCCTGGGTTCATGATCTGAGTCAAAATCAAGAGTCCAAGGCTCAAGTAACTGAGCCACCCAGGTGCCCCTTCCCCTTGTTTTTTTGTTTTGTTTTGTTTTGTTTTTTTTTTTGGAGTTCATTTTGTCAGTCTGACTGCTCAGCTTTAAGGTCTTTTTGGCACATTTTCCCCAAAACCAATTGTATTTCCTCACTTGGGATGTTGAACTGAAGAGTAGCAAAGCTGATTTAGATATAAGTGGAAATTGAAAAAGAAGGACTACACCAGGAGATCCCAAGAGGTACCACTAGAAAGTGATAGACCGCATTCCTGTCAGATTATTGGGGTACAAATAAGTTGAGGGGGGCCTGGCTGGCTCAGTAGGTAGAGCATGCAACTCTTGATCTCAGAATCATGAGGTCAAGCCCCACATTGGTCATGAAGCCTACTTAAAAAAAATAAAAAATAAAGAAGTTGAAAAGTGAAGGGAGAAGAAAGAGAAAGCTTAGAAGAGCTAAGACATACATCATCTTAATTTACTTTCACAGCTACTGTGGTAGTGTCATATTGTTATTACCAACTGCAATTCATAAATTAAAAGAATAATACTCAGGGGTGCCTGGGTGGCTCAGCTGATTGAACTCCAACTTGATGTCAGCTCAGATCATGATCTCACGGTTGTGAGATCGAGCCCCACCTTGGGGTTTTTCCCTGAGCATGGAGCCTGCTTGGGGTTTTTCTCTCTCCCTCTCTCTCTGCCCCTACCCCTCCCCCCCCACAACCTCAAAAAAAAAAAAAAAGAAAAGAAAAAAAAAAGCATACTCAGAAGGATAAGTGACTCATTTTCCAAAGATCACACGGCTAATTACAACAGCAGTTATTTTTAAACCTCACTAATGACCTGACTCTTGACTCTTGACTTCTAACCTTCATGTAAATACCACCCAACTTTGCTGCTACCCCGTACTGCCAGTACGGTCTCTGCATTGGTCTTGTGACCTTGGAAAATTCAATCATTCTGAGTCTCAGCTTCCAGGTCAGTCCAGTGGAGTTACCGCACAGCCTTACCTTAGTTAATAGGGTTGTGTTAATACTATATAACTAAATATCTTTCTTATTATGCTGGATAATTTATAAAAGGGACACTGATACATGATTTTATACAGTTAATTCTCCCACAGGGCTGTGAAAATCAAATGAAAATGCGTGTGAAAGTCTTTGTACTGCGATTATCACATGCTTCTGCTTCCAGCTACTACTCCCCATCACTGACGCTATTGAAATTCTTGAGATTTTACTTATGATTTGCAGGTTGTCCAGTGACACATTTCAAATAGATGCCATAGCCTTTGATAATGCTTAAAATGAAATAAAGGCATAAATAATAATTTCGTAACCTATAATGTCCACATTCTTCAAATAGCCATTCAGGGCCATTAATAATCTGTTCACCATGACTTACAACATTCATGTAAACACCTTCCAACTTTGCTATCCCCAGGCCTAAATGAATTCTTTCACTGTGCCTACCTGTTCTACTAATGGTCAATTCTATGCCTGTGTCTTGCCTCACATTCAGTTTCCCCTCCCTAGAATACACTATTTATTGCCTATCCTTCCATATATAGTCTAAATATATGAGTTTTATTCTCCAATTGCTATTGGTTCGTATTGTCTATAGCAGGGTCTGCAAACTATGACCACAATCTGTTTTTGTAAATAAAGTTGTCTTGGAACTCAGCATATGATTGGCCATAAAGGCAAAGCTGAGTAGTTATAACAGAGACCATATGGCACCTAAAGCCTTTAATATTTACTTTCTATCTATACTACCTATTTATTATCTATCTAATACTAAAGGATACTATCTGGCCCTTTATAGAAAGTGTTTGCCAGTCATTAGCCTATAGCAAATTTCACTTACCCATGGAAAAACCTGGATCTGGCATGATGGGAACAGCTCATTTTTTTCCCTGAAATTATTTATTTTTTAATAGTAATTTTTAATGGCATCAGAATTACAATAGTATATTGAATGCATGTTTTATTTTTATATGAGTAAAACACAACTTAGAAATTCAATTATAAGATGAAAATAATAAATGTATTTTAGTGTCATGGCAATGACAGAGCACTAAAGCCAAATAATATTAAACACATACTATGAAATATAGTAACAACAGGTAGCTAAGGTAACTGAGGAAAGGTAGATAGCAAAAGATAATCCTTAGCAGGAAGCTTAGGCTGGGAGGGACCCCATCAAAGATACCTTCTGGACAAAGAAAACTAAGGATCATGGCAACAACCTAGTGTTCACTGTTACTCCAAAGCAAGTCACAAAGTCACGGGTGGATAATAGATGGCTGGCTGGCAGAATCTGCAGAAAATGCACATGTCATTTGTGGCGAACAGGAATGTTAAAGAGGAGCAGTTGCTGATGAATTGTTACCAAAGCACTGCCTTACGTGGAGAACACCTGTTCATGGCTTTGAGTGGCACCAGCTGGGAAGCACTGGTCTCTGTACTGCTTGTTCTCTTTAATTTTCCTCTGTTGGCCATATTTGTTCAACTATACCAATTTATGTATTTATTTTCTTAAGAGAGAGAGCATGCATGAGCTGGGGAAAGAGGCAGGGGAAGAGAGAGAGTTTGAGACAGACAGAGAGAGAGAGAGAGAGAGAGAGAGAGAGAGAGGGATAGGGAAAGAACCTTCAGCAGTCTCCACGCTCAGCTTGGAGGCCTTCCTGGGACTTGATCCCATGATCCTGGGATCATGATCTGAGCCAAAATCAAGAGTCGGATCTCAACTGACTAAGCCACTCAGGTGCCCCTATGCCAATCTATTTAAGGCTATGAACAATGTCACATACGTCTACCATCCACATTGTTATTTTTAAAAAAATTTTTTAAATGTTTATTTCTGAGAGAGAAGGAGATAGCATGAGTGGGGGAGGGGCAGAGAGAGAGGGAGAAGCAGGCTCCAGGCTCCCAGCTGCCAGCACAGAGCCCAACTTGGGACTTGGGTCCATGAACTGACAGATCATGACCTGAGCTGAAGTCAGACACGCAACTGACTAAGCCACCCAGGTGCCTCTAATCTTTCTACTTCTTTAATTTTTTTTTTAATGTTTATCCATTCCTGGGGTGGGGGAGGGGCAGACACACACACACACACACACACACACACACACACACACACAGAATCCGAAGCAGCCTCCAGGCTCCAAGCTGTCAGCACAGAGCCCAATGCGGGGCTCGAACCCACAAACTGTGAGATCATGACCTGAGCCGAAGTCGGATGCCCAACCCACTGAGCCATCCAGGCACCCCTAATCTTTCTACTTCTTATCTAGTAATAAGTTATTTCAAATGCAACTGATTTTTTTAGTATACTTAATTTTTTAAAGAGAATTTTAGGTTCACGGCAAAATTGAGAGGAAGGCCCAGAGATTTCCCATATACCCCTTCTGCCCTTACACATGCATAGCTGTCCCCATTATCAATATCCCATAGCATAATGTCACATTTGTTACAACTGACGAACCTACGTTGATGCATCATTATTGCTCAAAAAGCATAGTTTACATCGGGGTTCATTCTCGATATTATGCATGTTATGGGTTTAGAAACATGTATAATGTACCCACAAGTACAGTATCATACAGAGTAGTTCCACTGCTGTAAAAATCCTCTGTGCTCCACCTACTTATCCTTCCCTCCCTTCTAATCATACTGCATGGAGCCTGAAAAGGTGGGCTTCTTTCACTTAGTAATGTACAGCTGAGTTTCCTCCATGTCTTTTCATGCCTTGATAGCTCATTTCTTTTTAGTGCTGAATAATACACTCTTGTTGAATGTACCACACTTTATTTATCCATTCACCTACTGAAGGACATCGTAGCTGCTTCCAAGTTTGGGCAATTATGAATAAACCTGCTGTAAACATGTGTGTGCAGAGTTTTGTGTGGATGTAAGGTTTCATTCAGCCTTATATATTGGGTAAATACCAAAAAGTGCAATTGCTGAATCATAGGGTGAGTTTGTTTAGTTTTGTAAGAAACAGACAACTGTGTTTCAAAATGGCTGCACTACTTTGCATTCCTACCAGGGGTGAATGAGAGTGCCTGGTGCTCGAAAGCATTTAGATATTGTCAGAGTTCTGGATTTTGGCCGTTCTAATACATGGGGAATGGTGTCTCGTTGTTGTTGTTGTTTAAAATACTGTTTATTTAGTTATTATCCCCATCTGATGATTCCAACATCTTTGCCATATCTTTGATTCTGATGTTGGCTCTATTTCTTCAACTTGTGTTTTTGTTAGCATGCCTTGTAATTTTTTGTTTGTTTGTTTGTTTTTAATCACTGAGCATAATGTACTGGGTAAAAGGAAATGCTTAAAATAGGCCTTTAAGACTATTGGCAGCAGGGCGCCTGGGTGGCTCCGTTGGTCAAGCACCTGACTCTTGATCTCAGCCCAGGTCATGATCTCATGGTTTGTGAGTTCGAGCCCCACATTGGGCTCTGCACTGACTGTGTGGATCATTTGATATTCTCTTTCTCCCTCTCTCTCTCTCTGACCTTCCCCTGCATGTGCACACACATGTTCTCTCTCTTAAAATAAATAAACTTGAAAAAATTAAAAAAGTAGAATATGGCGGCAAGGTGTTGGGATAAGGGAAGTGTTCTATTGTCCTATGATTGGGTCTTATGCTTTTAGTGAGCCTGTGTCTGTACTGTGAACTTTACAAGTGTTTTTCAGGGTTTTTTTCCCTCCCATTTTTGGTAGGAGAGGATGGATAGAGTTAGAGTCAGGTACCTCCTTTCCTTCAGTTTGTTTAAGCTCTGATAAAACTCCAACAGGTAAGACTCTGGTTAAATAGTTTCTCCTGAAGGCAGATTATGTTAAGAAGAAAAAGTGCTATGTTGTATTTCAAAATGATTTCTTTCCTCCTCCTCCTCCTCCTTGAAGCTTGAAGGAATTTTTCTCTGGTTGTCACTGTGAGAACAAGATCAAGTTCCTGGAGGGAATACTTACAAAAATGTATAGCGGGCGGGGGGCAGGGGGGAGGATTGAGGGGGAAGGGGGCTTCCCTATGACTTCATCCTCCTGGAGTCTTTAACACTTAAAATTGTCCATACTGAGCCTCCAGCAATTAATCAAATATGGTTCAGGTTTTCCTACCCCAGGACTGGTTCCCACAAAGGTTTCTGCTCTGGTAAGTTGGGATTCTCTGTATTTGTCTGCTCTCTCTCCAGTTCTGAGGACAGAGGTTTGCCCTGGGATCTCATTTGCTTTTTACTACATCCAACAAAAGTCGTTGATTTTTTTGTTTGTTCAGCTTTGTACCTTTTGTTAGGACAGAGGGATGACCTCTAAGTTTCTTACATGCTCAACTGGGAACCTAAAGTCCAAATGGTTTTTTAAGGAAAATATTATTTAGAAATCTAAGTTACATTAAATCTCAAAGACATCAGTGTAGAATAGTAGGATAACTTCTAATTACATAATACTAAAGTAAATAATTGATGTTTTTTAACTTTAAAAATTGTGCTGGAGTGTATATAACATAAAACTTACCATTTTAACCATTTTTTTAATTTTTAAAACATTTTTTAATGTTTATTTTTGAGAGAGAGAAAGAGAGAGAGAGAGAGACAGAGTGCAAGTCGGGGAGGGCAGAGAGAGAGGAAGACAGAATCTGAAGCAGGCTCCAGGCTCTGAGCTGTCAGCACAGAGCCCCCCACAGGGCTTGAACCCATGGACTGTGAGATCATGACCTGAGCCAAAGTCAATGCTTAACTGACTGAGCCACCCAGGTACTCGCCATTTCAACCATTTTTAAGTATATAGTTACGTGGCATTTAATATACTCACATTTCTGTGCAACCATCACTGCCATCAATCCTCTGGAATTTTCTTTATCTTCCCAAAGTGAAATGCTGTACTTGTTAAACAATAGCTTTCCATTCCTCTGTCCCATCGGCTTTTCTACTATTCTACTTTCTCTCTCTATGAATTTGCCTACCCTAGGACCTCATACAAGTAGAATTGTACAATACTTATTCTTTGGTGTTTGGCTTGTTTCACTTAGCATGGTGTCTTCAAGGTTCATTCATGTTGTAATGTGTCAGAATTCCATTCTTTTTTAAGGTTGAATAATATTTCATTATATGGATATTCCAGTTTATCCATTCATCTGTTGATGGACATTGGGTTGTTTGTCCCTTTTGGCTGCTTTGAATAACACTGTTATGAATATTGGTGTACAGACCCTGTTCAAGTCTGTTTTTTTTTTTTCCTTAGAAAAAGTCCTTTTACAAAAAAGTCTCTTCAACAAATGGTGCTGGGGAAACTGGACAGCGACATGCAGAAGAATGAACGTGGATCACTTTCTTACACCATACACAAAAATAAATTCAAAATGGATGAAAGACCTAAATGTGAGACAGGAAAGCATCAAAATCCTAGAAGAGAACAGAGGCAGTAACCTCTTAGACCTCAGCCATAGCAACTTCTTACTCCGCAGATTGCCAGAGTCAAGGGAAACAAAAAAAAGCATGAACTATTGGGACTTCATCAAGATAAAAAGCTTCTGCACAGTGAAGGAAGTAATCAGCAGAGCTAAAAGGTAACTGATGGGATGGGAGAAGATATTTGCAAATGACATTTTAGATAAAGGGTTAGTATCCAAAATCTATAAAGAACTTATCAAACCCAACACCCCCAAAAATAAATAACCCAGTTAAGAAATGGGCAGAAGACATGAATAGACATTTTCCCAAAGAAGACATGGCTGTAAGACACATGAAAAGATGCTCAACATCACTCATCATCAGGAAAATACAAACCAAAACCATGATGAGATGCCACCTCATACCTGTCAGAATGACTAAAATTAACAACACAAGAAACAAATGTTGGTGTGGATCCAGAGAAAGGGGAACCCTCTTGCACTGTTGATGGGGATGCAAACTGGTGTAGCCACTCTGGAAAACAGCATGGAGATACTTCCAGAAACTAAAAATAGAACTACCCTACAATCCAACAATTGAACTGTTAGGTATTTACCCAAAGCATGAAAAAATACAGATTCAAAGGGGTACATGCACCCAATGTTTATAGCAGCATTACCAACAATAGGCAAATTATGGAAAGAGGCCAAATGTCCATCAACAGGTGAATGGATAAAGAAGATGTGGCATGTGTGCGTGCGCGCGTGCGCGCACACACACACACACACACACGCACACACACACACTGGAATATTACTCAGCCATCAAAAATAATGAAATCTTGCCATTT
The DNA here is from genome assembly GCF_027475565.1 of Acinonyx jubatus. NCBI lineage: Eukaryota > Metazoa > Chordata > Mammalia > Carnivora > Felidae > Acinonyx > Acinonyx jubatus. The sequence continues at coordinate 119,327,366 of NC_069382.1, read as the reverse complement.
GCAACAATGTAAATGGAGCTAGAACGTATTATGCTAAACAAAATAAGTTAATCAAAGAAAGACAACTACCACATGATTTCACTCATATGTAGAATTTAAGAAACAAAACAGATGAACATTTGGGAAGGGTGGGGAAAGAGGAGAAAGAGAAACAGACCACAAGAGACTTAATGATAGAGAACAAATTGAAGGCTGATGGAGAGGGGTGGGTGGGGGATGGGCTAGATGGGTGATGGGTATTAAGGAGGGCACTTGTGATCAGCACTGGGTGTTGTATGTAAGTGATGAATCACTGAATTCTACTAAAACCAATATCACACTGTATGTTAACTAACTAAAATTTAAACAAGAAAAGAAAAAGTCCTTTTACTAAATGAATAATTATAAAGTGACTAATATTTGCTAGGAATTATGCTCGGTGCTAGGTACACCCCAGTGATCTTTGAGCTCATCATGATGCCTCTTTATTTCTTGGATGTATAGTCCCCATATTCTTGCAGTATGCTACTTTTTAAAAAGCAAAGCCTTCTTTTAGTTGCATCAAGTATGTTTCATTTGTTTCAATAAATGCAATGTCATTTGAAAATTCTCTGGGGAATAGAAAGACTAGGCATATCTAGCTTGGAATGGAGTGGTTTGTTCTTTTTTAGCATTCTACTAAGCAGTGAATAAAAAAAAAAAAAATCTCCAGGGAACCATCTTGATCATTAGAGTTTGCACTGAATGGAAAAACTAAGTATTGCCTGAGCATCATCCTCATTTGCTAGGATCTTTGGCAAATGATTTTGCCTCTCTGCATTTGTTTCCTGAGGATAGTAATATTTATTTTGTAGAGATGTTTCAAGAATGAAATGAAAGGATTCGTGTAAAAGCATTTTGTGTGTTCAAGCACTGTACCAATGCAGAGTTTAAAAAGTTGCTGTTGGGGCACCTGGGTGGCGCAGTCGGGTATGCGTCCGACTTCAGCCAGGTCACCATCTCGCGGTCCGGGAGTTCGAGCCCCGCGTCAGGCTCTGGGCTGATGGCTCAGAGCCTGGAGCCTGTTCCCGATTCTGTGTCTCCCTCTCTCTCTGCCCCTTCCCCGTTCATGCTCTGTCTCTCTCTGTCCCAAAAATAAATAAACGTTGAAAAAAAAAATTTTAAAAAAAAATAAAAAGTTGCTGTTTTGTAAACATGTCCATCCATATATTAACATTTTAATGGTTACAAAGATGTGCTAACATGTCCCAACATTCTGCTGTTTGTTAAAAAATGTAACCTCAGTTGTAAAACCTTTTCCCCAATGGAATTCAAGAAAGCTCCTTTGAATTGAAGAAAAAAAAATGTTTTCCACAAATATTTTCTTTGCCTGAATTGGGCCATGTGCTAAAAGGACTCAGCCAAGCATGTGGCATCCATGCCAGTCAGCTTGCTCTGGACTCTTCCCTCTCATTGAATGCCGGCCCCACAGATCATTCCATTTCCACACCTCTCACTAGCCCGTCCTAGTTTCCCGCAGCCACACACAATATCCCCATGCAAATGCTCCTCAAACATTTATTTATCTATATCTATTAATATTTTAATTATTTTTCATTGTAATTCCATGTAGCTGACATAAATTGTTGTATTAATTTCAGGTGTACAATATAGTGGTAACCTATTTATTATTTTTTAAAATGTTTATTCATTTACTTTGAGAGAGAGAGAGAGAGAGAGAGAGCAGGGAAGGGGCAGAGAGAGAGAGGAAGAGGGACAATTCCAAGCAGTCAGCACAGAGCCTGACACGGGGCTTGATCTCCTGACCGTGAATCAAGAGTTGGACGCTTAACCAACTGAGCCACCAACGTGCCCCCAATTTTATTTATTTTTATTTTGAAGAATTTTAATCCCAATATAGTTAACATACTGTGTTATATTAGTTTCAGGCAATGTTTCAAGCATTTAAAAAGAGCATCCCATTCCTTTTGATGCTGTCTTTCATCTAGACTAGGTTTTCAGAATTTTTGCCAGTCTGACTACTGATATTGTTTGTTTCTGTATTTCTCTCATGGTGCCTAGAATGGAGCACAATATTCCAGATACTGTATGAATAATACAGAAAAAATTACTTTTGGTATCCTAGGCCCTGTGCTTCTGTTAATATGTTCTAAGTTCACATTAGAGTGTTTTGTTTTTGTTTCTTGTTTTTACAATAGCGGATGCCTAAGCCATATTTTACTCATTCCATTTTCCTATAATGGCTTTAAAAATTTTTTTTTAACATTTATTTATTTTTGAGACAGAGAGAGACAGAGCATGAACGGGGGAGGGTCAGAGAGAGAGGGAGACACAGACTGTGAAGCAGGCTCCAGGCTCTGAGCTGTCAGAACAGAGCCGGATGCGGGGCTCAAACTCACGGACCGCGAGATCGTGACCTGAGTTGAAGTTGGACGCTTAACCGATTGAGCCACCCAGGCGCCCCTCCTACAATGGCTTTTAAAAATAAAGCTGCAGAACTGAGTCCGTTCTTTGTAGATTTTTGTCCTGTCAGATGCAAAAGCGAGAGTGTAGAAAAAATTTTTGCTTCCAAACTTTCTACTTCATATGAAACCCATCCTAACTCCTTTCCTGTCCTTGGACTATGTAAACTCCAAGAACAGTGCTCCCGTACCCCCAGGATAGGCTCTTCTTGTACCTGAACTAATTCAAATGGGTTTCTGATCTTTACACTCAAAAAAACGGCCTTGACTACAGCACAGCATTAACCCAGCTGGGGCTCACTTTGCTCCTCCTGGGAGGCCAGCCTACGAAGTCGTCCCAAACTGAAAGACCAAGAATTGTAGCAGCCTTGACTCTACAATTGCCAGAACAAGAAGAAAATAGTCCTCCATACCGTATCTCTCTCATACTGAAAATGGAAAAAGTGGCTGTATAAAAGGCTCATTTATGGGGAGGGAGGCAATGAATGCCTATATGTAGAAAACGCACTGGCCTTGGAGTTAGGAGATGCTGATTACGATCCTAATTCTGCTACGTTCAGGTCGTGGGACTTTTGGCTGGTCACAACTTTTCTAGGGTTCAGTTTCTTCATATGTAAAAATTAAAGGGTTAGATGGATTCCAAATAAAATCTCAGGCCCTTTCAGCTTGAAATGTCAGCTTCAGTGTCCCTCTGGCTTTGCACGCACAGCACCACTTTGTCATCTCCTGGGGACAATCCTCTTTAGTCTTGCTTTGCTTTCTGTGTCTGAAAGTTATTTCTCCCCGATTCCTGGAGACAGCCAGGACCACCACAGGTGTGTAACCATGGGTTATGGATTCAAGAGCCTTCTTCCCCTCTCTAACCTGTATCCCTCTCTCCTTTCTTCCCTGGATACACATAAGCCTTCTTCCTCTGTTCTTAGACTTTGGATGAGTCCATTTCTGGATTTTGTTAAATCCCCCTGGCTTATGGTGACATCTAGGGTTGATGTAATATACCATTTCCCCCCAGTTACCAATAACTTTGGCTATGATTGCCGTAGCAGCATTTGAAGAGTTTCCCAGTTAATTTTAACAGCTTCATAGTATTTCCTCATTTGGATGTATCAAAATCTATCTAATTAGTTCTCTAATTAGTTTTATATGTAATTAATATCCTTTGCCTTTGTGGTTTTGTTTATGTCTGTATCCACCCTGCAGGACCAAGTCCTAGAGATGGAATTACTGGGTTAAAAGGCAGATGTATGTGTGATCTTGATGGATACTTCTGATTCTCCCTTCCCAAAAGTGCCTGTCCCAACTTACATTCCCACAAGCAACATAAAAGGGCCTGTTCTCGACATTTATTCCAACACAATGTATGATCAGCTTTTTGGGTTTTCCAACTTGACAGGTAAAAGACAATATCTCACTATCGATTTAAATTGTATTCTTGTATTGTGAGTGAAGTTCAGTATCTTTTCATGTGTTTTAAGGCTGTCTTTCCATTTTTGTAAGTTATCTGTTAATATCATTTGCCAATGATATTAATGCTGCTATTTAGGTGTCTTAAAGATAAGTTTGACACAGGTTTTTAAACTTAACTAAAATAAGGAACAAGTAATGGTCAAAAATCAGGACAGAAGGTTTTTAATCTGAAAATAAAAATAAAAATTTGGATGAATTCTTTTTTTTTTTAAGTTTATTTATTTTGAAAGACAGAAAGAGAGTGGGACAGGAGCAGAGAGAGAAGAAGAGAGAGTCCCAAGCAGGCTCTGCACTATCAGCACAGAGCCCGATGTGGGGCTCGAACTCACGAACTGTGAGATCATGACCTGAGCCCAAGTCAGACTTAACCGACAGATCCACCCAGGTGTCTCCCTCCCACTGCCCTGGCAATTCTTAATCATCATGTTTACTTTTGCATTTCATTTTCTGTCTTCCCTTTCCTATTTACCTCTACCTTTCCTCTCTCAAGTATTCGTAAAGAATTTAAATATACATTTAGATATACACTCAGTATTTCTATTTACTGAGTTAAGTTTTGTGATCTGTTTCTCAAGTGTGTAACAACAAAAAATAATTACAAAATTCTATATCTATTTGTTTTTAATTTTTAAAATGTTTATTTATTTTTGAGAGAGAGTGCAAGCAGGGGAGAGGCAGCGAGAGAGGGAGACAGAATCTGAAGCAGGCTCTAGGCGAGCTGTCAGCACAGAGCCTGATACAGGGCTCGAACTCATGAACCTCAAGATCATGACCTGAGCTAAAGTCAGAGGCTTAATTGACTGAGCCACCCAGGCGCCCCTAAAATATATATTTATTAAAAGATAGGGGTGCCTGGGTGGCTCAGTCGGTTAAGCATCTGACTTTCACTTAGGTCATGATCTTGCTGTTAGTTCTAGGGTCAGGCTCTGTGCTGACAGCTTGGAGACTGGAGCCTGTTTTAGATTCTGATCTCCCCCTCTCTCTTTGCACACCCCCCCCCCCCACACGCTTGCGGTCAGTCTCTCTCTCTCTCTCTCCCTTAAAGATAAATAAACACTAAAAAAAAAAGAGATAAATTTAAAATGCGCATGTTTTTATGCCTTTTACCTTCTTTATGTCTTTCTTAGTTAGAAGCAATGCAAACTATGGAGGTTTTAAAGACAAGTGGGGTAGCTCTAAAATCCCCAGCCGGCAGGTAACCAGGCTAGTCATCCGTGAGTAGTGGTTAGAGTCATGTTACAGAGTCACGAGCCCATCACAGTTGTCGGGCGCTATTTCCTATGGCCTGATCCCTACTGCTAGTGGACTCCAGGGGCTGTTGCTAACACGGCTGCTCCTGTTACCTTAGAAACTGGATGTGACTGCTATTGGCTTCTCCCCCGTGGGTTCAGAGCAGTCCCTGCTTCTTTGAATCCATAGCATTTGATTTGATTAGTCTAGGCTATGTCTGGTCTGTGGCCCGGGTGAGGTGTTCACCCCCTACCTGCAGGAACACTTTGGAAACCAGTATCAGGCATTTCCAGTGTCCGGAGTCGGAGGCAGGCTCTGCCTCGTTAGATAGGGAGGCTCCATCATTGGAAGGGCTTTTAGATTCTGGATGGGCAAAAAGATGGACGATTGTCATCAGCAGTTCCCAACTAATCTTCTCTAGGCAGTTATCTTTAAAAGCCTGCCACTTGAGGGGCACCTGAGTGGCTCAGTCGGTTAAGTGTCCAACTTCAGCTCAGGTCATGATCTCGCGGCTCATGAGTTCGAGCCCCGCATCGGGCTCTGTGCTGACAGCTTGGAGCCTGGAGCCTGCTTCAGATTCTGTGTCTCCTCTCTCTGCCCCTCCCCTGCTTGCTCTCTGTCTGTCTCTCTGTCTCTCAAAAATAAGTAAACATTAAAATTAAAAAATAATAATAATAGGGCGCCTGGGTGGCACAGTCGGTTAAGCGTCCGACTTCAGCCAGGTCACCATCTCGCGGTCCGTGAGTTCCAGCCCCGCGTCAGGCTCTGGGCTGATGGCTCAGAGCCTGGAGCCTGTTTCCGATTCTATGTCTCCCTCTCTCTCTGCCCCTCCCCCGTTCATGCTCTGTCTCTTTCTGTCCCAAAAATAAATAAAAACGTTGAAAAAAAAAATAATAATAAACAAAAGACTGCCACTCGAGAATCAAGACTAATAGTCTATTTATTCTCTTGGCCTACAATACCGAGGGTTAAGGAGAAAAAAAATAATTGGTCCTCTCTTCACATAGCCTGATCAGTGCTTGTCTGGGACAGGAAATAGGAGAATGCAGTTGGAGAAATAGCTGCCAAAGCCAAAATTTTGCCTGGAATTACCAATTTTCAATCCTTTATTCTGATTTTTAAATTATCTGAGCTTTTTCCACATGCTTACTTTTTCTCAAAAATGATTTCACACTAACACTTTCTGAATAAAAATAACAACTTACTGTTGTTGTATTTTCTAGAATTACAACAGTTAAGTCAGGCCTGGCCACAAAGATACACACGTGACTTAACTTCTTTTCTCCAGGCTAATTGTATTAGTTTGTTAGAGCTGCTGTAACAAAATGCCACAGACTGGGTGGCTTCAACAACAGAAATTTAATGTCCCACCATTGAGGAGACTGTAAATCCAGGGTCAAGGTGCCAGTGGAGTTGTCTCCTTCTCAGGTCAGTGAGGAAGGGATGTTTCGGGCTTCCCTCCTCGGCTTGTAGATGGCCATCTTCTCCCTGTGTTTACGAACTATCTTCTCTCTATACGTGTCTCTGTGTCCACATTTATCATTTTTATAAGGGCACGGGTCATGTTGGATTAGGGCCCATCCAAATGATCTCATTTTAACTTGCTTACTTCTATTTCCAAATAAGGTCATGTTCTGAGGTACTACAGATTAGGATTTCAACATATGAATTTCTAGAAGGGTGCAATCATTAATCTTATTGCTAATCTTAATAAAATTTGTGTTTAGGAGAGGAGGAAAAAAGACTCTAAAAGACTCTATTGGCTGTACTGCTTTCTAGTTTGGGAAGAAAGTAGTGCTGGGGGTCAGGAGTCTGAGATAATGGCATTTCCAAATGTGGGAAGGCTCAAGCAGATGTCTCGGTACACAATCTATGTTTGCAGTATTTTAAAATAATAATTTGCAGGCATGATCTAGGCGATTAAATGTAAGTAGAATTTGGTTCATATCTGTCCTATACACAACCCTACAATCTTTTTTTTTGCAATTTAAAAAAGCACAACTTTGTGGCACCTGGCTGACTCAGTTGGTGGAGCATGTGATTCTTGATCTGAGGGTGGTGAGTTCAAGCCCCATGTTGGGTGTAGAGCTTATTCTAAAAACAACAACAAGAACAAAACATGAAAAATTAAAAAGCACAACTTCTCAGGCACCTGGGTGGCTCAGTCGGTTGAGCATCCAACTTCAGTTCAGGTCATGATCTCACAGTCTGTGAGTTTTACCCCTGCGATGGACTCTGTGCTGACAGCTCGGAGCCTGGAGCCTGCTATAGATTCTGTGTCTCCCTCTCTCTGCCCCTCCCCAACTCGTGCTCTCTGTCTCTCTCTCAAAAGTAAACATTAAAAAAAAAAAAAAGCACTTCTCAAATTATAAGATGCTAAACTTCTTTCTCTTCTCTAATTCTAAGGTGTTACAATTTATCTTGGAAACGATTTAACAATATTGCAACAGAACTTAGTCCTACTAATTTCATTCCATTTTTCTTTGATTACAAGAAATCATATACAAAAATCTCAAAACTCATGGGTGTTCAGATGGATTCTTCCAATCAGTTGAAACCACATGTTTTTTGAGTACCTATATATAAAACAGAATGTAGTGAAAAATGTGCTAGATTCAGAAAATTGTGATGAATCTTCTCTTATCCATCTGCCTTCTCTACCTCACAGGACTCAAAACCAATAGCATAAACTTTATAAAGCTCTATAAGTCTAAGGTACTTTTGTAACAAAGTATGAACAGAGAACCTCACTTTGCTTTTAGGTTACTGAGACATATGGCAAATTCTCTATTGGTCTCAAGCACCTTAGAATTAAAATGGAGATGATTGATGAGATGTTGCAAGGAATTAAGAGCATAAGCAAATACTGCCAACTTTTATCAAATAGCCTTATTAAAATTACAGCCTTAAGATTTTAAAAATAGGCTGGTGTCTAAGACAGTTGACTCTCCCCTCTGGGTCTCCTTTGCACTTAGTTTAAGCTTATTTAGGTTCCTATACATTCTGTCTTGCATTTTGGCAAATGACACCTGTATTTCCTAACTTTGGCAGATCATACATGATTCCTACCATACTGTGCACGAAGCTTACAGTAAGAATGTATTCTACTCACTTTCATTTTCTTTGGGGCTTCCCCCTTTGCACCTTGCTGAAAGTAAGGCATCACTATAAACATTGTAGTCTTTGTGAAATATTTGAATGTGAATGAGCAAAGCAACCACATGATGGCAGCATGTTAAAAGAATAAGGATTGTTCACTTGAAGCCATACTTTTAATCTTTAAAAATTTATATCAACAAAGAGGAAAACTTCAAATCTGCCAACTTAGCGAACCCCTCATTCTCATTGATTCTTCCAGAGGCAGGAGCTGAGGTTAAGAAATGGGTTCCCAGATCTCAAAAAACAATAAGGAGCAAGAGAACTGAGAGCTCTGAGTACTGAGATTTTAAACTAGGACCAGACAATCAGGATGTGACTCATGCTTCAAGCTGAATGGTTTTTGGTTACAAGTAAGGGAACTATTTGGCAGATTGTACAAAGAAGAATGATAATTTATGGACAGTGCCTAATTTTAATGTCTAGTAGTCATACAGATGTTTTTGGTTGCTCTGCAGATTAAATTTTAAAAAGTCACATGCATGTATGTGCTATGTATTTTTAAACGAATTACCAAAGCATTGCAGTGATGCATTTGAATAACCTCCTGGCCTTGTCATCTGTGACTAAAGATTTTTGTTTCATTAGCAAACAAGTTAGTCAACATTTGTTGAAAACCTCCAACTACATGACAATTGTCATGGTCAGACAGAGTCAGAGAGAGTGAAAGAGCCGCTCTAAGGTGTGATTAATTCAGAGCCCTAAACAACGTCATCGTCTTTCTTAGTTAAACTCTTGCTGTTGTTTTCTTTTGCATAGGTATCGGTTTCAGCCAGCCTTTCTTTGGTGATGGCAAAGCAGACTCTAGATCATGTTTAGCTGGAGGTTTACTTACTTCAGAAAGAGAATTCTTTCCCCAAAGGTTTCAGCACAAGTTCCAGGGCTGCTTCCCATTGGCTGGGCTTGGGTTACTTACAAATTCCTGAGCCAATCAAAGTGACAAGGAAGAATGGAGTATTCTGATTTGCTAGGCAGATCACAGGCAGATGGCTGAACCCACACAGAACCACTTTCCTCCCCACTAACAACATAAGAGAAACAGACATTAAATTGTTTGCTTAATTGCTGCTTATCATGCTCAATATAGAACTTATATCAAAGTTGAAACTCATATGCCTATTTCCCAAATGTCAGCGGTTTTCCCCGTGTACAACAGTATGGAGTGCTTATAAGTATTTGCAAGTAACAAATATTTTTATATTATGTGATCTAATATGCAATAATCAAGCTATGTTCGGCCATAAGAAAAATCACCTAGCCAGAATTTCTCAAATTGTAGTCTGCCCATGTCATACTTTCCTGGGGTATCTGCTATAAATACAAATTCCAGAGCTTCATCCTTTAGACTTCCTGAATCAGAATCTCAAGAGATGGGGTCCTAGGAAGTCGTATTTTTAAACAAGAGGCTTACATAATTCTTATGCATTGTGATTTTTAAAATATCTGGTTTAACATATTTAACTGTAGGTAGCCCTAGAGATTACATATCTATAGAAAAGAAGAAATCAGAGATCCACAAGATTCCTTTCAGTCCTTTCTTCAAGTTTTGGCTCTTACTCTGGTCATCTTTTTTGGTTCTTTTCTCTTTCTTCAAAGTTGAAATACTTGGGGCACCTAGTGGCTCAGTTGGTTAAGCATCCAACTCCTGATCTCAGCTCGGGTCTTGATCTCACTGTTGTGAGTTCAAGTCCTATACTGGGGTCCATGCTGGGTGTAAAACCTACTTTAAAAAAAAAGTTGAAATGTTCATAAATAAGAAAGGCTGAGATTTATATACCAATATTACATCTAATTTGTAGCATCCCAAATTAATCACTGATAAGGCTATTAGTTTTCATAGCAAGTACCTTAAAATAAAAATTTAGAATTAGAAAGGACCTTAGCTGAACTAACTGCTCTTATACTCAGATAAGGAAACTGACTTCCAGAAAAGTAAAGTGACTTGCTTAGCTAGGCAATTAATATGGATGACCCTTTTGAAACCATTCATTTTAAATAACTATTTCGGGGCGCCTGGGTGGCACAGTCGGTTAGGCGTCCGACTTCAGCCAGGTCACGATCTCACGGTCCCTGAGTTCGAGCCCCGCGTCGGGCTCTGGGCTGATGGCTCAGAGCCTGGAGCCTGTTTCTGATTCTGTGTCTCCCTCTCCCTCTGCCCCTCCCCCATTCATGCTCTGTCTCTCTCTGTCCCAAAAATAAATAAACGTTAAATGACTATTTCATTTGGAGAAATGGTCATAAAAGTCAGTTAGCATTTAGAATTAAAACCCAGCTTTCGTTACATTTAATTGCATGTGCACTAGAGCATAGAATTCAATTTCAGAACCCTGAACCATATTTTATAATATGTCTTTATTAATAGTTACGAGACATTTGCTATCCCTCTACATGTACTCCTCATTTAGTCCCTACAATGCTAAGAGTAAGTACTAGTGTGCCCATTTTATACATGAGGAAGCTGGGATGCGCATAGATCAGGTGACTCACCCTAGATCAGTGTTTCTCAAACTTGTATGAGCAAAAGAGTGACTTGGGAGTGTTGATGTGCAAATTCTGATTCAGGAGGTCTGAGACAGGACCTGAGATTCTGTATCTTTAACCAGCTCACAGGTGAAAGCCAACATTGTTGGCTTGCTGATCATATATTGAGTAGCAAGGTCTTAGATCATGAAATTGTATGCAGTAAGCAGTCAGTGTCTTAACCCTGGCTATCTGACACTGAAGCCTGAGTATTTAACCCCTATGGAGAGAATGTGTTGACCTTTCTCTTCATTACATCCTACAGATAGAGGAGTGCGGCCAGTTCTTGCAGAATGTTCATTTGGGATGTAACTTTATCCTTGAGGAATATCCAAGAAAAAGCCTACCAGGACCATCCTCACTCCAGATGGTATCTCTTCTACATCTGCCTGTTTTGGGGTGGCTGCTACATGATCATGAGGGTAAATAGCCAATACATTTACAATTATTTGTATGTATGTAACCATTCTCTTTCTCACTTTCTGTACAGTATTCAATAAATTACATGAAATAGTCAACACCTTATTGCAAAATAGGCTTTGTGTTAGATGATTTTGCCCAACTGTAGGCTAATGTAAGTGTTCTGAGCATGTTCAAGGTAGGCCAGGCTAAGCTATCATGTTCCATAGGTTAGATGTATTAAATGCATTTTTGACTTAACAATATTATCAACTTACATTGGGTTTATTGGGACGCAACCCCATTATAAATTGAGGAAGATCTATGTTGTCAAATGACAAAACTAAAACACCTTAATAATGAGTTTGATGTCCTTTTTTCAAGGAATATACTCCATGGATTTGGGGAATATAATACCTCATAAGCAATAGAGTGCTGTTCCAGAGGGATTTGGGGAAAGAGCCAGTTTTATAGGGCTTTAGAAGCAGCAAGGTGGCTCAGAAAACCTCTGTTCATTGTTTGGCCAATGATTCTTCAGAAACTTGCACAAACAGGGAAGTCAAGAAATGATAACACAGACTGCACTAAATGTTTACTCTGTTTTACAAACTGGCAGCTCCAGGTGAAGCATCAAGGATTATTTGATATTAAAAATTAAAATCTGTGTTCACGGGGTATATCAAGGTCTGTACCATTAAGCATGATACCAGTGATTTTTTTTTTTAAATTATTATTCTGGAGCCTCAAACAAACATTATAACTTCTGTGATTTTTATTACCTCCTTTAATTACTTCTATAACACTCCACACTGATCTTTGGAAACTCACCTCTTATTTTAAAGAAACAGAAAAAGAAAAAGAGTTTGTTACTCTATTGCATGTTACAAAAGAACTATATAGACTGTGGAATGCAGTTTAAAGATGATATATGCCAACAAATGCCTTGTATTATATGGCGTTGCTGTAATTCAAATTGGTTTTTATTTTGGAAATAAAAGCTCACTGTAACTTTTTTCATTCTCATTGTTATATAATTGTTTTTAAAAATGAAAGGAAAATGTGCAACACAATTTAGTCTTCATTAATTGCTGACTCCGCGGCATCATGTTGTAATTAATTTTGGAAGTTTCCATTAAGGTTATATCATATATTCTGTTAATTGTAATATTCTTTCCTATTATAAATGTATTTTGATGGGCAATAAAACAAAATGTCTTAAAAGTCTTAAATAGAGAAAATGTGCTTTACACAGTTGCCTATAAAAAGTGATCTATGTTATCCAAGCAATTCCTACTATAAGCTTCACTCTTATTGTTGTATGCAATTTTTACTGTCGTGCAAATAAGCTTAGGTAAGTAAAACTAATAGATCACCTTAGAAATTTATGCAATTAATGTAAAAATAATTGATGTTTGCAATGTGTCTTCCTCTGGTTTACAATCAATTTTAAAGCTACATCTGTATAAAAAAAAAAGGAAAGAGAAAGAAAGAAAGAAAGAAAGAAAGAAAGAAAGAAAAGAAAGGAAGGAAGAGAGAAAGAAAAGAAAGAAAGAAAGGAAGGAAGAAAATAAAGAAAAGAAAGAAAGGAAGGAAGGAAGAAAGAAAGAAAAGAAAGAAAGCAAGGAAGAAAGAAAGAAAAAGAAAGAAAGAAAAGAAAGAAAGGAAGGAAGAAAGAAAGAAAAGAAAGAAAGAAAGAAAGAAAGAAAGAAAGAAAAGAAAGAAAGGAAGGAAGGAAGGAAGGAAGAAAGGAAGGAAGGAAGAAAGACAGAAAGAAAGGAAGAAAAAGAAAGAAAAAGAAAGAAAGAAAGAAAGAAAGAAAAGAAAGAAAGAAAGAAAACGAACAAGCAAGCAAGCAGCAAGGTAGAAACAGGGCTTGATTGGCTATGAGGTCAGGATTTCCTTGTAAGGCTAGCAGGTCCTGTCTCCTAGGGTAAGAAGTGCTAGGGTAAGATAAAGAAAAATTGGAGGATTGTGATTTGTGTGTGTTAGATTTCCTTGACAGTGAGGTGTTTTCTGTAAGTGCAGGCTGGCTTAAGCTTAGATTTGTGCTGTAGGCCCGGCCACTGGGGTGGCCTTCATTTTGTGGGGCCTGACGTATGAATTAACTTGATCAACATAATCCATCTATTTCATTTGCCTCATGATTTCTAGCTTACCTCGCTTTTCATTTTGAATTCACTTGATCAATATAATCGATCTATTTCATTTGCTTCATGATTTCTAGCTTACCTTGCTTTTCATTTGCTTTGTTTTCATAGTTCATTTTCTTCTGATTCATCTTTTTGTCCTATACTGTCTTTTCATCCAAAAAAGACTTCCTTTTTATAAAACTGGAATTCTAACAGTTACTAAAAATAAAGAAGATTCAAATTCACCACCTTTATATTGTACTACTTTGGAAAAAAAAAATAGCCTGGAGTCAAGGATTTCCTCTGTACAGCTCTGTTTTTCTTCAGGTGAGGTAGTTTGACTGACTTGATCTGTGCAAACAGAGGGACAAGGGGAAATAAATCTGGATGCTCAGCATAAAAAGAGCTAATGACAAAGCTATTTTTAGGGATGGGGCTTTTTGTCTTTTCCTATGTTATTTTTTATGGGCGCTTGATATCTCTGTTCTCCAGTTCTTATCTTTAAAAGACAGCTGCTTTACCTCGGGCATAAATCAGAAAAGCAAAAGCGGCTCCCGGAGAACAGCCTGGGCCTGGAGGGAGGATGAAAGGGGATAAAAGTTGAGAGAGGGGAGGGGAAGAATGAAGGACCCCTGGAGAGTCCGCGCTGGGCCAAACCCTGCACGCGGAAGTCCTCTACCCTTCCGAGGAGCACGGGCCAGCAGAGAAGCCAACCTGAGAAGAACGAGATGAAGCCCCGGATGCCTCAGAAGCAGAAAAGAAGACCCCGGGCAAGTGACACCTCTGCCTTGGAAGCCAATTCGTCCTGGAAGTACAAGGCGCTTCCTCTGCCTTCCTGGAGTAAATGGGAGGTAGGTGCTCAAATTCCGCGACCCAGGCAGGAGGCACCTGGGGAAATGGACAGGATGTTACCAGTTGTAAGTCCTAGTCACGTGCAATAGGAACCGCGCTGGAGTTCAGAGTTTACCGAAGAAGGAGGTCAGTTTTCTTGGAAAATATATGGAAGAAAGATTTATTCAAGATTACACACGAGTCTGGGATTCCTGAATTAACCCGTTAATTTCTTTAAAAACAATTCGCAAGAGGAAAAAAAAACACCTCATTAAAATATGGCGAGAAAAATTATTTGACACCAGATTGCTTTACATTTTTCTTTCCTCTCCTCCCCTCTCTTCTTCCCTCCCTTCCCCTCTCCTCCCCTCCCCTCTCTTCTTTCCTCCCCTCTTCCTCTCCCCCACACCCCCTCTTCTCTCTTCTCTCCTCTCAGCCTGCCTCTAGGAATTGTATAAACACGGCTTAATTTATGCCAACTTAGCTGGAAAATTGGACGACTCACATCAATTTCACTTAAGGTGTCCATCGTTTGAAAATTAGCTTCGTATTGAAGATTTAGAGCTTTTTTTTTTTTTTAAGAAATTCTGTGGGGAAAGAATAAAAATCTGCTACCAGATCTGTTTGCTATCAGTATTTTCAGACCCTTCATATTTTAATATGCTCTTACCTTAAGTTAATAGAGAGTGGATTATATAAAACCCAAGTAAATAAAGGGGATGGGGGCTGCAGAGGTGGTGGATGGGGATATGTCAGCAATTTTGGGATGGCAAATCAGGAGAGGAAAAAGTACAAGTTCATTCTTATTTTAGATCTTGCAGCTAGAAATACAACTTGGGGCCCTTTAAGGAGACCAGTCTTGATTTATATTACTCCTTCCAGCTGCATCTATCTCTCTGCATTTTTCTCTTGCTTGCTGGCTAACAGACATAGCACTCCAAAGACAGGAAGCGAGAAGCACTTTCAGGGAGCAAGAAATTCAGCTTCCAGCTACACACACACACACACACACACAACCACCAGAAACCAAAGGAAGCTAGGAAGAAGTCATGATGTACTCCTAAGGAAAAGAAGCTAGGGGATTTATTAATGTAGAAGTCAGTTTTACAGAATATTCTTGAACAAAAACTATTGTAACCGCTGTGCTAACAAGCAACACTAATGCCCTAGGGAAGGAGATTACAAGAAGATTACCAGGAATGGTCCTGATTCTGCTTTAGGAGTGAGATCTTTTCTCTAGGGACAAGATAAAGCCACCCCCAGGATGCTGTCCTCCCTTAATGCACCCCGTTTCATTAGTTCATTGCCACCTAATTACAGCTGAGTCCGAATAAAAACATAAAATGAATATTATTTACTTACATAGGTTGAATGATACGGGTGGCCTTGGACTGTGAAAGGAGACATGTCACTCTCGGGTTTTTTTGTTGTTATATCTAGGGTTTCCTATCTACTTTGGGTGAATTATCGCCAGCCACATGAAAATACACTGACTAAAAAAAGACCGGGAGAAGGTGCACATCTTCCTCTTGTGCGGAGTGCTGATAAAGTTATATGGCTATTTTGTCCGTAGAAAATGCCGATTATTAATAATTCAACAATAGATCTTCAGGGTTCCAAGTGCTTTAAAATCAATAATGTCTCCAAAATATTTATAATTTGAGACCACTGAAGACTTACCAGGATGGTACAGCAGAAAGTCCCCATCAAAATACCTAAAATACCCACTTTGGCTCTTACAATGCCAACGTTTTATTTTTCATTTTTTGGCACGTATAGTAGAGTTAACTAAATGCTGGTGCTGTGTTAGTTCTTTGAGCTATAAATATGAGCTAAAATGGGAACAATTGTGACAGGAATAATGACATCACTGTTTTTATTCCCTGTTCACACCTAAATTGGTCCATTTAGCAGCGGGAGAGGTGGAACACTGGGTGCAAATAGGACTCTGCAGGGGCACCTGGATGGTTTAGTCGGTTGAGCATGGGACTCTTGGTTTCGACTCTGGTCATGATCTCGCAGTTCTCGCAGTTTGAGAGTTTGAGCCCTACATCAGATTCTGTGCTGACCGTGCTTGGGATTCTCTCTCTCTCCCTGTGTCTGCCCCTCCTCCGCACTCTGTCTCTCAAAATAAATAAGTAAACTTAAAGAAAAAATAGGACTCTGCCTCTAGGAGCTCTGTTGAGTTTTGGCAGGACAGTTATCCACTGATGGGATTCAAGATGGGAATGCCAGATCTTGGGAAGGATTCTAATAGTATCGCCGTCTATGAATTACTACACCCTCAGCAGAAAGTCACAAGGGTCTAAACCTGTTTAATATTTATTTTCTTAGGTCACCCATCTAATATTTGTCTTTATTTATAAATTAAATTTGGATGTCTGATGATAAAGCAGTCATATATTTTTTTTCTACTTTCTAAACTAATCTTTTAAAGTTTTGGGGCGCCTGGGTGGCGCAGTCGGTTAAGCGTCCGACTTCAGCCAGGTCACGATCTCGCGGTCCGGGAGTTCGAGCCCCGCGTCAGGCTCTGGGCTGATGGCTCAGAGCCTGGAGCCTGTTTCCGATTCTGTGTCTCCCTCTCTCTCTGCCCCTCCCCCGTTCATGCTCTGTCTCTCTCTGTCCCAAAAATAAATAAACGTTGAAAAAAAAAAAGTTTATTTATATAAGTGATCTTAAGCAACCAAGAGTCGGTCACTTAACTGACTGAGCCACCCGTGTGCTCCTCTAAACTAAATTTTAATCTTCAAAGCTATATGCAGATGTAGTTGAAAAAGCCCAGTATTTCATAAGGCTCGTAATTTAATACTAGCACTCTTCGCCTCCTTCCTTCTCCTGATTATTGCCCCTCAGAGAAAACCACTTTCAACTTTTAGGCTTTTTCCTGGTGTCCACCGCCATCTCTCTAAATAACATTCATTTCATGCTATTTTGTTCAATTTGTGTGCTATTGATCAATTCTCTATTTCTAACCCCTGCTCTCTTTCCCCTCAAACATAGAATTCTCCTCTCCTCTTTCTAGTATAACCACAACTTCATTTTTGGCTAAATATTCCATTTTCGTTATTATGACCATTTAAATAGTAATATAATGTAGGGGAGGAAAACGTTTTCCTTGGCCCTCTTAGGATCCTTGGTCGAGTCTGAAAAATCAAACTAACAAAAACAGGAGAAAAGCATACAAGTGTACTTAATATAACAGTTTCACGTGACGTGGGGATCTTCATAAGGAAATGACATCCTGAAAAAATTACTGAATCTGAGTGTTTCTCTGCAGGCTTTGATGGAACGTTGGACTTCACGGACAAACAGGACAAAAGCTATGAGCTAAGTGTAGCCACCTGGGACAAACTCAGCAAGCTTCTCCATTTGGATTCTGGGTCTCAGAGACAAGGATGAGCCTTTCCTGTGGGTAGAGAGGGTAGCTGTCTGATGAGGGTCTTATGAACTGCTTCAGGGGAGAAGGACGAGAGAAGATCAGAGAAATCTTCCTGATTCTGCAGTTTCCTCAAACTCTTTCAGCTTAAAATATTCAATAGGCCAAGGTGCCATATTTTGGGTATCCTGTTTTGAACCTCGTGATTATCATGCTTATAATTACTTTCTTCTATAACTTTGTTTTCTAGGTAGTTACAATTCCTTTTTTTTTTTTTTTTTTTTTTTTTTGGTTAGTTTTCTATGTGCTGATATCTAATTTATTCTGTGTTGCTTCACAAAGCAACCTCCTAATATATTCTAGCACTTTGGGTAACCTCTCAGTTCCCCCCCCCTTTTTTTTTTAACATTTATTCATTTTTGAGAGACAGAGAGAGACAGAGTGGGAGTGGGGGAGTGGCAGAGACAGAGAGGGAGACACAGAAGCAGGCCCCAGGCTGCAAGCCTTAGGCACAGAGCCCGACGTGGGGCACAAACTCACATGCCATGAGATCATAACCTGAGCCAAAGTCAGATGCCCAAGCCCAACTGACTGAGCCACCCAGGCGCCCCAGTTTCCCCATTTTCTTGAAGACACACCCTCCACTCTGCTGCTCCAATTTGGGCTCTTTGTCCTCGCCACCTGCTTCCCTGCTGCCTTCCTGGGATTTCCCATCACATCATCCTGGAAATTCCCTTTGCCTTCCTCCTGTTCTAGATTCCTCATTCTTGGATCCCTGAACCCCCCTTCTTCTTAGTTCACTTCCCTATTCTTGTGGAGCACTCAAACCTGGAGACCTTTGCATATCTGCAAATGGAAATTTTCTAATTCTATCATCAGATTTATTTTCCAGTTAGACTGGGTGTAGAATTCTAGATTTGAAATACTTTATTCTTCAGATTTGGAGCGATTGTTCTACTGTGTTCTAGGTAATATAGTTTTGATACTATACATTGGTATATTCTGATTCATGCTACTTAGTATGTGAAATCTTCTTCCTTTTCTTTTCCTTTCCCCCATCCCCCCCTGGAAGCTATTAAAATCTTATTTTCTATAGCCAATGTTGTGAAGTTTCTTAGTGATATGTGTTTATATGTTTTTACTTCCCTTATTGTATTATACACCTTTCCTCATGTTGTGACCTTTTAGTCTGAAAACTGTTTTTCAGTTTGAGAAGATTTTCTTGAATCATTTTTTGATCATTTTCTTCTTTTCATTTTTTCTGATTTCTTCATGGACCTCTTATTATTTGGAAGTCAGATTTCCTGGAAAGGTGCTCTAATTCTCTTTTATTTTTTTGTCTTCTTGTTCTCTGTATCTCTCTCTCTCTCTCTCATTGGTTTCCTGCCAATTTAGTGAAGTTTTAGGACATAATATATTTTAGGAGAGAACATAAATATATTTTTATTGCACCATATATAACCACAGTCTGACAATCATGAAGAAGCTAAAGTTTTGCAGAGAACTAACTACTCCCTAAGAACTAGTGGGTAACCAGATTATAAAAGGCCAGTGACTAAACAGACAATTGGTATAGGATTATCCTTTTTTATTCAAATATGAAATGATCTCACATGAAAATTTCTGTGAGGCTGACTGACAAAATACTTATTAAACAGTCTAGAAAGGCATTCACACAGTTTAGAATAGGGAAGTTATTTCAATTCTCAAGGGAGAGAAAGGAAAACAAAATCAATCACTTGTGTGGAATCTCTACCTTGTCCCTAAGATTAAACTGGTCTTAGAGCACCTGGGTGGCTCAGTTCGTTAAGCGTCTGACTCTTGGTTTGGGCTCAGGTCATGATCTCACGGTTTGTGGGTTTGAGCTCCATATCTGGCTCTGTGCTGATGGCATGGAGCCTGCTCGGGATTCTGTCTCCCTCTCTCTCTACCCCTCCACTGCTCTCTCTTTCTCTCAAAAATAAATAAATAAACATTAGAAAAAATAAATAAAAAACTTCTCTTAAATATTAGCAGCACTCTTGTGGCCATAAAACATGCAACGAACAGAATCCAGACATGTCCTTTTTACTACTGACCTGATTTAAAAAACGCTAGAGTCATTAGAATTTTCTTTTTAATTTATAGGGAAGAGAAGAAAAGTCTAATTTCATTCTAGTTTGGACTCAATTTTTGTAGCCTTCTGTCCATATAATTTTGATTTGAGGGACATTTAAGAATTAATGCTCGGGGTGCCTGGGTGGCTCAGTTGGTTTAGTGTCTGACTCTTGATTTTGGCTCAGGTTGTGATCTCATGGTTGAGTTAGGTTCATGAGCAGAACCTGCTTGGGATTCTCCCTCTCCACTCTCTGTCCCTCGCTTGCTTGATCTCTTTCAAAATAAATAAATAAACAAAAAAAATTAATGTTCCCATAACTAATTATTGTAGCTCTTTCTTAGCTAACAGTAGTTTTCAACATACCCACCCACCCCCATGTTAATCAGGACCAGTATTTTTTTTTTTTTTGAAAGTTTTTAAATTTATTTTGAGAGAGAGTGTGCGCGAGTGAGGGAAGGAGGGGCAGAGAGAAGGAGAGAATCCCAAGCAGCCAAAACCAAGAGTTGGATGCTTAACCAACTGAGCCACCCAGGACCAATGTTTTCTGACACACAGAAAATGTGCCTGATAACACAGGCACACCCATGGATTACAGGCACTGCTGGGGGCTTCCTCTTCCAACCTGAAGACCAAGTCTGTCATTCAGGAAGTATTTGCAGAATTTCTCCCACTACTACTGGCTAAGCACTCTCAAGAAGAATAAATATGTAGGATAATGTAGGAGACACACATGTAATTGGAGAAGTCATAGGTCTTCTTTATCTTGCAATTTAACTCAAGATTATTTTTTCCGTCCCAAGTTACCTGCCTGCTGATGAGTTATTTATCAGCACTGAGGACATGAAAAAATCATGGGCTGTGAGTAAAGGGTTAACACCAGGATTGGGCTGATGCAAGAGGAAGGACCGCCTCCTCTCTCTGGGTAAGATTGCCTTGGCCACTGCAGAGTTAAGATAAACTGTGGAATGTTGTGTCTCCTGTGCTTTATTTACCCTTCTCTGTGCAAACCGCATGTGGGCTAGGGGTTCTGTGAGTTGGTATGCAGGTCTCAGGATGATATGACTGGAAGAGTTTAAAAGATAGCGGGGAAGCGGAGGGTGGCTTCCCTGTGGCCAGTGACCACACATGTGCTCTGTGGCCGCCCCACGAGCTGTGGATGGTGGGTGGCTCTTGATGACATGCGGGGACTGCACTTACTGTATTTCCTGTCCCATTTCCCTCTACAAAGCTCAGCTAACATGGTGTGAGACTAAAGCCTATTGGTGGCTTGTGAGTCTGATTGTCAGTTTGGACTAGTAACGGCCATTGCAGCACCTCCAAGGTGAATTCAAAACTGTTATCTCAGGTTATTTTTGTGTTTTTGGTTTGGTTTTGTTTTGTTTTTTAGTAACTTAAGCTATTTCCATTGTATAAATTACCAACGTATGTCATGTTTTTATATTTCTCAATAAATACTTGAATGTTCTAAACTGGTTTTTCTTAAGAATTGAAGCTAAGAACAAAGACAGATAACCAGTAAATTCTGTAAATTCAGTTCAAGGAATCCTCCACTCAAACTCACTCATTCAAATATTACATGAACCACAGTATATGAGGCAGTTAGCCAGGCAGTAGGAATACAAAAATAAATTTTTTAAAAGTTTTTTTAATTTATTTATTTTAAGAGAGACAGAGACAGCGTGAGTAGGGGAGGGGTAGAAAGAGAGGGAGACAGAGAATCTCGATGCAGGGCTCGAATCCACGAAAGCATGGGATCATGACCTGAGCCGAAACTGAGAGTTGGACGCTTAACCGACTGAACCACCCAGGTGCCCCGGAATACAAAAGTAAATGACAATACACAAAACACTGTTTCCTTTGTGGAACTTACAGAATGTGGGTGTGTGTTTTTTAATTGTTGTGTGGATATCATTCATTTTATTGAAATTAACATTGTTATGAACACATCATAGAAAAATGCCCCCTCACAATACGAAGGTGAATATTGACCATCAATAGGGCAAAGCTGTCTTCAAAAGATAGAGATGTGGGAAACTGTTTCACAGAGGGGCGTGGCTGCTTTCCAACTGCAAGGTGGTGCTATGGAGGAAAATGAGGATCACCTAATCCACTGGCTGTCATTTACAGATGGACAGTGGGGCCCAAGGCAGGGCCTGGAGATGAGCTAAAGACTGCTGAATAACTCTGGGTGAGATGGTGCTGGCTGAATCAAGTCTGTGATAGCGGGGAGGATAACGGTCACATGAGAGACACCAGGGGTCTGATCAGGAGGGACTAGTAACTGACTGAATGCAGAGGAAATGAGAAGGGTGTCAGTTGTGAGGCAGAAAATAGGGAATTTAATTTTGGACGAGTTGAACAGTGTTTATACTCCTCTCTGGGTCAAAAAATGTTGGTCGCATCAGTGGCAGAAGTTTTGGAAGAAATCCACGAGGCAGAATTAGATACCATCCTCTCATCCTTGGAATTTCGTACATTTTGCATCTTTATTAAGGAGCTCATCGTGCTGTTTTGCAATTTGCTTATATCTCTGCTCCACAACTTTGAAATGCTTGAGAGCAAGGTCTGGGTCATACGTTTATCTCTGTGACCACAGAGTGTAGCACAAATTACATCCTCAAACTTACAGAATTGGCCATAGTAAGGGACTGAAATCTTGATTCCAGTCTTGTCATCACATAAGGACCCATTTAAAACTAGTTTCCTCCTTAATGAATTTTGTGTCTTAGCAGATCTCTCTCAAACAAACTGCAATTTAAAAATAATCTCTGGCTCCTGATCACTGTTGATATAAACACTATACTGGCTAAAAAAAAAATTCCAACCAAGAGTAAAGCAATTTGATGTTTTAGCTTTAGCAATACTATTGTAGTTGAATATTATCTTCACTGAAATAGCTTGAGGCTTCCTTTTATTCTCCTTAACATTTATTTTTGAGATTTGTCCCTGTTGATATATCCAACTTAAGCCCATTCTTGCCTAGAAACATTCATTAGAATGTTGCAACCTGGGGGTCTGGGTGGCTCAGTCGGTTAAGGGTCCGACTTCAGCTCAGGTCACGATCTCACAGTTCATGAGTTTGAGCCCTGCATCAGGCTCTGTGTTGACAGCGTGGAACCTGGAGCCTGCCTCAGATTCTGTGTCTCCCTCTCTTTCTGCCTCTCCCTGGCTTGTGTTCTCTCTGTCTCTCTCTCAAAAATAAATAAAAGCATTAAAAAAAATTAAAAAAAAAAAAGAATGTTGCAACCTTAACACAGCCTTGGTGGTTACCTCTAGGAAAAGAGCAGGTAAGCGGTGAGAGTGGATGTGTCATTATTTCTACAATGTTGTATTTCTTTTATTAAAAAAAACAAAAACAAAAACAAAAACTCTGGAGCAAATATGGCAAAATATAAACAAACCATATATGGCCGGTGGGTGCATGAATAATCTAATTTATGTTCTGTATGTTTGAAAATTATATGCTTTAAAAGATGAAACAGCTGATTTCAAATAGCTCTTTTAAACAACTCCTATAAAAAGCTGTTGATGTATTTACTCATGGAAACAAAAATACTGTGAACTTCTCTTCTAAGAACCCAGATACGAAATATTTGCCCTTAACTTTAGAAAGCATAACTTTAAAAACATTAGAATATATATAGAATTCTAATTATTGATGATAGAGGAAGATAGATCACAAAAGATATGAAGCTTTCAAAAACTAAAATTTTGCTACTTAAAGTGACTATGTAATTAAGTCTGTATAGCTGAAATTACCACCTTTATTCAGGTGGCTCCAATGTTTAGTCTAGACATCTGTAGAATTCTCAACACCCGTATCCAACAGTCTGCTTTACAGCACGTCTTTGAGCCAGATACAATCCAAACAAAAATCACCCCTGCACCCTCCCTCCTCGACCCATCGGATCCTCGTCCTCTTAGCCCATTGACTGGAGTCATGCGAGTCAGACACCCACGAAATTTCTTCGTCACAGACACTTACGACATTAGTATTTACTTCATTCCATGGTTTTTGGTTTTTTTACAGGAATCTTTTTAAGATCGCGTCCACTTTATGAAGCTTATTTCAGTTAAACTAGCATTTTGTCCATAAATACACTTGACCTGATACACAAACTGAAACACAGCCAGTATGTGCAAGTCATGAACAGACCCCAGGGAATAGTCATGCTTCCTCACATTACCTCAAGTACCCTAAGTGACATATGATCACCAGACATATACACTGAGTGAATCCCTGGGCTCTCAGGAAGGTTTAAGTTTTTAATACAATATATGAAAACAAGTTGAAATATTTTCCTCGCTCCCCAGTGAAACATCCTGTGTGCTTCGCTTTGGCAGCTGTAGCTCCATACTGCAGTCAGAGTGATATTGTTGAAACTCAGAAGTGGTTATGTTCCTCCCCAACTCATCATCTCCCTGTACCACATACCTATTAACATTCCAGAGTTTTCTTATTGCTCTTAAAATGAAGACAAAAATCCTTTACGTGGCCTTTGAGCAAAGCTTTTCATAATTTGTCCTCTATCTCCCTCCCCAGCATCATCTTACCAAAATGAACTCGTAGCTCTTGGATACAGGAAAATGAAGAAATGAAACTCCCTATTCATTCTAGTACTAACCTGAGTTGTACTTTTCCTTGCATATTTTATTATTT
This sequence comes from Acinonyx jubatus, assembly GCF_027475565.1. Taxonomy (NCBI): domain Eukaryota; kingdom Metazoa; phylum Chordata; class Mammalia; order Carnivora; family Felidae; genus Acinonyx; species Acinonyx jubatus. Next base: position 119,303,059 of record NC_069382.1, on the reverse strand, counting down.
TTTTAAAGTATCTATCTCCCAGGACGTCTGGGTGGCTCAGTTGGTTAAGTGTCCGACGATTGGTTTTGGCTTAGGTCACGATGTCAATTTGTGAGTTCTAGACCTGCATTGGGCTCTGAGCTGAGAGCTCTGAGCCTGCTTGGGATTTCTCTCTCACTGTCTCTTGGCCCCTTCCCAGCTTGTTCTCTCTCTTTCTCTCAAAAAAGAAATGAACAAACATTAAAAATAATAACAATAAACTATTTCTCTCCCATACCAAAAGTTATATATGTTTTCATTCTTGTTTTGTTTTGATCTGTTTTTGTTCATTCTGTAATATCTAGCATAGGGCCTGGCTCATTTTTTTTTTAATTGAAAAAATGATCCAAAGAGAAAGAAGATAAAGCATTCTCTCAAAAGATTAATATTTACATAGGGCATTTGTCAATGAACCCAATAAAAGAAGGACGTGTAAAAACTCAAGGCTCAAACAATAAAGGGGGAATATAAGTAAGTAACATTTATGTGCTTATGAGAAGAAAACGGAGGCTTTTTAAGATTAGAAAAGACAATAAAAATGGTAATACATTTATTTTGGAGATGACAGTGACAAAACATTGACCATTGGGTTTTTATTTCTTTATCAGTATTGCCATTTGGGTATGCAGATTGTGGAAAATGGCCTAATTATTCTCTTAGGTTAACCTATATATTTTTTTGGTCCAAATGAATTATATACCTAGAAACAGAAAAAGGTGACTGATGGGGGGCGCCTGGGTGGCTCAGTTCATTAAGCATCCGACATCAGCTCAGATCATGATCTCATAGTTCATGAGTTTAAGCCCCACATTGGGCTCTGTGCTGACAGCTCGGAGGCTGAAGCCTGCTTCGGATTCTGGGTCTCCCTCTCTCTCTGCCTTCCCCTGCTCGCACTCTATCTCTCTCTCAAAAAAAAGAAAAAAAACATTAAAAAAAAATAAAAAACAAAAGGTCGCTGATGGGATCATTAACCATATATATATATGTATATATATGGTTAATAATCCCATATACGTATATAAATGTATACATATGATATTGCTTTTTATGTTAAAAACATTTTTTTGAACTAGTTTCAAATGTACATTAATGTTACCAGAACAGACCAACAACTTTTACATCTTCATCATCTGTGTGGGTGGCCAATTAGCATTTCACTTCATTTGTTCTCTTTCCTTTCTCTCCCCACTCAGCATGATGCCTATCATCCCCTACATGCTCCAGTTATACCCCCAAACTGGAATATGTAACAACAGACACTATGATCAATAAGAAAATCAACATTGGGGCACCTGGGTGGCTGAGTCGGTTAAGTGTCCAACTCTTGGTTTTGGCCCAGCTCATGATCTCTTGGTTTGTGAGTTTAAGTCCTGCATTAGGCTCCACTCTGACAGGAGGGGACTGCTTGGGATTCTCCCTCTCTCCCTCTCTCTCTGCCTTTCCCCTGTTTGTGCTCTCTCTCTCTCTCTCAAAAAAAAAAAAAAAAGAAAAGAAAAGAAAAGAAAAGAAAAAAGTAAAAGCAAAAGAAAATTAACACTGATATAAAACTACCATGGAAATGTGACTTCATTCACATTTTGCCAACTGTCCCGACAATGTTTTTTCCCCCCCCTATTTGTGTCTACCAGCTTGTCACTGTAAGTTCCTCAGTTCTCCTTCAATTATCAATCAACATTTGGAGGCAGGGCTTCTAAGGTTTTACTCTCATGTCTTGTTCCTCATCAAGTTTTCTACATCAGCCTTAGTATTCATTGATAACTCCCATCTGAATCAACCATCATACTGAAGGCTGTCAAATGGTGATTCCTCATTTGCATCATTCATTTTACATTTAGTAATTTCCATTCCACTGTAAGGAAGAACTTTCCTTTCTCCCTCTTTTTGTTTGTTTCAGGATAGACTCATGGATTCCAGTTTTATTTAATGGTTTATAATCTGATAATCTCATTAGTTATTGTGATGCAGAAATTGTCACAGATTTAGCCTGTGGGAGCTCCTTCATGCTGGCTTCTGAATCCTCTTGACATGTCCCCATCATTCATTGAACATTACTTTCAGAGATAAGATGCTCCAGGCACATTTTGTTCATTCCATACTCTAGCCCTGGAAGAGCCATTTCTTAGAGGAGCCTTGGTTTCTTTTGGCAGAGGGTAATATTTAGAAATAAAAGTCTGGGTTCTCAGTATCATCATTGTTACTGAACTGTTATTGCATCTAGAGCTTTTCAGTGAAGAAAGTTAGAAATCTATGTGTATTGTATATATTTGTGTGTGTGTGTGTGTGTGTGTGTATATACATATATATACATATATATGTGTGTGTGTGTGTATATATATACATATATATACATATATATGTGTGTGTGTGTATATATATATATACATATATATGTATATATATATATATATATATATATATATATATACACACATGCATGGATGTATACACACATATCCAATTATAACTATCCGTGTGTGTGCTTTAAATTTGATATCATGGTGAAATCATCCTATTTTCCTCCTATGCCTTGGGGTTCTTTCTTGAAGATTCTGTATATGTTGCAAATTCCTTCTCAGATAGAAATGTGGTTTTATTAACGTCAATATATCTCCCTATATGCTTAACAATTAACTCGTTTTCTCATTGTAATAAAATTTCCAGCCACTCAGTAGCTTCCTCTGCATATCACCTCCTTACCACACTGGTCTTACTTGGACCTGGGTTCACTGACATCTCCATGGTGGGCAAAAATGGAAGGACGGGAAAAAAAGATGGGAAGAAAAGAAAAGATGAGAAGTTGGAAAATCCCAACAAGATATATATTTTTAAAAGTTTATTTATTTTGAGAGAGAGAGAGAGAGAGAGAGAGAGCAGGGGAGGGGCAGAGAGAGAGCAAGAGAATCTCAAGCGGGCTCTCTGCACTCACAATACAGAGCCTGACGGGGGGCTCGAATTTATGAACCATAGGAGCATGACCTGAGCTGAAATCGAGAGTCAGATGCTTAACTGGCTGAGCCATCCAGGCGCTCCTCAACAGGATATTTGAGAATTCACACAGTTCTTGCCAGTTTTTGAATATAATATGATCTATCCTTACTGGATCTCAAACTACCTGGACTCATTGACAACTAACACTGTTGCTGAAGGTGAGAAAGCCTTAGCCACTCGCCCACAGCAACTCTAAGTGAATTTCTATTGTATTGATCTGATATTTCATGATCAGAGAGCCAGAAAGAGTGGTAACAGACATGGGCGTAAATGCTCAGGAAAAGGAGTGTGGTGATCCTTATGAGCCAGCAATGCTTCCAAACAAAATTACAAACAAACCTCATTGTCTTTTTAAATGGAATCAATAGCTGTGATATAGATATTAAAAAAACATTTTTTTCATGTTTATTATCGAGAGACAGAGAGACACAGAGCGTGAGCAGGGGAGGAGTAGAGAGAGGGGGAGACATAGAATCTGAAGTAGGCTCCAGGCTCCGAGCTGTTGGCACAGAACCCAACACGGGGCTCGAACTCACAAACTGCGAGATCACGACCTGAGCTGAAGTCGGATGCTTAAGCAACCTAGCCACCCAGGCGCCCCAGCCATGATATAGATATTAATAGCGATGATGTAGATATGTTGTTTGTGAATTTTAGCAAAATATCTCATGATGTTTGGAAGACAAAACTAGAAAAATTTAAGCGGAGTGTTAGAACAATTAGGTGAGCGGCTGGTGCTGATTTAACTGTATGGAATTTTCAGTAAGTTCGGGGTATGATCAAGGCACAGAATGCAAAGAATGAAATCCCTTTTTCTGCCACAGTCTGCCCCGTCTCAGGAAAGAAAACTACTATTCACCCTATTGCTCAGGTCATGAGCCTTGAGGTTATCTTTGCTTCTTCTCTTTATCTAACTCTTCATATCTGATTCACCAAGTCCTGTCAGCCCTATCACGAACGATGAAGAGTCTGAGATTTTTACCTGCACAGAAGCTAACGAATCACCTGCCATGGTTTCAGGGATGTTGGTGGGGCATGTGAGACCGCTGGCTCAGAGACAAAGGATGGTTTATTACAGCAATAGCAGTAGCCAGAACTTCAGCATTTGTGACAGTTCTCTGAGCCCGATGCCCACAGGGTGATGCCAAGAGAGTCAAGTGATACCTGCACATGCAGTGGGTTGAATTACGGCACAGGGACTCCGATGTTTGGAAATTCAAATCTTTTATAATAGACAGTAAGCCTGTGTAGCGTTTGCTTTGAAGGGTATACTTGTTTTCCAGGGCTCTCATAGCACAGTACTGTAACTTTGTGAAGTACTATAACTGGGTGAAAAACAACAGAAATTTATTCTCTCACAGTTTGGGGGGCCAGAAGTCCAAAATCCAGTTGTTGGCAGGTTTGGTCCTTTCTGGAAGCTCTGAGGGAGAATCTGTTGCACACCTTTCTCCTCGCTTCCGGTGGGTATGCTAATCTGGGGTTCCCTGGTTTGCAGATGCATCACTCCAATCTCTGCTTCCATTGTCACATGGGATTCTTCCCTATATGTCTCTGAGTGTTCACGTGGCCTTTTTTTTTTATTAATTTTTTTTTAACGTTTATTTATTTTTGAGACAGAGAGAGACAGAGCATGAACAGGGGAGGGTCAGAGAGAGGGAGACACAGAATCCGAAACAGGCTCCGGGCTCTGAGCTGTCAGCACAGAGCCCGATGCGGGGCTCGAACCCACCGACCGCGAGATCATGACCTGAGCCGAAGTCGACCGCTTAACCGACTGAGCCACCCAGGCGCCCCACACGTGGCCTTTTTATAAGTCCAGCAGTCATTAGGTTTAGGGCCCCCCAACCCAGTATAATGTCATCTTAACTCATTATATCTGCAAATACCTTGTTTCCAAATAGGAAGGTCATATTTTGAGGTCCTGGTAGAGAGAGAGAGAGGGAAGGACAAATGTCACAGTCTTTTTTTTTTTTTTTTTTTTTTTGAGGGAGAGAGTGAGAGAGCATGAGCAGCGGAGAGGCAGAGAAAGAGCAGGACAGAGGATCTGAAGCAGGCTCTGAGCTGACAGCAGAGAACCTGATGTGGGGCTCCAACTCACAAACCATTAGATCATGACCTTAGCTGAAGTCAGACGCTCAACTAGTTGAGCCACCCAGGTGCCCCGTCACAGTCTTTTTATAATCTAGTCACAGAGGTGATATCTGAGGATGGCTTCATGGTTGTGTGACTTATGCATTTGCATAGAGCTCTGTGCTTTAAAAAAAAAAAGCCCACACTTGGCTTAATTCTCTGGTTTCTGAATATTCCTAATAATTCTTGAACCAAGGGTTCTATGAGTTCATTTTGTAGTAGGCCCTACAAATGACATAGCTGGTGACATCCTATTACTCTTGTATTCTATTGGCTAGAAGTGAGTCTCTAGATTCAGCCAGTACTCAAGGGGAAGGGCTTATATGAGATGTCAACACCAGTAGGCAGTGAACATTGGAAGCCACTTTAGAGTTTGTCTATCACATTCTGTTCATTGGCTCCAATGATTCATCTTCCACTTCTGTGCAAAATGTATTCCTCACCCTCTCCCAAGGTGCCCCAAATTCTCATCTGAATATAGTATTACCTGAACACATAGAATCTCAGCATCTAAACTCTTCGAATATAGTTTTTTTTTTTTTCTATCTGTGACCTGAGAGACTAAAGAGACAAGTTATTTTACTCCATACACCCAACATACAATGGTGAGACAGGCTTAGGAAAACTGCCCTAGACATATCAGTTCAATTAGGGGAAAATGGGAGTCACAAAGGAGTGTTCAATCCACAGCAGTTCTGAAATCCAGTCAGGCAAAGGTTCAAAGTTCTTTGATTGGGTCTCAAGTTCTGGGAATAATTCTTCTTGGCTTTTGGTTCCACCCTCTGAGCTGTTGGCTCCACTCTCTGTTCTATCCCTTCCTTTCTTCATAAAAGGTAGCATGTGTTTGCAGCTGAGTACTTTTCTTAGTCCACTTGCTGGAAGTAGAAATTTGGGGATCCAATGACCTCTTCTCATTTTGTACTATCTGTCCCTTTAAGTTAAGGCCGGAAGTGTTCTGCTGATACAATTCTCTCAAATCTTTCTGGGTTTCCTGTGAAACTCATTGTTGTTATTGTTGTTGTTGTTTTTAAGTTTGAGAGAGACAGAGACAGTACAAGTGGGGGAGGGGCAGAGAGAGAAGGAGAGAGAGAATCCCAAGCAGGCTCCACAGTGCCAGTGCAGAGCCCAGTGGGGACTCGAACCCATGAAGCTATGAGATTGTAAACTGTGGGCTGATACGTATTTAAGTGCTTCAGATGCTTAACCTACTGAGCTACCCTGAGCCAGGTGCTCTGAAATTCTTTGGGTTTTACTCCATTAGACAAAGCCACAACCACATGTCTTTTTGAGATAAGCCCTTCTTTATTTTTCTTTGCCCATTCTTTCTATTCATCCTTTTACATATATATATGTAAAATATATATTTTTATATATATATATATATTTATATATTTATATATATATTATATATATTTTTATATATATTTATATATATTTATATATATATTTATATATATATTTTATATATATTTTATATATATATATATTTTTATATATATTTTATATATTTATATTATATTCTCTTTATAAAACATATATATATATATACACCTGTATGTGTGTGTATATATATATATATATATATATATATACACCTGTATGTGTGTATATATATATATATATATATATATATATATTTGAGAAAGAGAGAGAATGAGCACAAGCAGGGGAGGAGGTAGAGGGAGAGAGAGAAAAAGAGAGAGAATCTTAAGCAAGCTTCATGCTTAGCATGGAGCTCCACTCAGGGCCTGATCTCAAGACCCTGGGATCATGACCTGAGTGGAAATCAAGAGTCAGATGTTGGGCCGCCTGGGTGGCTCAGACTGTTAGGCATCTGGCTCTTGGTTTTGGCTCAGGTCCTGATCTCACAGTTTCGTGGGTTCTAGTCTTGCATCAGGCTCTGCGCTGACAATGTGGAGCCTATTTGGGATTCTCTGTCTTCTTCTCTCTCTCTCTCTCTCTCTCTGCCCCTTCCTCACTTGTGCTATCTCTGTCTGTCTCGAAATAAATAGATAAACTTAAAAAAAAGTAGAAATTAAAAAAAAAAGAGTCGGATGCTCAACCAACTGAGACACCCAGGTGCTCCGTCCTTTTATTTATTTTCAATTTTTTAACTTAACATTTTTTTAAGTAATCTCTACACACAGCGTGGAACTCAAACTCACAACCCTGAGATCAAGAGCCAGTGCTCCCATCCTTTTAAAATTTGTAAACTTTAGCTCAAATTATTCTCTACTCTCATATTCTTTATGGCATTTATTACCATTCAATATATCATATGTTTTACTTATTTGTTTTATTTATTATCTGTTTCCTCATTTTTTTGCCCAGTTATAATGTAAGCTACCACAGAGCAGTGAATTTTGCTAGTTTTATTAGTTTACCCACAGTGGTTAGAATAGTGTCAGACACCTTCAAGACGAATACTGAATAAATAAAATAATTTCAAAAAGGATTTCAAGAGTTTTAAAACATTCATCTTTTGTGAAACATTATAACATACAGAAATATGTGAAAGGCCACCTGTTCATGAAGAAGAATCAATAGAGATGAGTTTGGATGTCCTGATAAGAGGATAAAAAATTAAAATAAAATACCTCCTTCACAACACCCAGAAAAGACAAAACGCATCTCCAACAACAAAGAACACCACTAATGTCACACACACATACACACATACACACACAGATTGACATAGACTTTGCCATTCATTGTTGTGAATAACCAACAATTCCCTAATGAGAAGGGAAATATATCATCAAATTTGAAGTTATATTATGGAAATTATTTAGAGTAACACATAACTTATAAGCAACATATATTTATCATATAAATTTAAATAGTTATAATTATAACTTATAATTTTGCCCATATTTTATTACGGTAAGGTTACCATATTCTTCTCTCTCGTATCTTCAGTATGACCATTAAAAATGTTTAGTGATCCATGTTTTGCACTTATAATAATTCTGAATTAAAGTCTGCGAAACTCCTCTGTTATTCTCCGAGTTTTCAATTCCTGATTGATTTGTTTGGCAAAAGACTTGAGTTAAAATAGTCTGTGTTCAAGTTCAGTTCTTGGTATAGGAATCAGTAATTCATTTTTACCTTTCATTCTAGCCACTGAGAGTTGGGTTTTTAGGTTAGAAGCTGCGTTCCTATCTTCTCCTAGAAGTAGGGTCGCACCCAAAAGGGAAGATGTCAATCCCATTGCATTTTCTTCAGAGTATGAACTCCTCCTTACAAGCCAGCTGAGTACAACCAGGGAATGGATCCGAGGCCCCTGGACTGTCTAGGGAGAAGTTTGTGGTCTTGCTGCACTTCCTTCCCCAGTTTCCTGTCAGCCACCGAACCTGCATGAATTGACATCTCAGATGGCATTTGCTCTGTCTCTGGAAATAGCCATGGCCGTGCTGATTTGGTTATTGGACAATGTAAACTTGCTCTGGGCATGAATCCATTGCTGAGGTACCAGCTTCTCATAATGGGAAAGGACCTCACTTAGAAGGACTTCTTGAAGAGAAGTGAGTAGCACGTTCAAGCTAGAGAAGGGTGATTCCAAAGTTCCTGCCAGTTCACTGGTTCTTTTAGGAAGGATCCTTATACTGTCAACTTAGGCTACTGGTATGGGCTGAATTGTGTCCCTCAACCCCAAATTCATATGTTAAAGTCCTAACCCCCAGTACCTCAGAATATGACTGTATTTGATACAGGATCTTCAGAGAGGTAATTTAGTTAAAATAAGGTCATTAGGGTGGACCCTGATCCAGCATGACCAATGTCCTTATAAGAGTAGGAAATTTGACCACAGAAATGTACAGAGGAAAGATGATGTGAAGATACAGGAAGAAGACAGTCATCTAAAGAAAGCAACCCTGCTGACACCTTGATCTGGATCATCTTGCTCCAGATTGTGAGAAGAGAAATTTCTGTTGTGTAAGCCACCCACTCAATCGTACTTTGGTAATGGCAGCCTTAACAAACTGTAATTCTCATCTTCCTTTGTCTTCTGGATGCTACTGACTTACCTAGATCTTTTCAGGGAGGAAGCTGAAAGTGTGGTCAGAAGGTCTCCTATTTCTGTAGAAGCAGCTGATGGTATGAGAAGAACAAAGCAAGGCTATGACTTCCCCAGACTGTGGTAGAGCAGGTCAGGAAACTCCCTCCCCATCTTAGCTCCCTACCATGTTTCTGCCCAAAGAACAAACACATTAATTCTTTTTTTCCTCTCTTCCTCTTTTGTTTCTGCCTCCATTTTCCCCTTTTATAAATTGCCAAAATCCTATTGGTCAGCATCCAATCCCAGTTAATTACCCAATCTAGTTATCTTGCATCACCCAAGGAATGTACTGTCAGAATGACTAAAAACATGTTAAAACACTAGTGATAGTAAATATTTTTTCCCAACAGAGACCTATTAAGGGCACACCTTATCTTTAAATCATATGCCTCTCATCCTGAAATACCTTTCTTATGGAATATACTCATTGCTTCCACATCTGAACCATATCTGAAGTAGATCCTCACATTATTCTTCCTGTTCCTCTTTTTTTTTTTTCTTCTTTTTGCAGATCCTGGTCATAATGGGAACCATGATCTCTCTGTTTTATATGTGGCTGTATTCCCAGAGCTTCCATTTCCATGTGGCACATGTTTATGCACGCTTCGGGTATTCCAGTGCCCAGCTTATTGTTGGCCAGAGATACCTGAAAGGTAGCTTCTTTGTTCCTCTGGTGCTCATTTTCCTGGGGACTGGGCGGGAGGCAACTTGCTCATTGGATTTCTGTATCTGTAGGTTTATAGAGGATTTTAGCACCAAGCAGTTAACAGACTCCCCCCCCCGCCTTTTTTTCCTGCTTTCTGGTTTTATACCCAGGAGCTGGTGTGGTGAAGGATGAAGAAATGGCAATGCATTGGTTTAGGTAAGAAAGATGATATCTACCAACAGCAAAACTGCAAATTATTCAGGAAGTGCTGAAATATAAAACTTTATGATTTTTGGTGCTTTTTTCCCTAGAACATAAATAAGATGGAGATACAAACTCTCTTAATGCCAAAGTCTTGGTACCTTCTCTACTTTTTCCACTTTGCAGTGAAGCATGATGATGGGGCTGATGCACTTAAAAATAGTTTTCACAATGTAAGCAAATGCTAGGTTAACTTTATTGTTTTTTTATTTTATTATTATTTTTTTAATTAATTAATTATATTTCTTTTTAATTCACATCTAAATTAGTTAGCATATAGTGCAACAATGATTTCACAAGTAGATTCCTTAATGCCCCTTACCCATTTAGCCCATCATCCCCCCACAACCCCTCCAGCAACCCTCAGTTTGTTCTCCATGTTTATGAGTCTCTTCTGTTTTGTCCCTCTCCCTGTTTTTACATTATTTTTGCTCCCCCTCCCTTATGTTCATCTGTTTTGTATCTGAAAGTCCTTATATGAGTGAAGTCATATGAAATTTGTCTTTCTCTGGCGGACTAATTTTGCTTAGTGTAATACCCTCCAGTTCCATCCACGTAGTTGCAAATGGCAAGATTTCATTCTTTTTGATTGCCGAGTAATACTCCATTGTATATATACACCACATCTTCTTTATCCATTCATCCATAGATGGGCATTTAGGCTCTTTCCATACTTTAGCTATTGTTGATAGTGCTGCTGTAAACACTGGGATGCATGTGCCCCTTCGAAACAGCACGTCTGTATCCTGTGGATAAATGCCCGGTAGTGCAATTGCTGGGTTATAGGGTAGTTCTATTTAGGTTAACTTTAAAAGAGCTAACTTGGAGCACATGTAACTTTCTAGGTCAAGATTCAGAACACCAGTAATTTTATTAACAGTGTTCTATGTTAGCACTGTCTTGCTTATTAAAATTTTGAGCTCTTGACTGTAAAAGACACATTAATTTGAAATTTAAAAGTGGAAATACATATTACTTATTGTTTAGTCCATTTTTTTTGGTCCAAATTTTATTCAACTGTTTTATATTCAGTGTTCTAAATTTTTCACAGGCAGCTTTCTTGATTTTGATTGTGTAGTCTTGGCCTGATGAATCCTCAAAGAAAAATATCCCATGTTATTATATTTTCCATTTGAGAAAACAAAAATAACTTTGGAAACATACACTTGAACACCCCACCTCACACTCTAGAGGTTAAAAAATGGAAATAAATTGGCTCTGAGATGTTAGAAACTCTATTTTATATGGAGACTGTGGTAGAAAATAAGGACAAGTTAGGTACAAAGCAAGAGTCACTTAATATAGAGAACTGGCTTTGAATTCATACAGTCTCAATTTATCTGAAAGTAGAATTTTGTTATGGTACTCTTTAAGCTGTATTGTCCAATATGGCATCCACTAGCCACAAAGATTATTGAGCACAAAATGTGGCTAGTTTGAATGGAGATATAAAATACACAATGGATCCCCAAGATTTAATGTGAAGAAAGGAATATAAATCATCTCATTAATAATTCTTTATATTGATTATATGTTGAAAGATAATGTGTGACAGGGTTAAATAAAATGTTTAAATTAACTTTACCTATTTCTTTGAGAACTTTTAATATGGTCACCAGGAAATTCAAAATTATGCACAGCTTGCATTATATTTCTATTAGATAATGCTGAAGTGCAGTCTCTCATGATCCTGAGAAATGTTCGGTTATCTTAGAGAAAAGTGAACACATTTATGACTTTGCCATTACCCATGAACCGATGAGCTCATGCATCTCAGAGGTTGCCTTTCTTCTCTCTAGAATAGTGGTTGACCAAGTTGGCTCCTTATTAGAATCCATCCCCCGGGGAGCTTTGAAACATAGTGAGGCTTAGCTCCAGATTGACTTAAGTGAGCAGAAAAAGCCCCGAGTGACTGTAAATGTATGACCAGATCAAACCACTACTCTAGAGATCTACAGTGGTTATAAAGTAAACACGAACCAGCATGGGAAGTCATTTCAGTAACCCATTTCACCACAAAGTTTAAACTGGATGTTCTGATAAAGTTCACCTGCCAAATAACTTTGAGAATCAGGAGGAGAATGACATGGCTCTAGAGTAGCTAAATGTGGTTGGTGACTGACTATAGGAGGCTGAAGCCCCTGGTACTGGGAGTGTAGGCCACACACCTGTAGCTTTGGCATCACCCGGTGGGCACTTGTTATAAATACAGCATCTGAAGCCCTAACCCAGCCCTACTAAAGCAGAAACTTCACTTTAACAAGTTTCTGGGGGTGACCAGTAAGTAAAGTTTCCCTAAACAACATTTTGGAAGCGAGGTCCTTTCGTGCTTGGGACCATGCAATTAAAGGCCAGTTTGAAAAACCTTTCCATCTTTCAGTGATGGCTTCTCCTGTCAGGAACGGGGTGGGAAAAGCATTACAAGAGCAAGATTTCCACTCATATACTTTTAAAACAGAATTTATAGTTTATAACTTATAAAAATAAATTTATGCCTGATGTGAAAAACATTGGAAAAACAAAAATCACCTATATCATATAGCATAGTAAAACTATGCTATAAACATTTTGATGGGTATTCTTCTAGACTTTTTTCAATTAATGTATTTATAATATTCCTTAATTTACTTGAAGATTTCACTATTTTATGTTTAGCCCTTTTCCTAGTTTCTTACTATCACAAACTGTCATTGGAAAGAGCCATTCATATGTACCTTTTTGCACACCTGATTTCCTTACCAAAAAAACAAAAATTTAAAAAAATGACTAAAAATAGAATTATCAGAATTATCATTCCTAAAGCTTTTATATGTATTGTAAAACTATTCTGAAAGATTGCCCAAGTCCACTCTAGTATATACTTATAGTCTTATCAATATTGTTTTTGATCATTTGCTAATCTTTGCCAACTTGAATAGCACCATAAGAGGTCTCATTTAAAAATTTTTTTATTTTTATCAATTGTGAAGTTGAACATTTTTAAGAAACATCTGTTGTAATTTTTATTTCTTTTTCTGCAAATTGCCTGTTCATGTTGTCTGCCCATTTTTCCTTTGGATTTATTTTCCTACTCATTTTCCAAAATTTTTATGCATTAAAAATAGCCAACTTTTGTACATTTCCTTGTATTGTATTTCTAACACCTTCCCCCTGCCCCCATCCTAATAATTTGAAAAAAAAAAACCCTGCAAGGTAAGAAGGTAATAATTATATAATCTGTATTGTCCAATATGGTGACTATCAGCCACATGTGGCCATTTTAATTTAAATGAATTAAAATTAAAAATTCAGTTCTTCAGTTGCACTATACATTTCAAGTATTTAATAGTCACTCATGACTAGTAGCTACTGTATTGGACAGAGTAGATATAGAACATTTCTTTTTTTTTTTTTTTTTTCAACGTTTATTTATTTTTGGGACAGAGAGAGACAGAGCATGAACGGGGGAGGGGCAGAAAGAGAGGGAGACACAGAATCGGAAACAGGCTCCAGGCTCTGAGCCATCAGCCCAGAGCCTGACGCGGGGCTCGAACTCCCGGACCGCGAGATCGTGACCTGGTTGAAGTCGGACGCTTAACCGACTGCGCCACCCAGGCGCCCCTAGAACATTTCTATCTTTGGAGAAATTTCTATTGGAAAGTACTGGCATATTACATTTATATTATAGCAATTGGAAATAGTGCTTAAGGATCAGCTTACATTGTACTGAATTCCTAACATTCCCAGATGTTTTTTTCCTGTATTTTGATTTCCTGTATATTTTGGAGATAAGAGTATAATTATTTTGATCTTTGAAAAAGCTGTTGAATGGGTATGGAGCAAATAAGTGATTTAAATATTCTTACTTTTTTTTTTTAAGTACTGTACATGTTTCAAATAAGAGACATTTTTGATGAAAGAGACTTACTAACATTTGGTCTAGATCTGTAAGATGGAGGTGATGGTTTCCAGTAATGGTTACATATTTGTATTGGCACTGCCCAAGCAGATGCTTTTTCAAGGGACTGTTTTTCATTTTTCATTTTTTTATTGCATACTCATTCCCCATTACCTTTCCAGCCCATATCACCAGTCCCCTTTTCTCTTCCTTTCTTTTTTTAGACAAGCCTCCAAGCAAGGCCATCCCCGTGCTTCCTTTAACCTTGCAGTAGGAAAACTGAAAAACATGACTGGGTCCATGGAAGTAGGGTAATGAAATGAACTGTCTTTTCCCTTCTAGCTGAGATGTCATTCGTCCTAAACCTGCCCCCATATATTACCTGCAATTGACAGACAAAAGCTTTTTATATATAGTTCACTTCCTACTCTTGCCTTTTTATGTGCTTACATTGCTATGAGTTATGATAAAAGTCACAAAGCCAGGGAATCCAACATTCAAATCTTTGCACAGATTCATTGATTATACTGTTATGGCATTCTATGAGCTTGAGATGAAAGGCCAGATTATCTCATGGTCCTTACAATCTCCCATACCCTGGATGTACCGTGTTTACGGCCTTGTAGCATTTTCTTTTAAACAGAATGGAACATGCAAGAATATAAGGTAGATAGCTCTATCTGGGCACCAATTCTTCTGGTGTCTATTGTACCAATCCCCTTTTGGTTACTCACAGTCATCAAGAGAAGTACTGTTATTCTCTCTGGAGAAGTTCTTAATGTTTGTGAATAGTTCACAGACTGGCATGGTTATTATACAGCTATTTTGAGGCAAAGACCCCCAAAAGACCCTATTTTGATAGGGAACCAAAAATAAACCATTAAACTTTCAGCTTTTTTTTTTTTTTAACTAATGTAACTGACATATATTCCATTACCAAGAAATGTGTACAACCAACCCCCTCCTCCAAATTCCATCCCTTAATCGACCTCCGACTGATGGGTGGGCAAGGTCCAGAAAGAGGGCGTCTCAGTGAGGCACTGATGGGTAGGGTGAGCCTTGGGAATTGATAAAATACTCAGGGATATCGGTTGCATGTATTATTGGTAATGAAATTTTGAAATGACCCTTTTGAAGCAGCCAAGTCAAAATGGTATAGTCAGTATGTTCTTGTTATGACTGACGGTTGGTAGTTTCACAGCTGATGGGCAGGCATGTTAAATGGGGCCTCTCTCCAGTTACCATTTCCAAACCAAAATACAGAATTTGCTGGCAAGAGAGGGGTCTCAGACATTACCTAAGAGTCTTGGCTAGAAAAACTCTTCTAAACAGGGCAAAAAAATCCAGCTGGACTCTAATGTTGTGACACGATTGCTGTGGGTGGCTTTGATTTGATTATGAAGACACTCAAGATAAAACCCAGATGAAATGGCACGTGTTTCCCTCAGTGCCTTAGAACGAGTCCCAACAGGTGTTAACCTGGCCCTTAGCCTAAACACTGGATGTGCAGGTGCTTTTGGTTTACTTTTTCTTAAAGTTAAAAGCTTTACTTTTTCTTTGTACTAAATAACTGCTTCTTTTAGGGATGTAGAGATACTCCTTAACGTTGCTGCAAGACAGGGGGTCCAAGAAGCCCAGGAACTTCTGGAAAATGTTATCTGGACCAGAGGCAAGCTCTCGCCGACTAAAAAAATGAGGGTCTTTTAGCCCGTGTGCTGCTTGCCCTGCCTGGATGGGGATGCTTCACTCTCCCTCACTCACTGTGGCCTCGCAACGCTTGGTGCAGCTATCAGTGCAAGTGGCTTTTAGTTATAGTTTTCTGTGCTGCTGTGTTATCAATCAGCCTAAATCCTTTCAGCAAGGCGTTGCTTGTATTCTCCTGGGATCCAAGTGTGACCTCTTCTGGATGGAGGAGTATTTTATTTGGATTTCATCGCTGCTCACCTCAGCTTGGTTTCAAGTCAGCGAGCAGTATATGAAGTGGTGGGAGGGAAAGAAGGAAGAAACCTGTCACCAGGGATCTGGCTTCATGGAGGTGTTAGTTGGCACCCACATGTCAGAGAGTAGCTGAACTCGTCATTCACCTAATCTCTGACATGTGGTGTTCTGCTTAAAATAAACTTGTTTTCATGGCTCTACCTTTCAATTTGCTGTGGCATTAGGTTTCTAGGGTGTTTTATTGTATTTGCTTTTTGTACTACTTTTTATAAAAAGTCCTTTATGGGGGGGGGGGATAAAAAGGCTGTGAATATTGCCAACAAAAGACAAAAGGATAAAGTATAAGAGCTCACATTTATTGAGCACCTGCCATGTTGTAAGGTTTCATCCTAACTGCTTTTAAGTATTTTGGCATTCACTAGTTATAAAAGCCTTATGAAGGTGGGTAGTATTGTTGCAGGATTTTTTACCTCAATACCTGGGAATGGTTGTCTCGCTGCTTTGAAGAATGTAGAGGTGGACACAGAATGAGCAGCAGGCAAAAGTTTAATAGAGTGTAAGATTAGAAAGTAAGAATAGTAGGAAACCTCTCTTTACAGAGAGGGGAAATTTGAAGGTGAATGCTGGAGAGGCAAGGGTCCTTCTTTTATCAGGTTCTGGTAGCCCCCCTTCCTTTCCCTTCCCTCTCGTTCCTTCTCAGGTCCTACCCCCCCTTGGCTTGGTAGCTCTAGGTGCTGGGTCGTCCATTCCCGATTGGCTCATTTCCATTGTATGAGGGGTGATCTGTGGCCATATCCTACCTTGTGGGTTATACATTTTATGGTCTACTACTTATTTTTAGTCAGGTCTTTTGTTACATTCCTGAGGGATACCTGAGGGGGAATAAGTCTGCTACATTCCTTTTTTTTTTTTTTTTTAAGTTTATGTATTTATTTTGAGGGAGACAGAGACAGCGTGAGTGGCCGAGGGGTAGAGAGAGAGGCGGGAGAGAGGAGGGCTCAGCACAGAGCCCGGCATGGGGCTCAAACTCACAAACCGTGAGATCGTGACCTGAGCTGAAATCAAGAGTCAGATGCTTGACTGAGCGACCCAGGTGCCCTGTTACATTCTTAAGAGAAGCCTTACACCTGAGGGTGTTTGCTGTAGTCACCAATCCCAGCATTGTTCTAAAATATGTCTTTCCCCACTCCAGGACCTCAGGTCCTAATCCTTTCCCTCTCTAATTTATCCCATTTTTTTTTTTTTTTTGCCTATCATACTATTATCATTCCCATTTTACAGATGTGGAAATTAAGGTGTAGAGATTAAGTAATAGGTGCAGGGTCATGGAGTGAGTGGCAGGATAGGATTTCGAACTTCTTAACTAATTCTACAACATTACACTCCCCAATCTTTTTCCTAACAATTTCAAAGATCCTTTAAGAGCAGGTACTTGGTTTATTACTAGTATATAGTGAGAACTTAAATTAGCTTATCAATACTCAGCCACATTTTCTGTGTCTTTTTCTTTTTTCTTTCTTTTTTTGTTTTGAGCATGAGCCACATATTCCTAAACTTCCAAAATAGCACTTTTAACCGTAAATAAAGTTACCTTTAATTTATTGCATTTAGATTATAACGCAACTCTCTCCTGGGAATACAAAATCAGAAACATGTGAGGATGAAAAGAGTGTCAAACTAGAATTCAGTAAAATGATTCAGCTCTTTCAAATACTTTTTTCACTTTTAAGTTTGAGTGCCTTTATACCGTCCATATATATATGCAAGATGACTGAATCTCAGGCAGTCTTCTTATGAAACTGCTTCAAACCATAAAGTTGAACAAAAATCAAAATGGCTGCCCTAATGCTTCAGCAAAGCTCGTTTTTTTAAAGTAGCCTTTTCCCTGTCTTCCCCAATCCTCTTCTCCCCCCCACCCCCTTCTTAGCCTTTTGTGTCAGCAACCTGGTACCCCCCTAAAGACAAGATGAAGGAGACTGGTAGCATGTATGATTCTGGTTAAAAACACGGTTAGGGCCTGTATTTCCCTCTAAGCTCCCCCCTCCGCAGTCCTTGCCTTCAAGGAGGGCTTGCAGGTTTGGAAGGACAGAGTCTGCTGCAGCCTCCTTTGCCTGGCAAAGCAAGAAAGCTATTGCTCCTTTTTATCTCAAACTCTTTACGTTGTATTTTGACTCCAAAGCAAGGAGGTTGGTTTTCAGTAACAGTTTTTGCCCACAAGTGCTCAAACTTAAGGATATAGATGAAATGGTCCAAGACTGTTTTGTTTTGATTTTTATTCTGCGTTCATATTTTATGGACCGATTAAAAACTTTGCAACATAGAAAAACCAAAATCCATAAGCCCAATTATTCACTTGAAACTTTGGTAAGATGTTCATCATCCCCAGAACCACTTTAAAGTCTCTTACATTTTCTCAGAGGACATAGTCTTCATTTCAGTCGATGCTGTTTGAGATAAAGCTTGGGAAAATGTATCCTGAGCCTTGAATAGCATTTGCGTGATACTAGGGCAATCATTTTGATCATCATGTAAATACGCATTTAAAAAAAAAAATTTTAACGTTTATTCATTTTTGAGACAGAGAGAGACAGAGTATGAATGGGGGAAGGTCTGAGAGAGAGGGAGACACAGAATCTGAAACACGCTCCAGGCTCCGAGCTGTCAGCACAGAGCCCGACGCGGGCTCGAACCCACGGACCGCGAGATCATGACCTGAGCCGAAGTGGGATGCCCAACCGACTGAGCCACCCAGGCGCCCCCGCATTTTTTTTTTTTTATCTTCACAATGATACCACTTTTCTATAGTGCATTTTAAAGTAGTGTTTCAAAGTCTTGTTTACCGTGATAACCAAAGCCTGCCATTGTGAATCTACCCTAGAATAACCACTAAATGATGTTCAATGTCTTTATTAAAAACAAAAAATAATCCTTTAGGTGACGTCTGCAAATATCTCCAACGAACTAACATTGATTTTAGGTGTTTTAGGATGCTAATGTTGCAGATTTTTTTTTCTTTTTTTTTTTTTACCTCAGTACCCAGGATTCATTCTCTTGACGCTTCAAAGAATGAAGAGGTGGACACAAAATAATATGAGCAGCAGGCAAGAGCTTATTAGAGTATAAGATAAGATTAGAAAGTAAGAATAGAATGAACGCTCTCTTTATACAGATGGGGCATTCGAAAATGAATGCCTGCGACAATTGGCAAGGGACTTTGTTTTATATGGTCTCTACCTTCCCTCTTCCTTCTCCCTTGTTCCTTCTCAGGTTCTGCCCTTCCTGGCTAGGTGACTCTAAATGCCTACTCATCCCTTTTTGATTGGCTCATTTCCAGCGTACGAGGGGTGGCCTGTGGCCATATCATTCCTCGTGGGTCATACGTTCCATGGTCTGCTACTTATTTTTAGTCAGGTCTTGTGTCAGATTCCTGAGGGAAACCTGAGGGGGAGTAGGTGTGCCTGTTATGCTCTTAAGTGGAAACTTTTGCTGGAGGGAGTTTGCTATGGTCAGACACTCCCAGCATTGATTTACAATGTGTGTTTTTCCCCACCCAGGTCCTCAGGTGGAAGCAGGTTCCAGGCTCCGAGCTGTCAGCACAGAGCCCGATGCGGGGCTCGAACTCACAAACTGCGAGATCATGACCTCAGCCGAAGTCAGACGCTCAACTGACTGAGCCACCCAGGCGCCCCTAAAAAAATATTTTACATCAGGTATAGATTTATGGTACACAGATCTTAAGCCTGTAACTCAATGAATTTTGCACATATATCACATAGCCACCACTCAGAGGATTTTGATTTCCAATATTCCTTCCTAGTCGATACCCCCAAGTAACCACTCTCCTGTTATCTATCACTATGGATTAGTTTTGCCTGCTTGTGAATGTTGTCATATGTGTGTGTGAATTTGGTTATAAAAATTATCCTATACATGGGGTGCCTGGGTGGCTCAGTGGATTAAGTGCCTGACTTCGGCTCAGGTCATGATCTCACGGTTTGTGGGTTCGAGCCCTGTGTCAGACTCTGTGCTGACAGCTCAGAGCCTGGAGCCTGTTTTGGATTCTGTGTCTCCCTCTCTTTCTGCCCCTCCCCTGCTGGTGCTCTGTCTCTGTTTCTCTCTCTCTCTCTCTCTCAAAAATAAATAAAAACATTAAATTAAAAATAAATAAAAGTTATCCTATTCAGTCTGTTGTATTTGTATTCTTTCACTCATGCTTGTTTGTGAGATTTATCCTTGTTGCCTACAGTTGAAGTTAGTTCATTGTCTTTTCTGCATAGTATTCCAGAGTGTGGTTACACCACAATATACCCTTTCTACTTTTGGTGTGCATTTAGGTTGTTTGCAGTCTTTGGCGATTACAAAGAATACCTGTGAACATTCTTGTACATGTCTTTTTATTTTTTAAGTTTACTTATTTCTTTTGAGAGAGAGAGAGAGTGCACACAGGAGGGGCACAGAAAAAAGGAGAGAGATGGAATCTCAGCATGAATCCCAACCCTTTTGCATGAAGGGTTTCGCTTCAACCGGTTCAATGGATGGACAGGTCATGCCTTATTTAGCCCTCAAGGAATAAGAAAGTCAAAATTGAAGGGGTTTTATAGTGGGTCCTTATATGGTGTTTCTAATTGCAGTTAGGCTTTTTCAATAACTTAAATTACCACTTTATTTCACTTTATTCCATGCTGTCAGCGCAAAGCCTGACGTGGGGCTCGAACTCTTCAACCGTGAGATCATGACCTGAGCTGAAATCAAGAGTCAGATGCTTAACCACTGAGCCACCCAGGTGCTCCATGTACATGTCTTTCGGCGGGGATATGCACTCATTTCTTTTGGATACACTCCCAGGCATAGAGTTGCTGGGCTATATATGGTATACGTAGGTTCAGCTTTAGTTTGTTCTACCCAATATTTCTGCCATGTGGTTGTGCCATTTTACATTCCCACCATCAGTTTTTGAGAGTTCCAGTGTTTTCCACATCCTTGCCAACATTTGGATATGTCAGTCTTTAAATGTAAGCTCTTCTGGTCACTGCAGAGTGGTATCTTATTGTAGTTTCAATTTGCATTTCTCTGATGAGTAATCATGGGGAGCACATCCGTTTGAAAGTGTGATGGAGGGAAGTTGGGTCATAAACGCAGCACGTATTGCATTTAAGATCCCCCACAAAAGAGTCGTTCTATGGTTTCCTGGAGTTGAACTTTCTGGTGTGGCCACATTCTCAGAGGGATTTGGGATAGGCTAATACTGCAAACCTAAATAATGAGTAAGTGGCTTTCAGTGGTCTGAGTAGAGTTAGGGTTTTGGTGGGAAGACGTCACTCTAGGATTTCCTGGGATAATGGATGTAAGCTTAGCCAGGAAACCGAAGAGAATTATAACCGGTAGTTTAAGCAGAATAATTTTATTATAATCATGCTTTACTTACCCAGATTCTTCTAGGGTACAATCTATACAGATGGCCCTAGTAAGAAATATCAAATCAGGCCATTTATATGTTATTTAGTAAGGTTCATTGGATCTTGATTCAAAAATGAAAATAAGGTATTTTAAAATTTACTGGAAAGTGTTACTTGGCATATGATAAAAACGGAGTTCAACTGTTGGTGAATGGTTTACACAAGTTACCCAAAGGCAGCACTAATGTCTGAATGAACTATTTTTTTGAAAAAAATTTTAATATTTACTTATTAATTTTTGAGAGAGAGAGAGAGGCAGAGAGACAGAGAATCCCAAGCAGGCTCCCCACTGTCAACCTGGAGCTCAACGTGGGGTCTCCTGGGATGGGGGGCGCTGGCACTCACAAACCCTGAGATCTTGACCAGAGTTGAAATCAAGGGTCAGACGCTGAACCAACTGAGCCACCCTGGTGCCCCTGAGTGAACCGTTTGGATTCTCAGCCTAGGGTCCAACTTACTACTAGAAGGTATTGACGCAGCACTTGAACTGCTTGATGAGACTTTGAGATCTCTCCCTGTTTTTTCGTTTGTTTTGCTGGTGCTAAAGAAAGCATAGTAAATCCTCTTGTTCTTCTGCCTTAAGCTCATGCTTTTCTCTCAGGAAAACAAGATCGCACACTTGCACGTGTACCAGCTTTGGCAACGATTGTGCTAGTTTTGCAACCTTGAACAAAATGGCTTCACCTTTCAGAGCCCAAGTTTCCTCAGCTGTGTAATAATAACTGGCCCCCAGTTTGTTGTGAGGGTGACAGGAGCTAATGTTTAATTTTTTTTTTTGCCACGAGGTGTGTTTTAATTTCATGAATCATACAAATAATTTGCTATAATATCCCAGGGCAAACTGGAGAATTTGGCAGTCCGATTGGGGCGGGGAGGGTGGGCTCAGAGACCCGCAGGCCGGTGGCATCTGCACGGAGGGCCCGGGTTCACAGTGCAGCTTGTCGCTCGTGTCCATCTTGCAGGTGGCTCTTCTTCCTCCACGACGAGGGTGTCTCAAAGATGACGGGGGTGGGGAATCCTTTAGGTTCTTAGGAAATTTCGCTCCGCTTCTCCTGCTCAATGGTCTCTTTGGTCGGCAGGGTGTTCTCCTGCGTCTCCGTTTTCTTCAGCTTGGCCTTATCCAAGCTGGCGATTTCCCCCATGTCTGGCTTGTCTGCCCTTTTCTTAAAGGGATCCCTGGAGTTCCGCCTGGAGCCCAGCGACTGGTGCTCCCACTCCCGTTGCTGCAGCAAGAGACCTAATTTTTTTTTTTTAATGTTTATTTATTGTTGACAGAGAGAGAGAGAGACAGAGCATGAGTGGGGCAGGGGCAGAGAGAGAGGGAGACACAGAATCCGAAGCAGGCTCCAGGCTCTGAAGTGTCAGCACAGAGCTCGACTTGGGGCTTGAACTCACAGACGGCGAGATCATTCGAGATCATGACCTGAGCCAAAGTCAGATGCTTGACTGACTGAGCCACCCAGGCACCTCATCATAAACTAATGTTTAAAACATCACATAGCACAGGGGCACCTGGGTGGCTCAGTCGGTTAAGTGTCTGACTCTTGATTTCAGTTCAGGTCATGATCTCATGGTCATGGGATTGAGCCCTGCATCAGGCTCCGCACTGACAGTGTGGAGTCTGCTTGGGATTCTTTCTCTCCCTCCCTCTCTCTGTACCCCATCCCCTGCTCGTGCTCTCACTCTCCCTCTCAAAATAAATAAAGAAACTGAAAAACAAAAAAGCACCTGGCACAACTCTTTGCACGAAGTGACAAACTGATGGTGAGTATATTAAAGTTGCCTGGCATGAGAAAATGAGAGAAGAGCCATTTTCTGTCAGAAGTGGACTTACAATGAAGCAAATGCTGTTTACACTTCAGGGCCTCACTAGCAGGGAGTCAAAGGAAGATATTTTGTAGTCACAATAAGATATTTTAACTGCAGTTGGCTAGGATCACTTTGACTTTGCTTTCTATCGCATGCCCTCCCATCAACTGGCATGGGGGCACTGGAGGCATTTTTGGGTTTCAGTGATGGGAAAGTTGAGTCTGGGAATCTGTTTTGTTTGGGTTTATGGGATACATTTGACTCACACTTCTACACAAGTGAGTTACTGCTCGCTAGCTGTCTTGGTGTTGGAATGACTTCTAGAAAAAGCAGCTCCCACGGTGATTTGCTTAGGTGCGAGGTCAGAGGTGTGGTCAAGCTGCTGAATGTGTGCATTGTACCCAGCGTCAGAGGCATGTGGCTGGCAGAGGAGGAAATGGTTTGATATGTACTCAACTCGATGTAACTGGTAGAAAATTCCCCCAAGCCCTAGAACTCACATGTTGAAACACTTGATAAAAGCCTTCCCAGTACTGACCACAATCTTAAAAATTTATATGAAGTTATGAGTAAGGAGCCGTGACGTCGAAAGAAGCTTCTCTAAACTATCGATATATTTTGAACAAACTTGCTTCCGGAGATACTGAAGTCCATTCTCTCTATGGAAATTATAAAATAATTGTCATACAAAAAGTTGCTCAAAGGGCATGAAGTGCAAAGAACAGTAAAAAAAAAAAAAGGCTAATAGAAGGTGTGTCAGGAAGTTAATAAAATTACGTTATTTTTCTGGATGTTGACAGTGTTTGTCAGTTTTCAATTCGTTATTTGTTGTGATTTCTTTTCTTATTCCTTGATACACTTGTACTTGTTTTGGGATTCACAAGTTTGCATTTGTTTCTAGAAAGAGCCTTCAAATTGCATAAGCTTCTGAGGCATGCTACCTGAATCTGTCCATTCGTGAGAATTTCCACCTAGGAACCAGTGACCCAGAAGAACCTTGTTAGACACACCTCAGCTTGAGGCTTTCCTTGGCTTTTAGTTCTGAAGCACCATGAAACTGAGAAACCTGAACCACATAATGGTTGCAGGGATGGGATTTTTAAAAACTTCATTCTATGTAACAGGTGAACATGGGGGGGTTGGGGGGAAAGAGGGAGGCACACCAAAAACCGGACTCTAAACTACAGAGAACAAACTGAAGGTTGCTGGAGGGTGTTGAGCTAGATGGGTAATGGGCATTGAGGAGGACACTTGTTATGAGCACTGGGTTTTGTAAGGAAGTGATGAATCACTAAATCTTATACCTGAAACTGTATGTTAACTAACTGGAATTTAAGTAAAACTTGGAAGAAAAACAATAAACATTTCCTTCTGCTCTCACATTGCTTTAGTTCCTTTTGGCAAGTTGAGTATTGACTTTGCGTTCCTGAAGAGAAAATGCGGGTTCATAGTCCCCTTCCTTCCCAGTGTAAACACACAGAAGCCTTTGAATCTGGAGATTCCTGACCACGCATCGTAAGATGACAAAGCATCCATTAGATAAAGGGACTATGCTGCAGAAGTAAGTTGTGAGAGAGTACAACAGTATAATCATAGTCACTTTATGGGTAAAGAAACGGAGGCAGGAGAAGGTCCACCTGATTTATCAAGGCTACAGTGATTGGGATTAAATCCAACTAACTCCTGGATTAGTGAAACTCTATAACTTGCTGTTACCTTGCTACTGATTCACTTCAAAAACAGGAAGAAAGATTTGCCTCAAGCGTGCTTAGATATTGATGTTTCCTTGGCAATAGGTTTGAAGTTAAAAGCAAAATAGCAATTGAACGGATGCAATTTTGTTATAAAATGATAGGCTGTGAAACAGTCGTCTCAGAAGCTCTCTCCCATCCTTTGTTAATTGAAAAAGAGAGGTTCTTGATGTTGGATGTTGCCATGTAGCAGTTATTTTACCAAAATCTGTTTTCTAGGCCCGAGAATCTGAGGCCATTTCCCTTTTGAGCCTCTCTCTGCTTTGGCCCTTTTTACTTTCTCGAAGTAAACCAGAGCCATATGTGTAATTAGCACTGAACACCCACCTCCTTGAGATCTAGTCATCAGTACCTGTCTCTAGTTGCAGGGATTCATTACAGTTTTGTTGCAATTAAATACAGACTAGTATGACCATAAGGTATATTATTAATAGAATACCCATTTTTTTTTTCTCCAGATACTTTAAATTTCTTGGTTAGGCCAAACCGTTCCAGTAGTACATTCCTTGCATAATTTTGCTTTTTTTTTTTTTTAAAGTTTATGTATTTTGAGAGAGAGAGAGAGCACAAGCAGGGGAGGGGCAGAGAGAGAGAGGGAGAGAGAGAATTCCAAGTAGGCTCCATGCTGTTAGCACAGAGCCCGACATGTGGCTTGACCCCAAGAATTACGAGATCATGACCTGAGCTGACATCAAGAGTCAGACACTTAACCAACCGATTCACCAAGGCGCCCCTAATTTTGCTTTT
This sequence comes from Acinonyx jubatus, assembly GCF_027475565.1. Lineage (NCBI taxonomy): Eukaryota > Metazoa > Chordata > Mammalia > Carnivora > Felidae > Acinonyx > Acinonyx jubatus. The sequence continues at coordinate 119,277,378 of NC_069382.1, read as the reverse complement.
TAAAAACGATGCTTTTCTTGAAATGCTTTGGTTATAGGCCATCCATTTCCTTTGAGAGATGCTGTAATATATAACCCCCCGGAACCTGTAGAAATATTATTTGCTACAGCTTTGCGAGTCGCAGTGTGGTCTGGACCAACGACATGAGTATCTCTGGAGAGCTGGTTAGAAACCCCAAGACCCACCCCAGATCTGTGGAATCAAAATCTGTAGCTTAAAATCCCCAGGTGGTTTATATGCTCACTGAAAAATGAGATGCACTGCGCTTCACTGCTTGCTCTATTTCCTTGACGACTTACGCGGAAAACTTATTTCAGATATGACCTAGCAGTTCAGTTCCTGGGTCTGGGGTAATAAAGAGTTTGCTCGACCCGAGACTGCTCGTCCCACGTATTGGTTAGGTGCTTTGGGGAAATTTATTTAATTTCCCTAAAGCATAGTTTCTTCTCTATAAAATGCAGACTATGATAGTACCTATTGCATGAAGTTTCTATGATCACCAAGCGAGAAAATACATATAAATTAATTAAGCCCCATATTCTAATCGCAAATGATAAGCAATAAAGGTTAGCTAGTCTTATTCCTGCTATCAGAAATTAAATTAAATTAAATTTTATTATTTTTTTTAATGCTTATTTATTTTGAGAGAGAGAGGGAGAGGGAGAGGGTGTGTGTGGGAGCTGGGGAGGAGCAGAGAGAAGGAGAGAAAATCCCAAACAGGCTTCACACAGAGCATGGAGCTTAACATGGGGTTTGATCTCACAAAAGCGAGATCATGAACTGAGCCAAGATGGTGACCTGAGCCGATATCAAGAGTCGGATGCTTAACCTACTGAGCCATCCAAGTGCCCTTAAGTTTCATTTTTTAATTGAATAGTTGTTTTGTCTTATGGAATCATAACTGATGATTTGGGGAGGGGGAGTTTAGAAAGTATAGAAAATATGAAGCCAAATTTATAGCCCTTTCCAGTAGGTATTCAACTTTTTGACTGGCTTTACTCCGACTTCATCTTATTTTTTATACATTTCTTTCTTCATTCCAATTTCCTCAGAGTTTTACATTTCGTTCTGTTTACCATAGTATCTTTGTAAGCCACATCAAAATTATTTTATATTGAGGTGTGACATGAAAAGAGCCATCATAATTACAAATTTGTTATCCCACAACTTTGACTCTAAATTGCAGTGACAGCCTTGTCTTATTTTTCTTCTCTACCAACTCCTTGCTGGAGTTATATTAGTTAACCTAGTGACCCTGAAAGGCAGGGATGCTTAAAACAATTTTTAAAGGAACGTAGTAGTCCTCACACAACCTTCTTGTTCACCACCCTATCTCCACTATTTGTATCTGACGTATAATGGGTGCATAATATGTTTACTGAGTGGATAATTAGGTACAAATTTATGTCTTAATGTCACTTATAGATTTATATCTTTTCATGTTTGCTATTAAATTCAAACCTGGAATGGGCTTCCATCATCTTTTGACTTGCCCAGTACATAAGACTCAGGTCAAATGCCACCCTCACCAGGAAGTCTTCCTGGACCCTTCAGCCCAGACAGGGGGGACTCTGTCTCCTAAAAACTATGGAATTCACTCGTCTTACTCAGCTGGCACTTGAATTCCTCCTTGTAGCTCTCCTCAAATGAGAGCACCAGCTTTAGAATCAAGAAGTCATGGGTCCAATCCTATTTGGGCTACTTACCAGCTATGTGACTTAAGGAACATTAGTTTCTCTAGGGCTGTTCTCTCACCTGTAAAATGGGGAGAATGGGGTATTGTATTATTACAACAGATACAATAGATAATGTAGATGATTAGCACGTTTCTTGGATATATGGTCACAGTCATCTTTTTTCACAAATTAAATTCAGTTACCTTCTCTTGTGGACTCAGCAGAAAATTATTACAGGGCTCTGAGTGAAGTCTTATTCCTGTTACTCTTGAGGATTCTTTTTGCCTGGGGCTCCCATGGTTGACACAAGCTACCGGGATGTGTCTATTGATGATTAGTGGTGAATGTAGCTGTGATTAAATGTCTAGGTTTCATGTCTGGATTTCATGACTCGTTAGGGTGGTAGAGGAGGAAGGTAAGAAATATTTCCTGTTACCCAGGGAATGAGGTACAATACAGGGTCCCTTTTGTTGTTGTTGAATTTACCCTCTTTTTATTCTATAGCATAACTTTTCTTTTTCTGCAGTTCTTTTCCTAAGAATACATTACGGATGCCAGAATTAATTTCTTTCCAAGTGAATGCTGTGGATATTTTTTTTTCTTTTGTCAGTTTTTAAAATAATCCCGAACTTCTTTGAGCTCTGTGCAGGGACATATTTTCAAGGTTCTGAAATGCAAAACGCATGAGAGTCAAATGAACAAATCTTTGGGTCTCTGAATTCTGAAAACGTGATTAATTAAGCCCATTCTCTTATTAGAGACTATACAAAGGTATCACATGAGATGTGATACACAAAATCCTTGGGGATATGGATACAGTCTACTATAAAATTGATCTGTATATTTTCAGAAATTTTTCTTACGAATACATATATAATAAAAGAAGAATGCTTTGAACAACACAAAAGCTGGCACATCACATCAGGGCAGTATGCTCATTTTATATTTCCTATAGGTTTCTAACTATTCTGGTTCTCCCTATGGCGGCTGGGGAGACTTTTGAGATCAAGTCTGATCATCTTGCTTTCCGACTAAAGTCCAACTGGCTCCTTGTCGCCTACAGTATTAAATCTAGTATGAAAGGTTTTGCCGATTCTGGCTTCAAATGACTTCCCCTGCCCTCGTCATGGACTTCCACAACTCTAGTTGCAACGGGCTTCTTACTGTCACTGCCTATAGGTGGCGCCCTTTCATAGCTGGACCTTTGCACAGGCTCTCTCCTGCCCATCATCTACAGCCTGCCCCAATGCCCTTTCCACTTGGAAGCTTCCCTGCATTCCCCCAAACAATTATTCTTGCCTCTTGGGCCCTCTAACAATTTATAGATAACATTTACCCAGCACTTGTTATGCTGGCTAATAATTTGTCCATCACAAATCTCTGATTAGCTTAGGAGCAATTTGCAATGAGGATATTGCCTCTCATGGCTGTATGAGCCACCACATCCAACACTAGGTCTATTGCGTAGAAGATATCCAACACTAACACCCAAAATTCGGTGTTAACGGAATAGGCACATTTGTTTTCGTTTCTACTTTTTCGGGAAGACTGTACATTTTGCTTCTCTCAGATTCAATTTAATTTTGTTAATCTTAAATTCATGTAATGAGTATTAATGCAAATTATCCTTCTATCTATTTATAATGAGTCTTGTAACTTCGAATTCGTTGCTAAAGTACACACAAATTCCCACCGCTATTTACAATTAGACACAGTGGAAAACACATTTAAGACTTTTTTTCCCTGATATGTGAAGGCACATGTCAGTTCCAAGATGCCTCAGGTTGCCTGTGGGCTCCTTTGCCGTTACCGGCATGTCAGTGCAGCTGCCGTTCAGATTCCCTGCTGGTCACTTAACTGATCTTTTTGGTTAGTAAGGGACCAGGACTACCCCCAGAACTCTGTAACCATGGTGATAAGATGCCCTATTTTAACTTTTCAACAGAAAAGATGAGATGCTCTCGCACTCTGTGCCTGTGGTTCCCAGTGGAATTTTCTGGAGCCATTCAAGCAGTTAAGCAGTAGAATCAGGCCCCGAACAGATAATTACTTTTTTCCTTTATACTGGTCGCTCTCAAATTAGGGGTGGCGACTGACAGCACATGCAGTCTATGACCAGCCAAATGTGAGGTCCAAGGTGAGCCCGGAAGGCTTGTCATTCTTATAATACACCAGCTAGGGAAAAGCTCCTCTAAGCCAAGAGGTTTACTTCTTAAATTGGATTGGAGTACTTACCAAAAGAACAACTGTGCACTTTTGTATGTGTTGCGAAATAAAATTATTACGGAAGATGGACGTGCTTCTTGCAGAAAATCAAAGTGTTCATTTAGACCGTGTTTTCTAATCAGAATTAGTCTTAGACGTAGTCGAAATGGGGCATAGTGTACCTTTGACATTTGGGGGGCACCGAGGAGGCACAGTGTCCAATATCTTCCCCTTTCTTTAGTCTGAAAATTTAACTTGCCAGAGTTTTTCCCTTTAAATGTTTCCAAGCCATTGTACTATAAATATCTTTGGGAAAGTCATCACAGCAGAGGAAAGGCTGACATTAAGTGGCCTGTGAAATAAGACTGGTTTGTAGCCCTGTTTGTTTGGACTAAAGAGTGTTTTCTAGATCTTTTTAAGCCAACATTCAATCATAAGAAGACATCACATGAGAACCTACGCTACTCTATCACCTTTAAGCACTACGGGATATGGCAAAACTACATTCTCATGAGACAGAAGCTACACTGCCACTGTCCTATTTAAATGGGCCAAGTCCTCTCGAATTTGTCACAGTGTCCATCCCTCCACATGTATTCAGCAATGCTTCTTCAGGTCTCCCTTGCTCATTTACTTTACACCCTTGGCTCCTGTAGGTTAAAGAAAAAACAAAACAAACAAACAAACAAAACCAAAAACAGAGTGAGCTTCAGTAATTGTGACAATTCGGAGGCTGATGACAAGGTGTCCCCTCAGGTGTGCCTTCTTCTCTAAGATACCCTTAAGAACACAAAGACATTTCCATGCCCCTTCTCTTCTGTTGTTCCGCCTGCTATGGACCGAATGTCGTCTCCCACACCCCTCAAGTTTATGTGTTGAAACTCTAACCTCCAATGTGATGGTGTTTGGAGATGGGACGTTTGGAAGGTGATTAGGTTTACGTGAGGTCCTCATGATGGGATTACTGTCCTTAGAAGAGACCAGAGAGCTAGCTCGCTTTCTCTGCTGTGTGAGGATATAGCAAGAAGGTGCCTGTTGTCTAGAAACCAGGGAGAACGTCCTCACCAAGAGCTCTACCGTGATGGCATCCCGATTTCAGACTTCCAGACTCTAGCACTGTGAGAAATAAGTATTTATTGTTTAAGCCATCTGGCCTACGGTATGTTTTTACAGCAGCCTAACTGATTTAGACACGGCTTGCCTTCTTCCCTTGGGCTATGATCAGAAAACATACACACCACAGAAAACAAAAAAACCCCGCGTATTTCTAATGTATTTTTCTCAAGCATTTATTCAAAAACTCTTATTATTTATAATGCAGCCTGACTCCACACATACTTACATACATACATACCACACACATACATAAATGTGCCAGAGACATCCTACTTTTACTTGAGGCTGGCTCGAACGGAAAGTTTGAGTTTTCTCAAGTTGTTGACTGCCCCCTCCATTGGGAACACATTGTGGTTGTACCCGAACAGTGCAGCAAGACTGAGTTGAGACATGGAACTTATTCTGTAAAATTGGTTGGTATGGGAAAAAGTTGGATACTCTATTCCCAAACTTCATTCTCTGTAGGAGTGGCATTGTTTAGTTAAGAGTTACCTGACTCTGTCATGTGACATACTTTGACTTAATGAAGAGCTTTATGAGGAGATGCTTCAGGACTGGGAAGGGAAAGGTGGGAGACTGTTTTCTTTCTTCCTTGGAAGTCTTTAGAGTCTTATGCATTTATCAGAGGCCCCTAATTCCTTCTCTGTCCAAATCTCTCACATGTGCAATGCAAGGTTTATCTCATAATTTGCCATCAAGTTTAAAATGCAGATATCTGAGCAAGAGTTTGTATGCGAACATCCTCAGAGGCATCCACACTTCAAAATATACCACTCACAATAAGCTATATGTAGCAGCCATGGGGGTACTTTTTTAAAACTAGGCTTCACACCCAGTATGGGCCTTGAACTCACTACCCTGAGATCGAGACCTGAACTGAGATCAAGAGTCAGCATCTGCTCAGCTGACTGAGCCATCCAGGTGCCCCCACCAGTATCTCTTTAAGAGAATCTGCAGTGGGAGACACAGTGAACTGACAGCTCAGCTGTTGTCCCCTAGGATTCATCCCTGCAAAGACGTGAGGTCACACTTCCCCCAGCTGCTCCCAGCCAATCACTGATCACTGTGGGGATGCCAGAGCCAGCTCACATTTGGTGTGGGGATGCCTCATTGGCTACATGAGATTTTCTTTTTCTCTTTTTAGTGTTTATTTATTTTGAGAGAGAGAGAGAGAGAGAGAGAGAGAGAGAGAGAGAGAGGGAGAGAGGTAAAGGGAGAGAGAGAGAAAAGAGAGAGAGCTCCGTGTGGACCTTGATCCCATGAACTGTGAGATCATGACCAGAGCCTAAATCAAGAGTCTGACACTTTACTGGCTGAGCTACCCTGGCAGTGGGTGGTTAAGACTTTCTAAGAATTGTGTTTCTCTCTGAGGCTCTTCCTGCCTGATCCCTTCTTTCTTCTCTTTCTGCAGACGGCAGACCTCTATCATGGGCTGAAGGCTCTCCCTGCCTTCTCTTGCTTGTTTCCCTTCAGACATTTCCTCCAATAAATCTCTTGCATCTCTCATCTTGTTTTGGCATCTGTTTCTCAGAGGATCCAAACTGACACACTGTAAATGACTGATTATTATTGGCAGAGTCAAGAGGAATTATAAACATCACAGGAGGACCTGTGTGGGTGTCTTCAAAAGAGCACAAAATTATAAAAATGATAACCTTTCTTATCAGTCAGCATGACTATTACGTCTCCACATAGTGTAAGTATCCAAATAAATGTTAAAACAAGATTCTGGTTATTGTGGGCACCCGGGTGGCTCAATTGGTTAAGCATCTGACTCTTGATCTCAGCTCAGGTCACGATCTCATGGTTCCTGGGTTTAAACCCCATGGTAGGCTCTGTGTTGACAGTGTGGAGTCTGCTTGGTGTTCTCTTTCTCTCTCTCTCTCTCTCTCTCTCTCTCTCTCTCCTCCTCCTCCTCCTCTTCCTCTGGCTCTCTCTCTTTCAAAATAAAAAAATAAACTTAAAAATAAAAAAAAGATTCTGGTTACTGCTCTTTGGGAGTTGTAGTGGAGATCAAATCTAGTAGAGACCAGACATTCACTCATTAAATAATAACAGTAGATAATGCAATACACAGAAAAGGTTTTAGTGATGGATTGTCAATTGTTAAGTTTAATAAATGCTTTGAGTGCAGAAACAGGAGGGAGAGGCCACTTGGAATTTTAGAACTTTTGGGGAACATTTAAGATAGACTTCCTTTCTAAAAGCTGGATCTCATAAGTGGATAAGAGCTGGTTGCTTCCCTTATGGGGAAGTGATAATGTAGAAGGCTGAAAGAGAGTGGTTATATGACTATTGGGACAGACAGTCATCAAGCAATACCCTTAGAGCTGTGTTTCTCCAATGGGGTCCTAAGACCTCCGAGAAATCTTAAGAATCTATAACAAATTGAAAAATATGCTCCCCCCCCCATTTTGACGCTAATCTAAGAAATTAGTATTTGCATACACTTGAGATCCCCTGGATCACCTTCTAAATGAGGGCTGTCTCCATTTCTTTGCTTCTGTTTGTGTTCATAATTATGCTGGCCCCCAACAGTACCATTTCAATCATCACAGGCTGAGAAAAAACAGAAGCAGACTCTATGTAAATGAAGCACTCTTGTCAAGGCCAAGTAGCGTCATTTGGGCACTGAAGAACCGATCATTTCGCAGAACAGTAGTTTGAGTAGAGTGGTGACAAATGACAAAACTGAGCCATCACCTAGCACAGGACAATATATATATATATATCACAAACTCAAAGCCATCATGTACTAACAGATGAGATGTGGCAACTTAGATTGAGTAAAATGACTTTAATTTTTGTATTAAATTGATGTGTAAATTTGAATTTAGCGCTTTTTAGTGTTTAAGATAGAATTTGTAAGTTTGATGTGGCCTTATGATATAAAGTGTATGAACTTAAGGAATCTGTACTTAGTTGTTTTTTTTTAATGCTTATTTATTTATTTTTGAAAGAGAGAAAGAAAGAGAGAGAGAATCTCAAGCAGGTTTTTTTTTTAATGTTTATTTTTGAAAGAGAGAAAGAAAGAGAGAATCTCAAGCAGGTTTTTTTTTTTAATGTTTATTTATTTATTTTTGAGAGAGAGAAAGAGAGAATCTCAAGCAGGCTCCACACTTAGCACAGACCCCGATTTGGGGCTCAAACTCACGAACCGTGAAATCATGACCTGAACCGGAAATCAAGAGTCGGATGCTTAAGGACAAAGTCACCCAGGTGTCCCTACACTTAATTTTAATTCACCTGTGAGTATGCCCAGCTCTACTCCTGTCCACCCCCAAAAGGGAAAACTATTTGCTCCTGCTCCCTACCTTTCCCTACACTCCAGAGGAGGGTCTGCTTCTGAGCAGATACCTGGCAAAGGTCACCAAGATGGGGGAAGCCCCGCTGGCGTGGGGGATACCAGCAGCCACGTGGGTGTAAGAAGAGCCCAAGTTTGCTATTAGCATCTACTTAATCCTTGAGCTGGGTGCTTCCGTGCACTGTGTAAACTCCTCAGCCATAGGAGGGGTCTGCAACAGGAACTCTGCGGTGAAAAGAAAAGGGCCGAGATTCTTGGTAGGAGAAGCAAAGTGCACAGAATAAGGAGTGGAGAAAGAAAAAAGTTGATAGGTTTGAGGGAGTAGAAAGGGAGTTTTAGGAGACCATGTTAAGAAAGAACATGTAGAGAAATTTGAAGAGGCTAGAAAGTTTGGAAGCATGTCAGAGAAATTTTTCTGGGGGTTATAAAGAAGATTCCCTCAGTGTTTCTTTCTCCTGGAGTCACAGGTAAAGACTGGGCTCCCGTCAGAACTGTTTGTGTTTAAGGACACAGGGGAGTCCTCAGGGGTGGATCTTTTGAAAGTCCTGTCTTGAGAGCTGCTGATATCCTGGCTCCTCCAATTATGGACCAATTCGGTTAAACTCAAGGATATCTCTCAAGGACAGACATTACATTTCAAGGGAGTTATTGAGAAAGGAAATGTTCTTTCAAGTTAAAAGGCACCCAGCCCTCCTCCAAAGTCGCAGTTGCTATTATCTTCTGAAGTAGAGGAATTAGCATTTGATTTCTCTTCTGCCTTGCCTTGGGGTGGGCAGGGTGGAGCTTACCAGAAAGAAAAAGGAGATACATCAGTCTGCTCAAGCTTCATAAATTCTTTAGGGTCACGATTCTCCCACTGCATTAGCTAAATGGGACTTCATGGTAGTGCTGGGCTGCAAGAAGAAACCTATGCCAGAGAAGACACCCAGCCGCCAGGTAAAGTGCAATTAGCCGAGCATATAAAATATAACTCGTGTCCTGTCGATCGTACATCTCAAATAGCTCTTGCAGCTGGCCCATTCCTCTCCAACTCCACCCCTTTCATCTCCTCTCCGTTGTTAGAATAGTTTTTAACTGGAATCGTGCTTCCAGGAGGCGTCTTTTCCTCCATTTGTTTATATCCACTCACTGAGCTTGTCTATTCCGTGCTGTCATTGGCGGCTCACTCTTTAGACCCTGCCGTGAGGCCCCACAGCCTCTGCCTCTGCCCAGTTTATAGCCTAGTGGGGACAGACACGTTAAACGGGTGATCATTCAAATACTGAGTGTGTTGGGCTTCTGGGATCTCATTACAGAGGAAAGGAAAGTCTGGGAGTGCAGAGAAAAGCTTCCGGAGGAGCCCAGAGGGTCTTTAATCTGAGGCCGGAAGGTTGAGGAGGAATTCACCAAGCAGAGGGCAAGCCAAGGGGTGTTGGCTCAAGAATGCCCCAAGTGGAACACCGGGAGAGGCTGAATGATGCCCAGGAAAAAGGAAAAGACTAGCATTTAGGGGCCAGGTAGGTTAGGTAAGTTAGCCTTCAGGCTCAGCTCTAGAAGGGCCCTGTAAAAAAAAGTGAAAATTTGGTTTTTTATTCTAAGGGCTGTTGGAAGTCACTTGAGGTTTTTTTATTTTTTTTATTTAAAAAAAATTTTTTTTTTAAACGTTTATTTATTTTTGAGACAGAGAGAGACAGAGCATGAACGGGGGAGGGGCAGAGAGAGAGGGAGACACAGAATCAGAAGCAGGCTCCAGGCTCTGAGCCATCAGCCCAGAGCCCGATGCGGGGCTCAAAATCACGGACTGTGAGATCGTGACCTGAGCTGAAGTCGGACGCTTAACCGACTGAGCCACCCAGGCACCCGAGGTTTTTTAATCCAAAAGTGGTAAGATTGGCTGCAGAGTGGGCAATTCATTGCAGAGCGTAGCTAATCTTTTTAGAGTGCAAGGTGATTAACGTCACTCCTGTTTTAGTAAAAGTTTTAGTGACATTTTATTTTATTTAATTTATTTTTTTGGTTTTTTTTAAATTTTTTTTTTAATGTTTATTTATTTTTGAGACAGAGAGAGACAGAGCATGAACAGGGGAGGGGCAGAGACAGAGGGAGACACAGAATCTGAAATGGGCTTCAGGCTCTGAGCTGTTAGCACAGAGCCCGACGCGGGGCTCGAACCCACAAACCATGAGATCATGACCTGAGCCGAAGTCGGACGCTTAACCGACTGAGCCACCCAGGCACCCCTACTTTATTTTTTAATTAAAATTTTAAAAAATGTTTATTTTTGAAAGAGGGAGAGAGGGAGACAGAGCCTGAGTAGGGGAGGAGCAGAGAGAGAGGGAGACACAGAATCCGAAGCAGGCTCCAGGCTCTGAGCCGTCAGCACAGAGCCCGATGCGGGGTTTGAACTTACGAACTGCGAGATCATGACCTGAGCCGAAGTCAGAGACTCAGCCGACGGAGCCACCCAGGCTCCCCTTTAGTGACTTCTTAATGCCATCAGAATGACATCTAAATTTTTAATAAGGTTTGCCAGGCTTCCTGCTACTTTTCCAGGCTCATCTTCGATTCCCTGCCCCTGAAGGGCAATAGAATCTGCCACCCAGAATGTGCCTCTTTGGCATGAAGACAATTTTGAACTAAAGACAGTCAAGGCTCCTTAACTGCCTGAAAGGATTTAGATAATGATTTTAATTGGAAATGGGATGAAGTCAGAGGTCGAGCATCAAAAGTCGAGAACTCAAAGGAAACTGAGATGGAAAGTTTGCCTTAGGCTTTTGAATTCCCTTTAAAATGTAACATGGTTACCTTATAATTTACTTGTAATCATATTGGCTCGAACTTGAAGGGAGAGATACAGGAGGCACAGAATCTGTAAGATGTCATAACCAAAACTGGGCATCATTTTCCTCGAAACCGATTTTAGTCAAAGAGTTCTGGTGTTTAAGATTTTTTAAATCTAATTTTAAGAATGCTATACAGGTTATATTCAGGCACTTGATGTTTTTGTAGATCTTAAAACATTCTCAAGGGTTAAGAAAATACACGGCTTATCCTCATCTCTTACCTTGTACTGCCATCCTGTGGCCATTTCATTTTCTAGTTTACAAATCCATTTGCACAACCTTATTTTCTGCCCTCATTCCAGATTATGTTTTCAGATTTTATCAGTTCTCAACCAACATAGATATGCTATAATGTTAGTAGTACAATATTTAGTAGCGTTTTGCATTTTGCAGCAGTAAGATGTCCCATCATGAAGTAGTATATACTACTATGCAATTTTAATTCTGAGTGAGCTTCCATTCAATATTTTCTAGAGAGCTTTCCTCAAATTTCTTTCCACCCTTCCTTCCTGATCTGGCCTTTCAATGGATGCTTAGGCAGTAGCAATTTATTGTCTCAAAGACTGACTCCCTGGGTTGCCTCTCTCTATTTGAAATACTTACAGATACTTTCCATTGGAACCCGGCTTTGGATTTCCTTCCCTGGATCTCCCCTCATCTGACCTGATAGACTTCTAAGTCCCAGTGCCCTCACTGGTAAGATGACAGGTCTAAGCAGGATCAGGCATGGCATGTACCACAGAATGTGCTCATGTTCTTCTGGCTTGTGACCATCAAATTCTGCTTCTCTGTGGAGAAGTGGGGGGGGGGGGGTGTGGAGGCTGAAGGGTGCAAAGGGCAACTGCTGTCCCAGGGGTTCTTTGTCTAGAAGTAGATTTGGCCTATCCAACCCGGAGACTGATGGCACACACATTCCGTGAGAGCAAATTTTGTTCATGCTGTCTACCCAAGACCTTTAAGACCTAGAGTCTAGCCCAGTAGGAAATAAGTCTGAGGAATAACAATGATAATGGCTAATATATGGAGCTTTCATTTACACCCCGAGTCTTGTTCTAAGCACCTTATATGCATTACCTCATGTTTTAAGCAATCTTGTGAGTAGAGGCCACTAGCATTCTTATTTTACCAATTAAAAACCCCAAGTCTTAGAGGGGTGATGTTCCTGTCAAAGGCAAAGAAAAAAGAGAAACTGTTGGGGGGCTGGTTTGTGATTTTAATTAGGGGAATTAAGGAGGCCTCATTAAGAAGATACTTGAGTAAAGACCAAACGAGGCAGAGGAACCAGCCAGCCAGGCAATTTTCTCATGACCAAGTGTATCCGGTTGAAGGAATAATCAGTGTAAAGGCCCTGAGGCAGATCTGATGGGCTAGTGAAAAATTAAGGAGACCAGTGTAGCTGGAGCAACAGAATTAAAAAAAATAATGTTTATTTATTTTGAGAGAGAGAGAGGAAGAGAGAGAGAGAGAGAGGGCACATGAGTGACCGTATCCTGCACAACCTGGGGAGGGGCAGAGAGAGAGAGAGAGGGAGAGAGAATCCTGATGTGGGGCTTGAACTCAAGAACCGTGAGATAATGACCTGAGTCAAAATCAAGAGTCAGATGCTTAACTGACTAGGCCACCAGGTGCCCCTAGAATAACAGAATTTGCCAAGGGATCACATATAGGGTGAAAGAGAGAAGCGTCAAGACAGATGCCATGTTCTTTGCCTAAGCAACAGTAAGGATGTAGTGTTCATTTACTGAGATGGGAATAATGGAGGGAGGTGCAAGTGTGGGGCTAGGGTAGGTTGATGGAGGCAGGGTAGTTGATGCGGGCAAGGTCAAGACCTCAGTTGTGGACAGTTGCCTTTGAGATGCTAATTAAACATCCGTGGTGAGATGTTGAGGAGGCCTTTATTTTATTTTATTTTATTTTAATTTTTAAATGTCTATTTATTTTTGAGAGAGAGAAAGAGAAGGTAAGTGGGAGAGGTGCAGAGAGAGGAGGACAGAGGATCCCAAGTGGGCTCTTCGCTAACAGCACACAGTTGGATGTGGGGCTTGAACTCACAGACCAGAAGATCGGGACCTGAGCCGAAGTTGGTTGCTCAACCGACTGAGCTAAGGTGCCCCGAGGACGCCTTTGGATATGAAAACCTGGAGTTCAGGAGAAAGATCCAGGCTGAAATGGAAATCAGCAGTAGCTGGTATTGAAAACCACGAGACTGGGGCGCCTGGGTGGCTCAGTCGGTTGGGCGTCCGACTTCGGCTCAGGTCGTGATCTCGCGGTCCGTGAGTTCGAGCCCTGCGTCGGGCTCTGTGCTGACAGTTCAGAGCCTGGAGCCTGTTTCGGATTCTGTGTCTCCCTCTCTCTGACCCTCCCCCATTCATGTTCCATCTCTCTCTGTCTCAAAAATAAATAAGGTTAAAAAAAAAAAAAAGAACCACGAGACTGAAAGAGATGGTCAGAGAAGTGAGTTTAGGTAGAAAAGAGAAGGGACCAATGCTCAGACGTCAGGGAGATGAGTAAGCATTCCTAAAATGGTAGCTGCTGGCGTTATTATCATAATTTCCCCCAGATTTCCTTATTTGAGGGCCACCCCTCACTCCAGCTCTCTGGTTCTCCAGTAAGGGGCCATTTGGAAAAATCCCACCTTGTGTCTTTCAGTTTCTCTCCAGGAGAGCACTTCCATTGTAAACACTGCTTCTGGCTGTGGCCACCCACGTGGGACACACTGCCTTTTCCTGACAACGCCTCCCATTCCAGCTAAAATCAAGGTACCTTGCTGCTTTGAGTACCTGGCTGTCTGCTGGGGAGAGTCCCTGCCATCCCCCTGCCTGTCCTGACACCATCAGCCCTCTGCCCACCTTCCATCGTTGGGAGCAGTCCGTCATCTCACCTTCAGGGTCTGGGGTATCTGGTCTCGATCTGACAGCTTCTTCCTCTCTCTGTACAGGGAACAAGTCCCACGGAGTTCACATTGCTTTTTCCTTTTACCATCGAGACTCTTTCTCTCCCTCACATTAAAATTTTTTTTTTTTTTAACGTTTATTTTTGAGACAGGGAGAGACAGAGCATGAACAGGGGAGGGTCAGAGAGAGGGAGACACAGAATCTGAAGCAGGCTCCAGGCTCTGAGCTGTCAGCACAGAGCCTGACGCAGGGCTCGAACTCACGGACTGTGAGATAACGACCTGAGCCGAAGTCAGCGGCTTAACCGACTGAGCCACCCAGGCGCCCCTCTCACATTTAAATTCATATTGATTTTCCCTAAAGATCTGGACTCTCTGGTTTGGAAAACCTCACTACATGTTTCTATTTTTTTAACTTAAAAAAATTAGAAAAAAATTTTCATGCTTATTTATTTTGAGAGAGAGAGAGAGAATGAGTCAGGGAGGGGCAGAAAGAGAGAGGGAGAGAGAGAGAATCCCAAGCAGGCTCTGCGCTGTCAGGACAGAGCCCGACAGATATCACAAATTGTGAGATCAAGACCTGAGCTGAAGTCAAGAGTTGGACACTTAACCAACTGATTCACCCAGGCGTCCCTTTTTAACTTTTTTAAAAAATATATTTTTTATTGAAGTACAATGAAGATAAAGTGTTATATTCTCCTCCTGTGCATGACATAATGATTCAACAATTCTGTACATTACTCAGAGCTCATCGAGGTATGTGTGCTCTTAATTAATCTCTTTTATTTATTTCCCCCACCCACTTTTGTCTTCATTTTTAACTCTGAATTATAACATCATATCTCGTACAATGTAAATAATATTAATAAAATGGGTACTTTGTACCCACCACCCAACTTAAGAAAAAAACATTCTGGTGACTCAGATGTCCCTTGTGCCCTCTTTTTTTTTTTTTTTAAATGTTTATTTATTTTTGAGACAGAGAGAGACAGAGCATGAACGGGGGAGGGTCAGAGAGAGGGAGACACAGAATCTGAAACAGGCTCCAGGCTCTGAGCTGTCAGCACAGAGCCCGACGCGGGGCTCGAACTCACCGACTGTGAGATCACGACCTGAGCCGAAGTAGGCCACTTAACCGACTGAGCCACCCAGGCGCCTTGTGGCCCTCCTTAATGCTGCCCTTTCTCCTCCCCACTTGAGGAAACTTGTGCAAGATATTCCCTTGCTCATCTTTACAGCGATGTGGGATAAGGGGTTTCTTCTAGGAATTAACACCTTCTACCTTTAGTGAAGATCTGGAAGGGACTGTGGGAAAGATGGAGGAAAAACCACTAACCAGCCTTCTGAAGCTGCGTGCGGATGGGCCAGCCAGCATCTCAAGGAGAAGCTAAGAATCCGGGCCACCGAGCGGGGCTGCAAAGAGGCAGCTGCAGGAGACGGTGGGAAGGGACGGCCTCTGCGAGGTGGTCCCTCTTCCAGTCCGCTGCCATCAGCCTGCAGTTGGCCGAAGGGCCGGCAGTGGATAGAAGGGCTGACAGCTGCGGAGAGGAGAGGAGTGTAAGTAGGAACCCAGCACCATGGCCGCTTTTGACTGCACGTGCCTTCCAAGAAAATGGGCTGCTGCTCCCCTTCTGCCTCCCGTATCTTATTTAAGTTCCTCTTTTGGTCAGGTTTGACCTCCAACCACATAGGGAAGGGAACTCTGGGATTTGTAGTTTCTAGCTTAGCCAGACTGGCAATGAAATACACCAGCGCTGCTGCCTATGAGTGAATCCTGACGCTCAGTATTGTTGAGTTTGGGCCGCACTTTATTATCACGAACCATGCAGCTTAGTTTTTTCTACGACTCGCTTTTGTCTTTTTGTTGGGGTTGTTAGCTTTGGTTTTTGAGATTCCATCCTGCTGATCTGTTCGCTTTTAACTACTATAGACAGAATTCCAAAGTATGAAAATATATATGTATTTTATGTATCCATTTCAGTAGAATTAGATATGTGGGTTTTTTCTTTTCAGATTTTGCTTCTATGAACAATGTTTCTATGACTATTATATATGTCTCCTTATCTCCTGTAGCACATATACCCAGGAGAGAAACTGTGAGGTATAGAATATGTTATGTGCAGCTTTATTACATAGTGTCAAACTGTTTTCCACGCGGATTGTGCTCCCACTGGCAGTGTGTGAGTGTTTCTGTTGCTAAACATCTTCATTATGAAGACACTTGACATTGTCAGATATTTTAAAATTTGCAAAAGCAAGGAGGCATAAAATGGCATCTGATTTTGATTTCAATTTTTTTTTTGACTTAATTATGAATGAGACTGGACATCTTTTACATATTTTTTCACCATTAGCATTTCCTCTTTTATGAAATAACTGGTGTATCTTTTGTTCTGGTTCTTTTCCTTAGAAGAGTTCTTCAGCAATTCTGGATAACAATCTTTTATTGATTGTTTATATTGCAAATATTCTTTCTCAATTTGTGGCTTGTGATCAGTTTGAGTCATTTCTGCTTTGCTGCTCTATTTTATCGACCTACCCCTGTTCCATTTCTACACTGGATTGTCTGGTCATGTTCTTTCTAGTGTCTTTTGATGAACTCCTGGAAAGCCCAAATTTCAGTGTGGTAAATGTGGCCTTCCTCCCCAACTGCCTGGTGATTTGGGGTCTTGCATAAGGAATCCTTCTTTTCTTCTATATTGTAAAATATTCTATATTGCCTTCTAAAGTTATTCTGGTTTTGCCTTTTGCAAAGTGTTTAATTTCCCACAGATAATGCGATACATACTCCTTTATAATTGAGCTTCCATATATGCATGAGTTTGTTTCTGGCCTCTGGTCTGTTCCATTGGTCCTGACATGTGCGAGGACAAGTGTCCCCATCTCGTTCTTCTTTAGCGTTGCCTTGGCTTTTCTTATCTTATCTAAAAAAGCCATTTGCTTTTCTGCAT
The DNA here is from genome assembly GCF_027475565.1 of Acinonyx jubatus. Classification (NCBI taxonomy): domain Eukaryota; kingdom Metazoa; phylum Chordata; class Mammalia; order Carnivora; family Felidae; genus Acinonyx; species Acinonyx jubatus. Next base: position 119,260,411 of record NC_069382.1, on the reverse strand, counting down.
AAATTTAAAAATCAAATTGTCGAGTTCCCCCAGAAACCTCTGTAGTGATTTGTGTAGAATTAGGGGACAACTGAACTCTTTACGAACTACTCTGCCATCTCCTGCCTCCTCTTTCCTTTCAACGTGACCAATGCTGCTGTGTCCTTTGTCGAGGACTTCCTGGTGGGTGGAGTGTCTGCGGCCACCTCCAAGACCCCTCGGTAGCACCCATCGAGCGGATCAAGCTGCTGCTGCAGGTGCAACATGCCAGCAAGCAAATCACCGCAGATAAGCACTACACGGGCATTAGAGACTGTGTGGTTCGTATCTCCAAGGAGCAGGGAGTCCTGTCCTTCTGGTGTGGTAACTTGGCTGGCCAATATCATCAGATACTTCCCCACTCAGGCTCTTAACTTTGCCTTTCAAGTTAAATACAAGCAGATCTTCCTGGGTGGTGTGGAGAAAAGAACCCAGTTTTGGTGTTACTTTGCAGGGAATCGGGTCAGGTGGCGCCTCTGGGGCCACGTCTCTGTGTTTTGTGTCTCCTCTTGATTTTGCCCATACCCTTCTAGCAGCTGACGTGGGCAAAGCTGGAGCTGAAAGGGAATTCAGGGGCCTCCGTGACTGCCTGGTTAAGAACTACAAATCTCATGGGATTAAGGTCCTGTAGAAAGGCTTTAATGTTTCTGCGCAGGGTAACCTCATCTACTGAGCTGCCTACTTCAGTATCTGACACTGCAAAGGGAATGCATCCAGATCCCAAGAGTACTCACATCTCCATCAGCTGGATGATCGCACAATCCATCACAGAGGTTGCTGTGTTGACTTTCTATCGGGTTGACACTCTTTGTCGCCGTGTGATGGTATAGTCAGGGCGCAAAGGAACTGATATCATGTGCACACTCATGCTTGACTGCCGGAGGAATACTGCTCGTGATGAAGGAGCCAAAGCTTTTCTCAAGGGGGCTTTGTGCAATGTTCGCAGAGGCCTGGGCGGTGCTTTTGTGCTTGTCTTGCATGATGAAATCGAGAAGTTCACGTGAGTTATTTCCTGGCCTTTTCACCCTGTGAACAGGCATGTTGTAGTGTATAACATATCTTGAGCATTCTTGACAGACTGTTGGCTGTCTATTTATCAATGGCAACTATTGACTGGTTGGAAATGGGAAGCAATACTATTCATCTGACCAGTCTTCTCCTAAAGCCATTTCCGTGATGATGGGACTCAACTGTCATTTTTTCAGTCACTCCTGATAAACAAATTTGAAGAAATAATAAAAAAAAAAATCTGAAAGAAAACAAGAGAAGTCTTCACAGACTGCTAATCTGTTCCCGCTGAATCTGTTCTTCTGCTCATGAGCTCATGGCTGCCATCTGAAGACTCTCTCACCTTTCTTGGCACCTAGTTTTGGCCGTGTGTGGCAGAGTACTTGCAAACTGATTGCCATTATTTCCTTCCCTGTATCCACATGTCACTTTGCTGCTGTCCTTTCAAGAAACAGAATATGCCTCCTCCTTTGGAATATGAGCTGGTGTTATCACTTGTTTGCCTAATAGATTGCAGTGGGTAAGATACTGTGCCAATTCTGAGCCTCGGTTTCAACCAGACTTTTGCGCCATGGCTCTCTCCTGGAATTGTGCCACCGTCTGTGAACAGCCCCGGGTGAGTCTGCTGGATGGTGAGAGACACATGCACCGTCAGTCACCTCATAGCCAGGCTTTGCTGTATACTAACTTTGACCTCAAGCAAGGTGCCTGAGGCACCTCATCTCTAAAATGAGGATCATAATAATATCCAGCAAACAGTGTTGTTGTAAGGATTAAGTGAGCTAACTAAAGTAAAGCATTTAGTGGGGCACCTGGGTGACTCAGTGGGTTAAGCATACTCCTCTTGATTTCGGCTCAGGTCATGATCCCAGGGCTGTGGAATTGAGCCCCGTGTTGTGACCTCTCTCTCTTAAATAAATAAACTTAAAAAAAAAAAAAGTAAAGCACTTAGAAGGGAGCCTGGCACATAATAAACTCTTTGAGGGTCAGTTATTACCATTATAGTGCAAAAGAGTGCACATTTTGGACTCATATGGAGAAAAACAAATTTATTTGCCCAGAACATAGAGTGTGTGTGTGCTTAGTTGGGAAGAAATGGCTGGGAAGGCAGGGAGGAGCAAGTTTGTAAGTAGCCTTGAATGCCTGCCTCAGATATACGGACATTTATTCTACAGATATTAGGGAGCCATTGCAAGTTGTGAGCATTTAAGAAACATGATGAGTGTATTCAAATATTTAGATAAGTTCTCACATTCATATTAAATGGTCCCCCATAATTTTTTCAGTCTCTCTAACTAAAGACTGATTGGAGATACACTTGATGGCAAGGAATCCTAAAATGGTCATTTATTTTGGGATGGAGTAGTTGGATGGGTTTGCTCATGTTCACACAGTTGGGTGGCTGTTGCTTTTGCAATGAAAGCAAAAGAATCTGTGGTATAGTTTATGTTTGAGAATCGGGCAACTTAGACCTAGCCATTAAGCAGTGTTGAAGACATAACCTCCTTGGTTATAGCCAGGGCTGTGCCAAATAGTCAATATGTTTGTATACATCTTCAACAGATATTTATTCTACTTGGATTTTATGCTAAAAAGGAAATAGGCAAATAGAAGACATGATCTTCACTGTTTGAAGTTTATAGTCCATTGAGCAATAAAGACCAATAAATAGCACCTGTATGGTAGATCATGGTAAATGCTACACAATGAGAGCATCCATTGGATATTTGGATTTAGAGAGATATGAGAGCTGAGATCTGATGATGGATGATTCAGAATTTGCCAAAGAAGAGGAGGCTGGGGGTTTCAGACAGTGGGAACAGAATGGATAGAGACCTAGAGCAAGAAAAAACCATGGAGAATGTTTTATAATATGTATATACGGGGGCGATATCATTGGCCGTTACTAATAGTCTCACTTCTTCTTGAAGTTATATTATGGAACAGGGTAATGAAACCAGGTGGGCTGCATGAAGCCTGCAGGCTGTGGGTTGCTTATCAATGTATTAGATTCTCACTTAACTCTCCTTCGATAGGGGAAACACACCTAAGAAATAAATCACTAAGAACCTAAATAGGTAGTGTGGGGGCACAGGACAGACTGCCCCCAAATGTGCCACATAGTGATTATTTGGATTAAAGTTACGTAAGAAACAGCCAGTGTAAGAACACTCTGACCCCCTCCTGCTATGGCTCCAAAAAGCAGGAAATAAATCTCCTGTGGGAAACGTGCCCTCCCTGCACCAGGAGATAGAGGGACATCCATTTTGTCAGAGACAAAGAAATTCAGAGCCAAAGAAGCCTATCTAAACAAATCCTGTTACTATTCTAGCCTCCAGCCCAAATTTTATTTAGAACTCCTTACGAAGCTCTTGAATATAAATTTTCTTTGTTCTGTCAATTCCTCACAGATTAAAAAAAATTTTTTTAATGTTTATTTATTTTGAGAGAGAGAGAGACAGAGACAGAATGTGAGCAGGTTGGGGCAGAGAGAGAGGGAGACACAGAATCCGAAGCAGGCTCCAGGCTCTGAGCTGTCAGCACAGAGCCTGATATGGGGCTTGAACTCATGAACCACGAAATCATGACCTGAGCTGAAGCTGGATGCTTAATCCACTGAGCCACCCAGACACCCTAATTCCTCACAGATTTATGTTTCTTTGTCTAAAAAGCATAAAAGTGCATACCTTGGTCATTTCTTTATTTTATTATTATTTTATTATGTGGCTTCAGTGTGCATGTAATTAAACTTTGGTGTTTTTGGTTTGTTTCGTTCTTTTTCCTGTTAATCTGTCTCATGTCAATTCAATTCTTGTACCAGCTAGAAGAATCTTGAAGGGTAGGGAAAAATTTTTGCTCCCTGAGAGATGGTTTAGTTACTAATTTGAAACCCAAGTGAGAAGGAAGGGTATCCATGATGATACATGTCAAGATTTGGATGTGGAAGGAAAAGAGGTCAAACAAAAGTCTTATGAGTTATGCCAACCAATTCATGGGTAGAGGATTTTCTGTACTATTTATATATACATATGCTGTCAGACACAGTGAATTTCAAGTATAGGGGGCTCTAGGGTATTTGGTTTTATAATATTAGACTAACCAACTGTTCTCTCATGCTTTATGTTGATGGTTTTGCCTGGCATGTAGTAAGTGCTCAATAAATACTAGCTGCTATTATTATTTTATCAGTATTAAGAACAATATATGATTCAAGGTAACTTAACAATGGAATCACGTAGAAGGCTACAATGGGAAAACACTGCATATGTAGCTTGTTCTTGATTTTTTTTTCTCTCTCCCATAGTTATTTTATTATTCATGGTTATTTCTACACAAAGGGGATACAGAAAGATGTGACTCAGTTTCAGTGAAAGATTAGGGTTGGGAGTTGTGCAATTCTGATCCCCCGAACAAGCCTCAATTCCATCACCACCCCCAAAACAGTGAGTGTTGGTGAATTACAGACCAGAATGTTTTTTAATAAAGGCGCTCATGGGGAACCGCTGAAGTTACAGGACCAAAGGTCAGATTGGCTCAATATTAAAGCAAGGCTGCTACTCTGATGTGAGTATATTTAAGAAATATATTAAAGGATGGATCAATGCAAAATGTAAAGCAAGCTACACATAAATTTGGGAAGAAAAATCCCTCAGGTCCTGGAGCTATTGGGAAGACTTAAAGACAGAAATAAAACAAACCCTCCTCCCTTACTCTCCCTTCCCTAACTTCACCAATACAAGACCCTCCTCAACCCCCCCCCAAAAAAAAACACCTTACAGATTTTCCAGATTATGAAGGAGAAAAAAATTTATGTTTTATTTTATAATTTGGCAGATGAAATGGAAGGAAAAGTTTGTAATGAGTCACATATGTTGTATTTATCATAAATAGATTTTTTTTTCAAGGAAATTTGCACCATGTTTATGAAGCACAAATTTTAAATGGCATTAACTCATTTATTTGGGCATCTTCTAAATATAGATTCTAAGCAAAGAATACAGGGGATACTGGGGATACAGTTGTGAACGACAGACAAGCCGACTTAGTGTTTAAAGGAGGAGATGATCACGAATCAAATAACCACGCAAGGAAATGTCAAAATGTAACCGTGGTTATGCCACAGATAAAGTGTGTAAACTCCTCTGAGATCATGGAGTGGGACATTTGACCCTGTTTGGGACCGAGAGTGTTGACTGAGTTCTGAAGGATAAGTAGGAATCAAATAGGTAAGAAGGGTGCTGTGGGGCTGGGGAAGAGTGACCCAGAGAAGAAAACGACACGCAAAAACTTTCTGTTGGGAGGAGCTGATCTGTTTGTTCAAGGCACTGGGAGCAAGGCCACATGACAGCTCAGGGGACACGGAGCGCAGAGCAAAGGGAGGCTACGCAGGAAGGTAGAAGGCAGTAATAAAAGCCCTAATTATATTCTGTTATTATTATTATTAAATGTTTATTTTTGAGAGAGAAGGAGAGACACTGAGAGGGGTAGGGGCAGACAGAGAGGGGAACAGGATCTGAAGTGGGCTCTGTGCTGACAGCAGAGAGCCCAGTGCGGTGCTTGAACTCATGAATCGTGAAATCATGACTCAAGCATGACCAAGAGTCAGATGGTTAACTGACTGAGTCACCCAGGCACCCCATTTTATAATTATTTTAAAAAAATTTTAACATTTTATTTTTAAGTAATCTCTATACCCATCATGGGGCTAGAACTCACAACCCTGATGAGATCAAGAGTTGCCGGCTCCATAGGCTGAGCCAGTCAGGTGCCCCTAAAAACCCTAGTTTTAAGATGGCTACTTGGAAAACAGGTCTGCATTTCTCAGCTCCTTGTGGCTATGTTTTGTCCAATGAAATTTAAGCAGAGGTACTGAGAGTAACTTCCAGGAAGTGTCCTGAGAATGAAAAGACATGTCCTTTCCCCCCGCTTCATCCTTCCTGTTGGGAGAAATTTGGAGAGAGCAGCCATTTTAAAACACGAAGTGATGTTGGGATAGAAATCCCCTGCAGGACAGATAGAAGGAACCCAAGTCCCTACCAGTGTCAAGAATCATACTGGACTTGGCCTGACTACCTAGACTTCTTACAGATAGAAATAAAAATATCCTTCCCTTGGGGTGCCTGAGTGGCTCAGTCAATTAAGTGTCTGACTTCGGCTCAGGTCATGATCTCATGGTTTGTGAGTTCAAGCCCCATGTCGGGCTCTGCTGACAGCTCAGAGCCTGGAGCCTGCTTCAGATTCTGTGTCTCCCTGTCTCTCTCTGCCCCTCCCCTGCTCTCTCTCTCTCTCTCAAAAATGAATAAGCCTAAAAAGAATAAAAAAAAAAATCCTTCGCTCTTATTTAAGCCACTGTTATTCAGTTTTTTTCTGTTATTCACAAATGATCTAATGCTAACAGGTAAATGTGGGGTCTAAGAAGTCTAGATTTGGCCTAGCCAAATCCACAGAGTTCTTCAACTTATTTTTTTTTTTTAATGTTTATTTTAAGAGAGAGGGTGATAGAGAGTGAATGGGGGAGGGGCAGAGAGAGGGAGAGAGAGACAGAATCCCAAGCAGGCTCCTCAGCTGTCAGCACGGAGCCCAATGCAGGGCTTGAACTCAGGAACCGCGGGATCAAGACCTGAGCCAAAACCAAGAGTCAGACGCTTAACTGACTGAGCCACTCACCTGCCCCCAGAGTTCTTCACCTTTAGTGTACCCACTTATTTCTGCTGCTTATTTCTTTGTGTACCCCTACAGAGGGGAGGAGACTGCTGCCAACAGGATGTTCTATTTGGTTGTCCTTGACTTCATTTAGCACTGCTGTGAAGCCATCCATGTGTCTTACCAGGGTGGGATCCTGAGAAAATATTTAGGTGAAGTGTGAAAACGAAACTATTGTATGATGAAGTTAAAAATCTATTCCACAAGATGAAAGCACGTCTTTTTGTTAAGTAAGCGTTAGTTAAGGAAAGCCTCCTTTCCCGAGGAGAAAATGGGATCTTTTGGAGGAGTGGATGTCCATCAAAGAGAAGACAACCCAGGAGAAAGAGATAAAGTTCTATGCCTTTCCCTTTGTCTGTGCAGATCCTGGTGAACTTGAACTACTGGCTGTACTTTCTTTGAAGGGCAGGAAGCCCCGGATAAAACACATTCTACATAGCATTATTTCATGTTTCCTAGGCTACGACAACTTGAGGCAGTGTTTTTCAAATTTTCTCTAAGCCATGGAGTACTTTCTTCAGTAAAGGCTTACTTGGAAGCTGTGTACATAAAGTTGGAGGGCCTGCTGCTTTTCTGATGTCAGGGACATCGGGGGTATAAAGGCCTGCTTGAATCCCCTCCAAATCTCCCTCCAGCTATGGCTCCTGGAGAGGTTTTAGCCGGACACCTTACAGCTCCAAGAAACACAATTTAAAAAACAACTCGGGAAGGTGCCTGAGTAGCCCAGTCCATTAAGAGTATGACTCTTGATTTTGGCTCAGGTCACCATCTCTTGGTTAGTGAGAATGAGCCCCCAGCAGGGCTTTGCGCTGACAGTACGGAGCCTGCTTGGGATTCTCTCTCTCCCTCTCTCTCTGTCCCTCCCCCAAATGTGTGCCAGAGTGCTCTCTCTCTCTCAAAATAGATAAACATTAAAAAAAAATAAATTCTAAAACAAAGAATTTAGGGGCTTTTATGGGGGCATAATGGTGGCTACAAAATAGCATTTTCTGCCTATCCTGAAAAAGTATATCCTGACTTTCCTTGGAAAAAGTACATCCCGACTCTGATTCTTCCCAATTTTTTTCTGGTCATTTCTGAATGGCGTCAGCTAAAATGTCACCTCCTCGAAGAGGCCTTTCTGAATTACCCTGTCTGGAGCAGCATTCCTCGATTACTCTTTATCAAATCATCATGCTTGACATATTTATTTGTAGGACTTTTCATTCTCAGACAGTTTCTTGTTTATTTATTCGCCAGCATGTTTCTCTCTTCCCTCCTGGTATGATAAACTCTATGAGAGTCTGTTTTGTTTACTGCTCTATCCCCAGTACCTTGCAAGGTATTTGGCACAGTGAATATGCTCAGTAAATTTTTTTTTTTTTTTCAAAAGGGTCAGTTTCCTGGGCTTGCCTTTAAGAATTACCATAAACTGATGGCTTAAAACAATACAGTGTATTCTTTCACAGTTCTGGAGGCCAGAAGTCTGAAATCAGGTGCTGGCAGAGTCATACACCCTCTGGAGGGTTTGTGAGGAGAGGTCTTTCCTTGCCTTTTCCAGATTCTGGTGGCTTGACATTCCTTGGCTTGTGGCTACACAGCTCCAATTTCTTTCTTTTTTTTTTTTTAATTTTTTATTTTCAGTATATGAAATTTATTGTCAAATTGGTTTCCATACAACACCCAGTGCTCATTCCAACAGGTGCCCTCCTCAATAACCATCACCCACCCACCCCTCCCTCCCACCCCCCATCCACCCTCAGTTTGTTCTCAGACACAGCTCCAATTTCTGCCTCTGTCTTCACATGGCTTTCTCCTCGACCTCTCTGTGCCTTTCCTCTGTGGACACTTGTCATTGGATTTAAGGTCCACCCAGGTAAGCCAGGATGATCTCATCTCAATATCCTTAACTTAACTACAACTGCAAAGTCCTTTTCTTTTTTTAAGTTTATTTATTTTGAGAGAGAGCAAGAGAGCACAAGCAGGGGAGGGGCAGAGAGAGGAGAGAAGGATCTCAAGCGGGCTTCACGCCCAGTGTGGAGCCCAATTTGGGGCTCCATCTTACATCCCTGAGATCATGACCAAGAGTCGGACACTTAACCGACTGAGCCACTCAGGGGCTCCACAAAGTCCCTTTGTCAAATAAGGTCATCTCCACTGGTTAAAGGGGGTTGAATATGGACATCTATTTTGGGGGCCACCATTTGATCCACCACAACAAGCACATTTGAAGGATACAGGAATGAACAAACTAATTAGCTCCTTGGCTCCCTATGTTGTCTGCCATTTTCCTCTTCTGGGAAGAGGATATGTGAGACGTCTGGGGTCATGTTTCCTACCGCTGTTGGTGCCCAAAGTGATGGCTCTACCTCTCGTGACCACTAGGGCAGGGCAGTCAGCAGGGAGAGCAGAGACACTAAGGTTTCAGACAACTTTCACAACGTGGGGTCCTTAATGACTGTGCCCAGGATGCTATCTCTGGGCGCTACTGACGCCCCAGTGCCTCTTCTCGTAGAAGGTGTCACACCTGGTGACTTAACATCTTCTCTAACTACTGAAGGAGGAGTGAGCTTTGGGTCTCGTCATTGCAAGGAAAAGGGAGGACTGAGTAGGAGATTAATCAGAGTGACAAAAACCACCCCCAATAGCCCTCCTTGACGCTAACATGTACCTCACTCAGTCTTTCCCCAAAAAAGAAAAGTTCCTACCCAGGAGAGTCTTGGTACTTTGTGTAAATAAATTCTTGTTGGGTCCATCTCTGTTGTCCAGACACCTTGGAGTCTAGGCCGCACCCTTTATTACTTATTCCTAGCATCGCATAGCTTTGTTTTTTATTCTCACGAGGGTTAGAGGCCTAAAGACTCAGGAAACAGAGATACAGGAGCTACAGCAATTTGTTGATGAGCAGGACACCCTTGACTTCCTGTTCTCTCTCTTCTGTGTCTGCGGAAATGGGTCTGAGGAGTAGGCCCTCGGATGCAGTCGCGGTGACGGCCATCCTCACGAAAAGCGGGGCTCATCACGGATCCTCTCATACTTTCTCCTGTCCTCAGTCGGCTTGTTCTGCCTCCTGCTTTCCCGTCGAGGATTGTGAAGACCATTTCAGATCACCCTCCCAGTCAGAAGTCATCTTTCTGATGTCCCTGTCACATCAATAGGACTCCAATTTCTAGACCTGAGGGCTGTGTAGGAGGTTTTAAAGTGGCTGCTTTCTCTCACGCCACTAACTTCTGAGAAAAAGCCCTGGTTACTGGCGAAAGAAGACAAACAGAATTGAATCCCGGGTATTTTCCCTGAGGCTACAAGCTTTCTTTCCGTAGAGAAACCTATGACTCCCGATGACCACTGGGGGTCCCCAGCAGGCTTTTCCAATGCGCCGGAGGCACCACACTCCTCCCTCACCCTCCCGCTCCTTCCCACGGGCGCCAGGGGCAAAAACATTAGACTGTGACGTCAGCCAGCTGGAGCCTTGCTGTGGTTGTGCCCATAGGTGTAGCTAAGCTTCTGAGGAGTGGGGCCTGTACTTTCCCTGCCAGCCCAACTTGCAGCTTAAATTATTGCCCTGATGTTATTTTAATGTGCCTTGGGGCCCTGGTGGGTGGCAGGGGAACAGCATTTAATTTCCTTCGGAGTTTGGAATGTGCCTGACACTTCTTGAGTAGTCGGGGCAATGAGAGAATCTATAATCCTTGAAGTAGCAAGCAACTTCGGGGGACCTTTTCCTTTCTTTGGCAAACTTCACGACAAAGTTAAATTTGGGGAGGATTAAAAAGGAAGTGAATGTTTATTAAATGGCATAGGCACCCTGCTCTTGACATTCGTTATATTATTTAATCTTCAAAGTACCTTCATGAGGTTGGGGTTATTGTTCTCAATGTGCAGGTCGGGAAGGAGACGTTCAGGGAGATTGAACCGCTCGCCTACTGTTATCCTGCTAATCGGTGGCCTGGTTGAGTCCACAGTCCTGGTCAGTCTGGATGCACAGGTGTGCTACCCTATTTGTCCTCTGTCCCTCAGACTTCGGGTTTGACTGTGAGGGCTCTTTCAGAGGAGTCTTTTCAATGTATATAGTGAGATCTATCTCTAAAAAACTGAAGCAATACTTCTGTGAATAGAAAATTAAAGTCTAAGTATAGTCAGCCAAATACATATTACGTAGCTTTTATCTGCCCGGCACTGTGACTACTAGAGAGTCCGGTGAGGGCCACATGGGCTTCAGTCCAGATAAGAAAAAAAGAACTACTGGGGTGCCTGGCTGGCTCAGTCGGTAGTGAATTTGACTCTTGATCCCAGGGTTGTGAGCTCAAGCCCCATGTTGGGCATAGAGCTTACTTTAAAAAAAAAAAAAAGAATTGGGGTGCCTGGTGGCTCAGTCGGTTCAACATCTGACTCTTGATTTCTGCCCAGGTCATGATCTCGTGGTCGTAAGATCGAGCCCTGCATCGGACTCCATGCTTGGCGTGGAGCCTGCTTGAAATTCTCTCTCTCCCTCTCTTGCCCCTCCCCCACTCACTTGTGCCCTCTCTCTCTCTTAAAAAAACAATTTCTTTATTAAAAAAATGAGAAGTATTTTCGGGAAAATGGGCTATCTTGACCAGAATGAGCTGGATTGGCTGTGTCTACATCAAGTCCGTAAAAGGAAGAGAACAATTATCTGATGAACTGCTGCCGAACGGGAACTCATGATTCTTTACCACAGCACCAGGCAAAGGGTGGCTTGGCAAAGAAGAAAGCGCGAGGCTTAAAGTATGGAGAAAAGTGCCGGTCAATACTCTGGAAATTCAGAAACAGGGAAAAAAAAAAAAACAAGGCTCTACTTTAAACAACTGGGTTACAAGGTCCAGCCCAGTGCTTGGTGCAGAGTAGGGTCTCCTTAAGTGTTGATCCAGAGTTAAATGATATTTTTTAAACTGTTGATGGGCCTGCAGTGTATACCCCACACGGCCTTCAGCTGAAGTCACATTTGTGTGGACTCAATTCAATCTGCCTCCGAATTTTTTTTTTTTAACGTTTATTTATTTTTGAGACAGAGAGAGACAGAGCATGAACAGGGGAGGGGCAGAGAGAGAGGGAGACACAGAATCCGAAACAGGCTCCAGGCTCTGAGCTGTCAGCACAGAGCCCGACGCGGGGCTCGAACCCACAAACCGTGAGATCATGACCTGAGCCAAAGTCGGACGCTTCACCGACCGAGCCACCCAGGCGCCCATCAATCTGCCCTCCAAATGAAAGTTTAAAATAAGAAACCAAACCTAAATGCTTTATGCACCATAATCTCCTGTTCTTTTTGCCTCCCACGTTGTTAACAGAGTAGGGTATCCACTATTAGCCACCTAGCGTTTACATATTTACAGGAAACATACCTCACCGTCCAGAACTACACCTGCCACATGACCTAGTTTTATCACACAGAGATCCCAGAGGTTCCTGAAGGTGAAATGACTCTGAGGTCCCTCAGATGAGGCATCTTAAATGGTCTACACCTTCTGGAATTTGAGGAAGCTAAACTAGACTATGAAGGGCTAACGGCCAAAATATATATAGTAAGTAATTTGTATTTACTTGCACATGATGGAAAGTTTAACCATGGTCATCTAAGGGAAAGGTGGTAATATTGAAATTTATTTGTGCTTCTGTTACCATCTCCCAACCAAAAATCTTTTAAAATGAGCTCCCAATAGTGCCTATAAAATAGATAATCCAGTAGGACTCTTTGTAAAAACATTAATGCCTCCTTTGCAAGAAAAAAAAAAATAGAGAAAGGAAAAAAAAAAAGATCCAAAAAAAATAATTCAAAGGCAGGGTCTTAATTTTATCTGTGCTCATGGATGGTGGTAAGAGGCGATATCATTTGATAAATAAGATGATTGGAAATTAAAAACCTTGAAAATAACAGTGTCTGCCTTTTCTCCTCACTTTTTAATTTTTTTTTAAGTTTATTTATTTTGAGAGAGAGAGAGAGCACGCGCTGGCAAGTGGAGGAGGGGCAGAGAGAGTGGGAGAGAAAGAATCCCAAGCAGGCTCCCACGGGCAGCGCAGAGCCTGATGTTGGGCTTGAACTCATGAACCTCGAGATGATAACCTAGGTTGAAATCAAGAGTTGGAGTTGGATGCTCAACCGACTGAGCCACCCAGGCACCCCTCCTCACTTTTTAATTTGTAAAAGGAGAACAGTAATGATAACATTTACCAATTATTGAGCACTTTCTATATGCCAAACACTAACCTGACCTGAACTGTAAAATAACAATTTCTCTGAATTCTTAGGAATTAAATGATATAATCCCCAAGTGTATGAGTAACAAAGCTAGAGAAGTGAGTACCTTTGCGTATAATCCTACAGCTAGTGAATTTTGATGGTTTCTTGAGCTGTTGGGAAGGTTTGGTAATGCAGGTTGGTCTCACTGTGGTGTTTTCAGTGGGATATGTGGTTACGTGGTCAATAATGGTGACCTTGTTAATACAAGGTCAAATAATAGCTGCAGTTTATCGAAAGTCAACTGTGAACCAGTCTCTTCACATATATCATCTCTTAATTTGCAAGACAGGTTTTATCTTTTCCTTTTCACAGAGGAGGAAATGGAAGCTCATATGGCTAGAAAGTGATGGAACTGGGAGTCAAACCTAGGACCATCTGGTCCCAAAGACTGTTCTTTCCACCTCGTAGGCCCGAAGAGGTTGCTTGGGAGGATAATCTCACACACCAGACCTGCTTGCACAGGATACATTCCCCCTGGTGGAAGAGAGAGGTACGAGCACAACTGAGGCCCTTGTGTGAGTCAGCCCTTTCTAGATTCAAGAGAGCCACTGTCCTCACTCCTTTCTTTCTTTGTCATCTCCTGATCCTTAGCCAGAGACCCTAAATACGCATCTTCTATTTGTGACTCACTCTGTTTTTCTGTTTTGCTTATTAATAATAAAAATAGCCAACCAAACAAACAGTAAGACAACCCACAAAATATGAATGAACAACACATACCCACAGTCTCTCCTTTTTTTGTTCTGTTTTGTTTTCTTTCCCGTTTTAGACATGCAGGGTGGTTAACAAAATCTACCAGAATATATCTTATTTGTTTTTAGGATCTGTCAGAAAATTGTTATGCTGTTTTGGATCTTGAGTCTTCTTTTTAGCCCACACCCTTGTTTGGCATGAGGTGAGCCTACAAATAAGAGAATAAACAGTTGCTCGTATAACATTTCCATAGGGAGTAAGTTATTATATGACATCTAAATGGAGAAACTTTCTCTCTCTCTCTTTTTCTTGAGAAACGCTCTTAAAAATTTTTTTTTAATGTTTCTTTATTTTTGAGAGAGAGAGAGAACATGCGCTCACAAGTGGGGGAGGGGCCAAGGGAGTCGGGGGGAGACACAGAATCTGAAGCAGACCCTGAGCTGTTAGTGCAGAGCTCAATGCGGGGCCTGAACCCATGAGATCACGACCTGAGCCAAAGTCAGATGCTCAACCAATTGAGTCATCCAGGCACCCCCCAAAAACTCTTTCTTAATTCAAAATGACTGAGAATGCAAGAGGTCTCCTCTCACCTGTGGAGCCCTGGGCCTGCATTCTTTCATGGCCTTTAGCACCTTGGTGTTTTCCTGAACATTATGACTTTGTTTAGTGTTTTTCTCTTCTATTATGTGGTAAGCCTTAGGAGCTTGGGGACCAAGTTCCCTTACTGTTTTAATCTTATTTTTATCAGTATTTGATTTTCAGTCAAGGTTGGTGGGAAAAATATTAAAAACATAAATAGATGAGGTATGAGTTCAAGTACCTGATGAGGAATTTGGACTTTACCTTATAGTCCAGTGGTTCTCCTCTTTTTTATTTTCCCCCTACGCCATCATAATGGCTGTGAAACACTCCCACCAGTAATTATCAGTCTCTTTTTGAGTGCATGTAGGGTGGTTGGGGGGTGCGGCAGGCAGAGAGCAGCCACTGGATAGAATCTCCAAAGAGGGGCATCTTTCTGAAAAAATCTCTGACCTGATTGTGAAAACCATCTTCCTGGTCCCACCAGGAGCAGTGAAGAGGGCAAAGAGTCAAAAACTTTTTGAATGGGAGTGTGGACAGTTGAAGAAGGTTTTTGTGAAGGACATTATTCAAGTGTACTGGGTCAGGGATGGGCATGAAATCAGAGACAGAAGGAAATTATGGTCTATTTGTTTTAATGCTATAAAAATCTGGGCTATATTGTGGATACAAGCTGAAGAGAAAGGATGAATGTGAGAAACACTCTGAAGGAAGGATTGATGGGAGGAACAAAAGGAAAGCTGTCACCACATTTAGGGAATTTGAGTTTCACTGATGGAGGAAGAGTAATTCTGCTAACAGAAATAAGGTAGTAAAATGATAAAGCTGATTTAGGGCAAATGAATGATGAGTTTTCTCTGGCTGCCTAAGTTTGCATCAGTGACAATGAGCTATTGCTTAATGTTCATTTTTGCAAATAGTTTTGGAGTCAAACATTCCTCCTCGCAAGTATTTAGTTCTGGGGGGTGTTTAGTTTGCCAGGTACCCATAATTTGATGGCACCACAACCTGTCTTTACACATGTTCCTTTGTCTCTAAACTAAGACCCCTTCTTTTATTTTCCATGTAATCTCTCCTTGTTGATGTTAACATGTGAGGGCTTTTACCTTAAAGATATATGTATGCGTGATGACAGTTTGAACAGGTGGAATTAGTCTAATTCTCAAGTTCAGATTCATGTCTATAGATCAGTTTTTATAACTCAGACCACAGTCCTTTCTTCTACGGAAAAAAAACATTCCATGACTTAATGTGGTTGATACTCTTCACAGAGAGCAGACAACACATCCTTCCCTTTATGTATGCATAGGCCACTCTTTCCGTCAAGGGGTGGATTCTATTTCCCTTTCCCTGCACTTGACTACCTACGTGGCAGGCTTCCACTAACAGGTTTAATGGCAGAAGTGAAACTGCCAATTCTGGGCACAGCCAGGCAGCTTCTGTTTTTGCTATTTTGGAACCAGCTGCCATGCTGTGGAGGAACTCTGGGCCCTCCTGCTTTAGAGGAAGGTGATGGGAAAGGCAATTGATGATCCAAAACCACATAGAGAGAAAAGGCCTGTGAAGGAGAATCACAATGCCCCAGGTAAGAGCCACTTCCACAACCCTAGATGCAAAGGTGAGGCCTTCTCGGACCTTCCATCCCAGCCCCTCCAGCTGCTGAATGTAGCTTCATGAGTGACTCCAACCTACGCGATATGGAGCACAATATGCCTAATAAACTGACAAAACTGGGAGCAAGAATAAATCATTGTTTAAGCCACCTGAGAGGGTGGTTTGTTATGCAGCAATTAATAACTTGTATGCCCACATACTTAAAATTCCTTTTTTATCATGTGGTCATTAATAGATAAAAAGAAATATAGGTCACAGTGTGTAAGGGAAATAAAATTTCTCTTCTACACTCTTAGGGTTTCTGGTTGCGAATGACAAAAGACGGATTAACAGGAGAAAAGTTACAAATTTTATTTAACATAATTTTACATGTAGATGGAGACTGCACAGGAAGATGAAGCCCTAAGGAAGTGGCCTATGTGCTTACACATGAGGTTGAACAAAGAGTGGCCGTTGTGGAAAAATAACTAAAATATATGAGGAGGTTAAAGGAAGGTAAAAGTTGTTTTAGTTGGTTTGTACCAATTTCTCTTGGCCTCCATTCCTTGTTTCTGGTTACCTCCTTAGGGAGGGCATCTTTCACATGGGCATTTCATCTCCCACCTTCAGGAAAAGAAAGGAAAGCCAGAAGGCCCTTCTTACATCTGCTACTTTGCAAGTGTCTTTGCCTCAAAATAATCAATATGCCAAAGCAGCATATTTTGGGACTGTGTAGCCCTCAAATGCATGATAATAGTACTTATGTGAACCCACCACATAAAAACTGGAACACTTCTGGGGAGCCTGAGTGGCTCAGTCAGTTAAGCGTCTGACTTCAGCTCAGGTCGTGATCTCATGGTCTGTGAGTTCCAGCCCCTCGTGGGGCCCTGTGCTGATGGCTCAGAGCCTGGAGCCTGCTTCAGATTCGGATTCGGTGTCTCCCTCTCTCTCTGCCCCTCCCCTGCTCACACTTTGTCTCTCTCTCAAAAACAAACAGTAAACAAACAAACAAACAAAAAACAAGAACACTTCCAAAACTATTGAAACTACATCTGTGACCCTGTCAGAGGTCATCGCTATCTTTAATTCTGTATTGATTATCCCTTTGCTTAAAAAAAAAATACAGTATTATCATTTTTCTGTTACCACATAACAGTTTTGTGAGACAGACGTTTTTGGAGAAATCTGTGTTCTGAGCTCTAGCTCTCTGTGAACGTCCTAAAAGGAGGAGCGTGTGGGGACTATGGCTCCTTAACTTCGAGACCAGAGAGGGAGACTTTGTTTTTTATTTCATTTTATTTATTTATTTATTACATCTTTCACTGTCATAGTGTTACCATTTTATTAGAAATTTTTTTTGATTTTATTTTTTTGGGGAAAGAGAGAAAGAGAGTGTGCAAGGGAGGGGGAGGGGGAGAGAAAGAGAGAAAGAGAGAGAGAGAGAGAGAGAGAGAGAGAGAGAGAGAGAATCTTAAGCAGGTTCCATGTTCAGCACAGAGCTCACATGGGGCTCAATGTCATGACTGTGGGATCATGACCTGAGCTGGAATCAAGAGTTGGACGCTAAACTGACTGTGCCACCCAGGTGCCCCAAGAGACGGAGACTTTAAGGAGAAGACTCAGAAAGCTCAGTGTGTGACCCCTGCAGCTGGGGGTTTAGTGGGCAAAGGTCACTCTCACCAGGGAAATCTAGAGGATGAGAGATGAACTGACTAACTGCTTTGGTGGTACAAGGGGAATTTCTACTGCTTTGGGATATAGCCTGCACCCCCAGGGTTTTTCAAGGCAAAGGCTTTGCGAAGGTTTTCCATGGACCACAGATACTGACAGAAAGACCAAGAGCGGGAGCCAGAGTGAGACAGAGAGTGTGTATGTGTGTGTGTGTGTGTGTGAGAGAGAGAGAGAGAGAGAGAGAGACAGGGAGGGAGGGAGGGAGAGAGAGAGAACAAAAGGGCCCTAGCAACAAGAAGACAGAAATGTATCTGAGATTCCGAGGGTTGGGGAAGGAAGAGCGAGTGATAACCCAGAAGAGAGGTGTGTAAGCCGGGTCAGGGTAACTGGTCAGAGAACCCCAGTGATACAAATCTCTGAAGACCTCATGAGAACCCCCGTAAAATAGCTTGTTTTAAAATATCTGCCCAGAAGACCCCAAGCCAACTTATGCTCATACTAATCCAAGTAATACATTTTTTAACTTATTTTTTAATGTTTATTTATTTTTGAAAGAGAGAGAGAGAGAGAGACACAGAATATGAAGCAGGCTCTAGGCTCTGAGCTATCAGCACAGAGCCTGATGTGGGGCTCGAACCCATGAACAGGCAAGATCATGACCTGAGCGAAAGTCAGATGCCCAACTTAATGAGCCACTCAGGTGCCCCCCCAAATAACACACTTCTTATCCTCGTTCATCTCTCTGTCCTCTGACTCCTTGCTGCTCAGGGGTTGGTCCTGGGATGAGTGGCACCAGCTACTTGGGAGCTCATTACAAATGCTAAACCTAGGTCCCTCCCAGATCCATGGAATCATCTGCACTTGAACAAGATCTCCAGGTGATCTGGAGACACGTTAGAGTCTGAGAAGCAAGGTAAACCCAAGCTGGGATTCACCAGCTGGTCGAGGTGTGGTGGGGAAGCAACCTGGGAAAGAGGAAAATCAACCACACTCACCCACTTGAACCAGAGGAAAGCTTTCCTCACTGAACACATCTTGAAGGGGAGGTAGGAGACCAAAGTAAAGCTGCATTTTTATTTATTTATTTATTTATTTATTTATTTATTTATTTATTTATTTATTTTTACATCCCTCATGTTGTGCTTCTTCAAAGTACTGGAGACAGGCATTTAGTAAAGACTGGTTTATTTCTTTCCTTTTCTACTTTTAGAAGAGCTGTTTTTCAGCGTGTGGGCTGCTTTAAAACGACCTGTGCTCCAGAGTGGATGAAATGGACCCTACCTGGTGGAGCATTTTTAATGAATGCCTTATGGACAGTAACATGGAAGATGGCTGACTTAGTGTTCCCTGGGCACCCCCCCCCCCAAATTGGCCCTGTGGCTGCTATTCCTGTCTCAGTTCACTGTTTCCTTGTCATCCTAAAGCTGGTCACATCAGAAACCAGAAGAGAGGGCAAGACTACAATGGGGGGAAGAGGGGGTGTAGTCCCTGCAATTGTGGACTAAGATCATCACCCTCGGTCTTGCTCTTCTCTTCCATTCTGTTGCTTTGTGGACACATTATCCCATCTTTCTGCCCCAACCCATGTGAGGTCTTTATCTACTGGACCTCTGGTGTTTGTTTGTTTGTTTTAAGTTTATTTACTTTGAGAGAGAGACAGAGAGAGAGAGAGAGAGCAGGGGAAGGGCAGAGAGAAAGAATCCCAAGCAGGCTCCACACTGTCAGCACAGAGCCTGACACGGGGCTCGAACTCACCCATGAGATCATGACCTGAGTTGAATCGGACACTTAACTGACGGAGCCCCCCAGGCGCCCAGCCCCCTGGTGTTTTTTAATGCAGAATAGGGGAGCGTAGCTTGAAGATGCAGCGGTCCCACTCTCGCAGCCTCAGTTTTGCAGGGTGGTGAGAGCGTGTTAGAGGGCAGCTCGCTCTGCCAGGGCTGTGGCTGTGGGGCGGAGATGTGGTTTTGAGTCCTGGTTGAGATGCTGAATGACTTTTATTATAAAAACGAATTGAATGTTCTTAGTTATCGCAGACTTTAGATCAAGTCTGTGGGCCTTTATGAGTAAAAGACAAACACTGATAATGATTTTCAGTGGAAAATCCATCAGAATTCAACTGATTAATTTGGAGTCCAATCCATTTATAAGCTGGGGACTGCTTATCTTACTACATGTCAAAGTTGGCACGTGATGAGGTGAATTCTTTAATGTTTACTTATTTTGGGGATAGAGAGAGAGAGAGAGAGAAAGAGAGAGAGAGAGCGTGAGCAGGGGAGAGGCAGAGAGAGATGCAGATACAGAATCCAAAGCAGGCTCCAGGCTCTGAGCTGTCAGCACAGAGCCGGATGTGGGGCTCGAACCCACAAGCTGCGAGATCATGACCTGAGCCGAAGGCAGACACTTAACCCACTGAGCCATCCAGGCACCTTGATGAGGTGAATTCTTTAATTCACAGACCTCCTTGGGCTGCAGTAACCATCTTTCTGAACCAAAGAAGCTTCCTGACATCTCAGTAACACCTGCGGATGCCTCAGTCACTGGCATATGGCTACCCTGAATATCTATAGCATCAGGTTCACCAGAAAGACCAGATTGCCAGAAAAAAAGTATATTTTAGGTTTCAAGTGCGATTCCGATTTTTAAAATAGGATTTCAAAATGTCTTCTTGGTAATTTGTTTTTGTTTAAGATAAGGCTTGTAACGTTTCTTAGCTGTGGAGAAGCTAGAAGGCAGAAGGCTGAAGGAAGGCAATGAGCATATGGACAGACCTTGTTGGGTGGCACCTGAGCTCCTCCTGGGAACAGTTTAACTGGAGAATAAGACTCCGCAGGCTGCATGTTTCTGAGGGATTAGTGCAAAGCCGGGTGCTGTCAGGGACAAAGCAAAAGGCAGAGGAATGTCAAAACCCCGTTGCCCGGGATGTCTGCTGCAGACATGAAATGGAAATTACAAAGGAAGAAAATGTCATTGTCGCAGATTTACACGGGATCTTGAGAGGGCTCCTTGGTGTCTTTTTTTAATCCTTTCTACAAGCTGCTCACATACACAGGGAGAGAAGTCTATTTTCTCGAAAGACATTAGAAAATTAATTGTTCACTAATGAAGGTTTATTTACATATCCTTTGAATATTTATAATTTTTTTTTCACTAACGCAATGTGGAAGAAATACGCATTTTAGAATCAGACAGAGAAAGGTATAAATTATGATTTGTCCACTTGATAAATTATGTGTTCTTGGGAAAATCATTGGGAGTCTGTCAGGTTTTCTCATCTAAAAAAAGGGAAATAAAAACAACTACCTCATAAGGCCAATTATGAGGATGAAGTAATGTGACAACATCCAGCTCATGCTACACATAATGGGGGTTCCATAATGTTTGTTTTATATACTGGAGAGTTAGCTTTCTAGGCTGATACCATTTTCACATATACAGTAAGTTAAAAGCATGGTATTTTTTAAAAAATGGAAATAAATTAATTGTGGTCAAAATGTCAGGAATGTTTAGAATAAGTACAGAATTTAACTTATGATAGTGCCCTGCTTTGGTGGGTTAAGGATGTATTTTTATTTTATATTTCCTATGAACTGCATTTCTGGATTGACTATACATCATGAAACTAAAACTCATGGTAAGACACAAAGGAATAGGAAATTTCCAAAAATTGTGTGTAAATCTAAAAATAAAGGTGTGATGGGGTGCCTGGATGGCTTAATCGGTTAAGCGTCCCACCCTTGGTATCTGCTCAGGTCATGATCTCACGGTTCGTGAGTTGGAGTCCCGCCTCAGGCTCTGCGCTGACAGTGTGGAGCCTGCTCTGGATTCTCTCTCTCTCTCCTTCTCTCTACCACTCTCCCTTCCTCTCTCTCTCTCAAAATAAATAAACTTAAAAAATTAAAAAATAAAGATGTGATGATAAGAATAATAAGACATATTAGAGTGAATGAAAGGTTGACTAATTGGTTGACTGGTGGATCCCAACCCTCTTTTCCTTCTTGCACCTCAAATAAAGCTAATTTCATTGAGGAATCTACTGCTAATCACTACAGAAAAGTACGAAGAAGCAAAAAAATAACAACATGAAGGAGATTATAAGGCTTGGGACATGGTGGAGGTCTTTATACTAGAGTCTTCATGTGTGGGTCTATATATTCCAACTCTCTGCTGAAATGTAAGTGGAAACCCCATTGGTTCTTTGCACTTCATTTCAAGTTTTAGAGTATTTTGAAACTTATCAAATCTTCCAACGTCCATTCGGTCTCTGACCACCTCTGCCAACTGCTACACAGACCAGTTCCTCCTCAATGGCTCTTCTCTTCAGTCAAGAAGATGCAGACAAGGCAGAACAGGAGGAGACAGGTCTCAGTCAGGTGAAGAGCCTCCAGTGTTGGTAGCCACTGTAATGTTGTGTCACGCTCTTGCTCCAAACATCCATATGAATCTCATATATAATTGTTTTTACTTTAAGATGTCTATGCTTCTATGTTGAAGAATACTCATATATTTAAGAAGAACTTATTAAGTGCCCATGTGGTGGCTTTGTACTATGCCAGCATCACTAGACTGGAACTATGCTCTCCAGAATTCTCTTCCATGTATGTTTCAGGGTTAGTTGTCCATAAAAGAAATTTGCATGAGATTTGGAAGACAGAAAAGAAACACAGCCATTATTTTTTATGCTCTGAAATTTGGTGCAAGGTGCCTGTCACTGCAGCAGCCTGTGAATGTTGTCACCAATCTGCTGGCTGACTTTGGTGGCCGGGTGGGCAGCATTGGGGCCTGTAGCTTCTCCACCTCTTGCTAGACTGTCTGCTTCAGCTTCTCTAGTCCTTGGATGGGGTACAGGCAGCATTATGTCAATGGAATTAGCTTCTCCTGCAGGTTGCCCGAGTCATTGAGGTTGGAGCTGGTGAGAGACAGATGTGGCCAGTCTTTGTTTACCTTTGCTCTCCCCTGTTTTACATCCAGATAGTCTTCTTTTCTTAACATTAAAAGAAAATGTTTATTTATTTATTTTTGAAAGAGAAAGAGAGAGAGAGAGCAGAGGAGGGGCAGAGAGAGAGAGAGGGAGCAAGAGAATCCCAAGCAGGCTCTGTGCTGTCAGCACAGAGCCCGACATGGGGCTCGAACCCACGAACCTGAGTGAGATCATGACCTGAGCTGAAATCAAGAGTTGGATGCTTAACCGACTGAGCCACCCAGGTGCCCCTCTACTATCTTAGCTACTGTTCCAGCTTACCTATCACAATGTCAGGTCCCACATTGGCTGCAGACAATGAGCTCTTTATTTTATATGGTTCTTGTGGTTCTTCTCTGATTGACCCATGACTCATACAACCTGCATATGCCAGGCACTGCTGGGCTTTGGCGATAACGATGGTGAGGCAGGTAGGTATTGACCTTCTTCTTTATAGAGCTTATGGTCCAGTTTAGGATATTATTATTATTATTATAACACATGTTGTTTTAAATTTTCAATCAAGCTGATTGAAATTAATATATAAATTAATAATATATTTCATGCTATTAAATATAGCATTATGCTATATAATGCTAAATAATAGCATGAAACATATTATTGGATATTAAAAATATTTAAATATCTTAGATAAAATATAAAATAATAAATAAATTGTAAATAGGTAAATTAAATTATACATAAATAAGAATATAAAAATTTAATACTAAAAATATTAAATATTAAAAAATGAAAATTTTGAAGACCTTTCTTATTATTTAATCACTGTCACAACATCTTTACAGATGTAAGGAAGACTCAGCTGGGATGTAAGACTTTCCTTACGGCTGAGCAGAGATTTAAGACAACTCCTATCCAAAGGTCGTAAGTGGTAGAAATTTGGTCTTTTGGTGCATCTCCTGGCACTTGTTTAGATGCAAAGTTTGTGAAAATAAACCCAGTTTCTCAGTTTCCCAGAGCAAACCCTACCAACCGTTGTGTCTATGCAGTGCCAAAATATTTATCAATCCAGAGAAACACATAAATCTGATGAGACACTTGTCACCATACAGAAAGCCACATTGGATTGTTCATCCCAGTAGATATGACCAGAGATATATGAGCCGATAAAATGCCAGTTGTCTTGGCGACCTTTCCTTTGATGCCACGCTTCACTTAATAGGCCCCTACAGGTTTCATTTTTAGATCTTGTCCTCCCATGGAGTTGCAGAGAGATGCTGAAATTTGTGCTGAAACTGTCATTGGAGGGGATTCTCTCCCATCTGTCTACACAGGGCGGAGCTGGAGTGACAGGCACTTCTGCAAAATATGCTACCTACATGGAATTTCACAAAAAGTGAAATCAGATATCATCATAAACATGATAGTGTTTCCTCCAGAGCCTGAGAAGTGCCCAGTGGGTCAGACCAGCAATGCATATGCAAATAAAATGATGTATTCCATCTCTCACAGGCAGAGCCAGTGCCCTCTGTGACGTCATTCCTTAAGAGCTGGGGTACTTGGCCACCATCTTTAATCTGTTCTTTAAAAATTTCTCACAATAAGATTATTATATGCTGGTTTGCAAAATGAAACTCTGTGGAAGTGTGTGGAGGGAAAAGAGGTCTCTTGTCCCCTCCATCTCCCATCCTAATCACCAGAGTTAGCCATTCTCTCTCTCTCTCTCTCTCTCTCTCTCTCTCTCTCTCTATATATATATATATATATATTCCACACATATTTATTGAATGCCTAATAATTACCAGGCACTGCTTGGGGGAATGGAATTATGGCAGTGAACAAAACAGACTAAAAACATCATTTAGTTTGTGTCTTAGTCTGTTCAGGTTGCTGTAATAAATTGCCATAGACTGGGTACCTTAAACAGCAAACATTTGTATCTTACAGTTTCAGAGGCGGGGCAGTCCCAGGTCAAGGCGCCAACAGATTCAGTGTCTGATGAGGATCCCTTCCTGGTGTGCAGATGGCCATCTTCTCATTGGATCCCCACATAGTGAAGAGCAGAGACAGGGAACAAGCTCTTATAAGGACAGTAATCTCATAAGGGCTCACAACCTAATCACCTCCAAAGGTCCAACCCTCCAGTACCATCACCTTAGGGGTTAGGATTTCAATGTATGAAGTTTTGGGGGTGGGGTGGGGCACAAACCTTCACTCCATAATGGTCTACAATTAGCCCGTGGTAACATATACCCAGGTGTTAGGTAAGGCAGGGCCAATATCTGTAACTCAAAGACCCCAAATGTTTACTAGCTCCAAATTATCGAAATTTATTTCTTGCATATGTAACATGATTAGGCTGTGAATAGTCCTTCAGACGCCCATTCTGCCCTTAAATGAGATTAGAGCTCGAATGGACAGGCTGGGTTTTGGCTGGAGCATCATCCCACTCTAATCCCTTGGTGTGGGTTGCTCTATTTGTTCTTCAGCCCTCGTTCGTTTTACCTTCCCCAAAGCTAGGCCAGCAGCCTTGCTTTGTGCCAGGTCAGTGGCCAGCACTCTGGTACTTACTCCCCTTGCAGCATCTTTCCGCTCCATGCAGATTGCCTCTTCCTTTGTCTCACCAGAGCTGGGCTTCCCGCGGTGTGGTCCGTGGAGAATTCGATAGAGATCAGCTGGGATAATGGTTTAACATACGCTTTCTTGGCTTTGGAGGCTGGACCCAGTAATCTGCATTTTAAACAAGCTCCTTAGGTATTTTTATGCACAGTAAGATTTAAGAACCTCCTTTTGTGGCTTTTTGCAGGGAAAAACTGTCTTATTCATTGCTATTTCTAGGGGGTCTGCTACTCATTAAGTACTCATTAATTATTTCTTCAGGAAACTAATGAACCAGGCTGTAGTTCCTAAACAAAACCAGGTCCATGGTGTTCATCTCTGTATCCTTGGCAGCTAGTATGCATTTGGAACATTGGACAACCTCAATCAATATTATAAATGAAGTTTTAAATGAATGAATAAATGGCCAGGAATTTAAAAAGATTCCAGTTATGATTCATTATATGCTGACTTTATGACTTTGGGCAAATCGCAAAATCTCTCTGAACCTGAATTTCCACATTAAATAGATGGGATAATAAAATTCATCCACATGTCTCATAGCTCCTTGCGGATATCAAATCCTTAAGTGAAATTATTTGTATAAACCACTTAACACGATGTCTGGCATAGAGCAACTGCTGAACAAAATGGTGCCCACTGTCATGACCAATAGCAATGCCTGTAATGCCTTTCTAAAGCACCGTGCAGATGCTTTGAGCACTATGATTGTTTTCATTACGTATTTAATCAAGCTGGCTGTGTACACAATTGAACTTTGCTTTGCCCATCAAATAGGTGGTTTCTAGATATGGCATCAGATTTGAAGTGCAAAAGGGTGCAGAGAAAGACAGGAGGTGAGTCACAGCCCACAATGACTTGCTCCCTGGGTGGTCTAGTAGAGAGAGAGCTCTGCACCAGGACAGTATCTGAACCCACTGACTGATTCACAGAAGTGCTGGCATCCTTCCTTGAGGGAGCACTGCCCTTCAGGCCCGGAAGAGGGGGAGCCACTGAAAGTGCGCTAGAACTGACAAAGACTCTCCGCTAGCTTCTTGCAAAGTGAAAATAAAACACAGATTTTTGCATGTGAAGAAGTCAGTTGCAGGCCTTGGTTTTTCATACTTTTCTAGTTTAGGGGTTTTATTGTCCTTCCACTGACAAATCATGTTTTGACTCACTTCAAAGGGCTTTTCCATTAAAGTAACAAAGCCCCAGGGCTTAAGGGAGTCCTTGTGTCTTCCATGCACTTGCAAGGCTGCTGTGTGGGTCTTCATGGAAGATGGCGGGTCCAATGGATTTCATCTCTTTAAGTAGGCTACAGGTTTTGGAAGATGACAAAATTGTCTGAAGGAGGGAAACAGCAATGGACATATTTCAGCTACAAGTGGAATCAATCCTATGTCTGAGCAAATATATCAAAATGAGCGAGAAAAAAGTGACCATCTAAAGGATAAAATCAAACAAAAAACTTAAGCAAATTCCTATCATCATGCAACATAACTATCAAACGAACAAAAATTAACTGGCTGGAGTACACATATAATTCAGGGCACCTGCTTGCCTGCACATTCTTCTGGGGAAATTTACCCTGTATAACCTCTGCCATTACAGCCTCATGCTAGTATGTATGACACTGTCCCAAAGGTCAAGTCTAATTGGAGGAGGAATGGGCATCCTGTACCAGAAAGATCTTTGCATTGGCTGGCCCGTGACCTACTATGGCTGTGGCCTGGCTCAACGAGATAAGCTAATTGATTGATTCTTAATCTCAGGAACATGGGTGAGCAGAAGGAAGGTGGTGTTTAGCATAGCAGGGAAATCTGAGTATGATGTGGCCATCATGGCCATGGGTAAACTGTGCATGCAAAGCCTGACTGCTAGGAAAAGATCTCCCCTCCTGAACTGGGGCTTGCTTGGGTTAGGTCTTGTTTTCTTTCAGCCAATAATACACTCTCATTAGAGCAGTCAAAAAAGATCAGTCTCAGTGGCTTTGTAGTGTAGAACATAGGCTCTGGAACTAGGTTTCCCGGGTTCATAATCCCTGCATTATCACAAGTGGGCTAAGTGAGTTTGGGCAGGTTATTTCACATTTCTAAGAATCATCTCATCTGTAAAAGAAAGCTATCTCATAGGGTTATCTTGAGGACTGAGTGAGTTTATTATACACAGGAAGACTTAGAATAATGCCAGAGCACATAGTAAACACTAAGTATTTTTTTTAATGTTTGTTTATTTTTGAGAGAGAGAGAGAGAGAGAGAGAGAGAGAGAGAGAATTCAAGCAGGCTCCGCACTGCCAGTGCAGAGCCCAATATGGCGCTCAAACTCACAAACTGAGATCATGACCTGAGCCAGAATCAAGAATCAGACCCTTAACTGTCCGAACCACCCAGGCGCCCTAGAAAACACTAAGTGTTAATAAGAATTAAGCAGACACACAAAGAAGAAAAAATCAGAAACAGAGACTCTGTGGGGAGGGAGGGGAGAACAAATGCTCATGTGAAGATGGTGATGACCTAATTCAACTATATCCAAGCCAACCTCCATCCTCATTTCCCTTCACCTTTTACAATGGTCTTTGTTACCACACCCACTGCAAACTTTCCTCCTGCCTCCCTGACTACTCTTTCTCCTTCGTCTTTGCTGACCCCATCTCCTCTCTCTGACTGATACCGGACTTCCTCAGGGCTCAGTTCTGAGACTTCCGCTCTTCTCTGAACTGTTGCTCTGGGTGATCTTACCCATTTCTTTAAATGCCATCTGCATTCTAAAGCTTCCCAAATTTGTTTTTGAGAGGAGTTTTCTCCCATAATCCAGACTTCTTACCTATATGTTCGCCTGGCTGTCACTGGTCCAGATTGATGCTCTCAGTGCTTCTGCCCTTAGCTGCCCCTCTCCCTGCTTCCCTTCTCACAAAATGACGTTACTCATGACTCATCGTGCAGCTGTTTCAACCCAAACCTGAGTTGTCCTTAAGCCTTCCTTTTTTCCTAACTACTATTCAGTCCAGTGCCTAGTCCTATGGGTTTTTTCTCCAATATATGGCACAAATAGATCACCTTTTCCAATCCCCATTAACATGCTACTATCATCTCTCAATAGACAACTACTAAAGCCTCTTAATTGGCTTCCTTACATCCACTCTTGTTCTGCTAAGGTACATTCCCAAGCTACAGCAAAAGTACCCTTATCTGTCTAAAAGCCATGGTACTTTCCTATTGAAAACATCTCAGTGGCTTCTCACAGCCCCGACACCAAAACCCACACTTTTCACTCAGGTTCATACATCCCTTCATGATGTAGGTCTTGGCCACCTCCCTACCCTTCTCTCCTGCCTTCTTCCCCTTGCTCTCTGGCCTTTCTGTGCTTGGAACAAGCCAAGCTCATGAGTTCTTCCAATTATTTGCATTTTTATTCCCTCTACCTGGAATGTCTTTTTCCCAAGTTCTTTGTACATCTCACTCACTCTCTTCCCATCCTTCCCAGCTCAGCTCTAATCTCTTGCTCAGAGATGCCTGCTCTGATCATTCATGCTACAAGGTTACTCCCCAGTTACTTTTTATCTCATCGCTGTTTGTTTCTCTCATAGCCTGAATCAAAGTGACTCAAATTTTGGTTCTTTATGTTATCTGCCTTTCTCACTAGAAAGTAAGCTTCCTGAGGACAGGGACCTTGTCTGACTTGTTCAATGAAATCTCTCAGTGCTTGTCACAGTGTTCAATAAATATTTGTTGATTGTATGGATGAATGAATGAATGAATGAATGGTGTCTTGATAAGTACGCTGGCTTCAGTTCTTACTGAGACCAAACCTAAATTCCTGATCTTGGGTGCTGTGGGATATTTGAGTCCTTGGATATTTTTGCCTAAGCAAGTTTGAATAAGTTTCTTCAAAAAACCCCAGTGAGCATATTTTGACAATATGTTCTTTGTTTTCTACTAATTTGTATACAATCATGAGTTGAAACATGTGACAAATATGGAAATATTGGCCCAAATAATACTAGTGAACACACAAAGATATGGCGCTACAGAATGGAACCACTGGTGTCAGGCAGCTTTCCCAAGTGAAAACTTGAAATTGTCAATCACTGATGCACAAGTCTGAAATTGACATATGAAATGTGATTTGAGTGTTGTTTCAAAGTTTACTTTGGTAGTGATATACAAAGTCACACATCCCCAAGCCTTCATGTGTCAAGTTAACCTGACACAGAACTGTTCTATTTGTTCCAAGTTTGCCTTTAGCTTTCTTCTAAACAGCAACGATTTGCCTAGAAAACATCTCACGTTCATACACATGTAGAAAAGCTGTACTCACTGACATGTCTAGATTTCGTGCTGATGCATTTTTTCTTTTGCTTATGAATTCACCTTTTCTTCCTTATATAAGGCATTTGAACTAATTTTGTGCTCCATTCCTTAACACTCTGTTCTTGTTTTTTGTTTTTTGTTTTTGTTTTTGTTTTTTTTTTTACTATTTTGACCTTGGTTAGATATTATTTTCCCCATTTTACAAATAGATCTCAAGAAGTTAAATGCGTTTCCAGAGTTTACAATGAGTAAGGAGTATACACTGGTCTGGGGGGCTCCAAGCCATTTTATCAAAAAAATAATTAAAAATTCACTAATCATCAGGGAAATGCAAATCAAAACCACGATGAGACATCACTTCACATCTGTTAGAAGTGCTCTTCTCAAAAGGAGAAGAAATAACAAGTGTTGGTGAGGATGTGGAGAAAAGGGAACCCTTGTGCACTGTTAGCGAGAGTGTAAATTGGTGCAGCCACTATGCAAAAAAGTACGGAGGTTCCTCAAAAAATTAAAAATCGAATTACAGCATGATCCAGAAATTCTACTTCTGGTATTCATCCAAAGAAAACAAAAACACTAATTTGAAAAGATAGATGCACCCCTATGCTCATTGTAGCATTATTTACAATAGTGAAGACATGGAAACAAACTAAATGTTCATCAATGGATGAATGGATAAGGAAAATGTGGTATGTGTGTGTATATATATATATATAGTACTGTATACATATATACATATGTATATATGTATATATACATGCATATCTATTGTATCTACTATATACATATATAGTAGAATATTATTCAGCCATAAAAAATAATGAAATCTTGCCATTTGTGACAACATAGATGGAATTTGAGGACATTATGCTAAGTGAAATAATTCTGACAGAAAGAGATAAATACCATATGAGCTCACTTATATGTGGAACCTAAAAGAAAACAGAAAACAAAACAACCCCCCCGAGCCCATGTATATAGAGAACAGATTGGTGGTTGCCTGAGGCAGAGCATAGGGGTGAGCAAAATGGGTGAAGGGGGTCAAAAGGCACAAATTTGCACTTGTAAAATGAAGAAGTCATGGGGATATAATGCACAACATGGTGACTATAATTGATAATACTGTATTGAGTAATTGAAGATAGCTAGGTGAGTGAATCTTGACAGTTATCCTGAGGGGAAAAAACATTGTAACTATGTAAGGTGACAGATATCAAATACATTTATTGTCATGATCATTTCACAATATATACAAATATTGATTAATTACATTGTACATTAGACACTAATATAATGCTATGTAAAATTGTACTACAATAAAAAAGAAAAATTATGCATGCAGAGTTTTCAAAGGAAGTGGAAAAGTTGGGGTCTATACTCGTAACCCTATCCCTTCCTAAGAGATATTAAGAGTTGAAGTTGCAGAAAGAGAGTGAGAAAGGACCTTTGTCGAAAGTTGTTGGAGAGCATTTTCTGTCCTCTTCTTTCAGGGGTGTGGATAGGGGAGTGCTTCCTTATCACCTCATAGTGAGAAGGATTTTGAGGGCAACTGAATCCTGGCTGCTACATGTACACAAGAGGCTGGTGGTTGACTTATATCTGAGAACCAAAGGCACAGGCTACAGTAGGAACTGCTCCTAATGGCAGGGTGAGGGCAGGGGACAACACTGGAGCACTAAGTGGCTTGGTAAGGATGTGTGAGCTCCTACCGGCCAGGTGAATGCCACAGAAGGCAGCAGGGTGGAAGCTACATGAAGGACCCTTTCCAAGAGGAGGTCCTGTCAGAATAAGAAGGCCAAAGCAATAAGTGGATCCACCACCAGGCTGGAAGTGGGGAATGGAAGATTGATAAATGTTAGCCAGACAGTAATGTATCACCCATGAGGAAATTGTGGAGTTGGATGGACTTCAGCCTTGGCTATGCACTGGGACCAGAAAGCACCAGCACTAGATCACAGAACTATTTAAGCAACACCTTTTCTTCTTTTTTCCCCTCACTTCCTTGCCATCCTGCTCCGATGGGGTGGGGGTATTGGGGTAAATGTTGCAGAGGGGTGAAGGAGTTAGGAATGGTGACAAGGGAACTTGGAGAAGGAGCGCCGACATCATGGCAACAGAAAAGGTTTGGCCCGCCCCCCACTCCCTTCCCTACTGCAGGCTGCTCCTGAAGTTGGCCCGAGCTAAAGGGGACACGGTAGAATATTCTGTTCCACTGAACTGCCATTATGTCTAGAAGCAACTGAAAAGCTACATGACCCACTCAGGTTTTTATCTGGGGCAAGGAAAAAGATGAGGGGGTTTGCAGGGGGTATTTATGATAAAGAATAAAGTTGGAATTTTCACCCTTTCGAGTTCTACTTGTTCAGCATACTAGTTACATATACAATTATATACAGCATAGTAGTTACATATATAATACAAGCAATTACATGTATATAATTTTATAATTCATATTTTTTTGTATATAAGATATTTTTCATTTTGAAGTTTAAGGGTTTCAAATATTTGGTTGAGAAACATAGCACAAAAAGTTTTTCCAAAAAGGCAGATTTGAAATTATATTTAATTGTCTTAGGTCATTTAAATTGGCCCTAAACATCCTAAAAAACATCCACTGAAAGTGGGTAAAGGCACAAGAAGGTTTGGTGTTCTCAACACTACCATGCATCAGAATGACCCAGGTTTGTTAAAACAGCTTTCTGGGACCTTCCCTCGCAGTTTCTGAGTTAGTTGGTCAGGGTGGATCCTGGGGAATTTGTACTTGTAACAAGTTTCTATGTGATATTAATGCTTCGGTTCAGGGACCACACTTTGACAGTCACTCAGACCGTGACTCGGGGCTTCTGAGATTTGAGTCTTCCAACTGGAGTGCTTGGATGTCATTTCAGGTGTCATCAGTTGTGAGTCCTTTGTGCTACTCACGGACACCGTTAGCATTTCCTTTGATATCAGTCCTCTGTCCTCATTGTGTCCCGTGTGTTTTGCGTGTTTCCCCTATCCAGGAAGAAGAATAACTTTTAGTTGAATTTCTCTTTCAAGCTAAGGAAGGCATAACGGTGTTGGCAATCAATAATTATTGAAGGCTCTTCCGTTCGTAACCCAAAACAAAGCAAAACAAAACACAGCAGAAACTCTTCCTTTATTTTACCTCTAGATTACTTCCATAAGTCACCTGGTAGCAAAACAATCACGTGGCTGCATCTGGAAACGCTTATTTCCCATGGGACGCCTACATGTAATGTAGATACTTTTTACACTCCGTTTACTCTGCCAGTTATGGAGAGCTCTTTTGGAGGGAAAAGGATACTTTTTCAACAAATATTTCTTCCATACGAGCGTTGGCACACATATTAAAGATTTATCGTTCGTGCAAGGACTCCACGGACTCACATCTCACGTAGGGTTTTAAAGTGTTCCAGACGGTACAACTTCTAAGTCAACTTCTTTCGTATCCCAAGATCGGGTGTCGCATCTTGCTCGGTCACGCTGCTCACCTGAGCCATCACTCCAGCTCCGAGTGGTGCATGCTTGTGCAGGAGCACATCTTCTACCAGAGAAGAGTCCTCGCTGGGTTTAAGGCTTGCAGAGTGTCGGTGTACGTAACTGACATGCAGGGATTACACGCAGATGGCTGCCTGTGGCTGTCTTGCAAATACATTCCCATAATTACTTTCACAGATGGAAAATGCACTGATGAAAAAGGAAAGGATTGGTTTGTTCAAACGGCTACCTTCCCCCAAACATCAACTTGACCGACTTTGGCGTCAGATCTTGCAGATCTTGGCATGCGCTCTTTTCGTCTCTCTTCAAGGCAGGATTTGTTTTTAAGTTTTCCATGGGTCTTTCCATGCCTGCTGACTTTCTTCTCTGATTTTGGCAATTTCTCTTAGGTATTTCGATCATGTCAAGAAATCACAGAAATAGGAACTAACTTGAATGAACTCATGAGAATCGGTTCGACCGCTTGTAGCCAGTGTTTGCCTGTTCCCACTGCTTCTTCTTTCCCCGTTCTCTTCTGATACAATTGGCCATTGACATTTTAAGTGTAGCCACCCTGGAAGGTTCTCAGGTGTTCCTATGTAAGAAAATGGTTACTCATCATCTTAAGAATCTCATTTTGAGATTTAACCCATCTGCCTCTTGTGGTTGGTTCTGTTAATTCAATTACTTTATTTTTTTTTTTAATGTTTATTTTTGAGAGAGACAGTGTGAGCAGGGGAGGGGCGGGGGGGGGGGTACAGAGGATCTGAAGCAGGCTCTGCACAGTCAACACAGAGCCCAATGTGGGGCTCAAACTCATGAACCAAGAGATCGTGACCTGAACCACAGTCAGACACGTAACTGACTGAGCCACTTAGGTGTCCCAATTCAGTTACTTTGAAAAAGAATAAAGGTAAGATTCACCAGAATCTACTTCCATTTTGTCTCTCTTCTACCTTTCCTAAATCTTTCTTATTGCTATTTGGTTTGTTATAGGCTGACTGTTTAGAGGGATTTCTGGCATGTTCTTCATTAAATACAAATCCCATCAATTTCACATTTAAAACAGCAGAAAGAATCTTATCACAAATGCTATCCAGTAAGAAGTCATAAAAATTCTAACACAATTTTTTTCTAGAAACTTTATTTTCTTTTCATTTCACGTAAGCGTGTTATCCCTGCTTCCAAATTACTTCCTGAATAATAGAAATGCCGTCAAATATATTTTCCAAAGATCCAAAATATTATCATGGAAAGCTTTTGAGAGTCCTTTCTCTCAGGCTGAGTCTATATAAAATAAAATTTTACGGTAGCCTGAGAACCTCTTGGCCTCCCTCAGCCCTCCCTTTTACAAATTTATTTTATTCATTTTATTTTAATTCCATCCCCTAGACCCTTTTTACGTCTCCTCTTTTATCCTCCAGTGACAGATCATGGCAGTTTACAGGTCTCTCCCAGGTCACTCAGCTAATATCCTTGCACAAAAAATATTACTCGAAAGAAAAATAACTTAAAATTCTTATTTCTCATCTCTAAAAAGAGATGTATAATAAAAGAGTAAACATTTTTACAATCATAGTGTCTTCCTCTTAGTAGATATTCTAAAGTAGAAAACATTGGCAATTAGAAGTAACACAGATAGATAATTCCAGACTGCCATCCATGACCCAGAAAACTTAAGGAAGTACTATTGGGCAGTCAATCATAGTTTCCTCTATAGTCCTACATAAAAGCAGTGTTTTGTTTTGTTTTTTCCTTTTAAAGTTTAATCAACTTATTTTGAGAGAGAGAAAAATTGTGATTGGGGGAGGGGCAGAGAGGGAGAGAGAATCCCAAGCAGGGTCCTCACTGTCAGAGCAGAGCCTGATGTGAGGCTCAAACCCATGACCTGAGCCAAAGTCAGACACTTAACCGACTGAGCCACCCAGGTGCCCCCCCCCCCCACCAGAAAAGGAGTCTTTTTTAATAAGACCGGCTTGCTCTTGTCTTTACTTTTAGCATGCAATATCTTTAATGCCTTTTCTTCCATAGGCAGTAGTAGAGCTGTGTTTCAGGGTACCTGCCATAGCAATAGTGTATTGTACTAGGAATGGATAACTGATCCAAAGGCCATCAAGCCACAAACTTGTCAGCAGCCTGTGAGGTCTGACTACACCAGACAAGCCTGAGCAATCAGAGTCTCTCTGGGGACACTTGTACTAAGAAACCTGGTGACAACCGAAACCAGCTCCAGGGTCTGAGCCGTAAAGTCTTTACATAGAGCTGAGGCAGTGGTTTTGAAGCTGTGTGCAAGATAAACAAAGAGAACAGGTTGAGAAAGAAAAGACTGAGGCAGACACTTAGGAAGAGGCAGAAGGGATGAACCACAAGTCCTGGGCAGAGAGTGCAGGGCACAGGGAGGGAGAGATTGCACTTTGATGTCCATACTTCCAGATTGCTTTTTTTTTTTTAATGTTTTTAATGTTTATTTATTTTTGAGACACACACACACACACACACACACACACACACACACAGCGTGAGTGGGGGAGCGTCAGAGAGAGAGGGAGACACAGAATCCGAAGCAGGATACAGGCTCTGAGCTGTCAGCACAGAACCCCATGTGGGGCTCCAACTCAAGAAACACCAGACCATGACCTGAGCAGAAGTCGGATGCTTAACTGACTGAGCCATCCAGGCGCCCCCAGATTGCATTTGCTTCTTGATATTGAAATCTACAAAATCCTTGCATCTTAAAAACAAGCATCTTTTTTTCTTTTTACTTAAGTGAATTAGAGTAGGTTTCTGTTCTTGTGCAATGGGGTGATATTTGGACATAGTAAGTGAGGTGCTATTCTTGCTCAGAAGTTTCTGCCCTCTTTCCCCCTACTTACCAGGCAGCAGGAAGGGTCCTCTATGAACCCTGTCTATACAATATGGTTTTCAGCCTCAGAAATCTAAAGGAGGAAGAACATTCAAGGTTGAGTATTTGATCTTATCAAGTAGATTTTTACAAATGCATGGCACAGACAATCATTTTGAGTGAAAATGCTTTTTAGGGATCAAGGGCCAAAACCACAGAGAGGGAGAGAAAGAGGAAACCCTGAAGGACTGAGGTTTGCCAAGATTCTGATTTGAGTAAGACATCAATGGATTTGTCTGAGTTTTACCCAGAAGTGAGTGAATTAAGTTTTCTGCCATCAGGGAAAGATTGAGGCTTGAGAAGAAAATAAGTGCATTTACAGAAAAATTTCAATTTCAAGTCAACTTAACAGAAAGCGTTACATTTTTCTATCTGAGTTTATGGCTAGTGAACATGGTACCCAGAATATCAAGCCGTAAGGAAACACTGCAATTTCAGAAGGGAAATCATACAAAGACATAGAAATAAAATACTTTCTCCTCCAACACACATACATAAAAGCCTGGCGTAGGCACTCTTGCATAAAACCTTGCGGGAGTATCTACCTATCAAAGAATAGAAGCTATCATTTACTGAATGCGTGCTAATGCTAAACTCGGAAATAAGAACTCGACTCCAGTTCTCTCTCTCATCTATATCCACTGCATGGCAGTAGGCTTATTATCACCCCCATTTCACAGATGAGGAAACTAAGGCTTAAGGAGATCAGTGCCTATGGTTTCAAAGTGATCACACAGAACTCTGTTAAAACTGTACCCTTGTTGCCCCCCCCCCCCCCCCCAGGAAAAGAAACACCTGAACAGAGCCTGAAGCCACGTGGTGCTCTTCAAGAAATGTCTGTCTTTACAGCCAATTGGGAAGCACCTCACCACTATGGAAAGATCAGGGACTCTGGAGTCAGACCTGAGTCTTCAGTCTGTGTTAAGTTAACCAGGAGGCAACTAGATTGAGGTGGCTTTGATGCCATGGCAGCGGTTTCAAAAGGAAGCTTGTAAGTCAGGTGCTTTGGAGCCTTCGGAACGATGTCTGTTAGGTTTTCCCCTGACTTCATGAAGATTCCCCTCCCTGCTGTAACCAGTATGGAGTCGGGAGACTTGGAGGCTAGTTCCAGCCCTGTCACTAGCTGGGCATGTACTCCTTAAATCTCTTCCTTACGTCTGTATGTATCTTATTTCTAAATTGAAGGCGTTCGGGCAAGAATAGGATTTCTAAGACCTATTCTAAAAGCCTGTTACTCAAATCATCTTCTTGGAAGGCATTGCTAACGGCCCAGGAAACATAAATTACAAGCACAAGATGAACTAGGAAAATTAAGAATGAGGCAGGAAAAGAGTTCTTGTTCCAGTCATGCTGGCGTCGACCCTAATCTGGAGGTAATTTTTACGCTTATAAAACTGTCACAGCGGTCTTTGCTTCATCTACTTGTCTTCAGGTATGGAGACGTTCTGGTCTTTAGAAAAGTAAATCCAAATAGGTCCAGGCAAAATATCTAGAGGAAGAGTTTAGAGGAAATAATGGTTAATATTGGAAACCAATTAGCATTCCTGTCTAAGCACCAGTCATGGAGATTTCACCTGCCGATAATGTGTCTGTTGGTTGTAGAAGAGGCTTTGTGTGAATGCAAAGGGTTTGAGGGAGAATGATCTGTTAAGAGCAATCCACACAGAAGAAACACAACCAGGGGGCTTCATGAATATGAATGAGCAAAGTCAGAGATGTCTGCATAATTCAAGTGAGACATCTCTCTCCTTAAGCTTCAGAAAACAGCAAAAAGGACTCCACAGCAGCCTGATAAGTAGCCAATCCTTAATTAAATAAGCAGGGCAAAGTAGAGAGCATTTGAAAACTGGAAAAATATAGAGCATAGAGAATTAGCGTGCCTGCTTATATGATCTATTAAAGTCCCCCGTGAATGAGGAACGAGGCAAACCTAATGACATTTGGCTTAATTTGTTAATGCTTTACCACAGGGATATCCTCTGTGTGGGCATATTTTCTGAGTAAAACGTGGGTAGGAATGAACAGACGATAAATGGTTGAAACGTCTCTTTTCCTCCCAATTCAATTCAAACAACATGCTGTTTTCAAAAATATTTTTTCCTCAGATCAAAATCTGTATTTTACAAAACAAAGGACAAGTTTCCTGAACCATAATATTTAATGCTTAAATATGGATGGTTCTTGCACGCTCATGTATCCAACAGGCATTTGCTGAGTGTCCCCTGTGACCTAGGCATTGATTGGGTATATAAATAAATATAAAACTCCCATCAAACAAACAGATACAATGCAAGCATTACACATGCTAGGTTGTTTAATTATCACGATAACATTGCAAGTGAGGCATAATAATCCCTCTTTACGGATGAAAAAAATGAGGCTCAAAAACGTTTGTTAATTTCTCCAAGTTTTCATGCTTATGTTTACTGGAACCAGGTATGAAAAGAGAAAATGAGGCATATTAAAAATGTTTAAGTTTATTTGAACAAAAATCCATTCAAGTTGGCAGCACCAAATTGGGATGTCCCCTTTGCTGCTGTAAGACCTAATTTATTTAAAATAATTTTTTTCATGTTTATTATTCGTTTTGAGAGAGAGAGAGAGAAAGGGAGAGAAAAAAAGAGTGTTTGAGAGGAGGGGAAGGGCAGAGAGAGAGGGTGAGAGAGACTCCCAAGCATGCTCTGTGATGTCAGCTTGGAGCCGGATGCAGGGCTCTAACTCAGGCACTGTGAGATCATGACCTTAGCCGAAATCAAGACTGGGACGCTTAACTGACTCAGCCACCCAGACGCCCCTGACCTAATTTCTTAAAAGCCTCTTCAATTGTGGACTCCCCACCAGCAGCTTGAGCTGGCTTCTCTACTCTTTGCACTTTCCCTCTTACTCTCCACACAATGTATTAGCACTTCCCTCATGATTATTTGGCTCAGTATAGAGGGATACCCACTCTCATTGCTTAGTTCAGAGCTAGCTGGGCACAGGTGGAAGCTACATACTGTTTTAGGGCTACAGAGGTGATAGGTTCTTGGTACCTCCAGTTGGAACTCTGGACCCCTTGTCTTAGAAATGATATATAGTGGGTAGGTTGGAGGTAACGTTGTATCGTGGCTAACATGTTGTGTTTCTGCTGTCAGAAGACCTGTCTTCAGATCTTTCACCAACATTAGGAGCTTCAGCTTCAGTTTTCCCACCTATTTGAGATGAGATAATGATGATGACAAATAACGCTTAACTCAAAAATGAGATGAGGTGATGACTAGCCTATATTAAGTGTTAAAACATGTTAGTTATTATTTTTAGTTTTACTACCACTCTAGTACCACATCGAGGTGTAAATTGGGTTAAAAAAGCCTTTTGTGGATTTGCCTAGAAATCAATGTGCATTATGCAAGGTTGTGTCTATGGGAGAACATCCTGATTTTTTTTTTAATATTTATTTATTATTTTTGAGAGAGAGAGAGAGAGAGAGCACGAGCACAGGAAGGGCAGAGAGAGGGAGACAGAGGATCCAAAGTGGGCTCCGGGCTGACAGCAGCAGCCCGACGTGGGGCCTGAACTCACAAACCTCAAGATCATGACCTGAGCCGAAGTTGGATGCTCAACCAACTGAGCCACCCAGGCGCGCCAAAAACATCCTGATTTCTGAAGACACTTTGGAACCTCATCTGTTTGTAAATTCAGGCTGCCCTTCTTTCTGTCTCTTTCATCCTTTATAGTTCTTTATTTGGATACAATGAGTGAAATATTCTGAGTCATTCTGCAGATTTTACTTCTCATGTGAATCTGTTTTCAGAAAGGTACTCTGTCCTTCCATATATACACACAGTTAAAACTTTTTTGGTTTTATGTAGAGCAAACATATGGCACGACTGTCCTCTTATTCACTTGTTCTGTAGCTGTCACCCAAGGGCACTCTCTCTTTGCATGTGTTCTTGGCATCTGCTGGCTTGGCCATGACAGGTGTGGGCTGATGCTCTCCGAAGGAACTAAGAAAGGACCCCTGATTAGTGCACTGAGGACGCGAAGCACACTTGGCAGACCCTTGAGTAATTTTGGAAGCTGTCTTTGAGAAGCTATGTTTGAATGATAGAGAGATTTTATTAGTAGCATCTTAAAGAAAGGAAAGAAAGAGGACTAGTGATGAAGATTTTTGTCATCTCCTTTCGCTGGGTGTCTGATCCGTCTAAGATATAATTTTTCCCAGAAAGCATGATGGGCTCCCTTTATACTTCAGAGGGGACAAAGATCCTTGGGACCAACCAGGATATTTCTCTTTCTTACATGTAGAGAAGTGTTAGAATCTGCATCTGTATACATGGCAACTAGCCTGGGGATGGGAGGAGGTTCCTGGGAGAAATGAGAACAAGAGTAGAAGTTGTAGAGAACTCCTTTGCTTAGTGTGTTGGGAAGAAATCAGGTTATATCTGATTAGTGCAAATTTCATGAAGGTTTGGTATTGGAGGAAGCAATGAAGTTAAATAGAGCCATATAAAATCATTCGTGTTTTTTCCTGTGTTTTCTAAATGTTTTGGTTTAGGTGGTTTGACATGAGCTGAATGCTGGAAAGAAATTTGCAATTCAAACAGGACATTTTTTGGAAAGAGGGAAGGCAGAGGATTGAACAGACATACCTAATCATTAGATATTTCCTACTAAGGTTGAAATGAGATCTGCCTATGTGTACTTTTGTTCACTGCTTTTAGTTCTGCCTTCTGGTATGATAAAAAAGAAATCATATCCCTCTTCTGAATGGCCATCCTTGAAATATTTAAAGATAGTCAAGTTCTGGGGCAGGTGGGTGGTTCACTTGGTTAAACATCCAACTCCTGATTTCAGCTCCGGTCATGATCTCATGGTTGTGGGTCTGAGCCCAAGTGGTGGACTCTGTGCCGAGTGTGGAGCCTGCTTGAGCTTCTCTCTCTCCCCCTCTCCCTCTGCCCTTCCCCAACTTGTGCATGTGCATTCATGCTCATGAGCACACACACTCTCTCTCAAAAAAAAAAAAAAAAAAAAAGAAAGAAGATAGCCAAGTTACATCCCTATGCCCTCCACTCCATTCTTACCATGTTCCAAGCCATCTTAAATTTTATTTATTTGATAAAATATTATTGATCTCTTTAACTATTCTTTCTATGATCTGTTTTATAGGCACTTTGTTCTCCTAGTTTCTGGAGGTGTTATAGTTAGTCGATGGGCCCTTGAAAATGTTGGACTGAACAAAAGGCTTCAGATCTAAGGTAGTCATTTCAGAACACTGAGGGAGCATCCTTGTCCTGGATTCTGAAAACGAAGTTTCCCTTGAAGTTTCTGGTAGCTGCATCTTATCATGGCTCAGTCTGAATTTTCACTCAGTTAAATACTTAGCCTTTTTTGAGCTTTTAAAAAAAATTTTTTTTTAATGTTTATTTATTTTTGAGAGCGGGAGAGCGAGAGACAGAATGCAATAGGGGGAGCGGCAGAGAGAGAGAGAGAGAGAGAGAGAGAGAGAGAGAGACAGAATCTGAAGTAGGCTTCCAGCTATCAGCACAGAGCCGGCCGTGAGGCTCAAACCCATGAACCCATGCACCGTGAGATCATGACCTGAGCTGAAGTTGGATGCTTAACCTACTGAGCCACCCCGGCGCCCCTGTACTGACTTTGTTAGAACAAACTAATAAACAGACAAGCACATAAAAAACATCAACAAAATGCTCCTCCATCCTGTTCTTCTGTGGTTAATTGAAAAGTATTATTTTAAAACCTTATGCTGACCCCTATTTAAATTCATTTATTTGTTCAGCCTATTTTTTTCAGCGTGATCTAATCTTTTTGAGTCTTGATTTTTGTCATCAAGAGCGTGTCTTATTTCTTACAATTTTGGTATGCGCTGATATGATAAACATGTCTTCATACTTAATAGAAATGTCCATTGAAATGCTAATGAGGTTGCATTTTACATATTCGGTTAGAAAAGCAGTAAAAGAATGAAAAAGATGTGGGGGTAAAGACATTTTCATAGACTATTAGTCAAATTGATGCAAATATCCTGGAAAGCAATTGTACGTGAGGTAGCAAAATTTTAAAGAATGCACATTCTTTTGGAAGTAATTTTTCCTCCAGTAAACAACCTAAAGGAATTAATCTGATCCGTGAGAATAGGATATTTATTTTCACATAATTTTTGAATCCTGAAAAATCAGGGAGATCTGAATGTATCAGTAGAGGATTGAATTAAATTCTGTTTAAGTCTTAAAATGCAATATTAAGCAGTCAGTAAAAATGATGTCATATTTCTATATGGTTTAATGGGTAAAAGAATAGGGCAATAACCTTTTTGTTTTGTTTAAAAGATGAGTGTGTATGGGTGTGATGAGTCTGTATATGCAGAGATGTATCTGGAAGGGTATATACCAGTTGAATTACAATTCTATATTGGTGGAAGAGTTGCAAGTGACGTTTACATTCTTGTTTATATTTTTCTTTATTGTGTAAATTTTCTAAAATGAACACACATTAGTTTTATAATTAGAAGATATTCCACTTTGAATTTTGGGGGGAAGAGTTTAAATGAGTTATGATAAACACTGACCATCATGACATATCACTGAAGTTCCTCTTCAGGTTGATGTAAATATAAGAAATATTCATCAGATTGGCATCAGAGGCACTACTTGAAATAACTGTAACTATATTATTTTGGTGAAAGCATGATGTGGTTCTAGAAATAAAGTGGGATAGGTGCTTCTTCCTCCTTCCTTTTTACCTTATTGAGGGAGCCTTAGTTAGGTTCCCTGAAAACAGACTCTGATATGGACCTCTGCCTGCAAAGGTTAATCGAAGGGTGTTCTCAGCAGCTACCCTGGTAGTGAAGTAAAAGAGGCAGAACTAGCAGAGGCAGAAATTGAACTGCAATGCAGGATCTTGGGAGCTGGGATGATCATTCAGATATGACCTGCATTAAGGCAAGGGATCAGGCTGTGTACCCTCATCTTGACCCATTATTGGAAGTGGGCTACCCTGGCAGGGAGAGAGCTACCTTTCACTGAGGGCAATTGCTAAGGAACGATCCATCCATGAATCATCAGCGAATATTTCCAGCAGTTGGGGGAGTCAGTCACTCTTATCCTGAAGGAAGGAATCTGGGAAATGCACCATGGGATTTACTACAGAAAGGCAGAACGTCCTTCTGCTTTTTGCCCAAACAGTTGGGCAAAACATAGAAACATAGAGATAATAATTCTATGTTTCTGCTTACAATCTTTCTCTCCTCTGTCTCTCCACTTACAGATCACCATAGTTAAAACACCTTGACTCAAATGCAATTCTATGAAGAACTGGACCGAGGATTCAATCATTCATTCATTCAATATTTATATTTAATGAGCATTTACTATTGTGGTAGGCATTTTTCCAGGTGCTGAAAACACTACGAGGAACAAAAACTCCTTTCTTATAGATCGTATATGCTAAGTGGCCGACTCTGGCCATACGTAAATTTTCATGTCTCCCATCATCACTGAGGCTTTGCCATTGGGCCTAGTTGACTGATGCTCTACTCTCAAGGTGAGTCTGCTCCTTTTAAGAAGTGCCTTAGTCACATTGAATAAAGATTTCTGACTGTTTTCCTCAAGAACCTGTCTTTCAAACAAGACTAGAAAAGTTCGCATCCTAGCTGTGGGTGGATTCAACTTTGAGTAAAAATAAATAAGTAATAAATAAACAAGCCAAAAGTAATTTCTTGGCATTATGTAAGCGAAAGAGCCAGTTGACTGATGACTATTCCATTCTTCAGCACATTCTATGGACATTTACATACAACCTAAAACACTCTGTTTCAGGGGCACTTGGGTGTCTCAGTTGGTGAAGCATCCAACTCGATTTCGGCTCAAGTCATGATCTCATGGTTTGTGAAATTGAGCCCTGGGTGTCAGGCTCTGCATTGACATTACAGAGCCTGCTTGGGATTCTCTCTGCCCCTCCCCCCTCAAAATAAACAAGTAAACATTAAAAAAATACTGTGTCTCAGATAACATCAGGTGATGTTTTTCCTGAATGAGCATAGGACTCTAACATGGCTTTCTTTACTCTTTCCTGCTTGGCACCTCTCCTAGATAAATGTCATTTGCTTTAAGTTCTCAGTTTTAAAATGAAATGGAGCCAGTGACTTTGTGCTGAGATCAATCTTGAAAAGTGGGGGGATATTAAGAAAATTGTATGGTCATTTCTCTCAGCGGTATAATTCTCACATTTTCATAAGTAAACCATATTATTTCAGGTCAGATAAAGAAATAACATTTCTAGAGGTAAACAAACCTACTGGGGAGAAATGAAAACAAGTAGATAGAATAGGGATGCCACATTTTTCTAGATTTTTTTTTCCTCAAAACTTCTTGAATGTTTATCTGTATAAACTGTATTACATTTTTAAAGCTTGCTAATTTCTTTGTGGTCTTTTGCTGTTGTTAAATGAAAGTTTGGTGACTGAATTCAATTTTTTATACCATTACCACTGCAATGTTTATCCTTTCAGGTGAAGTTGGGAAAGGATAATTGGTGGAGCTACTAGGCATAATTATGTTGAGCGTTATCCCTACATTCAGGGTTAGAATCTCGTTTAGCTTCTGCGAATATTGTGAAAACGGCCAAGATACTTAGCACAATGTTCATGCATTCATAACAATTTTCTCCTTAAAAACAAAGCAAAAGTTAACTATGCAGATTTTATTGGGACACACTCCTGATTCAGATTCAAGGCTGTACATAAAAAACACAGTCACAAATCTTCAAACAGTCCCTGTTACTTCCTTTTAGTGGAAAATCTTATTTCCACACTGGTGAAAACCTAGAGTTGGGCATGGTGCCATGAAATAATAAAATAATCGGTAGTAAAAAAATGCCCAGCCATTCACACAAACTTATCCTACTAAATCTCCTAACCAACTCTCAGACTTTAGTGAGGGTTCAAGTTAAATTCACTGACCAACATTTTTTGCAGGGTAAGTAATTTTCCATGCAGGAACGTTTGATATAAAACTAATAATGGGATCATCGTAACTTAGGTTGATTTGTTCAGCTCATTCTGCATCTTATCAG
The DNA here is from genome assembly GCF_027475565.1 of Acinonyx jubatus. Lineage (NCBI taxonomy): Eukaryota > Metazoa > Chordata > Mammalia > Carnivora > Felidae > Acinonyx > Acinonyx jubatus. Next base: position 119,215,621 of record NC_069382.1, on the reverse strand, counting down.
CACTTTTTCAGATACTAAAAGAAATATCTCAGTGAGAAATATCATGGAAACTTACATTCTGAGCCACCCACATGGTCATCATCACCTTTACCACCAACATCTTCGTGATCAGTTCCACCGAAGTATTAAATAATTCTTTGTAAAGGTGATACTGCGAGAATTTCCAATGGAAAATAAGTACTTTTCTCTGTGCTGTATTAGTTAGTTTCAAATCACTTAGGATAAAAGTAGATTTTTATTCCCTAAAGGCCCTCTTTTTATTTTCTTAATTTTTAATTTTTATTAAAAAAAGTTTTTAATGTTTATTTTTTTGAGAGAGAGAGAAACAGAATGTGAGTGGGGGACGGGCGGTGAGAGAAGGAGACACAGAATACAAGGCTCTGATATAGAATATCAGATAGAATACTAGGCTCTGAGCTGCCAGCAGCTCAGAACTGGAAGAAGGCCTCTTTAAACTTTTATTTAAGAACTGGCTCATTCAAGTTCCTTTGCATCTAGTTTGGTTATGGTTCTACAGAGAACAGGAGTGATAGGATCTGTCTGTTATCTATCATCTATCTGTTTAAATGAATTGGTTTAAGTGATTACAGAGGCTGGCAAGTCCCAGATCTGCAGAGCTGTTGTCCCCGTTTGAGTCTGAAGACTTCAGGCTACTGTAGAAACAGGAAGAGCTAATGTACTCAGTTCAAAGGCCATTAGGCAGGAGACTTGTCTTTTACTTGGCGTAGGGTCTGCCTTTTGTTCTCATCAAGGCTTCAACTTATTAGAACAGACCTACCCACATTAAGGAGAACAATCTGCTTTACTAAGTCTGCTGAGTTAAATGTTAATCCAATACAAAAACACCATCACAGGAATACCCAGAATAACATTTGATGACCAAATGTCTGGGTACTTGGTGGCTCAGTTAATTTGATACATAAAATTAACCTTCATACAGGGTAAGCAGAGGACTCAGGTAGGCCTGAGGGAGCTTTGGATCTGTCTCAACATAGGTCATTGGCAGAGTTTGAATTACGTAATTGAGTCTATTAGGGGAATCAATTTACAAATCTACCTTGAGTTGATTAAGGGATATATACTATACATTTGACCTTACATATTGTCCTTTGGCCTTTATACACACACACACACACACACACACACACACACACACACACACATAAACATTTTCTTCAGGCTTGCCTAAATTCTGATAAATCTACTGTAATTCTAATCGTTTTTCTGTATGTGGTATGATTTTTTACATTAACTGCCCTCAAAATTTCTCTTTATTTTTGGTTTTTGACAGTTTGAATAAATGTCTAGGAATTTGTTTTGTTATTAATTTTGGTTTGTCTTGCTTAGTGTTCTCTAAACTTCTTGGGTATGTGTTTTTTAAAATTTTTATTGACCTTGAAAAATATCAGCCATTATCTCTGCAAATATTTCTTCTTTTTTTCTTTTTGTGTTTTGGTTTGGGAAATTTCTATTGACATGTCTTTTCCTCAGCTGTGTTGCATCTACTAATGAGTCAATCAAAGACATTCTTCATCTCTGTTATTTTTTATTTTTAGCATTTCCATTTTATTCTTTATTATGGTTTCCATTTTTTTTCTGCTGAATTTACTTACCTGTGTAATCATACATGCTGTCTATGTTTTCCACTAGAACCTTTTAAAAAATTCTTTTAAGGCCAGTATAGTTAACATCCTGTGTTATGTCTATTAGAGCCTTTAACATATTAATCATAATTATTTAAACCAGTGTGTCACAGCTAAGTTCAGTTCTGCCAATTGCTTTGTCTCTTGATGGTGACTTTGCTTCTTTGTGTGCTTTGTTATTTTTGGATGAAAGCCAAAGGTCTTGTATAGAACAGTACAGTCTGGGGTAAATAGTAATGTTTGGAAACAGGCATACCATATCATTTACTAGGCTTTCAGTGTGGCAGGTTAAATCAACTTAGTTATGTGTTGACTTGATTTTGGGTTCTGTTTTTGCTTTGCTTAGCCTCAGTGCACTACAGACTTCCAATCCTTCTAGCTTGCTTTGAGTTGGCCAAGGTTTCTTTTTTTCTTAACGTTTACACCATGTTCAGTTTTTTTTTTTTAATTTTTCTTTCACATGTATTCATTTTTGAGACAGAGAAAGAGAGAGAAGGAGAGAGAGAGGCAGACACAGAATCCGAAGCAGGCTCTAGGCTCTGAGCTGTCAGCACAGAGCCTGATGTGGGGCTTGAACCCACAAATCATGAGATCATGACCTGAGCCAAAGTCGGATGCTTCACTGACTGAGCCACCCAGGTGCCCCTACTCTGCTCTCAGTTTTAAGTCTTCCCTTTCTGCTTGCACCTTAGAGGAAGTTTTTTTCCATTCTCTTAAATCTCCCCAGCAGAAGACTGCTGTTGCTTGATGCTTGCTAGGCTGTGGTAGTGGGCAGATTGCATTCTCTACCTTTCTGATTTAACCTCAGTCGTAGGCAAGCACAGGTCCCTGAGTCATAGGGGAGTCTTCTCAGGAATCCTGCTCCTTCTTCCACTTTTGGCTTAACTGTACTCTTGCCTCTTCTAGAGGTGGGAGGGTTGTTGTTCTCTCTTGTCTTTTAGCCTTAATGGGTCTTGACTTGTGACCTAAAGATGATTTATTGATTTCCTCTCAGTGCCTGAAGGCTTTTTCCCCACAGGTGAGACAGGGGAGAAGAACCCAGACTAACTTTTGTGCCTTTTCACAGCTCTTTTTTTTTTTTTTAAAGTTTATTTATTTATTTTGAGAGAGAGAGAGAGAGAGAGCATGAACAGGGAAGGGGTAGAGAGAGAGGGAGACAGAGCATCTGAAGCAGCCTCCACACTGTCAGTGTGGAGTCTGGTGCGGGGCTCCCAAGAACCCATGGACCCACAAACTGAGAGATCACAACCTGAGCCAAAACCAAGAGTCGGACGCTTAAGCCACCTCTCCACAGCTCTTTCTTTTCTCTCTCCTGCATATGCACCTGAGGGAGGATTTCTCAGACCTCTGTCTCTGCCACCAATTTTTCTTGTGAGCACCCAGTTGGGTCCATGAGAGAGCCTGTATTTTCTCACGTGTCTGTAGCTCCCATGGTTACGTTATTTTCGTCCTGGCCTACACTTGGCCTTAAGCAGTTAATTTAAAAATCTAGCTGAATTCTCACTGTTCTTTATAGTGGCCCTTTCTTCCTCTCATGCTCTGGCACAGTGAACATTACTGGCTTCCCATCCATCCCTGAAGCCAATCGTTTACTTTAGATTTCAGATTGTTTGGTTGCCATGTGACTTGAGTTATTTGGTAAATTCAAGAAAAGTTGTGATTTTGCAGATTATCTGTTTTTTGTTTTTTTGCTGTAAAGTTGAGAGTAATACTCTTACCAGCTTCCTACATCCTAAGTGGACGTATTTTATTCTTCAAAGTAAGGTGAGTAAGCGTCAGTCGTGTTTTCCAGGTATGGTTCAGGGGGAGAAGAGGCTCTAATCATCTGGAGAGATGAATAGAAGCTATTACAAATTAATTGTCTTAGTCCATCTGGCCCACTGTAACAAAATATCATAGACGGGATGGCTTATAAACAATATTTATTTCTCAGGTCTGGAGGCTGCATGTCCAGGATCAGGGTGCCAGAGTGGTAGGGTTCTGGTGAAAGCCCCCTTTTGGGTTGCAGACTGCCGACTTCTTGCTGTATCCTCGGGACATCAACATTCAGACCATAGCAGTCTTTTACTCTGAGGAAAAATATAGACGAAACCTAAGATCAGGTCACAAGAGAAATCATTTTCTCTCCCCTTTGACCAGACTTCTTGCAATAACTCTTCAGTATAAGTTATTCTAGGTTCTTACTGTACCTGTCCTGCCCTATACCTGGAATCAGCTATTGCTCAAAACAGCCCTGACTTCTTGTAGTGGGAAATGGTATCTTAGGAACACATGGGTACAAAAAGTGCCTATTGCTACTAGATTGGTAATAGTTTCTAGACCTCTTCAGTGGACAAAGCTAAAAAGTACACAACACACACACACACACACACTAATATTTAAACACTTTATTACTTCCAAAAATTCAAGACTACAGGATTTTTTATATAACCTCTTTTTTTTTATGTTTATTTTTGCAGAGTGAGCAGGGCAGGGGCAGAGAGAGAAGGGGACAGAGGACATGAAGTGGGCTCTGTGCTGACAGCAGATAGCCTGATGTGGGGCTTGAACTCACAAACAGTGAGATCCTGACCTGAGCCGAAGGTAGACACTTAACCGACTGAGCCACCCAGGCATCCCCTTAACGTCTTCTGTTTTATATCTGTATCTTCTTTCTTCCTACACTAAACTCCCTAGTTTTTAAGGACTCCCTAATTTTTAACGGAATAATATAATTTTTGAATATCTTATAATTACACACTTTATTCCACATAGCAGTCTCAAGATAACAATAATGATATTGCCAGGGCAATATAATTACTAAGTATAAATTGTTTTGAATATTTTTTCCATATCACTGCTATTTTTTGGTAGTTGTACTATATCTACATTTTCTAAACATATGGCCTTTATGTCCAATATTCTCTTCCTTTTTACCTTCATTTTTGTCTTAATTCTGCAAATAGTTCTGTTTAATCTTACCAACCAGTACTTATGTTAATGTTTCTTTAGTAATTTTAGTTTTTTGAAGTCTGTTCTTGAGTAGATTCCTCAGGAAGGACCCATGAGAACAAGATTCCCTGAGTTCTTGAATGTTGATAGCAATTTATCTGCATTCCTTTTTTGAAAGTACATTTTCTCTGGGTGTAAAATCTTTGCCTCACATTTTTTCTTTGATTATCTTAGATATGTTACTTCATTCTCTTCTGGTGTAAAGTGCTACTTTTGAAAAAAAAAATTCTTCTCTTTTGCTTGTAAGTTATTTGTTCTTTCTGCTTAGATGCTCAAAGCATTATTTATGTATATTTAACGTCCTATAATTTTACTATAATATTCTCGGGGTTGGTGGTTTGGGTTGATATTCTCAAGTACATGGGATGTACTTTTTAAATGTAATTAATTTAATTTTTAATTTTTTAGTTTAGTTTAGTTTAGTTTTGTTTTTTAGAGACAGAGCATGAGCAGGAGAAAGTGACAGAGGTGGGGAGAGAGAATCTTAAGTAGGCTCCACGCTCATTGCAGAGCCCCACATGGGGCTAGATCGCATGACCCTGGGATCATGACCTGAACTGAAATCAAGAGTTGGAATCTCAACCAACTAAGCCACCCAGGCACCCCTGGTGTGTACTTTTAAAATGTAGTTTAGGGGCGCCTGGGTGGCGAAGTTGGTTAAGCGTCCGACTTCAGCCAGGTCACGATCTCGCGGTCCGTGAGTTCGAGCCCCGCGTTCGGGCTCTGGGCTGATGGCTCAGAGCCTGGAGCCTGTTTCCGATTCTGTGTCTCCCTCTCTCTCTGCCCCTCCCCCGTTCATGCTCTGTCTCTCTCTGTCCCACAAACAAATAAACGTTGATGTTGTTTGTTTTTTACGAACTTCTATTATCCATATGTGATTTTTTTTTTTTTTTTTGGCCATCTTCTGTATTTGTCACTTTCTTTTGCATTCTTTCTTTTTTGCATTTTTTGATTTAAAAATTTTTTTCTGCCTTCACTTTCTGTTACTTTCAAATCATTCATTACTGGGTACATTTATTCTTGTAATCCTTGTTATTTAGTCTTTATTTCTGAAATAATTTTTCTTTTCTTTTTAGTTTTTCCCTCTGAGTTCTATACGGGCTTTTCTAATTCTGACTGGTGGTGACCTTTCACATCGAGGGTCATTGTTGGAAGCTGGTAGTGGTATATTAAAGTCTCAATGCCTTTCACCACTTTTTCTGGGATTATAATTCCTCTTCTTCAGGGATTGTCTCCACAGCCTGATCCCCGTGCTTGCTCTGGGGCCACTATATGCACTTATTTCTGATGACAGTTACTGGTCTCAAGTTTGGTACCTGATTCAAACTGAGTCCAGCCCCATGGCTTTTGATCTTGGCTCTGTGTTCAATCTTTTCTCATGACTGTTGGCAGTCAAGTTTTCTGCCATGTGAAGAAAGTTATTCTGCCCCTCTGAGAAAAATGGAGTCTAAGATACTGAGAGATTCAGAGATGAGTGTGGAAAGAGTTCTGGCTGCATTCAGGTTGTAGTTATTCTTGAGGCCAAGCTGTTTCCATGACACCCCCAGCCCCGCCAACTGGCTTGTTCTGTCTGATACCTAAGTCCCTTTTCATGAACTCTCCCTATTTACAGAAGCATGTTTAAGTGGGGGTCTGTTAACAGAAAGAATATATCTAGGGATGTCTTTACATTACCTTTCACATAAACAGTAATCAAGTTAAGAACATGATAAACTCAAGTTCAGTAAGAACCATATTTTTTCATTTCTGCACATTTTATTTATTTTTTTAATAATTTTTTTTCTTTTAAAGGAAAAATTTGGGACAGGAGGTTTTTTTAAAAATATTTATTTATATTTGAGAGAGAGAGAGAGAGACAGACAGAGAGAGAGAGCATGAGTAGGGGAGGGACAGAGAGAGAGAGGGAGACACAGAATCCGAAGCAGGCTCCAGGCTCTGAGCTGTCAGCACAGAGCCCTACACGGGGCTCTAACCGACAAACTGTGGGTTCATGACCTGAGCTTGAACACTTAACCAACTGAGCCACCCTCATTTTTGCAACTTTTAGATAATGTCTTAAATTAATAGTTCTGTTTTGAGGGTCTTCATTTAAGTTTCCTCCATTCAGAGTATTATTATTTCTACTTCAGACACTTTTAAATCCTACAGTGGATACACTTTCTCCTTCCCATATATATTATATTTCTTGTTTTATCTCTTTGTGTTTCCTCCTATGTGCTACATGGGTTTTCACATTTGTTATTCCACATAATATTTTAAAATCCTCTACAGTGTCTATTCTGCTTTTTACTGTACCCAAAGCAGACTTTCATTTTGCTATTGTATTCTTTTCTTATTTAAGCCCAAATCCTTTGTATCTCTGCCTTTATTTCAGCTGTTTTGTTTGTGAAGATGACTGCTCCTGTTTTATAGAGGCTCTGAGATTTTTGGGAGCACATTGAAGTCTTGGAAAATTTTTATATAATTTTAAAGAAAAGAATTTTCAGAGCCATGACCTCCCTTAGTCTTTAGGGAAATCTGTCCCTCTCTGCCAAATGTTTTCTTTCTCTTAGGTTTTAGTAGGCTCCACTGTTTATTTCCTGAATGCACTGACTTGGGAAAAGTTATCCAGGATGGCATGTTTCAACAAAGTTTAGTTTCCTTAGTTTCCTTTGTTGCTCAGTTGGGCTCAGACAACTTACCTCTTTCAAATCTAAACCTGAAGGTCAGATATAGCATTTTACTTTCGTTCTGTGTGCAACACCTACCGACATTCATCACATCTGACAGGGCTGGTGCTGTTGTGAAACTTGTGCTCTGGCTGTGCTGGGAAACTGGCCGACCTGCTTCTGAGTTCCTGTGAATGAGCACACCCATCTCACACTCTCAGGTCTCCCGTGTCTGGTTCTGTGGGCTTTTCTCCCCCTTCAAATACAAAACATCCTCAGATCCTATCTTAATACTCCTCTCGACTTCCTATTAATGGAATGAAAGAATAAAAAGAGAAAAGTGCCAATTGAGATCATATAAAAGGAGGACAGAACTCTGGTTACTTCTGAAAATGATTGTTTGCTTGTTTTTCTAGAGTCCAGTCTCTACATTCTGGGGTTAGGCATGTAAAGGAGAAATGAATCAGAGGTTTTTTTTTTTTTCTTTTTTAATGTTTATTTATTTATTTTGAGACAGAGAGAAAGAGTGTGAGTGGGGAAGGGGCAGAGAGAGAGAGGAAGAGACAGAATCCCAAGCAGGCTCTGTGCTGTCAGCGCAGAGCCAGACTTGGGGCACGAGTCATGACCTGAGCAGAAATCAAGAGTTGGACTCTTAACCAACCGAGTCACCCAGGCGTCCCAAGTCAGAGATTTTTTTTATTTTTTATTTTTAGTGAATATCTTTTGCTTCTGGGTCAGATGATTATGGTACAAAGTCCAATAATTTGCTTTTCAACCTATCTCCATTTGAAATGCATTTAGGGGAAATTGCCTGTAGATTTTGGCATGTCATTTTTTTTCTTTTGCTATTGTCTCATACTCTTTCTTTTATCTTCATCGATGTTTTAAAGAAAGACAGCAGACCAGCACATCTTTTTTTTTTAATTAATTAATTAAATTAATTAATTAATTTTTAACTTACATCCAAATTAGTTAGCATATAGTACAATAATGATTTCAGGAGTACAATCCAGTGATTCACCCCCTACATGTAACACACAGTGCTCATCCCAGCAAGTATCTTTCTCAATGCCCCTTGCCCATTTAGCCCATCCTGCCCATCCCCCCATGCACAACCCCTCCAGCAACCCTCTGTTGTTCTGTATAAGAGACTCTTATGTTTTGTCCCCCTCCCTGTTTTTATATTATTTTTGCTTCCCTTCCCTTCTGTTCACCTGTTTTGTGTCTTAAATTCCACATATGAATGAAGTCATATGATATTTGTCTTTCTCTGACTGACTAATTTCACTTAGACTAATACCCTCTAGTTCCATCCAGGTAGTTGCAAATGGCAAGATTTCATTCTTTTTGATTGCCGAGTAATACTCCATTGTGTGTGTGTGCCTCTGTGTGTGTGTGTGTGTGTGTATGTGTGTGTGTGTGTGTGTGTTATACATACACATACCACATCTTCTTTATTTATTCATCTGTCAGTGGACATTTGGGCACTTTCCATACTTTGGCTATTGTCGATAGTGCTGCTATAAACATTGGGGTGCATGTGCCCCTTTGAAACAACACACCTGTATCCTTTGATACAATAGTGCAGTTGCTGGGTCATAGGGTAGTTCCATTTTTAATTTTTTGAGGAACCTCCATACTGTTTTCCAGAGTGGCTGCACCAGTTTGCATTCCCACCAGCAGTGCAAAAGGGTTCCCCTTTCTCTGCAACCTCGCCAACATCTTTTGTTGCCTGAGCTGTTAATTTTAGCCATTCTGACTGCAGCCTAGGCACATCTGATCTGTTTTCAGGTTCCCCATTAAATTGCATTTGATTTTGGGATGGGAGAGTTGTACTAGTTTATGAAGACAAAACTCTTGGTATATTTCACAGAAGCATGTTTATATTTTTATTGCAAAAGGCAATGAACCAGAGATGGCCTCTGTTTCTATAGCTTCTGTTTCTGGAACACAAAATCTCGAGAGTATACTGAATAATAGCATGGACTTTGCAGTCTCATACACCTATGTCTAAATCTAGGCAAAACCACTTTCCAGGCTTTGGGCTATACTCAACCATTACGAACCTCATTTTCCCATGTAAAATGGAGATAAGAGTGTTTACCTTGTAGTGTTCCTGTGAGGAATGTACTTAGCATTGGGTTTGCATATTATACATACTCAATGGATGGTAGCCACAATTGATTATTGCAAGTTTGATGGGAGACATTATCTTTGAATTTCCTCAGTGCATGTGAAATTCATAAGCATTGTAAATAAGATTAGGTCTTATTCCATACTTTTGGAAATAATATTTATGATAAAGACCAAGGCCATTACATAGCTAATATACAATTATTATTATTTTTTAACGTTTATTTATTTTTGAGACAGAGAGAGACAGAGCATGAACCGGGGAGGGTCAGAGAGAGAGGGAGACACAGAATCTGAAACAGGCTCCAGGCTCTGAGCTGTCAGCACAGAGCCCGACGCGGGGCTCGAACTCACGGACTGCAAGATCATGACCTGAGCTGAAGTCGGATGCTGAACCAACTGAGCCACCCGGGCGCCCCTACAATTATTTTAACAATACACCAAAATAACTTTCTTGTCCTACACACCTTACCCATGTATATTAACATGTAAACACGGCTCTTAAGCGATTTGTATAGAAAGTGATTATTTTAGCCACTCACTTTGGAAGGTGACAATTGGTTCACACAGAGTGTATTTCTAAAATAAAATTGTGAATTTGCTTTGCCTACAGGTGTGATAATGGTCTCTAAAGACAAAACAATCTTGCTTATTGGTCAATCAAAGACCATGTTTGCATCAAAGCTGGCATTACTCTGAAGAGAGAATCCACGTATATTCTTGGCCATGTCACCAAACCGTTTCATGTGCCAGGATGGTTACTAATCATATCTCCTGAGAGCCAATGCTTGATTATACAGCAATGAGTTCCATTATCTAGAGCTTATCCAGCTACTCTGTTGATTATCCTCTTCTCACCCCGAGGCCCATCTCCCTTCCCAATTTCCCAATTTTGTTTGTTAACTTCCTCACCTCTGGAATTAGCCACTTTCCACAATGGAACACTATTTGACTTCTGATAGCAAGATCTGAGGGAGAAATTTGAACCTGTAATTTCGAACAAGGTTTCAAAATATGTGAATTTTATTTATTTGAGATTGTTGCCCTTAAAAGAAGCACAGTATTTTATTTTATTTTATTTTATTTTATTTTATTTTAATTTTAAATGTTTATTTATTTTTGAGAGAGAGAGAGATAGAGAGCATGTGAGGGCAGGGAAGGGGCAGAGAGAGAGGGAGACAGAATTTGAAGCAGGCTTCAGGCTCTGAGCTGTCGACACAGAACTAGATGTGGGGCTCGAACTCACAAACTGTGAGATCATGACCTGAGCTGAAGTCAGGCCCCTAACCAACTGAGCCACCCAGGCATCCCTATATTTTTAATTTTAAAACATATCCAGCTCTGCATGGCGTATGGAAAAAGAGACAAAAAAGAAAAAGTTTAGCAAATGCTAGGTTGTCAAATAGAAATGACCAGTCACGAAGAAGGAGCTGTTGGTTCAGAGGAAAGCTGACTTACACAGGAAGAGCATTCACTGCTTTGATTCCAGGAGGACTGGGCAATTAATACACAGGCTGATACAGATTCAGGTTTTCAAGAAGTTTCAACTGCCTCCTGCTAGGTATGCAAGTGTGAGCAAGTCCCTTTTAATATCTTTGAATCTCACCGTGGCTAATTCTGAAGTGTGGTACAAATATAAACTCCATTATGTTTGTATAAATTCTTCTAATGTGAAGATATTGAGAAAATGCAGGGGTTGAAGTTCGGAACAGCGCCGTAAGTGAGCATGGTAAATTTCTTCTTTGCTTGGAGAAATTAAACATAGAGTCTGCTGGACTAGAGAAGATTTTGAGTGAAGGGGACAAAGCAGCATAACATAATGGATAAGAGCATGAGTTCTGGAGCCAGACTGCCTGGATTTGAATCCCAATTCTGCCACTTACCTGGTGTGTCACCTTAAATGGCTTATTTACCTTTCTGTTCCTCAGGTTCCTCACCTCTAAAACAGGGATGGTAATGATAGTATTTACCTTACAGTGCTGTTACAAGGATTAAATAAATTACTATGTATAAAATTGCTTAGCATCTAGCATATAATACATGCTACGGAAATACTTATTAAAATTTTTTGATGAGAGAGAAATCCATTCTTTTGATTTTTTAAATTTATTTTATTATTATTTTTTCAATTTTTAGATTTATTTTTGAGACAGAGAAAGACAGAGCATGAGCAGGGGAGGGGCAGAGAGAGAGACACACACAGAATCCGAAGCAAGCTCCAGTCTCTGAGCTGCCATTACAGAGACCAACGCGGGGTTCGAGCTCACGGACTGTGAGATCATGACCTGAGCTGAAGTCAGAGGCTCAACTGACTGAGCCATCCAGGCGCCCCGAGAGAGAGAGTGTGTGTAAGCAGGGGAGAGGGGCAGAGGGAGAGAGAGAGAGAGAGAGAGAGAGAGAGAGAGAGAGAGAGAATCCCAAGCAGACTCCACACTTAGTGCAGAGCCCAACACGGGGCTCAATCCCAAGACCCTGGGATCATGATCTGAGCTGAAATCAAGAGTTGGACACTCAACTGACTGAGCCACTCAGGTGCCTCAAGAAAAATCAATTTATTTTTACATTTATTTATTTTTTGGGGGGGGGGAGAGAGAGAGAGCATGGGAGGGACAGAGATAGAGAGAGAGAGAGAGAGAGAGAGAGGGGGAGAGAGAGAATCCCAAGCAGGCTCTGTATTGTCAGTACAGAGTCCGACATGGGCTTCCAACTCATGAACTGGGAGATTGTGACCCAAGCCAAACCAAAAGTCAGAGGCTTAACCAAGTGAGCCACCCAGGCACCCCAGAAAAATCAAGCCTTAAACAAATGGTCTCAGTGACAGTTTTGTGTTAAGGGCTTACCCTGTACACATGAGTGCTTATTATGTGAAGGTTTATTACTCTAACTGGGATATCATGTGGTTTGAAGAGGAAATTAAAATTAATGAAAATCTATGTTTCAAGTTGCATACAGAATTTTTATTTATTTATTTTTTTAAAATTTTTTTAACATTTATTTATTTTTGAGACAGAGAGAGACAGAGCATGAACAGGGGAGGGGCAGAGAGAGAGGGAGACACAGAATCTGAAGCAGGCTCCAGGCTCTGAGCTGTCAGCACAGAGCCCGACGCGGGGCTCGAACTCACGGACCGTGAGATCATGACCTGAGCTGAAGTCGGATGCTTAACTGACTGAGCCACCCAGGTGCCCCCAGAATTTTTTAAAAAATGAAATGGATTATACAGGATTGAATGTGGTACATCATTGGGTCTTGCCACTGTTGAAGTTTTGTAGCAGTCGTAGGAGATCCAGGTTGTCACAGAAATACATCTGCATTCGAATAGCACAGGCTTCCCTAACATCCCTAAGAAGGCCAATGAGAAGGATATTTGAAAGAAGAAAACCAGGTTCCCCATAGTAGGACCAAAGCACTCACAAAGCATTATAAATAGCTGCACACAATTCCCCAAGAGGAAGCTCTGGGGCAGTGTCATACCTAGCTTTTGCTGTTACAGTGTGGACAAGTGGGTAGGGAGTAGATGGGAGATTTCATTTTGCCACATGGTATCATAACAGGTGGGATGATTCCTGCTTGTTTGCTCTTGGTCCCATGCTTTGGCCAACAAGACACGAGGGGATACGACAGTTGTCTCATTCCATAGAAAGTTAAAGGCAATTGGGTGCTGCCCTAGACCATGAGAATAGCAGGTCTCAGACAGTGGCATCTGGGTTAGGGAATGAAAAGACATGAGGCCTCCTGAGCCCAGCTGAGTTCACAGTCTTCAAGTAACATGAGAAATAAGTAGGTGCTTGTTGGAAGCCACTGAACTCTTGGGGCTGTTTGTTCCCGTGAGAAAAGCTGACACAGCACTGCTTGGTATAGTTTCCTCATCTTACCTTTCTGAGAACATGACCTAGTGGCCTAGGGACATTTGTAGGGCCCCAAAAGCACTTTGGTACATTAGTCAAAGTTAAACGTCCTTATTGCCATACTCACAATACCCGTATATTGTCAAGACAGTAAATCTAAGAGTTCATAAATAGATATTCTGAATATTTGGGGCCCTTTTTGTCTATATGCGTGAAGGATTAGTCATAGGTTTGAGGGATGAGGGTCTGTTGTCTTTCTCTACTGCTGTTCCAAGTACCACATGTATGGGTAGCAACCACTTGAGTTATAATAATTTATCTAGAGTAGGTGGAATGATAATAACAGTCTGACTTTACACGTCCACAGCTTCTTTTGTCTAAAGCATTCAAAGACCTCTTGAAACACCGTCTCACTGATTCTTACACTTCTTGCCCAAGTTGTGAACTAGCTCTAATTATTCCACAAGGTTTGCAAGGTAGAAACAGGCAAAAGCAAGTGAAATGATGGCTCCGGGCAATAAAATCTCTGGGTATTTCAGGTTATGTAGGTGAACTATCAACGGCCAGCTCAATTTAAAATACTTTCTGTTGCAATTTATTATATGCAGCATACTATTTTGGGAGTCTAAATATTTTGGCTCTTTGGTGGAACAGAGCAGGGGACAAATTAAGTATATGAAATAATAAATTAAGATGAAGCCTCTGTTTTCACCCCTACTGTATATATTCTGACAAATTTCCTTATCTTTTTTTTTTTAAACTTTTTTAATGTTTATTTATTTTTGAGAGAGAGACAGAGCGTGAACGGGGGAGGGGCAGAGAGAGAGGGAGACCCAGAATCTGAAGCAGGCTCCAGGCTCTGAGCCGTCAGCACAGAGCCCGATGTGGGGCTCAAACTCACAGACCATGAGATTATGACCTGAAATGAAGTCAGATGCTCAACTGACTGAGCCACCAGGTGCCCCAATTTCCTCATCTTTTTAATAATTTCCTTACAACTATATAAAAGCATTATAATTTTAATTTTTTTCTCCTTTCATTCATTGAAATTTTTTGAAGGATTTCTTTGTGGTTAAGTACATAATTCAGTTATAAAAATTTAATAAATATAAGAGAACAATGTGTATTCTTGGCTAACATGGTACCCAGTTCTAGGTATTTCTATTAAAGTAAGTTTATTCATTGTGAATTACATTTCTTCAGAGCCTTAATTATGTTTTCTGTGCTTGATTTACCAAGTTCTGAAAGAGATATATTAAAATCTTTCACTGGGCTCATGACAGCTATGATCAAGATTACTTATCAATATTCTGTTCATTCCTTTTCATTCACTGAAGATTTTAACATTATTCACCATGACTTTTGTCTTTTCTCTTGATTTCAGCATTCATATAGATGAATCATTCAAAACTCTTTTCTCTTATTATTTTATTTTATCTTATTTATTGATTTAAATTTATTTTAAATCCAAGTTAGTTAACATATAGTGTAATAATGGTTTCAGGAGCAGAATTTAGTGATTCATCACTTACATGTAACACCCAGTGCTCATCCCCACAAGTGCCCTCCTTAATGCCCATCACCCATTTAGCCCACCCCCACCCACACCTCCAGCAACCCTCAGTTTGTTCTCTGTATTTAAGAGTCTCTTATGATTTGCCTACCTCTCTCTGTTTCTATCTTATTTTTCCTTCCCTTCCCCTATGTTCATCTGTTTTGTTTCTTAAATTCCACATGTGAGTGAAGTCATATGATATTTATCTTTCCCTGAATAACTTATTTCACTTAACATAATATACTCTAGTTCCATCCACGTTGTTGCAAATGGCAAGATTTCATTCTTTTTGATCACCAAGTAATAATCCATTATGTGTATATATATATATATATATATATATATATATATATATACATATACCACATCTTCTTTATCCATTCATCAGTCAATAAACCCTTTTCTCTTACTATCAATTATTTTTTTTCTACCTTTCATCAGCCACTCTCTTCCATACCTATATCTTATTATTACCAATAATGAAAAAAATTTCCATTACAAATAACCAAAATGGTTTTAAGCCTTTGACATTCTGTCCACCATCTTTTCCCAGCTTTCTAGCTCATTTTCCACAGTAAATGTCCTTTATTTTTTTTATTTTAAATCTTTTCTAAGAAATTTATTAATTTTTAAAATTCACAGCCAAGTGAGTTAACATGTAGTGCAATGACTTCAGGAGTAGAACCTGTGATTCATCACCTACATATAACAGTGCTCATCCCAACAAGTGTCCTCCTTAATGCCCCTTGCCCATTTAGCCCATCCCCCTACTCAAAACCCCTCCAGCAACCCTCAGTTTGTTCTCCATATTTAAGAGTCTTTTACGGTTTGTCCCCCTCCCTGTTTTTATATTATTTTTGCTTCCCTGTAATCATTCTTTAACTACCATATCCAGTCTATGGATCCCGCTGCTTTTATTAGCCACCATCCTCTCATATTTGATTTTTTCTACTTTTCAGCCTCCGTTCTCTGCTGCTTTAAAACTCCAACTCTGGTTCCGTGCGACTTTCTACCTACCCCATGCGTATGAGTGAACCTTGATTGAAATGCTGCTGGAGAAAACTACAAATCAGGTTGACTGGTTTCACTTTTTATTTATGAACACAGAAGGGACACTATGTGTCACGTCGACTACATCCCCCACTCATTTAGGAAACCATTTTACGGTCTCTGTTTTGCAGGTTCCACTTTGTACAAACTTGATCTTTCTTCCCATTTCCTCGATCTCAGCTAATAACATCACTCTTATTTCACTGAGAAAACAGGCTCCCAGAAGATAACTCCCAGCTCTTCTCACCAGCAGGCTTAGCTCCTCACAGGCATGTCTATACTCTTACCCGCCTTCTCTCACCATGATGGGTGTCTGCTGTTTCCCGGGACCAATTCTTTTTTTTTTTTTTTTTATATTCAGTCTTTTAGCTGTTTCTCTACTCATGGATTGGTTTGCTCTATTCCACCAAGTATTCGTTCTCTTTCTTTCCCTACTGCATCACTAATTTTTCCCTCTCTAATGATCTAGGGGATCATTCCCATGGGCATATAAACATAATGTAAAACGCCCATTAAAAACACCAACCTTTCTCACATCTTACACTCTCTTCCCAGATATGACACCATTTCTCTGTTTTCTTGAAATACTCATTGTTTCCAATTTTCGCCTTACATTCTCGCTTGAATGTACTCCGCTCGGGCTTTGTCCTTCCAGTGCACCGAAGGTATTCTTTGCAAAATTATGGATGACCTCCAAGTTGCCAAATCCTGTCATCAGTTCTCAGTCTTCATCTTCAGTTACTTACCATAGTTAATTGCTTCTTCCTTGAAATGCCTCTTTTAGTATCTGGGACACCTCGCTCTCCAGGTTTCCCTTTTACCTCCCTGCCTGCCTCTGTTCTGTCTCTTTTATAGCTAGCTCCTCTCCGCCTTCTTGTGTCTAAATGCTGGAAAGCCCCCAGGGCTTGGGACTATGCCTCATTCTCTTCTCCACATACAAGATTTTTCTGATTTTTCTCAACGAAGTCTTCTTAATGCTTTTATGTTGACAACTCTTAACCTAGCTTCTCTTGTCTTGACCTCTCCCCTGAGCTATGGGCTTGTAGACCCAACCTTCTATCTGATATCACCTCCTAGATGTCTAATAGGCATTTTGAACAGAACTCTTGATTTTTCTGTTCTCTTTGTCTTTCCCATCTTTATGACACCGTGATTCAGTTAATTGTTTATGCCCCAAATCTAGGAGATATTTTTGATTCCACTCTTTTCCTTTTACCTCACATCAATATATGATCTTTAAAATACAGCTCAGATTCATTCATTTCACAACACTTACACTGCTATCACCCTCATCCAAGCCGCCATATCCCTCTTGGGTTTCTCCAAGCCTCTTCGCCCCATCCCCTGGCTTTCTTTGTGCCTCCTTTCAGTTTTTAGAACAGCAGTCAGTAATGGTGTACAAAGCAAAACTGCTTACAATCTTTTAATGATCCCAATCTACTTAAAAAATAAAAATTCCCTACAATGGCTTGCAAGTTCAACATGAACTGGCCCTGACAACCCCTCTGACTGTATCTCCCGCTCTGCCTGGTTCCATTAGCTCCAGCCATACCAACTTGCTCACTAGTCTTTGAACACTCTAAACTTGTTCCTGCCTTAGGGTCTGTATGCTTGCCCCTCATGTCTCCTGGGATGTGCTTCCTCCATAAGTCCAGATTGCTTTCTAGCTGCATTAAGTTCTTTGCTCAAATAGCACATTTTAAGAGAGACCCTCCTTGAAAATCTGCTCCTAATTAGTCTTTAATATTCTCCTATATTTCCTGATTCTGCTTTATTATATTATATATTTCTTTGTTTATTGGCTATTATCCTTCATGCTAAAAGATTGTGAGAAATGTGTCTATCATGTGAGAATCAACCTATTCACTGATATACCTCTAGTGAATAACCCTTAGCAGGCTGTAGGTGCTCAATATATGTTTGTTGAATGGCTATATGCTTGAATTATTTTTGATATTTGATATGTCAGCATTGTTATATCCTTTTTGTGGATTGTAAGTTTTATAATTTAAAAATATTCTTTGTTCCAATTAATGTTCTGGTCTTAGACTCTAGCTTATCTGATATCAATATTGTGCTGACCATTTTCTTTTGTTTACATTAGGCTACTACATCTGGGTGTGTCTCTTTTTATTTATTAACTTTTATTCATAGTGGTATCTCCTGTTTCATTTTGATTTGTCAACTCCAGATTGAATTGTTCCTTGGGAGTAGTGACTTTAGCAGAGGCTAACCCACATAGAAACATCAACAGTTGGAATTTTTTTTTTTTTTAGGTTTTTTTGAAATGTTTATTTCTGAAGGAAAGAGAGACAGAGCGTGAGCAGGGGAGAGGTAGAGAGAGAGGGAGACACAGAATCCGAAGCAAGCTCCAGGATCTGGGCTGTCAGCACAGAGCTCGACACGGGGCTCGAACTCACAAACTGTGAGATCATGACCTGAGCTGAAGTCAGACGCTCAACTGACTGAACCACCCAGGCGCCCCAACAGTTGGGATTCCTTAGATCAGGTAGGTTTCTTGGAGTTAATCCCTTGAATAAGAGCCTTCTCCTGGGGCGTGGCCAGTTGAAGGGTGAAGGAAAAGACTGGAATCTCTGGGCTCTCCTCATTTGCTTTTGTTGAGTTTGAATATCATTTGTGTACAAGAAGCCCGGATGGGAAGAAGCTGGGATGTCAGGTTGTTAGTAGGTGAGGATATGACACGTGCTGTGGCATGTCTGAGTGGCATGTTTTCCACCAAGTTCATTTCTGAATAGATCCTAGTGTTGAATGACACAGTACATGGTAGAAATCTGCAGGAAATTTACCGGTTCACTGTAAATCACATTACAGTTAAACTTTTCTCTGAACACCATTTTCACAACAGTTATTCTAACCTTGGACCAAGACTGTCATTTATCCCTCATTTTAATCCTTACTATTGCTGTTCCAGGCCCATCTGCACTCACAGCTGGATGAGGAAGATAGGCAGCCGTGAACACCAAAAAGACTGAAGCGCATTTATGCTCTCTTGGTGACACGCACAATGTGATGATCTTCTAAAACTCTGCCTCACGTGCGAAAAATCACAGAATGTCTTCTCTTGCACCAACTCTAAGCCAGTTGCTAATTCTGTAAAACTACTTCCTCCTTGTTCGAAACAAGTGTGTCACTCACCTTAATATCCTTTTTGACAGAAGCAGCCAGATAGCTAATAATCCCTGGTCATGTGAATAGAGTAGTAAAAGCAACAAAAATTGGAAGAGGCCATCTGGGGATTTTTATCCCATTTAAATTTTATTATGAACTTACTACCTTGAGAAAACTCTGTAATACACCAACAGGTAGAGGTCCAAGCTTGACCCTCTTGATCCAATGATGAGAGTAAGTTCTAACACATAATTACCAGTAGCACTGATTTAGCCAAGAAGTTCATGTGCACTCGTCTCCTGGACATCGAAGCTTGCTTAACTGAGATTCACAAAAATCAATACGACTTTCTTGAACTTTTATATTTCAGGGAACTTGCAGAGTGATTAGTAAGTCTCCTCTTTATTGTGAGGCTGATGAAAGCAAAGAAACAAAACCTCAAGTTCAATTGAAGACCTGGGGAGGATTTCCTGCTCCTGCTTTGACAAGTAGGTTCTCTTCCTTGTCAATTTGTCAACTTTTTTGAGCATTTCCTAAATATTTACTCACTCATTTGTCCACTTACTCATTCATTGATCATTTACCGAGTCATTTCCATGTGTTAAGAATTGTTTTCAGATCGATCAGTGAATAACAGAGACAAATTCTTGTCCTTGTGGAATGTTCATTTTATTAAGCGAAAAATGATGTGGAAATAAGCGAATAGACACATAAAATGATAGTTGGTGAAAAGGGCTGTAGGGAAAAATAAACTTGAGAACCCAGAGGGTAGTCAAACTCATTATTAAAGAATGGCAATCTTTTACTCTCCAGTATATGATTATTAGATATCCTATTTAAAAGGTATTCCAGCTATCGTGTTGTTAAATTTCAAGACTTGGTTTTATTTAAGATAATTGTTCTACGAGACAGTACCCAGAATGGCTGCATTGGTATTTCCTGGAGTTCCTTATTGAAAATACAAATTCCTGGGTCCCATCCAAGATGCAGTACACCCTAATCTTCGAAGCGGGGGGTGGCGGGTAAGGCCTTAGCTTGTATGCCCTTGAGTGCATACGCTGGATATACTGGCAGGCTGGGAATCGCTGCATCTAGGACATAAAGGGTATTAAGCACAATC
Organism: Acinonyx jubatus; assembly: GCF_027475565.1. Classification (NCBI taxonomy): domain Eukaryota; kingdom Metazoa; phylum Chordata; class Mammalia; order Carnivora; family Felidae; genus Acinonyx; species Acinonyx jubatus. Next base: position 119,195,504 of record NC_069382.1, on the reverse strand, counting down.
ATTCTCTCAGTTATTAACAGATGGAGAAATCTGTTAAGAGCAACGTGAGACAGTCTGTGGTTTTTGTTGACCTTTCCTCATCCTAAGTCTCTCTAGGCCAGAAAAGGTCAGAACAAGCTTCATGACCTCAATATACAGCCTCAGATACTGAGGCTCCTGTGGTACCTCAGGATCACTTTGAGGTCAAATTGGGCAGGTTTTTTTGGTAGATCGGGTAGGAATTTATAGTTGGGCACGACTGTGACGTCTAACTCTTTGAACTGAATATACAGTGCTTTGAGATGAGCTGTGTGCGAGCCTCATGCAATAGAGAATTAGAGATGATCACTCACATATGGGGTATGGCTTTATTGTCACAACCTTAGGTGACTTAATAGGCAAGAAATGGTCCAACTCTTCAAAAAGGACGAGAGATAACAACTTTTGACCGATGTTCAATTTTTAACAGGACTTTGGACAATTATCCTGCACAAAGTCACTCAGTTAACTACCTGGAACACTATTTGTAATTAGTAAGCCTCAGAAAATCTATCAGGATGTTATTGAGGTTAAAGTTTCTGTGGGGGATTTAATGACTGTGGTTATGCTCTGTGGCAGCCTTTTGCGTATCTACCTTTATATTGATAGATCACCTGAGGAGCTTAAAACAAAACCCTGTCCCCACCTCCAGATATTCTGAATTCGTTGGTCTGAGGTGGAGTCTAGTCATCTGATTATTATTATTATTATTATTATTATTTTTAATAACATTGTGTGGCCTGAGGAGAGGTTTACTGTTCTGTGGCTTACAAATTTGCACAGGAACAGACTTCATGTGCTCTTATCAGGCCCCATCTCTTCTCCCAATTTTTCTATTTAACCAGAAACATAGAACACATTAGCCACACCCAGGTACCTGCCAGGGAATGGGCTCTTGAACTACTCAGTAGCCATCAGAAGTGAACTCAGAAAAACATTACTGAACATCTTGCCATAAAACCTTATTGAGTTTTACTTAGATACAGAAAAACAAAAGCCAAAACCAAAAACCAAACCCAAGTATTACTTACTATAAAATGAATAATCTTTAGTTCCTGCTGTTTTGAAAATTTTTTAAATGTTTTATTTATTTATTTATTTATTTATTTATTTATTTATTTTTGAGAGAGAGAGAGAGAGAGAGAGACAGACAGACAGACAGAACAAGAGCTGGGAAGGGTCAGAGAGAGAGGGAGACACAGAATCCGAAGCAGGCTCCAGGCTCTGAGCTGTCAGCACAGAGCCTGATATGGGGCTCAAACTCACAAAGCACGAGATCATGACCTGAGCTGAAGTCAGAAGCTTAACCGACTGAGCCACCCAAGTGCCCCTGGATGACAAGCTTTTAAAAGAAAGGACTTTGTCTATTATGTTCTAATCTTTTACCTCTTTTATGTTTCCTCAGAATAAAAATGTTGTCAGGAATCTGGTAGGTGTTTGATAAATAAGTTAAAAAGGATGAATAAATTAGTGAATGAACAATTGATCCTTGTATCTCAGGTGACAGAATATTAATTGTATCTTCTTAGAATTGTAAATATCTTGGAAGATTTATTGAGAATTTTAAGTCCAACAATAAAAACAAGTATCCTAAGTTCTATTAAGAAAACCAGATAAATTCCGATAGGGACATCCTTTCTTAGGTATATTCAGGCCTTTGTCTTCTTCCTGCTGAGTATTCTGCATTCCATACTTTTAGCAAGTCCACAGGTGAGTGAGAACCTGTATGCACGCTTAGCAGGAGAGGCGATGGATGGCAATTTATCAGTTTCTTTCTATATCAGGGCCTAAAACTTATGGCTCTCAGCACTTCCTAGTTGCCGGTGATTGATGGGTTTGTTTACTAATTCTCCTTTTGGTCTGGAGGGAGATACTGAATGGGGTTTCTGCCAGCACTCTGGAAGGTTTGGCTGAGTCCCAGAGCCAAGAGCTCTGCAGCCCAAGCTGTGTTTACGCCACAGAAGCCCTTGGGTTTTGGGGGATTTTAATCACTTTCCAAACAGATGCATTGCTGTTAGGATGGACAAGGTATTGAAACTTGCACTCTGCTCAGTAGAACCTAAATTGTTTTTGGTCATCGAAGTGTTCATTTTTTGCTTCCAACAAAGAAATTAAGTGGAACATAATTGTGTCTTTCAACTCCATTCCCATTTGCACGGTTACGTTTCTGACCAAAATGAAAGAGGCTACTAAATTCTAACCTCAGATTATGAATAACACCTTTTTGGTTGAATAAGAGAGTTAAATGGAAGCATATATGTGAGATACCAGCACACTCTCTGTGCAAGCTTACACAAAGTAGTATGCTCTTTGCATCTTTGAGAAAGAAAACTATATGTGAGTGTGCATGAAGAATTATGTTTTACACATAATTACACAGGCAACGTGTATTTACTTTTCATTATCTGACAAGGTCCATAGTGTGTTACCTAATTGCAAACATTGGCTTTCACACAAAAATAAAGTTACTTTTAATTTCATAGAACTGTCCTATGAAGAGGGACAGCTCAATTCTCACCAGAATTTAAGCCAAAACGAATAAAATATTTTTTGGTGCCTTCTTGCGGCCAAGAAAACATCATATACACAATCTGATAATTGACTCGCATCGCTTTGTATGCAAGCCTCTCTCTTTCTCCCTTTTATCCTTCCTGTGCTATGTGTTGCCTTCTCTGCAAAGCCCGTAGAAACCAAATCTGGTATTTTTACTGTGTTGAAAGGATCCTGGTAAAAACAGGTTCTAAATACACACGACAGGTGTCGAGAAAAGCAGCTGGATCTGGTTTAGAGGTCTAACAGATGGGAAAACATTAAATTGGAAATGGAGAGAACAAACCTTTGGTTCTCTCATACAGACACCATTGTGGTTGTGGGTCTGTGACCATTTCCAAGAGCCGCTAGCCACCAGCCTTCATCAAACTGTGACATTGAGTTCGAAGTGAAAACTGTCAAGAGAATGAAATTGGAGACAGATGTCCCTTAGAGGGATAGGAAGAGACAGCAGGAGGCTGTATCTATTGATTCAAAATTTTGGTTAGATTAATACACTGCTTTTCGGAATAAATCTTTGGTGAATAAAGACTCTTCATAAAAAATATTGCCCGCGCTATAGTAAGTAACAAATAGACATTTGATAACTTGTGTAAAACAATGCTGCTAGGTTTTCTACCTTTGTAACCTCTGATTCTTTAGACCATGTGAGTCAGGATCTAAACACTGAATACTGCCAACAATAACAAATTATTTCACTAGCTCTAGTCTTTGTAGAATCTCCCCTTACCCTAGTGTTTCTGGAAACATCCAAGGCATGTTTTTTTGTTTGTTTGTTTTGTTTTTTCTAAACTCACCAATGCACCCCTTTTAGCTATAACAGGTCAACTGCCATTTCTTCTTCTGCTCGTAACTTCCTGAGGGGCCTGGTGCTGAGAACCTCAATTCTCAGCAAGTCCTGTCAGAGCGTTTCAATTGCTTCCACCATTTGCAGCGTATGTGTGAGTCACTGTGTTGGGACTCTTTTGGCTGCAAGTGACAGGAGCCCAGGTTAATTGTACCTTGATTGGCTGATGAAATCCAATGACAGGATTGCAGTGATCTCAGGGGCGGGGGGAATTGGGGAAGGCCTCATCTCCTCTTTTTGCCTCTGTTTTATTCTTATCTTTAGCTTCCTCTTCTCCAAGCCCCATGTAGATAGTATCTAATCCTTGCGTTTCCTAATCCAGGCTCCCAAAAGTGAAGGTGAACTCTAGACTTTCTAGAATTTCCAGGCAGCGGCCTTGTTGGCCCAAGGTGGGTCCTGTGCTCTCCCCTGGATCCATCTGCTGTGGGGAAATACTATGATTGGCTGAGCTAGAGACAGCGTCCCACTCCTGAACCAATCAGTGGTGGTCAGCCAGCAAGCTGGCGTGGCTACATGGCTGCTAAGTGAAATGTGGTCAGCAGTCACATCTGTCTTCGTCACCACTGAATAGACCTTCTCATAAGCAGGCATTTCAAAAATTGCCGAAAGAATGGAGTGTGTGTGTGTGTGTGTGTGTGTGTGTGGTGTGGAGGGTTGGGGTGTAGAGAAAAAGGGTTTCTTATACATTTGTGTCACCGTCTTTTGTCGCCGATGCCTAGAGTGACAACACGGAACCAGATGGAAGGTATTCCACAGTTCTAACTTGGTGCTGATTTCTAACTGCAAAATCTCGGGGAAATCTCTTCTACGCTCTATGCTTCAGTGAGGTAAAGAGAATTCCTTTCCCATGGCTGCCGTGCTGCGGTCTGCTCACATCTGCTGAGGTCAGGCCGTGCTGGAGCTGGCCTTCGGTGTCATTCACCGGCACCTGGGGAGTAATGGTAAATGGCAGATGCCGTGCAGGCCACCCAGGATCGTCCCCTGACACGGGGAGAGCTTTCTCCTGCTCACGGGCCAAAGTCTCTACAGCAGTGTGGGGGGTCTTATGTATTCCTTCAGCATCATCGGTGGGTTCCTCTCCGTGGGATTCAATTGTGAGTTCATTGCTGGAGAGCGATCTTCGACCCCATATCGTATTCTGCTGCTGAAAGTCCCCCTTTTCTTCTGAGATGATGGCATCTGGACTGTGTGAAGTTTGTGTTCCTGAGTAACCCTTCCTTTGGGATCAGTTATTTCCCACATGTTCCTGTGGGCTTCATCCAAGTAAATGCTGCGGTGAGTCTGCTCTGTCCTCTAGAGATGCTAGACATGCTTCCATCTTTACACTGGAGTTTATCTTTATTTTTTAATGTTTCTCTATTTCTGAGAGAGAGAGAAAGAGAGCACATGCGAAGGAGGGGCAGACACAGAATCTGAAGAAAGCTCCAGGGTCTGAGCTGTCAGCACAGAGCTCCACAGGGGTCTCGAACTCACAAACTGTGAGATCATGACCTGAGCCAAAGTCGGACGCCTAACCGACTGAGCCACCCAGGTGGCCCTAGACGTGCTTGAATCTTAAAGTGAACATAATTTAGGCTTGAGCTGGACCCCTGTGTAGGTGTCACTGAATAGAGTTAGTCAGAATGCCGCAGCACACGACTTCCATTTGTCCATTTCAGACATCCCACACAGGAGAGTGAACAGGACCAACTTTAGGTGGAATTGGGAAAGCTGAAAAATATGTCTTTCCAAGCTCCACCTTTCCTTTCTTGTGTCCATTTATTTCCCTTCTGGATGATGATTGCTCTTTGCCTCAGAGGCATTGATCCACCTAGGTATTCATGTTTTTAACCTTTTAAATGGTCGATACCACACTGTAGTATAAATTGTTCGCTGATATAATTGGCGGGGCGGGGGGGGGGGGGGAGTTTCATTTAAGTGGCTCCAGCCAGTGGAGAGGGAGATGCTCTTTGGTGCGTGGTTGAGCTGGTGGAGGCAGGTAGGACTGAAGTCAGCCCTAGCTGCTGTCGCTTTTCCTTTCCAAATGTTCCTTGTGTCCTTGGAGGGAATGAGTCAGGAGTAAGCTACACAGAGAACCCTAGAGGCTTGTTTTCAGAAGCTTCAAGGATGGAGGGGTAAGTGGTCATTGTCACCTGCTTCTTTGGGAGCTGGAGCTCACCCCAGAGATGCTGTCACCTGGGCCACCAGCCAGTGTGCTTACAGCTTCCCCTTCCTTTCTTCCCTGTATGGCAAAAATTTGGAAAACAAAAGATGAAAAAGTACAAACGTTTACCACTCTAATGAAAAAAAAAGTCAACATCTTTTGTATATAATAATTCCTTTGTTTCTTTTCCCAGGATAGTTTTATTTTTTAATTTATTTTTATTTTTATTTTTTAACGTTTTTTATTTATTTTTGAGACAGGGAGAGACAGAGCATGAACAGGGGAGGGTCAGAGAGAGGGAGACACAGAATCTGAAACAGGCTCCAGGCTCTGAGCTGTCAGCACAGAGCCCGACGCGGACCTCGAACTCACGGACCGCAAGACCATGACCTGAGCCGAAGTCGGACGCTTAATGGACTGAGCCACCCAGGCGCCTCTATTTTTTAATGTTTTTTAACGTTTATTTATTTTTGAGACAGACAGAGACAGAATGTGAGTGGGTTAGCGGCTGAGAATCCAAAGCAGGCTCCAGGCTCTGATCTGTCGGCACAGAGCCAGACGTGGGGCTCGAACCCACAAGCTGTGAGATCATGACCTGAGCCGAAGTCGGACACTCAACCGACTGAGCCACCCAGGCGCCCCTTTTCTCAGCATAGTTTTAAAAATATATACACAAATATGAAACAGTTTGATCACTCGGAAGCAAACTTTTCTATCCCAGTTGTTTTACTTATCCTTTGATTTGCCTTTTATACATTTTTGCATGGTCTTCATAACCAGTTGAAATGTTTTTAACATAAATTAAGTTTAGTATTTAATTATATTTTCACCCCCTGATACAGAATGCTTCCTTATTTGATTTTACCTTCTGGTAATAAAGCTTCTAACAATGGAATCTGTTTTTAGAAAAATCGTCTTTAATAATAGGTGCAATGCGCAGTTTGGAGCTTAGAGCTTCCTTGATAACGGAATTGGGTCATAAGACTGAACCATTTTGCTGTTTGAGATAACCCCAAACACCCATCCATCATAAAGTTCAGTTGGGTAGTTATGTAACCCAATGTAAGGGAAAGGGAGAGGAAACATGTTGTATTTCATTTACCATATATGGCCTTAATGATTTATAAATATAGAGAAAGGGAATTTGCTGCTTCTTAGGCTGGCCCAGGGGGCATTTTGAGGCTTCTTTTCATCTCTCACTCTGTTTTGTTTCTATCTTCTCCAAAAATCTCAAAAAAAAACTTCAGATAATTTCTTTTTCATTGATGATCTGGGTACAAATGACAGCGTCTTACTCTTTCAGCACGCAGAAAGTAATTTCGAGAATTAAGCCACTTTCCAGAATTTTCAAGTTATCTTCCAATCCTGGCTCCCCAAACAAACAAAACCCCAGGCCACTTCCCTACTGGCTTAATTGTCTGACTATTCAGGTCAATGTGGATTATTTTGGCTCCGATTGTTTTGAAATCGCACTTCCGGTATGTACCTCTATTTACCTAAGAGAGGAAAGTTTATGTATCATTGCAAATGTCTCAGTGATTACTTTAGAATTCTGCCTGCAGCAAAAGCTGGTTTTTCAAGTTTTCTGTTTGGAAAGAATGCCAGAAAACACCCCTGAATAATTACTGGAGTAATTCTGGAGCTCTGCTTGCTGTGGCTTTAGGTGTCACATTCATTAGCTCTGCCACACAAATGTCCATCCTCCAAAACTGGGATGAGCTGTAGGGATCAGCCACCTCCGGGTAGTCAGTGTCCTCAGAGAGCAAGGGACAGGCTATGGAGGGGAGGTGCCATTTGCTTCCTTTCTCTTTCAATGTGGACAAAACCCCCAGTGTATCGATTGCAAGTTTATTACATGTTATTTGTATCCATAAATAATTTTAAGGAGAATTTGTGCGAAGCAAGCTAGTTTGAGAGACCAAGGATTTTGGCCCTGTGGCTTTGCATTTCTCTTCTTTGTCTTCATTCTACCTCCCAGATTTATTTCTAATTCTAATTTTGCCTTGTAGAGAAGGTTGAGTTGACACGCGTGTTTTGAAGGACCTTTATAGTCCTAATGTTTTTTTTTTTTAATTTTGTTAAATCTTTATTATTTTTGAGAGACAGAGAGAGACATGGCATGAGTGAAGGTGGGGGCAGAGAGAGAGGGAGACATAGAATCTGAAGCAGGCTTCAGGCTCCAAACTGTCAGCACAGAGCCTGACGTGGGGCTCGAACCCATGAACCTTGAGATCATGACCTGAGCTGAAGTTGGGTGCTTAACCAACTGAGTCACCCAGAGGCTCCCAGAAGAGACTCTTAAATACAAATTGAGGGTTGCTGGAGGGGTTGTGGGTGGGGGGATGCCTAATGGGCCAGGGGCATTAAGAAGGACACTTGCTGGGATGACACTGGGTGTTATATGTAGGGGATGAATCACTGAATTTTATTCCTGAAATCATTATTACACCATATGCTAACTTGGATGTAAATTTAAAAAAAGAGAGAAAGAGATAGATAAGGTCAAGGGAGGTTTGGATTTCAAAATGGGCCCACTTGATGTATCTGGAGTGAACATTTCATTTTGTTGTATTTAAGTATTGAGATATGTAATACTGAGGTGGGTCAGTAGTCTCAGACTTTTTGGTCTCAGGGATGCTTTACACATTTAAATATCTGTGAGTCTTCCCAAAGGGTTTTCTTGATTTTTTAAAATTTGATGTTTGTTTATTTTGAGAGAGAGACACAGAGTGTGAGCAGGGGAGGGGCAGAGAGAGAGAGAGGGAGACACAAGATCCAAAGCAGGCTCCAGGCTCTGAGCTGTCCGCACAGAGCCTCACACAGGGCTCGAACTCATAAGCTGTGAGATCATGACCTGAGTCGAACTCATATGCTCATCCGACTAAGCCACCCAGGTGCCCCATCAAAGAATTTTCACTTATATGGTTTATATTTATTAATATTTACCATTTTAGAAATAGAAACTGAGAAATTAGAAAAATATTAATTAAAAATTTTAAAATAATAAACCAAGTGCCTGTTAATGTAAATAACATTTTTAGTGAAAATACTAATCTTTTCTAAGGTAAAAAATTAATGAGAAGAATGACATTGTTTTACATTTGTGAAATTCTTATACTTAGTACAAGATAGCTGAATTTTCATATCTGCTTCTGAATTCAATCTGTTGCATTATGTTATTTTGGTTGAAATATTTACAGATATATAATTTGAAAAGGGTAATTTAGTAGCCATAAAAAGGTCATTATAAGTAATCTTTTAAAAAATTATTTATTTATTTATTTTTTAATTCACATCCATGTTAGCATATAGTGCAACAATGATTTCAGGGGTAGATTCTTTAATATCCTTTACCCATGTAGCCCATGCCCCCTCCCACAATCCCTCCAGTAACCCTCAGTTTGTTCTCCATATTTATGAGTCTCTTCTGTTTTGTCCCCCTCCCTGTTTTGATATTATTTTTGTTTCCCTTCCCTTATATTCATCTGTTTTGTCTCTTAAAGTCCTCATATGAGTGAAGTCATATGATATTTGTCTTTCTCTGACTAATTTCGCTTAGCATAATACCCTCCAGTTCCATCCATGTAGTTACAAATGGCAAGATTTCATTCTTTTTGATTGCCGAGTGATACTCCACTGTATATATATATACCACTTCTTCTTTATCCATTCGTCTATCAGTGGACATTTGGGCTCTTTCCATACTTTGGCTATTGTCGATAGTGCTGCTATAAACATGGGGGTGCATGTGCCCCTTCGAAACAGCACACCTGTATCCCTTGGATAAATGCCTAGTAGTGCAATTGCTAGGTCATAGGGTAGTTCTATTTTTTAATTTTTTGAAGAACCTCCATACTGTTTTCCAGAGTGGCTGTACCAGTTTGCATTCCCACCAGCAGTGCAAAAGAGATCCTCTCTCTCCGCATCCTCGCCAACATCTGTTGTTGCCTGAATTGTTAATGTTAGCCATTCTGATGGTTGTGAGGTGGTATCTCATTGTGGTTTTGATTTGTATTTCCTTGATGATGAGTGATGTTGAGCATTTTTCATGTGTCAGTTGGCCATCTGGATGTCTTCTTTGGACATTCATGTCTTTTGCCTATTTCTTCACTGGGTTATTTGTGGTTTTGGGTGTTGAGTTTGATAAGTTCTTTATAGATTTTGGATACTAACCCTTTATCTGATATGGCGTTTGCAAATGTCTTCTCCCATTCTGTCAGTTGCCTTTCAGTTTTGCTGATTGTTTCCTTCACTGTGCAGAAGCTTTTTATCTTGATGAGGTCCCAATAGTTCATTTTTGCTTTTGTTTCCCTTGCCTCTGGAGATGTGTTGAGTAAGAAGTTGCTGTGGCCCAGGTCAAAGAGGTCGTTACCTGTTTTCTCCTCTAGGATTTTGATGGCTTCCTGTCTTACATTGAGTTCTTTCATCCATTTTGAGTTTATTTTTGGGTATGGTGTAAGAAAGTGGTCCAGGTTCATTTTTCTGCATGTCACTGTCCAGTTTTCCCAGTACCACTTGCTGAAGAGACTGCCTTTATTCCATTGGATATTCTTTCCTGCTTTGTCAAAAGTTAGTTGGCCATACATTTGTGGGTCTATTTCTGGGTTCTCTATTCTGTTCCATTGATCTGAGTGTCTGTTTTTGTGCCAATACCATACTGTCTCTATGATTACAGCTTTGTAATACAGCTTGACGTCCAGGATTGTGATGTCTCCAGCTTCAGTTTTATTTTTCAAGATTGTTTTGGCTATTTGGGGTCTTTTCTGGTTCCATACAAATTTTAGGATTGTTTTTTCTTCTAGCTCTGTGAAGAATGCTGGTGTTATTTTGATAAGGATTCATGGAATTGTAGATTGCTTTGGGTAGTATTGACATTTTAACAATGTTAGTTCTTCCTATCCAGGAGCATGGAATCTTTTTCCATTTTTTGTGTCTTCTTCAATTTCTTTCATAAGCTTTCTATAGTTTTTTAGTGTATAGATTTTTCACCTCTTTGGTTAGGTTTATTCCTAGGTATTTTATGGTTTTTGGTGCAATTGTAAATGGGATCAATTCCTTGATTTCCCTTTCTGTTTCTTCATTATTGGTGTGTAGAAATGCAACCGATTTCTGTGCATTGATTTTATATCCTTCAACTTTGCTGAATTCATGGATCAGTTCTAGCAGTTTTTTTTGGTGCAACCTTTTGGGTTTTCCATATAGAGTATCTTGTTATCTTTGAAGAGTGAAAGTTTTAATTCCTCCTGGATGATTTGGAATGAGTAATCTTTTTTGATATTACCTCCAAACTAGGGAAGGGTTAGTTTTTTAAAGGTGCAATGTGAAATCTGAAGCCATATCTTCGAGCTATCTGTGTACTGTTACATTCAAATCTTTTTGTGACTTAGTTTTGTAACATCATGCATTGGAAATTTGGAAAATACTGGTTTACTGAGTTATGCATAGTTTCTAAACGTTAACACATTTTGTTATACAATATGATGAAACCACATTCATTTATATCACCACAGATCCTATCAGAAAAGCCTGTATTACAAAGTTGTCAACCTCAGTGTTGGGTATGAGGTTTTCAAACTTGTAATTTTTGTTGAAAGCTCAAATTTGGTCATTGGCCACAAACACTACCTGTTGTTTTCCTTAAAGTAACAGGTTTTCGTTGTTCATTTTGGAGAAAATATCTGCCAAATAAGCAAGTTGAATAACCCTAATCAAGACTGCCGGTGGAATCTTTCAGACAAAATGATGTTCCATGAAAAGAACAATTTTCACAACTCAAATGGTATGGTACATGTGTTTTTCCTCAAGACCAACATTATACTTTGATATGCACCAAAAGAGCTTTAAAAGTTACCGAAAGAATAGATGTTAAAAGTTCTCATCGTGAGAAAAAAAATTGAAATCGTTGTGTGTTGATGATGTCAAGACTCATTGTGATCATCTCACTATTTATGCAAAGTATTCATGTTGTGCACCTGAAAGTATTATAATGTTTTATGTCAATTATATCTTAATAAAAATTAAAAAAAAAAACTTTAAATGAAGAAGTGGTATGTGTGTATGTACCGTTTTTTTTTTCACACAATTAAAAACACATGTACTTATGGCTTACATTTTAATAAAATGAACATTTCTACTGCTTTGTAAAGAACATCAGTAAGTGAAACTGCTATTCAGGGAGAACCTGGGTAGCTAAGTCAGTTAAGCGCTGACTCTTGATTTTGGCTCAGGTCATGATCTCACAGTTCGTGGGTTCAAGCGTCACGTCAGGCTCTAAGCTGGCAGTGTGGATGGAGCCTGCTTGGGATTCTCTCTCCCTCCCTCTCTGTCCCTCCCCCTGCTTGTGCTCTCTTTCTTTCTCTTTCAAAAATAAATAAAGAAACGCTTGCTCTTCAAATGTTCATCATTAGTATTATTTTATTGTCTTTTTTGAAGTACAGTTGACTAACAATGTTACGTTAGTTTCAGGTGTCCAACATAGTGATTCAGCTTCTTTATACATTATGCTATCTATGTTCATCACAAGTGTAGCTGCCATCTGTCACCATATAACACTATTCCAATACCATTGACCATATTCCCTATGCAGTACCTTTTATTCCTGTGATTTATTCATTCCATAACTGGAGGCCTGTATCTTTCTCTCTCCTTCAGCCATTTTGCTCATCCCTCCAACCCCCTTTCCTCTGGCAACCACCGTTTGTTCTATGTATTTATAGGTCCGATTGTGCTATTTGTTTGTTTTGTTTTGATTCTACATATGAGTGAAATTATATGGTATTTGTTTTTCTCTAACTTATTTCACTTACCGTTATACCCTGTATGTCTATCCATGTTGTTGCAAATGGCAAGATCTCACTCTTTTATGGCTGAATGATACATATCACATATCTTTTATCCATTCATTTATTGATGGACACTTGGGTTGCTTCCATAGATTGGCTATTGTAAATAATGCTGCAGCAAGCGTAAGGGTGCACATATCTTTTTGAATTAGTCTTTATTCATCTTTACTGTTTTTATTGAACATGCACTATAAGCACATTGGGTACCATTGCCTTGAGTTGTGCTTACGCACTAGCCATTTCTCCCACTATTGCTTTGTAATATCAGTGCAAATGTCAACACTCTGCAAAAGTCCCTAACATCATAGCATTGTTATGTAGATGGTTCTGACTTTCTGACTTCATAGACTTCCTGAAAGTTGCTCATGGATCACCAAGGGTCCGTGTACTACTGTTTTAGAACCACTGATCTAGATCCTCAACTGGTCCTTTTTTTTTTTTTTTTTTTTGGTCTACATTTTTGGCATTTTTATAGAAGCAGACCCAGTGAAAAAATTCTAGGACATGAAATTTTAATGCTTTTATAGATTACAGGTTTTAGCCTAAAAGAAACAGTGATGTTTCCCCCTGTACAAAAAGAATTTCCAGAGGCCAAAAGCACACAGTTCTCAAATTTATCTTAGAATATGGGGATGAAAAACGATTCAAGCCTTCCAGTATTTACTCATCCAACAAATATCTTTAAATGTTTACCATTATAAAGTTACATAGAAATGAGAAATAGAAAACTTATAAGTTGTAGATATATATTCATATACTTTTATTAAAATGTTTTTAAAAATTAATTTAAAATCATTTTTTTTCTGTGTATGCTCCATACAGTAAATTTCATTTATTTATTTAAGTGAATATCTACTTTGGTTAGAAGAATCCTGGTATCAAATCAATTCTGTAACTAATGCCAGTCACTACAAAGTAAAAATGACACCTGAAATTTAGAGTCTTTGCTATGCAAAGTTCTCTTTCCTGTTTTTCCTCTTCCTTGCCTGCACCATCCCTCTGCCCCCCCTTTCCTTCTTTCCTTCCTTCCTTCCTTCCTCCCCCCCTCTCTCTCTTTCCCTTTATTTTTTTCTTGCCTTCCATTAGTGGAGAAAACTTTGGTTTTAAAAAATTACCCCTAGTGAACTACTTTCAATCTGATAAAGGTTTTTTTTTTTTTTGTCTGTTGTTTTTATTTTTATTTTTGTTTTTTAATTTAAAAAAATTGTAATCTTTCCTTTTAAAGGTTTATTTATTTTCGGGAAAGTACAAGGGGGGAGGGGCAAAGAGAGGAGGACAGAGGATCTGAAGCTGCACTGACAAGGTGACAACAGTGAGCCGGGTGTGGGGGCTCGAACTCACAAACTGAACCGTGAGTCGTGACCTGAGCTGAAGTCGGACGCTCAACTGACTGAGCCACCCAGGTGCCCCTTATTCTTTTTATTTTTTAAAGAAAGAGTCTATTTTTACTAAAATGTATCCCTTGGAATGGATCTGAAATAATTTTTACATATCACTTCTATCTTCCTTTTTATTTTTATTTTCCATCTGCAAGTACCTCTGTGAATTCCTTTCCACATTCATGAGGTTATCCTTAGAGTTCTTCTGTGTAGCAGTTCTAGCACCAATATGCAGGTCAGAGGCTGGGTTCTGATAGTCTAAGGGCTGTGTAGCAGTTAAGAGGAGTCAAGGGGTCTTATATTCTAATTGTGTATCTAATGACCTTGGTGAAGTTACTTAACCTCAAAAGCATTGGTTTCTTTATCTATAAAAAGGGACTATTATTAGTACCTACTATTATTAGAGGTTTAATGAAGATAATATAATGCAGTGACTGGCATATAGTTAACATTTAATGTTATGTTATTATTACTTCTGAGTCTCAGTGTTCTCAGAATTCATGTTAGATGGTATATAAATTAATTCCTTTCGGTATGGTTGACTTTTGTGCTAATAAAATTTCTGGAAACTATCGGCTACTGTTCAAAAAGAAAATCTATTAGTATAAGGCGGATCACAAATCGACATATACCCTGTACACAGATGTCAAAAGAAAATGAAGTTTATGTTCTCTCTGACTTATTTAATCTTTCTTGTAAGTACCTAATCTATACTGAGTAGGAAAGTGGAACAATTTATTCTAATCCAATAATTTTAGTTTAATCCATTAGTTTAAGTCTTTATGCAACCTGGAATTTTTTTTGGTCTAAATTTTGGTATTTTGGTTTCCTTCTTTTCAACCTGCTTTTCTCCCACATGGTGTCTGGGACTATTGGAAAGGGGTATCCTGTGGTGACGGGAAAGAGACAGTCTTTAAGATTTATTTCCAAGGCTATATACTGACTTCCAGTCCCTGTTGTTTCTATGACCACTCTCGCCCTGTTATCCTTAGAGATTGAGGTTGCTGCCTACTCTACAAATCAGCATGAGGGCCAAGTAGCTCTTTGGTTATTGGCCATAAGCTCTCCGTGACATCCATTCAATGCTGGAACACTTGGCCATGGCCATGCTGATTCCCAAGGGACCCAAAGGAGCTGACTTTTGTGCGCCACTTTGTCATCAGGTGGGAACATCTAAGGACAACTCAGCTAAGATCCTTTTACTGCATGATCTCACTGTGCTACAACTTTTACTCCAAAGCCATTCCTTCCCTCCTGTGAAGTAGGGCTCAAGTCTTTGTGATTTAGGCATTCTCTTAAATCAAATATTCTTCCCCTGTCTGGAGCTTTGCTTCTGAGATAGGAGAGCAGGACACACACGTCTCACCTACTTTTGCTTGCTTTTCCTCACCCAGGGTAGGAGGATGGGCTTTCTACCTCCTTTACGTCATTTCCCTGGATTTTGTGATCAGGGACAGCTGCCCCACCTCTCCATATGCTTCAAGTGGTGCTTTGTGATTTAGACATCTTTCCTGACAGTCTGCTTTTCAAGTCCAGTCTTTCCCTTCTAGAGGTCAAGAAAGTCAGCTCTGAGATTCAAAGCTGATCAATAGTGTCTGTTTGAGGCTCTTTCCTCTCCTAGAGCAATAACTCAAGGCTCAAATTGGTGAAAAAAAGCTGAAAGCACTTAAAGGGGAAATGAAGAACATTGTTTCAATATTTACAAAATAATGTCCATTGTTATGGTAATTTACCAAATGTTCCTCCAACTACAAGACCCATACTTTTTCCCCCTGCTTGGCAGTGGGCAAACTTGTGGTCTTTCAGGGCAAGACAAAAGAAAATCAGAAATGAGAGGATTAAAGGGATTTGAAGTAGCTGGAATTTAGACACAAGGAGTGAGGAAGGAGAGAGACGTACTTAAGATTCTCTGAGCTCACTGGTGCCAAGCGTTACTGCTTGTAGAAATGGAAGTATTCCGGAACATTTTCTGATATTGCTTCAAGACTTAAATATCTCCATTTTAAAGGATTATTAGTGAAATGACTACTCGCAGTCCAACACATATAGGTCTCACCCAGTGGTATATCCAGAATAATTAGGGTATAATTGAAAATATTGCCAGGGAGAATTTCTTCAAAGTTTCAGCATTTGCCTTGAGACCACCCTAAATGAATTAGGATGCTGGAGTCAGCCTGTCTGGAGATCAGTCCCAGACCACACTCAAGTGGCACATGAAAAGTTCTGTTTTCTGAACTATAAAATGAGGATTATAATAGCATTTGTTGAGTGTTTTTGTATGCTGGATACATGCACGTTAACTCATGTAATCAGGAAATAACCTCAGGATGCATTATTTAGAATCTCTGTTTACAGATGACAAAGCTGAGTCTCTGAGAGATTAAACTACTTGTTCACCATCATATAGTTAGCTAGAGGTGAAGGTGGGATTAGAGTCCAGGCAGTGTGACTCACGACCTGAATAGTGACAGCTAACACTTTTGGACATACTCTGTGCCAGGCGCTAATCTAAGAACTCCTTATCCTATGAGATAGGAGCTGTTTTTATCCCATTTTACCAATTAGAAAACTGAGCACAGACAGGTTAAGTATTTTGCGCAAGCTGACATACTGATTAAGTATGGATTCAGATCCACCCAGTCTGGCTTCAGCTTGTGCTATCAATCTTCATGCAACACAGGAAGATGTCAAAGGGTTTTTGTGGGCAATAACTGAGAAAATCCGCGTGAAATACTTAGCACAGCACCTGGCATAGAGGAAATGCTCAGTAAAAATGAACTAATTATTATTAACCAGGAATTCCTATAAATTGGCAAGGGTGATTGAGATCATTGAAGCACGGCGTGTTCAGTGCAGGTAAACCTTTTGTTGTGCGTGCTATTCTCGTAATTGTCCTCATGATTTGGGTTTATATAATTTCATTCATTAATTCATGAGTTTATTCAATCAGCCAATCTTGCCTCATATGTCACTTTTAGTATGCCAACGCTGTGCCAAGTGCTTTGGTAAGTGACGTGGAGAGACCTTTTTGGGAAAAGGCTCATGGATTCATTTCTCAGGCTAAGTTTTTGCCCTGGTCTTGTAACAGTTTCCCACTCCTGAGATGTTTTATCTCTTAATCTGGAAACTGTGTGCTAAAACTTTATAGCTTTTCACCTAATGTCTGGCTCGCTTTTATTTCCTTGAGTATTTTTATTTTTAAATTTAATTTGGGAGGGAGGCAAACCATAAGAGACTCTTAAATACAGAGAACAAGCTGAGGGTTGATGCAGGGGGTGGGGGAGAGGGGGAAATGGGGGCTGGGCATTGAGGAGGGCACTTGTTGGGATGAGCACCGCGTGTTGTGTGTGAGTGATGAACTACGGGAATCTACCGCAAAAAACCAAGAGCACTCTTTACACACTGTATGTTAGCCAATTTGCCAATAAATTATGTTTTTAAAAAAGAGCTAACAAACATATTATTTACTTTAAAAAAAAAGCAAAAACAATGTATTTTTTATTTTTTTAGCATTTGAAAATTTATTATTGTCATTTTTCACCATCAAAACTTATGATCTTGGTCTTTCCTTCTTGCCCTTGTATAAAGTCACAAGAGAGACCCTGGCTGTTCTGACAATGTTAGAGCCAAATCCAGGAATGCCACTGATCGCATGACCTTTGTGACCAAATCCACCAACAGGAACATCATCATTTTCCTCTGTAAAATTCAAACAACTATCATTGGGCACAAAGGCTGTGATTTTTTGGCCATTCTCAACCAGCTGGACCCTGTCACACTTCCTGATGGCAGAATTTGGCTGTTTGGCTTCAGCCCCTATTTGTTCCAGCACAATTTCCTTTGCGTGGGAAGCACCTCCAAAAGCATTGGCCTTCAGGGCTGTGCCCAGATGGGCCTCCCTGTACTGTTTACCATGCCGCTTCTGATCTCCTAGGTGGCTACGGCACTTCCTGGCAGTATGGAGACCGAGATACTTGCCCATCTGGCGGGTTCCAGGGGCCTGAGCCAAAGAGAGAAACAGTGCAGGAAGGAGCCACCTATTTCCTTAAACGTTTTGAAAACAGGGCTTTTGTTCTGAATGCCATTTTGCTTCTGCTAAGGGGAAGGAGAGAATATGCATAACCTAAAAAGCACTGATCTCAGAATCAGAACACAAGTTCAAAGCCAGTTCTCTTGGCTCTTTGACCACTAGCAAGTTGCTTAACTGCGTTAAACCTCAGTTCCCTCCTTTGAAGGGAGATAGCAATTTCTACCCCATAAGACTGCTGGGTGATTGAATGAAGCAGCCAAAGGCAAAACCTCCAAAACGGCACTTGCTCCTGTAAGGCACCCTGCTTGCCTTATGTATTTCTTTTCTTTTCTTTCTTCCTTCCTTTCTTTATTTTCATATATATATATATATATATTCTATATAAATTCTCTTATGGTTTGTTTCCCTCTCTGTTTTTTTATATTATTTTTGCTCCCCTTCCCCTATGTTTGTCTGTTTTCTTTCTTTCTTTCTTTTTTTTTTTTATGCTTATTTTTGAGACAGAGAGAAACAGAGCATGAACAACAAGAGGGGCAGAGAGTGAGGGAGGCACAGAATCTGAAGCAGGCTCCAGGCTCTGAGCTGTCAGCAAGGAGCCCATTGTGGGGCTTGAACTCATGGACCGTGACATCATGACCTAAACTGAAGTCGGACGCTCAACCGACTGAGCCACCCAGGTGCTCCAATCTGTTTTATTTCTTAAATTCCACATATGAGTGAAATCATATGATATTTGTCTTTCTCTGACTGACTTTTTTGCTTAGTATAATACACTCTAATTCCATCCACGTTGTTGCAAATGGCAAGATTTCATTCTTTTTGATTACCGAGGAATATTCCATTGTATATCTATGCCACATCTTCTTTATCCATTCGTCGGCTGATGGACATTTGGGCTCTTTCTCTACTTTGGCTATTGTCAATAGTGATGCTATAAACATTGGGGTGCAGGTGCTCCTTCGAATCAGCACTTCTGTATCCTTTGGATAAATACCTAGTAGTGAAATTGCTGGGTTGTAGGGTAGTTCTATTTTTAATTTTTTGAGGAACCTCCATACCGTCTTCCAGAGTGGCTGTACCAGTTTACATTCCCACCAGCAGTGCAAAAGAGTTCTCCTTTCTCTGCACCCTCGCCAATGTCTGTTGTTCCTGAATCATTAATGTTAGCCATTCTGACAAGTGTGAAGTGGTATCTCATTGTGGTTTTGATTTGTATTTCCCTGATAATGTGTGATATTGAGAATTTTTTTCATATGTCTGTTAGCCATGTATATGTCTTTTTTGGAAAAGTGTCTGTTCATGTCTATTGCCCATTTCTTCACTGGATTATATGTTGCCTATTTTCTCCTTTAGGATTTTGATGGCTTCCTGTCTTATGTTTAGGTCTTTCATCTATTTTGAGCTTATTTTGTATGTTGTGTAAGAAAGCTGTCCAGGTTCATTCTTCTGCATGTCGCTGTCCAGTTTTCCCAACACCATTGGCTGAAGAGATGGTCTTTTCTCCATTGGCTACTTTTTCCTGCTTTGTCAAAGATCAGGTGGTCATATGTTTGTGGGTCCATTTCTGGGTCCTCGATTCTGATCCATTGATCTGAGTGTCTGTTTTTGTGCCAGTACCAAACTGTTTTGATGATTACAGCTTTGTAAAATATTTTGAAGTTTGAGACTGTGATGCCTCCAGTTTTGGTTTTCTTTTTCAGGATTGCTTTGGCCATTTGGGATCTTTTCTGGTTCCACACAAATTTTAGGATTATTTTTTCTAACTCTGTGAAGAACGCTGGTGCTATTTTGATAGGGATTTCTTAGAGTTTGAGAGGATCTTAAAAGCCAAAGGGAGTCCAGTGCCTGCTACAGGCATTCCATTCACAGCCTCTATGCTAAGCAGTACCCCAGCCTGTCCTCCTAGAGAGAAAAGGCTCATGTGTTTGAAAAGCATTCTCAGGCAGATCCAGTGGCTACATGGTGCTCTGTTGGTCCAAAGGAGATGTCCTTTCATAAAATCTACCATTCTCAGAAAGATCACATAATTGTTCTTATTTTTTGTATGAAAGTCCTTCAAATATTCAAAGATAGTCCTTTCTTCAAATTAAACAACTTTTCTCTTAATCTCTAGGGCTTGCCAATGTTTCCCTCAGAATGCAGAGCACAGAACAGACATGATTACCAAGTACTTTTTCCGGCAAATTTTTGTTAAGTCAGATCAGTCCCCTACTGCCATGAGAAATTTTTTTTTTTTTAACCTAAAAGAAGATTTTATTAATACCTGAATCAGGATTTAAACTGAGACCTGTATGGTTTCAAAGATATGCTTTTCCTAGCACCGTATTATTCAGTTATAACCTACATTCTAGGCACAAAAAACTCTGATTTTCTCCAAATACCCAGTGTTCTTCATCATAATTCTCCACAAACTGTCACTTCTGCCTGCAACACGTTTATTCATTTTTGTCCTGGTAAATTTTAACTCAGTTGTCTATATGCAAGACTCTACCTTTTGCTCCCTAGGCCCTACCCTGTCACCCAACAGACAGTTCTTACTTCATGAGCCCATATGACAGACCTCACACACATGTATAGAGGAGAAAGTGGAGACAACGGTCCAGGTTGTTGTCATTTTTAAGTTTGCTCAATTTTCCTTAAAATAGTTAAAAAGAATTTTTTTAATGTTTATTTATTTTTGACAGAGAGAGAGAGAGAGAGAGAGAGAGAGCATGAGCAGGGGAGGGGCAGAGAGAGAGGGAGGCATAGAATCCGAAGCAGGCTCCAGGCTCTAAGCTGTCAGCATAGAGCCTGACGTGGGGCTCAAACTCACAGAGTGTGAGATCATGACCTGAGCTGAAGTCAGATGCTTAACCTACTGAGCCACCCAGGCGCCCCTCAATTTTACTTAAAATAGTTTAAACTCACAGAGGACTAACCATGTCAGCAATGCCTTTGAATCAAAGATAGTTGGATCAAATATTTTTGCAGAATTTATTCATTTGAAATAGAGTTGGATGGGGCACATGGGAGGCTCAGACGGTTTTGAGCCCTGCTTCCGGCTCTGTGCTGACAGCTCAGAGCCTGGAGCCTGCTTCGGATTCTGTGTCTCCCGCTTTCTCTACCCCTCCCCCACTCATGCTCTGTCTCTCTCTTTCTCTCTCTCAAAAATAAATAAACATTAAAAAAAAAAAAAGAAATGGAGTTGGGGGGCACCTGAGTGTCTCAGTCAATTAAATGTCCAACTCTTGATTTCGGCTCAGGTGGATCATCCCACAGTTTGTGAGATCAAGCCTTGCGTCAGGCTCTGCACTGACAGTGTGGAGCCAGTTTGGGATTCTCTCTCTTCCTCTCTCTCTGCCCCTCCCCTGCTCATGTGTGCTTTCTGTGTCTCTCTCAAAAATAAATCAATAAACAAAATAAAGAGAAATTTTAAAAAAATGGAGTTGGAAATATTTCAGGAACAGGTAGTCAGAGGTCTTTAAGTATTCTTTTTCCTGATCAGGAAATCCTATAAATCTCCCCAAATATTCCATTTTCTAAAGGTTTTCAGTAGTATTCAAGTTTATTTTTTAAATAATAGAAACAAAAATACGTTACCTTTGGTGTTAGATGCTTCTGGACATTTTTAAGCAAGAAAACATTTTAGAAGTTTTTTCATTTTTAAAAACATTAGGTACTTGCTTTCCATTAAGGCATATTTTATTATATACATTCTTATTGTATATTAATCACAGAAATGAGTATTTTACTTAATGTAATCAGACACACTAACATTTCTGCTGAGAATTTCCCTGAGGATTTTCTCATTTCTGAGTTTTGAGGACGGTAAGACTGCATGATACCTAATGACCAAGAGGATTAATTTATATTATATTTAGAAACATAACTGCCCACATGTTACTACAACCAAGTGCTAGCCAACAGTTTCAGCTTTTGCAAAACCAGCTTTATTTTCTTTACGTAATGTCCAGAAACACTATTAAGGTTGCTTTTTTTGTTTTGTTTTTGGTTATTATCATTATTTTTAAAATCAACACTTTATTTTGAGCAGTGCTACCCGGATTCTATTTTTTTCTCATTTATGATAATAGCAGACTGCCTTAACGCATTAACTGAACTCTGTTCTTTTCATGATTTTTATCTTCTCAGGAATATAAATCAATAAAATTTGCAAAGTACAAGGAACATGTCTTGATGTAGTCTGAATATCAGAAAACTCAATATATTTACTCAGAGCCTGTACTGAAGTAATGTGACACAGGTCACATAAAAATAGACAGTTGTAGCAATTTACCCTTTAGCATGCATTTATCAGTCACAGGAGAGCATCCAAAAGTTCTGTGAAGTACTTGAATTTCCTGTCCTTTTTCTTTAGTTGCTTTGAAATTTGAGAAAGAACAGCCTTGCAGCTGCTGGCCAAAGAGCTACCAAGTAAGACGTATGTTTAAAGCAAAGAATGGTGTTAGATTCTTATTGAAAAGGACACACAGGGCCTGTTAACCTCATAAATAGCTAAGAACAACAAAGCATGGAGATTGTTGAGTGACTTTTAGACTCAGGATATCAGAGAATCAGAGAAATGGGACCTCTTTCTGCATTTATTAAGAACATTTAAGATCATAACTGAAATGCCCTCCAGGCAGGTGATAGGGTCAGGTGAAACTGGTGACGGGTCAGGTGGGGACAGTGGCCCACTGTGATGCATATACTCATCTGCAGGAAGAAGCTTCCTTGCAGCAACGGTGTGTTATTACTCTAAGGGAATGCAGTCCTTGCGGCACGTTGTGGGATTTCTCGGAAAGACGGAAACCTGGATTTTAATGTGAAAGTTTCAGGGCTATTTTGCACAACTTCACAAATTGTGAAAACACAGCATACACAGCAGCACATACTATGCCTATATGCGAACCAAACAAAAGATTGCACAAGCGTTAAATTTGACCCGTTGGTGGGCAGTCTGCTGTTTCTGGTTTACACTGTTAGAAAGTTTTTTGTTGTTATTGAAACAAGGTCCGTTTTCCAGTAGCTTTAATTCCTTGGATCTTAGGGTCGTGTCAAACAAATGTAATTTTTACACACACACATATGCACACACGCGAACAGTGTGTCAAATATTTGAAGTCAGTTATCATATTTCTTTATTTAAATTTAGGCTCTGGGGAGTCAGTCGTGGAAATACATTGTTAGTGTGTTACAACTGAACAGTAATGAATGTAGGCTAGTCTTATCGTGCACACTTTTTCCCCATCTGAATGATAACAGTTACTTTAATAATGCATTCTAGAATCTTGCCTTAAATCAAGGTCAAGACAACTGGTCTGTTGCTTGGAGAATCTGCCAATCTGTGGTCTACTCAGTAGAGAGCTCTAAAGGTCTGCCACCTGTGGGCTTCTTCCTGCCAATCCTTGAACCCTTGAGAGTATGGCTGGCGGGGTACTTGGTGAGTGGGATCCTAAAATAGTCTGTTGTGTTTGCACCTGGTGGTGAGCGAACTTGGAGGGAATTTAGCCCCTTGGTGACTCTATGAACTTTAGACTCTCTCACGAATTCCCTCTGTATGTGTGGCCCATATCAGACTGCAAGGACACGCTTAAAAGCAAGTAGTAAAGATTGCTAAATTTGTGCTGTGCACAGTTCCAAGTTCTCTCTCTCTCTCTTTCTATTTTAAGTCATTAAATCCTCATGATAGCTCTATGAGGTGTTAGTGTTACATTTACTGACAAGGAGACTATTCACAAGAAACCCACCCAAGGCCACGCAGTTGATCGGTGATAAAGTGTGGATTTAGACCCAGGTTCCAGGATGTGTACATCTTCCTTCCCATAGTTCTGCCTATGTCCCTGGGTCTTCAATACCAATTCAAATCCTTTCACAGACTGGAACTGGGCTATAAAAAATACCTACTTTGGGAGAACTGGGATCTACTCACTGCCCTGTGTCTGGCTCTCAGCCAGCCTGACCTTCCATGTGCCCCACACCACCTCTGTACCAGCCCACACACCGTGGCAAACCTCCAGGGTTTCCATGCATGGCCATGGAAGTCTTGTGGCTTGTTGCTGACCTGCCTTGATGCTTCCATCTTCATCCAATATTGAACTCCAGGCTCTGCAGTCACTGTGTTCCCTGACTGTAGAACCTGGGGTTTGTCATTGGCCCCCTCTATGTTTGAACCTTGGTCTAACTGGACTTTCTAGTGTTTAATGGCTGTTACTGTCCTGTCCCTGCTGAACCCCAAACTGACATGGGTTTGCATTTGGGTTCTACAACTTAATGGCTGTGAGACCTTGAACAAGTTAAATATCTTTTCAAGGTTTACCCGTTAGCAAAAGGGAGCAATTATTTTTTGGATTGAGAAGTAACAAGTAACATACATAATATGGTCTAGTACAGCATCTAACACAAAAGTGTTCAAATGATACTTCTTACTATATGATAAGTTTTACTGGAAGTAGGAATGGAGTAACTCCCAACCAGACCTTGAAAATCTCAGCTTTTACCTTAAGCCTGACATGGCTGCCCAGGAAAAGACAAAAGCACTTGTAATCTTTGAATAGTCAACAACTCCCAGTTTAAAAAACTGGGCCCTAATAAGCCCTTACCCATGAGAACAATTGATTAGATGTGAGTTTATCAGGAATGATCAATCAGAACGATCATTTACAGTATGCACGCAATGAAAGAAACATAAATATTTTGTTATGTATTAATTTATTTAAGCTACCATTTTATAAAGAAATTCTGATAGGATGGATTATGCTTATGTTTACCTGATTCTTCTTCTTCTTTTTTTTTTTAAAGCTGTGTGTTACAATCCATTCTCTGTTGGTGGGTTCAAATGAACTTGACTTTAGAAAACACACACTTACTGGAATATTTGGAAAACGTAGAAAAATATAAAAAAAAAAGAAAAAATTACCTATAATTGCATAAATCAGAGATAAATGCAGATAACATTTTGGTGTGTATCCTTCTAATCTTTTTTCTTTGTAATTGTAAAGTAAATAAGGATATAATAATAGGAAATACAGATAAGAATTTCCCAAATCATTAAATTGTTTATGAAAAATAAATTTTAAATGATGATATAGGGTAATCATCAAGACAGCATGGTATTGGCACAAAAACAGACACATAGACCAATGGAATAGAGTAGAGACTCCAGAATTAGACCCACAAAAGTATGGCCAGCTAATCTTTGACAAAGCAGGAAAGAATATCCAATGGAAAAAAGACAGTCTCTTTAACAAATGGTGCTGGGAGACCTGGACAGCAACATGCAGAAGGTTGAAACTAGACCACTTTCTTACACCATTCACAAAAATAAACTCAAAATGGATAAAGGACCTGAATGTGAGACAGGAGACCATCAAAACCCTAGGGGAGAAAGCAGGGAAAAAACCTCTCTGACCTCAGCTGCAGCAATTTCTTACTTGACACATCTCCAAAGGCAAGGGAATTAAAAGCAAAAATGAACTATTGGGACCTCATGAAGATAAAAAAACTTCTGCACTACAAAGGAAACAATCAACAAAACTAAAAAGCAACCAACGAAATGGGAAAAGATATTTGCAAATGACATATCAGACAAAAGGCTAGTATCCAAAATCTATAAAGAACTCACCAAACTCAACACCCAAAAAACAAATAATTCAGTGAAGAAATGGGCAGAAGACATGAATAGACAGTTCTCTAAAGAAGACATAGATGGCCAACAGGCACATGAAAAGATGCTCAACATCACTCCTCATCAGGGAAATACAAATGAAAGCCACACCGAGATACCACCTCACGCCAGTCAGAGTGGCTAAAATGAACAAATCAGGAGACTATAGATGCTGGAGAGGATGTGGAGAAATGGGAACCCTCTTGCACTGTTGGTGGGAATGCAAACTGGTGCAGCCACTCTGGAAAACAATGTGGAGGTTCCTCAAAAAACTTAAAAATAGATCTAGCCTATGACCCAGCAGTAGCACTGCTAGGAATTTACCCAAGGAATACAGGAGTGCTGATGTATAGGGGTACTTGTACTCCAATGTTTATAGCAGCACTTTCAACAATAGCCAAATTATGGAAAGAGCCTAAATGTCCATTAACTGATGAATGGATAAAGACATTGTGGTTTATATACACAATGGGGTACTAGGCAATGAGAAAGAATGAAATATAGCCTTTTGTAGCAACGTGGATGGAACTGGGGAGAGTTATGCTAAGTGAAATAAGTCATACAGAGAAAGACAGATACCATATGTTTTCATTCTTATGTGGATACTGAGAAACTTAACAGAAGACCGTGGGGGAGGGGAAGAAAAAAAAAAAAAAAGAGAGAGAGGGAGAGAGCCAAAGCATAAGAGACTCTTAAAAACTGAGAACAAACTGAGGGTTGATGGGGGGGTGGGAGGGTGGGGAGGGTGGCTGATGGGTATTGAGGAGGGCACCTTTTGGGATGAGCACTGGGTGTTGTATGCAAACCAATTTGACAATAAATTCCATATTAAAAACTAAAGTTCTGAAAAAACAAAAAAAATGATGTAGGAATCCCATCCTGTGAGTATATGGCCATATCATATTTATAAATTAACAAGTTACTTGATAGCATTCCAATTTTTACTTCTATAAAATGAATATCTTTAAAATTTTTTTTTAATGTTTATTTATTTTTGAGACAGAGAGAGACAGAGCATGAACGGGGTAGGGTCAGAGAGAGGGAGACACAGAATCCGAAACAGGCTCCAGGCTCTGAGCTGTCAGCACAGAGCCCGACGCGGGGCTCGAACTCACAGACCCCGAGATCATGACCTGAGCGGAAGTCGGCCGCTTAACCGACTGAGCCACCCAGGCGCCCCTAAAATGAATATCTTTAAAGATATGGCTTTTCTTTTTTCTTCAGCTCTTTAATCCCTTTTCTGTGGCTAAGGCCGCCCCCCCCCCCCCCCCCAGAAGCCAAAAGATACGCCAGATATTTGATTTCCCGGCCTCCTTTGCAGCTAGCCTGGGGTCTCTTAGAACTTGAATGGAAGGATAGCACACTGAAGAAGCAGGGCTGTGCAAAATTTATGTGCTGAGAAGGGTGGCAGCCCCTTCCCTTCATGGACAGTGGCAGTGCTGTCCTTGGGGATGGCACGGAGTTAGAAAATGTGAATATTTCAAATCTCTTTATCCTTATTTACATATGCCTCTGGAAAGGCTAATTTAACTTACATTCCCGTAGCCCTGAGCACACCCCATCTAATCCCTTTACTTGTAAAACATGTGTTTCCATAAGACACAGTGCTTCAAAAGCTATTGTTAAATAGGGGGAAGATGTCAGTACAATGTGGAATTTGTTCTGGGCATGAGCAATTTCACCACAGTGGTCAACAAATAACAAAAACGGAGGGCAAGTTAGTTACACGAACACGTGAGAGGCAGCAAGCCATAGAAGAATACAGTACTATGTATGGGGCCCATTCACCTCCTGGGCTCCCTCTGGCATCAGTTTGGCCACACGCTCTGTCTTAGAAGTACATATGAATTTATTTTCCCATGTTGTTTTGTGATTTTTGTCCTGTGACCGGACAGTCTAATCCTTCCTCACACACCCTTGCATTAAGCTAGCTTTCACTTTTTTGAAGGTAGAATCATGTATTTACTGTAGTATTTTTGTTTTATTTCTTTTATTTTTTTACTTTTGCAGCTTTTTGTTTATTTGTTTAATTAGAATTGTTACTGGCGTTGTGAGTGCTGTGCTTACATCACACATGTTTTGCATGCCCTCCTCTAATCCTGTTTTTTTCTATGAACTCTTGTTATTTTTGGAGTACAGTTCAGCAGGAAAGATGGTTTCTGATAAATGCTACACTGGGCTGCAGCAGAAGCATGGGTAGTGTCCTCACTTGCCCAGTCACATCAAATCCCAGAGAGACTTGTTAACCCCAGATTTCAGACCCTACTCAGATCTGATTAGGAATCTCCAGGGATGGTTCTGGCCCTCTGTTAACATGCTACCCAGGCGATTCTTATGTTATACCAGATAGGGAAGCTGCCCTACTATGCCAGGGAATAGTAAGAATGGTTTCTTGTTTTTGTTTTTCACATGAACATGGTTTTACCCTCAGTTAAAGACCCCCTGTTAAAAGTAATTAATTACAACTCTACTACTTTTATGATTAAAGTCGTCCAGGTCCATAGGGTCCTCCAGGCTGTCTGATTTTATTTGCAGTCTTCCTTTTAAGGCAAATCTTCTCAGACTTCATTTCATTCCCTCGCACCAATGATGAACCCAAGCAGTTTGCATAAGGGGCCTGCTCATATCTTCATTGTATAATATATTAGTTATCAACTATGACACAATAAAAGCTTTCTCTTTAAATGATACACACAGGATAAGTGAATTTTAAGCTGCTTTATAAATAGTAAGTGCAAATCTTGTGAAGATGGGGTTCTGAGATGAAGGGTAGGATAAACAAAGGTCCTGGCAGTGGGGCGGGGGGGGGGGGATGTCTTGTCAATAGAAGCTTTAAATGCGATTAAATAGACATCTTATGTTTAGAGGTCATTTCTGCTCATTTGTTTCTTTGTTTTAATACTTTTTGTTTGCTTGCTCCGCCTAGTTCTGAATTTTTAAAAGAGGGAACTTGATTTTGTTTATTTTCCCTGCTTGAGCTAAAGTATAGAAAAGACACATTGTAAAGCTGTCATAAAAGGTTTATTATAAACTGTGTAATTTGTTGTAACACTCAGTAAACTCAGCATAATAAATATAAACCGACTCATAATGGCAATCTTTGAATTCCAGAAACGCTTTTCTTCCAAAACGACCTTGTTCATTGCTCTTCTATTTACACCTCTGAGGCTGGAAATCCCTAGTTTATATCAACATTCACCTGGATTTACTGTCACTTTCTCTACTTGTTAAAGGGAAACACAACATATACCAGTCTGGGAGCAATGAGAATTAGTTGTTTTAAACTACAACACACTCTAGTCTTTCCAATGATTCAAATGTTGATAGATGGAAGCATTTGCACGCCCAGCAGTTTGGGTTGATCGTCATGAAGAAGTAAAGCAATACTTCTCAGAGCTCTAAATCAAGAGCAGCCTTGAAATTGAGCTCCTAGGGGCGCCTGGGTGGCGCAGTCGGTTAAGCGTCCGACTTCAGCCAGGTCACGATCTCGCGGTCCAGGAGTTCGAGCCCCGCGTCGGGCTCTGGGCTGATGGCTCAGAGCCTGGAGCCTGATTGATTCTGTGTCTCCCTCTCTCTCTGCCCCTCCCCCGTTCATGCTCTGTCTCTCTCTGTCCCAAAAATAAATAAACGTTGAAAAAAAAAATTAAAAAAAAAAAAAAGAAAGAAATTGAGCTCCTATAGTTCACACTAGTATTTCTGTAACTCCAGCGGCAAAGTACTCTTCGCCCCCATAGGAACCGGAAGAGGCCATCTGGTTTGGTTCTGTACACAATAACATGTTATTTTGGGCCTTGTCTTCAACTGGGCCCTTTCACATTTGGAGAAAGGATTATAAAAGAAGAGTTTTCTCATGGTCTGGTTGTTTTTCATCATACCCAGGATCACATGTGAAGAAGTGTAGGGCATGCAAAAGTTTAGAGAGCTGCTCCTGCCATTTGGGGAGTTATTCTTATGCCAATTTCAAGTGAGTCAGGTCAGAATTTTCCAGCTGTGCTCTCCACCTACAGCAAATACATGAGACCCTAGCAAAAACCCTTCGCTGGTACACACTTCCTTTGCTTAATTATGGATACATGATATATTAGTTAGACTTGTGGCTGTATCCGAGTTATTCCACATGAGCCTAAGGACACTATATTGTAGGTTATCCTTTGAGACTGAAGCAGAGTTGAGGCCAACAAGAATTCTGACCATTTAGAATTTAAAGCATTCTTAGATTTTTCTCTTTTTCAGCATTTCAATAAAACTTATTTCTCAGTTCTGTCTTCCCATATTCACCTTAAGAGTACTGGTTGTTATAAAGGATACCATACCTCAGTGCACCATCCAGGTCTGGGGCGCTCATTCCCCAGCGGCTGGCAGTGTTGGTGTCGACAGCTGTCAACCGACCCCTTCTCCAGGCATTGCTTTCACCCAAGCCCATGGTTCTTGGTGGCAGAACTCCAGTAAAAAGTCACATTCCTCCACTCAATTTTCAGAACTAAGCCAATGTCTAACCTAGAACCCATTTACTGAAGGAGAGATCAAAACCCCCGGAGATAAAACTCCAGCAATCCCATGACAAACATGTACAAGAAGGATACCCCCGGTTCTTTCCCAAAGTGACTTACAACCATTTACTTGGATAGCTGGACCACAGAAAGTGAGAGACACATAATTTCAAGATGTGTCAGACATGGGGTCTGAGTGAACACTGAGGATCTGGCACCTGAGTGTCATTGCGACCTCCAAATAATAGACGGAGCCCTGGCCCAGGTCCTCCTCAGAGCACAGCCACTGGGCTCACGTTTGCACCTGCTGGTCACTTCCTCAGTCCCCAAAGGTATAATTCCAATGGACATATCTGGTAGTTGGTACAAGATATCGGTGCTTTGGCCTATGGAGTAGGAACTACTATTGTGGGAACGGCCGGAAGTAAGTGGACAAGTGTGGCAACCATGGCCTAGCAATGTGGTGACCAGGTGCTCAGACCTCTCAGCAGTGAGGGTCTGGGTCACTCCACTAGGAAGTCACCTGATGAGGAGAGGTGATCACAGAGGAAGCGGGGAATCTAGAATGGTAGTAAGGAAGGAATAATGCTCAGGTGTGGCTGTGACACCACCCACACTAGCATGGTTGGAGTTTGTCCCATCAACTTTCCTCTGTCAGTCTCCCCAGGAAAAGAGATCAATCAGAATCCTGTAAGGGCTGGACCCAGAATCTATGACATGACACGGGGGACCCGAGCGGCACACGCACAAGGGGCTGGGGTGGATACTGCGATGTGCTCACTCAGATCCCTCTTTATGTCAGGCTGGCATCACCCAAGCTGTTGGAGATGTTGGTGGCTGACTGCTCACAGCTGAGGCAACACCCCAGGAATCACCTTCAGCTAAAGGGTGCAGCCTTGTCCAGAGTCACACACCCCTGTCCTAGGCATCCCACCTTGAATGCCTGGTCAGTAGGCGAGAGGATAAAGGTCAAACCCTATTCCTTCAGAGAGCACAATTCTGAAGGACATCCAAACTCTGGAGCTTCCTGAGGGACCAGGTAAGGCCTCTGGTCTTTTGAGAATGTACTTTTGAGAAAGCACTTTTGAGAATGTACTTGAGAATGAACTTTCTGTTCAAGTTTTTCCTTTGCTCAGTTCTATTTCCTTCTTTTTTCCAGAGGTGTTGATCGAAAAACATTAAGTTCCTGCTGGCAAATCTCTACCTCAGAGTCTACTTTAGGGAACCCCACCTCAGGCAGTTATTAAGACAGAACTGATGCCAAATGTAAGATCTGTGGTAATCTTGTTTTATGGAAGCTTCAATAAGTTCTCTCATTACCCATTCTGGGTAATGTTATTACCTTCTACATTAAACGAGCAGCAGGAAAACCTGAATACCAGAAGTTCATTGGTGTCCTTTTTTTCTTCCTTATATCCAGCCCCCAAAGCCAGTTCATTTTCTCTTGTAACGGCTCTTGAGCTAATTATCATCATCGTCATTATTATATTTAACATAAATGGTTTCTTCTCTAGTTTCGATTTTTCTCCCTTCTCACTTGGGCTATTTCAATTTGTTCTTCACTGACCTCTTGCCTTCTGTCTATTGCTTCTTTATCATTATATTCAACATTGTCTGATTGACTTCCCCCAAATCTGTATTGTAATAGCACCTCACCAATTACAAACATGAAATAGCTCAACTATGTAGAAACTGTATTTCTCGGGATTGCTTCCCAAAGAAGCATTCTGGGCCCATTCTGGGCCATATTGACCTCTAATAAATAGTTGTTGAATAATGACAAAGACAAAAATCTAAGTCTCTGCCTTCAAGTTTCTCAGAATGATTTCAATTTTTTTTCTGCTGCCTCATTCTATGTGAAACACTCTGTCTTGAATAAACCTTCTCACGAATATCAATCCTTTTCAAAAAAATATAAAATATTCAAGCACACAGAAAAATAAAGCAAATCAGAAAATACCTATCTGTGTACTGGATTTTAAGTGTGCAAACATATTTATCTTTAGTTTTTGATTAATAACTCATTAGACATTCTCATACTGCATTCTCAGATCTCATCCTATGCTCTCTCTAGGGGTAACTATTACACTGAATTAGTTTTTATTTTTTACCTGTATGTTACATCCTGTTACTACATATGTATGGATCCACAAACAATATGTATTATACTATACTATTTTTTCTTTTTTTTTTAATGTTTATTTTTGAGAGAGAGAGAGAGAGAGAGAGAGAGAGACAGACAGACAGAGCATGAATGGGGGAGGGGCAGAGAGAGAGGGAGACAGAGAATCTGAAGCAGGCTCCAGGCTCTGAGCTGTCAGCACAGATCCCTATGCGGGGCTCAAACTTACAGACTATGAGATCATGACCTGAGCCAAAGCCAGACACTTAACCAACTGTGCCACCCAGCCACCCCTTTTTTTTTTTTTTCAGTAAACACAATATTGACATGTAGTTATTTTAAAATATGTTCCTTATTTTTCTTACATCTGTATTTAGGTTCCAATTTTCATGCCTATGACTCCTGTCTTTTCCAAAAATCAGATTTTGAGTTTTTCAGCATCCTATTTTTTATGTTTCTTAATTCTTTAATTACTACTTCTATATTTATCATCTCCCCCCTTTTAGTTTTTAGGATTTCAAAACTTCATCTTCTAACGTCTTGGAGATGTCACACATTGATTTTCAAGTTTTTTTCCCCTCATATAAATATTTAAGGCTATACATTTCTTTTTATAGGTTGTCCTTTTTTTTTTTTTTAAGTTTACTTATTTATTTTGAGAGAGAGGGAGAGTGAGTGAGCTGGGGAAGGATAGAGAGAGAGGGAGAGAAGGAGAATCCCAAGCATGCTCTACACTGTCACCGCGGAACCTGATTTGTGGCTCAAACTCATGAATTGTGAGATCATGACCTGAGCTGAAATCAAGAATCAGAGACTTAACCCACTGAGCCATCCAGGTGCCCCATCTTTCTATGGATTGTCTTAACTGCATCCTAGATGTCTTTGATATGTAACAGTTTCATTATCATTAAACTCTAAGGTTTTTCTTATTATTTGACCTATGAATTATGTAGAAGTATATGTATTTGTGTTTAAATCCCCAAATTTATGGCTGTTTTGTGGTTATTTTTATGTTTTTCCTATTTCGCAGAACAATCTGCGTTAATTTCAGGTTTTCTTTGTGTGATATGTAAATTGTGGTAAATTTTTGAGAATATATGAAAGTAATGTGTATTTACTAAGTTGGAGGTTTATAGTTCATTGCATGGTTTACTAAACACAATATGTAGTTGTCATTTGAATCTTCCACTTCTTTAATTCTTATTTATTTGTTTATGTATTTAATTAATTACTTTGATTAATTTATTTATTAAGTAGGCTTCACTCCCAGCACGTAGCCCAACACTGGGCTTGAACTCGCGGCCCTGAGATCAAAACCTGAACTGAGATCAAGAGTTGATGCTTAACTGACTGAGCCACTGAAGTGCCCCTGAATAATTAATTCTCTTTTATGTTCATCTTTCAATTATTGAGAGAAGTGTATTAATAACATTCACTAGGCTTCTGAATTATTCAATTAGAATTTTATGAATTTGCACTTAACATTTTGAGACTGTTTTGTTGGGTACACATGTATTAATCAGGATAGAAAAGTCACTTGTTTACTGTGCTTGCTTTGCAACAACAAATGGCAGGCTCAGGTCTTAATACTGGCTTCTGGGAAGCAATCCTCTGTAAGTGGTCATGTTTCTGCATGTCTTCCAAGTGAGGCATGTCTGGACTATTTTTTCAAGAAAGTTTATATAGTGAACAACAGTGGAAGAGAGTGTCTCCCTCTGGAGCAAAGGGCAGGCATGCCCGTTATAAAAGGCTTGGGTTCCCTCGGTTCAGAGTTCCTTTCCTTTAGGTATCTGGGCCCAACATCACTCCTCCTTCGGGACAGGAGGAATGAGGTGACTGATGCAGATATGCTGATGCCGTGCTGCTTCTGGGGTGTGAGTGATAAAATCCTTTGTCTCTCACCCAAGAGTCTTGAGTCTTATACAGGAACCCATGAAACGGTGGCAGGCTAACACATGACCTCTAAAGCAGGAGAAATCTTAGGCCATCTAGAATTCTCGACACCAGACTCGCTTCCCTTCCTGTTAAAGCTTGTTTGTGCTGCTGCTAATACTTCCTTTATACTCCACAGTGCCTGTTATAGAAAGTTCTATTTGATTTATGTGGTAGCTACCTGGACAATTCTCTGAAACACAATAACAGTTGACTCAATATCTTTATGCTATTGCTGATAGGACATTGCAAAATGCTCTTTTATACTCGCTCCAAAAGGCTATAGTCTGGAGTTTTGCCTCGAAACACACTTAGAAAACCACCCTCATCTTTCCCAGCAAAATCATACTTGAGGTATAATTTGATTTTTGATTTGAGATTTGACTTGTTTGCCTTTGCATTTTCTTCGGCATGTTCTGAGTATATTGAAGAAGTTTTTTTCTATATTTGCAAGTTATTAACTAATAGGTTTATGTAAATAACTTGACCTAATTATCAGTTCTGGAAATAAGATCAATCCTTAATTATCCAGCTGACTAAGTTCCTAGGCAGCCTCTTTCAAATAGTCTGCACTTCTTAGCATGCTCTGTCATAATTTCTCATATATTGTGTGATCAGGCAATAAAAATCATTTTATATTATCTTCTGCAAAGGTAAATGTGTCAAAAGATTAATAATATGTAGCCCATGGCCAAATGGTAATGATTTTTGCATTGCATGTTGTTTTTCATTATTTATTCTGTGGGTTCCTTCCATGGTGAGAATAATTGAAAGGTGGTTATAATTATTGTTGAAGTGTGTTCAAGATATTTATACTAGGAAAAATTAGTGACCCAAATAAATGATTAGATCTTCTGATTTCTTAGAGCTATTCTAGTGAAAATACACTTTCTGTAAGTACAGAAAATTCTTAGGTAGAGGTATAGTTTGAATTTCATTTAACTTTTTAAATTGCCCATAGTCTTTTAAAACTTTAAAATATTGTATTAACTATTGAGAAGGTACAAAAAAAGATTTATAAAATACATGTAAAGCATAAGGAGTCAGGATTCAACAATATATGTGTGCCCACCTCCTGCATACTTTCTTATCCTTTCAGATATCCCCCCACCATCTTACAAATCTGTGCTTCCTAAATCCCTGGATTTTTAAAAATAGATAAACCGCATTTTTGGCATCCCTCAACATTTTAGTTTTTCATGTTTTTAATCATTATATAAACAGAAAAATAGCCTCTTAATTCTTTTGTGATTTCTCTTGCATTCAATATTATATCTTAAAGTTTCCTCCAGGTCATTCGTGATTTAAATTCCATTCATTTTTATTGTTGTTTAGCATTCCAATTACGACTATAGCACAATTCACTTATCACAATTCATTACATTTGTGGGCATTTGTGTTGTTTCCACGCTGTTCTTCCAGTCTGATGCTGAATTGTCAGTCTCCTGGCATGCAGATGTGAGTAGTCAACATTGGGAAATGAGTGCAGGAATACATAAATGTTTTCCCTGAGGGATGTGAGGCGTGCATAATTTTTAAGGAACCAATTTCCAAGCCCTTTCCTCTATAAGCGCTCTTCCTAAAAATTGATCTTCCTGAGAAGTTACTTGAGATGTAGGTCTTGATTGCTCGCTTCCTGTGTAACGGCCCTCTTTCTCCATTTCACAAAAGACGTGCGTCTCTCTGTTGGCCAATCTTAATACAATGTTATATTTTGGGGTGTAATGACCTAGCTTGTAAGGTACCAAACAAAGGGACAGTTTGAAATATTGCTGTAGGATAGTATTGAGAATGCGAACTATTTGAATGTCTGGTTGTATGGGCTGACTTGTATACCCCTGATATTTGTATGTGGAAGTCCTAACCCCCAGTACCTCAGCATGTGACTGTACCTGCAGGCAGGGTCTTTAAAGAGATGATTAAATTAAACGAGGTCATCAGGGTGATTCCTAATGCAATACGACTGACGTCCTTATAAGAAGAGGAGATTTGGACGTAAACGGTGCAGAGGGAAGACAATGTGAAGATTGAGAAAGAGGACAGGCACACACTAGCCCGGGAGAGTGCCTTCAGAGAAAACACCTTGATTCTGCCAACACCTTGATCTCACATGTTAGCTTCCAGGATTGCAAGGAAATATATTTCTCTTTAAGCCACCCCTTCTGTGGTATTTGTTCTGGCAGTGTAAGCAAACTAGGTAATCCATCTCGGTAACAAGTCTTTTTGCAAGTCGGGTGTTTTTTAATCCTTTGATTGCAATAATATTGAAAGAAAATCTAATTGAATTGTCTGCTTATTGATCATTGAAAATATTTTTTGGTGATTCATATTTGTGTGATTTTGGCATCTTATCTTGAAAGTAGCTCAAAGATTGATTACAATTTGGTATTATAATAACTACATCTCCTCAATTCCCATGTACTTATTGATATAAATATGTTTTTTCAGAGCTTACATCTGTAGAAACATAAGAAATGATGCCTAATCCTCTAATTCTAGCAAAAACCAGTTATTTATCTATAAATGAATTCACTACTTTAAAAGAATCATCTGAGAGATGATAGTATTTTTGTGTTTAGTAGTATTTATAAAATTCAAAAACATACTTAATGTTGCTTTGATAATTGTATATGATTATTATTTGTAAAGTTAACTCGATCAAAACATTAACATTTAAAGTCTAATGATTACAGGAAATTTTTAAAAATGCAATTTTAATTTATAATCTTGATTTTATTGTAGAGAAGAAATATTAATAAAAGACTTTCAAGCTTAAAATATATTATATGAAGGTGGAGTGCCTCAGTGGCCCAGTTGGTTAAGTGTCTGACTCTTGATTTCAGCTTAGGTCATGTTCTCACCGTATGTGAGTTGGAGCCCCTTGTCGGGCTCTGTACTGACAGTGCAGAGCCTGCTTGGGATCCTCTCTGACTCCCTCTGCCCCTCTCCCTCGCTCTCACTCTCTCTCTTTGAAAAATAAATAAACATTAACAATTATATTATATGAAGGTAAAATTCGATGTAAAAAGTAGACTTTAAGAAAGCACCGAAAAAAAGAAAAAGTAACACTGAAAAATTGTATTCTGTTGAAGATCTTACTTTAGTGTTTTCTAAGTAGATGTTACTGTGTATTAAATTATCATACTATTTACAGCCCACTGGAAACATTTCCCAATGTAGTCATTTCATTAAAAAAATTGGTATTTATTGCATATTGGAAGATACATCATTTGCAACTTTTTAGACTTAGGATGAAATTTTTGGATGGCAATTTAATAATATGGCAGGGGGCGTGTTTTCATAGAAATTTAAAGATGTGCAGCAAGCAAAAAAGTTTGAAGAACACTGGTCTAGTTATGATAACTAAAAAGGGAATTGATGAAACATAAAATATGTTAAACTTCAACTCTACAAACTAATGCCAGAGGGCAGAGATACACGTAGCGATCAGCATGTTGAAGTAAGGTGTTTTTTTTTCCATATCCTCATCAACATTTGGAATTTTCAGATTTTAAACTTTTTACATCTTTTTTTTAAAATAAAATGATGTCTGTACATTGGGGTCTTGTGTTTTTAATTTGCATTTCTCTTATTACTAGTTAAATTGAGCCTCTTTTCATGTACTTCTCAGCCGTATGGGCTTCCTTCTCTGTAGAGTGCCTATTCAAGCTTTTGCCTATATTATTGGGTTGTTTGTGTTATTCTAATTGCTTTGAAAGGATTCTTAATATGTTCTCGTTACTCTTTTTCAGTTATGTGTATAGAAGATACTTTGTTCCAGCACGTGACTTGTGTTTTCATTCTATTTGTAGTGTGATATGATGTGATAAATAGAAGTTTCAGTGATTTCTTTGTATCTTGAGATATCTTTTCCTACATCAAAATCATAAAATTTATACTGTCTTCTAAAAATTTCCCTTTCACATTGAATTCTTTC
Organism: Acinonyx jubatus; assembly: GCF_027475565.1. Classification (NCBI taxonomy): domain Eukaryota; kingdom Metazoa; phylum Chordata; class Mammalia; order Carnivora; family Felidae; genus Acinonyx; species Acinonyx jubatus. The sequence continues at coordinate 119,157,569 of NC_069382.1, read as the reverse complement.
ATCAATCTGGAATTTATTTTTGTACTTGATGTATATGCATCCAATTCCATTTTTTCACGTAGATAAGCGGTTATTATAGCATCAATTACTGAAAAACACCATCATTTACCCATTGATCTCAAGTGCCAACTATGCTGTAAATCAACTTTCCTTATATGTCTAGGGATGGTTCTGGTCTCTTTATTGTTTCATAGACTGACTCATTTCTTCCTGTGTGGCAGAAACAGTTTGTCAAGCCCACTTCTTTCTGGGCACACTGTGCCACTACATTTCCCAGCCCTTCTTGGAATTGATAGGGCCATGTGACTGAGTTCTGTATGAGAGGTTGGCAGAAATCGTGTACGTAACTTCCACACCTGGCCCCCGAATTTCCCATGAAACCCTTCACAGTTTCTTCTCTTGTCTGTGGCAGATGCAGAGGATCCGATGGAGTAGGGGAGTCTATATTCAATGGCAGGCATCTGGGGTTCTGAATATCTGCTCCTCCTAGCACATCACCATGTACCTTTCCCTCTTCATCTGCTGCCAACCTGCCTTGGACTTTTGTTATTATCATCACTTATTTAAACCAATGTTGTTAATTGAGAACTGAGTGTAATAGACCGCTAAGAGTTTTTACACTTGTACATCCTTCCACTGTGCAAATGGAAAACTGTCAATAGGGCAGCATGAGGCTGACTCCGTAAGGATATAAATTATTATTGGTGAAACAGATTCCGGAGACTGAATCCATTACTATAATACTATCTTCCTATTAATAAGAGGAAAATACGACATCTCATTCTCTCAAGAGGCCATCACACATTGTAGCTAACAGTTTATTCTCTACTGGGAGAGAGAGGGGACAGATTACACCTTTTTTTGAAGGTACATGAGAAAATAACCAGGCCAATTGTACAAGACAGGCATGAAGGTGCCAGGACTGAAATGCACGTATTTTAAACATTTGGATTTTTTTTTTTTTAAGCATAGCTCAGCTCCAGTGAATGGTGAATACTGACAGTAGTTTCCTCGTTTTTCCTACCTGAAAAGAAACCACATTAATAACTCTTCAAATTTAGCGGCAGATGTTTCTGGCATTGTTTTTACAGGCTTTTCGTGATGTGGATAAGGTCTCTGTGCTACCTTGTGCACTTGGTAGCAGCATGGTGAACTTGGCCCATGAGTCGGCTTGGTTTTATATAGTACTCTAGCTCTCCTGCATAACTTGCTGACTTTGGACAGGTTACTAAACCTGTGTCTGGACAGTTAGCTACAAGATAGAGATTACCGTAATCTCATTTCATAGGGCTCTTGGAGAAGTAAGTGAGATCATGGGTGTGAAGCACCTAGAACAGAGCCCAATAGTTACTGTTATTAAATGTGGGCTGAATGGTTTGAGAGATCTGAGCTAATGACCATAAATAAGGAGACAGAAAAAAATAGGTGAAAAGATTAAAAAGTCAACTTGACAGTAGTAGAATTAGAAAGATACGGGGCGCCTAGGTGGCTTAGTCGGTTAAGTGACCGACTTCGGCTCAGATCTTGATCTCACGGTTCGTGGGTTTGAGCCCCACACAGGGCTCTGTGCTGTCCAGCTGAGAGCCTGGAGCCTGCTTCAGATTCTGTCTGTCTGTCTGTCTCTCTCTCTCTCTCTCTCTGCCCCTCCCCTGCTCACACTCTCTCTCTCAAAAAATAAACATTGAAAAGAAAGATATGTTCAAATGGAATAAACTAGTGAAAATGAAAATATACACTGATCTTACAATTTGATATAGACACAGTTGATACAGTTTTGGCTTGTAAAAATGTGGTTGCCAAAGGAACTCAAATTATTAGTGTTTTTCTATAAAAATGATCGTAATTGAAAAATCATGAAGCAAATCCCTATTGATACATAAGCACATGTGATAAATATAATTGGACTATTACAATGAAGGGTACAAAGAGCCTTTGCCAAAAAGGAGTAATTGTTTGGTCATCCTCCCTTAAATATTGTCAGATATATTTTCAAGGGATTATTGTTATCAACTCATTAAAGACAACAGGATTAAAAATATATGAAGCTTTATTGTCAAAAATAGACAAACTTTAATTTCCTTGAACAGGAATATTAATTTCAGACTCTCCATAAGCCATCAACCATTTTATGAGCACAAAAGACACGAGTCAATGACAAATGACAACTGTTAGTGGAAGAAGGACAGCGGTTCTACATCCACACCCGAGAAGCCATGCGCAAGGAATCACAGTGACCTTTGCAGCCCTAAACAATAACAGACATGCAAACAAGGTTGACTTATCTTGGCCCAGTCCTATAAAGATCAGCTTTGCGGTATCTTTCCAAACAGGAAGAGTTTGATTTGTTAGACCGCTTGCTGATTTGAATAGTTAAGTTTTAGGTCACTTATGGGATCAGCCGCGCCTGCTTTTGAGTAACGCCAGGATGAAGACATTTGTCCCTACGAGAGCCTGGCCTCAGTTATGTAAAGCAGCACTAATAATTTGGGCGGGAGACCTGAATAAACTCCTTATAGGTGACTTCGGGCAAAAATGTGAGGGTCTTGCTGAATTGAATACCACAGTGGGGAGGCTACACTCTACGATTAAACAAGGATGGCTAGTGATCTAGCACGTTGGAATAAGAAAAAAACCAGGTCTTTCTTGTTCTCCAGGGACGGGTATCCAAGGCTGAAGAAACCTGGTTAGCTAGACCATGATTTTCATTCTCTAGTCCGTACTATAAAGCAGATATCCAAAGACAAAGCGGACTTAATAGGCTCATCTCGATAATGAAAAGTGGTAGCATGTACGTATCTCCTTTGAAGATTCAGGTTAAGGAGAGACACTTCGGTTCCCAGGAGAAGCCAGCGCCAGATAACACCGACACAGTGAGAGGCTTCGTCTGAGGTTAAGCATACGTAATAATGAAAAGAAGCTACATTATCAAGCAAATGATAAAGGAAGTGGATCTGGGAACTCACTTCCTGGCCCCATACACATTCACCAGTGGAGGAGTAATCAACTAGATGCCAAAAAAATCAGTTCAACACTTTCCACTTTTCGAGTTGAAAAATAACGGTCAATACTTGAGCACTAGAAAAAGGGAGCCTGTCGCGTACCATATCTAAAACAACACCGTGGTGACTGAAATGACAATACGCACTTTCGCTGCCTCTTAGAAAAAGAAGCACAGACAGGATGCAAAGAAACGGAAGGAGCTCTGTTCTTGATGTGACACTGCCTCTTCACTCCTGCACGGGGTTAACTTTTAATTAAGTTCGCCCACTACATTCTACCCTCCAGTCTAGGCACCCTTCATATTTGAGTCGGGGCAGGAAACTGGTGTGGGCCGCTGGAAGTTTTGACAGGCTAAGCATCATTAAGTTTCTGTGACTGAAAGGATCGCTGTGGAAACATATAGAAAAAAAAGCCATATGAAAATCAAACTAGGCACAGTTGGTTTACAGTCTCTTTAGCAAGACTACCTGGAAAAAGCGAGGTCACACGGAAAACTAAAGTGGATTGCTTCTTTTATTCCATGCCATTTTGTGAAAACATGTGATACAGGCAGAGAATGTACGCTTTCTCGGGTCCCTTCTCAAAGGCCATGAAATCAATCAGCTTTTTAGTTGGGTTGCTGTCAACGTGGAGGCATGGAAGGGAGATGACTCAGTGTGGGGTTTCTCGTTGAGAGCAGGCAGGGTGACTACAAATGACTCTCAGGGGGCAGCTGCGCAGTTTTATTATCCAATTGTAAGAAGGGCCTTTAAAATGTTTCCTCCTCAGCACTCCTCAATGACTGTTGTTCCAATCAAGGAGTAAAGCTTTTTCTTAACGAGGCGGAATCCTGAACTCAGGATCAGAGTCCGCCTGAGGCCAGATGAGAAGCGACCTCGGCTGAAGAAAAAGTCCCTGAAGCTAGTCCATGAGCAGTTCTCCTGCTTAAAGACAAGTGTGAGCTCAAAAGTGGGCACCACGCTCGAATCACACACAATCTTATCCAGCTTTTTACATACGTTTTCAATTTCCAAGTTCACGTGCATAACACAGCCTCGCAGGCCACAGGGCTCCGTGGAGGAAAGCCGCAGGACATCTTGAGCGATTCTCTGGGTCAGTTTCTCAGGGACAAGGACTCTTGAGCAACCAAGTTTGGTTTGCTTTGATTTGGACAGACAGTTTTCCAGCATTTTAACCAGACTCTGGCAAGTCGTCTCCTCAAATATCACCTCATTGAGGTTGGGTTCAGGAACAGCATAATCCCAGTAGTCAAAATCTGCAGAAAACGTTAAGTTCAAGGTGAAAGAAAGAAACACACCAGGATAACAACATTGGTGACTTCTATCTATCTACTATGTCTACCTGTTGCTAGTGTTTGTTTGGGAGTCTGGAGACTTCACTTTGCTATTAACTAGCTGGGTAACCCAGCAAGTCACTAAACGTGACTTGAGATTGGAACTTGACTGAGACTGGAAATTCATCTATGGGATAAAGGTTTTGATAAATAGGGCATAACGTTTCTTTTTTTTTTTACACTTACATGCGTATACACACACAAGCTTACAGATTGTCTCAAAAATCCATATATGGTTATCTGAGAACACCAGTGATTTTTTTTCTTGCTCCCTCACTTGCTCTGAGGGTTTTCTAATTTTGTTTTACAGAGAACACACATTACCTCTGGAATGAAAATGGTTATAATGTTTTTTTTGTTTTGATGGACTGTTACTTTCTAAGATTATATGTGTTTGTTCTTGTAAAACACAGAAGTTTTGCTCCTGTTCCTTAGTGATGAACTTGAGATGAACTTACTGAGTTACATTAAATATTGAATTTGTGTCTTTCTTTCAAAGTCTCTACTGGAATGGTCTGCAGATCCCAATTTTAGCTTCAACCACTCTGATTAAAAATTGCTCAAAGGAAGACCTTTGAGGTTCACGAGGATATTTATAACTGGCTGGGTAGTTTTCGCAGCCAAGCAAAACAAAACAGTCCTAGGAAAATAAAATTAGATTTGCTCAAAGGAAAAGAGATACTCTGCATTTGGTCACCTACTACCTTCCAAATTAATCCTACCACTTGGCAGGTTGCCACACCACACACACACACACACACACACACACACACACACACAGAGTCAAGTGAGCATGGCTCCTCTCCCTAGGCATACTTCACCTTCTTTGACTCCTGCCTTTTCCTCTCTCCACATCATGCATTCAGTTAGATCATTTTTTTTTATAACTAAATGAAACAAATACGCTCCTAATTAGAAGGCTCCGTATTTTACCTATATTGAAGATAGAGAATTTTAGAGCTTTGGCCTATAAAATTAGGTCATCAACCACTTTGCCTTCTAAATGAGGAAGACCCAAAGATCTTAGGCAATTTGTCTATGCCTCACAGTTCCTTAGTGCCAGAGCAGTATGTTAACCTAGAAACTGCTGCTTAAAACTGCAAATGAAAATGTGTCCTGCACCACCGCTGTTTTAAAATTTCCTTTCGGCATTAAAAACAGAAGACTGGGTGTATATACAAATAGAATACTACTCGGCAATCAAAAGGAACGCATACTGATCGAAGCCACAACATTGAAGGATCTCCACATCACTAGGCTGCCGGGAAGGAATCAGTTGTAAAACTGTATATTACATGATTCCATTTGCATGAAACTGTAGAGGCGAAACTAATTTATGGAGGCAAAAAGCAGATCATTGTTTCCCTGGGGACAAGGGAGGGCGAGAGTGGAGAACTGATGGCAAATGGGTACATGAGAATTTGAGGGGAGGGGTGATGGCAGGCGTTCTAAGGGTGAACATATTTGTTAAAACACAAAACTGTACACTTAAAATTCGCCGTAACTTCACAACCCCATAAGGAATCTAGATAACTTTTAATCCCAAACAGCCTGTTGGCCGCAAACTAGACCATGCAGCCTTCGGTTATTTTATTTTTTGCTGCTTTTGTTTCTCACTACCATGAACAGAATGTGCTAGAAAGTTTGGGAAGGAGTCTTTTCAGATGGATTTTGTAGTGCTCCGACATCAAGGAAAGGGGCGCCACCGCCCGCCCACCCATCTCTTCTATCCAGGGGCTTCGACTCTGGAGTAGAGAGAGGCGGGCAGCTGGGAAACTCACCGTTCAGCAGGCTCCCCGGGTGGAAGCCATGGTCCAGCAACTCTGAAATGCTGCCCGGGTTCTTACTGCTCAAACTGCCAGTTGCAACCATGGTCAACGGCTCCGTTTCCCTCGCGGGGCGGAATGGCCTTTCCGGGGCGCTGGAAAAAGAAGGCAACAAGGGCAGATTTGCAAAAGGAGGCAAGACGTGCAGAGGCTTCTAAAATGCCCTGCGTCCCCGAAGCAAACTAGCCGAGCCAGTCATTTTCCAAAGGGGAGGGACCGGCCTCCGCAACTCCAGTTTACAAAGTCCCGGGAGTGGAGAGGCCGGCTACAGCCGCAACCTAAAACGAATTCAAAGTTAGCAAAACTTGGAGCCAACGTGCCCCGCGGGGCTCACCCCTGCGCCCGGAACTGTAGAGCCCTCCGGCCCTGCTCCCTCCCCCAAGGCCTCAGCCTCGCTCACCTGCCTGGGGTTCCTTGGGGCGGGCGCGCTCGCCGGCTGAGCTGCGGGGTAAACGGAGGCAGGCACTCTCCTCCTCTCTCGGAGACTCAGGGACCTGCAGACCCGAGCAGCGATCAGCCCCAAGCCCACGTAGCACCCGCTCCGACGAGCAGCATAGCCCCTTGGGCCGAGAGCACTTTATAGGCCCAGCCTTCTCACCCAGGCGCGGCCCGCCCACCTGCACCACCCCTCTGCGGCCCTGCGCCCCGCCCTTCCCGGGGTCGGTTCGCAATTCAACCCTGACTCTTGCAGCAGCCCAAGAGGAGCCGCTAGGAAGTTGAGGATAAGCTCGCAGCAGGGTAGACACCTGCTGTTTCCTGGGTGGGCCGCAGGTCACCGAGTCCGCAATTCCCGGTGCACGACTCTCCAAAAACTGACCACTCCCCTTCCACCACTAACTCGGATTCTTTGGCGCGACCCCACCCCCAGCGCGCGCGCACACTCTCGTGCTGCCTGTGCCCTGTTCAGATTCTGTCCCGGGCGGCTGGAGGCTTTCCGCCCTTTCCGTCCATTGCCGTGGCTCGAGGCTTTGCTGTGTCATACTGAACACTTTGCTTATGTCTGCTTGGATGTTCAGGGAGCGTCATTTATGCACTTAGCTGAGGCCTCCAACCAAGTCAACTGTACTCGGTGTAGGTCCCTGGTTTCTACCTCCTCCCCTTCGGGCCGCGGTCAGATCTAGTTTGCCTCTTCCGCTTCGGAGGCTCTCCAGCATTTTCGGAAGGGCTTCATCTTCCCCTGAGCTCCCGGCACCCTTCCTGCGGTTTCATCCATGATTAATGCGTTTTCTCCGCGAGAAGGGTGAACCTGGGACTCTTCTAATTAGACCTGGCTCCAGAGCGCCGGGAGCTTGAATGAAGGGGAGTTTGCCAACAGAACTAAAAGCAAAACCATTAGTGGGACTTTAGCGGCTTCTTCCACCCTCCTGATCGTCAGGAGCGATTGTCATTCCCCGAGGCAGACATATCTGGCGAGCCCTGTTAGGGGGAGAAGCCCGGTCTCGGGCAGCCTTAAAGGGGCTTGGGCGATGGAGATAACGGAGTTTTAGAACCTGCTAGGTAGGAATAATCCGTGTGTGGCTTGCTGCTCATTTCCCGAACCGAGCGCACCGACAGACACAGGAGTCGCGCAGAGTCAACCTGCTCGCACAACCCATGAGCAGGAGGCCAAACATTATGTTTTCTTTAAAAGTCACTAAGCCACCCTTTCCCTGCTTTGATGTGCAGCAGGAGGTGATCTGTTCCGAGTGGTCACTCCCAAAGAGGGTGGTGGGTCAGGACAGGCGAGGGAGGGGATGCCTAGAGGGAAGACTTTCTACCAGTAGGAGGTTCTAGTGTTGGCTCCAGGTCTGGGATTATGTGTACGAGGATCTGTAGGTTAGGGCCTTGAAAAGCAGATTCAGCTGTCCAGGCTAAAAACTCTCAGTAAGAAAAACAACAACAGAAGGGGTAAGGAGGGTGTGATAAACAGATCAGTGGGAGGACACTGGGAGGCAGAGCAGCAGAAATTAAAGCCAGCTTGACAGTCCATTTTTAACTCGACTCCGGCAGCTGCACTGCCTGAAGGTCAGGCCAGCCAAGGAAGGAGATGCTGATAGGCTGGTCTTTGAAAGCAGATTTCCACATCTATTTCAATAACAGAAAAGTGGGAAACAAACAAACCCATTTAAGCCCATTAAAAAGCAGTTTCAGTGGCTAGTGTGTTCAGGACCAATAGATGGGTTCCTGCTCGGGTCCCCCGCCCCCCCGCAGGTGCCCAGCAATCTGCGGGGTGGAGGAGAGGACAAAAGGCAGAACCTCCTTTCCTTATCTCGGTGGCAATATTAATGAAGCTGCCTCCAAGGAGAGTTATTCGGATTAATATAATGAGTGGTCTGAACCTACACCAATGAAATAAAGAAATCACCCATTTCATTTCCCTTAGGGTATTTAGGCAAAACTCATAAATTAGGTACTCCCAAAGGCCAGAAAGATTATTGGGCTTTCTAGAACATCACGGTTACTCTTGGCTCACCCCACTAACTGAAATTTTGCAAAGCCATTCGGGATTTTACTGCAAAAAATAATTTACCTATGTACAAAAGATTGAATGATATTCTTTCTGGCTGAATGGGCCTAGCTTTTGGGAATTACAGGGCATAAGGAATGACTGATGTGGGATACATACTTGGGAGAATTAGTGGAGATTGTCCCTTTTCATTGACTTAAAGGGTAAAACATTAATTCTGTCACCAGTTTGCATCTTTGTAGGGTTATATAAAAGACTTGATTTTTAAAAATGAATCATAGAACGGAATTTGGAAAAACTAAGGGCCATTATAGTCTTGTCAAGAGATGACACACTTAGTCTATTAATTTTTAAGTTTTGTGGATATAGTTAATGCTAACTGAAGGTTCATCACATGGGTGTACCTCAGGTGTATGAGGTAGTGATGAAGTACATTTCATTGCTATTTTGTTATAGCCTCTCTAAACTGTAAAAATAGTTTATGAGGGTGCTTACTGGAAATAATAGTTGAATATGAAGAGAAAATCTAATTGGTTAAATAATTTGATTGCCTTTTGTAAACCAGTGTAATATAACAAACTACCAAAATCGTAAGTAAGGCTTTCAAAAAAATTTTTTTAACTTTTTTTTTTTAACATTTATTTATTTTTGAGACAGAGAGAGACAGAGCATGAACGGGGGAGGGTCAGAGAGAGGGAGACACAGAATCTGAAGCAGGCTCCAGGCTCCAAGCTGTCAGCACACAGCCCGACGCAGGGCTCGAACTCACGGACCGCGAGATCATGACCTGAGCCAAAGTCGGCCGCTTAACTGACTGAGTCACCCAGGCGCCCCTCAAAAATTTCTTTTTTAAGTTTGCTTATTTATTTCTTGCTGAGAGAGAGCACAAGCTGGGGAGAGGAAGAGAGAGAGAGAGAGAGAGAGAGAGAATCTGAAGCAGGCTCCAGTACAGAGCTGGATGTACAGCTGAGCTGTCAGTACAGAGCCCGATGTGGGGCCTGAACCCAGACCATGAGATAATGACCTGAGCTGAAGTCAGGTGCTTAACCGACTGAGCCACCCAGGTGCCCCCCCCCCCCCCCATAAGTAAGGCCTTTAACTTAAGCATGCTTTTTTATTACTATGATCTACCTTCTTACAAAAAACAAAAATAGTGGTCACATGTGGCAACAGTATATTCATCTGATGTGTGTACAAATATTGAAGTTCCATGCCCCTCTCCTGTCTAAATATAGTATTCATAATATTATTGCTTACATCAAGTATAAATTCAGATTATCAGGGATACTGCAAAAGAAAAACAAATATGGTGCTTTAATATAGTATTCTAGGGAATACTGGTGTCTTGTGCATTCATGATGTGGAGTGTTGAATATTTATTGCATGTTTTACCGGCCATTTTTTTCTCTTTATCCAGTATGAGCCATTTTTCTTGAGCTCTTATTAATATATTTACATCCAATACACTGCTTATATCATTTCATAAACTATGACATCAGAGGAAAAATGACTGGGTTTCTTAAACTGTATGATGGATTCAGGGAGGATTTATAGGACATAGAAGTCCCTTAGCAAGCTCTTAAGACTTTGTTGTGAGATTAAAAGAGAAACCCTTATCATCAATGCTAAATATTATCTCATTTTTATGAAGAAATCTGAGATCTTTAAGTGCACACTATCTCTGGCTTTCCTTGGTTGTGCCAAAATTGTGAATCTAGTACTCATAAGAAGTTTTAGAACAGGGTCTGGTACATAGCAAGTGCTTAATGAGTGATAGCTATTATTATTGCAATTATTGTTCTGAAATTGTAGTTCTCTGTTTAATGCAGCAAGCACTAATGGGGCTAAATGGGATTGGAGAAGTATTGTTAAAACAGAACAAAATTTATTGTCTTTCCTGTTTGCAGGAAATATGGAAAATACTTGCCACTGATTGGGAAAGACTTTAAAAAATATATTTTTATTCATTTTTGAGAGATACAGAGAGACAGAGCATGAGCTGGGGAGGGACAGAGACAGCGGAAGACACAGAATCCAAAGCAGGCTGCAGGCTCTGAGCTGTCAGTACAGGGCCTGAAGCCGGGCTCAAACTCACAAACCATGAGATCATGACCTGAGCTAAAGTCAGATGCTTAACCTACTGAGCCACCCAGGAACCCTGGGAAAGACTTTTTTAAAATTATGGTACATGCATAACTATATGGGGGAGCAGGAAGGAGATCTCTCAATGATATTTAAGAAAATAATACAGGTACAAAGTTGTCTTGGTGCAAAATACAGAGTTATTATGTACTAACTTTCTTATCTAGGAAATGGTTTTCTGGAAAAAAAAAATAGGGATTTGAAATCATTGATTTTCAAGTTTTCAAGATACGTATGATCCTCTGTTAACATTGTGGATGAGATATTTCATTGTCTTTGAGGGTGCTCCGGCCAATAAAATTTCAGTTTAATGATGAAATATACAATGAGATAGTCTATAGAATAACAAGAGATTTTCCATTAAGTAAGGTAATGTGAAGACTTATTTAGTATAAGATAAAAAAAGGCCCAATAGAAAATAATACATAATATCTGCTGCTAAAAGCCGAGAGAATCTTCCAGTAGCAGAAGGCATTGCCTTTCTAAATTCAAGCAGAGAAATGGTTACCATAGTGACTTATCTCTTAAAATAGTTGTATGATTTTTTTCCTTTTCATAAACAATGTTATGTATTATCTCTCTTTAAATAGAAAAAGCTGATATGTTTAAATACACACAGTCCCTGCTTTTCCTTAATCACACAAAGATTTGTAATTCGGGAGCCCATGTAAGAGAATGTCAGGTAGGAACATGGAGAAGGTCCTTGACACTTTTCTAGGAATACCCCTTAAAACCTTTTCAAGTTCCAGATCTGGGAATACCACCATGGCATACCATTCCTCTGGAATTCTTATGTGCACAACGATAAGAAAGGAAAATGAAGTTATGTTTTTGTGTAAATGCTGGTCCTTCATTGGTCCCCCTCCCCGACCAGCCAAGTGTCTTAGTCTGGTGGCCAAGCTTTGCACAGCTTTTGTCATTCACATTTGTGTCCCAGAAAAGTTACACATTGCTTCATGACATAAACCTGTGGGGTTGCACAAGAATTAAATCCAAGAATGCCCACATGTGGACTAGATAGAGAAATATGCAGAGTAGTCTTTAGAATGGGTCTGACCGCCATTCTGCAGATATAAAGAACATTGGTGTTAAAAAGCTTGACAGGCAGAGATTCTGTTTTTTTATCTTCATGGTGTAGTGGTTAGACATATGGACCGTGGGGCCTGACTGCCTACCTTCATATCCCAACAATGACACTAATTAGTGTATAAACTTTGATAAGGTACTTAACATTTCTGTGTCTCCATTTCTACCTTTAAAATGGGAATGATAATAACTGTACTATATGCAGGGTCATCAGGGGAGATTAAATTAGTATATGTGTTCAAGGGTGTTTTTAAAAGTGTATCTTTTGTACATATTCATTCATTGGCCAATTCACATTCAGTAGGTTTTTATTGAGTGTTAATTTTCTGTTAGGCACTGAGAATACAACAGAGTCCCTGTTCCCCAGAGAGATTATAGTTTAGAAAGGAATGTAGGCAAATCAATACGAGGTCACAATTATTGTGATGACTTAGGGGGCGCTACAGGCAGCTATGGTGGCATAATGGTATAAGCACTATCATATTTTGAAGAAAGGTTTATGGCCTTGCTTCTCAGTGTGTTTCATGGACCAGTAGCACGAACATCTTTCAGGAGCTTGTAAGAAATGCAGAACATCAGTCAGTGCTTAACCCAACTGAAACAGAATCGGCGTTTTGAAAAGATCCCTAGGTGATTCATATTGTATGCAATTAAAATTTGAGAAGCATGCATTAAAAAAGGGAGAAAACCAGTAAGAGCATCTAAGCATTTGTAAAAGTTATTCTAGGCCAATTCATTTAAAAAAATGTATTGAGTTCCTACTTTATGCAAAGCATGGCCTTGACGAAAGGTGGATTTCTAGCTGGGCAAGTGTTTGCTGATTGTCCATAGCTGCAGTCAGACATAATGGCCCTAAGGAATCTAGTCAGTCCTGTGTGGTTTTTAGCCCTTGGGCCTGGCTCAAAAAATCATGCACAGCTATGTGAAAACAGTCCGATTTTCCAAGTAGACGGTATTACCTAAAAATAAAATCCTGTTTAATAAACTTGAGACACTATCAAACTGTAAATTGTTTCAACCTTGTTGAAATGGAAGCCAATTATGTAACATATGGAATGGGCTTACTTTGTGAAATGTATTTAAAATGATCACTCTGTGGAATGTTGTGTTTGGAAACAACAAATTTGGAAGGAAGGGCATAATACAGAAAGATACATGTCTTATTACTTCCGAATTTACTGGAGAGGGTAAATATAGTTATGCAAGTATTCATCTCTTCTGCTATGATTATATCATAAAATATACTTTAAAACATTGACTTGGCTTTTTGAAATATTGTGCGGGCAATTGAGAACTATTTTTATGGATGATATATATATTATGGTGGAGGCTGTAAATCATAAATTGCTGAAGCAGTCTTTCGGGAGATGTCAGCAGGGCTGTAAGCACGCTGAAGTGCATTCAGTTGTGTGATATTATTGATGCATCATATCTAAGCTGAGCAATAAGTGGTACTTAAAAATTAATGTATAGTGATGCATAATTACCTTTGCAGTGGGTCTAGATGTCCATATACTAAACACAAAAAGAAGTACCCGCCTCTGTGTGCGTAGCAGAGCAGGAACCTTAATGATTCGACTTTAGGCTCCTACGCAACCAGCTTCAGATTCTGGCTTTGACAAGTAGACATTGTGCAATTCACTTAAATCCTTTGAATTTCAGCTTCCTCAGAATATGGAAGGTTCAATGGAACAATGAATGTGAAGTGTCTGGCAACATGAGTCCTACACGTGAAGAGCTCAGTTGAACGTGGCCGTCCTAAAAACACACAGCTTGTGAGTTTGCTCATGCGAATGCACATTCTACTGCATATTGTAAGCATTCATCAAGTTTCATGTTGGGTTCTTTAGGGTGGTAGTAGGTGTTATGTTGCTCACAATGAATAATAAGCGTTGTACTAGCTAGAGAATTAGGAGGCTTGGCTCCACATACAGCTTTTATACTGGCTTGATCTCTGGCTTCAGACTGGAGTTATCTACTATGGATTTAAGAGCAGTACAGCGTAGGCCCTAACTTTTTGTCAATGTCTGGGAGATAGCAAGACACTAGAGAGGAAGTGCACAGGGTTCCCACACTTGAGAACGATTTCTGCTGTGCCCTGAGGATCATGTAGAGCAGAAGGAAACAACCCAGATCTGATGCTATACTGAGGGCATGAGTGATGAGCATCTTGGTTTTAACCTGTGGGTGACCAAGGACTAGAAGGTGACCAATGACTAGAGATGACTGTCTCATCTCTACCCCTACTCCCAAAGTCTCAACCTTGCATAGGATTTCAAATCCTTGACATGAGCATTGGGTCTATGGACTAGGAGTAGTAGTAGCTATTTCTTGGTGGAATAAAGGAGAAATATTAGATATGAAGTGAAACTAGCAAACAGCAAAGTAGTAGTTGTGCTTTATTGCACAACCAGTATCTTAACTTACACTGATATTGTTTCCATCTATCTAGCAACAATGGCTATAGTTCTAATTCTAAAAAATATACTTATTTTTTTCTTTTTGTTCAATTTACACATCTTGAAGCAGTTTTCTTGGAAGCCCTACTTTTAGCATTTATATCCAACTTAAGAGTCCCATATCTAGTGCATTTTTTAGCTTCACTATTATTGAAATATTGCTGCCTACCAAGAAATCTATATATGAAGTACTTCTAAAAAAGTATTTTTAATGTGTTCTGTTTTTAAACAGCTACTATGAAAGCTCTATATATCAGGAGTATTTTTGTATTTTCTAAATCAGGCAGCTGTTTATAGATTGCCATAATAAAGGTGTAGCCCTGTTAGGCAATTACGTAAGCGGAATCCAACAAATTTAACTATAAAAATTAGTTTTAGGGCTGCCTGGGTGGCTCAGTCAGTTAAGCATCTGACTTCAGCTCAGGTCATGATCTCAGGCTTTGAGTTCGAGCCCCGTGTCGAGCAGGCTCAGAGCCTAGAGCCTGCTTTGGATTCTGTGTCTCCCTCTCTCTCTGCCCCTCCCCTGTCCACTCTCTCTCACTCTCTCTCTCTTTCTCAAAAATAAATAAACATTAAAAAAACTGAAAAAAAAATTAGTTTTAAAACAGTGATCCTTACACCTTTATCTTACTCTTAAGTAATCTAAAGGGAAATGTTACTGAAGCAAGTCCAGAAAACTTAAAATGAAATAAAATGATAAAGTTAATAAAGTAGAATTGACTTTGAGTTTACAAATAGCCAATTTAAAAAATTACAAAGTAAGGGGCGCCTGGGTGGCTCAGTCGGTTAAGCACCAGACTTCTGCTCAGGTCATGATCTCATGGTTTGTGAATTTGAGCCCCGCATCCGGCTCTGTGCTGACAGCTCAGAGCCTGTAGCCTATTTCAGATTCTGTCTCCCTCTCTCTCTGCCCTTCCCCGCTCATGTTCTCTCTCTCTCTCTCTTTCTCTAAAATGAATGAACATCAAAAAAATTACAAAGTGAAAAATAAAATTCCTACTGTTGACTCTCACTCATTCCATTCTTTGCCCCCCACCCACAAGAAGTAACCACTTTATTAGTTTTTAAGTATTTTTCTAGAATTTCTTTATGAAGCTGAAAGCACATACTAACATATACTTCCGTTTTTTCTCTTTTTTTTACCCTGAAGGGAAATATTATGTTTATGTTCTGCACATTGCCTTTTTGCACTGACAACATGGCTTAGAGATTTTTCCATATGAATACATTTCTCTCTCTGTCTCTCTCTTTGCTGTTATGTAGTGTTCTGCTTTCATTTAACCAGTACCTCACAGAGGGACATTTTGATTATTTACAAATTTTTGCAATTACATGCAGTGCTGTAATTGGTCAAGGTGTGGTCAAATTTACCTATAAGATAAATTGTCAGAAGAGGGACTCATGAAACAAAGGATAAATGTGCAAAATATAGTTTGAAAGATCTTCATAAAATATCCCCATAGAGATTGTACAGTTTGGGGCACCCATCAGTAAAGTATAAGAACTCCTGTTTTCTACTAGTCTCTCCAATATGTATTTGCTTATTCATCAATACTTAAACATATACTATGCCTTTTTATATGGTTTTAACCTACTCTAGAATCCCATTGTTTAGGAGTTATAATTTCTCTTACTCTAGGCAAGAAAGATATTATTATCCTAATTTTAAAAAGGAAGAAACCATAAATGGAAAGTACTAATGATAATTCTCAGGAAAAACTAGAGGTATATGCTTCCTGATTGCTGATTTTTGAGGGATAGCACTGGGGCTGTAGCTGCAATCACCATTATGACTTCACTGAAGGGCCATCTCAGGAAAAAAATATAGTTATATACATATATTAAAATATATACATACATATATTTTAATTTCGTCACTATTTATACTACATTGTCAATCAGATTTGTTTTGTTATATGGGGCCATTGCTATGTTTATTGAAGCCAAAAACCGTTATGTTTTTTGGGTATTAAAGAGAGAATATCCATCAGAGCAGAGAACAATATCCTTTAATATAAAACTTACAAGTTGCCTATAACTTGATTTCAATGTTCAGATAGTTAAATAGCATTTCTGTCTTTTCACTGCAAAATCATGACTCTGGGGGCGCCTGGGTGGCGCAGTCGGTTAAGCGTCCGACTTCAGCCAGGTCACGATCTCACGGTCCGTGAGTTCGAGCCCCGCGTCGGGCTCTGGGCTGATGGCTCAGAGCCTGGAGCCTGTTTCCGATTCTGTGTCTCCCTCTCTCTCTGCCCCTCCCCCGTTCATGCTCTGTCTCTCTCTGTCCCCAAAAATAAATAAACGTTGAAAAAAAATTTTTTTTTTTTTAAATAAAAAAAATCATGACTCTGTTATAGCTCTCAGCAGAATATTCAGTTAGATGCCAGGCAAATACATCGTATTATTGAGTACAGATGAGACATGGATTCAAATGCAATTTTAGGGAAGTTCTTGGTCTGCTCTGTTCAATTCCAGAGCCCCTACACATGTGTGACGAGTGTTAAAATGTGACTAGTCCAAAGTGAGATTGTATAAAATACACACCAGATTTCAAAGATTTAATTGAATTTAAAGACTGTAAAATGTCTCATTAGTAACTACTATATTAGTTACATGTTGAAATGGTAAGATTTTTATACATTGGGTTAAATAATACATATTAGTAAAATTAATTATATCTGCTTCTTTTTATGATTTTTTTTAACATGGCTCCTAGAAAATTTAAAAGGTTCTACGTGGCTTGCAGTATGGCTCACCTTAAGAAATACAGGACAACACGATTCCTTTTTAAAAACTTTTTAAAAATTATTTATTTATTTTTTTACATCCAAGTTAGCATATAGTGATGCTAATCAACAATGCTAATCAATGCTAATCAATAATGATTTCAGGAATAGAATCCAGTGATTCATCCCCTACATATAACACCCAGTGCTCATCCTAACAAGTGTCCTCCTTAATGCCCCTTACCCATTTAGCCCCTCCCTCCACCCACAACCCCTCCAGCAACCCTCAGTTTGTTCTCTGTATTTAAGAGTCTCTTATGTTTTGTTCCCCTCCCTGTTTTTATATTATTTTTGCTTCCCTTCCCTTATGTTCATCTGTTTTGTATCTTAAATTCAACATATGAGTGAAGTCATATGATAGTTGTCTTTCTCTGACTGGCTTCGCTCAGCATAATACACTCTAGTTCCATCCACGTTGTTGCAAATGGCAAAATTTCATTCTTTTTGATTGCCGAGGAATACTCCATTGTATATATATAGCACATCTTTATCCATTCATCCGTCAAGAGACATTTGGGCTCTTTCCATACTTCGGCTATTGCTGAGAGTGCAGGACAACATGATTCTTGATCTCTGTCACTTCATCTTAAAAAAGGAAAAATAATAGATCTTTTGCATATGTATGAGGATTTGAAAGTTCTTAAAAGTGTACATAGTAAGTAGTAACTATCAATTTTGGGGTCAGGTTTATTGAAGTATACTCTAAATATATTAATATCTAGTCTTTTCAGTGTAGAGGTCTACGAATTTTGAATGATTCCTACAGTCATGTAACTACCACCGCCACAATCTATATATACAGCAGTTCAACCACCACAAAATATTACATTGTGTGTATTTGTAATCAACCTCTTGCCTCAGCCCCAGCTCTTGGCAATCAATGATCTCTTCCAGAGTGTTATACAAATTGGATCACACTATATAGACTTTGAGTCTCATTTCTTTAACTTAGCAAGATGCATTTAAGATTTATCTCAAGTTGTTGGGGGCATTCTTTCCTTTTTACTTCTGAGTCCTATTCCATTGTACAGATGTAAGGTTTGTTTATTTACTTGCTAGTTGAAGGATATTTGGATTGTGTCCAGTGTTTGATGATTATTAATAAACCTAGTATGCATATTTGCTCACATATTTGTGTATGAACCTATATTATCATTTCTCTTAGATAAATGCCTAACAGTGGACTTGGTGAATCATATGATAAGTGTATGTTTAATTTTACAGGAAATGGCCAAACTGTTTCCTCCCAAAATGGTTTCATTCTGCATTCCCACTATCAATATATGAGTGTTTCAGATGTGCCATATCCTTGTTAGAACTTGGTACTGTCATCCTCATCCACTTTTTTTTTAATTTTGCCCTTCTAATAGGAATGTAATGATATCCCATTGTGGTTTTGATTTTTATTTCCCCAATGACCCATGATGTTCAACATCTTTCTGTGAGCTTCTTTACTACTTGTATCTCTTCTTTGGTGAAATGTATATAGAAACCTTTGCCTATGTATTTTTATTGGATTATTTGAGGCTTGAGTGTTCTTTATAAGTTCTGGATACAAGTTATGTATCACATATGTGTTTTGCCAATATTTTTTCCCCTGCTGTGATTTTGTTCTTATTCTTTTAACAGTGTCTTTTGAAGAAAAAATTTTAATTATGATATTGTCCAATTTATCAGTATTTTTATGGGCCACATTTTTGATGTCATACCTAAGAAATTTCTGCCTAAACCAAGATCACAAAGGCTTTTCTCATGTTTTTTTCTAGAAGTTTTATAGTTTTATGTGCTCATATATGATCTATTTTGAGCTCCTTTTTGTATATGGTATAAGGTGTGGGTTGAAGCTTTTTTTTCATACAGATTGGAAAATCATACTTTCTCCATTGAAATGCCTTTGCATCTTTATGGAAAATCAATTGGCCATACACAAACCACTCTACTTCTGGTATTTATTGTATTCTATGAATCTATATATGTACCTTTTCATCAGTTTCACAAGCCTTAAAATCAGGTTGTGTGAGTCTTCTAAATTTGTTCTCTTGCTAAATTATTTTGGGTTTCTAGTTCCTTTGCATTTTCATATGGATTTGCAATCTGCTTATTTATTTTGAAAGAAAACGTCTTGAGATTTTATTGGAAATGCATCAAATTTGGAGAAATTTGTATCACAACTTTCTTGAGTTTTCCAACAATAAACATGACTCTTTCATTCAGGTCTTCTTTGATTTCTTTCAATATGGGTTTATGGTTTTCAACACCCAGAAACTGGGTACACTTTTTTTTTTTTTACTGTTTATTCATTTTTTGATAGAGACAGACAGTGAGTTGGGGAGGGGCAGAGAGAGGGAGACAGAGTCCGAAGCAAGCTCCAGGCTCTGAACTAACAGCACAGAGCCCAATGTGGGCTCGATCTCATGGACCACAGGATCATGACCTGAGCTGAAGTCAAACGCTTAACCGACTGAGCCATCCAGGAGCCCCAGAAATTGCGTAAATTTTGTTAGACTTATAGCTAAGTATTTCACTCTTTCAATGCTATTTCAAAACTTCAGTTTCCAAGTGTTCATTGCTAACATACAGAAATGCAACAGAACTACAGAAATACTATATAGAAATACAGAAATATAATTTATCAAAAAATATATCGACCAGTTCCCTTCACTCTTGCTAAACTCACTTATTAGTTTGACTAGATTTTAATAAATTCTTTGAGATTTTCTCCACAGTTTGTAAATATAAAGACAGGTTTATTTCATTCATTCCAATCTGTGTGTCTTTTTTTTTTCCCAATCTGTATGTCGTTATATTATTATTATTTTTTCCTTTATTGCACTGACAAGATTCTCAAGTGA
This sequence comes from Acinonyx jubatus, assembly GCF_027475565.1. Lineage (NCBI taxonomy): Eukaryota > Metazoa > Chordata > Mammalia > Carnivora > Felidae > Acinonyx > Acinonyx jubatus. The sequence goes on along the minus strand of NC_069382.1, from coordinate 119,137,639 downwards.
TGCTGAATGTGAGTGTGCCTTGGCAGGATGGGGAAGCATTCAGCCTGGCAGGGAGAAAGCATTCAGCCTTTCATCATTAACTGTGAGGTTAGCTGTAGGTATTTTAGAGACGCTCTCTATCACACCGAACAAATTCTTTACTGTTCCCTGTTTGCTAAAAGGATGTTAAATTTGGTCAAATATTTATTTCAACATCTTTTGAGATGGTGACACAGTTTTCTGCTTTATTCTGTTGATGTGGTGAATTACATCTTTTATTATAGAATGTTGAATGAGGCTTACATTTTCTTATGATGTATTACTGTTTTTATATCGTTGGATTGAGTTTGCTAATATTTTGCTGAGGGCTTTTGCTTCTATTTTATGAGGGACACTCTCTGGTGTTTTCTTTCCTTCTTGTAATAGTTTTGTCTGATTTGGGTATCAGGGTAACGGCCTTGTTAAATGATTAATGTAGTGCTTGTATTTTCTGGAAGAGTTTGTGTACAATTGATGTTAAATTTATTTTACTTTCATTTTAGATATTACATTCTTGGAGGATACTTTCCTAACACCCTAATCTAAATTAGATTCCTTCTGTTATTAACACTCTTAGTGTATTTATTGTCTTTATAGATTTTATCAAATTTATCACTATGCATTTCTTTGAGGTTTATTTCTTTAATGTCTGCATTCTGTTCCAAGAGGCATTCCCATTCCCAAATAGTCAGCTCTGTTTACCATTATATGTCCACGCTTAGCACCGTGTCTACCACCTAATAGGTATTTAATAAACAATTGGCTGAACAGACAGATGAATCCTTAGGACTTGATGAATGTCCTTATTCATCATTCATCATTCTAATTATGAGCATTAGACCTATAATTGCTTGCTCTGTATTCATGTAAACTTCCTACAATGAACAGGAAAACACTTCAGACACAATCTTAATGGGTATTTAAAAACATAATATTGTAACAGAAGTAGATAATTGCCAACATAATGATTTATAACATGGAGTTAGAATTTCCATAAATTAATTTGATCATGATAAAAACGCTTTTCTGTTTTCTAACGTGAACTGACAAACTAAAATTCTGTGAACTGTTAGAACGCGTAGTTAGTCTCAGCATAAGAAAAAGAGAATTTAGTAGAATTTATATTTCAGTTATTTAGCTTTTAAAGATTAAGTATATAATACATTTAGGTAAAGAACTCAAAGTTATATATGTTTTATAATACTTTAAATACTGGCTAATTTTTCTTTTCTTATTTTTTCTTTTCTTTTTTTTTTTTTAAGTAAGACCAACTGAATATATTTTGGTGAAACAAACAGCAAGGTGGTCAGATCAGGAGGCCACAGGGCACGCAGTCCACTTTCTGGGGCACAGAAGCAGCCTTACCTGTTGCGGCTTACAAAGAGAAATGTTCGGAGAGGCATTTACAATTCTAGTGGCTTCCATTTTACTTTTTATGTTTTAACAATGTTTATTTTATTTTTTTTTATTTTTTAACGTTTATTTATTTTTGAGACAGAGAGGGACAGAGCACGAACGGGGGAGAGTCAGAGAGAGAGGGAGACACAGAATCTGAAACAGGTTCCAGGCTCTGAGCAGTCAGCACAGAGCCCGATGCGGGGCTCGAACTCACGGACTGCGAGATCATGACCTGAGCCAAAGTCGGGCGTTCAACCGACTGAGCCACCCAGGCGCCCCTGTTTATTTTTATTTTTAGAGAGAGAGAGAGAGAGAGAGAGAGAGACAGAGGGACTGTGAGTGGGGGAGGGGCAGAGAGAGAGGGAGAGAGAGAATCCCAAATAAGCTCTATGTTGTCAGCACAGAACCCAGTGTGGGGCTCGATCCCATGAACCATGAAATCATGACCCGAGCCGAAATCAAGAGTTGAAGGTTTAACTCACTGTGCCACCCAGGTGCCCCTCCAGTGGCCTCCATTTTAAATAAACTTTCACCTTGTTCCCAGTGAAACAACAGCTCTAATTCTCTCTCTGGCGGCAGCAGCGGTGGTTTAGGAGTATAGAAGAGTAGTGAAGCGTATGGTTAGCTAATTAGACATGTTATAAAAGAATCCACAAACGTGTTCAAAAATGAAATCTGAATTCAAGCAGAAGTGATTTTTCCCTGGCTAGTCAACTTTCATTTAGTAATTCTTTCTTTCCACAGATCTATTTTGAGTGTCTAATATGCACCAAGTGTTTGGTAGGGTTGGGAATAAAGTGGAGAAAGGCATGAGGTAGAAGTTGTCTTCATGGAGCTTATGGTTCAGTGGGAGAACACAGGCAGTATACAGGAAACAACAGGAGGTAATGTTAAGTCCTTTAACGAGAGATGCTAATACAAATGAGAGGAGTATTGACCTCGTCAAGGAAGGGGGTATGCTGGGAAGATACCTTGTTTACGTTGACATTTGAAAGATACCTAGGGACTGGGTATATGAAACAAGGTGAGGAGTAGAATGAGCATTTTAGGCAGCGGAATTAATGCTGTTAATAACAACCAGTACTTACTGGGCACTTCCTAAGTTGTTCCATAGGAACAGTTTCACCTGGTTTTTACGAAACCTTATGAATTGGGTGTTATCGTTTCCAATTTAGGAAGAAGGATGAGGATTCTGGGATATGGACGGTTTAGGAACTTGCCTCAGGTAACACAGGTAGTAAGTGGGAGAGCCAGGATTGGAAGAGATTTACTCTGTGTATGACTATTTGCAGAAAAGAAGTTCAGAGTAACTGGAGTGTGTAATGCCAATAGAGGGAGGTTGTTGGTGGGGAAGTGAGAGAAGGAGCCGTGCCAAGGAATGACAGAGGAAAAGGTGAAGGTAAGGATGAGGTTCTGAGGCGTTTTGCAAACCATGTAAAGGAACAAACTGAATGTCACGTAAATGTAGACATTTTCTCCCGCAATTTAAATTCCTACCTCGAAGTATTTTTTGAGCTCTTTTATCTTACTTGGTGTAGTGGAGAATATTGTCCTGACTCAGCTGATATGGCTTAAATATGATAAAGACTACATACTAGTGGAAACTTGTTTTGCTTGAGGAGAGTTTTTCTACCCCAGAGTAAAATAATGAAAGAAAGCTTTCTTACGTGAATTTACAGCTTCCTGACAAACTGTTCATTGTCCATGGTTTTGGCTCCTGAAATAGATTTATTTTACTTTTGTCTTTGGGTCAGAATAATTCATCAAAGATTGTTCACGTGTATGCTGCCAGACACAATGGAGTGTCCTATTCTATTGTAAGGGTGCATCACAAATAATTTGTTACCAAATACGGATCGTCACATTTTGTGAATGTTTTAAGTTTTTAAAAAAATAAATTAACTCAGATGAAAACATTTTTTAGTGCATAACTGCGGCATTCCAGTTCTTTATGAGTGGGAGAGGAAGAAGAGTTGTTTTTAGCACGTGTGCTCTTGTGTGTTTACATTTTGGGCATGTAAGTGACACTGTTGAATATGTCAAGGTGGGTAATCAATTGGCATGAAGTGTGGTGGTCTTAGGAAGCCTTCATTTAACTCAGGCATGAGTAGGTTGCTACAGCTGGTTATGTTCTTAACCCTAGCTAGTCATCTTACATCAAAAGAAGCCCAGGAAATAGAATTGCTCACTGCCAATACATGACCACTCTATTTTCTCCTATAGAAAATAGAATAAACACATGTCTCTTCAATGGTGGATCAGTTGGGTCCTCTTTGGAAACACCGAAAGGACACATAGACAAAGAATTACAACTCTTTTTTTTAGGAAGATCTTGTTCTGAATTGATTTCTACATTCACATCTTTTCCCATGCGAATGAGACCCCATAACATTGCGTCCATAGCTGAACATTTTTGTGAGTGAAACTGGGGATGCCTAATGGCCAGGGGAATGATATAAATTCTATTTTTGTTTGTTGTTTTGTGTTTTTTGGCAGCAGTGGGTCAGAGATTTTACATATCTCCATGACTTACATGATTATTAGAGTTGTATGAATCTATTTCCTCTCATTAATAACATTTTAGATTACACATTGAAATACGCATCTTAGAAAATGAACTAGCCTTTGTATATCTGCCTTGAAAAATAAACATGCTCAGGTGGAGATTTTTCGCGGGACAAATCTTCTTTACATTACTTCAAAGAATTATCACAGTAGGCCTCTCTCTGGAAGGAAGTGGAATTCTTGTTTTTGTGTTGGCTTGAGTCCCTGCTCAGGAGACTTGACCTTTGTACTAGAAATGCAACGAATTCTAATTTTTGGCTTGCTGATTTAGGCTTAAGGAAAATCTCCTTCAGTACTCTCTTATTGTCAACCCCCTTAAATCTGGAAAAAAAGGAGAGACTGTACTTTATGGAATTCTATAAAGTGAATTCAGTAGACAAAGAGAAAAAGAAGGGAACTTCCTTTTATGCGTTAGGCTTTCATTTAGTTCCAGAATTTGTGAAGGGGCTGTGAGAATCTAGACTGCATGATACTAATTGAGCTGACACATTCATTCTCTTATATACAAGAGTTGCCATTTAAAAACATTAGAAGTGAAAAGAAAAAAAAAATCAATGATTGACAGTCTAACAGGACTAGCTGACTCAGCGACTAAGTCACCAATTGCCTCATTTCTGGAAGAAATCCAGTATTTGATAATTAGAGTTTTTCTAGAAGTTGATGTGGTAAAAGTAGGTCGGCCCCGTTGGACTTTGTCTCTTTTTTGAACAGGGTAGCTTTGGTTTGACACAGCACAACCGGCCTCCTCATGCATACCTTCAGTTCCATGAGATGTGGAAGAGTTTGCCAACACTGTGGGTTGGTGTGTGTTCATTTTGGGATAAAAAGAACTGGCTAGTCAGTCCCTTTGCCGATGGCCATGTTCTTAAACAAATATTTTGCATCTGAACAAGGAAAGCACTTGGTAAACCAAAGTAGGTGAATTTTATTTTCAGTGAGTACTACCCTTCCTCTCTATGCAACCTGAACACCTTTTACTTGTTCCCACTGTGGGTAAGGCAGCTTCTTCTGGAATTTTAAGATACTTATCCTGAAAGTCCTGGCTTCTTCACTGGGGACAAGTTTACTCTCCTAGCAGTGCCTCATATTCTAGGCTTTTCCCATTTATGTCAATACTTCTTCAGAGACCACCTGGCTTAGTTCCAGTTTCTAAGTGCTCTTATTTTTAGGCATTAATGAGTGGTACTACATATCAGATCTTCTATACTTCCTGTTAATACATTAGATTGCTTATGTGTGTGTGTGTGTGTGTGTGTAAAATTTTTTTTAATGTTTATTCCTTTTTAAGAGACAGAGAGAGACAGAGTGTGAGCAGGGGAGGGACAGAGACAGAGAGGGAGACACAGAATCCGAGGCAGCCTCTAGGCTCCGAGCTGTCAGCAGAGAGCCTGACGCAGGGCTCGAACTCACGAACTGGGAGATCATGACCTGATCTGAAGTCGGAAGCTTAACTGGTTGAGCCACTCAGGCACCCCAGATTGCTTATGTCTTTTATCTCTCTTGGATAACATAATGTTTTGGTCTAGTTAAAAAGGCCGAAAATTAAAACATTTCAACAAACAAATGGTGAGGGAGGGCCTTTATAAGCCATTTATTTCACATTCTTTTAATAACTGCCTATTCCACAAACATCTAGAACTCATTTTGCGGATATGTTTATGTTTCTTTTCTTCTTTGAGACATTTTAATGTTTACTTATTTTAGAGAGAGAGAGCGAGAGAGAGAGAGACAGAGACAGAGACAGAGCACGAGCAGGGGAGGAGCAGAGAGAGAGGGAGACACAGAATCCAAAGCAGGCTCCAGGCTCTGAGCTGTCAGCACAGAGCTCGACGCGGGGCTTGAACTCATGAACGGTGAGATCATGCCTTGAGGCCGAAGCTGGACACTCCACCAACTGAGCCACCCAGGCACTCCTCTTCTTTGAGACATTTTAAAGAAACTGTACTTTAAGCAATCTGAGTGTTTTCAAGATAAAGAATAAAAGAAAAAAATATTGCCTTCCCATGTATCCCAGATCAGTCATTAAGGTGGAAAGAGCCCCAGAGACTAGAGAGATTTTTTCTATTCATTTTAGTAGACTTCAAGATTTAATCGACTCCCATTTCCTTACTTAAAAAGCCGACAAAGAGATACAGGGAAGGGAAGTATTTATAAGGTCAGAGAGATTGCTTACTGGCAGAATGGGAACCAGAACAGTTTTAATATAATTAATATATTTTATTTCAATAAAGATTGATAGTTTTAAATAATTATTATAAACATGGGGACTTTATATGTCATGCTATAGATAATTCTTTTACTATCACTCTGTCCCATTCCTCCTTATAAGCTGTATCTCTCATTTCCTTAAAAAATTTTTTTATGTTTGTTTTTGTGACAGAGAAAGAGTATGAGTGGGGGAAGAGCAGAGGGAGACAGAGAGGGAGACACAGAATCTGCAGCAGGCTCCAAGCTCAGAGCTGTCAGCACAGAGCCCGACACGGGGCTCGAACTCACAGACGGCGAGATCATGAACTGAGCTGAAGTCTGATGCTCAGCCAACTGAGCCACCCATACACCCCTCTAATTTCCTTTGAAACCTAACTCAAATTCAGCTTCCTGTAAGAAAATGTGTGTGTGACTACATTGCTACAAAGTTACCCACTTGGCCTTACATCTGCCTTTTAGAAAATATTTTCAGCCTGTTTATATTTAGCATGCATTCATTTATTTAAAAGGAAAGTTACTATGTCTAGTTTGTTTGTCTTATTTTCCCCATAAATTAAGCATTATTCTTCTTACCCCCCCAGCATCCAATGGGTGCTCGGAAATGCTGATGCTGAAGTACTTCTGATCTTTCTTTCCCATTCTGTTTCCTCTACATTCCTCCTACTGGGCCACCTTAGTCTGAGACCAGAAGTTATAATGGGAATTAAGCCAAGCATTCTCAGGGCCGATTGCAATGAAAAGCAACTTCATCTGGTCTTCTGGAGGGTGTGGCTCAAAGGAGTATCCTTTTACTTACAGTATGTTCAAAGCCACGAAAAAAAAAAAAAGAAAAAAAATCCATAAGTAAGTAGGTAGTCTGGAGGTATGGAAAGCTGGTTGTAAGGGGAAAAAAAGAAGTGCAAGATTTTTAAAAGTGTGAGGGAAATGGCATCCAATTTAAGTCAACCTCCTGTCTCTGTTTTTTATATCCTTGCTGTGAATTCAGGAAAATGAGCTCCCAATTTAATTGTGCCGTGGGTGTGTGTCTATGTGGCTGAGTGCTCAGAGATCTAAGTGTTTCCACGTTAAATGATCCCTATAATGCCCTGAAAGAATTAGGGCTTCCTGGAAAATCTCAAGCATGCTCCTTGGGAGTTTATTTCTCCCTAGTGCAATCTGATTCACCATGATATTTATAGTGGATGTTTTGATTCCATGCTGGTGCCTTGGGCTCACAGTGTATTTTTCTAGATGGTGTTGTCATGTAATGTGACTTGCAAAACTATTTAAAGGCTAAAGCAGCCTTAAAAAAAATTCTTTTAGGCAAGAATCAAGATTGAACACTGTACTATTTCTTAATACCTTTTTCTACCCGTCCTTGCCTCTGCTAGACCCTGACAAGGATTTCAATGCTAAAGAATCCATAGAGAAACATTAGAACAAGTAAGATAGAGCTTCTCATTCCCTTATCAATAGCTGAGGGTATAGATTTTAGTCTTTTAAAGATATCAGAGGTGAAAATCTGTCTGATTTAAATCTATTATTGAAAGGATTGTGTAGTTTTTGGGTGCTTATCATTGAGGAACCCTGATTCCCCACTTCTGAGGTAAACAGGATGTAAGAGACATTCTGTAGCAAAGGAAGTTCTCTGCTCCTTTTTCTTCTGTCCTTCTTCTCCTTGCAGGTGCAGGTATAAAGACACACACTTTGTCTAACAGTACTCACAAATTACTCTATATTAGCAAGATGAACTTGTGTTCTTTTCTTTCCTCCTTTCTTTCCTTCTTTTCCTTCTTTCGTTCTTTCTTTCTTTTCTTTCTTTCTTTCTTTCTTTCTTTCTTTCTTTCTTTCTTTCACTTTCTTTTTTTTCTGGTAGATCCTTTGTTATGAAGAATCTGACCTAAACTTACTTTTGCAGTGGCCAGGAAAGATCATGTACCAGGTTTTCAGGCAAAGCTGGGAATGGCGGCCATTGTGACCTTGAGAAAAGCCTCCAAGATGGAGCTGGGACATTGTGGGGGAGGGCAGAGAAATGCAAATACAGACATGAAATATGGAGGGAGGAGAGAAGAGGAAGGGAGGCCAGAGAGGCTAGGACTGCAACACACTCATCCCAGACAGGCTCTAAACCAGTTCTTTTCAACAGGGGGAGATTTTGCCTCACCTTCATTTGGCAGTGGGTGACATCGGGCCATTCCCGGAGTCATAGCTGGTTGCTACAACTCGACGTTAGTGCTGATGTGTTGCGAGTAAAGCCAGGAATGCTGCTGACTGTGCCCTGATGTACAGGACAGCCCCCACCACAGAGGTTCAACAAACTCAAAATGGGCGCAATGCCGCGACTGAGAACCTGCTAATAAACCAAGCTGGAAAGTACTAGATGGAAAAGTAACGTCGGGCAGCGAGCGCTTTGCACACGTGTGCATGGTCAATGAGTCATAGGTTGTTATTTTTCTGGTAATGCACTGCACTGCCAGCCCTCCCCGACACCGTGGGCAAAGCTGAGGTTTTGCGTCGGGTCTTCCCCCACCATTCCTGACCTGAGGCTCTTCTGTGTAAACATAAGTATGTATAATTTTTTTCTTGGCATGTTAACTCTCTCTAATCTTCCTATGTTACATCTTTAGTGGGTGTACTTTTGGCCCTTTCCTATCTCATTAGCAGAGAAATACTTGTTAAGAGAGCACTCCCTAAGGGGCGCCTAAGGTGGCTCGCTTGGTTGAGCGTTGGACTTCGGCTCAGGTCGTGATCTCACGGTCTGTGAGTTCGAGCCTGGCGACAGGCTCAGAGCCTGGAGCCTGCTTCGGATTCTGTGTCTCCCTCTCTCTCTGCCCTTCCCCCGCTCATGCTCTGTCTCTCTCTGTCAAAAATAAACATTTAAAAAAAAAGAGAGAGAGAGAGCACTCCTTAAATCACGAATTTATTCATTCCTTCAACAAATTTATTGAGGGCCTATTGTGTACAAGGCATTTTATAGAGCGTTCATACACATCAGTACGTGAGTGAATGAAACAAAGACTTCTAGCTCACCTACTAGCAAGGAAAGCAGACGAGAAACAATGAACATCATAGATGAATAAGGGATATAAGATGTTGGGACATTTTAAGCACTTTGTTTAAAAAGAGAAGAAAAGGAAGGTAAGGCAGTGAAGGCGGAGCAGGGGGTGTGCCCTGTTAGCTGGTGCAGGGAGGGAAGATCTCCCCGGTAAAGTGACCCTGTGCCGAGGTGAAGCGGGGAGGCAGTGGTCACATGCATTCTTGTTTTCCTCCTAAATGCTAACCTTTGGTAAAGAGAGCTCCAAATGCAGTGATAAATCCAATAATCCTGAGTGCACCTGGCAAATTTTCTTCTCAGGCAGCCTGCCTCCAGGAGCAGGTTTTTAGGACGGTTTTGCCAATCAGGTTGGTGAATTGGTTCAGTAGTCTTAAGTGAAAAATGTGGGTCGTCTAGAAGCTCCGGAGTTGGGTTGTGGTTCAATAATTTTTCGAGGCCTCTGCGGTGTTACTGAAAGTGAATGAACGAGGTTTTCCCGAAAAGATGGCTATTTGGCCTGCAGGGTATCTGCTTTCCCTCTCGCTATGCAGGCATAAATCATGCACATCATAAATTTAAGCCACGCAGACTTCATTTATTCACTCGCTTCCGAGAGATTTTTGAATATCTATAAAAGGCGGTGCGCTATGTACAGAGATATGGCAGAGTCCTGAAACCTAAAAAGCTCAGGCCTAGAAGAGGTGGACATGTTTTGAATTTCTTCCTAGTGCACTTAGGTGTAATCGAGAGAGAAATCCAATGTCATAAAAATACCTGGGACCAAGAAAAAGAAGTCACAACTGAAGGCACTAAGGACGCTCCAGGGAGAAGATGGCATCTGTCTGAGTCTTAGCGGATGAAGGTGGCAGAAAGGGGAGGTGAGGGAAGCTTCCCGGGATTAGAAAGAGTAAGGGCGGAGCAGTAGAGATGGGAGACGGCAAGAAAGTGTTTTGGAAGCTGTAGGTTAAGTGTACATTCTGTCATCGCCAGCACATTGTTGGAAAGGAATTGCTTAAAGCTGTTAAGAGCCAGATGTTTTCAGGCTGTAGAACCTGGGACAACAAGATTTCCTCACACTCTTCTTAGTTGAAACTGTGAGGCGTTCTATCAGCAAGCTCATGGCACTATTTTGGAAGGGCTAGATTTTCTTTATATTTCTAATCTATACTTAAGTGTTTCATTTGAAGATCCTTATCCGATAGAAAGGCGTCACCAAACTGAACCTCCCCATTCGAATGTGCTCATGCTTATCTGACTCTTACCAAAATCATGGTCGGTAAAGCTGCATTTTCAGTGAATCTTCCCCTTTGGGAAACATTCCCTTCTAATTCGTCTCTCTTATTCTTCCTGGATGTTGTGCATTACCGGTAACATTACTGTTTTGTCCTGCAGCTGTGGGTCTATCTTTTCATTGTTAAGCTTTACAATAACCATTTAAAGAGGAAATTATGTATTAACTTAAAAGGCCAATTAACTATGGTGCAGTAGACAATTACTTGAAATTTGGCACATTTAAAAGCCAATTTTGGCAATGTAGTGTTCAAAACACTAAATACCAATTGAAATAATGTGCTCATAAATCCAATGGAGTCCATTATGGAATTCATAACTATAAATAAGCCTTTCGCCTTTTGGGAGGTCAGGCACATTATAATAGGTACAATCTTTAGGAATTGAGTTAATCAGAGTGAATAGTTATTGAGCATTTATTAAAGGTTCCAGGCACTCTACTTGTTTTTTTTTTTTTTTTTTTTTTCCGGCATTGCCACCTTACTTAATTCTAGCAGCAACTATGTGGGGTAGGGATTATTATCGTGGCCATTTTACAGATAGAAAACTGAAGTTCAGAGAGGTTAGGTAATCTACCGATGGTCCAGTGAAGGAAAGGACGAAAGCTCTTTGAAGACCTGCATCTTGGAAAAGAAGCTTTGGAAAAATGGGACCTGCTTGCTCACCCTATGAGATGCTGAAACAATGGTAGCAAAGAAATCACGTTCTGGAATTTCTGTTTAAAAAGTAGTCTGGGCTCACCTGCAGATGGGTAGCTTCCTTCTTTGAATGAGAAGATACACTTCTCGTGTTGTTTGATGTTCTTCACTGTATCCCGGAGAACATTTAAGCCTACCTTGGGGTGTGATGGATGAGAGAAGAGTTTTAAAGATTTTGATTTAAGGAGGAGGGGGAGCGGGGAGAAGCACAATGAGATTTCCTGGTATCGAGACCTTACCAGTACTTTTTCCACTTTTTTTTTTTTTTTAAACAACACTTGCTGTAATGTATTTTAGTTTTTTGGCTTACCTGTGCCTATCCCTCCCCTTACTTTCGGGTGGAGAGTTTCAGGGAGAAGGAATGTGTCTTACTCAAACAAGGGTCCAAACAATATCTGAGAACTGGTAAGTATTCAATAAACACCTCAAAAAATGATGGCTGACTCGATCGGCTGTGTGTTGTCTTTTAAACGAACAGATCTCCCAGGCCCAAATTTGTGATTTTTGGGGGGGGGGGGCAATGTAATTATTAAAGGACTCTGCATTTTATGGTACTATCCTTACTTAAAGTCACAGAAGAAGATTTACTCCTCTTCTAGATATGTCATCCTATGCTATGTTTAGGCCAGCATGTGTCCCTAATGATGACCGCACCTATGAAATAAGTTTGTTTTCCTGTTTTCCTGTTGTCCTAAAGGCAGGTAGAGATGTAAAAGTTTCTTTTCTTCTTTTTTGTTGATGTTGTTATTGCTGTTGCCATTGTTTTGTACCATTACTTAAAAACATTCATGTTCCTTATCTGTACTTACAGTGCCTGTGCAGTAAGTTTGCATTTGACCAAGATAAGATGGACATTTTCTCTCGGTGCCAATTTACTGAAGTTTGAGAAGCTTCTACCTCGTCTTTTCTCCTTAAAGTCTTTTTCCTCCCTGTTTCTAGTCAAGCACTTACTAAATCATTAAGAGAAAAATGTAAGTCATCGTTTTAATGTGCATTGACCTCGTGATTTTTTCTTTCTAAACAACCGTCTAAACTACATTTATTGGGGCGCCTGGGTGGCTCGGTTGGTTAAGCATCCGACTTTGGCTCAGGTCATGATCTCACGGTTTGTGAGTTTGGGCCCTGAGTTGAGCTTTCTCTCTGTTAGCGCAGAGCCCATTTTGGACCCTCTATCCCCCTCTCTTTCTGCCCGTCCCCAGCTTGCACATGTGCACTCTCTCGCTCTCTCTCTCTCTCAAAAATATATAAACATTAACAAGATGAAAACAAATCCACTACATTTATTGAGGAAAGTGGGTGGTTCAGTCTCACCATATAGCCACATAGCACAGAACAATCAGGAAAATTTGCAGAGTTTAGTCATGCTATGCTGCCCCTTTCTCCCCTTTGGTCTCTTTGATTCTGCACTTTGTCTTTGGACACTGAGGTCTTATTGGGGCAGGGCTATAGGAGCCCAACAACTGTCTCATGGGAGTTGTCCTTTCAGAGGCATAAAATAAGATCGTGGTATTGCGGGCAGTCTTGATAGACAAAAACTATCTATACTTTTTTTTTTTTTCCCCAGAAGGTTTTCTTTTGCTTTCACATCAACCACAAACTTATTTCTAAATGTAATTAACCACACCCTTATTTCAAAATTTTTTGGAATAATTTTTTCCGAAGTCTAATTGGTCACAGAATATCTTTGTTCTCTAGTTTCGATGGGATATAAGCAAATAACTTCTTATTCTAGCTTACAGTGTTCCTGCAAAATCACAGCTGAAATAGACAGAGATCTTAGAAAAATTTGACTTTGCTAAACGGTCTTGCATTGTTTTAGTTTTTATCCAGCCAATTTGAATTTTGGGGAAAATTCAGCGGAAGCAAACATTTCATGTAAGTTTTGTCTGATCTTGATTACATTTTTACTTCTAATGAAGTACAGATTCTTTTTTTTTTTTTTAATTTTTTTTTAACATTTATTCATTTTTTTGAGAGACCGAGTGAGCAAGGGAGGGGCAGACACACACACACACACACACACACACACACACACACACAGAATCTGAAGCAGGCTCCAGGCTCTGAGCTGTCAGCACAGAGCCCGACGTGGGGCCTGAACCCAGGAACTGTGAAATCATGACCTGAACTGAAGTCTGCTGCGTAACCAGCTGAGCCACCCAGGCGCCCCAAGGCACAAATTCTTCAATCAGCCAGCTCGACCTAAAAAAGCAGAAAAGCAGTGCTCCCTGACACAGTCAGTTTTTCCTGTTCTGGGGGATTATGTTCTTAAATAGCCTACTATGTTGTTTGCTGAACAAACCTATCCTCCATAGTTGTGCTGTTTTTGAAAATGGTTCTGACATTTTCAAAAGGTGACAGCACCTTGGGAGTCCCGAGCAGGGCTGAGTCAGAAGACCAACAATCTCCTTCTTTTCCTCCTCTTCTCTAGCACTCTCTCTTCCTTCGCTGTGTCGCCACACTTCCCACTGCTCTCCTGTTCCTACTTCTGATGTTTTGGTAACTTCTGTGCTGTGAACAGATTTAGTGTCTTCTCTGTATATATTTTTATATCACTCTCCACCTGTAAAAGTCACAATCCTCATGTCTACTTTGGGAAATTATACCCGTCCTTCAGGGCTAAACTTCAAAGCCATCTTCCATGCGAATCCTTTCTCAAACACCTCGCTGGGAGCCACTTTGTTCCTCTGAACTTCTCTGGCATTATTGTTGGTACTGTTCCTCTTCCTTATTACTAGGATAATTTCTGCACATCCTATCTCCCCTACTAGCCTGGGAACCCCTGGAAGGTGAAAACTCTAGAGTACACAGGCCAGTACCTTGTACAAAATAAGAGGTCAATTTTTTTTTTTTTTTTGAGCACATGAAAATAGTATCTTTGGGAACACGCACTCATGAGGGCAAATTGCATCCTTTCTGTCCGTGTCTCTTTCTTTCACCTCGGATCCCGCAGGAGCAGACACTGCAGGGGAGTGGAAGGTCTGGGCTCTTTCTCTCCTGCGTCTAGGTCCAGCCAGCAGAGGCTTGCCGTTATGGGCCCTGATTAAAGGAAGTCCCATCCAGGTCATGAGACAAGAAAACACAGATGAGTTTGATCTCTATAATGAATTGTTTACTGGTTTCAGTGTCCATCTCGTGGAAATGAAATATTTATTTTCTTCATTTAATTCTTGGTATTGAAGAAATATGCTTACATAAGAACAGAAAAGACAGTGCTCCTTTTTTAAAATGAAATTTTGACTGCATTTGAGAGATATTATCACTTGATTTCACAGAGGAATACAAATCTTAATTATTAGACCGTGAAATGTCTCCAAGCAAAATTTTCCCATGATCTCATGAAGTATAACTTTGTAAAGTTCTAAACTCTAATTTAACTAACCAAAGGCAATGCACTCATGTAACTATAAAAGTTTAGGAGAGGAAGAGTAATGAGAAATAGTAAATAACTGAGCAACTCACCCAAAGCAGCAAGTAATAAATGCAAAAACTACTACTGTCAAAAATGTAATTGTAAGCATAAATCCAGGGGAAAATGTGTAGGGAATGTTTAAGATACATTTCAGTGGAAGGTATGTTAGCAGAGACAGTGACAAAGGGCCCTGATAAAAGAAAGCAACACTTAGGACATGAAGCAAGAAAACTTGGCACATGCAGAGGAGACGCCCAGGCAACAGGAGGACGAAGCAAGACTCGACCAGAATGGTGACGAGGCCAAGAGCCGGAACTAAGTGTTTTCCCTGCTTCTTTGGAGGAGAGAATGAAGTGTGGCAGTCTAAAGTTGCATCTTTGGGACATTTATATAGGTTCATACCTATGTGAACTCTGTGGTTCCTTTTGCAGGGTATGGATTCACTCTTTTTCAGCAGTTCTTAGGATGTATCCAGAAAATCTCAGTATGAAGATCCACTGTCGGGATGGCACCTGCTGACAGCTTGAATCCGAATTTTTGGGAGTGGGCAGAACCAGCAGTAGCAGATTTGGAAGTGTTACACATCTTACAATTAGAACATACAACAAAAACGCCATTTCTTTATTGCATCCCTAACTGATTGAACTCCCTCCAAAATCTCTATTTACTAGTTAGCAAATAAAAATCTAAAGGGCCCCTGTGGTTTAAGGCTTAATCAGATATAGTAATTTAAGCAGTGCATTTGGAAAATAGTTTGTCTTCCTGGGATAAGGATGTCCAGTTGTCCAGTAGCCTCTCTCTCTCCTTGCTTTGTTTCTTAAGGTGCTTGGAGCAGGGGTGTGATTTATGTGGCCTTGTGGGGGTGGGGGAGATTCAGGGTCTAGATGTATCTTGTTGACCTGATGCTCCTTCCCTGCCGTCATAGGCAGCTGATGTTTGTGGCCAGTGTAAGTTTCACTTGGGTTGGGCTCCTGCGCAGCCTTCTAGCCTTTCAAGGTAAAAGCACATTTCTTTGAAAAAACCCTGTGACGTAACATCCTCCGCTAAATAAATAAACAAATAAATAAATAAACAAGCAAACAAACCAAAACAAACAAAATGGCAAAAAACTCTGCAGTGTGTATATATATATATATACAGAGACAGATATATACCATATATTTAATTACTTATTTAATTAATTACTTATTTTTAATTACTTATTTTTAATTTACTTATTTAAAAGTTGTGGTTTTTTTGGTGATTTTTACGTGATTGATGAGAAAAGAATGTGGATGCCATATTACAATTACAGGTCTGAGAATCGAGTAAGAAATAATCGATTTAAAAGCAATTTTGTGATACACAAATATAACAGAGTAAATTATAGAGTAAGAGTTAGAGAGTAAGTTATTACTCTGTTAAAACATTGAGTCGTTTCCCCTTGATATTAATTAAATGATCTTGATACTTATCCTGGTATTGTTCAGAAATTACTGCTTGCTCATCATTGAATGCTAAGGAAACTGTAGGGCAGTGATCACGGCACATTGGCCAATATGGAAAATCGTTGTTTTTTTTTTTTTTTGAGTGAAGAAGAAGTTTGGCTCATCCTTTGGCATGTAACTCGGAACATGATCTGAATTTTCTTTACTCTGAAGCAAATGTTGTGAAATGAAGTCAATGACACCTGTTTAGGCAATCTGTGATTGTAGATACTTAAAAAACAAAAATGACTGCTGTTGAAATGCTCACGGTTATACTCCTTAATATTGGCCTTCTGATATAAGGTATTATTTTCAGTTGTAGGTTGCAATGTAATTCTTTGCCTACATTTGTCATATTATGGGTACACATATTCATACTTCTAATTTGGAAATAAAGGAAAACTATTTAAAATGGAGTTGGAAGCCCTGAAGGGGGCGCTTTCAGGCACATACCACTCGCTGCAGCCTGCGTAACCAGCAGAAAGAAGGAAGGTGGGAATTATTTTGGTAAGGGAGAACATTTATCACATACGAGTTTTATCTCCTGCTTTTAAGAAAAGGAAGGAAGATCCCTGCCTGCCCCAGCAACAAAGCACTAACCACAGCTGGCAGCCAATGAGGAACTGCCACAACCTCAAACTTGTTCTCCAATCAACTTTTGCTCAGAACAGCCCTCCCCAATTTCCCCCTGAAACCTAATAAAAGCTGCCCTGCCCTTTGTCTCTTCAGACGTGTCTATGGTTTGCCATAGCTTGCTTGTCCCAAATTGCAATCCGTCTGCTCTTCCTGAATAACATTGTTTTTCTGCTTAAATAAAATTGCTCTTTGCACTGTTTAAAGTTAACACTAATATAATGTTTTCCATCTTTTGATGTCAAATACACCATTCTGTGAAAAGTTGCCTCTTAGTTACAAAACTTCCAGGAAGTTTTTTTTGGATTTGAAATCACACGTCTGGTGGTATTTACCCCAAACGCCAGCAATCTGCTGAAAAGTGAAACATCCTTAGAATCCCTCTAAGTTGGAGAGGGATTGAGTTGGAGAGAATGTGAATGATCATTTATGCTTTCTAATATAAAGACCGCACTCTCTTTTCTTGGAAGATGAGTGCCAAAGAAAGACTTCTATCTTTATTTAAACATCTGTTAACACCACCTTCTACAATCAGGGATATTTTACCTTTCCAATTCTACTTGGTTTAAATGTAACTTAAAAGGTATCTTTTATTACATTTACCTCTTTTGACTCTAAAAGTTTAGCTTTTCTGGCATTGCTTTAGTTCTATTACGTTTTAATTGTATTTTTCATTGAGTGTACATCTTTGCTTTCATCATGTAAAAAATTTGTTTACCAGGGAGCTTCCTTTGCAACAAACTGGTTTCATTGGACACATCCCTTTTTTCTTTCTCCAGAACCCACACACTACTCAGTAATTAGAAATTTACTCTCGGGTTGACATTATGATGCTTCTGTGTAAACACAAAGCACGGGCTAAAATGGTTTGCCTGATTTCTATAAAGCATACTTACTATAGTTGTGTCTGGAAACACCTAGAAAAAAATGTCTTTTTCTCCTCTTCTCCCCTGCCCCCCTCCTCCTTTTTTTCTGGATGATTGGCATGATGCAGTTATTAGGAGAAATTAAATAGAAAGGTATAAGAAAGCATGTTTAGTGTTCTGGCTACCAGATTCCAGAGATAACGTTCTACTATTTCTGAACTTTGTCAGTGATGGTTGGAAATAGGCTAGCCTTATGAAACACAATTTTTCAAAATACCCCTTTTGAAAATGTTGTAAAAAATGCCTTATGTACTTAGAATTTTTTAAATAGTGATTATCTCTGGTGGTAGAATTATGGGAGATTTTCATGTTCTTTCTGCCTCTCTGTTTTCTAATTTTTCTCCCCCATCCCCTCAAAACAAACAAAAACTATTATATTTAAAATTCAGTGGTCTCCATTCTATGTTAAAAAAACACAATGCATTCATTTCACATAATTTATGTAATGCTAATATCTGTCTTAATCAAATAGTCATGCTTTTAGCCTGCTGTCTTTTACTGTGGTTTCTTATTCCGCCAACTCAGATACCTTGTGAATTTCTCTCCCCTGAGAGGTTACACCCAAAGAATGCAAAAAATAACCTGTGGACACGTTCATTCATTTGGTTGTTGGCCACCTGCTATTACGGACACTTTTTAAAAAAATTGAACTGAATTCAATTCAGATTGGTTATTTTTCCAAAGATTGGCAGGAGTTCTTCCTTTAACGGATTTCTTCTGACATCTGAATACTGACATCAAATGAATGTAGAGTCCAGTTTTTGTCCACATTGCTGTGTAATCGGTAAGTCCTCCATCTTGGAAATCCACATTCTTATTTTCAGGGTTGTTTTGGCATATAATGTGTTCTAAATTGCTGGAAATGGACCAGAAAAGAGAGTCTGACAGTTTTCATTATTCCTTTTTCCTTCTACTTTTATGACAGGGAGACTGTCATCTTCTCTTTTGGGCTATAAAGAGAGACCCTTTGGAATTAAAAGTAAATTTCAGTGTTTCCTTTATTTGTATTTTTGCCCAGTATCAGAGCAGGATAGTTGCAGAGGACGATGTGGTTCCATTGTCTTAGTAGAAATTAATATCTTCTGTAAGATGGAGGGGTCAGTAAATGAGTGACAGAGACATGCCAATCATGAAAGCTCTGCCCAGTGGTCTAAGATTATGATACTGCTCAGCGGTGGTCACATCGTGCTCAGAATAGTATCTTGAGACTTGAGCACATCCTTTACAGGGAATAGACAAAGCACCACACATTCATGCTGGGCTATCACAGCATCAATGTAGCATTTTCTTTAAAAAATGTTCTTTCTTTTAATGTTATTTATTTGAGAGAGAGACAGAGACAGAGAGACACACACACACACACACACACACACACACACACACACAGAATCCGAAGCAGACTCCAGGCTCCAAGCTGTCAACACGGAGCCCGATGTGAGGCTCGAACTCATGAACCATGAGACCATGACCTGAGCTGAAGTTGGACGCTTAACTGACTGAGCCACCCAGGCGCCTCTAGCATTTTCTTCACCATCATTCTTTACCCATATTATATCATTAAGAGATAAGTATTGTTATTGCCAGTTTTTATAGATTAGGAGACAAGCTCAGAGACTTTGCTTGATGAAAGTCATACATCAAGGCTGGAGATAAGATTAAAACCCTGGTTTTTCTGACTTTGATACTCTTGCTCAAAGGGGCATTACCCCTCACTGCATCCTGCCCAACGAGAGGAATCAGGACATATGAGAAAACGCTGAAAAACTGTTAAGGGGCATGTCAGGGAAGAGTGGAAAGAAAAGGAAACTTGTGGAGGGAATAGAAGCTGTCATCAAGCATTTAAAGGGCTGTAATGTGGAAGAGAGTTAGATTTTTTTTTTTAATGACTCCACAGGAAATAAAAGGATTCTTGTCACTGAGACATAGATCAAAGAAAGATTTTGCTAACTCTCAGATGTGTACAGAATAAGGTTCCTTTTGGAAAAATGAGATTCCTGTCTCTAGATGTGTTGCCTAATTGGCAGAGAGACAGTTGGAAATGTACATTAGATGTGTGGTGGGGTATCTTTAAAAATGCCTTTCAACAGTGAAATATGTGTCTAAACACACTTTGTGGGCTAGAGAACATTGATCTGAAAACTCATGCATTTTAATAGGACTTGTACTTAGAGTTGTTACCTGGTAATAATGAGAGTAAACTATATGCACTGTCTTCTTCAGTTTCCTGAGTGTTCTTAGTGAACTTAGGGGATGTTTGCCACCGTGGTTGTTGTCTGTGGTTGGAGAAAGCTGAACGATTCCTTCTAAAAGAAAGTCTGTTATTCTGGTTTCATTGATTACACGCCCAAGTCTCGTAATTTTGTAGCTGCTAGATGGGCAGAGTGGACAAAAACTGTGTTTCCTCTAAGAGACCCACTCTGAATGCTTGCTCTTCATTATCCTTTCTGAGGTGGAAATAACCCATCACACTGGCAAAGGTGAAAAGAATACATTCAAGCCTTGAGTATTTCCTAATTTGTATGCCATTTTGCTTTTAGTTTAGAGCGCATAAACTCAGAAGTTGTTCAAACTGCTTAGCAGGCAACATAGCAGTGTAATGAATGATGGGTTTTGAAAGCACTGACCATGTTGAACCTGAGAAGACAAAAGCTGGGCTTCCCACAACTGATCTTTACTCAAGAGTATTTACTCAAAACAATTACTTGAAACACAACGATGGTATCGTTTCCCCAAAAACTTCCATGTTACTTCTTTTTCCTTTTTTTTTTTTTTCTCCCATGCTACTTCTTAATCATAGCTCAAGACAAATAATCAGAGACCCTGAAGCACTTTTAGTTCCAAAGCTGTCTGGAATGTTCCATGGGGTCATGAAAAGGGTTATGCAATGATAATCTCTGGTAGAGGTGGAATGTCCTCAGAATCTGAAGGGAGGAGCAGAGGCAGCATAACTCCTCCCAGAGTGGGGTAGATATGACTTGTCTATTTCATAGTCTCCTTTATTATTCTGTCAATGTTTACTTTTTATTTTCATCAAAGTATTAATTGTACACAACTTTAAGAGTCAAATGATATTACAAGATTTGCTTTATCTTCTCACCATCTCATTTCCCACTCCCAAGATGTGGTCATTTTCAACTCTTTCAGCTCTTCCTTCCAGCAATTACCTCTAATTTCTAATAGCATGTTTCTGCTACTACTCTACTACTTTATCCGATTTTATGTTTTAGATGCTATTTGTTGACTGTAGAAGATAAAGATTTTGCTTTCTTATACCCTTCATACACAGACATGTTTGTTCTTTCTGAAAACTTGTAAAATAGCATTATGGTAAAGTCCATTATCGGGGTTTTCATTATTTTGTCCTTGTAAATATTCATGCTAAGGGTACTTCTGGTGCAAACTTTAATATTTGTTGTGAATTTATTGGCTCTTTTTTTTTTTTTTTTTTGTCTTTTGCTCATCTTTCTTCAAGTTTCCGGTTAAGGTTTCCTATATCCTCTAACAGCTCTGTAAACTAACTTTCAGTCCATTTCTACACACCTTTCCTTCCTCCTAAGCTACAGTCCTGGGACTCTGCTGTCATTCAAAGAGATGTACTCTAGTGTTATAGCTAGATTGCATTTCATGTCTTGATCTTTTGGATTTAATTATTTGTTTTGATGGAACACAAACTCTAACAATCTCCTTAAAAAAAAGAAAAGAGGTTCAGGGAAGCAACCTCTTTGGAGAAGTTGGATGTCTGAAAATGTGTTTATTCAAGTCTAATGTTTGATTGATCTTGATTTGTATTTGAAAAAGTTGTATTCTCTATCTACAGCAAAGAACTCAAATGGTAAGAATCTCTGGCCCCTGACAATACTATCCAATCTAGTTTGCATTTAGGAAGAGAGTGGCCTAAGGGCAAATTCAGGGCCTACTGACAATAGCTTCTCTGGGTCCTACCAGGACAAAGTTTACTTAGAGATATTGGCTTTACTTGAAAAGATGATGGTGTGTTGTTATCTCACTGGGTAGTAGTGTTGCATACCCACTGGCAGGTCATTTTCCATATACTATTAGAAGGAAATGGGCCTTACCAGACCATGCTTTTGTGTGTGACCAAAATAGAGTATGTACTCACACTTTTAGAAAAGTGAAGCACAGACAGAAATATTATATGCTCTAATTCTGAGACTCTTCGCCTGAAGTCTTCTATAGATCATCTGTGTGGGTCCTTGAACTCCCTGAACGGGCACGCAAATTTTATTTTGTGTTACTTACATAGGCTAAGCTTCAGTGACCTAATAATAAGGTGGAGACAATGTTAATAGTTCCTCGTATGGTGGCTGTGATTTTTCATATTTAAAGAGAACTATGACACGCAAAAAAGTTGAGAACAATTGAATTCCAATCCCCTCTTTCCTCCATTTAGTAGATGGAGAAGCAGATTCCATAAAGGTTAGATGTCAAGCTGATGTAACATGCGTTTCCACCATAGCTGGGTCCAGAGCATTGGTTTTCTGACTCCTTACCTGGGAGTCTTCCCACATAAGCTTCCGCCAAGGTAATATTTGAGACTTACTATCAATTTTCCCCATCTGTTTTCCGAGGGAAGGTTGAGGTGAAGTTTCTTTTCCTGAGATTCATTGCTCACGATGAAATGTGGCTGAAAGAGGCTTCTGAAACCAGAAATTGTCAAGGGAGCAACATTTATTTTTCTCATTATTCATTCTTCTAGCTAGGCCATGAGAAACATGTGAATATGGATAAATCAGTGTAGATGCAAAGTCTTGACAGTATTACTTGGCTCAAGTGTATGCTGGAGTTTCAAGACAATTGCAACCATGCTGCAAGAATAAACATTCTGCTCAAGCACTTTGACCAAGGAAACCAGGGTCTTTGTTTAATTGACCTCTTTTGGAAAAGAAGTTCATGTAACTCTATGGGAGTAAGCTCATTAGTTGACATTCTGTGATCACAAAATATTAAGTTTTGAACACTAATTACACTTAATTTCTTACCTGTGTATATTGTTTCATTATTTACAAAGTGCTTTCACATATTATTTTATTTAAAAACAATCTGGCATGGAACGTTATCCTTCCCCACATTTACAAATGAGAAACTGAGGACAAGGATTTGAAGAGATTTGCCTGAAGTCATGTAGCTAATAAGGGTTAGAACTGGAACAAGAACACTTGCTTTCTGATTCCAAGTCCTGTTCTTTTTCCATCAAGCCATGTGGCCTCTTAATCACCATCAGTCATGCTACGTTTCGTACTCCCATGATAGATACATTTTAGAGGTAAGGGTGAAATCGCAATGGGCATGCTGTCCTTGAGGGTTTGCAGCAATGCCCTGCGTGAAGGAAACATACTCGATTAGCCTGCCAGATATGAACAG
The DNA here is from genome assembly GCF_027475565.1 of Acinonyx jubatus. Lineage (NCBI taxonomy): Eukaryota > Metazoa > Chordata > Mammalia > Carnivora > Felidae > Acinonyx > Acinonyx jubatus. The sequence goes on along the minus strand of NC_069382.1, from coordinate 119,114,630 downwards.
GCTCAGGGCATGTGGCCTCGGGGAGTGGCCAGATACAGGATCCTAGGGAATTTGGACCAACGCAATCATTCACCCAGAGATCAACTTGACTCCTTCTATTTCAGGTAGGTGTTAATAGTAGATGAGGGTACAAAATTCTATACAAAGAACATGAGGCAAGGGCTCCCACAAAGATTTATTAAGTTACTATACTCCTCGAAGGACCTAGCATAATGTAATTCACGTCCAATTTTTTGTCAGCTACAGGGCTCAAGGACGGTTTTCTTTAAATTTTTTTTTTAACGTTTTATTTATTTTTGAGACAGGGAGAGACAGAGCATGAACAGGGGAGGGTCAGAGAGAGGGAGTCACAGAATCTGAAATAGGCTCCAGGCTCCGAGCTGTCAGCACAGAGCCCGATGCGGGGCTCGAGCTCACGGACCGCGAGATCAGGACCTGAACTGAAGTCGGCCGCTTAACCGACTGAGCCGCCCAGGCGCCAAAGGACGGTTTTCTTTAAAATGATGGTGAGTCAAGATTTTCATCCCTTGGTTTTACCTGCCAAGTAAATAAAATAAAATGGTAGCTAAAATAAACAATTGCTTTTCATTAAACTCGTCTTCTTTTAACTTAAATTTTAATGAAAAGAATATTTAAAAATTCCCAGTTTTTTACTTTGTGAATAAATCTGCCATATGCCAGGACGTGAGCTGATATTCCTAATGAAGTCAGCATTTCTGGCTTGCTTGAGTTGGAGAGAAAAGTTTTAAATGTTTCTCCTGTTCTTGATCCCACAGGTGGGATCTCATATGGCCATGTTCAAGATCAGTGACGTTTTCAGAAAAGAGTAAGAATTGATGCAACTGCAGTGGGAAGCCTGGAGCAAAGCCTGAGGGTCAAGTTTGACAGAGCTCAGGACTGCTCTGGATGCATGACAGACCTTGGCTTCACCAGACCCCAAGCATGACCTCATTTTCTCATAAATAGGGAAATGCCTCTTTAGCAAGGAGCTTACAGTCTTCTATGTAAAATAAAAATTGTCCTTCTTGGATATATTCCTGCTGGAGTCCTGAAAAGCTGGAATTCGTTTCGAACACCATATATAAGTTGTTTGAAGATATTGTTTCAAAGAGATGCCTCAGGAACCACTTAAGAAGAATACTCAGCTTCAGGTCCAGCACGCTTGGCTTTAAATGCTTGACAACCTCGTTTTGCCCTGCCCCAAATTTCTCACTCCATTCTCACCATTTTCTAGAATACTAACCTCTCCAACTTTCCTCTTTTATGCCTTCCCATCAGCATAGTTTTATTTACTATTGCTTGCATTTTTCCTACATGTCTTTAGTAATTTGACGAAGGCCTTTTGGGAATGCCTCCGGCTCCATGGTCCTTGTGCTTTATGGAGCCTCTGCTCACCACCCAACCTTTCTGGCCTCTTGGGCAGAGCCCAGACATAACGTGGGGGTCCCTGAAGAGGCTATGTATGAACGATAAAAAATGACTAACCCCAATTAACTAGACAACTTACAATTAACTTTCATTTGGCCTCTACTTCATCTGTATCGGTGTCTTTCAGTTGTCTGTATCCATAAAGTCCAGGTACATTTCTTCAGTATTCCACTGGCTGGAAAGACGGAGGGAGGGCAGGCAGTGTATGTAAACAGCTCAGCAGCTGCTGGAAAATCTTGATGGGCATGCTGTCAGTCTCCTTTGCTATTTCCCCCTAGCTCTGATTGTGGCTCTGAATTCTTTAAAGACTAAAGAGAGATTCTTGTGTTTGACAACTAAACTAACAGCTCGACGAGGGGAAAAAGACTGCTGAAATCTGTCAATGAATGTTGCTAACATATGTTGCATTTATGGACAGGGAGAACACTAGACCTAGCAAGTCTTTGGAAAGATGTGTGAGCTGGCTGACAGCTGTGACATCTCAGCACAACAAGTTAAAGTAACACTGAGCAGTGGGTTGTGTCCAGTGAGGCTTGGTTGGCCACAGATGACAATTCTTCTCCCTGAGCTATTTCTCTAGTGTCGATGATTAATATCAAATGTCGGGTAAGGCTCACTTCCAACAATAAGGTTGAAGCTACACTCAGTTAACAGAGCATAGGATTTTAGTTTTCCATAGCTCACTCAAGCCATCCAGGCCCTTCCTAGGGGGTTATCCCCAGGGTGAGTTAGATAAAAGGAGAGCTGCAAGGCTCTGCTTCCAGAAGCAAAGCTTCAAGCAGTGCACGCCAGAAGCAGATACTTATCACTTGCATCAGGAAAGGTGGAACAGGCATTTTTTGGCCAAACGTGTTGGATAGACTAAGATTGAAGATTGCGGGATAAACTCAGGTGGATCCTGGAGGACACACAATCGTGGAACAAATAGTTTCACTGAAAACCAAAGTTTAGATACATATTTTCAGGGTAAAGAGGAAGTTCTTTGACTTTAGGTGTTGATGCATATATTCTGCAATATAATTGACCATAAATGTAGGCGTGTGTGTGTGCATGTGTGTATGTTTATACATTTTTCTTGCTTTTGATGCCTATCATAGACAGGGTGTGTAAGCATAAGAAAAATAAAGTGTATATATTTCTTTTGCTAAGGATATTTTTATAAGAGATGTTTAAAATCGGAAGTGTTAATTTTACATTGTGTGTATAGAAAACATAGATGGTTTTCTATCTTTTGTCTCCAGATACGGGTTATTTGTGAGCCTTAAAGCATGAGTGCATTTCTGCTTCAGCTGATCACACTTTTGGGGGGCAGCTGGGGGGCACAAAAGTGTGGAGGGGCATCTGGGTGGCTGAGTTGGTTAAGCGTCCGACTTCGGCTCAGGTCATGATCTCACAGTCAGTGGATTTGAGCCCCGCATCAGGCCCTGTGCTGACAGCTCAGAGCCTGGAGCCTGCTTTGGATTCTGTGTCTCCTTCTCTCTCTGCCCTCCCCCACTTGTGCTCTCTCTCTCTCTCTCTCTCTCTCTCTCTCCGTCTCCCTCTCTCTCTCAAAAATAAAAAGACATTAAAAAAATTAAAAAAATAAAGCAAAAGTATGGATAATAAAAAAATAATATAGAAATACAAAGTCAATATTAAATAAATCCCTATTATAAATAAAGGGACTGTGGTTTCTAGTGAACGGTTTAACATGCATCACAGAATGGGAATTTGAATCTGAGAGCACCTGGATCTGTGCTTACAGTGCTTTAATCAGACAAGATCTCTGTGTAACATCAAATGCCAATGGGATCTTTGATGGTTGTAGGACACGTCAATGCATTTTTGTATGCCCAGAAGTGGCAGTGAGGGTTCGATTGGTTTTGAAACTAAGTTTACGTGACACCAAAATTAACAATTAAAAATTAAAAAAAAAATTCAGTCTCTTTTCCTTCTATTTTTCAACAATTTTAAACAAGTTAGCTGTTAATGACTTTAATGGGATGTTTTTGTTTTTACGTAGATCCGTTCTGTAACGTTGGCACACACCAAGGAAAAGCACAGTCCAGAAGCTATGCGTTTCTTTTTTCTGGACCACTCATCTTTTTGGTATGCTGGCACAATTGTTTGCAAGCTCTCATCATCATGGGGAAGTCATCTATTAAGAACCATCTGCTGAAGAGAATTCCAGTCCCTAATATTACATCGCTGCTGGAGCTGTCCATGTTCTTCCCCACTGCCCACCACTACCTTTCTCACATTGCTTCTTTGTGCATGGAGAACAAACAAATGTACGGGATTTGTTTTACTTAAGACTTAGCGTGGTGGAGCTAAAAGTATAGTTCACTGCCTCTCAAACGTCAACGTGCAGAGGAGTCACCTGAGACTCTTATTAAAATGCAGATTTGGGGCGCCTGGGTGGCTCAGTTGGTTAAGCCTCTGACTTCAGCTCAGGTCATGATCTCATGGGTTTTGGATTCCAGCCTTGAGTCGGGCTCTGTGCTGACAGCTCAGAGCCTGGAGCCTGCTTCAGATTCCGTCTCCTTCTCTCTCTGCCCTTTCCCCTGTTTGTGCTCTATCTCTCTGGTTTTTCAACTTCCACTCTGTTGACATTTTGGGCTGAATAATTCTTTATTGTGAAGGAATGTTTTATGCATGACACGATGTTTAGCAATATCCCTGGCTTCTACTGACTTCTACTGTAGTGTTCTCTCTCTCTAGTCGTGACAGTGAGAATTATCTTCCAACATCGCCAAATATCCTTTGGGGATAAAATCACCCCAAGTTGAGAACCACTAGGGTAGGGGTTATCATGAAGGATTCTGGATTAGAATGCTTGGATTCAAATTCTGGCTTACTTACTGTATGAGTGGCCATAGGCAATTTATATAATTTTTCTGAGCCTTAGTTTTCTCCTCTATAAAATGGGGATAATAATAGTATGTACCTTAGATATTCATAGTGTCAGGATAACAACACAGGAGGTTTCTGAATTTTCCTCCTCCCACTGACACACCAAATATACAGCTACACATGAAGCAACTTCTTCTGAGAGAAATCCAAAAACCAGCTGAATCACTCCTACACATCAGACAACTGGGGAAAGACCCACATTGAAATAGGAAAGGCTGGGGCGCCTGGGTGGCTTGGTCGGTTAAGCGTCCGAATTCAGCTCAGGTCATGATCTCACGGTCCATGAGTTCGAGCCCCACGTCGGGCTCTGTGCTGACAGCTCAGAGCCTGGAGCCTGTTTCGGATTCTGTGTCTTCCTCTCTCTCTGCTCCTCCCCTGTTCATGCTCTGTCTCTCTCTGTCTCAAAAATAAATAAATGTTAAAAAATTAAAAAAAAAAAAAGAAATAGGAAAGGCTGAGACATGCCATAAACCTCACCCCCAGCACAACACCATACAGTTGGGAGGCAACCCCCAACTCCTATCTTCTCCTTGAGGTATAAAAGGCTTGGACTATACATTTAGTGCCCCAACTTTTAAGGCTGCTGCTTAAGGGACAGGCCCTCATATTAGGTCCCCTAGCTCTGAAAGCCAGTGGAGTTTGTGTCCACAAGTCCCACGAGACTACAGCAAACAAGGAAAACCCTAAAAATCAGTTGCATTTCTGTATACTAATAACAAATTAGTAGAAAGAGAAATTAAGAAAATAATCCCATTTTCTATGCCATCAAAAAAAATAAAATACAAAGGGAAAAATGTAATCACGAGGGTGAAACATCTCTACATGGAAAACCATAAAACATCGTTGAAATAAATTGAAGAAGCCAAAAATAAATGGAAAGATATTCTGTGTTCATGGACTGGAAGAATTAACATTGTTAAAATGTTCATACATTTAAAGATTCAGTGCAACCCCTATTAAAACTCAAAATGGCTTTTTCACCAAAATAGACAAAAACAATCTGAAATTCATACACAACCACAAAAGACCCCAAATTGCCAAAATAATAAGAAACAACAAAGCTGAAGGCATCATACTTCTTGATTTCAAACTATATTACAAAACAATAGCAATCAAAACAGTGTAGTGTTGTCATAAAAACAGACACATGGGTCAGTGGAACAGAATAGAGAGCACAGAAATAAACCCCCGTGTATATGGTTAATTAATTTATGACAAAGGAGTCAAGACTATGCAATAGGGAAAGGATAGTCATCAATTAACAGTGTTGCAAAAATTGGTTATTCACATGAAAAAGAATGAAATTGTCCCCTGTCTTACACCATGCACAAAAAATCTAATTAAAATGTATTAAATACATGAACATAAGATCTGAAAAGGTAAATGTCCTAGAAGAAAACATAGAAGGTAAGCTGCTTGACATTGGTATTGGCAATGATTTTTTTGGAAAACAAGTGGGACTAAATCAAATTAAAAAGCTTCTGCACAGCAAAGAAAACCATTAACAAAACGAAAAGTCAACCTGTGAAATGGGAGAAAATATTTGCAAATCACATACCTGATATGGTATTAACATCCAAAATACATGAAATCTCATACAGCTCAATAGCAAATTCCCTCACAAATAACCCAATTTAAAAAAGGGCAAAGGACCTGCATAAACATTTTCCCATAGAAGACATACAAATAGCCAAGAGGTATAGGGAAAGGTGTTTGACATTGCTAATTATCAGGTACATGCAAATCAAAACCATGATGAGGGGTGTTTAGGTGGCTCAGTCAGTCTTGATTTCAGCTCAGGTCATGATCTCATGGTTGGTGGGTTCTAGCCCTGAGTTGGGCTCTGCGCTGATAGTGTGGAGCCTGCTTGAGAGTTTCTCCTTCTCTCTCTCTCTCTCTCTCTCTGTACCCCTCCCCTGCTCACATGCGCTCTCTCTCCAAATAAATAAATAAACATTAAAAAAACCCCACCAAAACAACAGCAGAAAACAAAAAAACAAAAACACAATGAGATGCCACCTCACATCTGTTAGGATATCTATTATCAAAAAGCCAAGGCATAACAAAAGCTGGTGAGGATGTGGAGAAAAGGGAACCCTGTATACTGTTAGTGGGAATGTAAACTGGTACACCATTACAGAAAAAAATATGGGGTTTCCTCAAGCAGTGAAAAATAGAACTACATATGATACAGGAATCTTACTTCTGAGTATGAATCCAAAAGAAATAAAATCAGCATTTTGATAGATATATGTAGTCCCATGTTTATTGCAGCATTATTTACAATAATGAAGTTATGGAAACAACCTGCACTTGATCTTAGCCAAAAGGCCAAGAAGCGATGGAAACATCAAGTATCAGTTGATGGATGAATGGATAAAGAAAATAGGGCATATGTATACAATGGACTATAACTCAGCCCTTAAAAAGAAGGAAATCTTGTCATTTGCAACAACACGGAAGAAACTGGAGAGTATTATGCTGAGTGAAATGAGCCAGACAGAGAAGGACAAATACCGCATGGTATCATTTATATGTGGAATCCAAAAAAGTTTAAAAAGTTGAACTCATAGAAACAGAATAGAAGGATGAGTGCCAGAGATTGGGGTGGGTGGGGAAAATGGAGAGAGGTTGGTAAAGAGGTACAAACTTTCAGTTGTAAGATGCATAAGATCTGAGGATCCCATTATAACTTGGTGACTCTAGTTGATAATATTGTATACTTGAAATTTGTTGAGAGTAGGAACTAAGTATTCTCTCTCTCTCTCTCTCTCTCTCTCTCTCTCTCTCTCTCACACACACACACACACACACACACATACACACACAAAAGAAAAAAGAAAAAAAAAGTAAATATGGGAGGTGATGGATGTGGATGAACTCAATGGAGAGAATCCTTTCACAATGCATCATGTTGCATACACTTTTATTTGTCAATTAGACATCAATAAAGTTGAAAAAAAGAAAAAGTATTTATAGAATTTCTATGAGGCTTAAATATTAAATATCCATGAAGTGCTCAGAACTATACGCACGCAAGCATCTAGAAATCAATAAATGTTAGCAAATATTTCTATCAGAAAGAAGGAAGGAAGGAAGGAAGGAAGGAAGGAAGGAAGGAAGGAAGGAAGGAAAGAAAGAAAGGTAAAAAAAAGAGAAAGAAAGAGAGAGAGAAAGAGAAAAAAAGAAAAGAAAGAACCATGCCTTATGGCTAGTTTTTCCAATGATGGAGCTGAAAAAGGGTGCAAAATGGATTCTGATGCTAAGAACTCAAATTCATGGCTAGCTATTTAACTGTCCTCTCCTATTTATGCCTATGTGGGGACTAGTGGGTGGTTCCTCAAGAATAGGCTAGCAACCAGCGATTGTCCATCTCTACTTGTTTGACTTTGCCTTACAATGAACAGAAGATTTTACCTGTTCTTCTCATTAAAGGTATGAATTTGGATTCTAGTTTCTTTGTCAGTCAAATGAGGAATTAAAGCCATATAACCATGGTGAAGCTATAACCATCCCTAGTTTATTTATTTGTTACCACTGTATCCTTAAAGTGTTATTCATGTTTATCGCATCCAGGAGCCTCATGGACTCTTCCAAGATTTTTTCCTTCCCCTTGTTTGTATCACTAGCATTGACAATAGCCTAGCACACGGTAAGTGCTCTCTGTGTCTGAACTGATGTGAGTCATTTGTGGCTATTACTAAATCCATAGACACTGCTATACTTCCTAATTTCAAAATGCTCTTCCCCTGCTCTCTTTGTACTGAAATACTTACGAGGCTATTCGGCGCTCAGAGAAAATCAGGCTTTAGCACCACTGAAGCTACCTTCTCTCTTTAGTCAATGGTTCTGTTGAAAGCTCATTTTAATAAATGCACCAGAGAGGCGTTTTTGAATAGAAAACAGTCATTCAGCTTTGTGGAATGTCCAGGTGGAATAAGTATTAGATGCTTTTGTTATTTCTGCCACTTTGGTTAATGAAGCCGTTGCCTTTACAATATAATTAGAGCAAGAACAATTCTCTCACCAAATATAAAGCAACACACATAGGTCTCGTTACTAGAGTGTCCCTCTGAAGAGTCACAGGAAACATTCAAACACAGGGCTTGACATATTAGGGTAAATGCAGCCAATTAAGAAAATGGTAAGTAATTTCATGAGAGAAATTCCAATTCTTACTAAAGATGTTCAGTGTCCCTTTGGTGTCAAACCACCTTTTGTTTTTTAAGATCCAGAGAAAGTGGCTGCATAATCGTGTTTTTGTTTTCTCCGGATGAGGCATTATTGTAAGAACATTTATGGTAACATTTATGCTTCTCAATGCAGAGTGGGAATTTGAGGAGAAAAAAAAAATGCCACCATACTTATCTCTCTGAGACTGAAGACAAAATTAGTCTTTTAAATTCAGTGGTCTAACTGCTCAGAGTGCCAGCTAAGTCAACGAAAAGCACCGAACTCCCAAGAGAAACAATTCAGCTCTTCTTCATGGTCTATTAGGTTAGCAACTGTCTATTAGACAAGACTTTCTTCGGTCTACCTCATAGAAATTGGTATTATACATAAAGTGTCAACTCTCCACACTAGTTAGCTTCACATTTTCATTGCCTGATTTTCCTTCCATCCATTCATCCAGCACATCCCCCAAAATGCCCCATGCGTGTTTTATAGAACAAGCATTTGTTCTATAAACTTGATAAATATGTACATCTTTCTCAGCCCAAAATACCTACATACAGTCAAGAAAATGGGCTCTGTAGAATTGAAACATCTTGGGCTTTAGTTGAGATACACTAATTTCCTCCACTAGACTAAATGGCTTGAGATCCGTATCGATCGTTTATAGTTACTGTAGTCGAAGGAGAATGACTTTTTTAAGCCATGCAACAACCTACATTTGAGTTTGGCAGAAATATCCACTAAATATTTACGCATCTTTGAATTAAGAAAGCAGGATCGAACACATAGAGTACATCATGTTTGAATTTGTAAAGTGTGTGAGATTTAAGTTTGCAGGGTTTCGACATAGGGTTACATGCTGTTTATTAGGAAGAAGCAGACATTCTAATGCCATTTCTTTGCCCAAACTTCCTTCTCTTTCATTCAAAGATGCTAGGCACCTTTAGGAAGTAAGGAGCTTGGTTAAAAGAGTCTGAGGTTTAGCATCTGAGAGTATATAATTCACATCTCCACCCTGTCATTTACCAGCTTTGTGGCCTTTGGCCACCTCTTAATCTACCTAAATCTTATAAAATGCAGCCAATAACACTTGCTTTACAGGATGAATGTCCAGGAAAAAGTCGACATTTACATTGGTTGGTTTTTATTCGTAGCAGAGGTGAAATAAATGGCAACTGTTCATTTACCACACTGTTCTGTGTTTTTAATGTGGTTTTAATACTTTGTTTGAGGAATCCTCTATAATAGATGGTGTTTTAACTGAGTACAACTAAAAGCATATTGTAATTTATAATAACCTTTATAGATAAAACAATTCCTAGAGCCATTTATTCTGTTATTAATAATATTTACTCTAGTCACTAAATAAAGGCTATCTAACTCACACGTTATAATTTTCTATTCTAGATCTCTAGATCAACATGGTTGTTCCTTCCAGGGCCAGGCAGAGTGGCCTGTCACATATGGCAAAACCATTTGTGTATATTTGTAAAAGAAATAGCTTGAGTTGTTAGTTTGGCGAAGAGCAGAGATGTGCTTGGGAATCACTTAGAAATGAACAGAGTGCGGATAACTTAGGACACCTACAGAACAGAATGACTAAATTGTTTTAAAGGTTGATGTGTAGGATGGAGAGGGACATTTATCAAGACAAGAACCAGTATGAGGTTCATTGCACAAAGCAGTAAAATGGTAGGGGTGGAAGTGATAAAAACATGCTGTGGGTTTTTTTTTTAGCCTTCACTTGGTCAGACTGTGGGAGGGTAAACAGATTGAAGACCCAGTTTGCTTATCGACAGAATAGCTGAGAGAAAATTACATGAAAATGAGAAAAGACATTTTGGGTCATTCTGCTGTATTTGAAGTGAAAACTTTACAGACGCAATGCTGACAAAGAACGAACTTTAATTAAACCTGGGTTGTTTGTGTGGTTATTCTTCCCCTGAGGAATTCTTCTTTAGAGACATGACAGCCCTTCTGTGTTATTTTTTATTGGATTTTGTGTAATTTCCCCCGCTCCCTTCAGCAATGGTATCATTGATGCAGTGGTGTTCGTTTCTAGAAGCCCTCTCTGACTTATATCGTGACCTCATTGGCATTTAATTCAAACGCAAGAAGCAAGAAGCGAACAACATTCCTCTTTTACAGGTGAAGTATCTGCAAAGTCTAGGGTATTGAACACAGTGGCTGGTAGTTTGAAATTTCTGATACCAACATCTCAAGTGTGCCCAATATTTTTGTTGAAACTGTGTAGTAAAACTAAGGCCTCATACTTGGCTGTGTTCAGTTGCAAATATTTTCACAAAAAGCCAAGAGAAAGTAAGACAAGATGGAGGTCACAGGGGAAGGCTCCTGTGTTGGAGAAGCTCTTTCTTTGGGTTCAGAGCCTGTTGAGGCGCTGGTGGGGGGGTGGCTGCGGAACACTGAGGCACTGTATGTGATGGACCAGAAAGGGAAACATTGAGGAATCACATTCTGGAAGAGATGCAAAAGATCTGATGACAGAGCATTTTTAGGAAACAGGGGAGGCGAGGGAAGGAGAAATGCCATGTTAAAGAGGCTGAGGGAGACTGCCAGCTGACCTGGGCTGGACGGATTCCGGAGATGGAGTGTTCATTCCCTCAGTGGCTCTTATGCTTCTGGCACATGGGCAAGGACAAATTATGCTTTTTAAAAGACCTGGGACGGATGGTCAGAATCACTCAAGGGCATCCCAGCTCTGGTTATGACTGTGCCACCAACAAACTCACTAGATGACCGGAAACTAGTAATTCATCTCTAAGAGGAGGGAGTCCAATTAAAATGATCACTGAAGACGTCCTCAGGCATTTTGGATGTTGTTAATATTAATTCTGTTAAGGGAACGACACAGAACCACTGTGACTGGAGAGAAAAATCAGGGACTTTGATGGAAAGTAGTCAAAGGCAATATTTGCACATATGACCCTCAGATCTGCAGGTTTTGGAATGTGAAGGAAAACACCAGACGGAGGGTTTTTTCTTTGCTCTGAAGTCTTGCTGTGTTAGAAGCCAGTTGACAACATGTCCATTGCCGGGCTTTGCGTCCTTCCAACACCACTATCAGCTTTGGAAATTCACTTTAAGGAAGGCCAGAATTTGCATTTGGAATGCAAGGGAGATAAGAAGTAGGTGACTATTTCTTCTTAGAAGCTGGGATCGTGAAGACCACAGAATTTACGTTCGGAGGCTGCGAGCCTGTCACCCTGGCCTAGAGCTTCATAATTCTGGTGTCGAACACGTATAAGGACCTGTCTATACGGAGGGCTGTACTGAGCCACTACACTTTGGGTTCTTTATAATTAGTGTGCCGTTGGTAGCAAAACAAATGCTCGTTTAGAAGAACTTAACTTTTGGGGTGTCTGGGTGGCTCAGTTGGTTAAGGGTCCGGCTTTGGCTCAGGTCATGATCTCATGGTTCGTGAGTTTGAGCCCTGCAGTGAGCTCTCAGCTATTGGCACAGACCTGCTTTGGTCTTCTGTTCGCCTCTCCCTCTGCCTCTCCCCGTCTCTCTCTCTCTCTCTCTCTCTCTCTCTCTCTCTCTCTCTCTCTCTGTCTCAAAAATAAACGTTAAAAAAAAATAAAAGAACTTAACTTTGGACAGTTGGTATTTACTGAGAGGACCTTACTGTTGGGGGAAATGGCAATTAGCTAGCATTTATTGCTGTGGGTAACCTACCATGCTTTTCCATCTTGATTTACAGTGAAATGTGGAGTAACTGTCCACTAAGTAAGGAATTTTCCTCCTGCCTATTTAATTCCTCACCTTTGTTTTCCAAAATAATTTTAATAGCTAGAACATTTTTTTCCCTCTGGTGTTTTCTCATCTGTATGGAGTTATTAAATTTCAATAAAAAAATTAATTCGGAAATTCTATCCAAATCCTAAGCCTGATTTATTACTATTTTCACCTCTGGATGGCCATCTTGCCTTAGGTAATTACCTCATTGGATGTGGCCTCAGGATGTGTTTCTACGACTCTAGATTCACTGTCTGCTAATGAAAAGTATAATCAAACAGCTGGTTGTTCTGCAAATTCCAAACCAGCAGAATAGTTATCTTCAATTCACTGAATATAGACAGAACCAGGTGGTTATTTCTTCAGTGTGGTCCATTTGTTACTAGGACTCAGACTATTAAAGGCCAACAGCACCTCTTAGCTACACTGTACTTATGTGTGGTAGGGTAACAGGGAGAGGGGGATGGGATTAGATGGTTTGAACCTTTCAGAGCAGTCTCACCTTTTCTAGCACAAAGCGTTTTTCCTCTCTGCTTTTAACACCTGCCTTTAGAATTTTAGTGAGAGCTAAAAGGTCTCCTTTCATTCTTGATATTGATCTTTGAAGAACTCAAGTAGTCCCTTGCAGAAATCACAAGGGTCATTTCTCACGGTAAATTTTAATAAAAACCCAATCTGGATGATAAAAACTTACTCCAGTGACGTAAATAATTTGGTTAAAATTTAGTTATTCATTGGTCGATCCCTTCATTCAACAGGTTACGAAGTGGCTACTCTGAGCCCACCTAGTCCTTAAAGAACCAGGTAATTCCATACAATTAAAAAAAATTAATGTTTATTTATTTTTGAGAGAGAGAGAGAGAGAGAGAGAGAGAGAGAGAGAGTGGGGGAGGGGCAGAGAGAGAGGGGGAGTCACAGAATCCGAAGCAGGCTCCAGACTCTGAGCTGTCAGCACAGAGCCTGACACAGGGCTCGAACCCATGAACTGTGAGATCGTGACCTGAGCTGAAGTCGGTCGCTTAATGGACTGAGCCACCCAGGCACCCCAATTCCATACAATTCTTGCAGCTGGGTTCGCTGATTGTTATCCTGGATAGCTTACCATAGGTGCTTTACAGATTGCACAAAGGCTTCAGTTTTTCATTCACTTTGTTTAAAGTTAGAAGGTTAAGAAAATATGCCATATAAACTTTCGACCGGCCATAGGCCTTATTTAATTTGGAAATGCGCAAGCCATGATTCTATTTGGAGATACTGAAGCCCAAGGAAATTTTCAGAAGAATTGAAAATGATTCGGAAGTTAAGATCTAGAGACACTGACATCTAAACATGTTTCGATTTTAAGCCAGATCAGAAAAAACAGGTGACAGGAGATCATTCAAAAGTATCCAAAAGAAGCCTGGTCCTGCTCCTAGGGTAGTATGCACCCCGCATGTGTTGGGCATGAGGGGCTGGGCTAACTACATACTAAGGCCAAAGTCAAAATAGGCGAGGGGAAATCCAAATGACACCCAACAGGGATTATACAGATGTACAGATGGGGTGCTGCAAATAGGAGAAGGAATGGTAATGTTAGAAGTAGGAATATCTGCACCACATGAAGTTGGTAAGGGCAAGCAATTCAGGATTAAAAGTCAGCAAAAACATTTTTGCTAAATGCCCATTTTTTTATGAGCACTGGCAACCTCCAAAGGTGAAAGCCTGGAGGTTTAAAAACATGTTATGGGACAGGGCAAGAGCCACTTGCAAACGCAGTGTATTAGTTTCCTGTGGCTGCTCTAACAAATTAGCATAAACCTGGTGGGTGGCTTGAAACAGAACTTTATTCTCTCACAACTCGGAATGCCACAAATTGAAATCAGTTTCACTGGGCTGAAATGAAGGTTTCAGTCGGGCCATACTTCTTGTGGAGGCTCAGGGTGGCTTCTGGTGGTTGCTGTCTCTCTTTGGCTTTGGCTCTATCACTAATCTCTGCTGAGGTCACACTCCTCTGTGTGTGTAAAGTCTCCCTTTAGCTCCCTCTTACAAAGATACATGTGATTACATTTAGGGCCTACCCAGATAATCCAGGATAATCTCCCCATTTCAAAATCCTTGATTTAGTCATCGGCAAGGACACCGCCCCCTTAAAACTACATTAAGTATCATGTAAGGTAATATGTTTCGGGGCCAGAGATTTGAGAATTAGGCATGGATATCTTTTGGGGGGCATATTTTCAGCCTACCACCCCTACAATTCTCAAGTGATGAGAAAGGCCAGATTTGACTGGCACGGTGGTAGGAAAGACTTTCATAAAACTTGGCCCATTGAAAATATTTCACTTCCCATTCTATCTCCTGTCTTCCCAGGAAGAAACACAGAAGCCAGACAAGCAATGACAACTATCTACTGCAATAGCTTATCATACTTGTCTTGTGAGGAACATCTTGAATACAACCCTAGAGCCATGCTGAAGGTTCTAGGCTGGTAAGTTTCCTGTGGAGGAGGAAAAGGGTAGGAGGGAAAAAAGGGACACAAGAACAGAGAGAAGAGGGAAAGAGGGGGCAGGGAGGAGTAAGACCCACTAGAGGGACGAGAAACTATCCAAGGCACATCAGATTTCTGTCCTTAAAACCAGAAGTTGTAGCCATTTTGATGGAATTGATCATATGTTTACAATCAGACAGTAACTAAATATTATAAGACATTGTGTGAACGTTAAATAAGTATTATTCATATGAAATCATGTGTCTGGGTCATTCCATCTGAATAATGGACACAGCCTGAGTAGAAGAATCAAATATCACCTCTTCTCTGAAACTGTTTTCGAGTGCTCTGTGTAGAATTACTCATTCGCTCTTGTTGGCTCCCAGAGTACAGCACGCATTCACCGACAGTGCTGCTTAGGACCATACATGGCACACTTTTCAATCCTACTGGATTGAAAGCTCACTGGCTGTGAGCTTTGTGGGAAGAGGAATTCTGTCCATATAACTAATATTTAATGAGAACTTGTGATGTGCAGACCACTTTAAATACTCCTACAAGATAACTATTTTGTTCCCATTGAAAATTTTTTTTAACATTTATTTATTTTTGAGAGACAGAGCACAAGTGGGGAGGGGCAGAGAGAGAGAAGGAGACAGAATCCGAAGCAGGCTCCAGGCTCTGAGCTGTCAGCACAGAGCCCGACGTGGGGCTCGAACTCACAAACCGTGAGATCATGACCTGAGCTGAAGTTGGAAGCTCAACCAACTGAGCCACCCAGGCGCCCCAATTTTGTTCTCATTTTAAAGATGATAAAGCCAAAGCAAAGAAGGTTACGTATTGTCAAGGTCACATGGCAAGAGAGAGGTAGACCTGGGATTTGAAAGTAGACAATCTTGATTCCCAAATCTTCACTCTTACATAATCTAATACATTATGCTACCCTGCACCTAACATAGTAAGATAGTTCAGTTCCTTGCACTGTTAGTGGTCAGATTCTTTCAAAATCCAATACATAAACTATGCGTATGAAACATAACTTGATTTTACTCTGTTTTTGTTTGGTTTCTAGGGTTTATTTTAAGGAAGGTTATTGCCTTACGTTTTGGATTACATTTTTTCCCAACTGAGGAAAAGTGTGAAATGCCATTAATTAAGTAATCAAACAATGTAAGCTGTAAGCTGTTGTGATAATCTCAAACTTCGAACAGGTTCCGTTGATGTTAGAGTGAGGAGAGGGAAGGGAAAATGAAGGTGTTACTCTGAGTTTGTTTTCCTAAGAGATGTAACTTACTTAGCGGAGCTCAAAAGTGCTCTCAGAAGGACAGGATGTACACGCAATCTACATCGTGAATACAAAGAAGTGGACAAGAGGAGAGTTTGTGGAAGGACTGAGCCACCGTACTGCAGTCATTGCTGTTTTCAATAAACATTCGTTGGGTGCCTGTCTGTTCAGTGTTCTTCAAGAAGAAACTCATAATGTAAGTTGTTGAATAGTATCTCCACTTACCTTGTGAACCACCAAGAAATCCGGGAATGTCACTCCGTAGTTTGAACTTTGGTGAACTTCTCTCTTCTTCTTAGAGAAGCTAGTAGTGACTTGCTTTCTGGTGATACCTCCATGACTATCTTCATAAGCGTTTGTCAAAAATATTTGCTGAATGGATGAATAAGTGGATCGGTCAGTCAGTTGAGAAAGTTTGACTATTCCCAGTGAAAAGTAGCAAAAGACGTTATATTTTACTGGGTTAGGACACTGGTTTGATTTGAAGATTTTAGACATTGTCAAGGAATTTATCATTTCTCTTTTCCCTACTTCACATTTGTCTTCCTTTTCCTCCTTTTCTTCTCTCAATCTTTTTTCTCTTTCCCTACTTTTCACTCCTCCCCATCCTTCTCCAACTGCTGTGAATATCTCCATGATCCCTAACCAGATAGATACCTGTGTTTATGAGGAAAAGAATTGAATTTTTAAAATGTGATTTTGATTTAACTTACTAGAGCTTGAGATGTTAGTGAGGTATCAGGAAGTTACGATGTGAGCATATACATTAAGAGAGAAGTTGGGGTTCTCACGTGGATTTGGACTTTATCTAGCATGAAGGCGATATTCGAAGGTACGGACACAGATGTGACCACACTGCCTTAAACATAGCAGCAAAGTTTACTTTGAAACGCTAGTTCTCTTATTCGAATTAATACTAACAACAACGGAGCCGTTAGCAGTTAACAGTGCTTGCTCCGGGCCTGGCATCGTTCCTGGTGATACAGTTATCAAATTCCTATGGCAATGATGATACTAATATCTGATTTTGCAGGTTGTCTGCTAACTTTGGTAATCGTCATCAAATTGTTATTTATCCAATTTCATTTGTTTCTCATTGTGTGATTTGGGACAAGGTATATTGACAAATACATACATATCTTCTAAGGTATATCTATTTTTTTTCTGTTGCCATGGTCTTATCTTTACGTCTTTTGTCGTTACTGCTGCCAAAACTCGCATGCTTTTTTACTCTGTCCTTTACTTTTATGCATAACGGTGATCACAGAGATCATTGGTCGAGTGTCGTGCTTACTCCATGGCAGACATTACACTCTTTATCTTATCTAAACCTCATAACAGCTATACAAGGTAGCTTCCATTATGATTTCTATTTTATATGTGAGGGGAGTGAGGCTTATTAAGGATCACTGATTTGTTCAAGAAGGCACGGCTATTCAGGTGGAGTTGGAAATGATATCTGGATACAGATACCATGCGATTCACTGGCAATCTAGCTATCTGATGATACTGTCTCTTCTTTACTTTTTCTTGCAGCCTATAAACATGCTTGAGGCTCCTGCATTCTTTTTTTTTGTTGGGGCATAATCACATATAACATGATACGAGTATTAGGTGTACTACATGATTTGAAATTTGTATATATCGCAAAATGTCCACTACAATAAATCCAGTTAACATCGGTCATTGTATAGCTATAGTTTTTTTTCTCGTGATGAGAACTTTAATTATGTAATCTCCTAGCTACTTTCAAATCTTCAGTAAAGTAAAATTCACTGTAATCAGCATGCTATACACTACATCGCTATGACTTATTCCTTTTATAGGTGAAAATGTGTACCTTTTAACCCCCTTTATCCATTTCATGCAACCTCCACCCCTTACCTCAGGCAACCACCAATCTGTTCTCAGTAACCATTAGCTCAGCTAGGCATGTTTGTTTGTTGTTTTTTGGATCGCACATATCAGTGAGAACATCTGGTATTTGCCTTTTCCTACCTGACATATTTCACTGAGCATAATGCCCTCAGAGTTTATGCATGTTATCACAAGTGGCAAAATTGTATTCTTTTTTATGGCTGAATGATACTGCAGTGCGCACGCGCGCACGTGTGTGTGCGTGTGTGTGTGTGTGTGTGTGTATCACATCTTCTTTATCCGTTCATCCATCAATGGACATTTAGATTGTTTCCATATCTTGCCTATTGTAAATAATACAGCAATGAACATGGGAGTGCGTGTATCTTTTCACATTAGTGTTTTTGTTTTCTTGATGTCAATGCCCAGAAGTGGAATTGCTGGATCATCCTGTAGATTTATTTTACATTTTTTTCGGGAATCTGCACACTGTTTTCCACAGTGGCTGTACCGATTTCCATCTCTGCAAGCCGTGCACAAAGGTTTTCTCTTCTCCACGTCCTTGCCAGCCTTGTTATTTTGTCTCTTTCTGTCAACAGCCGTCCTCACAGGGGTGAGGCCATATCTCGTTGTGAAAACTCTTGCATCTTGACATTACGTCCTTCTTTTGCTTTCACCCTTTCTCATGACTTTTTTACTAGTTAGGCTTGTTTGAAGGACAGACTGCAGTCACTTTATCGGTACCTTCCTTTCTCACGGCACTCTGGTTCTCACCACCATGCTTAAACTGCTTTGGCCAAGGTGCTCAATGGCTAAACCCAATGGATACTTCTGCCCTTTCCTTATATACTCCTATGACCCTTCATGCTTTTTTGAGAATGCTCTAATCACATGGTTTCCTTGACACAATTTTTCTTTGGTCTTCTTTTACCTCAAGCTTCTCCTGTAGGTGGTGGTCAAGTGTTCTCTCGTCGTTCATGATAAACACCTTCCCTATGCGATCCATTCATGTTTACCATTTTAACTGTTATTTCTTCCAAAGCAACAGATTCATGCCAATTCCTTTCTGGATATATACATTGGTATGTTTCTAGAACACTTTAAGATGAACAATTACCGCCTAGTCTTCCTCCTGGGTTCCTGGTCACAGCAAACAGCAGCACCCTTTACTTGTTTATATGGACTGGAAACCTGGAGTCAGCCTAGATCCTTCCCTTCACCATCCATTATATTTCACTCCCTAAATGCACCTTACATTCATCCCATTCTCTAGGTTTCTGTGTGTATTGTTCACTTTCGTTCCCATAGTGCCTGGTTTTGCCCTTAGCAAACCTATCATTCATGCTGTGGCCAGAATAATTTACCTGAGAAAACTCTTCACTCCTTTATTTGCTTCATTTATTTATATAATGTGTTTAGTAACCCCAATTTAACACACCGATGCTGGAGTGCTCTCTTAGAACCAAGCCATATAGGTACCCTACAGTACAAGGATGATTGTATCACTTCCTAAGACCCTCTAAAGGATTTGTACAGCAGTTAAGATGAAAATTTAAATCCTTTATGGCCTTCAAGCACCTGCTGGTGCCCCCTGCTTGTTTCTCAGCCTCATTTGGAACCACTTGCCATCTTGTCCTTGACATAGACCTTACAGTTTATGTGACCTGCTATATAGCTTCCTGTCTCAGGTCCCTTGTATGTGTTACACCCTCATTGCCACACCTCCCTACCCTGATATACATACATCTTTAAATGAAAATAAAATGAAATTTTATTATTGCAATTTTTTCTAGGATCTCACAGAACTGTGTCCCTTTCCTTCAGACTACTTCATTCAGTTTGTAATTAGATAATCAGAAATATGGGGTAGTTTGATTAGTGGCTATCTTTCTTATTTCCCTGTTTGGCAAAAACAATGTCAACTTTGTTTATCATGGCAACCCTGCATAAGTACTGTGCATACAGTAGGCACTTAATTAATGTTAATTAAGTGGATGCTCATTGTTGTAGGGGACCTCCTTTTTTTTTTTCCTCTGAGATTTATCTTCAATAGACCATTTGTCTAGAATAAATGGCAAATGGGATTTTCTGATTGTAAAGAAATCTTGATCTTGCTTAAAACATGCAACACACACACACACACACACACACACACACACACACACTGCAAATAGGAAAGTACATGTGGGGAAGGCAGATGTTTTCATTGAATTTTTAATTTCATTTGGGATTTTCTCACAGGAGGAATGTGTTTCCTCTACCATACTTGGTTCTGAGGCACTAACTGCCACCATCCCTCTTTATATTCTGCGCCAAGAGGAAAACATTTCCTTCCTTTATTTATTCTTAGCCCTGTTGATATTTTTCCCCTGAAAAGTATTTTCTCAGTAATATGGAAGGACTGAGGTGAATATTGAAGCTCTCTAGGAAAAGACAAGTTGCTGAGCATAGGCTCACTCCATGTGAAGATTTGTTTCCACTCCCACCACATCTCTAATCCATTGGTAGTGGCTGCCTGGAGACATGTGTGAGAGGGAATCTGAGGGCATGGCCAGTCTTGGTGGGAAAGTGCACTGTGACTAATTCATTCAACACATACTTATTGAGCGTGTGTTATATAATTAGCAGGCTGGCCAGGGGCGTGGGAGTAGAGAGAGTCAGCAACCTGGCTCGTCCTTCTCCATGCACAAAGGGCTGATACAATTTTATAAGCATCTTGCTTATTTTATTCCTCCCCCTACTCAAAGCTTATCCCTCACTTACATGACTTTTGGCCACCATCTGGACTTCTTGATGTCAGAAGCAAGTCTCACAGAGAATTTTGTTTTGTCATCGGACAGGAATCAAAAGCTCTTTCCTCACTAAAACCCCCCAGTTTTCCTGACTTAAACCTTCCCATATCCATCATTCTTTCCTTCCTTCTTTCCTTCCACCCTCTCCCCTCCCTCTTTGCCTCCCTCCCTTCTTTCCTTGCCTCCTTCCTTACTTCTTTCCATCTTCCCTCCCTTCCTTCCTCCCACACTCCTTCCCTCCCTCTCACTCCCTTGCTTGCTTCTGCTTTCTCTTTTGAGAAACATACTTTGCTCCCATATAATTAGTACTGAAGGGTCTATGACGTCTCTTGAGCCTCAGTGAATAGTCTGGCCCTTAATTCTTGAGCTGTGGTGGAGACTGTTAGCTATTTATCCAACATCCACTTCTCATTCTTTCTTAATGGCCACTTATAGGTCATTGGGCAAGGAGTTTTGCACATTTGGCACTTTTCTCCTTCTTGCAGGAAAGTGGGTGTGATGGCTGGAATTTCAGGAATCATTTTGTGACTTTGAGGTTAGAAGACACGAAGGTAGAGCAGAAAGATAGATGGAGTCTGGATCCCTGCTGACCCTAGTAGAGCTACGCTTCAAGCTCTGGACTGCGTACTTTTGGACATCATTTTATATAAACCCTAATACGGTTAAGCACTCTAGTCTGGTTTCTATTTTTTGAAGCTGAATGCAATTCTTAGCAATAGGTTGGTTATTCAGCTCTGGTTTCCCCTGGATTCTTTTATTATAATAATATGTTTGTTCATGTGATACTGTCTCTTCATCCAGGAAGGACTCTTCCATCCATGTTCCTCTAAGACTGTGAGTTCCGTGAAGGCAAGGAACGTGACTCTTCTACTCGCTAGTGTTTCCTGTGTCTAGCTCGTTACCTGACAGGTAGTAGTTGGGTACATAAAGAGTTGATGTCTGAGTGAATTAATAATAACACATCCTTTCTTCAAATGCAAGTTATATTATATTAAAAAGAACTAGTGGGGAGGGGGTGCCTGAGTGGCTCAGTCATTTAAGCATCCGACTTTAGCTCAGGTCATGATCTCACGGTTTGTGAGTTCAAGCCCCGCATTGGGCTCTGTGCTGGTAACTCAGAGCCTGGAGCCTGCTTCGGATTCTGTGTCTTCTTCTCTCTCTGCTCCTCCCCTGCTCGTGCTTTGCTTCTCTCTCTCTCAAAAATAAATAAAAACATTAAAAAAAAAAAAGCATTAGCAGGGTGCCTGTCTGGCTTAGCCAGTTAAACGTCCAACTCTTGATTTTGGCTCAGGTCATGATCTCACAGTTTGTGGGTTTGAGCCCCGTGTCGGGCTCTGCTCTGACAGCATGGTGCCTGCTTGGGATTCCCTGTCTCCTTTTCTCTCTCCGCCCCTCCCCTGCTCATGCTCTCTCTCTTTCTCTCTCTCAAAAATAAATAAATAAAGCATTAAAAAAAAAAGAATTAGCAATCATAAAATTATCACAGAGTCAATCTCTCAATGTTTAATTGAATATTCTACTTACCTAAAGATCAATAAACACTTTTGGTTCTGTAGGTTTTGTGCAATAAGGGGGAAAATGATGTTTCACATTAAAATACAAATTTATTTTGAGATTTGATAATTTGTAAGAAAATTGAATTTAATATTTATAAACTTAACATGTCTTTGTCTAAGAATATTCCATGCTCTCCACAGCTTACAGAATAGAAAGTATGATTAAGAATTTCCAGGATGTACACCTGTACTTTATAGCATTAATGTTTGCTGAGTGCTTCCTACATATTCAGCTAAATTAAAATTGTTTTGCAGGCACTAGTAGATGTAATCCAACTGATGAAGTAAGAACCATGTTATTCCTGCACTATAGTTGAGGAAACCAAATTACAGAAAGCTTAAGTAACTTGCTAGTCTTAAAGCTAACAAGCTATATGATATTTTATTTGATATTTTTTAGGGATGCGTATGTGTACATTCACTTATACGTTTATTCATTCTTCAAACACAAATTATTGTCTGTTTTCTTTTTGAATGGTTACTCCCTGTCAGGCATGGTGCTAAGCTCTGGGGAAGTAGAAATACTCAGTTCCCCACATTAGGGTATATACAGTACAATGTGGCATGACACATTTTTTTTTTTAAGTTTATTTATTTTGAGAGAGAGACAGAGCATGCAATTGGCAGAGGGGCAGAGAGAGAGAGAGGAGGAGAGAGAATCCCAAGCAGGCCCCACACTGTCAGCGCAGAGCCCGATGCAGGGCTCGATCTCACAAACGATGAGATCATGACCTGAGCCGAAACCAAGAGCTGGACGCTTAACCAACTGAGCCACTCAGGCACCCCAATGATGTTTTGATAGAGAGGTACACCTGGGCTTTCCATCCAGACGAGTTTGAATAGAGGAAAGGAGAGATCTCAGAGACTACCCAGAGAAAATGGCAATTCTAGAAAACTACAAGACATTCAGATTTGGCTCAGATACAGAACGGGGAGAATGGAGTTCCATACTAAGGGAGGAAGGTGTGTAAAAGCATGAAGGTGAGGAAGCATGGCTTATTCCAGAAAACGAAGAGTAATGAATGTAGCAGAGGCACAGCCTGGAATGGGCAAAATAGAGAGATATGTGACTTTCAACTGTGATCAACTGTGGCCAGGTCACTGAGGGCTTCCTTCCCTCGAGAGAGCTCACATACTATCCTATATGTACCAAGGGGACCAAAAAACAGTGCCGTAGTTACTTTTATATTGCAGTAGAATAACTGACTGCAACGTGGAGAATAGCAAGACCTGAAGACTTGGGTGAAGGTGAATGCATTAGGGTCCTACTGTATTGTTTGAATTCAAATTTAAGTGAAATGAGATCTCTTGCAAATTTTGAATGCCTATCCTCATTTAATTCTGAAAAGCTGTATGCCCATGGAGAATCTGCACTATGGTTGAGTATTTCAAATAGGGTCAGACTTCTATTTTCTGCTCCAGTGAGAAGAAACAGAGGAGTGTATAATACAAAATGGTAGATAACTTCAACTAGTTAATTCTATTTTTGAATTTAGGAATTTCTAATATCCCGAAGATGTATTCTCAAACAACAAATGGTGCTATGGAGAACCACTGGGAGAGGCTGAACAAGTGTCCTATTGTCCCATGCTGATCTTGCCTTTCTGTCCCTAGCCTCCCTCCATTATATTCCGTGCTGGGCATTGCTGGCCAACTTCTCAAAAGGATGCACACAAGTAGCTTTTTCTCAACCCTTCTGTGATGGAAGTATGATGTTAAACAATTGCAATCTCCCAATTTTTCTCTGCAGAATATGAAATGAGGAAGAGAAACAGGAGCCATCAAACAGATCAGTCAGCAGCATCCATCCGTGCCTTCCTCTATGTGGCCAGAGTGGGACTTGGGTTTATAGTTTTTTAACTGTAACTCCACATCCAAAAAGCTCTGAAAGACCGAAGTGTTCTCACGGCCGATTTGGCAGTAATACCTGATTATAAACCTGACCCAAGCTGATGAAAATTTATTTTATAATCTGCATTTTACTCGGTGTGAAGGATCACACACTTTGCTAAAAAGGATTCATATGTTTGACACTGCTTGTCAGGTTACATAATATAATGAATATGCACTTACTGCCTTTTAAAATGTTTCCCTTAAAAAATTTTATTGAGACTTGTCAATTCAGAGGCAGTTGTAAGAAATAATAGACGACGTCGTATATCCCCCATGGTAACATTTGCCATGTCTGTAGTGTTGTATCACAACTAGGAAACTGACATTGATACAAGCCATTGATCTTATTTGGTTTTTGCCGTTTTACACGCACTCACGTTTTTGCCTCTGTGTGTGTATTTAGTTCCTTGCAATCTTGTTACATGTAGATTTGTGTGACCACCACCACAGTCAGATGCGAAAGAGTCCATCCCAAGGATCTCCGGGTGCTACCCTGTTGCAGCCACAGCCCCCTCCTGCACTGCCTATCCGCCTAACCACTGTGGCCACCACTAACCTACTCTCTCTTTGTAACTTTGTCACTCCAACGAGGCTAGATAAATGGAACCCTGACGTAACCTTCTGTGATTGGCATTATTCACTCAGGACAATGCCTTTGGAAATTCATACAGGTTGTTGCATGCCTTTTAATGTCTGAAAATTCTGAACTCCAAAATGCATCTAGCTCAAAGGTTTTGGATGAAAGGTTGTAGAGCTGCACTGAAGATCTGTGGCCACCGACAGAGCCCCGCCTGCTCTTTGGACCATTGAGGTTCAAACCATTGAGGCGCTGGGCCGGCAGGACCTGGGTTGTTGTGTTCCCACCAGTGGTGGGGCCTGGAAACAGTTTGAAACCTACGTTTCCGGTGTCTCGTTTAAATGCAGCTCCTGTCCCGTGTGACATTTGCCTCACGTTGCAGCTCTTTTTATTCAATGCTAACAATCCTCCTCTGGCTTGCCTTTGCCTGGGTTTCTCATTTTCATCACATTTCCCTGCTGGCCCTAAATTCTAGCCCTAATTAGCAATCTGCTTTCCTTTTCTTGTTTCTATCAGCCCCCTTTCCCTGGGACTGCACCTGGCTTCCTATGTCACTTACACTGACTCCAATCAGCTACAGATCTGTGACTCGGGGCTCGGATTTCAGCCCGGGCCGGCCTCTGGCCTGTGTTGAGTTCTCGCTGCCCCTCTGACCCCAAAAGTTGGATACAGGGTCATTCATGGAGAGCTGCCAAATTTGCATTCTCATCATCATTAGAGTAAGTTCTGATGTCAATAAAGTTAAACCTGAAGTATAGTGACTGCTTATATTCTAAAGCAAAATTTGCTCCATTTAGACTGACATACAGTTCAAAAGAGACTTTGGTAAATTCAGTAACCATAAGAAGATAATGTTCTACTCTTGACATTTGACTGAAACTTATCTCTAGAAGTGTGCATGTTTATGTGTTCCTCTAAAATTGCTAATGATATGTAGGGAAAAGGATACAAGGCAGAATGACCGAAGGAGGGGCCTTTATTATGTTCACCCTAGAATCTCAGTTCTTTTTTCAGCCGGCTGCAATGAAAGATATCAAAATAGTCAATGTTATAATGTTATTATCCCAGTCAACCTTGATTAAAAATGCTTCCCTTTTAGAGAAAGCTAAACTGAAGGAGTTGTTGGATCACCAAAATTTTACTTCTAGCCCTACAGCTGTTATACACAGACACATGCAGGTGAAAAGCAAACACTTCATTTCTAATAATTCATAGAATTTATTCAGGGGAAATGATTATCTGGGAAATTTCCAGATTTCACTTTTTCATCTGCTGTTTGCCAATGTGTATAGAAGTGTCAGAATGTTCTGTGATAGTTTTGGTTAGCGCTGACTTGCCAAAATTTTGCTTTGGGAATGTCATTAAGATCCACTGATGCCCTGAAGAAATCAGGAATGAAGAAGGAAGAGAAGAAGAAAAGGTAGTATCTGATCCTGACTTAGTTTCTCATCTAAAATATTGTTAGTCTTCTTTCCAAAGACAATGAGTGACACAGATTTGGCAACTAAGAAAGAAAATAAGGGCAAATTAAAAACACATAGGGTAATTTGAGCCATCTTTTAAATCTCTATACAGAAGTAATGGAAAAACTGAGTAAGTAAGAAAGTTATGTATTTTTTTAGGGTGCATGGAAGAAAGGAGAAAAACAAATAAACCAGCTTTCCTCCCTTGAAAGTGTTTTAAGTCTTTTTGTCTTTTTTGAAAATCATCCCATTGTCCCTAAAAATCTCCCAGAATAGCAATGAAATGGGTTCCTATGATTTTTACCTTCAGTTAAAATAGTTTTTCTTTATTCAAGTGCATTACCACTGAAGAAACAGCCATATCCATAGGTCTCTGCTTTTGCTTTGTATGTCAAAGCCACTTCCTGAAAAATAATTTTTGTTCTACTTTGCAAATCTATTCACAGTCGAACGAGTCATACAGTGCATCAGATAAAGAATACACAAGGAAGCAGATGTGTCTGGCTGGTTATCCATGATGGAATGGTGAGGTTAGGGGGCATAGATACGAAAAATAAAGGCTAATGGGTTTCTATTTTTTAGTCTAAACTATAGACATATATATTTGTTGTCGTTATCATTTGTTTGTCTCAAATACTTAAATCACAACTTCAAGTAGGCCTTAGAACCTTTTTATTACTGGGTGTCCAGAACAGGGGCTGGCCCAAAGTGGGTGCTGAATCAATATTTACTGGCCAACTGCATGCATGAATGAGGATCTCTGTATTCCTTCTCTCCCAGTCTTTAAAAAAAATATATGACACTCCCAGAACCTTGACCAAAGCAAGGAGGAATTTCTGAGTTTGGACTATTTATTTTGAAACTTTATTTTGAAAAGTGGGAATGCTTTGCCTGTGGAATTTGAGTTTTACATAATATAATAGCTACAGAAATAAAGGTGTTTTTTTTTTTTTTTTTTTTTTTTTGCTATCCGGTTTAATTAGATAATTAGAATTCAGTAAGCTATGTAGAGGCTGCCCTTTGGGGCTCATTAAGCCGGCAGGGTTAGGAGTGTTGCAAGTGAAGAAAATCCATTTTTGAGTCAAGCCTGTTGTTGCCGAAAAGTCACTTGGTTACTACAACACTGCTTGGGAAGAGGGATCAGCCTCGGGGCCAGATGGCAGGCGGGGATCCCGGGAGCAGGAGGCGGTGAGCAGTTGCGCGGTGCAGCGATCGGTTTACGGACGGGTCTGGGTCGCAGCGCCCTGCGGCGGCGGGCTTCTGAGCGTGGATGTGCCGGCTCAAACAAGCTTAATCTTTTGAGCTGGCTGACCCCGGCTTCACTGAAGAAACAGTTTGAATCACAACGGTCTTTGGATTGAAATCCTAGCCCCAGCGCAACAGGAACCCTTCACTGTTGCTGCTGCTGTCCTGTTGGCTGCGAATGTTGGGGATTCCAGCGTTTCCGTCTCCAGGGCCTTCGGGTCTAAATCTTTCTACCAGCTTGAAAGTCTCACGGAGTTGTTAAAAGAAAAAAAAAAAAATCAAACACACAGAGCCACAGGCCCTTCGCATTTAGTTTTGCTGGACAGGGAATCATGCTAATTGGAAAACAGACCGCACAGCCTGTTTTATAAACTGAGACTTTTGTTCTTTCCCCCCTGTATTTTAAACCTGTGATTGCCATGGCCTGAATTTCTTCCCTTGAAAACAGAAGAGGTATTTTGCACCTGGATATAAAACGCTGCAAGTCTCGATAATGAGGCAGTATGCTGCTGTCTTACAAAAGGCCAGTTCTGCCATGTCGAGTTACACTTCCAATCTGCAAAACCACTGATTGTCAACAAATCTAGTTCCAAATGGCTGGATTAGGAAAAACAACAACAACAACAACAACAACAAACCTAGACGAAGTTTGTCTCTTTGATGTTTCTGACTGTATGCTGTGTAGCTTTGTGAAGGCCCTTTTCATCATTTGAAATGGTTTTTTTTGGTCAGGCTCTTACTAAAGTGAAATGCATTTCCATGTGAATTTATTGGGGTTTGCAGCCCTATGCCACTTCTGCCCACCTCCTTGATTTTGGCTCTACTATCGGTTCCTTTTATTGGTTTTTGGCAAGTGGCTGAGGGCATATGTTTTAGACTTTTCTTGCCTAATTTGTGAGATTCTGCTGACATCCAGGAAAGTGCTGCAAAAACCTGTTGCTCACATCCAAGCTTGTGTGTTTCATGGCAAATCCACTAGCGCTGAGCTCAAGTTTCTTGACGACAAGTCTTATTTATGGAGAAACAGACGTAGGCAGTAGTTTGTGGGACCAGGCTGTTCTTTCTGGGAGTAACATTTGGCATTTCTATGCAAAAGGGCAAATAGTTTTTAAGCGTCTCCAATTTTATGGGTGTGACGGGGGAGGTAACGCCGCCGTCACCGCCGCTTCCGGCGGTGGCACCGTTTATTCAAACCCGTTGCGTATACCAAGCAATTCGCAACTGATTCACCACCACGTAACCGCAAGGGAAACGCTATTGTACCCATTCTGAAGATGAAGAAACTGAGGTTAAGCAGCTTTCCTAGAGTCTTATGGAGTGGTAAAGCCAGGATTTAAAAACTTCAGTCTTTCTATGTCAACAGTTTTGGGCTTTTTCCCCCCAAAGAAATCTGGGAGAGAAATGTTGCTCTTGGTTTTTTAATAAAGAAAATTTTTTGTCCTGTTGTTTCCATTCTATTTTATAACAATTAGTAAATGCATCTGATTTGTAGTCGTCGGTGCCACCAGTCGTGACTAATACATTGTCTTAGTCATTCTTTAAGGACTCACAGACTAGAGCAGTGCTTGTTGACCTGGAGTGATTTCACCCCTCCAGGGGACATTTCCCAAGGTCTGGGGCCATTTTGAATTGGCAGGGAGGGTGAGTGTGTGCGGTGTCCAGTGACTTCAGGCCAGGGATGTTGTTCGACATCCTACAATACACAGACAAACCCTGCAACAAGGAATTACCTGCCCTAATGTGTCAGTAGTGGTGAGGTCGAGATACTGTGATCTCGAAGAAGTGAGCCACTGAAACATGGTGGGATTTATGCTGCAGTTTTGAGGACGGTGTGGTAGATTATATTATGTGTTCAAAATACTTGCTGATGTTTCCTATTGGGATCATCCATGTGGGAGAATTATACGTTCTACCCTGTTAAGTAGCAGGCGTGGCCATTTGCCTTGTTGAC
This sequence comes from Acinonyx jubatus, assembly GCF_027475565.1. Classification (NCBI taxonomy): domain Eukaryota; kingdom Metazoa; phylum Chordata; class Mammalia; order Carnivora; family Felidae; genus Acinonyx; species Acinonyx jubatus. The sequence goes on along the minus strand of NC_069382.1, from coordinate 119,085,292 downwards.
CAATGAAATAAACATAGAAGCTTACAGAGCCATTCTGAAGATTTCTTTCCCCTCTGTCACAAGACTCAAGTTCCAGGCAGGGACTCCTTCACCTGGGTACTCGGATGAAGACAATATAGAGTGAGTAAGTATAAAGGCCACTCTGAAGAATTGGTGCCATGAGCAACAAATAAACTTCTTTTGAAAGCCAGTGAGATTTTGCATTTTTTTTTTTTCTGCAGCAGAACTTAGTCCATGCTGGCTAATACAGATGTGGTTATAACTTCAACAGATGAGGCTGAGATGGGACTGTAGTAAGAGGAAAACCTGGAAGGAAAGACTGGAGCCCGTGCACTCCAGATGGCAAAGACTGGATTTTAACTTTATGTGTGGGAATTTTAGTAGGGGTGAGAAAGAAAATTAATTCTGAGAGAGCAGAGGGAACGATTATTCAGAAAGAAACAGACACAGGAGGCCAGAAATCAGTTAGGCTATGAGAACAGTAGTCCCAATGAGAGAAGCAAGAGCGTGATCATGGCAGAGTCTATTTAAGTGAAAAATTGGACGCTTATGCAAGAGTGACTTGAAAAGATAAAACAACTATTGGCCCTGAAAATTCACTTGGTAAGGACAAGAAGAAGATGATGCAAAGGTGATATCAAGATTTTGAGTGATTATCTTGGAAAATGATGCCACACAAGAACATATTTTGGAATAGATATGGTGATTTCCTTTGGGAGTTTATTGAGCTTGGGCTAAAGACGGGCTATCCAGTGGGAAATATTCAGAGGCAATTGGCTATGAAGGTCTGGACAGTGGGAATCCTGGTGTGATTTACAGATTTGGGCATCATCTGCGTAAGAGTGCAATTTGGGCCAAATTATGTAGGGATAGCGGCTGGAACCGAAAGAAACACTCAAGGAAAAGGAGGTTGGAGTTTGGGCAAAGAACGAACCTGATGGGAGGAATGTTTGGCATTTAAGTGGATAATGCTGCCATGTCGGCTGGGAAAGAGCTTTGTTTGGATCTTTCAGAGGTAATTAAGAGCGTAAGGAGGCAAATTAATGCCTACTTCTTGGTTAACTGCAAATAGGTGCTTAAATGTCTTTGCTGTTATCCTGAAGCAGTTAAGCTTTGGTTAAAAAAAAAAAAGGTAGTACATGTTTACAAGGTCAGGAATTTGTAAACACTCTAAATGAAAGTTTAAGTTTGAAGTTTTCCCTACTGTCAAAACGAAAACCATAATCACAGTAGCACTCACTTGAAAAAAATTCTTAATTTATACTTATAATTTATAGTGCTAAACTTTATTAACTCTGTGCTATGCCTGTCAGAAGCGATTTTCCTATATTCTTTATTTATTGGTTATATTTTTAAGGAAAGCTGTTCTTGATTAGGTCATGATCAATTATGTTGCTTCTCGGTTTCTGCACCTCAGGGAAACCTAACTAGCAGATGTTCACTTAAGAAGGTCTGAACTTCTGGTCCGTGCTGTTTCTACCTCCTCCCAGGTTCACAGGCAAGACACACATTGGTTTTGAAGTTTTGGCGAGGCAGCTTGATGGATAAAATAGGCCGGTGATACGCCGTATTCCCTAAGCATAAGTCAGAACACCACCTGTTTCTTTTCCTCTGGCTTCACCCTTCAGTATGTTAGGATCCGGGGACATCATGGCAGAGAAATGCTAATGACCCACCGTCAACCTGCTGGTGGCTGCAGGAGTTACGGAGGACAGCGCCCGAGAGAAGTCACAGGGGTGCATGAGATTGTCTTAGGGAAAGACAACATTAAACACCCGGGTATTAAATACCATTCACCTCTTGAAAATGGAACCTACCACTCTTTCGAAAGCAACACTAACGTGAGTGATTTCATCCGGAATAAGAATTTCCTTTCATTTCTCAGCCGAACCCATCTGCCAGTTTGTATTTATTGCGACTAAAGACATGAGGGCCTTTCCCAGATTTGGAGAGTTTAGGACACTGTCCTCTTTCAGGGTAGTTAGCATATTACTACATAAAGCCAGTCCTTTGGAGATCTTACGATTTACACCAGAGAAGGCTGTTTAATCTTTTAGTTTCTGTGCCTAAGCAATGTTATCACCATTGGTAAAACATCTCCTCTGATGGCACAGTAAATTGGAGCTGGGGAATTCAGTTATGGAACCTCATGTCTCTGGGTCCTGAATTCACAAGCTTCTACCTCACTTCCTTTATCAGGGTCCCAGCATCCTCACGTGCTCTCTGCAGCAACCCGCCTTTTGCTTCATGACCTTTCCTTTCCATCTCTTTGGAAGTGTGGTGCATATTGTCATGTGCACTGCAGCTCACTGGCATTAGTGACAGATTACTAATCTGATCAGCTACTCACTGGAATATATTACAGGGAGTGGCCGTCTTCATGGCTTTTTCCCTGGGTTGTACATTTTCCTGTTAAGGCAGGCCTTCCAGAGACACGAAGCATTAAGCCAAACAGCTGTCATTAACAGAATAGTGTTCAGGAAGGTGAAGGAGAGATTTTTGAGAAGTCTTTAGACCTCCTTCTAATTATACCACTTTACTGATCGGCAACTTTGCGTCTCCGCTCTGTATGTGTGCAGAATAGTAACTGAATGCCATTTTGATGTGGGTTCAGCAGAGAGAAAGCCATGGACCGTTTTTAGTATTGTTGCATTTCAATTAATGATTAGGGGTAATCAGATGATTTAGCTTGAAGCAGTTTTCTAGATTCAAACTCTTTTGTTATAATTCATAGGGCAGAAACCTGAAGAAATGGAATAATCCGCAAGACTCAATTAAGACAGACAAGGAGAAGCGTCAGGGGAGGCCCTGCTGAAGAGGGTGGAGTCTCTCTCATCTTGCGATTTTCTTAGTGATCGTCACCGCTTGTCCACACTGGCAGCATGATAGGGATGATATGGCGTGCCACCCTGTGAGTGGTGGTGGGTGATGTGCTGCTATTATGCTCCAACGGAATCAGGGTGAATGAGGGTGGGGAGATGAGGAAGAGAAAAATGAGGGGGCTATCTCTCAGTCAGTAGAGGGATGTGCCCCTCCAGAAATCATTCAAGAATTGGTCTTGGGTTGGGGAATAGCGGAAGTCATGGAGTGGGAAAAGGGTTATGGTGAAGGCATCCAGCAAATACCAAGAGCAGGGGCTGGACACAGGAGCCCCGGGTGACTCCCTATGTCTGGCTGCCTCTCTATGAGCATTCGACCTGGATCCTCTTCTCTACTGTCTGCACTGACTCCCTTGATGCTGCAATTCAGTCTCATGACTCACACTGCCACGCACATTTGAAAGACTTTGGCATTTGTGTCGGTAATCCAGATCATGTCGCTCCTCTGCTTAAAATCCTCCAGCGGACTCCCACCCTATGTAAAGGCTGAAATCCATACCCGGCACCGTTACCTCTCAGAGCTCATTTCCTGCTATCCTTTCTTCTCTTAAAAAAAAAAAATCTTTTTTAATGTTTATTTGTTTTTGAGAGAGAGAGACAGACAGCACGAGCAGAGGACGGACAGAGAGAAAGGGAGACACAGAATCGGAAGCGGGCTCCAGGCTCTGAGCTGTCAGCACAGAGACTGACGGGGGACTTGAACTAATGAACTGTGAGATCATGACCTGAGCTGAAGTTGGACGCTTAACCTACTGAGCCACCCAGGCACCCCAATCCTTTCCTCTCCTATTCCCTTCTAGACACACAGTCCTTAGGACTTTTGCACGGAAATACCTTTCTTCTGTACAGCCATGTGGCTAACTTCTTCACTCCTTCACAAAGTATTCAAATGTTACCTTCGCAGTGAGGCCTGCTCTGATAGTACCACTTAAAATTGCAACACACTCCTTCTTTTCCCCAGCACTAGAATCCCTTCACGCTATTCTATTCATTCCTTTTTATCCCCCATAGTATTCATCAACTTTCTTTTTTTTTTAATCTACATTTAAATTTGAGAGAGCGAGAGAGAGAATGCGAGCATGGGAGGAACAGAGAGAGTGGGAAACACAGAATCCGAAGCAGGCTCCAGGCTCCTAGCTGTCAGCACAGAGCCTAACGTGGGGCTCGAACTCACGAACCACAAGTCCATGATCTGAGCCGAAGCTGGACGCTCAACCAACTGAGCCATCCAGGTACCCCCATCACCTTTCAACATACCATATAATTTACTCACTTATAATATCTAATGTTTATTGTCTGTCACTTTCTAGAACATTAGCCCCACAGAGGCATAGATTTTTGTGTTTTGTTCACTGATGCTTAAAATGTTTAGAAAAATTGCCTGATATATGGTAGTGATCAATGTGCTAAATGAATGAATATAAATAATTTCCTTTGCCAGGGAGAAGGTTATCATGAGGTTGGAAGCTAGAAAAATCAGAAAGTGGAGGGGCCAAAGTGGAGCAATGGATCCAGGACGAGGGACCACAGACCAACGCAAGATGGCAGTTTTGTTTTATGTTGTGGAGGTAGGTTTAACAGATGTCAGTTACCACGAAGCACTGAAAACCTAGTTTGTTCACAATTCTGCAGATGATGTGGCTTCCAGACTCTACTGCCTTGATTTTCTCCTTTGCATACGTTTTAGTTTGTTGGAATCCCTTTAAGAAATATGGTGCTCAAAACTGAACACGATATTGCAGATACACTTAAACCAGCATCCCATTAATGTAGTGGACTATTGTCTCCCTTTGTCTGAACCTACATGTTCAGCAACATAGCCAAAGAGATCATTCACTTCCGGGGTTAAGTGACCTAGGACTCAGATTGAGCCTGCTGTCAGCCAAACCCCAAGTTGCGTTTATTTATTTATTTTTCACATAAACTACACACACACAATTTGCTCGCTTCTATCCTTTTAACCTATGTGTATGACTTTTATATTTTTTTCTATGAAATTTATCTTTTCAGTTTAGATCCATTATTCTGACCTGCCAAGATCTCAATTAAGAACTTTAGTATATCCTCACAACCTCTCATTTTCTAGAAATATGACAATTGAAAAAAAAAGATTGTCAAGGTATTGATAAAATGTTCTTGACAGGGTCCATGGCAAAATCTGTGCAAACCATTATGAACCTTTATTTCCATAAAACAGTATCTGCTTAATACTCAGGATATATAGGTTTAAGCTGGATATTTCTTAGTCTTGCCCACAAAATTATTGCTGAATAATTTTTCAGATGCTTGCTGAAATCCAAATGTCCTATGCCTGCTGATTTTCCAGTCTAGCATTTTGACCAAAGGAGAAAGTGAGGCCATTTTGGCATAATTTTATTAGATAAACCTGTGTTGGCTCTTCATGAGCCCATTATATGAACTCACAAACCCATCTTTTATGAATTGTGTCTTGAGGTCAGTCTTAGTATTTGTGATTTGAAGGTTTAATCTTCTCCATCACAGTGACGCCTTGTCTGTATTTATGTTGTGACTTATATTTGTAAGGAACCATTAATATATTCCTTCTAGATGGGTGGTCCTTGTCATTTAAAAATATGAAAAATTGCAATATATTATTTTATATAAATGTATATATGAAATATTATCATACAAATTTGAGTGACATCTTTCTTTTCCTATTTTTCTTGGCTCTCTTCTCTCCTTTTTTTTAAATTATAACTTGTTTTATTTTTTATTTTTTTAAATTTACATCCAAATTAGTTAGCATATAGTGCAACAATATTATCAGGGGTAGATTCCTTAGTGCCCCTTACTCATTTGGCCCATCCCCCCCCCACAACCCCTCCCGTGAGCCTCAGTTTGTTCTCCATATTTATGAGTCTCTTCTGTTTTGTCTCCCTCCCTGTTTTTATATTATTTTTGGTTCCCTTGTGTTCATCTGTTTTGTCTCGTAAAGTCCTCATATGAGTGAAGTCATATGATTTTTTGTCTTTCTCTGACTGACTAATTTCACTTAGCATAATACCCTCCAGTTCCATCCACGTAGTTGCAAATGGCAAGATTTCATTCTTTTTGATTGACGAGTAATACTCCATTGTGTATATATATAAAGCACTTCTTCTTTATCCATTCATCCATCGATGGACATTTGGTCTCTTTCCATACTTTGGCTATTGTTGATAGTCCTGCTATAAACATGGGGGTGCATGTGTCCCTTTTAAAGTTTTTTTTTCAATGTTTATTTATTTTTGGGACAGAGAGAGACAGAGCATGAACGGGGGAGGGGCAGAGAGAGAGGGAGACACAGAATCGGAAACAGGCTCCAGGCTCTGAGCCATCAGCCCAGAGCCCGATGCGGGGCTTGAACTCACGGACCGCGAGATCGTGACCTGGCTGAAGTCGGACGCTTAACCGACTGCTCCACCCAGGCGCCCCACATGTGTCCCTTTTAAACAGCACGCCTGTATCCTGTGGATAAGTGCCTAGTAGTGCAATTGCTGGGTCATAGGGTAGTTCTATTTTTAGTATTTTGAAGAACCTCCATACTGTTTTCCAGAGTGGCTGCACCAGCTTACATTTCCACCAACAATGCAAAAGAGATCCTCTTTCCCCGTATCCTCGCCAACATCTGTTGTTGCTTGAGTTGTTAATGTTAGCCATTCTGACAGGTGTAAGGTGGTATCTCATGATTTGTATTTCCCTGATGATGAGTGATGTTGAGCATTTTTTCATGTGCTGGTTGGCCATCTGGATGTCTTCTTTGGAGAAGTGTCTATTCATGTCTTTTGCCCATTTCTTAACTGGATTATTTGTTTTTTTGGGTGTTGATTTTGATAAGATCTTGATAGATTTTGGATATTAACTCTTTATCTGATTTGTCATTTGCAAATATCTTCTCCCATTCTGTTGGTTGCCTTTTAGTTTTGCTGATTATTTCCTTTGCTGTGCAGAAGCTTTTTATTTTGATGAGGTTCCTATAGTTCATTTTTGCTTTTGTTTCCCTTGCCTCCGGAGACGTGTTGACCAAGAAGTTGCTGCGGCCAAAGTCAAAGAGGTTTTTGCCTGTCTTCTCCTCAAGGATTTTGATGGCTTCCATCTTACATTTAGGTCTTTCATAAATTTTGAGCTTATTTTTGTGTATGGTGTAAGAAAGTGGTCCAAGTTCATTCTTCTGCATGTCGCTGTCCAGTTTTCCCGGCACCACTTGCTGAAGAGACTGTCTTTATTCCATTGGATATTCTTCCCTGCTTTGTCAAAGATTAGTTGGCCATACATTTGTGGGCCTATTTCTGGGTTCTCTATACTGTTCCATTGATCTGTGTGTCTGTTCTTGTGCCAGTACCATACTGTCTTGATGATTACAGCTTTGTAATACAGCTTGAAGTCTGGGATTGTGATGCCTCCTGCTTTCGTTTTCTTTTTCAAGATTGTTTTGGCTATTTGGGGTCTTTTCTGGTTCCATACAAATTTTAGGATTATTTGTTCTAGCTCTGTGAAGAATGCTGGTGTTATTTTGATAAGGATTACATTGAATATGTAGACTGCTTTGGGTAGTATCGACATTTTAACAATATTTGTTCTTCCACACAATGCTCCTCATTTCAGGAGCATGGAATCTTTTTCCGTTTTTTTTTTTTTTTTTTTTTTTTTTTGGTCTTCTTCAATTTCTTTCATAAGCTTTCTATAGTTTTCAGTGTATAGATTTTTCACCTCTTTGGTTAGATTTATTCCTAGGTATTTTATGTTTTTTTTTTTTGTGTGTGTGCAATTGTAAATGGTATCGATTCCTTGATTTCTCTTTCTGTTGCTTCATTGTTGGTGTATAGGAATGCAACCAATTTCTGTGTGTTGATTTTATATCCTGCAACTTTGCTGAATTCATGAATCAGTTCTAGCAGTTTTTTGGTGGAATCTTTTGGGTTTTCCATATACAGTATCATGTCATCTGCAAAGAGTGAAAATTTGACACTTGGATGCCTTTCATTTCTTTGTGTTGTCTGATTGCAGAGGCTAAGACTTCCAATACTATGTTGAATAACAGTGGCGAGAGTGGACATCCCTGTCTCATTCGTGACCTTGGGGGAAAGCTGTCAGTTTTTCGCCATTGAGGATGATATTAGCATTGGGTCGTTCATATATGGCTTTTATGATCTCGAGGTATGCTCCTTCTATCCCTACTTTTTTGAGGGTTTTTATCAAGAAAGGATGCTGTATTTTGTCAAATGCTTTCTCTGCATCTATTGAGAGGATCATATGGTTCTTGTCCTTTCCTTTATTGATGTGATGAGTCACGTTAATTGTTTTGCGGGTGTTGAATCAGCCCTGCATCCCAGGTATAAATCCCACTTGGTCGTGGGGTGAATAATTTTTTTAATGTATTGTTGGATCCGGTTGACTAATACCTTGTTGAGGATTTTTGCATCCATGTTCATCAGGGAAATTGGTCTATAGTTCTCCTTTTTAGTGGGGTCTCTGTCTGGTTTTGGAATCAAGGTAATGCTGGCTTCATAGAAAGAGTTTGGAAGTTTTCCTTCCATTTCTATTTTTCGGAACAGTTTCAAGAGAATAGGTGTTAACTCTTCCTTAAATGTTTGGTAGAATTCCTCTGGAAAGCCACCTGGCCCTGGACTCTTGTTTTTTGGGAGATTTTTGATTAGTAATATGATTTCCTTACTGGTTATGGGTCTGTTCAATTTTTCCATTTCTTCCTGTTTCAGTTTTGGTAGTGTATATGTTTCTAGGAATTTGCCCATTTCTTCCAGATTGCCCATTTTATTGGCACATAATTGCTCATAATAGTCTCTTATTATTGTTTTTATTTCTGCTGTGTTGTTTGTGATCTCTCCTCTTTCATTCTCGATTTTATTTATTTGGGTCCTTTCCTTTTTCTTTTTGATCAAACTGGCTAGTGGTTTATCAATTTTATTGATTCTTTCAAAGATCCAGCTTCTGGTTTCATTGATCTGTTCTGCTGTTTTCTTGGTTTCGGTAGCATTAATTTCTGCTCTAATCTTTATTATTTCCTGTCTTCTGCTGGTTTTGGGTTTTATTTGCCATTCTTTTTCCAGCTCCTCCTTAAGGTGTAAGGTTAGGTTGTGTATCTGAGATCTTTCCTCCTTCTTTAGGAAGGCCTGGATTGCTATATACTTTCTTCTTATGACCGCCTTTGCTGCATCCCAGAGGTTTTGGGTTGTGGTGTTATCATTTTCATTGACTTCCATATATTTTTTAATTTCCTCTTTAACTGCTCGGTTAACCCATTCATTCTTTAGTAGGATGTTCTTCAGTCTTCAAGTATTTGTTACCTTTCCAAATTTTTTCTTGTAGTTGATTTTGAGTTTCATAGCGTTGTGGTGTGAAAATATGCACGGTATGATCTTGATCTTTTTGTACCTACTTAGGGCTGATTTATGTCCCAGTATATGGTCTATTGTGGAGAATGTTCCATGTGCACTGGAGAAGAATGTATATTCTGCTGCTTTAGGATGAAATGTTCTGAATATATCTGTTAGGTCTATCTGGTCCAGTGTGTCATTCAAAGTCGTTGTTTCCTTGTTGATTTTTTGATTAGATGATCTGTCCATTACTGTGAGTGGGGTGTTGAAGTCTCCTACTATTATGGTATTACTATCGATGAGTTTCTTTATGTTTGTGATTAATTGATTTATATATTTGGGTGCTGCCACATTTGGCACATAAATGTTTACAATTGTTAGGTCTTCTTGGTGGATAGACCCCTTGATTAGGATATAATGCCCTTCTGCATCTTTTGATACAGTCTTTATTTTAAAGTCTAGATTGTCTGATATAAGTATGGCTACTCCAGCTTTCTTTTGTTGACCATTATCATGATAGATGGTTCTCCATCTCCTTATTTTCAATCTGAAGGTGTCTTTAGGTCTAAACTGGGTGTCTTGTAAACAGCATATAGATGGATCTTGTTTTCTTATCCATTCTGTTACCCTATGTCTTTTGATTGGAGCATTGAGTCCATTGATGTTTAGAGTGAGTACTGAAAGATATGAATTCATTGCCATTATGATGCTTGTAGAGTTGGAGTTTCTGGTGGTGTTCTCTGGTCCTTTCTAAGCTTTGTTGCTTTTGGTATTTATTTATTTATTTCTCTCTCTCTCTCTCTCTCTCTCTCTCTATATATATATATATATATACATATATATGTATGTATATACACATATATACATACACATACACATATGTATGTGTATATACATAGATATATATGTATATATATGTATATTTTTTTAAATTTATTTTATTTTTTTTCATCTTTTCTCCCCTAAGAGAGTCTCCCTTAAAATTTCTTGCAGGGCTGGTTTAGTGGTCACAAACGCCTTTAATTTTTGTTTGTCTGGGAAACTTTTTATCTCTCCTTCTATTTTGAATGACAGCTTTGCTGGATTAAGAATTCTTGGCTGCATATTTTTCTGATTCAGCACATTTAATAAATCCTGCCACTCCCTTCTGGCCTGCCAGGTTTCTGTGGATGGGTCTGCTGCAAACCTGATCTGTCTTCCCTTGTAGGTTAGGGACTTTTTTCCCCCTTGCTGCTTTCATGATTCTCTCCTTGCCTGAGTATTTTGTGAATTTGACTATGATATGCCTTGTTGGTGGTAGGATTTTGTTGAATCTAATTGGGGTCCTCTGTACTTCCTGGATTTTGATATCTGTGTCTTTCCCCAGGTTAGGAAAGTTTTCTGCTATGATTTGCTCACATAACCCTTCTACCCCTATTTCTCTCTCTTCCTCTTCTGGGACCCCTATGATTCTGATGTTCTTCCTTTTTAATGAGTCACTGATTTCTTTGATTTTTAAATCGTGCTCTTTTGCCTACATCTCCCTCTTTTTTTCTGCTTCATTATTCTCTATAAGTTTGTCCTCTATATCGCTGATTCTCTGTTATGCTTCATCCATCCTTGCCGCCACTGCATCCATCCGTGATTGCAGCTCCGTTACAACATTTTTTATTTCATTCTGGCTATTTTTTACTTCTTTTATCTCTGCAGAAAGGGATTCTAATCTATTTTTGACTCCAGCTAGTGTTCTTATTATCGTGATTCTAAATTCTGGTTCAGACATCTTGCTTTATCTATGTTGGTTAAATCCCTGGCTGTCATTTCTTCTTGCTCTTTCTTTTGGGGTTAATTTCTTCATTTTGTCATTTTTAAGGGAGAAGAGGAATTAATGAGGTAGAAAAATTAAAATAAAAAAAATTAAAATTAAAAAAATTAAAATTAAAAAATATTAAAATTAAAAAATTAAACACAGACACACAAACACAAATTGAATAAATGATGCTAGATCCTAGACATGTTTTGGTCTGCGTGTTGAAAGTGGTTTGACAGATTAGAGGGAAAAAGGTGGGGGGAAGGAAATTGTTTAAGAATTTGAAAAAATGAATACACTAAAGTAGACTAAAATAAGATGAGGGGAGTAAAATAGAATTTGAAAAAAATTACCCAAAAGTAGAGAATATAGTCGAAAAAAATTAACGAAAAATATTTTTAATAAAAATTAGAAATAAAAATGAATTTTTTCTTTTTCTATATTCAAGAAAAAGAAAAGAAATGAGAAAGAGAAAAAGGAAAAAAAAAGAAATCATTTCAGAATTTGAAAAAGTGAATATACTGTAGTAGGTGTGTAGGATGGTTTAGTGTTGGTTTGGCTGTTTTTCATGGATGTGAGACACACAAAAAACCTCCATGCTGTTCTGCCATCTTGGCTCCTCCTCTCCTTTTTTAAAAAATTTTAATTTTATTTATTTTGAGAGAGAGAGAGAAAGAGAGCAGGTAGGGGGAGAGGCAAAGAGAGAGGGAGAGAGAGAATCCCAAGCAGACCCTGTGCTGTCAGCGACTCGGGGCTCCATTGCGCTAACGATGAAATCATGACCTGAGCCGAGATCAAGATTTTGACATTTAACTGAGTGAGCCACCTAGGCGCCCCTCTTCTCTCCTTATTCCTCCTTCTCTATTCACATTGTCGATTCTATATTAACATCTAGTATACGCATTGCATTTTGCCATGTATTTAGCACACTTATATAATCATAGATGACTTTTATGAACTTTCAGGTAGTCTATTTCAAAGAGAAGCAGTTTGTACATAACTTCCCTGACGGATGATATTACCTATAAAACTATCTTTGAAGCATCTGTTTTATACTTGGGACCCCAACCTAAAAGTAATAGAATAATTCATTTGTCCTTTTGTTCATTACGTTTTGCTGAGGGCTTCTTCCATACACTAGGCACTGCGCTAAGTTGTGCAGGAACTCCCAACCTTGTCAAGGTGCTGTGTTTAATGTGTTTAGTCCACCTCTCTGTTTTTTCTTTGGCCTCTGAGTGGGGGAAAAAGTTTCTTCTGCTTAGAAGACTTCTTTAATGGACTGAATGTGTTCGTTCTCCCCAAATTAATATGTTGAAGCTCTACCCATCAGTATGGCTGAATTTGGAGAGAGGCCTAATGAAATAAAGAAATAAAGGCAAATGAGGTCATAAGGGTTGGGTACTGATCTGATAGGATTAACACCCTTTTAAGAATACTAATAGTAAGGGTAGTTGCCCAGAGGAAGATAGAGCCTGTTGACTGAGAGCTACAGACTTTTATCACAATTTATTTGTTTAAAAATTTTTTTTTTGCATGGAGAGGGGCTTGGGGAGGTGAACAAAAGTATATCCCACAGTATAGAGGAAAATATCTTGATTTAATAAATTAATAAAAATTATAAGTATTCATTATTTGAATATTATTACCTGTGTGGCCCACTTTCTTTCAAGACATGCATATCTTTCAAGACATGCATCAAGACTTTCTTTCAAGACATGATATTCAGCAATATTAAATATTAGTTTGAGTATTATGAGCTGAATTGTGTCTCCTCTCCAAAACCTTCTAGTACCTCAGAATGTGACTATATTTGGAGACAGGGACCTTAAAGAGGTGATTAAGTTAAAATTGGGTCATTAGAGTGGGTCCTAATCCAACCTGGTTGGTGTCCTAGTAGGAAGAGGATTTTAGGATGCAAAAAGAGACACCAGAGATGTGCTCAAAGAGGAAAGACTGAGTGAGGACACAGGGACAAGAGGACCTTCTGCAAGTCAAAGAGAGAGGCCTCAAGAGAAACCAAGGTTGTCGACACCTTGATTGTGGACTTCAGTCTCCACAGTTGTAAGAAATACACATCTGTTGTGTAAGGCAGTCAGTCTGTGGTGTTGTGTTATGGCAATCCTAGCAAATTCATATAGATGGTATATGAGCTTTGGGTTTGTTTTGTTTTTCAACGTTCCCTTCTCCTTGTGTTCTGTAGGTACTCTAAGTACCTTGTGGTCCCTTTGCTATTTAGAAAAATTCTTCTGGTCCACTTTCAGGTACCCTAGCACAGTATCATTTTTATGAATACTAAGTACTGGCAAACTCACATGAAAAACGTGACTTTGCTAACCAAAGCACTGGTCATCATGGGGCCAGTCATTTTTAAACACATGTAGAATACAACATTTGGTCTATTAAAAAACTCTTCTTCCAAAACAACAAATAACCTTGCCTAGGACATACTCTGAGAGCACTTTTCATTTAATATGAAGTTTAATGTTTTATTTGCTTGATTTTTCCTTCCAAGTTCTGCCTGTGACATTCTCTATCTCCTTTTTATGAGGACAAAATAAAAGTGTTCTCTTCCAGATGGTGGGAGGTTGGTAGAAACAGACCTTAGAACCCTTAATTCTTAAACCCGTGTTCAATCTTCAAGGCCAAGGTGACTCGATGTAGCATACAGAGAGATGAAGATAGGGTCCATGCAGTATTTTAAATAAATAGATAGATAAACAAATAAATACGTACATACATAAATATATAAATAAATGCATAAATAAATAAAAGGATAGAGATTCAAAAGAGCTGGAGTGACTCAGAGCTTATTCCCTGGAGCCCAAATCTTCTTGAGGCTCCTTAGCTAAATTCCCACACTTAGTGTACTTTGTTGAGCCAGCTTCTAATCTGTTCCTTGCTTTGCCACAGAAGCCTTTGTCCCACAGCTGGGGCTCATTTGGTTTGGATTTTTATCTATAAATTGCTTTCAGTAAGAATCTTTAGGAGCTAATTGGTGAAAGTGACCTAAAAAGGGAACTCCAGAAAGGAACCAGAAAGACTGAATTTTCATCCTTTCTTTCCCCAAGAATTTGTATCACCCTCTGCCAAGGAACAGCTAGCTTTGAAGTTTGAGTAATCTCTTTTATTTAAAAGCTAACAACCACCTTAGATGAAACACCATCAAACAAAAGTGTGTTTCTCAGTCCTGGAGTTGAAGAGTATGGAGTGCCGAGTGTTTGAGATTCAAAGTCCCGTTTGGACTCACTTCAAAGAGGGACTCCAGGCCCAACTGCTAAAAGCCCTGCCGGCACCAGGACGTACAGATTTCTAGTCACTGGGGCCTGAACTCAGTCCCTGCATCTGAACAGGATCATAATTGCCGTCTTTTTAATCTTCTTTGCAGCCTGTCAAATGGAGGCCACTTCACAGCAGGACACATAGGTTCACAATAATAAGAGCAAAGTTTATAATGATTTGATTTCCCTTAAAGAAATCTTTTCAGAGAATCTGGGGCTTAACACAAGTGTAGGTATTTATATCGGAATAAAGGAGTTCAGGGTAGCTCAGATGATGGGAGAGTAATTCTGGCATCTAAGAACTGGTAGTGGTCCAGGGATAATAGGTGTGGATGTCAGTTTACAAACTGAGGTGTACATACATATAATTTTGTACATTTATTTTTTTTTAAGTTTATTTATTTATTTTGAGAGAGAGAGACAGAGAGTGAGCATGAGCATGGGAGGGGCAGAGAGAGAGGGAGAAAGAGAATTCCCAGTAGGCTCTGTGCTGTCCGTGCAAGCTTGACGTGGGGCTCAATCTCACCAACGGTGAGATCGTAACCTGAGCTGAAATCCTGAGTCAGGTGCTTCATTGACTGAGCCACCTAGATGCCCCTGTACATTTCCATAACAACCAATTTTTATCTCGACACCCCATTCCATGAAGACAGAGTAACTTGATCTCAGTCTATTTAGTGTCTTAAAGTCCTAGTGGTTGCTCAAGGTCATCTGCTCACATCTCTGAAATGGAAGTTTTGGGATATCCATTGTCCTGTCAGGACTTGGCCATGTGCCTAAATGACTTGTCATCTTGACGCTTCTGTCTCCACCCCATTGGCTCCAGCAGCTCTGTTTATTACTTCCATCATGAAGTCTGGGACACGAGAATCATTAGGACACTCGACACAGGGCATGAGAGGCTCACCATGGGTCTGGACCAGCTATTCAGCCAGTACCTCCTCAGGGTCTTTCCACTTCCTTGAGGCAGTACAAGGTGAGCATTGGTTCTTCTGCTTCTGGAGTTTTCATACCTCTTTGGGTTTGGCCACATTCCAGGGACAGAGCAAAGTGCCCCTGCTAGACTCTCCAATGTTTATATTCTTGTTGTTTTGCCACCAACTCTCTTTCTCTGCCCCCAGCCAAGGGGACATTTCCTACATTTGATGTAGAGGTGAAGCATTGTGAAGAACTCTCCCATCCCTGGGTCAGGCGACCCAACATTTCTCACTTGTCTTGCTCTCACACATTTCTCTACATCACCAGTTCTTTCTGCATCTAAAGACTTTGTCTTTGGAAAAAATACCTAGGAAGATATTTCTTCTTCTTTGCTCTTTTGTTATGATATATCTTTCCCCTAGGGCAAGAAGTGCAGGGTTTGTAGGAATTGGGGTTGAGGGTGAGGGAGGTAAGAAGCAGAGAAGGGACAATGAGGAAATTTTTAGGAAAAAATAGTGTTGACTAACATTTCAAAAATATGATTGGACCTTTCTAGCTTCCTGTTGATATCTCAGAGGTCATAGGAGACTGCCCTGGGAAAAGTGCCTGGCAACCATATCTTATCTTCCACTTGTAACTTGGAGACTTTCCTTGTCTGTTCTGCTGTTCATGCCTCTAAACATACTTGCCCCACCCTTACACTTTATTGATCTTAAGTAATTCTTTGGCGGGACAACCAATTCATCCTCTAAAGTTTCTTTCCACACGCGTGTTTTCCCATTCTTGAAGTCCTTGCTAACCGGTCCCCAAGGGCAAGAGTGGGCTCCCCCTACCATTCACTCTTCTTGTGCCCTACAGTTCCTCTTTCATAGCAGCGATTATTTAATCATACTATTATTTGCTAAATATTTATCTTGCCCCGCACGAAGATAGGAACCATTCTTTCTTATTCACTGCTGTGCCCACAGCACTTGGCATCTAGCAAGTAGGTGTTAAATATTTATTAGCCAATGAATGAATGAATGGCAAACCAGCTAGATGTTGAGGAGAGGGCAACGGAGGCCCAAATTTGTGTTCCTAGTATTCCAGGCACTTGCATGTAAACCTTATCTGTACTCTCACCTCAGGCCTCTGAAAAAGATCTTCATTACCCCTATGATGTAGTAAGGTTTCTGAGGGTCCAAGACTGAGGAAGGTTATTTCCAATATTATTCAGTTAATAACTAAAAAAAGGCAAATGCTTTGCTGATTCCCCATGTAGCATGTGCTATCCTTAGCATCTGGCTTGTCTTTGAAAATAACTTCAAAACTTCTACTAATAATTGATACCTTACCAAGTGCTATTTGCTTTTTTTTTTTTTTTTTTTCCTGAGTGGAGTGGGTCTCTAGTCAGGTGAGTGCTTTGCAGAAAGAGTTTTAGGCAGATCATGGTGACATAGTTGGTCGGAAATCCTCCCCCCAGTTATTTACATACACATGTACCTGTGTTCTGCCTGTTGCCTTCCTTTCTCCTAAATACTAGACCCATTTCATTTCAAATACTACATTCAGTCCATTATTAGGGCCTTGTCTTCAGCATATGAGTTTGGGATTGGGGTCAGAGCATCTACTCTGCAAAACATTAGAACAGAGAAGAATACAAGCAACACAAAAGGAGCACATTTCTATTATAGTAACTTCTGTCAAATGTAAGAAACATGTGACAACACAGATAACTAGTACAAGAAAGGTCTGGTGGATTTGGGGGCTTAAAAAATGTATCAGGGCAAAGAGTGATTGGTTGAGGGAGATCAACACAGAGCACTAGAAGGATTCTTGGGGATGAGGAGATTTGGGCTGGGCCTTGTGTAAAGCATAGAATTTCTGCAGACAAATAGGTGATTGCAGGGATAATGGACATTCCAAGAAAGCCAAGTGGTTTATTCTGGCTCTAGATCTCCAATTTAGAGAACTTCCGAGAAGCCCAGGCGGCCCTCGTGTCAGCTTACAAGTTGGAATATAACACGTGGGGTTTTAGTTTCTTTGAGGTTTGAGTGTGTCAAGGCCAGCTTAGGTGTTCCTCAAACAGAGCCAGAACTCTAGATTAGTTTCCGAACTCTCCTGATCTCCTGGAAATGATCCTGACCACAAGATCAGTCTTTGGATCAGAGCAGATGAGGAGATCAGGAAGTCCTCCCCAGCATGCCTCCCACCCACTCCAGATGGAGTTAATTTCCCAGCCCCAGCAACCTCTGCTTGCCTCCCTGGCCGCAGTCATCACATTGCTCACTTTGTTTTTAGGGCCGTCTTGCCTCCCTGCTCTGAACTCCTTGACGGCAAGGCTCTGGTTTATTCTCAGTGGTCCCGGGTGTCTTCAGCATCTAATACTTCCCTAGCACTTAGCCTAGGAGGGGCTCAATTAATTTAGTGGAAATGAAGAGACATCACTGCCAACCTCAACTCCCTGCTAGTCTTTACAGAAGCAATGTGTTTTTATATAGGTTGTTATGAATCTCATCTAGCTTTACGAATCAGATATTCCTTTAAAAAGTTATTTAAGTGTTGACACACCGTGTTACATTAGTTTCAGCTGTACAAACATGGCGATTCAACTTCTCTACACGTCATACTATACTCAGCACAAGTATAGCTACCATCTGTCACCACGTGACACCATTATACTCTCATTGACTATCTTCCCTATGCTGTACCTTTTTAGATATTTGTCTATTACTATTTGGCAGATGGAAGAATGGAGGCTGAGCGAGTAAATGATCAGCTTGCATGGTTCGTAAGTGCATCCTCCAGACTTGAATCCAATCTTTTTTGTTTGTTTGTTTTGGTAGCAAGTACTGTGCTTTGCCTTGGAGAATTTAGTTTCAGATCTATGTTGAGAAAGAGGAGTGACTTCTGACAAAAAGTTTGATGAGACTCACAAAACCCTAATTACATCCGTGTTCCCCACTGCTTTCTGTAAATTCAGAAATGCCCCTTTTAGAATTTTATTGTTGGCTAAAGCATGATCTTCACAAGATTCCTTTTACATTTCATATGTTTTCTGGTAATGATTCCTTGATAATAGAGTTTACATGATGCGGGTCATTTTTCCAATAATAATAATAATAATAATAAACACTTGATTAGTGCTTTCCTAAGTGCTTTATACATTTTATTTTAATTAGCCCTCACCACAACCAAAGGAGATAGATACTGTTGTTGTCATTTTATAGATGAGGAAACTGAGGCAAACATAGACTAAATAACTTTACAAAGATGACACAGTAAGTGGCAGAGTCAGTTTCCCAGTAGCCACCCACGGTCATCAAATATTTATGGATCTTCGCTATAACTCCTACTGCCTTGTGCTGGGAGAGCGAGTGATGCACGAAGCAGACGCATTTCTATCACCTCAGAGCTCTTATTCTACGAGTGGATGACAGGCTATTACCAATAAATAAATATGATAAATCAGACAATGATAAAAGCAATGTAGCAAATAGCTAGGGCCATGTGATAAAGTGTCACCAGGTTAGAGGAGTGTGGCTACTATACACACTATGGCAGGGAAGGAGGTGACAGTTGAAGCGAGACTTGAGGAGTGAGAAGGTGCTGCCTATCCCAAGTTTCATGGTGGGGCACCTGGGTGGCTCATTTGGTTAAGCATCCGACTTTTGATTTCGGCTCAGGTCATGATTTCACGTTTGGTGAGATAGAGCCCTGTGTTGGTCTCTGTGCTGACAGCACAGAACCTGCTTGGGATTCTCCCTCTTTCTCTCTCTCTCTCTGCCCCTCCCCAACTCTCTCTCTGTCAAAATAAATAAACATTAAAAAAATAAAATTGAATATTAAAAAAAAAGTTCTATGGGAAGGGAATGGGAAAAGCTTTCTTCTTGTGACTGGAGCTTGGTTGAAAGCTGTGCAGGGGAAAGAGGGGGGCAAGACCATGGTACGAGTTTGAACTTATTCGGAGTGCAGTGGGAAGAGTTTTCCGTGGGGGAGCCAAGTGATCTGATCTATGGTTTACACACGTCGCTGCGGGCTTTTTAAATGCTCTTATTTGTTTTATTTCTAAATGCCTTTCCACAAAAGAAAAACTTCCCTTTGAGGTCAGGAAATATACAGTATCTTTTATTTGTATCCCACATGATACAGAGCCCAAGCCAACCGCGTAACAGATGCTCAACATATAATAGGAGCATAATAAAATATCTACTTTATAGGTTTATTGTGAAGATTAAGTGAGGGAATGCACTCATAAAGCTTAGAATGGTGCCTGGCACATGGTAAGAGAGCAGTATATGTTTACTACGACTACTACTATCCTAACTTTCTTTTCTCGAACCTCTGACACACAGCCCTGTGAATTGAAAAGATAATGACATATGACTAGCCAACCTAATTGGAAGTTACCTTACAAGAGATATGGGTTCCAGCCTTGGCCATGTTTGATAAGGGCAATCTGCAGTTGGTGTGGATTTGGGAGTATGGAGAGCAGTCGGGAGGCCACAGCACAG
Source organism: Acinonyx jubatus (assembly GCF_027475565.1). Taxonomy (NCBI): domain Eukaryota; kingdom Metazoa; phylum Chordata; class Mammalia; order Carnivora; family Felidae; genus Acinonyx; species Acinonyx jubatus. Next base: position 119,065,600 of record NC_069382.1, on the reverse strand, counting down.
CGCTGGCTAGAGGTGATGGCTGTTGAATGGAGAATGGTGGCTGCACAGGTGGAGAGAAGGGGGGGAGCGTGGAAAATACGTTGGAGGTCAAGCCCGGAACTCCTGTTGGTGGTTTGGGCTGAGAAAAACAGGAAAGGAAGGAAGGTAGGATGACTCCTGCATTTTTTTTTTTTTTTTTTACTTTGGTTGCTGTTTGAATCCTCGTGTCATTTTACTGAGTTGGGGAAGGACCGAGGGAGGAACTAGTTTTGAGAAGTGAGCCAGAATTCAAGAATTTTTGTTCAAAATCGGATTTGGACTTTCCTTTAGAGATATCCATCTGGAGTATTCAAGAGGCAACTGTATATAGACTCAGGCACTCAGGGGTTGTCCGTGTTAAACAGAAGCCTCTAGACAACCAGATTTGACAACATCACAATAGAACTTTTGTGGTTTCAACATTTCTGCTCCAGAGGAGAATCCACTTTTCAAAAGTATGCCTTGACATTGAAAGTTTCAATTCTTATCCAAACAAGTAGGCTATAATTTGCACCATCAGAGTGGCCCTAATGGTAATTAAGAAAAACACAGAGGACCAGGCTGTGCTCATTTGAGAGATACAAATTGCCGATGTGTGTGCATGCGCTGTAGGCAAACTTAACACTGTTCCTGGCAAAGTAGTAACAAGGATTGTCTATCGGAAGTCAACAAAGCTTCTCAACAATGAGCCTGCTAAAGATATTGCCGTTAAAATCGGAACTTGGAGCAAATAACAGAGACCGTGCCTAGTAATACAAATATAAAAATGAGCCTTATTTCATAGCAGAGTGGTGGAGCACAGGAATAGGTGATGTTGCAGAGGGTAGCAGGATGTGACAATACGAGGTGAAGCCAGATTCACACCAGGTTAGAACAGAAACCATATCTCAGCCCTATCTAGCAAAGGATTTTTGCCATCTTGTCATGGTGAGGAACTAGAAATTTATATCAGAATTGCCACTGTATTTCCAGAATTTCCACTGTATATCAGAATTTCCTTTATAATTTGTTGACTACCTAAGTTAACTGCAGAATAAAATAAATATCTAATCCCAGTTTTGGCTTTATCTTTGTAAACTGATCCATTGTGATTTGTTATTAAGTCTGAGATAAAGAGAACCCCTAGATTTGATCAGTGCCCTGCTGGCTATCACAGTTAAGTTTCTGGTATCTGCAGGATGGGCAGAACCAGTTAGCAGAACCTCCCACATGATGCTGTCTTAGCCAGGCTAATTCCTTCCTGGATATGGTACAAGTTTCAAGTAACACCTTAAAACATGAGCACAAACTGGCCATATTTCCTGTCTGAAAGTTAGCAAAGAGTCCTAAGCAAGTGGGACCTAGCCTAGGATGATTTTGCACTGGTTAGCAGGGATGTGCAAAGCTATGGAGCAATCAGCACTTCTAAAGAAAAATGACCCAGGTGGGCTGTGTTAGCTGCTGGGAGAGGATATCTCCACCTCTACCCCTGGACTCGAATCAATATATTCTCTGTAATTACAGACCCAGCCATTCCCCCTTTAGACCTTGCCCAAGTCACTAAATTGCTCAGGAAGTCAAGCAGAGTTATTCATCCTTGTCAGTTAATGTTTACGACTCATTCCCTGTATGCTGGCCATTTTACTGACTAGGCAACTCACTGTGAACCATGCTCCCTGGGACACTGAGGATTAATGGAGCAAGACAGGGGATTTGGCAAATTTGGCACCCCGTGGTTATTTTCCATGGAATTGAGAACTGCTGGGACAATGACTAAGCCAGAAACTCATCTTCCATAGAGTTCTACTTGGTTTCTGGTTTTTTGTACCATTAATCATGCCCTGTATTTATAGTGTTTCTTTGTCGACCTATATGTCCATGAACAAATATGAGAAAATGTATCATAAAGCTCATTTGACAAAGAAACAAAACTGGAACTCATGTCAGACCTTATTAAACGCATTCGTGAAAGCATGTGGACATATATAAGGGTCGTGTTTAGATATTAACAAGCAATGCACACTTAAATAAAGAGATATCAAAGAATGATACAGTCATGTGTGTCTCAAATGGTTTTTAAAACTTAGAACACTTTCTTCAACTGAAAGTTAATGTGGAAGCCCAATGTATAAAGTTTCATGTATAAAAAGGTGGGGTGAGGGCTTTGACTTCCTTAACCTCCCCTGAGTCACTTTCCCAGAACTGGAGAGATTAGACAGGATCATTCTGCAAATCTAGCTACCTGACTTTATTGCTAAGGTAACTGTGGCCCAGAGGAGCCCCAGGGTGATTGTCCAAGGTCACTTCATAAATAATTTAAGTAATTACAGCTAGAACTTGTTTCTACTGACTCTGGATCCATTCTAGCACACATTAGGAATCAATTTTCACACTCAAAAATTCTGTGGAATCAGTGAATAAAGGACTGTCTAGTTAGTTATTGCTACTGTTTTTATTTAGATCTTCCTCACTTTCAAAACAGAGTTGGATAGTTAGAAGTTAACCACATGCTTTTATAACTTGGCCTTTTCTATCTGATTGTTGGGAAAAGTTCAGCTTTCTTAGCTAAGGACATGACTTCCTCCAGTCTGCTGGTGAGTTCTTTTCAGGTTATTGACAACTCCACAATCCACCCACCCGAAACACCAGCTTCTCAGGGTCCTATGCTGACCTCTTTCCTCTCTCTGGACCCCCACATCTTGGCTGGTACGGACTGTTCTCCAGATGCCCTCTTCCCATGTCTCTTGCCATTGATATCCAAGCGTCTCAACTTTCCCCATTTCAGAATCCCTTCTGCTCCTGTCTTCCTTCTGCTATTTCTCCAGACCAGTGCATGTCTGAGATTGCCTGTTATTCATGTTATTTAGTGTGTGTCTATCTCTTTCCCTCTCATTTGTGAATTGCTAAGAGAGATCTGGAAACATATTCATATTTTTAGCTTCTGTTAAATCCCTGCCCATACCCAAGGCCCCCAAACTGTTACTCCATTAGGATTGCATAAAATGTATTGAAATAGTCTTACTTCCCAGTTTTGATTACTTGTGATAGTGAAAGTCCAAGATGGTCAGTAGAGATAACCCCCGCTATGAGAATGCTGTTAAAAAATAAGGCTGTGTGGGGCGCCTGGGTGGCTCAGTTGGTTAAGCATCCAACTCTTGATCTTGGCTCAGGTCATGATCTCGTGCGTGGTTCGTGAGTTTGAGCCCCGCATCGAGCTCTGCACGTGCTCTGTGCTGACAGCTCAGAGCCTGCCTGGGACTCCTTCTCTCCCTCTCTCTGTCCTTCCCACTCTCTCTCTTTCTCTCAAAATAAATAAATAAACCTTAAAAAAACCCAGAAAATAAAGCTTTGGAATTTTATATTTACAGGTAAATATACGGCTATTCCAATGTTCAAGGATTGGAACACCACAGAAAGTGTTACCTTGATTCTGAGTATGTAGGACTTGAGTTGTTCAGCCTGCTTCTGCAGTTCTGTTAAATTCTTTCCAGTTTTTTTTTTGTTCTTTTTATTCTTTTATTCTTTTTTAACTCTTATTCTTTATTCCCAATAGTGCATCTCAGTTGATATATAATGGCATGATTGGAAGAAAGCATTATTTTATTTAAAAAAATTCTCACACTATTTTTCTGACTTACTTTTTTCTAGAAACTATGAAGGTACTGAGAGCTAATTTATTTTATACACATAAATATATACATTATATATTCCATCTATTTATCTATCTGTCTGTCTCTATAAGATAGTCAGGAGCAGGTTTGAAAAGCCTGTCATTTTGGTTCCTGCTTGATTATAGACTTTAGTAGAAAAATAGTCACTTATGTTTTGGGGCCTGTTAGAATAATCTTTCAAAACACTTTTACTTGTAACAAAAGGCTTTGTGACATTATAGTTAAGAGCATGAACTTTGGAGTTAGGCTACCTGGGTTTGAGTCACAATTCAAACTTCTCAGTCGTGTGAGTGAGGGCAAGTTGTAACTCTCTATTTCCTTGACTGTAAAATGGGGATAACGATAGTACTTACACCTTAGAGGTGCTGTAGAGACTAAGTGAAGTAACATAAGTACCAGTTTTGTAAATACTAGTTGTTCCTATTCTAGAACTCTCTTTTCATTTTTTTCTGCCTATTCCTATCCCTACCCCCTATGTGTTCTTTGATATGTTTTTGAGGATTAGTTATATGGTTGAGATGAGCATGAGTAAATACAGGCATATACAGCTTAAAGAACACCGTATACACACTTCTGTAGAGTAGGGGTGGTTAATGGCACGAGAAAGTTCTTACACCAAAGGTTTTATGAGAGTGTTAATGGCCTTGCTCAAATGGAAAGTAGGATATATGGAGGGGTGATTAGAAATGCAGTCCCTGCATTAAATACATTTTCAGGTAATATAGTTCGGGCCTTACCATAGGCAGCTTGAGTGTATTATTCAAGTATGAGCAGAGCTCTGTATCTCAAAAAGCCATTCTAGACTGAGAAATTTGCTGATGTTAAAGAAGTGCAAATATATGCAATTAATGGGTGAGGCATGGGGGAGAAGTGTTTGCTGACTCAGCCCAATATCCCTGTCCATTTGATTGATATTATTTACAGCTCTTTGGGGAAAAGTCCTCCTGCATGCATCAAGATGGTTTTAATGATCCCATTGCTTGCCATCACTCTGCATAATAAGACTAACCTTCATAGGCACTTTCCCTGAGTTTTGAGACTCTGCAGGTTTTTCCCTTACCCTCTTTACATTTCTAAAACGTACATGTTTAGTAAAGAAAGGCTCCAAATTGTGCTCACCGTGCTTGATTGGACACATAGTTTTTCCACTTTGGGTTTTAAAGAGACTTGCGGATTCAGGAATCTGCAGAGGTAAAGCTGCTCTATGCCTTTCTGCATGGACTACCTACTGCCTCCTTTAGCCAGATAATTCAGCACCCACCAAACTTTCCAGTAGTGTTTTCCATGTTTATTCATAGATGCAAATTCCAAACCATATGTTTACCATTATTTTTAATATTATTGATTACAGAAACAATATTGCGAATTCTTCATTCATAGAAACTGAGTAGGCAAGACAAGGGTAACAGGAGATCAGGCTTATATACACGTATATAAGTATATGTATACGTGTATATACGTATAATATATATACATCTGCATAATGGACTGAGTTTTCTAGATTTTATCTGACATTGATGTCATTTAGAGGTAGACCTGACTCTAAAGGTTTACAATTCATTCTTGGAGGTCTCTAAGGCTGTCTTCTGTGTATGTGACCTGAAGGCTATCGGAGAATTAGAAGCTTACCTGAGAGCATAATGCACTAGGTGGTCTCTGCTTATCGACTTATCTTGGAAAGATACCACCTTGAAGACTGGATCGTAGTGATCTACTAAGTTAATTCATCATGAAAGGTAAACCACCGCTCTCAGAGAATAACTTGATAATAATTTGAAGAACTTGAAATGATATAAAAATATCTGGGGAAATTTGGTTTTGTTTCTAAAAGACATTGAGAAGGGGGCTCCTGGGTGGCTCAGTCAGTTGAGCATCCAACACTTGATTTCGGCTCGGGTCATGATCTCATGATTCGTGGGTTCAAGCCTCACAAGGGACTCCGTGCTGACAGCGAGGAGCCTGCCTGGGATTGTCTTTCTTTCCTTTTCCTTTAGCCCCTCTCCCATCACACACACACTCTCTCAAAATAAACAGGTAAACTAAAAAAATAAATAAATTAAAGAAATTGAGAAAAATTTTGTGATGTATTACCTGGAGTTACTACTAATCATGGCCACCTGAGTGTTTCTTAACTAATCTGATCTTATGGGAGCATAATTATACCAGTTTTGGAGTTGTTATGATGATAAATAAGAAAATCTGTGCTGAAATGCTGACCCAGGATGACGCATAATAATAAGTGTTTAATAATTGGTAGCTCTACGGTGGTATCAGATGCTTGGATTTATTGACAGAGCTTTGGAATAATGTAGTGTAACTGCATTCAATCGCACAGTGACTGTGGCATGAGTATTTGGTGCTTTTCACTCCTATTACTACTGAGTAAAGTAAGTTTTATTTTTAATAACCGGGACTTGAGGGTGCTCCATTCTGCAGAGTCTTCAGTTGAGAATGCTTGACTAAAGAGCTTCCCTCCTTGACAGAACTCAAGTTAATAGTTGATAGCCTTTCTGTCAGTCTCTGCTGCCCAAAGGAATTTCTCTCTGCCCCTAAATGAGGTAAAAGAGACGGATGCAATGTTTTATCAGTTTGAGAAATGATTATTGAAGGTAATGCTTACTACGGCATGATTTGATTTTCAACTTGCCAAAGGCTTTGAGGAACCTAAACTTCTTTCTAAGTAGTTTCCACTTATTAGATTTTTAAATCTAAGTAATTATTGAGGGAGTAAACACACATATAGTTAGTTTACTTGTGTCTGTATTAACTCAGGATCCTGTACTGCTATGTTTCAGGGACCATGAACGTTTAGAATGTTGGTGGCCATATTGCTAGGATACAGACATGAATGAAATGTGTCAGGATGGCTTAAACCATGGATTCCTGGACTTTGATCCTAAGAACCCCAAGATGAAGGGTGGAACTTGAAGTCTGAGTTCTCTTTTCTGTTAGGAGATGGTGCAGAAAAAAAGTCCCACTGTCACTCTGGAGATACCCTTTCATCACTCCTTCACCAGGAAACACAGAAATATAGGGTCTTGGCGAGGATCCAGTCTCAGGGCTGAAACTACACTAATTATTTTAACAGAGAATTTAATGTGAACAATTGTTAACTTGGACTTAATGAACTGAAAATGCCAAAAATGAACATTATTCTGGTCTAGAGGTAGTCTCTTATCGGTAGGGCTCTCTTTATGTGTGTGTGACTCCTGTGTTTGCACCCTCAAATTTAGAAGGACCCATGAATGATTTCATGCTGTGTTGTTGCCATCTTAAAATTCTTAGTAATTTTTGAACAAGTAGTCCACATTTTCAATTTTCACTGGACTCTGCAAATTATGCAGATGGACCACCCTGGAGGAAGCAGCTACCACTTTTAGGGGTAGAAAAACAAAGGAAGAGGTTGAGATTATTGAACAGAAAGTCTTAGAGAAGGTGGCCTCAGAGGTGTGATGGTACCTCCATACTGATATCTTTTGAGTTCAGAGAAGGGACCCTCTCTGGCTGGGGCACTAAGAATGGGTATTGGTCAGCTGGGGTTGGAGTCTTGGAAAGGGCATGCCAAGACTGGCTTTAGAATTCCTGAAGTGGAACCATGAGGCTACTTCCCTGAGTTTTAGAGCCTTAGATTTCTACTACTGGAAGGGATGGGCACTGCTGGGCTGAAGAAGTATTGCTCAAGGATGCTAATAAAGTCAAAGTCCAACAAGGGCAGAGGACAAAAGAGATTCGGGAAGCAGACAAGAGGAGCCAATGCCCTCTCTCTGTTCCAACCTTCCCATCTTCCCCTTGCCCCCTAATGGCAGAGTTTAACTGGCAAAGCATCACCTTGGGCTGCAGAGTCTTAGCCCCAGAGTCACAAACAAAGTAAAGAAAGGTGAGTGTGAAGGGAGAGCTTAGTAACTTTCAGGAGCAGTAAGACACTAGGAGAGATGTACAAAATGTCCCAAATCTCTGTCCTCCCAAGCTGCTTTTGCAGTAGTCCGCTTGGACCTATTTAGGCAGATCTTCTGACGTCTCAGTGAACCTTTGGAAGATTCAGCCAACATGACTTTTGCAAATAGACCTTAAGTATTTGTAGTTCCACTTTGCCCTGAAAACTTTCTGATAAATTATGCAACACGTAATTCTGGTTCAGACTGGTGAAGTCTTCAGATAGACGCACATGTGTTAAAAGGTAGGTAATACTCCACTGTGCAGAATATTGACCTTCCCTCTGAGTGCTTCCTGGAAGAAACATTTTAAATAAGCGTCAGACTTCAGGCTCCTCCCTTTGCCTTTTCTCAAGTTCAGAGCTGTGTTTGTTCCAGTGCCTGTGTGAAATTTGATGAGCATGAAGTTTACATCTATTATGGTCTTGCAGTGGTGGTGATTGTTTTTTCACATGACTCAGTTAAGGTAAGGATTATTATTTCATTTCATTTAAAAACAATTTTTTTTAACGTTTATTTATTTTTGAGACAGGGAGAGACAGCATGAATGGGGGAGGGTCAGAGAGAGAGAGACACAGAATTTGAAACAGGCTCCAGGCTCTGAGCTGTCAGCACAGAGCCCGATGCGGGGCTTGAACTCACGGACTGCGAGATCATGACCTGAGCCGAAGTCGGATGCTTAACCGACTGAGCCACCCAGGCGCCCTTATTATTTCATTTTAAATTAAATCGTTTGCATTTCAGGATTCAGAGTTCCTACAGAGAAGGCCACCCTCCAAGTGAGTGGGTGTGCATGATTCCATCTCACTGTGCTGTTTTGAGGCTCCCGTCCTTCTCTGGCAGCCCAGGTTGTAATGAGCAGCTCAGCTAGATAGGTTTGGAGAGTTCATGAAAATTTTTGGTTCGGTGATGGTGCTTTATAAGAGTGGCCTCCTCCCATACATTCTTTTTCCTACACCTGTTTTTGTTTTTGTTTTTAATGTATACAATTCATTGGTTGATAGTATATTCACAGAGTTGTACAACCACCCCCACAATTTGAGTACATTTTCATCACCTCAAAAAGCCCCTTCCCTTCTGATATCACCCCCCCCCCCAAACTTTTCACCACCCCTCATCCCAGGCCTTAGTAACCACTCATCTACCTTCTGTTTATATATTTTCTTATTCTGGATATTGTACCTTTCTTATTCTTGATATTGTGTATATATCAACACATTTTTTTCTTTTCTTTTTTTTTTTTGGAACTAGTCCTTTGATGAAGATTGAGCCCCACGTTTCGCAACATTTGTATGTGTTAAAAGAAAAGGGTTTCATCAGAATAATGATGTCAGCCAAGGTACCTATATGAATTTAAACTTAAGCTTACCTTCATAAGGCTCATTTCTCCACTCCTAGGTCTGCCTTCCTAACAATGGCTTTAAAAATCAGATAGGACTATGGTAATAGCTGCAGGACCACAGTTATGAAAATGGTATAGGGGAGAGAGAGAAAGCTGGGACAGAATCCTTTTGTTAGAGTTGTTTGCAGATGAAAAACAAGCGCAGTGATAGTTCATACACATGTCATCCATCGTCCATCCCGATCAAAGAGGAGTGCAAGGTACCTTACAATAGAATGTCAAACGTTGGCCTTGAGCAATTCAGCCAGGCCCAGCTCAGCTTGAGTTGCCACTGAGGGGACACGTAGGCAAAGCTGACGGGTTAACGTGATACACTTGATTTCGACAACATTGTGTTGGATCAAGGGCGGACCTGGAAAGAGTGCTGGATTCAGAGAAGTTATTGCTTATGAAATGCCAAAGGTGGGCTCTACACAAAAATATCTAAGAGATCTCTATTTGTGAGATGCATTTTCTTCGCCAAGTGCACGATTTACCGCAAAGTGTGCAAGAGTAAAGCAGCTATTCCTCCTGCCGCTTTGCTTGCCTCTCTTTTTCATTTACCAGCAAGGATCCCCAAATTATATAGACATGTACAGGCTCTGGTGCACTTCTGGAGCAGGGAAGAAAGAGACCCAGCTGACTCAGCTTCCTAAACTACTGCATTATTTTACCCTGATGGTTTTAATTAGAGAAAAATAACTGCATTGAGACCGTCTGCATATTCATAACGTGGAACATATGGCTGGCTTTCAGGATTTTGAAAAAGAAAATGCATTAATAACCGTGCTTCTTTCCATTCATTTCTCACATTCCAGGTTATTTCCTTGAGAAATAATATATTTGAAAAATCTGTTTACCCTTTACATGAGCCAAATATTCTCATTCCTTTCGGCTTTGTGTGTTGTGTCTGCTACTATTGTGCATTTCAGCAACAAATGCGACAAAGAATATGGTTGTTTATGATTGAGAATGCCCCATAAGTGAGTTCATAACACTTTGTAGATGTGTATTTACATCCACACATTGTCTTTTCTAAGGCATTAGTTACTGGAGTTTTATTTATGAGAAAGTCTTGTTAGAATTTCCGGAGAGCATGTTAAGGACTCAAACCAAGATGGGTGCGTAGTGTTGCACATGGACATGTGTGTCTGCCTATGAGCATGAGGGTAGGCATCTCAGCACCTAACAACGCGCATCTAATTTTGACCAAGTGAAAAACAAAATTGTGAAGACAAAAATTATTTAGTACCTAGCAAGTATTTTGGACTTACCGCCATTCTGGTAAGACAGTAGATAAGACAGATTGATTTTTGAATTTTAAATTCTTGAAGGAAGAAACTGTAATCTCTATTTATATTAGAAGAAAAAAGAAAACCAATAGAACTATGTTCTTTTTTGTTTTTGTTTTTTGTTTTTTGTTTTTTTTGGTCTGGCTTTTGGATAGTCACTGGATCAATAAATCCAATTCCCAGAGTAAAATAACAAACAAGAAAACCACCAAAGAACTAGAATTGGCATAGCTACCTCAATAGCAAAGCAGAAAAAGGTGTAAACAGCGGGGGAAAAAAGATTAGGAAAGAAATGAAATCTTGCTCCTCTGGGACCAAACTACCATGTTGGTAGAGCAAAGGAAAAAGAGAACAAGGGAAACAAAATTCGGATGGCAGAGACTTATATGTTGTGAAGAATTGGAAGAAATCTACCTGTTCCCCGGGAGATTGGCCCTGAAGCACTCACGTCCTGTGGGCATGGTGTATCTTAGTTATTCTTGGTGCCCCGAGGCGAGGCGAGGCGCTTTCAGGCCCCCAAGGGCTCAAAGATACAATTTCTTTCTTCTCTGTTGTCACATTCAGAGTTTAGCAAGGGTTCTTAGGCACTCGGGTAAAACAACTTACAACTTTTTGCAGATAAAAAACATGGAGATATTTGGAGCAGGTATGTTTATTAAAAAGAAAAGCCTTCAAGGCAGTGACTGAAATAAATAAACTGCTTATATCAAAAGTATGCCTCTGTTTTACGGAAGGAAACAATCTGACCCTTCCATTTATTTAGTGAGGGCATTGGAGTTTCCACTATTGCACAAAATCTACTGGGATGACTCTTAGATTGGGAATAGGCTTGTTTTCATGAACATAATGAGTGACTCCTTTTCAAGGAATTGACTTGATCTGAATTAATTTTGTCCTTTTTTCCCCTTCCAGTTAGAACATCATACCTATGGTTTCACCAATATCCTGTTTTGAAATAGACTGTACTAACTCAGCTCAGATGCCACAGCTCTTTGAATAATAGAAAGAATGTCTTGTTTTCTCTATCGTTTACTCTTTAAAAGTTTTGATGGTTATTTATTTTTGAGAGAGAGAGAGAGAGCACACGTGTGTGTGTGTGTGTGTGTGTGTGTGCACCTACATAAGCAAGTGTGTGTGTGTGTGTGTGTGTGTGCACCTACAATAGCAGAGAGGTCAGAGAGAGGGAGATAGAGGATCTGAAGTGGGCTCTGAGCTGACAGCAGAGAGCCTGATGTGGGGCTCGAACTCACAGACCCGCGAAATCATGACCTGAGCTGAAGTTGGACGCTTAACTGACTGAGCCACCCAGGTGCCCCTATCATCTATTTTTTTTTTTTTAAGTAGGCTTCATGTCTAGTGTGGAGTCCAGTGTGAGGCTTGAACTCATGACCCTGAGCTCAAGACCTGAGCTGAGATTAAGAGCAGAACACTTAACCGACTGAGGAACCCAGACACCCCTCTATCATCTAGTGATTTCTAGTGATGATGATACAAAGTTAATAATTTTCTTCATATGGTTTTGAAGTTTGCTTTACATTTACTGTCCTTTTATCTAACTAAAAATTCCCCTTGCTTTCCTCTGTAGTGCAAATATCAAAATTTTCCACAATGGGTTCAGCCCTGCTGTTTCTTATGCATACATTTATCTTGGCTACAAGCAGTGTAACATAAGTGTCCTTTATGCTCCGGGTACCATATTGTTTTATTAATCCTACTATGATTTTTTTTCTGTAAATTTTCCAGTATTATGGAGTTGGCTTCTAGCTGATAAAATTGTATCCATTCTCTTTCAGGGAACAGAGTATACTTAGATGTAGCAATGCCATGTTTTAGTAAAATATGGACTATTCGATTCGCGTGAATCTCTTTCTCTCTTTGTAAACTTTGCTTTGGCTTCATGCCAGTCTAGAAGTGACCATGGAATAAAAAAGTCTTCACCAGTAACTGTTTTTCTTTTCTTAATGAGATGTGATAAAACATGATCTATATCTTTTAGTTCTGTGCATTTGACAATTCCTCAAAGACCTCAATCAAATCAGTTATTCCATATGAAGTGGCCCAAACATTTAAAATATATTTGTCTGTTTCATTTATTGTGGTAAAATGTATGCAACATAGAATTTACTATCTTAACCACTTTTAATTTTTTTAAATGTTTATTCATTTTTTGAGAGAGAGAAAAAGAGAGAGAGAGAGCGTGCGCGCACATGAGTGGGGGAGGGGCAGAGAGAGAGAGGGAGACACAGAATCTGAAGCAGGCTCCAGGCTCTGAGCTGTCAGCACAGAGACCCATGCAGGTCTCGAACACACAAACCGCGAGATCATGGCTTGAGCCTAAGTTGGATCCGCAACCGACTGAGTCACCCAGGCGCCCCTATCTTAACCATTTTTAAGTGTACACTTCAGTGGCATTAGAACATTCACATTGTGTGCAACCATGACCACCGTCCATCTCGAGAACTTTTCATCATCCCGAACTGAAACTCTGAACCTAGTTAAGCCATAACTCCCCACTTTCCCTGCCTCGCCCCTGGCCACCACTATTTCACTTTCTGTCCCTAGAGTACATACTTCATATAAGTGGAATCATGCAATGTTTGCTCTTTTATGTAAGTTTTCCCTTTTTGAAAGGATATTGCAGCATCCAGCAGATGACTTGGACCCTTAAAATTGCTCCTTCACTTTCCTTCGGTTTCCGGTCAGCGGAATAAGGTGGGAGATTCATGAGGGCTTCCCCATTAGCCCCAGTGAGGTGATGCTTCAATTAACTTTGTCAAAGACAAATTCATTTCACACAGTATCAGACTGATAGAATATATCACACTCATATGAGAATACTTTTAAGCTCTTTGAGCCAAGGATATAAAAACATATTGAAATAATTATTAACTGAAATTGTTCTGTCTGCATCTTGAGTGTGTGTGTGCATGTGTATGTGTGTGTATCCTCATAAAGGAAAGGATTTTGCCTGGTAGCATTAATAACTAATCTCCATAAGCCATGTTATAGTTTACAAAGGACATTTTCACCGACCCCTTCCTATGAAACAGCAGCCTTGAAAAGGTTAACGTTCATTCCCATGTTTAGATGCTACAGTACAAGCTCATTGAGATTCACTCCCTTACATTCCCAAGGTAAGTTAAGTGGTGTTGCCCGGTCCTGAGCACAGTCCCATTGTGTTGGTCCCACGTCCCTTCATCTCGCTAATTACCCCCCAGTGGCACAGGAAGCCACATCAGTGTGTGGAATCCCAGTCTGGTGCACTAATCAGTACACGCACTGCTCTCCGGCTTTTAATTTGACCTTCCAGGAGACCTTTCCCTATGTCCAACAATCTACTACTCACTCTAAGAACGTGGCACTTGACCTACACATCGTGAGGTTCCAGGAGGGTCAGACACTTCCCTTGTCTGGCAAAGAACTTCCCTCAAGCTGCTATGCTTAAGGATCAGGAGCTCTTTTCTCTCACCAAAACTGGGTCACATTACAGATAGTGGGGAGAGATAGTGTGGAACTAGTTCACGGTGGCAGCTGACCAAGTTCTATTGCTGGCAACACGGATGGAAAATGGCCTATGTTAAAGTCCAACATGAAATTGCAAACAATTAAAATAATAATAAAAAGTGCTGCCAATGGTATGCTAAAAAACTTTCGAAATTTAAGGAACATAGTGCAGAGCATATTGGTTTACTTGATGATCTCTCGGCTCTGCGTGTCTGGTCAGTGTAGGAAACACAGCAAAGGGAAGGAGATATGAAGCAGAAACCTCAGCTCTGTGCTCTCTTAACTCTTGGAGACTCACATCCCCAAGAGGATCGTCAGAGTGGTTTCTAAATTAGAAAAAAATGTAGCAGAGCTGCTAAGTGTTTTATTTCTGAAACCCTCGCCGTCCATGACCATTGACAGACTGTCTTCTGTAGGTCCTGCGAAGCTGCCAAAGCAGGGAAATGTGTTATGTTGCATGGATTCATCTCTCACTCCTCATTCGCTCCTATTTTCCATGGCACTTTGATCTTTTCTTGTTTTCCACTCCACATTGGTCCCTGTATATCCTGGGCCAATTGGCATGCTTCTGTTAAAGAAGGATTTTGCTAATAGTATCCTAGCTGTTCTGACTTCTCCTACACTGTCTTGTCCATCCTATCGCGATATACTGTTGGTTACTCTAAATCCTGCTGTTGAATCTTGCTGATACAAGCTTGACTGCCTAACTTTACATTCTTTACGTTATCTATAGATTTACCAAACATCTTTGTTCCAAAGAGTTCAAATTTTTTCGAAAAAAAAAATGTTTTTATCAGATGACATTTTGTTTTAACAGTTTGACAAAAAGATAACCATTAAGGGGCATCGGAGTGGCTCAGTTAGTTAAGCACCCGACTTCGGCTTAGGTCGTGATCTCACAGTTGGTGGGTTCGAGCCCTGCATCCGGCTCTGTGCTGACAGCTAGGAGCCTGGAGCCTGCTTCGGATTCTGTGTCTCCCTCTCTCTCTGCCCCTCCCCCACTTGTGCTCTGTCTCTCTGTCTCTCTCTCTTTCAAAAATAAAATAAAACATTAAAAAAATAAAAAAAAAAGGTAACCATCAAGAACTTAGGCTAATGTGTTAATGTTGCCTACTGTGTTAAGGCTAGTTGAGATACAGTTTTTAGTTTGAAAAAGTAAATCTTATCAAGAGATACTTACCCGAATAGAATGGCTCAAAAGACTCTCCAAACTAGCTGTGTTACACTGCACAAATTACTAGGCCTTTCCAGGCCTCTATTCTGCATCAGAAATAAGGAGTGGAAGATTCCACTTGCCTCTGGGCATTAAAATGCAACAATTCTTTGAATTTATAAAATAAAGAGCAAGCCTGGCATGCTGCCTGAGGACTGCTAGGACTCACATTTCAGATGCTCTTGGCTGTGTGTTTCTAGAAATCAATTTCCTCATTAGTCCTCTTTCACCTTATTTTGAAATTTAGCCTCTGAATTTTTTTCTGTCTTATTCCCCCCTGCAGCCCAGTTCCCCACATTTATTTCTAGGCAGCTTCTATAGGTGCTTTAAAACAAAGCTGTATCATGGGCTCCTGGGTGGCGCAGTTGGTTAAGCGTCCGATTTCAGCCAGGTCACCATCTCGCGGTCCGTGAGTTCGAGCCCCGCGTCAGGCTCTGGGCTGATGGCTCAGAGCCTGGAGCCTGTTTCCGATTCTGTGTCTCCCTCTCTCTCTGCCCCTCCCCCGTTCATGCTCTGTCTCTCTCTGTTCCAAAAATAAATAAAAAACGTTGAAAAAAAAAAAACAGCTGTATCAGCCACTGAGAGCTATACATGGCATTATCAGAAAGAGAATTTCATAGAAGAATAACTTTGAAGGTAGTGAGCTTCTGGCCTTTGTTTTCTTTTTTAGCCCACGGAACCACTGTCAGACATAAATGCGATTTCTGTGCTTTGTTTGAGTTGGGTGACCCGGTTTACATGAATATTTTATCATTATACATTAACTTTATCTGGAACATGATTTTTTAAAGAGTTCTGTTTGAGTAAGAATGTTTTTATTATGCCCTAGGCCTTGCTTTTCTATGGAAATGTGTGCTCAGTGTTATAATAAAAGTCTATTGGCAAATAGGATTAAAATAAAAGCACTTTATTTTGAAAGCAACTTTTCAACAATACTGTGTATAAGGCCCTGATAGAGTTTTTAGGCTCTTAATGTTTAGAGGTTTGAGACAACCCTCTTCTATCCCACAAAGGCAGCATATCTGCTGTATTTCATAAAGGAAGATGTCTAGGCCTTAAATTAGGTAGCTTTGGACTTTAACCTCATGCTACCCCTTAGCTCAGCGACATTGGATAAGTCATTTTACCTTAACGTTTCTCCTATAGGGTGAGGGCAGTAATAATTACTTCCCAAGATTAGAGCCAAACACCATCTAGCCCACAGGAGGCACCAAGCAAATGGTTTGAGGATGATTTTCTATTAAGAGATGAGGGAGATTTCAGTTCTTTAGCCTCAGGGTATCATACATTTGTTTTTCTTTTGGACTTGAAGTAAGAATTCACTAGGTACAACCTGCTAATGGTTTCCTTCATACCTAAAACCAGCCTTTCATCATATCCCTAGCCTTAAAAATTAACTGTCAGCAAAGTGAGTTAGTGATTTATTAGATTTGTTTGTTTGTTTTTAGCTGAACAATGCTTCAGTTGAATTCTCCATTATATAACTCATTTTGCTTCTCTACTGGTTTTCTGATTTGAATCATGAACATTTCTCTCCTTCTCTCTCCCTCCTTCCTCTGTGCTTTTCTTTCTTCCTTTCATTCAACATGTATTTACTGAGGGTCCGTTACGGGCCCAACATTGTTCCAGGTCCTGGGGAAAAAGTGAAAAACAAACTAAGAGGTCTGTTTTAAATGAGATGTTCTGAGAAGGCCAACATTTGATGAACATTTTTTATATGACATTGGTTCTATTATTCTGTTACCTTTACCCAGAAGCTTCTGAAATGCTCCTGGTTCTCAAGCCATGTCTCAATTTTGAGGCTACATTTTCTAGACATATATGGCCACCTGGCTATGTCTTAACCTCATCACAAATTCCATTTGATTGCTTTTCAAAACTGCTTGGGAGGTCACATATGCCAAGGGTGGCTCTACCCACTTTTTCCTATAAACCTTCCAGTTGAACTTTTCAACATGGACCGAGAAGCCATTAGTGGGTGGATGTGATGGTTAATTTTATGTGTTAATACTGGGCATGGAATCCCCAGATACTTAGGTAACCATTATTTTCTGTGTATGTCTGTGAGAGTGTTTCTGGATGAGATTAGTGTTTGTTTTTGTTTTCTTTTACAAGGTTTTATTTAAATTCTAGTTAGTTAACATATAGTGTAACATGAGTTTCAAGGGTAGAATTTAGTGATTCATCACTTACATACAACACCAAGTGCTCATCACAAGTGCCCTCCTTAATACCCGTCATCCATTTAGCCCTTCCCCTCCATTCACCTCCCTTCCAGCAACCCTTGATTTGTTTACTATAGTTAAGAAAGTCTCTTATGGTTTGCCACCCTTTCTCTTTTTTTTCTTTCCTTCCCCTATGTTCACCTGTTTTGTTTCTTAAATTACACAGATGAGTGATATCATTTGTCTTTCTCTGACCGACTTGTTTCACTTAGCATAACACACTCTAGCTCCATTCACATTGTTGCAAATGGCAAGATTTCATTCTTTTTGAAGGCTGAGTAATATTCATTGTGTGTGTGTGTGTGTGTGTGTGTGTGTGTGTGTGTGTGTATATATATATACACACATATACCAGTTCTTCATTATTCATTCATCAGTCAATGGACATTTGGGTTCTTTCCATAATTTGGCTATTGTTTGTAATGCCACTATAAACATTGGGGTGCATCTGCCCCTTTAAATCAGTATTTTTGTATCTTTTGTGCAAATACCTAGTAGTGTAATTGCTGGGTCATAGGGTAGTTCTATTTTTAGCTTTTTGAGGAACCTTCATACTATGGCTATACCAGTTTGTATTTCTACCAACAGTGTAAGAGAGTTCCTTTTTCTCCACATCCTTACCAACACCTGTTGTTTCCTGTGTTGTTCATTTGGGATTAGCATTTGAATCTGTAGACTGAGAAAGCAGATTGGTCTTCATAACATGGGTGGGCATCATCCAAGCCACTGAAGGCCTGAATAGAACAAAAAGATAGAGGAAGGGAGAATTTACTCTCTGCCTGACTGCTTGAGCATGCATATTCATTTTCTATCTTCAGACTGGAACTTACATCATTGGTTCTCCTCTTCTCAGGCCTTTGGATTTGAACTGAAACTATATCACTGACTTTCCTGGACCTTCAGCTTGTAGAGCAGATCATAGGACTTCTCAGCCTCCATAAATGTGTGAGCGAATTTTTTTTCTCTCTCTCTCATATGTGTGTGTGTGTGTGTGTGTGTGTGTGTGATGTATATATTACCAGTTCCCTTCTTGCCACCATGATGGAAATATGGCCCAGACTTGGAAAATTCTGGTACCTTACATCCTATGCCTTCACAAGCTGAGAAAATCCTACGAAATGGGTATTACAATAATTTATAGATGTGGAAACAAGGTCAGAGACATTAAGTAAGTTGCTCAAGGTCATCAGCTAATAAAAGGCAAAGCCTAATTTCAATGCCCATGTTCTTTCCACTGTTCCACATTACCATTTATAACACTTGTTTTAGAGAGCACGACTATTGCTTCAGATCCCGTAACAGATGATTGGCAATGCTTCTTTTCTAGCTACCTGAGACCTTGTACGTTTAGCCAGAGCTCCCATTCAACTGAAAGATGAAGTTGAATCAAATAATCATGAAAAGGGGCGCCTGGGTGGCGCAGTCGGTTAAGCGTCTGACTTCAGCCAGGTCACGATCTCGCGGTCCGTGAGTTCGAGCCCCGCATCGAGCTCTGGGCTGATGGCTCAGAGCCTGGAGCCTGTTTCCGATTCTGTGTCTCCCTCTCTCTCTGCCCCTCCCCCATTCATGCTCTCTCTCTCTCTGTCCCAAAAAATAAATAAACGTTGAAAAAAAAATTAAAAAAAAAATTAATCATGAAAAAATGAATGTGAACAAACTTTAAATAGTAAAACTTCATTAACATAAAAAGGGGATTATAAAGCAATGGCAGGAGCCATATGTTATTTTTGTTTGCTCTGCATCTGTTCTTTCAGGAAATTGCCTTACTCCCCATGTGGTTCTGGACATATTTTCAATCAACTCACTTGGCATCCAGGTGCCAGCACCCCCAGCTCCCTTCCTGCCACAGTGATGAAAATGTGACCTACTCTTATATCCCAGGCTACTTGATGCCTTTGAAGAGTGGAGTCATGACTGAAGGAAGGCCAATGAAAATCTTTTGCCAGGACTGGTATATAGATGTCAGGAGAGGAAAATTGATTTTGGTTGAAGGGCATACATTTCTACTGATGCTAACCATTTTTCTGAAACATAAGGTCTACAGTATGATATATACACACATGTATGTACATGGAATATACATATATACACATATATCATATTTCTGCCTCTCTCTTTCTCTGCCTAGAGACCTAAACAAATTCTGATTAATAGGGGCATTTCAAGAGGCCATGGAAAGAGGGGGAGTTTAGAGGTTATGTCCTGAGCTGATGAGAAAAAATGAGGTCTAGAAAGTCTTAATGCATGCCTGGATTCATGGATCCAGGGTTAAAATTTAAATCAGTATCTTATTTTGTTGTTATTTCGATCAAACTACCCTGCATTAATCTTTCAGAGGTCCACTAAGTTTGCCTGAGTTGGTAGGGGAGGTAGTGAGTATTTATCATATTCAGGGAGCCATGCTAAGCGTTGCAAGCAAACGATGATCCCTGGTCTCATGGAGTTTAAGACAAACCATGAGAGCTGTTCTGGTGCCTGTTGTGTTCCAGGCATTATCAAGGCCCAGGCAGGATAGCGTCTAACAATAGGATTTATTACATATATTTCAAATCAATGATTTTGTTTATTCATCCTTTTTTAAAAAATGTTCATTTAATTTGAGAGAAAGAGAGCATGGGAACATGCCTGCACCCTCAAGTGGGGGAGGGGCAGAGAGAAAAGGAGAGAGAGAATCCTAAGCAGGCTCCACACTGTCTGTGCAGAGTCCAACACAGGGCTCACTCCCACCAGCCATGCAGGGCTCGGTCCCACCAACCGTGAGATCACGACCTGAGCTGAAATCGAGAGTCGGTCGCTTAACCTACTGAGCCACCCAGACACCCCTTTTTTATTCATTCTTGAATGAGGATGTGATGATATTACAGGATACCCAGACATCACTGAAACAACATTCATTGAAAGCCTACTATGTACCAAGTGTTACACCGGAAAGTAGGATGTTATGGTGAACATCCTGCATTTGATTCTTGCTCTCTTGTAGATTGCATTCTTGCTTCATCTTGCCAAGATGAAGCTTCTAAACACAGAATTATTTACATAAGTAGGAAAATAATAAAAGTACTTATGTTATATTTGCATGTGTTGTAACAATCCTGTGAGCTAGTAACTGGTTCCTGCCCACGTTCCAAGTCTTAGGAGGCTTTGTAGCATCACCTGATTTTTCAGTCAGCATTCGTGCAGGAGTCCAACAAAACGTGCATGGTGGCTGCTTTTTATTATTATGGTTATATCTGCATTAACAGTGACAGTTCTGTATTCTTACCCTTCAAACCAGAATTTTGTAAATCTCCACTCAGATGACCAGCCTACTGTCCATAGCAACCCTAATTTGGATCTAAGTCAATCCTTTTCCATTTCTGTGCCAGCTGTTAGGCTACAGAAGAGGAGACACATACAATTTGTGGACTTCACACCCATGTAGCATATTTCTACTGAGGAATTCAAGGCATTCTGGATTTTTATTCCTTTTAATTTAAAATAACTCTGAACTTTAAGATGGAAGAGGTAGTTTTCGTGTCTACGAAGTGGAGAAGGTACCTGAGCACAGGGTACCTTACTTCATGCTATGGCTCTGTTGCTGAAAAATGATACCTAAGCTGGATGCTTGCAAATCAAGCAGGGGAAAGTGGTGATAGAGGTTGCAAGGTAAAGAGATTATATAGTGAAAATGCTAATAAAACATACTATCCCTCTATTTAATTTTTACTTAGAAATTCAGCTTTATGTGCATTTGGCCTAAGGAAATAAGACATGTCTAAACTACATTTCTTGGACTAGAGTTGTTAGTAGAAGCTTCAGTCTGAGGCTCCTTGTCCAGGATTTTGTTGAGATGTCAGTGGCATTTGTCTGTAGAAAAAAAAAAATAAAAGCTTCTTATTCTGGCCAACAAGATTTTTCAAAATCAGGGCATCACCTATACCTCCAATTGTATTTTTCGGGTACTGACTATTTTTATATAAATAAATATATAAAATATATACATTGTTAGCTCTGCAGGCCCCAATTCAGCAGATTGGCAGGTAGTATTGAAAAGCTGTGATCCCTGCACTCCTCTGGCTCTCCATCTATAAGTATGAAGTTTGGCATGTATATACGGAACATCGTTCTTCTGGAATAGGAATTATTCCATTTCTCTAAGCATTAACTGCCTGGTGTGAGCCCTTGAGTGCCCAGGTATTCACAAACATCTGTCTTTTCATGCCCCTTGAGAATCTGCCCTGTATTTTCCTGTTGCACTCGAGCCAACTTAGAACCCACCCCTTTCCAGCCAATCTTGTCTCCCTGGTCTTTGGTTCTTTCTTCTTCTGTTTCGGATTTGCCCTGATAATCTTTCTCAATTTTCTGCCTCTAAATGCATCCTAGCAACATACAGCTTCTTGTTTAAACATTTTTCTTGTCTTTAGGACTTTGTTGATATTGTGCTTTTGCCTACAATGTCTTAGTCAATCAAACTTCCGCATCTTTGAAGACCCAAGTCAGATGTCAATTCTTCTAGAATCACTTCCTCAGTCCATAGCCTAGGTAAATTTTCTTCTTTTATTCTTCCAAGGTAAACTGAATGATAATTTCTTGTTTTTTTTTAGTTATTTAAATCAGCTTTATGTAAGAATTTCCAACATGAACAACTCTTTTGTAATTAATTAATTAATTTAGAGAGAGAGTGAGAGAGCATAAGAGCAGGGTAGGGGCAGAGAGAGAGGGGGAGAGAGAGAATCCTAAGCAGACTCCGCACTGTCAGCGCAGAGCCTGATGTGGAGCTCAAACTCGCGAACCACAAGACCGTGACCTGAGCCAAAATTGAGAGACGCTTAACCGATTGAGCCACCCAGGCATCCCCAACATTAACAATTCTTATAAAAAACATGCGAGCACAGAACACAGAACTGCATCCAACAGCATTCTTATGGGTCGGTAGCAGACATTAGGACTTCAACCCTTCTTTGTGACACCCTTAAGCTCCCTGGTGAACTCTACTAACAAGTACTCCTGCAAAGCACACCACAAGCTCAGTTCAAGTTCTCAGCCCGCCAGCTTCAGTTTCCGTGACCACACTTACAGATCAGTAACAGAAAAGACCCCCTACCGCTCAGCCTTCACAGCAGTTGACAAAGGGGTGGGGGAGATACCAGTATTATTTCACTTAAGACATTCAACCAACACGGGGTATCTAAGAACAAAACTCACTGAAGGTCTCCAACAGATGCGGACGTCCTTTGAATGCAAAAAACATTCGTACGTTATTTGCTATCATTGCCATCTGCACACTCCGTCACCAAAGCCATAGGATTGAGAGATAACATCTCACCAAGTTGAAAAATATCCATTATGCATGGGCTGCATGGCTCTCTCCTGTTCTTGCTCATACTGGCCTTTGAAGCCTTGGCACCGCCATCAATTCCACACAAAGTTTCAGAAGTTCCTACAGCCTTCTGGTTCCATAGCACAGCCCTGTGTTCATAGCATTGATACGACTCCGTGAAATAAAGAGTAGCGGATAAAAATGGGACGCCCGCTGTCAAAGACACAGCCTGTGCAGGGCAGTGACAGATTCTTGATTCAGAAAGCAAGTAGACAGAGATATTCCCGTGGCAGAATATTTACAGCACTATTTGCAATGAAGTGCTTCCTCCACAAACATTTGAAATGCGGTGAACTGCAAAGATTAAATGAAAGCTTCATATTGTACTTTTGCATATGAAGGGAGACAAGTGTGAAAAAAACAAAAGAACTAAACACGGTGACAGCGTGATCGCCAGAAAAGATTTTCTTAAGGAAAAAGTCTATATGGTGGGGTTCAAAGTAAAACAAGGAGAAAATAATGTAGTTCTTATTTATTATTTATTTATTTATTTTTGAAAATCATGTAGTTCTAATCAATGGTTTCCATTTTGAACATACGAAGAATTCACTTAACAAGCACAGGGATAAAATATTATAGGAGAAACCTTTTTTTAAAACAAATTAAAAAAAGTTTTTTCTTAATATTTTATTTTTTTGAGAGAGAGAGAGAGAGAGAGAGAGAGAGAGGCAGGCAGAGGGAGAGGGAGACACAGAATCCTAAGCAGGCTCCAGGCTCTGAGCTGTCAGCACAGAGTCAGACACAGGGCTCGAACTCACAAACCAGGAGATCATGAGCCAGAGTCAGACACTTAACTGACTGACCCACCCAGGGGCCCCTGGAGGAGAAACCTTTTGATATCAATTACAGCGTGTTGGTTCTTACCAATCGGGCAAATAGCAATTCACTTGTAAACATTCAATATTTCTACCTTTTGTAACAACACTTCTAAAAGTCCTTTAGCTTTTCCTCTTTTTCTACAGAAAAAGGTAAAAAAAAAAAAAAAAATACTCCTGAATATACTCCACCCTGAACAAACCAATTTTGAGAAGTCTTAGTACATCTGTATCTTACATTATGCTTAACATATGTTTGGAAACATTTGAATTCCCGCCAGCCTATACCAACCCCACTGTCTACATTCCTCAGCCAGAAGATTTAGAATCCACACTTGAGCCAAAGCGTCCACTGAAACCGCTGCCTGGCTTTGCATGTAATGCAGAGCCCCAGCCAATTGCTGCACCTGAATGAGAATTGCTTAGAGGAGTTATTTTCAGAACCAAAGGCCTGACTTGGCTCCCGCTGCATGTTACCCTGGATTCGGTTCTCACCCGATGGGCCTGAACTGGGGACGAACGTGCCCATCATACCCTAGCAGCTCTGCGGTGCTGCTGGGGCTGCAGCGTCACTGCTGGATTAATGCTAGAAGCGCCAGGGTTCATCCTTGCACCCATATTCCTACCTTCATCGTTTCCCAAACCAGCTCCACCCCCTCTCCTGTTACCAAATCCACCCTGATTCCCAAAGCCCCCTGGATTGCCACCAGCTCTTCCACTTTTAACTGTCCGTTGCTGTTGTGCTTAAGTTCAGCATCGGCTATGTGGACACCGGTTCCTTTAATGATCAAGTCCCCTCCACAAAGAGACTGGGCCACCTGATCATCTGCCAATGTGGCAAAGGCAAAAGCCCTGAACGGTTTGGGCGTGAAGACACCGACCACCTCCCCGTACTGGCTGAAGAACTGTCGCAGCTTCTCAGCAGTCATGTCCCCTCACGACGCCCATCAGACACCTTCCTGCTTCTCAAAGCCTTCCGTGGGCTTTCCTTAGAATGAGGAAGTTTATAGTGACACCTTCATCCATCCATCACGTGTCTCTGTGGCATTATTTTCACCTAGGCTTTATATTCCGGAAAATGAACAAAGCCAAACCCTTTTGAATGGCTAGTTTTAATGTCTTTCTTGACCTGAACCATAAGAACTTCTCCAAAGGTACTAAAATATTCTTTTAGATCCTGTTCAGTTGTTTTTCATGGGAGGCCCAACATTATTAAGTTAGACCTTTTCTGGACAGCTCTTTTCACTTGCCCTGCTGATAAAGCATCTGTCTCATCCAGTTTTCTCTTGTTATCTTTGGGATAGTTGACAACATACACCAGATTCCCCCAGCCAGGATCGGGGCATGCAGAATTCCTTCTACCAGCTGGACACCTCTCATCCACTGAGATGCTGGATTGCTGTAGCGTGGTCCACATGCCCCTGGAAACTAGGCTGTAACCATGGAAAGCAGCAATGTCTCATCGTCTTCTGATGGTATTTCAACAGGTTCATCATTCTCATCTTCGGTTACCTGAATATATTATTTGGGTACAACATCGTATTTTTCCACTAGGCCGCTGCTAGGAATTCTGGCAAGGAATCCAAAGCAGCAAGGGATCCAAGAGCAGTCCAGCTACCCTTTCACTCCTACCGTAATTTCCCGTTTGCATATATATTTCTTTTTAAAGAATTGTTTTGATGTGTATTTATTTTTGAGAGAGAGAGAGAAAAAGAGAGCAAGTAGGAAAGAAGACGAGAGAGAGGAGCCACGGAATCGGAAGCAGGCTTCAGGCTCTGAGCTGTCAGCACAGAACCCAACGTGGGCCTCGAACTCATGAACTGTGAGATCGACCTGAGCCGAGGTTGGATGCTTAACCGACTGAGCCACCCAGGTGCCCCTATATACTTCTAATAAGATTCTGTTTCAGTCCCATCCCATTCCCACCCTACTAGCCTGTGAAATGCCTCAAGAAAAGGGCCAAAGCATTTATCTTTGTATGACTAATACTCTAAGATATTGTTAGACTTTCAGTAAATGTCCCCTGGATGACTGAATGCTCCTTGGATTCCTAGTCACTAGCTGGGGTCTTTATCAGCCTGGAAAGTGTTTTCTGGAATCATGACTCTTGCTCATTGGCTATGAGTCTTTACCGTGGACTCTCCCCTCAAATCAGACAATGCAGAGTGGGGCCACATTAGAGAAGATCCAGCTTCACCATTTCCTCATGAATGTTATGGTATGCCAGGACCTTTGAAGAGGGGGGTTGGGGTTGCTAGGAGAGAGTTTCCTTTGGCTTGTCTCTGTGGTCTGTATCCACTCATTTCTGTATGACTTCCCCTCTTCATGGGCCCATTTTTGGGTACCCAGCAGATCCTGATGTCAGAGACACGTAAATTATAAGATAAACTGTTCCCTCCAGATGCCATACATGTTCTGATCTTTATACCCCCTTTTATATTATATCTTTCTGGCATGCTCTCCACCAACTTCTCTGTTTAACCAAACCCTACAAATCCAAATCTTATTTCAGGCTCTATCTCCTTTCTGAAGTATCTTTAAGCTTATATTAATCCCCTCTCCTTTGTACTCCTTTTGGTTGCTAGAATCCCAAACTTGTTCTCATCTTTCCTTTGTGTTGTCAGTTTCTACATACCTGTGCTGTCTTCTCAATAGGATTATCACCTTCTCCAAGGTGAGTGTTTTAACTTGAGAATGCCTAAATTTAGAACATGTGGGAACCTCAGTGACAGACCACAAGAGGGCAGGGGTTGGGAATGGCAGAATCAGGTCAGATATAGTGGGGGGAGAAGTTGACCTGTCTACAGAGGTTGGGCTCTCAGGGGCCTTGGGGTTGGCCAGTGCTCTAAGTCCCAGAGATATGGGGAGGTCAGGGATGGTTCGTGCCAATGTTGGGATCTAGGAGTTCAATCTGCTGTGTGGAGTGGGGCAATGTGAGGGACCCTGGGCAGCGGGATTTTATTGTGGCCTCAGTTAAACAGTGCTCTCCTGTTAGGAAGCCAGTCAGGCTGTTGGAGCAGGGAACACTCTGGCAAAATCTAGATAGAGTGGGAAGAAAGACTCCCAGATCAGTAGGAAACGGGGTTGGTCTAGTAAGTTGAGACAGAAGCCCAAACAACATGATGGAGGTGAGGAAATGGTGGGAGGTGGGGGAGCAAGGGAGAGAAGAGGAGGAAGGGAGATAAGGAAGGGGAAATGAGGAGTATGAAGAGAGGCTAGCAGTGTGAGAGAAGAGAAAGGAGAACTAGTTGAAGAGGAGAGAAGAGAAAGAGAAGAAAAGGCAAGTAAAAGTAAAAGAGAGGAAAGAGGGAAGAAGAGAAACAAGATTAGAAAAGGAGAAGCTAAGAGAAGAGAAGGAAATGGGGAGGCTTATCCCTGCACACCACCTGCCTGAATACAGTCCAACCCAACAGTCATGCTAAGAGGGTGGGTCAAGTTGCATTCTATCTCTGTAAAATCACTATCAACCTTTACCTCCCAAATAGCTACTTGGATGTGGACCACTGCCGTTTTTCTCTCTTTTTTTTTTGTAGAGCGTGAATAAAAGCTTTCAAGAAAATTTGGCTGCATTTAATTTGCATTCTATATACCTTCTCCACTGTGTGTACATTATTTTCATTAAGTGTACGTTGCATATATTGTACACATATTCCTCATTGGGCACAAATGTGGTGTGATTGCTATACAAACACAGCTTTGAAACTGATTTTCTAACTAACTATACCAGCTGCTTCTAGCTTCACCACACTGTGACCAATAAGCTTTAACTCCTGTGTGCAGTTCTGAGTCTGCCTCAGTCACAACCAACTTGTAGGTTAGAGGCTGCTGATGCACTCCCTGGCCCGTTTAGAACTGGCTCATCACTGAACAGTGTCTAGATGACTGAGAAATGTGGTCACGATGCAGTTTTGACGGCCAAGTAAGAGCAGCATCAAGAGTCATTCATTCCCAGCACCCTCGCATGTTAGGTATGAAATAGATCGATGCAAGTAAAGTAATACTTGCATGCAACATGAGGCTGCCGGGAGGAATGAAGGACATGCCCTTACAGCAGTAACTTGCACAAAGCATCCGATATCATCTACTATACTTTTATTTGTATTGTTATTGCTTTTGTGCTTACATTTCAACATGCAATATCTGGCCTGATCTTCACAGGTGCTCGTAGGGCTGACAGTACAGGCATTCGAGCCTTGTTATACTCCTGGGGAAGTGGAGTTTGGCTCAGGTGATGCAGATACCCAAGGGGCCCCAGAAGCCCTCAGCTGCCTAGCGGAGTGCTCTTTGTACTCTTACGAGCTACAACCCCTTAGACCGGCTGAAGAAAAATGATTATTTCTATATCATTTCTAAATGGCCACAAAATAAAATATGGTATGCCCTGACAACCCTCCAGTAAATGACTCTGTGTAGCTGTATATTGCTTGATATACTTTAAAATTTTTTAGTTTCAGCTGGGGCTTATTTCTGTGCTCTTTCTCCATTATCTTTCAACATTGGGAAAGTAATACTCAAAATTTTAAGGCTAAAGGGCCACTGGGAGCAAGGGTTCAAAATAAAACTGGCTTCAAAATTGCTCCCAGTTTTATTAGTGTGTGTAAAACTGATATTTGGTGGTGCTTGTGTGTGGTTTCGAAGTTATCCCCCGTTGCAGTGAAAAGGCAAGGCAGTAAATCCAGGAGTAGAATCAGGACAGCCAATTTCTGGCTTGCTGTCTGACTCTTGACAAGTCGTTTAATATCCATGCCTTGTTATCTCCTAAATGCAAACTAGGGCAAGCACCAGGACAGGAATGGCATGGAACATTGTGATTACCAGCTATCAAAACATGTATTGGAACAATCTGTGCAGGAGCGACTTTTCCATATACATATCAGAGTGTTAGATTAACAGGCTCACAGTTCAGATCCCCTTGGGACAATACCATTGAAGGCATTGGTTCGGGGTGTTGTACATAAATTCTTATGCACTGTCTGCTTTTGGGTCTTGGGGATTTTAGGAGGGGACATATTATGAGCATAGCCACTGTCTGTGATGGATACAGATGAATTCTCTCCTCCTGTGGCCTCCAAGGGATTGCTGAAGAAAATATTGAGAAACTACTTTGGGTTTAACTCAGACAAAAGATTTTCCTACAAAAGACCTACAGGTAAGCACTGGCTGTGACTTGATGATACTTTTACTCAATGAGGTATTTCTGGCATATTTTAAATATGTGAAACCTGAAGGAATAAAGAAACGTAAGTCCAAAGAGATCGTATTTCTCTCCTATCCGTGTATTTCTTTATCAACTTGGTCATGATGCCTAACACCCTTAAATAAGGGTTTTATATAATTCCGTTGAGAAACAGAGTAGTCTCCAACCTTCCACAATTTTAAAGATCCTCAGAATAATCATATTGGGATAAAATTTGCTCAGGGATTGATTCATATTTCAAATTTATGGTGCTCTTCCCTATTGATTTTCACTCCCTGGGTGATCTTGTCTGGTATCATGGCTTCAAATACCATCGATGTGCTGACACTCCCATTTTTATATCTCTGGCTTAGACCTTCCCTCTGAACTCCAGGTTATATACCCAGTTGCCTGATTCACACCTCCACTTGGTGTCTAAAATCTTATTGAGCCTAACATGTCCAAAATAGAATTCTCGTTAACCCCCACTAAACCTGATACTTCCAAAGGCTTCTCCAACTCTGAATGGCAACTTCATTCTTGAGGTACTCAGTCCAAAAACTTGGCGCTATTCTTTCTTCCTTCCTATCTCACAGCCCATATTCAACTCCTCTCAGCAATTCCTATCAGATTTACTTTTCAAAATGTATCTGAAATCAGACCCCTCTGTGTGACCACTTTGTGCCACTGGTCCCAGCCACCGTCACCTTTCATCTTAATTATTATAATAATATTCTAACTGGTCCCCCTGTTTGTTTACAGCATAGAGTTTCCGCCATGGTTCTTCTAAAATGTAAATCAGGGTGTGGCACCCCTCTGCTCAAACCTTCTGGGATTTTCTGAAAATATGGACAGTAAAACAAAGCCTTTAAAATGACCTACAAATTTTGGAGTGCCTACAGCCTCCCTCACCTCTCTGTCCTCACTTCCTAACAGTTTCTCTTGTATTCTGTTCAAGATACTAGCCTGCTTGCTCTTCCTCCATAATGCCAGGCATGCTGTAGTCTTGGTTCTCTGCACTTTTTGTTTCTTTTTCCTGTAATGCTCTTTCGCCAGATCCTCTGGAGGTGACCTTTTACACTTGTCTGTCAACATTTAGATTCTGATTACTCCCTTCATTGACATCATTGGACTATGGACGGTAACAAAACTTGGAATAATGCACTGTTAGTTGTGATTCCCTCTATGTCTCATCTTAGCAAACTGTCCTTTTGTAATTAGGCTTGAATTGTCCTAATTTGAATATGCCATCCTGCAATGACCGTGAGTGACACAATAATTACCATTATATTTAGCATTTATTGGTACTGTAAGGTAATAGGCCTGCAAAATGGGATTCTGACAATGAGTTTCTCTTAAATTAATAGAGCACATGGAGAATCGTCTTGCCAGGAGAAGGTGGGACATAGGCACTCCATGTAATGAAAAGATATTTCTATTACCCAGATTATCACTGATGGTGATATAAATGATATGCAGATGGGGGACACG
This sequence comes from Acinonyx jubatus, assembly GCF_027475565.1. Taxonomy (NCBI): domain Eukaryota; kingdom Metazoa; phylum Chordata; class Mammalia; order Carnivora; family Felidae; genus Acinonyx; species Acinonyx jubatus. Next base: position 119,035,544 of record NC_069382.1, on the reverse strand, counting down.
GCAGTGGGAGATCACTGTGGCAACAATGGGGACTATAAAGATTGCGAGTGAGCTGGTTTCTTCTCTCCCTCGATAGCTTACTTATTAGGGGGGAAAATAAGAGATATAAACTTATATAACACACGTGGAGAGCCAGATGGCCTCTATGAAAGATTTGAAGGAATTCCTTATCTCCTACTGTTGCAGGATATATTTGGCTAAGGCACAAGCCCAGGATCTGGTTGTAAGGGTTGAGGGATTGCAGAGTTAAATACTGAAGCCTGCCAGGTTTCTCTTCTATGGCAACTGGTAGAAAGGGACCTGTACCCTGAAGCAGGGGATTGGGACATTTGAACACATACTGGGCTGAGGATTTTGACCCTCAAAATTCTCCTGAAATTTTCTTGCCTAGGGAGGTAGTGTCTGCCGCATAGCTTTCCTCTAAGTAATGCTCCTCTGCATAAAAACTCTGTAGTTATTGAACCTAAGGTGGTTGCCTCATAACCTAATGTTAATTTTTCTCACAACCCAACCTCAGGCCTTGTCATTCCTTCTAGACCTAAAATGAGAATTTTTTTTTTTTTTAACAACATAGCACAGTTCGAGAAGCTCAAGACCTGCCTCCAGGAGAAAAGTGCATATAGAAAAGGACAGAAGAATTGGCTAATCTGTATCAGCAGATACAATTGTGTGGAATTCTAAAGGTTCTGTAGCAAGGGAAAAAACTATATGTTGGACCAGGTCACAGTCATTTATGTGGATCCACTTACCTGGAAGTTAGATGTAAATGTTATCTCCAGGACCTGGAAATGCACTAATAGTCTACTAGGTTTCTTAATTGAATTCTATACTCATACATAGAGCTCACTCGGCATATTGCAGAGGACAGAGTCTAAAGGCTTAGGAAGATGGAAATATTGGAATAAATACATTATAAATAAAACTGCTTAGCCACTGCCTTGTCTTACCCTTTGGGAGGACCCAGAGGACCCATCATTCACCAAAGCATGAAGAAATGCGTCAGGGGTGCCTGGGTGGCTCAGTCGACTGAGCATCTGACTTCATCTCAGGTCATGATCTTATAGTTTGTGAGTTCGAGCCCCGCATTGGGCTCTATGCTGACAGCTCAGAGCCTGGAGCCTGCTTCGGATTCTGTGTCTCCCTCTCTCTCTCTGCCCCTCCCCTGCCCATGCTCTGTCTCTCTATCTTTCAAAAATAAACATTAAAAAAATGATAATAAAAAAAGAAATGCATTGGTGTGAGGGATAACAGTATGGAAAGATCTATGATGGCTCCTCTTGGATCAGAGGTAATGAAGGGGATGATGCAATGTAATTGGGTACACTGATCTTAATGTGACTAGTAGGAATCGCAGGATTATAGAGGACATTACTAGCAATTAATTGTAGAAGAAGTGGTGGATGCTATTGCTATAATAAACCATAGGACTTGAATGGTAATCATGGAATTTGGATTTGAGGAATCTGTGACAATGTTTAATTGATGAGGGAGTCCCTAGTAATAAAATATATGGCAGCCTACTAATGGACTGTTTGACATATAGAAGAGGAAAAAGTTTTGGCCCACAGTAAAGAAACCTAATTCACATTTTTGAAGTGGATTTCACGCCTTCTATACAATTTCTAAATTTGTTCAAATCTAAATTGGTTCAAATGCCTCAAGTCTCTTAACGAAGGAGAAGTCCAGGTCTCTTTGTAGAAAGACATTATAATATGGAACTATCAATCCTGTAAATCTTTTCCCAAGACTCCCCTGGGAGATCTGAAGCCATTTATTATGGTGACTGTGCATTGACCCAAAGGTAAATGCCCAGATTTTCTGGAAGTTATTAGGTATCGTCCATTAACTGAAGCTAATCTGTCAAGACCCCAAATAGCTTTTTGTTTTCAGAAGCAGAAGGTCTGGGGATAAATACTACGATTATTTCCTCATTCAGAAAGTTTAGGGGAATTAATTTTCAGGAAGAGGCAAAATACCCATATTGACATTTTGACCTATGAAGTGGGGAGATATGATGGTAGAAAAGATTGAATAGAAATCCCTGAAACTGCCTCCAACCCTTCCCTCCCTCTTCCCATAAGATCAAAAGTGATATTCAATTCCTGGAGATATTGTAGAGATTAGTATCAGTATACAAATTTTGAGAAATAAAATGGTTACGCTTGCCATATATTACTTAACATTAGCCTATTTGACTGATACAAAAGCCAGATGTATTATGGAGAATAATAGTAGCCTATAAGCAAACTTAATCATGTAGTGATTATATTTGCAGCTGTGCTGGGATTCTATTTTAATAAGTGAGGGAGATCAGAAGCAGTTTGCATTTACATGGCAGAGACTACAGTATACCTTCAGTATTTTGCCCAAGGGCTGTGCCACTCTCTTACTCTATGTTATAATCTAGATGGGCCTTCATCATCTTGTTATTTTACTGAACATCTCACTTATCTACTATACTACATAATGGTGACACTGTTAGCTGGGTCTGGTAAGTAGGAAGTATAAAGCACTCAAGGTATCTTAATAAGATGTATGCATTCTAGCGGTTAAAATCTGTTATGTTTCAGGGTCTAAAATATGTGTTGTCTGGTAGGCATAATGTGATCTCTTTTCTGAAAAGCTACTACACCTTACACGACACTCACCACTTAGAAAATGGTATGCATCTAAAACCAGTTAGGATTCTGCAGCCAATGCATATATTTGGGGATGGTCCTCTCACTCATTTATTGGCAAATCATAAGGTTACAATTTTTGAGTGGGACCTCTAGGAAGAAAGGGCTCTGTGGCAGGTCTAAGTTGCAATGCAGGTTACTCTGCTATCTGGACCTAATAATATGGGACACTATAAATAAAGGAAGTATTTGTGGCAGAGAGAGGCTCTTTGAGCCTCTGGCAAATTCAGTACGAAAATCACAGCACAGGGTTCTGGAATGAGGCCATGTCCTTCTTTACTGACAAATATTTTCCATTTGAAAAATAACTCCTGGCTTGCTAGCTGGTTCTGATAGACACTAACCATTTGACCATGGGATATAAAATGACTATGCAATCTGAACTTCACATTATATATAAAGTATTATTTGACCAACAGAATTTAAAGTTGGACATAAACAATAAAATTGAAATAGTATCCGCACATCCAGTCCTGAGCATATTCATCAATCTTTAGGAGCAGATTCATATTGTATTTGCTTCTCTTGTTTTGTCATCTTTTCCTCATCCACACTTATGACTGCATGGAGAGTTCAAAATGACTACTTAATTGTGGAAGCAAAGCATGGGCCTGATTTATGGATAGATCTCCATGCTTTGCTGGCACCAGATGAAGAAGGACAAACATTACACAACAATCACACTCAGTGGTGACCTTGAAAGACATGTGTGATGGAGTCATTGTTACTCCATGATAACGTTAACAGCTGATGGGATTTCATAGGTCTCCCAAGATGAGGACATGTAGTTTTCAACTGGATGAAGGAAAAAAAATGAATGGTGAGGGGCAAAACATGTAGGTTTTGTTGAATATATTCCATGTGAAATTACAGATCAACTTTCACCCTTCTAAATTTTGATCTCTGCCCTGGAAGAATGGTTTGTGTGGGCTACATCCCAGGCTTCTCTGGCTTTCAGCTGAGGCTGGCCAGTAGAGATCCCAGGCAGGTGATCAGAACGAGAGCGAGCATTTATTCCCATGGCTCTTTTCTTGTGAAATCATTGCAAATTAATTTAAATTTGACTCAACATCACTTTATTTCAAGGTAATTTAACTTTTTTCTATATGACTCTTTTCTTTTATGTCCTGATAACTGGTCCTTTCCCTTGTCCTTTTAGGCCTATGGGTAATGATAGCACTGTTCTAACCAGTTCTGAGTTACTGCACAACCCTTCTGGTTCAGAACCACCCTACCTACACCTTTGTAAGTAGGACCTTAATTTAAAAAAATCTTCTAAAAATTTCCAATTTGAGAGTGCCATCTGTTTCCTACTGGGAAATACACCTCGGGCAGTCTTCTTCCCTCTTAACTCCACTCTGTTCATTATTTAGAGCTCATGCATTTTCAAGTGACAAAAATATTCCAACTAACCTTGCTTAAGCTGAAAAAGCATAGGGATTTATTGCATCACTAGAAAGTCCAAGGGATAATTCTGTCACCAGGCATGGTTGATTCCAAGAGCTCACATGATGTTGGCAGGGTTCTCTCCTCTTGGCTTTAGTTTGTGTTGCTTTCCTTTTTTAGGCAAGTCCTTTCCACAAAGTGACAAATATGGACACTGGCTGTTCTGGCTTATGGTGGCTTTACAGATTACAATCCTAGGAAAAAGAGCGTGAGAGATACTGCAAACATCCTAACACACATTGTGATGTGATTCCAATGGTGAACTGTTGGGTGTAGTTGAGGTGGCTTTCCTGGCTGTCATGTTGGCACTCACGTAGAATAAATGAACAAACTCTTCAGTCTGGCAGAGGAGTGGCTGTGAATAGAAAAGAACATTGCCTGGATCAGAGGAGGGCCATCTCCCAGCTCTCCACTGGAGCTGATTCTCTTTGAAGTATATACTTGAAATCAAGGAAGAATGTTGATAATAGAGGGTATAGGGCAAGCCAAAGGCCAGTTTCTCTTTTAATTGGAACACCCCTCTTGCTAGAATAGTGTCCCTTGTCTGCCTCAGAAGAAAAACTGTTTTGGTAAATCCATTTGGAATGGCCTCTCAGCCTCAATCAGATCACCAAACTCAATAATATTGTGAAGAGGGATTCTCTTGGGTGAACAGTGAAATGGAACTGTTCAAAAGACTTCATGAAAGGCACAAAAGCCCGTTGCCAACCTTGCGTGTCTCTCTTTTTGGTAACCTTGCTGCAAATATAACTTGGAGCAGTTTGTATGAATCTTTGGGGTGACAATGGATGTAAGGAAACAAACTTGTCTGGGATAGAGGATGTATTGCACCTTCTGTGATATGAAATGCATAATTCAGCTGGATTATAGCAGCAGAGGGAACAGACAGGTAAGGTGGAGTGAGCTCCTGAAGGGAACGGCCCCCATTGGCATAATTGGTAGAGCCATGGAAAACCTTTGGGATTTCTTATCCAAGCACAATGTGAGAGTGGCAGGCGTGAAAGACAGCTTTGGCTATGGCGTTAGTAGATTGGTGTTATAGCTGTTTATGAAAGAAATGCCTGGGGTCTAGACAAGGGAATTCACAGTTTACTGGAGAGAAAGTAAGACAAAGAGATAAAGAAACCGCTCTGTGCTGAAAACAGAATAATATATGCTAAGAAGTGGTAGATAGAATTCATTTGCCTTTTAAATTCTTGTTTGCGCACATCGAGCCAGGAACCAAAGTAGTGTAAAAATACAAATTGCGTCTTTCACAGAGCAGATAACATTTTGTGACTGGAGATTTTGGCATGTTTTATTCAATAGATATTGGTTAAATTCTTTATTATTATGTACTTAGTACCTACTCTGAAAATTAGTGTGATATAATGGAAAAATATGGGTTTTGTGTCTGGCAAGGTGGGTTTTAGATACCTTTTCTGTCACTTAACTAGCTTTGTGCTTTTGGCCAAATTTCTGAACTTCGTGCATAAAACGCAGCACACAGCTCCCACCTGCTAGGATTGCTGTAGATATTGAATCAGGTAATGTGGACAAAGCGGCTGGCACAATGGTTGTTATACGAACAAATGGTTGCTGATATTACTACCAAACCCTTAATTAGAAGAGATCCATTCAAAGCAGGATGGCATCATAGCTCTGGTTAGTTGACATGTATATCAACATTTACGCCTACCCACCTTCCCACTTTTAATTGTTTAAACTAATCGAGCATGTTAAGGTTCACCATCTTTCACTTTTTAGCCTACTCGGGAAAGGGGTTTGTCCAAGGGGTTTTTCTGTGGTCTGGTTTCATCCCCCACGGGGATCAAAAGGTGGTATATGCTTTGCGTGTCAGCCTGGCTCACAGACTGCCCTGGAGAAGATATAGCTTACCTCTGCTGAGATTTAGAAATCGACACGTAGTTTGAAATTTCTGATCTACACCATGGGCTTGTTCCTATACATCTCAATAGCTCAATATTTTCATTGTGTATTTAAATGTCAACGTAGCTTGACCTCTGGATCTCCCCTCATTTTGCCACCACTTAAAGCTACGGGTGCAGACATTGTTATTGCTTCTACATTAGCAGATGAGAGAGGTACACTTAAATGACATATTTGTTCTTTTGTTTTAATGGAATGAATTAACTTGGGGGTGGGGTGGGGTGGCGGGAAGCGCTACAACAAGTGTGCGAGCAGGGGGCATGTGTGAATTAAGGGCAAGTGTCTCTTTTTTTTTTTTAACGTGTATGCACGTTATTTAAGAAATGAATACAGCAAATTATATCTTTCTCATTACTATGGATGCCTTTGGATTCTCCCTCAGTTTAAAATTTGACTTGTGGAAACAATATTTCAAAAGTTGGGATTAGAATTCAATATAAGTAAACACTTTTCTTGACATTTTAAAATCAGAGACAACATATGGTAACTGTTGTCTGTGGATATATTCATTTTGGAAATTTTCTGTTGGCTTTCTGCTAATTCTAATTCAGAGCTAAGTATCCTGTTCTCATTTTCTTCTCAGTTATCTTGTATTTATAACTTCTTTCTGATTTTCCTATGTATGTAAAAGAGGTATCTTGAGATGTACATCAACACAACAGCGAACAGGGGGGCCTGGGTGGCTCAGTCAGTTCAGTGTCCGATTCTTGGTTTCAGCTCAGGTCATGATGTCATGGTTCATGGGACTGATCCCCCCCGCATCAGGGTCTGTGCTGACAACACAGAACTTGCTTGGGATTCTCTCTCTCCCTCTCTCTGCCCCTCCCCCCCAATAAATAAATGAACTTAAAAAAAAAACTTAAAAAACAACAACAACAACAACAACAGCAAACAGGGACACAGTTGTGCAAAGCAGAAGTACCTCATTAAATTTATCTTTTTAAAAGTTACTTTTAAAAATCAATGACTTATTTTATAATGGCATACAACTAAAAATACTAGTTTTAATTAGTAAGTGCATTTGTTTAAAAAATTTTTTTAACGTTTTTTCAATTTTGAGAGACAGAGACGCAGAGCACGAGTGGGGGAGGGGCAGAGAAAGAAGGAGACACAGAATCCAAAGTAGGCTCCAGGCTCTGAGCCATCAGCACAGAGCCTGACGCGGGGCTCAAACTCATGAGCCATGACATCATGACCTGAGCCGAAGTTGGACACTTAACCACTGAGCCACCCAGGTGCCGCAGTAAGTCTATTTCTTTATGTAAAACCTCCACACTAGACATTTTCAGGTTGCCAAAAACAGAGGCATGCTTAAGGCACCAAAGATCAGTGTTTATGGGGAGCGTCTGTAGAAAGCGCATACAATCGCTAGAACATCATTGGCGAAGACAGGTAGCTCTGATTGTTCATCTAGTTTCAACAGATGCTGAAACGGCATTTCAACAGCAAATGCTCCATCACTGCCGTAATTCAGACACTTCATCTCTGTTTCAACTGCTTCTACTTCTCCTTCCATTAAGGACCACCTGACCCTGTTTGTGAGTTTTATCCTCTAAAGGGAGGCAACCACAGAGACAGACTATGGGAGAGAAACTGAGAGAGAAGATATGGTTTGATGCCCTTTATGAAAATCTCTGCATCAAAACACCTGGTCAGCCTGTGGCTCAGGTACTGTCCTTTGGCCTAATTAGCTGTTGGCCAGAAGAGCAGGGTCATAAAGCATGAGATTATATGCCTGAGGGGCCATCTGGTATAAATTATGGTGTCTTATGCCTATTCCCTCTTTTCTTAGTGGAGGACATGGTCATGGCAAACTTTCAAAGCAAGATACAGTTCTCTACAGTATATGTCACAAACTCAAAATACAGAATCTATTACCTTCCAGGAACTTAAAACACACACCTTATTCCACAACCATTCAGATGACTGATATTAAAAAAGAAACCAAGAAAATAGCAAATGTTGGCGAAGACGTGGAGAAATTGGAGCCCTTGCACACTATTTACCCCATAAAGGTTGTTGTGAGGATTACATGAGTTAATATAGCATTTAGAATAATGTCTGCAACATACCAAGCGCTCAACAAATGGCAGCTGCTCTTACAACCTGACTATGCATAAAATGTGATTTTTTTTTTTCCCTAAATGAATTGAATATATCCGAGTGACTTTGGTAGGTGCGTCTTCTTTTACATCTGAGATCAGGAATTTCTTAAAAAAATTTTTTTAGGGTGTATTCATTTTTGAAAGAGAGACAGAGACAGAGTGCTAGCAGGGGAGGGGAAAGAGAGAGAGGGAGACACAATCTGAAGCAGGCTCCAGGCTCTGAGCTGTCAGCACAGTGCCCAATGCAGGGGCTCAAACTCATGAGCTGTGAGATCATGACCTGAACTGAAGTCAGGCACTTAACTGACTGAGCCACCCAGGTACCCCTGAAATGAGGAATTTCTAATAGAAAGTCCTAATGTGCTAAATGTGAAAGAACAAACGTTCTTTGCCTTGGGAACGTAATAGGTTGGCTTCTTTAGTTCAGATGCAACCATATATAAATCCATATATTATAATCTGTTAAGTTAGCGGCATTTTTTGCTTGTAATTTGCAATTTCACCACTAAAAGAAAATATAGTTCCACATTAGATACTTTGCTTTCTCAGGCCCAGTCATTAGATTTTTTCTAACTATCCTCTCTCAGTTACTCTGCGTTTGTGTTTATTGTAGAATGATTTAGTGAGCTTCTGAAACATGGTGGGGCATATCTAATTTTGCAAACCAGACCAGGCTAGACACAGAAGGATCACATTTGCATAATGGCCACAGTACAGCTAAACTTATAGCATTTTCCTTTGCATAACAATGACATTCAAATTATTATGCTGCTCAATATATTTTGAGCAGTAAACTAACCCAGTCAGGTGTCCCAGTTTAATATAACATACTGTGGTCCTTTTCTCCCTGAACATACCTAATGACTCTCTTGTTTCTCCGATTTTTTCGTGTCAGAATCCAATAGGACATCTCACATGATTATGTGTGTGTGAGCTTGCTTGTGTATATGAGAGTCTTGTTTAAAACAAAATAATCTGTTTTCCTGATTTGTCTTGACTCCTATTGAAATTATTTTCTCAACTTCTATTCTTATCGATGAATTTAAATAATTTTTAAAAGCCTAGTAAATATGTACATATGAAAAGTAACGTTAGCAATTTGTGTAAACAGATACTATGATTTTAGAGTGTCATGTGCTTTCAAAATATTCTCTTAAATTAGATATCCTGAGGATATAGCAATTGTCTTTGGCTGCCACAATGTTGTGTTGTTCAGTGACATATGGAAAAACCTAAAGCTATAGGTCTTTGTTGGGTTCTTTTTTCTCTTGAATAATAGTTACGAGCATGGGATTTGGCATCCTATAGATCCAGGCCACCGCTTTACCATTTGCTAGTCATGGGACTTTGGGAAAATGAACCACTCCAACCCTCAGTTTTCTTATTTACAAAGTGGTGTCATGATGCCTATGTCTGATTACAAGGGGGTGGTTGTGAGGATTAAATGTGAGAGCACAGAATATGGTTTCCTTCTCGGGCTAGCTCCCCATCATGATGGCAAGATGGCCAGAAGCAGCTCCAGACTTACATCTGCCTGGTTAAATAACTATGAGAAAGAGAGCTAGCCCGGTTCACAAAACAATCCCTGTGGCCAGAAGGAAGGAACACATGAAATGGCCAGGGTCTCATGCCTACTATTTTTTTTTAAAGATTTTTTTCCCTTAAGCCGCACTGAACTATAATCTACCCGTGATAAAGTTCACCCAGTTTATGTGTATCATTTGATGAATTTTGATGAATGTATGCTAATGTGGAACCACCACCAGATCAAGGTATAAAACATTTCCATCACCTCAACAAATTCCTCTGTGCCTCTTAGTCCCGCTCTTCCCTGGTCCCAGCCCCTGGCAACCAATCATATACTTCTTGTCACTACAGTTTTATCATTTAATAGAAGTTTATACGAATTGAATCAGAAGAAGAATTCCCTTCTTTTATTTAGCATGCTAAGTGCTTTTCAGATTAATCCATGCTGCTGCCTATATAAGTAATTCTTTCTAGTTCTGAGTAGTAATCGATTGTATAGACACACAGCACAGTTTGCTTTTCCACCACCATCTGATGAATTTGGGTTGTTTCCAGTGTTTGGCTGTTATGAATAAAACTAGTATGAAGATTCATCACAAGTCTTGATATAGATGTATGGGTTTCTTTTTTTTTAGTGTGTGTGTCGGCGGGGGGCGGGGGCAGGGGTAGAGTTCAGTATATACCCAGGAGTGAGATTTCTGGGTAATGTAGTAAATATGTATTTAATTTAATATAAAACTGTCGGACTGTTTTCCAAAGTAGTTACACCATTTTTCCTTCTGACTAGTGATATATGAGAGTCAGTGACGGCTCATCCTTGCCCATACTTGATATTGTCAGTTTTTGGAATTTTAGGTATTTTGGGTGTGTAGTGATATGTAACTGTGGTTTTCATTTGCATTTCCCTAATGACTAATGGGGCTAAGCATCCTATAATGTACTTATTGGATGGAGTTTTCTGTTTACATTTTTGATTTTTTAAAAATTGGGTTGTCTATCCTTCTAGTATCACCTTTTAAGTATTTTACATATATTCAGAGTACAAGCTCTTTATCAGATACAGGTTTTGCAAATGTTTTCTCCTACTCTGTCTTTTTATATTCTTGAAGGTGTTTCTTGAAGAGTAAATATATTTCATTTAATGTTAGCTATCATTTAAAAATATTTCATATTTTTTTATACTTTACCAAACAAATCTGTTCCTTCTTCAGGGTCACACAGATTTTCTCCTGTATCTTATTTTAGAAGTTTTAAAATTTTATCTATCTTTACATCTCTAATCTATTTTGAGTTATATGCATATGGTGTGAGAGAAAGATACAGGTTCATTTTATTGCATACAATAATCCAGGGTCCCAACATCATTTGTTGAAATAGAATTATTCTCTACCAAATTACCCTAACCTCTACCTTGAAAATCAGTTAACTATATACCTGTGCATATTTATATCTTGATTCCCTATTATGTTAAAATTGTTCATTTTTTCTGTGTCAATACCAAACTCTCACGATTAATTATAGGTTTATATTAAGTTTTGTAATCAGGTGGTGTAAGTCCTCCACCCTTATTCTTCTTTCTGTTATTGCTTTAGCTATTTTTGGCCCTTTGAATTTACATATAAACTCCAGAATCAGTTTGATAATATCAGCTAAAGTCTGTTGGGATTTAGCCAAAGACTGCAGGGAAGCTACAGATGGATTTGGAGAATTGACATCTTAAAAATACAAACTTCTGATTCGTGAGCATGGTTTATTTCTCCCATTTATTTTAGCGTTCTCAAATTTCTCTCAGCATTTCTCAGAGTATCGGTCTTATAGATATGTCACTGGCTGTATCCTTAATATTTCAAATTTTTGATATTATTATAAATGATACATTAAAATTTTTAATTTCTAGTTGTTCATTGCTAAGAAATAGAACTATAATAAAGTTTTGAATTTTTATTTTATTTTTTATTTTTACATTTATTTATTTTTGAGAAGCAGAGCACAAGCGAGGGAGGGGCAGAGAGAGAAGGAGACACGGAATCCGAAGCAGGCTCCAGGCTCTGAGCTGTCAGCACAGAGCCTGACGCGGGGCTCGAACCCACAAACCGTGAGATCATGACCTGAGCTGAAGTTGGATGCTCAACCGACTGAGCCACCCAGGCGCCCCAGATTTTTGTATGTTAACTGTGTATCTTGTGATCTTGCTAACTCAGATATTAAACTTGGAAATGTTTTCATAAATTACTTAGAATTTTGCTCATGGACAGTTATATTATCTTCCTTTCCAATCTGTATAACTTTTATTTCTTTTTCTTAAAAATTTTTTTAATGTTTATTCATTTTTGAACGACAGAGAGCGAGCACAAGCAGGGGGGGCCCGGGGACACAGAATCCAAAGCAGGCTCCAGGCTCTGAGCGGTCAGCACAGAGCCCGATGTGGGGCTCGAACCCACGAATCATGAGATCATGACCTGAGCCAAAGTCGGACGCTCCACTGACTGAGCCACCCAGGTGCCCCTATTTCTTTTTCTTGATGTAATGCTCTTGTTAGGACATCTAACAGAATGTTTAATAGAAGTGATATTGTAGATATCCTTGCCTTGTTCTCAATCTTGGAGAGGGAAGCATTTAGTTTTCTTTACCGTTAGTATGGAATTAGCTTTGGTTTTACATCAATGCCTTTTATCTAGTTGAGGAGGATTTCCTCTATTCCCAGTTTGTTTGGAGTTTTTACTATAAACGGGTATTGAATTTTGAAATGTGCCTGTTTTGCATCTGTTGAGATGTTCATATGAGTTTTTCTTTTTTTAGTCTCATTATATGATGACTATTTGATTACTTAAGGTATATTTAAACAATCTTGTATTCCTGAAATTATTCTTTGTCAGGATGTATTATGCAGGAATTTGATTTGCTAAAATTTTAAGGGTTTATGTATCTATATTCATGAGAGATATTAATTGTTTTCCTTCTTGCCACATCTTTGTCTATTTTGGCTATAGGACAATGATGGCCTCATGAAATGTTTTGTGAAGTGTTTTCTTCTCTATTTTCTGGAGCAATTTGTGTAGAACTGGGATTTTTTTTCTTTCTTAAATGTTGGTAGTATTCACCAGTGAAGCCACATAAGTCCTGAGATTTCTTTGTGGGAAGATTTGCAAGTAGAAAATTATTTTCTATTTCTTTTTGAGTAGGACTTGGCAGTTGGTAATTTTCAAGGTATTTGTTTATTTCACTTAAGTTGTCAAATTTATTGGTGCATAGTTGTTTATAACATTCCCAGATTATCTTTTTAATTTCTCTAACTTCTGTTGTGGTATCTCCTTTTCAATTCTAGATATTTAAGTTTTTGCCATACTCTCTGTCTCTGTCTCTGTCTGTCTCTCTTAAGTGTGGCTAGGGATTTGCCAATGTTATTAATCTTAAAACAACAACAACAACAACATATGGGACTACATCAAACTACAAAAGTTGCACGGGGAAAGGAATGACTAAAGAAAAGACAACTTATAAAACATGAGAAAATATTTGCAAATCATGTATTGGATAAGGGGTTAATGTCCAAAATATATAATCAGGTATTAATATAGCCACTCCCCCTTTCTTTTGATTAGGGTTGACATGTACATCTTATTACATCTTTTTACTTTTAAACTGTTTGTAAGTGGATTTCTTGTAGGAAACCTATAGTTGGTTTTGTTTAGTACAGTTTGACAATCTTTATCTTTAAATTGGTATGTTTGGGTGCTTAGGTGGCTCAGTAGGTTAAGCATCAAACTCTTGATTTCAGTTCAGGTCACGGTCTCATGGTTTGGGAGATAGAGCCCCGGGTCAAGCTCTGCACTGAATTTGATTTGCTAAAATTTTTACTAATAAGAGATATTAGTTAATAGTTTTCTTTCTTGCCATATCTTGGGATTCTCCCTCCCTCTCTCTCTGCCCCCCCACCTCCTCCTATGTGCATGCGCGACTTCTCTATCTCAAAGTAAATAAATAAGCATTAACTTGGTGTGTTTATTTCATTTATATTTATATTTGGTCTGATTCTTCCTCTCCTCTTGGCAGTATATCTTCTATCATATTTTGAGGGCAGCAACGATTACAACTTTCTGTTAAAATTATTTCTTCTTGCTCTGATTCTAAGCTAAAGAAGCAAACTTATTATTATAAGTTTGCATTCCACTGGCTTTCTGCAGGTGTCCTGGCAACAATACGATCCACGACAGTCTGACTAAAAGTTATATTTCTCATCATAGAGCTATCGATTGATATTCCTGATGACACAGTGTCTTTGTAACCAGGGTTAGCCTCGGGAAGCGAATCCCTTGGGAGTGTGCTGCTGTTCTTCAGAGCTGAGGTTTGTACCTTTGACTGTGATTATCCCCTGGAGGGCCTACCACCCTTGGAGGTCCTGAATGGGTGTTCTGCCTTCCCAGACAGCTCTATCTTTGCCGTAACTAAAACAGGACCTGGTTCTAAATGAGTGTTTCTTAAACAGTGGTCTATGGAGTATTTACATAAGAATCATCTGGGCTGTGTCTTATTGTGTAGATTCTGGGCCACAAACTCAGGCTAATTGAATTTATCTCTGGCAGGAAGCCCCAGGAATCTGTAGTTGAACAAGCTTCCCAGGTGATTTTCATGCACATGCCATTTTAAAAGCCATCATTCAATATTATGAGCTCTGATAATGAGAGAAATGCATCCTCTGTATTTATTGTAAGAGTTCTAAATTTTACACACGTGTTGTGTATTAATGCTATACAGCGCAGATACACAGGCAAAAATAAATATTAAAACATTGACATTTAGAATGAATAAAAATGGAAGTTCTGCTACATGTCTATATTTATGTCTATATTCTAATGGTTGTATTGTATTTACTCACTTTGGATTCACCCGTTCTTTTTTTTTAAGTTTATTTTTATTTATTTTGAAAGAGAGATGCAGAGCATCGGGGGGAGGGGCAGAGAGAGAGAGAGAGAGAGAGAATCCCAAGCAGGCTCTGTGCTGTCAGTGCAAAGCTGGACAGAGGGCTCAAACCCACAAACTGTGAGATCACGATCTGTACTGAAACAAAGAGTTGGATGCTTAACCAACAGAGCCCCCAGGTGCCCCTCAATTTTCCTGTTCTAAACCTTAGGGGAGCTGGCTAGGCTGAGGTTTATTTTCAATAATTTTATTTCAATAATTATTATTTCAATAATTTTTTATAATTTTATAAAAAATAATTCATTTGAACACAAATGCTTCAAATGAATTATTGGGAGTATTGTCTTTCAACCATGATAATACCCAGGTTACACCCCAGACCAATTAAATATGAATCTGGGATGGGACTCAGGCTTGAGTATTTTTAAAAGTTCCCTGTGCCATCTCAATGTGCAAAAAGGTTGAGAATGTTGCTATGGGAACAATGCTTCTTAAACTTGAACGTGCATCAGAATCACCTGGAGAGCTTGTTAAAACACAGATTCTTGGGCTCTATTTGCAGATAGGTCAGGGGTGCTGGTGGTGGTGGCGCTGATTTCGTGTTTCTAACCAGCTCCCAGCTGAAGCTGATGTTACTGGTTTACAGACCACTTACTCTCAGTAGCACCGCATTACGGTGATGGTGGAGCCTCTCCAAACTTCCTGCCAGCTCTTCGCCTGTTTTGCCTTTTACTGGTTAAAAATTTAGATTCAGCCTATGCCTATATTAATGAATCATTCCTTTGGGAATATAATAACTCCTTAAAACTGGTTTCATCCTTAGCTCTATCTTACATATTTGAGAAAGACCAATTGTCACTCACTGTGTACTGCCATATCCCGATCATAAATGCTGTGACCTAAATGAATTAATATGGTCGTATTATCTTGGCCATGTGATGACCGACACGTCGACAAGTTTATTGAGCTACCTTTCCTCCTTTACTGAAAATGGTAATATCATATAGTCTCGATCCTGATTCCTACGACGGAAGGTCCTTCCTCTTCCCAGAATTAGGTCTTCCTGGAGTTCTTGGGTACCAATTCTCAAATCTCAAAAGTAGAGACAGAGGAAATAGGCGTGAGGACGCTCAGTTCCAGTCTGACTTTGCCATTAAATTCTCTGTGTATGTCTAAAAAAGACATGTTCAACTTTCTGGGCTTCATGTTCTTCACCTATAAAATAAGGAGTTGGACAGGTGAATATTTTTAAGTTCTTCTTCAGTTCCAAAATTGTCTTCTCTGTAATTTTACAAACTACCAGGCCTAGAGCAAAGAGGCTACTGTGTGAGTTTGTGTTGATTCGGTAATTCCGTACATTAAAATCAAAGGTGGTTCAAATGCTTAGCTCTCCGGAGCTTTACTTGTCAGCTTTCAGGGCAGAACAAGTACAATTAAAATGGGTATAGTTTCATGGTGGCTTTGCTTCATCCTGCTGGGGCTAGGAAACCTCTCCAGAGAATCACCTCAATGATGAAAATCACCAGTTTCAATCTTCCTTTGGCAAAACAAAAGGACTCCGTTATGCTGGCAGAAATTGTATTCTTCTTTATAAAATCCTGCGTGCCAAATAAAGAAACTTGATAACATTATTGCGGGATTAAAAAAGAAAGATCAGTGATTTTTAATAAGGTTACAAATTGGAGCTTCTAATCTGTTAGCCCGATGTGGAGCTGGTAGGTCATTGACAGCAAAGCTCTTGCATGGGAGGGATTTAGCATATGACTAATTTTAAGGGCTAACAATCTCGTAACACAGAAAGCTTGGGAAAATTAAAAGTATTATAGGTGTTTTAAAGAAAAAAATGTAGATTATAAAACTAACATTTGATTACTCAATAATTCCACTTCTGGACATATTTCCCAAGGAAATAATTAGAAATGTGGTAAAAGCTGTGTTCACGAAGATGCTGAGGGTAGGGTTATATAAATATACAATAGAAAAATATTGGAGCAGCCAATATCCACTAATGGAGTAGTTAAATGAATTACTCCATCCACAGGGTTTGAATAATATGAAGACATAAACTGAAATATAATTATACAAAAACATGGAAAAAATAGTTATGTTAACTGATAAAACCCAAGGACAGATCTATGTACCGTAGTAATCATGATACAGAATCGTGAATAGTGAAAAGGTGGTAACATTATGCAATAGTTACATAAGAATCAAGAGGTTATGGGTGACTTTTCTCTCTACTTTCCCAACTTTCCATAATGTTTCTGGGTTACCTTTACATCACAGTGGTTCGGAGCACAAATGTTGCCGCCATATGCCTGTGTTCAAACCTGGCTCGGCTTCTTACCACCTGGGTGAATTCGTAAAATTATTAACCTCTCCTCTCAGTTTCCTCGTTTCGGAAATGAGGATAATTCTAGCAACTCCCTCATAGGTTGTGAAGATTTAATGAATTTGTATAAAAATCACTTAGATCAGAGGATAGGACATGTGGCAAATATTATGTGTTTGCTCTTTATTATTGTTTAAAATAGTTTATCTTATTTCATTTATAATGTCTTTTCTATTGATAGAAATATTGCGCTTTTTTTTTAAATAAAGAGAATATAAAAGTTTCTTCCTCAAATCACTTGGCCCCTCTGACACATAAACACCAATCCCCCACAATGCAGGAAAAATTACTGGTAAGTTTATGTATTTTATACATAATCCCTCTCCGCTCAGACTCTCATTTTCTATCTTATTTCTTGGAAAGTTTCTTACAGTACATTTAGATACACCAATCGATTTACAGGTACTCACATAAATATGAGGATCAGTGATTACCACCGAAGTTGAAATAAGATCTATGACTTCTTTTTGCTTGAGTCTCTGAAATCACCAGAGTTCATAGCACCCAAAGATGCTATGATCCTTGTCAGCAAATAAGGAAAACTTAGGTTTTTAAACAACAGTCTGTTATAAGCAATTTTATTTCAGAAATTGTTGGGAGCTAGAATCTGACTTTACTTTTTCTAAGACTCCTTGGCACGGAATTTGTTTCCATAGTTATGAGGCAATACAGAAGAACCAAAACTCAAACTCATTAAAAATCAGATAAGCAAAAAACTTTTAATAAACTTTTAAAATGAGAAAATAGTTGGAATATTTGGAAGTGGATGAGACCTAGATATTGATAAATATTAGTAGTGACATGTAGATATTCCTAAATATTTAGTTAAAATTTTTAACTTTTTTAAATGTTTTTTTATTTTTGAGAGAGAGAGAGAGAAACAGAGTGTGAGCAAGGGAGGAGCAGAGAGAGGGAGAGGAGACACAGGATCCGAAGCAGGATCTCTGAGCTCTTAGCACAGAGCCCAACGTCGGGCTAGAACCCACAAACTGTGAGATCATGACCTGAGCTGAAGTCGAAGGCTTAACCGACTGAGCCACCCAGACACCCCTTAGTTAAATATTTTAAAGTGGAAGAAAGTTCCTAGGTCCACGACTACTTTGTCCCTAATACAGCTCCTCACAGGTGACAATTTTTTTTTCACTTCTTACTGTTATTACTTCCATATACTTAAATAATGTGCTGGTACTTCTAGGTCTTGATTTTTTTCTAATCTGACAAACTGTTTTACCTGGCAAGTTAGTGCATTCGTCTGTGTGATGACTGCTTGTATATTTGAAATGAATTGCACAATCTTATTTTGTGTTCTCTTTCTCCATGCTTTCCCCTCCCTCCATCAGTTTCTGTCTTTTTGGATTTATCAAGATTTTTAAAATTCTCTTATTTGCTTTAGTTAGTTTAGAAGTTATTAAGTATATGTCTGCTGGGAATTTGACTTAACTAACTTAAATTGATCGGTTTTTAAATGTGAAGGAGCGCCTGGGTGGCTCAGTCAGTTAAGCGTCCAACTTCGGCTCAGGTCATGATCTCCCGGTTTGGGTTCGTGTCAGCTGTGCTGACAGCTTAGAGCCTGGAGCCTCCTTCGGATTCTGTGTCTCCCTTGCTGTCTGCCTCCCCCCCACCCCATGCTCTGTCTCTCTCTGTCTCTCAAATATAAATAAACATTAAAAAAAACTTTAAATGTCAAACCGAAATTTTAATTTGCCTATAAACCCAATTTTGTCATGATATAGTATTCTTTTCATACATTGCTGTTTCCGAGTTGCTAATACTCCAGAAAGTTTTCTATCTGTATTGATGAGTAAGATTGGCCTCTACTACTCTTCCCTTTTACTGACATTGTCGGGAATTGCCACCCAGGCAATACTAATTCTTAACATCAGTTGAATAAGTTGAGAAGTCAAACATTTTTTTCAGTTCTTTGGAGGAGCTCGTGTACAATTAGCATTGTCCTTCCTTAAATGTTCAATAAAACTCAGCAGTGAAACAATTTGGACCTCGAGTTTTGTGGTAGAAAGTTTTATATTACCGACCTGATTAATTCAACATTAAAATGTTTTAAGAATTTATTTCATACAAATTAAAAAATTTTGTCCCTAGAATCTGTAACGATGTTATGCATTTTCAGGACAGAACTGTGCCTCCCTCTCTTTCTTCATCAGCCTGTTAATGTTAATAGTTTTATCAGTTACTTTTGACTTTGTGACCCTCTGTATTATGTATTTGTTTTCTATTTCGTATGAATATCATCTCTTTCTTTGAACTGATTTTCCTCTAACTTCTTGTGAGGGACTCCTAGCTCCTTTATTTAAGGCTGTGCACTTCACTCTACATAGTGATTTCGCTGCAACCTGTGAATTTTGTCAGGAAGTATTTTCAGATTTTACAAAGAAATTGATCATGAAGCAAGAGGTGGACTGGAGATGCTATGACCTATTTCCTGATCACCCTTCAAGAAGAAATCGTTGATCCCCTCATTTGCTGAGAGTCCTCTGGCAGAAGGCCTAAAGCTTAAGACCCCTTTCCTGTACTGCCTTTCCTGGTGAGCGTGCCTCACTCAGGGTTATGCTTCCTTCTTTGGGCACTCTGCACCTAGTACCTGACTGAGGTAGGCTAGAAATTCCTAACCCTCCATGTTTATAGCTGCTTTATCAACAGTAGCCAAGTTATGGGAAGAGCCCAAATGTCCATCAACTGATGAATGGATTAAGAGGTGGTATACACACACACACACACACACACACACACACACACACACACATATACACAATGCTACTTGGCGATGAAAAAGAATGAAATCTTGCCATTTGCAACAGTGTGGATGGAGTTGGAGGGTGCTATGCTAAGCGAAATAAGCCAGTCAGAGAAAGACGGATATCACATGATTTCACTCATATGTGGAATTTGAGAAACTTAACAGATGATTATAGGGGAAGGGAAGGAAAAATAAGATAAAAACAGAGAGGGAGACAAACCATAAGAGACTCTTAAATATACAGACAGCAAACTGAAGGTTGACAGGGAAGAGAGCGTGGGAGGGTGGGGAAAGTGGGTGATGGGCATTAAGGAGGGCACTTTTGCAGATGAGCACTGGGTGTTATATGTAAGAGATGAACCACTGGATTCCACTCCTGAAGCCAAGACTACACTGTATGTTAACTAACTTAAGAATATGTTAAAAGAATAATAAAAATAAATAAATACGTTCCTGACACTCCCCAGTTTGGGACAACACTTACAGGTCAGCTTCAAAACCCCCCCTAGAGTCTGCTCAGGTCTCTGTTGAAATTTCCCAGGTATACTTCTTCAGTCCAATATTGTTTTCTTCTCTTTATTCCCACAGGTATTGATCCCAAGAGTTTTCTAAAAATCCCCTGGAGGGGTAATCTCTGTATCATTCTTTCTCTCAGGGAATTAGACCTTTGAGAGAAGACTTTCTGGGAGAAATGATATTCAAGCTGAGAACTAAAGTAGCTGTCTAGAAGATAGGTGCGGTAAGTACCAACAGGCAGCTCACTGGGTGGGGAGGAGAGGCGTGTGCATGTGTAGGTGTGCTAAAGTGGAGCGGTGGTGGGGAAGCATGGCCGTATGAGAGAAAGAGCTAGAAAAGCATGCTTACCTAAACCACGGAGGAGTTTAAAGTCTCCCTTGAGAAGTTTTGGGCCTTCCATCCCATTAGAAGTCCTACAGTTGTAGGTCCTGGGCACGGTTCATTGATTAGAAGGGCTAGGTGGGAACTCTTTGCCAGATAGAATTCAAGAATATACGTGGAGCCAAATTTCGTTCAAATAGTAAAGATATTACCATTTCTTGAAGTATGATAGCACTTAGCCAACAACACATGTTTGCAGATAGAAATGATCACTAAGTGATTCCAGAGTGTTTAACTATCCACTTCCTCATTAGAAGTCCATTTCACTGTTGACTTACCCAGCACGATTTTGGAAAATGTTTTTACTCTATTGGGAACATGTAGCCTTCTATTCTTATGGCTTGCAGGCAAATGGCACCCACAGGGAAAATTCTGCACATTGTCAGTTCTCAGATATGCAACCAGCTCACTGCTGTGCTTTATTAAAGGCATAAATCTGAACTTGTGCTGAATATGTACAAAGGAAATTTGATTTGTTCATCTTTATAACATCAAAGAGTTACTCCAGTTCCAAAGGCAGCCTATTTACTGTCTCATTAAAGGATCAGCACCACAGTAATGTTTTCCAATAGGTGGTGTCACCGACAGCTGGGAGTTCCCTAGGTTTTAAATGCACTGGAGAGGGGCGCCTGGGTGGCTTGGTCGGTTAAGCGTCCGACTTCGGTCAGGTCATGATCTCACAGTCTGTGAGTTCGAGCCCCACGTCGGGCTCTGTGCTGACAGCTCAGAGCCTGGAGCCTGTTTCAGGTTCTGTGTCTCCCTCTCTCTGTGACCCTCCCCCGTTCATGCTCTGTCTCTCTCTGTCTCAAAAATAAATAAACGTTAAAAAAAATTTAAAAAAAATAAATGCACTGGAGAATGCAACATGATCCTATAGAAAATTCAAGCTAATACCTATTTCTTCAATTGTTAATAATTTATCAGCTATGGAAAAAGCACTGGTTTTTTATTATTATAAAAACGCAGTAAAAAAATTAAGCTTTTTGGCTAGGAAAAAACCTCTTTAAGTATTCAGAGAATCCACGTAGAAGTAGGTGGCAGAGGGAGAACGGAAGGGGAGGGGGTGAGGAAAGTAAAAGAATATCTACCTTTACTTGACTGGAGAGAAAAATAATGATGTTTTTATAAAGATTTGAATAAACACTTCAAAGATCTGCCACCAGCAAGAAAGGTCAATAGAGTCCCTTTGATAATGGATCCAGCTGAAAGTAGCAAACCCTGTTGCATAAATACAGGACTTCAAAAGCAGTATTGCAACTCCTGAATGACAGGTTGTTAACCTTACCAGTTCAGTGTATCCAGGAGAAAACAATGTTTGTGTATGGAGTTTCATCAAAACAATTGGTAGGCACCGTGATATTTTGCGGTGTAGCTCGACACAGGGAAGTCATTTCTTGCCCATGTAGTAATCCAGTGAGGACTGGTCATATGTTCCCACATACCTGTAGTGGAGGCTGGGAGGTGTAATCTGTGACTGGGAACCCACTTTGCAATGTCACCTCTGTATACTCTGGTAACTTTGGGGTCAGTTAACTCTCTTCCACATGAGCCATCACTGTCCTCAGAAAATTGCAACAGATCTCTTTTGATTGCTTTTTCTGATAATTCCTGCATTTATATGCAAACATCTAGTCTATATGTAATCCTCTGCATTTAGGAAAAAAATGATTATGTTCAGTTCAATTGAATAAAAATCGTTGTATTAAATATTATGGGGATCTGATGTTGTTGAGGTTCAGTGTTAGATTCTGTGAATAAGATATTATTAGGGTCTTCAGGGAACTCTTAGAGAATATATTCTAATAAAACTCAACTTCAATAAAATGTAGTAAGTGCTAGTTTCTTTTAAGAGTGCTAGATGTTTATTCTTCCTATAGTTGAAATAAGGAATCATTCATTAGAGGATTGTCAGAAGCTCAGATACAATTGTACTGACATTTGAATAAAGTTTTTTGGTGTCATGTGTCAAATGAAACAAACTTGATAAGATTTTAGTATATCTCACACACACACACACACACACACACAGTGGAATATTACTTGAATAAAGTTTTTTGGTGTCATGTGTCAAATGAAACAAACTTGATAAGATTTTAGTATATCTCACACACACACACACACACACACACACACACACACACAGTGGAATATTACTTGATGATCAAAAAGAATGACACCTTGCCATTTGCAACGATGTGGATGGAACTAGACTGTATTATGCTAAGCAAAATAAGTCAGTCAGAGAAAGACAAATATATGATTTCACTCGTATGTGGAATTTAAGAAACACAACAGACCATAGGGGAAGGGAAGGAAAAATAAGATAAAAACAGAGAGGGAGGCAAACCATAAAAGACTCTTAAATACAGAGAACAAACTGAAGGTTGCTAGAGGGGCTTTGGGTGCAGGGATGGGCTAGATGGGCAATGGGCAGTAAGGAGGGCACTTGTTGGGCTGAGAACTGGGTGTTATATGTAAGTGATGAATCACTAAATTCTCCTCCTGAAACCATTATTACTCTATGTGTAAACTAACTTGGATTTAAACAAAATAAACAAAAATAAAAAAAAATTAGTATGGTTCTAACATGTAGCCATGTAGAGAATTTTATATTGCATTGAAAATGACTTTGAAAAAATTTTTTTAACATTTATTTATTTTTGAGGCAGAGAGAGAGCATGAACGGGGGAGGGTCACAGAGAGAGGGAGACACAGAATCTGAAACAGGCTCCAGGCTCTGAGCTGTCAGCACAGAGCCCGACGTGGGGCTCGAACTCACGGACCGCGAGATCATGACCTGAGCCGAAGTTGGCCGCTTACTGACTGAGCCACCCAGGCGCCCAGAAAATGTCTGATTTTGAAGAAAACTCTTCTCAGTTCTGTCTTTCCAAAGTGGAGGAGCCGCAGACTCGGACGAGCCAATGTGATTTTTATTTCGTAATACACCACATGCAGTCAGTCTTCTGACAACTAATAATTGATATTTGGTCTTACTGAGCTCTAGGTCAAGAAGTTTTCCATAGCACAGAGGAGTTTGACGTGCCACATAACAGCACAACCACAGCATATACAATCAATACTTCGTCTTTCTTGTATCATTACTTGCTATGTTCTTCAGTGCCTGCCACAGCCCAGAATTACTACCCCTAATTCCACCCTTGTGCTTTTTGATAAAGAATCAGACACATTTTTGGATCTTCAGATGGAATTAGTTATTGTAATGGAAAGAAATTAAACCCCAAAGGCCTGGGTCTGCCATTGGGTGACCTGAAATATGCATTTCACCATTCAGTGCCTTAGTTTCCTCATGTGTGAGAGTCTCACAGTCATGAAGCTACAATTTTCTATGCATTTTGTTTAGTGAGTCTATTACTCTAGTATATTTCTGTATAATTATGTTGTCTATGTAGGGAATTCCAAAGTAAAAAAAAAAAGTCCATTGGATACAGGCTATAGCCTTTTTGTTATTTAGATACAACCTACCTACTTGTTCAATTTGGAAATCAGTTGTTCACACTACCTTCGTTTATGTCTTTAGCTTCTTCTGTGCTGCATCTTTCTTATCTCCGTAAATACAAATTATCGACTACCTGAAACTAACTCCATAAGCTATGAGCTTAAAAATTGCACAATTCTTCTGTTTGGCAGTACTCGAAGGAGGAAGATAATGTATTGCAAATAAATAGGCTTGGTTTTGGGACTGCTTCCAATTTTGAATCCTTGGCAATGTTGGACTTCCACTGGAAAATAAAATTAGCCAAAGCTCTAGCTCAAAATCTTTTGAAAGATAAAGCTCTGGGGATTACTCTAATGTATTCAAGGTGTCCATGCGCCTTGAGTATGGCTAATAATAAGCTCCCTGGAAAATATGATGAAGATGCTGGCAGGTTATCAAAGTTCAACCAAAATCAACTTCATGCACATCTAAGGCTACCATTTCCAAAACAGATCAGTGGATTTTAGGTTTATTGTTTCATTTGGAATGTTAAGTTTGGGAGTGTGGGAGGCATTTTTCATCATCATAGGGAAGAGGACAATAAGCCTCGCCTCCCATATTCAGTGTGTGTCTGCTTGCTGTTTTATCTTAGCATCTGAAATTCAAAGTAGCTTCCTCCAAAGCAAAAGGCCACCCAGGAGCTGGAATGAAACGAGCACGAGGAGGAATTTGCGGTGAAATTTGGCCACAGTCCCTGAAAGCCCCCTTCCTGCATTTTTTCAGAGTGTAGGGTAATATTTGAGTGTCCGTAACGTGATAGATGTTCTACCCCCCCAGAATCAGTCTTGGGGAATTCTTCTCGGAGTGATTGGACTTCAGAAGTGAATAAAGGTATTACTTGCCTATTCCAAAATTCAGAGACACTGATGAAAATATTTCAGATCATAAGAATTTCCCTAGTAATCCAGCTACATATCAGGTTCATAGAAAAGGGTTTAATTTTCATAACTGAATAAACTCCCTTTCTATTCAGGAATTATGTAACTTCCAGCCGTCATTTTTAACTAAGGAGATGAAATGAAGGTTGAATCAAAGTCATCTGTAACACTTTCTCAACTCTCACCTTCTCTCCTCTCAACAGGCCCCATTGTCTCCCCAAGAGAAATTCTAGCACATTCTTGCCCATGAGGCAGCATGTTAGAAACTGCCACTGGGATCAATAGTTACTTATAAGAGTGGGTTGTATCTCCCGGATGCTGGAGTGGGAAAAATGTTGAGAAATACCTCTGCTGTCTTAGAGCAACATTTCTCAACAGTGTCCTTAGCCCTTCGAGGATCTGTGAAGTTAGTAATGGAGACCTGCAGGCGATGTTCATTATTTTTTAAAGCAACCTTATGGAACCTTTATATCCACTGACAATGAAGCTGCTCTAGCTGCTGGCTGAAACCTGGTCTCTTGTCTTCAAGCTAAAATTATATCAAGTCATGGTGATGAGGTAACTATTGCAAGCTATGTGGAAGCTCTGATGAACATTTACATGTTCCTTGATGAATAAGAATGGGAAAAAGTGACCTGCTATTTAATTACGTCTAGTCATTTCACAGACTATTTCAAAACATGGGACATATAGAAGAAAAGTAATTAAAGGGCATGTGGCACTAAAATGTTGGGAAACCACTGACCTCAAATGAAGTAAGATTCAGCACAGGGGAAATATCTGTTGATTTCTCTTTAATCAATAGCTTTCTTATTGATAGTAACATCTATAAATACATCTCTCCCCCCACTCCCCCCGTACATATACACAGATTTGTACTTTGTTCTATAATCGGTAAGACTGAAGAAAAAAGAACAGATCTACTAATTAAGGATAGAACTCTTAATATATTGACAGCTATAGTCATTTTTTAATTTCAATTATGATCTTTTGAAATAATTCACATTTGATTAATCTCCAGTAAATTTGAGTTCCACACCCTTGCTCTTCCTAGAATGGGTGCTGTGGGTGGTGAGATCGTGGGAGGCTCAACTTCAGAATGCATTTTTACAAAATTACTATCATCAGTAAGTTCTGGGTCTTACATAAGGTGTGAATGATTGACCTTAAAAATATATCTGCAACTACGATGCTTATTAATATAGTTCTTACTGTTTTTTTGTATAATGGGTGATAAATGAAAGTTTGGTCATTTGGGTGTCTTTCTTTCTGTAGAACTAGCAAGAATTTCTACCAGCAAGCTATCATTAAGAAAGTCATTACTAAAGAAAGAAAATCATAGGAGGAGACCCTGAAAGCTACCAGATTTTAACTTTTGGAGAGCAGCAGAAAGCTATTAGTCCTTTTTCTATTTTCCTTCTAATACCAATTAGATTGAAGGGGGGAAGGACAAGGTGGCAGCACTTTGTTAAATGGCGGTGAGGCATGAGGCCATGAGAAGGGTGATGGGTTCCAGGTGAACAAATATCTGGGTCTGTTGGTTTGATCTTTAAGGTATCAGTAAGAAAACAATAAAGAAAAAAAATGGGAGAAAAAAATGGGAAAAAGAAAAAATGGGAGAAGGCAGACTTGCTGATTTTCCTCCATGGGAGAAAGATGTCTTAATTCTGAAATGAAAGTGCATTCTACAAGAAATCTGCTTTGTAAGGGAATTGCCAACAGGTTCTTGAGATTCCACGTCATCCTTTCAGGTTACTTGAAAGGAGAGAAAACATACATGATCGATATCAACTCCACCTCATTCGCATATTTATTTAACAATATTTCAGCGCTCTTGGAGTCATACTGGGTTAGATTATTTATTCAGTTAGTGGTCATAGCGACTCCTCAGTCAGATTTTAAGAAAAGGAGGTTCGACAGAGAAGGAAAAGAAATAAAGGATGCATACCTTTGCACTTGGTGAAATAATACGTGAAGTCATCTTTTTGAAACCCCCTTTTCATCCCTGCCCGTTCCCATTGTAAAGCAGAAACAGTAGTTGGAAACTCGAAAGCGGTTTAACATCTGTGCCACTTCACATGTAGAATATCTGTTCTCGGGGTGCCTGGGTGGCTCAGTCGGTTAAGCGTCTGACTTTGGCTCGGGTCATGATCTCACAGTTCATAGGTTCGGCCTGTGTGGGGCTCTGTGCTGACAGCTCAGAGCCTGGAGCCTGCTTCGGATTCTGTGTCTCCCTCTCTCTCTGTCCGTCCCCCGCTTGCACTCTGTCTCTCTCTGTCTCTCAAGAGTGAGTAAATAAATGTTTAGACAAAAAAAATTAAAAAAAAAAAAGATTATTTGTTCTCAATCAGTGTGCAATCTATCTAGATCGCCAGGAGAGAGGAAGCCCATGATGCAGAAACTCAAGAACCGACATAGCATAGAGCCTTTCTTCTGTGGGCCATCTAGTCAAAGGGCTCAGAACAAAGTCAGGAAGAGAGTGTTCCAGGTTTCCATGTGCTCTGAGTGCCTAACAAACAGTCACAGGGAAAAAAAGTCAGAGATCGTTGCCCCTAGGTCAGCAATTTCAAAGTTATCTTCACCCCACTTTGAACTTCTTAGCGACTTTTTTATCCTTTGCCTTCTTCCTCCCCAACAGAGTACTTAGCATAGCACTCTGCATGCACATCAGCCTCTCAACAGTCACGAGCAGGTTGGAAGTATGTTAAATTTGAAGTAGTGGGGTCTGGAGCGGGGTGGGGGCCACGCAAACGCACCACTGCACCTGCCGTGGGAAGTGTAAGTGATGGAGGTCTCGCTGCCCCCTCCTGAACCCCTGCTTCTGGTGCTAATGCAAGCCCATTTCTTCAAGGGCAGGACTCCTGTCGTCGATGACTTTGGCCTGCAGACTCTGTAGGCCTGGCTGAAACCATGAGAGCTGTGTTGCAGCGTGAGACTCTTCCTACCAACCCTCCTTCCTTTCTCTCTTCTTCTGCAGGAGCCACGCCTGCGGGCCACTCGGAAGCCTTCCCCTGCCTCCTCCAGCTTGGCCCCCTCTGCCCCTCACAGGGTTAATCTCTTGCTAGTCTAATACCGTCTTGGCATCTGCTCCTCGGAGGGCCTGAGCAAGCATAAGGAGTAGACTTTCTCCCACGGTTTAGAGCTCTAAATCTGAATGTAAATAAGGCATTAGGGAAAACCAAGGCAGATATCCAAATGGAATTCCAAAATGGGCTTGGCCACCCCCTCTCTCCTTTAATTCTTTTACCACTTCCCAGCCCTGGAGCAGGGATCAGCCAACTTTGTTGTAAAGGGCATTATAGTAAATGCTCTATGCTTACAGATGAGAGGGTCTCTGCACAACTACTCAATTCTGCTACTGTAGTGTCAAAGCCACCAGAGGCGATACATAAAGGCATGGACATGCCTATGTTCCTGTGTTTATTTAAAAAAAAAAAACAGGTGGCAGGGCATATTTGGCCTGTGGGCCATAGTTTGCCGACCCCTGGTCTTTCAAGTACTCATCAGAGATTTCCTTTGGCTGACCGATTCAGTCATTTATTAAGACCTCTGGACATTGAGAAGATCTTTTAATCTAAAAAGAACAGGAGGCTCTGTGTTCTGCACTGGCATCTGCTTCTTTAGAAATGCCTCACTCTGCAGTCAGCATTCAAGGCTCCCCTCCTCGGGAATCTTGTGAGGGCCCCGTGGTGCCCACTCCCCACTCTTTTTCATTTTGCTTACAAATTGCGAAGCACTCCACTTCCCCTTCTAGCAAATGAAGCTTTATTTTTGTTGTTGTTGTTGCTGGAGATTTAAAAAACTGAAATATAACAAGAGGATGACTACATCGTATAAAAGCTTCTAGCAACTACAATAGGAGTCACCATGGCAACTCACATTTTTTTGGATTAGGGCATTTTGGAGTGAGGGCTGATGAGGAAAAAAAAAGCTGCATGAAGCCAACTGAGGTCCTGGCTTTAGCTAGAAAAATACCCCAAAGCTTTCCCAGAGATGTAGGAGCTGGGGAAAAGGAAGCAGAGCTGATAAAACTTAGAGGAGATGAGAACAAACTTAGGTAGGAAGTCAGTCAATCAAACAGCCAAGTAATGGGGCGCCTGGGTGGCTCAGTAGGTTAAGCCGCCAACTCTTGATTTCAGTTTAGGTCATGGTCTCACAGTTCGTGAGTTCAAGCCCTGCATTGGGCTCTGCACTTAACAGATTCTGTCTCTTGGGACTGGGATTCTCTCTCTCCCTCTATCTGCCCCTCCCTGACTTGCACCATCTCTGTCTCTCTGAAAATAAATAAACTTAAAAAAAAAAACAAAACAGCCAAGTACTCTGCAGCTATAGGTGAGATGGGAAGATTTCGCCTGAGTATGCTTAATTGGTGGTGAACATGGATATGTTGTGAATAACGTTTACATACTTACTGTTGTTTCATTTCTATCCCTGCTTGGATGGTCTACTTAGATTGGACCATCCTCAAAGGAAGGATTTAGAAAAGGGCACCGGGCCTATGTGGATTGCCTTTGGCACTTGTTCCAAACTCCAAGACGGCATGTAAGAAAATGACCTCCGTTCTTGGATGTGGGGTGGTGGCAACATAAATCTTGGCTCTATCTTCTGAGAGAGATCTGTGACTCAGAATGCATTTCCAAGCCATCCCTCTGTTTCTTGGCATGTCACCACGATCTTTTGCCCTTCCTTCTTTCTTTGTTCTTGTCGAGGACTAAGGCAGAGTCAAGCCTGCAAAATAAGCCATGGGTGATAAACCTTCCTTTACACAGAGCCTCTTAAAATGATGACAGTGTGCAATACTTTGTAAAAGAAGTTTCATTTGTTTATTTTAAGTAATCTCTACACCCAATGTGGGGCTTGAACTCACGACCCTGAGATCAAGAGTGGCATGCTCCACCAACCGAGCCAGCCAGGCGCCCCAACAGTGGATGATACTTTTAAACAAGCGTCCGGAGTTGCGAGGGTTAGTCATCAAGTTAGTGGTAACATAGTATGTAATAAATATAAATCATTAGCAATTACAATAATAGTTATAAAGTGATGGATTGAGTATGACCTCAATGACTACTACAGTAATAATGAATGTGTATCATCTCATTCCATTCTCACAGCATCCCTCTAGTTGCCGTTTTACAGATTAGAAAATTTATTCTCAGAGTTTAATTCTGATGAAATGATTTCACTAAGGGCATAAGGCTGATAATTCATGGAATGGACATTGTTGGCCAGTCCGGCTTCCAATGACTAAGACGAGTGGTTAGGCTCAGAATTCTGGAGCCAGATGATCTGGGTTTGAGTCTCAATTCTGTGCCTTGCCTGATAAATGACTCAGCTTCTGTGTGTCTGCCCCACGTGGTTGCGGGGAGGATTAAATGAGCACTGTTGGGATAATGTTTAGAACCGTTTCTGGCATATATTCTACATCAGTATTTGTAAAATAGATAAATATACCCTATTGCTTTCAGGAGGTTGAATACATTAGTTGACTTTAGGAAGAGCGCCCGGTCTTTCTGAGCTTCATTTTCTGTGTAACTGCAAAATGGGAATAATAATAATACTTATGTCATCGCTGCTTACAAAGCTAATTGGACTTAATTTAAAGACCTTACTATAATACCTGGGACTTATGAAAGGCTCTATTCTGGTAGCTCTTTTTTTTTAACTTTTTTTTTTAATGTTTATTTATTTTTGGGAAAGAGAGAGAGACAGAGCATAAGTGGGGCAGGGGCAGAGAGAGAGGGAGACACAGAATCTGAAGCAGGCTCCAGGCTCTGGGCTGTCAGCACAAAGCCCAACGTGGGGCTCGAACTAAACTGCGAGATCCCAAGTCTGACGCTCAACGAACTGAGCTACCCAGGCACCCCCTGGTAGTTTTGTTTGTTTGTTTGTTTATTTATTTACTTGCTTATTTATTTTTAAATTTACATACAAATTAGTTAGCATATAGTGCAACAATGATTTCAGGAGTAGATTCCTTAATGCCCTTTACCCATTTAGCCCATCCTCCCTCCCACAGTCCCTCCAGTAACCCTCTGTTTGTTCTCTAAATTTAACAGTCTCTTATTTTTGCCCCCTCCCTGTTTTTATATTATTTTTGCTTCCCTTCCCTTATGTTCATCCATTCTGTGTCTTAAAGTCCTCATATGAGTGAAGTCATATGATATTTGTCTTTCTCTGACTAATTTCGCTTAGCATAATACCCTCCAGTTCTATCCACATACTTGCAAATGGCACCACCTGGTAGTTTTTGAAGTAGTCTGGGTTCCCTAGAAAACAGATCAAATAAGATATACGTGTGTGTATATACATATATGTATATTACATATATATATTTACTATAAGGAGTTGCATTATGCAACTATAGAGACTGAGAAGTAAGTCCAACATATGCAGTCAGCTGGCAAACCAAGAGAGCTGAGAGTGTGAATTAGAATCTGAGTTTGAGTCCAAAGGCAGAAGGTTTACATCCCCGCTCAAAGACATTTAAACAGAAAATATCACTGGGGCACCTGGGTGGCTTAGTTGGTTAAGCATCTGAGTCTTGATTTGGGCTCAGGTCATGATCTTACAGTTGGTGGGATCGAGCTCCATGCGGGGCTCTGTGCTGACAGCTCAGTGCCTGGTTGGGATTCTCTCTCTCTCTCATTCTGCTCCTCCCCTACTTGCACACTCTTTGTCTGTCTGTCTGTCTGTCTGTCTCTCTCTCTCTCAAAAAAAAAAAGAATAAATAAACTTAAAAAAAAGAAAACCTTCCTTCTTTTATTCTATTCAGCCTTTTATTCAGCCTTTTATTCTATTCAGGCTTTAATAAGCACCACCCATTTTGGGGAGGGTGATCTGCTTTACTCGGTCTGTCCATTCAAATGTGAATTTCATCCAGAAATACAGTCAACAGACACACACAGAAGTAATATTTGTAATGGGTTGAATGTTCATGTCCCTCCAAAATTCATTAGTTAAATTTGTAACACCCAACATGATGGTTTGGGAAGTGGGGGCCTTTGGGAGGTGATTAGATCGTGAGAGTGGAGTCCTTAATGATGGAATTAGTCCCCTTAGAAAAGAGACCCCAGAGAGAGAGATCCCTTGCCCTTTCCACCATGTGAGTTTACAGCAACAAGATGGCCATATATAGGAAGCAGATCTTTTTTTTAAATTTTTTATTGTTTTATTATTTTTTAAATATGAAATTTATTGTCAAATTGGTTTCCATACAACACCCAATGCTCATTCCAACAGGTGCCCTCCTCAATGCCCATCACCCACTTTCCCCTCCCTCCCACCCCCGTCAACCTTCAGTTTATTCTCAGTTTTTAAGAGTCTCTTGTGGTTTGTCTCCTTCCCTCTCTGTAACGTTTTCCCCCCCATTCCCCTCCCCCCCGGTCTTCTGTTAAATTTCTCAGGATCCACATAAGAGTGAAAACATATGGTATCTGTCTTTCTCTGTATGGCTTATTTCCCTTAGCATCACACTCTCCAGTTCCATCCACATTGCTACAAAAGGCCAGATTTCATTCTTTCTCATTGCCAAGTAGTATTCCATTGTATATATAAACCACAACTTATGAAGCAGGTCTTTAACAGACGTTGAATCTGCTGGTGCCTTGATCTTGGACTTCTGGCCTCCAGAGCTGTAAGAAATAAATTTCTGTTGTTTATGAGCCCCTCAGTTTATGGTGTTTTTGTTATGGCAGTCCAAATGGAAATGGCAATATTTAACCAAATATGTAGGTACTCCATGGCTCAGTCAAGTTGTTATATAAAATTAAGCATCCATGTTATTATGGTTGTTTTTACCACTGTTGTATTATCTTCTTATGTGGAGGCAAAATCTATGTAAGGATATCAGTTAGACCAACATTGAGCTATAGTCAGTGTAAATGGTTAATATGGAAGATTGTGTAATATTTAAAATTTCTTAGGAGAACACACATAGTATTGAAAGATTAATAAAAGGCAATTTCAACTATATTTTAAGGGCAATGCTTTTCATAGAGATGTACCTTGTTCAGACATTAGACAACGTAAGAATAATAGGTTGACTGAAAAGACTCAAAATAGATCAATGTGTAAACATATCAAGACCTTCCTTCAGTGTTGGAATTTTAATGCATCAACTGGACAGCAGGCTTTGTAAGTTGCTAAATTAAGACAGAGTTACTGCAACACAAAACACCTTTGTGTGTGAGGGGGACTTGAGAAATGACACAGGTGGTTTGCTAAAAGAGACCCAGCAGAAATTCCCACAACCTCCAAGCAAAGGCGAGCAAGGCTGCTAGTGCTGCACTCAGCTCCCCTTAAGTCACCACGTGAGTATCAACCTGCAACCTTTGCAACCTGGGAAGACAAGGAACTTGTGACATGATCCCCCCGCCCATCTCTCCAGCTTTCTCTCTGTCTCCTCCCCTTTTGTCTCCTTCACTTATGCTGGATCTTTATTAGGTCTACCAGTTAGCCCTGCTCACCCTTACTTTCAGGCCTGTGCACAAACCACTCCTTTCAGTGGGGGTCATTCTTTCCTCACTCCTGGTTAACTGCCTCTCATCCTTCTGTCTTTTTTAAATGTTTAATTTTTTTTAATGTTTATTTTTGAGAGAGAGAGAGAGAGAGACAGGGTGTGAGTGGGGGAAGGACAGAGAGAGAGGGAGACACAGAATCTGAAGCAGGCTCCAGGCTCTGAGCTGTCAGTACAGAGCCCAATGTGGGGCTTGAACCCACAAACCATGAGATCATTACCTGAGCCGAAGTCGGATGCTTAACCAACTGAGCCAGCCAGGTGCCCCATCTCATCCTTCTGTCTTAGCTGAAGTATCATTTCTTCAAAGAGGGTTTCCATGACTTCCCAGATGACATTAGACCCTTCTGAGACATGCCCCAAGAGCATATATATTCCCCTCTGATAGCACCATCTCTCATTTAATTATTTTTCTTACTATGTTTTTAGTAACTATAGGTACTAAGATCATGTGAACTCAAACGGGCAGGGCCCATTTTTACTCTATCTTCTCAATTCTTACCATAGCTCCTGACACATAGAAAAACATTAAATAGCATCTAATTGAATTTAAGATGCATTGATTGTAAGATACATCACTATTTCATATACCCCTAGAGAGAACAAAAAGTCCAATGAACTATGACATGATACATTTTTTTTTATCATTGAGCCCTCTTATTCTATATTTACTAGAGGATATTATTTAGTCTAATTTAGATATAGGTTTTTATCACATATTACATTTATACACATATGAAAAGAAAAAAGTGAAATAGATTGGTTAGTGCATTTCATAAATTCCTTCATATTCAGAATCTGAGTCTTCTGATTTATTTATTTAAACAGTTAAAAATTATTTTATTTTATTTTATTTGAGAGAGCACGACAGAGCACAAGTGAGGGACAGGGGCAGAGAGAGAGAGAGAGAGAGAGAGAGAGAGAGAGAGAACCCCAAGCAGGCTTTACTCTCAGCATAGAGTGCAACTCAGGGCTTGATCCCATGGCCCCAGTATCATGACCTGAGCGGAAATCAAGAGTTGGATGCTCAACCGATTGAGCCACCCAGGTGCCCCTGATCTATTTTATTGTATTTTTGATTGTGGAAAAGTATAGAGTAGCCTGTGTGGCTCGGTCAGTTAAGCATCTGACTCTTGATATCAGCTCAGGTCATGATCTCATGGTTCAAGAGATCGAGCTCCGCTTTGGGCTTTGTGCTGATAGTGCAGAGCCTGCTTGGGATTCTCTTTCTCCCTCTGTCCCTCTATCCCTCTCTCTCTCTCAATAAATAAATAAACAAACAAATAAATAAATGTGAACCCCTTCCCTGCTCATGCTCATGATCTCTCTCTCTCAAAATAAATAAATATTAAAAAAGGAGAACAGAATACATGACATAAAATTTAGTGTTTTAACTATTAAGTGGACAGTTCAGTGGCATTAAGTACACTCATAGCGCTGTAAGATTTATTTTTTAACACTTAGTTTAAGTATTCTTTTTTCTTCCTCCCACAAAATATTATCCTCTTTGCCATCAAGAACATTGGTGACAGCATATCTTAAAAAGGTGACTCACTATTGTCTCTGCGAATTTCTTACAAATTTCACAACATCCTTCAAGTATTTATGTACACATGCCCACCATGGCTGCAGCTTGGCCAAAGTGATTTTAGGATGTGTCCCGCTTCCAGAGATGTTCAAAGTGAAGAAAAGTAAAACAACAAACATGACACTTGCCAAATAAATACTGCAAACTATAGAAATGCACGTAAGATGGTCTAAACGTGTATATATGTAGGTAGATAGGTAAATAACAATAACAGTTTGTGCTCTGTATGTGTGTGAAAACTGAGAAGTCCACATCTGATTGCTTACAGACAGGTCTCCCTGGGGGCTTTAGAGGTCAAGGTAGTAGAGTTGCATGATGCACACTCTTTTTTTTCCTTCTTCTGCTTCCTGCCTCCCTAGGGTGGGGTAAGAAGGATGGAGCTTTCATTTTTGTAGAGGAAACTTGGCCATCTCTTTCTCATGAGCTTTCACAGTTTTTTCCTCAGCATCTTACCCTCTCACTATAACATCCGACTGCATTTATACACAATGACTTAGGGTCTTGATTCTGTTAAGGCTTTAGGACACCATAAATTTCCTCTGGTCAAATCCCTTTATGTTGTAAAAGAGGAAATTTGATATCCATAGAGGTAAGAAGCAACTTTTTCGTAGTCACATGGAGACAAATACAAAGCAGAGTAAATTGAGTAGACACTCTAGTGAAAGGTCATAGGCCAAACTCATGGGAAGCCTAAACTCATGCTATGTTCATCTATAACACATTAGGCTCTTTATGTCCCCTCAAAACTCATATGTTGAAACTCTAATCCTTAGTACCTCAGAATGTAACTATATTTGGAGATGGGGTCTTTAAAGAAGTAATTATGGTTAAATGAGGATTTAGGTGGACCCTAGTCCAAGCTGACTGATATCTTTATAAGAAAATATTGGGATATACAGAAAGAGACACAGGGTGAGGCAAGAAGGTGGCCGTCTGCAAGCCAGGGAGCGAGGGCTCAGAGGAAGTCGACCCTGCCAGCACCTTGATCTTGGATTTCCAGCTTCCAGAACTATGAGAAAAGAATCCCTATTTGAGATATCTTGTATGGTAGCCCTAGCAGACTAATACAACATCTTAATGAGGGAAGAGAGGAGGGGATTCCGAAAGATAGTTGCAGATGAGGGAGGAGGAGTGCTCTGGAATGTCCTTAATAACTTACAGCAAGATTGGGTTATTAGGATCCCAAGAGAAACTTAATCCTCCCTCAAACCACCACACTCTTCTTCCCAAGGCTCTAGAGAAGAAATGGGCCAAAAGCAAGTCTATAACACTTGGTGGTTAAGCACGGCTTGGTGTAGAATGCCATTAGAGAATTCTGGTCTGCTAGGCTGGGGAGCAGGGGGAGGGCTTCTTTCCTGGCAGTGACTTCACACCTGTCTCAGCCAAGAGGAGTGTACACACAAAGGAAAAAAATGATAGTCTTGGCGGTTTCAGGTTTTTATTTCTTCTTAAATCTGAGCTACTTGTGTTTTCCTATAAAGTCACCCATTTTGTCAAGATTTTTAAATTGAGTAGTCCCTAATTGTACAGAGTTTTCTTTTCTAATTGAAATAATATATCTTTTGTAGTTATTATAGACTCTTCATTTCTTGTTTTGTTTGTGTTCTCTCTCTTTTATCTTTCCCACGCTTGACTGACTCAAAAGATATTTTAAATCCTTCTGTTGTATTTGGTTCCCTTGGAATCTTCAAAACACTTGCTGCCACATGCTGCCATGGCCTCTTAACCTGTGCTGTCATGTGGGTTTCTCTGTGATATAGACATTATGTTCTTTTCCAGCTTGTCCCTGATTCTTGTGGCAGGTCACTTTCAGACTTAGGCTCTTCTTCTGAGTCTTTATTATCATGCTCTGTTCTCCTGTCCCACAAAAATGTATTTAACTTGCTTGTTGTTGCCTCTTCCTTGAACGAAATAGATCTATACCTGGTGTTTATAAACAAATAGTCTACGGATTGCCTTTGATCTCACTCACCAGCCACTTGAGTGTTTTTCTGTTTGTTCCATCTTATGTACATGACAAGAGGGGAGCAGATTGTTGCATGTAGTCTCCATTTCCATTCCTGGAGTTGGACAGCCTTTTACCTAGTGCAATCCTTCTGAAGTTCAACATGTGACAGCCCTTCTTGACAACCTCTTTCTATAATAAATTGAATCAGTGCACTAGATGAAAAAGAGTAGTACTCAGAATATTCTACTTCATCTGGCTCTTTTCATGCATGTGCTTAAGACCCGTTCCTACTCTCTGACCAGTTATTTTCTGAGTGTTGCATTCTATGTATGGATATATGATGTCCTGGGGGAAGGAGAAGCAAGAAAATATCATCTCGCTTGCCTCAAAAGAATAGAATCCACACAGCAGCAGGATTCATGCTCAGTGTTTTTTTGTTGGTTCATATCTTCCTTATGAGTCAGAGAAATAGAAAACAAAAAGATATTTTCCTTAGCATAACACCCTCCAGTTCTATCCACATTGTTGCAAATGGCAAGATTTCATTCTTTTTCGTTGCCAAGTAGTATTCCATTGTATATATATACCACATCTTTTTTATCCATTCATCACTTGATGGACATTTGGGCTCCTCCCATAATTTGGCTATTGCTGATAGTGCTGCTATTAACATTGGGGTACATGTGCCCCTATGAATCAGCACTCCTGTATCCTTTGGATACATTTCTAGGAGTGCTATTGCTGGGTTGTAGGGTAATTCTATTTTTAATTTTTTGAGGAACCTCCACATTGTTTTCCAGAGTGGCTGCACAAGTTTGCATTCCCACCAACAATGCAAAAGGGTTCCCCTTCCCACGTCCTCACCAACACCTTTGTTTCCTGAGTTGTTAATTTTAGTTACTCTGACCAGTGTAAGGTGCTATCTCAGTGTGGTTTTGATTTGTATTTCCTTGATGATGAATGATGTTGAGCATCTTTTCATGTGTCTGTTAGCCATTTGGATGTCTTCTTTGGAAAAGTGTCTGTTCATGTCTTCTTTCCATTTCTTCACTGGATTATTTGGTTTTGGGGTGTTGAGTTTGGTAAGTTCTTTATGGATTTTGGATACTAGCCCCTCTATCTGATATGTCATTTGCAAAAATCTTCTTCCATTCCATTGGTTGCCTTTTAGTTTTGTTGATTGTTTCCTTTGCTGTGCAGAAGCTTTTTATCTTGAGACAGATATCATATGTTTTCACTCATATGTGGAAGTTGAGAAACTTAACAGAAGACAATGGGTGAAGGGGAAGAAAAAAAATAGTTATAAACAGAGAGGGTGGCAAATAATAAGAGACTCTTAAATATAGAGAAAAAACTGAGGGTTGATGGGGGTGGGGGGGGCAAGGAAAATGGATGATGGGCATTGAGGAAGGCACTTGTTGGGATGAGCACTGGGTGTTGTGTGTAAGTAATGAATCATGGGAATCTACTCCCAAAGCCAAGAGCACACTGTATATACTGTATGTTAGCTAATTTGACAATAAATTATATTGAAAAAAGATTTTTTTCTTTCCATTATCTAACTTTTTCAGAACAACAGATTATGGTGGGATAATAGTTGTATTTCCCAGTTCCACTACATCATTTTAATTCTAGTTTTGGGTAATTGTATGACTTTTCATCCTTATCTGACTTTTAGGTGGCAGTTGGGTTTGTCATTTCGTTTCTGACATATTCACAGTGTCTGGAATACCCTAGGTACTGAACAAATCATTCATTTCATAAATGGATGAATGTCACCATTGTTATATTACTGGGTTATTAGGACAATTAGCTAGAAGAAAATTTTAAACTAAACTTCACTATTAAGGTTGGTTTCATTAAATTCTAGTGCCAATTTTATTTTCTTCCTACCTAGTAAGATAAGATGGCTGTATAAGAGAAGCTAATAACTTGATTTGGAAATTTTGATATGCAAGAAATTATATTAACATAAATATTTCCCCCCCCCAAACATGTATGTATTGAGTGCCTATTTAGGTGAGCACTATGTCATGATAGAATTCTTTTCAGATAGGGATTTGGGGGTGGCTAAATAAATAGGAAGAACACAGGTTAAATATACAAATCAGTTTTTAGATTAAGAGTAGATCACAATGTATTGTGAGATATAATAGAGTAATGTAAAATGTGCCATGAGGTATAGGAGTGACATTTGAGTTATGTTATGGGGTCTTTAGAGAACATCATGAAGGCTAAGAGTTATGAAGGATGAAGATCTAATAGGGGGAGTGTTTCTGGAGAAGGTAGTAATATCCAGAGTTTAGAACACTCAAGGAGTTACATATGGTTAAACATGATTGAAAAAAGAGGGTGAAGGATAACTGGAAAGTTTTTGAAGATGCAGCTACCTATGAATCGCTGAGGATAATTTTTCCTAGAATGCATGGATGGTCTAGATTCAGAAGGGCAGTGGACCATAAGTCCGGGTGGTAGTGACTGGGTAAGATATGTGACTGTGAGGCTATGAGAAGTACATGTGGATAAGAATTACATAAATGGATAAAGCTTCCTTTGAGAAAATGGGTTTAATATAGCATTGTATTGGTTCGAAGAGAAAGTGCTGAGAGAATTATTATGTACTTATAGAAGGAGACGTATGTGTGTGTATGTGATCATTTGCACATTTGACCTAGAGTTTGAGCCATGTTGCTGCTTCACTCAACCAGCCTTTCTTTGGCATCTCTTGGAGTCATGGCTTAAAACACTGCCTCAAATCCAAAAGGGGAAAAGTGATAAAGTATAAACTAAGAATGCTGAGAGAATAGAACAAAATGAACTACCAAGGAAATCACTGGGGAAACATCACCACAGATTTTCAAGGGCTCTGAGTTGATGTCAGAAGTGTGATGTATTGAGGGAATTTATAACCTTAAATAGTAAATATGTAACATCAGAAAACTATTAAGTAAGGGGTATAGAAGAAGAGTAGGTACAGGCAACAAAGATTGAGGATTATGGTGTTAAAATCATACAGAATGGGCATTCACTCTTATTCCAAATGCAGGGCTTATCATCCGTAGACTGTACCAAAACTTTACCACTTTATTCAAAATCAGATTCCACTCCTACCAATGTTGACTTCATTTATTCCATCCCCTACATGTGCCCTTTGGCATATTCTAGGTTTTCTAAACCTTTATTTCTTCATACTCTCATTCAGAAGTGGCATCCATTGCCATGACCTCTACTGCAATTTAAAGGGTGATTCTCCCCACCACCCCCTACATGCACACAGATAATTTTAAAATAACTTTTATATTTAAATCAAGAAATGTAGTATACTCAAGAACATTCTCGAGATTTTATTTATATAGGTGTTCAACTGTCTTGTCGGTGCAGATATAGAAAATTGCACTATTTTGCCATATCTCTTAGTTATGCAAATTACCTTCCAGCTCAAAGGGACTTTTTATAGTGCTGAGATAGTTCTCTCAAGGATGCTAAGGATTCATCATTATCCCAGTTAGTAGTTATTTGCTGCTGAACATAGTGAAGGGGACCGAGGGTATGATAATGCTCAGAATTTTTCCTTAATGTGATTTCATGTCTGAACTTTTTTCGAGAAAGGCATGCAATGCATTGTAACAACCACCAGGGCCACTGTGGAAAGGTGCCCTAATTCCGTTGGGGGAGAGGTGTGGGAGAAAATAGGGGGGTGAAGGGTGAACTGCTTTTTTATTTAAGAAGTACCGTATTTAAGTTTGCTTTAAACATTTAAATGTAATTTAAAAAGAAACAAAAATAACGAGGTAAATCTTTTTGTTACCAAGCATTAAATTAATGAATTAATGCACTGATTTAATTCTGAGTTTCTTGATAAGTCTGGCAAAATGAAAAATATGTTGACTTCATGTTGTTCTGTTATACAGAACAGCTCATCAGCAGTAACAAACTTCAACGGCACAAAATCAAAACGGCATCCACTGTGTGGGTCTTTATGTAAGGGCTACGGGGTACACATCTCCCAATGTTTTCAATTAGAATTTTGCAGAGAACACGTTTATATTGCTCAAAATGGAGTTTTGTGTATCTGTTATCTGTAATGACTGAGGAAATAAAAATAAAGAATCCATCCAGGAAGGCATTTCTGCAGGAAATGAACTGGATTCGGGAATATTACTTCCTAATGGTAGCAATGCAGGATTAACTTTCTTAATGCAGGCATTAAGGGAATTTCTAGGGAAATGCCTAGATAAAATGCCCATTATGTTATTTATCCAACATGTACTTAAATGAGCCATCCACAAATGCTCAGAACTGACTTTTGGTTTTTATCTGTTGAGAGCCTAAAGTAGAACTACTATCAAATAAATATCATTTATTGGTTGAAATGGAACTCTCATGCTTGACTCTGGAGTTGAGCATTCTAGTGATGCTCACCTCCAAGTGCCTCTGTGACATTTCCCTCTCTTGACATGTCACCTGTTGCTGCCATTCAATATTGATCTTCTTTCTGCCTATCCTTTAAATGTTGGTGTTTTTCACTGTTTTATTCTCACTGTGTGAACTCTTCCTGCAACAGTGTATTCACTCTCTTCAACCACCACGCGTTTGCTAATGATGTCTCAATCCCAATTTCCAGTTGAGATATCTCCCCTGAGATTCAAGCTACTTTTTTTTTTTTTTACATTTTTTAATGTTTATTTTATTTTATTTTGAGAGAGAGAGAGAGAGAGAGAGAGAGCGAGCGCACAAGCAGGGGAGGGGCAGGGAGACAGGCAGACACAGAATCTGAAGCAGGCTCCAGGCTCTGAGCTGGCACGGAGCCGGATGTGGGGCTCGAACCCACGAACCGCAAGATCATGACCGGAGCTGAAGTTGGACGCTTAGCCGACTGAGCCACCCCGGCGCGCCTGAGATCCAAGCTTCTAATTCCTACCACATCTTCATGTGGAGGGATATACATATTATAAATAGATATTGCCGGCTCTGCTTCTTCAAGATTAAATTTACCAGATTCACTCTCACGCCTGTTTCTTCAATGGACACTACTATTTAACCTGTCATACAAGGAAGCCACCCATCTGAGAATCGTTGAAGGTGTATCTCCTTTACTCACCTTTCCTATCTTCTGTTACAGAATGTTGTCAATTTCCCCACTTTTCTTACTTCACAGTAATTGCTTGTGTCCAGATACTAATAAAATTTAAATACATTTTTTTTTTACGTTTATTTATTTTTGAGACAGAGAGAGACAGAGCATGAATGGGGCAGGGGCAGAGAGAGAGGGAGACACAGAATCGGGAGCAGGCTCCAGGCTCTGAGCCATCAGCCCGGAGCCCGACGCGAGGCTCGAACTCACAGACCGCGAGATCGTGACCTGGCTGAAGTCGGACGCTTAACCAACTGCGCCACCCAGGTGCCCCTTAAATACATTTTTAACAAATTTAATAAATTTAATAACATTTTATTTTAAGAGCAACCCGCCTCTTCTCCCCCCATACACATACACACAACACTAGAGTGGAACACTTCATAGCATGGATTTTTATCTCATTTTGGCTTCTTTGCACTTATTTCTAGTTTCTAAATATTTATTGAATCGATGCGTAATGGGAAAAAAAAAGTAATTGAATTATGAATGTCCCTAGCTTTCCCATTAAAAAAAAAATGGATTAGAGGCTTTGTCGTTTCATTTATTTCTCTTTGCTCAGCTTCTTTGGAGGTTTCCGCCTTTACTAGGAGAGTTCTTTGGGATTTTGTAATAGGGAATTAAGGAGGGAATTTGTAATAGGGAATTAAGAGGAAGGAGAGAGGGAAGAGAAGTCTTCAGACAGGGCTTGTGGAAGAATTACACAGAGAAAATTTAGAGGAGATTTGAGAAAGGTAAGTGTATTTTATGAATAAAATGGACACGACAGAAAAGAGAGTTTTCGGAATATGTTATTGTGGTCAGAAAATCTTCCACAAGTGTTGAGAAATACAAGTAGAAGAAAAGAGATATGAAAAATATAATTTGAAATGATTTTTTGGTTGTCTAATTGTGCATATACTCTGACAAAAGAGTCACAGATTCAATGCAGATACAAATAATTAAATACATAATACATAAATGAGTGAGTGAATGAATGAATGGGTAAGAGCATGACCAGCATTGTCATTTGGATGGAGGGTGTTCATATCTGCATAAAAATTCCTGCAGGTTGTCCCAGATAATGGGTTGTAACTGGAGAAAATTTTTAAAGTGTTTAATTATTTTTGAGAGAGAGAGAGAGAGAGGC
Source organism: Acinonyx jubatus (assembly GCF_027475565.1). NCBI lineage: Eukaryota > Metazoa > Chordata > Mammalia > Carnivora > Felidae > Acinonyx > Acinonyx jubatus. Next base: position 118,992,207 of record NC_069382.1, on the reverse strand, counting down.
AGAGAGAAGGTCTGAAGTGGGCTCTGTGCTGACAGCAGAGAGCCCCATGCAGGGCTCAAACTCATAAATCACGAGATCATGACCTGAGCTGAAGCCAGATGCTTAACTGACTGAGCCACTCAGGGCTCCCCATAACCAGAGAATTTTGTGGCATTTGATTTAGAAGAGGCAATTTTGATTTGAAAATTTGCAAGATCATGTGATAATAATTTCATAATAGTAAAGGTGCCTTAACCGAACTATATCCTGGTGGGCCTATTAAATTTATATGTGAACATTTGTCAAAGCATTGAATAAATTGGTCTGTTGGAAGAGATTCCTCAATATTTTCGAATTAAATTGTATTTACAAATATAATTATTTCAATTTTAAGCTTTGTGAGTATGTATATGTTCTGTTATGGATAATGCTCAGCTAATATGTGTAGCTATCTTTAATTCACCTCCTCGTTATAAGAGTAAAACTTTAGCAAAGAATGATTGCTCTAGCAGATGCTTCCAGTCACCTGGTAACTATTTCAATGTATGTTGTAGATTGGGGACTTTAAAACCCAAGCTTGATTTTCACATCATTACCGATTGATTTTTTTTTTTCTTTTCATCAGCTCATTTGATTTGAAAATAGCCTCAAGGAAGCATGAATAGCATGAGATCAAGCGTCATGAGCTCATCAGATTCACAGGTGGTTCCTCTTTCCAGATTTGCAACATGACTAATGGTTGGGATAGTTGAGAATAGTCCTACCTCTTCCTTAACTATATTCTTAATAATTATCTCACTACTGATACAAAGCAGAAATATCTGCTGAGTTTATGTGTAGGATATTAAATTTAAAAACCTAGTTGAAACCTTTTTGCAAGAAGGAAACTAGAATGAAAGTATCTAGCAGGGCAACTGGTTTATAATTGAAGATAGTTTTTCTTCATAAAGATGACACAGACAACCCTTTATTCTGAAGGATTAGTTGGATAGTTTGACAAACATTTGATTTCATCACTCAGCACTGGTTCTGAACTACTGATATTTTATACTGTTGCTCTGTCTTCCTAGTCCTCTTTTCAGTTTTGGGTTTTTGGGTTACTGAATCTCAGGATTGGGATCCCTACACTGTTTGGACCTAGTCTGTATCCATTTAACAGTGACTGTTGAGCATTTGAAAGGTGGTGAATCTGCCCTGAGATAGGCTATAAGTGTAAAATGCACACCTCTTTGCAAAGGCTTCATTTGATGGAGCTCCTGGGTGGCTCAGTAGGTTAAATGTTCGACTCTTAATCTTGGCTCGGGTCATGATCTCATGGTTCGGGAGTTTGAGCCCCTGCTTTGGGCTCTGTACTGACAGCACAGAGCCTGTTTGGGATTCTCTCTCTCTCTCTCTCTCTCTCTCTCTCTCTCTGTGTGTTTCCCCTTCTTTTACTCTCGCTCGCACTCTCTCACTCTCTGTTTCTCAAAATAAGTAAATAAATTTAAAAAGTTCATTTGAAAAAAGGAATGTATTCTTTTGTAGTTTTTAAAAACCATTTTTGTTTTTTCATGTGTATGTTGAAATAATGAATTTTTGTCTGTTTCCTTCTCGTTTTTGATATGACTGCCAGTAAAATCTAAGTTACATATGTGGCCCACATATTGCTGAGACTTTAGACAAAGTTGTCATAATTGTAGACCTAGTGATGTAATTTTCTCAGACATCAGTAAATATGTGAGCTTTAATAATTCTATTAGCTGAAGACATTCTGATAATGTGTCTCCAAATATGTACCTATTAAATTCTTAAAATTTTTTTTTTCTTATGAAGTTAAGATGTTGAAAAAATAACTTGTTCTTAAGTTTTTGGTGACTGACCGACTTCTCGGTAACATAACAATAATTTTTGGTAATTCCAGGCAGGGTTGGTAGGGCCATCTAAAATTTTCATGTCTTGGGAAAGCAAAAAATGTTAGCTTCTCTGATGGAAATGGCTGTGAACTAAAGTCAGAAGACCTGGATTAAAGCCAAGGCTTACTTGGCCACTTACATGATCTCCAGTAATAAATTATCTTGCTGGGAGCCAACAGTGTGTTTCCATATCTCTAAGAAGGGAAAAATTAATAATAGCAGTGCTACCTATCCACAAGGTTATTGTGGCAAATGGAATCATAATGGTTAGAGTGTTCACTAAAATCTTTTGTAAGGTGTTATTACATATATAAAGTGTGATTTTATTATCTTGTGATATATGGACAGTAAAATCATATGTATACTTATTTAAATTTTTTTTAATGTTTTATTTATTTTTGAGAGAGAGAGAGAGAGAGAGAGAGAGAGAGAGAGAGAATGAGTGGGGGAGGGGCAGAGAGAGAAGGAGACACAGAATCCGAAGCAGGCTCCAGGCTCTGACCTGTCAGCGCAGAGCCTGAGGTGGGGCTTGAACTCGTGAACTGGGAGATCAAGACCTGAGCTGAAGTCGGAAGCTTAACTGACTGAGCCACCCAGGCACCCCAATATATGTATATTTATTTTAATATGTTTTTTGAAGGAGAAAAAAACATAAGTAGTATTTATTTGGTAGAGCTCTTGCAGAGCCTAAACTGATATTAACACTTATTCTCTGCCCCGGATTCCAGCCAGAGATAATGACCTCAACTATTTCTGTCTTCAGTTCTTCTGGGGCTCATCACTACAATTGTAAATAATAAACTTGCATCTTTTTTCTGTAGACAGTGGCTAATTAAGCCTGGGCTATGAATAAAAATTTAGCTCACTAACACTATCTCCCAAGTTAAATAACCTGTATCATTATTTGATGCTTTCCTTGCTTCTCTTTTTAACCTTAAATAATATAATGAAACCTATTGTTCTTCTTTTCATTAATTTCGACAGCGTCTCTGGGTCTCTCCCTATGTAAAATACAGGCATTAGTGTCCCTACGGCATCTCTCACCTCTCCCCTTTCCCTCGTCTTGTAACTTCTTCTAATTAGTTAGTTATTAGTTAGTTATTTTGTATGTTCAAAGTTTTGGTTCAACCTTAAATGTTGTCTGAGTAGCTCCAAAATTGAGAACCTATGAACGCAACACATCTTACATTATTATGATTAGATAATGTGTATTCACAGCAGGATCCAGGAGTGAGGTTTGCTTTCCCTGGAAGGGTCTTTGGACAATTCTGCTGAGGCTTCCTCCTTGTGGAGCTAAATGCCATGCTTGGAGAGAAAAAGCCGTATGCTATTCTATTCCAACAGGCAGTGCTTGTAACAGGTGATCTTTACAGCAAAGATGCACTTAAGTCATCGGAGCTTGTACATTCATGGGGATTTTTGCCTACCTGAAACTTTTCTAGAGAGTAGTGGAAACCTGCCTCCTAATGTCCATGACAGGAAAGTACAGACTGTAATTGGTTATTATTGTTGTCCTTGGGATAAAAGAAGCAGGAAGATTACCTCAAAAGACAGATCCAGTGATCTGTAGACCTCGACCCTGGATTAGTTTTCTAAAATCCAACCCTTTTAAGATTGGGGCAGAGTGAGATGAGTTACCAAAAATCTCAGGTCTTTGAAACAATTAAGTAAAGAGACCCAGGTGAGTGGAGTTTAAAAATCCAGTGTAGGTGATAGTTGATTATTAATTAATATTAAGTTGAGTAGAAAGATGAGTGGATTTTTCTGGAAATCCTTAGAGTGATGTTTATTTGTTAAGGGAATGAACCTTTTATTGCTTTAGTAAAATTCCTTATTAATTAATTGGGCTCAGCAAAGAAGGGAATCTTTTTTGATTTTTGACCCAAAGTACCCTCTCAAATAGACCAAGACATTAGTCAAAATATAATTCTGTGTCATTAAATTGTTTCACTTGAAGGCTGCTGTGCAAAATATCAAACTCACATACATTCCTTTGGAAATAACTGTGCATTTCCCCTTCCTCCTTGCATTAAAAAAAGTCAAAAAGCAAAATAAAAAAACATTCAGTTGCATCTTCCCTTAACTGTTTCTGGCCCCATAGCATACTACTTGCCTGAAATACATTTAGAGTTTCCTCAAAACCTATAGAAAAAAAGAGGCAAAACTCTTCCAGGATATGGCTTCTATTTATGTTGCAACCTTGTGTACCTAATTACTTGTCTGTATTAGCTCTCTGCTACATTTAATTTTTTTGTTGTTGACGTTTTGAAATTATTGTTTTTCATGCCTGGGTTATATGCTAGGCATTGTGTTAAATGATTTGCATGCATTACTTTGCTAATCTTAATATGGCCATTTTAGAATTGAGAGGCTAACTCATGGAAGCTAGACTTACGCTCCTGTCTAACTCAGAGCTCATCGTTTATTTCACCCCTGTGCGCAGTCCCCACTGAATGCCACTTGGAGCACAAGTAGTGTCACATAACACTTGGTGCCCATTTATTTCATCACTTCATCCCGCCTGCCTGTATTAAGCAGTAGGAAAAAAAAAAGCCCTCCCCTTTAAGCTATCTGTCTTCTGTTATGCCAGACAATAAATTTATGGACAAAATGATCACTTATGATGTCTTTTCATCACTCCTGTGCCTAAAATAATACTTCGGGCTAGTAGGTGGAAATAAAACTTTATCGATGGTAACAATGGTAATAACTATTAGCCTTTGGTATTAATAGCCAATTGCAATTTCTGCTCCGTTCCCACACACATGTCTTAAAGCTTCAACCTTTGAAATCTTCCCACACTTCTCAATCCAGACAGTTCGACTTCACTTCCACATTTCACACTCTGAAACTTCACAAGAGTGGGAGGCACAGCTATCGAACTCTTCTTTCGAAATAAAAATTCATGCCATTTCTGGGGAGTGGGTCGTATCCCAATAATAGGATGGAGGGGAGAGGGAGCATATTTTTCTAGGATGCCACAGTTTCCTCCAATACTTTACTGATTAGTAATTCTTAGGTAACAGAGGCATTTATGGCCAACTGCCTCTTGCAGCCCTCCCATGACCAACAGTGGTACCGCACTCAGCGAGTAAGTGAGCTTTGCTGCAAAACCAGAGAAAACCTCATCTGTGTCTCCTCTATCAAATCGCCTGAGCTCTTTGAAATAACTCAATGGCATTGCAATGGGAACAGCGATGTCATAGCTGACAGTTTTTATTTTAAATGCTTTCATTTGCTTTAGTTTTAGTTCCAAGCAAAATGCTGTAAATCCTGCATGGTGCGTACACTTATAATTTAAATGCAGCATTATTATACTGTATTGCAACACCAGCAGAAGACAGCCCTCGCTCTGCTGATAGATTGCCAGCACACCAAAAAAGCTCGACCTTTATGAGAGCACATGCCCACTCTGTCTCTGTCTCCATCTCTCTGTCTCCATCTCTATCTCTGTCTCTCTCTTTCACACACACACACACACACACACACACACACACACACACACACAGGCTTGGTTTATATTTGTGAGCACGGAAGTGGACAGACATCACAAACACCTGATACTAGAGGAGGTTAATGAAGACCGGGCCCTAAATTTGAGTGTACAAGTAAGGTTTTGTACCTTAAAACGTTGCAAACGTTATCTTGTTTAAGTGTGCTTAAATTGAAATGGCCCAGCCTTACATTTGGCCGACAAAATAAACATGTACCCCATATAGAACAAATCTGTATTTAAAAAAAAAAAGTTTTCTCAAGTTAATCATCCTTATTGCCTTTTGCCCCATTCTCAAAACACATCCCTGGGCACCTTTTGGGATGAGCACTGGGTGTTGTATGGAAACCAATTTGACAATAAATTTCATATATTGAAAAAAAAACACATCCCTAAAACCAGTGCTAGTCAAAGTAACTAATCGTAAGTGTGGCATGGGGCATTGACTTATAAGAACAGATGGCCTCACTTTTGTCAGACATTATCCCTTCAGGTGCTGGATCCTAGAAAGATTTAGGTCCCAGGGGAGGGACCTGAAGAGCTACTCTGGGAGGGAATTGAGGGGGGGGGGCAGTAGACTTAGGATAGCGGCTATTTATGAAAGATACTGAAGCATTTAAATATTTTAATAGCTTATCGGATAAATGTTAACCTCACTAAAAGCTCATTTATATTAAAAGGTAATACTAGAATCATGATGCTTAGAAAGAGAAGGTTCTAATCTAGTTGTAGAACAGAAGGGTTTAGGAATTCTTCCAGGTGTTGGAAAGGGATCCCAGTCTTCCCAATTAATTTTGAATATAAATATGAGTAGTTCTAACCCTGGTTGTTACTAGGAAAATCAAGAAGGGAAAAAAGTTATTATATCTTGTGTTTTCATGAATCATAATCTAATTTAATTATCTCCATAACCCTGTAGGCCTGTATTAGTTTACTAGGGATACCGTAACAAGTACCACAGACTGAGCGGCTCAAATGAGAGAAATTTATTTCCTCACGATTCTGGAGGCAAAAAATCCAAAATTAAGGTGTCAGCAGAGCTGGTTTCATTCTGAGACTTCTCTTCTTGGCTTGTAAACATTTGTCTTCTCCCTGTGTCTTCACATGGTCTTCCCGGTATGTGTGTGTGTACATGTTTGTGTGTGTGTGTCTCCTAATTGCCTCTTCTTATAAGGACACCGGTCACATTGGAGTAGGGTCCATTGAAATGTCCTTGTCACTTTAATGATCACTTTAAAGGCCCTATCCCCAAACACAATCACATTCCGGGGGTACTGGGGGTTAGAACTTCAATATACAAATTTGAGGGCGCCACAATTCAGTCCATATCAGAAAGGTAATGATATAAGTCCTCCTTTTAGAAAAACTTTATAGAGTCAGTGCATGACTTACCTCAACTCAGCTTGTTAGGGACGATAACTGGGACCCGGTGTCTGCTCCTGTTGTTGCCTGTGCCTCCTAGTCTGTAACCACCACGCACAACTGCATCACTATCTATGTTGGCCAGGCTGGTGTCCAGATCAGCAATGTCTACTGGAGTTCTATTGCTTGCAATAGGGCATCCAACCCAATGGCCAGATGCCAAATGACAGAAGATGACTCCTTCAACATCTTCTTCAGTGAGGTGGGTGCTGGCAAGTGTGTGCACAAGGTAGTGTTTATAGACCTGGAACCCACAGTCATTGGTGACGTTTACACTGGTACCTACTGCCAGCTATTCCACCCTGGACAGCTCATCACAGGCAAGGAAAATGCTGCCAATAACTATGCCCAAGGGCATTATACCACTGGCAAGGAGATCATTGACCTTATCTTGGACTAAATTCAGAAAGTGGCCAACAAGCACACAGGTGTGCAAGACATCTTGGTTTTCCACGGCTTTGGAGGGGGAACTGGTTCTGCGTTCACCTCCCTGCTGATGGAATAACTATTGATTATGGCAAGAAGTCCAAGCTGGAGTTCTCCATTTACCCAATCCACCAGGTTTCCACAGCTGTAGTTGAGCCCTGTAACTCCTATTCACTACCCATGACACCCTGGAGCACTCTGATTGTGCCTTCATGATAGACAAGAGACCATCTATGACATCTGTCATAGAAATATCGATATTGAGTGCCCAAACTACACTAATCTTAATTGCTTCATTAGCCGGATTGTGTCTTCCGTCACTGCTTTCCTCAGATTTGATGGAGCCCTCAATCTGACAGAATTCCAGACCCGCCTGGTATCCTATCTCCACATCCATTTCCCTCTGGCCATATATGCCCTTGTCATCTCTACTGAGAAAACCTACCATGAACAGTCCTCTGAGCAGAGACCACTAGTATGTGAGTTGAGCCAGAAAGCCAGATGGTGAAATGTGACCCTCATCATGGTAAATACATGGCTTGCTGCCTGTTGTACCACGGTGATGTGGTTCCCAAAGACGTCAGTGCTGCCATTGCCACCAACAAGACCAAGCATCCCCTTTGTGGGCTGGTACCCCACTGGCTTCAAAGTTGGTATTGATTACAGGTCTCTCACTGTGGTACCTGGTGGAGACCTGGCCAAAGTATAATGAGCTGTGCACATGCTGAGCAATACCACAGCCATTGCTGAGTCCTGGGCTCGCCTGGACCACAAGTTTCACCTGATGTATATATGATTTATTCACTGGTAAGTGGTTGAAAGCATGGAGGAAGGAGAGTTTTTGAGGCTTCTGAGGACATAGGTGCCCTGGAGAAGAATTATGAGGAGATTGGTGTGGATTCTGTTGAAGGAGAGGGTGAGGAAGAAAGAGAGGAACACCGTTACCATTCCTGTCAGCCTTGCAGCATGTCCCTCTCAGAACTTTAGCTTCCACATTAGCTGACAAGCGTTAAAGGTTTCTGGTTTGTTTCCAATTTTCACTGTGATCACGTCTTATTTTTCCATGTGTACTTGTAGAATTTTCCTATCATGTCTCAAAGTAAAAGTGTAAGAAGGAAAAAAATATTAAAAAGTTTACAAAATATTTCTAAAAGTCAATTTTATTAAGGCATATTTTATACTTAAAATTATACCCATTTTAAATGTGTAGCTTGAGTTTGGGCAAATCTGTACACCATCTAACCCACACCACAAACTACAGAAATTTCTATCATCTCAAAAAAAATTGCCTTGTGCTTGTTTCCTGGCATTTCCCCGTCATCCCTGGCTCAAGACTGCCATTGGTTTGATTTCTTTTCTAGTGTTTCATATAAATGGAGTCATAAAGTATGCACACCACTGTCCCTGGCTTCTTTTTACAGCATAATGCATAGTGTTTTTGAGATTCATCCATTTTGGGGGACGTGTATGAGTAGTTTGTTCCATTTGATTGCTGCTTGGTAATCATTGTATGATTCTACCACCATTTGTTTATTGTTTATAGCTTTTGGCTATTATGAAAAGAGCCTTTAGTTATAGGTCTTTGTTCAGCCAGGACATGTGTTTTCATTTCTCTTGGGTAAATATATAAAAGTGGAATGCTTTGTCATATGAGAAGTAGGCATTTAACTTTTAAAACTTTCCTTTTTTCAAGAAGAATCTGCTAACTTCCTTTCCAAATGGTTGTATTATTTTACATTCCCACTAGCAATGTATGAGAGTTCTAGTTCCTCCATATCCCCTCCAACACTTGGTATTATTGGCCTTTATAATTTTAGCCTTTCTTGTGGATATGTAGTGGTATCTCATTGTAGATTTAAAATTGCATTTTATTGATGACTGAGTTCTAGATATAAGCCATTTGTCAGACATATGTAACTCCCATGTTTTCTTCTATTCTTTAGTTTCAGTTTATTAATGCTCATTCAAAATGCAGAATTTTTAGTTTCGATAAAATTCAACTTATCATGTTGTTTTTAGTTTTGGCCTTTTATGTCCTATTTAGGGAATCTTTACTGACTCTATAGAAAGCAAATGTTATATATCTGGATGTAATGTTTAAGTTGTGACACATTTCAAGTTGTTTTGTGTGTGGTATGAGGTAAGTGTTGACTTTAGTTTTTTTATGCACACGAGAAAACTATTGTTCCAGAGCCATTCGTTGAGAAGTCTGTCCTTTTCCATTGAATTAATATAGCACCCTTGTTAAAAATCACTTTTATTAACTAATTTTTCTCATGTAAGGTTCACAGCATACTTCTTTGGGGACATCTGTATCATTTTATATCGGATGATGAATATTTGGAACTTTACGTTGATTTGTTATTTTGTCCTATTTTGTTCTCTTTAATAAAAGATTGTCAGACTTTGTCCTGGGAGACCTTTAAATGTGTTGTGTTTTTTTCATGCTTTTGGGATTGCTTTTAGGCTGGGCTAGGGTTTATCTAAAGCCACCTTTACTCTATAGGTGTTTTAGCACAACTATACTAAAGTGTGACTCTCATGGGCTCATTAATCAAGGTGATCAATGAGGATTTCCCAATATCATTGGTCAGACCTTGAATGTCTTTCTACCCTTTATGATGTCTAGGAATTTTCAGCACACAGCTCCCCCCCTTTTTTTTTTTGCCTGGTTTCATGGAATTTCACCCTAAGTGTATGCACAGTTTAATATCCCATTATCAACAGACACAGTGTCACCAAATGCAGATTTTTGGAGGCCTTTATGTAGCTCCTTCCTGTCTGGTACTCTCCTCCACAAATTTTGGCTACCTTAGTCCCCTTGATTCAATCTATGTGTCCTCAACTCAGTATGACTCTCAGGTTCTACTTAGGGGTCCCCTCTATGCCACTGGTCTGAAATGTGTCAAAGTCAGGACTTCATAGGACTCACAATTTTGTTTCTCTATTCTTATGGATCATGGTCCAGTTCTGCCTTTTGTCCATCATCTGAAACAGATGTTTAGTTTTTTCAATTGTTTATAAGGGGATGATAAATCTGGTCCCTGGTTTTCACTATGGCAAGGGGTATAATGTTTTCACCCCTTTTTATAGATAAATAAACTGAGATTAGAAAGATTAAGTAGTATAGTGATGATGAACAGGGATTTGGGATTTAGGTTGGAATCCAAATTTTTGCTCTTATCTAGTTGTACAACCTTAGGTAAGTTATTTAACTTTCTGTCTTGGCTTCCATATCTTTAAAATGGATATGTTTTTGTTTGTGTTTATGACAATAACAATAATAAGCAAAACATAATAAAAGGTTAGAAGTTATTTCTTACTATTATTGTGATGATTAACTGAGATGATGAATGTGAAGTGTTTAGTATAATGCTGGACACACAGGGAGTCTTGGATATAGTGTTAGCTAACTAATGATGTTAGTCCATGATCACTTCAGTAGAATTCTGACTTCAAGTTCAGGAATGTAACATCGATGGACATGATGGATGTTTTTCCATTTTCTTTGTCAAAACTGTTTTGCTTTTAAAAAGTATCCAGAACAAGAAAATATATCCAGGGACACCTGTAAGACAAATCCCTTTGAAGCAAGGACAAAGTATACTCATTTAATGAAACACGAGAAATCTGGTTTGTATTTGTGGAGAAATTTTTAAGGAAAGATCCATGGATCATCCATCATAAATTCTTAGTTCAAGGTAACTATTGTTTAATTAACCACAAGTGATGGATATCTTTAATATGGGTCATTATTAGCAGTTTCGTAGCTTTGAGACTAGGGTCACCCAACACATAACTTTTAAAGGACATTATCTACTTTTCTTTTTGGAACCCCATAAAATCTTGCATAATCACAAGTAGGGCTCAACAGAGAAAATCAGGGAAAGCAGCATGTTCATTGTTGAAGGTTTGTCCATGTCCTAAGTTGATCCTCACGATGGCAGGTAGACAAGTAATAAGGCATAGATTTGTCAGATGTGTAATGGAATATTTCAGCTCAGCAAGGGGGAATTTAGAAGTCTTTCCCTGCTGGCTGATCATCGGCCCTATGTCGTCCAACAACATCTGCTTATTCTCAGATGACAACAGTGCCAGTTAATTAGAGCTTGTTTAGGTTTTGACTATTGATAGACTTATATTCATATTGCCACGCAGAACAAATACATAGAAAGGTTTAGCTTTGATATAAATACAGCCTTTCCTTTGCTGCAGTGACATTTGAACTACATATCAGAATAAAAAGCTTACAATAAGTCAGGCATAAAAAGTAGATCATCTAAATCAGATAATTAAGAAACATCTGATTAATGGCAATTGTGGCTTGAAAACAAAACACCCTACTTTAACAGAACCTTAAGTTGATTTATAAAAATGTAGACATTACCTACGAAAGAGATTGATGCTGTAAAATGCCACTATTATCTCTGCAAAGACTTCAATCCTCTTTTCACTTTGGCTGTTTTAAAGATTTAATGCTAGATTTGTTAGTATAAAGCATATTCTTTATATGAAATTCTTGAACTAGAACGAATTTCGTTCTTTTATGACCATTAAAAAGCTTTCCCTTTTCTGCACCTTGTAAACTCTCTTTCAACAATACTTATGAAAAGTCAAGAAAATGGTTTTTCTAGAGACCAGAATAATATATCACTTGTAGTCATTTAAATCACAGAAAAGTTTGTTTCTTTGCGGTACATTTTGTGTAACAAGGTTTCTGTTGAGGGACTCAGTAGAGCGTTCTATGGGTGTTGGGATATTTTCTTTCGGGAGACACTGCTCTACTCATTGCTGTTCCCATTTAAAGGCTCGTAGGTTAGAGTTGACCATAGGCAAGGCATCCCTCAAGGGAGATGCATGTCAGAGATCCTTGGCTTTTTCTCTACCTTCGTGCTTGCTTTTTCCCTGCCCTCCTCCCCCTTATTCTCCATGTCTCTTCTCAAAGATACACAAAGAGGCATCATTCAATAATATGTTTGCTTGGTGTCCTTGATTAGACATAATCCAGACATCAGGAAGCTAAAACCAAGATGATTATTTATATAATTCTTAAAGCTGGAAGTGTTGAAATACACTGTAAAAAATGAACTTTTAAAAAGCAGTTTTAAATACAAAATTCTGTCTCTATTACACTGCCCTCACAACACTAAGGTAATTTATCATGGAAAGCAGCTTAGGTAATCATAAAAGCTAAAGAGCTTCCTGCCACTGGCAGCGCATTAGTTCCAAGGCTTTCCATAGAACTTCAACCAATATGACATTTCGATCCCTTGTGTCCAAGAAGTGGTCAAGGTTGATCAGTCAGCTTTCAACAGAAGAACTGGCTCCTGATGGAGGGCAGCTATAATCGTAGGTTTTTTTGTTTTTTTTGTTTTTTTTTTTTTTTAGGAAAGTGATATACTGAAAAGTCATATCATAGTTACATATTTATGAAGTATTGGTTTCTACACACTGGACGTTTGACAATGATTGCTAGAACAAATCATTACATTTCTAAAAAAAAAATATATAAAAATGCACAGACTCTATCAACCAAATGGATTATAAAAAGTCTCACTCCTGTTATCATCTTAATGAATGCAGTACAGAGTGTCATAAATGCCCTTACATCCTTGTCACATAGTGTGAATTACAAATAGAAAAACCAAAGAGATGTTAAATTGACTTCCCTTTAACGGAGTCTGATATGTGAATCCTTTGTTCCTTTCTCACTTATTGCAGATGTCTTTCATTAGTGAGTTCTCATGTTCAAATAATCAGCACCCAAATATTCAAGATTATGGGAAGACAATACCATTGCCATTTTCACAGTCACATTATGATATTTTAGTGTGTTGAATATAGTAATTATTTATTAAAAGTAACACATGAAAATATGAATAAAATACCTTTATGTACAAAGTGGCATGGCATGATTTCTACCTAACATTTAATAATACACTTGCAAATTGTCCCTGCATTAACATAGTACAAAACAATAAATACAAACATTAGGTAATATGAGAACACCAAGAAAATAGGAAAGTCTCCACGGATAGGAACTGTCGGCTCTGGAAACTTTCAACTCAAGGGAAGGTCATGTCATCAAGGAACCCACCTACCTGGCTGTCAGGTTAGCTGCTCACAAAGGTCCTTCCTAAAACTCCCAAGCATGTTCTTATAAAATGTAGTAATGTGCTTTTCATGTCACAAATGATGGGGGAGGCCCGGGCTTCTTCAGATTCAATGAAATTATTGCATGCCATCTGGACATCACTTTATTGGGACAGGTGACTGGCAGACTGGAGAGCAGGACTGGACATCAGGAAAGAGTCCACGAAGCTTTCTCCCTTGCTACCCCTGGAGCACAGAAGCTGAAGATGAAGCCTGTGGGGGGAAAAACATTCAGACTGCAAGAAAGTGAAGAAGATGCTGGAGGGACCATTTCTTGTTAAGAAATATGAGTGACTTGCTTTTTTCCACCCGATGGAATCACTTGACTGTCTCACAAGCACTTCAAAGTCAAGGTGTCTCAAGGGACAACACTCTACAGTAGCCTGACCCCCCACCCCAGCCGTGGTTTCCCATCTCCTGGTTTCAGCTACTTGCAGTTGGCCTTGGTCCAGAAGGAGAGGGTCCTCCTTCTGACCTATTGATCAGAAGGTCAATAGCAGCCCGAGGCTATATCACCACACCTATGTCGTTCACCTCACTCCATCTCATCAAGTAGGCATGTTATCATCTCACATCATCATAGGAAGGGAGCGTATAGTACAACAAGATATTTTTAGAGAGAGAAAGAGAGAGAGAGAGAGAGACCACATTTACCTAACTTTTATCACAGTTTATTTTTATAATTGTTTCATTTTGTTATTCGTTAATGTTGTTAATCCCTTACTGTGACTTATTTATAAATTAAACTTTATCATAGGTATGTATGCACAGGAAAGGAACACAGCATGTACAGGGTTTAGTCCTATCCGTGGTTTCAGGCATCCACCTGGGTCTTGGAACATGTCCCCCATGGGTAAAGGGGGGCTACTGTACTGCCAGCCAAACCTGTTCCCTCTCACTGTACAATTCAAATCTCTGCTCTAACCTCCATGACCTACCCAGGTACTCATGCTGGAAAAGTGGGCACACCTAGACTTGTAATCTTCCTCATTCTCCACTGCCCACATTCAATCAATCACCACCTCTGGAAAAGTTCACCTTCCAGACTTTTCTCTACCCCGTTCTGCCTCTTCAGCTCCATCCCTACTGTACCTGGAGAACTGGCGAAGCCCTTGTGCCTTTCCTAGGGAATATTGCAATAATTTTCTAACTCCTCTGCTTCCAGCCTTACTCCTTACTCTTACTCCTCTTGTATTAATCTTTATTGAACACTCAGTGATGTGTCTCAAGCACAAATATCATCATATTCCTCTTCTGATGAAAGTCCTTAACTCTACCCAATCATTAATGGGAGGCAGTTGGCGGTCTGTTCCTTGGGGTGACAACGTGAGTAGACGTTTATTGGCCACTTTCATGCTTTGCTGCTTGCTGTGTGCTTATCAGGGTGAAATGTGAACAGACAACTCTCCAATTCTCCTTCACAAGAAGGAGAGCAGGAGAGCCAGGGCTTTATTTGATCACTTTGGGATTTCTTCTTTGCAATGCAGAAACAACTTTCCGTGTTGGCCCCCAAAGGAGCAGGAGATGGGGGCTTCTGTGCCTAAGTGGGAAAAGGGGGGTGTGGTCTGAGCCGGCAGGGCTTAGACGTTGTTGTGCTGCTGATGGCAGTACTGGTGGTTCCCGAGAGTCTGGGTGGGGTGCGCAGTGGTGCCAGCGGTTAGAGACCTGCACCCTGCTCATTCATGGCATGGTTGGTGGAAGCAGGGGCTTTGGTAGGGTTAGTTAGTTACACTGCTGCCTCGCATGGGGGCAAGTTAGACACTGGTGGCCATAGTGGGGAGTGCTTTGCAGAGCAGGGAGTGGCCACTGGATCCATGTCTTAGGCTATGGGAAGGATTGTAGAGCAGAGTATTTCTGATGTCCTCTAGAGCATCTGCAACCGATAGATGGTCCAGTATACGGTAGAGTGTAGCATAGCTCTGGAAAGAGCACAATGATTCTAGGCATGACTGCAGAACAGACTCCCCTCTCAAATTTGGAACTCATTTCCTGGGTATTTTCCATCCAAGTTTGCAGGAGGGGGAGGTCTCCCCAAATGACAAAATGTCTTGATGGCAGTAATGAAGGAGGAAAGAATCTGATTTTATTCTCCTTAGAAAAAGTATTTCATTTTCACTTTCTGAAGTCCTTGATGACTTACCATGGGAAACAAGACCTCCCATGATCTGGGGCCCTCTACTACTTCGGCCTCATTTCCCAGCCTTTGTGGCATTGAACTATGTCTTCTGGACCTGTGCTTCTCAAGCTATCTAGGGTGAAAGACCAGATTGGTTTCCAAAAATTTCTAACCGGCTGCAAACTGATATTTCAAAACTGATATTTCAAAACTGATATTTCAAACTGATATTTCAAAACAGAATGTTGCAGCAATATCAGATTGCTATGACGACTTTTAAGGGCTCATTCTCAGTTTCTACACTTAATCTCACCACGGAACAGTGTCAGCGGTTCACTGACCTAGCAACAGATGTGCACAGCACAGCACAACGCTAACCAATTATTTATAATTTCTTTTATATTCACGCAGTTTCTTATCCTGTAAGTCTCAGCTCAGATACCATCTTTTCTAAGCGATTGGCCATTAAATTTCAAGGTACCATGTTTAACTTTACACACCACTGTCTTATTATTTACCATATTAAAGTCCAATTATCTTCCTTACATGTATTGCTCTTCACTTCTATAAGCCCCTTGAGGACAGCGACATGTCATGAGCCTTTTTACACTTGTCCTTGAACTTGGCCAAGAGCAGGGTCTCTGTCATTTTTTGTTTAACTGACCCATACTCCTCTGTAGGTGAGTCCCCAGGTAAAGTCAAAAGTTTGCAGCACAGACCATCTAGGTAAACACCTGGATTCACGTGAGTAAGATAATGCTCACGATTAATACCATATGTTTTTTCAAGAATCAGCAAGCAATATGAAAACAAACTGGAGTTTTGGTCAGAGTATATTCCACATTGAAAATCTTTCTCGAGAAATGGGTTTTGCTTCGTTAATGATTTTTTCCATTAGTTGGCAGTTTCAATTTGAATGTCTACACCAATATCAGTATTTGCTTCCTTTCCAACGTTATAATCTCTCTAAATTTAGTGTGTTGTCTTCAATAATGATAATGCAAGACTTTAAGGTCCTTCATGTCTCACAACCCTAAAATTTTATAAATTTATGATTCTTATAAAGAATAGAATGATCACTTTTGTAATAAAGTATCATGATAGATTCTTTACCAATGCTGACAATACTTTATAAACAAAGAAGCAAAATAGGCTTAAAAGAAAAGATCTTTCTATCCTGGTTTTATAGATGTGGAGCCCAGTGCAAAGCATTATTAAGGAGTTTGTTCAGGGCCATACCTAGGATCAGAAAATAAATCTCTTTCATGATCTTTTCTTTTTAGTCCCAGCTATTTCATCTTAAAATGCAAGAAAAATAATTGAAAAACATGCTAAGCTCTTCTGGAAGTTCACAAAGGTGCTTTTAGATGTTCACGGTACCATTGAGAAATGACAGAAAGGATGAATTGTATCTGGGAGAAAAATGAAAATAAGTAACATTCCATAATGCTGAGGGTCTGTGGGATGAGACTCTCCTAAAGTCACTGGTCTTTCCAGACTTTTGGTTCTTGATCTGAAACTCCCACCACTTCTTAAACTGTCAGGAGGCTTGGAACAGAATGGAGGGGGAGCCTGCTGGTGAGGGAGCATGCATGTAGCAGGAGCTGCCTGCCTTCTTCCTCTAGCACAGAATTGGTGGTGGAACAATCAAATGCTTTCTGTTCAGTTTTAAATTTGTTCCCTCCCCCACTTAACCTATATCTTGGATGTGTTTGCATGTAATTAAAAAATCATCTTGAGAATTACTTTTGCTAAGTTATATAATGTCATTGATTGCAGGAAGCATAATTTACTTGAAATTTCCATACCATTAGACGTTTAAACTGTTTCTAAATGTTTGCTACTATTCTTTATATATTAATCTTTAGTCACATTTCAAATCATATCCTTATGAAAATTTCCTAAAAGTGAAGTTACTGGGTGACCAATGTGAATCTTTTAAGTCCTTTAATAAAAATATTACCAAACTCTTCTTCAGAAAGATTAATCGAATTTAGATTTTCATTAAAATTTTTTTTCCAACGTTTATTTATTTTTGGGACAGAGAGAGACAGAGCATGAACGGGGGAGGGGCAGAGAGAGAGGGAGACACAGAATCAGAAACAGGCTCCAGGCTCTGAGCCATTAGCCCAGAGCCTGACACGGGGCTCGAACTCACGGACCGCAAGATTGTGACCTGGCTGAAGTCGAACGCTTAACCGACTGCGCCACCCAGGCGCCCCTCAAATTTAGATTTTCAAATGCAGCATATGATATTATTTGCTTCACCAGTATGATTTTTAAAAATTAGAAAAAAATTAAAAATTAAAATTAAATTTAAAATTAAATTAATTTAATTTAAAATTAAATTAAAATTAAAAATAAAAAATTAATTAAATTGAAGGTTATAATTTTTTTGGTCTTAATTCACATTTTTTAAGATTTTATAGTAACTCTTCTGTAATTTTATATTATCATTTCTATTCGTTCCTCTATGAATTGCCTGTTCCTAGCCTTTGCTCATTTTTCTATTTCCTAATCTGTATAATGCCTTTGGTATATTTAAGAAGTTAATTATTTGGTCTCATGTTTTTGACAAACATTTTCCCAATTTGTTTTTTGTTTCATAATTTTCTTTATGATATTTTTTTTTTTGTGCTTGGAAGTTTTAAGTTATGATGTGGTAGAATTCCTATCTTTTCCATTGACTTTCCTTATACTGTTTTGTGTTTTAAAAAATTTTAATCAGTTACTTAATAAAACATACATAAATTCTTTTACTCTCTCTTTTTGCTTCGTTCTTTTTATACATATTTCCCCATAAAGACATTATTAGCTAATGTCCCCACCTCCATGCTCATTATTGACCAATTTGCTCAGACCATTTGTTGGCATCAATAAAAAAAGAATGTACTTTGCCTGTTCCACGTTTTTGCATAGAAATTTTGGGCTTAGCAGAAGTTCTTTGCGACAGCAAACCCATTCCTCTAGCCATGTCATCCTTACCACTCCCTGTTGTAAGAGAATTAATCTCAGAAGAAGATAACAGAGCACATTTACATTATAAATGAGCCCACATATATCTAGAATTGCATACCATTAATATGTTTCTAATCTTTGATTCTGGTGGCCTTCAAAACTTAACAGAAATTATTTCCACATTAATAGCTATTTTGAAGGTGGTACCAGGTAATACATGGGACCAAAGTGATTTATATAGGGAAAGTTTAAGCTGATGTGATCCTTTTCTTATTCTTAAAAAGTTATGATCCCTAAATGGAGCAATCCATCTGCAGTGAAAGGATAATATTTTACTGAAGCCCTTACCAATTTTCCTCTTGTTGGTATAAAATCTCCGAGATTTTAAAATCTGTTTGAATTGATGAATCAGTGTCAATCATGCTCACACAGCTTTTAATTTTTTTTCTCTAATTATTATCTTATTTCTTGTATGTGATTTAATGTTACCACTAGGCAAACTTTGGAGAGGGCAAGAATCATAAGTTATAAGTATTTTGGAATTCTTCTCTGCCCTGCCAAATCACATTAAATACAATGCTCTGCACAAAACAGAGGATTGATATGAAGCGGCAAACATTAAGTTTATCCAGAATTTGATTTTGAGACGAAAGATTTTAACATTGTGAACTTTGCTACTCCCCACAGTTCCAAAATTCCCCACTTCTTTTCCCAAAGCTTCTGGTTCTGATGACTACATTCCTATTTATTCTGAATCTCTTGAGTTGATATCTGATTTCTAATTGATAATCTAGAAAGTCATTGCTCACTGGTTACTGCGTTCAAAGTACAATGATTGCCAAGAGAAATAGACTGAAAGAAAGTTAGACAAATAGTCGAATTGATGTGTCAAACTTGTTTCTTGCTGTTCTGATCTTTACTCGTCAGAACATGGTTATGTAATTCCAAAATTACAGAGACGAGAGACAAAAGCTACTTATTTCTGAGAACTTAAAGACATGAAATTAAAGGCTAGGAATATTTTTTAAAGTATAAAAAATGGAAAGGAATCGGAACTGGACAAAAGTTTATTTTGTTGAGCTTGTTTGGGTCACCACTATCCCTCACTTCTGTATACCTTTTCTTTCCAACTGAAAAGAAGACTTTGTCTTCTGCCAAATTGGACAGTTGGTCACTAAGAGTTGAGCATTTTGATAATTTAGAAAGCATCTTTTGACTAGCCACAAGGTTGCAAAGGAACCCTAGCAGGCATGAGAGCAAGGTTTCCATGTACTAGGCAGGTTTGGACCACCTGCCTCCAGAAACTTCTTAAATTTCTCAGCTTCTCCAACTTTGCATCTAAAAATGTCCATCGCGAAAGGATAGGCAGAATCTCAGATTCTTCTCTTTCTAATCCACCCTTGCTGGCTAGAAAGGGATAGAATCTGACACTGGTGTTCACATCTGGATGGCAGTCCTCTGTCTCCATCTCCTGCTACTGGCTGGAGAAACGTGGCAAGCATCATTTATTCTACAAGTGCTCTCTGAGTGTCCGTGACGGCGCTGTATTACTAGCTGGGTAGTAGACATAGGTAGTGGACACGAAAATAATATCCCTTCCTCTGGACACCACCCAGAGTGCCTACCATCGTGGTCAGGTCAATTCTGGGCATATGCGTATTTGTTTGTTCTTTTGCTTTTTTACTGTTAGTTGACGAAGGGTAAATTCTTCTGCAGGTTCTAAAAAGCATCAAACGCTAATTGTGAGGGCACTTAATCAATGCATCTTGTGAAAAATAAACTAAAATAGGAAGAAAATCTTCTTACTCAATTCTAGGAAAGCAAAAGACAATCTCATGCTAAACGAAGAGGGTTGATTCTAGCAGGCAAGAAACTGGCCTGAGCTGTTTTACTGAAAGAGGAAATGTATGTGCATTGCACGGACTCCCGGTCAAAGCACAGAACATACAGAGTAACAGTGTTGCTCGTAACCATAGTTTTGAGAGGTTTCAATTATTTATTGATTCACAATTGCTGCAATGAGATTGCTCATTTGCATCTGTTCTCATAGAGACACTGGCGGGCTCTGTGTCTCAGCTAGTTATTTAGCAACACTATGCCTTCGTGACCCGCTGCATACCAGAAACCCCAGCTGAGACTACCTTTTTGGATCACCTTGCTTGAGGTGCTTTGTATACACATCCATGGTTCCTGCACCCACAGGGAAGGGATGTCCCGGTGCAGTCTTTACAGAGGGAGGACAAATGGACCTCCTACCTCCCTCCTCTGAACCCCTTGCCCTCCGCCAGTCTTTGGCTGGGATGCATCTCCTTACGTTAGCGCAGCTCCTGTATCACATCTTTTTCTTGCAATAAACTGAAAATTTGTAAGCATTGCCATTCTGGGTCCTTTGAGTCTCTGTTAACAATAGAACCCTGTCTAACTGCCACTGTTAGTGTGCATATTCTGACCGAGGTAAAGGCAAAGTGCATTTACGTGAAAACATTGCCAATAGGCAGAGTGAATTGTAGCAGGCAAGGCAACTGGAAGAATCTTCTATAGCCCCCAATATATGCAGTTCTCTGGCAAATCTTCTTAGAGTTTGTTTTTAGACAAATAGATAATGATGGTCTCCCTGACACAAACCATTAACTTTTCAGCTTGTAAAAGTCTTTCGAGATAATCTAAGCTACAGCACTCTAACAAAGCAGATATTAATGAGCATCTCACTGAATGAAATTAAAAAAACTTACATATTTATTGCTCAGGTGTGGAGAGGATTCGTCAAGCTGTCAGTTCTTGGTTTTTCCTTGTGCAGAGTGCTCACCTACAAACAAAAGAAATGTTTTGATCTCTAAGCTCAGAGAGTGGATAGGGATGAAAATAAGGTTTCTTGGCTTGTTTTTTATTTTTCAAGGAAAGTCCAATTTCCCGGTAAGAATGTCATTAGACCCAAAATCTGCCTCTTGGTATCGCCTGGAAATTGTTCACCAAGATTTACGAGCTTTGTTCCACCATCATCTGTTTCCACCCTAAAGGAGCAATGCTCAACTAATTCTCTGGGAGCAGGGGCTGTGAGTCAGGAAGTGATAATAAGAGAGGCACTCTCGGGAATGAGTTATAGTTTTTTGCTTGTTCCTTGAGCCTAAGCAAAACTGTATTATATATTTAAACTGCCATTTTATCAGGAAGACATTCTAGGGTCCTCTGTTTAAAGAGTTGGGTAAGAGTTTTGTGAAAAGGAATTTGGAAGCCAACATAAACCCTTTGGTGATATACAGAGCAGTAGAGGGGGCTTTAGTCAAAATAACAGTGTTATTCCGTCACCCAATATAAATATAAATATAAATAAATATAAATATAAATACAAATACAAATATAAATACAAATGTAAATATAAATATAAATATAAATATAAATATAAATATAAATATTGACCTAGGATAATGGGAAGCAGAGGATCCCAAGTGTTTTTACATGCCCCTGAATTCATTCATGATCAACACACTGCATGCTACCTGCATCTTTCAGGTAGATTCAAGTATCAACATCAGTCACACTATATAAAAGCGGTATGGGTCAAAGTCTCCAGCTTTGAGAATAAATGTCATTGTTTTGCTCCAACTTTTATCTGTCTTTTAGAAACCTGTCTTCTGGGAACTCCGTTAATGTCACCTGTCACCGGCACTATCATGGTGATACTAAATGGTGCCAGAGACCAACGAGGAGAACAACCCGGGACTCCCTTTCAAGAACCCCTTAGGTGCCATGCTCTGAGAAATCCCGGGCACAGAGCGACAGCCCTCCTAGCCGCTTTCCAGCACAACTCTGTGCTCGCTATTGTTATTTTGCAAAAAGCACAGAACCTCCTGGAATCCGTGACTATAAAGTACAGGAATGAGAAATGAACAAAATAAAAAAATTATTGAACCCCTACTGTTTGTCAGAGTCATGTCAGGCGAAGCTTATGAAAATCATTCCAATTCTTTCTTTTAATTTGTTTTTCACATTTATTTTTGAGCAACAGAGAGAGAGAGAGAGAGAGAGAGAGAAAGTGTGAGTGGGGGAGGGGCAGAGAGAGAAGGAGTCACAGAATCGGAAGCAGGATCCAGGCTCTGAGCTGTCAGCACAGAGCCCGACGCGGGGCTCGGACCCACGAATCGTGAGATCATGACCTGAGGCAAAGTTGGACCCTCACCTGACTGAGCCACCTAGGTGCCCCGAAAATCCTTCCAATTCTTAATATCTCCCTCCAAGTTCTGTCTAACTGGGAATAGAAAATACGAGAAAGATTCAGTTACAATATGAATCCAATAGGTTATAATAATGTCTTTGGTAAAAGCAAATGAAACATGCACCTACAAAAGAAACAGCTGGAAAGAGATACACCAAGCCATTAATGATTGTATTGTGTTGCGTTTCATGAGAACTTTTTAATTCTTTTCTATTCTCTAGTTTTCTCTATTCTCCATTATGCAAAATGTGGTCAAATATTAAAATGGAAGTTTAAGGGGCTCTTGGGTGGCTCAGTCAGTTAAGTGTCTGACTTCGGCTCAGGTCATGAGCTCACAGCTTGTGAGTTCGAGCCCTGTGTCGGGGTCTGTGCTGACAGCTCAGAGCCTGGAGCCTGCTTCGGATCCTGTCTCCATATCTCTCTGCTGCTCCCCCACTCATGCTCACCGTCTCTCTCTCTCTCTTCCTCTCTCTCAAGTATGAATAAACATTAACAAAAATTAATAAAAAATAAATAAAATGGAAGTGTAAGCCATGAAGAGCTATTTCAAGGCAGTGATATATATTGATTTGCCAAATGAAAAAAAACAAGTTTGGAAGAGGAAAAGACCATGTACACCTAGGACAATCAAGGAAGGCTTGATGGAAATGCAGGGTATGGGCAGATATTGAAGGGCTGAGAAGACAGAAGCTGGATCGATGTATGCCTTTCTAAATCCGTTCATCTTTTTCCTCATCTTCACACTTTCATTCATTCATTCATTCATTCTTTCTTTCTTTCTTTCATTTGTAAAAATAAATAAGCAAAAAAATGACTGCACATTTAAGGAGTAATTACCATAATATACTAATTAGTGTTTGTATACTAACAATATACTCATAATGTGTCATTACCGTAATGGGGAAGTGGCAGTGGGTGGGGGCGAGAAGGCTTGACAAAAGGGAGCAAGACACCATCTCCTCCTTCAAAAGAGCTTGAGTTCAGCAAGGAAGACAGGGACGGGAGATGAATAGTGCCTGGAGAATATGAGTTAGTACGTGGTTCGCAAACTAAGCAAGAGGAAGTCTGGTGCATCGCGAAAGGCCTTGTAGACATGCCAAAGTGTTTGAACTTCATCTTAGATAATAC
This sequence comes from Acinonyx jubatus, assembly GCF_027475565.1. Classification (NCBI taxonomy): domain Eukaryota; kingdom Metazoa; phylum Chordata; class Mammalia; order Carnivora; family Felidae; genus Acinonyx; species Acinonyx jubatus. Next base: position 118,968,427 of record NC_069382.1, on the reverse strand, counting down.
AAACCTAGCAGTTTTCTAAGCAGAGGAAAATTATGAGTTAAGATCTGCTTTTCCTTCTTCCACATGGTTCAATATCAAGTAGTGCTTTATTTTTTTACCTTTATTTATTTATTTTGAGAGAGAGAGAGAACAGAACAAGCAGTCTCTGTGCTGTCAGTGCAGAGCCTGAGGTGGGGCTCAATCTCATGAACTGTGAGATCGTGACCTGAGCTGAAATCAAGAGTCAGACATTTAACCGACTGATCCACCCAAGCATGCCTCAAGTAGTACTTTAAAATGAAATTCAAAGATACTATGCTTTCTTTCTTCTGGGAAGTCATATATTCTTTAAGGAATTTTCTTCATAATCCTTACAGTCTTTAATATTAAAAAAAGGCAATGTATATTAACTTTCTGAGATGTGATATAAGTAGCAATCATATTTAAAATGCATTATGGCACATATGTATATTTTGCAGTCAATCATGGTAATGTTTAACTTGGCAAGATTTCTAACTAAAGCTGAGTGGGATCTTGTATGTTCTCATAAAGGGTTGCCTGATCTGCTATATTTGGTGCTCATTTCTTTCTGAAAGCAGATTCTTGTTGTACTCTAGCAGACTTTTTCTTTTACATTGAAGAAAACTCCTAATTTAAATAATCAAATTGCAAACATTTATGGGTTACATTTTCAGCAGAAGAACCTACTTGAGAGAGCACATATTTGAAGAAAGCAAGAGGTGTGGATGGATAAACAACATGGCCTAATCAGAGGAGGCTTTGGAGCAAGGAACTGTCTTAGTAGGAGAAAATGACCAGAACAATAACTATGGCTCACGGAGGCTTCTGGAAACCCAGACACTTTAGTATTCACTGGCATTTCCCCTGAAGATGGGTTGCTACAGAGCTCTGTTTCCTTGGAAACATGATTTATTGACCTCTAAAATGGCACAGTTTATTCTGAGATATAATACCAGAGTTTATAAATTAAAGTACTGACTAATCCAATGAGTTCTTATGGCCATTGAAGCTCAAATTTCATTTTGTTACCACTTAGGCACATTAGCACTATATTTCTTAGGCCACAGAGCAAATAACATGAAATGTAACAGTCATCAATTCTGAGTGGTGGGTAGTCAGATATTCGCTCTATCAAATTATTTTCTGTATTTTTCAGATTTATTAAAACTTTTATATAGGAGATAGTGGAAAATTTGGCCAAAGGTGTGCATTTGTACCAAACCTAACCATTTTAGGTTTTATTCTAGTTACCTTTGAAGAAAAGTGTTACTGTTGGGCAAAAGATATTTGGGTAAAAATAGTTATAACAATGTAACTTCTGTTGAGTATTGTGAGCATAGTTTTATTTAAAAAACATATTTGAATTTAAAAGAGAGTGAACAGAGATTTGTTGATGAGTGTTTCAGGGGCCAGACTTTAATAAAAATTGTGGTAGTACAGGGGCGCCTGGGTGGCGCAGTCAGTTAAGCGTCCGACTTCAGCCAGGTCACGATCTCACAGTCCGTGAGTTCGAGCCCTGCGTCGGGCTCTGGGCTGATGGCTCAGAGCCTGGAGCCTGTTTCCGATTCTGTGTCTCCCTCTCTCTCTGCCCCTCCCCCATTCATGCTCTGTCTCTCTCCGTCCCAAAAATAAATAAACGTTGAAAAAAAAAATTGTGGTAGTACAAACAGCATTTGGAGATCATTGTGTTTTAGATTATTAATTCTAGGCTATTGAAACAGACTCTAAATGCACAATTTCAGTTTTTTCCTATCACCAAATATTTCCCATGAAAATCAGGATGGGCTGACCATTGAGAGGTTACTTCATTAAAAGAGGTATGATTCTTAAATTAAGGTTGGCAGAAACAAAGGAACCAGAGAATAGATTTTATTATTTCCATGGTAATACTTCCTCCTTAAACCTGTGACCTAAAAATTTGCTTACGATGAAAAGGAATCTTGGAGAATTAAGGGTCTTCCTAACTACCTCACTATAGTCTATTTCACTGATTAATTACCCTTGTGACAATGTGAGTGGGAGATATCAGTTTATGTCGAATTTTCCTTGGACCTTAAAGAAGAATCACGTACTAAATTTGCAACCAAGAAACACAAGCTTCTCTGGAGTTTTCCAATCCTCAAGCCTCAATTCTGGTGTCAGTTGTCATTTCCCTGATAGAAATGGGGGGCATTAGAGCAGGTGGTCCTGATCCCAGCCCTCTCCTCACAAGGATAGCCACAGGGTCTCTACATGGAGGCTTCTTCCAAATGCTCGTTAGCCTGCTAACCCACAGCTCGGAGAGCCCCAAGGCTGCAGAGTGTTTTGTTAAATCCCCAAGGGATTAAGGAGAGTGCGTGAAATTATTGTGATGCTTGTCTAGACACAGGCAGGTTCTGAGAACTTTTCTTGGCAAATGGTGTGATCATCATTTAAGATCCTTATTTAAGACTAGTTCACATGTAGGCTGGTCTTCCCTGACCTGGTAGAATAGGCATAGCAATTTAGTTGAGGCTGGGGAACAACCAGGGGAAAACTGTAAGTGGTTTCCAATTATTCTATGAATGAATTTTATTCCTTTGCCCATTCAGACGGTTACCTCCAAGAGAACACAGTGGGAATAAAGGAAATGTGTACATCGAAGAGTAGCCTAGATGCAAGAAAGAAGAAGGTCTCTCATAAGAGCAAATGACTCACATGAGGGGTCTGGGCATGTCTGCAGATTCTGGGTACCCTTCCTCAGTTTTCAAGTCTTCTGTCTGCCTGGTGTAGTTTGTTCTAGTTAGAACTTCCTACCTGAAGTTGGGACCACATTCAGCCTTTGATATCTTGCTCTTGAATTGGGACAATATTGGCTGCTTTTTGTTTGCCAAAACTGTTTTTTGCTGCATATGTAAAATGGAGCCGGTCATTCTAAAGCTCTCATGTTGCATACCATCTGTATTCTGTGACTATTTTGTATAGGTGAAATGGGGGGACTGCATATTGTAAGTGTATTCATTTAACTTGATATTTAAATTAGATCCACATGGATTGTTTTGTTGAGTGAATAATTATCTTTTATTTTTTTTATTTTGTATTTTAGAGGGAGAGAGAGAGAGAGAGAGAGAGAGAGAGAGAGAGAGAGAGAAAGAATATGAGGGGCAGAGGAAGAAAGAAAGAATCCCAAGCTCTGCATGGAGCCTGATGCAGGGCTCGATCCCATGGTCCTGGGATCATGACCTGAGCCCAAATCAAGAATCGGATGTTCAACCAACTGAGCCACCCAGGTGCCCCTATTATTCATATGGCTGTTTTGTAATACTGATGTTTTAAATATTGGGTCTACCCAAAACAAGAAAAAAATCTGTAATTCTTCATTTCTTAAAAGCTATCTGACATTTCATTTTTCATTACTCTTGATGCAAATATAATTAATATAAATCACAATCTATATTTTGAAGAACTTACACATTTCAAATCTAATTAAAAAACCTAGGAAATTGGAAAAAAGAAATTTAAATGTTACTAACAGGAGATTATGTTTTCTCCTCATTGAGAAACCCAATTAAAATTATATGAAATGATACAAAATAGGATTTATATTTTTAACTGATGAGTCCTGGTTCTAGCTGACTATAGATAGCCCTTAGCAAAAATAAAACAACAGCATTAATAAAAAACCGGGTGGTACATTTAATGTTCTTTCTGCTACTGCTACAGAATAGAAAATGCCTCAAGTCCCCACCCCTTCTTTAGAACACATATACATATCATAAAAAGCAACCTCTAAAAGTACCATAGTCCAATAATCTTACCAAAAATAATATTTCTAGGATTCATCTTTCCCCAATAAGAGAATTTTGTATTTTGGGGGAGTTACTAATTATTTCCAAATAAATTATGCTTTTTGATTGTGTTTCACATGAACAAAATCCAAGTTCAATTTTGAAATAATCATTTTCAGGGGCACCTGAGTGGCTCAGTCGGTTAAGCGTCTGACTGGCTCAGGTCATGATCTCACGGTTCATGGGTTCAAGCCCCGCGTCGGGCTCTGTGCTGACAGCTCAGAGCCTGGAGCCTGCTTCAGATTCTGTACCTCCCTCTCTCTGTCCGTCCCCCACTCACGCTCTGTCTCTCTCTGTCTCTCAAAAATGAATACATGTTAAAAAAAATTTGAAATAACCATTTTCAGCTAATCGACAATCTGGATACTTACCAGACTCATGAGAAATTGTCTTAACAGTGAGAAGCTTCACACTCTCTTTATCGGATTGAGGTCTATTTGGAACAGAAAACATAAGTGAACACTGCAGTAATTAGCATTGTATGTCTCTGTGAAAGAAAGTATACATGATATAAACAGAATGAAGAAGACACAAAAGCACATATATGTGTGTGTGTGTGTGTGTGTGTGTGTGTGTGTGTTTCTATGGGAAAACCTGTGTCTTTTTACATACAGACAGACGTATACTTTTATAGCACTTTTTGCCTCTAAAATAAAGCCTATCAATCTCTGTCACACCGTTATGCAATCATAATCAGATAAGACAGAAACAGATCACGTGAAACATTTGACACAAGGTCCATATCACAAAGGTCTCTGGTGCCTGAAGGAAGGCATAGGAATGTTTCCAAACCTTTTGGGCTAATGTTGAGTTCTGGGGATATCCCTTTTCATGAGGCCCTATGTACCACATTATAGCAGCTGAACTGTCTATTCTAACCAAGAGTCTCCACTCAATCCTTTCTCAGATTTGAAACAGTTTTAAACCCAGATTCCTTTACTTGGACATCTCAAGAGACTTTGTTTCTAATAAAGAAACGTAGGTGATCTAGGGATGTTATTTTTAAAGTTCACAACTCCATAAAGGCAACCTACAAATTCAGGTCAACAACAAAAATCTTAACTACAAAATTTGTTTTTGACATTAAAACGATTTGTCTCTTTGGAGAACCTTGACTGTAAGAGTTGCCTGGATTGGTAACCACTGCTTTTTTGTTTTAATAAAGTCAAAGTACAATAACCATCGACTGCTAGGATAAAGCCACTCAGCACTGTCTCAAAGCATAAGCATGATTATTCCCTAACTGTGATGAACATACTGAAATTTTCACTGGGAAAGCTATCTTAAAACTCTATCTTAAAAATCTCTATGAGATTTTTCTTTCTGGCTATTTTTATGCATTCTTTTCTCTTTGCATTCCATGTTTGGATTTCCAATTTTACTACTTTATCCAAGTTTAAGAACAAATCTTCCCTTTTAGTTGTTGGAATCTCTCTGTTGGATAGAGAGTTCTGACAAATAGCCAAAGTCTATTTCTAGTGATTTTTGCACAATTTGTTTTAAAACTAAACAAAAAAAAAGTGTGAGTAGAAGATTAATGTTCATACAGATACAGATATGATAGAGTCAGAGCTTCTGGAAAAAAAAGATGTGGCTACTTACTGGTCATTTCCATTTTCTGGTGTGCCTAAAGGAGAAGAGAATTGTTATTACAGCTGTGAGAAGCTGGCTACAACCCCCCCCTCCCCCGCAATAAAAGCACCCACTCCCAGACCCCAGCTACTTTCTGTGCAGAGATGTTTATAAAGCCATTTTGTAACTTTTAAAAAATCTCCCCTGCTGCCCCACTGGACTTTTTCTCATATATGGTTACAACTATTCCTCAGGTATGGCTGACACATTCATGGAATAGCCCTAAGTGGGACAACACCCCTGAATTTAGTTCTGGACTAATTTTAATCTTATAGTTTCATATTGCTATGTGAAACTACTATCCATGGTCACACATCCCACAGACAGCAGAAAATGTTTCAGTTTATTTTAGTATCTCTGAAAAAAATTTTCCTCAAAATATCCAATTACCTTTTTATACCAGAGAATTGGATTTTTGGCTCTCCTTTATACATTGCTCTTTCTGGAGACACAAGCCACTGTATTTGTGGCGAACGACGACGTAGACATTGCCTCTAATTGCATCTGGAGCCCACTGATTCAGCCTCTCAAAAGTGCCCTGCAAAATGTCACTGAGGCTACTAACTATAGCTAATCTTTTGTTTGCTTTGCCTGGCTGCTGCGCCACAGTCTGGTAGAAGACATTTTGGGTGTAGAGTGAGAATTCAGAATGATTCATTCTGCACAAAGCCTTGGCCTTTAGGGAGGATATGTTGGTGGTCAAACCTTGTGGCAAATTAAGCGAACTATTTAATGTAATTGCCTAGGGCCCCCTTGTTTTGTTCCTGACTGTGCTGTGGTTTTATTTCATTGCTACTCAGCTTTCGTCGCTTGGAATTCCTTTCACGTCTAATGTAGCCCTTGTCATTGGGATGGGCCTTTTCACTCTAAGTCTCCTGGCAATGACCATCATTGTTTTATAAAGAGTTTGATTTCCACTAATATTTTGGCTACTTCTATTTCTGTCATCTTGGCTAAGATACACCATCATGACTCTTAATCCCTAGGATATAATTCATGGCGCCATATGCTGTTCACCAGTCTAACTCTGTGTTCCCAACATCAGTAGGATTTTAACAGCATTTTTAAATTCCTATTTTAAGTGTTATGTATGATATCACTCATGATGCTTATGGCCCTGCTTCAAAGTGAGTTGATATTTTTTTCTATGCCTTTTTTTCCCCCTTAGAATACTGTAATACAGGTTCATTAGCAGAATGAACAGACTACCTTCTGCATAGGTGCTGTTCTTACTTAGGTTAAAGCTCGGACTACTGTCAACATTATCCAGATAAGCTTAATTTTATACCGACATCTCTGATTCGTGTTGTCTTCCAGAAAGCAGAGAATGTTTACAAATTTTCTAAACTTGAAGTCTAACCCACACACTTGAAGAGAGTTGAACTGTGGGTGTTTAATGGTGCTAATTTAATAACAATGCTGTAAAAGTCTGTTTGGAAAGCAAAGTTAACAATAACCACATAGATTTTGCTGATTGTACAATTACCGAACTTGGTTATAAAGTATTATATGCTTTCAAAATAACTCTCCAGGGGCTCCTGGGTGGCTCAGTCGGTTGAGCATCCGACTTTGGCTCAGGTCATGATCTCACAGTTTGTGGCTTCAAGCCCCGCATCAGGCTCTGTGCTGACAGCTTGCTCAGAGCCTGCAGCCTGCTTCAGATTCTGTGTCTCCTTCTCTCTCTCTTCCCCTCCCCCGCTCATGCTCGCTCTCTCTCAAAAATAAATAAATGTTAAAAAAAAAAAAAGAATAACTCTCCATAGCTATAGGTATTTTATACATTTTTTCCCCTGAATGATCCAATTCATCCAATTCATTTCTTTAATAGAAAATGTCAACTTTTCAAATAACTTAGTTGCAAATCTTCTTATGCAAAGCAGTCTTTCAGTACCGGGTATTTTCACAAATAGATTTAGCACATTAATTTTTTACCTATCCTACTCAACACCCACAGGCTTCAACTTGGATAGTCGATTTCCCATATAAAATAGTATTGGTGTTTTAGAAACTTAGAGAAATTAAACTGATTTATAAAATTGCTATTTCCCCTCTGGAAACTAAGGAAACATATTTCAGACATTATTAAGAAGTTTATTCACTAACTCCCAAAGGGAAAGGCATTTCTTTGTTTTTTTTCTTATTTTCCAATAAGAGCTATAATGAACACTACTGTTTTTTGTAACTTTGCCTCGTACTGTCACGCTTGGGCCCCGAACTCTCCGTGAGGTACATGGTCAGGGATTGGGCTCAGGAGCAGCATCCACTAGTGTCCTGGGAGCACATTGTTCAAGGGGGTAAACCCAGAATAGTGTGGCTTGCATATCTTATAAAAATAATTGATGTTTACTTTTTTAAGAGTATATGAGACTTAGGTAGCGTTGTGTTAGTAAAATATTTAGAATTGAAGTGAGGTAAGGGAAGGTTCCATTTTACTGAAAATTAAAAATTTAAGTCAACAAGCAACAAGCAAGGCTCTGCTATGTATTATACACAGTGCAATGTGAACGATATGTGGTTTGTGACTTGGAGGGCTTGCCCGATGTCACGGACTGAATGTATGTGTCCTCCTAAAACTCATCTGTTAAATCTTAATGCCCAATGGGATAGTATTGGGAGGTGGAGCCTTTGGAAGGTCATTAGGTCAGGAAGGTGGAGTCCTCATGAAGGGATTTGTGCCCTTATAAAAGAGATCCCAGAGAGCTCTCCTGTCCCCTCTGCCTTGTGAAGACACGGTAAAAGGGTGGCTTTCTACAAAGCGGGGAGAGTGCCCTCATCAGACATCAAATCTGAGGATGCCTGGATCGGACTTCTCAGCTTCTAGAACTGTGAGAAATGTTTGTTGTTTAAACCACCCTACCTGTGGTATTTTTGTTATGGCAGCCCCAACAAAGACCCACCCTGCAGTGGACGCAGGCACATAGAGAAGTAACTGTACGATAATGTGATGAATAATATTGCAAAATTCTGTGCAAGTAGAAGTAACAAAACACTCTACTCCTCTTAAAGAGATGGCATGTTATAGAAAGATACACTCAATGGCTGTTTGAGCTAGGTCTTTATGGATAAATTGCAGATCAGGTATGTCATAAAAGGTAAGTGGTGAGCAAGGTGTTCTAGGAGAGGGAATAGCATGGATGAGGGCCCTCCACTAGACAACCAGGGCTCAGGTCTGGGATGGAAAGATAGGTTTATGCTTAAGGCAACAGAAAGGGGGTTGCTGAGCCATGGGAACTGAAAGGGGTTCGAGAGAGCTCAAGTGTCTGGGACAGGAGACAGACTGAAAAAAGACTAGGAAATCTGAATGAAGTAAGGATTTAGTTAATAACAATGCATTGATTGGTTCATTAATTGTGGCAAATATAGAATACTACTGTCAGATATTAATAATAAGGGAAATGGGGTGTGCGGTGTAGGGGAACTCTTTAACTATCTTTGTGACTTTTCTGTAAATCTCAGTCTCTTTTAAAATAAAAAAAAATATTAAAAAATAAAAATATAATGCAATTATGGAAACCAGAAGTATTTAAGAGGAGGGAAAAGAAGATGAAGTAGCAAAAAGAAAAAAAAAAAGAAAAACAAAGAGTGCCGACATAAAAGAGAGCAGTGCTATTTATTTATTTATTTTCACTTCAGGAGTAGAGTTTAGTGATTCATCACTTGCATACAACATCCAGTGCTCATCACAACAAGTGCCCTCCTTAATGCCTGTCACCCATCTATGCCATTCCTCCTCCTACTCACCCACTCACCTCCCTTCCGGCAATCCTCAGTTTGTTCTCTACAGTTAAGAATAGCAGTGCCATTTTAAAGAAAAGTGGAAGGACCTTAAATGCTATTGGAGAGATGAAGGAGGATAATAAAGAACCGTCACACTTAAGTCTCGCGAAAAATTGCCATCATGTTCGGTCTTGAGGAGATGAGTCAATTAGCAGAACACACAGTCATGGAACACACCTTCATCGAAAGGAAGATGTCTCCCCCAGGCATGAATAAGTCACAGAACGCTCCTCTAGAGATTGTGGGCCCCTCAACTAAATCCTTAGCAATACTTACCTTTATTTTTTGTCACATGGAAGTGAACAAAAATCTTCACTACAGATAAGGGATGCCATTTTATGCCTTCTTTACTACCATAATCCCCTGACCACTCACAAAACTGGGGTTATTTCATTAAAAATAATCTGTTCATATTTGACTATATCTGCCACTAGTAAATCCTCACTCCTTACATTCGTTAGCGTTCAATGGGTTTCTCTGTCCCTTCTCTTCTATTTCTGGGATCAAGCAACATGGCATTTTCTTTCAGCAATCCTCCTCTCCCCTCAAGAGTTTAAATTCAAGTTTAGACTGAATATATATTCATCTTTCAGGAAACAAAATGAGACAAAACCCTGTCACCTACCTGGGTCGGTCTTCCAGCACATTCGATACAAACCCACGAGAATAAATGCTGAAAGGGTCACCACAATCAAAGCAATGACCACTGGCAGAATAATACCTAAAACGTATTGAAGACATTGTCAATTAGCGTGGCTGTTGAATTTAACAGTAAGTAGTTTGCTGAGCAAAAGCATGCATGCATCCTTCCTTCTTCGAACATCACTCTATTAGACATATTATATTTTAGGCAAAGAAGATTTATCTCATTCAAAGGTTTTGCTCTAGTTGTCATTTCTGACATATCCACTTGATGTCAGTCTTGCAGCCTTTTGAAATAAAATTGTAAACCTAAGGGAGCTGGTTCCTCACCTTAGTTAGACACTGGAGGAGTGAAGCAAATGGAAGACTGGAGATGTCCTCTAGACTATAGTGTGACCCACATTCACACATTATACTCTTTACTACTGTATAATAAGGTTACTAATCTATCATCTATTATCTCTCTGTCTGTCTATCATCATCATCTATATCTCCCATCCTGGAGCTGCTCTAGTCATAATGTTGGCATCCTAAAATATCACAAATATCTTTCCATAATGATATCTTAAAACTAGAAAGAGCATAAAATAGCATAAGTGGATGTAAGTGGAAAGCAGAATCGATTTCTAAAAGTGAACACATGGTCCAAGAGAGATGTATGTGGATGTGGTCATGCATTTAAGGGAGAGGTGTTGTGACAGTAAGTTAGGGTGAGTTTTTAAGAGGAGAGTCTTGCTGTTTTGCTTTGTTTTTAGCACCTGCCTTATGTTCTGACAGTCATTTCCCAAGACAGCTGTCATGAGGATACAACCAGAGATGTAGAGGTTATAGTTCTTATTTAATTAGTTATTCTTAGCTGCTTGCATATGTACTCCTTATATTTATCCAATTCTTTTGTAGGATGGCTTACACTTCCAATTTTATGGTTAAATGCTTGTTTCATATTAGACCTTGAGTGAGATCATTGGTGCCTCCCAAAATGAAGATGCCACGAATTAGCACGTCAGTAAATGTAATGCTGACTTATTGAATAGAATGGCTTTACCTAAAATTAGACAATCTTTTCTAATCCAGTTTCATATACATTCACTTTATCCTTAATTTCTAGAGAAATTAATGGATTTTTTCTATTCAGTCCTAGAATACACATGTGTTATATGACATATATATGTTTTTGCTAAAATGGGGCATTTCTTTAAAGGCCATTTTTAACATTAAGGTAGAGTTCTCTGAAGATAAACAATTCATTTTTATAGACCCCTCTGCCTGTGCACTTTTGCTTATCTGAGACTAGTCTCATCAATTCACCTTGACCCTAGGTGGTAATTGCTGAGCACTAAAGTAAGGAAAAAATCCCAAGGGTGTGCTCATTAAAACCAGACTCAAGGGGCACCTCGGTGGCTCAGTCAGTTGAGCATCCGACTTCAGCTCAGGTCATGATCTCACGGTTTGTGGGTTGGAGCCCTGCTTCAGGCTCTGTGCTGACAGCTCGGAGCCTGGAGCCTGCTTCAGACTCTGCGTCTCCCTCTCTCTCTGCCCTTCCCCAACTCATGCTGTCTCACTCTTTCAAAAATAAACACATTAAAAAATTAAAAAAAAAAAACCAAACCAGACTCAATAGTAGGAAATTCTTAAGCGAGCAGCAGTTAGATAGAATTATAATGGGATTGCAGGTTCAGTAAAGTTGATAAAGGCTGTCTATAATTGAATCCTCTCCTTTATCAGTCACATTCAAACGTTCTGCGTATTTATCGCCGTGAATGAAGCTATGTCCGTTACTCACTGGAATAAGAGGGGCTGGCTGAAGAAGAGCTTGCATTTTTTGCATCCTCAGTATCTATTATTTTAAGAAAGAAAAAAAAAATAAATCACCTTTGGTTAATGTATGCCATTTTCCCAGTCCTTCCCCACCCACCCTCTCCTCCCATTTAAGCAAGCCCCTGTGATCTATAAGTATGATGCTTCAAGCAGAAAACAACAACAACAAAAACAACAACCCCCCCCCCCAAAAAAAACTATCTCATTCTGAAAGGGCTCTGTTTTGTACATCAAGTTTGGTAGGGAGTTAATGTATACAACTTGATGAGTTTGGACAAAGGTATATACCTGTGAAACTATCATCACAAGCAAGGTAATAGATAAATCTATCACTTGCAAAGTTTGCTTGTGTCCCTGCAGTTTTGTTTTGTATTTCGATTATACCTCAATAAAGCTTTTTTAAAAAGACTGTAGGGTTTTCTTGGTGAGAAGAGATCAAGTAACCAAGCTTCCACTCATATTACACAGAAGTCATACCTTGAAACTGGGAGATGTTTCCTGGAATTGTTATTGATATTGAGGGTAATGTACTGGCATTAGAAGGTGATGTCTCTGGATGTAGAGTGTTAACTGTAGGGAAATCACAAATGCAGTCAGACGAGGGTATTGGTTCTTCTTACTGAATTTCTTTGTGGCTGTTAACAGTTTGCATTTCTGAAGACCCGTGAAAATGGTTTATTGTTGAATAATAAGATACATACAACCGTACACTTAATCATAAGTTCATCTATTCTTCCTGTAAAGACGATTAACTTTGGAATCACAAAACTTGGGCGTCAGCATCACGTCTTCGAGAATTGGCCAAGAAAACTTGAGCAAGTCTCTTTTCCTAAGCTGCTGCCTTTATCACCTGCTTCATGAAATTCTTGTGGGATGTGAATCTATTCAAAAACAGTACTCACATTTCAGATATTACAACTTTGGCGGATGGTGTTTTTTTTTTTTTTCCCCACTGTACTTAAAATAAACATAAATGCATAGGACTTCAGATTTTATCGTGTTTCTTGGTGGTTGAAGAAAAGATTGCAGTTGAGGCTTTGATTAGAAGGATTGGCTGGGGAAAATATCAAGGAAAATTCCTTCATTTGCACCTTTGAAGCTCAGTAGTTGTTTATATTTATGTGCCTTCTTTAGAATAACTGCTGCTTGGTTGCACTTCTGCCACCGTCCATGCTCTTTTCTTCCAAAGGAAATATTAATTTTAACTTATTATTATTCTCATTAATGTGTTTACTTAAGTCAACATCTGCAACTTTCAATCAGAAGGACTGAAACAAAAATTATAAATAAAGTTGCATTATTCAAAACCCACCGATCTCAATAAGTTGCAAGGAAATATAAATACCTAAGTGCTTCGTAAACTTAAAGCATCTATCCTTGTGAATTTGGGATAAAGCACAGTTTGCGTTTCGAATGATTTTGGAAAAGAATTATTTTTCAAAGAATGCAGTTTAAAAGGATTTCTTTTTATCACACCTGCTTGGCTTGTCTCGCTGCTAAATTTTAAGTTCTGGCAGTGTAAAGGCCATAACCCCCACCATCCTCCACCTGGAGCTCTAACTACAGTGGGTGTGCAGTGATATGTAGCTGACTGCTTGGCTGCACCAAGAGGCATCTCTTACAATTTTGGCCCCCTTAGGAGTATGGGTGCCATGTATAATTGCACCAAAGAAATTGATATCGCCTATGACTGCCTTGGATCCTTCTTTCTTTGCCACCCACAGTCCATCGCGCATTGCATGCTCATGCATTTTTGACATCTGTGGGGGAAGAATGATGTTTCGAGTCTGTACCGTTCTTGCCATGCAAGGGATCTGTGGGAGGAAGCTAGATATATGCCCATAAGAACAAAGAAAAATGTCAGACTAGTGCACTAAACAGGTAGAAAAAGAAGTACTAAATGAAAGACTGGGAACTAGCTGAAACCTTGGTACTTTTAGTTGTTTTTTCCAGCGTCAAGTGTTTTAGTGAGAATGTTGCTCTTTTGATTGTGTTGGTAGAGAGCAAGATGGCTGATTAAATTACCAATGGCATTAATTCACCTGGGATTTCCCAAGGCTTAATTTTCAAGACTCTAAATCTTATCTTACTACCTTCTCTCTTTTTAAAAAAAAAATGTTTATTTTGAGAGAGAGAGTGAGAGCAGAGGGAGAGGGAGAGAGAGAGAGAGAGAGAGAGAATCCCAAGCAGGCTTTGCACTGTCAGCACAGAGCCCAACGTGGGGCTCAGTCTCATGAACCCGGAGATCACGACCTGAGCCAAAATCAAGAGTCGGATGCTTAACCAATAAAGACACCCAGGTGCCCCTATCTTACTACCTTCTCACAGATAAGCTAAATGGCTATAATTCTAAATATAACCTATGTGGTTTATATAAAACTCCAAACTTTCCTACTTCAAACATGTTGATAGTCCAGTGCCAATTCTTAGCGCTGATGATCCATAGGTTAACCCTTCAAGAAGAGTTAACCCTTCTTGAAAGAAGAATTTATTGGCTCTTTGGACAAAGAGTTTAAATTTTTTGTTTTTCTTTTAACTGAAATGTTCAGTTAATAAATCATTTCTGAAACCAGTACATCTACACACACGCAATTACACACACACACATACACACACACTTTACCTCTAATAATGTGCAGTGCCTTCTGGTGTTTTGTTTTCTCTTGTCTTTTATTTAATATTTACAATATTGGTCATGACCCACTTATGGAAATTAACTTACAGGTTTGAGATAGCCTATTAGAATGCTCATACTGATGAAATTGTTATTCTTGGCTTAATTCATAAATTGTGGGCCTAATGGAATTCTTTCTGTGACTAAGATAGAAGGATCCATGGTGTGTTCAGAGCTGATAATCTCTGTGGATTTTGTTGAGACTCTATCATCCTATATTACTATTAAAGCAGCATTGGCAGAAGATGTACAAGAGAAGTATAGTGGAGTATTTAAGAGCATGATTCTGAAGCCGGAGTACATGGGTTCAAATCTGACTATAGAACTGGTTTCCTGGAGAATGCTGGGCAAGTCACTTAACCTCTTTTTTTTTTTTAATGTTTATTTATTTTTGAAAGAGAGAGAGAGCATGGTCAGGGGAGAGTCAGAGAGAGAGGGAGACAGGATCTGAAGCAGGCTCCACACTGTCAGGCAGAGCCAGATGTGGGGCTCGAACCCATGAACCATGAGATCATGACCTTGGCTGAAGTTGACGCTTAACCAACTGAGATACCCAGGTGCCCCCTCACCCTTTTTAAATTTATTTATTTTGAGAGTGAGGGTGAGAGTGCAAGCTGGGGAGGGGCAGAGAGAGAGAGAGGGAGAGAATCTCAAGCAGGCTCCATGCTTTCAGCACAGAGCCCGAGGTGGGGGCTTGATTCCATGACCCCAGGATCATGATCTGAGCTGAAATCGAGAATTAGATGCTCTACTGACCACACAGGTGCCCCAGGTCATTTAACCTCTTTGTGCTTGAGTTTCCACATGTACAAATGGTGATTATAATAGTTCTATATCATAGTGTTATAAAAGTTAAATGAGTAAAATTATATTTAAATTGCTTAGAAGAGTACTTGATACTAATATATTTATATTATATATACTATTATTATAATATCATAATATAATATGATATATGCTATATTATTATGCTATATTATTATATTATATTATTTTATAATAATATATTTTTTATTATATTGTGATTAGGCCTCTAAAGAGTTGTACCTTTCACCCAAAGTCAACTTTCTCAAAAAATTCTTAGTGTAAAAATATATGCAATAGACTTTATGGGTACCTCCATGTTTCTAGATGCTTCTTTTCTCTAGCCAGGAACTGGAATAACTGAAGTATATAGTGCTCTTAGATGACATAGATTTACTGTTTGACCCTCACTTTTGGTGATTGTAACGATTATTTAATTTCAGATATGTTCTGTCATAATTTAAATATAGTTTGCAAGGCCAATGCTTGGAACAGGCTGTTTGAGGTAGAGACCCTCAGAACCAAGTCTGTTGTAACAAGGTGCATCCAAATTTACCCCACTGGCATCAGACAGTGGCATATTATTTGGCCCTTGCTGTAAAGCAATTACGTGATGAATCATTGGGCATTTTAAAGACAGAAGGCCTTATTGGTATCTCAGCGTACCTGTGGTGGCAGTGAGAATGAGCCTTAGAAAACTCTAACTACAGGAAGTGTAATTGACCAAGGTTCCCCACCTGCTTTCTGAAATTCATTGCTGTGTTCTTGCTGATGCCGTGCCTCTCCTAGGCTGAGCCTAACAGGCCTGTTCCTGGGAGCCGTAAACTCCTCTGAGGAGAGACTGGGGCTGCAGGAGTCCCTGATGGCCTTTTTAGAGGAGGGTATATGTGATACATTGGTATTAATGGGAGAAAAGTGTGAGTGGCAGCAGAGGATAAAACATTCTATATGAGAAAGAAAATACAACTATATATTCTTTTTTATTTCTTGTATGTTACCTACACTTCTTTCTAAACACTTCTTTTTGCTTCTTTCTGAACACTTTCTAAACACTTTCTAAACTTTCCAGACGCTTTTTTTAAAAATTTCTTTTTAAGTGTATTTATTTATTTTGGGAGAGACAGAGACAGTGAAAGTGGGGGAGGGGCAGGGAGAGAGAATCCCAAGAAGGCTCCACACCACCAGCACAGAGCCTGATGCATGTCTTGAAACCATTAAGCTGTAAGATCATGACCTAAACCGAAACCAAGAGTCACACGCTTAACCGACTGAGCCACGCAGGCGCATGTTTCTAAACGCTTTCTAAACTTTCTAAACATTTTCTAAACAGTTCTTTTTACTTCTTTCTAAACACTTTCTTTTTTACACTTAAAGAAGTACCCAAGGGGTTAAACTTAATTGAATTGAATGATTGTTTCCCATTATTTATAAATAACTGGGACATGTGTTTAAATTGCAATTTGGTGGATTCATGTCTCATTTTAAAAAATAACTTTTGAGCATTTGACACAATGAGTCATTCCTCCTGAACACCTTTGCCTCATGTGACTTCCGGTAGAGCACAGCTTATGGGCTAATCTTCTTGGTCTCTTTGGCTGGTTCCTCCTTTATCTGACTCGATCTTGGAGGGTCCCAGGGCTTAGTCCGTAGTTCTCCTAACTATGCTAATTTCTTTGATGATCTCATTCAATTTCAAGGCTTAAATACAATATCAATGCTAATGATCCCCTGATTTATATTTCCAGACCTCATTCTTAAACTCCAGATTCATAAAGCCACCTGCTTATTCAGCAAATAATAAACATCTTAAATTCCACGTGTCCAAACTTGAACTTCTATTTTATCTTTAGCCTTCCCATCTGGCAATCATTCCTTCCAGTGGTTCAGGCCAAAGATCTCACAGCTATTTTTGCCTCATCTTTTATAACCTATCCTACATGCAGGATCACCAGGAATATATCTATTGGTTTCACCTCCAAAATATATGCAGAATTTGGAGACTTCATGCCACCTACCCTGTGACTATGCTGGTCCAAGCCAACACCATCTCTCTCCTGGAAAACTACCAAAGTATTTTTGCTTCATCTGACAGTCTTTTCTTAGCTCTCAGATTTATATTTATAAAATATGAGTCAGACCATGTCACTACTTTGCTCAGAACCCCTAATGTTTCCCCATTTCTCTTATGGAAAAAGCCAAAGCCTTTGCAATAATCCTCCAAATCCTAGGCAATCTGCCTGGCAAGTCCCCTGCCCCCATACCTCACTAACTCTAGAGGTTCGCAAACACACTGGGCCTCTCCTCAAGTTCTAGATCTGCCAGGATCCTCTTCCTCTACATATTGGTTTTCTTACTTCCTTGTATTTACTTAAGTCTTTTCAGGAAAGCTCACCTTGACCACATTTTTCAGTACTGTGAAATGGTCCCCACCTTTCTTCACCTCTCCGGCACTCGCGATCCCTCCTTCCTACAGTGCTGTGCATTTTCTCTTTCTTATAACACTTACCATCTTCTAAGTAAGATCCTTGAGGTCAAGGATAATATTTTGCTCACTGGTGTCTCCCAAATGTTAGAACAGTGTCTGGAAGTACAGTCCATAAGCCTTTGCTCTATGGATAAACAATTTTTTTTTTTGTAGAAATGACTACTGTTAAAGATAAAATGAATGAATGAGCATACTTTTTGAATCTTAATATTTGGACTGGTACATATTTAAAATAATTGTGTCATTAGTATGTTCATCTGTTCTACAATAAGAAAAAAGCAGACAGCTACTCTGGGTCTAACAGGAGATATTGAAGGAAATACTATGGAGTACAAGAGGTATTTATTGCCTTTAAGGAGCTTACATTCTAATAGAAGAGGTGAGAAGCACAGCCCAAACTTGATAGATGTGAAACAAGAAATAAAGCATAAGACAGAACAATATGTCCGGGATCAAAATAAGAGAGACTCTGTTATTTCTTATTGACTTTTACTTATGAGCTAACTCTTAACAAAAATGATCTGAGGAGCTTAAGCAATGATATATACCGCGAGGTGAATACGGTAGAAATAAGAAACCAGAACCAATGCAAATGGATGAAACAAACAGGCTCCTTTTAAGAGTTAATAACAAACATAACACAGTTTCTGGTGCTCCTAGAAGAATTGACCCTGAGCATCCTGCAACTCAGAAAAAGGAAGCACAGTCTACTCTAGGCTTTCATTATCAGAGGGAAAAAAAAAAGGTTTATTCTATAAGTAAGTGGCATATAAGTGGTCAGGCAATAAATGCTGCGAGTATGGCTGGTACCATTGTGTTTTGGGAGGGGAATATGCTGATATGATCTCTGAAATCTCTTCTAGCTTTAAGATTTTGGTTTCTTGTCAAAGTTCCTTTTAATCCAGATTTTGTCATAGCTAGAACATATTTTTGCCTATAATGGCACCCTCTGTTTACTGAATGGGCAAAATATCAAAGGGGAAGTTTTCTGCTCTCATCAGACTTTACCTTTCTAACCTTGGCACACTCTTTTTTTTTTTTTTAATGTTTCTTTGTTTCTTTTCTTTTCTTTTCTTTTCTTTTTTTTTTTTTTTTTTGAGAGAGAGAGCATGAGCAGGGGTGGGATAGAGAGAGAAGGGGACAGAGGACCCAAAATGGGCTCTGCACTGACAGCAGCAAGCCCTATGCAGGGTTGGAACTCACGAACCATGAGATCATGACCTGAGCCGAAGTCCGATGATGCTCAACAGACTAAGCCACCCAAACACCCCGACCTTGGCGTACTCTTAAAGCAATGCAGAAAAAGTTTTATCTCAAATCTCTTTCACTTTGCTTTGGGCCATTGGTGTGACTAACCTGAAGTAACAGAATCTTTTAACCCAGTAATAACTGTGAAAGGAGATTTATTTACCTCGGGTAAGTTTTTGGAATCGCATGTTGAAGAAAGAGGCTGAATTTTTTTGTGATTTGAATATAAATGGTTATTAATTTCCAGAAAGTTATATAATATACAAAGAATGAATGAGGCACCTTATTCTGAAACATTTTTAATCTCGTGCTTTCTACATGAGAGATTCTGTGGCTCTAAGACACAAGGTAACACATCTGACAGTAAGTAGAACTAAGACATAATAAACCAAGTAGGACTCACAACTTCCTTCTCCCTTCTCATTATACCATGTAACCAATGGATTTTAAGTGAGTTTAGTTCATCTTACTTGTTAATGGAACCATTATCGATGAGGCCAGTGACATCTTTTCTCCGTATTCTGAAAGGTTTAGAATGTTCTTACCCTTCCCCCAGCACAGATACATCATCTTACCTTAAATTTACAAGGTGGATAATATGACTTGAAAACACAGAGAAGCTTTACAATATGTAACTATGTCAGTGCTATGCTTTCTGAGAATGTGAGGGTAAGCTTTTCAAAATATAGGCATTAAAATATTAAATAGGATTTTTATTTTCCAATCCTTTCGGGACACTATGTGTTGTGGGAATTATTCTAAGTGTTTTACAGATGTTAACTCATTCAATCATTGTGTTGTAAATATTTTCATTTTACAAAGTGGAAACTGAAGCCCAGAGACATGAAGTGATTTGCCCAAGATGACAGAGCTAGTAGGTGGCAGAGTCGGGATTTGAATGCAGGCTCTAGAGTCTGTGCTGTTAAATACGATTATGCTGCCTGCTAGAGTATTTCAGCAGGAATGAGTTACAAGTCCGTGTCTCCTATTTTTGTTACATAAAATATAGTTTATTTAAATTTAGACTCCAATCAAGACAAGCTTCTTCTCATCAAAACGAACTAAACACCTCCTTCCTTCAACGGGCCAAACCAGACTATGCAGATACGTACAAGGAGAGAGAATTATTCCTAATATATTAAATAAAGCACATTGTAGATTTTATAAGGCACACACCATTAGTAGTAACATTGAAATGTATTGGCTTTTAAAGCAAACGCTGGGTAGCTAATCAGTCGAGACTGAGTTCTTATTGACCTTCTGTGTAGACTAGAGAGTCACAAGCCCTTCTTGGAGACTCAGCAGATTTCCAAACTAGAGGAGAAACCACCTAGCTATACCCAGATATATACAATTTCTTAAGTGAAAGTTTATGGCAGACCCTACCACATAAATATTGACATACCCCATTAATGAGTTCTTTTATTCTCAACCAATCTTTTAAACATTATACAATTTCCAGGTTAAAAAAAACAACAATAGACCTTTAAGTTTGCTATATGTATTTTTCTAGCTCAAGTGGCTTCTAACTGAACAATAGTGCCAAGATTCTGTCATTCAGAGTTGGAGTACTCAGATAACTAATTTTGTGTATAGAATGATCGATGCTTACATTATATGAATTCCTAGAGATCAGCAACCAATTCTCAAACATTACATAGGGTGTTGAGCGCAATGAATATGCCAGGAGGGAGTATCCTCCTTTTCAAAGGCCAGTGGTCACGTTGGGTGGGATTTGTCATGTCTGTTCTGGCTTCTAATTTTCCATCAAAATTAACATCTACAACACAGTTGAAGTTGTGAAACACAGTAAAAGAAAGTAAAGAAGATGGGTACAATGAGATCTTTCACAAGTTGTACTATCTACTATGGGAATGTTGCTGCAACAATTAATTTTATTTGTCAAGTTGACTTGGCCACTGAGTCCCCAGATATTTGGACAAGCACTAGTCTGGAAGTGTTTGTGATTATTTTTGAGGATATTAACATGTGGATTAGCAGACTGAATAAAGCAGACTGCTCTCCAATGTCGATGGCTCTCCATCCAATCAGTTGAAGGCCTGAATAGAATAAATTGGCTGAGTCTCAGTAAGAAATAAGGAGTGGGGCGCCTGGGTGGCTCAGTCGGTTGAGCGTCCTACTTTAGCTCAGGTCATCATCTCATGGTTCATGAGTTTGAGCCCTACACTGGGCTTGCTGCGGTCAGCCTGTCAACTTGGAGCCTGCTTTGAGTCCTCTGTCCCCCCTCTCTCTTCCCTTCCCCTGCTTGCATGCTCTCTCTCTCTCTCACAAAAAATAAATAAAAGCATTAAAAAAAAAAGAAGGAGTAAAGAACAAATTCTTCCTGCATCACTGTCTTGAGCTGGAACCTTGGTCTTTCCCTGCATTTGGACTCAAACTAAAATATTGGCTCTTTTTGGGTCTTGAGACCGCTGACTTATAGTCTGGAATTTAACCATTGGCTCTCTTGGTTCTCAGGCCTTGGACTGAATGTATACGTTGCTCTCTCTTGGGTCTCTAGGTTTCCAGCTTGCTGACTGCAGATCTTGGGACTTCTCAGCTTTCAAAATGCATGAGCCAATTCCATATAATAAATCTTTACACATAGATATATATAGTTTCTCTGGAGAACACTGAGTAATATAGTTGTATTTTCCAGAAAGTTGAAGGCAACTGGCTTATTTATTTCCCCATACACTGAGGCATATTGGTCCATTTTTCTTCAAATCTAAGGTCTCTTATCAAAGAAATCAAGAGTTTTTCAAGGACACGTTATTAGTTATGCTTGTCTGTGGAAAAGTGATAAGGCTAAAGAAAAGTGAATTCCATCATTGATTAAAATTGTTGTGATGGCTACATAATTCCTACGTATCTATGGAATAGATAGCCCTGCATCACTTTTTCTTTGCATTTCCTCGCTAGCTCTGAACTCAGAGCTAGAAAAATGAGTACGCAGAATAATCTGGAAGCTAGGCGGTCATTTCTTACACAAACATTTTCCTCATCTTTCTTAAACTGCTTTCCTAAATCTGATATATAACACAACCACAGCTAAAGGGGGAAAAATTTCTCCCTCCCCAATCTTAACATATGGTTAAGAAGTTTGAAGTTTGTCTATGACACATCATTGTAGACCTATATGGCTACTAAAATTATTACAGTTATTTACCATGCTGATTAGTTTTTGTTGGTAACCCTTAATGGCAGGCTCCATGTATCACTCACAACTATTAGCTAGTGTTACATGTAATAGAACAGAATGACTATTTATTAAATGTCCAGCTTAGTGGTGGTTGGTTGAATATATGGTTCTGTGTATTTAGTAGAGTATTATGCGAAATTTGTGGTCTTACCATATATATTACAGTGGGTAGTTGAAGTTTGACCTTCCCACTTTAGACATGGAGCATGAATTCTTCAGACATGGAGCATGAATTCTTCATGCTTATCATCATTAAGCACAACCATCAACCTCATATTGCCTTTTCTCTATTAAATTGAATGAATGTTCATGTCTTCCAAACTTGATCAGTAATTTCCCTGTAACTATAACTATCTTTTTTATTATGTTAGCCATTATATCTACATACAATTTCTTAGAATTGATGCTCTATGTATAGTTTCCCTTACTTACTTTGAATTCTCAAAAAGTCTTTATATGAAATAATCATCAATTTATATAAGCTTCATAATATTTTTTGAAATCAGTGGTAAAAACATAGTTTTTCTAAGAAAATGAAAGATGGATGCATAATATGAAAGGAAATGCCAAGTGTGAGAACCATATATGATGCATATTAGCTCATATTTATAAAAAGGAGGCAGTACTAATAATTCTGTGGGCTAGAATTCTACCTCAACTTTTACCTAAAAAAGAAATACTAAGTATTTCAAGTAAGATGCCTATTCTTGACCATATCTTTGATCAAACTGTTTCACAATTTGATATTTGAACACTTTTGATAACAAATGATTGAACAAACAAATGATTATAGTTGCCAACAGATATATAATTAATACCTTGTCATTAGACTTTTTTTTTCAGTGAGTCTGGACTTAGTCTTTACCTGTAACATATATCTTTGAAGTTAAAGACTGACTTTTCTTATAGTTTATAAAGTCAGTCTCATTTCTTTTTAGTACACTGATCAAATCAATGATGTGTTTATTATCTGTTTTAGAACTAGTTTCTATAGCTCAAACTATAAATGGTGTAAATGGGCTTTCTATTACAGTTAAAAATCAACTATAGTTAAAGCTAGCATTTTGTAAATTAATCTCTCAGAGGATTCTTCAGTGCCTCCTTAAAGGGAACTGATGATTTTGGCAGCTTCTCAATTCTCTTCCATCTGTAACTTCTCCTGGTTAACTAGTCCATGAAGCAGAAGGGAAGGACTTCTCCAGAACAGTGCAAACCATCAGCCAATGGATGCACTGTTTTTATGTTTTGTTTTGCTTTGTTTTTCCCGGTGCATTTTCTAGGGCATTTTAGACTATGCAAATGGAAGTAAGTATTTAAAAAAATACAGTGACACAGGAAAATAAAGAGAATCAATATAAAAATAACTTCTGAATTCATGAGATATATTGTGTAGAAGATAAATAATCAAATGTTAACAGCATAATCCTTTCAGGTTTGAGTTCCTTGAACACATGATGCAGGAGGTAGACTATGATGATTATTTAGTACATTTGCTCTGAAAATGGAGTCGCTCATAATTTTCACAGCTTTAGTTTTCTGGCTTCGTAAAAAAGTGACATGATCTTCTAAGTGTATTTCACATATTCCTCATTTTTATACGTACCATAGGTGAGCAAGATTGAGAACCTAAGAGCTTTATCATTTATAAAAGTACGAGGTGGGATGTAGGAAGATAAAGTCTCCCAAATAATTACGATTTCAACACAACAGAAGGGTTCAATGGTACCATCTGCCTCTTCCCAACAATCTTTTTCAGTTTCTGTTGCGCCATCGTCCTAGATTTACTCATTTTAAAACTTAGGATAACAAAACAGGAGCACTTCTTGGAGTGATAATATTTTAGGCTTCACTGTGGTTTGTAACATCAAGTCTCTGACTGCCAGGATCAGGCTGTGTTGGGAAGCACAGAGAAGACAGAGACATACTATCCTTCTGGGAGAGGGCATGCCAACCACAGAAACAGACGGGGAAGAGCGGATTCTGGGCAGAGGACTCTTCCACAGGCTTCATGCATTTACCAGGACTGATACCACTCACTCTGGCCACAGGGCACTCAGGCACATCCTATACTCTGATCTGCATTTTATTTATTATTTATTTTTTTAATACAAGTTCTCTTAAACATGTTAGTTGTCATGTCATGTTTTCTCTTGTACTATTTCCTCTGCCCTCACACTGACTGATCTCCTTTTATCTCATTTTGGGGATCTTTCTCATGAATGTTCTCAGAGAGGAGAAAATGAACTTACCTGGTGTTTCTGTTGTTTTGATTGAACTCTGATTCTCAGCTTTAGAGAAAAGAAAAGAAAAGAAAAGAAGAAAAGAAAAGAAAAGAAAAGAAAAGAAAAGAAAAGAAAAGAAAAGAAAATCACTACAAGGAAATGTTGACTGTCCCAATTTTTACAGGTCGTAAATGGATATAGATCCTACTTCATTTCTGATGCACTTTTCTTTGAATCATAAAATCACAAGGTGTTCCTGGTTAGAAAGACTTTAGAGCGAAAGTCAGCCATTTTTTTTTCTTAAGAGGCCAAATAGTAAATATTTTAGGCTTTGTGGGTCATAAGTCTCTGTAGCAACTATTCAACTTGCCGTTGTAGTGTGAATGCAGTCATGCATAACACCTAAAGAGTAGGTATGGCTGTGTTCCAATGAAACTTTACTTACAAAAACAGGTGGGGTGCTAGACCCCGTCTGTGGGCCACAGTTTGCTGAATCCTGTTTTAGAGCAGCTGGTACAACTCCATATCCTCAATAAGCCAAGAAAATGCAGACAACTACAAATCCTTTGGGCAGGGCTTAATGAGTGACATGGCCATGTGTCATATTCCCACTAAGAGATGATGCATTTCCTGACCTGAGAGAGACTCAGGAAGGTTCGGACAGATACCTCTCAAACTCAGGGAATTCCTTTAACATAAACATAGTTCAGATGAGCTTTCTACAATAAAATTACTTGAAAAAATTACAATCAAAGATCACTTCAACAACTTTGAGTGTATGTACCATGAACAAAATCTGTCATGTGAAAAATAGAGAAAAACAGAGAAAATGATTTTAAAATAACCAGAAGCCCAATAGCGATAGTTTAAAATATCCATTTGACCCCTTTGTGTGTTCACTTGACTGCCTATCAGCATCTCGAATTTAACATGCTTAAAATAGAACTCTTGACTGGTATCCTTATATCTTCCTCTTCCCCCACTTTCTTGGTTCAGTGCATGGTAACATTGTCCCCCAGCTGCACATGCCAAAAAGTAGTAGCCTTCCGTGATTCTCTTCTTTTTCTCACCCCTATGGGCTTTGGCTTCAAAACATATTCCAAATATATTCATTACTTAATTGGCTACTGTTCATCTAGCACCGATCTCTCTCCCTAGTACCTGCAATAGCCACCTAGAAAAATCTATTTAAATTTAAGCTTCACTACTCTAATGGCTCCCTATTCCTTTCACTATGGATGGTAAGTCTTTACAGGACATGACCCCCTGTTTCACCCTGATTGGTAGATAACATCATGGAGCTCTTCCTACCTTGGGCTTCTCTGCTGACTCTTCCCTGTGCCTTGGTGTTCTCTCAGGCTACGCTCTGGCTTCCTTCTATCTGTTGTGACTCTGCTCAGATGTCACCACTTAGAGAAGCCTTCTCCAACCACCTCACCTAAAGCAGACTCCTTATTTCTCTTCAAACTCTGCCACTCGGCTTCTTTTGCTCAACAGTCCTTTTATTACCACAGTGACATTTTTAAAATGTGCTTGCTGTCAGTTGAATATGACTCCAGGAGGACAAAGATGGCATGTTTTATTCAGAGCCGCAATTTCAGTACCTACCACCAGGTCTCTAGTGAAAATGTGGAATGAGTGAGTGAGAATAGGAAATAACGATAGTAATAAATAAGACAAATTCTACTTACCTGAATTCGATTTTTCAGGGAAAAGAATGTGTTATTTAAAATTGCCAGTTGGACAGCACTCTCAACAATAGCCAAATTATGGAAAGAGTCTACATGTCCATCAACTGATGAATGGATCAAGAAATTGTGGTTTTTATACACAATGGAGTGCTACGTGGCAATGAGAAAGAATGAAATACGGCCCTTTGTAGCAACGTGGATGGAACTGGAGAGTGTGATGCTAAGTGAAATAAGCCATACAGATAAAGACAGATACTGTATGGTTTCACTCTTATGTGGATCCTGAGAAACTTAACAGAAACCCATGGGGGAGGGGAAGGAAAAAAAAAAAAGAGGTTAGAGTGGGAGAGAGCCAAAGCATAAGAGACTCTTAAAAACTGAAACAAACTGAGGGCTGATGGGGGGCGGGAGGGAGGGGGTAATGGGTATTGAGGAGGGCACCTGTTGGGATGAGCACTGGGTGTTGTATGGAAACCAATTTGACAATAAACTTCATATATAGAAAAATAAAATAAAATAAAATAAAATAAAATTGCTAGTTGGATAACTATAGCTACCATTAAGCATACTCTTATGATTAGTTCCACATATTATTTGCTGATGTCTGCAAGGGACAGACAATTACCATTCTGCAGATCTACAAATATTAGCTGAGAAAAGTGAAACTCCTTTCTCAAGGTGGGGACAACAATTATAAATTAGGTGTGTTCATTCTAATGTCTATCCTCTTCTACTAAAGTAGACAGTTTTTCTGTCCACTAACCCACCCTGAATGGAAAATTTATGTAATTAATTTTTGCTTTTGATAACTGGTTAAAATACTTTTGAACATGGCATAATGCTGTATTTGGAAGATGCAGTTAAAATATTTATCAGCTGCTGGAGGATTAGGATGCAAAGACAATTAAAACCCTTTGTTCCTATTGCTATGAATATCAGGTCATAACCTTTCTTGCTGATAGACTTCATTAAGAATGAAAAAAATTTAAACTTGTATCAGACAAAACCTGATTGTTCTGTATTTAGTTTTTTTATTAGCCTTCAGAAATGCATAATAATTTTAGAAGGACGTGTCATTTATAGAAAATGAACTATGTCTTAAGGCTTAGCTGAATCAAAATAATAACGTATGTCAGTGCAAAACCCTTATATTGAGTGTACGAAGAGGTCCAGACTTCCTTTTTTTTTTTTCAGACTTTTATATATGAATGCATATGCTGTTTTTTTTGAGGAACAAATTCTGCAGATCTTAAATATTTAATCAAAACTAAAATAGATACCTTTTTTGTATGAAATCAAAGAGAGATTATTTTGAAAGTAATGAAGTGTTTTCATACGGCACTTCAAATTTGGATTCAGTTCTGTGGGCATAAAAGTTTATTAAAGATGAATGTTATAGAACACGGATAAAGTGGGAATTCATGAAATGTGAAGACATTTACAATTGTTCCTGAGTTTTACTTGTAAGTTTCATAATACATGTTTTTAGAAAAATGAAGTCAGATAGCAAATGAGTGTAGTGCATGCTATTAAGCTACTCTCAAATTTAACTATTTAGTAAAGACCAAAATCTTAGTCAAAGTGGTTGGCAACTTAAAATCTGTTTGTTGAGCTTTATTCTATGAGATGGAAGTATTATGAAATGCAAGAGAACTTCTAAATTTTCAAACTTAAATCCACATTAATCGAAAACTATACTCAGTTAGCTTTTAAAACAGAAAGCTTAAACAGCAAAACAACAAACAACTTTGCTAAATATCATCTTATAAAGAATATTGTGCTCCTAACTATATATGCATATATAACTGTATATAGTTATGCATAGAAAATGTCACTAACAGGAAAGGAGAAAAGATACATTCCCATATATATTCCATATATAATTCTTTACTGATATGCTTAAAAATAATTTGCTATGCCCAATTCATGTTTTCCTTATCATTTTCTTATGCACAGTGTTGGCTGAGTCATTATATGTGACATTAGAGTTGATCCCAGATCAACACAGGTTTGAAATATGTGGGTCTACTTATACACGGATTTTTTTTTTTGGTACAGTGTAGGACTATAAATGTATTTTCTTTTCCTAATGATTTTTTAAAATTTATTTATTTTTGAGAGAGAGAGAGAGAGAGAGACAGAACTAGAACAGGGGAGGGGCAGAGAGCAAGAGGGAGACACAGACTCCAAAGCAGACTCCAGGCTCTGAGCTGTCAGCACAGCCCAATGCGGGGTTCAAACTCACGAACTGCGAAATCATGACCTGAGCCAAAGTTAGACGCTTAACGGACTGAGCCATCCAGGAGCCCTTCCTTATGACTTTCTTAATAACATCTTCTCTTCTTTAGGTTACTTTATTATAAGAATACAGTATATGATACATATTACATACATGTGTTAATTGACTACTTATGTTATTTGTAAGGTCAGCGGTAGGCTATTAGTAATTAAGTTTTTGGGGAGTCAAAGTTATACGTGGGTTTTCTACTGCCCAGAAGGTCAGCCCTCCCAACCCCCATGTTGGTCAAGTGTTAACTTTTATTTCTGGTTTGGCTAAATCATGACTTGTGTATGACTCAGACTTTGTTGTCCTAAGAATTCCTCTTGTATCTGCCCATGTGAAATAATACAAACTAATTAAATATCATGTAAGAGATGTTATGATTAAGTTCCCAGATAAGTGGCATAGGTAAATGGTGCAGTTCCCTAAGGAAATAATGAGCCTGGACGATCTGATAAATTAATAGTTTCCAAAGGATGAGATGCATAGCGTTTATGAGATTCCATAAGGCAGTACTGGAAAGTGACATTAAATAAGATTGAAACATTCAATGAGAATGTTATTAGCTTTTCAGCTTTCTTTCAGTTTATTTGGTTATTTCAATGAGGAACTTTCAAAATTACAATTTAATGTAAATGTGTGATTAATACCTAACATGTGCTTATCTTGATTTATTTTTTTAAACAAGAATGACCAAGCCTTAAACAAAGAGCCTTTGGCAAGCAACAAAACCTAGCTACAACTTAATTATATTTTGTTTTGTTTTTTAATTTGTTTTAATACTTATTTATTTTTAAGAGAGAGATACTTATTTATTTTTAAGAGGGGAGGGGCAGAGCAGGAGAGGGACACAGAATCTGAAGCAGGCTCCAGGCTCTGAGCTGTCAGCACAGAGCCTGACATGGGACATGAACTCATGAACCGTGAGATCATTACCTGAGCCAAAGTCAGATGCTTAACCCAGTGAACCACCCAGGTGCCCCTTTACGTTGTTTTTATAGTGATTTTATAGCTACTGTTGATGCCTAATGAAACACATTTTTCATTTACAATGGTTTTCTTTCCAAGCAAACTTAAGAACAAAAAGTGCATCAGTTTAAAGGAAGCTAATAAATAATAGTGCAAATGGTTTACATATCTCGTAACACTCATTAAATTGTGGGAAATACTGAGCTAAAATCTTGTAGAGGCCCTTGATGGATGTGTAGAATCGGGATAAGCAATTGGAGGAAAGAAGAGAGGAAGAAGAAATAGGAACATGCAAATGAGGAGCTCAGGATGAAAAAGCCGGTCAAGAATAAATCTGGCCTGATGGGTGACAGCCGGAGAACCACCTTTCTTAGAATCACAGGCTTATATTCTGGGCCAGCCAATCAGCCTATTTGTGTTGTAATTGGTGAACACTTACTTGTCAAGCATATGATTCACACAATTAAAAGCAAATTGTGGGGTGCCTGGGTGGCTCAGTCGGTGAAGCGTCCAACTCTTGATTTCAGCTCAGGTCATGATCTCACACAGTTCATGAGATTGAGCCCCGTGTCAGGCTCTGCACCGACAGCACAGAGCCTGCTTGGGATTCTCTCTCGCCCTCTCTCCATGCCCCTCCCCCACTAGCATGTAGTCTCTCTCTCAAAATAAATAAATAAACTTACTTGTTTTCTACTACCTTTATATACTTCATATAAAATAGTCATTATGAGAACAAATAGGGTATAGTGAAGAGTTTATGAGTTTTGAGGCAAGAAAAACAGTGTTTGAATTTAATTCTTTTAATTTAACCATGGCCAAGTTATTTAGTCTTTCTGAACCTATTTCCTTATTTGAAACTGGTGTGATAAATACCAACTTTGCCTGGCCTTTATAAGGATTATTATTAATAAAATAATAGCTAACATTTATTATGTTTACTTGCCAGGAATTGTTTTAAGCTTTGTGTATTTTATCTCTTTTAATCTTCACAAGAATCCTACAAGATTATGATTTTCTAGCTCTTTTACAGATGAGGAAACTGAGGCACAGAGAAGTTAAGTGGCTTATCAAAGGCCATAGTACAAATAAATGATTGTGCTATTATTTGAGCCTGAGCAATCGCACTTCAGAATCATGCTTCATAACCAATAAGCTAACTTCCTCTTGGCATGATTAAAGAGCTTAATTTTTATTTTAAGACAGGTGTGGTGCCTGAAAAAGCAGGGCTTGAGCGTAGGTCGTTCTCATGTTTAGCTACCAGTATATCTAAAATGTCTATTTGGTTATTGTACAATTATCTCTGGTTTTGGTGCAGACATAAACTCCATACTAAGCTGGAATAAATTATAGAAGAAAGATACATATTTGATAAACTAGTTACTATTTGTAAATGTTATTACTCTTCCTTAATAACCTACTGATGACTTATAAATGTTATTCATTTCTACTTGACAGAGCCAGATTTTAAGTCTGTAATATTGTATATGCTGTGGTAGCAGAAAATCTGGCTTGGCAAAACCCTTGTAGGTATTTGGACCAAGTCCTTGCCTTCGTTGAGTTAAGTATTGGCATATTGTCCATCTCGATCTGCCTTCTACGTATAATCTTATCCACATTCTTTCCTCAGCCAAGTGAGAATTCACCAGCAAGAGAAAGAGTAATAGTTTTCCCTTCCTTGCCAATCTCTTGCAGTGTGTACCGTGCTTGCTTTTAAATCTGGTTACAGATACCTATGTGATTAAATGACCAGCAAGAAAAGCACCTATTTTGCTGTCTCCTCTCCATCTTCCTCTTCCTTTACTCTTCTCTCCTCAGAAACCAACTGAATGTGCACCCAGTACCTGGGAATAGGACCTTATTGGAACAGGTCTTTGCAGTTGTAATTAAGTTAAGGAACTTCATAACTTCAGGCATCTGTATAAGAGAATGCACAGGGGTGACTGGGTGGCTCAGTCGACTAAGGGTCCGACTTCGGCTCAGGTCACAATCTCGCGGTTCATGAGTTCGAGTCCACGTCAGGCTCTGTGCTGAGAGCTCAGAGCCTGGACCCTGCTTCAGATTCTGTGTCTCCTTCTCTCTCTGTTCCTTTTCCTGCTTACACTCTGTCTTGCTCTCTCTCCCAAAAATAAATAATAAAAACATTAAACACTCAGAAAATAAAAAAGAAGAAAATGCACAGACAGAAAGAGGAGACACAGAGGGAAGAGAAGGCATGTGAATACACAGAGAAAAAGACCATGTGAAGACAGAGGCAGAGATTAAAGGGGTGCATCTACAAGCCAAGGAATGCAAAGGCCTTCTGGCGGCCATCCCTAGAAGCTAAGAGGCATGCCAGGCACAGAAGCCTTTTAATAGACTTATAGTGAATAAACTAACTTATTAATTAATTCAACAGGCTCTCATTTATTTAACTGTAAATTCAGAACACTAAATTAGTGATACTTTCTATCTTAAAAATTCTGGAATTCCAGGAACATGTCTTCTCCAAGTTGAATAAAAGAGTAGCACAGGAGAAATACACAGAACTTTAAGAGAATGGGAAATGATTAGAGATAAATGGTTTGAGGACTTGCTTCTTTTTGATCTACATCCTTTCTAGGGAGTAAAGCAATAAATTTCACTAATTCTTCTTTACTTGAAATCAAATCTACACTTCAGATGAGGTACCCACAGTGCTTTTACCTGATAGTTACTATCCAAGGATCCATTACCCTATGTTTAAGAGGAAGATAAAGCTTCAGCTGTTCAACCTTCTCTTACCAGTAGATTGTTTGGTTCTCCTCCTGTCTCTGGCTCTTGGGTTTGCTAATTTTGAATATTTATGTGCGTGATGGGTAGAGATGGAAAGGCAACATTGCTCTGCTAACTGGGAATCTGGGCTAGCTCCTGGTTTCATCAGGCGCAAATGGAAATGCGTGCAAACTCATTATAGCAAATGGATTCTGTACTAAGCAGGAAGCACCTTGAGAAACAAGAGAGGCCTGAGGAGAAATGACTACCCCAAAAATGAGTTTTATAAAAAAAAATCTAAAGGATTTAGTATGGAACTGGTTAATCAAATGGCAAATGCAAAGAGTAGCAGTAAATACCTTTATTTAATTATCTTGCTTTCCAGGGTGCCTTATTTTTCAAGAAATAGCTTTGTGGGTGTATTTTTTTTAAACTACTTGGAAGAAAGCCACTTCAAACTGTGTTTAGAAGCTAAATAAATACAATAGTCCCCAGAACAGAGATGCATAGGCATTTTACTGCATAAATCAAAGTAAAATTAGGAGTCTTAATGGACTCATGGGGCTGACCACACTTCTGTATAAGTGCTAATTTTAATAAACCATGGTCCCTGAATGACATTTTCCTAATCAGTGACTGAATATTAGTGCAGAATTCAGATTATTTGAGCTTAGTCTTCAATTGCTATACATTTTGCAGATGCATATTTACTTTTATTCTTGTTTATATTCAGGACAATCATATTATGAAATGGATGGGGTTTTGGTCTGCTAAAGGTACCTTACAGACATATATTGCCTGCAAAATAGATTCTATTTAACAGAAGCCAAAACACAAGGAAATGTTCTACATATGAAGGACCAATGGCCCCTCTCTTCAAATTCCTCTATGTGGAAATTGTCTCATTAAATAAAACCATTAGTTCACAGTTATGGTATGAAATTAGGCTCCTTCTATATAACCTTCTTTATGTTATGCTAAAGAAAATTCAATATAATGGGAAAATGGATGTTCCCGATGTGTTTCTATTTTTTTTTTAATGTTTATTTTTGAGAGAGACAGAGTGTGAGCAGGGGAGGGGCAGAGAGAGAGAGAGGGAGACACAAAATCCGAAGCAGGCTCCAGGCTCTGAGCTGTCAGCACAGAGTCCAACGCAGGGCTTGAACCCACGAACGGTGAGATCATGACCTGAGCCGAAGTCGGATGCTTAACCCACTGAGCCACCCAGGCGCCCCTGTTCCTGATGTACTGGGCCTTGCACATCCCACTTGCCATCTCCTTCTACCATAGAGATCTCCCAAGAAGAGACTTGGAGACTGTAAGTCATCTATAGCTGTTTCTTATTAAGGACTACGGATATGCCAAGAATGCCTTTATTGTTTATAATGGATGGTATGTGATAAGGCTGTTATGGCAGATTACTAGCTTTTCCAGTCAGGATATTTTGAATAAAAATACAAATTACTTCACACCATGGAGGCCAGGATTTGGGAAGTGCTTGTAGTGACGATATATGTGGTTGGAGCTAGAAAGTTGTCTAAGCTCAAGGGAGCTCTAGGTCTTGCCACTCTCTCTGTCTCTCACGAACAACTTAATCTTGCTCATGGGGTCTGTTCATCTCCCACATCCCTTCTCTCCATTCTTCCCTATCAATTTTTATTATTCATACAATCTGTTTGCTTATGCCATAGGTATGCACAGGAGTCGTCATGGTTGTCTCAGACTCACTCTGTTGAAACCTTTCTGCTTCAGTTTTCACAGCTAATCACTTTTTCATTTGTTTGAGTTTTCTAGTTAAGGGTACACAGAAAGTAAATTTGATTAGACTAGCTCAACATTTTCTTTCCTTTTGTTTTGTTTTTATTTTATTTTATTTTATTTTTTAATGTTTATTTTGAGAGACAGAGAGAGAGAGAGAGAAAGCAGGAGAGGGGCAGAGAGAGAGGGAGAGAGAGAGAATCCCAAGCAGACTTCTCACTGTCTAAGCAGAGCCTTGATGTAAAGCTTGAACTCATGAACCATGAGATCATGACCTGAGCAGATATCAAGAGTCAGGCACTTAACCAACTGAGCTACTCAGGTGCCCCTCCTTTTATTTTTAGATAAAGTTTTATAAAGAAATTCACAACCAAATTCACTCATTTTAAGTGTACAAGTCAATAATTTTCAGTAAATTTATAGAGTTGTACAACCAAGACTGTAATCCAGATTTAGTATATTTTCAACATAAAAAAACTCCCTTGGGACTTTCTGCAGTCAATCCCCAGTTCCACCTCCAGCTTTAGGCAACTACTTATGTGGTTTCTGACCCTATAAGAATGTCTATTCTGGATGTTTCATATAAATAGAATTATACAATATGTGGTGTTTTTTAAAAGGCTTTTTTCACTGAGCCTAATGGTTTTGAGGTTCATGGTATTACCACCTGCATCAGTAATTTGTTCCTTTTTTGCTGAATAGTAGCCCATTGTATGGATATCCTGTTTTAGAATAATCCAAACCCATTTCAAATGGAAAAACCAATGGAATATTCCATCACACCAGTTAGTGGGCATTTGGATTGTTTCCAGTGTGACTATTATGAATATTGTTACTATTAATAATGTCTCAAAAACACCTGTCTTGATTACTATAGCTTTAGAGTAAGGTTCGAAGTTAGCTTATGTAAGTCCTCCAACTTTGCTCTTCCTTGACCAAATAGTTTTAGCTATTCTAGGTATTTTTCATTTCCAAATATTATTTAGGATCATCTTATCAATTTATAATGATTTGCTGTGATTCTGTGATTCTGATAGGAATTGAATTGAATAAATTAGTCAAATATTTATCAATGGGGGGGAATGCCAACTTAAAATATTGAGTCTTTCCATCCATGAATATGTAATATCTTTCCATTTACTTAGATATTTAATATCTCGCAGAACAATAGTTCATTGTGCAAATCTTACACTTCTACTATTAAATATATTCCTAAATATTTTATTCTTTCTGGTGCTTTTGTTAATGTCACTATTCCCTTAATTTTATTTTTGAATTGTCATTGTTAACATGCAGAAATATGGTTTATTTTTGTATCTCTTATATCTTGTGATAGGAAATACTCTATTAGCTTTAGTAGTTTCTGAGTTTTTTGGTTTTCTACATAAATTATGATATAGTATGCTATGAAAATCTGTTTTATTTCTTCCTTTCAAATCTGTATGAATGGATCTATCTATCTGTCTATTCTACCTACCTGTCATCACCTTATTGTCCTATCTAGGACCCTTGGTTATAATTTTGAAAAGAATGGACTCTTTGCTGTGTTCAAGATCTTAAGAGGAAACCATGAAATATTTCACTATTAAGGATGATGTTTTCATAGATACCCTTTTCAGTAGGGGGAAATTACACTTTATTTCTAGTTTACTGAATTTTCTAATTAAAAGTGGGTACTAAATTTCGTCAAATGCTTTTTCTGCATCTACTGACTCCACCAGTATAGTGCGTTGCTCTACTTGATTTTCATGTAATAAGCCAGTCATACATTCCTGGATGAAAATCACTTATTTATGTTTTCTATCCCTTTCTGTATGTTGCTAAAGTTGGTTTGTTAATATTTTATTAAGGATAGTTGCATCGATGTTCATGAAGGATATTGGTTTTCTTTACTTGATTTTGTTTTCTTTTCATTCTTTTCTAGCTTTGGTATGAGGATAAAGCTGGCCTCAAACAATTACTTCTGTAGTGTTCTTTCCTCCTCTTCCTGAAAGGATTTGGGAAGAATGGTATCATTTCTTTTGAACATAGAATTCAGAATTGAAGCCATCCTGCTTGAAGTTTTCTTCATGGGACCATTTAAAATTTCTAATGCAATATCTTTAATTGTTTTTATATCTTCTCAGACTACCTATTTATTGAGTCAATTTTAGCAATTTGTTTCTTTCTAAGAATTTTCCCATTTCATCAAAGTTTTCTAATTTGTTGCCAAGGTCACTTTTTGGGCTTTGTGTCAGGGGTATCATAGATTACTGTTTGGCCTTAAAGTGATCTTTCCTGGCACCCACCCATTTGTGGTTATGGAGGGATAAAGTATCACGGTACAAAGCCAAGTTGCCAAATGGTTGTCCAATTTGGTAGAGACCAGATAAGACAGGTGGGGGCATGGTTCTTCAGTAGCTGTGGGCTGGAAAATGTTCTGAATTTAATGCTATCCAACATACAAATTTAACATTTCAGCATGAATTTTTACACTTACTCTTGTGTTGGGAACTCTGTGATGTTGAAGCAGCGTTGGAAAGTGGAGGATTTGTCACTGTTGCATTTGCAGTGGTGAACTCATTCTTCTTGACATCCTTGGTTGTGTTTCCTAATGATGTAAAAGGATAAGCAGCCATCAGGGGTATAACCAATAAATAGTCGCATTAGCATTGATATTAAAATCCAGTTACAACTTGAACTTTAGTTACTGAAAGTCTTCTGATCAAGATTTAGAAATTCAACATTTTGGTGAGTACCTTTTGGTGATTAGTTAATTACATCAAGAAAATGGAGGAATCTTGGAAAATGGACTCTTCTCTATGTCTGCTATAGGTTATCTCATCTGAACAGAACAGTAATCCTATTAATTAAGTAATAATTATCATCACTCTTTAACATATGAGATTCAGAAAAGTTAACTTCCCCATTTTCATGTAACTTGTAACAGAAGAGAGGCAGGATCTGAATCCAAGCCTTTCTGATGCAAAAGTTAATCACTCAGCTACCCTAGA
Organism: Acinonyx jubatus; assembly: GCF_027475565.1. Lineage (NCBI taxonomy): Eukaryota > Metazoa > Chordata > Mammalia > Carnivora > Felidae > Acinonyx > Acinonyx jubatus. The sequence continues at coordinate 118,931,695 of NC_069382.1, read as the reverse complement.
AAGGGGGTGGTAAGAAAGGGGTAGTAGTTGAAGATGGTAGTTCCCATGCTGTCTGGGAAAGAATTTTTAGGTGGGTGGAATAGACAGCAGGAAAGGGATAACAGGAAGTACATAGAATAAACTTTACATTTTTTTGGCAGAAGGGGAAGGAGAATTAACAACAAAGGAAAGGTAATCTGAACTTACAAAAATAACACTGGAATATGACTACTTGAAAAAATTTATATTTACACAAATATTATAAAAACAAAATGATGAATGCCCCTCAGTCTTTTCAAAGTCTAATGTGGAGAACACTGGGTTAGTGAAGAAACGACAGACATGATGATTAGTGCGTGCTTAGAGTTAACTAGATATGATGGTAGCTGGAGGTGGGAGAAATCAGTTTAATTTCTTTCACAACGTAGGCTGAATTGCTGTTTTCAATTGCCAGTCAGCTTCCATTCTATGGCAGCAAGCATCTATAGTGTAATGCAAATTTTTAATGCAGTGGAGAGATTCATGCTGGAGAAATTGATAGTTTGCAAGAAGCCCTCATAGACATTGGGCAAATATGTTTTCACACAAAAAGGCTTCAGGAATTGGTATGCCAGCAAAATATAAATATAAATTCAAATATAGGCCATAGCATTAACACTGCATATGGTAAAGAAAGATTTGAAATGGGCAAAACTTCAGAGGAATCTTAAAGTATTAAACTGACAGATAAATATTTGAGAGAGTAAAGAGATAGCTTGTAGCAGAAATTGATGTTTGTGATAGTATGGAAGTACAAAAGATCACCCTGAATACAGGAACTCCACACTCGAGAATGAAGAAGGAATATGTGGGGTGAAGATTTTGCTCCTCGCTGGAACTCCAAGAACATATTCTTGAAAAGCATTGGAACAGGATTTCCTCTTTAGAAATATTTGGTGAAGAATTCTTCTTCCGAGTTAAAAATAGAAAACCATGAAACAGCTATCCTGATGGCCTAAAGAATTCCCTAGCATAAGACAGACTCAAAAGTCTTGGACATGGTAAAGAGAATATATATTTAAGAAAGATATGGGAGGCTGGCCGATTAGCAAAATACAAAGAAAAAAGGAGAATAATGGAATATCTGGGGATACAATGCCAAAGAGATTGCTTTGAGAATTGCCTATTATTGATGTGGAATATACATCACAAATGAGGGTAGAATGAGAGCCCATACTTAACACAGGACAGGTTGTCAATTACACAGTGTCATGTAGGCCATGGAAGGAATCTTGAATGCTTTAAAGGTAACCAATGTTTTTAAACATACATGGTGGACCTAAAACAAATAGAAGGAAAGATGCAGAGACAAATGCTGCAAATGCCAGAGCCATAAATTTTGAAATTTTCCTAGTATACTGAGATGTTTCAAATTCTAGTCTCAAGAGAGAAGAAAATGGGTGACCTACATTTATTAAGATATGAGACTCTTAAAAACTGAGAACAAACTGAGGGTTGATGGGGGGTGGGAGGGAGGGGAGGGTGGGTGATGGGTATTGAGGAGGGCACCTTTTGGGATGAGCACTGGGTGTGGTATGGAAACCAATTTGACAATAAACTTCGTATACTGAAAAAAATAAATTAAAAAAATAAATCTTTAAAAGAAATAAAAAAAATTAAAAAAAAATTAAAAATTAAAAAAACAGATATGAGAATCACAGTCGTGTATTAACATCTTGTTCGGAAAATTTTCCCAATTGCACTTGGAGTTCTCACATAGTAGATTCTGGACTCCTGCCAGAAAGTGATTGCCATCTCAGAAAAATGAAACTAATCTTAAGGCTGTTCTTTTAACCCATATGGCTTGCTGTCCTCTAGTTTTTCTGTCTGGTCATTTCCCCCAGATAACACTATGTATCTTTGATCTACAGGTGCAAATTGTACTGTAAACCTAGGTAATATTATATGTATTCGGTTTGACAAACCTTATTTAGCTTGAGTAATACTAATTTTTTTAATTTTATTTTTTATTTTTTAAAATTTACATCCAAATTAGTTAGCATATAGTGCAACAATGATTTCAGGAGTAGATTCCTTAGTGCCCCTTACCCATTTACCCCATCCCCCCTCCCACAACCCCTCCATATTTGTTTGTTCTCCATATTTATGAGTCTCTTCTGTTTGTCCTCCTCCTTATTTTTATATTATTTTTGTTTCCCTTCCCTTATGTTCATCTGTTTTGTCTCTTAAAGTCCTCATATGAGTGAAGTCATATGATTTTGGTCTTTCTCTGACTGACTAATTTCACTTAGCATAATACCCTTCAGTTCCATCCACGTAGTTGCAAATGGCAAGATTTCATTCTTTTTGATTGCCAAGTAATACTCCATTGTGTGTATATATATATATATATATATATATATATATATATACACACCACATCTTCTTTATCCATTCATCCATCAATGGACATTTGGGCTCTTTCCATACTTTGGTTATTGTTGATAGTGCTGCTATAAACTTGGGGGTGCATGTGTCCCTTTGAAATAGCACACCTGTGTCCCATGGATAAATGCCTAGTAGTGCAATTGCTGGGTCATAGGGTAGTTCTATTCTTAGTTTTCTGAAGAACCTCCATACTGTTTTCCAGAGTGGCTGCACCAGTTTGCATTCCCTTTGAGTAATACTAATTTAAATTGTGATATCAAAATAGTATTGACTTTACTCTTAGGACTTGTTTTGAAATTCATGCCCTTTTAAGTCTTAAAACTTTGGTATAGGTAGGATGAATAAAAGACAAACTATAAGAATTTTACAACTGTATTTGACTTGGAATAAGAAGAGTCTGACACACTAGAAGCTTGAGAAAGTTGCATCAATACCACAGTGTAAGAGTAGGGAAGACACCTTCACTGCAACCATACCATTAAATGAAAACCATTGGCTAGAAATGAGCAGAATCAATGTGAAGGATCAGGGCTATTTTATAATTACCTTGAAATATTAATGTGAGATTCGTTTTGTATATTTTGTGAGATTAACTTTTGGGAAGAAGGCAACAAATACAAGTATTAATTATATTAGGAATTTAGGGTGTGTTTACAACAGACCGACTTGAAAGAGAGAGTTTATGGAGTTAAATTGTGCAAGGCATGGGATTAAGCAGCGTTATTCCTTTGGAATTATCTAATTTGAATTACAGTATTGTTTTTTCTAATGCACATAGCAAAAGCTTCTTGTGTGGTCACTTTGTCTTCAGAAATAGAATATAAGATAAGGGGCTTTTTGACAAAGTTAGCATTTATTAAAACATATGCTAAATATATTAGTACCGTGGTATGTTAATTTGGTTTTATGTTTAAGAAAAAACATTTGTAGTCAAATTAACTGGAGCTGCCTAGATTGTAAAAAAGCCAAATGGATGTCTTTTTGATAGGATTACTAAGATTAAAAGAAATGTTACTGTGCATTGCAAAACCCTAGGAGGGTAGTCTTTTCTAAAGCAATTGCCCAAGGATCTCCATTTCCAGGGATGTGCTATGGACTAGCACTCCATAGAAATTCTGTAACCATGGCAACATGGGTAGTCTTGGATAAACTTAATCAAAGTAATGTCTTGATTCATTTACGTGACTTCTAGGGGTAATATGAAAGAGCCATTCATGTAAAGACTGTGAAAGGCCTAAATATTTATACCAATAGTCCTATGGAGATGCATCAAAGCAGTGTCAAAGACTGAAGAAAAGGTTTCTTAAGAGTTTGCTCAGATCTTCTGATACTTTCCTTGGAATGAAAAGGAATACCTCAGAATGTAAATAAATTTAGATGTCATGAGAAAAAAAAACGTGAAGGGGTGTAGGCCAAACACCTGAGCAATTCAAAGAGAACTCAGGACTGTATCTCCTTCAGTGCTTCAGGATGGAACCAGGCTACAAGGGAATTCCAAAGATTCTGAAGAGAACAAAATGGTGATGGTAGAGGAATGTGTAGGCAAAGTAGGACTAGAGCTTTCAATGGGAGACAAGAGGAGGAGAGAATTTTATTTTTATGTGAATTTTGTGTTTCCTGTTCTGTGGGTAAGGGTATGTGTGAAGGGCCCCTTGAAAGTGCGCGTTTACCAGTACTTTCCCTCTTGCTAGACCAGCCGGGACCTGGGTACAACCCCAGGGAAAGTGGACCAGAGTGTACTACCGAGAGCTCTGTGACACTCAGGCCTTGGCTAAGAGAATGTTTAGACGTCTTCAGATCTATTCATTTTCTAACTCAGTTATCAAGTGAAGTTCATATGGGAATTTGGGGCTGATCCCAGGCCAGGTACAAAGTTTTACGTGTATTGACAGTGGCTCTTTGCTTACATACCCCAGAAATCACGTGGTTTGCAGTGGTTTCGTGACCTCGGAGGGATCCAGTCATTTGGGATTCTTTTTGAGCCCCTGCTCTTCCTTAGAGACTTCATTAATAAGTAGATATTGACTTTCCACTTAAAAAAAGTCTATTTTAATAGTGTTTCCTGGAGCCAGACCAAATATTGGTAGAGGCGTCTCCTTCATTTCTCAGATCTATTGATTTTACACATAAGTGAATAATTGGCAACAGCGTTTATGGGACTCTTAAAAGCTTTTGGGATATTTGAGCTGCCCTTTTGAAAACTATAGCCCACAACAATTACCAATGGGATGACTCCGTGTCAAATGGTGGGAGAAAAAGAGTTGCTTTGTTTGTTTTCTGGTTTTAGAATGCATATATATTTTTTTAATTTTACTGTGAATGGCATTTAAATAACATAATAATGCCTTGTTTCAGTAATTTTTTTGACCGTACTGCTGAAGCCCTAAGGGCTCAGTGCGGAAGCCTCACAGACTCCCATTAGCAGTAAGAGAGAAAAATGGGTAGAAATCCCTCCTGCCCACATATACCACCACCACATTGCTTCAAACAAGCAGTTCAACTACTATTCAGTATATTGGCATTTTGGGCTTCCTCATAAAATTTTACATGGAAATATCTCTGCCAATGAAAAAAAAGCCTTAATTAACAATTGTCTTACTTAATAATGAGGGTCGTAAAATGGTAATCTTGCCTATCCACACTAAAAGCAAGATGAGGAATTTCAGAGTAGGCAGGAATAACAAGATCCACTGTTATTGTGAAATTCAGGTGTTCATGAACCTACACTCTATGCAAGAACATGGCCTTTCACCTGGATGTATTTCCTTTTTTTTTTTTTTTAACACAATTCTAACAATTTTGCTGTGTGTGTTTATATAGGTGTGTGTGCATGTGTATATGTGTGTTTGCCACTTAAAGGAAATAAACATCCATAGCAGGCTGGCAATATCATCAAAAGGATAGTCTGAAAGCAGGGGAAGAACAAGAACATTTACCAAAACCTTAAGAGAAAAGTTAAAGTTATAGAATTTGGTGACTATGTGCAGAGAGAAAAAAACAAAACAAAACAAAACAAAACAAAAAACCACATAAACCTTACTAATACCTGAGGCACTTACTGTTTAAAAGCCAAGTATCATAGCTGAGATTAAAATAATAATACCAATTCATTAAGAAATAATTGATTATGAATTTTGAATTAAATGGAAAGAAAAACTTGAAACTAAAGTATCAGGTTTCAAATTGCAAATTGTTACTATAATTTTGTGCTTCTTTTGTTAAGTCATTTAATATCTCGGAAACCCAGGTTTTCCATCTTCAAATAATAAAAATTAAATAATAACTTAAAAATAAACTAAAAAATGATAATACATTTCTTAAAAACAAGAGCCAAATGCACTACCAACTATAAAAATGGTACTTTGAAAACAAATTGCAAAGCATTTTCAAGTTATGCTTCTTATCCTTTGCCTAATAGAGACAAGGATATCTATAATATACTTTAGGATAGTTTACATATGCTTCATTTTTAAAATTACATTAAATTAAATTTTAAAATTGAATGCTTAAGGGAAGTAATTTCTGATAGGTAGTATACACACTGAAGAGGGGGACACCTGCCTGGCTCAGTCGGTAGAGCATGCAACTCTTGGTTTCAGGGTCATGAATTCGAGCCCCACGTTGGGTGTAGAGATTACTAAAAAATTTATTTTTTTAAAGAAAAAAAAAAGAATTTGGGGAGCCCAAGTGGCTCAGTTGGTTAAGCGTCTGACTCTTGATTTTGACTCAGGTCATGATCTCAAGGTCATGAAATTGAGCCCTGGGCCAGGCTCCTTACTGGGTGTGGAGCCTGCTTAAGATTCTCTCTTTTTTATCCTCTGCCCCTCCACCACTCATGCATACTCTCTCTCCCTCTTTCTCTCTCTCTCTCCAAACAAAACAAAACAAAACAAAACAAAACAAAACAAAACCGAAGAGGAAAAATTTCTTTTAAATGTAATAGGAAGAAATTTATTAACATGTAGAAACTTAAGAATAAACTAAGTAACCAATGGGCCAAGGAATAAATAACAAAGGATATTAGAAAATACTTTGAGATAAACAAACATGGAGATGCAACCTACCAAAATTTATGGGATGTAGTGAAAGTAGCACTGAGGGAATCTTATGGATGTAAACATCTATTTTATAAAGGAAGAAAGATCTCATATTAATATTCCATTCTACCAACTTAAAAATTTGGTAAAAGAGGATTGAACTAACCCCAAAGCCAATAAAAGGAAAGAAATAATAAGGATTAGAGAGAAGAGAAATAAAATAGATAATAGGAAAGAAATAGAGAAATTAATAAAATAAGAAGTTGGTTCTTTGGGAAGACTGACAGAGTTGACAAAGCCTTAGACTGACAAAGAGAAAAGAGAGAGGACTCAAATTACTAAATCATGAATAAAAGTGAACATATTGCTCTTATCCTTACAGAAATAAGAAGAGTTATAAGGCAATGCAATAAGCAATTGTATGCTAACAAATTATATAAACTAAGTGAAATGGGAAAAATCTGATTTCCCAGGAAATAACCAGCTATGACAAAAACTGAGTTAAGAAAAGAAAATCTGAATAAACCTGTAATGAAAAAAGAGACTGAGTTAGTAATCAAAAAACTTTCACAAAGAAAAACCCAGGACTAGATGGCTTCACTGGTCAATTCTACCACATGTTTAAACAATAATTACCATCAATTCCTCATAAACTCTTCCAAAAGTTAGTAGAGGAAGGAGCACTTCTTAATTCATCTTATAAGGCTAGTGTTAACTTGATGCCAAAATTATGCAGAGACATCACAAACTTTTCTTTCTTATGAATATAGACCCAAAAATTCTTTTTTTTTTTTAGTTTATTTATTTATTTTTGAGAGAGAGTAAGAGTGTGAGCTAGGGAGGGGCAGAGAGAGAGAGAGAGAGAGAGAGGATCCCAACCACGCTCCACACTGACAGTGCTCAAACCCATAAACAGTGAGATCATGATCTGAGCTGAAATCAAGAGTCAGGTGCTTAACCCACAGAACTACCTAGACACCCCCTAGACACAGAAATTCTTAACAAAATGATAAAAATAAAATCCAGCAATATATAGAAAGGATTTTATGCCATGGTGAACTGGAATTTATCTAAGAAATGCAAGGTTGGTTCAACATGTAGAAATCAATGTCATATGGCATCTTAAGAAAATAAGAGATAAAAATCACACAATAATCTCAATATGCCAAGAAAAGGCATATGGCAAAATCAAACACCTTTGCACGATAAAAACATTCAACAAACTCGTACTAGAAGTGGGCTTCCTCATCCTGATAAGGGGCATATATGAAAAATGCACTATAACATCATACTTAATGGTGAAAGCATTCCCTATAATTAGGAGCAAAACGAGAACGTTTCCTCTCACTACTTTTATTCAGTGTTGTACTGGAGGTTCTAGCCAGGGCAAATAGATAAGAAAATAAAATAAAAAGCATCTAAAAATTAAAAAATAAAAAGCATCTAGATTGAAAAAGGAGAAGTAAAACTATATTTGTAAAATCTTGTGTATAGAAAATCCAAAGGAATACACACATGCACAATTTAGGACCAAAAAATGGATTAAGCAAGATGGCAAGATACAATATCAGTATATGAAAATACATTGTATTTCTATACAGTAGTAATGAACAATCCAAAAACAAAATTAAGCAAATGATTCCATTTACAATAGCATGAAAATGAATAAAATATTAAGAATAAATTTGACAAAAGAAATGCAAGGCTTCTATGTTGAAAACTACAAACATCATAAAAAAATTAAAGACAGCCTAAAATAAACAGAAAGTTTTCCTATATTTGTAGATTATAAGATTTAAGATTGTTAAAATGGCAATACTTCGCAACTTGATCTGAAGATTTGATGCCACCCCATCACAATCCCAGCTGACATTTTGCAGAAATTGACTAGTTAATCCTAAGTTTCATATGAAAACTCGAGTGAATCAGAATAGTAAAAATAACGCTGAAAAAGAAGGAAAAAGTTGGAGGACTCACATTTTCTGATTTCAAAACTTAATGCAAATGGGAATCAAAAGTGTATGATTCTGGCATAGAAACAGATACAGATTTGAGTCCAGAAAGAAACCTCATACATTTATGGCCAACTGATTTTCATTGAGAGTGCCAAGACAATTCAAATAGGGAAAGAGTAGTCCTTTCAACAAAAGGTGTTAGGACACCTGGTTAATTGTGTGCAAAAGAATGAAGCTGGACGCCTACCTCACACCATATACAAAATTAAAGACTTAAATGGAAAAGCTAACATTATAAAATTCTTAGAAGAGACGATTGGTATAAATCTTTGTGACCTTGAGTTGAGCAATGGTTTCTTAGATTTGACCTCACTGGTGGAAGGAAACCAGAATATGTCACCTTGAAATATGCCTCTTTGGCATAAAAATTATTTTAAACTGCAGCCAATTAAGAGGCAGCCAATGCAGAAAAAGCTTTTCTGCTAAGGGCAGGATACATATTTTCCTTTTACTGGAGACAGACTTTTATCAGCCCAGAAAAGGCACTAAGGGAATCTGCAAATAAACCTTACTGGGGTGTCTGGGTGGCTCAGTTGCTTAAGTGTCACTCTTGATTTTGGCTCAGGTCATGATCTCACGGTGGAGAGATAGAGCCCTGTGTTGCTGGCTGTTCTGGGCATGGTGCTTGCTCTTTCCCTTTCCTTCTCCACCCCGACCCCTGCAAATTGAGCATGCTTGCATGGTGTACACTTTCTCTCTCTCTCTCTCTCTCTCTCTCTCTCTCTCTCTCTCTCAAAAAAAGTCTCAAAAAAAAAGTCCATCAATTTCCTTCTATATATTTACCCTCCCTTAGTTTTCCACCCTTGGAAGCCTAAACTACTTTCTTTGGTACAATCATTTAGCTGTGAACTTATTGTTCTTTGTTAAAGATGCTATATAAGCCAAAATTCTAAGCAACTGCTTTGAGTTACTCTTTGTTTGAGGCCTCTCATGTGATGTGTGCTGTCCACATTTATTTTTTATCTTGTTTTTTATCTTGTTAATCTGTCTTCTTGTTAAAGAGTCCCAGCTGAAAACCTAAAATGGGTAGAGGTACAGATTTACCTTGCCTACATGACAGAAAAAAAATATAGGTAAATTTTCCTTCCTTAAAATTAAAGATTATCGTGCTTCAAAAATTACGTCAAGAAAATGAAAAGACAACCTGCAGAGTAGGAGAAAATACGTGTAAACTATCTACCCAATAAGGCTCTAGTCTTTAAAATATATTAAAAAATGCTTACAACTCAACAATAAAAAATAACCCAATTTTTAAAAAACAAGGAAGAACTAAATAGACAGTTTCCCAAAGAAGATATACAAATGGTTGGCAAGTAGATAAAAAGGTCACTAGTCATTAGTGAAATGTAAATCAAAACCACAATGACATGCACTAGAATAGCTATGATGAGAAAGACCGACAACGAGTATTGATTAGAAAGTGTTGAATTGGTGCCTTCATACATTTCTGGTGGTACTGTCATATTGTAGAGCTCCTTGGGAAATCAGTTCCTCAAAAAGTTAAGACGTAGAGTTACCATGTGACTGGGTAATTTCACTTTGAGATACATACCCCCAAGAGAAATGAAAAGATATGGTCATAAAAACTTGTATAAGAATATTCATAGCAGCATTATTTATCATAGCCAAAAAGTAGAAGCAACTGAAATGTCCATTAACTAATAAATAAAATGTGGTATATCCATACCATAAAATATTATTCACTCACAAAAAAGAATGAACTACAGATAAATGCTATAGCATGGATGAACCTACGAACATTATGCTAAGTGAAAGTCAGACATGGAAGATCGTATACAATACGACTCCATTTATATGAAATTTCTAAAATATGCAAAGAGACAGACAGTAGTTTAGTGGTTGCTGGGGAGGGTGGGAGTAGGGGGAAGTGGGAAGTGATTGGTAAGAGATATAGGGTTTCTTTATGGGGTGATAAAAAATGTTCCAGAATTCGATACTGGTGATGGTTGCAGAATCTTGTGAGTATCCTAAAAACCATTGAATTGTACACTTCAAAAGAGTGACTATTATGGTATATGAGTTATACTAATGGAAGAAAAGTGATTGAAAATGATGACTACTTACCTTCATCTTTAATTGTTGTAGTTAATGAAGAAAGTGTGGGCAGCAAAGATGAATTTAAGGATTCCTTATTTGCTGTTCCTAGTTTGATAAGATAGATGACATTATTATTAATCACAATTTCATCTCACCTGCCAAGGAACAAATAAAAGTCAGTCAAATCTGGAGGTGAACTACAATCCCTCTGCAGAGGTACTGGGTCAGCCTTTGCCTATCTTTAATTTTCTACTTTCTATCTCCTTTTGTCTGAAATAAGGAATATAAGTACTGAAAACTTGGGATGACTCAGTGAAAGCACACACACACACACACACACACACACACACACACACATTTTTTCTGTGATAGGCCCCTAAAGCAAATTTTCACTGCAGATAGTTACTTGGGTATCTTTAAATATATATATTAAAAACAAATATTTTAAAATTATTTTGTTTTTCCTAAAGAGAAAAATAACCTAGTCAATAGAACTTTCACATCCCACCCAGAACTACATTTCATTTTGCTGATTTAGTTATGACATTGGAACTTCCCAAATTACATAAATCATAAAGGAGTTTGCAAACTATTGTAATTAATTTGTCCGTTTATGAAACATTCATTGAGTTCCCAGTCAAATGGGTGCAAGACCCATTTCTAGATTCTTGAAGGCAGTAGTTAACTCTTAGTCATCTCTTTAATCTGAGTAGTATCAAGGTTAATTCCTGGCATATGGTAGGCAAGTAGTAAATGTTTCAGATAAGGTGCTACTCATACAGGACATGGGGACCAACAAAAAGACGAAGATCCTCTTTAAGTAGTGAATACGACTTAACAGTTTGACACCTGTAATTGTCAACATTCCCTTCTTAAAACACGTTAGGATACCCTTTTGTGATTAGGACATAATGTTCCATTTTTACTATGTGGCATATATAAAATCCCAGAATGCGCACTGTTTTGGTGGGGGAGGGGAGGAAAAATTTGGTTCTGGACAGTTTAACACTTTAAAACCCATCCAGAAGAGAGTTGTCAAGGTTAAGCTGGCTGGAGCTGTATATCGGAAAATACTAAGGAATGACAAGGAAGTTAAGACCTTTGGAGGAACACTGTGGACACACGCCTCCAAGCAGGGGGTGAAGGATTTGTCTTCTGCCCCTCTGTCCTCACCACTTATTAGAGGACCTCGGTTATTATAGAAATGGAAAGTGGCTGTAACAGGTGGATTCTGTGAATTACAACATGGAGATTGGTGAGGCACTTAAGAGTTTCTCAAAGTCTTCTACACCCAATATGTGGTTATATTTTAAAAGAAGAAACCAACAAAGGAAACGTTATTCCTAAAAGCTAGGTTTGGGATTTTGCATTGCCCACTCACACAATGCCATCTTAAAGTAAAGATGTAATGATACAAATGAAGTGTCCCTTCCAGCCAGGTGTGGCGCCTTGGTTTTCACTTCATCACTACCAGTCTTGGAATCTTGGTACCAATAAGAGGCTGACTTGAATTTTTACAGTCACCTTGTTTCCTGTGTTTCACTGGTATATGTCTCATATATCACATGAAAATTCAAGAATGGGGAAGATTACAGGAAATATAGGACACATATAACAATAATCATGAATATAAACAGAAAAAGTATCAACTGTGCATAATTCTTGGGTTTCTGAGGACCTTGCCCCCCCCCCCCTTTTTAATAGCTATCCTGACTTCATGTTTGATAGAGGGAAGATGTGTAACAAATTTGAGCTTTGGCCCACACATTCAGCCCAAATCTGTTTGGCTTCAGTTTCAGCCTTGGTCTTTGGAAAAGCAAGAGGTAAATGGCTATCCATTTCTGGTGTTCCTGAGCTTGTGTGTGAACAGTGATCTTGTGATCATGCCCATGATCATTGTAACTAATCAATATAACTCTATCTATAGCAAAATAGAGCACAATTTATTTTAGCTTTATTGTTAATGTATGAATATTCACTTTCAAATATGGATAAGCAATCCTCATATAACTTATAATAAAATTCTTCTTATGTGTTAAATATGTTGAAATTCTGAAGTATAAATGCATCCTTATTATTGTAAAAATCATCAAGGTTTAAAGAAAATGTCTAATTTATAAGCATTTTATATCTTGTGAGTATAAACTAAAAGCAAATGTCAGTTTAGCCACCACAAAATTCCATGACAAGGAAACAACAAAAAAATTTGTACAAAGATATCCCAGGTAAGTCATTTCCACTTCAAACTCAATAAGGAATGTAAAGACAATGGAGAACAGAAGGAAGATATGGAGAAAAACATGGTACCCAAACCTTTTTTTGCCCCCAATATTATAAGAAAGCTTAGAAGACTGTCTTTCATACAGTCTGTTCTTTCCAGTTTTATGGTAGTCAGGTTCCAGAGAGGACATCCATCATAAACGTCACCATAACTGGCACGCTATACGGAAGAGATGGCCAAAATTACCTGGCCCCTCTACTGACCTCAGTTGGAACTGAACATCTATTGAGTATCAGAAATGTGAAATATTAGTGCTGACAAATTAATTCAGCTAATTAAAGAATGTTTGACTCTTACGTGCTTTAAAAATCAAGCTGAGGGGCGCCTGGGTGGCTCAGTCGGTTAAGCGGCCGACTTCGGCTCAGGTCATGATCTCGCGGTCCGTGAGTTCAAGCCCCGCGTCGGGCTCTGTGCTGACAGCTCAGAGCCCGGAGCCTGTTTCAGATTCTGTGTCTCCCTCTCTCTGACCCTCTCCCGTTCATGCTCTGTCTCTCTCTGTCTCAAAAATAAATAAACGTTAAAAAAAAATTAAAAAAAATCAAGCTGAATAAGTTACGTTTTAAGAATAAAATTTCAGGTTTATTTTTGTATCTTAGAAGTTGATTTTATGATGATGGCATTCAATGTCTGCCAAATGTTGATTCTAACTCTGGCCACTTGGCCTTCGAGCAAAATGGGCAGTGCACTTGGTACATATCTAGGAAGAGATCAAGTCCCATCCTTCTAACTCGGGAAGCCTCTGAAAGCAAGCCCCCCTCCAAGCAAAGCTCCATTAGTCACCTCTGCCACTGTGGCCATGTCGTTGCAAGAGTGCCTATCTCACTAGCACATATTCCACTTCTCTAATGGTAAAATTTCTGCCATGGTCAAGGGAAAGAAAATTTACGTGCTTTAGATAGATATAAGCACTATTAAATCAGGTAACTTTTGACCTTTAAGCAAGAAAATCTGACTTGGGAGGCCTTAAAAGGAAAAAAAAAAAAAAAAGAAGCGTCTCTAAGTTGCTTTTTTTTTTTTTTTTTTTTTTTTTTTGGTAAATACTTTTATCGTGTCTAAAATGCCCATGGTGCCCATGAGGAAAGTAGACTAGAATCATTTTATCATAGATACACTTTTCCAATATTATTATGGTTGTTGTGGAGGATGAAACAATGTATAAAACTCCCCAGATTTAAACTCCTCCCAAGCCTGAAGTCAGGAAGCCACGTATACTGATACACTACTTAGAATATGAGAATTTGAAACAACTTTTACATTATCTTTGTATTAATTACATTACCTTTAACAGCATGGGCAATATCCAGTCTGTGTGTGTGTGTGTGTGTGTGTGTGTGTGTGTGTGTGTGTGTATACATATATATGTGTGTATATATATATATATATATATATATATATATATATATATATCTCCATCCAAATATATATATTGGCACACAGCCCAACCCACCCATGTTTTTAATACAAAAGTGGTGATCAAATAAGCCAGACAAACAGGAGCTCCTTTATCTGTCTTCCTTGTCCATGTTCCCTCATTTTCCTATAAGCACAATGGACCATCCTCTGACCGATGTCTCCACTGGTCCCTACTACCATGCTGGACTTTCTGCTTCTTATACCAAATTAGAGAGTAGATTATAGACATCCCAGCCTGCCTTTCTTTCTTCTGCATTTCTTCTGGTGCTTCTGTGCCAGCACCTTCTCAGCTGATTTCTGGAGAGACTCCACGATGGACTTCATTCCTTCCCTTAATCTCTCTCCCATTGCCATATCCATGCTTACTAGATTTTAACCCTTATAACCCCTCTAAAGAGACATTAGATTCAACTGAGGCATTAGCATTATTAATTTGGTGGATTTGGTAGTGATATTGTAGTTTTACAATAAAACATCCATATTTTTTGAGATGGACATTTAGTGTGTGAAGAAAATGGCAAAAAGTCTGAATTTCCTTAAAAACACTAGATAATAGCAAAAAACAAATAAACAGGAAGAAAGAAAAAAAGGAAAAGGAAGGAAAGAAAGGAAGATAGAAGGGAACAAGGGAGGGAGGGAGGAGAAAGAAAAAAATGAAGCAAATATGATAAAATCTTGATAATTATTGACTCTGGTAGATGGGTAAATGGGTATTAATTATAGTATTCTTCATTTGTGGTACATCTAAACATTTTTATAATAAAAAGTAATAAAAAGCAAAGCTTCACTGGCCTATTACAATTTGTACAATTGAATGTGAATAATTTAAAGGTCATGTGGGAGAACTTTTGAAGAACACAGATTAAAGTTTAGTTTTTGTTAACTGAGTAATATACAGCAATCAAAGTGTCCAAAGAAGAGAAATAGAGAAAGATATGTACGTGTGTGTATGTGTGTGTGTATCTGATTTCAAGTGCTTTACCAAGTGAATTGTTTCAGACAAGGGGCTTCAGGGTCCCCTACAGGATCCTCCAGTGATGAAGTTATTAGGATAGTCTCCTAAGTATATGAGTAGGTATAGAGTTTCCCTTCCCAGCCTGAAAGGAAAGATGCATTTCTGGGGTCACAAATGACAATTCTGCCTGAATTCCTTCACTGAACCCTTCACCTCTGACCTTTCATGGTCTTTTAACATAGTCGTTGTGTTATTTCGACATTGTTAACCACCACAGGTCACTGAGGAATGGGCTAGGAATCCTCTCACTGGGAAGGCGTGAGTTCCAAGGAGTTCATGCAAAAATTGTAAAACTTCAACCTTTTGAGTCCGCATGCAATGTCAGCACCTACCTTCTCTTTATTGGTACTTTTTGGGGGATGTTATTGATAACAAAAATAACACGCTTTTACCGCATTGGTGCAATTTTATGTCAAGAACTCAGCTGACAACTCACAGAAAGAGTGACAGAAAAAGACAGAGAGAAGCAGCAAATACTTACACTTTGTCAAAGTTCTAGAATGCCTCTGCTTAAGCCTCGAGAACATAGGACTGAAATAATTTTTAAAAATAAAATAAAAAATCTATTGTGCAGGAAGTTGGCTGCAGGCTTCATGAACCCTAGTTTTTTTGACTGTGTCATTTGGAGTTTCCCTTGGTTGGCAATAAAGGTTGTACCACATTCTGGGGATAAAATCCACTGTGCTTTTCCTCTTTGTGCAATGCTTTCTCCTGGTTTGGTAGAGACGTTGTAGAAGAATTGGTTTGGTTTCATCTTAGAATTGCACATTTCAGAAATAGTGGACTATATTCATCATACTCTTTTTCTTTGAGGATCACTATCCCTTTTAAGTCCAGTGAACTAGCCCTCGTGTCCTCTACATGTACTTGAATTTGGTGTTGGAATGAAAAATGAAGAGTAAGTAGAGAGGTGAGAAAAAGAGGTGAGAAAGAAATTCATTCATCTCCTCATTAGGGTGTGTGATTCAGATCTTCCTCTGACCTTAGCATTCTAACTGGAATTTCTGCCCATAAATGATAAATGATAAATGATAAATGATAAATGACACCTGCTGCCCAGGTGTCATTCAGTCCATTAACCATAATGATGACATGGGTCGCATGGGTGGCTCAGTTGGTTAAGCAGCAGACTCTTGATTTCGACTCAGGTCATGATCTCACAGTTCGTGGGTTTGAGTACCAGGTCAGGCTCCGTGCTGCAAGTGTGGAGCCTGGAATTCTCTCTCTCTCCCTGCGCCTCACTCCCAAAATAAATAAATAAACTTTAAAAAAAAATAGTGATAGCATTGCTATCGAACCTTACAAATTAAATCTATCATCAGCCCTATGCAACTAACAGATCAATCTGTTATTAATACAGTTTTACCTTGTTAACTGTGCTGCTTAAGTGGACAACTGGAATGTTTAGAACCATATTTTTATGACTAAGGAAATGGTAATTTTTTTTATTTTCTAAAAATAAACTTTGTGTATGCAACATTCACAATAGGATTATTTTCAAACAGGAAATGATCCAAAAGAATATCATCAAAGAAGCCCACTGCCATCTCAGGGCTTTGTATGCAACCCAAAATAACACGTAAGTTTCAAAAGAGTGAAGCAGCACAGACCTTCATAATAATAGATACAGCACATCAAATTATTTTTCTGTGATCAGATTATGTAGATGCTACTAATTTTATTTGTTGCAGTTAGAATAAATTTCACTAATTGCTAATCCTACCTTTAGGAGACGCTCCTGATGTTGATTCCAAAACAGGATTTGGTATTATGCTTGATGTTGATACAGATATTTCTGTTGCACGAGTTGATGGTGATACACCAGTGATTCTGTTGTTAACACCTGAAAAAAATAGCTTATGTTAAAGCAGCTGCATTGAAGTTTACAATTTATTTTGCCAAATAACACTAGTATATTTAAGCAAAGTAAACTGTATGTATACGGCTGCTAACCCAGTAAGCAGGGCATGGATTTGAAATTAATTTTCTAATTGTAATGAATTCAGCCTTCAGTTCAATATTCATTCACTAACTCCGTCTGCCTCTCACCAACGACGTGAATTTTCAAGAGAGCCGGCAGGAGCAGTCTATAGCTCTGAAACAAAATGATTCCTGAAACACTTAGGAGGAATAAATGTATAAATTGAAATTTGACATTTTTTTAATTTAAAAAATTTGTTTAACATTTATTTATTTTTGAGAGAGAGAGAGACAGAGCATGAGCAGGGGAGGGGCAGAGAGAAAGGGAGACACAGAATCCGAAGAAGGCTCTGGGATCTGAGCTGTCAGCACAGAGCCCGATGTGGGGCTTGAACCCATGAACTGTGAGATCGTGACCTAAGCCAAAGTCGGCTGTTTAACCGACTGAGACACCCAGATACCACTAAATCGGACAATATTTTTAATCCCACTTCACTAACGTTGTGAGATGAACTAATTAAATGGATTTTCTCTGGGCAGTGGATGTTTTTACTAAATATTTTCATAGAACACTGGAATTATTAAGTAGTAAAATGTCCGTATTCATACATCTCTTCTTGATATAAAGCATTCCCTCCACTCTCTTTTTCTATAAACATTCCAAAGGAATAAAATATATTTCATTTTCAATTTTTAAAAAATTTTTAAAGGAAGACCATACATTTTATTATTTATTTTTATTTATTAAATGATTTAGTTCTCTATATTGGAACAATCAAAGGCACAAAGATGAAGATGATAATTATTAGGTATATTACATATTTAGTTTTAATAATTCCTTTTTGGCAGTAGAAGTCAATATTTAATAGTAAGTTTTAAATTTTCATTGAAATATTTATTCGAAGTGAAGTATATAGAACTTAATTCTCAGTGATTTATGGAAATATTTGTTTTACACAATATTATTGAATTTGTTAGCATTTATAGAATCCTTTTATTCTTGCATTTGTTGGTCTTGTCTCTATACAGTCACTGTCGTGTTAAAGATCAGAAAATAGCAAACAAAAATGTATAAAGGTCTTGGACAAAGTATTCACGTCCATGGAAGGCATTGTTTCTGTGCTGTTACTTCATCTGTATAGAGTATATATAGTATAGCATGTTAGTTAAGAGTATGGACTTCGAGTGACAAAGACAAGTTTCAATGCCAGTCAAATTGGGTATGTCATTGCAGTAAATACATTGACTTCTCAAATTTAAATTTCATCCAAGATTTTCCTCTTTGAATTTGGGAAAAACCAATAATCTTGCACAGTTGTGAGCAATATTTCAGGTGTCATGAGATAGAATACACTTCCTGTTTCATTTTATAGACTTGAGGTGCTTGGAAGTGTTAGCACTTGGCACTGACTTTGTTTATAGGCAGTACGCAGAAATTGCTTGATGTATTCAACACATACAGATTTGTTCAGCACATTCAGGAATGACAGAACTGCCTTTTCACAGGCTTTACAGAAGTCAAGTCAAAAGCTTTTTTCACCTCTGGGTGCACTTCACACCCTCGGTCTCAACCCCTTCCTCCAGTAGGGAGAAGGAACATAGCATGCGTGAGGTTATCTTTTCTCTGTCAGTCATTTTGTTCTATCTTTCTTTTCATCCTAGAATCTTTGATGTAACACTCATTTCTAAGTTGAAACTGAAGTTGGAGAAAGTTATTCAAAGACGCACATTCCACTTTGACTGGAAAATTCACCTGTAAATAACTTAAATGATCCCTACCTGTCAACTTGCTAAATAGTAGCAATCTCAATTTCTGAGTATAATCAACGTCCCTGGAGACTTTCTTCCTATTTCTTTCCTCCCTCCCTCCGTTCCCCCTTTCCTTCTTCCCTTTATTTTTTGCTTCTATAAACAGTTACTGCATAACTAATATGGAAAGCATGATAAGATCTAATAAAAGACTCTATGTTGTACCACATGGTATCACCCATGAGTAGCTCTCAGTCTGTTAAGGAACATAATGCCTACACACAATAAATAATCAAGGATATTCTGTATGGGTTGTGTAGACCAGTGTTTTTCAAACTGCAGGTTATGAAATAATTAAAGAGTAATTAAAATCTAGTTAGTAGATTACAGTCAGAGCTTTTGCCAAATAAAAGAGGAAAAAACATTAGAGTGATATTGCAGATAATGAGGGTAAGTATTGTTTCATGAAGTTTGTGCACGTGTGTGTGTGTGTGTGTGTGTGTGTGTGTGTGTGTGTATTTGAATAAAACATTTGTCAGTGCACAATATGTTTCCTGCTGTGATTCCAGCTAAAAATTTGAAAGCTACCGGACAAGAAATTGGGCAAGAGTTTATAAGATAAAGGATGACCACCATGTTGACATGAGCAAGGACTCCGTTATGAATGAGCTGACATAGGAGCTAGGGCTTGAAGAGTAAGTAACACATCCACATAGCTAGAAGAAGGGGTATGGACAAACGTCTGGAAGGGAAGTCAGAGGTGATTGAGCACCTTGCAAACAGTTGTATCTGGTTGGATTGCTGTATGCTCTGAAAGAGCATAGTTGGCCTTGTCTGGTACAATGCTGGCAGCTAGATCATAAAGGACCTTGAACACCAAGCCAGGGACTTGAATCTTTATTAAGTAAGGAGCCATGGAAAGTGACCAAATAGAAATTCCACTGTAGGAAAAACAATGGGGAAGTGGGTGGGGCAGAGAATGAGACAGCGCTAACCGAACTGATCTGCAAGTCCCATTTTTATGTTTACCAATGTCCATGACCTTTTGAAGTCATCATGTGAGATTAGTGAGTTCATATCCATAAAATGACTTGAGGCAAACTAAAAGCAGGCAAAATTTTAACCACTGTGTGGTAAGATTGGGAGGTACTGGGAGGCTTTTCCTCCTTACCATACTTCAACCCATTTGGCTACTGAGTTCCCTGAGTAAACTCTTAATCCAGTAGCACTCATTCATGTCTTTGTTATTAGTTCTTCAGACTGTCCATCAAAGAGAATGCCCTCCTTTGGCAAAGACTGACAAGCAGCCTGTGAAAGTATTGAGTGTCTCTATGTGCCAGGTGCCATGTGAGCACTTTCTGTGGATTGTTTCCTTTAATCCTAAAAAGATACTGTGGTGCCCATACTTGTATGATCAGCACTTTACAGATGAAGACAGTGAGGTTCAAAAAAGATGAGCAACTTGCCCACACTACACAGTGGGAAGTAACACAGTTGCAATTTTAACCCGGAACCCCTTGAATCTTTACTCTTTCCCACCACAGATCTTGCCATGGGAAGGTGGTTCCATGCAAAGCCACATACTTCTGCTCTGCCTTTCACAGGGTGTGATATTACAGGGGTAGAAGTGACTTAGATGCACAGATGTTTTGCCCTTATGTATCTAAGATGAGGAAGCAGATAAAATACCTCACTGTTTTTTTTCTTTAAAAAATATCATTTTGTCATATACATTACATACATACACATACAAAATGTGTCCCTCCATAAACATCCATAAAATAGACTTAGAGCTCCGAAGGAAATTTCCAATCTACTAAAGCTATTTATGTTTGAAAAATAAAAATAGAGATTTACTCAGTTGGAAAATCCCGCAAATAGAAACGTTCTTCTGTTATATGGTGGGAAAGAATTATTCTAAGTACCACTGTTGAAGGTTTTATTGACCACGATGCAAGTAACCACCAGTTATGCTTTTACAGCATTTTCTATAAATTTCTCTTAGGTCGATCTGGTCTCCTAATAAACTATTGAGGATAATGGCTCATTCTGAAATATTTTCTCTTCACAAGACATGATGAGGTAGCATTTCATTTTTCTTTATCTCCAAAGTAATTAAAGACAAATTTAACAAGAAGACCTGTGCTTCACATCTTTGCTTATGTCTAACCAAATAGTGCTGTTCTTAGGATGCTGTAAGGAAAACAGATGGCATTTTATCCTGATTCCACCCTAGACTGAGAGAGTACAATAGATACAATGACACTAGTTTCCCATACTATTAAAGGATGAAGCAGGATTGGGATTTTTACAAAAGTAACTATTTTAATTACAGAAATCATGAGAACTTGGAAAATTTAGCTTACAGATGAAAACCAGGGATCGTATTTTTTCCTATTTTCGAATGATCTGGTCATCTACTCCGGTCTTCTTAGATGTACTTTGTTATTATGTTTCTAAGTATTCACAAGTAGTCTCTAAAAGTTAACATTTTAGGGGTACCTGGGTGGTTCAGTCAGTTAAGCTACTGACTCTTGATTTCGGCTCAGGTCATGATCTCATGATTCATGGGATTGAGCCCCATGTCAGGCTCTGCATTGACAGCACGGAGCCTGCTTGGGATTCTCTCTCTCTCTCTCTCTCTCTCTCTGCCCCTCCCTGCTTGCTCTGTCTCGCTTTTGAAATAAATAAAAACTTAAAAAAAAAGAACATAAAAGTTAGAGTGTCATCCATCCTCATAATGAGCAGGTATCTTCTCTAGTTATCTTTTCCCCTACCAAGTCTATAAGCAAAGTCCACTGGAAAACCACTACTAGAGAAAGTAGATCTTACTTCCTCTAGATGAACACAAACACTGAATGACAGTACCTTAGAATTCTAAGACTTGAGTCCTCAAAAGAACTTCTAAAAATATCCTATTGTAACAGAAACGCTACATTTTATAGCTTAGGAAATGTATGAGTTTAAGATAGTTTCAAAAGATCATAGCAATAATTACTAAAAAAGTTCCCTTAATTCCCAGTTGAGCACTCTGTATTATGTAACAGAGAAAACCTTTTTTCCCCCCATTCTACTAAATGGAATACATTTCTGATGGAGACAATGCCAAAGTTTCCCTTTGAACTACAGGAGAAAAGATTTACTTTGCGAGTTTTATCCATAAACAAAATTTCAGCATAAAGTTTTAAGCTCTTTAAGGAAACAAAAGAGTGATTATTTAAAAAATATATATATATAGTTACAGTGTATACAAAATACTAATTACTTAATGGTCTAATAATCCTCAAAGTACAAGTGTTATGTAATAATTTCATAACCTAGATCAACTCATCTATGGAATTCAAAGTAAAGTGGATAGTTTTATATTTCAATAGCATATAATTTGTTATTCCCACTAATTCATGTTGTTTTCATACAATACCCCCTCCTGTACATCCCCACTTCCTCAAGCTTTTAAAACTTTACACACATTTTATATTGAAATAAAGTAACTGTCATTTGTTCAGTTTTCACTTGTGTTCAGTTATCATCTCCTATGCATCACAGCTTATAATGAATATGGATTCACTTCTTAAATTTACATGGGATGGCAGTGCATGAATTGGGGTGTGGTAAATAGCGGGAGGGCATTTTTCATAGTAACTTGCCAGTAATTGCTAATATTCCAACCTTGTTCAACTGATACCCTATTATCTTCTTTGTTAGTAAATAATCATTTTTGAAGTTTAAGCTGAAAATTTTAATTTTCCCTCACACATCAAAAAATATAGATATTGAAGTATATGAAAAACTATAAATATATAATATAATACACTGTAAGTTGATATATGAAAGTAAAATATATTTACACATGAATATAATGAAATAAACAAAGGCATAAATAAAATACAATACCACTTTCTCTATTCCTATCAAAATAGAATATCAAAATTCATGAAATGGGGCACCTGGGTTGCTCAGTCAGTTAGGCTTCTGTCTCTGGATTTTGGATCACATCATGATCTCACAGTTTGTGAGTTCGAGCCCCGCATCAGCCTCTGTGCTAGGAGGGCAGAGCCTGGTTGGGATTCTTTCTGTCTCTCCCTCTCTCTGTGCCCTCTCCTGCTCACACTCTCTTTCTCTCTCTCTCAAAATAAATAAATAAACATAAAAAAACCCTAAAACACAAATAACCCAGCACTTTCATGAAAGTCAAGACACCAACTCCTTTCCATCATCAGTGTCTTATCAACACATTCTTACACTAACAGTAATCCTTCTCTTTTGACATAGCAAAATTCATTTTGGTTCATTGCCAACTGAATTAAATACAGTTAAATCTTTATCAATTAAAATAAAATAACAATTATTCAGTGATGATGTGTCTTTCATGATTTCTTCTGTTTGCACTGACCCCAAATTTTATAATGTCCTATTTTAAATGTATGAGTAGCCCACTAGCCAATGAATTGTTTACCGCAATAAACATTTGTTAAGCATCTATTTCATGAAGAGCTAAGCAAAAATAGAAAAACATGTTTTTCCAAGGGGACCTTAGAGTTTATTTGAATACTCAAGCTATACATATGTGAACCAACTATCAGATTATGCTAAGATGCTGTATAAAATGGTGCTATGTAATTAATACTATGCATAGCTGTTTCCGTACAATGTTAAGTGAAATCAAAGTAAGGTGATGTTTCTCTTTGTGTCAGGGACAATCAGAATCATTTTCTCGGAGGGAGAGATTTCAAAAAGAATTAGCTTGGGGCGCCTGGGTGGCTCAGTCGGTTAAGCGTCCGATTTCGGCTGAGGCCATGATCTCGCGGTTCATGAGTTCAAGCCCCGCGTCGGGCTCTGTGCTGACCGCTCAGAGCCTGGAGCCTGTTTCAGATTCTGTGTCTCCCTCTCTCTCTCTGACCCTCCCCCATTCATGCTCTGTCTCTCTCTGTCTCAAAAATAAATACACGTTAAAAAAATTTTAAAAAAACAAAAAGAATTAGCTGAGACATTAAAGAAAGAAAAAATTATTTCATGGGAGAAAAGAAAGCAAGTATACACAACCAGAAGAAGAAAGTGAAGGGAGCCAAGTAAAAGAGAGGCCATATAACAGAAGGTCTGGGAGGGGATAATATTAGACACTTATAAGCAGAATCTTTTGGGAGAGGAAAGTAGGAAAATCCCACTTTCAACGAAAACATCAGAGCTAGTGGCAACTCTTGAAAAAAGGGTTTTAAATTTCCACTGCATTTTCAACTAAGACTAACAAAATACCGTAGCAAGCACACAAGTTTTGAAAATGCTTCAATTTCCTAGGCGGAATGAATTGGGAAGGTAAGTAAGAAGAAAAAAAAAAACCTCATCTCTCACAGAGAGGAGACAAAAAAAAAATCAGATAAGTGGCAGAAAGCTGTGCCCGAAAGAGGAAATCTCCTCAGGTTACCAGCCATCTGTGAGGTGGGGAGGGAGCGCCAAGCCTGGCCGGCTCCGAGCGTGGACAGGTGTCTCAGCCACCTGGCCCCTCTGGGGAGAACAGGAAGGCAGCATTGCCTTGGTGAGTTTCTTCAACAGAAAACAGCAATGTCGGCAAAATGGACCTGAGAATTCAAGGTGTTTTGGCCGACGAGTGGATGGAAGCGTACAGGCAAATTTCCTCCACTCACCCAGATGTCAGGTTGGAAACGATGGGGCGGCACAGTTATTTCCTTCCACAAAAATAACCATGACTTAACAACAAAATCAGATTCCATAATAATGAGATATTTGAGATTGTGAACCCTATTATCAGGGGACTTTTTGTATTCTGTTCGAGATTTTAAGAGTTTCGATTTCCTGAGGCATGAAAAGGCGAAGGTTGGATTTAATATTTATAGGGGTGGGAGTCGGAGGAAAAAGGAACAATCTGGCCATACTCTCCGGCTCTTAGACAATCATCCCACGGTCCCTCCCCCCCAGGCCGTACTCTGAGGCCGGAGAGGAACTGTGGTTTTGGCAGCCCAGAAAAAACATCTTCCAAGGAAACAAGGGGCTTAGGCTTCACACATTCTTATAGGCACCAGCCAAGTTTCAAAATCAAGACTCTTGGACCCATCTCATGACTTCAGGAAGGAGACCAACTTGGGTGCCCTCTCAGTCCTGCGAGGAACAGCACTGCTCTGTCCCTTCTTGGGGCTTCACGTAGGGGCAGTGATTCTAGAAGACAGTGGAGTCCTATTCTCTCTCTAATGGCACCTCCAGCTTTCCTCTGAGCTTAGGATGTAGCCTCTTGAGACCTTGGGTCTTAACTATAGGCTCTCCTGAGTGTTTCTTCAGAAACCGGGACAGGTTCACTGGACACTTTCTACCAGCAGGTTACATTTGTTTAGAGTCACGACTTATACACATGAAATGACATGATGAGAGATGGGAGCAAGACCCAGACTTGGCAATTGTGCCACCGGCTAACTGTGCAACGTGGTATGAGCCACTCTTCCTCTCCGGGCCTCAGTTTTCTCTCTATAAAAAGCGTCCATTGAACAACTTCTTGTCAACAATAAAATTGTTATTACCGCTAGGATTAAGTTGCAATGGAAACATCCATGATGGCAAATAATAAAGTACAGGTTGCACTTCCACATACCAAATGAAGGCTTGTACTTCAGCAGTTATATACAATGGATTTATGGGGTTATTAGTGCTGCCTTGGAGAAATTTGAGCCCAGAAGGGAATTCCGTATTTCAAGGGGCAAAAATGACTGCATTCATTTGCAGTTTGATAATGTTACCTGGACTAAATGTATTTCCCTTTAGGGTGTTGGTCTACTCAGAACTCAAGAAAAATGTGAAAGACAAACTTTGAAACAGACGTTGGGAATACTTGGTTTCAGAATTTTCTTTTCAACGTAGAAGAGCGAGTGTAAGAAGATGAAATATTTTTTATAGGTGAATTAATTACTACATGAAAGAATAGAGCCCAGATCAAATAAAGTAGTCAATTCCTTCTCAGCAATGTGTGTGGGGGTGTGTGCTCATGTCTATATTTAATTAGTGACAAATGCATTTCCAAAAATAGTCTACAGTATTGCATTTGGAGCTAGAAAATAATATTTGGCTAAATTTGAGATATCTTGTTTATCATTTCATCTACTTTTATTTTTGTCTTTTCTAAATGTAAAGAAACACTCTCTAGCTATTTTAAAATGTTTTTTAATTTATTGTCAGCTGGGAGACTATACTTTTAGTTGTAAAGGCATCAAATAAAAGAATGAAAGAGTTATTTCTACTTTCTGAAAAGTCAAAGATAATCTTTTCTTGCCCTGAAAAGAGTTATTTGAAGGGACAAAAAGACTTTAAGGGATAGATATTCCAAGGACACAAACTCATCTAACAATAATTACTTTCTATTACATTTATTGATTTTAACAACAATTTTGTGAAACAGCTGAACAGACACAAATGTTATCTACATTATACAGATGAAGAAATGGAGGTCCTGGTAACTGACTGTGACTTGTCAGGATGCAGAGTTAGAAGGTCTTAGAGCTTGTTTAAACCCAAATGTTCTAATCCCTCTTTCGTGTTTTTTCCCTCCACATTGGCTAGAGTTTTAGAACTACAAGATCCTCTTTGTGATTGCAGTGTTGCTATGCCAATACTTGAGTAGTTTAATGACTTTAATTTACGGTATTTTCCTCTTATATTATTGCTAATTGTTATGAAAATAAATGTAGCTAATTAAGGTATGTAAAATATTAAAAGTAAAAAAACAACAGTGATCATTGGTAGTACTTCATCAGTTTGTGGCTGACCAATCACTCATCTATCAGAGATTATTAAATAAATCAAATTAAAACAAAATCTCTTAGCTCAAAGTTTTATCTTCTCTTGTCCATGAGTAGAACATTCATGTGAAACAATTTTACCAAAAAATTAAAAAAGTAAGAAAGTCAACTTCTATTGTAATATCAAATGACTCAGAAAATTTATGAAGGGTGTTTGAAGGTACGACTTTTTAAGTGTCTTCTTCCCTTTATTTGTTACTTGTCTTAGATTTAGGACAATGTTGTAAAAAGGACTATTTCTTTTCTTGTTTTGGGGTAAAGCAACGGTGTTAAGGTAAATACCTTATTGTTTGGTCTCACTTTGATAGCAAAATCACTCATTACCTTTGTCAGTTCTATCATTAGGTCAGATCAATTTATGTTTCTGACTTATACCACCTCTAAATACTGGAGTAACTACTTACAGGGCCATGTCTAATACAGTCAGTAGGTTCGAGCTAGGAAAGTCTTTCTGAAAGAACTTAAACTCCTCCTGAGATCATAACCTAATTCTCCCAGTTATGCCCTAACGTTGACAACCACTTTGCTGGATTTCTTAAATTATTTTTTCATTATTCTCTTTTTCTAATTTCCTTATATCATTTATTTCAAGGAACAGATTAGGGTAGCAGAACAGAAAGATTGAAAAAAAGGATAGAAAAGGACAGAGAAAAGAAAACTTGGGAGTTGGGTGCATATAGTAGAAGAAAGAAGTTTTTCCGGTTGTAGTCCTTAGGCCCATGGTTGCCAATGTGCTGTAGACACTGCACCAATGGAACCTGGGGAGTTTCTACCGAGGGTCACAGTCTGTATTCACACGTGAGCACCAGGTGACATACGGAGGTATCGAATCACTATATTGTACACCTGAAACTAACATAACATTGTATGTTAACTACACTGGAATTAAAATAAAATACAAATTTAAAAAATCTGTATTCACACTAAATATTGTGTGTGTGTATTGAAAAAAAATGATCCACGCATATACGCTAATATTTTAAAATAGATATAGGTTCTATTGTGAAAAAAATGATCCATGTATATATGCTAATATTTTTAAAGAGATATAGGTTCTATTGTGATTAATACCACTTTTAAAGAATTGCTTAATATTTAGTAGCATTCTGTTTCCTCAATTAGCGGGTGCAGATATTATCCCACTGGAAGGGGAGTTCGCAATCTTTCTACGTAAATGAGGTATTTCTCTTCAAAAAAGTTTGAGGACCACTGACTTGTGGATCTAAGTACATCAATAACAGTATAATTTAGTTAATTTGGCTGAGGGCATCGTATAGCATCACAAAACCACCAGAATTTGAAATCTTGTCTGATCCATTGCAACGCAAAATTAGGGCCACTCTTCAAACACCTGTGACTCATACTTTTTAATTAGAAACAAACAAGCAAAGACTGACAGAGGCGCCGATTTAGAGCCCCTTTGTTTCTAGTATATGCCAGTTCTGGGTGTTAGAACAATAGCACGTCTTTTCTTCCTCTGATTCTCTTTCCCCAGAGGTCCTCCACTTTTGAGACGGACAAACTGCCTGAACCACACATCCAGTAGTGACCCATTATGTGTTTACACAAGAACAGGAAAGTAGGCATAGCGTCTACTTTCCGATTTCAGACTCTAGCTTTTATAGGGTATATTTTCCAAATTAAAAAGATTTCGAACATTCCATTAGGACATCATCAAAGGAGTCATTTGTGGTGCGTTAATTAAATCTAACACATTTAAAAATAACTCTGCATGTTGTGGGCCAGATGCAGCCTTTGGAAAAAGAAGGAGCCTACAGTGAACATTGCAACAGATTTTTGTATTTAATAGTAGGCAACAGACACGTTTCCAGAATATGCTCTCAAAGCCTGGTTGGGAAGTGTCTGCTCTGCTCGCAGCAGGAGAAAAAAAATCCATATATAAAGTAAAGGAGAACAAGAAGTAAATTATATACTTTCACCTCTCAATCAACTCAAATTTGCTTCATTATTTAAAAGTAGTGCCCCACTGCATGATATTGTCCAATTTTAACCAGAAGAATGAACCACTCCAAGAACCCTTCCCAAATGTCAAGACAAAAAGTAGGATGGCAAATTTGTTCTTATCTAAAAACACATTGTCAGTTATAGCCTCATGAGAAATAATTTTGGAAAATAAAAAGGATGTTCAGAGCTATATGAGATGTAAGAGAAAGGTCTAGAGAGAGCTGAATTGCTTTGTCCAAAAACAAACAAAAAAAAATGGACTCAATGTTTTACCCATAAGAATGAGAGAAAGATGTGGGGAAAGAGGAGAAAGAAAAGGCTGAGAAAGAAGGTAAAACATACAAAGGACTTTTCAGACCAAGGACATCTAAAACTCACTCTTTAGGTACCTGGGTGGCTCAGTCAATTAAGTGTTGGATTCATGACTTTGGCTCAGGTTATAATCTCATGGTCATGAAATCCAGCCCAGCATCAGGCTCATGCTGAGCTGAATGTGGAGCTTAAGATTCTCTCCCTCTCTGTGTCTCTCCTTCTGCCCTTCTACCCCACTCATGCTCTCTCTGTCTCAAAATTAAATAAATAAATAAATAAATAAATAAATAAATAAATAAATAATAAAGCACTCGTTGCATCACTCTTATGTGAAACCTCCCTTTTCAGTAACATCGGCTGCTACACACAAAGTGTACAAATACCCACCAAGATTTTAGTTAAGTGGATCTTTCAAGGGAATGCATGAAGGAAAGGGGAGCTGTGCTTTGGTTGTGGCCAAAGTGAAGTTAAAGAAAATGTCACAAGAAACCAAAAGAGGTACATGATCTGATGGATACAGGAAATAGGAAAGAAAGGTGAGAATGAGGACTTAATCCTCCCTCTACGACAAAGGATTTGCAGAAACATCCAGCATTGGGCTTTAAAAAATTTATATATATATGTGTGTACATATATATATTTCATATATATAAATAAATGTGTACATATATATATTTTATATATAAAATATTTATAAATTTTTAATGTTTATTTTTTTGAGAGAGAGAGAGACAGAGTGTGAGTGGGGGAGGGGCAGAGAGAGAGAGGGAGACACAGGATAAGAGGGAGGCTCCAGGCTCTGAGCTGTCAGCACAGAGCCCCATGTGGGGCTCGAACCCACGAACGGTGAGATCATGACCTGACCCAAAGTCGGATGCTTAACCAACTGAGCCACCCAGGTGCCCCAAAATTTTTTATATATTTTTTAATGTTTATTTATTTGAGGTGGGGGGAAAGGGCAGAGAGAGAGGGAGACACAGAATCCAAAGCAGGCTCCAGGCTCTCAGCTGTTAGCACAGAGCCCAATAAACTGTGAGATCCCATAAACTGTGAGATCATGACCAACGCTCAACCCACTGAGCCACCCAGGCACCCCTGGGGGAATTGGGCTTTTACCCAGAACAGAGAGTAAGTTGAATCTGAACATGGTTTTATATTAAAGGCTGGAGACACCCGTGTGACATCTGAGGTATATATAATGATTTTTTTATTTTATTGAATGCTGCTTACTAGTCTAAGAATCAGATTTGCTAAGTCACAATGATGACAATGCGTTTACTGAGCAGAGGATAAACCATAAATTTGTTCTGTAGAAAATTGTTCCAGACAGAGTCGGTTATAAACTGTTTGCTTCGCAAATATGGAGGGAAAGATTATCAGAACAAATAGACTCTACAGAACAAGAATTTCAATGCAGCATCAGTAATTACTTAAGTCAGAGATATCACCATTGTTGAGCAATAAAGTATTTCCTAAGTGTGAAGGCCACCATTACATCACAGTTGACATTAATCTGCAAACTGATTTTTTTTTTCTGGTTTGGGTGACAAATTCATGCCAGAACAATTAAATCTACTTTCCTGACAAAGTAACAGAGATGTTAACAAGAGAAAACAAAATAGATGTAATATCACATTGTTACCATTATATAATTAGTGTCTTCTTTGAAATAGATATTGAAGAAGTATGATGCTCTGTATAAACATTGCTATTAGTTTAAAATCCTTAGGCAAAATGTACCAGGATAATGGATTTTCAAGCAATTCTAGTAAGTAGCTTTAGCATTTATCTGTGTATCTTCAACTACTGGTATAGTACTTGACAACAGGCCCTTATTAAATGTTAATTAAAAGATAAACATCAGTAAATTTTCCTGAATAGCCAGACTTTTCAAAATATTGCAGCTCTTCTATCATTTTATATAGAATTGCCACTGGCTAGAAACAGAAAGTAAAAACAGGTTGAATTTATATTGAACATATGACTCACTGTTGAAGCCTCATATTGAAACAAACTTTCCCTGTGTAATGGTAAATCCTTATTCCTTACACTTCATTACTATTTGTAAGCATATCTCTGCTCTTTTGTGACCTCCGTAGCATTGAAGACTGGATCAATTTGGACTTACGATATTTTTTCTGATAGAGGGTCGCTTTAAAATCTGGGAATAATTTGTAGGGCACTTTCTGTGTTCTTGGCATCTTTCTTATCTCTAGTGAGACTTCTGTAACATTTAGAAGCATGATTCTTCATATTCTCCCTGGACAAAGGTTGAGGTAGAACGTATTTGCTAAGTTCAGAAGAGTTACTTACCAACTATCAAAGTGTCCTCAGAACTCTTGTTCATTTTAACAGCCTACTAGCAAGGAAAAATGAGCTGGCAAAGTAAATGCCAAAGTTGACTAGAGCAGCCTCCTGAGGTTTAATCTCCAGGAAAGTGTGTCCAAAATTGTATCCACTCCTGTACCACTTTTGTTGAGTCTCTATATCCTTTACTCTGCCTGCTCTTAGGTCTTTACTCTTTTTCCTAAAAGTCAAGTCATGAGCAGGGAGGGGCAGAGAGAGAGAGGGAGAGATAATCCCAAGCAGACTCCGTGCTGTCGGAGCAGAGCCCAATGTGGGGCTTGAGTCCAAGAAACCTTGAGATCATGACTTGAGCTGAAATCGAGTTGGATGGTTAACCGACTGAGCTACTCAGGCACCCCAACTTTTAAAAATTTAATCCAGTTTTTAAAAAGAAATATTACATTAGCACCACAAACGAAGAGTAAGATCTCTCTGGTCATTAAAGTAACCATGAAAATAAAAACATGAAAAAAGTAATATTCCATATAGATACTATTAACTATGGTCGTTCCATGTTTGATCCTGTGTGCTCCATGTTGAAAAGTGAAATTAGTGAGTGTTAGGCCATAACAAAGACATAAGGACACCAAAAATATGCTGAGATAACCAAAAGCATAATAGAGAATTGAATCAAGGTTGTTGAATTCCATGACATTCGTCCCCCAAATTATCTCAAGTACCACCAGTTGTACTCATTACATGCCCTAGGAATATTGCTCTAGCTTCTTAAGGCCACCCAATTAGTCATAAAGTACCTTGTAATGCACCTAATTATAACTTTTCCATATAGCAGAAAGTCAGATCTGACTATTTTCTTTCCTTCCATTTTCTTCTCATACTCGCGTACATTTTTATCATCATCTTCTTCTTCTTTTTTTTGTTTATTTTTGAGAGACAGAGAGAGCATGAGCAGGGGAGGGGCAGAGAGAGGAGGCACAAAATCTGAAGCAGGCTCCAGGCTCTGAGCTGTCACACAGAGCGCCACATGGGGCTCAAACTCTCGAATCACAAGATCATGACCTGAGCTGAAGTCAGATGCTTATCTGACTGAGCCACTCAGGCACCCATGTTATCATCCTCTTTTAAGAACCAAAGTCAAATGGGCTTAAAGCTCAGCATTGTTTTAGGGACTGATGATATAGGTACAAAGTAAAGGCTGAGTGGGTGATGAATAATCTTTAATGTCTTAAATACCATTGGTCCACATATAGGCCTGTAACAATCAAGTTTGGCCTGAGTAAAGCTTTTAATTTTTGTCTCATCTGACATTATCATCAACGAAGTAGACAAACTATAAAGCAGTCAACAGTAGAATCAATTTATGAAAACATTTAGCACAGTACTTCAAATGAATCTGATCTTTACACTTAAAAAAACATCCAAGTCAAGTTTTTAAAGGATAGTAAATTGAACTGGTTTTTTTTTTTAACACTTTGGTAAGAATAAGGATGTTAACAAGATAAAAATATTTAGATAAATTATTGTTTATTTACAAGATAAAGTTCAGTTGGAATAAAGTGAACAACCAAAGAGTAAAAGCAAAGAGTATACAAATTTAGTAGAATAGTATAAAAATAAGTACATCAGGAAAAGATGTAAAACCAAAGAAAAAGAACAATTAATATAATACTTTATCTTAAATTCATACTTGCAAATGGAACTGTAGTGATGAGATCATGTTATATAACTATGAAGTAACCATTGCTCTTTTGTTCAGTAATGGTTAGATTCTTATTGTGACATGAATTCAATTTTGATCTTTGCATTTTAGACAAGTAGGAGAAAAATTTGTCAAAGAAGAGAAATTGATGTGAATAGAGATGGAAATTGGATTCCAGTAGAAGAAAAAGGAGTTGGAATGCTCTACTGTTTAATCTGAGAAAACAATGTCTGAAACTGTAATATCATTTGTGTCTATATCTTAATTTCCCAATATACGAATGGAAGCGAAAAGAATTTCACCTTAACATTTCTGGTGTTTTACTAGATGAAAAATATTACTGATTATTTTACCGATATTCAGAGATATAAATGGGCAAATATAGTTTGCTAACAGTAATTCTCACGTAAGCACATCAAGAAATGCAAATGATAACTAACCCAAATTTATTAGTAAAATATATTTGCAATGAAAATAACATTATAACTTCCATTAATTACAGTGTGTAATTTAAAAATTATGTTAATCTATGCTGCTTATAAAATTTATTGCTATTATTATTATGACAGTATTACAAAAAAAGGTGATGAAGCATTATTTTAGTTCTATCTGCACCAATTCTTCAATGTCAAATTAAAGCTCCGAACTTTAAGAATTTAATAGGCAAGACATATAATCCTAAAGATGTTTTTGGCTTATGGAACAAGTAAATAAGAGATCAATTAAATAAATTCATCCAGTATTAATTAAACACTTACTGTGGATATCGCTAGAGAGAAAATAATTTACCTTGAAACCCAGGACAATTCCCTTGATGCAAGGTGTTCTTTCTGATCTGAATATCAATCAAAAATTGTATCAAAAACTTGGAGCGCCTGGGTGGCTCAGTTGGTAAGTGACCGACTTCAGCTCAGGTCACGATCTTGCAGTTTGTGAATTCGAGCCCCGCACCGGGCTCTGTGCTGACAGCTCAGAGCCTGGAGCCGCCTACTTCAGATTCTATGTCTCCCCCTCTCTCTACCCCTCCCCTGCTCACGCTCTGTGTCTCTCTGTCTCTCAATAATAAATAAACATTTAAAAAAATTGTATCAAAAATTTGAAAGTATTACACGTCTGGATAATAGCACTTATATCAGCCATACACTGCTGTGCAACAAATTGTCTCTAAACTCATGTCTTAAAGCAATTGCTTACTATCTCCCACAATTTTTGTGGGGAAATAGCTTGAGAGCAGCTTTGACCAATTCTGGCTTTGGGTCTCTTACAAGGTGGCAGTCTGTAGAGATTGCAGGTGGGGCACCAATCTCCAAGTGTGTGATGGGTCTGGAAGATCCATTTATGAGGTGATTCACTCACATTGCTGGTAAGTTGGTGCTGGCTGTCAGTTTTACTCCACTGGGTCTGTCCACAAGGTTGCCCGATTGTTCTTACAACGCGGTGGCTGGCTCCCCCCAGAGAAAGCAATCCGAGAGACTGAGGTAGAAGCCATAATGTCTTTTACTGCCTAGGCCTTAGAAATCACATAATATCTCTTTCACTGTATTCTATGAGTCACACAAGTCAGTCTTAATTAAGTGTAAGAATGTTCTACCTACATGCTTGAATACCAAGAAGCAGGGATTATTGGAGGCCATCTTGGATATTGGCTACCACAATACTTACAATTTGTTGGATTACTTTCAAACACAGAGAATAGTAGATTAAAAAAATAAATTGCTGTCTTTTAGGAAAAAAAAATTCGAAGTTTTATTTATAGGCTGAACCTGTTCATTCAACTTTCCCATTGTTTCCCAACAGATAAGCTGGTTTCTTTGCTATCTCTTAAACTTGACATTTTTTACTTCCAACGTCATAGTTTTGCTCATGTTTTTTCTCCTTTTTAAAAAATTAAATAAAAATATCAGAGAACATGGATAATTTTTTTTCTTTAAAGTTCAGCTAAAGTTGTACCATCTGCCTAAAGCCTTGTTTATTAGTTCTGTCTACAATAACTTTCCTCTCCTTAGAATTTGTATATATAATTTTAAAAATAATTTAGAGAGCGAAAGCACAGCAGGGTAGACAGGCAAAGGGAGAGAGAGAGAGAGAGAGAGAGAGAGAGAGTCATGAGGAGGCTCCAACCTTAACACAGAGCCCACTTTGAGGCTGGGTCCCATGACCCTGGGATCATGACCTGAGTGGAAATCAAATGTTGGACACTCAAACGATTGAGCCACCCAGGGGCCCCTATATATACTGTTCTTAAACCACACAATTAAACACTTAATGAGTACTTTTCATTAATTTAACGGACAATAACTGAATGCCTACTATGTACCAGGGCAAAAATAAGCGATGGCATACAGTTAATGATTTATTTCCCTTACCAATACGAAGAATTTGCTTATGCACTCATGATACTAATATTTAATATATTAGTTCTGTAAGTATATTTTCAAGTTTCTAAATGTAAGCTTTTTTTTGATGCCCCCAAGTATGTCTTTTGTGTGCAGAAAATGTCTTATAGAAGTTAATTCCGTTTTGGAAGTATATATTTAACTTTCTTTTTAATTCACAGAATTAAAAATCTTTTTCTCTCTTAAGCTTTTAAACTCAATTTATAAATGCTATTATTCTATTTATTAATAGGCAAATTTAACAATTCCTTTAGAGATCCTTTAACATTTAATCCCATTTATATATTTGGTTAATTTCCCTTAAATATTTAAAATTTTATTCATAAATTGAAAGTAGTTAACATATACCAGTTTGCCTGCCTTTGAGGATTTTGTAGAGATAATGTATATAAAAGTACTTTGCAAACTCCTAATTAATGCATAAATATGGCATTATTGTTATTAAATCATAAAGTCAGATGTGCTTCCATATTGAAATGATTCAGTGGTAAACAAAGCATGTGGCTTTGCTCATAACTACTTTTAACAAATGTTTTATCAATTCTTAGAATGGCTACAAATGTTTTTAAATAGTATTTCTCTTCCCATGACTTAGATGCAAATTGGAGAAAGTCAAATCTAAATGAAATTAAAGTCCTCAGGAAGATTAAACCTTGTTCCAATTCATACAACCTGTCTTGAACACCAAGAAGCATAGCGACCCAGCTTCGATTTGGACTTCACAAGACAGGTTCCAGCCTCAAAGAGGATCTGGTGAAGACCAAAGATCCGGAGGTGCATTGCTGGCCATGAGTCCTCACGCGAGCATTTAGTCCCTTGGAACAAGAGTGCACGAATCGACTAGTGCATATCAAATTAAAAAGGATGAATGCCTCTGACTGCTAAAGTAATTCCAGGTAGTGACATCCTACAGAAAGCTAGCTCAATACAAGGGAACAAACCAGAAGCAAGTCTTACATGGAAAGCTTCTGACTCTAAATAAACAAGAGTGAATGACAACCTAAAATCCGAGAGAAAAACAGAATGAGATTGAGAGAAAATTGGTAACATCTAAATTAAAGCTTAAAACTATATGGTCTTCCCTATTCCTAGGAGATTTGTCCTAGGGATGCAGGGGTGGAGGGAGAAATGGAGAATCCACAAATAGTGCATGAATAATGACAATAGAGATTCATATACCAAATTTCTTGTTATTTCTTGATATTTTCTGATTAAATTGATTCAGCCTCTGTTACATAGTAATCACTCTTAAGACTTGAGGAGTCTTTTCATCTACCCCATAAGACAGCTTATTTCCCTTGTAGTAGATCCTATCTTTAATTTTAAGTTTCTTAAGTTCAGGCTCTGTATATTTTGTAATCATTGTAAAAGGGTAATACAGACGGAAAAGTGCAAAAATACAAATATACATATCGTGAATAGACATTAACCAGAACCTAGTGTAATTATGACCCAGATTAAGAGAGAGAATATTCCCAGCAGTGCAGAAGCTTCTTGGGAATATTCTATGAATTATATCCCTCTCCCACTGCTCTAGAGCAACTCCTGTAGCAAATCTGACTTAATTTCTAGCCTTTCTTTTTGGGTTTACTGTCTATGTATACATCTGAATATGATAGAATTTGAATTTGACCATTTCTTATCTTCATGTAAATTGCAATATATTGTACGTATGTTTTGTGTTTTGTTCAATTTCGTATTTTAAGATTGTTTTTATTGATTATAGCTATAGTATGTTTATTATTGTTGGTTCATACAGTTCATTGAATGAATAAACAATAATTTACTTATTAATTTGGTAATTCATAGACATTTGAGCTGTCACTAATTTTTGTCTATTATAAAAAAATGTGCAACTATGAGCATGCTTGGATTTCTGTTGCTTTTCTTTTTTTTGGAAAAAGTGAAGTACCTATTTAAGACTGCCAATTATTTTGTTTTGTTTTGTTTTGGGATTGGGTTGTTTTAATTTTCCTTACTGATGTGTAATTATTTCTATATATTCTAGATGAGTTTTTTGTTGTTGTTGTTGTTGTTGTGGTTAGTTATATCCATGTCAAATACCTTGTTCCATTTTGTGGCTGTCTTTTCGTTTTCGCTGTTATTTCTTTTGAGAAACTGAATAATTCTAATGCAACAGAATATATGCCTTTTAATTTATGGTTAGTGTTTTTTGTGTATTTTCCTAAAATAAAGTTTCAGAGATATTCTCCTGAATTTTCTTCTTAAAGTTTTAAATTCCACATTTGCATCAGTATATAATTCGTCTGGAATTGGTTTTTGTATATAGTGTTACGTGGGAATCGATTTTAATTTTTCCCCAGTGGCTACCGGATTGTCCCAGCAGCATTTATGAAAAAAGCCAATCCTTTCCCACTGCTCTGTTTTACCATCTTTGTTTTCTATCTAAGATCCACATATCTGTAGGTCTGGTTAAGGGCTCCTTATTCTATCCACTGATCCTTATAGCATTAATGCCACTATGGCTTGATACACCACCCGTGCTCCAATTTGACAGTTTTAATTATTATATCTTTATTATGGCACTTGATAACTGGCAAAACAAGTTCTCCTTTTTTGTTTTTCTTAAGAATTACTAAGATTTTCTTGACTTTAATGTACTTCCATATAAGTTTAAAATCAGATTCCTATATTCCACAATAAAATTTATTAGGGTTTTAATTGGAGTTATCTTGAGTCTACAGATCTATTTGGAGAAAATTAACATAATTTAAATATGGGGTTGCCCAATCAATGAACATGGTATATTTTTCTAATTTTTAAGGTTTTCTTTAATTTCACTCAATAAGTTTTAGTATTCTCTTAAGAATCGTACATCTCTTTTATTAGAATTATTTATAGGTACTTGGTGTTGTTTCTTTTTTTCTTTGATGTTTTTGTAAACTGTATTTTGTTAAATGTTCAAATGGCTGTTGCATAGATAGAAATGCAATTAATTTATATAAATTCTATATCCAGAAACCTCAGTTAATTCTTCAATTCTAATAATTTATCAATAAATTCTTATAGATTTTCTACTTATACAATCATATCGTATCCTGTCCAAGTAATAAATTTTTACTTTTTCCTTTCCATTTATGGTAATATTTATTTTTCTTGTCTTATAGTACTAGGTAGCATATTTGGTACAATGTTTTATAAAAATAACATTACTGGACAAGATTGTTTTGTTCTCATTCTCAGAGGGAAAGCTAATATTTCCCCACTCTACACAATGATTGTCACAGTTTTTGAAGTTATTCTATCAGATTAAAATATCTTGTTTCCATTTTTTTTATTAATTCAATAATATTGAATTGTTAAAAGAGTTTTTTTTTTGGCATCTGTTCTAACGATCATATGTTGTACTCCTTATTCTGTCAATCTAGTGAATTAAGTTGATTTCTTAGTTTTTTTATTATTATTATTATTATTATTATTTTATTTATTTATTTATTATTATTATTTTTTTTAGGGCAATTTCTAAGCCCAACATGGGGCTGGAACTCACAGTCCCCAGATCAAGAGCTGTGTGCTCTACTGTCAGAGTCAGTCAGGTATGCTGATTGGTTTCCTAGTTTTAAACCAACTTCACATTGCTAATATAACCCCAACTTGGGCAAATTTAAGTAACTTTTTATGTTTTGCTGGATTTTCAAATCTATTTTTCATAATGAGATTGACCAACAGTATTCCTCTCATAATATTCTCGTCAAGTTTTGATTTTAGCCACCTACTAGCCTCATAAAATAAGTTGGGGAGTAAAACTTCTATCTTTAGTCCCTGGAAGAGTTTATGCAAAACGAAATTTATTTGTTATTTGAATGTTTAATGTAACATTTTGGTGACACTAATTGTTGTGAGATTTTTCTTTGTGGGAAGGTTATTAATTGCTGATTCAATTCTTTAATGAGTAAAGATCTACTACAATTTTGTATTTCTTCTTGAGTTAGTTTTGAGGGGCCATATTTTTTAGGAATGTATTCATTTTATATGAATTTCCAAAATTATTGAATTATAAAGCTTTTTATAATATAGACTTACATTTTTAGTGGCATCTAGAGTGATGTTTGCTTTTTCATTTTTGTTTGTTTCTTCTCTCCTTTTTCTTGATTAATTTTGGCAGAAATTTAGCAATCTTATTATATACAGAAATTCTTTGCATTATATATTTCTTTTCTATTTCATTAATTTTGGCTCTTACTTTTCTTATTTCTCCCAACTACTTTATTTGGGTTTATTTTGCTCTTTTATTTTTTCCTTTCTTATGTGTACAATTAAGACTACAGAGTTTCCTCTAATCAGTGGTTTAGCTCCATCTTACACATTTTGTTATAAAATATTTTATTTCCTCTTCATATTCAGCACATTTTCTCTAACTTCTATCATCGTTTTTTCTATGATCCGTAGGTCACTTATAAGGGAATGCCTTAACTTCTAAACATACAGATAATTTTATTGTTCTAATTATAATACTGATTTATAGCATAATTACATCAAACTTTGAGAAAATACACATTCAGGGCTTTAATTGCTTCAAAGGAAAGATTGGCACACGATATCTGGCCCAATGTGTGAACATCAAAGTTTTATTCAGGTATTAATGCATGTGAAATCACAAAGTTGTGAGACAATCATAATCAGATTTTCAAATAAAATACCTAAAGCCTGTTGACACTGGAATCCCTTTATCCACTCTGTAACATGAAAGGAATAAAAGTGTGGAGAGAGGCACATAGATATTATTTGACAGGAGGTTGTCTTTGCAAAATACTTCTTTTGAATCCCATTCTCACTTACTTTACCCCCAAGGAGCAAGGCTTGTCTGGTCTGCAATGCAAACCTGCCCTAATATGTGGTTCTTACAGTTGAAAGTCATAGTGGCCAGTGACTCATACTTGGAAAATCAGTACAATGAAAGACTGCTGCCTAGCTGCTGTAGTGTAGGACCAGGAGAGTTATTACTACATTGAGAATGACTGCCCCAGCAGAGCTTATTAGAGAAAGAGATATATGATTGTTTCTTGTGGACCAAACGCAGGGAGAGAGTGAGAGAGTGAATTTAGAGCTACTTTGAGTTCTGTTCCTCAGGTATATGTAGAGAGTTGGGCACGACGTTAGCATCGTGAAGCTCTGGGTTAACACAGGATTACCAGTTCTTTGTTCAGGACTAAGAAGAGAACTCCCCGAATAAGGATCCATTCTTATGAACCAAAGAGCTGCAAGGGGCAAGAGGCCCAAAAGCACACCTTTGAAAATGCACCATTCAGCAGTTGTCTTTAACTATCTATGAGGCTCCGGGCACAACTTACGGTGCTAGGTCAAGTAATACCTTTCATTCACCTTTCTTACTCCTTGCTCACTCTGTTCCCAACATGGAGCGGTCAGAAAGGGGCTGGAGGGAGGACAGGGAACCAGAAAAACAGAGAGACTATAAAGAAACCACTTTGTAGAATTCCAGAGAGACTATAAAGAAACCACTTCATAGAATTCCATCCCACATGGACATGTTCTATAGGAGAAAATTTTCAATCATTGTTTTGGATTGTATATTCTAATTTTGAATTGATGCACTCTGCAAATTTAGTTGTCCATAAAATTGTTCACTTTTTAAGAGTGAGCGGAAAAGCCATGGGCTTTCAATATTTTCTTCACGGGTGGAAGTTTATGTTCACCAAATAAATTGTTAAGAGACGGTGGGAAACAAAAATAGTGTAGAATTTTAATCACATTTTATGATTTGTAGCTTCTAAATTCTTTAAATCATTTTCTAAGTTTTATGCTTTCTTAAGTCTATGAAAAAAAGAGAGTATTCATCAGCACTAAGTTAATTATGTATAACTATACTTCAATAAAAACATTCTTATTTATGAAAAATGAAAAAAATGGTGACTGAAATATGTCTTTAAAATTCTGAGATGGAGTTAGCAAGCCTAGTCAATTACAGGAAATTGCCCCAGAACCCTGTTCTTTCCAAATCCACTGAACCACCACAAACATGGAATAAGTTTGCAAATTATCCACTTAATGCTTATTTGAAATCCTACAAATTCTATGAAATAGGTGAAGGAATTAACCCCAATACCCACAGAGGTTGGACAGAGAAGTGAATGAGAGACCCAGGAAGGGTACAAGTAGCCATATGTTTGTAAGAGAGAGAACATTCCATAATTCAAAGGGGCATGTATTACTGAGGGTTTTCTTTTAAATGGCTATTTATTTTTGAGAGAGAGATCATGCAGAAGGGGAGGGGCAGAGAGAGAGAGAGAGAGGGACAGAAGATCCAAAGCAGGTTCTGTGCTGACAGCAGACAGCCCAATGCAGGGCGCGAATCCACAAACCGCGAGATCATGACCTGAGCTGACGTCAGGCACTTATCCAGCTGAGCCACCCAGGCGCCCCATTACTTAGATTTAAATGAATGCTGCCATGAGGAATATGAGGCCCAGAGTTGCCAGAAAACCTGAAAATAAGATCATCAATGTCCTTCTTTGTTGCTGTTTTGTGAAATTTTCTTATTTTTAAATATTTTCCTGTAGTCATAGAACACTTTGGGGCCAAACGATACACATGTGCAGGTTATGTCAGTGGATGCCAGTTTGTGAGCCCAGGAAGAGAGCGTATTGAATTCCTCCTGTCACATATCCCAGTGTGTTAAGTCATGGCAGGTAATAAGCCAGTTGACAAATTTCACCTTGTCATTTTCTAATACTACCAGTTTCCCTGCATGGCTATTGTAGATTCATAACATCACAGCTTCTCAATCTTGTTTTAAGCTTACAAGGTATCTGTTAACATTGGCCCTTGAACTCGCCATACCTTCTCAGACTCCCCTGGCTCCAGCACCTCTCCAGGAACCAGAAACATTTGTGTTTGGATTATTGAACACATTCGGACACCACCTGAAACTTTGACGAGAAGGCCGTTAGCTGTGTCTCTAACCAAACTATTATTCAAGGGGGTTCCTCTTGAGCAGCGACAGGACAGAGACCCAGGGTCTTGCAGTGTTGATGAAAACAGGAAGGAGATTACTAGTAGAATGGAAAGCAATCAATAGGAACTCATAATGAGTAGGGAAATCTCCTTACAATGGATGGATAAAAAACCTGGAATTTAAACCTATGCACCTATGGAGATTTCAGTGGTTCAAATCTAGTTCGCCTTGGCCAAATCTAATTTCTATTATACTAAACTAGTACAAGAAAAAAAAAACACAAAAACACAAAACACACACACACACACACACACACACACACACAATGAAAAACAAATCCCAAAAAACAAAAAAACTAAAAATCGCTCTGAATTCATACTAAGTCTCCCTCTGAAAGCACTAGACCCTAGGACCTTTTTTTTAAAGGTTAACACCTCTGGGAATCTTGTGGGTCTGAGGGGCAATAAAAAGAGTTCAGATGATTGCTCAGGAAATTGAAATCTAGTCCGGGATTTCTCAGAACGTAAGTCCATGTGCCAGTGTATACAGATTATCCATAGCAATTGCTGAAGCAGAGTTGTCTGGATTTTACTGGAAGCACTGGGGATGAGCCCTAGGAAAATCCATTTTTCACAGATAACTTAAGTGATTCTTATGAGTAATAAATGTTAAAACCTACTGATCTGAATTACAGTGTGCGTGTCCTTGGGCTTTTCTCCTCTGACAGTGAACCCAGTAACGCCAGCCTGCACAATCACCCAGGCAACGGCAAGAATTAAATGAGATAATTGATCCATAAAGTGCTTTGTAAAATGTGTAGCATGTTGCAAATGAAATGGGTGGAAGAATGAAGGACTCGCAGGAGATACAATGATAAGAAGCAAGAACCCTATTGCATATCAGGTCCAGAAGAGTGGCTGGAAGGCCATTGGGGAGTGCTCCTCCCAAATTATCAGAGCTTTTGTTACATATCTTTCTTCCTCCCCTTCTTATTCTTCATATTTCCCCCATCCCAACCCTCTCAGAGAGGCTTTCTCTCTTTCTCCCAGCCTCCAGCACCTTCTCTGACTCTTTTAACCTCATCTTTACTCTCAATCTTTTTCTGGATGTCAGTGAATTTATCTTTCTCTCTCTCTTTCTCTCTCTGTTCTTCTATCCCTCCACCATCACATGTGTCCAAATTATATACAAATAAGACCACAGGGCAAATGGGAAAAAAACTGTCTTTCGTGGGTGTGTCCTCTGAGACATGTGTCTCATGGCAGAGAAATGACCCTTTACCTGTGAAGCAGATACTTTCCTACAGCCCTGTCTGAAAATTCCCAAAGGAAACAACATGAGGAAATAGAACTGAACGTCTTGATCCAAGATGAACACATCTAGAAATAACAGGATGAAAGTGAAGCAAGATAACTTGAGGCAAAATACACAGAAACTGCTTGTTACAGATCACACGATGATAGATCTGGAAGAAAACTTGAATATGA
Organism: Acinonyx jubatus; assembly: GCF_027475565.1. Taxonomy (NCBI): domain Eukaryota; kingdom Metazoa; phylum Chordata; class Mammalia; order Carnivora; family Felidae; genus Acinonyx; species Acinonyx jubatus. Next base: position 118,887,902 of record NC_069382.1, on the reverse strand, counting down.
TTTCGTAGGACTGTACTCATATTGTTGATTGGGAAATTAAAGACTCGAGAGGCTAAAACATTTGCTTGGCCCAGCCACACAGCAGGCTTGTGGCCCCTGGTAACTAACACCGAGGGCCTCTTGGCTTCAAGACCAACCAGTACACTTCACCTTTGCACAGTGCCAGCTTGTGACATTAGTCGGAACTCAGTGCAAAAAAAAGTTGTTCTATTGCCGGACATATACATACAGCTAAAGCAGACTTCATTTTGTGTAACCTACTGGTAAATGGTATGTACATTGTCGGTAGTTTGTGTCTTTATTTGACAAAGTAAAAACCGGTTAATTGCCTATCAACTGCCCGAGGGGAATTTTATTATTTACCGATCAACGAAAATGTTAAAACCCGGGAATAACTGAATTATTTAATGCCTTTGCTTCTGGACAAGACTAGAATAAAGTTATAAACTCAACACACGGAATGAAGGCCTCAGAGTTGGAGAGGTAAAGTCTGTAACCAATGCATCTCTACAGTTGAACTTCCACAATTTTGCATTTTAGCAGGAATGAGGACTAGTGAGATCTAAGTGTTTCAGAATTACCCAATGAATTGTAGGATACCTTTCTTTTTTCTTTCTTCTGAGCGAGACACAGGAATGATTCAACACTTGCGTTCTGATAATCCTACCACTCCTACGTGATTTGAACAGTTAATATAAAGCAGAGGTGGGCATTTTCTGCTATTTATACAGCAATAGGACTGCAGGTCAATTTCATAAAGCAAACCAAATCAGTTCAGCTGACCAAAATGACACTCACAACTTCTCCACCACGCAGGCCAAGGATAAAAATAAATATTGTCCTCAAGTCACTGAAAACAAATCCAGGCACGTTTTGTATAGTTTCAACTCTGACTTTTTGCAACTCTGCTGACTTTTGAAGAAATATAGTTTTCCAAATTGAAGCACGAGCTAGTGATCACCGCCTCTGTGTCCAAAGATAGGTCCTGGGGGAAAAAAAGACCAATTCGATATTGTCTTCGTTCTCAAGAGATTTACATTCAGTTAGGTTACAATGGACCCTAATAAAAGGATTTTAAATGGCTGGCAGGATTGTCATTTTTCTTTCTTCTACTTTGCAAATCTAGGGAGTTGTCAACTTTGGTTAATGTAAAAGTGGCTCCCAACAAATGAGGCTGTCAGAAACAGATAAAAAGAAAAATAACAAAAAGCTTATGGATTCATAAAAAAAAAAAGAAAAGAAAAAAAAAAGAAAAAGAAAAGCTTACGGATTCACATCATTTCATTATCTTAATCCCAATAATGCAATTGCTGTTAATTTTGTGTATTTAAAATGGAGGATCTCGTTTTCAAAAACTCGGTCCACAGGGAGAGATACTTGAGAGATGTTTCATTGTTGGAGAGAGTTGTCACCATGGCCACGAGCTGACGAATGCAGGAGTGACCTCTCTTCCCTAGAGACAGCGTCCCAGAGCTCGCCGTTTATGTCCTCACGCTTGCCAAATGCTCTCGGAGGACGATTTCACAGTTCATACCACAAAACATAATTTCTTTCCCCATTTGAGCTAAAAATAAATGCAATGCCTGATACAAATGGTTCTGCGTTTCATGTGTGTGGTTTTTAGAACTCAAACAGTAGTTCAACACATGGCTACTTGAATGTGTAGCAGCCGTAGAAAAATATATAAAGGTATTTCTTTCTTTCTTTATTTTGAGAGAAAGTATGCACATGTGTATGAGCAGGGGAGGGGCAAAGAGAATGGGAGACAGAGAATCCCAAGCAGGCTCTGTGCTGTCAGCGCAGAGCCTGATGGCTGGGCTCCAACCCACGAACAGTGAGATCATAACCTGAGCCGACATCAAGAGTTCAAAACTTAACCGACTGAGGCACCCAGCACCCCAACATATAAAAGTATTGTAGCTCAAAGAGCAATCGTGAAGTGCCAGTCAGTAAGGACAAATTCCCAAATGTATGAAATGCCTTCCTGCTTATTCCTTGATACTGTGAGTTAAATGTTAGCTTGCATATTAATAACCAATATTTAAATAGTAAGCTATGAGTTCCAGAGCACTTCAAATAGGTTTTCTGATTTTCATGTAACACTAATACTGTGTCAGCAAATATCATTTTTCTCATATTCAGATGAAGAAACTGAGGCTAAGAAGTATTTAATGTCTTGGTTAATTTCAGCATACTAAGAAGCTAGACCCAAACTTGGTGCTCACGTTAAAATCAAGGTGTCTTCCCCTCACATATCCACCTCTCAGATTAAGCAGTGCTCAATACCTTAAGGAAGGTGAGAATATGTAAGGAGGTTGACAATTCTTAGGCTAAAAAGTTAGCATCTTCATTAAAAACAAACACATTTTGGGGCACCTGGGTAGCTCAGTCGGTGAAGCATCTGTCTTCGCCTCAGGTCATGATCTCACGGTTTGAGGGTTCCACTCCCGTGTAGGGGTCTGTGCTGACAGCTCAGAGCCCGGAGCCTGCTTCAGATTCTGTGCCTCTCTCTCTCTCTCTCTCCCCATCCCCCACTCACGCTCTGTCTCTCTCAGAAACAAATAAACATCAAAAAAATTAAAACAAACAAAAAAACACAAACATATTTTTACTTATTAGTTTGAGTGGTTAGTTTACACAGTGAGTTAAATAACTTACAAATCTGAAAGACATTCTAGAGAATACGATCTGCACATATCAAATTGTGCCTACATGTATGGTGATTAAAAACATGGCAATCATCTTTCTAGCATCTCACATCAATTCTTCAGTGAAAATTTTCACGCGCTGGTTTCTCACTTTGTGAGAATTAACATCATAATTATTTAAATATTTGCTGAGTTTGCATTAGAATCGATTTGGAAATAAGGCAGTTTGTCTAAGGAATGGGATATAATAAACTAGAGAACTCTGAGTCCCTAAACTCGGCAAACCTTACAGAGTTCTCACATGCAGGGCACTATTGCGGGTGTTTTCTTTGTGTGCATGCCTTCACGTGATCCCCCTAATACTCCCGTGAGGTAGGGACTGCGCTGGTCCCATTGCACGGCTGGGAAAGCTGAAGGTTACATAACTTGCCCAAGTTCACACAGATAGTAAGTGGCAGAGCTGGAATTTGAACCCAGACAGTCTGGCTCCAAAAGAATTATAAATGTGACACTAAGTGATTAATTCACTGTTAGTTATTTCCTTAGCTTCTTTCCTTCTCCAAGTCTCATATTAGCTGCACTGACATTTATATTGCAGACAACCACGTTGTTTTTTCCCAACTAACTTAACAATCGGTAGGTAGGCAAATGCCTACACCTCTTTTCAATGCATCCCCTTAGTAATTAATTGAATCCAGCACAGCAAGAGGATCATTATCACTAAGTGGAAACTCATTCATGGCACTTAGTTTGTGGTTTTTAAGGTGTGGAAGATGCTATGAGAGGCAGCAGTGGCTTCTGAATTACCCAAGTGGTAAAGTCTGTATGCTTTCTCTTTTCCGTTAGAAAAATTCAGCGTATTGCAATTTCACCACGCTGAAAGGCAACAAGCTACAAGGAAGATTTTGAAGAACTTCCTCTCATTTGATTTTAAACCACATTGCTCTAGTATAACTTTATAGTCCCTCAAGCCTCGTTTCCTAATCAGTAAAATGGGAATAATAAAGCTGGCCTTAAAATGTTATGATGGAAGTAATCTGTGTAAAATGCCTGGCTTAATAAATGGTAGATGTCAGTAGATGTTGTGATGACACTCATATGGGTTCAATTGGACCAGATCCAACTATGTCAGGGTTTTGACACAACTAATTTGTGTTTAAGACAGAATATGATTGAACAGACAGATTTAAAAAGCAGTTCATATTTTAGATGAGCAGTGCACCAAGAATAAAATCAATGACTTCAACATTTTTGGCTACCAACCTTACAATATAATTCATTCCTGAATCTATACAAACAGGCAGATGATTGCCTTAGAAAAGGACCTGCTTAGAATATCATTTAACATATTCAACAAAAGATCGATAAAGCTTTTTCTTGCTTTTTTTTTTTTTTAAGTGAAGAGGAAGAAAGGTGGTGAATGATGATTGGAGTATCAGAGAAACTGTAACAAGTCTACATCTCGATATATTCTTATCATTCACACTAAAATGAGCCCATCAAGAGAAATAATTAATCCTGGATTTCACTGGAAAACAGAGCCCAAGACGAAGCAGAGTGTGCAAACTCTCTGTGTGCAGACAGTTTGTAAAGGAAAGTGAAGTCAGGGAAAGGAATAGAAGACTAAAGCAGTGAAACAGAGCAGGAACAAAAGAGGAAAGCATTTATTCACTGGCTCCATTTCCCCTTTCGGCAGGTGTTGTCTCATAGAGGGGCTACTGCTCCTGCTCTTACAGCTCAGATGCCCAACAGTGCCATGTGCGGTTCTGCCAGGGACACTGTCTCAGTATCAGAGTGACACAGACAAGAAAGCAAAAGATATACATTCACGTGAAGCAAGGCGCTGTCAGGCTACACATATGCCTGGCAGGTTGCCATAGCGATGGCTGGAGTAAACACAGCCGGAGAAGATAGAGGGAAAGACACAACAGGGGTCTAATGCTTGTACAGTAGCTGCTTCTATTTAGACACTAGTTATGATTATCTCTGCTGATATTTCTACAAGACACAAAGCTTGTATTCAAGTTTAGAAAACTGTTTTTTTCTTTTCTTTTCCTTGTTTAAAACAATTTTTCCTATGGTTGTTCCAAATTTGGGAACCATACAGTGGGCTTTCTAGATGTAACTGCCATCACTAATGGTTTTCATGTCGATGCTGATGTTGTGTCTGCAACAGTACAAAAGGGATCTTGTCTGCTAACTAAAAGAGTTTCTTCTAACACCCAACAGGAATTATTATCCTATCCTATAATGACCCACAGGAATTCAGTAACGGGAAAAGAGGCACTTACTAACAGGAATTGAATGTCCCTTAGAGTACATTCCTGCTTTGACATTCACTGTTTAGAAATGTGCATCTCAAATTGTTCTCAAAAATGAAGAGGAAGTTGGAAAGTGATGACTTAAAAAAAAAAAAAAACAAAACCCCAAAACATAGAAGTTACTTGAATTAGAATTATTCATAAGTTAAAATGTTTACCTGAAGCATGAAATGGAACTTCATCAATGAAAAGGAAAGGACGGGCAATGATCCAGTAAAATACAAGCTTTCTGAAAATCCCAAAGGGGCATCATTTTTTTCCCTCAATTATCTGAATAATTACAATTAGCAAGATAAAATTGCCAGAGAATTTACTGGTGACTACTGTTATGAATCTCTTGAAAACAGAAATTCTAGACTGATCACTTCTACTTTTAGGTAGAAACTTCAAACAAAATGAGTAGTGGAAAAAAAAAAAGAATGTGAAACAAATGGTGTGGGGACTGAATACTTCCCCGTTGGATCTGTTTGCCTATTGGTTCATTCTCCTTACAATAGATCACCCATTTTAGGTAAGATTTGCTGACAGTGATTAAGCTAAACAGAAGTAATCAGTAAAATGATCTGCTCTAAAGCAACTCTTATGCTATCTAAAATAACACATGAATTAACTTTCTTAAACTTCACTTTTTATGAACTTTGTTTTTTTAAAAAAAATCCATTTTGTATTTTTAAGAAGTTGCTTGAGAATAAGGCTTCTTCTTGAATATTTCTATCTATAAGAAGATATTACATAAAGTATTTTATTCCCAAAAAGGAAAAGTAGAGCTAATTCTTTTTAGATGCTCTTCCTCCCAAAGATTATAGTCAAGGCTGTTTCTTTTTCTATATTTGTTGTAAATTACTGTCACCCAGTGCTAGGTGGTCCATCTATAGCTGTCATCTTCTCTCTTGGCCAGACTTTGGGAACTGGCTTCCCTTTGATAAGAAGCCCTTTTCCCTTTTCCTTATATTTGGTGCCCACTTTCGTTGCCAGGATCAAAGCAATCCATTTGTATCCATGTTATACACTATGAGTCATACATGTCCATAATCTTTCATACAAACAAGGCAGTAAACTGGTGAGTGCTTGTCATTGGAAGAAATAAAAAATGAAAACAAAACAAAAAAAGAAGGCAACTGTATCATTCATTTACATGTCATCCGGCTAACTATGTCCTTACTATATGTTTAGGACTGTTACTGGACAAACAAAATAAATATGGTAATTAAATATGGCCCCTACTTTCAAGGTGTTTATCGTCTGGAAGAGGAGATCAGATATGCCTACAAACAATTATGATAGAATTAAAACACAAGTGCCATGAGAGAGCTAGAAATATGAGCATCCAGGTGAGAAATAAATTGCTTTTCTCTGTTATGAATCTTAAAGTGGGCAGGACTAAGAACTCCTGGGATTCAAGAGTAAAGAACACTCACTGCCACCTTCAACTTCAGGGGCATTACAATTCCCTGCGGATTTTAATTTACCCTCAATGTCTCTGTTTAAATATCTTATTAGGATTTCAAACTCACCATGACCAAAATCAAATACTTCATTTTTCTCCTTAAATTCTCTCCACCTATCTTTCCCTCCCTCTGCTCCCAAACCATGTTCCTACTTCTGGTCTTCAGATAATCCTCTCTGTACATCTCATTCACTTTCTCCCTCATTGCCAGTCAAGAATATGTCAGATCACAAACTTTCTACTCCCTTTAGGCTCTTCCCCAAATCTTTTTTTTTTTTTTTTTACTGTATTGACAGATTTTTACACTGGCAATAACATTTGCACTATTTTCTTTAGCTTTCGTCTCTCCTGACTTCGGTAGTCTAATTTATATCCTGCCGACAGATTCATCTTCCCAACGTATAGCCCCAATCATATAATTTCCACACTGAAACACATTTAGAGGCTCTAAATGAATTAACTATTCAGTATTAACTATTGACTGATAACTAGCCAATATTTTTCATCCTGGTAGCCACATATCTTGAGACTCTATTTCCAATCTTATTTTCTAAAACTTAACCTACATCCAATGTGTGATTTCCTTACATTTCTACACTAGAATATACTGATGTTTTCATGTTCCTACTCAAGAAATTCCATCGGTCTGGAACCTCCTGTTTTTCAAATTTCAAAGTTCATCATAATTTCCACTTTTATATGAAGTCTTTTCTGATGCCCTTACACCCCAAGCTAAGCTCCCTATCATTCTTTATTCACCACTTAAGACTTACAATATAGTCAAACTCCTTATTCCTTGCCTCCTCTTCTCTTCCCCATTTCAAGCCATGGCTGAGTCTTAAGTATTCTGTATAAATCTATAGCATTTAGTATAATGCCTGTCTTACAGTGTGTTCAATACATTTTTTCCATGAAACTGAATATTCGATCAGTATCAAATGAATCTCTCCAAGCAATTAAATTCTTCTTCAGATACCAATAAAATGATGTTTGTTCCCATTTGCAAATGCTTGAAACATTTTCATCTTTCCTAAATTAATGTAAACTCCAAAAAGCAAATGGCGCTTGAAGAGTAACTTGTTTCCAGGCCCTCTTCATTTCATTTCTTTCAGTCTTGACAGGAAAAGGCTCACAGATCTAGGCTTAAAAGCCAAAGGGGTTTAAAAGCCACAGGAGGGGTCTGTTCTGTTTTAAATACAATTTAGAAAACCTTGGGAAAGAATGACAGTTCCTTTTCAGGAACTTCACGTACATATTTCAACAGAACAGCTTTCCAAATTGGAGAATGTAAAATGTTATACCACCAACCAAGTAATAGAAAGTCACTCACTGCTGTGTAGAAAGATTCACTTGATTTTCACAATGAGCACAAAAGACTATATTGTATTTATTTAAATCTGGGACTGACAAAAATGTCAGAAGGAAAAAGAAAAGTAGTCAATTTCTCTAAAAGATCATTATTTAGGAATAAATTACTATGCAAAAAAGCATGGATCTTCTTGACAACTTGTGAATTTAAGGCAGATGAAATGCCTCCCTCCTCACCCCTAATAATCAACTCTGCTGATGAAATATGTTAAGCATTCTAAGTTTGGGGAATGTACAAAGCTTTGAAATCAATGTGTTTCCGGTACAGGGGGTTAGGGAAAGAACTTAATAAATCAGCTTAGGAAATGCTTCATTTCCTGCGGCATATCTGGGGACGGAAACAGAACAGGCAGAGCCAGGTGCAACAAAATCATACAACCTGGTGGAAAACCTCTTCCAGTTCCTTCTGGGCACCACTTGGATGGGCAGTTTATGCTCATGAGCTAGTTTCCTTTTTTAAGAAAAATGGAGTAGATTTTACAGACACTTTCCTTAACAAATAAGCTTGTTGGCAGAAGTTGAAGGAGATGGTCATTATGTAATCATTATATCTGCTTAAATAAGAAAGTACCTTACTTGGGTTAATAGTTCATTAGAAAGAAGACACCATTAACAGGTTGTGTTCACTACTGGTGAGTTAAAAGAAGTTGGTATTTTCCCCAAATGATCATAAACAGAAAATCTGCCAGGTCATCTCTGGGTTATCCTGTACCTTTCCATCTTTCTTACAGCCAGGTTTTGCAGGCTGCTTCTTGATTTGACACTACTGAATTCTTGAACTGATACCATTCCATTTTGCTTTCAGAAAGACATGTAATCCATTCAGAGTTTAACAATGCCGGGAAATTAGTGTACTTACAGACCCGGGGTAGGGGGCAGCTTCACCCAGACTTTCAAATTTATATTGACCTGACCCGTGTTTGTAAGCAGTGTTTTTCATGGCATTGGGATTCCTACCAATCTTTCCCATGCATACTGAAGAGTTACTTAAAAGCTCATATACTGATTTCTGTGGCCTCTCATAAATACTCTTTATTTTAAAAACTCAGATTCTTGGTAACTCTTCTAAGTTAGGTTTTCTGGCCTTGATACCTGCTGCAACTTGACTCTGGAAATGCCAAGATGCATGGTAAGCCATCATAGGTGATTTTGAAGTGTTTGGGAATGAGTCCTAAATTTATGTATGTATTTTGAAAAATTAATGATAAATATTATTGAAGCAGTGTATGTCATTTTTCCTACATTATTACTCTCTTTTAGAATTTTTGTAGGCAACAAACTTTTGAAAAGAGCACATGAAAAAATAAAATTAGAACTGATATTTTTCCAGGGCCCCTCAGAATCAATATTTCCCAACTGTGCTCTTTTATGATAGCTTGTACTTTGGTTTTCATGCTTATTAAATCTGTCGTGTATTAGAATTACATATTTATTTTTCCCCACACTACATTTACCACTGTTGGTAAGGACAATGGCTTAATCATTCATGTATTTCTTGCACTGATGACTACATGGTAAGATCCTAACAAATATTGATTAAATTTAATTGCGTACAGTGAATCCCTCAGAAAGGGTTAGAAGATAAATGTTAATAATCTCTTGCAACTGGTCATTAATATAGTCAAGACTTATATTGTTTCACATATAGCCTTTGGTTGAGTCTCTGAAACTGCCTTCAATGGGTAAGATTTTTGAGATGATGAGCCAAATGTTGTGTGTATATGTGTGGATTTGTGCTGGTTTCTGGAGCAAATAAATGTTGTTCGCTTTTATCAAAATGACTCTCCTCTTTACTTCCCCTACCACCTCAAGATACTGCTATTCATTTTCCTAGGCGGCTTTATCCAACCTCTCAATTTATCAGAGCCAAAAGATAGTGGCCACGCATATAGGCCAGCATCTGCAACGCAATGTTTCTGACTACAGCCTTTCACCCATACTTGACAATCGTTATTTCTAGACTTAACACCTGAAAGGAGCACAGTGGTGAGAAATAGTACATTTTTACCCAGTATTTTATTCCCAGGTTTTTATTCTCAAAAAATGCTATTGTGTATTCCCCGGACCTTTACGATCCCATCAAATATGCTGCAAGGCCACCGCACCAGCAAACATTTCCTTTCAGTGAAAACAAACATTCTCTCCGTGGAGCCTTCTCAATGCATTCCCAGTCAACATCCACACACTGGACACAGCAAATGAATTGCTGCAGCCACGTTTCAGGGCAAGGTCCCTGAGGGTAAACTGAGACTGAGTCCCCTGCTAGTAATTTCTGATCCACACCGTCAGAGGAATAAGAGAAAATGGTACCTGTGTCCTCTTTACTGCTATAAAGACTGAACAGAAGACAAAGGATGGTCACTTGAAGGGATTTCATGGTGCCCGCGGATCGGCTCCGTGGCTCTTCTCTTCAGAGTCAGGCGGAGACAACTCCCTCCCAGCCTGGCAGGGCCTTATTAGCAAATGGAAAAGGTGTGCTGAATGTGAACAGCCACTGCCCATTCCTACTTATTTCGGGGGCTCTGATAAAGAACGGGAGGAAATACACACACTCCCTTTGGGAGTTCAGCAGAGAGGAGATTTATTGTTTCAGTCCCTTACAGGAACTTTTTTTTCTCTTCCTTTGGCAGCCACTTGTGTTTTTGTTACTACATTATTTTGTTCTTCTTCAACAAAAAGGTCAGGGCGGGTGCTGAACAGAAACAGATCTTTCTTGAGAATGGACCATACAGCATTCTAACTTTTGTTTTGAAAGCGTGTTTTGGAGCGGTTATAAAAGGGGCCTTATTAAACAGAGATTCACTTTGGATAAAGAGGCTTTAACCGCCTGAGGGTTAAAGTTTAGAGCAAAATCCATAAGGAATCAACTTTTCTTCGTTCCTTCCAACTTGAAAGCCAGATTAGCAAAGACCATCTTCTGGATATAAGTGTAAACCTTTAATAAATAGGTCATGCTCTGCTCTTGAGTAAGCAAAAAGACTTCTTAGGGATGTCTGGGGAGGTTTCTTAGGACATTTCTAATAGAATTAAACAATGATATGTGACTCTTCTGCTCATTCCTGTTTTTTATTGGTGGAATTTGATGCAGAATAAGGAAAAATTAGTTATACAGGCAACCCCTGCTTTTGGCAAGTAGGGTTCAGTGTTCGTGTTGCAGTGAGCTATTCTAGAGTCAGCACGCAACCTTCAGCAACAAGAGTGGCCCCGCGAAGCTCTTTCTTGGAATGACACTCAGTGTCTCAGCGTCAAGCCACCGCAGTGTTAAACTCTACCCTGTGAGCATCTGCGATTTATCTCCATTTAACTTGTGCGTCCATTAGCAAGATGTGTCTTAAGCGATGAGAAAAGCCTAAGAAAGATTATTTTTGTTTTTGGAGGGGGGGGTTGAGAATGCTCAAAAATTCTCCATATAAATTAATGATAATTGCTTCTTCACACCATTTCCACTTAAGAAAGTTTTCATAGGAATGCCTTATTTTCAGATAGCCAGGGAAACCTTGTACACCCCCCATGGGCACTCTTCTCCAAGAAATATGATCGAAATGGCACTGGGGTAGAATGGTCTCCCAGCAAGTCAGTGAGGTTGGGAGAGACGGACTCTTCAGACCAGAATGCCAACTAGGAAAGACTCTCTGTATATTAGGGCTCTCTCTGATGTTAGTAGCATTTGATTAAGATGTTGTGATAGCATAGCCACAGCCCTGGCTACAATGTGTGCCCAGGAATTCTACACTTTTCCTTAACCACGGTCTGCACAGCTAATCTCATCCAATGATCCTTGTAAAAACCTTTAGGTATGAAGCCTCATGGAAAAAAGAGTGTCAGTAATCAGTATAGAGCCATCTGTTTCACAACGAAAACTACTGCAAAATTATACTTTTACATGGTTATAAGAAAGACACACAATTCACTGCTGCACCTTGCTGAGGAGGACTTATTACAAAAGTGGTTAGAACAAGTCAACTGATCAAAATATCCCAAACTCTAGCTTGTTTCTTCCTAAATTATACCAAGTCTCAGAAGAGCCTCCAAGTTATATTTTGTGCATAAGCAAGACCAAGTTTTACCCTCTCTTCTAATTAATTTTCTAAAACAGACCGCCTTTGGACTTGTTTCTTTATTTGGCATATCCTGGACAGTATAAAGATAGTAATGTATGTGAATAGTTGTCACATGCACTTACCAGAAATAAATTGAGGTGTGGCCATGAATTCACAGGCGAGCACTTACATTGCCTCACTTCCTGCTCCTTGCTCTGCTCTGACTGTGGAGTTTTCAGCACACAGTTGACCATAGTCATTGCTACCGGGGTTCAAGAGCTTTTTGATTTCTCAGCCCTAATTGCTAGGCATTTTCATGAAAAAGACTAGATACCTATTTTAAGACTATTTGATAAAAGAATATTATGTCGATTTAGAAGGAAAGCCTTGTAGATGAAAAAAAAAAAAAACTAAAACTAAAACATAAACTAAGAAAATGCATTTTTAACAGTATGGAGCTTCCTCAAAAAGTTAAAACTAGAACTACCCTACCATCCAGCAATTGCACTATTAGGTATTTACCCAAAGGATACAAAGCTACTGATTTGAGGAGATACACGCACCCTGATTTTTATAGCAGCGTTATCTACCTAGCTGAATTATAGAAAGAGCCCAATGTTCATCAACTGATGAATGGATAAAGAAGATGTGGTTTATGGGGTTCCTAGGTGGCTCAGTCAGTTAAGCATCTGACTCTTGATTTCAGTTCAGGTCACGATCTCATGGTTTGTGAGATCAAGCCCTGCTCAGGACTCTGTGCTGACAGCATGGAGACTGCTTGGGATTTGCTCTCTTCCTCTCTCTCTGTCCCTCCCCCATTTGCACTCTTGTCATAGACTCTGGATCTGGAGTTCTTTCTTGTCCAGCAAGAAAGTGGGACACAGGATTAAAAATGCAAGAGATGGCTAATGTCCGGGAGAAGACAGGAGCCCCCATTAAGGGTCCTTGCTCTGTTTTTATTGGTATCAGAAGGCTTACAAACATTGTGATGGACTTTCACAAAATGACAATGAAACTGTGATCATTAACTCATGGGCGTGAGGTAAAGGGGGTTTTGAAGATATGCAGGACTAGGGGTTTGGGTAAATACAAAACAAAATCCTGGGGCTGGGCAGCAAGTTGTTTACAGAAGACCTGAGGCACGACCTCTACCTAAACTGGTCTAGGGGATAAGAAAGACAGAGCATGCTATCTCAGGGTCAACAAGGCACCTTTCTTTTGCTAATTAGCTCATCTCTGGGCAACTTCACCCCAAGGCAGTCTGTAGCCCTATTTACCTGTTTACCTATTTGGATCCTTCCTTCCCTTGAAAGCAGCTTTCTGCCATAGTACTAAATTGGGGGGCATTTCCTAATCTTGTTTATCTAATATACCTTTGTTCTATACTGGGGGCCTTTGCCCCGCCCTCTCTCTACCTATTTACCTAATCTTGTTTACCCAAACTTGGGTGTGAACATCCTATGGCTTTCTCATTCTTTATGCCTTGTTAACCCATCAGTGCAAGCCAGGGGTTTCCGAAGCTTATTCCCTACACATACTCTCTTTCTTTGTCTCTCTCAACCTCAAAATAAATAAATAAGTATTAAAAAAAGAAGATGTGGTATATATACAATGGAATATTATTCAGTCATCAAAAGAATGAAATCTTGCCATTTTGCAATGATATGGATAGAGCTAGAGAATATTATGTTCAGTGTGATAAGTCAGACAAAGACAAATACCATATGATTTCACTCATATATATTAGTGAATCTAATAAGCAAAACAAATAATCATAGGGGGATAAAAGAGAGAAGCAAACCAAGAAACAGACTCTTAACTATAGAGAACAAACTAATAGTTACCAGAGAGGAGGTGGGGGGTGGAGGATGGGTTAAAGTGATGGGGATTAAAGAGTATACTTGTAATGAGCATGAAGTGTTTTAAGTAAGTGTCGAATCACTAAATTGTACACCTGAAAATAATATTACACTATATGTTAACTAACTGGAATTTGAATAAAAACTAAAAAAAAAAAAAAAGGAAAATGCATTTTTAAATGGCTTAGGCAAAAGGAAAAATAAAGAGTAATATAATGGGTCAGTTTTGTCTTAACATATCAGAAGGTATTTTTAAAGTAAAATAATTCATTCAAATGGGGGTGATTGCCAGAAGAGACGGGAAGAACAATCACATAAAATAAGAAGTTTATATACAAATAGGTATATTTATATACTTACATATATTTGCAGATATGTGTATGTCTAAAAGAGACTAGATATAAGCAAATTTAACATATAGTACATATGATTAGTAGGATATATTATTTAATAAGTGGTTTGTGGCAAGTTGTTAATCATTTAAAAAATTAAAGTTAGGTTCCTATTTTACTTTGAATACTAAAATAAATTTTTATATGCTAAACAATTAAATGTGAAAAACAAAATCAGAAAATTCATAGGCAATTATTTGCATGTAGCTGGGTTGGAGAGAACATTTTATGCACAACACAAAAAGCAGAGCACATGAAAGGAAGACTTGATCTGTTTTCTTAACACAGATTTTTTAATAAAAATAAAATATTTTTGGCTCAACACACCCTAAGATGAAAAAACAAATAAAACCTTGTAAAAAAATAATACAGAAAAAAGATCTGATATCCTTAATATGTAAAGACCTCTTCCTAGCCAACAATAAACCAATGACTCTACAACTGAAAAATAGACAAAAGACTATCACAAAAGAAGAAATAGAAAGCCAATGAAATGGAAAAACATATTCAGGTCACTAGAAATCAAAGAAATGGATATTAAACAGTTGAGATAACAATTTTTGCCTTTCAAATAAAATTGGGTATATTTTCCGTCAATACCCAGTTTTGATGAATGCTCAAAGGAAGTTACTATCTTTTTTAGGGGTATAAGCTTTCTGGAGTGTGACTCAGCAATATACATCAAAACTCTTATAAAAACATACTCTTTGAAATTACATGCTTAAGAATTTATTCTATGCAAATTGGTGCAGCCACTCTGGAAAACAGTGTGGAGGTTCCTCAGAAAATTAAAAATAGACCTACCCTATGACCCAGCAATAGCACTGCTAGGAATTTACCCAAGGGATACAAGAGTACTGATGCATAGGGGCACTTGTACCCCAATGTTTATAGCAGCACTCTCAACAATAGCCAAATTATGGAAAGAGCCTAAATGTCCATCAACTGACAAATGTATAAAGAAATTGTGGTTTATATACACAATGGAGTACTATGTGGCAATGAGAAAGAATGAACTATGGCCCTTTGTAGCAACGTGGATGGAACTGGAGAGTGTGATGCTAAGTGAAATAAGCCATACAGAGGAAGACAGATACCATATGTTTTCACTCTTATGTGGATCTTGAGAAACTTAACAGAAACCCATGGAGGAGGGGAAGGAAAAAAAAAAAAGAGGTTAGAGTGGGAGAGAGCCAAAGCATAAGAGACTGTTAAAAACTGAGAACAAACTGAGGGTTGATGGGGGGTGGGAGGGAGGGGAGGATGGGTGATGGGTATTGAGGAGGGCACCTTTTGGGATGAGCACTGGGTGTTGTATGGAAACCAATTTGACAATAAATTTCATATATTGAAAAAAAAAGAATTTATTCTAAAAATGAAGATGCTCATTAAGGTTCATGTTATACAAATATTTGTCAATAACATTCATTATTGGGGAGTAAGATACCATATTCTTCCACAAAATAGTATTAGAGAAATTTTTTTAGAGATGGATGTATTTTCACAATATTTTGTTGCATGTACGTACGTGTGTATGTATATATATATAGAGAGAGAGAGAGACAGAGAGACAGAGAGAGAGACAGAGAGAAACAGAAAGTGTTAGCAGTGCTTATCTCTTAATAGTGAATCACATAGGGTTTTTATCTTATATTTGCTTGTGTTTCTAAAAGATTTTCCAGAGTAAACATATATTATTTCTATCTTTAAACAAATAAACAAACAAAGCCTTTGTTCTACCTGGTACTTTGTTTAATTTAATTTAATTTAATTTTTAATTTAAATTTTTAATTAAATTTAATTTAGAGGGAATATTTATATAAACGTTTTGTATTCTAATGTTTGAATTTTTAGGAAGTATGTGATTTAAGAGCACTTTAATGAAACAGAATACTTGAAAGGAACTAAACCATCCTACCTTGAGAGGTGAAAAGTTGTTTTTGTTTGTATTTTTATGCAATTCATTTTCTGTATTTCTTGTCTAATCTGAAAGATAAGCTCTTGTGAGGTTATGCAAGAACCATCCCAGAATTCTTTACAAGGACATATCAAGGCTTGTCATTGACATCTTTGACACTGAAGAAATTGTATAATGAAGACTTCAACACTGATGAGTTTATGTTAACTCATATGGTGCTGAGAAAATTTATTCAACTGGCACCGTTATTAAGCATCTAAATTAAACTTCCTTTTTATACTTGCTTTCTTCCTCTGCCAGCTTGTCAGTGAATAAAGTTACGTAAAAATGGAAGGAATGTCAAAAAGTGATCTCATGAACTGGCAAAGAATATGAGTTCTGGGTTCAAATTCTGACTCCTTTTCTTAGTTATATGTGACTTGACTGAGTCCCTTGGCCTTTATATGCTTTTTCATGCTACCATGAAAAAATGGGGGTAATCATTATGGCAACTATGAATGTTGTTTAGAGAATTAGGTGAAAGTTCAGAAAGTTTTCTAAAACAAACAACCAATTAAACTAACCTTAAACTTCTAGAATCTTTAGGCTAAAAGAAATTGCCTTCATTCAGTGATATATTTTCAAGTTTTAGGATTTCACATAAACCTTCTCATTCTAGAGTGATTAACCAATTTCCTAAGAAATATTCTGATGATGCAAATCCCAAAATATTGTTGAGAATAGATTAAATACATTTCTAACTGGTATTTTCAGGAATTTAGTCCATGCTCCACTTTAAGGTATTTTAAATGTCAAGTACTTCCTTCAAGGGAGATAGAAGCTAAAAGCTTATTTTTATTACTTGTCTATCTGAAGTGGGGATCAGGGAGTCTTCTGAAGGTGTTGGAATCAGAACTGAGGACAAACAGATATTTAGGGTCCATGATACTAGAGATATAAAGTCTCCCTCCTACAGAGCCAAAATGGACAATGAACATGAAGAGTGGGTGGGCCTCACCATTTGGTCAAACTTATGCCAGTGAACTATCTTCCTTAATTACTAAATTTCTTTTAATCAACTTCTAGTGGACCAAAACCAGTGCTATTTCATATTGCTCAAGTGATAGAAAACATGGCAAGCTAATTCTTGAAGTTTCCAGTTTATCTTTCACATTCCTAATGATTTGTCACAATTGTATTCCTCAACATAGAAAGACAGTCCTCTCCTCTCAAACCAACTCCCTAACTTGATAGGGATCAATCTCTTAAAGCTCTTGATACATAAGGACACAAATATGATGGAATCATAAAAGCATGGTAGCTCAGAGATGAGATATATAAAAAGTAACTTCAGTGCAAATTCTTACCTAACATATCATTGTCAGAAATCCCCTTGACAAATGATGAATGAGCCTGCATGTCAAAAGTTGAAATGATCAGAACTCATTACTCTGTGAGGCAGCCCATTCTTCTATTGGACCACTCGTCCTGTTAAAAACCTTAATTACCATTTCTTCATCTTTATCTGCCTTAAGAAGCTCTGGAAATCATTATCATAAATTGACTTTTCCGTGTACAAAACTGAGTTGAAGAGTATTTTTTCCATTAATTATGTAAATCACATTAATAAGGAGATAAGATTTTTCCAAGAGCTTTTTGGGAATAAAATGTGATATAATTCATTTGATAATATCTAACACAGCATAGGTATGATGACTTCTGTAAAGTTCTGGAACATGTAGATGAATAAAAAATAGGCAGGTAGAAAGTTCTTTAATAGTTTACTTGACTTTCCATTTAGCTCAGCTGTTGCCATACAGCCCATATCCAAGATTTCTGCTCAGATGTCTCATTTTTGGTGTGCTAGAAATAGTATCTGAGAGAAATATTCTTTTCTTATGTCAAAAGACACCTATTAAAAATTATTGAGTGCGTAGTATATGCCAGGTATTTTTCACAGATATGTTCATGAAAAATGTGATATGTGAGTGAATGGCATCTAAGTGTCTTCACTTTTCACTTTACATCTGAGCCATCTAGCTTTACTAATTTACCTATTTAAATTTTACTCCTTTTTTTCTCACCCATTCTAATTCTTGTTCTTAATTTTCCAAATCCTTTTTTGCATTGTTCATGTCTGTGGCTATTTAGTAATAGTCAAAGGGATCTTTCACAGGAGCAGATCTGAACCAATTTAAAGGCATGATGAAGTGATTTATTTACTTCTCCTTTCCAAACTTCCAGACAAATGGAGGTTAGTTAATTCTCTAAAAACTGTGAGTTTTTTTCCCCCCTCTTTTTCCAAATAAAGAAAGCCAACTGTAGGCACAGCTTTTGGGTATTCATAGAAACCTATAAACTTAAAGTTAGAAATGGAGTGTCTGTACTGGCTCATTCCTCTTAATAAACCACTTCTCAGTTAAAGGGTTACCTTACTAATGGCTTCTGGACTATACGTCAGGGATTTAAGAACCTGTGGCTCATTCTTTATATTTAATTCCCAATCTTCTTTGGTCATTTCCTTTCAGGATTCTGGTTTTTGACCTAGTATATGCTCTTCAGAAGAGACTACCTAGATGTAGAGTTTGTTTTAGTTTGTTTTTTCCCCTGGATGCTGTATCTGAGATCAATATTCTGCTAACCTGTGGAGACATTTCCCAGATGGTGATGTTCTACATTCTCAATCCTGACTCTTGTCAAAACTGGCTGAGATCTGTAGCCAAGACTTTTACTGCTTACTGAATGCCCAACTTCCTGCATTAGGTAGGTTTATGTGGTTGGTTCTGGCTAGAGGCTATAAGCAGAATAACACATGTCACTCTCAGGACAAGGCATATGCTTTCTATTCCCCTTCCATGGCAACCTTTGAGACCATCTATTCCTGAGAGTACAGTCTGGGTCCCAGAGTGACTGTATGGAGTAGCGGTCTCCACCTCTAAACCATTGATCTGCTCTGAATTTGTATCAGCAACACATAAACATTTATTGTATTAAGCTACTGAGATTGCTTCAAGTTTATTTCATTACCAAAGCCTGTCCTGACCAGTAGAGGATCCTATTTATTACATTCTTTTGAAAATCTTGCTTTTTCTTACTTTTCAGACATTGTATGCCTCCCACACTAGATAGTAAATTTCTCAATGGCAGAGCATTTGTCTTGGTCATCTATCCCCATAGTTAGTAGAGTGCCTGACATAAAATAATTAAAGTTTTATGTCAACTATGTTGATCCATTAGCTCTGATCTTAACCTTTTAGAAAGATTGTCTATTGAATCCTAGTTTCTTCCCCCACATTTGCCTGCTCCATTTTTCCTTAAGCAATAAAATGCAATGAAAGTTTTACTGATTTAACTGAAGGCTTGTTGAGTAGTCAGGGGGGGTGGGTGGGGAGAAAGATCTAGATAGTTTCTTAGAGATTATGTAGCTTTCCTCATTTTACTGAGAGAAGTTGGTGTATCATGAGGACATTGGCTTTGGGTGCAAATAGCCTCAGCTTAGCCATTTTCTCTATGTGACTAAGAGCAACTTAGTAAGTCACTCTAATCCTAAATGGAGAAAAAAAAATTTCCCTTGGGGCTGTTGAAGTAATACATCATTTCATATATGTAAATTATCTGAAATAGTTGATGAACTTTCCATTCCAGTTCTTTTATGTGGCACTAGAATAGAAATAACTTTTCTTTGAATCTTAGTTTACTCATCTATAAAATGACAATGACACTTCTTATTTCTGAAACTATCAAGCTGATAGTTTTGTTTCAAAAATTGAAGATGATTTGAATAAAACTATTCTAATACTCATTAGTTTCTACATAAAAATAAGATACTTTATTTTCAATTTTCTGAAAAGTAAGAATATGTAAAGTAATACATAGTTTTAGGAACAGGGTGTTAATAATTAAGAATATGGCCATTATTAAATGCCTTGTCTTGCCAGAATGCAAACAATTTTAGCAAAATGCAAATGGTCTTTGCACCAAACTCCTCAAAATAAATCATTTCCATTTCATCACCAAATAGAATTGTTTAAAAATGTTTTCAACTTCATTAAACTAGCGTTGACTTAATATTTTCTCATCCTGTACAACTAAACATAAAAATATCTTGGATTAACAACAAAGCTGGGACCCAATTCAACCCATCCTTCCAAATCCAGACTTTGGTCAGAGGAAATGACATAGTAATGGCTTTCACAAGCAGCTGAGTGCTGCATTTGAGCACATTTCCAACCATAGAATTCAAATTTCCTGTCTTAAGAGGTTTTAGATTCTGATACCCTGGAGTGGCTTGACCCTATACCACTGGCAGTTTTGCCCATGTTTATCCATGAATTTTAATATCAAATATAATTCATGGAGCTTTTCAAAAATATATATGTTTAAGACTTAAACATAAAATTTTTATTTCGGAAACCCAGGGTAGGGGCCAGGCATGCATATGAGAAAAAAATATATATACTGGTGATTCTGATGGTTACCCTGTTAATAATTACTTATTTAGATCATTATTAAAATTTTTTTTAATGTGTGTTTACTACTATTTAAAAGGAAGCAGCTGAATTTCTTGGTCCTCGCTCTCAGCATTCATTCCAAAGTCTCACTTTAAGATTGTATAAGTGGTTCTAATTGACTCCTATCAAGCTTTCTCAACATCGGTGTAATGAAGTCTTAAAAAGCAGTGACAATATTTCAGAAGCTCACTTTTACAGAATGTTTACTGCTTTAAATTAAAATATAAATTCCATTTATATTGTCAAACTCACAGCTAATTAAACCTGGCTTGATCTTTTCAGGTGGCAATGAGTTCAGCCTATGGGAAGACATAATTAATTTTTGTGATTTTGCACCCTAAAATCCCTAACATTCCAAACTGCCTTGAATAATCATTCATGAATTCCCTTTTAAATCTCATTACATTTGCATCCCGATTTATACAGTGCAAGAATATAATATCTCCAAATTTTGAAGGATTGGTTATATTCTAAGTGGCTTTAGATTTTTTTTCTTTCTATTTGACTGAGGTGTTTTTGTGTACACTCAAATTTAAGGCATGGTGACCAAGGTGTAATTCCATTAGAATGTCATTCTGTCTAATGTGTTTAATTATACCACCTTTTATTTCATGCTGTCCTAACAATCTTCTGATTATAAGTTTGCAGGCCAAGTCTAATTCTCCTTTAGAAAAAAACAAAACATGCTGACCAATAAAGCAAGTTTCACAGATACTTAGCAATAATTATGTTCTATTTACATTAATTAATTAGCCTTTATGTTTCTATGCAACCAGAGTCTGTTGGATATGACTAGTTTAATTCAATGCTCCAGATCTGAAAATGCTCAGTTTCTGGGTCTATGAAACTAAAAACCAGATGCTGATCCACTGTGATCCAACCAAGTCATGCTTCTATGAAAACCCTGCCTGAGTGTTCCTGGGTGATATCTCTATTTTTACGGTTATTTCTTCTTCTGTCACAAAAAATAATTTCTAAATTTATTTATCTTTCTTCTTTTAAAATTTATTTTTGAGAGAATAAGCATGAACCAGGGAAGGGTAGAAACAGAGGGGACCAACGGATCCAAAGTGGACTCAACGCCGACAGCAGTGAGCCCAACACAGGGCTCAAACCCGCAAACAGCAAGATCATGACCTTAGCTGAAGTCAATGCTCAACTGACTGAGCCACCCAGGGCACCTCAAGAATTCCTGAGTTTCATTATCCATTGTATTGTATAGAATGTATTGCTTTTTTTTTTTTTTCATTTTCCTTAACTGTTTTAAGCTTCAAGGGTGGCTCCCTAAGCCTTGAATTTAATTGAAATTTAATTTAATGAAATTAAATGAAAAATTCACATTTTTCTTTAAAACTGGTTTCTTATTTTTATAAACTGATGGTAGTTATCTTATTTCTTTAAGTACCATTCCATTAAAACTCTGATTTTTAAAATAATTCATTTCTAAAGAAATATGGTTTTTATAGCATACTCTTATTTAACATCTAAAATACTTTTGCTGGAAGCTCATTGAATGATGTGGAGAAGTATAAATAATAAACATAGCATTCTCACAATGCCCATGGCCTTATGTAATGGGTAACCATTTCTTGCATTACAATCAAGTGTTTCATTCAGAAATTTTTCGTTATAGCTTTCTTCTGAACTTTAAGAATGAAAAATTCCTAGAAATTCCATAACTGATACTGGTCTTGAATGGAGAAGCTCTGAATTCCAAAACTAATCTAATTTTTAAAACTAATTTATGCCAAATTCCACAGTAGGCTAGGCACAATTGATCCTAGTGGCTACTTTGTCTCATAGATGTCCAGATGGCTTGTTGTCTCTTGAGTGTAATTTTTGGAAGACATTTATACTTTATTGAGAAGTCAAGAAAAGATATAGAAGGATATCTCACCATCATTGAAAATAGAAAGATTTATCCACACCAATTGCTTATCCCAATTCTGAATGTTAATTTCTGAAAAATATCTTAATTCAGAATTTTAAAATGTTTAAATGGATTGTAAGACCAAAAGTATAACAGAAGCAAACAAAAATGAAAAAGAAGTTTTAGATGTGGAAAGACAAGAAAGAGAAAATACTAAATGCTTATACATTAGAATTGGCTATTGGCTTTAACCCAATTTGATGTTGACCCAAGTACTAGCCATCAAGAGTCTTGGTTTGTCAACCTGAGCTTGGAAATTCTGTAGCACAAGCCTTCTCTAAGTGTGGCAGTGGACTATAAGCATAAAAATCGCCAGGAGTGCTTACTAAAAAATAAAGAGCATAGATTTTGTCTGGACCAGAGGGTCAAAATCTCTAAAGTTAAGACCCTAAATATTATATTACTGAGAGTATCATGTAGGTAATTCTTATGCATGCTAAAGTTTTAGAAGCACGTCTGTATTTTTGTGTGTGTGTTCATTTTTGTTTATTTGTTTTCCCCAGGGTTTACTAAGTGTTTCCATATCAGACATCTTAATCAGCTCCCAAATAAGGGAATCCACCAATACCTAGGCCTTTAGCTTGTTGGTAAATGTAGGAATGTTGTTGAGGAGTGAAACACAAGGGAATGCTTCCATTTACTTGGTGATTTTATCAGATAGAAAACAAAGCCCCATAAACTACAGACTCAGACATTTTGCTTAGCTCAGATTTGCAGTATAGTAAAACATGTGTTTTGGGAAGTTTATTTATAGGTAGAGCTGAGGCTGAGATGAGTAGTTGTTTTAGAGAATGAAGTTATTTACTTGATTATTACAATGATATGAGACTTTTGGGAGGCAAGAGCCATATATGGAGCAGAATCACTAACATTAGGAAGGTATCATTAGAGATTTGAGAAGAACTCATAACCTACTGAAACTTTGTGTTTTCTAATTTTAGACATGCACTTCTTATGGTAGCTATCGTTTTTGTGCACAGAAAACTTATTTAACCTCCAAAAAGAAATAGTAGAGCTTCTCCCTTTTGTTGATTTTCTTCCTGATGAAAATAATGAAAAATAGAAGCATATGCCACAGCAAACATCAATTCATTTTCCCCTCGATGTTCCAGGAGATAAAAGATTTAGAAGACAAAATAGGAGACTCAGGGCTAATGGCCCCTTAAGAAGCCATGCAGAGCCTCTACCCTGCAGGAGGCCAGACTTTCTCTCCCCCACCCCTCACCCCCAGTCTTCATTCTGCAAAAAAAAAAAAAAAAAAAACAACAAAAAAAACAAAAAAAAAAACAAAACATAGATTGATGGATGAGACTTCCATCAGACAAAGATCTGGGGGCAGGAGTAGATTTACCACAAAGCTAATGAAGTTTACATTTCAGAGTGTTTCACTTGCATACGCTAATTTCAAGGTCATCTGGGTAGGACCTAGGAATGCTTTCATATAGTTCTATGTGTTTGCTGTAAAATTTGTGAAAGAAAGATATTTTAACTGAAATCAGTTTAGACTATTGTCTCTCTTTCCATTGTCTTCCTTCCTCCCCTGCTGGGTAGCATTGCAATGGATATCATGGGGATATAAGTAAGAAGAGTTTGAGTGGGAATTTAAAGATTTGGTGGTATATAATTGTTATGATTGACAGGCATTTCTCTGCACCATGAAGTTATGACTATCTGTTTCAGTGCACTGTAGTGTCTTTTAGGAATGTCTTTACTGGTCACTGCATGGATTGGGCTTGTGTTGTGTGTAAGTGGCTAAGACCTGTTGTGTGATTATAATTTGAATGTGTTTATGGCTTTTGGTACTAAAACTTTGTGGATGTGGAAGCAAAACAATGTTTGAAATGTATAGAATTGGATGCCAGTTTGTGGATAATTCTCCTAATCATCAGATTTATCAAGTCATATGTTCAGCATATGGTTCCATTTCTTTTCTTCTATAAGGAAAACATTTAATAGATTCCATACATTCAAATGTAAATGCAAAGTAATTTTTTTGATAGGAATCGTGAGAAATAGAATTTATCAAGTTGTCTGATAAATATCAGATTAGTATTACAAAAAACAAGTATACATATATGTACAGTCACATGTTTAGGTACCTCAACTATAAGTAATCTGAAACAAATTTTGTTCAACCCAGCTAGAGAAAGACTGATTATCTTTCTCTTCTCCCTGTAAAAAATGGTCTTACCAAGTTTTGTCATATGAAAAAGTGATCAGATGTTACAAAACCAAACATGTAGAAAATAAGTATTATAGAATTGGGTTGTTTTGTGACATTCGTAAGATTTGTTTGCTTTTAAAATATGTAATTTACTGTGCTTTTTTTTTCTCTTATTCCAAATGAATAATTACCACCAGACCTTATATCTTTTCCTCAAAAATAACCATCACATTTTATAAGCTTCAGGCCCCATAAAATCTTTTCCTTGTCCTTCCAGGGAAAGCTAAATGGAAGATATGAAAATCCCTAAAATTCAGCTAAAATAATGTGGTTCTCAAAAAAAAAATGTCTCTAAAACTGTACAGGGAAACATGGAACTATACCAAGTCTCTGTCTTTCAGTCTCTCATTCTCTCATTTTCTCATTTTGCCTCTTTCTCTCTCTTCTATCTCTCCCCACATCCCCTAACACACACACACACACACACACACACACACACACACACACACACGTTGTCTAGACTTTTCATATTTCAGACAACAGAACAGAGACATTCTCTACATTCAACATTATAATTTGCATAGATCACTAAGCCTCAGTGAGAGAATATACAATAAGTTTGTTTTCCTGTTTCCACAAAAGGCCAAATGACACTTCCCCTCTATTGACTCCAAATGTACTTGGAAAGTTCACACTTCTCAATCCTTTATGTCTTTAAGTGATGTTTATCTGCCCTGTGTTTCTGAGAGCAATCTTTAAACTCCTCTTATATTTCTGTCCTTGATTATGTCCTGGATGCCAACTAGGAATACACCTCAAAACCATGCAGAAAAAAGGTTCTATTCTCTCTGGGAAACCTGCGAGGGAGATACCCCTTGACCAGATGAATAGATCATATAACTAAATCTACGAAACTAATAACTGGATTTTTTTGTACACAATCTTTGAAATAAAAGAAAATCATTCAGTCATGTGAGTTTATGCTAAAGGAAACTTGAGAAGTCTTTATTTAGTCTAACACTCATACCAAGTCTCAGAAGCTAAGTAGCTCAGTGTCAGGATTTGAACCAGCCTCCTTGCTCTTGGTCCAGTGCTTTTCTGGTCACACTCTTGTACCTTGTCCAGAGCTCCAACAAGAGATGGCAGGACTATAACAGCAATATATTAAGGTTCAGCATCACAAAATTAACCAGGGGCTTAAAATCTAGATGAGGGTCAGACTTGTGGACAATTTTGAAATTCTCAGAGAAACTGGGGTAAAAAAAATGCAACAGCTTATGAAGATTAAGTTATCATTTGTTCAGCAAATATCTCTTAAGTATCTATTACGAGCCCACCACTGGTGTAGGGACCAGGTATAAAATAATGAAGAAGATATAGTCGTACTTCCCTAACGGTATCCATGGTGTGAAGGCAAATCCTCATCATTTTAAAAGTATTTAATTATTAATATTTGACTACTTATTGTATTAGTTTCTCAACCTATCATAACGAAATACCACGGACTGGTGGCAAAAATAACAGATATTTATTTCTCATAGTTCTAGAGGCTAGAAGTCTGAGATCAAAGTGTTGGTTGATTTGGTTTTCAGGAAGTACGCTCTTCTTGGCATTCAGGGGGCTTCCTTCTCATTGTGTCTTCACATGGTGGGACAGAAAGAGTGATTTCTCTGATGTCTCTTCTTCTAAGGGCACTAATTTCACCATGAGAGCCCTACTTCATCACCTCATCTAAACCCCATTATCTTCTGAAAGCCCCATTTCTAAATACCATCACATTGGAGCTTAGGGCTTCAACATATGAATTTTATGCTTATTTAATTAAATACTTATTTAATGAAAAATATAGGAACATTTATAAATATTTAATTATTAAAATAATAATTTAAGTATAGTTGTGATGAGAAATGTATAAGAGAAATGTAAATTATGTAATGAAGATATACAATAAAAGGACTTAATTCTAGACTTCCAGGGAAAATGACAGAGAGTAGGAGGCTGCTAGACTCACCTCATTATATGATACACTCAGGTGACACCCACATCAGTATAAATAACCCAGAAAATCACTAGAAAACTGGCAGAACAAACTTTCCACAGCTAAATGTAGAGAAGAGGCTTCATCAAGAGGGTAGGAAGGATAGAGATACAGTTGGAAGCTAAACAGACCCTCAGGGCTGTCCATGGGAGGGAGAGACACTTCAGGTACAGAAATGGGAGAGGAACAGATCCCACACCAGGCACCCCCGGCATGAAGGACCACACTGGGAAGATGAATCCCCAGAACGTTTGGCTTTGAACACCAGAAGGACCAATTTTGCAAGTTCTTACAATCAGTGGGGCTTGGAACTTTAAAAATCAGCAGGCATGGATCTGGGAGAGCTGGAGAGTGAGAAGAAATGGAGTTCATGCCTTTAAAGAGATAGCACAACAAACAGCACCACTGAGATACAGCATAGAAACAACAGTTTGAAAAATGCCTGGGGTCTATGGGAAGGAGATTTATTTATTAATCTCAGAATGTGTGCTGGAGGGGCAGGAATCTTTAGGAGACTTCTATAGGAGCAAAGGAGCTAGTGAGTGCTATTTCCTTCCCTTGTTCCTCAGCCCAGATCCAGGGACACCTGTAGGAACCAGTGCAATGGGAACAAGTGCAGCACAACTACTCTCCACCTAGCTTGCTAACAGTGCCACTGCCCTCATGCTCTTCTGTGGACAAGTCTTCTCCAGCCTGGCCTTGGCAGGAGTTTTCCCAGGCCGCAGCAGGTACCCTCCCACAGCGGTGGGATGAATGCTTCACCCCTGTGATTTGCAGACCTGTCCCTCGAGCACATCCTCAGCAGGGGTCCATCTAAAGTGACACCACAAATGTGGCAGTGTGCAAAGTGGCCCCCACAGGTTGCCAGCACCACTCCAAAGTGACTCCTGCCCTGGGGAGAGGAAAAGATTACTACACACACCAGTTCAACTGCAGCCACGGCAGTGGGCTGGGGGCAGATATCTGGTCTGACTACAGGCCTATCAAGGTAAGCTTCTCAGAAGATATCACAGGGAAAGTACCCTGCAGTTTGGTGCTACTGCAGCTCTAGCAAATGCTGGTCTGATTCAACTTAAGCCCAAGGAAGTTCGAGACTGGCCCACTAACCACACAGGGACCAAACTCTGCCCACAACAGGCAAAGAGAACCATTGCAGATGACGGGACTGAAGATGAATGCAACATTGGGGTACACACAATATACATAGGATACACCCCTGAAGCACCAGGTTCTGGTAAACAGAGGACTTTGCACTGAAGGGCACTATAGGACATCTTCTTCATAAGGCCACTGCTTTCAAGAGCAGGAGATGTAGCTGATTTCCCACACGTAGAAACAGACACGACAAAGTGAAACGACAGAGGAATATGTCCCAAATGAAATGAACAGGGCAAAATCACAGCAAGAGAACATAATGAAATGGAGATTAATAATGGGCCTGATAGAGAATTTAAACCATTGGTAATAAAGATACTCACTGGACTGGAGAAAAGAGTGGAGGATACCAGTGAGACACTCAATAAAGAGATAGAAAACATAAAAAAGAACCAATCATGGATGAGGAACTCAAGAACTGAAATGAAAAATAATCTAGAGGGAATGAATGGTAGACTAGAGGAAGCAGGAGAACAGATAAATTACCAGGAAGGACAGAGTAATGGCAAACAATCAAGCTGAACAGGCAAGAGAAAAAGAATAAGAAAAAAAGAAAAAGAAAATAGATTAAGGGAACTCAGCAACACCATCAAACATAGTAACATTTGCATTATAGGGTCCCCAGACAGAGAAGAGAGAGGAAAGGGGGCATGAATTTATTTGAAGAAATGATAGCTGAAAACTCCCCTAATCTGGGGAAGAAAATAGATATACAGATCCAGGAGACACAGAGATTCCCCCAACAAACTTAACTCAAGGAGGTCCATGCCAAGACAGATTACAACTAAACTGGAAAAAGTAGTGATAAAGAAAGAATTTTAAACACATCAAGAGAAAGAAAGAAACAAACAAACAACAGTGATATACAAGGGAAATCCCATGGTCTATCATCTGATTTTTCAGCAGAAACTTTGCAGGCCAAAAGGGAGTGGCATGATATATTCAAAGGGATGACAGAGAAAACAAACAAGCAAACAAACAAACCTACAATCAAGAAAACTACCCAACAAGGTTATCATTCAGAAGAAGGAGAATAAAGAATTTCCCAGACAAACAAAAGTTAAAGGAATTTATGACCACTGGACCAGACACATAAGAAGTGTTAAAGGGGACTCTGAGTGGAAAGAAAATACCATAAGCAGGAGTAAGAAAAGTAAGTAGCACAAAAGCAATAAAACTAAGCGTATCTATGAAAATAAGTCAAGGAATTCACAAACTAATGGGATGTAAAGCATGACACTACATACCTAAAATGTAGTACTTTTAGAATGGGTTAAAACTTAAGTGACCATCAACTTAATATGGACTGCTATGTGTATAAGACGTTATATATAAACCTAATGATAACCACAAAATCAGAAACTGGTAATAGATATGCAAAAATAAGAAGAAAAGAATCCAAGCATATCACTAAAGAAAGCCAGCAAATCATGAGAGAAGAGAGCAAGAGAAGAAAGGAACAGAGAAGTACTACAAAAACAATCACAAAGCAAGTAACAAAATGGTAGTAAGTACATACCTATTAATAATTACTCTGAATGTTAATGGGCTAAATGCTCCAATCAAAAGATAAGGTGATAGAATAGATTAAGAAGCAATACCCATTTATATGCTGCTTATGAGATTCATTTCAAACCTAAAGATACATGTAGATTGATAGGGACAGGATAGAAAAGCATTTATCATGCAAATAAAAGTGAAAAGAAAGCTCAGGAACTAGCTTGTGTGGAACGAAATAGACTTTAAAACAAAGACAGCAACAAGATACAAAGAAGGACCATGCATAAAAATAAGGGGGACATAATAAAGGGGGCAAGCCAACAAGAGGATAGAACAATTGCAAATATTATGCAACAAACATGGGAGCACTCAAATTCAAAACAAAAACAAAAATAAAAACAAAACCAGCTAAATAACAACAAACATAAAGGAAGTAATTGATAGTAATACAATAATAGTAGGGAACTTTAACACACCATGTATATTAGGCCACAAAACAAGTCTCAACAGATTCATAAAGATTGAAATCATACCATACATCTTTTCTGACCCCAATGCTATGAAACTAGAAATCAACCACAAGAAAAAATCTGACAAGAACACAAATACAGAGTCACCAAATGACTCTGAAAAGTCAAGTAAGTTGAGAATTGATAGTTATTTGGATTTAGTACTATGGAGGTCACTGATGGCTAGACCGGGAGCCAGTTGAATGTTAAGGTTAGGGTTAGTGTGAACTACATTTCATAGTAAACAGGATATAAAGAAGAGAGTGTATAGACAACCGTTTCAAAAGTTCATAAAGAGTTGAAGAGGCAGGGATAAATTTGCAAAGTTATAAGGCTGTATCAGTCATAAGTACTATACGAGTCATATCCCTTTGGCACCGCCTGCCTTTCAGATCCTTGGAGTTGGTGGAGGCCAACCAACTCTGTTTCACCAACACAGGTTCCTCATCTGGGTTTGACCAGTCACTTGTCCTAGGAGTCTGGGCTGACCTAGCACCACTGGATTTTCTGGCTTCTCTTATCTCTTCCGAACTTGGATGAATTGTAACCGCACTGATCCCAGTGTGAACTCTGGTATCCAAGAGTGCCAGACCACAAGACTCAAAAAAGCAGAGAAGTTAACTCCTTGAGGGCCAATATTGCTCGGTTGAAAATAAGACCTAGAAGGGAATTAGGCAAATCAATTCCCTGACCTTTCTTTCTCCTCAGGACTACCAGGAGCACATTTTCTTCTTGTCTCCTGTCTAGAGATACTGCGAATGCCAAGCAGTCATAGTCATACCTGTTGAACAACCTGCTACACACTTTAGAGCTTATACTGAAGGCATACCTATTTGCATCTCATTTTATGTTGCTTTATGTGATAACTTGTCTCATTTTTTCTTTTCCTCTAAAATATGGCATCAGCACTTTAATTTTTGTATCAATCTCTATGGTTTATAGTAAACCTGAGCTAATAAAGGTAAAGGACCTAGGGTTTTTTTTCTTCGTTTTGTTTTGTGTTGTTTGTGTTTTAGATGGGGAAGACCTGAGCACATTTATTACTGGAGAGAAGGATCTTGTCAGGAAGAAAATATTGAAGATGTAGGAGAAAGGGAGAATCATCACCGGGGTGTGGTCTTCAAGTAAGGAGGCAGAATGAGCCCCATAGCATGCATAGAGGGTGAAACTAAGTTTTGTTGTACCTTTGTACCTTTGTCAGGCTATCTTCTCAATGATGAGATATATTATTTATTATTATTATTATTATTATTATTCCTTACCACATCTGTTGAAGTAATTCTCACCATTGTCCTCATAGTTCAGAGGAAGGAAGAATTTTCCCAAGTCACACAGAGTGTAAGTGGAGGAGACAGAATTGTATATCAAGCATCTATTTCCAGAGCTAATCTTCTCACTCAGTGCATTTTACTACTTACCTTTCACTGGAAGAAGATTATTTCCTCCATTGTGATTAGAAGAAAGGAAGAGCTTTCATGCAGTGCAGATATGAAGATGTTTGTGGTGGAAAGGTGAGGGAGTTCCCTTTAGATTGCTCCAAATTTCCCAGTGGACTGTGCCACAGCTAAGAGTGAGTGGAAAAGGGTATGCTGGGGATTTCACAAGAGTATGAAAAATTAGACATAATTTCATTTGTAGCCTAGGTAATTGCAATAACCTCCAACTCACTCATACCCTCATTTCTCCCCAGTCTAGTTTCAACACAGCCACAGAGTGATCCTGTTAAACTCAAGTTAAGGGTGGCTTGGTCGATTAAGCAGCTGACTCTTGATTTCGGCTCAGGTCATGATCTCATGGTTCATGAGGTTGAGCCCCACACTGAGCATGGAGCCTTCTTGGGATTCTCTCTCCCCCCTCTCTCTGCCCTTCCTGTCCTCTCAAAATAAATAAATAAACATTTAAACTCAAGTAAGATCATACTACTCGGCTCAGACCTACCTATGACTTTGCATCTGGTTCAGGGAAAGAGTCAAATAATTCTTATTAATACATGTAAGGCACAACATCATTCAACTCTATCCCCATGTGTCTCCTCTCTGAGATCTTCTTCTTCTCCCTCCCTTGTTCACTCAGTTCCAGCCTTCCATGAAAACGTATCATGATCCCAGTGATCATGACCTTTGTACCTACTCCTTCTACTTGGGATTCTCTTTGTCCAGACATCCACGTGGCTAGTATCTTTTAGGGTTTGTTCAAAACTTGCCTCTCATAGAATCCTTCCTGATTATGCTAAGATCTCAACTGTCCTGCTAACACTTCATATCTCCATCCCTTCTTTGCTATTTTTCTTCTTAATACTTACAATTACTTATCACATTATACACTTCAATATTGTTTTTGTCTTGTATATTGTCTGTCTTTCTCACTAAAATGTAAAAGTCCTCAAGAGCAGAGCTTTTTGTCTGCCTTTTCACTACTGTCTCCCTAACAGCTGGCATCTTCCTCAGCTCATAGATGCTTAATAAATATTTGTTTAATGAATTGTTGTAGAGAGTGGGAGAGTCGGGCACTTAGTGAAATGTACTAAGATATCTACACAATACAAGACACTGAGGTGAGGGTGGTGAACACAGGTATGTGATTTTCTTCTATACCAGTAAGTTGCTAGGTATAGGAATAGGGACTAGTAGGGAGGGTGCTTTTCCTCCACCAGAATTTGTCTCAGAGACGTCTTTTCTGTCTTTTTTTCCATCTTAGACAAAATCTTAAATCCCATTAAATCCCATTAAATCTTTAATGGGAATTAAAGATGAACCACTTTTAAGGGGCTTGTTAAAATTCAGATGTAAGTTACTAATAGATATGTGCTAAAATTGTTGAATAAAGAAAAAAAAATCATGTCTGCAAGGTGCTGAAGTTCAAACCTTAGGTTGTCCATCTGTTTTTCTTCATCTAGGAAAAACTTCTATTTGTTGGCAGATTTGTGAATTTGCAGCTCAGATGATCTCTCCTGTAAGTGTTTCAGTTTGAAGGGTCACATACCAGGCTTGGAGTTCTGATATGTAAGCTAGCACATTCCCATCTAATTTTCCACTCCAAAGAAATGGGAAAGATTGAGTCATTAAGTGATAAGAAGCTTCCTAATGGTGACGAACCAGTCTTCTAGTGCAGTGTGCAGAGTGAGACCTAACTGGAACGGAGAAGACAGGAGATAAACAGACATTGTAATGAGAATTAAAAGAAACTACCATGATCTTCATCTGATTAATGGCACTTCCTCAGAAACAGCTGGTATTTCAAATTTGCTGGGCACAGGAAGCCCCTGAGGCATTTGCTAAATGCACACTCGTGAATCCAACTCAAGATCTAACGTGTTAGCGCCTCTAAGGCTGTGACCTGGAATCTTAATGTTTAATAAGCACCCCAGCTTACTATTCTATTGTATGCTGTGTATAAACCAAACACGAACAAACATTGTTATAGAACATAGCCTATAATAACCCCCCGCCCCACAATTAGCTTCTAAGTTATCAAATTGCTGAAAGTCAGACACTAAAGCTGCATTTTCCTACAGGAGGAAGTTTATGTTCACATTCAGAGTCTTCTTACTTTTATTTTAAACAAATGTATAATACCGTTGCCTGGTTATTCATTTTAAATTTTTATAATTGAATAAAAACAGCAATTAGAAGAAGGAATGATGCCTGCTCGAGCCAGGCAAGCTGAAGTCTGATAATAAGAACTAACAGCTGAGAGTCTGTCAGGGAATTAGGAAAACAAGAACTATTTCCAAAAGCACATAAGAGCGCAGAAAGAATTGCAGTTTAGGACCTCCTTAGGTAGGGATAAGCAGATCTCAATGGTTCCAGAGGGTATCATTGCATTACAGACTAATAATATCCCTGAGTTAATAATGAAAGATTCCATCATTTTTAGTATTCTCTGTTTAAGACTTCAGGGAAGTGTAACGAGCCTTACAAAGGGCTAGGTGCACAAAAATAATATTAAATATAGATTAGAGTAAATCTCAGTTATTTGGAAAATTAACAGAAGTGGAAAAGCTTATTTCCCAGATGAATGAGATACTTTCCATGCAGATAATGGTGAAATAATGCCCCTATGTTGGACCCGGGGCTGGCCTGGCATAAGAAGTGGTCTGATGGGTGGTGTCATAGTTTATATTCAAGGTGCCAGAAACTGGGGAAGATTTGTGCCTGAGACAGCACAGGGCAGTGAGAGTCGGAGAAGAAAGCCACACCAGTGTGTGCTAGAACTTTGTAACTCCAAGGGCAGTTCCTGGACTAGCAGCCTCAATGTCACCCGGGAGCTTGTTAGAAGTACAGACTCTCAGATCCCACTCCAGACCTCCTGAGTCAGAACCCTCAGTTGACAGAATTCCTGGGCACCTTAACATTTGAAAAATGTTACTGAGATTTCAGTGTCAAGGGATGTAGTTGATGATGAAAAATGAGAGTTCATAATTCAGTATAACACAGAAACTCGCAATTCAAAAGCAAGTTCAAATTATATAAAACCGCCAAGAATGACTCAGGGTATCCCTATAGCTCTTAAAGAGAAGGCATAGGTGATCAAAGATCCAGGATCATAAGCAGGACAGATATCTTGCCCATATTTATGTTAAAAAAAATCTCATAGCTTTATCTCAAAATTTTTACAGTGTTTTTACTGTAACATAACATAAATATTTAAAAATGCACAAATCACGTGTAAACTCAATGACTTTTAAAGATATTTTAATGAGGTAAGATTTGTATGCAATAAAATCCATGGTAACTTTTCCAAGTGTATAACCCAGGCAATTATCCCTCTGGTCAGGATATACCACATACTCTTTACAGCCAAATCATTTTCATCCGTATAGACAACTACTAACACACACACACAAACCTTATGTACTTTGTGTGTGTCTGGATCCTTTCCCTTAAAAGAATGCTTTCAAGAGTTACCTTACATTTTTGCACATATAGTTTGTTACTTTTTACTAGTAAATAATATTTTTGTATGAACATATCACATTTGTTTATCCAGTCTCCTACTGATGGCCATTTTTTCTAGTTTTTTGGTATTATGAATAAAGCATCTATAAAAACTATTATACAAGGCATTTGTGGGCAATGTTTCATTTCTCTTGAGTAAATATCTAGGTGTGAGATTGCTATTAATTTTCTAAGAGACTGCCACTTGTCCAAAGTTGTTATACCATATTACACCCTCACCAGCAATATATGAAATTCTGATCACTTCACATCCTTGCCAGCATTTATTTAGTGGTGTTATCGGTCTTTTAAATGTTAGCCACAAATTCACCATTTGTGAAATGGTGTCTCACTGTGGCTTTAATAGGCACTTCCCTGTTGACAAATGATTCTGAACCCTTCCTTGTGTGTATACTTATCCCTCATCTATCCTCTTTTGCCAAGGATCCGTTGAAGTCTGTGGCAGATGTTTTTCCCTCCAAAATAATAATAACAAAACTAGCCACAACAATATCTCCCATAACATATGTTTATCATATAATGCACTCATGACATCCTGCCATCAGGTAGTGGGGTGTATGTCACTTCATCTTTTTTTTTTAAAGTTTTATTTATTTTTGAGACAGAGAGAGACAGAGCATGAACGGGGGAGGGACAGAGAGAGAGGGAGACACAGAATCAGAAGCAGGCTCCAGGCTCTGAGCCATCAGCCCAGAGCCCGACGCGGGGCTCGAACTCACCGACCATGAGCTCATGACCTGAGCTGAAGTCGGACGCTTAACCGACTGAGCCACCCAGGTGCCCCTGTCACTTCATCTTAAAAACGGGTGGAATTTAGTGACTGCCTTGGCTGCTGGAGTATGGTGGCAGTGCTACTATATGACTTTGGAGGCTAGGTTGTGAAAGACTATATGCTTTATACCTCCAAGGATATGCTTTCTTGAAGGCCAGCCATCATGCCGTTTGAAAATCCAAGTCACTTTGTGGATAAACCCATGTGGATAGGAACTGATAGCCAGCACCAGCTTGCATCATGTGTGTGCACCATCTTGGAAGTGGATGCTCTAGACCCATTTGAACTGCCTTAGCCAGTACCAAGCGGAAGATGGGCAAACTGTCTGCTTTACTCAGGTTATTAGATTCATTAGTGAGATAAATGGTTGTTGTTGTCCTGAGCCACTTACCTGTGGGATGGCTTGGTATACGGCATTAAGACAGATTTTAATTGCTACTCAACAAAAACTAAAACATCTGACATTGGCTTTGTGATTGAAGGGTGAAAGAAAAGCAAAGGGTATTAGTAAAATCATAAGGACCTCAAGCCGAAGCTTAAGAGACTATAGAATGCTGTCGGTGATGTTGTAAAGTAAATGTGAAGAAAACGTTATTGGAACTCAATAGAAAGGGCACCCTCGTAATGTGTTGGTGAGATATGAGGTAATTCTGGCATCTGAAGTGACATGGAAAATAGGAAATTTGCCAAATTTACCAAGTGATGAGTTTATCAGGGGTCAGTAAACTTTTTCTTAAAGATTCAGATAGTAAATATTTTAGGCTTTCAGGCTATATGGTCTCTCACAACTACTGAACTATGCCATTGTTATGTGAAGAGAGCTATGGAAAATACACAAATAAATGCGCATGGCTAGGTTAAAATACAGTTTTATTTACCAGAATAGATTTCCTCTCATAGGGCCCAGTCTACTGACCCCTCACACAGTTAAAGAGATGTCCAGGCAGAATATTAAAATATTCATCTTATGTATTCTTGTTGTCTATGATAAAATGCAAGAATAGAGAAATAAATTAAAGAATGAACTAGTAAATATAAAGGACTCAGAATTTCTGGATTTCCAAATAAAACTGCTCCTCATTCCCAGCCTCTCCAGATAGCAAAAGATCATCACAGTAAGAAAAAATTTCAGAGTTCCAACACGGGGCAGTGCGTTAAGAGCCATTGTTAAAAATCTCAGGAAGACTTAAAGTGATGCTTCATAGAATCTTTTAAATAGGAAAATCAAAACCAAAACCAAAAACTTATGAAGCCATGAGCTGTAGAGAACCATTTTCAGGAAGGAGTAGTCGGCCCTAATCAAGAAAGTGGCAACGTATAATCGGCTAGATTTCCAAATTGCTATTGACCAGTGACTACTGTGTGTCTCAGTTTTCTTCCTGTTGAATGTGCCTGTGGCACTTATCCCATTACTCTTTGCCTCTTTCACCAATGTATGTGGGATATGAGGGAGGCGGGTAACTTGTATCTTTTGTTCAGAGATCTTCCTATAGAAAGAAATCAAATGTATGAAGTTAAAACAAATTTGCCTTATATTAACCAGTATCTCATTTAGATGACAAGATCCTGGACTTGCAATTGAGCTTGATGAGGCAATGGATGATCTATTTGAAGGTTTTTATGAAGGTGGTGAATGTATTTTGGATATGAAAGTAAAACCTTGGTTTGAGAGCATAATTCCTTCTGGAAACATGCTTGTAATCCAAAGTACTTGTATATCAAAGTGAATTTCCCCATAAGAAATAATGGAAACTCAGATGATTTGTTCCATAACCCAAAAATATTTGTATAAAAATGATTACCATACTATAATCTAACATAAAATAGTAAAGAAAATATAAAATATAGAGAAAAATAAATTAACCTGCACTTACCTTTGAAAACCTTCGTGGCTGGTGTGAAGGAGACAAGAGAAGAGGGTGTTGTATAGGAGGACTTTCACTACCACTAATAGATGTTGATTACAGTACAGAATTTTTTTAATGTTTATTTATTTCTGAGACAGAGAGAGACAGAGCATGAGTGGGGGAGGGGCAGAGAGAGAGGGAGACACAGAATCCGAAACAGGCTCCAGGCTCTGAGCTGTCAGCACAGAGCTGGACACGGAGCTCAAACTCCCACACCGTGAGATCATGAGCTGAGCCGAAGTCGGTGGCTCAACCAACTGAGCCACCCAGGCACCCCTACAGTACAGTATTAATAAACTCTTGTCATATACTGTGTTTAATGTAACTGGCAATAAAGCAGCAGAGGAAAGGGTCTATATCGACAGACAGCTTGACCTAGAATGAGGCAAAGCATTCCTAAGTTTACTCTGTATGGAAAAGCAAAGAACTGTCCACGGGTGCTTTGAAGTGACAAAAAAAAATACACTAGTGCCAGTTGTGGGCACCTTCCAACGTTCTGAAAAATCACTGATTTATGCCAAACACTGCTGCCTAAGACTGAGCATAGGAGACAATCACCCACACTTCTGCAGCGAGAGAGAGAAGAACCATTGGCTCAGTTGTGATCATGTCACATTGGGCATCACGTACTACTCGTATTGCAAGACATTGAGTTTATCAAGTTAAAATTTATTGGAAATGTTTGTTTGTCTTGAGGAACCCTTGCAGAACACATTACTCGTAATCTAAGGTTTTATTGTAATTTGTGGGTAGAGGGTGGGCTGTGGTAGTTTTAAAAGGTCGTCCCCAAATTCTTTGATACTTCTTTCATTAAGTGACAGTTTCTATAGCTCCTTCTATAGAATCTAGGCTCAGTGACCGTTAGATCAATCAAATATGGCAGCTTTATAAAACGGGACTTTACCAAGAGATCAAGAGTCCAAACAGCCTGTGCTGAACTTGTCACTCTGTGTGGGAAGATCTTTCCCTGTTTCATACTCAGAATGTACTCCTTTGTTTTGCTTAATTGTATCATACAGCACCTGGCTGATTACACTGCTATATCTGTCCCCTATGGGGAGGAGACAGGGTCCTTCTGATGCAGCATAAAAGGGGTGTGGGCAGGCTATTGCCCTGCATTGGCTGCAGGAGGGACCCCTGGCTATGGGATACAGACACCCACTACTGAAGCAAGCTCTGTCTCTTCTCTATGTGAGTGCTTGATTGTGTTGTGTTTTTCTTGGCATCTCTGATACCAAGATGCAGTGGGCAGAAGTGTTCGGACTTCTACTCCTGATAATAGACAACAGATGCCGTTTGCTCAACAGTGCCAATTTCTGAGCCTAGACCTTAATAACCTACAGCTTCCACTTTCTCTTGGGATATGTATTCTTGGAACCCAACCACTCTGGTCTGAGGAAGCCAAGCAGACACATGAACAGGACATGTGCAATGTGTTATGAACAAAGCCCCTGATTAGGTACCTAATCTCCGTCTTTCTAGATGGACAAATTCCATACATTTAAATGAGCAAAGCTTTAGATGACTCCAACCTCCAGGCAAGGAGTTACCCTCAGTCTTCATGTCATCTGAGCTATTACTACATAAAGCAGGTATATGCTATTCCCTCTGAGCCTTGCTCAAATGGAAAATTCGTGAGCAAATAAATGATAGTCTTTGTTTTAAGTTATTAAGTTTGGTATGGCTTATTGTTCAGTGATAGACAACTAGAATGGTTCTTTGTTCATTTTTTACATTGGATTGCTTTTTATTTTATTTTAGTCTTATTTTTATTTTTATTTTTTTTACAAATCTGTTTGCAAACAAACTTTACATTCAGGATAGAAGGCATTGTCAGATATATGTATGAAAAAATGTTTTTTTTTTTTTGTTTTGTCTTTTGTTTTGTCCTTTTCTTAATTAGTTTGATCAGCAGGTGCTTTTAAAGGGCTTATTGGAATGTTGATTGACATTGAGTTGCATCTTAAAAACAATGGAGAGAATTGTTATCTTAACAATAGTTTTCCCATCTATGACCATGGTTCATCTCTCCATTTTTTCAGATCTTCAGTTTTTCTCATGAATGCTTTATAGTTTTCAATGTGCAGTGGTTTAACATCTTTTGTTAAGTGTAACTCCAAGTATTTCCTATTTTTACGCTACTTTAAAAGGGTTTTTAAGTTTCCTTTTCCACTTTATTGCCTCCAGTATACAAAAATAGTTGATTTTTCTATACTGACTTTGCATCCTACAACCCTGTTAAAGTTATGTCTGAGTTCTATGAGCCTGTATTTTTAGATTTCTCAAGAGTTTCTATGTAAATAATTATGGCATCTGCTGATAAAGAGTTTTAACTCTTCCTTTTAAAGTTTATGGGTATTGTTTCTTTATCTTACCTTATTGCATTGGATAGAACTGCCAATACAATATTGAATGGATAAGGAGAGCATCCTTTTTTTCTAGATCTTAGGGGGGAAATATTCATTATTTTACCACTAAATACGATGTGTTGAGGTATTTTTTGTAGATATTCTATATTATATTGTGGAAATTCCCTTTGATTCCAGGTTTGATAAATATGTTTTAAATTTAGTCCAATGTTTGTGCTGCATTTATGGAGATATATTTTTCTTCATTATTCTCTTTAATATGGTGAATTGTGTTGACGGACTTTTTTTCTTTTTCCTTTTTTCCTTTTTTTTTTTTTTTTTAAGTTTTTTACTATTAAACCAAGATTGCATCCTGGGATAAATCCTACTAACTCATTATGAATTATTCCTTTTATATATTACTGAATTATTTTTGCTACTATTAAAAGCTTTTGGTCACTATGTTCATGAGGGATAATGGATTCTAGATTTTCTGGTGTCTTTGTCAAGTTTTGGCAACAGAGCTAAGTATGTCTTATAAAACAAGTTTGGATATGTTCTTTCCTCCTATATATTTTTAAAGAGTTGTTATAAGATTGGTACTATTTCTTTATTAAATATTTGGCAGGAAACATCAGTAAAACCACCTGAATCTGAATTTTATTTATGGGAATATACTTGAAAACAAGCTTAATCTCTTTAATAGATACATAAAGCTAT
The DNA here is from genome assembly GCF_027475565.1 of Acinonyx jubatus. Lineage (NCBI taxonomy): Eukaryota > Metazoa > Chordata > Mammalia > Carnivora > Felidae > Acinonyx > Acinonyx jubatus. Next base: position 118,847,418 of record NC_069382.1, on the reverse strand, counting down.
TTACATTTTCTATTTTTTTAAAATCTGTCTTGAAAACTTGTGTTTTCAAGAAAACATTGTTCATTTTTCTAGGTTGTCAAATTTATTGTCCTAAGATGTTCATAATATCTCTTTATTATCTATTTAATATCTGAAGAGTTTACCTCTCTTTCATTATTGCTATTAGTCATTTGTGTTTTCTTTTTTTTCACTCTTCAATCATGCTAGTGTTTTTTTCAATTTTATTGATTTTCTCAAAGAACCGATTATCATCTTTGTTAATCTTCTCTATTGTTTGTCTTTTTTACATTTTATTAATTTTTTTCTGTTGTTATTCCTTCTTTTTCCTTTGTTTTGGTTTGATTTATTTTTCATTTTGTCACTTCTTAAGATGGACACTTATAACATTGATTTTAAACTTTTCTTATTTTCTAAGGTATTTTGATATTTAGATATTTTGATATGGTGTATTTTATCATCTGATTAACAATATTTGCAGAAACTTTGTGATCCCTGGGTCTTCTTTGATCCCTGGGTTACTTAAAAGTATGTTGTCTAATTTCAAAATACTTGGGCTGAGGTTAGATATCTCCTATTATTGAATTTTAGTAATATTTTTACTGGATATTAGTTTAATTTTGCTCTGTTCAGAAAGCATATTCTGAATGATTTAATTATTTTGAAATGTACTGACATTTGTTTTATGCCCCAGCATGTGATTTAATTTAGTGAACATTCTATGTGCACATGAAAACAATGTGTGTTCTGAAGTTTCTGGGTGAAGTTTTCTACAAATGTTAGTAAGTTCAAAATAGTTGATAATGTTATAAAATCTATATCATTTCAGTTTTTCTCTTTCTTATCAATTGATAAGTGTTGTATATTAAAATCTCTATTTATGATTGTGGGTTAATCTATATTTTTCTCTTATGTCAGCTCATATGTACATAAGATTATAATGTGCTAATGAAGAACGGATCATTTTATCATTATGTGATATCTTTACTTCTGATGCTTTTTCTCTTGAATTAATTTTGTCCAATATTAATATAGCTATTTCAGCTTTTGTTTACTATTTGTACGATGTATCCTTATTATCTTTTTTTTCAGTATGTCTGGATTTTAAATTTAAAATGAACCTCTTGGAGACATATTTTAGTTAGGTACATTTTCCCCATTTTATATTTTCTTGAAAATTTCAATAGCTTGGTAAAACAAATACTTCTATAAATATTTTATCAATGGGAAAACAGAAATGGAGAAAATTTAAAGGTCTGACTCATTCAAACAACAGTACTCTAGCTTCTAATACTGTGCAATTTGAGTGAGATGACTAAAACAATTTGAATTATGAAAAGTGATTTTGGCCTAAAACAATACACATAGCAGAGGTTAGTGAGAAATACTTTATGATTTATTATTAACCTCTCTCTTTGATTTCAACTGTAACTCTGTTCTCACAGCAAAATAACCATTACACCTAACCTCAACCTATCTTTTGAGCTCCAGTTTATATTTATAGTGTCTTTTTAGATGTTGCTGTTTAAATGTGTTGTAGACATCACAAATAAATAATTCTATTTTCTGTCTCATTTTGTCCATAAAAGTCTATGTTCTTTTTTTCTTATTTTGGTTAAATAAATCAACAACCTCCACCCACCAAAGTCTTCTTTGTTTCTTATTTATTCCTTCTATCTAATTAGTTTCCATTTTTTTTCCTTCTACTTATAATAGTTCTTGAACCCATTCCTGCTTTTTCAAAACATTAGATCTCATCTTCTTGGTGGTAAATTACTTTACAAAGGTGTTGTAACTGATCTCCTACTTTAACCACATTCTACTTAAAAAATCTCAGTGATAACCAGTTCAACCCAATCTGTAAGTCTTTTGCAGCTTTCACAAAAAAGTTCACACTCTCAACTCTTCCTGTCTGCATGATAATGGCTAAGTTTGGCAGAAACCAATTATTTTCACCATTCCCAAAATTTATCATGGCATCTATCACACGTTCCCTCATTTACTCTTACTGATTAAGGTATTCTTTCTCAGATTTCTTCCTGGGAATGACCTATCATCTATCTATCTATCTACCTATCTATCCATCCATCATCGATTGGTCACCTAATCATCTATCTATATAATTACTTAGCTGGTTAGTCAACTATGTATCTATCTATATATCTATTCTTTGAATCTCCATACAAACGTGACTCCCTTGTAAAGCCTTGCTTAACCCCTCAGCAACATGCAGAGTTTGTTGCTCCCTCCTCACTATTCTTTTTACATCATAGATGCTTTAATTTCTTCTTCTGACATTATTTTACCTTATCTTAACATAACGATCTTTGGTATATGCTTAAAATATTGAATATCAGACACATTAATAATCACCATAATAATAATATAAAACAAATGTTGCTTTTTATATATGTATTCATACGCTATTCTGTATATTTATTTTTTTTATTTTTTAAATTTTTTTCCTGTGTATTTATTTATTGGTAGAAGGCTCAAAAGGGTTAGACCATGTACTGAGTAATTTCATTTTTTGCACTGACTCAATAAATCTAAAATAGGTGTTTTTTTGAGTGAATTTATATCCAGACCATGCTGAAAAAACTTATGTGCCAGAAAGTACTAGTTTACCAGGTGTTTCATGGTGATATGTGTTCATTTCACCTTTATATTGTAAATACCTTTTTTGAAGTTTCTAAATATACTGTGAATTATTTGATAGAAGACACCGCCATTTTTGTTCATCTCTGTATTATTTATCCTTTGGCACATTGATGACACATAGTAGGGCTTTCAACAATGGATACAAATTTTTTAACAGCCTGTGACTATGGAAGCCAAGACTGAAAAGACTGTATGATGTAAAGCTATAAAAGGATAATGAGTTTCTTTAATAATTTATTTTAGAAATGGGCCACTGAGTTGAATAGACATGGTGGAATCAAAGAGGTTGGGAAATAAGACAGATCTATGCAAAGAAACTCATTAAATGTTTAATCAAAATTTCATGATCTGTGTAGGGAATTGAACAGACTCCCTGAGAAATCATAAAATTAATTTGAAAGGGAATTAAAAATGAAGAGTCATAGTGCTGTATAAGTGATTTTGTGTCTTATAAAGCTCCCTAAATGTGTTTATGAGCTGAGCATCCTGTCCCGAGCTCATGAAATAGGAAACAATGCATCAGTCTTGGCATCTCTTGGTATTTGAGATGCTTGGAATTATTATCTCATAGTCTTGGCTGTCTCAAAGGAAACAACACAGAAGTGTATGTTTGGGTCAGGCTTTAATTTTCCAGAAGACTGAAAAATTCAATCACTATCTACCCAGATGCAAATCTCATCTTCTTTTTCTTTGATCAGAAAGAGTTCTTTCTCCTGGGCCTGGGTCAACTGTAATGGACAGTGTGGGAAGGTGTGATCCCAAGAGTATTTCAGCATTTGCTGGACATTTATTCTCTCTTCTAACCGTCAACTTTAATTCCTGGTAGAGATCATTGTGTAAATTTCACCAGCTTGTTTTCTTTCTTTATTAATAGAGAGTAGAAATAATGAAATGTTAAGTAAGATTATAAAAATTTAGTGCCTGTGTCTCCACGTGTAAATTATTTAACGTCTACCATTTTGGACTATAGAAAGTATACTATGAAAAAAATCTAATTAGCACACACAGAGGACTTACTCCAAAGAACTGTAGAAATGAATATAAGTATAAAATAAGTAGTACCATATATTAAAGTAATAGTGTTTAAATGTTAAAAAGTTGTCTTATTTAAAATTAGTATTTGGATAACTAAAGTGATTCATTGCACACATATTTGATAATATAACCAACATTTCAAAATTTGACATGATATAAATGCTAAAGAATAGTTAACTGGCAATAAAGTCAGGCCTTTTAAAAACACTTTAAGGGGCGCCTGGGTGGCACAGTCGGTTAAGCGTCCGACTTCAGCCAGGTCACGATCTCGCGGTTCGTGAGCTCGAGTCCCGCGTCAGGCTCTGGGCTGATGGCTCGGAGCCTGGAGCCTGTTTCCCATTCTGTGTCTCCCTCTCTCTCTGCCCTTCCCCCGTTCATGCTCTGTCTCTCTCTGTCCCAAAAATAAATAAAAAAACGTTGAAAAAAAAATAAAAACACTTTAAAATTTGGCTATGAGATGATGACCACAGGTTTTCAGCCTTTTCTCTTTAGATGTAAAAATGTAGATGAAAACAAAATATGTCTTAATGTTTCAATTATAATTATGTTCAAATAAGTGCACATTATAAATTAGAATTTATGTCCAAGGCATATTTCTTTTTTTAAATTTTTTTAATGTTTATTTATTTTTGAGAGAGAGAGAGAGAGAGAGAGAGCGAGCACGAGTGTGGGAGGGGCAGAAAGAGAGACACAGAATCTGAAGCAGGTTCCAGGCTCTGAGTTGTCCCCACTAATCTTGATATGGAAAAGATTTATAGTGGTAAGTGGTGATTCCTTTACTCAAACATTTAGAGGCAGCCACCTAATATGACTTTCATAACCACCTAACATGGTTTTTTATTTTACTATATTAAAGGGAAACTGGAGAGAAACATGAAATAATTCAAACCTATTAATCACATCTTGTTTTACTTGATGCACAAAGTTGCATATAAATGAGGACTTTCAAGAAAACAGAGAGATATTTAATAATTTCAAAGTTTGGGGTAGGGAAATAAAACACATCTGAACAAAGATTTTATTTTAATGCCTTCTAGTCAAAAGAGAAAGGAGGAAAAACAAATAATGGATTGTGCGGATGGTAGCAAAAAAAAAAAAAAAGAAGGAAAAGAACTATTTGAGCACTAAATAGTACTTTATGGTAACAGAAAGATGGAATTCTGCTGTGGGAGATACTGCCTACTTTTTAATTAATACCCAGGTTTTCATTTTCTTGGCACACCATTGATTACATTATAAACTTCTTTCATTGGAGACCATGTGATGAATTGTTTCCAATAGAATATGAATCAAGTAATACATGTCTAGATTAATGTGATTAAAAGTGGGACATTCTTTCTATTTACTCATCTATCAACCTGATGCTAAGGATCCAGCTGAGGATCCTAAGGACTGGTAAGGCTCATTAATCTAAGTATGCTAGGTCCTTAAATGATCAAGGGGAACAGAGGTCTCTATCTACTGACATTTAGGCTACAAAAAAGAAAACAAACTTTATTGTATTTAGTCCCTGAGATGTTTGAGGTTGTTACTCCAGGCAGTCTACCCTGCATGTTATCCAATAGGTGGGGTAGACTTTATGCTTACCAACTAGATAAGCTGATTATTGTTTTAAGCTGAATTTGAGTTAGAGAAAGGTAATACGTTAATAGAACAATCCAGTGAGATATGTTATGAAAATGTATGGAAGAACAATATAAGAAAGAGTGCCCACTAATTTTTAGGATAAAGTAACAGAGGAGAACCATGAGGAACATTTGTTTCTTGAGCTGTCTGTTCATCAGGATGCAGATATTTAACACGGTAAATGTCAAGTTACAGAAGGAGGTATATATTGTCTCACAAGTATCAATAGGACCTGGTGGATGGAGCCCCTGGCTACACTATGAAAACAGAGAAGAAATCTTTATCTATGGAACTGAACTGATTAGAAGAGGTGGTGCCTTGTGTGTGTAGGAAGGTACACTGGCTCCTGCTTCTTCCACCTTGGCTTACACTTGAAGTTTCTGTCTGTCCATCTGATTTCTAGTTTCATCCTACAGTTTGAATGGCAGAGAATATGCTGCCATATTTCTCTCTACCAGATGGGCTCAAAGTTGGTTTACTACAAGGAAAATTATTAAAGGAAGCTCTGCTCATCTCATCCCCCCCCCCCCCCAAGAGGGCCAGCCCTAAGCTTCGGGTGGATCATGTTATGTCAGTGTCACTTCAGCCTGACCCAGTGTCTTCCTGCTGACTTTTTTGGATAAGAATCTCAGAGTTGACAACTAGGTCTCTTCAAAGTTATGATAGCATTCCACTGTAGAGGGAATCATGATATTATTGTGGTAGTATGCATCTGGAAACAATTTGAGTGAAAACAAAGGACAAAAGAGAAAAGCACTAACAACTGCTGCTGAAGGAGTTAACATATTAGACCATTTGGCCTAGTTGGATAATGCCATCAAAATACAGGGATAGAGGCATGTAGCTAATATACAAAAATACAGGGAAGTGTATCAAAGCCCTTATTTTGAAAGATATCTTTTGGAAGCCTCATTCCACCTAAAGTGGAATAACTGATATGTTATTGGCTTTTTGCACCAATAGATTAATTTTCTAGAAGGTGATGGAGGCAACTATAGAGATTGCTACTTTAAAAATCATTGCAAGAAAAAAATGAACAGGTGATTTTGGTGTATAAACACTGGCAAAAAATCAAAGGAAGATTATATACAAGGTATGGTCTGATGTGTGCACTGGCCTTTAGGAAAGCAGCTTCAAAATATTCTCAAAAAAACTAAGTCTCTGTTCAGCAACTTAAAAGAAGAGGGTAATTCAAAAAGGACAGGAATCTCAAAGAAAATAAATTCTGATAATTCTCTCATAAATAATCCCCTCAAAAAAGAAAAAGAAAGTGACTTCTAAAGAAATCAGCCTAGCTCTACAGGAAGTTATCTACGAATGCGCAAATGAGGGAAGAAGCACATTTCAAAGGAAGAATATAAAGAAGTATTCTAACCAGAAAATTCATTACAAAAATGTTAAAACTCAGAATAAGCTAAGGTGTGTAAAATATACTGAGGACAATGAAAAAAATGTCTATTTTTCTGCTTTGAATGAAAAAAAAAAGACTATAAGGAAAGATTAGTCTTGGCTCTGATGTTGTGATGTTAAAAGGGAGAAAGGAGAACAAGCCAACTTTTCTTTTATTTCTACTTTCCATATGAAAGACAATGATCTTCAAAGTGTCCAGGGTAAAACTTTGCCAGGAAAAAAACTAGGCTCAAGGTAGGCAAGGAAAGAGAAGTTAAACCTACATTTATTGATATTTACTACATGCCATGCATTTATTCCGCAATTACTTTCACTGTACATATTCATATGGGTTCTGGGTTTGTAGCAATGAATAAACTAAATAAGTACCCGAGCTCAAGAAGCTTTGGTCACCAGTGAAATTGTATACACACATCTCATGTATTCCTAGGAATTTAAAAGGTATCGTGACTTTTACACAAAAGAAATTAAAGGCTAAAAGAAGGTCATTAAATCGCCCAAGGTCGTAAAGCATACTTAGTGTAGATGCTAGAATGGTGATCTAATACAAACAAGCATTTTCTTCTTTGTGCTATGTGACTCTTTCTTTGTAGAGAGTAATAGTTCATAAGAGTTACTACCTAGGGTGCAAAGCTAAGTGCAGATATAGTCTTAGAATATCCACTGGCATTCTATAAAATCTACATAATAAAGACAAAATAAATAAAAAAATTTAGAAAAAAATTAAATGCAAGGGTACCTGGGTGGCTCAGTTGGTTGAACATCCGACTTTGGCTCAGGTCATGATCTCATGGCTCGTGAGTTCCAGCCCCGCATCTGGCTCACTGCTGTCAGTGTGGAGCCCTCTTGGCATCCTCTGTCCCCTCTCTCTCTCAAAAATAAATAAACATTAAAAAAAGAAAAATTTTAAATAAAATTATACAGAACAGCTAATACATTGTATTTTTGAATAAAAATGCAACTTAATTTTGATAGGTCAAATAAACACCATGAACTTTAACAAAGAAAATCGAAAATTTTAGACTTTAAAAAATAAAAGATTGACAGTAAATATGTGGCTTAACATTTATTCATATAAAAGTCCCAGAAGATTTGAATTATTACAAATCCAAGCATAGACAACAGTATTAAATGACTTTAAAAAAATTTAATGTTTATTTGTTTTCGGGAGACAGACAGAATGCAAGCAGAGTAGGGGCAGAGAGAGGGAGACACAGAATCTGAAGCAGGTTCCAGGGTCTGAGCTGTCAGTACAGATGCCAACGCAGGGCTCGAACCCATGAAGCACGGGATCATGACCCGGACAGAAGATGCTTAACCGAGTGAGCCACCCAGGTGCCTCTTAATGACTTTTTATGAAGATAATGCCATCTCAGCATCATTTCTGTTTATCGACCTGACCACATAAAGTATATTTTAAGTATGACATTGCCAGATTAAAGCCCACCCAAAAGAGATCCACACAGAGACTGGAATGATCCATGAGTATTTTACCCCCTTCTGTATTTCCAGTGCTTAGCTGTGGGTCTAGAACAAAATTGGTGCTCAGTAAATACGTGTTGAATAACACATCATGGGCACCATGTAACAAAGGGTGTAGTTAAAGGAACTAAAAAGTTTCATCTAAAGGAAAGAAGGTTTTACAGGGCAATAACAGCTGCCTTTAAGTAAGGTAGGATTTATCACGTAAAAGATAAATGAGAATTTTTTTTTCTAGTAGTTTCAGAGGAAGTTAAACATGCTTCCTTCCCATCCCCCGCTGTGGTAAAATGAAGTGTTTGAAATGACGAGAGGTGTTCAAACATGAAATGATAGCCTTTCCGAGGGTAAGCTCCCTGTTGCTGCACGTGTTAAGAAAAGATCATCAGATTTAAGAGAGAAGGTAGCCAGATGTGTGTTGCAAACAATTCTTATGGAAAATCTCTGATTTTGTGTATGAATGTTGTCAGACTCTTTTTCTTTATTGTTTCATGAAGTTTCTGATTTTCTTGGTTCACAAGTGCTAAAAGTGTTTCAGGGTTAGCTTTAAAATGCTTCATCTAAAGAATATTGGATTTAGTGTTTAGACTATCTACAGTTCAAAATGGTTCAACCTTTTGGTTGATGACTAAAACTGAAAGAAATTAAAAGAATGAAAAAAGTGCCTTCCCTTTCAGAAAAAAATATTTGGAGCCAAAATGGGTAACTCTGAATGAAAGTGGAAGTCACAAGTAATGGGATCACAGTTTGAGAGGAGCGAAGTGTCCCAGTGAACTGTGACTGCCAGAGCTTCCAAAAGGCAGGGTGTGGCCATCCCTATGATGCCCCTGCTCCCTCTGCTGCCTGCCATTGCCCTCGTGGCACCTTGTAATCTCCGGTAGCTTTCCCATTTGCCTCGCTTCCCCAGGAGGCTATGAGCTCCGTGAGGAGACATGTTTTCCATCCCACCCACCATAACATCCCCAGCAGCTAACGAAGTGTTAATTGTATGAAATTCAAGAAATATTTGTTGACTAAAGTGTGTGGATAGATTTTGGAATCCATACTATTTTAAGATCGAATATCATATTTTGTACGTAGTATTTTTATTTTGGGAGTAGAGTAGTGAGGACTTTAATAGAAGGATGCCGAAACATATACCTTAAATGGTAGGGAAGCCATTTAAAGATCTGATCTCTTGATTTTGAAACTTGTGTTTATTTACTGATAATTAGATCGTTCTTTATTACTCTATTATTAGATACCTGACTTTTAAACTTATTATTTTTAGCTTTCATTTCCTTGCTGTCATCGAAGAAGTGTCTGAATGCCTCTTAGTATAGAGTAGTGATCACTATGTGAAGCAAAAGAAACCCTCATTCACCAAACATTTGCTGAGATGCTGTGCTAAGATGATGAAGATGGAAAAATGAATAGGGCACAGCACCTGCTTTGGGGAGCTCTTGGACATGGGAGGGACAAAGGTAATTATACCATGACAATAGTGTATGAACAAAAGTGGATGCAGTTGTGCATACCTAAAATAGATAAGGGAGATATATCGGCATATCTATTAAATAAATAAATACATATCTTTATAATAAATAATGCATAATTGAAGAGAAGAGGAAAATAGGGAATTTTAATCATGTATCTCAAAACAACGGATGTTGACTATCCGTTTCTGGGTTTGTTGGGGGCGGGAGAAGTAGAGAGTAGCATGTAATGAAACGATAAATACGAGCTTTAGTTATTCCAGGCTTTTGAATAGAGGCTTGCTGACCACTAAGCTCACAAGACTCTGTAATATCACAATTTTACATATGAAAATCTGAAGCTAAGAGAAGTTAAGGGATTAGCCCAGATTTCCTAGCCAGCAAATGATAAAACTAGAATGGCAGCCCAGCATTTAGTACCCATGAAGAAAGGGTCTTCAGAAGTGCTTAACTCATTGAAATGAATATTCCATTCACGTATCTCTCTTCTGTAAAATTACTTTGAGTTCCAGGGTTTTATGCATAAAAAATACTACCTAAATGTGACAGATTTTACATAACCACATTAATTCAACACAGAAGTCTCGTCTTCTGCCTTCCACATCCTTCTCCTTATCTACCTGCAAAATAACTCAGGAACATTATTCAAGTTGGAAGCACACAGCCTCTGCTAGCATTAACAAGAAAACCTATCTTCAATGTCTTTTTCTTTCTTTCAAAAAAAAATGGTCTGAGTAGATGAATAGTTTAGTTTCTTTTTATCATAGTGATGATATTCTGAATTGATGGCCATGACAGATCTGTTCTTTACCCTAAAAAATAATGACACTTTTCAAGGTAAGTTACTGTCGCATACTGATTACCTGGACAGAGATAAAAAGAACAGTAACAAAAATTATAAATATTCTTGCTTCTGAGTTCAGAGGCATATTTGTAGGAGGATGGAAATTTTGACTGGAATCATAGCAAACTCCAAACCTTCTTTTCATGTTATAATTTCCATTTCTGAACTTTTGAATCTCTTACTGGGAGGTTTTTGGGTTTTTAAACACAAGTCAAATTGAAATGGAAATTATCTACATACTTTAATATTTAATGCTAGAATTATCAGCATTGATGTTTACACGGACTTTAACGTAAGACAGACGGGAGATTTAGCTTTCTGCTTCCACTCATTAACATCGTGACTATGAATTTGTTATTTCAAATACTATGCCTCACTTTTCTTACCTGTGAAAATGGAGATGTATATTAATATTTTGACATATATACAACAGGTGAGGTGATATTTGCAAATTAATTAGCATAGTGATAGACGTGTTAAACACGTATTAAATGTTATCTATTGTGATTGGATTGCAGGAAAAAAGTTTTCCAAAACTCAAGATTTGTTTCATTTTAAGTTTGTAAAAAATATTTGATGGATCAGATAATTCTGTGGGTTAAATAATTGTGTAGGAATTCTGGGGTACCTGGGTGGCTCAGTCGGTTGAATATCTGACTTTAGCTCAGGTCATGATCTCACAGTTTGTGAGTTTGAGCCCACTTAGGATCCTTTGTCCCTCTCTCTTTCTGCCCCCTCTCTTCTCACGTGCTCTCTCTCTCTCAAAAATAAAATAAACATTTAAACCATAAAAGACTCTTAAATACAGAGAACAAACTGAGGGTTGATGTGGGGGTGGGAGGGCTTGGGGAGAGGGAAAAATGGGTGATGGGCATTGAGGAAGGCACTTGTTGGGATGAGCATTGGGCGTTGTACGTAAGTGATGAATCATGGGAATCTAGCCCCCAAACCAAGAGCACGTTGGATACACTGTATGTTAGCCAACTTGACAATAAATTATATTAAAAAATTTTTAAATAATTGTGGAGGGATTCAGTACAGCCCAAGTTATAAGACCTGAATTTGCCTTTTCTAGTTTTGTTTCCCACATCATTTTACTTTTTTTTACTACAAATTTGTCAGTGCTAAAAAGGAAATGATGGTTTCTACTTGTATATCAGAGTTTTAAATCAAGAAAAGACGATAGGTATTGTCAATTGCAATTTATCTATTTTATGAAAAAGATGCTAAAAAATAGAAACCGCAGAAGTTTTATGGCAGTATGAGTTAGCAACTAGCAACAAATTCCAGTCTAGTTTATATTTTTGGTAGACAAATGAATTGTGCGCAAATAGAAATAATACATCTAGTATCAAGTCTGGCTTTTACTTTTACTTTTATAGTAAATTCTCTGTCCACATTTGGCATCTTTATTTAAAATGATATTTTGGTTTACAGCTGACCTTTCCAGACTTATATAATCAATCTATTCAGTGGCCTATTTATGGGCCCTATATATGGGGCACCTGGAGTGGACCATTTTTTAACACCCCTCCACTATAAAGAAAGTTATTTTCAGTAATATCCACAAAATGAAATAAACAGTAATGATTCCAAATAAGAAGCATAGACATAAAAATTTTTGTCTTTGAACTTTGTACATGAAACTATGCAAATGGAAATAATTAAATGCTGTAATATAAAAAGAAAACAGTAATTAATAGTTTTAAATTACGTTATTGCATTAAAAAAAAAAATAGAAAACTGACACATACGTAAGTGCTTCCAAAGAGTAACTCTGCAAGTTTCAGATAACAATTTGCAAATACGGTGATGAATTTGTAATTAAAGTTCTGTTTCTTTAACTCTATAATCACTGGAATTGTGCTTATTTAAGTGTAGCGCCGAAACGTAAGAATCTATAGTACCACAAACACTGGATCATTCAACTCAGCACTGTCCTGGTGCAAATTTCCCATTGACACTGTGGCTATTGGCTATTTCCATCGCACCCTTCCATCGCATCTCTTCCCAAATCCTTGCTCAGTGCCATTACAGGGGCAGATTGAGATTCATCACGGGAGGTGTAGTATACCAAAGAAATCAGCAAGTACAATTCAAGGTTGTTTCTTCAGGGATCCAGCTGTTAAACTTCAGTCCATTACAGAGCTGTACTCAGAATGAGCCCGAACTAATTCAAACTGTTGGGGTGGCCCTCTCAAAACAATTATCTGTAGTAAATCCACAGAGTTGGGAGCCAAGCATATAGCTGGCAGTCCTTGGCATTAACTCTCGTAGCTGGCAGTTCTTGGCATTAATGCTCATATAGAAAGCAACATAACTGGAGAAATTGCTTAAAATGTAGATCGACAAAGGATCATTCAGAATTGTTGGCACACGTCGATAATAAAAAGCAGACTGATTTCAAATTGGTTTTATTATTTGTTCAATTTTTATTCTTAAAGTTAACCTTATCCAGGTAGAATTTACTTGGGTGTATTCAAAGTGCACAATCTGATGAGCATTACTAGCTGTATAGCCTGTGAATCACCACCCCTGTCGATGAACAAACATTCTTATAACCTCCAAGATTCTTCTTGCCCCTTGCACTGGCTATTTTCCATCGCACCGCCTATCAGCAACGGATAGGATTTTTGTCACTAAAGATTAATTTTTATTTTCAAAAAGTTTAAGTAAATGGAATCATATGCTACATACTCTTTTGTGTCTAGTTTTTTTTTTTTTTTTGCCACTAAACCATAATGATTTTGAGATTCGTCCCATGTGTAAACATTTATCGGCAGTTTATTCTTTTCATTGCTGAGTAGTTTCCCACTGAATGCGTATGTCCCATTCATTTTGGTTTTCCATCCACATATGGATGGGCATTTAGATTGTTTCCAGTTTGGGGGCTCTTGTGAGTAAAGGTGCTCATCTTTGTCAGGATATATGTTTTCATTTCTTCGGGGTAAATTATTAAGAGTGGAATGTCTGGGTTGCATGATTATGTTTTACTCTTTAAAAAACCAGACAATTCTCTAAAGCAGGTGTACCATTTTACATTCCACTGGCAGCATAGGAATGTTCTAGCTGCGCTTAGTTCTCATCAACACCTGACTGCAAGTAGCAGTTCACACTCTCCCAGCAGCAGAGTCAAAGTCACACAGACCCTATTGGAGCCAGGGTATCACACAACTTCCCCAAAACAATTACTATGGCTTCAAGTCGCCCCATTTTGCGCCACATGTTCATGGTAGCTAGATTGGAGTCAGCTCCACTGACAACCATATGCCGAAGGTTGGGAGGGCATAGTTTCCCAAAGGGAAACTGAGGCACTAAGAGGACTCCAGGAAGCCAAGCACCAACATAATTCTACCATACATTTCCATTATGTACAAAAACCTCTGCTAGAAATAACAGTTTTTTAAATTTATAAATGTACAATCACATGAAAAAATCCATTTTTTAGTTGAAACAATAGTGCAGTGAAACACAATACCTAATAAACATATGCTCAGAACAGTTAACAATGAAACTGATGGGTGGGTGTTGGCAAAAACATATTAAGTTCATTGCTTTCCACTTCTTTTTGTTTGTTTGTTTGAAATTCATAGAAAGCTATATGTAAGGCAACTGGGTGTACTTGCTGAAGGCAGATGGTCATGTTCTCTTGCTTGGTAACATAGAAAACTGGAGAAAGAGGTGCAGGTGGCCAGGTGGGGGAGGCTTTTAGAAATGTGTGTGAGGCCAATGCTAACTTTAGGGATCGTAGAATTTACGTAAACCTAAAACTTTTGGAATATTTGTTAACGACAAATTATGATCTAGAACCTTTAAACATTACTGTTGTTATTCAACCTTGGCCTTATAGAAGGGGCAAAGAAGAGAAGAGAGAGGAATCAGCCGACATTCCTATTTTCAGCTGCTTATTATATTAACTCTCTTTATGAATACAGAATCTGATGTTTTCTTGTCCAATTTCCATTCTTTATAAGCTGTTTGTGATTGCTGAAAGTTATTTAACTCAGTGAGTAATTTTATTGACTTTATATCATATACCTTACCATCATTTCCTATCTCCCTTATATTACTCATCTGACTATACACACACACACACACACACACACACACACACATATGGGGACACACATATATGTTTAAATTTATATATATTTTTATTGTCCTTTTCTGTCCATCCCCTCACTAAAATAAAAACTCCATGAGGGAGGACTATTTTATTTATTCTCTTCACTGTTGTATTTCTATCACCAAGAAAAATTCCCGGCATGAAGCAGGCACTCCAAAATACTTGGGTATTTTCCAATTTGTTTCGGGTAGGTAGGGGAAAGTTAAAGATCAGAATAGGATCTTGCCTGACTTGTTTGGTGATATATCCTAAGTGCCAACAATAGTGCCCAGCAAACAGTAGTTTCTTAATAAATTCATTAAATTCATTCATTCAAATGAATTCATTTGTGGGATGAATTAAAGATATCCATTCGTTAATCCTTCTTTGTGAAGGAGACAAAGTTAACCGTTGGATAGTTAAAGAAAGCAAGAGCAATGGTGGTTTGGAAGAAATGCTGAAAATTTGTAATAATTATTGTGGGGAATTATAAAAGTAGCCAATAAGAGACCGCTAGAAGGATTTCTCAGTTGAGGAAACTCTGTTTTGTAATGGACACAATCAGTATGATTTATGATTTCCTCCAACAATGCTAAGCTATCAAAGACAAGGAAGCAGATGGTTTTGTTGACCTAACATCACCACCCTCTAAAATAATTGATCTCCCATTTAATAGAAGTTGCTGTGATGTGTCATAGGACATAGACTGGATAGGAAGAAAAGCAAGTGCATAGGAGACGGGGAGATTGGGGTATAGTATAGATATTAGAAGACTCGATGGAGCCCAAGAGAAGGAATAGTGGGAGGAGTGAGAGACTGAAAGTATGATTGATTTTGTCATAGAATGGGATCTCAGAATTTATTATTTAGGAAATATTTTAGTTTCTAGGTGATAGGATTCATTCTGAGACCAAGGTAAAATGTCAGCATGGAGTAGAATGGTTTTATTTAAGGTTTGTAAGGTGTAGGGTATGAGTAGGAAAGACCAAGGAATAGAGAACTAGGTTCTAGTTGGGTTGTCAGGAGTCAAGTTGAAGATGTGGACTCTGAGTCATATTCAGTATCTCCACTGAGGGTGAAAGTGACAGAAGTCTATAGGTGAAGGACTTACAGCAGGATAGTAAGAATGGGATTAGAGGTAGTGTAGATAGACAACTAAAGCTTCGTAAAGGAAGAGGGTAGCCAATAAATGTCGCAGGAGTAGCAATGGGGGCTAAGAGAATAGACTTGAGTGGGTGGGGCATCAAACTAGGAAAAAGTTGCAAGCTACTGGAGTTGTATATAAAGAGACATTAATGACTAGGGCAGTAGGAGGTTTTGGCCAGGGCAGTAGTTGTGAGGAACTGTCATTGGAGGGTTCATTTTTCGAAAGTAAAGTCAACAGAGGTGGCTTTAGATGGAATTAGATGTACGCTTTGAAGCTCCTTGGTATTTAGTCTGAAAAAACTGGATGAATGTTACTAGGGAAGAAGACAGGGAAAGACATCATTTTGGAGGAAAACAAGAGGTTTTTTGGGGGGCTTTATAAGTTTAAGAAATTTATTTGAGTTATTCAGACATCCGTAGGGGTATTAGAAACTGTGTCAATTGCTTTCATGTGCACCATGTCACGTATTATATTTTCCTATTGATTCTATGAGGTGGATACTAATGTTTTTCCAATTTAACAGGTGATGAAATTTGAAGAATTAGAGGAACAATGCCAACGTCATGTAGTTAGAAAGTCTCAAAGGAAAAATTTGAGTCAAATCTGTCTGATTAGAAAGCCCTAATTCCCAGTCACCATTTCATACAACTGAAAGCCCTCCTGATCAAATGGATCCAGGTTATATGATATCTAAGGCACATGCAACTGAGGGAGGCTTCTTTAAGAAAAAAAAATTACCACTACAAAATTGCTTACAGGGGTAAATAGTTAGAATGAGAAAAGAAATCATAATAAATTGTACACTTTAAAAGCTGTCCAATACCATAAACATCACAAAACCTAGAAAATCAACATAATTCTTAAAAGTTAACGTGAACACATTGCTGTAATATTTTCCTACTTTTTTGTCTGCATACACTTTGATTATCTCTTTCTATGGTAAAGGTTTTATAACGACATTTGCGTAGAAACAACTGGAAGATAAATTTGATGGGCATCTTCTATGACTAAAATTGATCAATTTTTAATTACTGATAGTTGAGAAAAGTTTCTTTCAGATTTGTAACTTACCAATAGTAATACTGTATAAATTTGTAGGATTGTTTAGGAATTTATTTGGGAAATCTGAGAAAATATTCAAGTTTGCAATAACATGTAACCAGTTAGTTGGACACTGTTAGTCTCTTCCTAGGTCTCTCAGGGGCCCGTGCAGGGCAGGAACCTGGTGAATCCACTTCTGGTACTGTTTCTCTCTAAGCAATTGGGGGAAGAAGTGACAGGGCCAGGAGGTTTTTGCTGTGTGTGGTGTAACATGAGATTTACCCTTCCAGAGTGGCCAGAGAGGGATTGGCCGCCTCCTCAGGAACTCACCATCTGATGGAACTATCATTTCTCCAACTGTGGGGTGAAAGCCAGGGGGTGAAAAAGCAAAAGACTGGTGAAAATGATCCTTTTCACAAATTCTTCAACAACTGTGTTTAAAAAATACTAGAGCTGGAATTACTTTTTCTATTTCCCTTACCCTCCTCCCATAAGTCGATGAAAATAACCTACTAAATATTTAGGTGGCTGAAATTTTCCTATTTTAAAATATATCCTCCTTGAAGGCTAAGTATATATAGCAGTGGTACATATCTTCTTTATGATTAACTAATCAATAACTGGAAGCCTTGCCATGATTATAGTCTTACTTGAGCACACTGTCACAAAACAGTGATTGAACTTGAATTGTGCCTTGTTTTCTTTCTTCACTCAATTTTCCTTTGCCTGAATTAATTACATGTTCAGGATCCCTTCTGCTATTGTATAGCAGCTGTGAAATGAGAATAAGGTGGTTGACTTTTTTGTATCCTTGGAGTAAAGGCTAGACGAGGACTGGAATAATCATTATAAAAGAGGGACTGTTGGTCCTGGTTGGAAAAATAGAAGGAATTTAGAGAAAAAGAAATGGTGTGAGTATGAAAAAAAAATCAGGACATTAGTATGAAAAAGTGGTTTTGGGGGATGTTTGGAATCCAGTTAAACCCCTTTTTGCTTCCATATGTTTGGTAAGCTATAAGGTATCAGTGAGGGCACTTTGAGTCAATTTAACATGCTTAATGGAATTTCGGAATTCAATATAAACAGCATAGGCAGTTCCCACCAGCCCACGGCTCAGTATCATTCTTTAATTTATATTTCAGAGTGCCTAGACTCCATCTCTCACCTGCTCAATTCAACAGGAAGCTCAGTCTGATACGTCAAAAATCCCCAGGGGTCCCTACTGTCCTAGCTGTTTGCCGATGGATCATAAATTCCAATTCATTCCAGCGGCCTGGGGAGTCTTTCCTGGGGCCAGGTGATGGCTGCTCCCCAAGCCACCAGTCTACAGACAAGCCTGCTGCTGTTCCAGGGGCACGAAACCACTGAACGCATGGTAGTTGGACTCAACAATGTCCCTCACTGCACCTGGGCGTGCTCTGTGCTCCTTAGAGCTGCTTCAGTCATGCTTGGTTAAGAAGATCCGTAAACTAGGTCTGTGGCATCCCTAAAGTGCAGACCTATATGCAAGAGTAACGACAGGCTCTTGCGAAAACCAAATCTTAAATAATTTCAGTCTTTTTTAAATAAAAAATACAAAATCATAAGTTTTATGTACATCATTAGGTGTGAAAGTGAGTATTTACTTAGAATAAGGAAACATATACCATGTTGCAGAATCCTTGGTGATTCAGGTCCCTTTCACTTAAGATTCATGTCAGGCAATTTGCCAGAAATACTTCGTAGAAATAGTCCTTAAATGCAGTCTGGCTTACCCTCCTCTCACAGAACATTCTAAACTCCAAACAAGTCCTCCACAATCCCAGGAGCCTGGATGAGGGAGAGTCCCTGAGAGGGAAGTTCTATTAGCTTCGTGATAAATTCACCGCTGCCTACACTGGTAGTGTCACCTCTGGGTACATTGCTGTTACCTGGGGTTCTGCTAGAACCATCTAGCCTTGAAAGTTTGGATGCTTTGAGCATGGACGTCACTGAGGTTGTCTGCCCCTGCTGGAGTCTGGGTAGTGCTCAAAGATTTGGCTCACTCACTCATCTCCTCTTCCTCACTTTTTTTTTTTTTTTTTGCCAGGGCTGGTCCTGCCAGCTAAGCCCAACCTACAGTGGTTTCTTGAGGTTTGAATGAAGATATGACTTCTTTTAGTCTTTATCTGGTAAAGGACCCCCTTGACAAAGTGAGCAGTTCCACCACCATGGACCACTTTAATTTTATTCAATTGTATTTATATTTCCTAACACTAGTAAAAGATGTGTGATGAAGCGTCCCCCCAACTCCAACACCCCCCCTTCTCTTGTTGTGCAATTCTCCTCCTCAAAGTTATTGTTTCTTGTGTGGCATTACAGAAATATGTTTTGCAAAAATAAACAAATCTGTGTATATACGCGTTGATATTAAGCTCTTCCATTCTTTTTTAACCTACTAGAAGAATTTAATCTATTCTGTTAGTATGTAATTTGTTATAATTCTCTACTGAAATGATCTGAGTATAATGCTTATGGGAGAGCTGGAAAAGAAGGAAGTTCTTAGACATCTTTTCTTTCATAGTGACATTTTTTCTCATATTGGTTGGAATACCCTGCTTTCCTTTTGTTAGCATTCGCCTGGCATGACTCTTCTCTTCTGTTTTAGCAAAGGATTTTGCTTTGTCATTCAAGTGCTACTATGTGAGTTTAGTCTGATTAAACGTGTTGATATGACTGATTTTTTCTTCTGTTATACTATTTTAGATAATTTTTTTAATTTTCATAGCTTTGAATATACTTTCTAGACTCCCTGGGAATCCAATGGCGGTACATAGGTTGGGGGTTTCTCTCTGCTGGTTTACCTTTGTGTTATTAAATATATTCAGCCATCTTTACTCTTTGATTTGTTACAGAAGAGATCAGAATATTTACTTTTCTACTTTGGCTAATTTTAGGATTACCACAGATTATATTATTTTCATTTTTATCTGATTTCATAATCTTAACATTTGTTTCAGTCTTTATTCTATGGGTAAATAGATTCAGTGACCACACAAATTTCTTTGTTGTGGCTTCTTCAGTCATTTCTTGATTGGCTAAATCTTGCTCAATGTTAGATTCCTCAGGAACAGATGGGAACAATTTCCTTGGATTCTTGCATTTGGTATCCCTCTGAATATATAGGTTGAAATAGTCTTTTATTTCAGGAAAGTCTTAACAAATTATATCAACTTGTATTGTCTTCCTTTATTTCAATTTATTCGTCTATAATCCCTAGTATGGTATCTTGGGTATCTTTGGTTTATCTTACATAGATATATATATATATATATATATATATATATATATATATATATATATATACATAGATATATATATGTATTTTTTTCTATAAAAAAAAAAACTAAAAAAGGCAGTTGGCCAGGAGAAGCAAATAAATCTTCCTTTGATACTCATGTCTAGATTGAGGTCAGACATCAGCATATGATTTAACCTTCTCCAGGTCCTATTTGAATTTGCACTTGCGTATGCAAAGTGGGTGGCCCTAGATTCTTTAAGACAATATAGGTTTTGTTTCTGTTGGAGCCTAAGAACAGCATTGGGCCAGTGTATCAAGTGGCAATATAATTGGAGGGAAACCTGAAGCTCCTCTAAATTATGTCACCCACCCAGAACACAGTGATATTTACTCTACAGACTTTGAAATGTAAATTTTAGAAGAACTTTACCTATTTGCTATCCTGTCTTCTTATAAAACTTTCTAAAATTTTTGAAAAAGTTTTATGGTTATTTTAGGAAACAATCTCCGAAAGAATAGAAATCAGATTTTATGAGTACAGACTACAAAAGGGTAATTCCTTGGGGTGGGTATCTGGCTCTGGCAATGAGACAGAGTGGACCAGATGGTCCCTGAAGGAAAGGGCACAGGAATTCTAGGCCTCAGCACTATTGATGTATTACCAAAAGGTGTAGGTTTTACAGCAGGTAAATAATTATGTTGGCCAATATGTTCCTAATATTACTGGTTCAGACAAGGTCTAGGGCTACTGTAGGGCAGCTGATTAGTTTCATGCTGGATTCCCCATTTTTTGGCACCTTTGAGAGTCCTGCTGTTACTAAGAAGATCCTTGCCAGTGACGTTCTGTAAGTCTCAGACATTGGGACAGAAAAGGGGCACCATATCCAAGACTTGCATGATAAAAAAGAAAAGGAATCTAAAGGAAGCAAGTGGAGCCTGCAAAGGGTGCCAAAACATACCTCTGACTTAATTCTTCAGCTGCTCAGCGAGTTACGTATCTGCTGTTCTATAGATATCACACATATTTTCCTGTTTTCAGTGTTTCCTCTTTCCACTTTCTGTCAGAGATAGAGGAGAATGAAATATTTCTCTCTGCACACACTGCAATCAATTTTGCCAGTAAGTACAGATCTTAAAACAAAAGTATCTTGACCCTCTCATAAAAGGAGGTATTTTCAATTGCTTGCTGATAGCTTGAAAGTACACATCATATTTCATACTCATACCCCTAGTAATTTGTCAGGTGTCTGGGCATTTCATTATCAGCGATATTTTACTATCTATCCATCTCTGCTCTTTCAAGTGCCTGTTTTTAACACTGAGACAATAGACTTCATCCAGTCAATAAAAGAACATTAATCTGTTGATTAAGAACATACTCAGTTGTCAGACAACTTGGTTCAAATGGGCAATTTAATCAATTCTCTCTAAACCTTGAAAATAGGGATCATGTCAGTATCCACCTTACAGAATTGTGATGACAATAAGATTCATATACTTATTTTGCAGGCACTTCCTGTTAAAAATGAATGTGAGCTAAGGTGATAGGGACAATTGGGTGCTTTTCTAGATATGGCAACAGAGAACGCTGCTCCAGAAAGGTTTTATTTGAGCAAAGATCTGAATCAAGTGAAACAAGAAAGCAAGTCTTGCAAATATTGAGAGAGAGAAGGTTCTGGGCAGAGGAAAGAGCAATTAAAAGGTGGTGTGTTGGGAATATTATTGCCATGTTTGAGAAGCTGGGTGAATTGTGATGTCATTAATGACATCATCTTTTCACAGAGTCTGGGGCTTAGCAAGTTCTCCATGAATATTAGCAACTCTGTTTAGTATCTGAATCATAAAAACAGAAATATTTCCCCTTTAAAGAGGCCCCTGGGTGACTGAGTCCATTAAGCATTTGACTTTGGCTTAGGTCATGATCTCTCAGTTCAAGAGTTTGAGCCCCACATGGGGCTCTCTGCTGTCAGCACAGAACCTGCTTTGGATCCTCTGTATCCCCAGCCTCTGACCCCCCTTTTCTGTCCCTCCCCCACTTGCGTGCGCTCTCTCTCTCTCTCAAAGATAAATAAACATAAAAAAAATACTTCCTGGGGTTCCTGGGTGGCTCAGTTGGGTAAGCGTCTGACTGCAGCTCAGGTCATGATCTCCTGGCTTGTGAGTTTGAGTGCCACATCAGGCTCTGTGCTAACAGCTCAGAGCCTGGAGCCTGCTTTGGATTCCATGTCTCCCTCTCTCTCTGCTCCTTCCCATCTTGTACTCTGTCTTTCAAAAATACATAAATGTTAAAAAAATTTAAATCTCCTTCTTTTGTTATCTTGCTTAATGTAAGAGGATCTAATTATGCCAACCCTAGCACAGAGATTACCGGCAAACTCTCTTGTTCTTTAAGCAAAACGGTTCTCTGCTCTGGAAAGAAATAAGCTGACTGAATTTTTCTTTGGGACAGGGCAAGGAGCAGTGATTTGTGGCTTGCTTTACTTTGAGAAATATTATAGGACAAAAGTGTGCCTTTCTGAACTTGGGTTATCCACAACTGATGGCCTCAAGAAGACAAGACCAGAGGTGGGTGGGAAAAGCTGTACTGTATATGAGTTCCCAAAGCCAGACTCTTTCTGGAGAGTTCCAGGCTAAGAAGAAGTCACAGTCTACATGCAGACTATACTATGGAAGTGTGCTCCTCATCATTTGGGGTATGTATTTATTATGTGAGCAACACTTATTGTAGAAAATTTATTTTTTTATAAATGCTAATATTTTAGAAATGTAGAAAATGTATAATGCATATTCAGAACATTAAGAAGGTATAGACGTAAAGAAGGAAGAGAGAAAGAAGAAAGGATGGGGGAAGCAGGAGAAAAGAAGAAGAAGAAATCATCTACGAAGTTACTGGCCAAACATAAGTGCTATTCTTGTTTCATTGCATTTTTTGAACCAGATTCAATGAAAATATACAGTGAAAATATACATGTTGTTAGTAACTTACTATGCTCACTCAGCATCTGATATTTACCATCACTTCATGGCCATAAATACCTTTAACCCCACATCTTTTTTATTGGCTGGATAGTCATCCATCATAAAATTGAACCATAATTTACCAACTCATTGTGACCTTATGGAAATCTCCCTTTATAATGTTAAACATATTTCTCTTCACATACAGCAATTGTGCTTCCAATATCCACAGAAAGAGAGAATGCATTTTTGCATTCTGTGAACAATTGTCCACAAAAGCAGTGGCATCTTCAATGAGTGTGTTGATTAGTAACCAGAACAGCATCTATCTGCATTTGAAAATTTTCGGGCGCCTGGGTGGCTCAGTCGGTTAAGCGGCCGACTTTGGCTCAGGTCATGATCTCGCGGTCCGTGAGTTCGAGCCCCGCGTCAGGCTCTGTGCTGACCGCTCAAAGCCTGGAGCCTGTTTCGGATTCTGTGTCTCCCTCTCTCTCTCTGACCCTCCCCCGTTCAAGCTCTCTCTCTCTCTCTCTGTCTCAAAAATAAATAAATGTTAAAAAAAAAAAGAAAAAAAAAGAAAATTTAGTTAAGTAGGTAGGAAGGTAGGTAGGGAAATAAATGGATGGGATGTGAGGACTATTCAATTTGCTCACATGCTTGATACACAAATAAACTCTTGGACTCCTTGCGAAATTTCCACAATGCCCTGTTCCACTCAGAATGCAGCTGCTCACAGATTATACTGTACAGCTGATGCAAGGCTGTGGTCTTCCAAGTATGGTCCCAGGACCAGTTATAATAATAACTAATTATCTGGTCCCACTCCAGACCTAATGGTTCAGAAGCTCTAAGGATATGGCCCAGCAACCTGTTTTAGCAAGATGTGTTAGTGATTCTGATCAAATCAGAGAACCACTGGAAGGGAGAGAACATAACAGTTGTATCCTGTCACTATCAATAATGAGACTTGTGACTTCTCACCAGCTACATCGTCTGTGCTTCTGTTTTCTCATTCATAAAAAAAAAAAATCAAAAACAGAGGAAGCAAACAAACATTACATCTCTAATGATAGAATTGTTGTAGATTCAATAACAATTTCTGTGAAGGCAACTGGCTGTGCCTGGCAGAGGAGACACAGACTGACTGAGGGATTATTTAAGACTCTAACATGTGACAGGTACTAGAAGACAAAGTGAAGAAGGTAAATATTTTCTTTGACCTCATTTAGTAAGGGAAAAACTGCAGGTTTTAAAAACCATTCAAATGTCATATTTGCCGTGATAACATGTAGTTGAGGCCCAAGGAAGGGAGCGATTCATCGTGTTTGGAAAGATCAGGGAGGCAGGAGAGTCCTCACAGGGGAGAAAACCATGAGCCACAGACACCCCAGAGTAAATCACTTCTGGGAAGTGTGAAGAGGCAGGGGCTTGTGGATGTGGCAAAAAGAAGTCACCATATATCTGTGAATGACACATGAATGAGACAGCAGAATTTCCTGCAACATTGGGTGTCTGCTACGAGAGGATGAGAGAGGTCGAAGAGGAAGCCACAAGTAATTAGAAGAGATGAAATTTAGGAAAGAAGAAAAGATAAGTTGAAAAACAAGCCAGATCCTAGAAAGCCAAGACCTAGAGGTCTTGTATTTCTGGTTCTGAGCAATGTCAGCTTCCCTCTTTTCTTGAACACTTTTTTTTTGTTTTAATCCTGATAGAAACTACATTTTAAAGTAGTATTGATGGAGGAAAAGCAATTACAGAAAGGCTTCATCACAATTTGGGACCGAGATGGGAAATGACAAAGGGGCCTCAGGAATTCTGTATGTTTTCCTCTCTTTGTGTCTGTCTGCAGCTGATTGCCTGAACGACTGACAAGCTGACAGTTTCTAGGAAGAGGAACATAGAGTGGGTGGGAAGTAGAGGAGAACAGAAGAAAGGAGAGAAAGAGGAGGGTTCAGAGGAGCTCCTTGGGGGCTCACCATACTCAGAGCCAGACGGCCCATAGCAGATTTTTAGATACACTGACGTAGATCATTTACTGCCTTTGGATTTCTTTGGATTCTTTGTGGCACATTATTTATGACTGGGCTCTTTGTACATAGTTATTTTTAATGACTTTGTTCCCAAAGTAAGCCCTTGGTACCATTGTGCCAGCACAGCTCCCGTGAAAATTGACCACTTTGTTCTGTTTATGAAGGACTATAGATTTACAGCTGCCGAAAATAAAACCCACAGAGTCCATAAAGTAGACGTTCTTGGTCCTCTGCTACCTTATTCTACATTTAAAATGTTTTCCCAGCCACAGTCATAATCATGGTTTACTGCATTGCCCAAAGATAGAGGCCTGAGAACATCCACTCCTGTAACTCAATTAAGGGCGGTAGCCAGAGGCCTCACTTCTGTTCTCAGCTCTCAGTTTAGGACACAAGAAATGATTATACTTTATGTAAATATTATGGATGTGCATTCCGTCTCTGTAGCTCAGGGTTTAAAATTTTCCACTTTACAACATATTCACCACTTTCCCTTGCTTTTCCCAAACATGAAGTAAATCTCCGAGAATAAAGGAAAGTTAGTTTAGACACCATAATGCTCAGTTTCAATATAATTAAATTGCATACACATAGTCACACTCAGGGAGAGCTGGGACGTCAGCTTCTAATTTGCCACCAAACAAACATTGTCTCCAGTTATTTTCCAGAGTCTAGGGTGGTAACTCTAGTAATTGAAGAGGGGAATAAACAAAGTTAGCATAAAATTATAGTCTGACACAACCTTAAATTCTGCATTTTAAGATCTGGGTGAGCTCATCTGTCATGAGGCCTAAAATAAACAAGTGTTCAAGATGGAAACAATAGTGTAGTTAAAAGTCATCCACATAAGTGAGTCAAGCACTCAAAGTGCCTTCGGCTCGGGGTAAAGTGAAATTCTGAAGGGTGAATCGTCCTTTTAGACATTAAGATGTTTAAACAACCACTCCAACAACAGACACACACACAAACACACGTGCTTTTATTCTTTTTGTAAAACGTTGGGAAATAATCATGTTGATAAAATAAAAAACTTACTGGGTCGTCCATGTTCTGAGGTACAAGGTGAATACCAGAGGGTTTAGGTTTTTCAAACCTCCAAATGGTTGGGAAATGGAAGGAGGAAATAAAATGGATCATCTCTCTTGAGGAACTTCAGCAGGTCTAGGGACACGAACAGGGAACAAATACCAAGGAGTTCAAGAGCTTGCATTCTTCCCCATCTCAATAAATGAACACTCCTATTCATCTAATTGCTCACCCCAAAAAGTTAAGGTTATATCTGACTCCTCCCTTTCTCTCATAGCCTATGTCTAATCAAGCTGCAGATTCCAGCAGCACTGACATCACCCTGGTGCAAGTGACAGTCATTGTCTTGCCAGTTTTCTTATCACCATAGATTTTTAATCGGTCTTCTTGTTCCCACCTTGGTCCCTCTAATCTATTTTTGACCTAACAGCTAACGGATAATATTAAAATTTTAGCCAGACCATATCAATGACTACCCATCTCAGAGTAAACTCCCATCCTAAAAGGACTCTCTTATTCAGACCTTCTCTCCCTCCAGATGTTTTCTCTGGCCACCAGGCCCATTCCCTCTTTCTCATTTGATTTCCACAGCATGAGCCACCATATTGTAATTCAAGCCTGCCTCAGACCATCTGCATTTGCTTTTTTTTTTTTTTTTTTTTTTGCCTGAAGTGCTCGTCCTTCAGATATCCAAAAAGTTCTCTCCCTCATCTTATTATGGGTTTCTGGTCAAAAATATTTACTTTAGGGCCACATAGGGGGCTTAGTTGGATAAGCATTGGACTCTTGATTTGGCCCACTGTGGTGAGATGGAGCCCCTCAGCTGGCTTCACACGGGGCACAGAGCCTGCTTAAGACTGTCTCTCTTTCAATCTGTCCCTCCCCAGCTCGTGAATGCATGCTCTCTCTCTAAAATAAAAAATATATATATACATATATATATTTACTTTAATCAAGAAAGACTTTAATGAGCACCTTATTTGAAAGTGCAACTTTTTCCTTCACTCTCAGGATTCCTTGATCCTTTCCTTTCTGTTTTTCCTATAGCAGTAATTATTTCTTACAAACTTCAAGTTTTATTTATTTGCTTATTATCTTTTCTCTTCCACCAGGAATGTTTATTTGTTTGTTATTTTTTATAGCTCTTTCCAGATAACTGTAATAGTGGCACAACGTGGGTAAGTCCTCGAAAAAAAAATTGTTAAAATGATATAAAGAGTCCTTCAAATAAGCCCAATTATACTTCTTTCTTGTAATGTTTATTTATTTTCAAGAGAGAGAGACAGAGAGAAAGCATGAGTGGGGGAGGATCTGAGAGAGAGAGAGAGAAAGAGAGAGAGAGAGAGAGAGAGAGAGAGAGAATCCAAAACAGGCTCCACACTGTCAGTACAGAGCCCGACATGGGACTCAGGTTCACAAACCATGAGGTCATGACCTCAGCTGAGGGTTGCTTAACCTACTAAGCCATCCAGGTGCCCTCTCCAATTATACTTCTTATAAGCCTGGCCCTGCTCTAGTTTACTATGGTTATTTACCAAACAGATCCGAGGAGTCCCAAGACTCATAACTAAAGAGAGGGGGGAAAATTCTGAAAAAACTATGACCATCCAGAGGGGTTGGATGCCCCATTGCGTTGGCTCATGGTTCCTTGAACAGTCAGCCAATCCCTTGCATCTGGCTCCCAGACCTAACAGATGTCATTCTATAATATGTGAAAGCAAAAACTTAGGAAGGAAGGAGGAAACAATTTTATCGACTGCTTTACTAAAAATTAGCCAAACAGCATCTTCCTAAATTCATTAAAGATTCAACAACACTGTCCATGTTTCCAAATCACAGTAATATTCCATGTAATAGGAAAACACATCTGGCATTAAAAAATATTAGTGGTGATGCCATGAATTTTATTTACTTATCCCACTTTTGGTTTAAAATATCAGGTCTATTGCCACTAGACTAATTCTTTTTAAACCTGCTCTGACTTTATTTAGGACCTGGATTAATGAAGTCATTCTAATTCCTCAAATGCAGATTAGGATTAGAGTTCTCCTAGTACCAAAGTAATAGCTTGGTTAAAAGAGATCAAATAGAACTTGCCTTGATGTCATTTTGAACTAGGAGGTATACTACACTGAAAACTTTCAATTATGGTTATGTGTTATCTTAAACAGATCCCATCGGATCTATACCAATGCACACTGGTGTTCACAATTTGTTTTCAACTGCCATGGTTTGTCCTCTCAGTCTCACTCCCCTTGGGAGCTGGGGGTTAATTAGTAGTGGACAAGAAAATTCCTAAGTAAAATAGCTTCAACGGACAAGAACATGAATGGATCTACTCAAGGCTGTCTCTTAGAATCTGAAATGAGTCACTTCACATTAAAAGGTATTGCAACAAACGTTGATGCACAGAAGATTCACCTTCCTCTCTGACAACATCAAGTCAGGTCTTATGGTTCGCAGGAGAAGCTGAATCACAGACATTACAGCACATAATGCCAGTGGCCTGATGAGGCATATGAAATTGCCCAGTGTATTATTTTTAGAGGGAAAATATTAATTACCTTGCAAAAACATGCAGATGGTGGAAAAGCATGCCTTCGGGGAGCTCAACCTTTTAGGTAGGAACATCTTAGAAATCCAGACTGAATGCCTGCAGTACCAAAATTTCCCAAGATTTGGAAGAATCCACGTGACACTGCATTATTTTACTCTTCTTAACAAATTTGATGTCATAAAGTGATAACCTCAGTCTTAGCCTTTTCTGTTAACAATGAATCCATGCCTCAAAATAAAATAACTTTTTAAGTAGTAACATTTCTTAACATCCCTCAACCTCCTTTACTTCCCACAACAAAATATACATAAGAGCTTAAGACTGATAACTCCTTTTTAGTGTTGTTTTTCTTGACAAGAATTATTTTTTTTCATTTTGTCTATGTAACGTGAGCCTTGGTCAACTCACATGGTCCTCAGCTGTTCACATTGCCAAGTACATACGATAGCCCATTTTTTCAAATAAACTTACAACTGCTTTTTATTTTATCCCCTCTGAGCCTCATCAGCTTCTTTGGGTGCCATGCAGTGGAGACCAGAGGTCAGCTTAGAAAAAAAAAAATCTCAGTTAAGAACATCTGAAGAGCTTTGCAAGGCTTCGTAAATACGCATAAACAAACTCGCTCTACCTATATCAAAAGGGTTAAGTGCTCCTGAGCAGCACTTCAAGGTCAGTGGTTTGCTTTCATCCCTTTCCAGCACTTTGCGTAGCTGGCAGCCCTCCATCCTTTGGGGAGTGCAGGGGCAGCAGAGTGCACAAGACTTCGCAGCCTCTGCCAAAATTTCCATGATCACATCAACAGATGGAATAATAATCACCGCTGAAGTTACCGCACTATCTTTGTGATCCAAGGAAACTTCCTCCTGCTTCATTTCAAAATCATTTCTGCTGGCAATTTATACATAAGATATTCTTATTTTCTGGAAATGTTACCCGCATTAAGGTGATTCTAAACAAGGGAATAGTATAAGCCCTGCATTTGAATATAAACGCCTGTAGGGGGGTTAAACACCATTGGGGGAGGGGAGGCTTTGTGAGTGCTACAGGGAACACTGTCATTTTCTTGGCAGCTGGAAGCAGTGATTGTGAGGCCTGTCACTAGCGATACTGTCTCCTGGCCACCTGGGCTCAGTCTCCACAGCTGTGATTCCAATCATAACTGTGCTGGAAAGTGACCTCCCCTAGTCTCCATGCAGTAGGTTTTCTGTGTTCTTGATTATTCCATGAGGAAAAGCCAGTTATGTGGATTATATTGCAGAGAATATCAGATCAGTACAATTAGAATTGGGCTTTCTAAAATCAGGTGTTAGAGTATTTGGTGTTGATTTCTAGACAATACCTCTGAATCTGCCCAACAACCCTGTGTGGGGTATGAGAATAAGTTACCTTTTAAAAAACATTGAACAGTTTTTCTATTGTGTAGATTTTTAAGCAGTGTGAGGTTTTGGGGGGGTTTTGAATGTTTATTTATTTTGAGAGAGAGTGTGTGTGCATGCGCATGCACAGGTGAGAGCATGAGCGGGGGAGGGGGAAGAGGCAGAGTGAGAGAGGGAGACAGATGATCCCAAGCAGGCTCTTCACTGTCAGCACAGAGCCTGACACAGGGCTCCATCTCACAAACCCCCGTGATCATGACCTGAGCCAAAATCAAGAGGTGGACCCTTAACAAACTGAGCCACCCGGGTGCCCTTAAATTGTCTGAGGTTTAAGGCTTTGTCGATATCATGCAGTCTCTCAGATTATCAGGAAACAGACACTGATTTCTCAAAACCTTTTACTAATTATTTATCTTAGGAGAATCTTTTACCAATCTAATGTCCCAGTCACATACATGGACAATTTCAATAACCATAAAAGCATAATATAAACACAAATCTCTCTTCTACTCTTTAAGAACTCATAAAATGTATCATATGTTTATGTGACATAATCTACTAAAAAGATAATGAAAACAGAGGAGATCTCTACTCTGTTGCTATTCCATATACCGAGGACAATACAGTCTTTCTTCCTTTTTGTGCATCATATCTTTTCACATAGATGCAGCTATTTTCTAATTGGAAGTCTCTGAAATCTCTGTTTTCAATAGCAACCTCTATTCCAAGCCTCAAGCCAATGCTAACAATTATACCTGTTACAACCTTTTTTTATGGGGAAAGGGAGGTTTAAATTTGCCAGATAAAATGCGTTCTGCACGTTTAATTTTGTCCCAAACTTGTGGGGCAGATTTATATTAAGAATAAAAGAGTGTTCATTGTGTATCTGATATTCGAATTGATCTAGACTCCCCGTATTTTAATTTGCTGCTTCTGGTAACCCTAAGGTGGGAATTGGGATAAGTTTTGTTCTTTTGTGTTTTTATCTCTACATTTCCCCCTCTCCTAACTTTAACTATCTCCTTGTTGCAAGGTTTTTTGCAAGGCATACAGTCCAAGCAGAAACTCAATAAAAATATCACGCATGGTGTTTAAAGAGAAGAGGAGAGACAAGACAGAGGTGATGGGAGAGTGACTTGAGGGGGAGGCTCCCTTACATGGCAGGAGATCAGAGACTGGCAGACCTTGCATTTATCAGGGGCCTGCACATCACCTGCAAACACCAGAGCAGGACAATGGCAGGACTTAAAAGAGGATGATTTGGAAGAATGGTGTCTCAAGGGAGGTACTACCTATGACGCCAAGGTTCCTGGACTCACCATCAGTTCACACATCTAAGTAATGAGGGTTGCAGAAGAAGTGTCCATGTCAGACCCGAAAGTTCTGTGTGCAATGCAACAACGGGTGCTTCCGTGGAAATCAGTGTTAGATGACAACTGAGGGTTTTCCTTGATGCTTTGGCATTAAATAACATCACAGAACCTTTGCATCAGGGAGAAACTGAGGTTATAGATGATGATGGAATTTTTTCCTCCTATGAGCACGAGTATGGGGACTGAGAGTCTAATGCAATCTGACTTAAGGGAATGATGAAATGAGATGGTCCTTCCACACCACATTAATGGAGTCAGATTCAGACACTTTAGTGGTAGACACTGATGGTTACTCACCCTAAACCACTCCCCCCACCAATTTATCCTTGTTGGCAGGTTGCCTTCTTCTACAGGAGCTGAGCATGCCAGAAATTGCTATTCCAGCCTGCTTATAAGCTGCAAGAATGACACCCAATCTAGGCCATGGGGGACTGGAGAAAGACTTTCTTCTATGATTGAAACAAAACAAAGAGCATCTTGCAAAAGGAACCTACCACCCTTATTGGACCTGGTTTGTGAGAATGTATCATCTGGATTCATAAAAACCATCCTTTGAATATGAGGGGACAAACCTGAGAACAAACAAGATCGGAACCTTCAGGAAGACAACATGGAAAGACAGAAGAAGCTCGAGGGTATCACTGAGCCATTTGTCAGTCCAACTCTGTAACTGCCCTGCTTTTTGTTTTATGAGACAATAAACTTTAAAGATATGTTTAGTTCGGTTTTCTATTACTTGCATCTAAAAGAACCCCAAATGCTATATCCCTACTGCCACAGGTTGGGTTTTCCAGAAGCAGATGCTGACATGTAGTTTAGGTATAAAATGTTCACAAAGGACAATAACCAATAACATCTGTATCGCCTTGTGGTTTATTTACACTGCCTGCTACTTTTCCCTTGGGTTTTGGTCACCTGGTGTTTTTGTTTGTTTGTTTGTTTTACCCATCTCATGATGTTATTTCACACCAAAGATTGAGGACCAAAAATTATGGAGGCTTGAAATGTTATTATCTTAATCTAAAGAGAGCTTTTTCTTTTTCTTTTGTATTTATTTAGTTTGTTTTTTGTTGTTGTTGTTGTTGTTTTTTTGTTTTTGTTTTTGTTTTTTTTTTTGCTTTGTTTTGGCAGCCAGATAGAGTACCAACAGATCTTCTAGATCTTCTTTGCTCCCTGGCTTTCTGGATTATTGCTCCTGAAATCCTGCCTGATTGTGCTCCATTGCCTTCCAACTCTTACCTCTTACAGTCCATCCAGCTCCTATCATTGGTGGGGAGGTGGTTAATCCAGCACCGGTTATTCTCTCAAGTCTCTAGCTATCAACCCTGTTAATGAGATTTGATTTTATCCGGGTAAGTCGGGACAGGGAAGAGCTTTCTGGAAAGGGGTACTATAGCCTGAGTGTAAGTCCAGCGTTAGAATGGATGAATTTTTGATGAAGGCAATTATCCGCTCAAGTAGAGAGTTTGTGTGAGGTGACTGTAAGGAATAAATAAATAAATAAATAAATGCTTGAATAGAACTAGATTATTGAGAATTTATTGCAGAGCTGGTAGGGGCTTATTACATGTTTTTAAGCAAAGGCATAGGAGGATGAATTTGTAAAGCTTAGTCTATGAGTTGCTTTTTACAAAAATAAAATCATCCTGATTTTATGTAAAGAAGATATCAATATACTCCTAAAGGCATTGTTTAAAGCTTTAAGTGGCAGGCCACTTTGAAAATCTGGTGTTGGGCTGGGAGCAGGGGACAGGGGAAGGGCTCTAATACAAAGGAGTGATTGAGACTAAAGAAAATGAGATAAATGATGAAAATGTCACCAAAGTAATATATAATCTTACATTTTTACAATCCAAGTTTCATAGTGTGCACTGGCCGATTTGATGTGAAAGCTGGAAAGAAGTGTTAAAATTTGTTATTATAGGGCTGTTCAACTGATTCCAGTTTTCATTTTTGTAAAAGACTCCTCTGTGGATATATTTATGGGTATAGTATAGTTATAATCCTAAGGCATCATTTGTAATAAGGACATATCCCCATGGTTCTCTGATTTACGAGGCTGTTTATTTTAATACCAACAAATTTATAAAAATATTTTGACAAGTAGACTGTCCAGTTCAATGCATCTTGTTTATTGTTGTAACTATACATAACATAAAATTTACCATTGTAACCATTTTTTGAATTAATAAACTTTATTTTTTTAAACAGTTTTAGGTTTACAGCAAAACTGAATAGAAAATACAGAAAATTTCCATATACCTCCTGCCTTCACAAACAACTTTCTCCGCTATCAATTTCCCTCACCAGAGTGGTACATTTGTTACAGTCAATGAACTACATTGCCACATCACTATCACCATATATACATATATATATGCACACATATATACATATATATCACCATCATATACATCAGGGTTCACTCTTGGTATTGTACACTCCTTGGGTTTTGACAAATATATAATGACATGTTTCCACTATTATGTTATACCGAATAGTTTTACTGCCCTAAGTATTCTCTGTACCCCACCTATTCATCTCTCCCTTCTCTCTAAACCCTGGGAACATTAATCTTTTTATTGTCTTCATAGTTTTCCTTTCCCAGAATGTCATATAGTTGAAATCATACACTATGGAGCCTTTTCAGTTTGGCTTTTATTGCTTAGAATTATGCATTTTAGGTCCCTCCATTTCTTTTCATGACCTGGTAACTATGTCTTTTTAGCATTGAATAATATTCCATTATCTGAATGTGCCACAATTTAAACACTCATCTATTGAAGAACATCTTTGTTGCCTCCAAGTTTGGGCAATTATGCATAACAATCCTATAAGCATCTATGCTTATATGTTTGTATGGACATACATTTCAATTCATTTGGGTACATACCAAGGAGTGTGATTGCTAGGTTGTATGGTAAGAGTAAGTTTAATTTTGTAAGAAGTTCCCAAACTGTCTTCCAAAATGGTTGTACCATTTTGCATTCCCATCAGAAATGAATGAGAGTTCTTACTGTTCCACATTCTCACAGCATTTGGTTTTGGGTCATTTTAATAGGTAGGTGGAGGCATCTCATTGTTGTTTTAACTTGCAATTTCATAATGACATATGATGTTGAACATTTTTCATATGCTTACTTGCCATCTGTAGATCTTCTTTGGTAAGATATTTGTTCAGGATTTTTTCCCCTATTTTTAAATCTGGTTGTTCATTTTCTTATTTTGGGATATTAAGAATTCTCTCTACAAAGAGAATAGTCCTTTATCAGATGTGTCTTTTGCAAATATATTCTCTCAGTCTGAGGCTTATCTTCTTATTGTCTTGACATGTTAACCATTTTGAGGTGTGAAGTTCAGTTATATACATACCTATACCTTATGATGTAGCCATCACTACCATTGATCTCCAGAACTTTTTCTTCTGCCCAAACTACAGCTCTGTACTCATTCAGCAACTCCCATTTCTCACCCACCCTGAGTCCCTGGAAGCCACAATTCTACTTTCTGTTTACATAAATTAGGCTACTTTAGGTACCTCGTATAAGTGGAATCAGACAATATTTTTCTTTTGGTGACTGACTTATTTATCTAATATATCTTCAATGCTCATCCATGTTATAGCATGTGTCAGAATGTCCCTCCTTTGTGTGTGTGTGTGTATGTGTGTGTGTGTGTGTATACATACATATATATATGTAACATTTTAATTATCTATTTACCCATCTCTTCGCACTTGGGTTGTTTCCACCTTTTGGCTATTGTGAATAATGCTTATATATATATAATAGAAAAAGAGAGCACGTGAGTGGAGGGGAGGGGCAGATGGAGAGAGAGTGTTAAGCAGGTTCCGTGTTCAGTGTGGAGGCTTGATCCCATAACCCTGGGATCATGATCTGAGCCGAAATCAAGAGTTGGACACAACTGACTGACCCACCCAGGCACCCCAATAATGCTACTATAAACATGGATGTGCAACTATCTTTTTAAGTCTCAGTTCAATTTATTTTATAAAACAATTTTTGATCTGTTAAAAATAGGTTATATGTTGACTTTTTTCCCCTTTCAAGTTTAGCTCACATTATAATAATTTAAATATTTAGGTTTTAATTTCAATATAGTTGCCAATGTTCACCATTATTATGATATTATAAAAAATTTAAATGTTGACTAGAATCATGTAACATTATTACATGCTGCTAAAATTTTCTTTCCCTTTAAACGACTTCATTTTTCTTTTATAGAAATTCTGTTTGGAGTTTCAATTTTTATTTTCTGTAGTGTCTTTCTCTGATTCTCTTGTTTAGAAGAAATACCTACCATTGGTTAAGTAATTAGCAACATATATTGTGACTAGAATTTTAAAACCATTCATGTACTGTCATAAAGAGTGTCCTATGAAAGAGACAATAGATCAAAGAGAGTTTGGTCAGGCTGAGAGACCAATCTGCTCTGAAAATGGAGCATAGGTAATCAGTTGGGTTCTAAAGAGTCAGAAAGTTAGTTTCAGGGAATACTTGATTCAGGCAAGGATCTAAAGAGTTAAATAGAGCAAGACATCAAGGAGGTGTTCAGCTAATATCACGCACACAAAAGAATATTTGGTCAGGTCTGATAGCACATGGTTCAGGGACAACACTGTAGTCTCTGGAAAGATTGGAGACTAAGGCAGGAAACCAGCCCCATGGAACTAAGATACTGGAAAGGAAACAATCAAGAAATTGTGAATGAGTGACTAGAAAGTGATGACTTATTGCCTGTCTCCCCTATTAGACCATAAGTAAGTCACATGAGGGTAGGAAACAAAGTATGGGGAAGACAATAACAAAGCTAAAGAAAGCTAAGTTAACTCCTTTTATTCACCTTTACTTAAAACATTATTGCTTGAAAATTGTAGAAATGGACTAAATCTCCAGGGGGGCATTAAGGTGACTTTGCAGTGAATGTTTAAAAGACTGTAGGAACAAATGTTCAGGCGTATATTCCATTCTTTGTTCAATTTTTTTCAGAAGCTATAGATTTGTAGGCTAAGCTAGAATTTTTCATGAGCCCTTATTTTGAGCTTAGTTCCCTATACAGATGAAAAAAACCTCAACGTCTTACTATGTGACAGGAACATATTCCCACTACTTTATACATGCATTAAGGAAATGTTAAAATTTAAATGATAGTTGTGCTCACATTATTCTTAAGTATTGATAGAAAGGAAAAGATTTATGAAACTCACATTTATCTCATCTATTTTAAAAGATATGGACATGCAGTATATTTAAAATTAGAATTAAGAATCTAGGAGCAAAAAGTAAAGGAACAGAGAACAATTGCATAAAAAATGACAATGGATTAATAACGTAACATGGGAATCACTTACATTTTAAAAATCGCGTTAAGTCAGGAAAACAAGTAAGATTGTCTCAGTCATAAAATCCAGTGTTGCATTCAAATGAGAGAAGAACACAAGATTCAACACAAGTTACCAGAAAATTCTCAGTTGTCCATGAGAGATTTGTGGGAAACCCTTGGACTGCAAGCCTACTCTTAAAAAAAGAGATTACAACGGGTAAAGGATTTTAAAATCTTTGTTATTTAAATTAGGAAAAAAGAGCCAATTAGTAACATGGTTAATGTTATCTATAAGAAATCCTTGCGTTAAATTGCTCAAAGGATTTTGATAGCAAGTTGAGAGAAAAGCCAAGTTGAAACTTCAGGTATTATGAAGTTCTAGAAAAATGTTGACCTTAAGGGAAATTTCAGGTTGGCGCAATATGTTGCATTTGAGACCATAATTAATTAAAGAAATCCTTGCTATTTAGACCATGGGATCCCATCTTATTACTCAGGTCCAACCCCTTGAAAGTGGTAGTTTACTAACATTTCAGGCCTAATGTCTGAAAAAATGCAGAATAGGCTCTGGAAGACTAGCCCTACATCAACAAATATATATGGTCGACGGGCTTGCAGGATTCAAACAATCCTACTGACTTGTCAGTTTTGCAAAAACATTGTGCATTGTGGAAACTGTTCAGCTCTGACTCTTATTAACAGTGAGGACCTGGGCAAGTTACATAATCTTCCAGTCCTGCATTTCCTCATCAATATTATGGGCATAACCACACCTGCTCCCACAGTGTGTTAGAAGAATTCAATGAAACCATGTTGTAAACACCTTGTACAGTCCTAGTATAGACAGTGGTCAGTCTATACTTTTGCACAATAATGCTATTAGTATTTAGTTAGACAGAATCCACTATTTCAGAAGGAATCTTATATCTACTATTTATGTAGATCCCTAGATTCAACTCAGTCTTCAGAAGGAAAAATGTAACAAGTCAAAATGGGTTTTGGCATATCCTCAGCACAAGCAGGATCCATTGCAGCATTTCTACCCCGTAACTGGAGCCTGCTCTAGAATGTTCCATCTCCTTCAAGATGTTTGGAAATTTAATTCTCATGTATTAGTTTATTCTGTAGACCCCCCCATAGGAAAACTGAATTTTTATTGGCTCAACAGCTTTTTATACAACGTGAGAAAAGTTTTATGGTATTACAACTAAAACATGCAAGATCAATCAATACTTGCTTACAAATAGTTTGTAGTTATTCATGCTTCCTTATCCACGTTGGTTGTGTATGCAACTCTGATACTTGCTTTATTTTCTCCATTATACCAGGTGAGATGGTCCCCAAAGCAATTTTAATGCATTGTTTCCTCTCCCTAACCCAATTTCCTGTTTCTGCCTTCTCCCCAAACTTCTCTACTGTGCCCTCTGTATATATATGTGTGTGTGTGTGTGTGTGTGTGTGTGTGTGTGTGTATTTTTTTTCATAATTTGTTTTCTACAGGCCTTAAAATGAACATGGCTGTTTGCCTGAGTATACTACACTCCTTTTTCATCCCCTCATTTTCTCATATCTCATAATTCTCTAGATTTCTATTGCTGCTTATACACAATTCAGCTATATGCTATTAATAATTATTTAAAAAATATTATTTATTTATTTATTTTGAGAGACAGAATGTGAACACAGGCACGAGGGAGTCAGGGGAGGGACAGAGAAAGAGGGAAAGAGAATCCCAAGCAGGCTCCTTGCTCTCTGCGTGGAGCCAGACTCGGGGCCTAATCTCATGAACTGTGAGATCATGACCTGAGTTGAAATCAAGATTCTGAAACTTAACCAACTGAGCCTCCCAGATGCCCCAATAATTATTTTTGAAGGCTATCAGTTGTTGTAACAATCATTACCCCATCTCCATTATTTCTACACAACTGTCTGGGAGCTGTAGTCTCCACTTTCATTGAATATGTTGGAATTTAGCTCACAGTTTTGCTTTTCAACCTAAATCTTACCATCATCCTTCATACTTTCTATGTCATTTTTTCATCTTTCTAGGTTGGCATTCACAACTTGGCCATAACCACAGGCTTCTTCTCTTTTTTAGGCTTCATTTTCTTTTATCTTTCTTCTTTTCTTTTTCTTTCTTTCTTTCTTTCTTTCTTTCTTTCTTTCTTTCTTTCTTGGAAAATTTCTTTTTTTTAAGTTTATTTATTTTAGAGAGACAGCAAGAATGAGCATAGGAGGGGCAGAGAGAGAGGGAGAGAGAATCCCAAGCAGGCTCTGCACTGGCAGCATGGAGCCTGATGGGGGGCTCAAACTCACCAACCATGAGATCATGACCTGAGCTGAAATCAAGAGTTGGAAAGTTAACTGACTGAGCCACCCAGGTGCCCCTAGGCTTTATTTTATTAACATCAGTCTTTATTTGATTCATTGTCTCTATATATCTTGACTTTCTGTGTTTTTCTAAGCATATGACTACCTCATAACTTCCATCTTTCAGCTTACATCGAACATAGCATCTCAGTGAAAATATCAAATCCCTACTAGAAATAACAGGACTGCCTCAGCTTTGATCAGAGAACACCATGGGTGCAATAAATTACTGTGGAGGTGGGCAGAGTTATCAAGTGTAGAAGGAGTGAAGTTTTCTGAAGACAGATATTGTCCTGGGGAGGAAAGATGGCTCAAACACTATCTGCTACAGTGTCATTTCTCTGCTTAGAATCTTTCATTTTTCCCTGTCTGTGGCTTTTAGGAAAGGTTTAAATTTATTTGCATAGAATCCAGAGCCTTTTGCAATCTGATCAGTGCTTATCTCTCCAGCCTTATCACTTTCTCCTTCACTCCTTCTTCTCCTCAGCCATACTAATCTCTTCAGGATTTCTGAACACAATGGAATTTCTCTTGCTTTGTGGTCTTTCCCCTTGTTGATCTCTCTTTGGATAGTAATCTCCCTTCCTTGCACTGCAAGCTGCTTTCTTTATTTCTGATCATAATTCAGGTGGGATCTTTTGAAAGCCTGTAATAAATACCTCTTCTATTCTCCTCTGACAGAAGCAACTGCCTGTGGCACCCTCAGCACTTTGTGCAATGTTCTATCATATCCATCATCCCACAATGTAGTGACTTCTGATTTCTTAGCTCTTTCCGATACTGTGTCTTATTCTCCCTTCGACAGTAAGCTCTTTAAGCTTAGAGACTTTGTTTCATAATTCTTGCCGCAGCATTTAGTATCTAACAAAGTGCCTGATATTTAATATATACTCAGTAACTGTGTGTTACAAGGAAGGGAGGAAAGAGAGAAGGAAGGAAATAGAGTGATATAGGCATTTCCACCAATTGATGGAAATTGCTAATATCTGGTACAATTTTATGTGAACTGAAATATTTCTGTAATAGAAGACTATCATAGAAGCCTAACAGGCAGTTATGTAAATATGGTTCTTCTTAAACTGCTCACATAGTGTGAAAATAAAGTCAACTGCTTTATTTTGTCACCACCTGTGCTCTAAACTGTCCTTCTATCCACAACTTAAATGACCCAACAGCATTGCTCAGGGAAATAAGGCTAATAAATAGAACATCTTCCCACTTAGACATCTACTTGTGTTTGGAAATGTGATGATGCTTGTTAGATACCAAAACTTGGTCGATGAACAGTTGTTTCTGTGGCTTCTGATCAGAATTGATTTTTTTTTAACAGAATATACTCTGTGATCACTAAGAACTAGACCAAGAGTATAAAGTCATTTCAAATATTGTAAGTAACTAAATACACATGAGTTTTTCTGGATAATTTGCCGGGAGGTGGTGGGGAGAAGTAATTTAGGTATCATGTGTTAAACTTTTTTAAAAAAATTTGCAGCTTTAAATACATACCAGTAGTTTTTAAATCTATCTATGCAACAAAATTACCTCTTTGATTTTTTTGGGAAAAAAAATGTTTTGCAAAAACACATTCCCCAACACACTGAATCATCATCCTGTTTACCACAACCTAAATCCCTAACCTCCTATTGAGAACCTGGCATGTCTTTCCCCTCCATTCTATTCCAGTTGCGTGATATTTCAAACGCTTGGCCCATTCCTATTTGGAATTCAATCCTTACTCTATCTCTATGGCTGTGTGATACTCAGAACTGTCTAGACTATGACTAGTCTAGCCATGGTCCTTTGAGAACCATCATAACCTTCAGTTCAATACCCTAGTTTAGTTCATTAACATTAAGGCTGTATCGGCATCACCCAGAGAGCTGTTTGTTGCAACTTTGATCATTTTATTTCAAATGGACTTCTCAACTGCTGTTCGGGTCATCTCCTTCATCTTCCAGACTAAGTGGCATACCCCATCTGCTATTATTGCTCTTGTCCTGCTTACATTTTTCCTGTTTCTCCTTTTATGTCACGTGAAGTGGCATAACCTGTGGGACGTCTGCCAAAGGAGGGACTTAAGGAGCATTACGAGAATCCCGTAATTGCCCAGGGAGATTTTAACTTGACAGATCAAAGATGTAGCCATAGATGCCAA
Source organism: Acinonyx jubatus (assembly GCF_027475565.1). Classification (NCBI taxonomy): domain Eukaryota; kingdom Metazoa; phylum Chordata; class Mammalia; order Carnivora; family Felidae; genus Acinonyx; species Acinonyx jubatus. The sequence goes on along the minus strand of NC_069382.1, from coordinate 118,806,151 downwards.
GACACAATAACCCATTTCTTCTCCAGTGCTGACTCACCTGCAGAAAGACTGCATCATGATAGATGCCGCTACGGGAGTCCTGGACATTTGTGTAACCACATCCTCCAGCCGCTGATTTATACCAAAAGTGACAGTACCTTGGCAAAGGTAAAGCAAATGTTCTAACCAAAAGCAAATGAGGCAGTAGAGGGCACAAAGCAAAGTGAAAGTAAACATCCTCAATTCAGAGCTGAGTTGGCTGTCATGCTAACTAGCAATCTTGAGTTCCGCTTGGGTAGACTGTCATCTCCAGAGCCACTGAAATTGGGCCTTGTCTCTACACTTTCTCCAGTGCTAAAAACACTAGCAAAACTAGCTGAAGGTTCAGTTGGGCCTTGGTCTTGGTAAGTAAATATGTGAAAAAAAATAGCAAAAATACAGAACAAAGGCTAGATTATGTAGCTATAATTTGTCCTTATTTTATGAATAGAAAATATTCAATGCAGATAACACATAAACAATTTTACATACTCTTTTTTTTGGTATTTATAAGTAATGATATTAATATTTCAAATAAAAATGATAGGGAAAAACTAGAACGTTTAGAGTAAATACTCTCTATTAAAATATATAATCTGGTAGTTAAAGATAGAGTTCTACATGTTTTAATGGCGATATCATTTCTCAAATATTGCTGGCAACCTACTTTCTCTTCAGCAATTAATAATGTAATAGATAAAACCTGCATTTTTACTATTTGGGAAGACAGAATGTTCCCTGATAAACATATGTGTTCTATGATAAACACACACAGCACACATCTGTTCAAAAATATCTGATAAATTGAAGATTGCTTTATTAAAAATGTTATAAGATACCTCTTTCAGTGAAAGGCATCATGTCTAAGAAACATTCCCCAAGGGCCTTACCGTGTGCAAGGCATTAGGTATAAAGCATTTACTGACAACTACAGGGAATTTATAGTCTACCAGTGAAAAATTGACATAGGTGAATTCTTCATTTATGGATAAATGCTGTGGAATATACAGCTATTTATTTCTGAAATCGCCTCTTAACTAAAATGTTAATAAATATATAAATAATCACGATGGTGTAGTGCCAATATGTGCATGCTTGCATGTGTGATCTGATGTAATATGACTGGTATCCTTATAAGAAGAGCAAAGTTTGGACATAGATAGACATGAAAGGAAGACACTCATGTGAATACAGAGGCAAAGTTGGAATTACGCTGCCTCAAAGTAGGGAACACCTAGGAATATCAGAAGATGGGAGAGTCAAGGAAGAATCTACTCCTAGAAATTTTGGAGAGAATACGACCTTGCCAACATCTTGATTTCAGACTTCTAGCCTCCATAACTGTGAGAGAGTAAGTTTCTGTTGTTTTAAGCCATCCAGTTTATGGTATGTTTCCTGGGCAGTTCTAGAAAACTAATACAACCAGCTAAATGGTATATGCGTTCACAAATGACTACTGTGATGGCAAAAAAGATAAGTAGTTGTAAGTGCCATAGAAATACACACACAAAGTTATTTGTCATTATAAGGAGAGATGATTCCTGATGAAAGACTTAGAAATGGCTTCAAGGTAGATGTGGCATTTGCAGTTGACTCTGAAGGATGGATAGCACTCTAAATGCTCTTGCCCTCTGTTAGCTATAGGCACTGGTGCTTCCTTCCAGAGGCTCCATACCATCTACTTCCCGAGATTATCCTAATTAAATGTGAACAAACACAAAAAGTATTATTTCCAGCAGAAGGTGGTGTAGGGAATTGATCTTGCTGCCTTCAGCCAGGTTGCTTGGATTGAGCTGAGGGCTCCTATAATGTTATTAAACTTTCTAGAACAGCCTTCCCTCATCTCTTTGACTTAAGCCTATAACAGGACTTTTGTCTTGCTCTTCTGTTTTGTAATTCATCTTCACTGCCAAGTCTAGAATCCTTCTCTGAATCCTGATTAATTTGACTGGGAATCAGACACCTTATATAATTTTTGCTGGACTTTTCAACCAGGAACTAGACCTTTTTTTAAACCCACAATTGGCTGGAAGAATTCTGCTCCAAACCATGCTCTGAGCATCACCATTGTGAAGTCACTTACCCTACCTGTGGCAGGCAGAATAATGCTCCCCTAGAGATGTCTGCATCTTCATCACTATAATCGGTGAATATGTGCTGTTACATGGTGAGGGGGAATTAATGTTGAAGATGGAATTAAGATTTCTAATTATCTGGCCTTGAGATGGGAAGAGTAGCCTGGATTATCCAGGTGGGCCCAATGTAATCACAAAATCCTTATAAGCAAAAGAAGGAAGGAGAGCTGGTGTCAGAGTGAGGAAGGATGAGGACAGCTCGACTGGTCATTGCTGGTCTTGAAGATGGAATGGAGTCATAAGCCAAGGAATGCAGGTGGCCTCTAGAAGTTGGGAAAGGTAAGGAGATAGCTGCTGCCCTAAGTCTTCAAAAGAAATAAAGTCCTGCTGTGACCTTGATTTTAGCCCAGGGATATCCATTTCAGATTCCTGCCCTCCAGAGGAAAAAAAAAGTGTATTGGTGTTGTTTTTGCCACCATATTTGTAGTAATTTGTTACAGCAGCAATAAAAAGCAAGCAAACACATCACTCTTATGCAAAACAGACCTTAGGATATGAAAACTAGCTTGCTTTGAGTCTAAGTTACCATGCTGTTTGGTTTTCTGAAATAGTGGGGAAATATAATTCACAGTTAATATCCTGAGCTTTGAAATCCAACAAAGTAAAGGGTAAAAGTCTTCCTCATTAATTACTGGCCACATGGTTCTTAACAAATGACTTGATCTCTCTGTGCTCATTTCATTATCTGTTTACTGAGGATAATACTTTTCTCATCAAGTTCATTTGAGAATTAATTGAAAAAATGTATATAAAATGCTTTGCTTATAGCATGGCAAATGTTATGAATTACTTAGGATTCCTCCCTGCCTTTGTTTTCAGAGGTGAGTTCTCCTGCCAGGGTAATGTTGTGATATTAGGTAACATGAGTAAAAAAGTAGTCTGAAGCCATGTCGTGAAGCATCTTTCATCACATAGTGTTAAGGAGTTGTGATTTAATTTGGTAAGCAAGAGGTTAGTCATTTAACTTTAAAATACTTCCTGTTTTGAAAAGAATTTTTCTAGCAGTGCCAGTACAACTTATAGACACCTACAGATATAAAGAAAAAAGTGAAAAGCTATGTTTATGCCAAAAACAAGGACTGAGAGTCAGTGTTTTATTGGAATGTAGGGAGAAGACTGTCTAATGGTTATAAAGCAAATGGATCTAAATTGGAAACCACAATAATTTGAAGACCAACTATTTTTCTGGAAACATCTGGTCTACCTCCCTAAAAGTAGCAATTCCTACACCCCGTCTGCCCTCAAGTTTAGAAATATATTTTCCCAAACCTGGAAATGATCTTATAGATGATGCTTTTTCAAAGGCTTTTTGAATGATTTCTTCTATGTTTCATTCTATTTCCCCTCTAATACTATCTGCATGTATGGGGGGAAAAACTCCCCATGCCAAGAAATAAATGAAAGGGAAACTTGTGGTATTTTGTTTCAACATGGGAGGTATAGGCCTCCCAATTAAATCACCACAGGTGGGGACAGAAAGAGGATTAGCTTTTAGAACAGCAAATATTGTACACATAATGAATTGTTGGTTTTTATGTCTTCACTATTTTAAAGTGTCAGTGAAGCAATGTGGATAGGAAAAAAAATCCAAATTCTAGGCCAATATATAATCACACTGATTTGGAACACTGATACTATCAAAACTTTATGTCCTTCAGAAATATACGTTAAAGTCCTAACCCCCAGTATCTCAGAATGTGATCTGCTTTGCAACAACCTTAATACAGTTGTTGCAGATATAATTAGTGAAGTTCACATGAGGTCATACTGAGGTAGCATGGGGACCAAATCCAATATGAATTGGTGTCCTTATAAGAGGAAAAGAGACATGTACAGCAAAATAGAGGAAGCAGCTGGACAAACAGGTTCATTCAGAATAAGTTCGGTATACCCTACAGGAACTTTGGAAGGTAAATGATATATATCCCACTTTAAGGCAAGGTGGCTGGCCTTTTGTATTCCCAAATACAGTTCTATGCTTTTATAGGTAAACCAAGGGTTATCTGAGGAGGTAATAGTTGTTAGCAATTAGCAACCAATGCACATAGCAGTTAGGGAATGGTATAAGGTCCAGTAAGAGAAACCTATGAACGGTACCAATGGTATCTACTACAATGGATATGGTGGCTGAGATTAGAAATTTAACCTGAGGATTGTTGACACTCTTTAAGAATATGCTAGGTAAATTGGTACAGAAGCAGTAAGCAAAGACAAAATAAAGAAATTAAAACGATCCCATGTTTTATTAAAAAAAATAAAACCTACATAATACAAGATTTTATTTTTTTATTTTTTATTTAAAAATGTGTTTGTAGGGGCGCCTGGGTGGCTCAGTCGGTTAAGCGTCCGACTTCGGCTCAGGTCATGATCTCACGGTCCGTGGGTTCGAGCCCCACGTCGGGCTCTGTGCTGACAGCTCGGAGCCTGGAGCCCATTTTGGATTCTGTGTCTCCCTCTCTCTCTGCCCCTCCCCTGTTCATGCTCTGTCTCTCTCTGTCTCAAAAATAAATAAACGTTAAAAAATAAATAAAATAAAAATAAAAATGTGTTTGTAATGTTTATTTATTTTTGAGTGAGAGAGAGCCAGACGGTGAGCAGGGGAAGGGCAGAGAGAAGGAGACACAGAATCTGAAGCAGGCTCCAGGCTCTGAGCCATAATACACAATTTTAAAGGGCTAATTGAATTTTAAGCAAAACATGTGGAAATAAAATGCAACTAAAATGTTCCAGAAAAAATATTAAATATATAAGACAGATACAATCCATAAGCCCTTAAGAGAGTAAAGATTATATTTGCCCACAAGTTAATAGAAATCTTATTGATCTCAGAATTCTAAGGAACATCACTTATCAAAGGACAAAGGAATACAAAAGATAGAACATAGGATTTTTTTTTTATCAGTACTCTGTTTAATTAGTCTAAGAGTTATTTTACTTTATTTTTTAGAGACAGAGAGAGAGAGAGAGCGTGTGTGCATGTGTGCACATGTGAGCAAGTGGGGGAGGGGCAGAGAGAGAGGGAGAGAGAGAATCTTAAGCAGGCTTCACGCTCAGTGCAGAGCCCAACACTTGGCTCAAGATTCTGAGATCTCAACCTTAAATCATGACCTGAGCTGAAATCAAGAGCTGACACTTAACCCACTGAACCACCCAGGCACCCCTAACAGTTATTTTTTATATACCGGGGGAATATAGAAACATTCTAGCATATTCAAGAGTTTATAAAATATAAAATGTAAATCACATGGATGCTTTTGACTGAGAGTAACACCAACAACAACTACAACAAAGACTCATTGTAGCTTTCAGACTATGATAATAAAATGTCCAGAAATATGTGAGTAGATGCTCATTTAGTTGTTATTTTTTAGTCAGCAAATGTTTATCAAGCCTATGATATGCCAGACATCATGCTAAGTGCTAGGAACAAAGATGTAGCAAACCAGACACATGCTTACTGTTTTGATCTCCTCTTCACCCTATTGATGAAGAATGGATTCTTGCCCTAGGGTTATGGGGATGGCTTAACACATGGCACCTGGCACCGGACAGATGAAATTAACAGTACTTTATTATTCACATATACTCACTGCCTTGGAAGGGAGGATAAAACATGCCATATGGGACCCAACAGGGTTGCCCTCAACAATAGAGTGAGCAAGGAGGAACTGTGGAAGGCAAATTTTGTAGTAACAAGAAAATAAAGTGTTCCTTGATTCCTGTGGAAGGATGTAATTGGCTTGTTTGAATAATTTGATGGACTAGCAGAGAGCCGAAGCCCAATACTTAGGAGTAAAAAGTGCCTGGTTCCAGTGGTAAGGAGGGCTGATTGGCGAGCAAAAGCCCAATGTGAAGGTAAACTTGAGGTGAGGTCCTTAGAGGCCCTCCCAGTTTCAAATGTCAAGGAAGCACATAATCTTAATTTTAGGCCTTAAATAACAATTACCATCATATATATTTTTTTCCTCAAGTACAGGCTTTACCCTATAATTGTATACAGTTATACTATATTCAAATACTGTTTTTTAAAAATTTTTATTTCTTTTTCACTTGTTTTATTTTTATATATATTTTTAAATTTTCATCCAAATTAGTTAGCATATAATACAACAATGATTTCAGGAGTAGATTCGTTAGTGCCCCTTACCCATTTGGCCCACCCCCTCTCCCACAACCCCTCCAGTAACCCTAGTTTGTTCTCCATATTTATGAGTCTCTTCCTTTTTGTCCCCCTCCCTGTTTTTATATTATTTTTGTTCCCCTTCCCTTATGTTCATCTGTTTTGTATCTTAAATTCAACATATGAGTGAAGCCATATGATACTTGTCTTTCTCTGACTGACTAATTTCACTTAGCATAATACCCTCCAGTTCCATCCACGTAGTTGCAAATGGTGAGATTTCGTTCTTTTTGATTGCTGAGTAATACTCCATTGTGTGTGTGTGTGTGTGTGTGTGTGTGTGTGTGTATATATATATATATATATATATATATATATATATATATACCACATCTTCTTTATCCATTCATCCATCGATTGACATTTGGGCTCTTTCCATACTTTGGCTACTGCTGATAGTGCTGCTATAAACATGGGGGTGCATGTGACCCTTCGAAACAGCACACCTGTATCCCTTGGATAAATACATAGTAATGCAATTTCTATTGTAGTTCTATTTTTAGTTTTTTAAGGAACCTTCATACTGTTTTCCAGAGTGGCTGCACCAGTTTGCATTCCCACCACAATGCAAAAGAGATGCTCTTTCTCTGCATCCTCACCAACATCTGTTGTTGCCTGAGTTGTTAATGTTAGCCATTCTGACAGGTGTCAGGTGGTATCTCATTGTGGTTTTGATTTGTATTTCCCTGATGATGAATGATGTGGAGCATTTTTTCATATGTCGGTTGGCCATCTGGTTGGCTTCTTTGGAGAAGTGTCTATTCATGTCTTTTGCCCATTTCTTCACTGGATTATTTGTTTTTCGGGTGTTGAGTTTGATGAGTTCTTTATAGATTTTGGATACTAACCCTTTATCTGCTATGTCATTTGCAAATATCTTCTCCCATTCTGTTGGTTGCCTTTTAGTTTTGCTGATAGTTTGCTTCACTGTGCAGAAGCTTTTTATTTTGATGAGGTCCCAGTAGTTCAGTTTTGCTTTTGTTTCCCTTGCATCCGGAGACATGTTGAGTAAGAAGTTACTGTGGGCAAGATCAAAGAGGTTTTTGCTTGCTTTCTCCCTGAGTATTTTGATGGCTTCCTGTCTTACATTGAGGTCTTACATCCATTTTTAGTTTATTATTGTGTAGGGTGTAAGAAAGTGGACCAGGTTCATTCTTCTGCAAGTCGCTGTCCAGTTTTCCCAATACCACTTGCTGAAGAGACTGTCTTTATTCCATTGGATATTCTTTCCTGCTTTGTCAAAGATTAGTTGGCCATACGTTTATGGGTCCATTTCTGGGTTCTCTATTCTGTTCCATTGATCTGAGTGTCTTTTCTTGTGCCAGTACCATACTGTCTTGATGATTACAGCTTTGTAGTTATAGCTTAAAGTCTGGTATTGTGATGCCTCCTGCTTTGGTTTTCTTTTTCAAGATCGCTTTGGCTATTCAGGGTCCTTTCTGGTTCCATACAAATTTTAGAATTATTTGTTCGAGCTCTGTGAAGAATGCTGGTGTTATTTTGACAGGGAATGCATTGAATATGTAGATTGCTTTGGGTAGCATCGACATTTTAACAATATTTGTTCTTTCTATCCAGGAGCAATCATTTTCCATTTTTTTGTGTCTTCTTCAATTTGTTTCATAAGCTTTCTATAGTTTCCAGAGTATAGATTTTTCACCTCCTTGGTTAGATTTATTCCTAGGTATTTTATGCTTTTTGGTGCAATTGTAAATGGGATCTATTCCTTGATTTCTCTTTCTGTTGCTTCATTGTTGGTGTATAGGAATGCAACTGATTTCTGTGCATTGATTTTATATCCTGAAACTTTGCTTAATTAATGAATCAGTTCTAGCAGTTTTTTGGTGGAATCTTTTGAGTTTTCCGTATACAGTATCATGTCATCTGCGAAGAATGAAAGTTTGACCTCCTCCTGGCCGATTTGGATGCCTTTTATTTCTTTGTGTTGTTTGATTGCAGAGGCTAAGACTTCCAATACTATGTTGAGTAACAGTGGTGAGAGTGGACATCCCTGTCTTGTTCTTGACCTTAGGGGAAAGCTCTCAGGTTTTCCCCATTGAGGATGATATCAGTGTTGAGTTGTTCATATATGGCTTTTATGATCTTGAGGTATGACCTTTCTGTCCCTACTTTCTTGAGGGTTTTTATCAAGAAAGGACGCTGTATTTTGTCAAATGCTTTCTCTGCATCTATTGAGAGGATCATATGGTTCTTGTCCTTTCTTTTATTGATGTGATGAATCATGCTAATTGTTTTGTGGATATTGATTGAGCCCTGCATCCCAGGTATAAATCCCACTTGGTCATGGTGAATAATTTTCTTAATGTATTGTTGGATGCAGTTGGCTAATATCTTGTTGAGGAATTTTGTATCCATATTCATCAGTGAAATTGGTCTATAGTTCTCCTTTTTAGTGTGGTCTCTGTCTGGCTTTGGAATCAAGGTAATGTGGGCTTCATAGAAAGAGCTTGGAAGTTTTCCATTTCTATATTTTGGAACACCTTCAAGAGAATAGGTATTAACTCTTGCTTAAATGTTTGGGAGAATTCCCCTGGAAACCCATCTCGCCCTGGACTCTTGTTTTTTGGCATATTTTTGATTACTAATTCGATTTCCTTACTGGTTATGGGTCTGTTCAAATTCTCTATTTCTTTCTGTTTCAGTTTTGGTAGTGTATATGTTTCTAGGAATTTGTCCATTTCTTCTAGCTTGCCCATTTTATTGGCATATAATTGCTTATAATGTTCTCTTATTATTGTTTTTATTTCTGCAGTGTTGGTTGTGACCGCTCCTTTTTCATTCTTGAATTTATTTTTGATCAAACAGGCTATTGGTTTGTCAATTTTGTTAATTCTTTCAAAGAACCAGCTTCTGGTTTCATTGATCTGTTCTACGGTTTTGTTTTTTTTTTGTTTGTTTTGTTTGTTTGTTTGTTTTTTGGTTTCAATAGCATTAATTTCTGCCCTAATCTTTATTATTTCCTGTCTTCTGCTGGTTTGGGGTTTTATTTGCTGTTCCTTTTCCAGCTCTTTAAGGGGTAAGGTTAGGTTGTGTATCTGAGACCTTTCTTCCTTCTTTAGGAAGGCCTGGATTGCTATACACTTTCTTCTTATGACCACCTTTGCTGCATCCCAGAGGTTTTGGGTTGTGGTGTTATCATTTTCATTGACTTCCATATACTTTTTAATTTCCTCTTTAACTTCTTGGTTAGCCCATTCATACTTCAGTAGGATGTTCTTCAGTCTCCCAGTATTTGTTACCTTTCCAAATTTTTTCTTGTGGTGGATTTCGAGTTTCATAGCGTTGTGTTCTGAAAATATGCATGGTATGATCTTGACCTTTTGTACCTCCTTAGGGCTGATTTGTGTCCCAGTATGTGGTCTATTCTGGAGAACATTCCTTGTGCACTGGAGAAGAATGTATATTCTGCTGCTTTAGGATGAAATGTTCTGAATATATCTGTTAAGTCCATCTGGTCCAGTGTGTCATTCAAAGCCATTGTTTCCTTGTTGGTTTTTTGATTAGATGATCTGTCCATTACTGTGAGTGGGGTGTTGAAGTCTTCTACTATATGGTATTACTATCAATCAGTTTCTTTATGTTTGTGATTAATTGATTTATATATTTGGGTGCTGCCACATTCGGCTCATAAATGTTTACAACTGTTAGGTCTTCTTGGTGGATAGACCCTTTGATTACGATATAATGCCCTTCTGCATCTTTTGATACAGTCTTTATTTTAAAGTCTAGATTGTCTGATATAAGTATGGCTACTCTGGCTTTCTTTTGTTGACCATTAGCACGATAGATGGTTCTCCATCCCCTTGTTTTGAATCTGAAGGTGTCTTCAGGTCTAAACTGGGTCTCTTGTAAACTGCATAGAGATGGATCTTGTTTTTGTATCCATTTTGTTACCCTATATCTTTTGATTGGAGCATTGAGTCCTTTGACGTTTAGAGTGAGCACTAAAAGATATGAATTCATTGCCATTATGATGCTTGTAGAGTTGGAGTTTCTGGTGGTGTTCTCTGGTCCTTTCTAATCTTTGTTGCTTTTGGTATTTAATATATAAATATTATATATATTATATTTATAATATTTATAAATTTATATAATTATATCTATAAATTTATAAAATTATATTTATAATATTTACAATATTTATAGTATTACATCTTATACATATGTGTGTATGTATATATATGTATATATATATGTGTGTGTGTGTGTATATATATATATATATATATATATAATCTTTCATCTTTCTCCCCTCAGAGAGTCCCCCTTAAAATTTCTTGCAGGGCTGGTTTAGTGGCCACAAACTCTTTTAATTTTTGTTTGTCTGGGAAACTTTTTATCTCTCCTTCTATTTTGAATGACAGCCTTGCTGGATAAAGAATTCTTGGTTGCATATTTTTCTGATTCAGCACATTGAATATACCTGCCACTCCTTTCTGGCCTGCCAAGTTTCTGTGGATGGATCTGCTGCAAACCTGATCTGTCTTCCCTTGTAGGTTAGGGACTTCTTTTCCCTTGCTGCTTTCATGATTCTCTCCTTGCCTGAGTATTTTGTGAATTTGACTATGATATGCCTTGTTGATGGTCAGTTTTTGTTGACTCTTATGGGGGTCCTCTGTGCTTCCTGGATTTTGATGTCTGTGTCTTTCCCCAGGTTAGGAAAGTTTTCAGATCTGATTTGCTCACATAACCCTTCTACCCCTATTTCTCTCTCTTCCTCTTCTGGGACCCCTATGATTCTGATGTTGCTCCTTTTTAATGAGTCACTGATTTCTCTGATTCTTAAATCATGCTCTTTTGCCTTAATCTCCCTTTTTTTTTCTGCTTCATTATTCTCTATAAGTTTGTCCTCTATATCACTGATTCTCTGTTCTGCGTCGTCCATCCTTGCATACATCCGTGATCACAGCTCCATTATAACATTTTTTAATTTCATTCTGGCTATTTTTTTATCTCTTTTATCTCTACAGAAAGGGATTCTAATCTATTTTCAAGTCCAGCTAGTATTCTTATTATCGTGATTCTAAATTCTGGTTCAGGTATCTTGCTTGTATCTGTGTTGGTTAAATCCCTGACTGTCGTTTCTTCATGCTCTTTCTTTTGGGATGAATTCCTGTTTTGTCATTTTGAAGTGAGAAAAAGAATTGAGGTAGAAAAATTGAAATAAAAAAAATTAAAATTAAAAAAAAATTAAAATTAAAAATTAAACACACACACATACACACACAAATCGAATAGATGATGCTAGATCATAGGTGTGTTTTGGTCTGGGTGTGGAAAGTGGTTTAACAGATTAGAGAAAAAAGGGGGGGAGAGGAAAAAAAGGGAAATTTGAGAATTTGAAGAAATGAATATACTGAAGTAGACTAAAATGAGATGATGAAGCTAAAATAGAATTTGATTAATATACGAAAAAATAAATAATGTAGTAGAAAAACAATTAAAGAAAATATTTTTAATAAAAATTAAAAATAAATATGATTTTTTTCTTTTTCTGTATTCAAGAAAAAAGAAAAGAAATAAAAAGGAGAGAAAAGATTTTAAAAAAAGGAATGGTTTGAAAATTTGAAAAAGTGAATACACTGTAGTAGACTAAAATGATGGAAGTAAAATAGAATTTGAAAAAAATTTACATAAAAGCAAAAAATATAGTAAAAAGTTAAATAAAAATATTTTTAATAGAAATTGAAAGTAAAAATGAAGTTTTTCCCTTTCTGCAGTCAAGAAAAAGAAAAGAAACAAAAAAGAGAAAAAAAGAAAAAGAAAGAAAAAAATAAAAAATAAATTGTTTGAAAATTTGAAAAGGTGAATACACTGAAGTAGACTAAAATAAAATGATGGAAGTAAATAGAATTTGAAAAAATTTACACAAAAAGAAAATATATAGTAATAAAAATAAAAGAAAAATATTTTTGATTACAATTGAAAATAAAAATGAATTTTTTCTTTCTGTATTCAAGAAAAAGAAAAGAAGTGTAAAAGAGAAAAAGAAAAAAAGAAGGAAAGAAAGAAAGAAAATTGAATAGGTGAACCTGCTAACAGATTGAAGTAAGACTGAAATTACTTCGTTTTCCCCTAGAAGTCAGTCCATGTAGTGCTTTATAGTCCATAAACTAAACCAGTGGTGAGACTTGTGTTCTTCAGAGCGATGTTGGCCCAGTTGGGCAGGGCTCAGTGTAACAGCTCCACTCTCCACTAGATGGCGCTGCCAGCCTCCTGGGGTGGATTGTTGCGGTACTCGTAGGTGCATGTGCGCATGCGTGGGAATGGTGAAAATGCGCCACCCAGCTACCCAGTGTGTTCTGAATCAGCAATCGCGCACCGGTCCTCTGTCTTCAGCTCTGTCCACTCCCTGCTTTTTCACTCTCCGTGACCAGGCCTCAGGCAGTACCTCTCTCCCGAATTTTGTCTCAGATGCAGCTGTTTTCCCTGGCCCCTTACTTCCGAAGGACTGCGGCTTTGACCCGCTCCGCTCTCTCACTGAGCAATGGCCGAATGAGCAATGGCCGAATGTCAGCTGCACCCAGGAATGAGCGCTGGACCCTGCAGCTGCTGGTGCCCCGAGACTGCGGCCAGGTGCCAGCCCTCCCGCTCCAGAAAAAGTTTGCAAGATAGTGTAGCAGCAGCGTTTACAGGGATTATGGAAAATCACAACACACATCTGGCACCAGGCTTCACCCTTAACGACCTTGATCCAGCACCAGCAAATGTGGCCGTTTTCTGGGGTCTGCTGGGACCAGGTGGCTTCAACAGTCTCTACCAGATGTCCTTCCAGCAGTGGAACCTCTTTTCCACATGTGGCCCAAGAACCTCCCAGACCCCACTCTGTTCCTGGGGATTCGCCCTTCCCACCAGAGCAACACCAGGTATTGAGCTGCGAAGTTTCAGCCTTTGTGCTCCCCTTGTTTACAGTCTTGATGGAATTTAAACCCTCTCCTTTCTCCCTTTTTAGTTTAGTCCCTGTGGCTGTTTCCAATTTTCCACTTTCTCTCCAGCTGCTTTTGGGGAGGGGTGCTTTTCCCGTATTCCCACCTGCTCCCCAGTTTCCATCCTCTCTCTGCCCACAAAAGCAGTTCCCTACCCTCCGCGGCTTCTCACTCCCCAAATTCACCTCTCTATGCTGCGTACCTGCTGAATTCTGTGGTTCAGGTTGTGCAGATTGTTGTGTTAATCCTCCAATCAGTTTTCTAGTTGTGTAGGATGGTTTAGTGTTGGTCTGGCTGTATTTCATGGATGGGAGACACAAAAAACTTCATGCTGTTCCATCATCTTGGCTCCTCCCTCGTTCAGATACTGTCTTAATTAAGAATTTGTTTTCATTTATCTTTCTTGAGTTTTTATATGTTGAATCTTTTGATTGGTGGTACCCAAAACATATGGAAAATTCTCAGTTATCATTTTCTTAAATGGTGTTTCTGTTCTATTCTTTCTCGCCTCTCTCCCTGGGATTACAATTCAATTTATGTTACCTTTTTCTTTTTCAACATTCTGTTTTAACACTCTCTTTCTTTTTGTTTTGTATTTGCCTCCCTTAACTGAAGTCTCCTTAACTTGTCTGACTTTACTTGCAATTCATTGATTCTTTCTTCAACTATGTTTATCTAAATTTAGTTACTCTGAAATTCTTCCACTGAGTTTTTAATTTTAAGTATCATCTAATTCAATTCTACAGATGTTAGTTAGTTTTCAAATTTCTTATGTCACCTTTATATCCTTTGTACTCTATAGACATTTTCAAGCTCTTTTTTTTTTTAAATAAGAAACGTTGTTTTATACTGTGTCAATAGCTGAAGTGTTTGTGAGTTTTTATTGCATTTTTTTTTTTTTTTTGGTTCTCATTCATCAGATGCCTTGTTTCCTTGTGTTTTGTTGTTATCCTTGACAGAAAATTATTTGGAAAAAATTATTTGAAGGAATAATTTGAGGATCAGGAGGATTATAGATCCCTCTAGAGAGGACATTTGTGGTTTTTGCCAGGCCTTTGGGAGGATATTAGTTCAGGATCAAGAAGTTTCTCATCCATTTTAGGGTCACCAAATGATCCAAGAGACATGCAACAAAGCTAGGTTACTTCTGGTTCACATTTCCTATGAGACTCTAGCCCTGTGGGTCTCATCTCCTTACCTTGATGAACAATGCTTGCTTGCTTGCTTGCTTGCTTTCTTTCTTTCTTTCTTTCTTTCTTTCTTTCTTTCTTGTTTTCTTTCTTTCCTTCTCTCTTTCTTTCTTTCTTTTTCTTCTGAATCCTGCCAAACTACTAAAACCAAAGTGCAGTTTCACTTGCTTCTCCCAGTTGGATAAATGACCTTCTGGACAAAACGGATTTTGTTTTAGGCTTTCTCCTCCAGCTTCTTGCTTATTCCTAGATTCTGGTTGAGTAAATCATCTTCTAGATTTTTGATGACCAAATATAACTATCTTGTTAGTTTTTGTTTGGTTGCAGGGTTTTTATTGTTTTTGCTTTCATATTAATATTTCTTCAAGCTCTTTCAGTTATCTTCAGCGAGAGGATTTAGCTCTAATTACTCAGTTTGCTATTACCATGATAAAATCCCTTTCACCCAGTAGTTGATAAAGAATCTCTACTGTACTTGAAGACATTTAAATAATTACTGGTTCTATTCTAGTTCCACCCTTCCCCACAGCGGTCTCATTATTTACATTCTTAGGCTATGATATACGGGGTTATAACAAAAGGCTCCTTTCCCTTTCCTTAAAACTAAAGTTTAAAGGGGAAAGCAATGTGGCTAAGAAACTCAACAATGATTTTCAGTACCTTTTAAAAATAATGCTGAAGTTCCCAAGTTATTTTCGGGCATGTGTTTTGCTACTTAATTGGTGGTTGCTGAAAAAATCCAGTGACAGATATTGTGTCAATAACCCCTTCCTTTGTTTTATTTTTATCTAGAAAGTATGACTATTTTTATTTAATTCTAATTAAAATGTGTATGCATGGCTTCAACTACATATGTAAAAAAGTCAAAGGAGAGCAGAAATCAGAAAGAGATGGGGTGATACTGCCAGCTCAGACTAAAGGGGACAGCCTGGGTCCACCACATTGGCTCCTCACTCTAAAATTAAAGCAAGAATCTATTTAAAATAAGTATCATTAATATTGATATTGAGTTTCATTTGAATATCTGACATTTGAATGCCATCTGACATGAATTCTAGACATTTATTGATCAGACATTTGAATCATTAAAAATGTGCATGTCGTATGTAGATTCTACTGTCGTGAACCTATAATTACCTCCAAATTAAAAAAAAAATCATTTAAACAAGTGTTACATTTTGCTTCTTTGTTATTCTTTTTAAAAATATGATCTCAAATTTTTGTTTTATTTCATATGTAATCAAAATCAGATTTAACTCTCAGTGAGTGAATCATAGTATTAGGAAGGCACAGTTTTAATACCTTATTGTTCACTTTTCCTCACAAGTTATTAACATTACCTTCAAGGCAAGTCTTGAAATTGCCTGAAACTTTCTGAAACAAATATTGACTACTTTTTTCAAGTTTGCAAATATTTTCTTACAACTACTTTTAAAATCCATAGTCGCAATTCATTTCTTGCCTTGTACTTGTCAAATTCCTTTAATCCTTTACTGTGGTGTTTCTCCTTAGAAGATCTAAATATGTATCTATTATGTATAATATGTATCTAATTATATGTATCTATTTAACTATGAAGTGAAGTTTCCCCTCTATTTTCTTAAGGATATCCTCCCAGGTATCTGAAACATTAGATATGATTCATCCCTACAGAATTATGAAAGCAGTATTCTCAATGCATATAAAAATCTAATGTCACTTTTAGTTATTTCCCTGAGTACTAAAGTAATTTCAGTGATTTAAAATGCCCATAACATCACAGTTTTATCAGTCTATAAACTGGAATTTGGAAGGAAAACTTAATTTTTTCGGGTCTATTTATACTGTGAAGTAGTTATAGATACCAGCCAAAACAGTGGGCACCTTTTAAAATTGCACTGTTTCAAAGGTCATGTATGGGAGAAATGTCATAGATAACAAAGTCCAGATGTCCAAAGATCAGCTAATATCAGCATTCAGGAATAATGCAGAGATCAGCCAGAGATGGACAGTTAATATGAAATACCAGCAAAAACAAATAGGAAAATTCAGTTCATTATAATTTTGAGAAACTAAACAATAAAGCTCTGATAACTTTTTAAATTCCACTTCAAAAGCTTGTGTTCTCATTTCTTCCTAACACATTTATGGTTAAATTCCAAAACAGACCTTAGGAGAAGTGAAAAATGTCTCATTTCAAGGCACCAAGATAATCAGAATGCATGGTTGTATTGTAATGATTTGCTGTCCTGTATCTGTTGTTTCCAAACACATTGTGAAGAGAATCATAATGTGGGCAATAAGAAACTTTGACTAATGGCGATCTCTGTTCTGTTGAAAAATCACCTGAATCATGCTAGATTGGTTTCTCACACAAAAATAGAAAATAGCTTCTTTAAATAAATATGAACGTTAGCATTAAAATGAGTATTTCCTTATTATCCATTGGGTTCTTTATCTGTGATGCTTAAATATAGGCTTAGCATGCTGTATTCCATACTCCCTTAACCCAGAGTTGTAGGTTTGGCCAACATTTATCAAAGCAACATACTTGTGAAAT
Source organism: Acinonyx jubatus (assembly GCF_027475565.1). NCBI lineage: Eukaryota > Metazoa > Chordata > Mammalia > Carnivora > Felidae > Acinonyx > Acinonyx jubatus. Next base: position 118,789,142 of record NC_069382.1, on the reverse strand, counting down.
ACCTAGGAAAAAAATATCAGTGCCCGATACTAGTGTCTAAAGGTCAGCAATTTTTCATTTTAAATCAAAGCCTTTTTCATTGATGTATGTGAGAGACCTACAAATTCCCAAGAAAAGGTTTTCCACAGGGATGATTCCTGTAACTGTCTAGAAGGTTAAGGATAAAATGCTCTACGTGATCTTCTGGGCTCTCGTGGCTTCAATTATCACCTGTGTGAGGTTGATTCCCAGATCTGTGTCTCCAAACCTGTGTCCCTAACCCTCAAGCCCATAATTTCAGCAGCACACTGGACAGCTCCACCTGGGGGTCCTGCTGAGCAGTCACTCAATGTGTTCTATACTAAATGCATTTTCTCGTCCAAACATGCCCTTTTATGATTTTTCCAGTCTCTTTTAATGATATAATTATCTTGCCTGGTAGTCAGAACTCAGGTCTCAAATCAATTTTTTAATGTATCTAACATATGGTTTCCCCCATATCAACTACCAATATTGATGACACTTTCCTGAAAATTATTTTTATTTCTTGTTTCTATTTTCCCCACCAACTATCTTAGTTTATTTCAGGTAATTTCTGGATGGATTGAATTCTAAATAAGTAATGTAGAATCTCTTTAACTTGGGGCTGGATTCTAAGTAAATATTACATGCTTTCTTTAATTTAGGCACTATTGCCTTTATTGAATCTAATCTTTATCTTCTAAATCTTTATTTACTACCTTACCAAGTATTCATTTGCTAGCTCATTTGGTCAAAATTATGTTACAGTGGTCCCATCAAGCTAAAAATAAGTGAATAAATGATTTCAGATATTCTTACGTACTGTGAAGAATGTAACAAAGTAGTGCTTCATTAGATAGAGGGACTGGGGAAAACATCTCTGAATGACCAGAATAGCCAATCATATGAAGATTGGAGGGATAAGAATTTTCAGAACAAAGTGAAGTGTCTGGATGAAAAAAATCCTGGTATATTTGATAAATAGAAAAAAGACTAATGGAGAGGAAATGTATGGAGCCCAGAACATGTAGGTATGGGGAAGATTTACAAGGACAGACATGGGGCCAGCTCTTGTAGGGTATTAAATCATGAATGAAAGGTAAGATATGTGGATCTGTTGAAGAGTTTTTGACATGAATGTGACATTACCTAAAAAAATGGCATTAACTTCTGAGTGAAGAATGATTTCAGAGACTTCTGAGTTAAGATGGCAGATTGAGCTTACCCTGAAACTCTCCTCTCTGCTCCAATTGTATGTAATTGATCAAAACAAAGAAAATGATTCTTTCTAAATTTTACTTCTGAACTAGTAAGGAAACAGTTAATAGTAATTAAAGTATGTAGGCATGAGAAAGTGGGACCTGATATAGATTGTCACCAGAATGTCAATGCCTATGGTGGGACAGATCCCTTGGCACCAAGTTGAGAACCAGGAGCCTATAAAATATCATTATATCTCCTACAATGATAAATAAGAATCTAGTCAATATGTTTCCTCTAATTCTATCAGCCTTTTGTACCACTATTCCTTCTAAACATCACGTATCGTAAGACAAAGCTGACTACTTGGGTTTCCAAACATACTGTGTCTTTTCACTGCTCATTTCTTTGTATTTGCCTTTCCTTTGACCTGGAATACCCATCACATCTCTTATTCCGACAACATAGATATATCTTTTCTTATTTATGCATACAATCCTTGTTTGTTATGCTGAATTTTTTTTATGTTTTATTTACTTTTGAGAAAGGCGGGGGAGGGGCAGAGAGAGGGAGACAGAGGATCTGCAGTCGGGTTTGCACTGACAGCAGAGAGCCTGATGCAGGGCTCAACTCATGAACCACTGGGAGATCCTGACCTCAGCCAAAGTTGGACGCTTAACTGAAAAAGCCACCCAGGTGTCCCAAATGTTATACTTATTGTTAAAGCAGTACTAGAAGGTGGCTCACTGATGGGAACAGCACCACTTCTGGTCTCATACAGGTATGGTAAAATTTCAGCCACTGCCATCCACCGTGATTGTGTGTAACAACATAATCCTAGTCCTTCAAACAAGAAACCAGAACTCTTAGGCAGGTACTTAGCAAGTAGCAAAGGTAGATTGGTGTGTGTTGGGGGCGGGAGGGGGGGTGTTGGCATGAATTTTAAAGATAACAAAACGGCCATCACTAGCTCCAGTATACCAGGATTTAAGATAAACATGCCATTTGGAGATATTAGAGAAACTTGAGGCAAAGGACATGAGAAGCATGTGTATATGTTTTGTAGTGGACTGTGATCATTTTATGAAGTGAATTATGAATAGGAGAGTGTCTAGAATTCTTATAGGCATGTTGGGAGCTTTGATCATGGCAGAAATCTGTCATTTAGAAGCCTGATTTTTTCTTTTCTTCTTTTTTTTTTTTACGTTCGCTATTGTTGCTCTGGTGGTGGTGGTGGTGGTGTGTGGTGAGGATTACAAGTTTTCAATGACTTTTCTTTCATTTTCCACTTGTATTTAAGTCTTTATTAATTCTCAGCCACTGGGGCAATGGAAGAGGCATCTGAGTAGAAGTCTTAAGGAAAAGCGAAAATCAAATTTATCTTTAAAGAGGTAATACCTGTAGGCAGTGGCCCACTGTCACTTCCTGAGTTTTGAAATGAAAAGTATCATCACAGTTCTAATATCAAAGAGTGGTACATTTGAACATATATCTCTATTAGTGGGAAAAAGTCAAGTCGTCTTGTGTAACCTCAATATATAAATTATATATACATTATATATATGCATTTATGTTCAGTTGAGGTTCTCCAGAGAAACAGAATCAAGAGACAGGGATTGAGACAGAGAGAGAGAGAGAGACAGAGAGAGAGAGAGATTGATTATAAGTGGCTCAAGAGATTGATTATAAGTGATTACAGAGGCTAAGACGTCCCACCATCTGCAGTCAGCAAGCTGGAGACCCAAGAGACCCAGATGGTGTAAGTTCCAGTCCAAAGTCTGGAAAACACCAATGTCCAGCTGAAGCAGTCAGGTACCTGGAGTTCCCTTTTACTACCAGGAAGGCGTGTCTTTCTGTTCCATTCAGGCCTTCAACTGATTGGATGAAGGCAGCCCAATTTACTTATTCTGCTGATTCAAGTGTTAATCTCATCCTGAAACAGTTTCACAGACACACCCAGAATAATGTTTGACCTAAGATCTGGACACCTTGTGGTCAAGTTGACACATAAAATTAACCATCACACATTACCGAAAAAAAAAAAATTGGGAGCTCATTAGAAAAAATAAAAATTTCAAGTAATTAGTTAAAATAGTAAAAGATATTTTAATGCCAGGGTCACATACTAAACCAGTAAATAAATAAACATTTCTACAGAGAAAGCCCAGGTATAAATATTTTTCACATTCCCCAGTGACTGTAATATGTAGCCAGGGTTAAGAGCTACTAAGTTCTAAATGGATTACAAATACCATCAGTAGCTGAGGTCTCTCACCTTGAAGTCCCTAGATGAACTTTGTTTTAAATAGCTTCATTGATGGGGTGTCTGGGTGGCTCAGTCCCTTTTAAGCAGCTGACTCTCAGTTTCGGCTCAGGTCATGATCTCATGGTTTATAAGTTCAAGCCCGATATCAGGCTCCGTGCTGTCAACACAGAGCCTGCTTGGGATTCTCTCTTTCCCTCTCTCTCTGCCCCTCCCCCCACTCACTCTCTCTGTCTCTGTCAAAATAATAAACTTAAAAAAATCAATAAATAGCTTTACTAAGGAATGATAACTACAATAAACTATACATATTTCAAGATTGATAAGTTTTGACATGCATACACCCATGAAAGCTTCATTACAAGACGACAAACATAAGTATCACTCCCAAAAGTTTCATCATGGCTTTTTGTTATCCCCTTCCTCCTTTGCCCCCACCTCCTAGCCCCAGGTGACCACTGATCTGTTTTCTGGTACTATTGAATTATTTGAACTTTGTAGAATAGTCTATAAATTGGTTTTATGGGAGTTTAAATTTTCAATAAATGGAATCATGTAGTATCTACTTTGTTCTGTCTACTTTCAATTGCATAGCTATTTTGAGATCCATCCATTTTGTTGTGTGTGTCAATAGTTCATGGTTTTTTGTTTTTTTTTTTTTATTATTGCAGCATAGTGTTCCATGCATGGGTATATTGCAATCTGCTTATCCATTCATCTGTTTATGGACATTTAGTTTGTTCCCAGTTTGGGGCTATTATACATAAAGCTTTGAACTTTCACATAAATAAATAAATAAATAAATAAATAAATAAATAAATAAATATGTAATATTGTCTTTGTAATTGATCCAATTGTACTTAATTAAAATTTTTGACAAGTCTTTTGGAGGTCATTGCCTAGAAGATTTTTCCTTCGTGGCTGTTCAAATTGCACCTTTCTTCCAGTGATCCTTTATATTTCTAATCAAATTTAATTCCCTCCATTTCCATCCTCCTATAACATTTATGTCTTTCTTTTAGAATTCAACTCAGTTTGTCTCTTGGTAGAGATATAGAGATGTCGGTGTATTGCTTATTTTTCTCAGTAAGTTTCTCAGTTATCAGTGCCGGAGTTGTTGATTTTAATCCCCGATTGAACAAAGTAGACTGTCTTGCTCCTGGTAAAACACTCAAAAAATGTTGGCTGAGGTAGAGAAAATTACTTAAGTAGAAAGACTTAATTTCCTATTTAAAAAATGAAGGGATTTTCCAAAATGAATAGTGGATGATATTTAAAACTCACCTAGTTCCAATTTTGGACACATTTTTCACATTAAAGGCTCAAGCCCAATCCTACATTTCAATTTCACACACACAGAGCAATTTCCTGACTGAATATTCTAAATTGCAATCCTATGAAAACTCCAGCAAAAATGTGCCCTCCCCTCATAGAGTTTAACACAAAAAGACCCACATTTGAAACCCGAGTCAACCCTGTGGACAAAGAGAACTGCTATGGAGTGGGAAAACTTTATTGCTATTCTTGATTGCACTCTGGTTAGGGGGAATAATGAACTTTACTAAATCCTTCAGAATAAGCCAATTATTCCTCCCTGGGCACTTTCTTACAGAGGAGAGTTGAATCTGTTAACCAAATGGTTGGCCAAGAAAGACCTGAAAAACAGCACTGATAAACATTTTAAGTGATGTAAAAGTCATTTGGAAATAGACATCCTTACCATGAATATGTGATGATGGACACTAAAAAGTTGAGGGAATAGTGGCAAGAGTAAAGTAAAGAATTGGTAAATTTTCATGCTACATAATTTTTGCCATCTGAAAGCTTCTCCTCCATTTTCCCAAAGCTGTCACCAGCCTTCAAAATTTCTTGGGGAAAGATCCTAAACTTACCCAAGCCTAGATAGAGGTATTTTTAGGTTGCCAGTGTGCCGGATATGAAGTTGTACTTATCTACAGAACCCTAGAGAGAATGGAATGTTCCCGAGGACTTCAAAGCAACTAGATTTAGAATCAGCACTGAAGATTTTAGAGATGGATTGGTTTGCCTTCTAGAGCAGAGAGAGATTGGCACTGTAGGGGGCTCTTGCAACATATGGTTTTGTCCATCTGGAATGGGGGTAGTGTGCTGTTGTTGCCAACTGCTCACTGCATGTTCTGGGTTTAGACAAGTCTAAATAAAATAAAATACAATAAACGTGCTTTACACTAAGGCAAAGTGTTTAATGCTGTAAAGTCATACATAAAGGAAATTTAAAGGGGGATAGATCTGTTCTCCATCCAGTTCTATCCAGAAAAGATTAGTTAGGGGAAAGGCAGTGTGAAGTCAGGTCAACAAACCAGCATGCATAAGGATTCTCTAGCTTTGCCACAATAATAATTAAAAATAGTTGACAGAGGCAAGGCTGCCTGAAAGATTTCCCAGATTATTATTTAGAGAGAAACCTTACCTCTATCAAGCAGGTACGATATCGTAGTACTGAAACACCATGAACACAGGGGCCTAATTTCTTGTTAGCCACAGTATGCCTAGAATTGAGCACAATATCTTGCATATAATAGCCACCCAAAATATTTGCTGCAAGTTTGGACGAGTAGAGTTACACAGTGTATATCTATGAGCACATTCAGAGCCTTGGTGGTTTGTGCTGTGTAAACAAGGCTGAATTTTCATCTTGTAATTTTATTCTTAGATATTTAACTATTAAGATAAATAACATAAGTAGTATAAAGTAAAAGGTGGGAGAGGGAAAATTAGGATCTCCTGTCACTGTCAATGTCATCCTGACTCTCTATAATCTTAAGAAACACCTCTGGGTTTCCGTTTTCACAACTATAACATCAATGGCTTAGACAAAATGGTCTTTTAAAAGGTCCAGTAAAAATTTCCAATATAATCCTGCTTTCTTTTTTACAGGTTTTGATTTCTCTTTTTTCCTTCTTTTTTATTTCTTTAATTCCTTCTCTTTTCCTCTGGATTCCCTTTTTCCTTTCTCTTTCCCTTTTTCTCTCCCATTTCTCCTTTTCTCTCTGCTTCTGTCTTATTCTCTCTCTCTCTCTCTCTCTCTCTCTCAGATCGATGACAGACAAGATAGATAGACAGATACATAGATCTTGTCTTTTTTGAAGGCAGATATCAAATGTAATTATACAAACTGTGGGTATCTTAGTGGGGTCATAAAAGTATGAGATCTTTACTTCCTGATTTAAGTAGCTGAGTCATGTCAGAAGCTGCTAAGTGTTTCCACACGAGAGGTCTATAGCATTATTGGATAAAGTGATTCCTAAAAATATCTAGCAAATACCACAACACTACATCAAGGCTTAAGAGCCTTATATAAATGTCTGGTGTCATTTTCATTAATGTTAATTACCTTTTCCTGAATGGGGGAAGAAAAGAGAGATTCTCATTTAATGGAAATGTTTAGCCAAGCATTGTTTTTCTCTAGTAGCCAAATAACCAAAACACATTGAAGTGTTAAATTTATGTGGCGTATTGTAACTGTATGACATATCTTTGGTTATGCAGTAAAGAAAACAGGTTTTCAGAACTTTATGACATGGTATCTGGAGAGAGGTTTTTTACAAGAAACTCAATTTTCTTTGGGGAGCTAGTTATGGGCAGTGCCCTCAGGCAGTAGCAAAGTCATTGTCTCCAGGAGTCTCATAGTCTGGCCTGGAGCTTTTGCTGGGAGCACTTTTTCATGATTTATTACAATCACAAGAATAGTATAGTGTAACTCTTTTGTAAACACTGTAATCGGGAGTTTATTAGAAAAGAAAATTGTCAGTTATTAAATTCAAAAACAAATTTGGAAAGAAAAGAAAATACAGAAAACCAGGTTTGACCACAAGAAAAAAAAATTACTATTCCCTCCAATCCAATTTTCTTTATTTAAAAAAATCAAGTGCCTCTGATATTCATTCTCACTCCCCAGAGGCAACTACCATGAATATTTTCTTGTGTTTTTATATAGCTCTAATATGTGTGTGTGTGTGTGCGTGTGTGTGTGCACGCATGCGCACGTGTGTATCTTATTTTCACTCGTTATTAGCTGCCTTTTTTTTCCATAATGAAAACTATACAATAGGTCTATTACAATAAAATCTACTGCATGGTTATGTTGTATTTTATGTAATTAGTCTCTTGATGAACAAAAAAGGTTTCTCCAATTTAAAAAATGTAATACAAAGTGTGCATATAATTATATATTAATGCAACATAAAAATAAGCATATTTATGTTGCATTAAACATACTTGCACACATATCTTTCCTTGCATGCATATCTGCTTCAATTAGATCATCAGAAAAAGTCCTCAGAAATGAAATTGAGTCCAAGAGCATGTGCACCCTATGTTTTAATGGATGGTGCCAAATTGTTATGCAAAGGAAAGTTCTTACATACGCGCCTCCATCCACTCCAATACTAGGTAATATTGCCTATTTAATCTTTTACTGTCTGAAGGGTGAAAATTTGTATCACATTGTTCTAATTTCCTTCTTATTATAAGTGAGGTAGAACTTCTTTTCATGTGATTGTTGGTATTTCTATTTCTCTTCCTGTGAATTCATAATGTGAATACATTTTTAATTTGCAGCCTCAGTAAGTCCTCTTAATTTCTGCCAAGTTTCCTTAGTGGCTACAAAGGATTCTTAAAAGAAAGGATATTCCCCTTAACCACTCCTGGACAACAGTCCAGAATGAGGACAGCACTGCCCCACTCACGAAATGGTGGAGGAGAGGTGAGAAGGGGGGAGCAGGAGGAGGAGAAGAGACAGAGAGAGAGAGAGAGAGAGAGAGAGAGAGAGAAATGGAGAGAGACTAGAGAGAGAGAATGAGGTGAAGTTTCAGCTCCCACGAGGTGTAATACTGAACCCCCACCTGCTCAAAAGAGGTGAGCCATCTAGGGAATTGCTGTGACCCCGCTAGCCCTCCTCACACCGGCATTGGTAGTGGGGACAGTTAAAGTAGAGAACCCAGAGCAGCATCACAGTTCTGCATTGGATTTGCAACCAAAGGTAACTTTATTCCTCAATGTCCTCCCCTAACAGCATTCTTGTAAGTAAACAACACACAGCATCCATAAATCTCATATTCACCTGTCTACCCCTGTGGAGATGACACACCTGGGAGAATGACTTTGATCCCCAAACTCCCCCACCTTGCCTGCGTGAACTGTGAGTGAAACATGATAGGCAGGCGGGGGATTCTCATAACATTTATGGTCATTTCCTAGCATGAACTGATGTGGCTGCTTTTGCTGACGCGTTAAATGGCATCCCCTCGCTCTCTTTATGTGTGAGGACTACCGGGTGTTAGAATTAAGGAATCATACATAAAAGTCCAGTCTCCTAACTTTATTGCCACCCTTTAGAAAGGACTTTTCTCTTCATCTTTCTCCCTTTTTTTATTTTTTTATTTTTGGGACAGAGAGAGACAGAGCATGAACAGGGGAGGGGCAGAGAGAGAGGGAGACACAGAATCGGAAACAGGCTCCAGGCTCCGAGACATCAGCCCAGAGCCCGACGCGGGGCTCGAACTCACGGACCGCGAGATCGTGACCTGGCTGAAGTCTGACGCTTAACCGACTGCGCCACCCAGGCGCCCCTCTTTCTCCCTTTCTAAAAATAAATAAGTAACCAAAAACAAACCTGACTTTTTTCACCCATTTTGATTTATCAGTCATTATCATTATCACTGCTTGCCTCCCCCACTGCTCACTGACTGGTGCTGACCATAAAAATTGAGGGATGTGGGGCAGATTTACAGAAAAGCAGTAATGATAATATGGGAGGAGTGGGGATACAGAGAATCTTAAAAGTAACAAAAATCAGTACTCGATCTTTTTTTAAAGTAGGGATTGGAATCAAATCTTTCCTGTGCAAAGATTATTTATAGGCTGGTGTAAGGAAACAAATTCTGAAAGAGGGACCACTGCCAGCTCAGGCTCTTGAAGTAAAGGCAAGGTCAAGTCCCCTGATCAGAAGAACAGCTTGTGAGTAACAAATAAAGCTAGGTCTCCTTCAATTTTCCTCGTGGCCTAGTTGGGTGCATCCTTTTCTTGGCACTAAGGGAAGCTAGGTGCCTGTAAGAGACCTATGGACTTATGGATGTGCAAGAAAAGCTTCCAGTTTGTAGATGTGTACGTTTAACCAGTGTTTTACTTTATTCTTTCATTGCCATTATTAAACACAAATAAAGCAGGCAAGAGTGTTTAGTGGCGCACTACATGCTGGGTATGCAAAAATCTGCCCAAATCACATCTATGGATTCTCAGTTTATAATCTAAAACAATGCTGATCTCTGACAGTATTTTGGAACCAGTGTTAGGAGATGTAAATTTTTATTGATTGCAAACAGCAAATTACTCAACAGCCAGGGGAATGAGTCAGCAGCATTTTGATGATTTTATTTACTCTAAGGCAACCAAATAATAGGTTTCCATTGAATAAATATGATTCTGTGTTTATTCAATGACAAATACAAACTGGAAAATAAAATTGTTTTTCAGAAACTCCAGAATCACATGATTCATCTTGAAAATAGAATTCTTTCTTACAATAGTGTTTGGTATTTTTTTTTTTTTTTTAAGTATTGCGGAACCTAATTCTTGATATGTTTGAGCAGTAAATTTCCTTTGGTCCCTATTTTAGTCATTTCCTACATTCCATGAACAGGATATGGGAGGAGTGGTTGTTTCCCATTTATCTAATCTTTCTCTAACCTTGGAAACTAAAGGTTAAATTCAACTCCATTCTTGCCCATGGGCTGACAGAAGGGAATCATTCAGTCATACCAACCACCCACTTAATTTTCTTTATGAGACATTATCCTCTCCAGATAGCAATAGTAAGGGGCTGAAGGAAAAAAAAAAAAAAAGAAAACAATGAAACAAAAAACAACCTGTGTTTCCCATTCAAAAATACCTGAAAGCTCTCTAACTTTAGCAGAGAAAAACTGGGATAGAATGCTCCTCACTCCAAATAGCTTCCAAGTAGTACCATGCAAATATGACTTCTTCTATCAGAATCGTTACCTTCTTTTCTATGGTGAAATTATAATTGCTAAATGTTTAATAATAGAGTGATAAGAATAATCTCCTTTCCTTCGTGTATGAAGATGATGTTATTGATCTTGCAAATTTGTCCTGTGATTCAGATTATCATTTAGCAATGAGGGAGATTTAGAATTTGCTATTTATTGTAATGAAAATGGGGAAGAAATAGAAAAAAATAATAATCGCCTTAAAGATAAACATGTGGAAGGAAAGTATGAAAAGAAGCTTGTAATTTTACATTGATCATTTGTGTTCTGTATAGAAGCAAGATGCAAATAGAATAATAAAATAAAAATTAAAGGCATGGCAAGTTTCAGGATCAGAAGACTTGAGAGAGTATTGCTGCATTTGCCATTGTCTGGGGATAGCTAAACTTCTCACTCTTCGTAAATGCGAGAAGTTTTTTACTTTCCTCACCAGTTAGATGACATCCTCCCAACCCAGGAAAGCGACTCTTGAGAAAATTTGTGATTAACTGGGGATTCTGGGAGTTTGCTTTGCTTATTGGTAGAAATCATCTAACTTTGAATATTTGTCCTAGGTTACAAATGGGAAGAATAAGACATTAGAAACAAATAGAGGACTGGAGATGTAATGATGGTTAAAAAAAAAAAATCTGTTATGGGCAGACTCTATCAACCTTGCCAAAAGTTCTCTTTCCTTTTGTATTACCCTAAGAAGTAACTGTCTTTCCTATTCTCTTATGTTTGAATTCCAGAAGTAAAATTTAAAATATTTTTTAAGGACAAAAGAGTGCATAAGTATAATTTTGCAACAAACTGGTATGATGTTAATGAGCACCCTTACTCCCAAACTAAAACATGATTAATCAGTCTCAGAATTCACAGCCTTTGGATAGGAAGCGAGTTTGGAGGTGTAATCGGATCATTTTCGGTCTTTTGCTCTGAGCTAAGTCAAAATGGCCTATGTCTGCAAGTTTTTGGAAACAGGAGAAATGCAGATTAGGTTATATTCATGAATTTTTAAAGTTTTTTGAACAATAACACAAATAGTAATATTATTAAAATTGCATTTAGAATTAAAATTCAAAAGCATATGGAGGATAATTACTTTATAAGCAAATGCAAAATGAAAACTTTGCAAAAGTAAAACATTCACTAGATTGTTTTGAGAAGCATAGACATTTCTACAATATTTGTTTTTCCAATCCATGAGCACAGAATGCCATTTGGTTTCTTGGTGTCACCTTCAATTTCTTTTATCAATGTTTTACAGTTTTCATAGTACAGGTCTTTTACCTTTTTGGTTAGGTTTAGAAAATCCAGAAATAAAACCACAACTTATATAGTCAATTAATCCTTGACAAATGAAGAAAGAATACCCAATGGGAGAAAAATACTCTCTTCAAGAAATGGTGCTAGGAAAACTGGATAGCTATATGCAAAAGAATGAAACTGGACCACTTTCTTACACACACACAAAAATAAACTCAAAATGGATTAAATATCTAAATGTGAGACCTGAAACCATAAAAATCCTAGGAGAGAGCACAGGCAGTAGTTTCTTTGACATAAGCTATAGCAACACTTTTCTAGATAGGTTTCCTGAGGCAAGGAAAATAAAAGTAAAAATCAACTACTGGGACTATATCAAAATAAAAAAAAATGTGTACAGTGAAGGAAACAACCAACAAAATTAAAGGACAACCTACAGAATGGGAGAAGATATTTGTAAATGACATATCTGATAAAGGGTTAGTATCCAAATTTGTAAAGAACTTATACAATTCAACAACCCCCAAAACAAAAAAAAATCCCATTTAAAATTGGGCAGAAGATATGAATAGACATTTCTCCAAAGAGGACATCCAGATGGCCAATAGACACATGAAAAGATGCTCAACATCACTCATCATCAGGGAAACACAAATCAAAACTGCATTGGGATATCACCTCACACCTGTCAGAATGGCTAAAATCAAAAACATTAAAAAAAACAAATGTCGGCAAAGATGTGGAGAAATAGGAACACTTGTGCAGTGTTGGTGGAAATGCAAATATGTGCAGCCACTGTGGAAAACAGCATGGAGTTTCCTCAAAAAGTTAAAAATAGAGCTACCCTATAATCCACTAATCACACTACTGGGTATTTACTCGAAAAATACAAAAACAAAAACAACAACAACAAAAAAAAAAACACTAATTCAAAGGGACACATGTACCTTATATTTATAGCAGCAATATTTACAATAGCCAAATTATAGAAGCAGCCCAAGAGTCCATCGATAGATGAATGGATAAAGAAGAAGTGGTATATATACACAATGGAATATTATTCAGCCACAAGACATGAACGGATGAAATTTTGCCATTTGCAACAATATGGTTAGAGCTGGAGAGTATATGCTAAGTGAAATAAGTCAGTCAGAGAAAGAAAAATACTATACGATTTCACTCATATGTAGACTATAAGAAACAAATCAAATGAGCAAAGGAAAAGAGAGACAAACCAAGAAATGGACTCTTAACTATAGAGAGCAAACTGAGGGGACATGAGTTGAGATAGATGATGGGGATTAAAGAGTACATTTATCATGATGAGCTATGAGGAATGTATGGAATTAGTGAATCATCAGATGGTACATCCGAAACTATTATAACACTGTATGTTAACTATACTGGATTTAAAATGAAGAAAACAAAAAAAAGTAAAGCATTCAGCAGTGAAATATTGTAAAATGTAATTCACATTTTAATAAAGGAATGATGGTAAATGGTGTCTTCTGACATTTAGTTGCCTAAGCTAGGTCTTCACCTCACGAGAAGGCTATTTCACTGTTGGACCCTTCTAGCAATTAGAGGCGGTGGAAGGAAGCCAGGGCCAATTCTGCCTTCTTCCCTTGTGAGGGGAGTTACCTTGTCCTCAGACAGAAAACGATGTTTCAATAAGATCTTTGAAGAGTTGTCCGAATGTCCAAAGAGTTCAATGTCCAAATTTCCAGGCAGTAGACCTTACCAACATTCCATCAACAAATTGATAGTCTCTGGTCCTCTATTCTCTATTTTCTGTTACAGTTAAATATATTTCTCTATGAAACACCAAAAGTATTGAATAATAATAATATAGATTTTCATCATCTTTTCAGTAATAATGTAATTCCTTTTACAGTGATGTGGCACTCAACTCACAGTCTTCTGATCTCAACTTCGTTTCACAAGAATGCACAGTCTGATCATGCACGTGTGGCTGTTTGTTTCTCCACCTTCAGAAAGAAATGATCTCACCCGCCTCAAGAAACCTTCAGGAATCATGAAACAGTCTTCCGAGGAGTTCTGCTTGTTTTTCTCTGCACTTACTTCTCTTTCAAGCAAGATGTGCAGGGCATGGTTGAAGCGAGTGACTGTGTGGAAGGGACAAAAGGAGTTCGTGTGGAACCCAGACCAAGGCAGGGCCATTATAGCCATGTCAGTCTCATTGTTTTTGTCCAGAAGAGATACTCGTAGAGGCTAGCTCTAATTCACCTCTGCTTCCAAGTGAATTCAACCCGAATGGGGTGTTTGCCGAATGTTAATGATCTGATGATCTTCATCCCAGAGCTCAGAAATTCCAGTGTGAATACTCCAATAGCTACCTTAGTTCTGCCCTCCTAGGCATAAGGATTACTCTGCGACACGGGGCTTCTCTAGACATGGTTATAAAATAAGGCATCTCAACTACTCTGAAAATGCTCAGTTAAAATGGCTATCATTTTAAGGGCACCTGGGTGGCTCAGTCAATTAAGCGCCTGACTTTGGCTCAGGTCATGATCTCATACTTTGTGGGTTTGAGCCCTGCGTCAGGCTCTGTGCTGACAGCTCAGAGCCGGAAGCCTGCTTTGGATGCCGTGTCTCCCTCTCTCTCTGCCCCTCCCCACTCCCACTCTGTCTCTCAAAAATGAATAAATATTAAAAAAATTTTTTTTAATGGCTACCATTTTGAATCTGTGCAGCTGATGTTAACAGTACACTGCTATTTGAAAGGGGGATAAATAGAAGCATCATAAGAAAGTTGTTTTCAAATCTAGAAGAGCTTTTCAACATGCAAAAGTAAATTTTATAGTCTCACTTTCATCTCAACTTAAATTTTTCATTCTCCTCTATAAATGTATCTTTTATTTAAAATTTTTAAAAATGCTTGGGGTGCCTGGGAGGCTCAGTCTGTTGAGTGTCTGACTTCAGTTCAGGTCATGATCTCCTGGTTCATGAGTTTGAGCCCCGTGTCACCCTCTGGGCAGACAGCACAGAGCCTGGAACCTGCTTCGGATTCTGTGTCTTCTTCTCTCTCTGCTCTTCCCCTGCTCATGCGCGCGCTCTCTCTCTCTCTCTCTCTCTCTCTCTCTCTCTCCCTCTCTCAAAAATAAATAAATAAACATTAAAAATTAAAAAAAAACAATAACATAAAATTTTTTTAAAATGTTTATTATTTTGAGAGAGAGAGAGAGAGAGCAAGCAGAGGAGGGGCAGAGAGAGGGAGACACAAAATCCGAAGCAAGTTCCTGGCTCTGAACTGTCTGGGCTCAAACCTAGGGACCACAAGATCATGACCTAAGACCAAGTGGTCACTTAACCGACTGAACCACCCAGGTGCCGCTATAAATGTATCTTTTATACATTTGGTAAATAAATTCCAATTTAAGTCTAAATTAAATTAAGCCAAATAATTCGGGAAAATATTTTTTTGGTTAAATTTACATTTTTAAATTATTTGAGTTGGGAACATATTCAATAATTGTCTTGAAATCAAGAGAAATGCTCTATTTCTATGTATTAATAAAGACTGAAGCAGGGATTATAGAGAAAATAGAAAAGTAATTACTAAATATTATAATGTCTTTTTTTTTAATTTTTAATATTTATTTTTGAGAGAGAGAGAGAGAGATCGTGAGTGGGGGAGGGACAGAGAGAGGAAGAGAGAGAGGATCCCAAGCAAGCTCTGCACTGACAGTGCAGAGCCTGACACAGGGCTCAAACTCACAAACTATGAGATCATAACCTGAGCCGAAATCAAGAGTTGGACACTTAACCAATGGAGCCACCCATACACCCCTAAAGAGTGTAATTTCATTTGTATTTTCAACCTGCTCACGTCTCCCTGAGCCAGAATGAAGGTAGCTTTAATTCAATTAAAATGATTTATACTCATTCTTAGGCACATTTGTTATTCAATACTTCTGCCAGTTTTAGTGTTAAGTGATGTGCCATTTACAGCCAGGAAGATTTGAGTCCCAAATAGCTGTTTATAGCTGTTTATTCTTATCTAACTCTTCTAACTCAGTTTTCTCATCTGTAAAATGGGATAAGACATACAGTTCTCTACTTTGAAATACTATAATGAACACAGTAAACACAGGCTTGCACATAATAAATACTTAATATGTACCTTTTCCTACTGTCTTCTCTGTATATTAATGTGTTACATACATATGTGGGACATTTTTTTTTATCCAAAAAAAATAGTTTGAGGAACTGACTGTGGTATAGAGGAAAAAATATAGGTTTCGGAATCATAGATTTTTATTTAATTCTCAGCTTTTCCATCTCTTTCCTAGATTTGTTATCTCCAAACCTTAAGCTTTGCACTGATGAAATAGAGATAGAACTAATTACCCTGTAAGATTTGGGGTGATTAAATGTGCAAAGTACCCAACATAGTGCCTGGCATTAGGCAGAGTCCCAGTGAATTGATCACTGATATTATTTATTGTCCTAGTTTGGGTTTAAAGAGCACAATGTCAGTATTATCAGAAATCATGTTGACAAGAAGTCAGTCAGAAGTGGAGTGTAAGAAAGAAAAGAACAGAAATTCAAAAATTTTAATACGAGGATATAGATATAACTTTTTATAACGAGTGGTTATTCAGAATGAAAACAAGGACTTTATCCTGATATAATAAAATCCTCTAGTAATTGAAGTATAAAATATGTTACATTGCTTTCTGTCACTTACCTTTTCTGATTTCCAAATATATATATATATGTATACACATATGTATCATAGTCCCCATTTATTACTTCTTATTCAAGGGAAATATATTTTTTCTCTTCAGACTGAATATAAATATGGCAATATTTCTTTTTTTTTTATTTTTTTTAACGTTTATTTATTTTTGAGACAGAGAGAGACAGAGCATGAATGGGGGAGGGTCAGAGAGAGGGAGACACAGAATCTGAAACAGGCTCCAGGCTCTGAGCTGTCAGCACAGAGCCCAACGCGGGGCTCGAACTCACGGACCGCGAGATCGTGACCTGAGCTGAAGTCGGCCGCTTAACTGACTGAGCCACCCAGGCGCCCCAAATATGGCAATATTTCAGAGCAAGATGAAGTCTGCAAAAATTACGTAAGGGCTATTTCTGCCAGCACTTCTGTGGTACTAACTCTGACAGATAGTTTTCGATCACTCATTATGAAGCCATACAATACCTTCCTTTTCATTATACTAGAAAGCATGTACTATAAATTTCTTAAATAAGAATTACAATTCTTTAATTTGTTTCTCTATTGAATTTTATGATAAACCAATTACCTATAATATATATAAAAGATAAATCAACTAATCAATTATCCTTATTAATATGGTACACTTATGAGGTCTACCAAATGTTTGGAATGAAATGGAAGTTCATTTATTTTCATCTGCCTTCCAACAACACACCTTGTCCAAGTCCTCTATCCATATAATGCTTTCCATCTTTCTTTTGTACTTGTCTTACAGTCAAGGGAGGAAAATGTTTACAAATGTCCATGTTGGAAGCCTATTAAGGAAGCACTAAAGAATTAGAGCTTTTCTGCCATTGTCCCATTGGATTCTATCAGAGCTTCCATAAAAGCCACTTAGATTCATTTTGGAATGTGTGCGTCTATCTCCTCCACACTCTTGTGCCAGAGGCTCTCATAAGAATGCTCTTTCATTCAGAACAAGGTGGCCAGTTTTAATATTAGGAGTAATGTAATATAGCCCAGGAACACAGAGTTAGAACTAAAATGCCATGCCAAATTGAACCATTAGTCTACGGCTTTATTCAGATTCCATTGGCTGGAGCAGAGGAGGTAGTACAGACATTTTGACAAGACTTCAAGGTCAAAGGTCTTATTGCTAAGACTTCAAGGTCATTCTTAAATCTGTGGAAATTAGAAATACTTTAATCTCCAGCACAATTCATTCATTCTCTTTAGTCAACAAATATTTATTGAGCATTGTCTGTGGGCCATGCATTCTACTTTCCAGAGTTAGCAATTAATATATCAGATAAAATTCCCTATCTTTATATAACTTACATTCTAGTAGTGGAAGGCAGATAACACAAATAAGTAAACTATGTAATAATGTCTGTTGTCAATAAATTACACAAGTGCAATGGGTTGTTTAACCTGGGAAGTGTGATCACTTCATGGTGGGTGATCAAAGAAAGCCTCATTGAGGATGTGCCATTTGAGCAAAGGCCTAAAAGAGATGAGGAGCAGTGGAGACCATGTGGCTATCTGGGGAGAGAGCATTCCCACACACAGGAAAGTAAATGGAAGGCCCTGAATGGCAGCAGGCCCCATGTTCAAAGCACAGAAAGAAGGCAGGGTTGTGAGAGCTGAGCACGTGACAGCAGAGTCAATGAGGTGGAGAAATAATGACAGAACTTACGGGCCATTGTCAAGATTTTGGCTTTCACATAGAATGATGGGGAGAACCACAGGGGGTTTTAGCCAGAGTGTCACAATCTCACTTACATTTTTAAATAATTCATCTGTTTTCTGGGAGTAGAAACGACTGAGCAGAGGGAGTGGGTAGGATACTGTTGCAAGTGGTTCAGGAGAGATGACAATGACAAGGGTCAGGGTGGAAGCAGTGAGGGTGGTGAGATGGTTGGGATGCATTTGAAAATAAAGACCCAAGCACATATTTTTGCAATATCTTAGATCAGCAGTATTAAGGAACTTCTCAATCTGAGGAAGTACAGTTTCCTGGAAAATCTTTATTGCCTAATTAAGTAGGGGAAAATACTTTTAAGTGGTCTCCTGAGTCTTTTGTCACTTCACCATACTCAGCCCTACTGGAATGCCAGAACTCAGCAACTCTTCTGGGTGAATAGGTGGACCACAAACAATGATCTCTCCTTCCATATTCATTTAGGAATGTTGTACTTGGCACAATGGATTTCCAGTAGCTAAAGGCTCATTTCCTTAGGTCAACATACCATCTGGCAGTTAACAAAGACTTTCCTGATAAATCTTAAGATATAGAGCAAGGCGGTTGGTTAAGAGAAACATCCAGCCCTAGAATCCAAAGGAAGTATTGAATCCATGCTCAGTGTGGAAAGCCAGTGCAATCCCCACCTCCCAACAACCTCACCATTTAAAAGAAAAGATACAGATTAAGTAGCAATCATAAGTAATTAGGAGTCTTACAATTTCTTAGAAGTCAGAATGACAGAGCTTTATTTTCCAGTACTATAAAAATCAATTTTGCTTCATAGCAATAAAAGTCAGGACTTAACACCAAAGAAAGTCTTCAATGATACATTTATGCAATTGCCATCTTAATTAATTTCCTACATGAAGTCTGAAGTTTTAATAATATTGCATAATATTTATATATTAACATCTGGTATCCCTATCCATTAAAATGGGTTTATCGAATCCATTGAAAGATTTACTATATCTTGGGATGCCTCCACTCAACAGGTAGTCCATGAACAGTTTTTTGACTGATATATATAACTTCTTCATTTTCATAGAAGAAGATATTTTATGGTCAACTACAATAGCACTCATTTGAAAATATTCTGAAACTTCAAAACACCATCTTTAGGATTACATTAGGAGTACAAGAATCTTCATTTTTAAACATTGTTCATTTCTTCAGAATGATGGGACACTCCATCCTCTGAGAAAGTCTGGCACAAATGATATAAAGATAACAAAACCATTGACTGTATGTCTAACAGTTGTGCTAGTCATATCATATGAGCTAACCCACTTAACATCACAGTTCATTTCTAACAATATTGACTAATATTTATAAATCTTTACTACATGAAATATTTTTTAAGTGTTTACAACTATAAAATCTTTCACCAATTTTACAAGGGAAAAACAAAGGCTTAGAGGTTAAGTGAACTGACCATAAGCAAAGATTTCCATCTAGGCACAAAGCTTACACTCTTAACCGTCACACAATGAATTTACATTAAGATTTAAACATAACTGTACTTGTGTGTCTATATATATGCATATGGATTTACACATACCTTTTCATTGTTACATGAAAATAATTTTGCTGTGACTTCTTTGTATCCCTTAATATAGCACACCCAGAATACATGAATTGCTCAGTTCTCTAACATACATTCTTCTGATTGGTATTAATGGATATACAAAGGGAAAGATCCAGGCTTTGGAGCAAGGTTATTTTGCTTATTATGTGGCCACAAGAAACATCCAAAAATAGCATGAGACTTCTGGAATGCAAGAAGAATCTCTTTAAGGGGCACCTGGGTGGCTCAGTTGGTTAAGCATCCAACTCTTGATCTTGGCTCAGGACAGGAGCTCATGGTTTGTGAGTTTGAGCCCCATCTCATGCTCTGTGCTGACAGTGTGGCGTCTGCTTGGGATTCGGTCTCTCCCTCTCTCTGCTCTTCCCCCCCAAAATAAATAAATAAAGTTAAAAAAAAGAATCTCTATAGGCAAATTAATAAAACTGTGGTTTTCCCATCCTCAATGACTCATTCATACATTTGCAGTTTGCAAACTCTCAGTTTAAGTTATTTTTTTGTAAATATATTTTTCATTATGGATATGTTATAGCTTATCAATAATGTACTTACAATAATATTTTATATGTATATAAGATATAATTATGATAATATAATTATTTGTTTTATTTTTCTTTTCCTTCCTATGAAATATAATTTTTAGTCATGGGTCAATTCTATTTATGTTTGGAATTTTAACCAAGGACATGAAATAAACTTACAGATGAGACATAAAGGGAATATTGTATTATTTCAGAGTAAGTATATGCAGATATAATTACATCAGTAAACCTATAGATTCACAGTAAAGAACAATTGCTATTGAAAGAATACTTTTGACTGTGTAGATCTATACCATTCTATAGTAGATTGAATGCCCACAGTTTAAGTGATTCAACATTTTCTGGTTTGCTATGATAAATTAAAGAGCACATTAAACACAGTCCTTATGAGTTCTCACCACTAGTTCCAAAATCCAAACCAGCTATTGATTATGTATTAAATTTCTATAGGTCCATTTTAATTTATTTAATTTTATTCTTTTTTTAACCTTTTTTATTTATTTTTGAGACAGAGAGAGAGACAGAGCATGAACGGGGGAGGGTTAGAGAGAGGGAGACACAGAATCCGAAACAGGCTCCAGGCTATGAGATGTCAGCACAGAACCCAATGCAGGGCTTGAACTCACTGACCCTGAGATCATGACCTGAGCCAAAGTCAGACGCTTAACCAACTGAGCCACCCAGGTGCCCCTATTTAATTTTATTCTTAACTGAAGTATACTTGACATACTAGTTTTGGGTGTACAACATAGTCATTCAACACTTATATACCTTATGGAATGCTTACAACAATAAGTGTAATTACCATCTGTCACTATACAAAATTATTACAATATTATTGATGGTGTTTCCTATGCTATACTCTTCCTCCCTTGACTTACTATTTTATAAGTGGAAGTTTGTAGCTGTTAATCCCCTTCATCTATTTCTGCCATCCCTCCACCACCTCCCTTCTGGGAATCACCTGTTCTCACCAACGGTTAAAAAAGTTGAACCAACTATTGGTTATGTGTTAAATTTCTGTATGTCTAAAAATACCAAAACCTTATTCTTTAGCCTCATATCTAATAATGCCTTCTTGAGAAAGTGAGTATTTTAGAACACAAAAACAACTTCAGCTTTCATAAACAAATATGTGTAACTTCCTTTGGAAAGGTTTGTTGTTTAATTTGTTTTTGAAGGAAGTAATTGATTTTTCTTGGCAAATCTGATAAAAATAAGGAGGCCTTGATTGTCTAATCTGGAGGTCACATCCTCCTTAGGAATCATCAGTGCATAAGTCAGATTTAGGTGGATTCAAGTTCTTCTGGGACTCTCTTTTGATATATGGCTGCAATATGCTACCACACAGTTCCTCTGATATGCAATTATTTTTTTTAATGTTTATTTATTTTTCAGAGAGACAGAGACAGAATGTGAGTGGGTTAGGGGCAGAGAGAGAGGGAGAATCCGAAGCAGGCTCCAGGCTCTGAGCTGTCAGCACAGAGCCCGACGCGGGGCTCAAACTCACAAGCTGTGAGATCATGACCTGAGCCGAAGTCGGACGCTCAACCAACTGAGCCACCCAGGCACCCCTCTGATATGTAATTATTAACATAAGCATATTGTAAGTAAACATATATATATGTATATGTATATCTATATATATCTATATACTGATATAGATATATATATATGTGTGTGTGTGTATATATACAATTTCTTGTATGTTTTGTGTGGTATATCAATATATGTGGGCATAATAAGTCAAATAGCAAGACAGGGATTAAAATTACTTTCCTACTAAATTCCCATTAGTTTTGAGCACTTCCATCATAATCAGGTCCACTAATTTTTGAAATTTTGGAGGACTCTATCAATAGTGTTTCTTTATACAATGTACATTGCATAGAGATAGAATTTGAAAGCAAATTAATAATGCAAATAAGATTGTGAGGTTATTTTTCAAACATCTAAAATGAAAAACAATTTATAAGTTTTACACAATGTAATTAGAAATTGAAGGAGTTATCAAAGGACTTTTATTCTGTAGCATTTTTTAGTAGTTTGTGGATTAGAAAATCATGGAAAATGCATTTAATTAAAACCATTTCTATAACTTACGTTCTAAATTAGATGGTTCATATTATCACTAACATTAATTCAAATTAATATAAGTTGAGGGTTGATGAATTAAAGACATACTATAGGCACAGTAAATGCAGATTTCAGTAGAACTTTATAAAGTAAATATTCTCAGTATCCATAATTTCCATGTCAAATTTATGAAACACTGTTGAACAAATACCCTTAAATAGTGTTGGCTAATGACTAAATTAGAAGGAGGACTTTAATGTTGTACTTATAAACAATATTATTAAGTTAAGGACAGAGAAGGCACACTGATAAAAATATAAGATGACATGCAGATTCTATAAAAAGGAGAATTAATATAATGACTGATAATTGTGATTTTGAAATATCTTGGTAAGACAAAGAATGGCCAAAATTAAAATATGAAATTTAATAGAGCTAAATGGGAAACTTACATTTATGTTAAAAAGTCAATTGTGCACAGATCGGAACTCAAATGGATCAAATACCTAAATGTAAAAGCTAAAACTATCAAACTCTTAGGAGGAAACATAGGAGAAAAGCTTCCTGACATTGGATTAGGCAATAATGTCTTAGACATGACAACAAAAGTAAAAGTAAAAATAGATAAATTAGCCTACATCAAAATTAAAAACTTCAGTGCGTGAAAAGGACACAGTCACAGAGTAAAAAGGCAACTTCCATAATGGGAAAGATATTTATAAATGTTGTATTTGATAAGAGATTAGTATCTGGAATATAAACAGAACTCCTACAACTCAACAACAAAAAAATAAATGACCCAATTTAAAAATGAGCAAAAGACTTGAATAGATATTTCCCCAAAGGAGATCAACAGTAAATAGGCAAATGAAAAGATGCTTAACATTAATAATTATTAGGAAATTGCATATCAAAACCACAATGAGATATCACTTCACACCCATTAGGATGGCTACTACCAAGAAAGACAGAAAGAAAGGGAAGGAAGAGAGGGAAGGATGAAGGAAAAGAAAAGAAAAAAGAAAAAAAAGGAAAGGAAAGAAAGGAAAAGAAAAAAAAAGAAGGATAGGAAAGGAAATAAAGGAAAGGAAAAGAAAAGTATAGGAAAGGAAAGGAAAGGAAGGAAATGAGAAAAAAGAAGAAAAGAAAAGGAAAAGAAAAAGAAAGGAAAGGAAAGGAAAGGAAAAGAAAAGAGAAGAAAAGAAAAAAGAAAGGAAAAGAAAAGAAAAAAGAAAATAAGGGAGAGACACAAAATAAAAAAATAAATACTAAATATTCTATGATATCCCCCAAAAAACCCACACGATGCAATTAGCAAAGTGCTTAATATTAACTAATATTATTATGTTTTTATAGTATACTACCAAGTAGGCTTTTCAAGAATGAAGTTATTATGAAATATAATAAATAACTTAAAAGTATTTTTAGAGCTGTCTCTGAGAAAGAGGTTTGTTTGTTTGGGGGCCAAAGGCATAACTAGAAATGTTTAGTAGAAAGCTACAGAAAAGGAAGTAGATTTATCTTATATTGAAGAAGCTTCCTACAGAATGAAATGATTGAGAATTAAATAAGCTATCCTAAAATGTAATGAACTCACTGCCACTGTTCTTCAAGCAGCAGCTAGAAGACTATATGGCAGGGATGTATTCAGATGAATTTCTACTCTGATTAGAGTGTCATGCTAGACAGTATTTTCTTCTAATATTCCATGATTCTATAACTTAAATACATTTCTTATCCAGTGCTCCTCACAAAGCAGTTGCTTAATTCTGAAAGATAGGCCCAAGCAGAAGGTTCTAGAACACACATAGCATAGGAAAGTCATCAAACTATCCAGTAAAATAATTGGGAAATGTCTTGAAAACCCAACATTCTGTGTGTTTACAACAATGTGTAGGTGGTGGTTGTGGTGCCAATGTTGACTGACCAAGTGGCCTTGGGTGAAAATGACAGATGTTTTATTTTGTCATTTTGAATTGTTGCTAATGCTTAACACACAATTAGGGATGACCTTTAGGCAGAGTGAGATAAAACCTGGGGTAGAAACAGAATCTCAGGGAGCAAGGGCAGCTACTTTCACAGAGTTACTAAAGAACAGAGGAGGAAGAGAGACATGAGTTGGGGAAGAAGAAGAAGAAGAAGAAGAAGTAGTACTTTTAAGCTCTTCCACAAAATAAAAAGTTTTCCTGTTGGAAGAGAAATGAAAGGAGTGATTTAAAAGGTGGAGGACTTTTAAAAAGAAAGAGGACTTCCATGGTCAGAGTCACCAATGTCAGCTAACAGTGGAGTGTGAGCCTAATGGCAACTTGAACTGCCCTAAAAAAGTTTAGAATCTAGAACTTGGGACAGAATCAACCACTGTATTCTGTATAGGAAAGACTACATATGGGTATTATATTTAATTTTGGACATGCTATTTTAAGACAGACACTGACCTAGATGTAGTTTAGAAGAGAAGAAGCAGAACAGGAGATTGTTTGGAATCATGTCATGAGATAGCTTTGGAGAGAGACTATAATTCCCTTAAGATATCTGAAGGGATCTTACATAAAAATACGCTTTCTATTACCTCGCAGGGTTGAAGAAGGTCAGCAATGAGTGCTACCCAACAATGGCATAAACTATATCATCAAGTAGATAGATCCCTCACTGTTGGAAGCGTCCAGGTAGACCCTAGATGATGGACATTGCTTTAGGTGCCATAGGTCTAGATTTGTATTTTCTATATTAATGTGACAGCTTGTCTCATGCAAAAGAGGTGGAAGATTAATTCTAGATAGTGATTCCCAATTGGTTTGTAGTGGCTCCAGTGTTTCTTGAAGCTTTCTGGTATTTTTAGGGTGAGAAGAAGGCAGTAGTGATCATAAATCCATGGGTTGTAGAAGAATGACAAGGAGGGTGAAGACTGAGGATGTAGATAGGGAGTGGTCATCACTACCAAGAGTACAGTAAAGCAGGATATCTGGAAGAAAGGAGACCAAAAACAAATTAGGAAGTTGATAAAATTCTACTCAACATTATTTATTAAGGGACCACAGCATAGTCTGGGGCTTTGTTATAATGGTGAACAAAAATACTTATGGTTTTCTGATTTATTGATTTGAGGCTCCAGACTGAGAGGCAAGATTTGGATTTTGATATCTTAGAAGAATTCATTGAAGGATATTTCAAACAAGTTACACAGAAATAACGCTGAAGGGGTGCCTGGGTGGCTCAGGTGGCTAAGTACCCAATACTTGATTTTGGCTCAGGTCATGATCTCACGGTCATGAGATTGAGCCTTGCATATGGTCTTGGCTGAGCATGGAGCCCACTTAGGATTCTCTCTCTTTTTGTCCCTCTGCTCCTCCCCTATTCACATGTGTGTGTGCATTCTCTCTCTCTCTCAAAACAAAAACAAAAACAAAGACAAAAACAACCCCAACTCCCCACTTTAGATATTATCTTTAGTGGAAGAAATAAACTGAAATTGAAAACAATGTTATATGTGAAGAGTATAATATTGATTGAGGAGATTTTAGAAAGAGGAATTTTATTAATTTCAATAGGACAGAATTCATATCATGGGTAAAAAATTACAATAAAAATATAAGATAATCGCATGAAGATATGAGGTACATATCATAGTCTCTAGAGATGATATATTTAACCAATGCAAAGTAAATGTCATTTTACATTATAATAGCTATTATTATATTTTTTTATTGAGTAAAACATCCACAAAGTCCTTCTTGCCACAGACACTTTGTATATTTTCCTGAATATTTAGAGTTTGCCAAATTAATTTTAGATTATTAGCTACTCCAAAGTCTTTGCTAATAATAATTGTTAAAATTCACAAACACCAAAATATTTAGATTGGTCTTAAAACCTTAAGCAGGAGGACATAATTTCTTTCCCACACAAGTATTTTTTAACTCTTGTTCTTAGCACAGCTTCAAAATCTGCATAGAATTTGTATGAAAATATCTTTTTACTGGTTTTGATTCACCTAATAAGTTTTAAAAAAAATATCTGTTTAAAAAGAGTTGACACTCTAACTTCATGTTGTTTCTCTGTCTACACACTGATGCTAAGAGTTATGCCAACAAAATTCTGGATTCCTTTGCTAATGGTACAATATCACTGGCTGAGAATTCTCCCAGTGGTCTGTTAAGTCTTGACAAATTGGTCATCCTTAATTTTATTTCATGTAAACTTTTTGTTGAAGCACAGCAAGCTAACAAAATGTTAACAAGGCATAAGTGAATATCTTCACGAATTTACACAAATTGAATACACTATGTTGCTATCATCATTAAGACTAAGAAACAGAGCATTGCTAGTCCTCTAAAATACCCCCTCTTGCCCACTCTCAGCCACAAGTTCTTCATAGGTAACTACTATCCTGAATATCAACATCAAAGATTGGCTTTACCTATTTCTGAGTCTTATGTAAATAAAATAATAAATATGTGCTTTCTTGCAATCGACTTTTTCCACTCAAGATTATGTTTGTGAGATTCATACACATTACAATATATTGTTTTATTTATTATCATTGTGTAATACTCCATTGTATGCCAATATTTATCCATTGTACTCTTTTTTACAAAAAAAAATAATGTTTATTTATTTTTTAGTGCACAAACAGGTGAGGAGCAGAGAGAGAGGGCAGTACATAGGATCCGAAGCAGGTTCTGTGCTGACAGTAGACAGCCCGATGTGGGGCTTGAACTCACGAACTGTGAGATCATGACCTGAGCCAAAGTCAGATGCTTAACTGACTGAACCACCTAGGTACCCCTATCTATTGCACTCTTAATGGGTATTTGGTTTGCTTCTATGAGGGCTATTAAGAATAATGTTTCTATGTGTATTCACATATATATCTTTTGAACATATATTAATATATGGGTGCATTTCTGTTGGATATATACAGAAAAGCAAAATTGCTGGGTTATAGGTACTTGTATATTTAATTTTAGTAAATATAGCCAAAAAGTTTTCCAAAGAAGTTGTACCCATCTTTGCCTCCTACTGTCAGCGTATGGTTGCCCTATATCTTTGCCAACACTTGTACTCTAAATCTATTTCATTTTAGTCATTCTGGTCAAGGTGTTGTGATATCACATTGTAGTCCTAATTTGAATTTTCCTGATAACTAATGAAGTTGATTATCTTTTTATTTATTTATAAGCCATTTGGAAATATCTTTGGTGAAAGTCCTACGCAAACATTTGCCCATTGTTCTACTAGTTTGTTTACTTTTTCCATTCTGTACCTTTTGTTTTCACTCTCTTTTTGGTGTCTTTTGATTAGTGAAAAGTCTTAATTTTAGTGTAGTTCATCTTAGCAACATTTCCTTACAGAGAGCGATTTTAAATTCTTTTCATGTCCTTCCTAAGATATGTTTGCCAAAAAAGTTGTTTAATTACTCACATATTCTTG
This sequence comes from Acinonyx jubatus, assembly GCF_027475565.1. Taxonomy (NCBI): domain Eukaryota; kingdom Metazoa; phylum Chordata; class Mammalia; order Carnivora; family Felidae; genus Acinonyx; species Acinonyx jubatus. Next base: position 118,761,309 of record NC_069382.1, on the reverse strand, counting down.
GTCAAAATATCTAATGCTGAGAACCAAAAGGAATTTGGATATGTATCTTATGCGAAGTCATTGCAACTTGACTTGCATTACATAGTGTGAAAACAATTTCTGAGCACAATAATTAAAAACTCATTTATGAAATCATGGAATGCTCAAATCCTAGAAAAAATTTTTTTTCCCTTTCATCACTTTTGTCTTACATTTGGTATAGGGAGAAAATAATGTGCTGCTAGAATGTCTTCAGTTTCATATTTTTTCTGAGGATGAAAAATTGGAGAGTAGATAATCTCATTGCTTATTTGTTATCAGGAAAGTGGTCATCTTTGCAAATTGCATAAGTTAGTTAAACATCATTAACATCCAGATATAACTTAAAACTCATAAATCTCTTGATTATTTCTACCTGGAATAATGGCTTCCATGGAAATGAAAAGATATACCAAGTTTCTCTGTCCTTTCTTTTTTTTAAATTTTTTTCAAGTTTTATTTTTATTTAGTTTGAGAGAGAGAGAGCAGGGGAGGGACAGAGAGAGAGGGAGAGAGAGAGAATCCTAAACAGGCTCTGTGCTGTCAATGCAGGCCCTGACATGGGGCTGGAACTCACGAACAGTGAGTTCATGACCTGAGCCAAAGTCGGATGCTTAACGGACTGAGCCACCCAGATGTCCCAGTCTCTGTCCTTTATTAAATGAAGATATTAGCCTAAGGAAGTTATATCTTCTGCCAAAATTGCTCAATGGTTTGAAAAAATTATCCTTAGTGTTAAATATAGTATTATTTATCAAGTTAGTATAAAGTACTATAAATCAATATTAATATTAGCCCATTTATTTCTCCTTCTTAAACTTTTATTTTTTTTTAATTTTCTGCAGTAAATAAGGTAAACATTTTTTTAGGTTTCTGTTTTTTTTTTTTTCCAGTTCATTACATAACACAATTAAATGATAAAAAGTTTTTTCAGAAGATATGATGTTTTTTCTGGAAGCCATAAAAGTTGGCAAACTATTCTTTAAGGAATTGAAGGGAAATTGTGTCAGCTTTAAACTTTGTAACACTAATATTTCTTTATTGTTTAGATTCCAGTATTCTAAGCCAATTTACAAACCAGAGATCTATTTATCTTTCTTTTTAAAGAATGTCATAGGAGGGTTTTTTTCTTGCTATTTATTTTATTTCAGGGAAATAATCTATACCCCTGAAATTATGTTGCAAATATTATTTGAATAGTTCAATTAATGTTACGCGTAATGTTCCTCTCATTAAGATCACATTTGAAAGCTACCTAAGTCCACTTAACACACAGAACAACAACAACAAAAAGTGTCATCATTTTTTACCACAAATCTATTTGTCCTACATTATAATTCAGTTACTCGGGAATACAAAACAGAAACCAGTAGACACAATTGGAGTGGCACAGAGAAGTGTGTATGCCCTGAAGCTCACCTCCACAGTGCATCTGGAACCTCTCAGAAATCACCGAGAACCTGAAGAATAGGAATGAATGCTGGGAATCTTAAGAGACTAGGAATTAAAGATAATTAAAGACAATCAGACCAGCCTCTAGAACAGTGAATCACTGTCTGAAGAATAGGAAATCAGAGTAGAGATACATTTCCGGGCTCTTAAGTACTAGTGCTCTTGCAGACTCACTAAAAATAACTTTTAAGAGCAATCTATGTGGGCAAAGCCATACCTAATACAATGGGAGAAAGGAAGAGAATGTCACTAGCTCCAAGTTGCGCCATTGTTCCACTGGATGAAGTAGCTTACTTTATTAAGAATGTGTACATGACACCATTTCCTTTTAGTTCATCAATTATGTATTTGTTATTGTATGCAAGGCTCTGAAACTCATGTACAGCTAAGCACCATAGATCCTCTCTAATTAATTTTTAAAAGGCAACTAATAATAGGAAGAAAGAAGAAACCACTTCATTAATTAAAACCACTTTATTTCAGGGGCACCTGGGTGGCTCAGTCAGTTAAGCGACTCACTCTTGGTTTCAGCTCAGGTCATGGTCTCACAGTTGATAGCCCTGCATCGTGTTCTGCAAGGACAGTGCAGAACCTGCTTGGGCCCTCTCTCTCTGCTCTTCCCCTGCTGGTCCTCTCCCCCCCCCCCCCAAAATAAATAAATAAACCTAAAAAAGCCCACTCTATTTCAGAAATTGTGCTGGTTTCTTTATATACATCCTGCCACTTAATTAGCATAGTTATGAGAAGGAGGAGGTCTTTATTTTCATTATACATGTAAATAAACCAAGGTTCCGTGAGTGACAGCCCCTAAATCACAGTTAGAAACTAGAACCCAGTTCCATCTGACTTCAAATAACTTTTCACTACACCATGACATATCTATAAGTGGCTAAAAAGCCAAGCCAGTGAAGTTCTCCAAAGATACAACATAGCAAATAGCACAATTATATTGTATAATTGTAGATTATAGTGAATAGTAGGATCGAGAAAGTTTTTCTAAAAAAGGACTCTTCCACAAGGTCCTTGGAAGATAAATAAGATTAGACAAAATAATAGAAGGAAACTGTTTTAGAAAGGGTTATTAGAAGACTAGAGATAAGAAATTAAAGGAAGTCTTAAGAATTAATTTTTAAAAATCTCAACCAAACAAAAGATCATTTCAGTGAAAACTTACGACATCTGGCTCCCTCACATCCGTTCTCCCTCCCACCATGCTCCGTCCTGTGGCTGGAGTAGCAATCTTGAAAACACAAATATGGCGGTTCATTCACTCTTCCATTTAAAACCCTTCCCTGACTGCTTTGGCCTTTAGTCCAAACGTTGTGATCAGCTCCCAAGCCTGCAAGATCTGGACCTTGTTTCACTCTGGACCTCTGTCACTCTGCATTTCAGCTATAGGGATCCTCTTTTATTTCCTTAGAAGCACCACACTCTTCTCAGCCTCACGTTCTAAAACTGTTCCCTCTGCCAGAACTGCTCTTTTTCCTTCCGTCTGTGCACTTATTCAAAACCTATTTTTCTCAGACTCTAAACTCCTTAAAAGCAGAGATCACATATTTGCCATTTCTGCTGCATTTGCCAGATCTAGCTGACTCTGAGTTTAATTTTTTCACACAGTATATGTAATTATGTATTAGGAACGACCCTTCAAGAAAGTGCCATGCATGGGGCCTGGAATCCCTGGCACAGCTTGCAACATTTTTTCTTTGTCTCGGGAAGAGAAGGGATTAAAAAACTATTGACTATTGTTCTCAAGCAAGGTAGAGCAGAATTTCTGGATTTCTGGGCTCTATCAATTAAAAAAATTTGTTTAATTTATTTATTTTGAGAGAGAGTGTGTGTGCATGCACAGAGGTGGGAGGGGGTGAAGGGCAGAGAGAGAGGGAGAGAGAGAAACCCAGCACCAGCACAGGTTCAAACTCATGAACCTTGAGATTATGAGCTGAGCTGAAATCAAATTTGGATGCTTAATCCACTAAGCGACCCAGGCACCTCTGGATTCCTTCTAAAAGATAGAGTTGCAAAACAATAAAAAAAAAAAGAGACTATGAAACCTCTGAATCAAGCCGTTTTGCTGAGGAATTATGATTGTTGACTTGGGAGAGACCAGAATCAGATGAGGGGGGAACATTGTGAATGAAGATCACCAAGAACACGTTCATTTCTGCCAAGAGGATAGAAGAAAGGAAAGAAAAAAGGGGTCAGGACACTCCCCAGAAATAGTTGCTCAATTGGACTCCTAAAGGTTTGAAGATCTAAGTGTCCACCCCTCTTATGCCCCATGCTAGGTAGGGAAACCAGCTCTGGGAGTCAGGCTAGCCTTCCAATTAAAGCATGTCACCTGAAGCAGGGCGCACACATGAAGTTGGCAATAACAATTATATTCACGTCATTTAAAATTAAACATAAAAAGACCATAAGCCTTTTGCCTGCATTTGCCCTTTTAATGTTATATAATTTTTTGATAGATTGCAATACAACAGAATGAAAATAGTCTTACCCAAAGAGAAGAGGCAGCCCTAATTTGGGTAAGCTGCAGATTACTATGTGCTTAGCCCACACTAATCCTTTCATAAATATTTTTCAAATCAATAAATAGATGAATCAACAGTGATGTCAGCCTAATCGGGTATTTAAAAAATGGCTTACACATAGTAATTTGTTAAATCCATAAATACATTGAGTCATTCAAGAATAACCCTAAATAAATACATTGTTGTCATAAGAGTATTGGGCAATTTCAATGTGTTTTCAAGCATGACGTTAAATCTTTTCAACCAGACAAATTCTTAATTCATGGGTGATCCATACCACTGCTCAGTATTATGGTTTTAATTTATTTTCATTTTATAGCCCAAGAATTGGATTTGCTTGGATAATTTGTTTTCTGAGCTATATTTTTGTTTTTGTAGGAGATGAGAGAGATGTGAAGGGCAAATAGTCTATTGCAGAAGGCTTGGGATATTTCTAAAAATAAGAGAGTGACAGAGGTCTCATTTAATTCTGCTTCTTTGAACTCATACCTACATAAGAGAACAGAGAGACGTGACATGAAATTATGATGATTTACTTTATAGGAAGATGCCGTTTGTTTATTTTTCCTGGTTTTGAGAAGCCTCAAATCTCACTTTAAAAAAGCCAGTAAGTAACAATAACTGAGTTATCCCATAACATAATTAAAGAGGTACCCTTAAGTTTGATGGTATTGGATTGCATCTGTAGATCAGAGACTCTTCTTTTATCAAAATTAGAAGTAATAAAAGCAGCTGACATTCATTGAATGCTTGTTATGTGCCAGAACTCTTCTAACGGCTTAAGTTAGATTAATTCATTTAATCTTCATTTGAACTCTGAGAGGGAGGTACTTATGTTATCAAACTCTTTTTATAGATGAAGAACCAAAGACACAGAAAATTTAAATAAGTTGCTTGAGGTTAACCAAAGTCATGGCAGAGTTGGGGCCTGATCCTAGAACTGTCCTAGTATAAATGTTACTAATGCCATTGTATATCAAAAAATTCTTCTTGCAGGAACAAATATGGATCTGAGGTTAATTAACATCTCCGACATTTTCCTCACCAGCCCATTTGGAAAATAGACTTGAACCACCTTTTTTTAAAAAAAGAACAATGGACAATGTCCTTTCTAGAGCATGTGGAACAAACTGTAAGCAGGAGAGTAATCTATCCCCTTTCTAAGTTCTAAGGATTGTTTCTAAACTGAGAATCCATTTGATATTTTAGCAATTCATCTGAGATCAGGACATTAAGTTATCAGATTGAATCATAAGAAACTGTTGGTGTTATAGGTCAAACCTGGTCAACTTTTGGTAACTTCATATGGTTCAACTTATTAACTTTCAGTTTCTTTCTGTAGAACCACAACCTAGAGCAGTTACAGGCAACAATGCAAATTAAAATTTCCATTTGTAAATCTAGAATTGTTTAGGGTGCAGTAAAGCCTGGGGAAACAGAAGACACAACCACTGTATTCAAGGAACTTAGAATAAAGTCAGACATGAACAAATCAAGGTCAAAGTGACACACAGATAATTATCGTATCATGATGGAGTTGTAGACGGAGAAAGCTACAGAAATTCGGGTTAAGTGCCTGGATGTGAGCTTTGAGAAAAGGGATTGGTGCAAACAGGCTACACAGAAAAGGGATTGGTGCAAAAACGCTACACAGTTGAGACAAGAGCAGTGGCATGATGACAAGCAGACAATTGGGACTATCATGAAGTGAGGAACATATGGAGTCCAGACAGAAAAAAAAGGACCAATTAGATCTGGGTTCAAGGGATCCATGTGGAGGTTAGGCTGGACAGTAAGAGAGGAGAGCTAAAAGTGGAAAGAAAAACCTGGATTTGATTCTTCCAGGATTGCCATTCAGCTTTTCCTTGAAAATCTCTGAGTAAAACCACATTTTCTAGGAGGATTAAGCTGGTAACAGGCACGATATAAGAGACTATGGCAGAGTAATTAATGAGAAGTCCAGCTAAATGGTCCACAGCCAAGTGTGAGCGCCAGGGTCAGGGCAGTGAAAATGAGAACAGTATTTTGAATTCAACAGATCGAATTAGAGACACAGTTTGAAGGAAGATTTATGTAATAGGATTTGATTTCTGATTTGACTGTTTATGGTATAAAAAAATGAGTCTAAGATATTGAGCCCAAGTAGATTAAGAAAAATGGTGTTTTATTGTTTTAAAGATAAGTAAAAATGAGGAAAGGTAAAAGGTTGGAAAGATGATTTATTCTAATAAATATAAAAAATAATGATAGATTATTGTTGACTGCCCACTGCCTCAAGCATTGAGTCTTAAGGAATGTAGGAAGTACACATATACATACACATGTATGTATTACACTCAATCTTTAAAGAATATTACATGACAAGTATTAATATTTCAATATTTTAAGTAAAGAAATGGAGGTTCAAAGAGATAGAATAATTTCCCCAGAGTTGTAAATCACAAAATATTTATGACTTCTAAGAACAATGCCTCTGCTCTTTCATCTTTAACCCAAGTGGAATTTGACATGGCAGTTGAACCTTCAAACTATATCTTAAGTACCTCATAGAACAGAAGATGATAACTAGAATGAGAAGTGAAGACTGGATCATTGAACTTGGAGGTCATCAGGATTAGCTGAGCTTTGGAAGAAGGTAATTTACTCAGGATTTAGGAATATGAGAGGAATAAGAGAAAACAAAATGAAAATCCTGGAAGTTACTTAGAACGATGGAACAATGGATACAGAGTTTGGAGGGCAGGTCAGCAAAGGTTAAAAAGAACCAGTAAGTTAGAGTGTTGGCAAATCTATTATCATGTATCTCAGTTATTTATCCAACAATGTGTGTTGACAATTTACAAACCCCAATTAATTAATTTAATTGTTTTGCTTTGCTTTGTTTTGTTTTGTAAGAGAGAGAGAGAGAGAGAGAGAGAGAGAGAGCAAGTGGGCAAGGGGCAGAGAGAGAATCCCAAGCAGGATCCAACCCATCAGCATGGAGCCTGACATAGGGGTCCATCTCACGAACCACGTGATCATGACCTGAACCAAAATCAAGAGTCAGACGCTCAATCGACAGAGCCAGATCAGCACCCCACCCCCAATTAATGACAGCTGCTGTGATTTTAGCAGTGAACAAGTCTAGACATGGCCTCTGCCTTCGCGGAGGTAGAAGGGGGAGAGGACTGAGTTCATAATTACACCTACAGTTGTAAGTTTTTACAAAACATACCAGGGGCTGTGAGAGTTTATAGTAAGAGCGACATCTGGGATGGAGTAGAAGGGGTCATGGAAGGCTTCCTTGAGAAAGGGACAAATGTGTTGAGATTTAAAGGTCCAATGGAAGTTAAATAGGTGGAAAGTGTTCTAGGCAAAGGGGGCTGCTGAGTAGAGAAGGAACATGCTCAAAAGATGAATGTCAAAAAGGAAGAGAAACTGGGGCACCTGTCTGGCTCAGTTGGTAGAGCATGTGTCCTTTGATCTCAGCATTGTGAGTTTAAGTCTCACATTGGGTGTGAAGTCTATTAAAAAAAAAAAAAAAGGAAGAGAAACTTGAAGGGTGCCAATAGGGTTGGGGGAATAAGAATGCAAGGTTAGAGTCCAGGAAGTCTGAGGGTCTCAGGAACAATCCACTTTTTCTAGATCAAGTACTTCTGAAGCATGGGCTATCCAATCCTGGGCCTTCAGAGTCTCAGTTCTTTCAGGTTTCTAGTCATGGAGGCAGCTTCTATCTGTAACCAACTACAAAAGGGCTTTTGAACTGGTACTTCACTGACCTTCTCCACAGTTTCATTTGGTGGTAAGACCTATTGCCAAAAACTACTATTATTTTTAACACTTAAAAATTGTTCATATGATTTTTGCTAATTAGATTGACACTTTAAAATTAAGTTACAATGTCACTAGAGAAACTTGTGGCTGACATAATGTACCTAAAAGGGGTACTAAAATGAAGAAAACCAGGGGTAAATTTCAGAAAAGGTTGAGAGAAATCTATTTCTCAACAATCCCTGACTCTTGTGTTCTATTTTTTCCTTCTTTTTAAAAAAATTTTAAATGTTTATTTATTGATTTATTTTGAGAGAGAGGGGAGGGGGAGAGAGAGAGAGAGAGAGAGAGAGAGAGAGAGAGAGAGAGAGAGGGGGAGAGTATGAGCATGCACTGTCAGCACAGAGCCCGACACAAGGCTCAATCTCACAAACCATGAGATCATGACCTGAGCTGAAATTAAGAGTTGGATGCCTAACCCACTGAGTCACCCAGGCACCCCTCTATTTTTTCCACCTCCTACCTATAGTTCTAAAATGGAGTAGAACAGCAGCAAGATGCAAGTCTTTTTTCCACGAAGAAATAAAACTCCATAGCCCCCTCTACCTCTTTATGTTCATAAAGTAGGGCATAGAGAAGAGCAAGATGGTGGAATTGCTCAGAACAATACTGTACCTCTATGTCAGTGTGCTCAGCAAATTCCCCAGTGTTACTTGTATTGTCATAAACACCATATTGTAAGGAAGCTACATCGGCAACAAGCAAATGGATTTGGGGGAGCAGAAATCCACATGGTTGAGACTTTCTGTATCCTTTGTTAAAAAAAAAAAAAGTCTTGGTCTCCTAGCAACATTGTAGGGAAATCCATCAGGGGTATGAAATTAGATGGCCATGTAGGCGGAATACCTGTAGAGTTTTCAGTTTTATGAAAAGCGTTCACTAAAAATTATATATATTATGCAAAATGTTACAGTAATGTAAAGTTAAGGTAGAAATTGTTCAACTCCCCCACAGTTCTAACAGTACCCAGTAGCTCAGAGTCTACAATATATGGGGGAAAACAATGAAAGACGTTATGTGGGATGCCAGATAAGTTAGCCATTCATGATAAGGCAGAATTTCTTTCTCAAAAAAAGATTTCAGAGCATCCTGATCCAGGCTCTTTTTTTGTAAAAAACCTTCTCCTAACTTGGGAGGTGGATGGAAATGAAGTTTCTTCTGTAAATAAACAAACAAGTGAATAAGTAAGTTAGAATTATAAAATTCAAGAACATGGATACAAAGCCCTGCACTTCAAAGACAGTGGACAAGTCAAATCCTGGCCTGTGCAGGCCCACTTTGTTACCCTCTCTCTCACAGACAGAGTGTTTGAAGACCAGCTACATGTTATTTTCATGTGTGTTTTTTTACATGCTTGAGTGTATTTATATGCTTTATACCAGTTCTTTTAAGATCTTTGTCTGCCAATAATATCACTTGTGCCATTTCTGTTTCTATCTTATAGATATCTTTTTCTTCTAGTTATAGGTTATGCTTTCCTGCTCCTTTGTATGCCTGGTAGTTTTTACTTGAGGTCTAGAGACTCAAGTATGAATGTTACATTGTTGAGTGTGGGATTTTGTCAGGGATTTCCCTCCATCCCCCTTTAAAGAGTATTGGATTTTGCTCTGGCAAGTGGCAAATTGTCTGAGAATCTGAGCATTTTCACACTTACCTTATAAGCTTTGTTCCAATGAACCCGAGACAGTCTTTTTATTCTGGGGATAATTTAGCCTCATTAGCAAAGTATGACCTTGATGCCTTGTGTATGATGAGGTCTCTCTACTCTTGCTGGTGAGAACACAAACTACTCCCAGTTTAAACTCAAGATTGTTCTACTTAATGCTTTCTGGTGTGCTTTCCCCCAGGCCTTGGAGAATTTTACCCCACACATATTCAGATCAGTGTAAGGCCTCAGTGGGACCCTTCTGTAGATGTTGGGAACTCTCTCTGCAAGCAGCTTCCTCTTCTTTGCTACTCCGCTCCGCACACTCAGTGTACTTTGGTTTCCCCAAACCCTGATCTCTCTTTCTTCAATTCAATGAGACCTCTAGTCTCTATTTCAAATCTCCCTTCTTGCTTCTGGGCCTGGATGCCATCTCCAGGAAGTAAGCTTGTGTAATCACAGGAATGACCCAGTTAACATCACCTCCCTTCTGAATCATGGTCTGGACTGCCTGTCAACCATTGTCTGAAAACTTCTGTTTTATAAATTTTGTTGAGTATCTAGTTGTTTATAACAAGAAGGCAAGTCTGACAGCAATTAATCATCCTCGAGTCAGAGAAAAAAAGAAATATGAAATTATACTGCCTTTTGTATTCATGTACATAATGATTTTTATTGGTTCTCTTTGTTTTTTCATATAGATTGGAATTACTGTCTGATATCACTAGCTTTTTGCCTGAATCATTTTCTTTAGTATTTCTTAAGGCAGGTCTGCTACCAACAAATTCTCTCCTTTTTTGTTTATCTGAGACTGTCCATTTTGCCTCCTTTTCTGAAAGATAGTTTTGCTGAATAAAAGATTCTTGGTTGACAGTTTACCTTCAGTACTTTGAATATGTCATTGTTGCTGTCTGGAATTCATTATTTCTGATGAGAAGGGAGCTATTAATCTTACTAGGGTATCCTTGTATGCGATGAATCATTTTTCTCTCACTGTTGTCAAGATTTTTCTTTTTATTTTCGGTCTCCAATATTTTTAGTATGATGTACCTGATTGTGGATCTCTTTGAGTTTATTCTATTTGGCACTTGTTGAGCTTCTGGGATGTAGAGATTAATATTTACCATCAAATCTGGTAAGGTGTTGCTATTATTTTTTCAAAGTTTTTTGCCCCTTTCTATCCTCTCCTTCTGGTACTCCAATTACACATATGTTGGTGCACTTAGTAGTGTCTCACATGTTTCTGTTTGTGTGTTGATTTTTCTTCATCCTCCTTTTTTTCCCCCGGTATTTCAGATTATGTGACGTCTATTGATTTGTCTTGAAGGTCATTGAATTTTAATGATGTCAGTTTAAGTTTCATATTGAGGCCTTGTAGTAGTTATTGTACTTTTCAACTCCAGAAATTTCATTTGGTTCTTTTAAATAACTTTTACCTTTTTTAAAAAAAATTTTTTTTCATGTATATTTATTTTTGACAGAGAAACAGAGCATGAGCAGGGGAGGGACAGAGAGAGAGGGAGGCTCCAGGCTCTGAGCTGTCAGCACAGAGCCCAATGCAGGGCTCAAACTCACAAACCGTGAGATCATGACCTGAGTTGAAGTAGGATGCTCAACCAAGTGAGCCACCCAGACACCCCAATAACTTTTATCTTTTTATTGACATTTTTATCTGACGAAAAACCATATTTAATATTCCTTTAATTTTTAAAACATGACTTCTTTTGGTTCTTTGGATATAGTTACTGTCGCTGCTTTAAAGTCCTTATCTGCTCAGATGAGCATCTGGGCCCCTTAAAACGCATTTTCTATTGCTTTATTATTTTATTTTTCTTATACATGGGTCATACTTTCCTAGGATTGTGTTAAATGTCTCACAAATTTTTTGCTGAAACGGGTACCTTTAAAGAAACATATTGTAGCAAGTCTAGGCCCTGATTCCTCCCAACTTGGGCGTTAGTACTGTTGGTTTGATGCTTTGTTTATTTGTTTAGTGACTCAGCTCAACTGATTCTGAGAAGTCTATTTTGCCCGCAGTGCATACTGTTTTATGTCCTTGCTCAGACTTACTCCTCGTTATTTTAATCTTTTAGTATGGCTACCTAAGGATCACCCTTGGGTCAGCTTAAGCCACCTAATGATCAAAGGCTGTATGTAAGCCCTCCTAATCAGTTATATTTTTATCCTTTGCTATTGAATATGTGTGTGTGCCTTGGAGGCTGCTGTCATAGTTCAGAGATTTTTATGGGTTTTTCCCTATGTTTAGCCAGGAACTAGAAGACTGGAGGTTCTGTCTCTGATGCTTTCTGAGAGGGCATGCACATGCATTCTGTGGATATGCACATAGTCTTCCACACTGCCAGGGATGAAAGTAATTTTATTTGTAAATATGGCTTTCTAGAAGTGGCTCTTACTAGAGTAGCTAATTGTTTAGTTAGTGTTTAGTGATCCGGTGGGCCTTCTGTCCTGTTAATGGGTCTCTGTGTAGAGATTTTTTTAATAAAATAAATAGCTGCATCTCTTTGAAATATATCATAAATCATATAGGAAAAGTTTTCAGGAAAATTGTCTTAAAGTTATAAAGGTAGAAAAACTCCATGTAATATTACCTCATGGATTATTGTATATTGTTAATATTTTCTAAAAAGAAACACTCTTTCATCTTATTTAGGGTATTTAACTACTTCTCACTTATTTGTGCAGCAAAGACTGATTTTTCCCATTCTAGCTCCTATTGATTTTGAATACATTTTATGCGAACAAAAACAACTGATTCACAGCATCTTCTAATATGATATTTAAAAGATTTTCTTCACTATTTAAATCATGAAAATTTCTTTTTTTGGTCTGATTATAGAAAGATTACATATCCCTTCTAAAATATTTTAAAATGCAGAAAATTAAAAAAATAAAAAATCACCTAAAATATCACAATGACAGAAAACCACAATTACCATTTAAGAACATGCTTCCAGGTATTTCAGAAATATGCAAATAAGTTTTGATCTTCTTTGGTAACTTCTTTTTCACTCACCCGTACCTGTGCTAACATTTCCATATCAATAAATGTAGATACACAGAATCCATTGGGGAGTGTTTGATTTATTTTTTACCAAAAATGTAGAATTGTAACAATACACCTGCATTCAAAGCACACTGTAATCATTGATGAATGCAGCATTCATTTTGGTTTCTTTTATTTTTACCTTCATCTCAATCCCTGGGCCCTTCCACTCCCCTTACATATATACAACTTATAATAAATTTGACATACATCTTTAATATGTACGTATCTTTATAAAACATATAATCTTGGCTTATAGGTACATTTTTATACCTGTTTGTAGGTGTATCTATATATTATGCTATATTATTTAATATTATTACATATTATATTATATATTATTTATTGTATATTATATATTTAAGTCAATAAATTATATAAGTATATCATATATACTTATATATAATAATATATACACCTACAAATAGGTATACAAGTGTACCTACAAACCAATATTATATTTTTAATAAAAATGTATACATATCTAAGGAGGTATGTCAAATTTATTGTAAGTAGTGTGTATGTATACATATATCATATGTATAATATATAGTATATATATAATAGATGAACATATGTGTTTATATACTGCATCAGCAAATAACAACATACGCAAACACAAAGTACATTAACACAGTTGAATATAGCAAGCCACACAGGAATACATTTTTGTTCATAATCCCCATTTACACAATTTTCCTTTTGACTTATTTTGGTGACAGGCAGAGTCTCAAAATTGCTTTTTGTGTGATTCTGCCTAATCATTGTACAAAAGAAGCAAACATAAGTGAAAGAGTCAGAAGATTCACTCTGGCACCTCCTCATTTTGCTCAAAACCTAAAATTGTCTCTTTGCAATTTGTGATGATGTCTTTCTGTCCTTGACTGTTTAACTTGGCTTCTCCCCTTCCTCACACCTTATTAAATCACGCACACTCTTCTTATTTCAAAATAAGGATCTATATTTTACAGTAGTATTTTAAAAAATATATTAGAGGGCGCCTGGTGGCTCAGTCAGTTAAGCGTTCAACTCCAGCTCAGGTCATGATCTTGCAGTTCATGAGTTTGAGCCCCGCCTTGGGCTCTGTACTGACAGCTTGGAGCCTGGAGCTTGTTTCAGATTCGGTGTCTCCTTCTCTCTCTCCCCCTCCTCAACTCGTGTTCTCTCCTTCTCTCTCAAAAATAACAAATAAACATTTTTAAAAACATATTAGTTAGAAATTTAATGGATCTTTTAAAAGTGATGCCAGTATTTTTATTATGGCATGGTTGCCTATGTTAGAGTTCTTTTTATTTTATTTTATTTTATTAAATTTACATCCAAATTAGTTAGCATATAGTGCAACAATGATTTCAGGAGTAGATTCCTTAATGCCCCTTACCCATTTAGCTCATCCCCCCTCCCACACCCCCTCTAGTAACCCTCTGTTTGTTCTCCATATTTATGAATCTCTTATGCTTTGTCCCCTCCCTGTTTTTATATTATTTTTGTTTCACTTCCCTTATGTTCATCTTTTTATAAGATTGCAAGGTTTTGGAGTGGACTATCTCAATCTATTTCTCTCCTGAGCTCCATTACTGTTAGTGCGTGAATTTATAGAAGTGTTATTTATTTCAAAGCACATATATTATATTCCCCCAGGAATGGGTCCCCATATTACCTCCAATCTATATTCACTCACACATCCCTTGAAAATTCGTGGTATTCATAGGATGAATTTGCTGAGTAACAGGTTATATGTATATGTAATTTTACTGTATGTACTTTGACAGATTTCTTTTTAGTATCTCTGTACCAGTTCATATTTCCACCAATGTTTTCCCTATACCTTGGTTTTTAACAGCTAAATAATATTCCATCTTATGGAAGGGGATACTATAATTCATTTACCAATACTCTACTTTTGGACCTTTGTGTTATTTCTATTTTCTGATATATTAAGCCTCATAGATATGCATCCTTCTGTATAAATCTTAGTCCAATGTTTTGACTAGTTTTTAAAGCTAATTTCCTGAAAGTGTGGAAATAATGGAAGATTAAATAACAATTATATAATGCTTTTGATGCCCATTGCCAAATTGCTTCCCAGAAAGCTTGTACCAGTTAGAGTTCCCATCAGAAATCCCTCCTGTGTTCATTCACAAAATATTTATTAAGTGCCTAGTATTTTCCAGGTACTGTTGGAGCTATTGGAGATTAGGCAAAGAATGATCTCCATTCTTCATGGGGGCAGGATGGGGGAGGAAGCTCAGGAAGGATATGATCTCAGTTGGGATTGAGCCTCAGGCTGTCCCCACAGGAAGCTCTGCCACAAGTTATAGTGTGGAATTAGTCTCCCCTTGAGATAGGAGGTTAGGCCATCTGTCATCCATGTCTGCTGAGGTGGAGAATGCAGAATGGGATGCTGGACAGAGAAGCCCTCTGTGAAAATCTGAAACAACCAGGGGAAAATTTAGAAGTCCATCTACTCCATCTTTTTCTTCCAGGGTAGATAATATTCACCTTATCCTAACTAGAAAGGAATTTGGGACTGTCATACTTCTTCAGGCCAAAACTGAATCTTATTTCCACAGGTGTGGTTATAAGTGCAGATGGGCAATAACCTCCATTCTAGGTAAGGAAAGATGAATGAGATTCTGTTGGGTGCATTAGGAGGCAAAGCTAGTATCACAACTAGAGTGACCAACCAGTTGGGTTAGTCTAGGACTGAAGGGTTTCCTTGGACAGAGCATAGAACTCTCATTTTTTTTTAAGTTTATTTATTTATTTTGAGAGAGAGAGCACAAGCAGGAGAGGGGCAGAAAGAGAGAGAGAGAGAGGATCCGAAGCAGTCTCCATGCTGTTATCGTAGAGGAGCCTGACACAGGGCTCAAACCCATGAACCATGAGATCATGAACTGAGCCAAAATCAAGAGTCGGTTGCTTAACCAACTGAGCCACCCAGGTGCCCTAGAACTTTTATTGTTAAAATTGGAATCGTCTAGGGAAAATCAGAGTACTCAACCACCCTAAGTCTCAATTAAAGACTCAAATTTTATAAATATTTATTGTTACAAATTGTAAGTTTCCACTTTTCTCCAACAGTGTGTGATATTCTTTGAGTTTATCATAACTGTATTGTTTATAAAGTCAAAATAAATCTACCCCCAATTTCATAATTTTCACATTAATTTATCCTTAACCCACAAATTTACCCTTAACCAGGAACTTTTATTATTATTTTTTTAATTTTGAGAGCTATGAATATCGCCAAATGGCAAAAGGAATCAAAGGCAAAGTTGAACTCAAGAGAGATAAATGACTTAGAATTTGAAAACTTAGTTCTAAGTAAGTGAGAGTTGCTCCACTCTAGTTCTCAGCCTTTTATAATACTACATTTTCAGACTGCAAACAAATTTTGTAAAGGCGTTTCCATCCATTCTTGACTCAAACGTCAATGTCCAGAGCTTTCACTTGTTGGCCTCTATCACCACATTTATTGATAAAATATGCACAGGGAATTTGTAGATGCAGAATAAGCTAGAGACAGAAAAGCAGGAAGAGAAACTGGAGAGGAGAGAAGGACCAAGCAACACTGAGGTGGGCCAACGAAAGCATTTTTAGGACGGGGAGTGCCAGACAATGAATTCTCAGTTCAGGTTCTCACAGTAAGTTTCTCCGTTTCTGTCTCCAGTAAAGTCTTTCACACATGCAAAAGTTGTGTGGGTTACATCTTACAGGATCTAAAATATAGGGGTTTGTTTCACCTCAAGGTTGACACGGTTTGAGAGAAGGACAACTGGAATAGTATGGAAAACAGTTTCTACAGGTGAAATACTTCTGTGGGCAAAGATGCTCAGGGCTAGAGATCACCATGCAAATAACTCAAAGAAAGCTTTGGAATGTATTTTCCGCAATCTATGGAATGGGGGGTTCCAAACACCTGTATGTGGATATTAAGGGACAGGGTGATTTTAAGTCGGCTGGCATCTGGGTAACAGGTGTACATTTTGTGACTCCCTAATACTAGGTGTAATTTCTCCTAAGTGCCTTTTCTGTTCTATCCAAGACTGACCATACCTGCAGAAACCAGTCTTGGCTGCAACCAGCATATCAGATAAGACAGCCTCTGTGTACGTGGTCTTTCCCACTCTATTACACCATGCTAGCCTGCTATTTCTAATAAGGTGCAGTCTCATTCTGTATCAATCACATCTTCCCACTACTCAGTACCTACATCTATATTTTCAGAAACAGAGAAGGTGAAATAAATTTAACATGGAAAATTTTCTGCTACAAAATCTGCTGTGAAATAGAACCCTTTTTTGTTGATGGGCTTAGCCACCTTACACAAATTGAATGATTGCTCTGCAAAAAATATGCAGCATGTAAACCTACCAGCAATGTTGTCAATTTGTTCTTCCCTGATAGATCAAGGACAGAATGTCAGCAATTCATTCTGGGGAGTCACAAAAATTATAGATGAGGAAGATTACTTGATATAGGAAACTTATCAGCAGATGCAGCTTGTTACCAGCTGTGGAGGAAATAACTGTTATACTTGCAAATGAGGGGCTTTATCACATGCTTCACTGCATCACTGTAAACACTTTCTGGGAGCCTTTCACCAAGGCATATCTGTGCCTATGCATCCTTCTGGAAGCATTTATAAAGCAGAAAAGTTGAAATCAACTTTGACACTAATATCAATCTTGAACATCTTCCAAGACCTAGTTGATTTATTTTCCTGGGAAAGAACGATGAGAAGGAAACTGATAGTTGCCATTAGGTCACCTACTGTAGCCTCTGGGGACAGCTCATTGCAATATGCTTGATTTTCATTCTATGTTTTTGGAACATCGTGAACAATAATGCTTCCATAACTTTCTTTTTTTGTTTGTTTTTGATGTTTTCGTCTCTTTATTTCTTTTCATTCCTTTTTTTTTTAAATTTAAATTCAAGTTAGTTAACATATAGTGTAATAATGATTTCAGGAATGGAATTTAGTGATTCATTGCTTGCATATAACACCCAGTGTTCATCCCAGCAAGTGTCCTCCTTAATGCCACTTGCCCATTTAGCCCATCCCCCTCACAAAACCCCTCCAGCAACCCTCAGTTTGTTCTCTGTGTTTAAGAATCTCTTATGGTTTGTCTCCCTTTTTGTTTTTATCTTATTTTTCTTCCCTTCCCTTATATTCATCTGTTTTGTATCTTAAATTCCACATGTGAGCTTCTATAACTTTCTAAGGAGAATTCATGCAAATGTATATAAAGGAAAGTTTCTCTAATAAAATAATTTTCTCTTTTACCCATTGCCATAAAAGTAATTTCCTCTTATTCTTTGTTAAACTCTGTCAACTCTCTCATGCCCATTCTAAGTCTTTCAGACATTTCAGAAGGCTTTTCCTTCTTCCAGACATTAAACTCCCTCTGAAGGAAAAACAACACAACATATACACCATGCTGATTATTCTGGTGTCAAGATGCCCGATTCTAGCTCTACAGGTTGTATAATGTTTCAGGTACAGACTATTACCCCTCTTCTCCTTTGATACTTAACTTTCTTAGTTGTAAAATAAAAATTGGATTTTTACATTTTTTCCAAAAGTTATGATTTTCTGTATTTAGTGAAAACATTCTAGAATCCAGGCTTTCAAACTTCTTAATGTTTTTAATAATTACAATCTAAATCACTATCCATCTGTGTCTGGACCAGATTCTTACTCTTAGATACCAGGAAGAAGCAGAAGGAATAGAGAATAAAGAATTATTTTTACTAAAAGTGCTGAGTTCCAAAGGTTTGACAAGCTGATAGTCGGAGATAAAGCCATCGGGGCATAAAAGGAGAGAGCCATTTATTCATTCACAAACTTCTATCAAGGGCCTATGGCGTGTCACATAGATGTCACAGGTAGAGAAATGAACAAGACAGAGGAAATGATGAAAACAATGCACTACAATAGTGTTAATGTTTGTCACTGTAATTAGAGCACAAAAGAGGGAGGTCTCGATTCTGGCAGAAGGCTTGGAGTCCAAAAACTTTACCTACAATTTCTTAGACTGGGATTGGAAGATAAGTACTTTTTAGCCAGAGAAACAGGAAGAGAGAAGGAAAAATGGAAGAGGAAAACAGAAGCCCTCCTCCCTTAGATGCCTAAGCATGCAAGTGGGTGACTGAATATTCAGGGAATAATCTTGTAAGCATCACACACATACTCCTCTGCATCAGTATTTGTCTTCAGACTTGAAGTCTGAAGCCTTAGTTGAATGAGACTGTTATTTTTTTAAGATCCATGAAAAAATAGATATTTAATGACTGCTTAATAATGAAAAGGGGAGCAAGGGACCGTATTTTGATTCTTTTGCAAATTGCGGAGCTCTGTCTTCCCTCCTGATGGGATTGATAATGGGGGAAACCCTGAGGCATTTTCTCTTAGAGGC
The DNA here is from genome assembly GCF_027475565.1 of Acinonyx jubatus. Taxonomy (NCBI): domain Eukaryota; kingdom Metazoa; phylum Chordata; class Mammalia; order Carnivora; family Felidae; genus Acinonyx; species Acinonyx jubatus. Next base: position 118,742,364 of record NC_069382.1, on the reverse strand, counting down.
AAAAATAACAAAGTCAAGTTTGCCCCTTGTCCAGGCTGAAGTTCCTCCAACTTCAATGGGCTGCACTATTCTTTATTCCTTAAATCAAACAGGAGTGTAGAACATGAGTGCTCTTTTCCTGATGGAAATTGTGTCTTTCAACTTTAACTTTATGTGCATTTTAGTGGAGAAAAAGAGAAGACACCATGGAATGGGAGCTGTTTGCTGCTAGAATAATTTTCCACTCCCCAAAATGATCAAAGGAAAAATTCAGCTTTTTCCTGTTTCTGTTCTCCACCTTTGCCCTACATACCCAGGAGAATTCTCTGATGGGTTCTTTGCGTTTTTGTGGTGCTACAATAAAGACAAGGAATCTCAAAGGTAGTGACTAGGAAGAGGAGAAGGAATTAGCCAAAGTTGTTAAATTGTTTTATATGACCAAAAAGTGAGGGAAGTCTGGGAAAATGAAGAGAGAAAAGCTACATGTAGTAAGGATGGATGAGAAAATATTTGAGAAGTAAGGGTGTGAATATTTGAGGTGTTGGGAATACTGCAGCAGATAATGGAAGCAGTTAGATGATGAAAGGAAATTTAACATGTATTTAGACACCCTTAATGGTTTCCATGAAATACTGGTAAAAACTTGGAAAGCTGTAAAATTTATTGTGATTTCCAGGACTACATTTCTTTAATCATACTGTGCTCTAAGATTGGACCCTATGGCTCCAATTTAACAAGAATTATGCTGTCTTGACCTGTAAGGTTGCTCATTAACAACAATATTAATCCCATCTGTCCATTACAGTAGCCACATGTGCTTATCAAGTGCTTGAAGTATGGCTAGTCAGGCTTGAGATGCATGGCCACTATAAAATACACACAGGAGTTTGAAGACTTAGTCCAAAAATTTTAAAGGCAAGAAAGCAAAATATCATATTAATAATTTATATATAAATTACATGTAGAGATGGGAATATATTGGCTATATTAACTAAACATTATTACTTTTTTAATTTAAAACAACTTTTGTAATGTTTATTCATTTTCGAGAGAAAGAGAGAGACAGAGCATGGGCTGGGAGGAGCAAAGAGAGAGGAAGACACAGAATCTGAAGCAGGTTCTAGGCTCCAGCTGTCATCACAGAGCCCCACGTGGGCCTTGAACCCACAAACTGAGAGATCATAACCTTAGCTGAAATTGGATGTTTAACAGACTGAGCCACCCAAGTGCCCTGTAAAATATATTAATAGTAATTTACCTGCTTCTTCCTTGTTTCTACATGACTACTAGAAATTTTTAAGTTACATCTGGGCTCACAATGCCAAATTATATACGTGGCTTACATTATGACATCTTTGTTGGAGAGCAGTATACTAATTTATAACAGAAACTAACCTCAAACAAAAACTAAACACTCTGCATGAGAAGGACACTGAGTTTTTCTGTGGCTAGCAAACAGTAGAACATAGTAGTTAAATTCATGAGTTCTAGAGTCCATATTTCTGGGCTTATTCTTGGCACCAAGATCTAGGAGTGAAACACTTGGGTGAAACACTCAACACTTTTTGGCCTCTGTTTCCTAACCGGAAGAATGGACTTGATAATAATACCTTCCTCACAGAGTGATTGATACAGGTAAAACATTTACAATAGTGTTTTACATGACTGGAATATTAGCTTTTTTTTTAATGTTTTATTTTTTTAGAGAGAGAAAGAGAGCACAAGGAAGAGGCAGAGAGCAGGTGAGAGAAAATCCCAAGCAGGTTCTTCGCTATCAGCACAGAGCCTGACGTGGGGCTCGATCCCACAAACCGTGAGATCATGATCATGGCTGGAACCAAAATCAAGAGCCAGATGCTTAATTGACTGAGCCACTCAGGTGCATATTAACATTTAATATTTAACACATTAGCATTAGCACCCTGGCATATTAGCTTTCATTCTTATTAGTCTCAGGGAGGGAAGGGTACTAAAATGTATTGAGTGTTCTTTTATTTTGTTTATGTCTTTCTGAAAGCTCCATGAGGGCAGAGGCTGTTTTCTCCTTTACATGCAACAGCTACAACAACGTGTGGTAGGAGCATATTTATTAAATATTGAATGAATAAGTCTGGACTGGAGAATCAATTAATGGACAGTTTTATTACTCCCATTTTAGAGAAGAGGAAATTGAAATTTATGTAAATTCAGAGATTAAAAGGTTAGATGAAGCTACAAAATTCATGGACAACACTGAGATTTAAATCCAAATTTGCATGAACATTGACAGTCTGTGAATTCAAGGAGCATCGCATCTAGTTAGAGAAATAAAATGTGTTTCAACTTAGAAGACAATATTAATACTACCAGTTCATAGATGATACTATTTAAATAACCTGATCGATGATTACTAAAAAAGCTCAGCATGGAAAGACTTCATGTCCAGCAGGTATGTGCAGGAGAGCATTGGAAGGGCCGAGACGGAAGCTGGACCCCTAGAGATTCATTAGGTGTGGTTGAGTGAGGGCTCGGTCTGGGAACAGGGGTCACTCTTGGCAAATGAAAGAGACTGAGCACAGGTGTGGAAGTGGAAACCCAAAGACAGGTTTTGAAGCTCTAAAATGGATCTTTTTGCCTGGAGAAGACAGTTCATGTAAATTCATTAGTAGGATTTAAGCAGAAATAAACTTGAGGTTACATCTTAGGTTTTGAGTGAAGACTGAGGTAAAGAGTTAGACCTTTGGCAAGCAAACAATAGGAATTTTTTTTTCTTTTTTAGATAGTCACGATGTGATAGTAACAGTGTGCAAGAAGAAGCAGGAGAAGGATATTGGGGGTGGGGCAATAATTAAGGAGGCTATTGCAAAATCCAGCCATGTGGCAGTAAAGATAAGAATGAGAGATTTGGAAATAGGAATGGAAAGAAAAAGAGCAATTTAAGAGATGTTAAAAACAGTGTTCCGGCCCCAAAGACCCAATCTGGATGATCAGTCACTAAAAGTAAAATATGTGGCCTTTCATTTTCCTATTTTTAAAAAAATAGTCATTCTTGATTTATCTTGAAATAGCCCTCATCTACTTTGTTACAAGGTGTAGCCATCCTATCAGAAATAGCTAATGAATTGAATCCCTCCTTTCATTCCTGTGCTTCAGCACAAACTTTTGTATTATTTCATTTTTATTTATTTATTTATTTATTTTTTAATTTTTTCTGGGGTTATTTATTTTTTCTGGGGTTATTTTAAGAGCTTCTGTGTTGGATAAGAGCATTCATTCACAATTCTTTCCTTCTCTCTCCATTTCTGTCTTGGCTTCCTGTGGGTAGGACACCTCTTGTCCTCTAGCCCAGAAATTTCTACCCTTAGATCTAACAATTCTGTTCTAAAGGAGGACTAGGTTCTAGTAAAATTACTCACAATCTGTAGAGGGATTTTGGAAACAAAAATTCACCTCATAAGTCACAGCTATGATATCAAATGGCCTGGGAACCCTGCTTGAACTTTCGAAAGCTATGCTCTTTCATCTGATTTTACAATTAATCTTTTAAGAATTTATTATTGTCAACTGTCTATATCTGAGTGTTTCCCTCATTGATCTGCAACGTCTTTGAGATTTAGGACTATGCTTTGGTAATCTTTTTGACATCTAGTTTTTAGAACAATATTTGGTACTTTTAAGTCCGTAAATATCAGAATAATGAATGACTAACATGGAGATATCTTTTTCGATGTCATTTTGCTCTGCTAGGTGTTTAATTTTCCACATACATTCTAGAAGCATCTTATCAATTTCTACCCCTCAAAATTTTGTTGGACTTTGATAGCAATTGGGTTGAATCTATACATCAAACTGAGGAAAAGTGACATATTAACCACATTGGGTCTTTCAATCTGTAAACATATTCTATCTCCCTATTTCCTTCAGAAATGTCACATAATTTTCAATGTAGAGGTTTGACATATGATGGGTTAAATTTACACCTAAATGTTTTGGTTTTATTGCTTTTTTTTAAATGATATTTTTTTTAATTTTCATGTTTTATTTGTTTATGAAAATATATTAATAGGCAATCGATTTTTTTTGTATCTTGAAATCTTGCTAGATTCATTTATTAGTTCTGGTGCTGTATTCTATGTACACAGTCATGACAGATTTAATTCTTTTTTTACATATTTTTCTTAATTTGTTTTTCTTGCCTCAGTACAATAGCTAAGACCTCCTGTACAATGTTGGATAGAAGTGGTTGAGAGTGACCATTCTTGCCTTGCACGATTCTAGAAATAGGTAGCAGGATAGGGTTGAGGATGTAATTACCACTGAAATTTTATATAGAAGCTTTACATAAACTGTAATAAATAAGCTATGAGAAGGGACAGAGACCTTTCAATGGAGGGAGAAAGCTTTTTTAAACAGAGTAATTACTTAAAAATTTAGACATCTAAAAGAAATTCATGAGAAGGTAATTAATTAGTACTTAAGAACCATTTCTTTGAACCCTTTTAGTATTGTAGAGTATGTCTGCTAACTGGCTTTTGTGCTATCTTGAGTAATTTATGGTAGCCTTTTGCACATTTTTCTGCTCACTCACAAATTTCACTACAAATGGAAAAGAAGCTTAGTTATTAGAGTGCTGTAGACAAAATGAGTGAAAGGTATTGCAAATGATGCCAGTTACTGTCATCCATTAGTATTCCACCCCAGGCTGCACGTCATAGCAGAGCATTTCCTTGGAGTAGCTGTGAGGATGGGGTTGATGAATCTTCCTGGGAACACAAATATGGCTGCGTAAAACCTCCTTCTGTTTATTGGATTGTTCTTATACTACAGTCAAAGCATGTTGAGTTGTGTCTCATGGCATCATCTAAGCAAAGTAAGCCCATATTCCAGTAGTTTCTGTCTCTCTGTGCAACACACCTCCCACACTGTGCCTTCTGGGCAGCAGAACCCAAGCGGCTCCAGGCTGATCAATATGCCTTGAGACTTTTATTTTAGAAGACTGAGGTGGGGCAATTTTCTCTTACTTATAGGAATAGCAAGTCAAAGGGATGATGAGTTGATTACAATTTGTTTAGTCGCTTTCACTTACTTAAGTGGAAAATAATATTAATGGAACAGGATCCCTGTTCAGATACAGATAAAGTAAGTCAGCCGCAGAGGAAGCAGTTAAAAGTCACTCAGCCTCCTCTGTGCCTCCCAGTGAGTTCACAGGTAACCTTGGGACAAGACTTCTTTGTTTAGAGAATAGTTACTTGAGTGCCCTCCCCTCTTTCTAGGCAACTGTGAAGTGAAAGCCATTCATTGTCCAAACTATGAGTAAGGATACAATAGACTAGGAATTAACCAAAGTCTCTAACTTTCCAAATCCAAATTAGGGAGTTGCTGAACTGATTTATTTCAGAGCCCCATGGCCCCTAGGAGGAATGAAATCACAAACTAGTCCCTTGAGAATAAAAATTAGTCATCACAATTAGAATGGATCAGAATGGTCCCAACAAGTCCTGGTGGAAGAGAATGACAAAAAGGCCCCTGAAATAAAAATTCCTTCAATTAAAAAAAAAATCTAGAGTGGACATTCCACTCATGATGAGAGCTGATTGCTCATGGTCATGTATAAGTGCTAATTCTATCATGACAGGAAAAGATAGGATTCAGTAGGCAGAGAGGGAAAGATTAGGACCTGAGGTCTCTGGGTGGGGAAAAACACGTATTTTGGAACAATGGTAGCATCTGACCACAGCAAATTCCCTCAGGTGTAAGATTCCTATTAAGAATGCAATAGACACCACCTGGTATGTAACATTACCCTCAGGAATCTGACAAAAGACTTGACTAAAAATAAATAGACCATAATGTATAACCCACAGGAACAGAATGGCCATAGACAACCCCTCATACAACGAAAACGAGCAATGAGGAACAGACAACCCAGCACCTAGACCCATCAAGCCAATAAGGGTAGAACCTGAGAAGGAACAAGGGGGAAGGGAAGAGGGAGGGCTGACCAGAACCTTATAAAAGAAGGACCCTTCCCTAGTTCTCCAGCATTCACTTTCCAATGTTCCTCTCTGTAAAGAGAGCTTTCCTACTATTCTTCCTTTCTGATCTTAATACTCTAATAGACTTTTGCTTGCTGTTCATTTTGTGTCCCCCCTTCTTCATTCTTCAAAGCGGTGAGACAACAAATCCCAGGTATTGAGATAAAAATCCTGCAACAGCAGCCTCATGAGGGATAGGCATGATGACTTGGAATCTAGAAGACTTTTCTAAAACGTTAACAGTTTTTCGCCAACACCCACAACACCTGATTTGAAAAGTTGTGGAGAATTATTTTAAATTCGTAAGCAATAGATCTGCCCAACAGAAAAAAAAATATCCGTGGAATTGGTAGGAAAGATTGGTGGGGCAGCCTATAACAAATGATGAGAAGATGGGGAGATTCATAGTCATAAGCATCTTATTTGCTGTTGCTGGCAATCAGAAGAAAAACGACTGGAGAGAAGAGATCCCTTTGGAGATTGTTTAAGGGAAGAATCTAGGAACTGGAGTCAGGTTGGATACAGGGGAAGTGAAAAGGACTTGCTAGTTGACAAAAGAAAGAACTTCTTGAGAAAAATGGGTGAACTGGGCTGCTTGGTTGAAAAGGGAGTCAAGTTCAAATCATTTTATTTTTTGTGGAACTTTACCAACTCTTTCCCTTTAGGTTTAAATTTTTTAAATGTTTATTTATTTAAAAAATTTTTTTAATGTTTACTTATTTATTTATTTTGTTTATTTCTTTTTGAGGGAGACAGAGACAGAATGCGAGTGGGTTAGGGACAGAGAGAGAGGGAGACACAGAAGCAGAAGCAGGCTCCAGGCTCTGAGCTGTCAGCACAGAGCCCGATGCGGGGCTAAAACTCATGAACTGTGAGATCATGACCTGAGCCGAAGTCGGACGCTCAACCAACTGAGCCACCCAGGCGCCCCAAATGTTTATTTATTTTTAAAGGAGAGAGAGAGAGAGAGAGAGAGAGCGCGGGAGGGGTAGAGAGGGGGGAGTGGGGAGACACAGAATCCAAGGCAGGATCCAGGCTCCCAGCTGTCAGCACAGAGCCTGACGGGGGCTCAAACTCATAAACCATGAGATCATGACCTGAGCCTAAGTTGGATGCTTAACCAACTGAGCCACCCAGATGCACCCCCCGCCCCCCGCTCCTTTAGGTTTAAATGCTAAACTTTAGCAAAGACAGTAGAGACACAAACTGAAGCAATGCTTAGCCAACAAAGATGCATGTTTTCCTCCTGCTATACATTTAGTTTTTAGACTTGTTAGTTTTAACTGTCTCATTTGCTGATGTGTATTTTTAACTTTTGTTGCTTCTGTCAATTCTTGTCAATTCTGAAGAACTTCTCCATTTCCAGAGACTTTACTCTTCTAAAAAAGCAACTGACAAGCACCTAGTACATTGCACCCTGTGGGCACTCAATAAACACTTCTTTCCTAACTGCCTGGCTGAATGTGTCTTGAGGAACATGGGCAGTAAACTGAACTGCCTTAAAAATAACAGATGGTGCTATCCGGTAGGCATTCCCCTGAGGCCTTGTTAAATACACAGTTAATGTCAGAAGACACCTGAGTGTTGTCACCTGTTCAAAACAAGTTATACTTCAGTCATTTGCCGACATATATGCATGTGTGTGAAAGAATGAACTAAAGTCACATTGTGCCCAAAGCACCTGATATTTGTATGAGGATAAGAAAAACCAGCTTATTGTTGCAAAATTGATCAAGCCTGGAAGATGAGATGTTCTGAGCTTTAATAAACTTGGACAGAGTTTGAATTGGAAAGTTAATTAGGAATGTATGGGGAGAAAAAGGATACATTGGGGGGGGGATGAGAGCAGGTACATAACATTGAAAAAAACAATAGAAAGGGCAATACATTTCACTACACAAATATTTAAACTGTTCTACATAAAAATAAAGGTCATATAAAAAATGAGGAACGTATTTTCAGACACTCAGTGTTAAATTGTTAGTATGTAAGGTACCTCTAAAAATAATAAGAAAATCACTAAATGTGGTGCCCCGAAATTCAATTCTTCATATGTGCCTCGTGTAGGTCATACAAATTCCTCCATGATGCCGCCTCTGCCCATTGTTTCAGATTTTCTCATAGCTACCTCCTTTCCAAGTTATTGTCCAGCCAGACTGGAATTTGCAGTTCCCCAAATGTACCATGTCTCTTCGTGTCTATGTTTTGGGGCTCCAGCCTAGAATGTGTTCTATCTTTGTTCACCTGGCAAATTCCTGTTCATCCTCTGAGACCCATCCCCAACATCCCTCTCCTGCTAATCTTCCCAATCACTCTCCCTTTAACCTCTTCTCACACCTCAGCCAAGAAATTCTCTGTAGTTTCATTCTATTTATATTGTTCCATAATTTATAACACGTTATTCACTTATTTGCATATCTATCTCTTCTATTACTTAGAGATTGCTTAAGAACAGCAAGGTGTTTTATGCTTCTCTGTATCCCAAGAAACTGAATTAAAACTTTTAAGCTTTAGCTTAAGTTGGTTGCTTTAGCTTAAGCTTAAGCTGGTTGCTTTAGCACATCCCTGCATACGCAGTGAAAGCATAATCTTAAGTCAGATCATTGCATGCACATACATACACACACACACACACACACACACACACACACACACACACACATCTTCTTCATAGGTGCCAAGTTTAGAGCTTTTGTTAAACTAGAGGTTTTATATATGCAATTTCCACCAAAGTATTTGAAAATGTAAAAACTATATTATTTAATTACTGAGTCTTCACAAAACTATACCCTCAATGCTCAAGAAACCTAATGGCTTCATTTCCTTCACTCTGGAACTACCAACAGGGAAGCATATTATAAACACACTTAATGGCTTACTAAGTAGAGCTGTAATAAGAACCTAAACTTAATGTTCCAGTTTGCTTTCCTAGACCCCATAACTTGCTCAAATGTCAGGAAGGCGTGCCCACTTTATTCTCACCCACACTTCCTTTCACTTATCCCAGAAAAACCATTTTTTGCTGCCATAAATGCCAAAAGTAATTTTTAATCACAGATTTTATTTTATGTAGGTCATGAAGGGATTCTCACCAGTCTTAACATTGTTTTTAGATTTTCAGATCAGTTATTCCACTACAGCCTAGATGGTATACATTTTAAGATGTGACTGAAAAGATATGTACAGCAACATCTCATGTACCAAGGATTGTGGTGAATGTGGCTACGTTAATTCAAATTCCATTGGTGCAATGTGGTCCTGCAACTGTCAGAGCTTTTAAACTCTTCAACATTTTAGAAGAAAAAGCTTCCAAAAAATACCTTACGCTTTTATGTATCCATAAAGAGAAAATCAATTAAGTGAAATTTTCTTAATCATTCAGAGTCATCAGTATGAACATACATTGTTTTGTGCCCTAAACCCTTAAAATTTAGTCTTTAGTCATAAACCAGTCCCGTCAGCATTTTAGGATTTGCCTCTATGCTAACAGATTCCAGATTATTGTGTTTTAGGCCTCTTTAACTTTCTTTGTTTACCATCAAAACTCATGTTTTGACTGTTAACGAAATCAGTCTCTAGCTCTCAGTGCTCCAAGCTTATTACATTGCGACCATGTTCAGTCAACTTTGGGAGGATGGAGAGTGGCTTAATTTCTCTCTGGATACAACAGTTTTCAGATTTTATATTTAAAAAACGATTTCCAGGGTACCCTGGATCGGCTGGAGCAGGTCCATGCAAGGCCAGTTGGGTCCATAAGGAAGCTGACTGAGATGGATTTAGGAGAGCAAGAGGGTTCCTAGAGGCTAACTTCTGGGAAAGGAGAGGAAGGGAGGGAGGAGGTTGGTCAAGGAAGGCCTCAGAGCGCAGTGAAGGTCTGACAGAGTATTGGCCAACCCAACAGGGAGCTCTGAGGCACATAGCACCCATTAGAGGAGTCCCACGTTGGACAGAAATGGCGGGGTCCTGGTAGCCCACCAGTAAAGTTGAGGACTTCCTGGGAAGAGTGTGGCCTCTGCTTGACCGCCAAGATGGATCCTGAAGCATGAGCAGCTGGAGGCTATCAGCTAGCTGCTTTCTCTGCAGCCAAAGGGAAAGTTCTTCCTTAAAGAGAGATCAGAGGGGCGCCTGGGTGGCTCAGTTGGTTGAGCGTCCGACTTCGGCTCAGGTCATGATCTCGCGGTCCGTGAGTTCAAGCCCTGCGTCAGGCTCTGTGCTGACTGCTCAGAGCCTGGAGCCCGTTTCAGATTCTGTGTCTCCCTCTCTCTGACCCTCCCCCATTCATGCTCTGTCTCTCTCTGTCTCAAAAATAAATAAACATTAAAAAAAAAAAAAGATCAGAGAGGTGCACTTTCCTGGCTTCATGGGTACATATACCATCTGGAATGTATCTGAAAAGAAGTACAAGTTCAGAGGAAGATAGGAAAAGGTAGCTGCTTTCCTATATAACCTTTATAAGTATAACCTTTATAACCTTTATAAGTTTATGGTTAATGTGAATGGGTGTAGAAGCAGAGTCTGATGGGAAGCAGTCAGTGAATCTGAGCATGAGGAGGGTGGTGATCAGTGAAGCAGGGGGTCCTGGCCAATGAGGATAACAGTTAAATAACCAAATGATCAAAAATCTCACTTATCTTAGCAGCAAATTGACCATCCTTGGAAGGACCCAGTTCAGAAAGATGTCTGGTAGAAGGCAAGGCCACCAAGAGAGTTCCTGAGTAAGTTGTCTATATTTGTTTTACTTTGTAATTCTGCATATTAAGCATTTTAATTACTTTGATGTTTTATTTTTTTTTACACGAAATTTAGAATCATCTGTCCTGTTTCAGAAAAGTTGGTATTTTTGTTGTAATCACATTAAATATATGAATTAACTTAAGAAGAACTGAAATCTTTATAATGTTGAATCTTAACTGAGAACATAATTTGTGTTTTTTTTTAATTTAAGATCCTTATTTATTTTAGGAGTGTTTTAAGTATTTTGTCATTTAAGTTTTACATATTTAGTATCAAATTAATTACTAGGCATTTCTTATTGGTGTCATGTATGTAGTTTTCTGATTCACTGTTTTGTACTTGGTGTCTTTTATATATATGAAAGCTATATATTTCTCAATATTAATTTTAACATCCCTCCTTATTGAATTCTCTTGTTTTTGTTTAATTACTTTGCATTTTTATTAGTTATTTTTTTTAATAATAATATTTCAGCTCCTCCTTCCCAACTTCTATACTTTTTGAGAGAGAGAGACAGAGTGTGAGTGGGAAAGGGGCAGAGAAAGAGGCAAACACAGAATCTGAATAGGCTCCAGGCTCTGAGCTGTCAGCACAGAGCCCAATGCGGGGCTCAGACTCATGGACCTCAAACTGATCGACCATGAGATCATGACCTGAGTTGAAGCTGGACGCTCAACTCACCAAGCCACCCAGGCACCCCTAAGAAACCCATTAATGCAATATGTTATGTAATTATTTTTGTAGATGCTGCAATGTTGTTTGACAAAACTTAATCCATTTCTTAATTGTATGAACTATCACTAAATAGGAATTGAAGAATACTTATCTAACAGTTTCAAATGTGTCAACGTATAATCAGCCTTGAAGCCAGTATTTAACTTAGTGAAGGAATTCCTACTAAGTTAGGGAAACACAAGGATATCAGCTAAAACTAATTACTGTAACCAACATTACAGTACTATTAACACTGTACTAGAGTTATAAGTCATGGCAATTAAAAGTATAGAAGTATAGTATAGTATTTCTATATTTTCTATGTCCTGGAAAAATTCAATAATATTGGAATTAATTACCCATTAATGGGTGGTAGAATTTCTTAGTGAAACTATCTGTATGTGATGCTTTTGGAAGATTATATCTTTGATAATTATATTTCTTTGTGGAAATGAGTTTTTATTGTTTCTTCCTCCTCTGAGTCAGTTTGTAAATTATATTTTCTTAGAAAATTATACCTTTTATCCAAGTTCACATGTTATTGCTTTAACTCATGATTTTTCATTTCTTTCATTTATGTGGCTGTTATTACTCATTATTTCTTATTCTATATATTTGTGCATTTTTATTTTGTGATGAGATGTTTGTATAGCATTATTTGTTTAATAAACTAGGTTGCTTGTGTATTTTCTTAATTTTCTAATTCATTAAAATTTATTTTATATTCTTTTTTTCTGCTTTCATTCTTTCACTTTTATTTTTCTAAACTTTGGAGTCAAATACTTAGTTTATATTTCCACATTTTAATTTTTACTGATAAGATTTCACTGCCACAAGCTTTACTTTGAGTAAGGCTTGCACTGTATCCTGTAGTTTTGGTTTTTGCTTTGTATTTTCCTTTGGACCAAGAGTTGTTAAAATAAGCATTTCACATTTCCAGGATGGGAGCCTATTTTTCTGATGTTGTCACTGATTTCTTATTTTATTCTGTAATGTTCAAAGAATTTTGTCTGTAATTTTTTTTGGAACTTGTTGAACCTATTTTTTTTTGAGGCCCTAAATACAATTTTTGTGAATGTATCATATTCACATGAAAACAAATGTTCTCTCTTATTAGGGTATTGAATCAGATACGCATTTATCAGCTTTACCTTTGTAGTTACACCATTTCAGTGTTTTGAATCTTTCTTTTATGAGAAGTGCTTGCTTTGCACAGTAGTGTGGGTCAGTAAAAATAACCTGCAAACTAAAATTAGACAAAGCACTTTTAATAACCAATTGGAAAAATTATACTAGTCTATGATTTTAGAATTGTTTTGTCAAAAATCTTAAAACTTCTCTTATTATCGATTTATAGAGAAATGAAAAATTCTAAGACAAAAAAGCATATAAAAATTGTAACAAATTGATATTTATTTAGTATTTAACACATGATAGACATTTAGAATTATTCCATGAATTTGTAAAAAAATTATTAAGAGAAGTTTGATATTCTTATTCTTTAAATAACTGTACAAAGGAAGCATTTGGTCTATGCCTTGGCACATTGTCATACTTCTTTCTAAGTTTGGATCAGCTTCCAGCATTTAATCCTTTACACATTCTTTCTTTTTTTTTTTTTAAATTTATTTTGGGGTGGGGATAGGCAGAGAGAGTAGGAGGGAGAGAATCTCAAGCAGACTCCTTGCTTTGCACAGAGCCCAATGCAGGCTCAATCCCACAAACTGTGAGACCCCTACCTGAGTCGAAATCAAGAATGGGATGCTTAACAGACTGAGCCACCCAGATACCCCAATCCTTTACACTTTCAGTGTTGTCAGATATCTCTGAGAGTTTCTTTAATGTGAAGTTTTTCACTGACATCACTTCTTCTGGGAGATTTTCATCACAGTTGACATTTTCCTCCTGTGAGTTCCTCTGGCGGTACATCTAGAAGTATCGACATTCCATCAGCGGCTCTGTCTTTTATGACTCCCTTGAAAGCCATTCAACTTTCACTTTGAGCATTAGCACTTATACTTTTTCTGCCACTCTTTTGTGTTTTTTGCCCAATTCTCTCTTTTAATTACTTATTTTTGGAAACTATTATGTGGGTTTATCACTGAGAGAGAAAGTGGCAACACACTTACACGCTTTGCTGCCTGTATGTGAACTGAATAACAGAGGCTCCGTGGCCAGTCACTACCAAACTTTAAAAGAAGTGACATAATTGATCATTGATCGTAAGTGCATCTGATATTTACATAGAAATTTACGGAATAAAGGGCCGATAGCAAAGTTTGTGCGTTATGTAATTACTCAGAGTTAATATACCGTGGTAACAGACATGGAAAGTATATTGTCGGGGGACTGATGTTCTGAACCATGGTTATTGAAATATATGCATACTAGAACCATCCGGAGATGATTACATGAATTTTGTCTACCTGATATATTTCAGACTCAGAGAAGTGAATTCAAGTCATATTTTCTATTTTTCTAACATATGCTGAAATTTCTGTTTCATGAAAAATTTTACTATGTTATCAGTTGGTAAATATTCTAGAACTGTTTTCTTTGTTTAAAATTCTACTCTGGCCATTCTTATTTTGGCTAGTGGTTTTTGGCCTTAATTCTACCTTGTTTGATATTTTTACCTTGTTTGAAAGTTGTGTTCTTGCTTCCTTTCTGTTTGAATTTATTAGATAAACTTCTATCATTTTGTTTTTAACCTTTATGGACCTTTTGTTTCAGGTGGCTCTTTTGTATATAGCACAGAATTCAATTCTGTTTTGTTATCTAACTGGAAATAACTTTTCTGATTTTATTGAGATATTATTGACATATAACATCATATAAGTTTAAGGTATACAATATGATGATTTGACATATGTACATATTGTGAAAAGATTACCACAGTAAGTTTGGTGAACATCCATCACCTCACAGAATTACAACTGATCTTGTGATGAGAATTTTTAAGATCTACTCTCTACTTTCAAACACAGAATACAATATTTATTTTTAAACATTTATTTATTTTTGAGACAATGCGAGAGACAGAGTGTAAGCAGCGGAGGGGCAGACAGAGGGAGACACAGAATCTGAGGCAGGCTCCAGGCTCCGAGTTGTCAGCTCAGAGCCCAACGCGGGGCTCGAACTCACGAACCGCGAGATCATGACCTGAGCCGAAGTCAGACGCTTAACCAACTGAGCCAATCAGGCGCCCTGAATATAGAATACGATATTGTCAACTGTAGTCATCATGCTGTACAATACAGTCCCAGAGCTTATTTATCTTATAATTAAAAGTTTGTACCTTTTACCTACCTTTGATCAATTTCCCTAGTGCTTCTGCTTATGGCAACTGCCAATCTGATCTGTTTCTATGTGTTTGGTTTTTTTAGATTCCACATATAAGTGAGATCATACAATATTCATCTTTTCTTATCACTAGTATAATGCCTTCAAGATCCATGCATAGTGTCACATATGGGAGGATTTCCCTTTTTATGGCTGCATAGTATTTCTGTGTGTGTGTGTGTGTGTGTGTGTGTGTGTGTGTTACATTTTGTTATCCATTTCTCTGTTTATATTTATAAACAACTTATATTGTTTTCATATCTTGACCATTGTAAATAATGCTGCAATGAACACGGAAGCACATTCCCACCAACAGCGCACAAGGGTCCCTTTTCTTCTATATTCGCACCAGTGTTTGTTATCTCTTGTCTTTTTGATTCTACCAATTCTAACAGGTGTGAGGTGACATCTCACTGTGCTTTTGATTCGCATGGGGGTATTACACTCAAAATATGTATCATTCACTAGTGAGAGAAATATTCTATAATCAAAAAGCCTAATCTATAAGTGTTCTGAAAAATAAGTTGATATTTGAATTCAGTGTCTTCTAATATTTTCTTCTTTGCTCTTCTCTCTCCTCCTAGAAGCACTAATCTCCTCTCCTGACCTGACTCTTCCCTTCGCTCCATGGTGGGTGATCCATTTGGGTTTTTATTAAAATCTACCAGTCTGGTAGTCCAGTCCTTGCTCTCACATTTGGGTGACACATTTAGGGCATTTAGGGATCAACATCTTTCTTCTAGCAAATAATTCATTGCCTTTAGGATTAAAATTTAACCTAAAGAACTCACCACCTTTGAATATTTTTTTTTACTGATTCACATTTTAATATGATATAGACACCTTATAATACCTTCAGAAAGTACGGAATGCTACAAAAGAAAAGCAAGAAAAGGATGACAACCCTCAGACAGGCCCATTAGGAGAGATGTGGAAATGAGTAGGATTTTTGGCATCCCTGAAATCACATTATCCCAATCAAATAGACTCTAAATGAAACAGAAATTCTAGCATTATATTCATTCGTCTATCCCCCCAAAAATACTTACCGAGCCCCCACTCCATGTAAAGTATTGTGATAAATGCAGACAACACAATAGCATATGACACAGTCCTTGTCTAGCACAGGGTACGGTGGATGCTTATCAGAGAGGTGGACACAGTTTACAAATGGAGGCGAAGGGCATTGGTGTAAAACTGCCTGGTGGGGGCACTGCGGTCAGGTAACAGCAACTGTGAAACCTCAGAACTGTGAGGAAGCAGAAGTGAACTAATAGCACAGCCATAGCGTGGAATGAAAAATGGAAATTTTAAAAGAACTAAGGTTGAAAAGGTAAGAGAAGATGGAACTTGTAGGTCCTGCTAAGGAATTTGATTTTTATCCTTAAGACGATGGAATGCTCTTGATGGATTATAAGCAGACCAGTCACATGCTTTTCTACAAAGACAGAAAAAAAAAAGGCAAGGAAGAGACATGGAGGGATGACATTTAACTGCCTTATTTTACTAAAGGTGTGTCATGACAAAAACCTGAAGTGCCATTTTTTACTAAAGACTGGTTATCTTTTAATAGTTAGTTCAAAAGGTAATGGCATTTTTAAGAACATGGAATTCTTCACAATGGTTCTTTAACCTTTTCCTTAGCAGAAGTTAACATCACTCCAGCGCAGAAACTCTCCTTATCAGATATCTTTTATTCTTAGTGGAGGATTTGTCCCAACTCCTCTTGTTCAAACCATTTTTATTGTTATCTTAAGACTCAGCTCCTAACATAAGCATGTTTTATTGCCTCCACAATGGTTGTCCTTTATTTACTATCTACCAGCACCTTCAGTATTGGTAGTTTGGTAAGAGTAGTTTGCAACCACTCAGTCTTATGTCAGGTTTATTTTTGGTCCTCCAAGCTCGGTTTACATGAATACAAACAGGCAAAAACTGGAAGTCACTGAATCCAGCAATGCTGTTCTCTAATACCGGCACTTTATCAGGTCACTTTGCCTGTCTTGATTTTACTTTGTTCTCTCATAAGCAAAACAAAGGAATTGGTTTAGATAAGTTCTAACCCTGTAACTTAGAGCTCTGGGATTCACCTGGGGGATACTTCAGGAGTCTCTAAAAAGATGTGACCAGGGAAGCAAATCTCCTTTTTCACCTTGTATTTCAAATTGGACAGCGATTCTTTTATCTGTCTTATTTATTAGGTTTTTGTAAAAAAAAAATTTTTTTTTTTGAAGAACAAGTTAATCAAGTAAAAAGAATTTGACAATAGCTGATCTACATACCTCCCTAAGGTCTATTTCAGCTCTCACATTTTACCTTTCTCTCTTCTGGTTTTTATTTCCCCAACATATTCCACAGTGCTTCTGTGTTGGCAATATGTATCCAAATGGTGTGTCAGAAATAAAGAAAATCATTCAGTAAATGCCTTTTAAGAAAAGAATGAATGGAGGTGCCTGGGTGGTTGGTTGAGCATCCAACTTCAGCTCAGGTCATGATCTCACACTCCGTGAGTTCGAGCCCCATGTTGGGATCTGTGCTGATAGCTCAGAGCCTGAAGCCTGCTTTGGATTCCATGTCTCCCTCTCTCTCTGCCCCTCCCACACTCATTCTCTGTCTCTCTTTTTCTCAAAAATAAACATTAACAAAAAATTTAAAAAAGGAAAAGAATGAATCAATGCATTGGTTTGTTAATCCCTCGCCATTAATATTTATAGATAACCATTCTGTTTAGCCACTTTTCAAGACAATGGAGACAGAATTGAAAATTAGATAAATTCCTGCCCTCTTTGAATGATTGGTCAGTTGAATCAACTCATTCAGCTACAATTATTGGACGCCTAATATTACTGAAGCTATTTCGTTAAGTCCTAGTTATATTGAGATGTATAGAACCCTGTCCCTTGCCTCAAAGATTTTACAGTCTGCTAAGCTAAAACCATGTAAATAGATTATTGCAATAAAAATTGATTAAGTTGGGGTGCCTGGGTGGCTCAGTCAGTTGAGCGTCTGACTTCGGCTCAGGTCATGATCTCACAGTTCGTGAGTTTTAGCCCCGCATCAGGCTCTGTACTGACAGCTCAGAGCCTGGAGCCTGCTTCCAATTCTGTGTCTCCCTCTCTCTCTGTCCCTCTCCCCCTCATGCTCTGTCTCTTTCTCTCAAAAATAGATAAATGTTGAAATTTTTTTTAATTGAGTAAATACTATTATAGAATTATGATAAAAGTGCTGTGAGTGTTCAGAAAAAGGAGTTATTGACTGTGGCTGAAGTAGTGAGAAAGATTTCACAAAGAAGCTTGTGAACTGAGTTCTGAAGAACGAAAACGATTATGCTGTGTGGAGCAAATCTCTAAATGTGTTGCAATAAGAAAGTATGTAGATAACACATAGTTTATGTACGTGTTATGCCAAGAGTTATGCCAAGCAGGAGCTTGGCATAGCTACACGCCCTGGTGACTGGACATCAAGGAAGAAAGGCTGCAAAGTCTTTTTCGCTTCAGATTATACATGTTCTTTTATGCTAGTAAAAAGTTTTAGAGCTTCATAACTTAGGACATGGAGAGTTAGCAGAGATTTTTAACGAGTAGTTTGGCAGGATAGATTTGTCTCTTTAAAAAAAATGACGTGGACGTAGAATATGAAAGATGGACTGAAGTAAGAAGCATCGAATGAGGAGGGAGATAGTAAAAAGGCTGTTGCAGGAGTTGATAAAGAAGAGACGATGAAGAGGGGCTGATCAGATTGGAGAGAATACTTCAAATTCGGTTAAAAGGACACGGCAACTGGAAACGACGTAGTACTCTAACACCAAATGGTGTTGGGAAACCTGGAAGACACGTGCAAAAGACACTGCACCACCATCCTGTACCATACGCAAAAATGAACCCAAAATGGATTAAAGACCTGAATGTATGACCTGAAGCCATAAAACTTGTAGAAGGAAACATAGATGGTAGTCTGCTGGACACGAGTCTTGGAGACGAGTGTTTGGCTTTGATGTCAAAAGAAAAGGCAGGGGTGCCTGGGTGGCTCAGTCGGTTAAGCGGCCGACTTCGGCTCAGGTCATGATCTCGCGTTCCGTGAGTTCCAGCCCTGCATCGGGCTCTGTGCTGACAGCTCAGAGCGTGGAGCCTGTTTCAGATTCTGTGTCTCCCTCTCTCTGACCCTCCCCCGTTCATGCTCTGTCTCTCTCTGTCTCAAAAATAAATAAACGTTAAAAAAATTTAAGAAAAAAAAAGGCAACAAAAGCAAAAATAAAGAAGGGAGACTACATAAAACTAAAAGGCTTCTACAGAACAAAAGACATCGTCACCAACATGAAAAGGGAAACTATGGAATGGGAAAAAAAATATTTGCAAATCACATATCTGATAGAGGGCTAATATCCAAAATAAATAAGAACTCCTACAATTCAATAGCAATTTAAAAAATCTAATTAAAAAATGGGTAGAGGATCTGAATACACATTTTTCAAAAGAAGACATACAGAGGGCCAATAGGCACATGGAAAGTTGCTCAACATCATTAATCATTAGGGAAATGCAAATTAAAGCCACAGTGAGATATCACTTAACACCTGTTAGAATGGTTAGTATCAAAAAGAGATAACAAATGCTGGTGACAGTGTGGAGAAAAGTAAAAACTTGAGTGATGTTCGTAGAAATGTAAACTGGTATAGCACTGTGGAAAACAGACTGGAATTTTCTCAAATTTCATTAAAAATAGAAATACCATATGAGCAATTGCTCTTCTGAGCAATTTATCTGAAATAAACAAAAAAACTAATCTGAAAAAATATACTCCCATGTTCATTGTTACATTATTTACAATAGTCAAGTTATAGAAACAAATTAGATGACCATTGATGGAAGAATGGATAAAGAAAATCTTATATATATATTATATATATAATATGAAATACATAATATTAATATATAACATATTTTATATATAATGGAATATTATTTGGTCATAAAAAATAATGAAATCTTGCCATCTGTAACAACATGGATGGGCCTGAGGGCCTTATGCTAAGTGAAACAAGTCAGACAGTAAAAGACCAAAGTGATGTTTGACATCGCTTGTATGTGAGATCTAAAAACCAAACAAAATAAAACAAAAACAAAGCTTATAGATACAGAGAACAGACTGGTAGCTGCCAGACGCTGGGGTGGGGGAGTGGGGTGGGGAAGTTGATTAAAGGGAGTCAAAAAGTACAAACTTCCAGTTATAAAACAAATAAGTCCTGGGGATGGAAGGTGCTGCCTGACAATTATTGTTAACAACACTGTAGTGCATATCTGAAAGTTGCTAAGAGAGTAGATCTTAAAAGTTCTCATCACAAGACAAAAAATTCCCTATATATGTTTGGTGACAGATGTTAACTAGACTTACTGTGATGATCATTTTGCAATGTATACAAACATTGAATTATTATGTTGTACATGTGGAACTAATACAGTGTTGTATTTCCATTACACCTCAATAAAAAAACCAATGTAGTACTCTCGAACAGGACATGAGGGCTTATTCTCTGTTCCATCCTATTAAAGACAAAGACAGAAAATACACATTTTTTTTTAAGTTTATTTTTTTTATTTTGAGAGAGGGAAGGAGAGCTCACATGAGCGGCAGAGGGGAAAAGAGGGGCGGGGGAGGGAGGGAGAGAGAGAATCCCAAGCAGCCTCCGTACTGGTAGCACAGAGCCCGACGTGGGGGCTTGAACTCACAAATTGCAAGATCGTGAGCTGAGCCGAAACCAGAAGTAATTGCTTAACCAACTGAACCACCCAGGCACCCCCCAAAAACATTTTTTTAAAACTCTTTCTCACAAAACATGACCAGCAACTGTTATCTCTCAAGTAAATATACAGTCAGTCCATTTGTGGAGGTTAATAGATGGCTTAATTAAGGCCTGACAAGATTCTCTAGGATAAGACATAAAGGGCAATTCTCATTTGACAGTCCCTGTTAGATGGGATGCCACAGGCATTACTAATAATTTCTCCAGGCATTTCTTATCCAAATGAGGAATTAACACAGGAGCGTTATCTGCAGTCACTATTTTTGTTCAGTGAAAATGCGTGACAGCCACAGCAGGTTAGTCATCTTCAAGTTGACTGCAAGTAACAATATCAGACTTGTGACTCGGCTAAGGGCGTTGTCAGGATGGATTGTTTTCTGAGATAGCAGATGGTTTGGAAATCATCTGCCGTGACAGACCGAACTGACTAGAATTTCAATTCTCCGCTCTGGGAGCGGTGATGAGAAGGGCACATACGGGAAATTAACTCTCCTGGTTTAACTGAAAATGACAACACACTGCGTGGTCAGAGCACAAACTGGTCTAAGAAGGAAGGATAAATGAGAGGCAAGTGGGACATTCCTAATTAACTTCAATACACTTCGAGTAAATTTCCTTAACCCCATATTATGGCACATATGAGGACAGGTGATTTATGCATTTCAGGGCTTGATTTTATAATTTCACTCTTGAAGAATGAGATAATCAAACAACAGAAGGAGTATATTAACTGGGGACCTGGATTACAGTGATTCAGAGTGAGGTATCTGGTAATTGAATCTAGTCTGTTTATTCAGAACAGGATGCAAATAAGTAATTTGGACATCTTGAATGAGCTCCACCAAGTCAAAAACCTCATGAAAATTTTGTAAATATGCATGCACTTTAATGCAATCTGAGAGTAGAAAGTAGTTTACAGTGATTTCAGACTTCTATTTGGTCATTATTGTTATTATTATAGTTTTTAAAATGTTTCCCCTGACATCTTTCCTGTGTAAATGAATATGTCCCAGGGACACTCCAGTAAATGAGATAAACTGACGTAAAATATTAAATAATTCATGTTCTTGGAAGCCACTGAGATTTTGCTCATGTTTTTATGGAAACCAAACCAATGTCGTGATGCAGAAAAAAAGGCATCTGCATATGAAAATATCTCAAGCATTATCCTTTAAGCCTGTATGTGTGCTCAAGAAGAAAAAAAGAGTAAAGGGGAACGAGTTGAAAGAATACAGCAAACACCACTGTATAACAGGAGAGATAACTAATAGGATTTTGATTTGGTATTGCTGTGTCGTGTTTGGAGGTCATGTCACTGCTTTTGCCATTGTTCCTGTGGTTTGAAGTTAGACAGGGGTGAGATTAACAGACACACAGGACCAGTGGGACAGGGAGGGGAGACTGGGACAGAAGATGTAGCACGGAGGAGCAGAGGCGGTCTGAAATGAGTAAAAACCTGGCATATTTGTTGTTCCAAAGTCTGCCTCTGTCAGGGTCGGATCTGGGGCTTGTTATATAACCTCTCAGGGTGACTGTTTTCTTATCTATAAAATGTAATCATAATATCAGCCTCACAGAGCCGTTATAAATTAATGAGATAATATTTATAAGCAGATTAAAGTGTCTGGTACAGAGAAGGCACATAAAATTTGGAACCTACCTGACCATTCTGTTCCAGGAAAAGATCTCATACTGCCAGCTTCCCCTGAAAGGGAACCTTGCAGATGTTCCCTGTGCAGTAACAGGGAGACAGTAAACCAATGAGGCTGTGAGTTAATTTTGAAGACAAAGTTCTTGGTCTTAAATGCCAACCCTAACTTACCAATGATGTGTTTGCTTGTTATTTTAGCCCCAATTTTTTCATCTACATATAAGATGGATTATATAAGAAGGATAATATAATACATAATCTTATAAGGATATATATAATAAGGACATTGTATATAATAAGGACATATATATCCTTATTAATGAGCATAAGGATATAATATATATAATAAAGATAATATTAGCACTTACTTTATTGGAGGTTTGCAAGGATTAAATAAAATCATCTGCATTAAATCCTTAGCTCTAAACGCATGGGAAAGACTGTAAATGTTACCTCTGAATGTCAATTGATCAGCCCCACATAATTATAACCAAGAAAATTTTGTCTGTAATAAGAAACAACCAGGGAGGATATTTTCCTTTGTAGCATAGCACTTGCTATGAAAATGTACCAAAACTCGGGTTTTCAATTTAAATGTTACCTAAATATGGTTTGTTCCAAAAGGAACTCTTGCCCTTTTAGCAATAACTCTGAGCTATTTCAATCACTGTTTCAAAGGAAAGGCCTAAAGCTATTCCACTTTCCAGTATTTTGAGACATTGGAGAGTGATCACAGGTGATCAAGAATTAAAGCGCAACCCACTCTCAAAATAAGGAAATGATACTAGGTGAGTTTGCATTTGTGCAGCTCTTCTGTGAATACACTACAATCCAGTCCATACTGGACTGGGGTGGCTGTAACTCAAGCAAAGAGCATAGTCTAATGGACTTGATGAGTCAAAGGACAGAATTTGGAACTGCCTGAGTGGCTAGAAAGTAAGAGGAGAAATAAGGAAGAGCTACAACAGTGTGTAATTTCTGCTCTAGTCCTGGTGATGAGGGAGTTTGGGGCAAGTTGAGGACAAAATACAGGCTGGCACACACCCCCACCCCTGCTGCCCCTCCTGTGGGATCTGTGTGATACTCCTTGGACACTTCCAGCTACCCAAGAACAAAGGAAAGGGGTTTAAGTGCTTGCCATGGTGATGTGGGAAACTAAGGCAAGTGAAAAATTAAATTCCCTGACTGCCTTACAGCACATTGACAAGTCCTTGAAACTGGCAGAGGGACCTTCCTCTAGGAGCTCAGCTGCCTTGATGATGACACTTTGCTAGGGGCACAAGGGAACTTTAGCTTAACATTATTCCAACCTCTAGGATTCTGTAAATCTACTTCCTTTATCTCAACTGCCCCAGGATATATGCTGGCAATCAAGCTCCAAGCTTATGGACCACCCACCCCCATGCATCCGAAGGGTCTCATGACTGAGGTTTTATTAAATGGTAATAAATGGTGTTTCCCTAACAATAGCTAGCCTCTCAAAGTCCTGGAAACTTTGCTTCCAAAATTCCTTAGAGATTTACTTTATCCCAGACTCCCTCCTAACCCAAGGGTATATAATGAGTTACCCATCAGGACCCTAGTGCAGCTCTTCCTGCCCATGGGTCCTGTCCCCATGCTTTAATTAAATCACCTTTTTGCACTAAAGTTATCTTTAAGAATTCTTTCTTGGCTGCCGGCTCCGGGCCCCATGAACCCCACCATCACCCCAGCACTTCATCACTGGGATAAACCTCAAACTGCAAATGTACAAAAGAGGCATAAAGAAGCCTGGCTGAATGATTATAGCTAAAAGGCTGAGGGAAGCCAACCAAGGTTTTGACTCTATTTACAGTGTGCGATGCACAATTCTGGTTTGTTGCAGCCAAAGTTAACTGCTTGCTAAAATAAAAATCAATATTCTTCAGAAGAAGAGATCAGAATATAAAGTATCTTTAATGCAACATATATAGTATTCAGTGTATAATTAAAAATCACTAGTCAGAGGAAAAAGAAAACAGAAAAATGTGGCCTGTAGTCAAAAAAAAAGATGGTCAGTAAAAACTGACCTTGACATGTAGGAATAAGTAGATGAGTTTTCAGTAGCTAAAATTAGTTAC
The DNA here is from genome assembly GCF_027475565.1 of Acinonyx jubatus. Classification (NCBI taxonomy): domain Eukaryota; kingdom Metazoa; phylum Chordata; class Mammalia; order Carnivora; family Felidae; genus Acinonyx; species Acinonyx jubatus. The sequence goes on along the minus strand of NC_069382.1, from coordinate 118,718,031 downwards.
CAATATAATTTAACATAGCTTCAAAAATCCTTAATAAAATATTAGCATAGTTAACCCAGCAATATATAAAAAGGCAAATATATCATGGCCAAGTAATTTCTGTATCAGGAATACAAGACTGAACAACAACAAAAAAAATCCATTGATAATTATCTATATTAACTGAATAAAAAAATGAACCATATCCTTAACTCATGTAAGATATAGAAAGATATAAAAAAAGTACTTGACAAAATTCTATACCCATTCATGTTCAAAATTCTTATTCAACTATGAATAAGAGATGACTTCTTTAATCTAGTAAAGAACATTTACAGAGAAAAAAAACCACAAAACAAACAATTAAAAAAAATTCCACATACCAAATGATCAAAAACAAAAAACTTCTTCCTTTAGGGTGAGAACAAAGAAACAGGTATCTGCTCTCACCACATCAATTCCACATTTTTCCAGTGTATATACCTGCAGCAGCAAATGGAACCTGAAAAGGAAGCAGTAAAACTTTCTTATTCATAGGGGACATGATTATTTGCATTTAGAATCTTAAAGAATGTACAAAACAATGATGAGAACTACCAAATGCAAGTCAGCAAGGTTACAGAATACAAAATTGAACAAAACTCAGTTTTACTTCTAGATTCTAACAAGAAACAATGGAAAAATAGAAAATTATTATCTTATAATATATAAGAATTATATAATTCTCTTATAACCAAAAACTAAAATGAGAAAAAAAATTAACAAAATATTGGAAGACCTCTATACTAAAAACTACCAAAGAGTGCTGAAGGAGATTAAAGAGGACCTAGATAAATAGAGAGATGCTGTATTCCCAGAGTAGAAGCCTTGGTACTGTTCAGTTTTCCTAAATAGAGTTATGACAATAGTTTTCACATTTTTTGTTTGTTTCAGAACTCTAAAACTGCTTTATCGTTATGGAGGATTTCAAAGGATTTTATTTTCTGTGAGTTATGGCCATTAATATTTACAATATTATAAATTCAGACTGAACAAAATGGACCACCGTAATGTCGTATTTTATCTAAAAATAACAACAAATCCATTGCATCATCTTAAATATGTTTTATTTTTAAAAAGCTACATTTTCCAATTCAAAACAAAAAATTATTAGAGAAGAGAGGCACTCCTTTATATTTCTTGCAAATTGATCTGACTTCATAAAAGACTGCAGATTCTCCTGTATCTAAAATAGTAGGTTTTATGTTTACTTTAGTGTGATAGGTTATTTTGCTTGAAGCATATGAAGAAATAAACATATCACACACATATATATATATTGGGGGAGGTGGCTATTATTTAAGGTCTTTTAAGATACCTGTTGATATTATTCTTTGATTCTACACCAAAACTTGCTAAGAAAATAGTGGAAACAATTATAGTACCTTCTGATAAAGGCTATGGTGAGGGAAACACATGATTCTATAGAAGTACATAGAAAGGGCCACTAATGAGGATGTGGGTAACAGAGAAGACTCTGCAGGAAATGAGGGTTAAGCTGGCTGAATGCAAGTTAAAGAGCGTTCTAGGAAGTGTAAATAGTCCAGAAAGGATAGGATGAGTTCACAGAATCAAAAGGGTGTCAATATGGCCCTGTTTATAGTCACATGGAGTGTTGAAACAGGGACATAAAAGTGCCAAAGTGTGAAACTCAAGAGATAATCAAGGGCTTGAATATGAAGACTAGTAACTTTGGACTCTTCTCTAAAGATAATGAAAATTGAATGAAGGACTTAAGCAGAAGAATGACAGCTCAGGAAAGCCAAAAGTTGAAGGAGATGGACTGGTTAGCCGTGTGAGGTACAGTAGAGAGGTCCAATAATATAGTCTTAAGTATATACTTTGATTTTGGCCCTGACGATATTATTTGTGACTTCCGTGAGACAAAGTGGAAGGTGGGGCTACATTCCAGTGAGCTAAGGAGTGAATGGGGAATGAAGACGGTGAGGGAAGGCTTGCTTTCAATGGACTTGTCTGGGAACAAAAAAGTAGGACAGTAATTATAGGCAACAAGCAGTAATCATAGGCTGAGGGGTAGAAGCCAGTATATTGAGAAATATCAAAACTGTGGATCTCGAAAAGGACACAGGAGGTGCTTTGCTTGTAGACGTATGGCAGGCCTGCTCTACTAAGGTGAAGGTTGATTGTGGTATATGGATTAATTATTTTTACAATCATTCTACTATTTTATTTTACTTTTTTAAATTTTTTAAATCTTTATTTATTTTTGAGAGAGAGACAGACTGTGAGCAGGGGAGGAGCAGAGAGAGAGGGAGACACAGAATCCAAAGCAGGCTCCAGGCCCTGAGCTGTCAGAACAGAGCCCGATGTGGAGCTCGAACCCACAAACCATGAGATCATGACTTGATCAGAAGTCGAACGCTCAACATACTGAGCCACCTAGGTGCCCCATTCATTTTACTATTTAAAAAAAATATATTTGAAGTATGTTGTCACATTTTTCTCATTTTGCTTAGTCAAAGTTTATCTCCCAGCAATATGAAAACATAGACATGGTTCAAATCCTAAATAAATCATTTTACAAACTCACATCAGTGGTGTCTGAATTACTGAGCTTTTGTTTTCAGCCAAAATTAGAGAGGATTACTTGACTATCAACTTATCTGAAAAATGAGCGGCATGGCTGAATTTGGAACGAGACCTACTAGGAAACCCATCTCAGTCCCTCTGCAGTAGACATCTCATGTGTGATGTTTTCACCCCTTTGTTTATTTATTTATTCTGTTTAGGAGGCTTGAGCTTCTTGTACCAAGCCAGCTGCTTACAAGCTCCAGAGTAGTGATTTTTAGTATTTTTTAAAAATTATTTTATTTTTATTTTTTTAAATTTACATCCGAATTAGTTAGCATATAGTGCAACGATGATTTCAAGAGTAGATTCCTTACTACCCCTTACCCATTTAGCCCATCTCCCTTCTCACAACCCCTCCAGTAACTCTCTGTTTGTTCTCCACATTTAAGAGTCTCTTATGCTTTGTCCCCCTCCCTGTTTTATATTATTTTTGTTTCCCTTCCCTTGTGTTCATCTGTTTTGTGTCTTAAAGTCTTCATATGAGTGAAGTTGTATGATTTTTGTCATTCTCTGACTAATTTTGCTTAGCATAATAGCCTCCAGTTCCATTCACATAGTTGCAAATGGCAAGTTTTCATTCTTTTTGATTGCCAAGTAATAATCCATTGTGTATATATATATATATATACCATATACATATATACATACATATATATATATATATACCATATACATATATACATACATATATATATGTATACATATATGTATATGGTATATATATATATATATATATATATATATATATATATATATATACCACATCTTCTTTATCCATTCATTCATTGATAGACATTCGGGATCTTTCCATACTTTGGCTACTGTTGATAGTGCTGCTATAAACATGGAGGTGCATGTGTCCCTTCGAAACAGCACACCTGTATCCCTTGGATAAATACCTAGTAGTGCAATTGCTGGGTCTTAGGGTAGTTCTATTTTCAGTTTTTTGAGGAACCTCCATACTGTTTGCCAGAGTGGCTGCACCAGTTTGCATTCCCACCAACAACACAAAAGAGATCCTCTTTCTCTGCATTCTTGCCAACATCTGTTGCTGTCTGAGTTGTTAATGTTTGCCATTCTAAACAGATGTGAGGTGGTATCTCATTGTGGTTTTGATTTGTATTTCCCTGATGATGAGTGATGTTGAGCATTTTTTCATATGTCAGTTGGCCATCTGGATGGCTTCTTTGGAGAAGTGTCTATTCATGTCTTTGGCCCATTTCTTCACTGGATTATTTGTTTTTTGGGTGTTGAGTTTGATAAGTTCTTTATAGATATTGGATACTAACCCTTTATCTGCTATGTCATTTGCAAATATCTTCTCCCATTCTGTCAGTTGCCTTTTAGTTTTGCTGATTGTTTCCTTCACTGTGCAGAAGCTTTTTATTTTGATGAGGTCCCAGTAGTTCATTTTTGCTTTTGTTTCCCTTGCCTCTGGAGACGTGTTGAGTAAGAAGTTACTGTGGGCAAGATCAAAGAGGTCTTTGCCTGCTTTCTCCTCGACGATTTTGATGGCTTCCTGTCTTACATTTAGGTCTTTCATCCATTTTGAGTTTATTTTTGTGTAGGGTGTAAGAAAGTGGTCCAGGTTCATTCTTCTGCATGTTTCTGTCCAGTTTTCCCAGCAGCACTCGCTGACGAGACTGTCTTTATTCCATTGGATATTCCTCCCTGCTTTGTCAAAGATTAGTTGGCCATATGTTCTTGGATCCATTTCTGGGTTCTCTATTCTATTGATCTGAGTGTCTTTTCTTGTGCCAGTACCATACTGTCTTGATAATTACAGCTTTGTAGTTATAGCTTGAAGTCTGGGATTGTGATGCCTTCTCATTTGGTTTTCTTTTTTAAGATCGCTTTGGCTATTCAGGGTCGTTTCTGGTTCCATACAAATTTTATAATTATTTGTTCAAGCTCTGAGAAGAATGCTGGTGTTATTTTGACAGAGAATGCATTGAATATGATTCAATAGATTACTACCCATAGATTGCTTTGGGTAGTATCGACATTTTAACAATATTTGTTCTTCCTATCCAGGAGCAATCATTTTCCACTTTTTTGTGTCTTCTTCAATTTGTTTCATAAGCTTTCTATAGTTTCCAGAGTATAGATTTTTCACCTCTTTGGTTAGATTTATTCCTAGGTATTTTATCATTTTTGCTGCAACTGTAAATGGGATCGGTTTCTTGATTTCTCTGTCTGTTGCTTCATTGTTGGTGTATAGGAACGCAACCGATCTCTGTGCATTGATTTTATATCCTGCAACTTTGCTGAATTCATGAATCAGTTCTAGCAGTTTTTTGGTGGAATCTTTTGGGTTTTCCATATACAGTATCATGTCATCTGCAAAGAGTGAAAGTTTGACCTCCTCCTGGCTGATTTGGATGCCTTTTATTTCTTTGTGTTGTCTGATTGCAGAGGCTAAGACTTTCAATACTATGTTGAATAACAGTGGCAAGAGTGGACATCCCTGTCTTGTTCCTGACCCTAGGGGAAAGCTTGCAGGTTTTTCCCATTGAGGATGATATTAGTGTCGGGTTGTTCATATATGGCTTTTATGATCTTGAGGTACGACCCTTCTGTCCCTACTTTCTTGAGGGTTTTTATCAAGAAAGGATGCTGTATTTTGTCAAATGCTTTCTCTGCATCTATTGAGAGGATCATATGGTTCTTGTCCTTTCTTTTATTGATGTGATGAATCACGTTAGTTGTTTTGTGGATGTAGAACGAGCCCTGCATCCCAGGTATAAATCCCACTTGATCATGGTGAATAATTTTTTTTAATGTATCATTGGATCCAGTTGGCTAATATCTTGTTGAGGATTTTTACATTCATGTTCACCAGGGAAATTGGTCTATAGTTCTCCTTTTTAGTTGGGTCTCTGGCTTTGGAATCAAGGTAATGCTGGCTTCATAGAAAGAGTTTGGAAGTTTTCCTTCCATTTCTATTTTTCGGAACGGTTTCAAGAGAATAGGTATTAACTCTTGCTTAAATGTTTGGGAGAATTCCCCTAGAAATCCATCTCTCCCTGGACTCGTGTTTTTTGGCATATTTTTGATTACTAATTTGATTTCCTTACTGGTTATGGGTCCGTTCAAATTTTCTGTTTCTTCCTGTTTCAATTTTGGTAGTGTATATGTTTCTAGGAATTCGTCCATTTCTTCCAGGTTGCCCATTTTATTAGCATATAATTGCTCATAATAATATTATTGTTTTTATTTCTGCTATGTTGGTTGTGACCTCTCCTCTCTCATTCTTGATTTTATTTATTTGGGTCCTTTCCTTTTTCTTTTTGATCAAACTGGCTAGTGGTTTATCAATTTTGTTAATTCTTTCAAAGAACCAGCTTCTGGTTCCATTGATCTGTTCTACTGTTTCTTTAGTTTCAGTAGCATTAATTTCTGCTCTAATCTTTATTATTTCCTGTCTTCTGCTGGTTTAGGGTTTATTTGCTGTTCCTTTTCCAGCTCTTTAAGGCAAAAGGTTAGGTTGTGTATCTGAGATCTTTCTTCCTTCTTTAGGAAGGCCTGGATTGCTAGATACTTTATTCTTATGACTGCATTTGCTGCATCCCAGAGGTTTTGGGTTGTGGTGTTATCATTTTCATTGGCTTCTATATATTTTTTAATTTCCTCTTTAACTTCTTGGTTGGCCCATTCGTTCTTTATTAGGAAGTTCTTCAGTCTCCAACTAATTGTTACTTTTCCAAATTTTTTCTTGTGGTTGATTTTGAGTTTCATATTGTTGTGGTCTGAAAATATGCATGGTATGATCTCCATCTTTTTGTACTTGCTGAGGGATGATTTGTGTCCCAATATGTGGTCTATTCTGGAGAACATTTCATGTGCACTGGAGAAGATGTATATTCTGCTGCTTTAGGATGAAATGTTCTGAATATATCTGAACCCATCTGGTCCAGTGTGTCATTCAAAGCCATTGTTTTCTTGTTGATTTTTTGATTAGATGATCTGTCCTTTGCTGTGAGTGGGGTGTTGAAGTCTCCTACTATTATGGTATTACTATCGATGAGTTTCTTTATGTTTGTGAATAATTGATTTATATATTTTTGTGCTGCCACATTTGGCACAAAGATGTTTATAATTGTTAGGTCTTCTTGATGGATAGATCCCTTTATCATGATATAATGCTTTTATGCATCTCCTGATACAGTATTTTAAAGTCTAGATTGTCTGATATAAGGATGGCTACTCTGGCTTTTTTTTGTTGACCATTAGCATAATAGATAGTTTTCCATTCCCTTGTTTTCAATCTGAAGGTGTCTTTAGGTCTAAACTGGTCTCTTGTAAACAGCATAGAGATGGATCTTCTTTTCTTATTCATTCTCTTACCCTATGTCTTTTGATTGGAGCATTGAGTCCATTGATGTTTAGGGTGAGTACTGAAAGATATGAATTCATTGCCATTATGATGCTTGTAGAGTTGGAGTTTCTGGTGGTGGTCTCTGGTCCTTTCTAAGCTTTGTTGCTTTTGGTATATATATATATATATATATATATATATATGTATGTATATATATATATATATGGGTTTTTTTCATCTTTTCTCCCCTCAGAGAGTCCCCCTTAAAATTTCTTGCAGGGCTGGTTTAGTGGTCACAAACTCCTTTAATTTTTGTTTGTCTGGGAAACTTTTTATCTCTCCTTCTATTTTGAATGACAGCCTTGCTGGATAAAGAATTCTTGGCTGCACATTTTTCTGATTCAGCCTGTTGAATATATCCTGCCACTCCCTTCTGGCCTGCCAAGTGTCTGTGGATGGGTCTGCTGCAAACCTGATCTGTCTTCCCTTGTAGGTTAAGGACTTCTTTTCCCTTGCTGCTTTCATGATTCTCTCCTTGCCTGAGTATTTTGTGAATTTGACTATGATATGCCTTGTTGATGGTCAGTTTTTGTTGACTCTTATGGGGGTCCTCTGTGCTTCCTGGATTTTGATGTCTGTGTCTTTCCCCAGGTTAGGAAAGTTTTCAGATCTGATTTGCTCACATAACCCTTCTACCCCTATTTCTCTCTCTTCCTCTTCTGGGACCCCTATGATTCTGATGTTGTTCCTTTTTAATGAGTCAATGATTTCTCTAATTCTTAAATCATGCTCTTTTGTCTTCATCTCCCTCTTTTTTCCTGCTTCATTATTCTCCATAAGTTTATCCTCTAAATCACTGATTCTCTGTTCTGCCTCACCCATCTTTGCCACCACGGCATCCATTCAAGATTGCAGCTCAGTTATGGCATTTTTTTATTTCATCCTGGCTTTTATATCTGCAGAAAGGGATTCTAATCTATATTTGACTCCAGCTAATATTCTTATTATCGTGATTCTAAATTCTGGTTCAGACATCTTGCTTGTATCTGTGTTGGTTAAATCCCTGGCTGTCGTTTTTTCCTGCTTTTTCTTTTGGGGTGAATTCCTTAGTTTCATCATTTTTAAGGGAGAAAAGGAATTAATGAGGTAGAAAAAATTAAAATTGAAAATACTAAAATTTAAAAAAATATTAAAATTAAAAAATTACAAACACACTCACAATAAAAATCGCATAAATGGTGCTAGATCCTACGTGTGTTTTGGTCCAGGTGTTGAAAGTGGCTTGATAGATTAGAGGAAAAAGGGGGGGGGGAATAATTTGAAAATTTGAAAACATGAATACGCTAAAGTAGACTAAGATGAAATGATGGATATAAAATAGAATTTAAAAAAACTTACATAAAAGTAAAAAATAAAGGAGGAAAAAAATTAAAGAAAAATATTTTTAATAAAAATTGAACATAAAAATGAATTTTTTCTCTTTCTGTATTCAAAAAAAAGAAAAGAAACAAAAAAAGAGAAAAAAAAAAGAAAGAAAATTGAATAGATGGACCAGTGAACAGACTGAAATATGACTGAAATTACTTTGTTTTCCCCTAGTAGTCAAATCATGAAGCGCTTTACAGTCCATAAACTAATCAGGCAGTGAGACTTCTGTTCTTAAAGAGTGAGGTTGGCCCAGTTGGGCGGGGCTTAGTGTAACAGCTCCATTCTCCACTAGATGGCACTGCTAGCATACTGGGGTGGACTGTAGTGGCGCTTGTAGGTGCATATGTGCATGAGCGGGAGCGGTGAAAATGGCATCACCCAGCTACCCAGTCTCTAGTACCAGAACTCTGTTCTCCCCAGTCAGCAATTGCACACGTGTCTTTCATCTTCAGCTTCCATCTACTCCTCAGTTCCACACTGTCCATGACCGGGCCCCAGGCAGCACATCCCTCCCGAGTTTTGTCTCAGATGTGGCTGCCTTCCCCAGCCCCCCACTTCTGAGGGACTGCAGCCTTTCCACTCCGCCCCTCTGCGGAGGGTCTCACCCAGCAAAGGCCAGGTGCCAGCTACACCCAGGAACGCTTGTGGGACCGTGCTGCTGCCGATGCCAGAGACTGCAGCCAGGTGCCAGCCCACCCCAGAAAAAGTTTGCGAGACAGTGTAGCAGCAGCACCTCAGGGATTATGGAAAATCATAACACACATCTGGCACCAGGCTTTACCCCTAACACCAGTGAATGTGGCCATTCTCTGGGGTCTGTTGTGCCCAGGTGGCCTCACAGCCTCTACCAAATGTCCTTCCAGTGTGTAACTACTTCTCCCCGTGTGGCTCAAGAAACTCCCAGACCCCACTCTGCTCTTGGGGATTCGCCCTTACCACCAGAGCACTGCCAGTTATCGAGCTGAAGAGTTTCAGACTCTGCACTCCCCCTGTTTACAGTATTAATGGAATTTAAACCCTCTCCTTTCTCCTTTCTTCCTTTTTAGTTCAGTCCCTGCAGCTCTTTCCAATTTTCCACTTTCTCTCCAGCTGCTTTTGGGGAGGGGTGCTTTTCCCATATTCTCTGCACCTTCCCCCATCTCCATCCTCTCTCCTCATGCAAAAGCAGCTCCCTGCCCTCCGTGGCTTCTCTCTCCCCAAGTTCACCTCTCTATGCCACATACCTGCTGAATTCTGTGGTTCAGGTTATGCAGATGGTTGTGTCAATCCTCAGATCAGATTTCTAGGTGTGCACAATGGTTTAGCGTTGGTTTGGCTGTATTTCATGGACAGGAGACACACAAAAAACCTCCATGCCGTTCCACCATCTTGGTTCCTCTTACCTGATTTTTAGTATAGTTAAACGGATAAAAATACTTGGGACCAGTTTATCAAATAGAACCGAGAATTTGTTAATACCATTAACCTGCCTGAAACTGATGTGAAATTTGGCCCATGATCTGTTTCCCCACAATTTGGGGGCTGTCATATATACATCTTATTGCTATGACAGGACAAGAATCCAAGCTTACTGGCTGAATGATCCTTGATAACCATGTGTACCTGATGAAAGCCACTTGGGTTTATATGTTGGTAACTCAGGAGCCTGATGATAACTAGAATTTATAGCAGTCATTTCTCTTCTGCATTTCTCTGGTGTGAACAGATAAATTTTTTTTCAGAAAGCTTGAAGCTGTAATAACTCAAAGCATTGCCATAGAAACAAGCCACCACCATCAATAAATCAGGGGTGAGAAAAATATCCCAAAAATGTATAATTGCTGGTGAAAACTGCCCAAATCAAATAAAATGGTATGAATTTTGATCCAGGTGTATGTGTGGGTATATAATGAGATATTAAAAATGGAAAACAATTGAATTAACAATTGAATGCAAACAATTCAAGTGTTAGAAAATAGCATTTGTTACACGTGTATTTTTATTGCAAATGTGAAGGGTCGCACAAACACAATATTGATCTGGAGTAAATTGGAGCAGTGCTAACTTACCATGTATAAGTTATATGGTTATAAGGTTCTATGCTGGGGTCATTTGTTCTCAGCAATAAGTGATTATTTGAGCTGGTACTTCAACAAATCAAGAAACACAGTACAAAAACATGCAAGAACCACGTGGCTATTATATGAGTTTTCAAGATTTGATAAAAAAGAGCCATGGTGTGCATGGGCCGCTGGTTGTAAAATATTGTATTGGGTAGGTATTTAATTTGGGTGCCAGTTCCATCTGTAATTATGTTTCAGATTACCTGGTTCAAGAAGACTCTAAAATACTTAAGACACATCTAAGATAAAAGCAAACAGAGTTAAAGTGATAAAATGAAAAGAAAATGTAATGGATACATCATAGACAAAAATAAGCTCAAATGGATTAAAGACCTAAATGTAAGGCCTAAAATAATAAAACTCCTAAAATATAACATAGGCAGTAATCTCTTGGACATCAGCCTTAGCAACATTTTTCTAGATCTGTCTCCTCAGGCAAGGGAAACAAAAGAAACAATAAGCTAGTGGGACTACATCAAACTAAAAGGCTTTTGCACAACAAAGGAAATCATCAACAAAACAAAAAGGCAACTTACTGTATGGTAGAAAATATATGCTAATGATATATCTGATAAGGAGTTAGTATCAAAAATATATAAAAAAATTCATAGAACTTAACACCAAATAAGCAATCTAATTAAAAATAGGCAGAGAACCTGCAAAAACATTTCTCTAAAGAAGACATACAAATGGCCAACAGACTCATGTAAAGATGCTCAAATCACTCATCATCAGGGAAATGCAAATCAGAACCTCAACGAGATATTACCTCACATCTGTCAGAATGGCTGGAATCAAGAAGACAAGAGGTTAACAAATGTTGGTGAGCATGTGGAGAAAATGGAACCCTCATGCATTGCTGGTAGGAATGTAAACTGGTTCAGCCACCATACAACCCAGTAATTCTACTTCTGGGTTTTACCTAAAGAAAATAAAAATACTAATTTGAAAAGACATATGCACCCCTATCCTTATTGCAGCATTATTTACAATAGCCAAGATGTGGAAGCAACCAAGTGTCCATCAACAGATGAATGGATAAAGAAGATGTGGGAGATGCACACACACACACACACACACACACACACACACACACATAATGGATCATCAGCCACAAAAAAAGAGTGAAATTTTGTCATTTACAACAACAGGGATGAACCTAGAATGTATTATGCTAAGTGAAATAAGTCAGAGAGAAAAAGACTAATACCATATGATATCACCTATATGTGGAGTCTAAAACAAAACAAAACAACAAAATAGAAACAGGTTTATAAATACAGAGAACAAATTGGTGGTTTCCAGAAGGGAGAGCATTTGGGGGGAGGGGTGAAATAGGTGAAGGAGATTAAGAGGTATAATCTTCCAGTGACAAAATAAGTCATGCAGATGGAAAAGTACAGCGTTGGAAACATAGTCAATAATATTGTAATAGCTTTGTGTGATGAGAGATGGTAACTACATTTTTCATGGTGAGCATTTTGTAATGTATCTAGCTATCATATTTTGTATACCTGAAACTAGTATAATATTGTGCGTCAATTATACTTCATTAAAAAATAAAACGTAATGTGGTTTAAAAAATATAAATAGTATAAAAATGAGAGTAAAAGGGGAAAGAGCTATAAGTGGGCTGATGGCTCTACCTAGAAGAGCAAAAATTAAAATATCATTTAGAATTGGCAAATGACATAACTCTTAAGCACTTGACTCTGTCTCTCAAACTCTATTGGTTCTGTGGGACAATGGGGTGACTTGCAGATCGTTATACAGAGCTTGGTCTGGAGATAAGTACTGGACAGAAGTATAAAATGGGGAGAGTCTACATATCAGAAATGGCACAGTATGTCATTTACTTAATCTAATTTAGGCCTTGTTGATTTTGAAGTAACTGGCTTCCTAATCTTATTTCTTCCCCTATGTTCTCTCTCTCTCTCTCTTTTCTCAATGCCTCCCCCTCTTTCTCTCTCTCTTCCTCACTCCTTCTCTTCTCTCATTCCTGCACAAACCACTGAAGACTGATGCTGTACAGCAGTCTGAGGTCAGAATTTTTCCAAACAAACAAACAAACAAACAAACAAGAAGTGCTGGCAAGGAAGTGGAGAAAAATGCGTGCTTGTGCGCTGTTGGTAGGAATGCAAACAAGTGTGGCCACCATAGAAAACAGTATGGAGGTTCCTCAGATAAAAAAAGAAATATCCTATGATCCACTAATCGCACTAGTGAGTATTAACCCAAAAAATACAAACACACTAATTCAAAGGGATACATGTGGCCCTATGTTTATAGCAGCATTATTTACAGTAGTCAAATTATGGAAACAGGCCAAGTATCCATCGATAGATAAATGGATAAAGAAGATGTGGTATATATATGCAATAAAATATTATTCAGTCCTAAAAAAGAATGAAACCTTGCCATTTGCAATGACCTGGATGGAGGTAGAGAGTATTATGCTAAGTGAAATAAGTCAGAGAGAGAGACAAATACCATATGATTTCATTCATACATGGAATTTTAAGAAACAAACAAGCGAAGGGGAAAAAAGAGAGAGAGAAAGGGAGTCAGAGACAATCAAGAAACAGACTCTTAACTATAGAGAACAAACAGATGTTTACCAGAGGGGAGGTGGGTGGGGAGGGGATGGGTGAAATAGGTGAAGGGGATTAAGGAGTGTGCTCGTCATGATGAGCACTGGGTAATATATAGAATTGACGAATCACTATATTGTACACTTGAAACTAAGAGAATACTGTATTTACTACACTGGAATTAAAAAATAATAAAAATTGCAAAATAAATAAAAAGTAAATTACACACACACACAAATGTATATAGACTCTTAAAAAAAAAGAGTATTTGAAGTAAAATTTCACTTCAACTGTATATGGCTGCCTAGGAAGATAATCGGATCTTCTAAGTGATGATAGCAGCACAAAATGACAAACGGAAAAGGAATGTATTGGAATGACTGATTTCTATCACGAGAAAAGTAAAGAACCAGAGTCTGGGAGGATGGAAATCAGCTCTGGGGACAGCAGGTAGCAGGACCCGGTGAACAGCCTTTACGGAGGCTTCCCTTGGGGGAAAAGAGCTCTCTACCTTTTTGAAGTATTTTTGATGCTCTGCTCAAAAGTGAACTCCAAGAAACTGCCTGGATCACATGCTAAATCACCAGACCATATCCAATTGGTAAAATATAGTAGGTCCAAATGGAAGAAAATTAACCAGGAAAACAGAATAAATGCTAAGTGACAAAAGGAGCCGATGTCTACTGGAAATGTCATAATCTTTGTGCCCACACTGGTAGGTTGGAAGAAAGGGGCCAGAATAATTTATTCAGATATTAGAGATGCTAGGAGGCCAAGGAGTAGAGAAGAGCCGAAGAAGGCATAAGGCATAAGAATTCGAGTGGTTTATGGGAGCCCTTCCCGCTCATCTCCACTTCCTGGTCGTCTTTCCCAACTGTGTCATCTCATGGAACTTATTCTGTACTCACATTCACTCCTGCTTGTTCATACCTTTCTCCTCCTTTATGGCGTGGCTCCTGTCCAGGGACATACAATTTTCAAAGGGTTTCCATCTTTCTGGAATTTCTATGACTGTCCCTTTCAGAGAAAGTGCCTGAAGTTGCCAATGCCCATCCTTTCCCAGCACAAACAGAACTAGTAGTAGATGCCCATTGAAACTGTCTTGTGTCCCTTTCTGTGGTCGCAGTGCCCAGTGAGTTAAAGCTCCCGTGTCGTGGAGCTTTTAGACTTTTGGCTCAAAGGGAGGTTCTAAGTTTATGAAAATAGATTCAATCTCCTTAAGTCAAGGTCTGTTCCAAACAGCCACTGGTGGTTGGGAAGATCCTGCCAAACCCAGAAACCACGGGTCTGTGCCAGTAAGCTGGCCACGGTTTTTCTGTTTTTTGTTTGTTTGTTTGTTTTGTTTTTTGTTTTCATAAGTTTCACATTTCTGTACAAAGTTTCATTTTCTAATTTGGAATTGTAAAGATTCCACCTGCCTTCACTTTGGGGCGGTTTGGAAAGCACTAGAAAAAATGTAGGGCGTAATCAAACCTTTCTTAGGTGGATTTTCATTTTTTGCTATGGCACCATGTGGAATTAAGAAAAACAAAACAGCAAAACAGAACAACAACAACCGTGAGGGCCACTACGAAAGCCACCTGCTCGCGAAGGCTTTCGGCTTCTCCTTTCCATACGTACCGCCAAGGGAGGTCCCCGAGACATTACAATGCCAGCTTCGGGGTCCCAAATGCCAGCCTTTTAAATAGCAGCGACACGGTAGCCGTGGGAACACAATAACAGACTTGTCATTTTTGTATGTTTGAATATGTTTATATCCATAATCAGCTCATTATGAGATAAACGCATGAAGATGAAAGAGCAGGGTAGCATTTTAATCATTCTTACCCAGGACAAAGATAACTATTTTTTGGCATGGAAACTTTCCACTTTTAGTAAGAGACGAGTGTGAGTGGGGCCAAGCACGCTGTCAGTTCCACCAGGTTCGATTAATTGCCGAAACCCAACAAAAATAGCCTCTCACGGTTCCCATTGTTCTGCAGCTGTCGGCTTCAGAGCGCTTGTTGTCCCCTTCCTTGTGACTAATCATCATGGTTGCCCAGTTTCCTTTCTTGATTTCCCACCAGAAGTTGTGATGTTTCATAGGAAGAGAGGGCAACCCTCCCAGCATTTCTTTCCAGGCCTTTTGAACACATCCGTCCCGAAGCACTTGTGCTTTTCTCCCAATCCCTGAATTTCTTGACCTGCCTGGACTCGGAGACTGTGTTTGTGAGCAGGCATGCTTTAACCATTTGATAAGGGGGCCTGAGTGGCTTCCTGTTTGAAAATAGGTCAAAAAGATATGAGTCTTAAATGGAATGTGTGCACAAGTCTTAGGCCTAATGCTTTGTTTGCTTTTGTTTCAAAAAAATCTCACTTTGCTTCTTGCTGCTTTGCTGAAAAGAGTTTTAAGATTGCTAAATGCATAATCTGCTTTCTGAGTTTAGCAATTACTGCAAAAGGTTATAACATGTATTTATAGAACCTCATTTAGTTGAATGTCAAACTTCTAGCAACTTAATTCTTCAGAACGTAGACCTGTACTTCAAGGGGAAAAGAAAGACCATTAACCTGGTTGCAAAAACTCCATGCACTAAAACCCAAACGCTTTTCACTTAGAAAGGTTTTAAAACTTGGCACCCTGCCTGGCATATATTCAACACTAGGTAAGTGTCTGTGGTTATCATCAGAACTTACTAGCTGCTCTACAGACATATCTAGCAAACCTAGTTAACATGTTTCTTTGAAGAAAAGAAGGAGATTACTGACAGCATTTTCCAATGATGGCAAAAGATAACAACAGAATGAGAAAGTTGTGAAAATCTGCACCTGACGTTTAGCTATAATAATGAGACAGAAAATTTCAAAACCACCATTGCAGTAGTAAGTTGCCCTCTTAACCTGCCGAGGGATCTGAAGTACATTAGACCATCCTTTAGAGACCCAAGCCTAACGATCATCACAAACTTTAAGTCATCAGGGAAAAGTCCAATTAGGTTTCATGTATTCTAAGAATGTAATGCAAAGTAATATTAAAAAAAAAAAAAAGTTTAAAAGGGGTAGATTGAGGCCCTAAACGGGACCGTCATCAAGTATCTTGAAGAATCTAGGTAAATAAGGAAGCCTCTCCATCAGTGATCTCAGTTCTCAGGGACGTCTTGCTGGATACACTGATGGCTGTCAGATCTAAAGGTAATTCACCACATAGTCTGATGCTCTCCATGCGCCTGGCTTAAAGACAGAGGGGAACCCCACAGTCCTTCTCTCGCCGTGCCGAGCCGTGTCTGACTTCCTTTAGAAAACAGCTGTCTTACTGTTCGGGAAGCCTCCAGCCTGCCCTCCGACAGAATGCGGCTCCTTTGCTCAGAATGAGTCACCGCGTCTACTTGCAACCCGCCTAACTGGTGTGTGTGCGCGGGCATTGGCTCCCCACAGTCAGCGGAGGCGGCATGGCTGGGACTTAGGATTCACAGTATCCTCCAGTTAGGTCTCTGACCTGTTTGTGTTTGCTGCGGGCTCGCTCCAGGTCACCACACATTCTTTTCCTCCTCTGTCATCACCGACACCACTAGCAACCGTGTTGCGCCTCACACTTACCTTGTCTAGTGATTTTACGTCTCTGCCTTTGTTCCCAACGTGTGTCTCCCCAGACAGGTACCTTCCTCCCTTCTCTCCAGCCAGTTACCACCGCTAATTCCTCCACGGCTGGCCATGGTTAGTTTGGGGCAATTTTGTTCCCCAGGGGACATTTGGCAACGTCTCAGGACATTTTTAATGGTCTGACCTGGGGACAGGTGCTACTGGCATGCAGTGGATAGAAGCCAGGGAAGCTGCTAAACATCTCACGGTGCCCACGCCGGTCCACCGCAACGAAGGATCGTGGGGTCCAAACGGTCAATAGTGTCAAGGTTGGAAGACCCTGCACTCTCCCTGGTCCCTATTCTTCAAGTCTCAGCTCAAATCTCACCTCCCCTGGAAACTTCCCTGCCCTGTACTTCTTACTGTATGAGCTGGCTGAACTCCCCCTACTCTTTTTACTTCTAGTCCTTGCTATGTGCTCTTTCTTCAGCATTTCTGTACTGTAGCAAATTGCCTTTGTGTTTATGTCCTCTTCCCCAGTTGGCTGGAAGTTCCTGCTGAGCCCGGGGCAGGGTCTTTTTCATCCATGTGTGGCCAGCACTCACACTAGGGCCTAGCTTATTGTTATATATTTTTTTAATGTTAGAATGATTGAATGACAAAGGAACAATCTTTTTTTAAGCTTTATGCCTTCGTTTTTCCATTAATTATTTGGCAGCATCAGAGACATCTTGCTGATCCTCTTGAGAATCTTTAAATGCAGAGCAAGTGGTTTTTATCTTCCTACGTTATGTCTGTGTTCTAGAGCATCTCCGCAGGGATGGCATCTTTGACGATAAACTTTGGATGGTGATAACAGTACATTTGAAGCTAACAGTGAGCCCATCTTTCGCTGCTAATAATTGACCGCACTGGAATTATTTTCTATTTAAGGTGAAAGTCACTGAAGTCAGATTGTCTGTGTTCAGATCTGGGATCTGCCACATACTACCTGTGTGACCTTGAGCAATTTACTTAAACTCTGTCAGTTTTCTGTCCAAAAAATGGGGGTGAGCATAGTACAGAGCTCATACATTTTTAAATGAAGATTAGCTGAGTTAATACTTGTAAAATACTTAGGAGTACCTGGCACCCAACAAGTGCTATGTAAGTGGTTGCTGAACAAGGATGGAAGGAGAGTCGGTATCAACCCCATGTCGCTGTCATGAATGCATCGAGTCAGGCAAACACATCTCATTCTAACATGTCACTCTATTGCACTCTTGAAGAGAAACCAATGGACCCACGCTAAAAGATAAGCGTATTCACGACTTGCCAGCCATGTGTCCTGATCAAACCAAAATAACTGTCCAGAGCTCATCAAACTTTTTGCAGGCAGGTGATGGATGTCGTGTAATCTTGGCACAGATGCAAAAACCACTGATCATCTACGGTTGCCACCTGCTTCAGCATTCTAATTTTTCTGCTTCAAACACTGGCATTTTAATCATTCTGCCCATAGCAACTCATGTCCTTTAAATTAGCATTAAAAATTTATTCTTTTGGTTTATCCTTCCTGAATCAAGCTAATTAACTATCAGCTGAGAGCCCTTTAAATTATAACCTGAGTGTGTTACAATTTCTCATTTATAATGCCTTGACTAGGCAAATTGAAAACCCAAAAAGGAGTGAATTAATTAATGTTAATTAAAGGGTACAGCATGGAACGGATGCCAGGTCAATCTTTGGAGTGCGCTTAGAAAGCCATTGTCGGGACTAAGTTGACCCTTGCAGCACATCACTTTGGACAAAGGACTTTGCCATGTGACTTTGTAAAAAGGGGGAAAAGAAAGCTAGAGATAAGACTAGAAGCAGCACTGAAGAAGATAGTACTTATCTGCACATTACATACATTACATATGCAATATTACGAATTCTCTATACTAGGAAAACAAGTAACCAAATCAGCTCTTGAAGTTTTTTTTTAACATTTTCCTGAAATCTCCCGTTTATATTTTTAATTAGTAAGTATTCTCTGAATGTCTCCTACAGACAAGGTTTTATTAGACACTTAGAGAAATGGAAAGATAAGAGGGTCACCACCCAAAGAACTTACAATATAGAGTAGCACTGTCCAACAGAACATTCTGTGATAATGAAAATGTTCTCTATCTGCACCAGCCAATAGAGTTGCTACATGTGGATATTCAGTACTGCAAATGTGGCTTGTGTGACTGAGGACTTGGAGTTTTACTTTTAATTTAAATTTAAGTAGAATAGCCACATGCAGCTACTATATTGACTATTTCAAATCTAGAAGGTGAGGCATCCTGCATACTGCTTGTTTTTATTACTTGAAGATTTCCAAAGGTTGGCAGTCAATGTTTTTCTCATGCCATATCATTGTACTTTTCTCTCTCTCTCTAGCTTGCTCACACACACACTGCTCTGTTTTCTATTCAGTGTAATATTCATCAACTTAAACTGATTTTCCTCAGGGCTGTGATGATCAACTTAGAGAGAAGAAACATATCAGAATTTCTGGAGTGAAGAAGAGAAAACAGCTGCATAATAAACGTTATAATTTGTAATGAGAAAATGAAAAAAAAATACTTACACGCAAATTATGGGAAAGTGAAATGGAGAGGGAGTTTGTAGCATGCAAATGGTTCTCAACACAATGTGTACCTGTTCCCAAGGGGGGAATATCAGAATCTAGGAAGAGGTGGGAAAGAGGCTCTGACTTTTTTATGTTGAACTAATTGGTGCATGGGTTTACAAACTTTAGGAAATACTACCTTTACTTAAGAACATTTAAAACACATTGGTATTAAAGTACTGAAGGGTCTTTTCATCACATGCATGCCATGCACGTAACCATTATCTCAACAGCATGGGCAATTCACTGAGTGTTCTGGGGACAAGCAGCTAGGCGGTCTGGGGTTCTCCACAGAGTTGCTGACACAATTATGAGCTGTGTATACTAGACCATATAATTTGCATTTTACCTTAATAGTCTTCAATGAAAACAAAGGTATTAGGAATATAGTTGTGAAAAAACTGGTTTATTCATAGTTTAACAAACCACTACGGGTAAACAAAAATGCATTCAACGTACAATAATAGTAGGACTCATTAATCAGGACAAGTTATTTGGTTTTTTTTTAATTCATATTTATAATTCAATCGGTGTATTTTATAAGTAAGAACTAATTTCATGAGGTTTGGTACATTTACTTATATTTTCAAGCTATTTTATGTTCATTAAAGATGGATTTCAGGTTCAGTCATTTTCATTGTTGAGCTATTATGTTTCCTTATTTACCCCACCATTTTGTGCTTGACTTGAATAATACGAATATTGCCACCTATAGGTCAAAATGATTTTTTTTTGTTTGTTTCTCAAGAACGCAATGTGGAAGAACTAAAACCCCTTGGAGAACAGATCTTTCAGATACTTGAGTTTGACAGCTTCTTAGAATTCATGCTTTTATCCATCTTTTTCCTTTTTTTTTTTTTTGTAATTTTGCATGGGAAACTTTTTCAAAGATACTATATAAGTCCCTGACTTCTCAGTTGTTACACTGAAAATAATTAACATGTTTTTGACTATAAAGAATCATCATCAGTATAAATTATTGATCCAGCTTCTTTGGCCCTAGGCAAAACCATCACAGACTGTTGTACCCTTTGAGTATTTCACTCATTAGAATATTCGGTCACTTGTCTGGACTGTCCATTCACTTTTCACTGCTGACAGTATATATTCCTCTCTGACTTTTTAACTCTTCCATACGTTACTTTCAGTTTCTGTAATTAGAAACCAAACAACTACCCGAGTTAGAATTGTTGGCAAAATAAAAGTAATTTGGAAGTAAGTGTGTGACTAAAGTATTCATAAATGTTAGTTTAGGGCTTTGGGGACACAGACAAATTTTTGTAACTTGCTTCCTGATGCGCAGCTGTATTTCTAACAGATAAGAATACTGCATAAAAGTTCTGGAGAGGTAACTCATTAATGACTTATTATTTCTAAGACTTATTCAACTATTAACTTTACTTTTATATTCATATGTGATAATTCTCCACACCTGAAGTGAAGTGTCAATTTTAATAAAAAGTTTTTATGACATTAAAAATATTTGAAAATCTATTATCTTCCATAAGTCTTCCAACTCTAGTATCAACATGCTATGTAACAGTTACTAAAGATGCTATACTTTTCTCCAAATTAGCAGAACATATTATTTGGAGCAAGCATGCAGAACATTATTTACTAATTTGTTAACTCATTGGATTCATAGATAAGACATATCCTGATATCCAGCAGGCTTTGAAAAACTAAATCACTCCCAAACTTTTAACTTAGAGGTGTCATATTCAGGTGGTTTGTGTAAGGCCTTGGACATTACTTCAGCACTTCAGAGAAATCTGGAGTAGATCTTACAGTCTAGCTTCTACTCTAGACTTTAACATTTATCAATAACATCCTAGTTTGTAACTTTTATGGGGGAAAAAAAAGAGCTCCAGTTGGGCATCTATTATCTTTATTTGGAAAAGTTATTATCTCTCTATGTAAAATAATTATTATTTTTATTATTTTTAAAATGAATATCAGATAAGCAATCCATAAATAAAGACAAATTAGATAAATTGGGGAAGGACTCAGAAAATACACCATCTAGTTCATCTTGAAAAGACCAGTGGACAGTGTTTCTCCAGATGTTCTGGGAAGAAAAATATCCCACAGTTTCATGAATTTGAATAGTATCTAATATTAACCTCTTCTTAGATATTCATAATTCATTTTATAGTATTAAATATTAAGCATCCCCAAATGAAAAACCATATGCCACTTTGACCCAAATTTCGCAAATTTTAGACCTTGGAATCCTTTCCTCTTGAAATGCTATTTAATGTCTTATTGAACCACCATATCTGGGCACACATTCTGGTTGTCCCTGGCTACTCACAGATAGATATTTGCTTCTCCCCTCTTTCCAGGCCACAACAGATCTGCACTTTTTTCCATCTTTGAAAGCTTTACATCGTCAAATCACCTGCTATTGTCCAGCTAAATGTAGCAGTCATCGCCTGTGTCACTTTTGGGCAGAGCTTTAAGGGCCACCGTGCAATTAGCCACATTCCCCTTTCTCTGCAAAAAGAAACTAAAAGTATGTATTACGGTGGAAGCTGGCTCAGCTGGGTTTTCAGCCTTCGAGAACTGAGGGTTATTTGTTAAGGCAGCATAACTTAGCTCATGCTGAATAATACAGTAGACTATGCAGCAAAAAACTTAAAAGTATAAAACAGTTTATAAGATTCCCAAGACGAATTGTAGCTCCAGAAACACATGTTAATGGAATTCTGCAGCCGTTTTGCCTTCCTTAAAAATCTTAGACATCTCAAAGGAAAAGTGAATACACTGAGAATGTTCACTTGGTGCAATTGTGATCAAGCCAGAGGACCTCAGTTCATGATTACACTGGGAGCTCTGAAATGCTTGCAGGCACACAAATACAGCAGAGTTAATAGTCATCCAATGTCTTGGCTCACCTCCTCAGGAGCATTTCTTTCTGTACACTGTCCTCACCTCAGCATTTCTTATTGTTCTCTCTACTCTCATAGGATTAAAAGTTTCTAAAATGTGAGTCAGTCTGTAAATTTGACAAAATTAATGTTGTTTCTCTTTTTCCTGAAAGTTGTTCTCCCCATTTGCTTTCTGGGACTCAAAAAAAAGGGAGGGGGGTGCCTGGGTGGCTCAGTCGGTTAAGTATCTGATTTCCGCTCAGGTCATGATCTTGCAATCCGTGAGTTCAAGCCCCATGTCGGGCTCTGTGCTGACAGCACAGAGCCTGGAACTTCCTTCAGATTCTCTGTCCCCCCCCTCTCTCTCTGTCCCTCCTCTGATCACTCTGTTCTCTCAGAAATAAACATTAGCAAACAAAAAATTTTTAAAAATACTAAATTAAAAAAATTTGGGTGCTCAAGTCCCAAGTGGGAGCTCAGATTTCTCTATTGAATAAACTAGAGGTAAATGGACTTCTTCAATTATATACAGAAGAAGGGACAATTGATGTTATGTGTGAGGACATATGCTCTTTCCTGCCAGGAATTGGGTTGCTAAGTAAAGGAAACTTTACATCAGTTTACACTTGTATTTGGTACTAACTGTAGGAAGAGAAAACTCAATGTGAAATAATCTCTCAGTTATCAAAACTACATTTCTGTGGATTTTCCAAGCCACCTTGACCCTTAGTCCCAGTACTTTTTTTCTTGCCTGCAGAACCCTGGAAAAGCTGAACCAATGAAATAGTTTAGAACAAACTAAAAAGAATAAGAGCTTATTTTCTTCTAAGGTAGTAACGTGTTCCCTTGACTTGGTCAGCTCTTCTGTAGAAACATTAATTCTTCAATCTTCTACAATTTGCTCATTCCTTCCTTTAACAATCACTTGGTAGTGAGTGTCCACTATGGGGTAGTTATTGGGCATACAAAGAAAGCAGTGAACACAGAATTTCTGCTTTTAAAATAATTCAAAATCGTAAACTGCATTTCTTATAGAGTAACCAAGGATGATGTGTAATTATTTAAAGTAAATCAATTAAAAATTTTTAAAAAGATTAGTTTTATTTATTAATCCAGTCAATAAACCTATTTTAAGTGTTCAGTAGCCTCATGTAGCTACTGGCTACCATATTGAACATGGCAGAGGTAAAACATTTTTATAATCTTTTGAACAATGCAGATGTAGGACACTAACATCATCACAGACAGTTTTATAAGATAGTATAGGCTCTAGGTAATAGAACTTACACATTTGTAAGCAATAATGTTGTGATGACAGTCTTCAGTAAGGAGTACATAATGTCAGTGATATATAACTTTGCTTGGGGAAATTAGAAGAAGGAAAGAAAGATTAAGTAGAAGATGGCCAGAAAGACAAAAGAAGGTAATTCTAGACCGTAATGTCAACATGTGCAAGGCTCAGGTGCTTGACATAATGTATTTTTTGAAACTTGGAGGAAACATAGTATATCTAGAATAGAGCATGGATGCAAGGCGATATTAAAAGTTATCAACATGAATCTCAGGGAAAGCTAAAAACATACTTTAAGCAGAAGTGTAACATGGTCAAATACTTTTTTAGAAATAAGATTCAAAATATACTACAGATGGATTAGTAAACTGAGACAAACTTGTGATTCAAATATGTGGGAATAATCGAAAAGACAAACATTGGGTTTTAAAATCCTATCCACAAATTTGTGGATTAAAATAGGAACATAAAATAAACAAAAATTGTAGAGTATGGTTAAAGCCATTGGTCCATGAGGCTTCATATTAAATGTGCTCTAAATCAGATGAGGACCAGATCTAGACTTACTACCTGAAGCCAAGACCAGTAAAAGAAACCAAGCCATTTTTTCTATTCATAGGTAGATTTGAAATACTTCTAGTATCACACAAGAAATAAAGAGTTGGAACAAATGGAGAAATACTTTTGAATTTCTGGAGGAAAATGACTGTTAATCTAGAATTATAAGCCCAGTTATACTGTTATTTAAAAATCAAGGCAATATGACTCAGTGACTGATCCCTAAGCTCATTGACAGATGAAGAACACAGCTAGCTGTGAGAATTAATGTGAATTACAGGACACGCTGATCATCAACACTTGAAACACGCTTGCAGCTCTAAGTTCTTTTCAGAGCTATGCCAAAACAAAGCAAAAAAATCAAGGAAAATAAAGATATTTTTAGGTATTAAAATAAATCAAGAGATTTCACCACCCACGGTCTCTTGTTAAAAAGTTAATTAAGGGAGGTACTTAAGCAAAATAAAGTTTGAACCCAGAGGGAAATCATGATATACAAGAAAGAATGCTGTCCATGAAAATTTAAAAATAGGTTAGTAAGTTTATTTAACTATTGATTGAAAAAAATAAACTGTAAGAAAGCTGTAAAATCTATTTCATTAGCTGTAAAAATATGAAATATTTCATGTTAGAAATAATATTAAGAACTTCTAGTTTGTAGTGTAACACATAAAGAGTGTGGAAAACATCACCCCATCCTAATAAGAAATAAAAAGCTGAAAAAACTGAAAATCAACAACTCTTCTAAGATCCATCAAAAAATTGAGGTCACAGTGCAAACCATTGACCCCAAAATTGAAGAGACAGATAGACATACACAGAGAATTACAACTTATTTGTTACCCATGAACACAACCCACACCAGAACCAGTGATATAGTATAAAAACCTAAATTGTATTTTAGAGAATTCTATGAAACATTTAAGAAAGAAATTATATGAATTCTCTGTAATCTCTTCCAAAATACAGAAGAAGAGGAAATATTTTCAAACCCCTTCCATGAGACTAGCATTACCCTCAGACCAAAACCAGACAAAGACATTGTGAAGAAAGAAACCTAGAGATTATTATTTTTCAGGAACATAGATGCAAAAATCTTCAGTAAAGTAGCATCAAAACAATCTAACAACGTATAAGAACAATTATACATAATGTTCAAACAGGAATGTCCAAGTGGGATTTATTTCAAGTAAGCAACATTTAGAATATGGCTCAACACTTGAAAATCAATTACTGTAATCCAGCACATCAACAGACTAAAGAAGAAAAATCCCATAATCACTTCAATACATGCAGAAAAAGAGTTTGACAAAATTCAATGCCCATTCATGATTAAAAAAAAAAAAAATCAGGAAACTAGGAATAGAGGATGACCTCCTCAACTTCTTAAAAAATTTTTTTTGTTTATTTACTTATTTTGAAAGAGTCAGAGACAGCATGAGAGGGGTAGGGGCAAAGAGACAGGGAGAAAGAGAAAATCCTAAGCAAGCTCCACACTGCCAGCACAGACCCTGACATGGGGCTCGAACCCATGAAAATGTGACATCATGACCTGAGCCCAAACCAAGAGTGGGATGCTTAACCTACTGAACCACTCAGGCACCCATACCTCAATTTCTTAAAGAAAAGCTTAAAAGTACCCTGCCATTAACATCATATTTAATGTTGAGAAACAAGAAACTTTTCTACCAGTTCTGGTGCAAGGCAAGGATGTTTTCTCTCACCACTACTTCTCTTCAACTGCATATTGGAAATCCTAGATAATACAGTAAAACAAGAAAAGGAAATTAAAAGTATACCAATTAGGAAGGAAGAAATAAAACCATCTTTTTTCCCAGATGATATGATCATTTATGGAGAAAATCTCAAAACAAACAAACAAACAAACAAGCAAACAAAAAACTCCTGGAATGAATATGTAATTATAGCAAGGTTTCAAGACATAAGATTAATATACAATAATTAATCTCCTTCTCATATGCCAGAATTTGAAACTAAAAACACAGTAACACTTCCATTAGCACTGAAAAAAATAAAATACTCAAGTATAGATCTAACAAAATTTGTACAAGATCTATATGAGGGAAACTACAAAACTCTGATAAAAGAAATCAGAGAAGAACTAAGTAAATGGAAATATATTCCATGTTCATGGATAGAAGGACTCGATATTATCAAGATCTTAGTTCTTCCCAACTTAATCTATAAAAGCAATGCAATTCTAATCAAAATCCCCAGAAGTTATTTTATAGATATTGACAAACACTCTATGAAGAGGCAAAATATCCAGAATAACCGGCACAATATTAAAGGAGAACAAAGGTGGATACTAACACCACCTGACTTCAAGACTTACTACAAAGCTACAGTAATCAAGACAGGGTGGTATTGGTGAAAGAATAGACAAATCGATCAATAAAACAAAGTAGCCTAGAAGGAGAACCACACAAATATGGTCAACTGATCATTGACAAAAGAACACAAACAATACAATACAGAAAAACCATCCTCTTTGATAAATTCTGGTGAAACAACTGGACATCCATGTGCAAAAAAAAAAAAAAAAAAAAGAATGTAGACACTGACCTTACACATTTCACAAAAATTAACTCAAAATGGATCATAGACCTAAATGTAAAATACAACACTATAAAACTCCCAGAAGATAACATAGAAGAAGATCTAGATTATGTTAGATTTGACAATGACTTTAGATACAACACTAAGGGCACAATATCCGAAAGAAATAATTGATAAGCTGGCTTTCATTTAAATGAAAAAAAAATCTGTTCTATAAAAGACAGTGTCAAGAGAATGAAAAGACAAGCCTCCAGAATGAGAGGAAATATTTGCAAAAGACCTATCTGATAAAGGGCTTATATTCAAAAGACAAAAAGAACTTCTCAATCTCAACAATAAGAAAACAAATACCTTCCCTAAAGAATGGGCCAGAGACTTAAACAGACACCAAAGAAGATATACAGATGGCAAATAAATATATGAAAATATGCTCAACTTCATATGTCATTAGGAAATTTCAAATTAAAACAATTATGAGACATCACTACAAACCTATCAGAATGGCCAAAATCCAAAACGCTGGCAACACCAAATGCTGACAAGGATATGGAACAATAGGAGCTCATTCATTGCTAATGTGAATGTGAAATGGCATAGCCACTTTAGAAGCTCTCTTAAGACAATAGTACTTAAGATACTGTGATCTTGGCATAGTGATAGACAAAGAAAACTGATAAAATACTATAAAACATGCAGAAATAAACCCATGTAAATAAATGTGATACATGTAAAATTAGCTATTAAATTAATAAATTCTGGAGAGGCTACTTACTGAATGGTGTTAGGACAACTAATTGTCCTTATGAAAAATAAAACTGAAATTAGATTGTCACACTATATACTAACATTAATTCTAGTCATTTTTGTGAATTTCCAATAAGACAGAATTTCATAATCAAGACACAAAAGTACAAATCCCAGAATTAAAGATTAGTATAGTCAACCACATTAAAATAATAAACACCTGTAGAGCAGATACTTTCATGAGCAAAGTTAAAAGACAAACCACAGATTGAGAGAAGATACTTACATGCATGTAACGCAGAAGATGAGAATTCTTAAAAATTCTTCAAAGTAAAGAATAGTTACAAATCAATAATCTAATAAGAAAAAAATGGCAAAGAATATAAATAGGCTCTTTATAGAAGATGAAACCCAAATGCCCAATAAACATGTGCAATAATTTTTAATTTAATCTCAATAGTAATCAAATTTGCATCTCTTAGATGCAAATATGATAATACTGGAAAAATTTTTAAATGAGGTGGTGCTGAGATATTGGTGAATATATGAAGAAATAAATTTGTACATCCACATTGGAAGACAAATTTTCACTAAATTTGTTACAAATGTGCATACCTATAGTTCAGCAATAATACTTCCACGTATATATTCTTAAGAAACTCTTATACATGTTCACAAAGAGATATGCACAGCAATGTCCATTATGATATTCTCTATCATAGTATATGTCTTAAGACAATTTAAATGTCTACCATCATGGATGGATATATTATAATATATTCATAGAATGACATAGAAGGGAATTCTTTGTGTCCAATGTGCAGAGGAAACGTTAATAGTCATAAAGAAGAAGTAAATCTGTTTCTTGGTAGCTAAAACTGAGGTAGCAAACAACAAGTTATCAATAATAAGTCAATAAAAAAAACCCAACTTGCTGATCACATCTGCACTTGTGATATTTGAAATGTGCTCTTCCAAGGGCACCTGTCAACATGTCACAAAGAATAAAGCAAATATCAGGTCAGCACTTCTAGATCTCTGGTATAAATGCTCCAGTGTAAAGCATGATTGCTAATTAAAGAGTTTAGTTCTTGCATTGCCTTCTTTAAACCTTGACTTCATTGTTTCTTAAAGTTCTAACTTATTATGTTTCTTATGCCACAAAATATCTTCTTTCTTAATACAGCTAAGCATAGACAATGCATCTCCTGTTTATTGAATTATTGCCCTATAAGACTCTGTTGACTCTATTGTTGATTCTAATATTGGAATAAGGAAATGCACTCTTGAAGGAATATAAAATACTTTATTCCACTTACAGCCACTTCTTTGCTGGGAGAGGACTTACATCACACAACTGACTTGGATTCATTCCTAAATTTAGACATAGATAACCTTTTATTCTTTGTAACTAAAAGAGAATGTCTTGTTTTGTTTCTACTGGGAATAAATCATCTTAAAAATATACCAAAGAACAGTAACTAGAATTTTTTTACAGGGCACTGCTTGGTTTCTCTCAATCTCACTCCCTCCCTCTCTCTCTTATCTTAGTACTGCTGACCTTCTGTTATGACTCTGTTAAATTAACATTTGTTAAGTGGAGCACAGGGTGTCAGATGATGAGCCAGGGTTCAACAACAGACCACAAGAGAAATTGAAATAATTGAAGTAAAAATTTTATTACTCACAGGTCCTGGAAGAAGTACCCCGTAAGCCACACAGAGAGGTTAAGGCAGAGTGCAGAGAGAGCAAGGACCTGAAACACAAGCCTATATTGGGATCCATGGGTGGAGTGCTTTGGGGTTTCCAGGCTAGGGACAGGTAGCTCAATTTAAAACAGATGAATGGGGCTTTGGTAATCCCCACAGGGGTCTTATCTAAGGGTCCCATAATAGCATACAGGTACTGGGAGGCTGCTGTTATTTGGGGCGTGTACTTGCATGAGGGACTAGTGTCCATGTAAAGCCCCCCGAAGGCTGGTTGGCCAAACAAAATGGATACCAAGGCAGCAATATCATGAGTAGTTTTCAGATGTGACAACAATCTAGGTGTGACACTTGCAATAATCTGAGGACCTGAGGATAGATTTGCTTCATTAAGCTGGACAGTTGGTTTTCCTCTTTTTCCCTTAACAATTTTATGTTCATCCCATCTAATTGTTAAACTTCCTTCTATTGACATATTGTTTCCCAGGGTGTTCCGTGGATAAAAGAGAAGATATTGGTGCCCCCACCCCCACCCACCCAGCCTCAGACCCAGCATTTATATTTCTATCTATAGGACATTGTGACCTAGCCACTGGTTGCTGAGTGGTTTGTTTTGTTTTTGTTTTTGTTTTGTAGGTACAACTGACATACAACATTTGAGAGTTTTTCATTAATGCACATAATACCTTGGGGTGGAAAGTGCTTAGCCACAAGTGTCCCTATTCAGCTCTTCTGCCGTGGGGTGTCCTGGGTCAACTGGGTCTTCAAGCCTGATCAGTAAGTGCAACAAGCCATATAATCAAGATGCGGAAAGGAAAGGGAGTTTTGATCAAAGATCTGATCATGCCATAGCTTTACATGTGGTAAGAAGAGATGTTGGTCATATAATATGCTGAGCATGGTTATTTCATAATTCTGCTCAGAAATAATGCAGGGCAGAGTAGGAACAGGGCCTGATTCCTGGTCAATGGGTCTAGTGAGAACAAAGTAGAAAGTGGTTTCTCTGCTTAATTGTTTGGGACGTAATGCAGTGGCTTTCTTGTCCTCCCGGGGCCTCTCAAACCATTAAGCTTGAGTGTACCCAAGAAGAAAGTGGCCAGATCAGCATCAGATTTGGGTTTCCCCAAAGAGTTATGCCACTTCTTTGCATCAAGGAAGTGCCCGCCATACTATGTGTACTAGTTGGGGCAAATTAGCTATTGTAATGAATAACATTGGTCTCAGTGGCTTAACACTTGCAAAACAAATTTTTTAAAAGTTTAGTTCTTGTTCTTGACATAGTTCCATATAGGTCAAGCCCTCTCCTAAAAATCTCTCTTTGAGAGAATGAATCAGGAAAAAACCTACTTCCATTGTGTCTTTGGGTCATTTTGAGTTCTCCTCTTCCAGTCATATAAAAGAAATCATGAGTCAGGATCATGCAAGTTGTTTGAGACGCCAGACTTGTAGGCCTCATACATCACTTTCATTCACATTTAATTGCCCAGAACCCAGATATAGAGCCCCAACCCAACTACAACAGAGGCTTTTAAAATGTGGATGTTCAATGTGTCCAAGAGGAGGTAGGATTGGCGAGTATCTAGTAAGCTCATGATAAAACCATTACGATTTTTTCCACTCCCTGCTACACGCAGTTAGAAAGAAAGAAAGAAAGAAAGAAAGAAAGAAAGAAAGAAAGAAAGAAAGAAAGAAAAAGCTCCTGATAAATTGACTGGATGCCTTGTCATTGTTTCTAGTCAGCAAAACGCTGGAGGCTCAGCTGGGCTAAGTCTAAGGTTAACTATATCCAGCTATTGCTTGAGGGTTCAGCACATCCAGAATCCTGAGACCAATTTTGTTTCTTCTAAAGTTAAATTTAGAAATCTGGGTCACTACGTAAGTTATCAGCATGAAGTTAAGTATTCTCTTGTTATAGCTGTGATCTTGTGTCTGTTAAAAATTGTCAACCCTAGAGACAGGCTGCCTGGTTTGTATTCTGGATTGCTACATATTGACTTTGGGCAAGATGTCTCATTTTCCTTTTCCATAAAATTGGAGAAATATACTTAACACCCTGGGAGTTTGTGAGAAATAAATTTGAAAATCTGTGAAAAGCACTTAGCACAGTGCCTAGTTCCTGAGCCACTGTTATCACCATTGCCTTCAACATTTACCAATGCTGGATTATACAATAATTGGGTCCTAGTCCTATTTACCCAGAAGCTGAATGACTGTCAGGTTTGATCTGTGGGTATATCCATGGAAAGGCACTGTCTAGCCCCTAGTGGGCTGGGGGCATCTAGGGCAGACAGTTCAGAGAGTGAGGCCATGAGAGACACTGAGTGTGTAGAACCCCCCAAAATGAGGGATCTTGAGTTACCTATGCCAACAGCCAATAGACAAGAGTGACTCGTGAGAAGATAATCCACTGCCAGGTCCAAGATTCAGTTAGACTCCAGTTTTCAAAGAATCACCATTGAGCCTAGGTAAGCCAGGGTTGAATAGAATCATAAGAAAGGCAATCTGTGGAAAACTTGGGTCCAATACTCAAACAGGCACCATGACCCTGTTCTAGTAACGTGAGTGGGTAGAACAAAAGAAGGGAGAAGGGTGGCCCATAGGAGGGACAATGACAACAGAAATAAAATACCTGTACAGAATAGGAAATGGTTTTGCTAAAGTTGCCTTTTATTCATATTTGAGGCACTACACCATCCTTCTAAAAAATCTCTGCTTTACTCTGTCATTCCATTTCTCTACAAATGAGGTCTTGCCTTATTCTGATCAGTAATCCTGCCTCTCCATCTTATTTAAAGTCTGAGATTATTTTGCTCTAAAAATGCCACATTTCTCTGATGTCCAATAGTTTTGTGGGCCTCAGTTTGTCATTCTAGATCCATCACCTCTACTTCCAATCATCCACTGGCTCGCCTATCTGATTATGTAGCAAAAGTTATTTTTTACATTTACTTTTTGACCCTGGAAAATTCTGTTGGCTTACCAGACGCTAGACTGTCAGGGTACAGCTAGTCCTACTACAGTTCAAGGTCTGATCCTGCCTCTGGTCATATTTGGGAAATCCTATCTCTAAGGAAGACACATCGCGCTGAATTAAAGTTGTATCAAGAATTCAACTGATCAGGGGCAACTGGGTGGCTCAGTTGGTTGAGCGTCCGACTTCAGCTCAGGTCATGATCTCACAGCTCTGAGTTCGAGCCCCGCGTCGGGCTCTGTGCTGACAGCTCGGAGCCTGGAGCCTGCTTCAGATTCTGTGTGTGTATGTCTCTCTCCCCCAACCTACTCGCATTCTGTCTCTGTCTCTCTCAAAAATGAAAATAAACATTAAAAAAAAAATTCCGTTGATCAATAGAAATTTTCCTTTATTGACGTTTACTAAACTTTTTGTAAAACTTTGAATTGAAGTTTCTTTCAAATTCTCTGGCATCTACAAAACTAAACTTTGGCATTTTTTTTATTATTAAACAAGTCTTCACACGAAACACTTATTTTCATATTTTGTATCAGTACGTTTTAAGCTAGTTCTGGGTTCCTTGTGTAACCATTTCCCATGTTCATTGCTTGTATCTCAGGCAAAAAATGCTTTCTCTCCAGGGTGACTGGGTGGCTTATTTTGTTAAGCTTCTGACTTTGGTTCAGGTCATGATCTCACAGTTTGTGGGCCTGAGCCCCGAGTCGAACTCTGTGCTGACAGCTCAGAGCCTGCAGCTGCCTCAGATTTTGTGTCTCCTTCTCTCTCTGCCCCTCCCCTGCTCATGCACGCTCTTTCTCTCTCTTTCTCTCTCTCTCTCTCAAAAATAAATAAACGTTAAAA
This sequence comes from Acinonyx jubatus, assembly GCF_027475565.1. Taxonomy (NCBI): domain Eukaryota; kingdom Metazoa; phylum Chordata; class Mammalia; order Carnivora; family Felidae; genus Acinonyx; species Acinonyx jubatus. Next base: position 118,685,226 of record NC_069382.1, on the reverse strand, counting down.
AAAAAAAGGTGGGGGTGCCTGAGTGGCTCAGTTGGTTAAGCATCCGACTTTGGCTCAGGTCATGATCTCGTGGTTCAATATTTCGAGCCCCGAGTCAGGCTCTGTGCTGGCAGCTCAAAGCCTGGAGCCTGCTTCAGATTCTGTTTCCCTTTCTCTCTGCCCCTCCTCCATTCGTGCTCTGTCTGTCTCTCAAAAATAAATAAAACGTTAAAAAAATTTTTTTAAATAAAAAAATAGGAAACTGCTTTCTTTAGGCAGCCCGGTGATATGCCATTTGAAAGGAAATATTGCTCTTTGAACATTATGAGCAACCGTGCTTAGTTTTAAAGGGCCTCTTCTACACATTTCCAACATGACTCAGAGAGAAAAATATGTTTGCTCCTTGTCTCCAAGGTAAAAACAAGATTTATTTCCTTTAGGGGATATAAAAACAAGGAAAGGACCGTGCTCAGCAAGTTTCTTCTGCGAGTAATAATTTCTTAATCAAGATTTCTAATCCTATTTCCTCTTCGGAATTTCATTAAATATTTTAATCTACCTAATTACAAACTAGACAAACTGCTTTGGTATAAGATATGCCTTTGCACATAACATATCTTGTCTTTTCCCTTCATGTCACTGCTTCTAAGATTTGAATTTCCACTCTTGGTATAGTTTAATAGCTCTAACATTAGAGTAAACTGCATTTTTCGGATGATGATGAGGGCTGAGACCAAAACTATATTCCCAGCTGAATTTAGATTACACTGAAATCTAAAGTCCTCCATAAAGAATAGTGAAATACAGAAGAAAGTTTTAGTTTTTACATTTTTTATTAATGATCATAATTAATAACCAAAATAATTAATTTTCCTTGGCTCAAAGTTGTTAATCCCTTTTCACTGTTGAAAGGCACACAATGTACTTATTTTTAAATGACCATTTTTAATTTAAGAAGGAAGATGTAGGGGCGCCTGGGTGGCTCAGTCGGTTAAGCGTCCGACTTCAGCTCAGGTCACGATCTCACGGTCCGTGAGTTCGAGCCCCGCGTTGGGCTCTGGGCTGATGGCTCAGAGCCTGGAGCCTGCTTCCGATTCTGTCTGTCTCTCTCTCTCTGCCCCTCCCCCGTTCATGCTCTGTCTCTCTCTGTCTCAAAAATAAAATAAACGTTAAAAAAAATTTAAAAAAAAAGAAGGAAGATGTAGAATCTTAGACTTGATAAAAATCAACATTTATTTTAGACTTCTGTATAGAGTTATTATTCTCTAAACCCAAAGAATATAATATATTAATTTTATATTAAAGGTAAGTTCCCAACTTACTTTCCTAAAGGAGAAAAGCACCATGCATTCACTTTAATTTCAATCAATATAAGTTTTCCTTTAAATAAAGTAGCACAATTTTACTTATGCATACATATATTGGTGGTAGAAGGATAGATTATTATTACCTACAAAGAGAGTAATTTGGCATTATCTATCAAAATTTTAAATTCCCACATCCTTTGAGCCTTCAGCCACTTTACTTTTCAGAATTTTCCCTATAGATGCACTGGCTTATGGGTTAACTGATGTACATAACAGAATTTTCATGGCAATAGAGCTTGAAATAGCAACCGTGGGATACAACTTTAATGAGTATCAATAGGAGACTAGCTAAATAAATTTTGTTAAATACATACAATAGAATAAAATGTAGCTGTAAAATCTAACGTACTCATTCATTAAACAAATTTAAATTGTTATCGTATGTCTACTATGTGCCAAGTGCTGTATAGACTGAATAAAAAAGAACAGAATATTCAATAATAGTGAAACCAACTATATAAGGTATAACATATGTATAGTGAGAATACTAGAAAAATAAGCAAGAAAGAAAAGAAAAGAAATATTTGACACAATAATGACTGAGAAATTTCCCAAATTAATGTCAGACACCAAATCATAGATTAAGGAAGCTCAAAGAATACCAAGCAGAAAATGGCAAACAAAAAAATTATGCCTAGGCGTATATTTTTCAAGGAACTCAGAAGAAACCTTTCCTATAGAGGAACAAAAATAAGAATTCCATCTGACTTCTGAGAAACCATGTAAACAAGAAGAAAATGAAGTGAAATATTCAAAGTGTTCACAGAAGAAAAACAAAAACGAAAACAAAAAACCTAACCTGGAATTCGGTACCCTGAAAAATTATCCTTCAAAAGTGATGGAGAAATAAAGACTTTCTCAGACAAACAAAAATTGAGGGAATTTGTTGCCAGCAGATCTGCCTTTCAAGAAATGTTCAAAGAAGTCTTTTGAGGAGAGAAAGAAAATAATATAAGTCAGAAATCTGGATTTACATAAAGTAACAAAGAGTATCAATGAAAGAGTAAGTGAAGATGAGATGCAAACTTTTATTTTTCTTAGTCTTAATTGACCTAACACATAACAGCTTGTGCAAAATAATAGCACCAACCATTTGATTATGCATGCTTATGTATCTATCACATATACATATGCTTATGTATGCTTATATATAAGTGAAACAAATGACAGCAATGGTACAATGAGTGGAGCAACGAGTGAAGAAATTAGACTGATTTTGCTAGTAAAAGGTACTCAGACTATCAGTGAAGTGGCATAGTGTTATTTGAAAGGGGACTTGGATTAGCTGTAAATGTATATTGCAACCTCTAGGGCAACCGCTAAAAAACGTGGAAGGAAGGAAGGAAGGGAAGGAAGGAAGGAAGGAAGGAAGGAAGGAAGAAATATAACTGATATGCTAAGAAAGGAGAGAAAATTAAATCATATAAAATCCTCAACTGAATCCACAAAAGGTAGTGCAAGGTGAGTAAACTGAGTCTACTGAAGGAGCACAGGACTAGAACCAAATGGCCCCTCCTGTTCAGTCACTTTCAGACCTAACTAAATAGTCAGCCTCACTTTGCATCCACAACCGGCGTTGTTACATTCTCTGATAGGAAATTTAAGGTCCCTGGCTAGTTCTTTGGATCTTACATGTCTACGAATTACCCAATTTCACAACGTTGGTCATTGATGCTTCTATGGATTAATATAGCCACCTATATATTGAGATTTTTATACTCAAAAACAACTGTCACCATTTCCCACCGTTCCAGCTGGGGAGAAGTTAGCTCCATTTATGCTTCCCCAGACATCAGGCATTATTTCCAGTCTTTGCTGGAGGATGGAAAGGAAACACCATCATTATTTTATCTTGAAATTAGCCTGGCATCCAGATGTATTAAACTTTCACATGCATGTGCATAGTTTTCACCTCAATGATATTTGAATATAGTCTTGGGTCAGCTTCCCCAGGGAAGACAACGGGATAAGGATTCAATACAGAAGGGCTCCCAAGAGAAACCTGTGAAGAAAGGAGGTAAGTAGGGCAAGACAAAAGACAAGCAAGGCACAACTTCAGGCAGAATCCCAAACTCAGTCTCATCCTGCAGGAGACCTCTGGCATCTAAATTCTACCCCAGTGTGTATCCTGACTTGAGGCAAGATTGCTGAGCTTTCAAAACCTGTGCCAGTCTGTCCTTGGTAAGGGCCATCCTTGAGGACATGTGAACCCTTCGGGAGGGATGCTGGCTGGCGGTGCATGTGGGTCACCACAGCACCACTAGCCCAAAGGCAGTCGTCCAAAGAGAACCGAGGTGCTAGCCTCTAGGGGCCAAGCACACTCCAGCCAGGGAATGGGCACAGAGAAACACTCGAAGGGATCTTAAGGAATCTGGTGAGTACCGAAAGCATCTGCTCACGTATTACTGCATTATCTGTCCTAAATAGAAAAGAAAAAAATATGATTAATCACTGACACATGTTATCAAAAGCCAGGTCTTTCCTTAGGAAAAAAAACCCCTTAAAACAGATACTGATGATATTTGTTTTCTATTTAGGACAAAGGCCCAAATGACCATATACATTTATATTTTTGTCTAGAATATGTGCATATATTTCAGAATATATATTTCCAGATGTATATGTGATTTTTAAAAGGAATTTGCATAAGTGAACCATTACTCCTATTCACAGTCATGTTATTTCATATCCCCCTCCCCAAATTTTCCTTAAGGATTCATTTCTCTCCCTTTAAATCCAGTCAACTCATTCAGGGTCCTGATGGCTTTACTAGAATACACTAAAACTAATTTTTCATACCTTCCAATTTATAAAAACCACACTGAAGAAGATGTCCAGTTTTTTTCCTTTATCAGGCAAGGAGAGTCAAGGCTTACTTACATCTGTCTACTCTTTGGCAAATACTTAAAATGCTTTCTCAAAATAAAATTTAAAGTAACATGAAAAGTTTTGGGCAGAATCCTACCATATCTTTAGACAATGCAAAATCAATCAAACCGAGAGATTCTCACTTCTTAACTAGTCTATCCCCATAATCTTGCCCTTTTAATTCTTCCTACATTAAAGGTCAGGATTATCGGCAATGAGAACAGAATAAATTTAAGAGGAACAGATCACTCATGACACGATTTAGGGTAGTTATTCCTAATTTAAAGTTTCAAACCCTCAGAGTATGTAAATAAATATAAAAAGCAAAAGTCATATGAACATCATGCATTTATGTGGGGCACAGACACATGGATTTAATAAAAGGATGTTTATTTCATCTGAACTAAAAATCATATAAACCCAATATGACAAGACTCATCATATGCTCATCAGAAGCTCTGTTGGCAGTTACATCTGCTTGACTGAAAGATCAGAATATGCAAACAAATAGTTATTTAGGGAATTCAATTATTTTGTTGAACCGATTATCTCAAAATGGAAGCCCTACGAGTGAAGAACAATAGAGGAGATTTCTCCTCGGTGAAAAGATTGAGCACTCCTTCCCCCTTCTCTTACCCATTTCTAGGGTGACTCAGGTATCTAAGACTCATGACGAGTTCATCAAGAATACTGGTTACTGGGTGAAAATGCAAGCAAAATCTCCTGTAGACTTGTTCCTGTGCTATCTAATATCTTAATACTCAGAGCTCCGGCCTAGCGTTGCGAAGTTTTTGTGTTGCACAACAGTGCCAGGCTGTAGGGCTGAGTGGGGGCTGACATCCACCCTTGCTCAGGAGCCAAGCTGTGGCTTGCAGGCTATCCCTACACTAAGGGAGTGTCTTTTCCTAATTACCAAATGGCACCACAGAGGCCAGTGGCAAGCCTGTTTATCTTATCAAAGACAACATATCTGACCACATAGTTTTCTCTTTGGATCTGTAAGGTTAGCCTTCAGCCTCGAAACACTTAACAACCTCGATACCAAATTATGAGCGATTAGTTAGGTCATTTCCAAAATATTCCCAACTTGGTTTCAAGCTGCCAAGGGGAAAATTGTGTAGTTTGACACACACAGATATGATCATGTAGCAATGAAAATATACTTAGCAAGAGAACTGGTTTACCTACCGGAAAACATATATCCTTCTTATATGGGTCACATAATTGAACTTAACAATCATGTTCCACAATGCGACATTTTGTCATTTAAATGGGAATACTCTCAGGGTCAGAGAAAAGACAGCCTCTGTGGATTCTGTGATTTTCGTAAATATCTACTTAGTAACACCGCCAAGACCTACCATTTAGATTTTATGACACAAATAAAATTATCCCTGTAGGTCCTCAAATTAACCCAACTCTCTCCCCTGGTATTTATGACTAGCATTTTGTATTCACTAAATTCAGATGCCTCAATGTATTTTTAATAAATAGATATAAATAATCCAATCCTAAAAATGTCCCGGCTATCTTTCTGTGACCTCAGGGAGCTTATAGAGCTTCTGTTGTTATGAAATGTAGACAAGAAAAGGCTGTCGAGTATTTAATTTTTTATATTCCATTTTCTTATTTCTTTCCATTGCTTCACTTACTAGATTCTGTTTCAAAACTCAAAAATACAATACTTGATAAACATGCCCCCATGTTGTCATCCAAAACTTGATTTTTTTTCTTTTATGAAAAAAGAGGAGTTTTATTCCACTGATTTTTATGCTTTCTACTAATGGAGGATTCTCAAAGATTTAACTCTTTCATTTCTGACCACTACCCCTACCCTCATCCAAATAATGGTAGTCCTTCAGTCTCCAATGAGTCTCTCTCCTTCCCATCCTGCTACTAAACACACACAAGCACACAAAGGAGCTAGAGAAGAAATCTACTCCCCTGTTTGTTGTTGCAAAGACAGGACCCCTGTAAATAGAAGTATTGGTTACTAGAGGAAGACATAGGTAGAGAATAGGATGATGCTATGAAGAATAATCTGGAATCATATGAAATCTTGAAAAGAAGGTACACACTTCGTCTTGCACTGGGCTATCTCCCATAGTAGAGGTAAAAATAATATAGTCACATACCTAGATATCCTGCAGCTTGCTATCTACTAAGGGAATGACGTAATAACACCTGAAAGTGTTAGATAGTATTTTAGTGCTAACTAAAGGCCCAAACAGAATTCAGAGATTCAATGGTTTGCAGTGGTCAAGAAAGTTTTTATGAGTGTCAAGGGGCTTGGCTTAAGGCTTTAAAGGAGTAAGATTTAGGTGAGTGGAAGAATGCAGAACGCCATTCCTGGCACAGGATGCAGCATAAACAACGTGTAGGGGAGGAGCTGAAGAAAATGCGTTGGTCAAGGACAAGGAGATAGAAGGAGGAGTCTCAACCAACAGAAATATAGAGTACCTTCCAGAACATAAAATTGCACTCTTCAGACAGAGGGATAACGCACTGGATGACTGCCTGCTTATCCATCTCACAGCTGGAATTAGAATATCCTTATTTAAAACTACAGATTTACATTTTTTTCCCCAATGGTTCATTGACTGAGTGGCCCACCTCCAGGACAGTTTGCTATTGGCATTGCTCAGAGAGATGGAGAAAGAAAGAAAGAAAGAAAGAAAGAAAGAAAGAAAGAAAGAAAGAAAAGAAAGAAAGAAGAAAGGAAGAAAAGAAAGGAAGGAAGGAAGGAAGGAAGGAAGGAAGGAAGGAAGGAAGGAAGAAAGAAAAAAGAAAGAAAATCTAAATAATTCAATCTCCATTTCAAAAGAGAATTTCAAAATGCAGAAGCTTTTAAAAAACATACATGAAGCCATCCTTCTCACTTTAAGGACAATGACCATTCTATGTGAGAAAAAGAACAACTGTGTCTAGCATACTTAACTGTGGAGGCCACAAATACACGACTTCTCCTGAGTTAGAAGCCCCAAACCTGAATATTGTAGAGCACAAGGCAAGTCATGAGATTTCTGTACAATAAGCTGGATGCCTGTCATCCCTGGGGAAAATCAGAGATTGACTCAACTGCATAGTTTCAAAGGCCAACCTCAATAAGTTTATTAAAAACAGATGCCCACCCTTCACTCTCTGAGAGTACAAATTCCATTTCTGTCTCCACACCTCAGTAATAGTCCCCTTGCCCCCTCCAAAAGTGTACAACAAAGAAGTGATTCCTGTTGTGTATACCATTCTGGAGCTGGTAGAGGGGCAAGTGACATCTGCTCTGTATCAGTCTTTAGCTTAACTACAGTGACTTCTCTATCCTGTGAGAACTTGAGTAAAATTTGCACATGAAATATGGTGTTAATGATAACTATGGGGACACCTGGCATTTGCTCTCTAGCCCCTGACATTTATGTTTCCACTTGGATTTTTTTGGCTGACACTCAAAGCTGGATTTTCTTCATGGCGCCCTGCCTGGCAGGAGAATCTTGTTTGACCTGGTAAGAGTGATGCTGTGCCCTGGAGAAAACTTTGCAGGGAGTTGGATCAAAGTAAGAGATAAATGCAATTTTTGCAAAACCTGGCTTTGTTGGAGCTAGGGTTGCTCCCTGCAGGGACTTTCAGTAGAAGGGATCCCACGCAGATGGGTGCTGTGCTGCACGGTATTTTATGCATGCCACCTACTGGTGCACACAAAATGCACGATGTGAGATTTGACACGTCCTCCCAGTTCCAGAATACATGTGCAACCTGGCAAACTCATTATCTGATCAGAGTAAACTGCACCCACCTTTGCTGTTTATACAACTATTTAAATTTTAAAATGTCATTTATTTCTCCCCCTTAATAGGGATGTGATTTTTTTTTACCGTGTTGGTTTTTTAGAGGTTTTTAGAAATGGTGCCTGAATTATGAGCAGAGTAGAATTTAAAAGGTCTGTAAAAAAAAAACCATTGCTTCGTGAGCTAGGTCAGAAGGGAAAAGACTTCATTAGTGAGCTAGATAACAGAAGGAACTAAATGAAGTAATGTTGATAGAAAAGAAATGAAATAAACGGAGTAGAATTATCCCCACATAAATACTTTTTGTTCTTATCGATGCATTTTTCAAGGAAGGCAATGGTCAACACCAAAGGAGAGCCAAGAAAACATTTCATTAAGATTTACTTGAATTGAAAGTGAAAAGAAGAAATTGATAATCAAAGCTTATTTGATATCAGAATCTGTGCAGTTACTTTCCCCCACTATAGATACCCTTCTCCATCCTTCTCTACCCTGGTCTTTCCCTGGTTGGCTGACTTCCTGGGATGACACGGAGTAGTCTAGGTGTCTTGCTGCTGGTCAGCTTTGGCTGTTGAGGGGCAAGATGCTAGAAAGCCAGGCTCTTTCTTCCCTAACTCTTCCCTGATTTGAGGCTGTACCTCTGGCAGTAGTATATTCTCCATACACATTAAGTAAAGCCCTCTCCTGGTAGCTCCTCATCCAAAATCCCAGTGCTCCTTGGGCTCTGGTCACTATCCCTTCACATCCTTCTTTCAAACTTAGGGTTGGTAAAAGCTTCCCACTATGGCTAGTGCCTGGGTACCCTCTCATCATTTGATTCTCAGACTCTGAAAGTAGGAGCAACAGCCTCTTTCTGAACCAGCTGGTGGCCAATTCTGAACCCTTCCAGAAGTTTGACCAATAAGCCATCCTAGGGTGCCAGAGCTTGAAGGCATTCTGGGGAATGGAGCCCGTTATCTCCATTTTAATGTTTTTAATGTTTATTTATTTTTGAGAGAGAGAGGGACAGAGGCAGAAAGAGAGGGACACACAGAGTCTAAAGCAGGCTCCAGGCTCTGAGCTGTCATTACAGAGCCTGAGGTGGGGTTTGAACTCACCAACACCACGAGCCTTGAGATCATGACCTGAGCCAAAGTCAGACACTCAACCGACTGAGCCACCCAGGCACCCCAGCTATCTCCATTTTCAAAACAAGGGACCTGAGGTTTGGAGAAGTGGCCCAAGTGCTCACAATAGACAACGAAACAAGCTGATCTAGACCTGCAGTTCAGGTCACAGGCTTTCAGTTCCTCCCAGGGTACTGTATCAGTTTCAGTGTTATTAGCCTGTAGACGGAGAGGAAACCAGAATATGTAAATTAAATCCCAATGCAAATTTTGTGTGTAAATTAATTTTGTATTTATCAATATGTACTGAGAAGGATTTTGACATACATATTACATCAGATAGCAGCTCATGACACGGGGCCGAAAGTTTTGTTTTTACTGTGGTAACTTTTGTTGTGCTAATGTTTCCTCCTAGCATTCTAATTTTCCTACTGGGGATATTACACTTCTTTAAATGACTCAAATACCTAAATTATCACATATTCTAATTGACCAATATGTCTAGTAAGTTATTTTGAAATGTAGCAGTATACCAATTGAATAAAAATCGAAGGGGCGGGGGGTGAGGAAGTATTTTCCTTCAAATGGACTCCAGAAAGACTGGAGGGATCTGAAGGCCTGAGTTCTGGCCCCAGTCCTATCACTGATGCCATGGCTTCCTTGGCTGAGGGTCCACTTACACATCTCTAAACAAAGTGGGGGGTCACATAACTTCTTAAATTCTCTTCCATCTCCTCTATCCCATAATTCTACAAACCAGAATGTGGAAGCAAGAACTCCTCCAGTTTGGTCATTAATAAAATGCAGAAAAAAATTTTCAAATAATATTTGACTTGCTTTATATTTTTTTATCTTTTGATTTGACAAATACAAAAAAAAAGAAAGAAAGCGTAATTACTCTTTCCCCAATAATGCTAGAATTAATGGGAAATAAAATGTTGAAAGTGAAGTTCTAGTGTCTCTTAGCTAGTCTATTAAGAATATATTTGGGGCGCCTGGGTGGCTCAGTTGGTTAAGCGTCCGACTTCGGCTCAGGTCATGATCTCGCGGTCCGTGAGTTCAAGCCCCGCGTCGGGCTCTGTGCTGACCACTCAGAGCCTGGAGCCTGTTTCAGATTCTGTGTCTCCCTCTCTCTCTGACCCTCCCCCATTCATGCTCTGTCTCTCTCTGTCTCAAAAATAAATAAACATTAAAAAAAAGAATATATTATATTATATAATAATAATAATATAATATATTATTATAATATTATATATTATATTAAGAGCAGTTTTTCTGAATGTTTTCAGTTGAGGGAGAGAAAGGAAATGTTTTCAAGTCATTGACTAATTTCAAGATCTTCTAAGGGTTGTCCACAATTTCAGGGGTCCACAAACTAAGACACCTATATACTTAGTTTAAAAATTCTTTTTTTTTCAGCAGACAAATAATTATATATTTTATAAGCAAATTTCCATCTTGAACCTTTCCCTAATAGTCTTTTGTTATGACTTAAATAACATGGACTTTGTGTGAAAATAGGAGTCAAATCCCAGTTTTATGGCTACCTACCCAAGTGAGCTTGATCACATTACTTGATTCCTTGTATATCATCTTTATCTTCAAAACAGAAGGAAAGTTTTGTTCTTATGAGGTAAATGAGATAATATATGGAAAAGGGCTCTGGATACTGTTAAAGGATTTATCTAAGGTGGTTATCGTTTTTTAGCCCTTAACACAGGCCTGACCACATGGGTGCCCGATAAATACTTGATCAAATAAATAAATTTGATCAAGTGTATTTATCAAATACACTTGATCAAATCAATCAATCAATCAATAAATTCATTTGAATGAATAAATGGTAACCATTTCCTTTCAAATTCTCTGTTGATATTGTCACCATAAGAGCTTTTGTTTAAATCTAGGCTTTCCACTGGAAGTTGTTTATCATCTTAGCTACTTATGTGTTAAAAGCCATTATGTTAAAAGATGCTAACGGATGTGTAGTACTACAATTCTTTAAAATACTGAAACAGCTATAGTTTGAATCCTCTGGGTCAGTATCATAATAGTTCAATGTGTTGTTATGAAAGCACTTAGAAGGGACACAGAATAACCTCAAAATAAAAGCAGTTCCCTTCTTTCCCTTCTCTTCCCTGGAGAGATTCACTGTTTAGTGGATGCATTGGTCAAGAAAGTCTGACTTCAGCTGTGGTGAAAAATCTCCAAACTCTATGTCTTAAACAACTAAGGTTTCTTTCTCACTCGTGATATATGTCCACCACAGGTCTCTTAGGAGCTCTGTTAGTTGTAATTAATAATGAGCTCAGGCTGATAGAGCAGATATCATCTCAAACATCTCCAGTTGCCATACCAGAAGGATACAGTTCTGGAGGGTGTCATGTCAGCAGCTAGATACACCAGCCTAGAAGTGACATACATCTTGTCTGCTCACACCTCATGGGCCAGAACTAGTCACAGGGCCCCACCCAATCATGAGCAGCCTAGGAAGTACCATCCTACCAGGTTCCCAAAATGCAGAGACCCAGAAATACTTGGCAAGCTATACTAAGGATTGCCATAGTAGAGGCATAAATTAAGATTTTTTTGGACCACCTCAACCTATCTTTAACTCATTCAATCACTGAGAAGTCTTGCTTCAAGCCAATCAAAATCTTTCCCATGTTTATTCTGAAGAGAAAGAGAAGCAAGAGATTGGGAAGAGAGACGGTTAGGAAAAATGGGGAAAGGGAAGGTGAAGGAGAGAAGAGAAGGATAAACAGAAGAGCAGGAAGGTAGGAAAAGAGCAAATCAAAGAAATTACAAGTTTTCCAGAATATTCATCATCAATTAAAGGATATGCATAGCTATAGCATTTGTAGAGACTCCAACTTCTCTTAGAAAGTTCTGGAATTGCTAAGGTTCTTAGATTTTCTGTTTGCTGATTCCTTATCTAACAGCAAAAGTTAACATTTGAACATGTAACCATTTTCAAAGTGATTTCACTGACATCACCCTGCAGGATAATTGTTACAACCCATTTTATGAATATCAAACCTGAAGCCCTGAGAGGCTGAATGAGAAACTTTTCCACCCGTGAATGATGTCGTGGTGAGGTGGGTCTTGGAGTAGAGGGCCACAGCTGGGAAAGGTGTAAGTAAGCAGAGTGAAAAGAAATAAAGGGGAAATTGTATGGTTCCAGGAAAACGACCCAAGAATGAGAAAGCCCTGACTCCTAGGTTGGTATTATAAAGTAACAGAGGGGTTTGGGTTTCTGAGTTCTCTGGTCTTTTTTATGGGTGGCCTTTTGCACTCTGGATGACATTCTAGACGATTTCAAAGCCTTCCCAGTAATCAGAGCAAGTGGTCAAAGATGGTGAGGTATAAATCACATTTTCCCAGGACTTGTTCCGAATGCAGGGTATAAGACAGCAAGCTGTGACAGAGCCACCTGTGCAAATACCCAGCTGGCTAAGCCCTGGGAGCTGAGGTGTTGAAGAAGGACTTCCACCTGTGGCCTTGGTTACTGCCAGGAGCAGCAGATGGCACTCGCTGGACATAGATCCTGACAGCCTGGGATACCTATGCATAAAGAACAGCCTGGTGCGTTCATTATTCCTCCCTGGATGTGACCACTCTGGGCAAGCCCCCAAAGTCCCCAAATCTGGAAAAGAAATATTCTATTAGATTCCGTACAGTTTTTCCAGTACCTAGAAAGTTCTTAATTCCCTGATATATGTTTTCTAAATCTGCATTTTACTTTTGTATCTCCACTGTTTCCAAAAAGATTTCCTAATATTCCTCACATAGTTAAGTATTTGAAGTAAACTATCATTTTGAAGGTGAATTTTTTTCTTAGCAGAAAATGTTTTCTGGGAAGAACTTTTAGGCACCCAGTCCTCTGACAAACATCCGATGAGCCAATTATTGCATGGAACTTTAAAAGTGGAAAGGCCAATGATTATTTTATGCGTTTGTTAACCTCATAGTATTGTCAATGTGTTTTCACAGAATTCTGGGAGGGGTGGAGAGGGTGAAAAGAGCCCTCCTACAAGTCCCCCACAGGGAAACCCTCTGTGACTATTTCCCCTTGAACTGTGTTGCTAATTTGGCCCTGGGCACAGCCCCAAAATGCTGGCATAGCCCCTGGAAGGGGGTTCCTGTTCCATCTCTCCTCCTGACCCACTCCCTTCTCCTGCTGCCACTACCGAGTGCCTTGCCTCAGGTTGGCAAAGCCTGTGCAAAGCTGTCAGAAAATCACACTTTTCCTACCCTCCCACAGGCCTGCCATATGCTGCTGGTTCCAGGGAAGGGTCTCTGCCTAGATCTACGGAACACACATTCTCTGAAAATTCCATTGGCAAATGTTCACGAGCAAATCAAGTTGAGGGGGAGGTTTCAGAAATTCTCCGCTCACCTCCCGGCACCAGAAAAGGAGCAGATGGGCAGCCATTTAAAACTTCATTGTATTCTGGTCATTTTTCTCATAGTCCTAAAACATTAGAGAGCAGAAGAGTTCTCTCAGCCACAATACTGTGAGAGACTTTCTACGGTCCTGGGACCCAAAGTAGAGACAGAGAATCTTAAGCAGGTCTATACTGAGCAGGGAGCCCAAAGCAGGGCTTAATCCCACAACCATGAGATCATGGACCTGAGCCCACCTCAAGAGTTGGATGTTTAACCAACTGCACCGCCCAGGCACCCCAAGGTCAGTTATTTTTCAAATGAAAGAATTGAAACCTGGTACCAGTTATTTCAAATTAACATATTTCGAAGTCCAAAGTTATATGTTTAAAATGAGAGCCACGTTCACTTTCTATTTCATTAAATGTCCATGTTTGTTTTAACAAAAGGAAATATTCTTTTATTTGCCTTCTCCTGGATAAAACTGAGGTTTCTACCATGCAATGGGCGACTGTCCTTGAAAAACAGACTTAAAACTTTCTGAGGACAATCTACAGCTAACTACAGCTACATGGCCGAGTTCTACTCCAATAATACCACACCATGAAGGTTCTCCTAGACTGAAGAAAAGTTTCCCTTTGCAATCTCAAGTCTTTATATTAGAATGTAGTTATGATTAATTGCAACTTGGTGGAGCTGGTTCTACCTTGGAAAAGGTTGTAAAAGAAATTATTCTTAGTTGACATTGTTTTTATTTTTCATATAATTCACAAACTGTTACTTTATACCTCCAGTATTCTTATAAACAGTTTACCACTTAATAGTTCTCAAAGACAATAAATAAATCAATACATTCTGATGCCACCCATCTTGATAAAATTTTAATTATCAGTAATGCAGTGGTTTTCAAATTTTCAAATATTTGATATAAACTTCAGATATAGGCAAAACCCAAATAATGCCTCTTGTAAAAGATTTCAGAAGACCTCTAAATGGATCATTTTTCTTCTTCAAAAAATGTGCACATATTTTCCATGGACTTTCCTACAAATACAGATCTAATGAAACAGTTTATTTTGCTAATAGTATATTCTACTTGTAAGTACTAAGCACAGCTGAGTACATGAAAATTTCTTGGTCAATATAAAAAAAAATAATTGAAGATTGGAAAGGCACTGCAGGGAGAGCAAGATTACTAGATGAATTCATTTCTACAAGTTTGAATTTTTTTTTGGCCTTACAAACATTAGAGAAAAATCAAAATTCCAACCATACATAAAGTAAACCTATAGGGAGAAGGTGCTAGATGCATAAATAAGTTTGAGAATAGAAATAAAAGGGAAATCTCCTCTTTTCATCCAGGCTGTCTGGAGAAACGTTAGCCTGCTGGTTAAAAGTACGAACTCAGGTTCAACCGACCCAGCTGGGTGACTGGTTTTCCCACATACTGACTGTGCCTTCATAGAGGTTGCTTGAAGATTCAACAAGAAATGCTTGTAAAACAATACACACAATCCTGCCCTGTGGTAGGGGCTCAGTAAATGTTACGTAAAAGGCTGTGTAATTTTTCCTGGATTTATAAAATGATACTCCCCATCTCCCAGCCACTCAAACATACAAAACTCGGGGCGCCTGGGTGGCGCAGTCGGTTAAGCATCCGACTTCAGCTCAGGTCACGATCTCACGGTCTGTGAGTTTGAGCCCCGCATCGGGCTCTGGGCTGATGGCTCAGAGCCTGGAGCCTGTTTCCGATTCTGTGTCTCCCTCTCTCTCTGCCCCTCCCCCGTTCATGCTCTGTCTCTCTCTGTCCCAAAAATAAATAAACGTTGAAAAAAAATTAAAAAAAAAACATACAAAACTCTAACAAAAGATGTATTGACTCATAGTTGTTAGTTTCACTGAGAAGACAATCTGACAAGGAGAGTTTCAGTTGACAATTTCGTGCCACAAAATGTGCTGTAGAACTTGGGAACTTGGGCCACTGGTAGGAAATATGTCATTATTGTCCCTTTATTGAGCCAACAAATATTAATTGTGCACTCATGTCCATACCAGCTCAGTGCTGGCAGTACAGCATATAAAGCCTCATGGCTCCTGATTTCTAAGACCCAACATCTGTGGGAAGATAAAACATATTTTTAAAAATCTGCAATTCAGGGCTTTATATGCCAATTGTTAGAGGTGTATGTCTGTGAACATTCTTAAGAAGGTGAGATTCCATTCAACGGAGCCAAGGGGAACAGCTTCAAAGGGATGCAGAATAGAGCTGGACTGGGCTTCCCAATAAAGGAATCCAAATCTCTCACCACAGCCGCCAGCCCCCACTCAGCTTGGCTGCTACCCCTCTGCCATTATCTGGAATCATCCTCCCTGAGCTCAAACTGTTCCTACCCTCTGCTCTTTTTTCTATGCCTCATCCCTACCATGTCTGTTCAGCCTTGGGACCTTGGTACTTGCTGTAATTTCTCTGTAATGTTTGGCCCCAACCTCTTGATACAGATAAAGTCCTTTCAGTCAAGTCTCAGGCCAAGTGTCTGCTCAACTCAATTCTCTCTCCTCTTTGTTAGTTGGCTTTCTTTGCATCTTCATAGTTTCTACTCATCATGATAATGTCTAGCTTGTGGCTGGATTTGGTTTGATATGGTTCCAGCTTCGGCTTGACATGATCCTTATTCCAGCCACAAACTGACTTAGTCTTCTTGTCTCTTGGCTCAAATTCTCAAACCAGGCCTTCCTATTTAACATCAGACTATGTGCTTCCTGGCCCAATTGTCCATAGTCATAAGGTTGGGGCTATGGTCGGATAGATTATAAAAGAGCTTATAAGGAAGGGAAGTGATAAATCTTGTCTGATACTCTGCTCTCCTGAAGTATTTTTCTGAGTTTATTATTAAACTATTTTATTAATTCTATTAATTTTGAAGTGTGTTCTTTTGGGTTTCTAAATATTCGAATTATCATCCCAAAATAATAATTCCATTTTCTTTTCCGTGTGTGTTTCTTAATCAACCAAATGGAGGAAACATAATAATACTGTGTCTCTGGATTTCTTGTGATGCTTAAAGGAATTAATATATGTGAAACGCTTAAGACAGCACTTAGCACAGAGCAAACAATACATATTGACTACTGTTATTATTATTATTAATTTTCATGGCCTACTCTTTTGTAGGACTTTACAATTTGGCATAAGATGTGAGAGGTTGATAGAGTAAGGATAGCAGGTAGGAGAAGCTATCAGAAGTGTGAAAATATAAGAGCTGATAAGCTTTTACATGTTAAATTATAAGCAGGTGATTTGGTTAGAAACACTGAAATGAATATAAAATTTAAAAAGTAACTTTACACATTTCCACCAGGCAAGATCTTTCAAGAAGATATCTGCTTTCTTTCCTACTCCTTTTGATCATTATGATCAACATTCACTAAGGACCTACTACTATTTGCCAGGCCTTAATCCACATGATAGGCATCTTAGATTGGGTTCCCCCAGAAGTGGAGCCTGAGATAAGGATATGAGTGTAAATAGTTTGAGTTCATTTGAGTGATTCCAGAAAGCATCGCTAAGGGGGCAGGAGGCTGAGATAGGGGAGAAAGGAAGCCAGTAAAAGGGGTTATTACATAGGTTCCACTATGGACTCTGGGAGCCAGCATGTCTGAGAGTCACGCCAACTGGGGGGGGGGGGAAGGGGGAGGGCAGGCAGGATACTGCTCCTGGGAAGTGCTACCTTTTGGGCACTTGCAGCCTATCTAGCATGGAGATAGATACATGCCATAACATGGAATAGCCAGAGAAAGTCAAAAGCCAAGAATCAAACTGCTGGCTGTTGGAAGTGTGCAGGTGAGCATGCAGAGGTGATATGTACAGGAAAGGAAAGCACCAGCTACAACAGAGATTCAAAGATGGTTTCTCTCTTCAAGACGCTTTTAGCCCTGTAGAGAAATTAAAAAGAAAAAATCCTCTATGAAATATCTAATTGCTTGTGACATGTTTTTCTGCAGAGCGTTAATAAATTGTCTAGGCACTTTTATAAGCTTACCATTAAAAAATAAACCATGAAAAATAGCCATGTGAGCAGTTTACTGAGAGTTTGCGGGCTAGGATTATATAAAACTTGTTAAGATGAAATTGATTTTATTGCAAATTAATAACCATTACAAATGTTAGCTATGTCTTATGGTTGTTTTGATGGTTAAGTTAAAGAAGATAAAGTAGATATGAAATATTAAAATAATGCATAACACATGTAATCAGTCAATATATGGTTATAAAATATAAGCCCCATATATATTCATAGTTAAAATAACAAAATAGTAAAAATAAAATAATACATATGAGCTATATATGGTAAAATAGATCATTACTAAAACATTTGCTGACCCTTCCTCATAAGAAGATCAGACTTCAGACTTGACCACATGATTATTTTGATCTGTGAAATGTGAGTGGAACTAACATGAAACATTTTCAAAAAATGGTTTAAGAGATATCATTTGGTCCAACATTGCTCTTTTTTCTCTATGGCAAGAGCAGCATATCCTAGGTTGATGTTTCTCTTTCATCCTCAGTTTCAGAATGAAGACAAAACAGGGCATCAAGCTGACTCATGATGGTCATATAACATGAACAAGAAATAATCCTGTCATTGAAAGGCACTAAGAAAGACTTAGGAACTGTTTATTATTGCAACGTAATGTAGTCTAGGCTGACTGATAGAATATGAATGGGAAAAAAAAATTCATGCACATAAGTACATAGTCTAAATTCCCTGAATACATAGGGAAGTTAGAAATCACGTAGTCAAACCAGGATGTTGTAATGTCTCTGGAGAAGGAAAAACAAGTAAAGTAGCTATAGGCATAAAGTTGAAAGCAGTAGCTCTTAAAACCGTCTGAACTAATGTCCTATATTTAGAAAAAGTACTTGTTTAATACACTGAAATGGAATCCATATATTATGTAATTATAGGTCTGATTCTGATTTTCGTTTGTTTATTTACTTATTTGGTTTTTTAGATTCCACATATGAGTGAAACAAAAAGCAGGATCAGTCCTATATATACAGAGAACAAACTGATGGCTGCCAGATGAAAGGGGTGAGGGGGATGGGCAAAATGGGTGAAGGGGAGAGGTAGATACAGACTTCCAGTTATGGAATGAGTGAAATACAGGAATAAAAGACACAGCATAGGGGATATAGTCAATGATATTGTATTGCCATTGTATGGTGATAGATGGTAGCTATACTTATGACAAGTATAGCATAATGTATAGAGATGTTGGATCACTATTTTGTATAATTGAAGTAATGTCATATTGTTTGTTGACTGTGCTCAAATAAAGAGACTAAAATTTGAAAGACTTAATACATTATGACCCAATGACACACATAACTTTTTAAGAATTCTAAACAATAGTTTATTATAAAACAGGAGAAATAAAAGGGAAATGACTTATAAGGGAAAATATATTTCAGTGCTATTATATTTAAATAACATGTATTTCAACATGTAAGTGTACAGACATGATGATACATGAAAACACCTACATAATGCAAAAGAAATATAAGAAAATGTGTTTAGAGATCCAAGAGCCTACTGGAATAAAAAACAGCAGTAAGACATAAAATAACAGAGCAGACTGGTTAATTTGATAGAGAGAAAAAGAATCTTAATTGAGGTAGTAATAACAAGATAAGATAAATTACAGATTGTGCAAAGGATAAAATGCAAAAATATATGTTTCATAAATAAGCTGGACCACGCTTATACCACTTATGTCAAAATAATATACTTCTCATAACATGTTATGGATATTTTTTAAAAAGTATCACAGAAAATTTATCTATTTTAAAATCTCAACACATATCAATAAATATGTAAACATATAACTTTCTTGTATGTAAAAAGACCTCAGGCATATAATAGAATACTACTCAGCAATAAAAAGAAACAAACTTGATATATGCAACAGCTTAGTTGAAATTGGAAAGCATTATCTGGAGTAAAAGAAGCCAACTTCAAAAGGTTATAGACTGTGTGATTTCATGTATATTACATTCCTTAAAAAGACAAAAGCTACATTGACCTTAATAGAGAACAGATCACTCATTGTCAGAGGTTTGGGGTGGGTGAAAAGTGTAACCACAAAGGAGCAGTCTGAGGGAGTTTGGAGTAGCAATACTCTATCCTGATTGTGGTGGTGGTCACACAGAATCCATACATGCGCTAAAACTCCTGTATATATGAGAGAGAGGGCTGTGGGCTGGCAGGCTGGAGACCCGGGAAAGTCAGTGGTACAGGTGAAGTGGGAAGACGGTCTGCTGACGAAGTCCCTCTTGCTCAGGGGGGC
Source organism: Acinonyx jubatus (assembly GCF_027475565.1). Classification (NCBI taxonomy): domain Eukaryota; kingdom Metazoa; phylum Chordata; class Mammalia; order Carnivora; family Felidae; genus Acinonyx; species Acinonyx jubatus. The sequence continues at coordinate 118,665,390 of NC_069382.1, read as the reverse complement.
TGGTCTTTTGTTTTAATCACGCCTTCAACTGACTATATGGAGCTTACCCACATTATGGAGAGCAATCTGCTTTACCCAAAGTTCACCAATTTAAACATTGATCTCATTTAGAATCATGTCCAAGTTGACACATTAAGTTAACCATCATCACCATGGAAACCATATCCTTCATTACACAATGGGAAATTGATGATGAAATGGAAAAAAAGAAAAAGTAATATAAGAAGTCATGGTCAAATCAAGAAGTATCTTAAAAATAAGTAAATAAAGTTATTATTTTTTTACTTTCATGTTTCTGATCATGGACTTCTATATTTGAAGAGTATGTGATGGAAGAAAAACAATTTTTAAAACCGGCTTTATTAATGAAATTTAGAGATTTTCCTATATTTTGTCTGTTCATGCATTTATTTTATTTTTTTTTAATTTTTTTTAATGTTTATTATTTATTTTTGAGAGGGAGAGACAGAGCCAGAGACAGAGACAGAGAGACAGAGCACAAGTGGGAGAGGGGCAGAGAGAGAGGGAGATATAGAATCAGAATCAGGTTCCAGGCTCTGAGCTGTCAGCACAGAGCCCGACGAGAGGCTCAAACTCAAGTAAGTGAGATCATAACCTGTTGAAGTCGGATGCTTAACCTGCTGAGCCGCCCAGGTGCCCCATGTCTGTTCATGCATTTAAAAATGTTAATTTAAGTCAGTCTGTGATGGAATTCTCAAATTCTCAAATATCTTTCATTCCAGGTGGTTCTCGCTTTACACAGTACTAGACTAACTGACACTCTGCCTTCCAGAATTGTGCAAAGTGAGGACTCAGTTCCAATATGCACGGGTTTCAATTAACATGGTGCTGTGCAAAGAAAGGACTGCCTGTACGTATTGGACTGTGACTACAAGTGCAGAGTGAAGCAGTTGTACATGTCAGCAGCTCCAATACCACAAATAGCATTGTTCACAGCAGAGTGAGCTTCTAAAATTGTAAACCACTCTTGGTAAATTTCCAAACCAAATAAAGAAAAATCTTTTCTTGGTTTTCATGGTGTTGGCATTCCTGGAAAATTCGGTATGTATTAGAATGTACAGAAAATTAGAATTAGAATGTACAGAAAACACTTTGTGGTTAAAGGAATATCCCTAAATTCCGGTCTGCTAAACATCAGTAGCAAACCCCTCCTCCCGTCTTGTGATAAACAAAAATCCCCCACAAATTTTCAAAATGCCTCTAAAGAAGCAGGATACTCTCAAAAGGAATGACTACTTACAGCCTTACGAACTTACCACAAAAACTACCCACTTAAAGTTCTATTATGACTAAATTTCAGGAAACCTGTTTTTCTTATATAATGATTGGACAAAATTAGCATTCAAGGGTTTAGGAAGCTCTGACATTTACTGCCCCAAGTAAAAATTGCTAATAAGATCATGGTCAATTTGCAACTCATACAAGAATAACTTCTTGGGCTCAATAAACTTGATTGAAATCTAGGGCAGGTAAACTTGGTTTTGGTTAAAAAATGTTATTGATATGATTGGTTATAGTAATTGTGAAAGCTGACTTTAGTAAAATGGGAAATCATTCACTCAAGCCTACACATTTTCTTTGTTTCTTTGGTTCTTGTTAGTTTTCTCATTGCTGCATTATATCAAAACTAATAACCCCTGTAAACCTGATTCTCAAGGTAATAAGGACAGGAGAATCATCGGGAGATACTATTGCCTTTAAAAGAAACTAGCCCATGGACAGATAGAGTGAAAACGAAGTCCTTGACATCATTTGGTAAGTGTGCCATGTGATTCAGTTCATGAGCAATAGATACACTGTTGTCTTGTTTATTTTAAAATTCTGTTTCTAAACTAAACTTTCATGATAGATTGCCAAGACAGTGTGGTTGCGATTCATGTAAGTGTTTTGATATCCACTAAAATGACAATTGACTGCTTCAGTTATGCTTTTGATAACATCATTCATTTTGGATCATTCAATTAGTAACGACAGTGGGGTCCTTGATTATAAGACACTGTCACTATTTCTGGAAAAACATAAAGGAATGTGCTTCTCAATGACTGTTTATCACTTGATAATTATAGAGCCTTTGCCAACTATTCTCTGTGTTTCAAGAGCTCCTATTTTTTCTCAGGATCCAACAGTTCTTTGTTTTAATTTATTTTCCTCTTAAATACCTCCTGCTATTTAGGCAATAATTCCTTCTAAATCAATTGTTAGCTGCAGTTAATGACCGGTTGGATAATTAATAGCTCAAAGCAAAGCTGAGGGTGTTCCCTGTTCTAACACACCATCAGACTCTAACTGGGGCATTATTGTTAACGTAGCCTGTAATCACTGGCTTCTCACAGCCTCCTTGCCACAAAGTATTTTATTTTAACTTAAAGGGATGAGGTGAATGGGAAACGGGTGACAGCATTATAAAATCAGTCATAAGAATATACATATGTTTAAATTATTTGCACGTCCAGGTTGGTTCATATTTCCAGAGGAGCCGCCTCCAGCAGGTGGTAAAGTTGTGGCTTGTGCTGTCCATCCATGGCAGTCATTCTCTTCATTTAACCCTCCTTCACAGTATCTTCTCTTCAACCTCCAGGCCTCTGAGCCTAGTGGAATGCTTCGCAGCATTCCGAATCTTTACTGTCCCCAAACCGTGCTCTTAAGCACCGCGCTCACTGACAGAGGGGGGAAACCATACCGCACATTTGCTGCCCGGTAAACGTATGGTTTACCAGCGACACCTTTTGTAAAGCTAATAGAGAGGAAGGATATGTGCTTAATAATTAGTGTAAGAAACTCAACATCAAGTGTTCTCTTCCTAACACCTTCTGCCTTGTGCTGTGTGATCACAGGGAAGTACTTAGCGAGTCGGTGCTTCTTGTACTGAAAATTCTGACAATCAACCCAAACTGAGAGAAGCTGAGTATACATCAAGACCAGAAAAGAGCCTAGAGGTGCTGCAATGGTTTGTTTTTTCTACAGTTTCTAGAGTTTTGCTTTTTCTAGAATTTTTTTTTTTTATGAACATGGTGCGTGAAAATAAATGCCAGGCAGAGATTTTGTGATTTACTGGCGTAATGCTCTTATTTCTCTATGCCTTCCTTTTAATCATCAACCCATTGGCATGGTATTGGCAAGATAGCTTTGATGATATCATCCAATCTTCTCTGTATATTTACAAGACATTGAGATACCATAGGTAGGAAGGTTAGGATATGAATATTAGCCTTTCTCCTCCTAGAGTTCAAGGCAATAGACTATTGCTGGATGAAACAGGATTTTACCATGGAATCATAAATCTCAAACCCCAGCTTCAAGGACTTACTGACAACACAGTGACATGGGCTTTTATAGATGACAGTGGAGGAGAAGAGTTGGTGGAGCTAGATAGAGGAAGGAAAAGTAGGACTATTCATGGTTAGGGAAGTCCCTGAAGTGGAAGATACACAAACCCTGAGGGGGGGAAAAAAAAGATGAACGTGAAAGATATCATCAAATGCAAAGCTAGTAAAGGTCATGTGGTGCACTAACTCATGTGAGAACCACAAATAATGTTTTGGCTGAATTACAAAGGCAATGAGAGCTGGAGCTCATGTCCTCTGCTCTCCGACAGGATTTCAAACATGGTTTACAGGCTGCGGCTTAGATTGTTAGTAAAGATTACTCACTGGAGCTCCGGTTTATCTACATTTTATTATTTTCATAATTTCCAAAATGTCATTGTTCACTGAAACTGCCCCAGATTGCCAGAATAAGCAAAACATACCCATTTTGATCATAAATTCCCAACAGGCTCCCCGTCTACGGAGATGATTAACACAGAAATAACTTTTTAGCTAAACTAAGTTTCCAAGTGGATTACTTTCCCATGAGACTACCTATAATAGTCTAAACTTTGAAATATGATGTTCCCATTAGAGGTATAATAGATATTTTTTGCTCTGCATCAATATAAATAGGCTTCTGAAAACAACAACAACAACAACAACAACAACAACAACAACTTTTGCTTGCTGAGTATCTAGTCTATTCCAGGTGCTGGACTTTATTTCATTTAATCCTGATAGCAAATCTGCCTGGTTACTGTTATTACATTCATTAAATTGTGCATACCGAAGACACTAAGATTCAAGCACAGAACCAGGTTCAAGCACAGGTAGGCCTCCTCCAACACCATTATATCCAAAATATAGCGCTGATCTTTGAATCTCACAACAATCTCTAAATCAGAGTGTGTTACTGATCGTGTCATCTCGTCAGCTTTCAAGTTTCATTCTTGCACCAAATTTGCTTTATGTTTTCCTAAAATTTATTTCCAGCCATAGAATTATCTGAAGAAAAAAAAAGAATATAAGGTCATTCTTGCCTTTTGAAGTCTCTTGATTAAAATTATATGGCTGACACTGTAATGGAATTCCTTGCCTCAAAGCTCATTTTCATGGCTGAATGAAAACCCACAGACAAGTAAACTAAAAGTGTGCATGCTCAGAACATGGACCACAATGCCATGGGAGCACTCAGGATTTTTTTTTCCTACTATGTTCAACAGAGTTTTTTGAGAATCAACCATGGGCAGGTATACCTTATAGCTGTCCTACAGGAATGTCAGTCTAGAAGTTCAACTGAAGGAATACTAAACAGTTCATGAAGGAGCACATTATAGTAATGAGAGAGTCAATAGCAACCTTCGGGACTTGTAAATGATCTTTGCAATAATTATAGTTGTGGCTCTGGAATCGACATTACTTCCACATTTGTCAAGGCAAATGTCTATGCATGTCCCACTTATATCAAATGCAGTTTCTTTTAAATTGGCTTTTTTCTTTTTTTCAGGTCCATCGCCTAGAATTCTCAACTTTCACGCAGGCTGCTGTGTGAACCTACTACAGCTATTAATTAGTTATGGACTGAAAAGCTAAGCATAATCTATAATCCCATGAGTCTAAGACCATGTCATGGTAGATCACATAACAATGTTTCAGTCAGCTGGGCTATGTTTACTTTATGTAAGAATGTAAGACGAAATAAGCCATGCACAATAAATTTATTTCTCACACACAACCGAATGAACATGTTTGGCTTTTAAACCAGACTAATTATTCACACGGTTTGGCAAATATTCAAAATACTGCAGGAGTGGGAACTAATGCAGTAAAAATAATTTTCACACATTTTCGTTTTCTGTGAAAATTGTTCTTCCAATTCCCGTCCTAAGTGTTTATTTTACAGGTCGTTAGAAAATGTTTAATCTCCACCGAACTGTATTCAAAGCAGTATTATTTTCTGTCCCGTCATGTTACATCACCAGCGAAGAATAATCCAAGAAGGTGTTGTTGTAAAGGAAGTCACTTGGGAACAACGCTTGGTTTTGAAAGTTTCCAGTTTGCAAAAGAGGAATCTCAGCTATGACCCAGCTTCAGAAAAGGAGGTGGGAAGTCAGGCCTCCATCTTGGGAGGAATTTCTGATTAAAGTAGTGGATTGTGTGGCCTGAGTTTGAGTCTTGAGGACAGTTTAAAGAGCACGTATCATTCAGGTGAGCCATCCAGTGGGAGAAATATATAGCTTTTTTTTCCACAGTCCGCATTTATATTTCCCTCCCAGTGAGTACTCCAGTGAGTATGGAAAGAAAATGGAGGGTGAAGCTGAGGGTAACCATGTCATAAACACCACTGTAGGCATTCACTTCCATCTATTGAATTAGCTTAGAAAATCAGAGCTACCTCTTTAGTTTTATGCATAAGCAGAGAAAGAAACTAGTCAGTTTGTTCTGTTTTTAAATGAACAGCAGTCATAGATATCCAAGTTTATCTTTAAAAAAAAAACCTGGCAAATGTTCTCAGAGAAATCTTCATGATTTACAGCAATATGAATTTCACCCTGGTAAGTTGTTTTCTCCAAGATTTGCCTTTCTTAATGATTATTGTCCAAAGGTTACGCTGTCATAGCCAATGGACAATATTCTATGGAGTCAGAGACGTAGTAGTATTCAAGAGTTTTGTTTAAGCTCAAATATGTCCAATGTAAAGAGCAAAGTTTGTGCTAGGTTAATCTGCAGTTTTTTCAGTCATGGTTGACTAATTAAGAGAAATAGGGAGAAAGGAGATTGCTTGGGAAGACATGGATATTATAATCAGACTCTTTTCTTCTCTGTCATCTTGAGGGTAGCTCATGTTGATAACGTTGATATCAGCCTCACCTACCTTTTGCAGATCCTAGGACAAGAATACTAACAGAGCCCAAATTACTTAAAACATAGCAATGAAGTTTTCACTTTGAAAAGCACTTATTAAATAAAATATATTCTGTCTTCTTACCTAGACAAACATCCTTTAAAACCACCTGGATTATCAGATTGGAATTTTAAATTCTTGGTGTTGTGGAGTCGCACGCTGGGAAGGCAGTCGTAGGATCTGTGGCCTGGGCTGTGAAGCTGGTGGAAAGTTATTTTCTAAACCTGATCCAATTTTCCAACTTCAAGAATGTGCAGATTAAAACTGAACAGAATATGCTCTGCCTCCAAAAACAAGGCAATGTATACGTATTTTGGAAAAGATAGCCATCCAAAATAGTTGCAGGGCTGAAGAGAGTATTACTTGTCTGAAAATGCACTTATAAGAATCAGCTTATGCCTGAAAGTAACCAGATAAATGCAAACTAACTAGACTTGAATAACAGTGGTGTTAACAGCAAACATAACAGAAAAGTGAGTTCTTGGCTCTCACATGTCATATCACTGCCACGTGCGTGCATCACATTTCATGGCGTTATCACAGCTTGGTATGGCTGACTAAAATGTTTTTTTTTTTATCTTTTCAATTTTCTTAATAGCAAGATTCTTTTGGAAAATTTAGAACATAAGTTTTTTTTTGTTAGTTTGATTATTTGAAAATGTTTTCATTGTTTCCACTTACTTTTTCCTAACTCATGCTATCAGCACCTATTATTTACCAGCTACTCTTCCAGGTATAAGATCCACAGAGATTAAAAAAAAAAAAAAAAGAAGACAAATTGTTGTCAAGTCAGGGGACTTCCAATATTATCTGGCCTATCGAGGGTTAAATATTTACCTTTGCTAATATTATTTGAGTGCTTTGAAAAATGCATCAACATTTTCTCAGGAAAAATGAAAGCAGTATTTTGCAGGGTATTTTCATGAAAGTAAGGCACAGTTTGAAGAATTCAGGTTTATGTATGAGAAGGAGGCCAGCAGTTTCACTTGGCTACTTACTGCTCTTATGAATTATTAAGCCTGTCTTCCCTGTCTGTATAACTAATCTGTTATTGAGTGCCCACTAAAAGGAATTCTCATTTTTTACTTTATTATCTCATTTGTTTCCCTTATAAAAATGCAAGCCTCCAGTCCTCCTCACAGGAGAACATCATCTGTGACTAGCAGCTTTGGAGGTTTCTCACAGCTCTTTAAATATTCCTTCCTGGTTAGAAAAGGGTCTAATTCTATGTTCTGTACAGTGTGTAACTCCACAGCGGAGCGCAATAAATGTTAAATACCAATAATAACCATGGTGGTAATCAGAATTCCTTTTGATATAAACTACTTTGTCTCAACCTTGTTTTTACCCAGGGTCTCCTAGTAATTGTCTGGCATTTTCCCTGCTGTTCTTGTCTTTTTTAATTACATCCTACTGACGTGACTGTGAAAGCATCTTGAAGCAAATGGAAGAGAGGCCTAATGCTTTCTACACAAAAGGAGAAGCAGAAAGCAGGTGCCTAGCAGTCCGAATAAGAAAACTCAAAAGAAATGGGCAGGGTCTTGCTTTCATTCCTTATAAATACAGAAGGGAGGATGGAGAGAGACGCAGTGTAGGGAAGAAAGGAGACAGCAATCCACTTGTATAGTGCTGATGAGAACAAATATAGCCTTCTTTCATTTGTTTACACTTTAGTTGTATTGGGGAGAGTCGGTGCCTTATAGCAATTCCCAGCCACAGGGTAAGGCATCTGCTTAGGGCTGGAGAAGGAAATGGGTAAATAGCAGTTATTAATTGGCAGCTTTTGAGCATCTATTTCACAAAAAACACATGTCTGCAGCCCAATAGAGATATACGAAGTTGACTTCACCTCTTTACTTAGAGTCCAAGTTCCTAATTGAAACATCAAATGTTTTCAGGGACTTAAGCATATGGTTTTTGGGTCACTACACCCTGGATTTCAGAAGTCATGTTGACATAAGATTACTGAGGTTATTTATGATAACTGTTAAAAGACTACTGAGACTGTCTTAATCTAATGGGTAATAGCAATAGCTTTAGGATAGAGTAGTTTATCATATAGATGGCTTAGATTACAGAGGCATAGCTATAAGTGTAAGGAGAAATATGAAAATAAGAAAATTTAAGAAAGTGTATCAACTGCCTGACACGTGCACTTTTGCTTATTTAGTTTCCTGTGATCGTGATGCCAACCGTGTATTGGCATCTTCACTTTCTGGTTGAGGAAATCATCTAAGAGAAGATAAGTAACATTCCTCAAGTCCTAGGTAGCCAACCCAGGATTTCTACTTGCGTCAATCTGATTCCACAGTGTTTCTCCTGCAGACAAGTGCTAGTGATTGATTTGAGAGGAAAAGGAGATAAGATTAAAACTTGACTCCATATTTTTCTGGCCTTGAAAGGAATGAGACTCATAATGTGTGTCCCTGAAGAAGCTGGGGGTTCGGAAGAGGTCTTGCGAAAAGAAGGCAACTTATGTTTAATTACTGCAAATGGCATCTTCTCCTTGGCCAACCATATTAAAACTTCTATAGACTATCACAAAGGGAGTGGGGTCAGCAAGAATCGACAGAGAAGCACAAAACCGTCAATACTAATGGAAAACCAACCTAAAGCACAGGACCCATCGTCAGTAATAGAAGAACATTCTCTGTAGGACAGCACTGCAATACGGAGTTATCAAGCTATTCTCCCTCATCTGGCCTAAGGAATATATGGTCTTTTTAAAATTTTTTTAATTGCCAGTCATTGACTAGGAGACATAACCATGTTTACTCAGTAGAGCACTCCTAATTTTACTCCTTATTTTTTTAAAATGTTTTTTCCTGTTGTTGTTTTGTTTTTGTTTTTGTTTTGTTTTGTTTGAAAGAGAAAGAGAGTGTGTGAGTGGGAGAGAGGCAGAAAGAGGGAGGTGGACACAGGTTTCAAAGCGGGTTCTGCACTGGCAGCAGCAAGCCCCATGCAAGGCTCGAACTCACAAACCGTGAGACTATGTATGACCTGAGCTGAAGTTGGACACTCAACCAACTGAGCCACTTACGCACCTTTATTTTTCCCCTTCTTTATTCCTGTCTGAAATATCTTTAAAAAAATTTTTTTTAACGTTTATTTATTTTTGAGACAGAGAGAGACAGAGCATGAACGGGGAGGGTCAGAGAGAGAGGGAGACACAGAATCTGGAACAGGCTCCAGGCTCTGAGCAGTCAGCACAGAGCCGACGCAGGGCTCGAACTCATGGACCGCAAGATCGTGACCTGAGCCAGAGTCGGATGCTTAACCGACTGAGCCACCCAGGCGCCCCTGAAATATCTGTCTTTAACAGTTTTCCTAGTTTGTGATTATCCTTCAAGTTGAACCTTGCCTGGTCTCCACTCTGCCAGCAAAATTAATCAAGACTCCATTACGAAGTCTTGTATTTACTCTTCTCTAGAAACACATTATTTATTAAGTGATTCTATAAGATGGTTGTTAAAGATTTAGTAGAAAATCTAGTGGATTTTCCTTCCACTAGATTGTGAGCAAATTTAGATAAACAAATCACCTTTTATCTCTAGCTTGGACACACTGACTAAGTAACACATAGTAAATATTCAACATGTAAATGAAAAAATAAAACAATAAAACTCTGGCTTAAGTATTCATGGAGGCCCATTCCTGAACAAAGACCATGTGCTGATCCAATTAGAATGAATAACTTTTCTTTCTAGTTATTTCCTTGAGAATAGATGTTTATATTAAAAATGGTCTTATTTTCTCAAAAGGTCAAGCATTGCCTAAAGATTTCTTAAAACCTTCCAAGCCATGGGGAGAATACCCAGAAAAATTTATGTAATCTCCCAAAATTAGTATGTAATGTTAACCTCATTCATACATTTTAAGCCATATTTATTAAGTGTTTGTGTTATATTGAAGAAAAGAATCAATGAGCAATCACAGTGCCTGCTTTCAAGAAGTTTGTAGTCTGGTGGGAAGGAGACATTTTATAACTTACAAAAATAATTATTAAATTACAAGTGTAGAAAAATATAATTATAAAAGTACCATGTGGAAAATATGGGAGCCATGTAGACATATAGCAGAAGAGACTCATCTTCAGTGAAATTACTGCATGGGGTGCCTGGGTGGCTCAGTTGGTTGAGTCTGACTCTCAATTTCGGCTCAGGTCATGATCTCACAGTTAGTGAGATCAATCCCCATGTTGGGCTCAGCACTGACAGTGCAGAGCCTGCTTGGGATTCTCTCTCTCCCCCTCTCCTTCTGTCCCTCCCCCACTCATGCTCTTTCTCTCTCTCTGTCTCTCTCAAAATAAATAAATAGACATTTAAAAAAAAAGAAATTACTGCAGTAGTCTGAAAGAGATAATGTTGACTTGGGCTAGGGTTGTAACAGCTCAGATGGACAGAAGTGGATACATTTGATATGTATTTCAAAATTTGAACCAGTAAGACTTTGCGATGAATGGAAAGGTGAGAAAGAGAGAGCAAGGGTGACTCTCAGTGAGTAATGATGCCATCTACAGAGAAAAGCAACAATGATAAGAGACAACGGACAGCTGACAAGCAGACAAGAATAAGAAATTCCATTCTGGACATGTTTACATAAAGAGTGTTCATGTGAGTGAAACACAACTATACAAATAAGAGTTTTTTGGGCTTTCAAATAAAATTTTAAAACAATGTTCTCCACTGTTATTTCAAAAACCAAATAGAGCACAGCGGACTAACATCATTCACAGCTCTCCCAAAACTTTGAATATCTCGCCACATTTTTATAGGTCCCTATATTTTGAATCCTACTCTCTTAATGAAAATTGTAAGAAAAAATATTTTTCCAGGTTCTTTTACACTCAGGGTGCAGACATGTGCCTTAAATTCCATCAACCAGGTGTACCCGCTGAGACTTTGATTGGAAGTGAACTTCTGAAAGCAGATGACCAGGCATTGAATTTTCTGGAGTCGTGCCATTGTTTTGGGGTTGGTGTGGTACCAACAGTCACTATGAGGCCAGTCATAGGTGAGGCTCTATTGTTGTTCCTGAAAGCGTAGGGTCTATGTCTCCATATCTCTTAATGATTCTCTGAGCTGTGTAACAATCTCTAGTAATCGACATTCTGTTTAAAGCAGCCAGAGCTATTATCTACCACTAAAACAACTCAGAGTCTGATTGATACATAGTGACAATTAATATATTAATATATTGACAGAACATTTCTACTTATATGTCTTGTTGTATATTGAGCAACATATCTGCTTCAAAGTGTGAAAATATCCCACAGAGATGCTTTTAAGCAAATGGGCTAATAATTTTTAACTTCACAATGAAATTCAGGGAATGTAAAAGAATGCCACAAACAAAGGAAATCAAGTTCAGAAACTGCAGGAAATGAATATAGAAGTTAATCCTAATAAGTCTATTTATAGTCAGTGTCTGGGAGACAAAAAAGGAAAATGGAAAGGAAATCTCTGTATAATTCTAAGTTAACAGATGGAAAATTGTTGCATAACAAGAATACTCACACTAGGCTTTCAACTTTTCAATTTACATTGAATTCAGAAAATGGTTTCCACAGCAAGGCCCATTATGTGAAGCATGTGGAAAAAATTTGATATATTGCAGTTGATATGCATAAATTTACACATTTTCTGGTAGGTGTACCTATCTAAAACAGGAAATCAGTCTTGTTGAAGCTATAATTAAAGACAAAACATGTAAAAAAAAATAAAAGCTTTTGAAAATCTAAATGTTCTTACTCCATCTAATTCTGCCTAGCTACCCATAATATTCAGCTAGCCACTTGAAGTCTGCTCACAAATGACATGTTGGTCTAAAAAAAAAATCTGAGGAGCATTCATAAAACCAGAAAGTTACTTAGAAATAATATTTTACTGTCTTAAATCTAGATGCAGGCTGTCTTAAAGGGAACTAATATTTATTTCCTGCCATCCGCATGCCAGGCCTTGCATATGTCTTGTCTTGACAACATCCTCCAGATGAAGAGCATGAAATGTAGGGAAAATAGGTATCACACAGCTTATCAAGGGACAGATCTGAGATTCGAACCCATTGCCTGGGACCAGAGCTGTAGTCTCTCCCCTGTACCACACCATCTCTATGCAAACATGGAAGCGTCGTGTGGCAGCCACCAACCCCATCAGCTACTGGGCTTCTGACCACGTCTTGCCCACTCAAGATCGCCCTCTGAAAATTTGATTCCCCAGAAAAGCCTTGTTCTGTGATTCATTTTATCCAGCGGTGGCTGACCGCCATCCTTTATTCATGCCAGGGTTGAGCTCTGTTTTCAGTTTTTCTGCTTGCTCTCATAATGATTTTCCTCAGTTCAAGTTCCATTCCCAACATTCAAGTATGTCTTTTCCATATTTCGAATGTAATGTTTCCCATCTAGTCCACCTGATCTAGACCCACTTAGGTACTGTCTTAGACCTTGGGTTGGATTTTTCACTCTTGAATCCATCTTAATCTTGAGAGGAAAGGACAGGGTTCTTGATTTGACCTTGCTTGAGTTTTTTTTCATTTACCTTTAACAAGTTCCAATCACTTGGAACTTGGGCTCTGGACCAAGTGCTTCCACAATGCCAAACCAATGCAGCTAGCACTTTCCTTAACTATATTCTAGAACAAGCTCTTAAAAAAAGACACTGAAGGACAAGACTCCCAATGCTATACTAACATCAACAGTGACAATATGTGACATTTATAGTATTTTACCCATTATAAAGCACTTTCACATTCATTGTCTGTTTTAAAATAGTAAATACACATATTATCCAGCCATTACAGAAAAGTAAAATATGGATCCTAAATATGAAATGATTTACCAAATATCACAAAGTTAATTGATGGATCTGGGTCTCAAATTTAGGCTTTTTTATTCTAAATTCCATCTTTCTGGGAAATAACAGCTTTTATGACAACTATACTAAACCATCCAGTAAAATTCACTAAAAGATATTAGTGAAACAAATAATTTAACTTTAATGGGTTTTTAAAAATCAGATATAAAGAGCAGGAAAAATTCACTGTAGGAAAAAAAAAAGTTGCTAATTCTTCTCTGAGGTACAAGTTAACAATATCAGTGTTTTTGAAAAGCTTTGAATGTTTTTTGACAGTGTGGGGATTGGTTTGTCTAAATTAGCAATTAAATGCAATTGAAGCTGAATTATTGACAGACATAGGGAACTGGAAATATTTATACAAACATGTGTAGGTCTAACATATTCTATCTCACTGACGTGCAACACTTCATTAATTTCTGTCTTCAACAATAGGGTCCACACTATCAAATTCATCTCTGGAAAGCTTCTAGTAGAAAATATAACTAAAAGTGTAAGGCTGTAAACTAGAACCAAATGGGGGGGGGCTATGAAATTAGCTGTTAATATACTTCAGTAAAAGGAAGAGATTGTTACCATCTGGAGCAGCAAGGTCAGCAAACCATGACTCATAGGCCAAACCTGGCCCATCACCTGGTTTTGAAACATAGCCACATTCATTGACTCGTGTATTTGCTATGGATGTATTTGTGCTACAAGTGCAGAGGTGAGTAGTTTCTAGGCACCCAAAATATTTACTATGTGTTCTTTTCCAGGTTAAGTTTTACAGTTTGGTCCTTTCCAGATTAATACTATTAGTCTGTAGTCACTGTGGAAGGTTTCCAAGCCTCAGTCCTTGGGAAGAACATGAAAAGCACTGAGAGGAGACAATTCAGGCAGAGAATCTAGAAAGAGCACAGGCACATCCTTAAGATATGCTTGGGGATGGTCAAGGGAGAGGGAAGGGTATGGCTAGACTCAAACAGAGGACCGACTGTGGGAACTGAAGAGATGTAAATTTGAAAGACTGACACAATTTGGGGGCCTTGAAGGTCAGGCTCATCAGTTTGAATGTTCTCTGAAGAACTTCGCTGGAGTACCACTAAAGGTATAACCCAAATAAATCTCAGTGCCATTGTCACCCAGGTTTGAATGAGGTCATGGAGCAAGGAGCTTTTCAAATACAAGCAAATAAAAATTAAAGAAATGCTTTCTTTTTCTATTTTTCTAGCAACATTAAAAGGATCCCATTTACCCAAACAAACAAACAAATAATAATAAAAAACAACACTTCTAAAAATCTTCTTTCCTTCCCTCTCCTATTTTCTTACCTTCCATACTCCCCCTCTCCCTCACATAACTCATACCACATTCGATATTATCTTCCCCCCACTTTCCTACTTTCCTCCCCTCTTTCTCTCCTTCTTATTTCCTTTGTCTCCTCCTTTATCAATCCATCAGTTCTGCTTGATGTCATCTTGGGGACCCTAGAAAAGATTGGATTCTCTTTATAATAGGGGCTTGTAAACTTTTTCTGTGCTGTCGAACTCACGGCAGTCTCATGAGGTCTACAGACTTTATCTCAGCACAATATTTCTACATGTCTAAAATCAAATGCATTAGACTACAAAGGAAACGAATATATATTGAAACACTATGAAAAAATATTTAAAAATATATTGAGTAATATATTTCTTTAATCTATCATCAAATATAAGAACATCTAGTGATAGGATTAATAGAATTAATAACTACTACATACAAGGTGGTGATTAGCGTAAGTGGCATTTTGAGATATTGGCGACAACTAAAATATGATATACAATTATCTAATATGATGTATAAATATCTATGACTTCTACTGCATGAAAACTCCAGGTATTATTATTAGCATTACTATGGTTTGTTGTCACTTAAATTCATAATTCAACACATTTAATTTTAATTACAAGTTATTGAAAACAGTGATAGAGGCTTTACTGTCCCACGTAGATGATCTCCTATACACTAAGTTGAGATTTCTAGCCTTAGAAGGAGAAACTAAACAAGCAAAGATGAAAATCTTTTTAAGTAAGTAGGGAAATAGAGGAATATGGGAATTCTCACATGGGACTTTTTTTTTACCACTAATTTTTTTTTAGGAGAGGGAGAGAGGGAGGGAGAGAGAGGAGCCTGAATGGGGAATGAGAGAGAGGGGCAGAGAGAGAGAGAGAGAGAGAGAGAGAGAGAACCTTAAGCAGGCTCCATGTTGAGTGCAAAGCCCAAGGTGGGGTCCCATTACATGACCCTGGGATCATGACGTGGGTGAAATCAAGAGTTGGACACTCAACCAAGTGAGCCACACAGGCACCTCACCACTAAGATTTTTGAGTAAGAAGGAAAGTTCTAACAACAGAGCTTTATATATATTATTTTGACAGTATTCAAAACACACTGGGAAAAAAAAGAGATGTGAATAAGCTAGTCAAAAAGCTTTTGAAATAATCAATACATGAAGTGAACTACATGGGTTACATTCTATTTGGAAATAAAAGGGGAGATCTTACTTGAATTTAGAAGGTATTTTATTTATCTAGCTCCCACACTTATATCAGGGGTTGATGACAATTAAGGAAATATTTCCAAAGCATAGTGAATATTTTGTTTCACAAAACAATGTATTCCCCAAACTCTGCAATACTGTCAAACATACACACACACACACACACACACACACAAGCATGCACAACTAGAGAAAACTAGTAAAGTTGTTAGAAATCTAGTACACTGAAAGTATTCAACAGGAAAGTGCCAGAAAAGTCTCCAAAAATACAAGTATTTTGAACAATGGTTTATCTGTACATCACAGAATAAACGTTAAGAGTTGGAGTTTAAATTCCCACTTTGCCACTTGTTAACTGGGTAAACTTCAGCAAATGTCTTTAGGCATCGCTGTTTTTCATCTTAAAAATGAGAACGATACGAGTGATATCTACTCTCGAGGGCATGAAAAGAACAATTATTCCATATATGCCAAAACTCTAATCATGGTATTGGATACATTGTAGGTACTCAATGCATGTTGATTGTATTTCAAAATGAGAGTGTACTCAATTCACAAATTAAGATTGTATCATTAAAAATCATCTTCAGATGAAAGGTCTCATGCATTCCCCCTCTCTTCTTGGCTAAATCATGTGTGTGTTGTCCTAGAAAGAAAGCTATAATTTGGCTCCCCATAAAATTTCCTTGATCCTGAGGCAATACTGAGGCTGTAACACTTAAGCATTTAGAGCATTAGAAAGTTGAGCATCTAAATAGGGTACTTTGAAAGAATTTTGATTACATTGTGTACTCTCATCTTACTGCCTTGGCACAAAATAATTATACTCCTTTGAACACAAGGTTTCCTTACACCAGCCCAGATTCCTGAAGTTATAGAGTCTCAGCAGATAGAGCTTGGTGTTATGAAATGTGGTTTCACCTTGTTCTCTTGATAACAAAAGCAATGGTTAAAAGAAGGAATTCAAATCCCATGCAATAGCTGGTAATGTAGCACAGAAGGAAGGCAGTACTTAAACTCTGCAAAACACACTTAAGGATATGCTGGGTTTTCTCTGAAAACAAACAAATAGTGGCTTTTAAACTTGCTTTCTTAGAAAAAAAATAAGTGCTCCTCTACTGGCTTATAAGGATGCACACACTACCTATTTAAGATTCTTTCCAGTGAAGACATGTTTTAATAAATTAAGCCTTTTAAAAACTGCATTTCGTTCCAAGAGAAAATGTTGGCCGTGCTCCTTTGATTGGCCAGAAACATTTGTTGAGTCAACTGCATATTCATGGTCGTTTCTCTGTACCTTTCCCCAATCTGGCTAAGAGTCTTTGTACCTTCCAGATTTTATAAGCCATCGGCAGCTTCCCGCCCATCATTTCAATTGAGCAAGACAGGACCATTAAATTGAAAAATAGAAGCCAAGGTGAAAGAAAAATTGTGATTTGTCTTGGCCCCTCTCCTGGACATTAAGTTTCTCCTCTGGCCATTTACGGAGTTTGCCTGAGAGATCACCATCCCATAGCTGGTCATTTATGTGACCCCTTTCTCACTAAAACCACATCAAATCCTGTTCTCTGATTTTACCCTTTGCCATGCCAGTCCGTTTACCGGAGTAGGTTTTCTTTAAAAATTGCTTTTGACTAAGACCTCATGGCCAAAGATTTATTACTTTCTGCCTCTTCCTTTCTAGCTTGCATTTCAAGAGAATCCTCATGCTCTTCCTGTAACCCACACACTGATAGAGAAACATTATGTTTTGACTCCCCAAAGTTGGCATAATCGCAAGATCTGTGTGTGGGAGCTGTAACCATGCTGCCACAGGATGAGAGGCAAAGGCGAGTTTCATAATACTGCTACCATGTAGAAGGCACAGCATTGTAAAACCACAGAAACAGGACCTCAAAGAATAGATAAGATAGAGATCACGGTTTAAATGCATTTTGAAGCCAGGTAGATAAAATTATACTGTTCCGAGGCTATGAGAGCGTAGTGGGGGGGGCCTCTGGTGAATTGACTTCAGTCACTGAATTTAATTAAACACTGTGCTATGCAAAGAAATCCTGTAAATGGGCCAGATTCTACCTTTAGGGCATATCAGTTTTGTGATCCATTACTGGTCAAGTGGCTACCTCCTATTCATTTAACCTTCACTGAACAGTATATTCTCTCCATCAATTCTTAAACAACAAAGTACTGATTTTACGCGATCCCCAAGAACGCCCTGTCTGCTTTTCACACCCAATAGTCAATCCAAGGAAACTTTGTGCAGTCTTTTTCTTCCTGAAACACATCTCAGATATAATCATTTTAGTTTTAAAGACACAATTGCAGTGAAGATTGTAATCACTTTGCTTTTTGGTCTACCACAAAAACCTTATAACTTATATCTCTGCCTTCATCAGTCTATGCTGCACAAAACCTCTGAAACCATCTTCCCTAAATATATTGTGATGGCATTGCTTCTCTACCTAAACACCTGTAGGGGACCTCAATCATTCCTTGTGCTTATTCTAAATCCTTAATAATGATGAAAAAGTTTCCTATTAACACATCCATTTTTAGTTAGGCTTCCCCATCACTTATTCCCAACTGAACTCATTGTTTGTGTTAAGCAAACTTGCTTATTACCTCAGAGGCTAAGTCTAGTTTCTGAATTTCGGCAAACATTTTCCTTTCTCTGATCTCCCAGGGATGTCTTTCCTGTTTCTTTTTCATAAAACTATGTCCCTTGCTCCCTTGAGTTATGATTACCATCACTCAGCGGTAATCGTTGATATAGCTGCTGCTACTGTCATACGTGAAAATCTGTAAAGTGCTTCCATCCCTAGTTTGGCATGAGAAAATTTATTTTTCCTAGTCACTAATTTTGTTGTTGCAAGTGCTTTAGGCTCCCTTAGAAAGGGAGGCATTGTAGTACTTCTTCAGAAATACTAAGCCACTGTTCTTTCCACTGCAGCCATCTTGATAACTGCTCCTATCCCATAGCTATCCTTTTAACCTAATTATGTAATCAGAAAATTGCAAATATTTTAAAGTGCCAGTGATTATGTATCTATAGCAAGGTTTACCTTCCCTAAACCAAAAGAGGCCAGATTTCTTGAACAAAGCGTTTCATGACCAGAAACAGAAAGAAGAGCAAAATAGAGGAAATTTGTTCCAGAGTTTCCAGCAATATTATTTATTGGCAATTTTGTCTAATTCTGGCTTGTTTAAATCTGAATCATAAGAGAGTCTTAATACCAAGTAATTACTTCCTTTGGGATCAAGATAACTAAGGGAAATAGCCTTGGTTTGAACTATTTAGAAGAATTGAAAGTGGACTTGTTTTACAGATAAATGGCCTAAAGACAAAGGTAGAATAAGTGATTAACGGATCACTGGTGGACAAAGAAGACTTAAAATTGGCACCATTTAAGGCTTTTATGCCAAATACTTCTGGATGCCACTAGAAAGGAGAGGAGGTTCCTATTTTGAGAGAGAACTAAACTGCCTGAATATAATGTGAACAGAGATCAGTGTTTTCAAAAAAAGCCTCTTCCAAACTATATAAGAGGACCATAGGTATCACCGGACTCATTCCCATTCTTAGTCACTTGACTCCATTTTCACTCACCCATGTAGACAAAAACAAAAAAACAAAAACAAAAACAAAAAAACCCTAATATATTCTCCCATTTGCTTTCCAGAAAAAGTCTCATGTTATCCATGAAGAAAATGAAGTTCAGGAAAATTGAAGATATTTCTTAAGAATAGCTAGCTAACAAGATGGTAAAGCCATAATGCAAACCTTGGCTTGTTGAGCTCCAAAGCCAGTGTTTTATTCTTACTGTTCATTATGAACATATTTAACTACTGCGGTCTGGGGATTGGTTCACAAGTATGAGTGTGAAAGCTTCTTCATCATGACCACCTCACTGGATTTCCAAGTCTCTGTGCTCCTTTTCTTGAGTTTAAGGGTATCATGGGATGCCTTAATGGTGTCTATATGGGATACATCAGGTGGGACTAGAGAAAAGGCTCAGGATTCTAATGGGCTTGACCTCTGTTGAATGTCACTGGTCAAGGTGCTGACTCCTGACAAAGGGAAGAGTGAAGCAAAGGGGAAGGTAATTTGCACTGGACTCTTGGATGAGGTGATGGATGGTACTTGCCCGGATGACATTTGAAGTCTGCAGAGAATGATTCAGCTCACACACAACCTCTGGGTGTTCATTCCTGACTGTGTGGCCCCTTTGAATCCAGCGATGCTCTATGCCATTGCTATGCTAAATGTGCAGGTTTGGTATCACCTGGGAACTTGGTAGAAGTGCAGAATCTTGGGCTCCACTTCAAATCTACTGAACAAGAGTTTGTATTTTAACCTGATCCTCAGGGGATCATTATGTTAGAGTTTGAAAGGTATTCCAATACGTCATTTCTATACCAGGCTTGGGACAGAAGAAATCTTTGTGACACTCTCGATAGTCTTATCTACCTGGACCTCCTCAGAATCTGTCATTGTAATTGCCTCTCTGGAATCTGTATAGTAAACAGAACCCAGGGTTCCTCTCCTTGGAGGCCATCAATCCCTCTATTCTCATCACTTGCCTCTGTCTCCTCTTTCAAACCCCAGGAGTTTTGTTTTTTTTTTCTAGCCTATGTGGGACACTACCCTCTTTCTATTATTTGCCCCAATCATTTTATCTATCTGCATTTAGGTTCACTAAGAACGTACTTGCTTCTGGACCAGAAGAGCCTAAGAGACTAGGAATCTCCTTCTGATTTCTACCTTGCCTCAACCCTGAGCTGAGCTGTTAATAGATTTCTAGAAAATAAGGCCTTACCTGCTTTTTACTTTAAAAGCACATAGATGTGAGAAATGTTTGTGGATAATTATGATTGACTTAAAATATCTCTGGCTTTGAGATCCCTCAGTTATACAACAAGCCCATTTCCTTATACTCTGGGCATATGGGAGGCCATCCATCCTAGCAATTAGCAATATGAGCACTGATATATAACCCTGTCACTTCCTAGCTGAGTGGCTCTGGATAAATCCTTAATCTCTCTTAGCTTCTTCTTATGAGTGAGCATCATAATATTATGCCTATCTCAGAGCCTTTTTATAGGGCTGAATGAGAAAAATGCATGTAAATGGTAACCATTCTCTGCTATATGATATGCCTAAAAAGTCAAGCTTCTCATATTATTTTAGAATTACTACCCATGACATGTTATATTCACCTGTGCAACTAGAAAATTAGGAAGGATTTGAATCTGGACTCCTAGTGTTTGAATTTATTATATAAAAATCTGAGTTGGAATTATCATAATATTAATAATATATTAATTAGGCATTAACTACGTACCATATTCTCATACATTGTCATGTATAATCCCCATAACTCTTGTGAGACAGTTCCTTTTCATCTTTCTCTTTCACCACAGCACCAAACCGATTTCCTTTGTTCCTGGACACGTAACTAGAGACTAGATGGATAGCCACACTTCCACCAAATCTGGCCATATGACTGAGTGGAGTGGAATGTATGAGTCAAAGGTTGTACTTGGCCCACTAAAACCCACCATGTGCCATCCTCTGTATTTTTCCTCGGCTGTGACAACCTCAAAAACTATATGCTGGAGATGGAGGGGTTGCAAGATAGAGGGACTTTGGGTTCTTCACTGCTTCTTAGAGGAAAGACACCAGCAGATCTAGAAAAAACATTTTTTTTTCATTTTATGTAAGTGAGAAATAAACCCCTACTGTGTTTAGTCTCCAGCAATTATTTGTTACAGCAGCCACTCTGACTTTAATTCACTCAGGAGATTAAGCAGTTTACCTGAGGACACACAACTTATAATTGGGGACCGGGAATTCTAGGTCAGTTGAATCCCAAAGCCTGTGGTCTTGTTCATTAAACTAAACTGTCATCAAGCTTCCCCCGGAAGCCAGAGAGCAGTTTGATTGTAGCACCCTACAAAATTATGTCAAATAGTAAAACCAGCAGGGGATGAGTCCGAAATCTAGAAACACCTGAGCTGGGCTGTTTTCGGAAGCCAGTGCGTGAATCGGCCGATTCATGAGCCCTGGGAATTTCCCACAGCTGTCATCAGATGGTCTCAAGCAATGCCAATTTATTAGGAAAACAATTTTGCCTTAAGAACCTGTCATTGATTTTCTGAAATCTGTTGTCAGCTTCACTTCTCTCTCTATGGGGTAGTCAACTGGTGACGTGTATGCTTGGAGCTTCTAATGAGGTTAGTAATGGTCTTCTAAACTCCCCACGGAGCTTTCACATCTCTAATTGAGAATCAGACTTGAAATTGGCCAGAGACCGGGGAATATTCTCAAAGTGCCTGCTCACAGTGACAACTGTTTGCTCAGAAGGCCCACCAGGCCTTCTCCCTACTAGAGCCTTAAAGAATCAGGGCCAGCATTACTCCACTTGGTGGAAGAGAAGCTTTGTAGTCAAGCAGAAAAACAACATCTGTGATAACAAGGGTAGACACTTGCATGCCACACACAGACGACAGAGCTCTTTCAAGTGTCAGTAGGCACTGAGACAGTCTCCATTTCACTGATGAGATTCCGATGAATCAGTGACGTTGAGAGTCTTGCCAAGAGCAGAGTGAAATGGGGGTTACATCTTGGCCTCCCAACTCCAAATCCATCACGAACGATTCCGGCTCCCTGCATCTAAATTCTCAATGATCCCGGTCAGCTCACAGCAATAGAAATCAGAAGGGCTGACTCTCACACTCTCTCAAGTGATGGAAGCCGACACACAAAATAATATGGCCCGTGGGCGAGGGTCTGTTCTGGCATTATCCCTGTCCTTCTGTCTGGCCACTCAGTACTTGTGTGCTCGCTTCCACCAGACTCGGGCCCTTTGGATCTGTCAGGAACCGCTGCTTTGTCTTACCATTTCTGTGGCTTACATAGCATTGAAGATGGCTTGTATAATTAATTTTTCGACTTCCAAAGTCAGGAAGCAGAACTCTCCCCAAGTCTGGCTTCTCGCTTCTACTGAGGCCTCATCCTGGCAAAAGCAGGGGAGAGAACTTTGGCAGAAGGCGAGATGGTTTTTCTCTGCCCTGCAGACCTCCCCCGAGGCATGTCCTGAGAATATTTACACAATGTGAAGGGAAGCATCAGGTTTGTTATTTCCAAAAGGCTCATTCAGAGCTGTGAATCTGTTTTCCCCACTGTAGTTACCTTACTACAGCTAAGGTATATGCAACAAGTCACATCCTGATGAGTTAATTGCCCCAATTGAACATAAGCGCAGTGGAGGAAGGGGTTTGTTAATGCATGAGACTTGACTTTTACACACATAAAATAAAACCCCAAGTGGAGATTTAATGTCTTACGAAAACTTGTGCAAGAATAACTTTTAAGGGAAAAAAGAGTTGCTCAGATTTGTAGACGAGAACACCTCATGAATAAAATATAACCATACTTCATTAGTTTTAGGAGAAAAAAAAAAAAAGGCTAGTACCCTTCTCTGTCCTTCCCATTCAGCATGGATTAATGCAGACAGTAGGTGCTCCAGAGTCCGGAAGACCTGGATTTTAAATCCCTCTGTCCCCCTCCAAACATTGTGATGACGACATTGTGATGAATTCTCAGTTTTGGTTTCCATCTGTGTAACTTGGGAGGTAATGCCCATTTTTCCTGGGCTGTTGGGAAATTAAAGGAACTGGCACAAACATAGTGCCTGGAATAACACCCAGGATATGATCGGTGTTCAGCAAACATTGGTTCCTCCCTCACTCTGCACCACAGAATCAAGAAATGGGTGGAATAAAGAAAAAGCAGAAATACCAGAATGCAGGACAGAAGGGCATTGTGAAATCTGGCCAAAGATAGGTTAAGATATTGATATGGCAAACAAAAGCATAACAGGAAAAAACAAGTTCCTGCTCCTTGAGGCTCCTTCAAAAGAAAAAGCACTGTAAATGAAAACACTGTAAAATTCACTATAGCTTGCTTTGCTTGGGGTCTATTGACCACTGTAAGTGACCGCAAATTATAACTAAAGGGGGGAAAAGAGCAGGAGCTATACATCAGGTGATATTAACTACCTTCACCAATAGGAGTTCATACATAATACCAATAGTTGAATCGTAAAAACCTGGTACAGAAACATTACAAATGAGCACAGTAAGAGAAATAAGGAGTGGGGGGAGATACAAGGTAATGTCTGTGAAGAGACAATGGTCAGAGAAAAATTTCTAGTGGTGACGCTAGCGGAGGGATTCTTAAACTCTGAGACGTCTACTAGCACATGTAAAGGCGTGTGCTGGGGCGCATAGTGTTCAAATAAAAAAACAAATGGAGACCAGCCTTGAAAATTTCTTGAGCAGACCAAACCAGTTTAGTCATACAAACAAAGCTTAATTTAGCTTATTTTGCAAGACTAACTTGACCTGGGTCATTTCTTGTTCTTGCCTCTGGAAATCATAAGCAAAATGTAAACTGTTTCACAAGGTTAATATGAGGTAACCACTGACGAAGTCCCTATAATTTAAGAAAATTATTTGATAACCCAGTCACTGTGAAGAATAAATATTCACTTGTCTTTTGGGGCACCTGGGTGGTTCAGTCGGTTGAGCATTCAACTCTTGATTTTGGCTCAGGTCCTGGTCTCAAGGTTGGTGAGATCAAGCCCAGTGTCAGGCTTTGCACTGACAGTGTGAAGCCTGCCTGAGATTCTCTCTCTCCCCCTCTCTCTGTTCCCCTCCCCCTGCTTGTACTCCCTCTCTCTCTCTCAAAATAAATTAAATAAACATTTTTAAAAAACAGTCACTGCCTTTTTACTGTATCAACTTCTTTGTAATAACATACCCCTGAGCCTCATTTCATGTTTTGGTTTGAGTGCTCCTGGTTTGCAAACTATTTTTTTTTTTGGTGTGTGCACAATACAATTTTACTAATTATTACTTCACTGATTCATAGGTTTTACTTCTGCTATTTTTTCCTGAACTTTTGACCTAAAAGGTAACCTTCTTCATTGCCTCCAAGCCTTTAGAAAAAGTCCGCTCCACCATTGCTGTGTAGGAAAAATTAAAAGGGCACAGAGTTCCATTTTACATCTGGGTTTCCTCTGGGTACAAAAATTAAACTAGGGTGCCTGGGTGGCTCAATTGGTTAAGCGTCTGACTCCTGATTTGGGCTCAGGTCAGGATCACATGGTTTGTGAGTTTGAGCCTGGAGTCGGGCTCAGTGTTTTCCTAGAGAACCCACAAGATTCACCAGTCCCCAAGTTATCAGATTCCCACAAGGCAGCATACACAGGCTTTTCTAAGGACAGCGCTCCTGGGTCACCTGTGCCAACATGTTTTTGCAAAGAGCTCAAGACAGTTTTCAAATATTTTCAGAGGAGCATGTCTCTCAAATCCTGGAAGATTAGCGATGTCAAATGCCTGATATTTGGGTGATGCTAACCTTTTTTTAGCCTGGCATCCTATAAGAGCCACTTTCATATATGCATGGGTTTATTTTACCTTTGTATCAATGCTGAGCAGTAAGTATTATTACCTCGTAGATGGCGAACACATGGCTCATCGAGATTTGGTAACTTACAGCTACACATTCATTGTGTTATGGAACTGTGCTTCGAACTCAGACCTTTGGACTCTAAATTCACACACCTTCCACTAACTCACACCCACACCACTTCTCAGCTTGTAACTTATATTCCGGTCCTCACCTCTAATCCACGCCTTCGGGAGCTTTCTATTTTCACACCTGCCTAACTCTGATAATGAGACTATGCCAGATTGCATTTCTCAGCAACGGTCACAGTGATATTTCCAGTCTCTCTTGCTCCTCCAGACACTTGCCATTCTCCCCTGAAGATGTGAAGCCTAGTCCCGCCCACCGCTACCCTTGAACCTGGATCTGCCTTTATGACTGACCCAACAGGAAGGATGAGGTAGAGGTGACGTTGTATGACTACCACGGCTATGTAGTAAATGGCCATTCAGCTTCCTCTGGCTCTGTCTGTCTCTCCCTCCTTTTAGACATGGCACGTGGTGGCCCAAAGTGACAGGATGTGCAATATGCTGAAGCAACCATGCCAGAAAAACTTCATGGAAAGACCACATGCCCAGGGAGCCCCAGCTGTTCCGGCCCACAGCCTTTTGAGGCTTCCCAGTCCAGGCACCTGAAATACAGGTGAATCAGACTTCAGACTGCGAGCCACCCCACTGATGCCCAGGGGGACAGAAACAAACCATCCCCTCCAAATCCTGTGCAAATGCCAGATTCATGAGCACAGTCAGTGTTGTTATTGTTTTAAGTCACTTATGTTGTTGTAATTTTAGTAGGATGGTTTGTTATGCATCAAGAGGTAACTGAAAGAGTGGCACTCGTAGAGCAACAGAGAAAGTAGGCATTTAGATATAATTTTATTTATTTAAAAAGATTTTTTAATGTTTATTTATTTACTTCCGAGATGGAGAGAGAGAGAGAGAGAGAACAAGTGGGGGAGGGACAATGAGACAATGAGAGAGAGAGAGAGAGAGAGAAGGAATGGAAAGCAGGCTCCAGGTTCTAAGCTGCCAGTACAGAGCCCGACTCCGGGGCTCAAACTCATGAACTGGGAGATCATGACCTGAGCCGAAGTCCGATGCTTAACCAACGGAGCCACCCAGGTGCCCCTAGATATGTTTTTAAAAGAATGAATTCAAGCCAATATACAGAAATATATACTGCCATTAAGATATTTTACATTTACGTTGTCATTAATCTTTTCAAACTAAAAGGCTCTTAAATATGGCAAAAATTAATGCCAATCAACCACATAGTAAATCTGCATTCTGGAAGATACGTGCAAATCTTGAACTTTTTACATTTCTTAAGAGGAAATCATTTTGTATTTTCAGACAATGAAATCATACTTAAAGAGAGTTTTTTAGCTCCAAATAATGAATTTCACCACAAAATTGGACATATTACCTCATTTAATGAAGGAGCTTACTTCTTGACAGACATCAGCTCCTGTATCTTCATCTGTTATAATTTAGAGAGAGGAATTTCTTTGGAGGTGAATTTATTAGACCCTTTGGAAAGGGGAGTGTGACCCCTGGGGGCTGGGAAGTGCCAGGACACCTTTCGGTGGACAGGTAACATGAGAGCCACAGGCCAGGAATATGAGGGTTTGGAGCCAGCATATGGGGAGAAGAAAACCCCCTCCTACCTCAGCTGGTGGTAACCAGCAGGTGAGCTAACTTAAGGGAAAATGAAAATAGGGTCGTAACAAGGTGAGAAACTACAGATATTAGGCGTCTGTCATTACTGGGAGAGAAAATAAAACAGGAGCATCCTACGTGCCTGAAGATGAACATAGCTATTTCATCTTACTTTTCAGAGTAGATCTCAGAGAAACAACTCTGCCGGGATTGGAAGTAGTTTCTCACGGGCGTCTGGATGGCATTGGGCATAGTTACAATGTGGAATAGGTCTCCAGAAAACAGCCATGTTCCTCATCATCAGGACACATACAGCTACACCGACTCCTGGGGAATAGAGGGAGTTTATCTTGTTCCATATTCATATGATACTGACCTTGCTATTTACTTGGATACAAAGAATATAAAATATCAAGACAGTCAGAAGCATGCACTGGCAGAGATGGGGCAAAGGATGCTCTCCTGATCTGGCTCTGTGGCCACATTTTAAGAAGGAACCAGAAGAGGGTACCTCACATTCATGCCTCCTCATTTCCCCACACTTCACCCAACTTTTTCTAGTTAAACTCAAGTTTTTACAGAAAGTTTATTATTGGCAAAATTCAGGGTCAGACCTCGAATGGTGAATGCAATAGGAAAATGCAAATTAGAACAGAAAAGGGAATTTTAATTATGCCAATAATTACAACTGTTTTTCTTTTACCCTCTGCTCTCAGCAACTCTCAACCCTCTTCTCTCACAATACTGTACAACTTCCAAGGATTTATGGTATTTATACCCCCCGAAATATTTTGGTGCAGAGAGGGAGTTTAGAAAATAATACCTCATGTTGTTTTGTTAATCCGGCCTTTTAATGATATTTCAATATTTCCTTTTATAAGCTCTTATAATATACAGAATTTTAAGTTGTTCCTCAATATTTCCACCACCTGTTGTACACATCATGTATAATTCTCTCCCCCTGAGTGTGGGCAGAACTTATGAACACGATAGTCACTCCCATGATTATGTTACATTATACTAAGACTCAGTTACAGCAGGCTAGAGAGAGTCTCCTACTACTTTGAAGATGTAAGTTGCCATGTTTTGAAAAGGTCACATGGCTAAGACCTGAAGGAAACTGAGAAATTGAGAGCAATCATTGGCCAATAACCAGCAAGAAAACAAAAACCTCCATCCTACAACCATAAGGAATTGAGTTCTGCCAACAGACCATCTGACCTCAGAATAGACCCTGAGCTCTGGATGAGAACATAGCCCAACAGATACCTTGACTTCTCAGATGGGTGGGACCATGACCAGAAGACCTTCATCAATGTAGAGACAAACTTTCTGACCTACAGAAAATGTGAGATAATACATGTGTGTTACCTTAAGATACTAAATTTGTAGTTATCTATTATCCAGCAATAGAATACTCAAAGTACTCCCTCCCTGACCCCTGCCAAGTCTTGCTCTCAAGATAGTATCATGTAGCACTTACCATAGAGTGTATATATTTTATTATCAGTATTTTCAAACTACAGAATTGCTAGAGGTTTGTCACAGTCTTTGAATATTTCATCCTGTGTTATGTTTTACCCACTTGTGCTAGAGGCCTATAAGTTGACTCAATATATTTTCAGCTTTGCCCTGTTTCTACTTCATGTACCCATGAAAAGAAAATGAATAACAAGAATGACATTTATGTCACCCAGGACAATGGAAAGAAGGGATGTTCCTGGTGAGAGAGGGTGGACACCTTCCCTGCCCCATTTCCTGTGCCCTATCATCCTCCACTACACATACTCATCCTTTTCTTACCTCACAGCTGTTTGTGGCTGCATGGTTGGCCGAGAATACTACTCATGTTGGCCCTAGAAGTACTCCCTCTATTTCCATCTCCATGTCCTCTCTTCAGGGCTTATCAACTTCAGTTGCTTCAGAAAACAAAGTGAGGTAAGCTGTTGGTTAAATTTCCAGAAGCAGGAAATGTCTAAGATTACTGCCATTTGCAACAATGGTTGATGTCATAAATCATCATGGAAGACAAGAAGCTAAAATGAAGAAAAAATATAAATTATTTAGAGTAAGCAAGGCAACTCTATCATCTATCTATCTATCTATCTATCTATCTATCTATCCATTTTAATTTATGACATATTCCCTCAGAATACCACAGAATGTGACCTAATTAGAAGATAGGGTCATTATAGAGGTGCTCAAGTTAAAATGAGATAATCAGGATAGGCTCCAAACCAAGATGATTGGTGTCCTAGAACAGGGGAGATTTGGACAGAGAGACAGCCATAGACTGAGAGAAGACAATATGAGGAGACACAGAGACAAAAAAAACCATTTACAAACCGGGGACAGAGGCCTAGACAGATCCTTCCCTCACAGTTCTCAGAAGGAACCAATTCTGCAGACAACTCGATATTGGACTTGTAGCTTCTAGGGCTATGAGACAATAAATTTCTGTTGGTCAACTGCCTCAGTCTGTGGCATTTTGTGAAGGTAGTCCTAGAAAACTAATACAGCCCCAAGTTTTGCTCTGCATGTTCCTTGTCTGGTAAGTCATTGTATTCATTCTGCTGTTTGGTCACCATTTCTTTCTCGAGTAGATCCCAACTTCAGCCTTCTCTGTACAAGAAATGTTGTTCCTTCTTCCTTTATGTTATTATTATTTTTTTAATCTCATTTACTCTCTGTTATCCGTAACTGTCCCATGGACCCTGTAGGAACAAGCCCTGAAGAATATATTGATAACTATTTGATGAAACTAGGTAACAGTGTAAAAATTTGGATGTACTAGACAAAATGGGGGATTAGTGACAAAATCTGTCTGGATTGATTAGAGAGTTCATGCCACAAAGAGATGTTACAAAAATCAATGTAGGCATACCTTGAGGGAACTTTGGAGAAGTCTGAATTTTATCCTCCAAACATGGGAAATCACTGAGGAGATTTGGCTCTTGTCTTTCATTTGCCAGGAGTGTTACAATGGATCTGGCCTTTCAAGAAGATGCATCTGGCTATACATCATTTTAGAAAACAAATTAGAAAAAGGACCATAGTCATGGAGATCAGATGGGAGGTTATGAAACAGTCATGGGCTAAGGTATTAAAAACCTAGAACAATAATCATGCAGTAGAAATGGGAAGAAAAGAATTTATGTGAAAAATCTTATGAAGAAAGAATCAACAAGTCTTACAGGATTGTAAGATGACCTTGAGTTCTCCTGCTGGGAAAAGCAAAACTGATTCACCTGATAGTGATAAGAAAAAAACAACAACAACAAATAGCAAGTAGCCTTCAGTAGGTATTAATAGTGATTAGAAAAATATTAAGAGTTACTAATAACATGTTTTTGTTTCCTAGGTATCTTCTAGAAACCTCTTCTCAGATATGACATTTAAAGAGTTGAGTTGCTGTTATTTGTTTGATAAAATCATATGCAAAGAATTTAACCTCTTTGTGGGGTAGAGATACTCACTGTTTCCTTCCCAAGTGAAGGACAATGCCATTTTTTTTATATATATCAGGAGAACTAGATTATACTTACTTTATGTTGCTGGAATAAGTACTGATATGCACACACACTCACATCCATACACATGTATACAAGCCTTCCTAAAACTGTATTATAAATGTCTTCTTCAATACTCTTCAGAGGTACCATGAGATTTAATAAATGTTAAATTGTAACCTAAATACTAGTCATGAATCTATTCACCTCCATTATTTCTAAAGAACCAAATTTAATATTAGCTAGACCACCTTAATGTAGAAACGCGTGACCAACAGGTCAGTTTTACAATTACTCAGGCTTCTCTGACTCCCTCATATTTAAATCAATAAACTTAACGTTATTAAGGACTCTGCAAATCCTTATTTGCTTTTCATCACTTTCTTCCCTTGGATTCATTTAGTGCAAATAAAATGTGGAAGATGACAACTAAAGATAGCAAAAAAAAAATGCTACATAAATATCAGGAGCACTTGAGAATTTGGGGGAAAAAAAGAAGCAATCTTTATACTTCACAGACATTTACTCTTGGAAATATAAACATGATTCTGGACATATTGAAAGGTGTCACTATTTGAAGTGTGACAAAACAATGTAAACCCCAGAAGCCGTAAAATCACAATCTGCTATTATATGACATACCTAAATCTCCAATCATTTGGACGTTACCTCCCTGAGCACAAAGTTCCAAGGTTTTTGCAAACTTTTTCATTCAGCTCCATACCTCAACCTCGGCCCAACCAGGGACTTACTGCAGTCTAGAAATGAAGTTCCTTTCATTTTAGTGGGAAAAATATGAAAAGAAACTACCTTTGAAAAATGCTGATGAAATGTAACTTTTCCCCATAATAATTTTCTGGCATTTATGACAAAGATTCTCGATTACTTACAACTTCCAGTGAATTTCAGTCTTGGCTTAGATACAACCTAAAGAACTGACAGAGGAGGGATATTAATATATCTCTGAGCAGTGAGGGAGTTGTTTTTCAACTGAGGCTGAAGCAAGCAGTGTTTGGAACACCTCATACTTCAATGAAATCCAATTTTCTCTTACAGGTTTCACTTGGTAGCAAGAAGTCACTCTTATTGCGTGCTTAGATTCCAACAGCATCTATAAAAAAAGAAGTGAAATATAATGATGTTTAGGAGTTTTTTGTTAACTTGCAAATGTACTTTCATCTTCTCTGCTTCCAGTGAATTCTAATCACTGAGGCAAGACCGCAGACTTCTAACGATTTGTAAAAAATTATGCTACTAGTAGTTTCACGTATCCCCATGTCAGAACCCTCTGGGTTTGGTGGAAGCAAAACTGTCAGGAATTTGCTGGCCGACTGGCATAATTTTACAGCAAATGATAACTGGTAGGGAAGGGAGATTTCAACAGGGTCCTATGCCATGCCATAGGGGGATATGTCATGTGAGATTGGAAACTTTCTTGTAGGGAGACATGAAAAGGTTCACAAAGATTCATGGATACAACTAATATTTAATACATACTTACTGTTTGTCGGGCCTTCAAATCATGAAGTCACCCCAGGCTACCTGGAGAAATGGAAGTTGGAAAACTTGATTTAACCTTGGGAAGAAAATCCAACAGGAAACAGGTTGTTTATAGTCATTGAGGTACCTCAGCAGCTCGTTCTGAAACCAGCTACCATCATCTAGAACCATTTTCAGGGTTTTCCAAATCTGAGAGATAGCTTACAATGTCTTCTTCAATTCCTTGTACATATGTGGGAGTTATCATTGTTGCTATCATTTTTGTAATTAATAGAATATCAACCACATTTTAAATATGGAAAGAGCTTGGGAGAACTTGAATGTCCCTAGTAAAAGAAGAGTCTCTATTCAGAAAGAATAGCTTTGGACTTTAGTGCACCATGTTTTAAATTTTTTTTAAATCTTTATTTATTTTTGAGAGAGAGACAGAGTAGAGTGTGAGCAGGGGAGGAGCAGAGAGAGAAGGAGACACAGAATCCGAAGCAGGCTCCAGGCTCTGAGCTGTCAGCACAGAGCCCAATGGGGGGCTCAAACTCATGAGTTCTGAGATCACGACCTGAGTTGCAGCTGGACGCTCAACCGACTGAGCCACCCAGGCACCCCAGGGCACCATGTTTAAACTCCAGGTTCAGGAATGATGAGAAGGTAGGCCTTATAAGGAAATGTATGGCTTTCCAAAGACTCTATGGTTAATTACCCATGAATATGTGCTGCATTCCTCAAGGTTCTATGCAGGTTTCATAGATGCGAGGTAATAAAATCTGTATTTATTTAAGCCCAAAGCGAGGTCTCAACTATTCTGTGTATTGTATCCAGAGTCACCCCCAACTGGGGGGTGTTGTATCCATGAATCAGTTCCTTTGTTTAGCATTTCATCCACATCAGATACAATTTAACCACTTTATACAACCTTAGTAAACTTCCACAATAACCCCATGAGTTAAATATCATTAATATCCCTGCTTTGAAGACATGAAAATGAAGGCCATGGTCAGACAGCTCATTTGTGGTAAAGCTCGATTTTGAACTCAGCAATGATCTGTAACCGCTGATTTTCCTGGACCTGATGTTGAACACCTTGCTTACTCTACTCGTAGTAGTTTGTCATCCACACCAAAAAAGGAAATTATATAGACAGTGAAGGAAGATTACTGGTGACGTATTATCCTGGAAAATAAAGGCCACTGGGTCAGAGTTAGGTCTGAAGAAGCCTTTCCAAGAATTCGTGAATAACGACTTACCACCAGTTCAATAAAAAATTGATGAAACTATCCCATCTTTTTTGCTAGCAGTCATCTTGATCCACAGCACATAAGGAAATTCCTGTCTCTTCACCCTGACTGTTGGGCATCGACAACAGAAATGAATATTGATGGGGGGGAGGTATAGTTTAGCCTATATAACACTATTCAGAGCAACAATTATTATTTAATTTCACGAGAAGATTTAGGTAATCCTTGAGAGAATAGAGCATTTCAGATTCTGTTTGGTTGTTGTTGGTATCTTTTTTGTTTTGATTTTGGTCAAGGGAAGTCATGTTGATAATAGCAGATAAAAGTAGAAAAAGTCTGAAGTTGAACCAACAGTAGGATGTGCGGCTCTGTGTGAGATACGTTGTTTTTGCTGTTGTTTTTTTCCTTTTTGGCATATCAGCGTTTTTGTCAGCAGAAACTAAACAGATTTTTCCTCAACCAAAAATCCATTCCTATTTCTTCTCATTTCTTTCTCTCCCTGGCACCACGAAATTGCTGGAGGGGATGACTGGGCCACTGGATCTAAATATATTCATCTCTAATCATATTGCATCAGAAACTGCTACTAAAATTGAGCTGTAACACATTAGAAACATCCAGAGATTTGGCTCTCAAAGAAACCATGTTTTCTGTCTTCTGAATCCCCAAATGCCTTCAGGGGAACAAAAGAAAACCTACCAATACAAAGATCTAAAGAACCTCGTAGACATGATAATGAGGATATTTTTTTTTCCCCTTCCTGCGGGAAGAAAAATCCTTGTGGGTTTTCTGCCTACAGAAGAGAATGGTGTGGCATTCAGCCTGTTCACTCTTTTTCCTTGACTTCTTCAGGAACTTTGTATCCCTACTAAAGTACTGTTACATAAATGGAGGTCAACTGGCCAGCCTATAATGGTTGTAGGAGTTTGTAACTTTGTTTTACTCATCAGTATGTGCACTCAGTTGAGAATTAGCAGAATCAGCTAGCTTTATTAGCATTGAAGCTGAGCTTCCGTAGTCTAAGGAACTTGGCAAACCCAAGCTCACAAAACACCGGGTCCTCACCCCCACCTCTAACACACACACACACACACACACACACACACAATTTTTTGAAACAGTATCCCACTCTGGACACCAACGAGACCAAGAAGCTCATTGAAGAGAGCACCTCAGAGATGAGAAGCGGTAAGAAGGTGTAACTGATCTACAGTTTCTGAAGGAATGAATGACTCTTAAGAGAGGCACTGTGCTCTAAGCTAGTGAATGGTTCCATGTTCTTTGTGCCATGACTCATATTCCAAACCCTATGTCCTTCCTGCTTTGCCACAGCAAAGCCACCTATAGCACTGTTTACCTCTGCTAGAAAGTCACTATGTCTTCAAACTCTGCTATAGGAGCCTTCTTCTTGCTAAAAATGGCAGCCACATCATGTCACCAAAACTGCCTCTGATAATTTGCTCTTCCTTTTCATGAATGCCCAGAAAACTAGAGTCAATGCAAGATACTTGGAATGAGACAAGGGATAAATTAAGGTTGTTAAGACGTTGATGAGAGCTGAGTAGCTTTTCAGCTTTAGTATGATCTGACAGATGGCTTGGAAACCCTGATGAGAGCTTCAGATGCAGGGATTTCATCATCAAGGATGCAGTTCTGGCAAACATTGCCCCTCTCCCTCACTTACATAGATCTCTTAGACTTTAATTGTAAGCTATCAACTTTGATTTCTTTGATAGTTTTGCAATCTTGTTTGTTATAACCAAATATTTGCATTTTGAATACAGATAGATGATAGATAGATAGGTAGATAGATAGATAGATAGATAAACACAGAGGTTCTTAACTCATTCTAAATGACATTTCCAGGTTTTTATAATGCAAATTTCTCTTTTGGTGCAGCATGCTAGTCAGGAATGTCAGTGTTTCAAAATGATTCCAATGTACGTGTGTATGTGAAGTTCATCTTATTCTATTCTCTTTGGACTTGGTGCAGACGTTCTTTTCCCCAAGGTTGTCTTACATTCAGCTAAAGATGAGGAAATTTTAAAGCTAAGCCCATTTGTAAATTGGGAATTGCCTGCCAATAAAAGCCATGTGCAATCTCAAATCCTGATTTTAATCAGAAGTTTCCAATTTTTCACTAAGTAAACCTTTATGCCAGAATGCTCACGAGAGAATCCTGAAGTATCATTAGCATAATGGTGCAGCCTTAGGGATTATGAGCAGAACAGATCTGGGCTGAAGTCCAACTCTGCCACTAACTAGCTGTGTGACCTTGGGCCAGTTTCATTTGTATTAACCTCAGGTAGTAGCTCTCTCATTTGGCTTTTGTGGGTATCAAATAAGCTAAGGCATGAAGAATGCTTTGTTTAATGTCTGAAACATGATGAGTACTCAGTAAGTATTACCTAATGTTATATTTGCCCCTAGAGCTTTCAGAGAAACTGAACACACGTCATTTACAAAAGAACAAAAAGTAGACTGGCACCAGCCTTTTCATCAGAAAGACTGAGGCTAACAGACAGTAAGAATTACTTTCCAAGTTTTGAGACCAGGAGATCTAAAATTCCATATCCAGCCAAAGTACAAATAACATATGTCAATGCCCACCAATCAAAAAACCACCAGGAACTCACCAATAGTTGAGTAAGATTGAGTTTATTCATTCTTGCTGCAGGAAAGGAAGATCTCACCACTTGGGGAAGCATGGGCATCTCTGTAAGCAGGTGTTAAGACAGTTTTGTTATAGGATTTAGTCCTGTTGCGAGTGGCGTTGTAAAAAATGCAAAGGAGTAGGCTTTGCTTTGATTTAGGCATTATCAGCAGATCCCATGATTAGGTATCTTAATAACTGTTATCTGGAAATCAGGAGAAATGAACAGGTAGGTCTAAACTTAACTGGCATGAAAGCAACAGTCATTCATATTAGCTAAGAGCGAAGAGCCTGGACATTTGCACGGTCGGATCTGTGTTCTTGTTTTTGTATGTGCTCGGACCTGATTATAGAGTGATCCTGTTTTTTTTAATTTTTTTTTTATTTTAAATTCTATTCTATTTTATTTTATTTTATTTTATTTTTTGAGTGTGATTGACACACAATGTTATATTAGGTTCAGGTGTACAATTCAGTGATTTGATAAGTTTATACATCATGCTATGTTCTGTCCCATTAAATCCTGTGTTTTCTATTTGTTTCATCACGGTCATGTGTCTGATGTTGGCGTTCTGTGAAATTGCTTATTTTACCGGGGAGCATAACTATTACCAGGCCTGCTACCAGTTGATGGACTTTGTTACTTCTCAGTACAAGGAAAAATAAGGAAATTTTCAGACATGCAAGGATTCAGATATTTTATCTTACATACACTTTGACCTAAAAATTTACTTGACAATGTAATAAATTGTGAAATGAAAAACTGTGAAATGAACCTAGATAAAAGAGAATTTAGAACCCAAGCAGTATTGACACTAATCCAGGAAAGCTGGGCAGGTGTTTCAGGGAGAAATCAGCCCAATCCAGGTAAGAGAGACCTACTAGAGAGAAGAAGAAACAAGAATAACTAGAATACCTGGGTGGGATATAGACTTGAAAACATGGAGGCTGTGATAAATTCAAACAGTACAAGAAATAAATAGGAAACTCACGTATTACAAATAGTAAATGTAATTAAAGTACATTGTCTGGCTATATCCCGAAAGAATTAAATAATGCAAACACTTTATATTAATTTCTGTTAGGAGTAATCTCTAGATAAGGATTGGAAAACATCCATGGGAATTAGAGAATGTGGATATTTTCAACCTTGACAACATTAAAAATAAAAGATCAGATGATGGAAATCTACAAGTGGAAAAAAAGAGAGAAGGGCTGAAGGAAATTGTAGGGACAATAATATCATCAACCTTCAAGGTGGAATTTAGGAGAGTCTAAAACAATTTGACAGAATAAGAGAAAATTGTATCATTAAATTACTTGTAATGCAATAATAAATAAGAAAATCTAAAAATTAGTTGTATTACTCTGTTAAGAGAATGCAGGAAAGGGAGCTAAAATGATGGTATAATAAATGAGACAAATCCTCATTTATCAAAATAAGAAGTCTAAATTGTTCAATCAAAAATAGCAACATGTGCTTATTTATTGGAATGGTGGAAATGATGATCAAAAGAACCAGCCCAGTGAGTTAAAATTGCTTCCTCTCAGCAGCAGGTCCAGAATGAGAAAAAAAAAATGCAGGAACAGATGCATTTTCTTCTGAATCTTTTTTTCTGTTCAATTTTTTGATATGCATAGATTATTTTAATCCAAGCTAATGTTTATGTACTTATTTATTTATTTATTGGGGTGAGGGGCAGAGGGAGAGAGAGAATCTTAAGCAGGCTCCACACCTAGCACAGAGCCTGATGCAGGACTCTATGCGGGGCTCAGTCTCACAACCCTGAGGTCACTGCTTGAGCCAAAATTAGGGGTCGGATGCTTAACCAACTGAGCTACCCAGGCACCCCTGATACAAGCCATCTTTTAAAAAATCTTTATTATATAAAAAAAATGTTTAATGTTTATTTATTTTTGAGAGAGAGAGACAGAGTGTGAGTGGGGGAGGGGCAGAGAGAGAGAAAGTCTGAACCTGAACCAGGCTCCAGGCTCTGAGCGATCAGCAAAGAGCCTGACACAGGGATCGAACTCACAAACCACAGGATCATGACCTGAGCCAAAGTCGGACACTTAACCAACTGAGCCTCCCAGGCATCTCAATGTAAGCTAATTTTGAAAAGCAAAAGAAGTAGTTAGAAAATGAGCATGGTCCTTGCTTAATAAATATTTATTTAATAAATTATTCACTCTAGATTAAATATGAGAACAATATAGTTTAGAATCAAAATTTCAGTAACATTTTGGACTGTGTCATTTCTTCAGGGTAAACAACAGACAAAAACAATATAATATAGTAGTGAAGCATCCAGATCCTTCAAAATTAACTAGCTACCTGAAGCTATTTTCTAATCCTACAACTTCTGAGTAACTAATAATATTGACAACAAGTAGATTGACTTCTGCAATAAACTATATTCCCTGTGCATTCACCTGACTTCACCAGTGTGAAGATCAACAAATTCAGGACTTTGACGAATGACACATGGCAGCACATCGCTGAGTATAGCTCCGTGCAGAATCCAAGACATGATGAGAGACAGCACTCCCCACTGCACCACACAGGGCCTTTGGGGATATGTGCTAAGAATAGGGACTAGATATTTGTGCCTCTCCTTTACACTCATGCCCCACAAGGTCCCCCACCGTTATTTGCTTAGATCCCAGAGCTTCTCTGAAGCAAGGCTGCTATACAGAATCATTCTGAATATCCAAATGTGAGATCTCAAGAGCTTCCCTACAAATGGAAATGAGGCTTCTGTTTGGACATACTTAGTCTAGTGGTAGTTGTTTTTGACCACCTAGTATCAATTTTCACTTTCTAATAACATCCCCATTAAGGAGGAATTGCCTCTTCACCATTGAGCTCAGTTTGGTAGAACTATAATGGGAGAGGTTGACCATTCTAGCCAAGGAGTAGGTTCACGACACAAGGTCACTAGAGATCTCCTTTCATGGAATCCAAATCTCTAGTAGAAGGACCAGGTCACCCAGGTCCCAGCTCATGTAGGCCTTTCAAGAACAGTCTACTCCTGCAAAAAAGCATTGTTATGGCTCTTGGCACCCAACTCTTAGGGGTGCTTGAGATCTGCCTATTTCTAAGATTTGGTCTCCACCCATCAATCCTGTGAAACCATGTAGTCTTGAATGAGCTAGCTTTTGCTACGAAAAACCAAAGAATCGTAACTAGGTTGATGACGTATTTACTGGTAGAGATTTTAACCAAATGGAGGATAATGACATCAATAAAGTGAAGATTATTTTTAATATATGAGTATAAAAAGGAGGAAAAGGGTGATTTATTTTCTTTCCCAATGTATTACAGGGAAGATGATATCCACATGTGTGTTTTAATGAAGGACAGAACTAGAGGTAGGGAAGAACGCAGAAGGGATTGTTGCTCTGGAGTGTACCAGGATTTTGTGCAATTCTCCATGTGCTAATCATAATTCCAAAAGGAAATTAGAATGCGGTATGTGGTATAAAGAGGAAGGAAAATTTAAACATATTACCTAAGGAGAGAGGATTAAGATTGCATGCAATTACAAATGAAGAATAAATGAAGGGGCTACAAAATCCTCTGGTAAGAAAATGTAATGCAAATAGGAAAAAGTGGAGGTGACAGCTGCTTGGTTGCAGCAGAGAACACTATCCGAACTACTGATGTTTCCAAATTATATTTCTAAGGTTTAGTATAACAAAGCATACAGAAAAAGTGAACCTTAAAATTAGATGTTACAAAATTGGAGGAATTATGTTCATCAAAAGATATAAGAAATACTGTTTTCTGAAAAATAGCTGGGGCACCTGGGTGGTTTTTTTCTGAAAAATAGCTGGTTTATTTTCTGAAAAATAGCTGGGGCTCAGTTGGTTGAGCATACAACTATTGATTTCAGCTCAGGTCATGATCCCGGGGTCGTGGGATTGACCCACATGCTCCATGGAGAGCATGGAGCCTGCTTAAGATTCTCTCTCCCTCCCTCTTTCTCTGCTCCTCTGCCCTGCTATACACACACACACACACACACACACACACACACACACACACTATATAGCATATATATAGTATATATATATAGTGTATATATATATAGCGTATATATATATATAGCATATATATACACTATATATATAGCATATATATACACTATATATATACTATATATATGCTATATATAGTGTATATACTACATATATGCTATATGCTATATATATGCTATAAATACTATATACTATATGTATATAGTCAGTTATATACTATATATATATATATATAGTCAATTCTCATTTCAAATAAAATACAGACTTAAAATATAGAGTACAATAAAACACTATCACTTTTACCGTACTCTACGTTTGAGAAATAGTTTCAGGGGTTGAGGAGTAAAAATTTGTGATTAACTCAAAAAAAAATTTTTTTTTTTAAGAAAGAGGATGAACTCTGCATTTGGTGGGCAGGTGACAGTCTCATGAAATAACACTTTAAGACTTTATTCAGTCTATCTGAATTGACTTGAAAATTTCCTGGCAAGGTGTCAAATGAATGGCAACAAACAGTGCTTTTTTGGATGCCTGATGAGGTTCCCTAGGAACCAATATTAATTTAATCTCACTGAATGTACAAACAGAACAGCATCCTCTCTGAGGCAATAACTGAACACAAATTACATTTTCAAAGTTCCTGGTAGTCTAGGGCATCAACTTTATTATATTTAGATCAAATGGGTTTGGGATTTTGGTAACAACTTACCACTGAGTAGGGTTAAAAAAATCTCTAAGTAGGCAGGCCTGCAGGAAAAAAATAGCTAAATTTAACAAGTGAAATGTCCTCGCTTGCTTTATTTGTTTCTGTTTATAAATGGAAGGTACATAGGGGAGACAGAAGGCAAAGAGACTTCTTACTCTAGCTTTGAAAGAAATCTCAGAAAAGAGATACATGGAACACATTGGGCCGGGCTCAGGCGGAGGGAGAGATGGTTGCTCAGAAATGAGTCCACACCAGCTTCTGGGTCTGCTGCACGTTGTAGGGAGTGCGAAATTCACTCCCTCTGGTGGATGATGTAGCCAATTAAACGTGAATTTTCTTCACACCTGTCTGTGTTTCTAAGGCAATGGAAGCTGCCATAGATGAGCAATATGATATAAATTCCAAGTTACGTTGAGAAATTTATTGTTTTTTTTAGTAAAATCGCACCCCTAATTGCTCAGTGCCTCAACTGCCCCATTTGTAAACAAAGAAAATCCTTGCTTACACAGTCTTCATTGAGCTCGCTTAAAGATTCATGAAGTCTGAAAAATACTTTTCCTTAGAGAAAAAAAATTGCATGAATCCAAGGCTTTTCCTAACCCATTAATGAAATCTTGACTTTCCCACAAAACTGCATACCACCTGCATTCCAAGTAAAAATATGATAATTTTTTTTATCAATTTTGAAATTACTTGAGGAGATCTGAGATACTTCCATAGCTCAGTCCAATATAATTATGTACCTAACATAATGTTCATTATGACAATAAAATGAAAACCAGAGAAGGGAAAAATAATCAATAGAAGACTGGAGTGCTTGCGGCTCCAGGGGGGCTCAGTCCGTTAAGCATACGACTCTTGGTTTTGGCTCAGGTCATGATTGCGCTGCTCTCAAGTTAGCATGGGGCTGTGGACTGACAGTGTGGAACCTGCTTGGGATTCTCTCTCTCCTCTCTCTCTGCCCCTCCCCCACTTTCACATGCTCTGTCTCTCTCT
Source organism: Acinonyx jubatus (assembly GCF_027475565.1). Taxonomy (NCBI): domain Eukaryota; kingdom Metazoa; phylum Chordata; class Mammalia; order Carnivora; family Felidae; genus Acinonyx; species Acinonyx jubatus. The sequence continues at coordinate 118,623,975 of NC_069382.1, read as the reverse complement.
CTCTCTCTCAAAATAAAAAAAAAGATTGAAGGCAAATATGCCTCACTAATTGTGAGGAGAGATAATTATCTACTTTATATTACTCAGATGAGAAACTTAAATATAAAAGAGTAAATAAATGAAATTTCACTCCCAAATGGGTAGTGTTACCCTAAAAACCATATTTTTTCACTGTTGACACATATGTACTCAGTTTTTGGAATCAAATATAATGGAGTTTTTTCTGTGTTCATCTTCCCACACGAGAGAAAGGTCTTTGACAACAGACACCTTGTCTTTTCCTGGCTTATCTCCCAGGGCTTTCCCCACCCGGGCCCTGCACATGGCAGTGGCCATGGCTATGCATTCCCAGTCCTCACCACCCCCAGCCTCCACACATCTGGAAAGGAGCAGCAGCAACAGAAGACATTAATGAAACCTTATACTCAAGGTGAGGAGACATGCTTCTGGATAAGCTCAGAAACTGCTCCAGTCTCCTTCTCTACTCTTTTGCCTGCATTTAACATTCCTCATCTTTGAAACCTTTCTCACATCAACTCACATTCCTTCGCACCTGTTGAGCAATCTCTGCTAGGTAAACAACTAAAAGAGGAAGCTAGTGCCCGATCTCCTAAATTTTTGTCTTTCCCTCCTCCGGGCCATTCTACTCACCTCCCCAAACAGGTACACCAATGTAAAAACGTTTCCTGAGTTTACAGGGCCAACAAACTCCTCAGCCTGGAATCAGAGACCCCACATTCCGATGCCTATGTAGATTTCTTTTATTACCTTACATCGATCTTCTAGATTCTTACTCTTTAACAATATAGATTCCTTTGAACCCCTTAGGATCAATAAATTAGATTTTTTTTTCTTCCTTGAAATAGTCTTCTCCTTCAAACATTTACCAGTCCTTCAAGGCCTGGTCCAAATGCTGTTTTCTCCATGAAAAAGTTCAAAGCTCTACAAGTAGAAATTCTTTCTTTCTGACTGTGCATTTCTCTCTCTCTCTCTCTCTCTCTCTCTCACACACACACACACACACACACACATCACCATCACCACCACCATCATCATCTTTGGAATACTGGAGTAGTTCCAGCTTCAGGCTGGCATCATAATTATTATGTCTGTATCCAACACCCTCTACTAGGTACTAATCCTTTGGAGGCTAGAGTATCTCATCCAGAATATGTGCTTCATCAATGTGAGCAACTATATAAACTTTCTCTTCGTCCATTTTCTCATTCGCTTCTGCAAACAACCAAATGAGATGGAAGGGTGAAGGAAGTACAAGTTAAGAAAGGCAGGGCATCCCAGAGGGCCAAAATCGGCTTTCTTCCCCTCCCTCACTTGCTAATTTATTCTGTATTTCTATAACCTGATGCTTTGTACAAAGAAGAAAGTAAGTTTTAGGTGGCATTTCTTAAAGAGAAAAGTGAGGTATAGTATGTAAGATTGCAAGAAAAAGGAAGATTGCATTTTTTTTCTTGTTCCATAATTCATTTTATTTCCCATTTTCTACAGGAGCCACTAGAACAAGGCAAAACTATTTATATTTTAAAAGGCAGACTGTATTCTATCATCTATTCCCAAGATGAAACAAATAGAGGATCAATCAACCAGCAAACAGGCAAGGAAGGAGATCGCCCTCCACTCTTCTATCATGTGTCTCTTTCCTCGAAGTTACTCCTGGTCAAATGGGACAAAGGCCTTTCTGGAATCTATAAGAGAACACCTTGTCATGTCTGTGTGTTAGCACAGCGTGATGGGCCAGTCAGTGCATCACAAATATTCATCCACCGCCTATGGTGCTTCTAGAAGATTGCAAGCCTCTGGGGGCAGAGGAAGACCACATGCTGCCCTTCTGGGACTTTCACTCTTAACATTGCAAACAGGCTTCAGTCAAATAATTAAATAACTGGTAACATACAAATTGTTATTTAAGAAAAGCACCACACACAAATGTGGTTAATCTCTTCCAGATATATGTGAATGACCATGGGCAAAAGCAACTGCATAGAACACGCATTGATTAAGCTCTTACTAAGGATGCTACATTAAAGGTCTTAGCAAAATCCTTGGTAGAGACTATATGTTCTATAAATGACAACGTATAAATAGCCCCCTGCTATTACATAGTGGAATTACATATTTCCACACCTAATTCCGCTTCCATTTCACTCAAATTAGACTAGGAATATTATAAAAGGCACGCCACCTTTATAGTATTAATTGGTGTACCAACCCAAAAGAGTTGGTGTACAAAGCGTCCAGAGGCCTAACTAGTGGTGGGAATCTCTCTTTTTCCTCACTACGTACCCTTTTTAAGGTCTCTGCAAGCTCAGTTCCTGGTTTGTGACAGATGATATAGTAGAGAAAACATGGGAGTGAGACTTAGCTAAACTTGGATGTAAGCTATGCTCAACCAGGCATTGGGAAGATAAACTTAACTCATTTGTGAAATGGAAATAATAATATTTGCTGCATAGAACTTCTAGAAGCCTGGTATGAGGGTACATACAAAAGGACCAAAGAGGACCACTGGCAGGGAGGACTGGGATGCTTGAGCTGTTCTTTGAGGACAGACAAGATTCAATTCTATATTTAAAGGCCCTAGATGACAAACCAGCCATGCACTGATCCCTTGCAAGGATAATGGGGTAGTCTTCCCATTTGTCCTAAGCACAGTCTGAGCACTGATGTAAAATAATGATTAAGTTTCTACCAGCAAAGTGGCTCATAGTGGAAGACGGGGGCAGCCTGCTTTGGCGTCTGTTTAAATACCCAAATGGAGCCCAAGTCAAACTCAAAGCCACCTCAAGAGTCAACCTACTGTCCCTGTTTCATCAAAGCTAAATGGCAGATCCTGTTTCTGCCTTACTTACAGTCTCATTCCAAACCGTCAGCTTGGGCTTTCTTTATTATACCCTGCAGTCTCTAAATTGCTGTGCAGGATTTTCTGAGAACTCGTCTGTGTGAACATCGTGTGCTGCTGGATGTACGCATGCACTTGCACAAATAAGTAATGGAGAGCTGGCTTGGGAAGGAGGAATTACATTTTTTTTCCTTCAAATAACATATTTGAGCATTAAAAACAATGCATTCTGTTCTCCTGCTAGCAAGGAATAATGAAACTAGAGCGTCGCCTTCCCAGTAGCTCCTGCCTTTGAATCGTGCAAAGCAGAAAGGATCCTCAGTTTATAGGCAGCAACAGCCTCCAGAAGCTACAGGAACATTGCCAAGAGCTCTGAAAAACCTCCACAGCTAATTGGGAACCGGCTTATTAGTGACACTTTTGAGAGTCAGGTTGTCATTGAAGAGAAACGAAGGAGAACACGGTGGGCGCTGTAGCCTGGAATTAGGCAGTGGGAGGGAGGGCTGGTTCCTTCTCCTCACAAGAACATTGCTCTGTAATTTTCTCAAATGCTGTGCTCAGCTGCTTGCAAAAGCCCTGAATCTTGGGAGGCTGCAGGCAACACCTTAGCCTCCACAGTGGCTTGAACGCTATCCCCCACCATCCGCATTTGGAGAGCTGGGTGGCCGTTTCAAAGATACCCTGAATCAGTTAAGGCAACCAAGATAAATGCGTCCCGCCCTCTGAGTAGCAGCCTCTTGAACCTGTGTCTCCATTTTTTTGTGTAGTTAACTCAGAGTGTTTATTTCACAATCACAGACAATTCCAGTAGCAAATGATCCTCAGGTTTTTGTGTAAATAATAAAAACTCAGCAAAGAGATAAATAAGCTGAAGAATTTAATATATTTTTTTAAAATAACATGTCAAAATACCAGTCAGGTCATATTTAAAGTCAGGCTCTTGATGCACTGTAAGAAAGGAATTGTTATTATTATTATTATTTTTAGGAAGGTGATTGCCAGTGTCAGTCCAGCTGCAGTTAAGCAGAATGCTATGTCCTGAGTGTTGCCTTTGAGTTTCTCATTAGATGTTGCACTGGTAACAAACTACGTTTCTCTGCTCCCTTCCTCCAGAAGGATCGTCCCTGATCTGGATAACATTTTTTTAGTCCTGTGCTAAGATTCTGGTCCTCACTACCCCCACCCACAGAAGATGAAGAAAATCTGTGTCTTTGTGCATTCGCCATGAGAGCTGTTTGAGCTGGGTAAGCATACACCTCTTCCATTTGATACGCTCCCTGCTGGATGAAATGATGGAATCTACTTGCTGCCCTAGTGGAAGGAAGGAAGCCAAGATCCTGAAATTAACTCCTAGGTTCTATACTGAGGTGGGAACAACCCCAGGAAGCTTTTCCTGATGGTACTACAAGTCCATTTGAGCACAGAGACTGCATCGTGAGAAATACAGTTGACAGGCATCTGTTTACTGCCTTATTCCACCAATTGCCTTTCTCATCTCAGCAAATTCACTCCACTTTCCTCATCATAAGGATTCAGCCTTCGTGTACTCCGTAATTCGACCCAACCTATAATACGATAGTTCCCTGAATCTCTCTTTAGCTCTTGCTCTTGACATACACAGACACACCCACATATACCACCCCAAACAAACATGCATTTTAGGGGCACACAAAATCGGGCTGGTTGTCTACCCAATAGTTGGCCATTTTCCCCTTCTTTCTTTTTCACTGGAACAGTCTGCCTCCCACAAAAGAACCTAAAATAACAGTTAACAGCATTCCTAGCTTTCTCGCTGCCAGAGGTGCTGATGTGACACAGTTCTAGGGTGGCCATGTGACAGAATGCTAGAGTGGAAACATGACATGGTTGTGGGGTACACTGTGACAGTCCTGCAGTAGCAATGTGATGATGTGTCACATTTCTAGAGTGGCCACATGACAAAGTTCTTGGGTAGCAAAGTGACACATTTCTGGTATAGACATATGACACTATTCTGGGTTGGTCATGTGGCATGGTACTTGGGTAGCAACGTGACACAGGTCTCAGTTGGCTATGGGACACAGTCCTGGGGTGGCAACGTAACATGGTTCTGGAGTGGCCATAGAAACATTCCTGGGATGGCCGTGTGCCAGGTATGGGATGGCTATATCACACAGGAGATGACCATGTGAAACAATTCTGGTCAACGAAGCCTGAAGGACGTCTGAGAGAGAACTTCCAGGCAAGAGTCTCCCATATAAAGAGGGATATGGAAAAAGACCTTTCTCACCACTGGAACCTCCCTTTTCCTTCTCACTTTGGAACACATTTACATGAAGTTAAGCAAATTCAACCTTTAATATATTCTTCGTACTTTATACTTTGTTTTTTCATAATAAAAGTTTTCTTCAAGTCATATAAAGACTGCAAACTCCCTCCCATTTTCCCAAATATTTTGTGCAGATACTGCAATTGTGTGTGTGTGTGTGTGTGTGTGTGTGTGTGTGTGTGTGATATGATATGAACGAGGTTAGGAAGCACACAGAGAAAGCATTTACCAATCAAGTGTTAGTAACGTCAATATCTGTCTTTCCCTGTTTTCCAGATGCATCAACACAAAATGAGACTTTCACGAAAGGTGAATTTGAGTAGAATCCTGCTTCACTCCAAACCTCTCCATTTCAAACCTTGGAACCACAAGTGTAGCCTAAGGAAAGGAAATAGAGTAAGTAGGGGTAAAGTTTGAACTGAATAGGCGATCACAAGTTAAAATGTTTGGCTCCGAGTTACTGAAATTAGACTTTTAAGATTAATGAGATTTTTCTTGAGTCAAAGTGACTGACCAATTAGGAAACGGGGTACCTAGTAGAAAATGAACTACCATTGAATATGGAAAGTACTAATTATTGGGTCAAACAAGTGCTTTTCGTCTTTATGCCCCCAACAAAATGAGACTACAGTAAACCTGTCAAATAGATTTAACATACTTCACAAATTTCATTCAAATTTATTTTGGATAGTCACAACAGACGCATTCTTTCAAACATTTTATTTTTTTTATTTTTTTTTGATGTGTATTTATTTTGGAGAGGGAAATAGAGTGTGAGCAGGGGAGAGGCAGAAAGAAAGGGAGACACACAGAACTCAAAGTGGGCTCCAGGCTTCACGCTGTCAGAACAGAACCCAATGTGGGGCTCAAACTCACAAAGTGTAAGATCATGACCTGAGGTGAAGTCAGATGCTTCACCAACTGAACCACCCAGGCGCCCCTTTCAAACATTTTAAAGAACTTGAATCAAAACAAGCAGCCTATGAATATATGGGTTTAATGCCATCTTTCTCCACCCCCACCCCCCGCAAAGGGTTTAATGCCATCTTTCTGCGCCCCCACCCCCCGCAAAGTTATGTACAAAATAACAGATCCAGGTTTGCTCCTAACTTTTATGCAGGAATACAAAACAAATTTTGCTTCCCATTTTGGTTTCAGGACCCAATAATTTTGTACACAACTAAGATGAATGTTGCACAAAGGGGCAGCAGATAAATTTCCACATATTAAGGAGTTGGGAGGGGGGACATAAAATGTATTATTCATGAAACATTCTTGAAAAATATTTTAAAAACTACTCCAATAGACCAAGCCATACATTAATATTTAAAACTCCAGGATGATGAAGGCATAAAGATTGCTGATGAGTGAAAATGCCATTGAATACAAGTTAAATTCTAAACAATTATAATGAATTTGAATATTTTAAATTGAAGGAAATATTTATTAAAAATTGTTTCGCACTCACCATTGTTTTCTTTTTTAATTTAATTTATTTTTTTTTTAATTTACATCCAAGTTAGTTGGTATATAGTGCAAGAATGATTTCAGGAGTAGATTCCTTAATGCCCCTTACCCATTTAGCCCATCTCCCCTTCCACAACCCCTCCAGCAACCCTCTGATCTCTATATTTACGAGTCTTTTATGTTGCACTCACATTTTTTCGAGTTTATTTACTTATTTTTTGAAAGAGAGAAAGCATACATGGAGGTGGAGTGGAGAGAGAGGGAGAGTGAGAGAGAATCCCAAGCAGGCTCGGCACCATCAGCTCAGAGCCTGATGTGGGGATCGAACCTACGAACCATGAAATGGTTCACCTGGTTGGCTCAGGTTGACCTGAGCCAAAATCAAGAGCAGGGCACTTAATAACTGAGCCACCCAGGTGTCCCTAGCATTCACCTTTTGATGGTCACTTGGGTTGCTTCTGCTTTTTGGCCATTATAAATAGCTGCCACAAACATTTTTTGTACATTTTGTGAACATGTGTTTTCACCATCCTTTGTATTTTTATATAAATATCATAATTCAGCTTGTTACCAAACACAACCTGCTGGCAATTTGATTGGTACCACATTGAATCTGTACATCCAATGGGGAAAATGCTCATCTTAGCAAAGCTGAGACTTAAGATCCATGAATAGATATATCTTTCCAGTAACTTAGTTTTTTAACATCTCTCTGCAGTGTTTTGGAGTTGTTCGGTAGACATACATCTTCTGTCAAATTTACACCTGAAATTCTCATGTTTTAAGTCCTGTTATAGACGGTACTTTTTAAAATTTTAATTTGTGATTTTTCTGTTGGTAGGATGTAGAAGCGCAATTGAATTTGCATATTGATCTTGTTTCCTGCAATCCTGCCAAACTCATGTATTAGGACTTACTCGTTCTAGCAGAGCTTTTGGTCAATTGCACCAGATATTCTGCACAGATAGTCATGTTATCTGCAAATAAAGATATTTTTTAATTCTACCTTTCCAACCTAGATGCTTTTTTTTTTCTTATTCTTGCCTTATAGTGTTTGACAGAATCTCCAATATTATTCTTGCCTTATAGCGTTTGACAGAATCTCCAATACGATGGTGAATAATAGTGGTGACAGCAGACATATTCAGTTTTCCAGAGGCGCTTGTGTAAAACTCGTATCATGGGAATTATAAGAAATCTCTGTGTTGTCTACCTCACAGATTTCCTGACCAAAGAAAGGAAATGCATCTTTCTCTCCTCCCTTGCACTCGGTGCTCAACTTTGCCATTTCTTCCCTGTCCCTTTTGCCAGGTTCCGGTAATATTAGCCCAATTTAGGGACTTGGCCCTTACAGACAAGTGTTAAGGCAGGGACCGATGTATGCACTCTCAAAGTTTTATTGAGTGTCTGCTGAATATATAAAATGAATCCCTCATTATGCCTTATTGGTCAATGGCTAGCCTCCAAGTGCTTGTCTCTTATTCTTACCCAAAGGCTTCAATAGCCAGTTTCCAGAGAATAGGAAAGGTGCTATTTGAAACTTTATATTACTTGTTACATCAGCATGCATTGATTTTCTTTCCTTTACTACAGGATATTTTGTGTTATCCCATTACCACAAGAAGTAGAACCAATGTTCTATTCCAATCATTTTTTTCTCTTTTCAGGAATAAATAAATTACCTAAGCGAAAGCTCTAACCTCTCTCATTCATTCATTCATTCATTCATCCTTTCAAGCATCCCATCAACAAATATTTACTAAGTAGTACCAGGAACCATTCCAGGCATAGAGGATATCATGGTAAGAAAAATAGACATCATCTATTTTATTACCTTAAAAACAAAAAAAAATTACAATTACAATAAGATATGATATCCTAGGATGGATAGTGGGCACCCCGGAACAATCAGTTAAGGTCAGTGAGTCAAAGAGAACATTAGCATTAGGTGTTAGTCAGGTGAAGAGATAAGGAAAGTTTGAGAGAGAGGAAGTAGAATGCCAAAAGGCCTTGGAGGTTAAAAAAAAAAAAAAACGAGTGTAACATGTTTGAAGAATTACAGAAATTTATGTTGGGTCTACTGGTGAAGACAAGAGCAGAGCAATGGCTAGGTCACACAGGGTCAGCTCAGGTAAGTTACACACTATAGATACAATGTTAAAGACACCAAAGCTTCTAAGCATGGAAATGATACAATTAGGTTTTAGGGGTTTAACAATACAATTTGGCTGTAGTATGGAGATTAGGCTGGAGGACAGATTTGCATCAGGAAATCTATTAGGAGATGTTTGCAGTGACCCAGCCTTGAGTGGATAAAAGGTCAGATTAGTTAGGTTCATGGCGGTGGAAAAACCTGAGACATGATTAGCAGGCGGTTTCAAAAGAATTTAGATTGCTAACTTCAATGTTGAAGCCTGGGGCAGGATGTTGGATGATTATGGAGATGTTAAAGATAACTTGGCTTCTGTTCCTAGCCAAATTTAGATATGCAGTACAGAGGGAAAACTGATGAATTGAGAATTTAGAGATTGAATGTGAGAGCTGAAAGCAAATAAGTAGCCAGTGACCAATTGCCTACAGGGCTTTGAAACTCAAGAGATGTCAAAGCTAAAGTGAATATTTGAAAATCATCATATTTAATTTAAAATTTTCATCTGACATTAGTTTTCTGTCTAATTTTTTTTATGCACTTTAAATAATCTTTTAAAATGTGAGTTCCGGGGATCCTGGGTGGCTCAGTCGGTTAGGTGTCCTCCTTCAGCTCAGGTCATCATCTCACGGCTCATGGATTCAAGCCTCACATCAGGCTTTGTGCTGACAGCTCAGAGCCTGGAGCCTGCTTCGGATTCTGTGTCTTCCTCTCTCTCTGCCCCTCCCCTGCTCATGCTCTTTCTCTCTGTCTCTCAAAAATAAACACTGAAAAAAATAATAAATGTGAGTTCCATGTTCCTCAAAAAGCTAAAAATGGAACTACCTTACAATCTAGCAATGTGCTTACTAGGTATTTACCCCCCAAATACAAAAATACTAATACAAAGGGATACATGCACCTCAATGTTTATAGCAGCACTCTCAACAACAGCCAAATTATGGAAAGAGCCCAAAAATCCATCAACTGATGAGTGGATAAAGATGTGGTATGTATATACAATGGAATATTACTCAGTCATAAAAAAGAATGAAATCTTGCCATTTGCAATGGCATGGATAGAGCTAGAGAGTATAATGCTAAGTGAAATAACTCAGAGAGGCAAATACCTTATGATTTGACTCTTATCTGGAATTTAAGAAATAACACGAACGAGCAAAAGGCAAAAAGAAAGAGAGGAAAACCAAGAAACAGACTCTTAACTATGGAGAAAGAACTGATGGTTACCAGAGAGAGGGTGGGTGGAGGGGATGAGTTAAATACATGATGGCGATTAAGGAGGGCCCTTGTGATATGCACTGGGTCTTGTATGTAAGTGATGAATCACTAAATTCTGGTGATTTATTGCCCTGAAACTAATAGTACACTGTATGTTCACTAACTGGAATTCAAATAAAAACTAAATAAATAAATTTGAGTTCTACATCACTGCCTTGGGTTTCAGGTACAGAATTTTCATTAGATGTGCAATCCATTTTCACCAAATTCGCCTTTCATTTCATCCATATCCTCTTATTTGTTGCACACATAGTCACACAGCCTACATTGCATGGCTTTGATTATATTGAGACTGTCAAACAGTTTCCAAATTCACTTTGGTTTTCTGTAGTAAAACATTTCAGAACAACACTCATTCATTTCCCATTGAGGATGTTTTCATTCAGTGTAACATAATCTTTTTTTCAGGAGCCCTGAGTTAATTTGTCCTCTCACTCATTCTCAGCCAAAAAGAGTCTCTTATTTTTGGCCCTCACAGAAGCTGATCCTGGGAAAAATAATCTCAGGTATGTAGTTGGGGGGGGGGGCATGTAAGAAACACCGACAGAAAAAAAGGAACAGATCTAGGAAAGGGAAGTCATTAATAAAGGGTGAATCGCCAAACCAGTCACATCTGTGAGTAAATCTATGGGAAAACTCTGAGAACCAGTCCACAACTCACACCTGAGAATTATTCCACCTGTGGGGCTGGGGAGCTCTGAATGACCTTAAGTGGCCTGATGTCATACTTCTGGGTAGACCTGCATTCGACAGCTTAGGTGAAAGCTGCCAGGTAAAGAAATGGGCATATTGACTGTTGGAGACCTGTCAAAGGCTGCTGAAGTGTTAAGTGCTAGGCAACGTGGCATACAGGGTCTGCTACAACAACTCAATTTTTTTCCCAACATGCAGGGAGTATGGGTGTCTCCTTATTCTCTTTACTTCTTATTCTGTTTCGCCCCCCAACTGGATGTACTGAAGAACAATTCTGATGATAACCAATGGAAGCTGGCATCAGACTCCACCGTTAAAGGCCCTGTATGTCATAGACTTAATGTCCCCTCAAAATTCATGCATTGAAGCCCTAACCTCCAGTGAGGCTGTATGTGCAGAGAGGGTCTCTAAGGAAGTAATTAAGTTTAAAGGAGGTCATAAGAGTGGGGCGCTGATCCAATAGGATTAGTGTCCTTATAAGAAGAGGCACCAGAGATCCCATACATATTTTCTCTCCTTCCCCCTCTCTTTCTCTTCCTTTCTTTCTCCCTCTCACTCCTCTCTATCTCTCTTCCTCCCTCTTTCTCTCTCTCTCTCCCCCATCTTCCCTCTCTCCCTCCCTGTAAACACATAAAAGGAGATGATGTGAACCCACAAAAATATGACATCCTTCTACAAGTCAAGCCAGGAGGCCTCAGAATGAAAGCTACTTGTCAACACCTTGAGCTTAGACTTTTCGGCCTCCAGAACTATGAGAAATAAAGTTCTGTTGTTTAAACCAGGCAGACGGTGGTATTTTTTTAATGGCAACACAAGCAGACTAACATATTTCCCTAAGACTGCCCTGACTTCAGATGCCAGTCACGTTTCAGGAATCCCTTGGCCACCTGCACTTCTAACTGGCTACAAATTCAAGGGTTTCTACAACACGCCCCACCCCCACCCAGGTTCAATAATTCACTAACATGACTTACAGAGCTCAGTCAAGTGCTGTAATTATGATTGCAGTTTTAATATAAAAGATACACACAGGACAACATCTGGGAGGAAGGGCAGACTTTTCACACACTTTCCTGTGGGGTGAGGGTATGTAACCCTCCAGGCACACAAATGTGTTCTCTGCTGAGCTTCAGTGTCTGCAGTGTTTTTGTTGTTGTTGCTGTTGTTTTTTGTCTGTTTGTTTACATTTATTTATTTTTGAGAGACAGAGAGAGACAGAGCACAAGTGGGGGAAGGGCAGAGAGAGAGGAAGACACAGAATCCGAAGCAGCTCGAGGCTCTGAGCTGTTAGCACAGAGCCCGTCGTGGGGCCTGAACCCAGAAATCATGAGATCATGACCTGAGCCAAAGTCCGACGCTTAACCAACTGAGCCACCCAGGTGCCCCATCTGCAGTGTTTTTTTTATCAGTGTTTCATTATGTAGGTATGACTGATGGACTCATTGGCCATGTGATTGAACTCAATTCCCATCCCTGCTCCCTTCTCTGGAGGTTGAGAAGTTGGCTGATACCATGTAGCTCAAAGGTCCAACACTCTCATCACATGGTTTGTCTTCTTGGCCCCCATCACGAGTCACTCATTAGCAAAAAATACGAAGGCCCACTATAAATAAAAAAGAGCTCCTATATTCAAGAAATTACAAGGATTTAGTATCCCTTTTAGAAGCCAGAAACAGAGACCGGGCAAATTCTTTATTATACCACCTCTCTATGTGGAGACAGTTGAAACTTTTTAAAAATTTTTATTTAATTATTTTTTTAAAATTTATATCCAAATTAGTTAGCATATAGTGCAACAGTGATTTCAGGAGTAGATTCCTTAATTCCCCTTACCCATTTAGCCCATCCCCCCTCCCACAATCTCTCTAGTAACCCTCTGTTTGCTCTCCATATTTAAAAGTCTCTTATATTTTGCCTCCCCCCGTTTTTATATTATTTTTGCTTCCCTTACCTTATGTTCATCTGTTTTGTATCTTAAAGTCCTCATCTCAGTGAAGTCATATGATATTTGTCTTTCTCCGGAGACAAATCTTTTTTGATTAGATCTGGAGGGAGAGTTGTTATGTATTACCAATAATTTCTCATTTCTAGTAAGCTTTCATTTTGTGTATTTTTCATACTAAGAATCTTTGTTTCCTCTACCTGATCTTCTAAAAAAATGGAATACATTAAAACTGTGTTCTTTTCTGTAAAAGACACTGTCAAGAGAATGAAAAGAAAAAGCGAAGACTGGGAGAAAATATTTGCAAGAGACACATCTGATAAAGGACTTGTATCTAAAATATAGAAAGAATTCTTAAATCTCAACAATAAAAAAACAACTCAATTAACAAATGGGCCAAATACCTAAATGGATATACCACCAAAGAAGATATGCAGGTGGCAAATAAGCATATGAAAAGATGCTCCACATAGTGTGTCACCAGGAAAATACAAATTAAAATGAGATACTGGTACATCCCTATTAGAATGGCCAAAATCCAAAATAATGACAACAAATTTTGGTGAGGATGTGGAAAAAAAAAAACAAAAAAAACCTCCCATCCTTTTGCTGTTGGGAATGCAGAATGCTACAGCCATTTAAAATTTTTTTTTAACGTTTATTTATTTTTGAGACAGAGAGAGACAGAGCATGAATGGGGGAGCATCAGAGAGGGAGGGAGACACAAAATCTGAAACAGGCTCCGGGCTCTGAGCTGTCAGCACAGAGCCCCACGCGGGGCTCGAACTCACGGACCGCGAGATCGTGACCTGAGCCGAAGTCGGCCGCTTAACCGACTGAGCCACCCAGGCGCCCCGCTACAGCCATTTTAAAAGGCAGTTTGGCAGTTTCTTACAAAACTAAACACTCTTACCACGTGATCCAGCATTCCTGCTCCTTGGTATTTACCCGAAGAAGTTAAAAACTTATGACCACACAAAACCTGCACACAGACGTTTATACCAGCTTCATTCATAGTTGCCCAAACTTGAAAGCAACCAAGTTCTCTACTAGGTGAGTGGATAAATAAATTGTAGTACACCCAGACAATGGAATATTATTAACACAAAAAAGAAATGGGGTATCAAATTGTGTAAGTACATGGGAGAAGCTGACACGCATGTTACAGAGTGAAAGAAGCTACTCTGTAAAGGCTTATGGTATGATTCCGACTATATGACGTTCTGGAAAACGCAAAACTATGGAGACTGAAAAAAATCAGTGATTACCAGCGGTTAGAAGAGAAGGAGGGGTGAAGAGGTGAAGCACAAAGAATTTTTAGGGCAGTGAAAATACCTTGTATGAAACTACAATGGTGGATACATGTCATTATACATTTGTCCAAACTCAGAATGTACAACATCAAGAGTGAACCCCAGCCCAAACTATACACTTTAGGTGACAATAATGTAACAATGTAGGCTCATCAGTTATAACAAATGTGCCACTCTGTTGGGGGTGTTGGTAAGGAGGGAACTAGGCAAGTGGGGGCAAGAAGTGTATGGGAAATCTCTGTATCTTTCACACAATTTTGCTGTGAACCCAAAACTACTTTTGAAAATAAAGTCTATAAAGAAAAAAACAATCTATATTCCCAGAATATCTTACTTTCTTCCAGGACTCTTGTTTCTGAAAGTTACAAAATCCAAATGAATGAGGTGCCTGGGTGGCTCAGTCTTTTGAGAGTCTGTCTCTTGACTTTGACTCCGGTCGTGGTCTCATGGTTCATGAGTTCAGCGCAAAGCTTGCTCGGAATTCTTGCTCTTCCTCTCTCTCTGCTTCTCCCCCACTCACTCTCTCTGTCTCTAAAAAATAAATAAACATTTAAAAAAATAATAAAATAAAATCCAAATGAATACAGAAATATTAAGGAGGAAGAGCACCTTTTCAGGAGAAGGCAGACCTCCTTGTTTCCTATGTGGACACAGACCCAGGTCACTGAATGAAAGGTCAGCCACCAGAGAAGTGCACTGCATCCTACTATTTTCCTTCAGTAAAGGGGAATCTTTTATTTCGTGATTTTTCTTCATCCTGATGAATTCCCTTTATTTTTCATAGAGATTTTCTCCAGGATTCTGGCAACCGGCTGTGAGGCAGTTTTAATTTTCAGGAATGGTGTTGTGCAACTTTATTAAGAAGTTAGGAGGGGCGCCTGGGTGGCGCAGTCGGTTAAGCGTCCGACTTCAGCCAGGTCACGATCTCGCGGTCCGTGAGTTCGAGCCCCGCATCAGGCTCTGGGCTGATGGCTCAGAGCCTGGAGCCTGTTTCCGATTCTGTGTCTCCCTCTCTCTCTGCCCCTCCCCCGTTCATGCTCTGTCTCTCTCTGTCCCAAAAATAAATAAAACGTTGAAAAAAAAAAAAGAAGTTAGGAGAAGCTGAGTAAGTAGATGGGGACAAAGCACCGTTTCAAAATACAGCTCCAGCTACTACCTTTGAAAGTGCTTCTCTAAGAACTTTCACAACGTCTGACCCTTTATCATTCTAGCTTCTTGTATCTCTTAATTCTTAACAAGTTCTACTTCCCTTTCACTGAAAAGTAGATGTGGCACAGTTGGCTGATAGAGCTTTATCACATGGACACTCTTCTCATGTACCACTTTGCTGTGAACTCAGATAAACCAAATCTATACACAAGTGAGGTGTGGACTTCCTCCCCACAAAGCATCGGGCTTGTCATTCCCATGTATTTTCTCTGCTTGTCTTTGTTTTCTTTCACTGGGAATTAAAATTTAAGACTATATCTATACATCAGCATCTGACCTCATGTATAAAATATAACCACATACAACCTAACACTCTTCTTCCAAAATCTAATTCTTCTCCGTAGCTATCCTTGGAATTGTCTGACAGCTGGTGCCATATTCTGTTCAGATTAACCCTCGGTAATGTCACCAGTTTTGTATCCTAGGAGGATGAATTTTCAGCTAAGCGTTAAATATTTTATCAGGTTATGTAAAACATAATCCATTGGGTTTGAAAGTGAACCATTATTTCAAACTATCACCATGAACTGTCTGTACCTTATTTTCAGGAGACCATCAAGAGAAAATATTATGCACAAAAATGATTGAAACAACATATGTTTTATTTACTGTTATGATCTTCTCAGAGACAACTGAAAGGATAATCATTTTTGTCATGTGAGGATACAGGGTTCTGTTCTAAATGGGTTAAGTATGTGTGGTGGCAGAACACAGAGGAAAGTCAGAATGCGAAAATGTGAATAGAAGATGGTTTAGCTTTGAGCTGTACAGCCTTATTTCTCAAAAATAACAAATAAGTCTACACAGAAACTTTCTCTGACAAGTGATGATCAGGTCAACCAAGTGTGAGTCTTTGAGTTAGTTCCTTGGGCTGCCAGACATTAGAAACTCTCTGCTTTCATCTTCTCAATCCATAATAATACTCATCCCAGAAAAGTAGGCTCCATGAAGGTAGGTACATGCCATTCTTATTCTGTTTTACAACTAGTTTTTAGCATGGTATCCAAGTAAGGGCACTTACTTGGCCCTTAAGCAATAGCCACTGAATCCTCCACTCATTCATTTAACAAACATTGACTCTGCTATAGGCATGGAGAGAGCCAGGGGAGTTACTAACCATAAGGGCTATCACCAATTCAGTGAGCAGGGTAAAGGAGGAAACATAAATATAAGCAGTTAGAATAATCTTCCATAATGGAGATAGGTCTTGACTGCCATAGGAGCACTAAGAAATGAACCATTAATTCTGCTAAAACAATTGGAAAACATACCTAAAGAAGATCAGAACTTGATCCTAAAGAATAACAGACATTTACTAGTTAGGAAAGAATGAGAAAGATATAACAGACTAAGGCAACAGCACACTCAATGACCATAGTAACGAGCTTCTCATGTTCATGCACCACCAGAAGTTCCTTGTGCAGCATACTATATGGGCAAAGAAAAACAGAAGAACATTCCAGTAAGGTGATCTTAGGCCAAATTGTGAAGGGTTTTGAGTCCCTGACCAAGAAGCCTGGCTTTTATCCTGTAGGTAATCAGAAGCCATCAAAGGCTTTTAACAGGTTCAGAATTATGGTATTGAAAGATGATCTTTATGTTGAATGGTTTAAAAGAAATCTACATAAGGGAGAGTTTAGGTGATGGGGTCACTCTCTAATGATAACACCCTGGTGAGGAACTCAGGAGAAAGAGTAGGTGTGTTACAAAGATGACACTTAGCAGTTACCATCACTTTTTCCAAGCTTCTAAATGAAGGAGAGATTCCAGAATTGCTATGGCAGTTCATGGAGCAAGGGATCCAAAAGGTCAGAAAGATGATGTGCTCGGTTGGAAAACCTACATGATACCTCTATTCTTTAGAAGGTCCTAAATGACACTGTGTATACCAAAACATGTAAGGAATATGCTGGTGAGAGGAGCACCAGCATCCTTGACAAGTTAACTGTGGCTGTTATGTATATACCAGTAGTTATAGTAGGAGATGCCATTGCAGGACAGATTTACCTGATAGTGAGGAGGGAGGGTCATAGGACCTGGAAAAATAGAGACCAAACAGTGGCACTTCACAATCAGAAGCAAGATGTGTGGAGTTATTGCAACTAATAGCAAGGTCAAAGTGGTCACCAGGAGCGCTGACACACAAAACACTGTCATGATGGTGAATGGACCACAATGACCCTAGGGGCAAGATATATGGGCAGCCAGTAAGGAATTCCTTAGTTTATACAACCAAAAAAGATCCGGATGGATGGTCATGAGGCTGAAGGTGATTGCTCCAATGAAGAGTCATGATCCCTGGCCCAGTTTTTAGGTATGGTCCTTACCCAGACCCTGAACCCTGAATTAAGACGAAGCTAGGTCCTTATGTTTAGTAAAAGAGGTGACTCAGCAAGCATAGATAGTAATAATTTTCCTATTTTCACCACCACAGAGACCTATAGCTATTTCTTCGGGAAACCATGCACGAGGAAAAAGGGCAAACCTAGACCTTCCATGGATTGATGAACACAGAGTCCAAATTAACTTTAATACTTAGAGATGGAAGATGTTGCCATGGATTCCTTTTATAGGCGTGAACAATGGAAGCTTGAAGTAAATGGAGTCTTGGCTACTAGTAAATGAATCTGGTTCATAGTGAGTCTGTGTGATCCATAGACAATCCCTGAGGGTCAT
The DNA here is from genome assembly GCF_027475565.1 of Acinonyx jubatus. Taxonomy (NCBI): domain Eukaryota; kingdom Metazoa; phylum Chordata; class Mammalia; order Carnivora; family Felidae; genus Acinonyx; species Acinonyx jubatus. The sequence goes on along the minus strand of NC_069382.1, from coordinate 118,606,083 downwards.
ATCCCGGGTCCCTGAAGGTGTAATTGGAATGCTTGATTTAGTTAGCAGAACTACCACATTGGGTTGTGGGCCTTGTGACATGAGAGCTATTGTGTTATTTACCTCTGCTCCAGGCAAGACTAACTGGAAAATACTACTACATATGTGGGGAATGGCAGAGATTAGTGGCACCCTCAAAACCTTAAATGCAGGAGTGTTGGTCAACCTGGAGGCTATTGGTTATACTGGAAAAGGCACTTTAAAAGGAATCATGGGGGCGCCTGGGTGGCGCAGTCTGTTAAGCGTCCGACTTCAGCCAGGTCACGATCTCGCGGTCCGTGAGTTCGAGCCCCGCGTCGCGCTCTGAGCTGATGGCTCAGAGCCTGGAGCCTGTTTCCGATTCTGTGTCTCCCTCTCTCTCTGCCCCTCCCCCGTTCATGCTCTGTCTCTCTCTGTCCCAAAAATAAATAAACGTTGAAAAAAAATGTTTAAAAGGAATCATGAAAGTTAAACAGAGAGTAAGCATAGGCGACTTCTTGTAGGAGATTTGTTATAACAGCAAGCAGAAAAATGGCTTTAGATGTGGGTTGTAGGGCAAAGAAAAGAAAAAGATCAAAGTCTCCAACTTGTTGGATTAAGTGTGTATTAACACCATTAACCGAGATTAGAAATAGATATGGAATAATGGCTTTGGAGATTTGGAAAAGGAATAAGATGGGTTTACTTTGGAGCCTAGCAGGCTTGAGTATAGAATTACTTAACTCAGACAAGCCAGAATCAGGGACCATGGATCTCTAAACAGGATCAATATCTCAAGGGCTAAAATAGGTGTGAGAGAGAGTGGGCTTTCCCATACAAGAGTGTGGTCCAAAGGATGCAAGGACTGGGAGAATTAATACTGGTATCTTGGGCCAAGCATATTTGGGCGGGGGCGGGAGGAGAGAATTACAAATGCTGAACACAAACAAGAACAAATAGAGCAAATTGCAGTCAGAAACAAGGTAAGAAGCCCGAGTTGATTTGGGATGCAAAGCAGTGATTATCTCTTACAAAATAGTCCCCAGAAATGCTAATGGCTGGAACACGAGAAGGACGGAGTGTTATTAAGGGCAGAGACTTTGGAAAATACAATCATTTCATGATACACAAATACATTTTAATTATCATTATTTCCTATCAGCTTTTCATTCTTCTATTTTTATTAATTTTGGTCTGTTTAAAGTCCAATTTGCCCTTGGGGTTTTTTTTTCCATCATTTTGGTGTACTCCTACCTTCTTTTTTTTGGAGGCAGACATGAGATTGGGGTCAGGACTGGAAGCAGACTGCAGACGCCTTGGCACCCAGAGACATAGTTAGAGTGAGGAGTGCCTGTCACCCATCTTGTCTGAGATGCACAGAGAATTTAGAGTGTGCACAGATCTTTGGAAATATGATGGGTTCCGTATTGGTTATAATGAGATTGAATATCTGGCTAGATGGAGATGTAGGCTTAAAACTCAAAAGATGTGTTCAACAGAAGTAAAAATCACTATTTCCTGAATATTTCCTATTATGGTCTTCCTCCCTTCTCTCCTTTTGGGCTTGCTTGAATTCTCCTTTAGGTACAGAAGTTAGATAATGAATCAAGCCCGGAAAAAGCAACATAAATCAAAGAAGTGAAGTTAATCTACATCATAATGAGCTGGGAAAATAAAATAGAAAAATTAGGTGGGCTGAATGGTGAGACAAGTTTTTGAGAATTTGGAGTTAAGAGTGGAAAATGGAGTGTTTGAGGGAGCAAATACTATCTGCTGCAGGATCCCCAAAGTTGCAAAAATGGGGACATTATTTTAACCTGTGTTGTGTATAGGCAATGCTCTCAGCTTATGCATTTCATTGAGGGGCTACTTAAATAATTGAATAATTTTAATTATCTTAGCTAATTGACTACCTGTTTATTTTTTTAATGTATACTTATTTATTTTTGAGATGCACAGAGAGAGAGAGAGAGAGAGAGAGAGAGAGAGAGAAAGTGCATGTACATGAGATCCTGATCGGAACCTAGATCAAGCGTCAGATCGGATGCTTAACAGACTCAGCCACCCACTCATCCCTTGACTATCTTTTTAAAAATTTCAACACCTTTGCTAAACAAGTCTACATAGGGTCTTTATTTTATTGCATTTATTTTTATTTTAGTGAATACATATTAAATGTTTATCTAAGCATACACAGTACTGGATTCTCTGTATGACCACTTTACGCTAGATGTTATTCTTGTGAGTGTCATGTCCAATTTATTCTCATGTTACCACTGAAGAGTACTGCTTTAATTGTGAGCTAATAAGGAAAGGACAAACATAAATAAATACAACAGAACTGGACATAATATATAATCTTGCATTTGTGCCAAGTGAAGTACAAATGCAATTACAATGCCCTACGTAAATAGAAGTTTCGCACTAGTTTGAAAAGAGAAGCTAGATGAGAAAATGAATTACTATGCCTTCCATAGTAGAATGACATCCAAATTAAGGGGTTCACGTCTTACCATCTTTTCCATACGTCTCTTTGAAGTAGGGATACAGCACTGTCGTCAAGAGAACATACTCTATCACAGTAAATCAGTGGTGCTAATTTTAAATATAGTGCTTTAAAAGTTTGGCTATACGTTAACATTTTTTACTTTTTTAAGATATCAATTCACGTCTGAGTGTGTTTAAGCAACACTTTCATTAGCATCATTTTCGTTGATATGAATGGAGAAAAATAATTTTGCCTCTACAAGTGGTCCACTTTCACTAAATTTGAAAAACACTTGAATGCAAATAGCCACATGCAAAGCTCAGTGAAAAAGTGCTTTGAGAAGGGCACAGGCAACAGGGGGCAGCTGGCAAGAAGTGGAAAAGACACCAGAGTAGTTCTAGAGTGAAGTAGAATATTTGGGAGCTGTCTTTCAGATCTATAGACATGTTTCTCATATCTAGGATTTTGAATTTCAGATCTCTCAGAGTTTCAATTCAATAATACCCATTTATGTTTATGCAATTTTCCTCATATCACAAATTTACTTAGCTGCCCCAAATAATTTGTGTTTTCTGTGCTGAAAAGTGACATGATAAATGTATTATAATGTTGTTTGGCAACTGGAACATTTCAATTTAAACATTCATGGATCCATAATTTTAAATCACACCAAGCAACAAAGATTGTATTGCTAAGTAATCAATTTTTTTTTCAGTCATTTCTATTTATTCTTGAAAACCATTTGCCTCCCTTTAACTCTTAATTAATTTGTCACTTGTCTGATGTAAATTTTTGAGTAATTACAGCGTTCAAATTTTTAGTCTGGTTGGAATTACAATAGGCTTTCTTCTCTACCCATCCCAAGTTATTTCTTGTCACTGCTTCCTCCTGTACAAACTAAGCTTGAGCCAAATTGAAACTGTTCCATATTTCTGAATAGCATATGATCTTTTAAAAATGACTTTCAACTGTTCGCACCATTGGGTCCATCCCATCCAGCAGCTTTTTTCCAAGCCTTAGGGTGTCAGATTCAGCAAATAGAAAGGCAAAGCACTCCTTTAAGTTTGAATTGCAGATAAATAAAAAAGTTGTTTTTTTTTTACTATAAATATAGCGCTTATATTGCATAGGACATACTTATAATAAAAAACTTATTTGCTGTTTACCTGTAATTTCTAACTTTACTGGGTAGCCATATTTTATCTGGAAACCCTGTGGCTAGGAGGACTTTCAATGCTATAGCTTTTAATTTTTTGTAAAGCATACCCTTTCCCTCTAGCATGGCTGAAAAAAAGAAAAAGAGCCATACAGAAAAGCAAGACAATGGCCTTAGAGTTGGTCTGTCAGCATTTGATGTGACATCAAGTTCTTTCTCTCTGCTGCTGTTCTGAATCCCTTTTTCAAATTAATTTCATAGCCTGCACTGGTATGTTGCTCAGTATTATTTTCTAGATTCACAGTCTTCTAACCCACTGTTAGGCTTTTATGGATGAGATATGACTCATATCTGACACCCCCTCCGGAGTAAGCTTAGAAGGAGAGGAATCCCATCTCAAACTCAGATTCCTGGGACCAGGACTAGACATGGTAATGAGTGGGGCTCATCAGTATGGCACAATGGTAGGCTAAGTCCAAGTCCTGGGTGAGACTGGACCTTCCAAGTGTCCAAATGAAGTATAAAGTTCAAGAGAAGATGGAGAAAATAATGGGAGAAAAAAGTGAAGCAATAAAAAATATAAACTCTCAGACAAGGCAGTAGGGAAAAGGAGAGTCTATGAAGCATTTATAGTGAAACTCATTGTCAAGGAGAACGTAGTTAAGAGGGCCAAGCTAATTTAGATAATTCACTTTCTGGCTTTGGATGCCCAAAGTCGATGAAGTTCTATCTTCAATCTTAGTGGTGGCAGACACTCTTCTCCTAAGGAGTTCCCTAATCTCAAAGCCTTAAGTCCACTGGGACTAATAAAATTCTAAGACCAGGCTTCTCTGGATTCTTTACTCATCCCCTTAACCAGATGTCTTCATTGTGCTTGACTCTCCCAGATCTCTACCCCTGCCCTAGGTCCACATGGTCTTGGACCTCCTGCTTTACCATGTGAATAGACATGAGTCATGGCTTTGTACTATGTTAAAGATCACCACCATCTACTAGGTAATAGCTACCTATATTCAAATTATAGTGCTTAAAAAAATCACAACAGGGGTGCCTGGTTGGCTCAGTTTGTTGAGTGTCTGACTTCAGCTCAGGTCATGATCTTGCGGTTCTTGAGTTTGAGCCCCACATCGGGCTCACTGCTGTCAGAGTGGAGCCTGCTTTAGATCTTCTGTCCCCCTCTCTCTGCCCTCCCCACACTTGCACTCTCTCAGATATAAAGAAAACATTTAAAAGAAAAGAAATCACAACCAGATTCTAACGTAGCGTCCTTTATGCTTCCACCCAATATCCCTGAAAATAAATTTATAAGCGGTGCACTTACTCCAATAGCAAAGTATCTATATGGTGATTCTAATCCACCAAATAGAAAAAAAAATGGGATAGAAAAGTCTTGGTGAAAGTGACTTCTGCTTCTTACATTGAAAGACTGAAAATAACTAGTAACCTTAAAATATATATGTATATATATAGAAATATATATGAAATATATGTAGATATATAGAGAAATATATATGTATGTACATACGTGTGTGTCTATAAATGTGTTTCTCTATCTATCTACCATCTATGTCACTAATTTGAAAGCGTTAGGAAATTAGGAAAGTAAAGAAACATTTCCAAAGCAAGATGTGGGAGAAAATGACCTCCAGAGATGTGCACTAACATCTGGGGCTACTTTTACACTTGTGCACTTGCCAATTCCAGAGAACTATCTGAGAAGTGGAGAAGTGCTTTGAAAAGGTCAATGGCGAGGAATATAAAAATTGGAGTACCATATATTGGTTGGGAAACCAAAGAATTGTACCTGAGGATGAAACGTAACGGGAATTAGTTAACCAAGCTTCAAAAAGCTTACAGCCCCATTATTACCTCATCTGAGTGGCCTAGAAAAATCTCAGTTTTAGAAACTAGATTAAAGTGACCCCAGATTGCTTGCAACCCTGTGAGCTATACGTGTAAATAAAAGTCCTCTCTTCATAAGAGATAACATCAATCTGCAGTAGAATATTAGTACGTCTCACTCATATTTTTAATTCTCTTTTAGACACGGGGAAAGATTGAACATTTCCATCCACTTGAATTTGGGACTAGTCACGTGATTTTCCTGGGCAATGAAGTATTTAAAACACAGTACAAAATTCTCCAATATCTCTTGCTGGTCTTATAGATATGGCCACGAAGCGTAAAATAAAGGAAAGAATCTCCCAGGGGGCAAAGCCAGGGATGGCAAAGAACAATGGATTGGGGAAGCCTTCCCAGAGAAAAAAAGGCTGTTGCGGGACACCTGAGTGGCTTAATTGGTTAAACATCTGGCTCTTGATTTTGGCTCAGGTCCTGATCTTACGGTTCGGTTTGTGAGATGGAGCCCTGCATCAGGCTCGGTGCTCGCAGCACAGACCCTGCTGGGGATTTTCTGTCTCCCTCTCTCTCTGCCCTTCTCCCCTTGCATGCTCTCACCCATTCCCTCAAAAATAAATGAACTCTTTTTAAAAAAGGAAAAAGGAACTGTGGAAATATATTCTCAGGATGATCAGCATCATTGTGGCCCAGTGACTTCTGTAAGTCACCCACTCTTCCTCTTTCATAATGAAAATGCTTGCTGCAGTCATTCTGTCCCTGTTTCACCCTTATTTGTTGGTGTGGAGCAGAACATTAAGAGCTGCCACATTTGGACATGATGCAAAGACTACCACACATCATACTCCAGTGAGGAAACCATGCATCACCAAAAGGTCCTGGGTTTGCAGCTCAATGATATTATTGGAGGGGGGTCTTTGAAACAGCCACCTTTGGGGAAATAGTGGGTATATCTGACATTCAGGAAAGACAGTGAACCTAACATTTGGTGATGACAAGACAAGTCTGTAGTAGAAATTAATGCCTCTCCCCACTATTTCCAGTGTCCTTCTCCTTTTGGGCACATGGAGAATTTTATCTTCCTATCCCTTTTCTTTGACAACTGAAATGTTAGCAGAAGTGTTATGCAGTTTACCTGCATTTGCAGGTAAAATTATTTAAAATATAACTCTCTAATTTTTCCCCATTTTGGCAAATTGCAGAAGCAGCTGTTAATATGAAAATACCATAAGGGCACCCTGGGTGGCTCAATTGGTTGAGCGACTGACTCTTGATTTTGGCTTGGATCACAATCCCAGGGTTGTGGGATTGAGCCCCACTTTGGGCTCCACATTGAGCATGGAGACTGCTTAGGATTCTCTCTCTCTCTTTCTTCTTTTTCTCTTTCTCTTTCTCTTTCTCTTTCTCTTTCTCTCTCTCTCCAAGTCCCCTTCCCCCTTTCCTGCTCTCTGCCTCTCATCCTCTGTCTAAAAAAAATAATAAATAAAAAAATACTATTAGATGAAAGAAAGTGGAAATGCTAAAATGTTACATCTGAATAATAGTGACACGGAGAGTTCCTTGGTCCCCCTTACATGAGAAAAAAACAACAACTTCTTTTGTTAAGCCACTGAGATTTTAAAGCTCTTTCTACAATCTAACAAAGATTGACTGGTACTTTAACCTAGACTCTAAATTATTTCTCAGTTCCCTTGCAAAGTAATATTTTTATAGTATCTATTTTTGTTTTGGTTATAGAAAGTCAGATAGGATAAAAGGGAAAAATCCAGATTACCCACAGTCATCACTATGAGGCATTTTGTCATCTTGTTGACTTTTTTAGTTTCTGTAGCCTAGAGTGGGACAAGTCAATGTTTATAGATAAAAAAAAAACATGAAAGAAAAACTCCCAGTGGTCGATGAAATATTATTGCTAATTAATAGCCACAGATACAGAATATAATAATTTATAATAATTAACCATTCCATCACAGATTTAGAGTATTATGAAACTCAGGAACTACACTTCAGCCTGTTTTTCTTTGAAGGGGGCTGGCTTGCATTTATTTTCCATTTACCAATAAACCAGTTGGGTTATAGTTTGAGTGATTTTTTTTTAACATTCATAATTTATCCTATCAATATTTTCTATCTCCATGGGTGATTTCCACATTACATAATCAGCCTTGACAAAATAGTAGAGTAGAACAAATGTGTGGTGGTTTGACGGGACCAAATTCACTTGACTTTGAAGCTTCCTAACACTGCAATTACAGCATCAGATGCAGGTTAGGACTTTAGCAGGTACATTGCACTAGTCAGTCAATTCTTCCTGAGCCTCTCCAGCGACTTCCCATTACACGCTCATCTTCGAGACTTAAATATTCTTGTGTTTTAGAACAATGCCATTAAGTTATATATTCTAAATATGTATCTTTCGCTGCTAAACCTATTTCAGGGGGCTTTACTCAATCTGAAGATGCAATTAGTTTATCTAATAAGGGGATGCTTATTGAGTCACAGTCTTGTTTCTAACACCGCACGCAGCAAGAACGTAAGGGGAGAAAGGAGTTGCTATGTGGTGCTGGAAGGGTTCTTAAGGAAAGATGATACCTCTGGCCACATGTTCCTTCAGCCACATCTTACAAACAGCTGCTTGTATCATTTTTCTGGAGAGGAATGAACAATTTATGCATTCTGATGTGCTTTCAGCCAGCCAGACATCTCATATGCCATGCACAGACCGAGGCATATAGATGTGTATGCAAGTTCCATGGGTATTATTGAAAATTGCCCAGGGCCTTATGTTTCTGACCTGTCCTTAATCTTGCTCCATCCGCATTTGACTCTAAACTCCTGGCTCCACGGGCCGTGTCTGATCCCACCTCTGGCAATTTAGACTTGGTGTCTATAATTGGTCTCACTGGGGTTAGCTTCTCAGCTTTGTCTAAGAGATTTTGGTCTAAATTCTGATGTTTCTCCTTGGCAGATTGCCTCAGATAGTATAGCCCATCCTAATCCTAGCCTCTCATGACTTGGCTGATACCCTAGCCAAGCTGGCCCTGGGACTGTAATGGAACACTCCACCTCTTTCAGAAATCATAATTATTGCACTGTATTCATTTCTCCTCCTGCCCTTCTTTGTGTTCCATATAGGTAAACAAAGCCTCATGTGGCTTAGGAAAATACAGTAAAAATAGCATGTAATAGCTTTAATGAAAAACTAGTTGGAAAAGTAAAACTTGGAGTTTATTCGGCTATTGAAAACACAGAGCTCATAAACATCAATTGAGATGACAGCATTCCCGTTTCATGTTGCGTTGCAATTTTTTATGGTACAGAGCAAAGTCTCACTTTTTCCAAACAAAGGAAATCACCAGGACTCTATGCACTTGGTACAGACTTAGCTAAGCACATTCAGTTCCATAGTTGCCGGAAGAAAAGTACTGTTTTTGACAGGGAGCTGGCCCTTTTTTTTTCTTTTTCTTTTTTATTTTTTTGTAATGTTTATTTATTTTTGGAGGAGAGAGAGAAAGACAAAGTGCAAGCCGGGGAGGGGCAGAGAGAGGGGGAGACGCAGAATCCGAAGCAGGCTCCAGGCTCTGAGCTGTCAGCACAGAGCCCTATGCAGGGCTCGGACCCACGAACCCGTGAGATAATGACCTGAGCAGAAGTCGGACGCTTAACCGACCTGCCACCCAGGCACCCCAGAGCTGGCTCTTTTCTGAGGCCACAGGAGCGTATTAGGCAGGCACCTGTTTTAAGAGCCAGCAAATTGGGTGGCAATTATTAACTTGCCTTTTCTATCAAAGGGCTTAAAATAAGATGGCAGTTATGAGCAGAAGAGTTAACACATATTTCAGATCTGTTATTAACTACATGCAACATCACCAAATATGTAAAATGAACATTCAGAAACCATTTCTCTCCTCTCTTTGCATCAATAGGTTTTAGGTTTCAGAGCTTCCGACTTATTGCCTATAAGCGATTTCTGCCTATATTGATTTTCACCATAGCTTTTCGAGCTAAAGCAGTCCGTCCTTTGTATTCATTTAAAAATGGTGACGCAGAGGCATGAGAGTATTCCACATCTTACTCACCCTCAGAAAGAAGGCCAAGAAAGTAAAGAAACAGACTGGCCCAGGGTGAACTGCTGTGGCTTTGGCATCAGTGAAATGTAGGTTTAACATCTGATTTTGATCTGAATGTGTTGTGTGACTTTGGACACCTAACTCAAGCTCACCAAACCATAAGTTCATCTGTAAAAAAGGCTTAAAAAAACCATATATCCTAGGATTATTGGAAAATATTGAATAAAACCATGTAATTAACACACGATAATTAAAATAATTTTTTAATGTTTATTTTTGAGAGAGAGACACACAGACTACGAGTGGGGGAGAGGCAGAGAGAGAGGGAGACACAGAATCCAAAGCAGACCTCAGGCTCCGAGCTGTCAGCACAGAGCCTGACACGGGGCTTAAACCCACAAACAGTGAGATGAGACCTGAGCCGAAGTCAACGCTTAACTCACTGAGCCACCCAGGTGCCCCAGCACATGATAATTTTTAAATAAATTGTAACTGTTTCTTTTGAATTTTGTTCCACTAAGATTTGCTTAGAGTCAACCCTAGAAACTTCTGTCAGTAGACCTACGTATTAAAGTGGAAGAGGATTCTTCCACCAGTCACAGAGGTGAACAATTACAACATGGAAATCGCAAACTCCAAGGAGGACCAGATTTAGGGATTGTGATTTGGGGAGGAGACTGGATGAATCGTAAAGTGTACAAAGATGAGTGCTAGAGAAAAATCTCGGGAAGATGATTTTGTAGCTGTCAAAGCAACCAGAGATTCTTCTCTGGAAGAAGAATGGCTTTCTCTGCAAATGCTGCCATTGACTCAAAATCATCTGGCTCTGCAGAATTGACAGATAATTATATAATCACAAGGGTTATCTCCTTTTGCTAAGTGGTTCACATTCACAAACGTATTTAATTTACCACAGTTCTGTGAGGCGGTATCTCTTTTATACAGATGTGGGAAGTAAGGCTATAGGGATTACATATCCTCTTCATGGTTTTATGACTCATAGATCAGAGACAAGGAAACTCAGATCCACCTGACTTGAAAACTCAAGTTCTCACCAATCTTCTAGGTTTCCTCCTCAAGAACCAGAAGTTCACCAACCAAAAAACATAAGTACATTCTGTTTAAAAAGAAAATGAGATACTTAAAAAAACAAATGTATTTCTTTGTGTAATCACTGTCACACACACACACACACACACAGACATACACACACACACACACAAAATCAGATAGCATAGGATATCATAATATTCATTCAGAATGGGTTGAAAAAAGAAGATGGAAAATTAACTGTAAGCTGTGAAAAAACAAGAGATTGGGGGAGAGGGGGTCTAAATTGTCAGCTCTTTTATTAGTCCTGGTCTTGTTGTTGTGTTAAGATGATAGAAGAGGTCACAAATGTGATTCCTATCAAGATGTTTCTAACCGCAATGGAGTTATGTTTCTTGAATATTTTTCTTGTAGCACATTTTTAATAGCATCATTTATCAAGCAATTATAAAGTATGTGAACTATTCATAACATGTATTCATATTTTCTTCCCCAGAACAAATTTCAGAACAAGATTCTCTCCGGGGAAAGAAAAATGAAAAATGGATTATGCAGGTTTCTGTGTCCCTCTATGAAATTATTTGACCTCTGCAGGAAGAAATGTAATTCATTATATCAGAAGAATTTATTGAGTAGCTACTGTTTTCAAGCCTCTTTACTATATCCTAGTCTAAAAAAAAAGAAAGAAAAGAAAAAGAAGAAGATAGGTTTCTAGCCTTTAATAAATATATACGCTTGTGCAAACGCCAATACAAAGGAATCACCTGACTATAAAAGCTATGAAGGAAACATTACTTTTCCATCCACCAGGGTTCTTGATCCTCTGCCCAGCCATTCCTTCCCCCACTAAGCCTAATAACACCCTTTACCAAAAAATGTGATATAATGTCCCTGTATGTCAGTACAGAGCATCTGGATAACCTCAACCCCTCCTGATGTCTGGACAAATATAGAGAGGCTCAATTTTCAGAAAACATTCATGGCTTCTGAAATTTCATCCAACTTTTTTGTGAGCACTTAGTCTTTACCAGGTATTTCTCTAGGAAATTTCACTTCCATTGTCATATTTGCTTGCATAGTGTCTTGATGTTAATATAGTCACTTCCATCTTGCAAATGAGGTGATGAATAATCAGAAATAAAAAATAAATTGTCCAAGGTCATGCTACAAGTTCATGGCAAAACTGAGATTTATACTTAGGGTTCAAAAAAAAATTGGTTTCAACGTTCTTCTCACTGCACTGCTATGTACTTAAGGACACGTGGTGGGTCTCACGCCCACAATTTGGGTCCCGGGGGGAGGCAGATTCCAAGATGGAAATTAGTGCACAGGAAGATAGTGGGGAGTGCTCTCTGGATCAACATGATCAGCAGAGAAGAAAACTGAGGAGAATGGGGCTGTGAGGAAATCACAAGAAGACCTCAGAAAACATTGAGCTTGCATGTCAACAAGGTATTGGACATCCACTGCATCAGAAAGAAGGGGCTTAAACTTAGGGAAAGTGGCTTTGCAGTGAGGCAATTTCTAGAGAAGGCTAACAGTTGAGAGGTGCCAATCACATTCTCAGTAGCCAGGAGAAGATCCCTTAGTCTTGAACAAGAGATTTGGGTGGTACAGAACAGCATTCACACCTTAAAACTTGATGGGTCACACTGCCAACTAAATAAACAAGAATAAAATGAAAGTGAGAAAATATGGTCAAGTATTCAGTTAGAGACAGAGTGACTGAGGCTCATCCACAATTGACACTATTTTCAAAAACTTGATTTTAATTTCTCCTCCGTGACAGAAACATTAAAAGAAGGAAGATTTCATTCAGGTTTTGTAACCGGTTACCTAGAATCTAGATCTCACCCTGTACAAAAGTTTCCCACTGATTTTCAAGAGTTCCCTCTTCCAACAAATTTTGCAATTCAAACACAAAATAGTACATTAAGAAGTCCAAACTTGTAATCTGTATAATAGATCGAGCTAGCATAGGACTCTTTCACTCAAATTATAAAAGATGCTAGATATTACCCAAAGAAAATGAAAACACTAATTCATATATGGAATATATGAATTCCATTTCACTAATTCCATTTCACTAATTCCATATATGGAATATATATATATATGGAATATATATATATATATGGAATATATATATGGAATATATATATATGGAATATATATATGGAATATATATATGGAATATATATATGGAATATATATATATGGAATATATATATGGAATATATATATATATGGAATATATATATATGGAATATATATGGAATATATATATATGGAATATATATATATGGAATATATATATATGGAATATATATATGGAATATATATATATGGAATATATATATGGAATATATATATATATGGAATATATATATGGAATATATATATATGGAATATATATATATGGAATATATATATATATGGAATATATATATGGAATATATATAACGGAATATTACTCAACCATAAAAAGAATGAAATCTTGCCATTTGCAACAACATGGATAACCCTAGAAGGTATTATGCTAAGTGAAATAAGTCAGTCAGAGAAAAACAAATACCATATGATTTCACTTGTATGTGGAATCTGGAAAACAAAGCAAATGAACAAACAAAAAAAATGGGCTTATAATTACAGAGAACAAACTGGTTGCCTGAGGGGAGGGGGATGGGCAAAATAGATACAGGAGATTGGGAGGTACAAACTTTCAGTTATAAAATAAATAAGTCATGGGGATGAAAAGTACAGCATAGGGAATACAGTGAGTAATATTGCAGTAATGTTTGGTGATGACACTTACTGTGGTGAGCATTGAGTAATATACAGATTTGTCAAATCACTGTGCTGCACACCTGAAATTAACATAACATTGCATGTTAATTATAATTAAATAAAAAATAAAATTACACTCTTTTAAGTGACATAAAAATGTTATATAAATTATAATAAAACATTTTAAAGTATATTCAAAGTTAAGAAAACTTCTCAGTGCTAGAAATAAAGAACTCAAAACCAGACCGGTAGGTAAGCACTTATGTGTCCCCTTTCCTCCATGCGGGTATCAGAACCTCCTATATGTCTAACAGGCTAAAGGTCATGCTTTGTGGATACAGAAATTACAGCCACAGTCCCAGTGCAAAGTGCTGCTTCTTAGCTCTTTACATAAAGTTGTGAACCGAGAAGGGCTGACCCATTATTGAAAAGGAGATCACAAAATCCTTACCGCTGCACTAAAGGACTTGGCATAGAAGTCAGCTATTACAGGCAGTGGGAGGAGAAAGGGAAGTGAGAAATCTGAAACCCAATCCTTCAGTGCCTAAGGCTAGGAGATCCCAGTTAGAGAAATTAACACAAAACTATTTCAGGACTGGCATAAGGTGGAGTTCATGCAGAGACAAGCACGAAACTGTCCCACAGAGATAGCTTCACAGGAGGCATACAGGGCTTCCATAGAAACAATTTCTTCAAAAGATGAGTTCACAAACTTACAAAAAAAGGTATTACCTCAACATATAACCATAAGTGCAATACACTGGGGAATTTATGCCATGGAAACAACAAATAATAGGAAATGTGGAAAAATCCTAAAACATGTATGTTTATAGTGGTCAGATAGATAACAACTGTAACAGAAATCTAAAGCAAGAATAAGATAAAGTGGAAAATGAACACACAGGCTTTAGTTAAGTGGAACAAAAAGGAAAGTCTTGCAAATATGGAAATCAAAATTAAGAAAAGCAACTCAAATTGCTGTTAAAAGCTTACTAGGTACAGCAGGAGGAATTAGTGAATTGAAGGACAGATTTGCAGAAATCACTTTGGATACAGCACAGAAGGATGAAGAGATAGAAAATAGTAATGGAAAGTTAATAGGCAAGAAGGACAGAGGGAGATGTTTCAACATACATCTTCATTCCAGTAGAAGAAACAGAGAATATGGGCAAAAAGCAATGTCCAAACACATAATCTTTTTTAGGTAGGAACATTGAAGCACTCATAAAGTCCTAAGTAGAATTAAATTAAAAAAAAAAAAAAAAGACAAAATCCGTATTTAAAGTCGCTACAGTGGAAGTATAAAACCAGCACAGGTGACAGGGATGGGGGGGGGGAGCTTGGACCATGATCGCAGGCGTTAGAAAAGTCTGATTCAGGAAGAGAAAATAAGTTTGTCTTATCACAGTGTTTCAGATAAAATTGCCCCCTTCTTTAAAAAAACACTCCTATAAAGCTTGGCATGCAACAATATTCCAATATGAATTATGGTCTCTAACTCTAAGTATTTACTACAATGCTTTAGTTCACCCATCACCCTCCCAATGTGGGAGGAGGCCCTACAGCTCCCTTGGGGTCCTTTGACCCAGATGTATATTACATGGCAGCTAACAAAGGCAGCCATTCTTGGCTTTCTCACTTTGTGCTGGAAGGCGTCCTCCATTTCATACAGAAATCACCTAATATATAACCAAATTAAACTGCAATTCTCTGACAAGCAGTTGAATACATGATGTGCATCTTCTTACATTTCATTGAGGATATTCATGATACCTTTTGTATATGTTCATCGTTTTAAAACTGTCCCGACCTTCTGGTAACTAATGCCAGTCTCCAAGAAGAAGCTGAATATTATATTTGATGAAATTCCCAGAGTTGTCAACACTACGCTAGATGTAAAACAGGGGACTGTTGCTCCTCCCAATCCGTTTTGTGTTATTTTACTCTTACCAGACCCCTTATCAAAGCAGTGTGAATATTCTTTTAGATGGAGTAGTTTGACAGTGTAAAGCACTGCTTTTTATTTATTTATTTTTAATTTTTTTTACGTTTATTTATTATTATTGAGAGACAGAGAGAGACAGAACATGAGCATGGAAGGAGAGAGGAGGAGACACAGAATCTGAAACAGGCTCCAGGCTCTGAGCCATCAGCACACAGCCTGATGTGGGGCTCGAACTCACGAACCGCGAGATCCTGACCTGAGCCGAAGTCGGACGCTTAACCGACTGAGCCACCCAGGCGCCCCAAACACTACTGCTTTTTAATTATCAGGGTGCAAATAAAGATTCTTTTAATTAAAAGATTTTTCCCAGTAGAAGTAATAGATAAACAGCTCAGCAATTTCTTTAACTTTTCCTAAATTGTCTAAATATGAAAAATTTCTACTCAGTTATCTCAGATGTTAAATGAATGAGGCTGAGCGAAAACCAGATAGCTTCTAAAAATCTTTATAATCTATTGTCTACCACAGAGGCACAAATTGCCGTCCATTTTCTCAACATGTTTCTCACTTGTCAGAGTGCAGCATTTCTCTGTATTTTAACATTTAAGATTCATTCATTCATTCCAAAGGCCAGAAATCCTGATTTTTTTTTTTTTTTTACTCCCATCTTATTCACACAAAGGTTGTTCTACAAGAGCAGTGTCAAAAGTGATGTATGCACAATAGGGGCACCTGGGTGGCTCAGTCAGTTGAACATCTGACTCAGCATAGGTCATGATCGCCTAGTTCGTGAGTTCAAGACCCTCATCCGGCTCGCTGCTGTTGAGTCTCGCTCGCAGAATCTGCTTCAGGTCCTGTGTCCCCACTCTTTCTGCCCCTACCCCGCTTGCGCTCTCTCTCTCTCTCTCTCTCTCTCTCTCTCAAAAATAAAAATATTTAAAAAGTGACTCATACATAACTGATATGGTACACAAAATGATGCTTGAAGTGCAAAAAGAAAATGTTAGGAATTTTATTTATATTTAGTTTTATTTTTAAAAATAACATGTAGCACATTGAGTATGAGCGACACAGGCCTCTCATTTAGTCCAGAAAATAGTATCAAAGGTAGCAGTGCCCCGAATACCCAATCTAGTAATTTGTAAATATCCACTTAACTATAACGAAAAACCTTTAAATACATCTTTTGGGCTTTCTTGCTTACTATCAAAGCACAAAAGTCATATATTTGAGGACCATCTTTCTGCTGTGGTGAAAAGTGATCAAAACAGTATAAATAAACCAATATGTTGATAAATCAATGTTCATTCCACTGTTAGCACACACTGTTTGAAGATACAGAGAAACATTGCTAAAGACATAAAGAAACAGATATGTCTACTATGCTTGGCTTATTGTGTTTGCTAGATTCTCTTTTGAAAACAAAATACACACAAAACTACAATTTGTGCGCCATTAAAGGACAGATGCAGTGCAGAGGATATTTCCTCAATAGTAAATGTGTTATATCACCATAATTTGTGGAACGACAAAAAAAAAATACTGTATAAACGAACCCCTGCTAATAGATAGCACTTGGGTGTTCCATGAATAAATCTAGGAGAAGGTCACAGAAGTGGCCAAACATCTGCCGTTCAACCACCGCATCCTTGATGGGCAAGCCATTGCAACCAAACATGAAGCCAAAAATGCACAAAGCGCTACAATCTCATCAGGTTAAGTTTGTGTGTTTGTTTGTCTTTTTGTTGGTTTTCGGTGGGACTTTGAAATAAAAAAGTATCTTTACAATAGATGGAATGAAATGTGTACTGACTGAGAAAATCCTTCCTAGAAGGGTTCACTTGTCATCATGGGACAAAGCATGTATCAGAGTCACAGAACTTCAAGACAGCTCACATATATTTTACCTTTAAAAAAGAGAAAAGTGTTCCAGGTTTGAGAGAGGCTGTTGTAATGTGGATATTGAAAAGAAACAGGAGTAACCTGTCCTTCATAGGTAAAGGTGACATTTTTACAAGGAATGGGGAAGTAACAGTATTAGGAAAGGAAACTGAGCTCTAGAGAGAACATTTGAAATGGATATTTAAAAAAATTTTTTTAAGGTTTATTTATTTTTTGAGAAAGAGAGAGGCAGACAGACAGAGCACGAGTGGGGGGTGGGGGTGGGGGGCAGAGAGAGAGGGAGACATAGAATCCGAAACAGGCTCCAGGCTCTGAGCTGTCAGCACAGAACCAGATGCAGGGCTCGAACTCACAGACCACAAGATCATGACCTGAGCCAAAGTCGAATGCTTAACAGACTGAGCCACCCAGGCGCCCTTGAAATGGATATCTGAAGTTATTTCCCTCATTATTTCTTTTGCTGAAAATAATGAGTATCATATTAAAAAAACCCATCTGCACTTTAAAAACCTGTTAATGAAGTTTTGAAGGGCTTGAATTCATTTGTTAAAAAAATTGTAAATGCAACATTTCTTCCAATTAACTTGCAAGAACAATTGATTTGTATCCTGGAGAAGGAAATTTACTACAAGAAGTGTTTTAAAATGACAAAATTTCACATAAACAAAAGAAAATGAAAAAGAAAATTTTGAGTGGAAGCTATTGATTTAGTAAACACAATCTGTGTACATCAATTCTATTTGCACTTATGGTTTTTTCTGCGGTACCATTTTTAGTTATGAAAGCCAATGGAATAATTTTAATCATTTAATTTTTTTGTGTTTCTTTATTAATTTTTTAAATTTTTGAGAAAGAGAGAGACAGAGCATGAATGAGGGAGCAGAGAGAGAGACACACACACACACACACAGAATCCGAAGCAGGCTCCAGGCTCTGAGCTGTCAGCACAGAGCCCAATGTGGGGCTCGAACTCAGGAACCGTAAGATCATGACCTGAGCTGAAGTCGGACGCTCAACTGACAGAGCCACCAAGGCGCCCCTCGTTTAATTTTTTTTTTAATGTTTATTTGTTTTTGAGAGAGAGAGGAAGAGAGTGTGAGTGGGGTCGGGACAGAGAGACAGGGAGACACAGAATCGGAAGCAGGCTCCAGGCTCTGAGCTGTCAGCACAGAGCCCAACGCGGGGCCCAAACCCACAAACTGTGAGGTCATGACCTTGGTCGAAGTCTGACGCAAAACCGACGGAGCCACCCAGGTGGCCTTAGTTCTTTAAATTTTAAATAAACTAGACCAAATAATCACTTTTGTACATCACAATGAATGAAATCAATTTTTAATAGTTAAAGCTACTCATTCACATTGCCTTCAAAATACTGCTTTTGGCACCATGAATAATTTATATTATCTAAAATTTAATGTTTATTCCATTTTTATATTTGAAATGCATTTTGATGTGTTTCATAACATACAAACGAGTACTTGTATATAACATATAAATATCCATACATTCCAGGTAAAAGCTTAAAAATATTTACTGATAAAAGTCTGAAATCCAAAAAGATTGGCAGTGACTTCTGATTCTCTTACCCACCAGAGGCCTCTGCTGCAAGTTCCTTTTTGGACATTTGTGCTCTTGACCAGCAGGTGTCAATGTCTGGGAGTGTGGCTGCATTTTGTTTGTGGGCAGAATGGAAATCTTATCTCACACAACAGGAAAACTCTGCGGGTTTCAGAAATGCCAGAGACTGGAGTCTGTTCCCTTGGCAAACAAACAAACAAACAAACGAAAAAACAAGCGAGGGCCTATTTTCATTGGGGAACGATGGCAACCTAGCAGTGCCGTTTTGCCTCCATATTTAGTAAATGGGTTTTTCAGAAGAACGGAAGTTTCACAGGATCGCAAGACATATTGAGGGAAAGTGAACACGAAAACACCACCTGATCCCTGAGGTGGGCTTGGGGTGATAAAATGGGTCTGCGCTGGTTTCCAATCCTCTTAGACCTTTGTGTTCAATGCCTCAGACAACCAATCTGTAAAATATGCATAATTATGCCCAAGTCACAGGATTATTATCAGGATTACACAGAATGGCATAAATAATGTATCAATCATTCTGAAGCCCTTTGCACACTGAATTTATGAAACTAAAAGCACCATCAAAATAAAGATTGACTCAGAAAGGTTTTTCTTTCTTTTTTTTTTTTGAACCAAGGGCACTTCAGGAATGAAAATGAATTACTTCAATAAGAATGTATTCAGTGTCTAGGCATCTCTATCTCCCTCTTTTTATCTCTGTTTCTCATCTACCTATCTATGTGCCCATACAGCCTTTCTGAGATATAATCAACATGGAATACACAGCACATATATAAAGTGTACAATCTGACTTTTTTTTTTTTAAGTTTATTTTGGGAAGAGACAGAGAGAGAGAGAGAGAGAGAGAGTGCAAGCACGCGTGTGCACAAGCTGGGGAGGGGCAGAGAGAGAGGGAGAGGCAGAATCCGAAGCAGGCTCTGGGCTCTGAGTTGTCGGCACAGAACCCGATGTGGGGCTCGAACTCACAAACGGCAAGATCATGGCCTGAGCCAAAGTTGCATGCTTCACCGACTGAGCCACCCAGGTGCCCCTGATGACTTTTTGCAGTCATACATACTTTTGAAGTATGTATACGCTCACAAAACCATCACTACAGTAAAATTAATAAGCGTATCTACCACCTTCAAAAGTTTTCTGATGCCCATAGGAACTACCTCCTTCCTGTCCCCTCGGTATCACCAGACAACCATTGATTTGCTTTCTGTCACTCTAGATTATTTTGTGTTTTTAGCATTTTGCGGAAGTGGAATATACAATATGTACCCGTTTTGTCTGGCTTATTTCACTCAGACTGGCTGTTTTGCGTTGCACGCATGCTGTTTTTCATGCCTTTCATTTGGAGCGGTATTCAGTCTGATGGTTACACTGCACGTTGTTTACCCCTGGTGTTCATTTGGATTGTTTCCAAATTGGGGCCAGTGCAATAAGCCGTTATGAACAGATTTATTCAAGTATTTGTGTGGACGCTTTCCTGTTGCTTAGAATAAAATGGATAGGCATGAAATGGCTGGGTCAGATGGTAGGGTATATGTTTATCTTTTTAAGAAACTACACACCGTTTCAAAGTGGCTCTGCCATTTTCCGTCCATGCATGAGACCTCCAGGGTGCCATCTCCTCCTCAACAATACTTGGCATGTTCAGATTTTAAAGTATTAGGCATTTTAGATTTTTAATTTTAGACATTGTCACTTTAATTTGTATTTCTCTACTGATTACTGATGTTGAGCATATTTTTATAGACTTATTAGCTATCAATATATCTTCTTGGGGGAGGTGTCTATTCAAATCTTCCATAAATTCTTTATTGTTTAATTTCTCTTTTTTTCAATGTTTATTTATTTATTTTGAGAGAGAGAGAGGGAGAGAGCATGAGTGCAGGAGGGGCAGAGAGAGAGAGAGAGAGAGGACGACACACAATCTGAAGCAGGTTCCAGGTTCCGAGCTGTCAGCATAGAGCCTGATGCGGGGCTTGAACCCACAAACTGTGAGATAAGGACCTGAGCCGAAGTCAGACACTTATCTGACTGAGCCACCCAGGTGCCCCTGGGTTGTTTGATTTCTTATTGTGAGCATTACGTGTTCTTAATATATTCTGGTTCAAATCCTTTATCATATAGGAGATCTACAAATCTTTTCTTGAATTCTGTGACTTAGTTTTTTTCATCCACTTAATAGTGTCTTTCCAAAAGTAACTGTTCTTAGTTTTGATGATGTCTGATTTATTGATATATTTTTTAAAGAGTTATGATTTGGGCATTGTATCTAAGAAAGCTGTGCCAAAACCACGGTCACAATGATTTTCCTCCTATGTTTTCCACTAGATATTTTTTTAGTTTTAAGATTTACATTTAAATTTACGATCCATTTTGAGTTAGTTTTTATATATTATGTGAGGGATGAATTGAAGGTTTGTTTCTTGTTTGGCATATGATTATCCAATTTTTCCAGAATCATTTGCTGAAAAGACTAACTTTTCCCCATAGAAATATCTTTGTACCTTGTTGAAATCAACTGACTGCATATGTGTGGGTCTATTTCTGGACTCTTCATTCTGTTCCAATGACCTATTTGTCTGTCTTCACAAAAATGGCACATTGTCTTGATTATGGCAGCATTATAATAAGTCTTGGAATCCAATATTGTAAGTCCTCCAACTTTATTCTTTTAAAATTTGTCCGGATATTCTAGTTCTTTGCGTTTCTGTATGAATTTTAGAATCAGCTTAAAGAAGGGCATTATACAAATATTGTTCTGATACTTTGATTGTGATTGCATCAATCTATAGCTTGCTTTGAGGGGGATTGACATTTTAATATTGAGTCTTGGGATCCAAGAACACAATACATCTCTCTTTTTATTTAAGACTGCATTCATTTCTCTCAATTTTTTTTATAGTTTTTGTGTAAAGAGCTTACACATCTTTTGTTGTATTCATGCCTAGGTATTTCATATTTAAAAAAAAAGTTTTAATGTTTATTCATTTTTGAGAGACGGAGTACAAGTGAGGTAGGGGCAGAGAGAGAGGGAGACACCGGATCTGAAGCTGCCTTCAGACTCTGTCAGCACAAAGCCCGACGTGGGGCTTGAACCCACTAACCATGAGATCATGACCTGAGCCAAAGTCATACCCTGAACCAACTGAGCCACCCAGGCACCCCTTCATATCTTAATGCTACTATAAATGAGGTGTTTTAAGCTTCTAATTTCTGATTGGTTATGGCTAATGTATACGGAAACACAATTGACTTTTGTATACTCACCTTGAATCATGGAAAATTACTAAATTTATTTTTTGGCTTTAGTAGATTTTTTGTAGATTCCATTGGATTTTCTACACTGAGGATTATGAAGTCTGTGACAAAAGCTAATTTTGTTTCTTCATATCTAATATGAATGTCTTTCACTTATTTTACTTGCCTTATTGGCTTGAACCTCTAGTGCAATGTTATGTAAAATAAATGAGGGCAGACATCCTTAAAAAGAAATACTCAGCAATAGTCTTTTGCTCATAAGTAGGATGTTAGATATAGATTTTTCTTAAGCTATCTCTTATAAAATGGAGAAATTTCCCTTCTATTATTAACTTGGTGAGATTCTGAATTCTAGCAACTGCTTTTCCTGCATCTATTGAGTTCCTGGTGTGTGTGTGTGTGTGTGTGTGTGTGTGTGTGTGTGTGTGTGTGTATGTTAGTATGGTGAGTTGCATTGATTTTCAAATATTAAACTAACTTGCATTTCTGGAATAAACTTCCCTTAATTATAATGTATTATCCACCACTTTTCAATACTATTGGATTTGATTCACCAAACTTTTGTTAAGAATATTTGCATCTTTTGAAATATAGTGTTTTACTCTTCTTGCAAGGCATTTTTTTTTTGGCCTGAGTATCAAAATAATTCAGGCTCCATAGAATGAGTTAGAAAATTATTTCCTCTTTAATTTTCTAAAAGAAGGTGTATATAATTGGCATTATTTCTCCCTTAAATGTTTGGTAGAATTCATTATTGAAGACTCTTGGTCTGGGATTTTCTTTATGTAAAAGTTTTTAACTTAAATTTAAAATTATTAAATAGACACAGGGATATTTGTATTACATATTTATTTTTCAGTAAGACTTGGTAGTTCATATCATTCAAGGAATATATCCATTTTATATAAGTTGTAGACTATATTGACATAAAGTTGTGCATTTGATTCCCTATAATCTACCAAATATCTGTAAAACCTTTATGATGTCACTTTTCTCATTCATGATACTGGTTACTCTCATATTCTTTGCTTTTTCTTTGGCCTGATTAATTTGGCTAGAGGTCTATCAACTTTATGGATCTTCTCAAAGAGCCATATTTTCATTTCATTGATTTTCTCTGTGGTCTTTCTGTTTTCTATTTCATTGGTTTCTACTCTGATTTTTATTATTTCCTTTCTTCCACTTACTTTGGGTTTCCTTTGCTCTTTTCTTACTACTTTCTTAAGATTGAAACAAGGTTATTTGAGAACTTTTTCTTTTAATTGTAGGCACTCTGTTTTATAATTTCCTACGGAGTAATGTAGCATTGCAATATATTGATACCCTGTGTTTTAATTTTCATTTCATTTCACTCAAAATGCTCTAATTTCCACTTTATATTTGGAGGGGGGGTTGGATATCTTTATATTACTGATTTATTTTTTTTCTTTTTCTGTACAAAAAGGTGCTTTTATTCTAGCACAGGCACAGGACCTGTAGGCAAAAAGAACCACACTGGGATTGTGATGTGACTTAGTATGTACTTTTAGTTAGTGAGGGTGAGGGATAGTGAGTGTAGGTCTCTAAGGAATTTGTACATGTGAAAAACAACATCTCCAGGACTTTGGAGGGCTAGCTATTAAGATAAGGTCTCTTTTAGTCTGTAATGAAATATCAACGGTAAGGCAGCCATGAGTTCCCTGAAAAATGTCACACTTGGCATGTCTCAGGAATTTACCAGTGGGCTGGAAGTTGGAACGAGACTTAATTTTAGTCAAGATACTTTGTATGACTTGAATCCTTTTAAATTTATTAAGACTTTTTTTATGACCCAAATATGACCTATCTTAGTAAATATTCCCTGTACACTTGAAAATAATATATATTCTGTCATTGTTGAATGGAATGTTCTATAAATATCAGTTAGGTCAAGTAGATTGACAGTGTTATTAAAATCTCCCATATCTTTACTGATTTTATGTCTACTTATTCTATCAATTATTGAAAGAAGGATATAGAAATCTCTGATTATCATTGTGAACGTGTCTATTATTTCCATTTGTGATTCTCCCAGATACTGCTTGATAGATTTTAAAATTCTTTTCATTAGATGTATACACTTAAGATTGTGAGGTCTTCTTGATGAATTGGCTCCTTTATTGTTATGAAATGGACTTTTTTTTTTCTTGAAGTGGGCTTCTTTGTCACAGGTCATGTCATTTTCTCTGAAATCTACTTTGATGTTAATGCATGACTGCTGGTGGTGAATTCTTTCAACATTTGTATGTCTATAATGTCTTTATTTTATCTTCATCTTTGAGAGAGGTTGTTTCTGGGTATAGGACTCTGGACAGGTTACTGTTACTGAACAGGTTACTGGGTTTTTTTCTTTCATTACTTTAAAGAGCTTGCCCCACTGTCATCTGGTTTGAATTGTTTCTGATGAGAAATCTACTGTCATTCTTGGTTTTTCCTCTGTACACAGTTTAATACCACCCCCACTACTCTGGTTGCATTTAAGATTTTATCTTTATCATTGTTTTTGAGCAATCTGAGTATGATGTGCCCTAGTGACTTGTATCCACATTTCTTGTTTTGGGATTTGGTGTGGGGTTTTTTTCAGGTTTTGTTCGTTTGTTTGTTTGTTTGTTTGTTTGTTTTTGTTTTTGTCTTTTTTTTTTCCTTTTTTTAGCTTCATGTACCTGTGGGCTTATAGTTTTCATCAAATATGTAAGTTTCCAGCCATTTTTTTCTCAAGTACTTTTTCTGCTTCCTACTTTTGAGAATTCCAATTATATGTATATTACTCTATTGAATATTGAATATCACTCTATATTGAAGTTGTTCATCTTATTTTTAGTGCTTTATTTTAGATAGTTTCTAGTTCTGTTTCTTCATGTTTACTAATCTTTTCCTCAGTAAAGCTGAATCTTTACTGACTATAGTCAATTCTCATTATCGATGTATTCTGTATTTCCAAATTCATTAGTCACTAAAATTTATTTGTAACCTCAAAAACAATCCTCATTGCACTTTCATGGTCATTTTTGGATATAAGCAAACAGCAAAAAAAAAATTAGTTTCGCAATGCACACATTCACGACTGAGGTGGAATGATGCAAAACTCTACCTTCCTGTTTCAGCTCTCATACTGTAAACACGTTTTTATTCCCATTTCATTTAAAGTGACACTTCTTACATTTTTGCACTTTTTATTGGTGATTCCACCATTCAAAATGCCCCCAAGGATAGTACTGAAATGCTGTCCTGTGTTCCCAAGCACAAAAAGGTTGTGATGTGCCTTGCAGAGAAAATCTCTGATAGATGAGCTTCATTCAGGCATGACATATGGTGCTGTTGGCCTGGAATTTGATGTGATTGGTTGATGAAAATTTTATGACCAGAGTCTCATAGGAACCTAATCCCATACTTCCCCTAGGAGCAATTGTTAAGTATTTACTAATTCAGTGTTTATAACAACTATACAGATCCTAACTACCAAAATAATAAAAATCAACTGCATTCTTCATCTTAGGCATAATTTCATCTATTTGAAGTTTCCAACTCTATAAAGTTTGATTTGGGAATTTTTATATCTTCCATTTCTTTATTTAATGTGTGCAATCTTCCTCCTAGCTTCCTGAACATAAGTGATACAGTTGTAATAACAGGTTTCCCATATTTTTTCAGCTAATTCGATCATGTGTGTCATTTCTGGGTCAGTTACTATTGGTTCTTATTTTCTCCACATATAGCTTGTATTTTCCTTCCTCTTTGCATATATGGAACATTTTTATTAGACATAATACATTGTGAATTTTACCTTTCTGGGTCGCTGATTTATTTGTGTTGCCATAGATATCCTTGAGTTCTGGGATACAGTTAAGTTACAAATATATTAAGATCCTTCAGAGTCCCGCTTTAAAGCTTTGCATAGCATAGCTTAAAAGCTTTAAAAAAAAAGACTTGAAAGGATCAAACTGTTTCCAAGTAACTTAGTATACTCAGAATATTCAGAATAATAATATTTTTCATCAAGCCTTAGTGTGCATGTACTTAAGGTTCTGAGCTAAATATTGTAAAGAACACAATGATCCTTGCTTTCTATGGCTTTAGATGAAAGATTCATTTTGCAACATCACTACACAAATTTAGATTATTGAAAGTTGAACATTAAACTAGCCTAATCCCTTGTTTTACAAATAAGGAAAGTGACTCATAAAAATTAAATGACACTCCCAAGGTACCATTGTTGGTTATTGGCTGGGCTGGGAAGGAATCCTGGAACTAATTTCCAATGCTATTTTTCCTTCTACATAAATGCTCTTTTCACTTTGATTGTGTCTGTGTTATATATTAGTGGGCTGCACATCTACCTGGGTAAACTGCCAAGAACATATGTCGGGGTCCCAATATAATGCAGACAAAACTAAAAGTTTACAGAGCTAAAAGAATTTCATTAGAGAGTCTAATAAAGAGAACATTCACAAAGATGTATACAAGGTCAAGAAAACCAATAAGATGTGGTGACTGCAGTTGTGGGAATCTCATAGCGCCTCTAGAGCTATGGAGCTAAAACAAAAGGACAGACCTCTACAGCAAGAGCTATAGCCATAGAAGAGAAGCCCACCATAGAAAGGAAGTCCATCTACATTTGTAGATATAGAAGAACACAGCCACTTCCTGTCCAGGAGAGATCAGGAGAATGAACACCCACCCTCTTTCTCCTCCCAATCTCTAATCTTCCATGGGGATTTCTCACTGGCCAAACCTGACAGAAGCCAGAGGGAAAAGGAGTCCATAGAAGTCAGCCACCTGGGGCAGAAAGAAGAGAAAATTAGATAATAAGTCTGAAGGAAAAAGGAGTAGACATATTATACATTTTTTTTTTTTTTACATAAGCATGTAAAAAAAAATCTGTAGCCACAGAAAAGTCAAGGATATTGAAAATGCCAATCATTCAGTTGAGGACAGTCAAAACTGTTTTGGAAACCACCTCTACTTTGAAAATTTTCATAAGTCCTTTAACTTAATTGTTCTTTTCCATTATTTAAATACAAAAGAAATTTTTATGTTCATAATTTTCCATTAAAAAGCTATAACTAATGAAGTAAAATGACAACAGGATTCAATAGGTATTTATATTCCCAAGAGACTTACTGTTTTTTTACATTCACCGAGAAGCATCTTTTAGTTTATTAGAGTGTCTTTCTTGATAGAATTAAAAATCAATTCAGAGTGTCACCATTGAACACTCAGAACAGTCTACCTAGGTTTAGTCATTCAGATTTAAAAATGCCACTGTCTTACTGGTTTGAAATCTCAGGTTAGCACAAAGATAGAGTAAACCTGTACACTGTCTTTCAGATCCCAAGGGACTCACACTCTATATCTCATAAGCTAATTGTTTTATTCCACATTTGACATGGTATACTCTGATCAAAAATAATTTGGGGCAGAAAGAAGGCTATAGGTTGGGAGGGTTTACTTTTCCTACCTGTTCTCAGACACACTTAAAACTGAATCCGGGGCCCTAGCTGACTCATTTGGCAGAACATGTGACTCTTGCTTGATCTTGAGGTCATGAGTTCAAACCTCATGTTGGGTATAGGGACTACTTAAAAAAAAAACGGAAAACTTGATGTCAGTCCTTTATAGTTTCAGAGTGCAGAGTAATACTCTCAAGTTTTTAAAAATAAAATTGTTGCAGGAGTATTACACAAACATCTCCTGTGTTAATTGCTTATCCCTCGGAGGCTTTTTAAATGGCTATCTCATGAATTATGCTGGCAACAGAAAGATGTTTCATTTATGAAGTTCATATAAATGATGCATTGGGAAAGAGTTTTTTGTTCTGGTTGATAAAAGTTAATCAAATGCAAGATGACACAGAGCAATTCAGCATAAATCTTCCACAGAGCACTGCTTACGCCTCCCATCTTTCAGGTAGGGAGAACACGTATACGACTACTTTCTAAACTGTCCCAATAAATCTTTGATTAAGAGAATCATATCAAAGTCTCTGACTAATGACTTGTTTTTCAGAACTCTGCTAGTAAATATATTATAAGTGACATCTCAACTCTTCAATAGCCTGAAAACAAAGACATTTAAGCTTAAATGAGAACCACAAATGAGTCAATGGGGGAAAGGAATGACCTCGAATGCAGTTTTCTCTTGATATCAGAGAACCTGCCACAAGTCAAAGGGAAAGAAATACAGCAAGTTCAGGTTCTAAAATGCTCTCAAACTACTAGATTTCAGTTACTTGAAGACCTTGGTTAAATAACCGATTCATTAGCGGTAATGCCTATAAGATCAGCGGCAAAAACTATTACTATTTCAGGTACGGTCCAAAGTCTGAGACTAAGCAGTAGTTTCAAAAGTAACTTTCTCTTCCTCAATTTACAATCCTCCAAAGAAAATTTAAGCTCTCTGGGTAGAAGTAGCTTAATGAAAGAGAGCAAATGACTACTGTTTGAGGGCAGTAATATTTACCTCTACAGACCAGTTTATGCCCAGACAAGTGGGCCTTGGCCATAATTTTGTGCCCGACCAGGTGATATCAAATTATTCACGTCTTAAAAGCTGCTTAATGGGTAATTTGACATAATGTGTGCCCTTTCACATATGACCGTATGAATTGAACTAGGCCATGATGTTGAGAGAGAAATTTTGACATCTACTCCTTAGGATTTTGATTTTTTTGAACTAGAAACCTCTATGACTACTGCTTGTCACAATGCCTGGCAATCAAGACCTATGTATCCACTTCCTTTTCCTCCCCTCCGCTATTCCTATGCTGGGTGTGTGTGTATTTTTTTTAATGTTTATTTATTTTTGAGAGAGACGGATGGAGCGTGAGTGGCGGAGGGGCAGAGAGAGAGGGAGACACAGAATCTGAAGCAGGCTTCAGGCTCTGAGCTGTCAGCTCAGAGCCCAACGGGGGGCTCGAACTCACGGACCGTGAGATCCTGACGTGACTGAAAGTCAGACGCTTAACCGCTTAACCGACTGAGCCACCCAGGTGCCCCGTGTGTGTATTATAGTAACAACCACTTATCAAAGGTTTTCTGTGTACTTAAGATTTATTTCTCATCTGCTATATTGAAGCCATACAACATGTGTTTGGGCTGGGTACCAGTCATGCTATTGATGAGGAAACTAAGATTTAGAGAGCTTAAGGAACCTAACTGAGGTCGCACTATCTGTAAGTGACTGATCCAGAATCTGGACTTCATTTCATCTAAATTTGAAACCCTTGTTCTTTCCATTGCTTATTTCTTACTAAATTGCTAAAGGTACTAGGTGTGAAGATTTCTGATTCTGGATGTAACAAAGTGAAGCAATTAGGATTTTCATTTATAAGACTGAAATTCAGGGGAATCAATCAAATGCCTATTTTAAAAACCTGAAAATTTCAGAAACACGATAGTATTCCCTTAGATTTATTTTTTTTTCTCCTGAATTCTGATGGAAATAGATGTGTGCAATTACAAATCCTAAACTGTGGATTCAAAAAAGATGGTCCCAGGGGTACCTGGGTGGCTCAGTTGGTTAAGCATCAGGCTTCGGCTCAGGTCACGATCCCGCAACTCCGTGAGTTCGAGCCCCACATAGGGCTCTGTGCTGCAGCTTGGAGCCTGGAGCCTGCTTCAGATTCTGCGTCTCCCCCTCTCTCTGCCCCTCCCTAGGTCATGCTCTGCCTCCGCCTCCATCTCTGTCTCTAGCTCTTAAAAATAAACAAACATTAAAACAAAAACAAACCCCAACATGGTCCCAATATATAACTCTAGATGTCAAAAGATGTTCTTATCCAGGGCACAGTCCTACTTAACCATTGCAGCTGTTTATTTGTTCAATGTGTAAGAAAAAGATTAACAAAATATTAAATCTTCTCAGCAACCGTACTTTGTTTTTAAGCCACTTTTCCTTGCATGTAATTTATTCAACTGAGAAAAAGTACAGTGCTTTCATTTTGAGGACTAACTACAAAGAAAAGGCGCTAAAGGGTCATGATAATAAAATGAAATACCCTTATGTTTGTACTTCACGGTTTGACTGCGGAATAAAAAAAGCAAATAACATTACTTATCTATCGTATTTACAGTGGTTCTATTTATCTTTAAAAAGCAGGATAACATTTCTCCACTTTTCTCTCTCCCATTGCATTTAATTAAAATGCGATCTTTTCTAAATTGACTGAGTCACTTGGCTCTGCTGTGTGGATTTCAGGCTCCACGCATAAATTCTCGACCAGATTTCCATTTGGGGAGGATTAACCATTTTGCAATCTAATTTCCTTCCAGCAGAATGCCTCTGGTCCTTTGTCAATATTCAGGGTGGGAGGGAGGGAGATCTCCAAAAGTCTAGTGCTTTCCATACAAATGAACTCTCGGGTTAATCTTCTTGATTACTTCCTCCTCCCCACCTCCACCACCCCTACCAGGAGAGTTTGCACAGGGGCAATTTCTCTTCAGATGGATAAGGATTGCGTCCTCTCATTCCCAGTGAGTCCAGCCTTTGTCACACATAGCTTATGCCAGATTGCATCAGACAAATTCAAATCTTTTGGCCAGAATTGTAGTCCAAGGGATGTTTTGTTGGACAAGAATCTGGGCTAGTGATTTAAAATTTCAATCTCATCTCTTTCAGGTGCCATGACTATTAGTGTTGGGAAACTTTTAGAGATCATTTAGTTCAATGCGCTCATTTTTTTAAGCAACGACACTAAAAATCCAGATAGGTAGAATTAAAAGGTCATACATAGTTTAATGGCAAAAGCTGGACCACAGTCCTTCTAAGACATGTCCAATAATTTCTCTACATAACAGTGCTGCCACCTACCCAAGACTTTTCTCATTAAAAAAAAAAAATTCTATTCTGGGGCGCCTGGGTGGCTCAGTCAGTTAAGTGTCCGACTTCAGTTCAGGTCATGACCTCACAGTTTGTGGGTTCGAGCCCCGCGTCGGGCTCTGTGCTGACAGCCTGGATCCTGCTTTGGCTTCTGCATCTCCCTCTCTCTCTGCCACTCCGCTGCTCACACACACTTTCTGTCTCTCTCTGTCTCTAAAATGTAAACAAACATTAAAAAGTTAAAAAAAATTATATTCAATTTTAATCCCCTGAGGTAAGTTAACTGAGCAATTATTCCTGTATTTCATCTCTACTAAAACACGTTTTTCTCCTTTTTAATACCTCTAAAATAGTGATGAGTGTTAGAAGCAACGGTGTCTTCATGCTGCTGGCAGCCTGGTGTCCATAAAGATGTAAATGTCACTACCTATTCATATACAAACTTGGTTGATATTCTGGTGACATAACTGGAAAATTACAATCCCTTGACATTTTATTGAAAAAGTTCTGGGGGGGGGGGACTTTGTGGCTCAGTTAAGTGTCCAACTCTTGGTTTTGACTCAGGTCATGATCTCACGGATACCTGAGTTTGAGCCCCACATCCCTCCTTGGGATTCTCTCTCTCCCTCTCTCTCTGTCTCTCTCTGTCTCTGTCTCTCTCTCTCTCTCTCACTCTTTCAAAATAAATAAGTAAAACCTTAAAAAAATAGAAAAATCTCTGTAAGAATTTTTGAGGAATTAATATAAGACTAAGTCGTTGAGTTTTGTTGACTTTCTCTGGTAATATCAAGAAATATATAGCATCAAAACTTGCAAGATGGGTATGTGCGGCTTGAAAGAAAATGTTCCAAACAACAGTGAAATGATCTTATTTTTTTTTTAATTTTTTTTAACGTTTATTTATTTTTGAGACAGAGAGAGACAGAGCATGAACGGGGGAGGGGCAGAGAGAGAGGGAGACACAGAATGGGAAGCAGGCTCCAGGCTCTGAGCCATCAGCCCAGAGCCCGACGCAGGGCTCGAACTCACAGACTGCAAGATGGTGACCTGAGCTGAAGTCAGACGCTTAACCGACTGAGCCACCCAGGCGCCCCAACAGTTAAATGATCTTAAAAGAACTGCTACATCAACATTGCTCTCAAAAGCACAGAGAGAACCACACTGTGGGAAAGCACAGGTCTCAACAAGTGAATCGAGAAATGATTCAAAATAGTCAGAAACTGTGAGGCTTTAGGAATATTTTAACTAAACATATTTAGCTTATATATTCCATTTTATATATGTATGAGGGTGCTGTATAACCAAGTCATTGAAAATAAATTTAAAAGTTACTTTCAATAAATTTAAAATAGAAATTGAAATTACTGTCCAATTTTCAGTGTTTTCTTTTTTTTCTTTTTTAGTGGTAAGTAGAATAATAATGTATCTTACAATTAATGGCAACTTGGATATAATAAAATATATAGATATGTTTGCTTTTGTGTTGAGTAGTTTATTGACTAGAGAAAAGATCTAAGTAATATTCTCCATCTTGAGGAACTTCCTAATCAAGAAAGATAAATCCAACCTAAGAAACACTCAAGAAACCAAAACAGAATATACCAAGAAATAAATTTTGTAATAGAGGTTGTGTATGTGTTATTCAGCTGAGTCCATTTTGAGGGCTGGTGTCCTAATGAGGGAAATAAGTTACCAGCAGGGCCATAAAGCTTGCATTGGGTTTGGATAGGAGAAGGGAATATTGGAGGAGAAAAAACAAATTCTCCTTGCCAGTTGGGTCAACCAAATTGGCCAACAGATGATGGATTAAATAGTGCTGCTGTACATCATTGTGCAATTCATATGGTGCACAAAGGTCTCCAACTGAAGGATGGGGAGAGTGGGGGGGGGGCCAAAATCTAACCGTTACCAGCTTATACAGCAAAGCATTCCAGCAGGGAAATGAAATATTTTGACGAAAGCTGTGCCTTTATGCAACCGATCCATCCTAAAAGGGCACCTTTTTGCACTTCCCACAAAAGTGTGCTAGTGGAGGCCAAGGATGACGCATGTTACAGCCAGTGACTTTCCCATTCATCAGGGGAAAGCATTGCAAAGGTGGGTAGAACCTGATCAATGGCTTGACAGCAGAAAGATGCACTGCATATTTACAGGATAATAAAAATGTTCTTATTGGGAAATAGAAAGGACTAAGATTGGATAGGAAAATAGGGTTAGATTACAGAGGAGTTTGAAGATCAACTCCCTGAGAAAACTGGATAAATATTTGAAATTAAAGGCTGTGATTCATTACTAGGAATAATTATTTGTCCTGTAAGTGAAGTGTCTTGTAAATGTTGTCTGATCAGAACTGGCACAGCCATGGTAGTCTGCGGATGGATACATGGGAGAAAAAAGTAAGCAATTCTTATCTCTTTGAGCCAGGTCTAGTGGACAATAAGAAGCATTTTAGATTTTGAGTATGGGAATGATAATGCTTACAGAAAAAGGATATCACAACTTGGGGTGGTAAGTAGTAAAGGAAAGGGCAAAGTGAATTTGGAAGATAAATAAAGATGTAGTTCCTTTTTTTTTTTTTTAAGAGAGAGAGAGTGTGTGTGTGTGTGTGTGCCCTCATGGGGGAGGGGCAGAAGGAGAGAGAATCCCAAGCAGGCTCCATACCCAATGCAGAGCCTTACATGGAGCTCAATCTTATCACCAGAAGATGATGACCTGAGCCAAAATCAAGAGTTGGACGCTTAACCAACTGAGCCACCCAAGCGCCCCAACAAGGATGTAGTTCTGAGCCGAGCATGTGACCAAGGCACAGGCAGACAACTGAGGAGAAAAGATAAGGATACATAATGATTCCCATGTATCCATTCTGGGTGACTGAAAAATCACAGTATCACTGATAAAGAAATTAGAGAAATCAGACAGGTTGCTGAGGAATTAAGAAAGACTATTTACTAAAATAGAAACGCCTCATGAGTAAGAGTTTCAAAGGTCTACAAAAAAAATCCTTCAATCTCTAGATGATTAATTCTTAAAAGAAAAGAAAACAGAAAAGCAGTATTATTTTTTATAAAAGAAACCAAGAAGCTCAGGATGGCCAGAGGAAATGTTGCTGATTAGCCTAAACAGAATAACCCTTTCATAAATGTTAAAGAAATGAGAAATAAAAATGTAAACCATTGGTTCACCGTATCTGCTCTTCCTTATGTCAAATCCTTGATTGTAGATTTGTTTTTCTCTCAAAGGAATATACTGTAATCTCAGTTTATGAATCTAGTACAGTAAAACCTTGGTTTGTGAGCATACGTAATTCGTTCCAGAAACATGCTTGTAACCCAAAGCACTTTTGTATATCAAAGTGAATTTCCCCATAAGAAATAATGGAAACTCAGATCATTCATTCCACGACCCAAAAATAGTCATATAAAAATGATTACAATACTGGAATATAATGCAAAATAATAAAGAAAATACAAAATATAAAGAAAAATAAACAAACTAACCTGCAACTTACCTCTGAAAACCTTCATGGCTGGTGTGAGGGAGACAAGACAGAGGAGGGTTACTGTGTAGGACAACGTTCACTATCACTAATGGAATCACTGTTATTTATTGGGTAAACAGAATCTTTTTCTTTTTGTGCAACTTTAACAAGGAGCCTATCCAATGACACCCTCTTTTGCCCCCTTTCGAGGATATTGTGGAAATGGGACATTGACTTGCCCTTAAACAGATTCATCGTCTGTGATCATTGATCACACTGATCATCATTGTGATCAGTTGTGATCATGTGATATGCAGTGTCATGTACTACTCGTATTGCAAGACGTTGCTTGTTTATCAAGTTAAAATTTATTAGAAATGTTTGCTTGTCTTGTGGAACACTCGCAAAACAAGCAATCCAAGGTTTTACTGTATTTTCCTAAAGTGATGGCAAGTGGCGTTTCATCTCAACATAAGGCAGGCAGGGGGTCGGTAGGGTCAAACACGCTTCCAGGGACCTGGAATGGAACCACCCTGTGATGGAGGGCACATACGGGGGCCGGAAAGAGAGGTGAAGAAAAGAGAGTCAGCTGCAGGTACTGGCAGGAAGCCCAGCCTAGCAACACAGTGTATGGCAGGGAAGTCAATGAGCACCGTAACACCAGTCAATGTCAAACCTGAAAAGTGTAGCATCAGCAGGTTTAGGGACAAGGGGAATTCCATAGGCAAGCAGGCAGCAGATGGAAGGTGTTCGAATTCCCTCAGGTGGGGAATGCACTACCCTTAGATGAGGTATAGTGAAACTAAAGCATGACTCAAATTACAGGTATTGGGTAGGCTGAGACTCAGGCACACAGAGGTAAGAAGGGATCCGGCTGCAAGAACGGGAATAGAAGGAAAGCATCAGATTTCTGGAATAAGGCAGCTATAAACATAAACAGAAAACAGAAAGATTATACCGTTTTCAAGGAACCTGTCACGTAATGGAAATTACTACCTAATAGGATCAAGCTGTTTAACCTCCTCAAGACTCCATTTCCTTGTCTGTGACATAGGCACAGTTATTCCCTCATACTAGTTCTAAGATGTATTGTTAAGTGAAAAGGAAAACCACAAAACCATATTTATTCTATGATTCCATTTATATTAAAAATCTGCATCCAAGCTTTTGTGGGAACAAATGTACACACACAAACACACAGTCACACGCACACAGGATCTGGAAGGAAACACATTCCGGGGTTATTAATGGTAACCATGGAGAAGAAAACGAGAGGGGTGCTTTCAGTTGTATTAGAAACAGTTCTGTTTCTTTAAATATTTTGCAGTATGCAGGCGTTAATATATTACTTCTCAAAGAAAACAAATCTTAAAATATCTAACTCAGGGGATTAGCATGAGGTTTCAACAAAATAATGTTTGTTTCCGAGGTGTGAAGCACAGGGACAGTCACAGAGCTAGATCTCCACAAATGACAGCACTGTTGTCATTGTCACTGTTGCTGCTGCCATTAGAGGGGCAAAGGAAGACATCCAAAAAATCCTTAAGAACACAGCAAAAGGAAAATAAAGGCAAAAGCACAGTTAGGAGTATAAACAAGCTATATTTAAACATCAGTGCCGAGAAGGCTGAAATGACTGACATGTGTTAAGCAGGATGGAGTCCACCTGGGAAGGTTCCATGGCGATGCAGTGGATTGAAAGGAATTCCGAGGTCAGGAAGCGATGTGATTTGCCAGCAAAGCATGGCCTCAGAATTATCAAAGTGGGTTGGAGGCGCTAAAGATCTAATGCTGCTAACATATCTAAATCCACTTTCAGGTTCAGACCATGTCAACGCCTTTCGCTTCTGAGATGAAACATTCTAGCAGGCAGTGAGAGACATCATATATAGGCCTTCCAGGGGAAAGGCGCAAGGAAGAGAGAGAAAGGTGGCTGGATGTAGAGAGCTTGCCATCTTTCCCCAGGTTGCCGGGAAGAACCGGGCCAACGTTGCAGGAGGTTAGCCAACAGGAGAGGAGGTGAGTGCCTCACCTGCTATATAGCACCTTGTACAAAATACCCAGTCATGGGGTCTTTATTTCTGTGACAATACTTCAACTCCACCGTATTTCCATCTCCTCCATGGGGCTGATAGCAACCTGGGACCATGCTACCTGCGACCGCTCGCTCATCAGAGAGCTTCAGCTGTGCACTAGTATAGGCTCATTGCCAATTCTTTCTGCTTCCTAGCAGCTCTTCTGGGCAAGCCTAATGTGGTTTTGTGGACGGCATGTTCATGTCCCCCACAAATTCACATGTTGAAACCCTAACTCCCAACGGGAAGGTACTAGGAGATGTGGCCTTTGGGAAGTAATCAAGGTAAGTATTAGTCAGGGTTTTCTAAAGAAACAGAACCAAAAAATTAGAGAGAGATGGAAAAAGAGAGAGATGGAGAGAGAGAGATGGAGAGACAAACAGACAGAGAGACAGAGAGACACAGAGAGAGAGAGAGATTTGTTATAGAAAATGGCTCACACAATTGTGGAGGCCAAGTCCACAATCTGCTGTCTGGAAAACCAGGGGAGCCTGTGGTGTAATTCAGTCTGTAGTATACTTCAAAGGCCTGAGAACCAGGAGCACTGATGTCTGAGGGCAGAGGGTGGACATCTCGATTCAGGTGGAGAGTGAATTTGGCCTTTCTCTGCCTTTTTGTTCTATTCAGGCCCTCAAGAGATTTGATGATGTTCACTGGCATTGGTGAGACTACTCTTCTTTACTCAGTCTATCAGTTCAAATGCTAGTCTCTTCCAGAATGTAATGAGCTAATCTAATTTAATGAGCTAAGTTTGTATCTGGTAAGATGTCCTCCCTATCCCCACAGCTTTGCTAATGGGAACTGTGACCCATCCTTTTTTCCTTCCTTCCTTCCTTCCTTCATTCCCTCCCTCCTTCCTCCCTCCTTCCTTCTCTCTCCCTTTCTTTCTTTCTTTCTTTCTTTCTTTCTTTCTTTCTTTCTTTCTTTCTTTCTCTCTCTCTCTTTCTTTCTTTCTTTCTTTCTTTCTTTCTTTCTTCTGTCTGTCTTTTAGTGAAAACCCCATATTCTTTATAGTTCAAGCTTATTTCGAGAAGGTGCAGCATTTTTATTTGTGTTTCGGATTAGCCTTTCAGTTGTATTAAAAAATGGAGGGATAAACTTGTTACTTTATTAAAATGAAATGAAGCAGATTCAAGTCAAAGGTTAAATCGTAGGTATTTCCCAACACGCCAAAACCCAACTTTCCAATACCGGGTGTTGGAGGCAAGAACTCCAACAAGGAAGTGTCTCAGGTCAGGAAGAGGGAAGAGCCCACCTGGAAGGCAAAGAACCTAGAAGTTTCCATAACCTGATTCTACCCATTTGCTAAGCTCCCCAGGTTCATGAATTACAATATTGTACCGGTCTCCTGCTTGTGTTTTCCTAAACATCTCACGTAGTAAATTACTATCGTGAATATAGAGTATTCAATTTGAGGTCAGACGAGCAAATACTAGATCAATCAGGGCTTTGGACCACTTCCATCTGAAGAATCGAGGAAGCCGATCTATATTTGGAACCTTCCTTGTGATCCCTACAGACCAAGAGCCCAAATGTACAATTTAAAGGGATAAAACCAAACAAAAAGCCCACGGAAAGAACCTATGGTGTAAAGGGAAGCAACTTCAGACTATAGGTTAAGTATGTTGCCAAGAGCTCAGTCAATGTCCTCCATGTGAAGGCCCCACCCCCTCTTTCCACTAGTAAGCTGTAGGAGCACTACAGGCTGGGAGTCCCAGCCCAGATCTGCCTCTCTCAGGTTTCAGAAAAGCTTCAGTCCTAGTTAGAGTACATGTTATCCTAATGTTATCCCACCTGTTAGAAGTATCCAAGATCTAAATAATAAATAAGACTGCATGATTTTGAAGGTAGGTAGAATGCACTTCCTGGTTTTCAGTATGGAGAAATGACTAGGCATCCCTGGGTGCCAGAAACTGCAGTCATCGGCACAGCGCTGTGGCAGGCAATGTCAGCTCACAAAGCACCTCCCTCTCCCTAGTCATAGGCAGACGGGTAATGGTGGCACAGGGTTTATTAAGCTGTGTGCCTTAGTTTTTTGTTTTTTGGGTTCTTTTAAACATTTATTTATTTTTGAGACAGAGAGAGACAGAGCATGAACAGGGGAGCGTCAGAGAGAGAGGGAGACACAGAATCTGAAACAGGCTCCAGGTTCTGAGCTGTCAGCACAGAGCCTGACGTGGGGCTCGAACTCACGGACTGCAAGATCAAGACCTGAGGTAAGTCGGCTGCTTAACCCACTGAGCCACCCAGGCGCCCCTTAGGCTGTGCCTTAGTACAAGCGCTAGGGCTTGCCCATGGTGCTCTTGATGTATAAAGCCCAGATGTTCTGTCAATTCTTCTTGGGCATTGACACCAATACCAGGAAATTCACAGCTAAGTGGATATTGTACACAGGCTCATCATCTGTCACCTTCACGTAGTCAACAGTGGCAGTGGCCAGACACAGCACCAAATTCATCTGGAATTTGATCGTGGACTTCACTTCATCCACTTTGGCCACCGTGTACTTACTGCGGGTCAGGAAGGAAGGGAAGTTGTATCAGCCTTATTGGAGCCTGGGCCCAAGATTCGTGGCATCTGCTTGATCAGAGGTTCTGAAACCAAAAAGGCATCGTGCTTCCTGACTAATTTTTTATTCTTGTTGAGTTTCTTCAGTGCCTCAGTGTCCATGTGGGGAATATCCTCAGCCTTGGCCTCATCACAGTGATGCTGGTCCCCCAAAATACATATGGAGAACTTGGCGTGGGGAGTGGCCTTAAGCCTGACAGTACCCAAGAAGCATTGGTCTTTCTGAGTGTCATAGTTCTTCAAGTTGATCTGTAGCTCCAGTCTCCAAAAACTTCCCGTGCTTGACTGGTTGCCCTGCAGGACTTCTCACACTGCCTCACACAGGGTGTCATGGGAGACTGCTGCTCAAGGTGCCGCATGCCACAATAACCAGAAAAGACACAATGGAGGTTTCATTCTGAGGCCTCTTCTGTTGGCCTGTTCAAACCACCTTCTAGCTGCATGCTCCCATGGCCTTTCCTTGGTATGTACACCAGAGAGGGGAAAAGAGGGAGAAAGCACAGGTGTCTCTTCTTATAATGGCACTAATCCCGTTGGATCAGGGCCTACACCTATAACCCCACTTAACCCTATTTAGCTTCCTAAAAGCACCATCTCCAAATACAGCCACACTAGGCACTTTAACATGAATATGGGGGGGACGCCAGGGGGCAAAAACATTCAGTTCACAATAGATCCCTAAATAGAACTGGTTTTCCCACAAACTTATAAGTAATATTTGAGAATGCCTCCAGGAAATTTAGAACTATGATTTCTTTATTAGCATAATATATACTGTTTGCTTTAATAATACAATGTTAAAGTTCTCGACAGAATATCAGGAAGGAGAAGGCAGACCATTCAGGTGGGGCCACCTGAAAATGATCTCCCCAAGAAAAGGAATTAGCATGAAAGGGACTGGATTCCACTTCCTGTAGAACAGATGTCAGAAGAGGGATCAAGTGCTGAAAACATGAAGTTTGGGGGGAAAATGGAGAGGTGCAGCCAGTGAGCTGAGAGAAGCCTGTGCAATGCATGATGTTGTATTCCATAGCTCTTTTCTCATAGGGTCGCAAGTCTGTTTGGATTCTTATGAAACACAGTGAAAAGGGCCAAACCAGCAATCGTTTCCACCCAGGAAAGTACCACTTGCAGGAGGTAAGAAGCAATGTGTAGCTGTGTTTTAGGTTGTTGTGATGACTGAAGAGCACCATTTACAGGCTTAATGTCCACAAAGCAAAGGATGGTTCCACAGATTGAAGAACAGTGTTAGCCAAATATCAATCAGTTTTGTCTAAATTTACCTAAGTCTCTGAGGGATACCTGAGACCCTGGGTCACGGTTATTTGTCTATTCATTCACTCACACATACATTTATTAAATTCCTACTAAATGGAGAAAAGCTGGGATAAACCCACATGAGTTATACATGGAACCTGCTTCCAAGGAATTTATAATCTAAACGCACAACTAAATACGATGTTTTCTGATACATTCTGTAGTAGTTGTATAAAGAGATCAACAAGACAGTGATTAATTCAAACAAGGTGAGAATAGAGAGGAGAGCATCAGGGAAAATATGTTCAAACTGAGATAGAAAGGATGATTCGAATACCAGCCAGTTGCCATTGTAGCAGTGAGGAAGAAGGCCATTCAGTTGGAAGGAATGACAAGTGCAAAGGCCTGGAGGCATGAAAGTATCTGATGGGTGTCACGTAGCATGGGATACAAACTATAATCTTGGTAGGTGAGACTGGAAAGGCAGGTTGTGACCGGATCGTGAAAATCCTTACAAGTCATTCTAAGAAGCTTGGATCTCAATCCTTAGAAAATGGAGACCCATGAAAGAATTTGATCTAGAGAAATGACATAATTATTTATGAACTTAAAACACAGCTCACAGAAGAGGAGAGACTAGAAGGAGGAAAACGACTTGAGAGCATTGTACTAGTGCGGAGGAGAAAAAATAAGGAGGGTGGGAAAGGAAAGAGTAGAGTCAAGGAGATAGAGATAGGTATTTCAGAGCTGGAGTCAACACCCTCCCTATACTGTAGAGAAGTTAATTCAAAACAGTCAGGGTGGTTCTTCCAGGTTTCTGTGACCCCAGTTGAAAGTGAAATGTACTGATACGACTATTTCCAATATTGGCATTTTATGGACTTGTAGAAGCCTAAATGGGGAAAGAAAAACAAAAGGCAATTTATCGTGACAAAAACTACATGGTCTTGTGTTAATTGTGGATAAAGCTGTATTTACTTAAGCAGCTAGGAGTTTATCCTTCTGCAGTTCCCTGAAGGACTGGTTGGTAAAATCAGCTGCTGTGTTGCTAAAATGCCAGTGGGCTTTAGAGGTAAATTCTCTCTCAAGGTAAGGAATTTCCAACACACAGTGATACCTCTGAAATTTGTTTCCCTACCAATTTGGTCTTCCACTGATTTGCTATTATGTTTTCCTATAATCAGGACATAGGCCATCTGTTCGAAAATGCTTTAGCCTGAACAACATGGATGGGACGGATGGCAAGGGAAAAAGCCAGCAACATGATATTGCTACTGTTTTAATCTTTACAAAGCTTTCGATATGAGGGTCTCAATGTCCCCAGTAATCTTAACTCACAGAATGGACTAACAGTCTTTTCCCAGAGAAGAAGTGACTTTGCTTTTCCTCCTTTCTTTTTTTTTAATGTTTATTTATTTATTACTTATTTGTTTTGAAATAGAGAGAGAACATGAACAGGGGAGGGGCACAGAGAGAGAGAGAGAGGGAGACAGAGAATCCCAGGCAGGCTCTACACTGTCAGCGCAGAGCCCCATTCAGGGCTCGAACTCATAAACTGTGAGATCATGACATGAGCAGAAGTCAGACGCTTAACCAACGGAGCCACCCAGGTGCCCTGCTTTTCCTCCTTTCAATGCACCACTGTTCACTTGCAGATTTGGGAAAGGCCATTGGACAGGGTTCTAGCTTTGGCTCTGTGTCCACGAACTTCCAAGAATGGTGACCAGATTCTCACAATCTACTCTGCTTACCGGAGATGCTGTCCTTTGTGGCCTACTAATTCGGCATGTCACGTGGAGGCAAAGAATTTCCAAACTTGTTGGATTACGGCTTCTGGCAACCGACGCTGCTGGCAATTGGAAGGCTTATCCTCTGTGTTTCTGTTTTGATTCCCTGTTGTTCCTGAAGTTTCAGGAAGGAAGTCAGCGGGAGTCAAACATATTTGGTTTTTATTACACCATCTCCATATAATCTTCCTCTACAATTGTTTAAAAATAATGCTCACGTCATTAAAGAAGAAAATAAACACCAGTCAATTGAGGCTGTATAGTTAAATTTAGAGTCTGAACTGATAACACAGAAGAGGTTCAAACTCAGTATTTTCCCATCAGGCAAAAGGCAAGGTAATTATATTAATGTTATATTGTGTAATTCTAGAATTTTGTACCTAGGATTTTGCTCCCTTTGGTCCAGGAATATTTCTTACCCATCTAAGTATCTCATGCATGCCATTAAATATCTAGCGTCCCTAAATACTTACCTAGTCCAGGGTGACAAAACAGTAAGCCATCTTTACAATAACTAACATCTATTGAGACCTTAACTGGTGCTAGACATGGTCTTAAGTACTTTGAATGTATTAACGCATGTAATCTGTAGTTATGTATGTATGTATGTAATTACTCACGTAAGAGTGCTGCTATCATTACTCTTCCTGTTGTTCCGATAAGCTACAGATGCAAAGAAAGAAAATTTTCCAAGCTAACAAAGCTACTGGTAGGAGAACTGGGATTTGAACTCAAGTTCTTGCACAGTCTGTATTTTTAACCA
Source organism: Acinonyx jubatus (assembly GCF_027475565.1). NCBI lineage: Eukaryota > Metazoa > Chordata > Mammalia > Carnivora > Felidae > Acinonyx > Acinonyx jubatus. The sequence goes on along the minus strand of NC_069382.1, from coordinate 118,563,220 downwards.
TCAAGGAATAATTTTTGTTGTTGTTGTTTAAAATATGTACACACACAGAAGAAAGTCATGAAGAGTCATAGTAGCATTTTTCAAGGAGGGGATTTTTCATGGTTTTAATTGTATTGAAATTTTTTTTTATTTTGAAATAATTCTAAATGTACAGAAATGTTCTAAAAAGACTACATAGGCTTTTCAGATACTCTTCATCACCCCTAATATTACTATCTTACATAATCAGAGTACAATTTTGGAAACCAGGAAATTAATATTGGTACATATTATTAGCTAAAGTACAGTCCTTATTCAAATTTCACCAGTTTTTCCACTGATGTCCTTTTTCCATTCCAGGACCCAAACCAGGCTGCCACATTGCATTTAATTATCGTGTTTCCTTCGTTTCCTCCAATCTGTGACAGCTCTCCAGTTTTATTTCCCCAAGCTCCCCAGTCTTAGCTTTTGTGACTTCAATACGTTTGAAGACGACTGGTCAATGGTCGGCAGAATGTTTATCAATTTGGGTTTAGCTGATGTTTTCTCATGATTAAATTAAGGTTACGCATTTTTGGCAAGACCATCACAGAAGTGGTATCTTCTGCAGCATATTATAGTATACCTGATGTTGATATATCTTAATTCTGATGATATTAACATTAATAATTTTAGGTTGATGTTTGCTAAGTTTCTCCATGTTTTCTTTTTGTGCTTAAGAAATATATTGTGTAAGACTTTTTGAGATTATGCACACGCCCTGTTTCTCCTACAACTTTTACCTACTAATTTAGCAACCATCGATAGAATGTGTCTGCAATTATTTCTGTGGGGTTTGCCTAATAAAGTTTGTATTTCCTTCATTTCTTCTACACTGATTAATTGGAATTCTGTAAGAAAGAGTTACATCTGTTTTCCCACATTTATCTATCTGTCTGATTATTTATTTATATCAATATGAGCTCATGGATATTTATTTTATTTTATTCTATTGGTTATAATTCAATACTGTCATCTATTTTGTGCTAAATTCGGCCACCAGGAGCTCCTATAGTGTGGCTCCTATGTCCTTTCAATGTAATCCATTCTTTTTCTTTTTTTTTAACATTTATTTATTTTTGAGACAGAGAGAAACAGAGCGTGAACGGGGGAGGGTCAGAGAGAGAGAGGGAGACACAGAATCTGAAACAGGCTCCAGGCTCTGAGCTGTCAGCACAGAGCCCAACGCGGGGCTTGAACTCACAAGGACGCCCAACTGACTGAGCCACCCAGGCGCCCCTAATCCATTCTTTTTCAATCACTTCCTTATTTTCTGGTACAAAAAGTTATTCTAGGATCTTCTTGTATTTACCCTAACAATATGGGAATCAACTATTTCTCCAGAGACCTGGTTTCTTTTATTGGAGAATGGTATTTAGAAACCAAAATCTGGGCACTAAGTATGCTCATTGCTTCTGGGCTCACCTTTCTTCTAGGCCCACTCAGTGGACAGATTAGAAAAGCTGTGTATGTACAGTCACCAATATACACACACATCTATATTTATCTCTGTATCTATCTATAAAAATATATTAAAAGCCATGGGATCACATTGATGCCTCCAATTTCAATTCAACACCACAGGGTTCATTTTGGCCTTTTCCTATTCCTTATTTGTAATATTTTTCTCCACCACAGGAAATGTGATTTTAATTATCTACAATATGTTTTACTTATTTGTGCAATCCTACTATACCCAAAAAGCAGTTTCAGAATTGCTAACCCATATTTCTAGGAGAAAAAAAAATTACTAATGAGAAGACAGCAGGTGTATACAGGTTATTTTGTTGTTGTTTTTTGTTTTAGAAAGACTATTTTCCAAAATTTCTTAGGTGAGTTCTTATCTGCCCCACCCCATTATTTTTTTTTAATTTTTAATTTTTTTTAATGTTTATTTATTTTTCAGAGAGACAGAGATAGAATGTGAGTGGGTTAGGGGTAGAGAGAGAGGGAGACACAGAATCTGAAGCAGGCTCCAGGCTCCAAGCTGTCAGCACAGAGCCTGACGCAGGGCTCAAACTTATGAGCTGTGAGATCATGACCTGAGCCGAAGTCGGACACTCAGCCGACTGAGCCACCCAGGCGCCCCTTCACCCCATTATTTTTTAATTAATTATGTTTCCTCGCATTTAACAATAAACACATATTATTTTGTGTATTTTTTAAGATGACATTCTTTGGGGTATGAATATTGGCTAGCAGATAGCAACTGTGTGAGCAAAATAAAGTATGAAGGTGAAAATAAATACAGGTTTCCTAAGAGATGTCACTGTCTTTACCACTTTGGTAACACGTGCCAATTTTTGTTGGGTTCAGCCACCACTTCCTGGGGTTTGTGGACCCTTGTCTCAAGATGCTCTGAAGCCCCAGCCACAGCCCCTCTTGCTGTTTCTCAGCTCTCCTGTCGCTTATGTTATCCCTCTTTATCGGCACTTAAAATAGTCACATCATTCCATGTCTGGGAAAATGTTCAGGACATTTAAGAATCATTAAAGAAGAAATCAAGAGAGTACAATCATTGATATACATATTTTTTAAAGAAATCAAGCCAACAACATCTTTTGTGTCTTCCATAAAAGTATACTCTGGGAAGATCTGGGGTCTATCATGAATCATTAGGTTTTACATTATAAATTTACACTCTTGGAAACATACGGATACATATTTGATTACTCATAATGCAGATGTGACATTGTCCTAGCAAAATTAGGAAATTTCCAATAAACGGACCATTACCTTTGCATGGAGATGAATCACACTCAGGCACCCATTATGGCAATCAAACGAAACAGTTCTAGACTTGCAACTCAAAACCCTCACTTCCCAGGCAAAGCAATAATCTATTAAAATGTGAAAATAACAAGTCTTTTTCCACAGTTACTGGTAATTAATAATGGCAATTAAATTTCACAAGGCCAGTGATTTTCAAATCAGGAAGTCATTAATATAGAGAGATATTATTTGTTTTAATCACTACACACTTAGCTCCAAACCAAAAAGTCTGTCTTTCTTACAAGGAGCTCACTGTTTATCCTGACGCCTGGCTGCACCGAGGGCCAGCACCTGCACATCCAGCATCCACCCGTGGATGTCCAGCATCTCTCCTCCTGGAACATGAAGTTTGGTCTTCAGAAATTCCCTGGATCTAAAAGTGGGGATCTAAATTTCTAAAAAGAAATTCCCTGCCTGCACTTTGATTCATCCCAAGTTCATGTTCGTTTCATTTGCATTTCAATTCCATCCAGTGCATTCCTGGAAATCAGGTGAAAAGCAAATCACATTTTGCTTTAGATGCCTGAGGCTTCATTTCTGACATAGAATCCAAATAAATCATACATATGCCCAACAATATGTCACAGAAGCAAAAATGTAACAAGAGTAAACCTTTTATCAAAATACACTTGTCAAATAACATTCTGAGTCTTAAAAAATGATCTTAAGTGTATGTTATACCATGTTTACGCATAGGGCCCAGTGTACTAAAAAATGCACATAGAAAATGAAAACTTCAAGCATACTGTTAAAGAGGAATAAAACTAAAACCAGTATATTGGTTTTCACACTGGCCATGTTTATAATTAATACACTTCTGGTTGATCTAGAATTTAGAAGATCTGGAATTGGAAGAAAGTGGATGAGGGACATTTGGATCTCTCACTTTATTTTAATGTATCTGCTCAAAAAGTTCGGGGTTTTTCTCTCCCCTTCCCTCTCCCCCTCCCTTTTCCACTTTTCCTCTGGCACCTTACCCTCTCTATTCATGTGCCCAGAGCAAACAGAGGCAACCAGTCTCTTACACTGACTTCTTTCCTTGAGAAGTGAGGATGAAATTTAGTGATACCCAGTGCTAAATATTCAGGAGTAACTCTTTTCTTTCAAAACATTTATTTGACATTTCAAAAATGGTTTTTTTCCCCCAGCTTTGTTGAGCTACACCTGACATCTAAAATTGTAAGGTTTTAAAAGTGTACATTGTGGTGATTTGCTATAAAGATACATTGCGACATTATTCATGCCATCTAGTTAATGAACACATTTATCAACTCACATACTCATTTTTTTTTTGTTTTTGTTTTTTGGTGAGTGCACTTACCACACTTAAGTTTTAATCTCTCAACAAATTTCAATTATACGATACAGTGCTATCACCTATAGTCACCATGTTATACATTAGATCCTCAGTTCTTATTTATTTATAGCTCAAAGTTTGTATTCTTTCACCAACCTCTTACTTTATCCCCCATCCCCAAGCCCCTGACAACCACTTTTCTACTCTCTGTTTCTATGACTTTGAGTATTTTTGAGATTCCTCACATAAGTGATACCATGAAGTCTTTCTCTGTCTGGTTTATTTCACATAGCATATGCCTTCAAGGTCCATCCATGTTGTTGCAAATGGCAGGATTTCCTTCTTTCTCCTGGCTGAATAATATTTCGTTATATATATGTGTATATTACACACACACACACACACACACACACACACACACACACATATTACATCTTCTTTATCCATTCATCCCCATAGACACTGTTCAGGGACACTCCAGGAGAAAATCTTTATAACTGATTTTGTGGGTTTTTAAACATTTTTTAATGTTTATTTAGTTTTGAGAGACAGAGACAGAGCACGAGCAAAGCAAGGGCAGAGAGAGGAGGCGACACAGAATCTGAAACAGGCTCCAGGCTCTGAGCTGTCAGCACAGAGCCAGATGCAGGGCTCGAACTTACCAACCGTGTGATCATGACCTGAGCTGAAGTCGAACACTTAACCGACTGAGCCACCCAGGCACCCCCTGATTTTGTATTTTGAATTTCCTACTTCACCATCCAAGAAAAAAAGGAAATAAAATGAAAACTATTTGTCAATTGAACACACTGCTCATTATATATTTTTTAATTTTATATATATTTTTAATTTTATATATTTTTTCATACAAAACTACAATCTATATGAATCAAGTCGCTGTTCAAATATTTCATATTTCTTACACGATTATAAAAACATAATATTTCAACATAGAATATTTGAAAATTGCCAGATTCTTATTGAAATCATGACCCAGTATTTTCATATTGATTCATTATTTTAAGTTTATTTATTTTGCAAGAAAGAGAGAAAAACAGAGAGAGGGAGAGAAAGAGAGAGTTGGCAAGGGAGGGGCAGAGAGAAAGGGAGAGAGAGAGAGAATCCCAAGTAGGATTCATGCTGTCAGCACAGAGCCTGACACAGGGCTCAACCTCACAAACCATCAGATCATGGCCTGAGCAGAAACCAAGAGTCAGATGCTTAACCGACTGAGCCATCCAGGTGTCCCAACTCATTATTTTATATTGAGGAAACTAAAGCCTTAGAAGATTGAAGAACTACTCCAAAGTCATATATTTCTGGAAAGTAATAAATAATATTAAAATACTAAATACAAGGATTATAAAGAATATGAAGATATTGCATATTAAGGAAGTAAACAAATTTCATATTAATTATTTTTTCTTAAACAATATTTTAATTGAGATATAATTCACATACCATATACTTTATAAATTTAAAGTGCACAGTTCAGGGGAGTCTGGGTGGCTCAGTCGGTTAAGTGTCTGACTTCGGCTCAGGTCATGATCTCGTGGTTGGTGCGTTGGAGCCTCATGTTGGGCTCCACGCTGATAGTTCAGAGCCTGGAAACTGCTTCAGATTCTGTGTCTCCCTCTCTCTCTCTGCCCCTCCCCTTCTCACACTTTATCTCTCCTCTCTCCTTCAAAAATAATAAATAAAAAAAAATTTGTTAAATAAATCATATAGTGTACAATTCAGTGGGTTTTCATATATTTACAGGGTTATGCAACCGTCACCACTATTTGATTCCAGAATACTTCCATCACCCCCAACCAAAAAAAAATTGCCGTATCCATTAGCAATCACTCCCATTCTTCTCTGGCAGCGATTAATCTATTTTCTGTCTCCATGAATTTGCTTATTCTGGACATTTGACAAAAAAGGAATCATAATATGGCCTTTTGTATATGGTTTCTTTCACTTAGCATGATTTCAGAGTTCATCCATGCTGTAGCACATACCAGCACATTTTTTTTTCATTTTTATGGCTGAATAATATTCTATTGCATGATTCTACCACTTTTTAAAATTCATTCGTCAATTGATGGACTGGTCATTCGGTTATACTTTTTGGTTCTTATGAATATTGCTGCTATGAACTTCACAAATAAGTTTTTGTATGGTTATATGCTCAGTTGTCTGGGGTATATGCCTGGGAATTAAATTGCTGGGTCACATGGAAATTCTATGATTAGCTTTTTGAGGATTGGCCAAACTCTTTTTCCCAAAGTGGCTGTAGCATTTTGCATTCCCATCGGTAATGTATGAGAGGCTCCCTACTTCCTTATAATCTTTGCCAACACTTGCTATTATTAGGCTTTTTAATCTAGTCATTCTAAAATGTGTGAAACAGTATCTCATTGTGGTTTTGATTTCTAGTTCTCTAATAACTAATGACGTTGATCATCCTTTCGTGTGCTTCTTGACCATCTGTATATCTTCTTTGGAAAATGTCTATTCAAACTCTTTGGCCATTTTTAAAAATTAGCTTGTTTGTATTTTAGTCATTGAGCTGAGGTCTTTTTTATATGTTCTGAATACTAGTCCCTTATAGATATATATGTTCATAAATATTTTGTTCCCATTCTGTGGGTTGTCTTCCACATTTGTATAGAGTCCTTTGAAATACAAAAGTTTTACCATTTGCTAAAGTCCCATTTATCTATTTTTATTCTGATTGTGCTTTTTGTGTCAAATCTGAGAAATCATTGCGTGGCTCAAAGTCACAAAGATTTATAGCTATGTTTTATTCTAAGAACTTTATTGTTTTTAGCTCGTTTACATTCAGGTCTTTGATCCATTTTCAGTTAATTTTTGAATATGTTGTGAAGTAGGAGTCCGATTTCATTCTTTTGCATGTTGTGGATACCCAGTTGTCCACATTTATTGAAAAGACTATTCTTTCCTTATTGGATTCTCTTGGTTCTTATTAATTATATGACACTGCTGTGTTTGGCCTCGTCATCATCACATACTGCTAAAGCAATTTCCTTGTCTGTGCCAGTGTTTCCCTTTCTTCTCTGGCCTCAGCATTTGGCTTCACCACAGATAGAAGTCATTCTGACAATTGCTAAGGCTGTTTTCATAGCCACTTTAAAGCATTCCATTATTCTTTCAATTATTGTTCTATCGCTCTTCCCTGCTTGGTCTTTTTGATCAAAAGTTGTCAGGAGGCTTCAATAAACTACAGAACGGACTGAACGGAGATGAGATCACCTTCCTTTTGACTTTGTCAGTTTGGCACAAAGATAAATGTTCTAAGTGAAATTACTTGAAAAAAAGTTAATAACTCACCAAGAGTATATATACATGGTCATCACAATAATGTACCAAAATGTTGAGAGCGACTTTTCAGAAAAAAAATTATTGTGTTTAGTCTGTGGTTCTGTTCTCAGAGTAAATGCTTGGGCTCTAAAGACCATGGGTTCACTGTTTGAAGGAAGTGTATTTAGAGCAGGTGAGGACATCTGGATTTCATTAGTGTGTGACACCAGCCCAAACTGAGGAGTGTTTAGAACAATGATAGTCCTGTCAGATTTAAAATAGGACACCTTAAGTAAGTCACTACAAATACATTGTTTAGCAAATTACTTGTTACCTAGCGAGCGTTTAATAATAATAATAGTTTGCTTGTGGGAATCCCAGCTCACTAGTTGCCACTGAACTGCCCAGTTAATAACTGTGTACATGTCTCTTACAGCTTGAAATTATCGACAGCTGATTAAACTAGCACTTTCTAAACAACCTCAGGAATTCTTTTTCATTTACTCTAGAAGTTTCATTAATTGATAAAAAAAAAAAAAAACGAGGTTAGCGATGAGATACTAATACATGCCCACAAGAATAGCTAACATTTGAAAAAACTTACAATACCAAACACTGATGAGAATGTAAAGCAACTAGAACTCTGAAACATTGCCGGAGGAAGTAGAAATTAGTATAATAATTGGGAATCCTGCCGTTACAAATTGGAGCTAATCATATCCTTATTCCATGATTCAAGTATAATTAGTTCATGTGACCACCATAAAACATGTACAAAAATATTAATAGCAGCTTTAGTCATAACAGCCCAAACTGGAAACAACCTATACCCAACAGCAAGAAAATGGATAAATGAATTGTGTATGCTCATAAAATAGAATACTACACAGCAGTAAAGACTAGATTACAACCACAGACATGCAGCACATACTCTCTCAGACACAACACGGGGCACCTTTGTGGCTCAGTCAGTTACGTGTCTGACTTCGGCTCACATCACGATCTCATAGTCCATGAGTTCAAGTTCTGCGTCAGGCTCTGTGCTGACAGCTCTCTCTCTCTGCCCCTTCCCCGTTCATTCTCCGTGTCTCTCAAAAATAAACAAACATTAAAAAAAAATTATAAAAAAAAAAGAAACCAGACACAACAAAATATACTGCATATTGCTATTTATATTAAGTTCAAGAACATGCAAATGTAATCCAAGACGTTAGAACACAGAAATCAGAGTAGTGATTACTTTGGGGGAGGTATTGACTGAAAGGTGAGGGAAATTCTGTGGTATGGGAATATTCTGTGTCTTGAGCTGGGTATTACAGAGATGTACGCAGAGGAAAAATAGACCAACCCACGCATTTACAATCAGTGCACTCACTTTATGTACTTTATTCACATATGATGAACTTTAATAAAAATTTTTTTTAAACAAGGTGGGAGAAGTGACCCAGGCAAACGGAGAAATTTTCAAACCTTTTAAAACATGAAACACAAGTCTGCATCTCATCTACATGTAACACGGAAACAGAATGAAGAATCTAAAAAAAAGGAGCCAGACAACGGTTACCTGTTCTCTGAAAAAAGAGGTGATGAAGACACCAGACATCATCCCAGCTCCCCTACTGCCCCTCTGAGTCCACGAATCCTATGATTTCAACTCCGAGAAATAAAATGATAAATAAAAATTATCTGGTACAGAAGCAACTGAGTTCGTATTAAAATCATGGGATGTTACAGAAAAAAAAAATCCTAAAATTCTAAAGGTCATTTCTTTTGCTCTCCCACAAACTCCCTTCTCATCCAAAGAATCCATCAATATTCAAGTTCAGCCACACTAAGCTAAGTCATATGTTAATTCAATTCCACTTGAATGGCTTTTACATAATCCCTAAGCAGGGACCTTGTCAAAATCTTTGCTCAGTACAATTCCTGGGACACTGCTGACATTCAGTTGAGTGTATAGTATAATTAATATCATAATAACAATAACACGCAAGGAAAATACATACCTCCCACAGTTTGCAGAAATACCAGGCTGCAGCTAACACAGAATTTTAATTCAGAATCAACAAGGAAAAGAGAGATCGAAAGGCAGCCAGAGCAATTGGATTCAATAAATTCACAAAGTCAGCCCAAACTGTAGGAGAAACCGTACTTATTAGGCAAGCTATCCTATGGGGGACAACTAAATTAAGCAAGATAATTTCGTGTTCCTAATGCATTTACTTGACTACAATGAAGGTTGAAGTCTTAGTAGCTACATGAAGCCAAACCTTTGTCTGAAGGTGAAAGGGATTGGATGTGTGTGTGTGTGTGTGTGTGTGTGTGTGTGTGTATACATCTATGTATGTATGTCTGTTCTGTCTGTGTATACTTGAAAATGTTCAGCAGTATTGATGGGTAGCATGAGACAGGAAGAAAGGGTAATAAAACGCTTCCGTGACTAAAAAAAGACTGTCTAATTAAAGCAATGAGTTACACCTTTAGCCCCTTAGTCCCACTACAGGGGGAACTGCTGGTATAATGAGGATTAATAAACATTCCCTAAAGGTGCAAAGTTGTGGATTTTTTCCTCTGGAGAGCAGCCAACCCTCCCTATTCTCCAACCCTCAAGTCTTCAGCACACATCTGACTTTGCCAGCAGAAAGAAAACTGCTCTGGCCTGCATTTCAAAGGAACACCTGTCAAAAAGCCCCAGGGCAGGGAAGATTTTCCCCAAATCCAGGTTTCCTCCAAAAGGCTCCTTTTACAATCCCTAATGGGTGATGTTCCAACTGTGTCCCTGGACAGCCACAGCAGCATCACCCTGAGAACTCAGAGATGCAAAACTCCCTCTTCCACCCCCGATTTACTGAATCAGAAACCCTGGGGCTGGGGCCAGGGAATCTGTGTTTTTGTTTTATTTAAAAAAAAAAAATAATAACATTTATTCATTTTTGAGACAGAGAGAGACAGAGCATGAATGGGGGAAGGTCAGAGAGAGAGGGAGACACAGAATCTGAAACAGGCTCCAGGAGAGAGAAGGAGACACAGAATCTGAAACAGGCTCCAGGCTCTGAGCTGTCAGCACAGAGCCCGACGCGGGGCTCGAACTCATGGACCGAGAGATCATGACCTGAGCCGAGGTTGGACGCCCAACGGACTGAGCCACCCAGGCACCCCATGGGAATGTGTGTTTTAAGAAGGCCTCTAAATGAGCTTGAGGCATGCTCCCATTGAACTTGTTCACCTCAGTTCCACATCCTCTTCCACCATGTCCCAAGCAGTTATTACTGGCCTGGTCTCTTCTTCAGCAGCTGCAAGTCTCTTCTTGCTCTATTTATTTTTTAAAATTATTCTTCATGGTGGAGTCATCTTTCCCGCTTGCCACTTGACACAACATTACACAAATAGCATATAGTCTCCCACTAGTGCTCATTAGAATGCATGGAAAGAGGTTTTCCCCGTCCCCAAATCTCGCCAATATCTATGATATTATATTAGGGCCACCACAAAGCACATGGATCTTCTGCAACCAAGCTCCCAGTATCATGTTTCAGAACATCCCACCACGGCGATATCTCACCCTTCAATGTACAATTCTCCTACCTAGTATGTGAGTTTGCATTTAAGACTCTGTAGAAGAGGGGCGCCTGGGTGGCTCACCTGGTTGAGTGTTCAACTTTGGCTCCGGTCATGATCTCAGAGTTCGTGAGTTTGAGCCCCACATCTGGCTTGCTGCTGTCAGCACAGAGACCTCTTTGGATCTTCTGTCCCACCTTCCGCCCCTTCCCTGCTTATGCTCTCTCTCTCAATACTAAATAAATCTTAAAAAAAAAAAAAAAAAAAAAAGACTCTGTGGCTATATTCCTGCTTTATTTCTAGACAATAAAATATGAAGGGAGTAACCAACATGTGACATTTCTGGGTCAAGACTTTTATGAAACAGATGTGTTTCTTTTTCCCATCCACCTACTAGATGCAAACAGTGTAGGGCTAGAGCCTGGAGCAGCAGAATCATCCAGAAGCTTTTAAAAATGCTAATCCTAGACCTCATCCCTAGAGTTTCTATTTCAGTAGGACTAGGATGGGGCCTGAGAATGTGCATTTCTAATCAGGTCCTAGATGTGGGATCGAACTCACGAACTCTGAGATCATTGGAGAGTCATTGGTCTGAACTATTGTTCTAAAGAACGGTGGAGCCAAAAGAAGGAAGCTGCATCCCTGGGCGACTTTGTAGAGAACTGATAGCTGATCAAGAACATCGACCTCATTCCATACATGACCAAGAAATATGCTTCCATTGGTTTTGAGTCAATGTGCACACGTCCTCTTTTTACCACAGTTTATCCTACCCTTAAATAATAAAATTGCCTAAAAAAGTAAATGTTGACATTTTTGAGATCTTATATAAAAATATATTTATTGGGGCACCTGGATGGCTTGGTCAGTCAAGTGTTGGACTCTTGATTTCAGCTCAGCTCATGATCTCACAGTTTGTGGGATGAAGCACCGTGCCGTGTTCCACACTGCCAGTGTGGAGCCTGCTTAGGCTTCTCTCTCTTCGTCTCCCTCTGCCCCTCCTTCACCTGTGCACTCTCTCTCAAAATAAGTTTTGAAAAATTAATATATATATATTTTTATCTTCATTAATATAGAACAATAGACACTAAACAAACAAAACACAAAACAAAGTTCAAAATGAAATTTTATAAATCTTAAATTAGAAATAACTGATTTCTATTTTTTTCTTTTTTGTTATAGATTTTTTCAGTGTTGATCTATTCCAGGGTTTCAACAAGATTCTTATGAACTAATCTTCCCTAGTGCAATCAAACATTTTGCTCTGTGCGGTTTTCCATCATTCAATGTCTTTTGGTGAGACCACCGGGACAAAGTTGTGTCTAATTTATCTTTACTATCCTGGTGCCTAACACAGTGCCCGGCACATGATCAAGATTCAAAAAATATGTTTGTGAGATGAACAAAATAATAATGAGAAAGTATGGAAAATGGGCAAATGAATATTTTTAAAACTTGGTTTTGTTAACTACCAGATCTTAGCTTCCCCTTAGTTTCACAGTTGCATTTGACAGGCACTGTTAGGATGTTAGGTACACAATGGTGGACAGAGCCAAAGTCCTTACTTTCAGAGTTTACATTCCTATGAAAAAAGACATAAACAAACAAATATCTTTAAGAATGCATCACAATCAAATAGAAACAAAACCAAAATGAGACAAGTAACAGTGAATCATAGATGCATTAAGAACATTAAAATCAGCGCTATTTCTCTAAGATGCTTGACATAGAGAAAAGTAGTGGCAAATTTTATTTGGCATAAAAATGGACAAATTTCCATTGTCCTGGTAACACTTTGTATCAATAGCTTCACATCACCCATGGTTAGTTTGACAAAGCACGTAAGATGGAGTAGACCCACTGACTTGGCTTTGTCAGCCTTCAATACAAGTGCTCACCTCCTTGAACTCCCAGAGATGAAGTAAGAGGGTTGTAAGTCCAGTTAACATTGTCAGAGCTTTTGTTAAATCTCAGAAGGCTACACTGTGAAAATATTGCCCCTACTCTGCAATCTGCTATACTTCCCTTTCCCTCCTCATCAGTTTCTTCTATAAATACCCAAACTGAAATGACCCTTGATGTAGAATGTCATATGGGCTACAAGCCCCAGCTTTGGGTCAAATAGACCTATTTCAAGTCACTTAATTAATTGCATGGCATTGGGTAAGTCTAAAGTCTCCAACATTTCTTCACTCATTGAATGAAGTCATGGAGGTGACTATTTCATAGGATTTGGGGGAAGAGTATATGAGACATTTGCATGTTAACACTTACATTGTAAATAATCATTCAAGTTGTGAAATTCCAACAAGGATGAAGAGTATGTTCAGTAGGGGTTGGAAAATAAGGCAGTCACACTGACAGAGTATCAGAATTTGAAAACATAGTGGTGAAACCATTCCAAAGGCTATTGTGATGAGTTACTAAAAATAAGTTTGTTGGAATACAGGAAGGTAGAAGTCAAGGAACTGTGAGTCAGGGTGTTAGGTATTGAACACAACAGGGATGATGATAGAGGGTGGGATCAAGTGCTAAAGTTATTAAAAATGTGGAAATGTGAAGTCAGTAGATGACTGTCAAAGAAGTGTTCTTCAGTTAGATTCCTTTATTATACGCTTTTATAACACCTAGTATTTTTCCTTTGTGCCACTCACCTAAGCTTCAGTTCATTCATTCATTTATCTATTAATGTCCATCTGTAGGATAATAAGCTTCTTGAATGTTAAGAGTATAGCTTGTTCCCAAGTGATTATATTTGCTTGTAAAATACAAAGCTCAGCAGAAAGCTTAATTAATATTGGATGGGTGGGTGGGTGGATGGATGGATGGATGGATGGACTACTTGGCAGACAAATAAGAGATAGTACTAAAAATAAATGGCATCAAGATCAAAAGGAGAGAGCTTTCAGAATAAGGTCAACGGGATGATTATCTGCAAAACAAAATATACCTAAGAATCTAGGATTTCTTAGTGATGGTTTCCTTATTTCCTACCTCCCTATTTAATCTCCTCCTTTTTCCCAGATTAATAAACCACATATTTAGAAACTTATTTGATAATTAATAATTAGAATAAGTGCCAATCAAGCATACTACTAGAATCTCTCAGCACCATTTATCACTTTGGCAATACACATAACAATTTAAAATGTGCATGACTTTGAGGCAACAATTCCATTTCTAGAAATTTATCTTACAGATATACTCATTCAAGTATGTATGCTATACGTACAAATATTTTCTTTGCAACATTATTTAAGATACTAAAAAAAAATGGCACTAAATATTCCAAAATAGGAGATTTGTTAAACAAACAGTTGATACATTCATACAGTTGAATTTTATACACATCAAAAATATCATGACCTTATCTCCATGATACACTGTTAAATAAAAGATATGTATAAAACATGAGATAATCTGCATAGAGTGATCCCATCTTTAAAATATATAAATGCGTGTTGAGGGGCACAAATATTTCCAGATAGCACTCAGCGGGGCTCCTCCTCTCTTTTTTTTTTCTCTCTCCTCTCCCTGCTCTTGTCATGTCTTATTAATGGGGAGTGGTCCTTGGTGAGACATAATGAAAAGATTCTTGTAGCATAACACAAAAACATTTGCCAGGAGAAATCATCACTTCTAGTCAGAAAAATATTGGTTTGACTTGTGGATATTTCACTCTGAAGACTATAAGGCACTCCAGGTTTCTTTCGCTCTTTAGAGCTCAGCACCAAGGGGCAGGCCCTATCCTCCTACTCCAGGTGATCTAGGTACTTGAGCATATGTGTTTTCAATGAGAGTAACAGGGATGACCCGGGGCTTGTGGAGGAGGAGAAGGAGTAAACCAGAGGGAGGAGAATAGGATCCCTATGATTACATCCCACCTGGATCTGTATGAACTGACAAGTGGCATGAACACAAAGTAAAGACTGCTTTGCTCCACTCTTGGTGTTGTAGACTCTGGGTCTGGAGTTCTGTCTTGTCCAGCAAGAAAGTAGGATGCAGGATTAAAAATGCAGGAGAGAGTAATGTCTGGGAGGAGACAAGAGCCCGGAGTAAGGGTCCTTGCTCCGTTTTTATTAGGATCAGAAGGCTTACAAGTGTGATAGGTGTGCACAGGGAGACAATGAAACCATGAACATTCACTCATGGATATGGGGAAAAGGGGGTTTTGGAAATATGTGGTGTTAGGTGTTTGGGTCAATACAAAACAAGATTCTGGTGCTGTATGGAAGGTTGTTTACAGTAAACATGAGGCCCCCACATCTGTTTACCTAAACTGGACTAGGGGACAAGAAAGACAGAACATGTTACCTCAGGATCAACCAGGCAACTTTCTTTTGCTAATTAGCTCAGCTCTGGACAACTTTGCCCCTTGAGGTCAGTCTAGAGGCCTATTTACCTCTTTACCTAATTTGGTCCTTCCTTCCTGTGAAAGCAGCTTTCTGCTGTTATACTGACTTGGGGGGCATTTCCACCCTGAATACCTAATCTTGTTTACCTCATCTTAGATGTTTTCACCCTGAGACTTCCTACTCCTATACCTTTGTCCTATACTGGGAGCCTTTGTGCTCTTTACCTAGTCTTACTTACCTAGTCTTATTTACCCAAACTTGGGTGTATGCATCCTATGGCTTTCCTATTGTTTATGCCTTTGTTAACCCATCAGTGCAAGCTCAGGGAATTCCTAAGCTTATTCCCCACACCTTGGGACTCCAGAGGTAACTGTGTCGATACTGGTCTACACTTCAGATGCTCCTGGTGTAACAAAGTGGTAAAATATGTATGTTTACATATATAATTGCATATGTAAAAAAAACATTTTAAGATACAAGCCAAGCTGTTAGCAGTGATTGTTCTTGCGAAATAGATGGTTTCCTTTTGGTGGGGGAGGGGGAAGGTCCAATGCGATGAAGATCATAAGGGAACTTCATAAACCTTGACATTGTCTGCATGGTTTATGGCAATTATGTCCTATAATTTAAAAATGAAGAGGGATTTTTTTTTCTTAAAAGAACTCAACCAAACTGCAGCTTGCTTGTATATTAACAAGGCCCAAGCAGGAGAAAGAGGTCCTAGTGTCAGTTTGACTTTCCTAAGGATGGCCCCTCTGTCATTAGAGTTGCCCTCAAATTTGGAATAAAATAGTTCTGAAATCTTACCAGAAAAGTAATTGTTCCACCGCCTTGGAAAAGACCATTTAGCTGTGCAAACAAATGAAATAGGCATATCATAAGTTTTCACGATCGCTTTCAAAAAAAAAAAAAAGAGATCTCACACAGCACACTTCCCACATTCAACACTATCGATTAACTCTATTCATCCACACAGTACATGAATTTGTACTATTATGATCGAATTTAAATAATGTGAGTACTTTCAAAATAAATTCTGTGATTCTCTATGGTATTCAAAGGCTCCAGCTTATAGTCTTATAGAACAAATTACTCCTTTTACATAAGTGGACTCCCAAGGCTGTAGGCATTAAAGAAACAAAAGATCACCACTTAATAATTAACTACAAAACTCTATATTCCTATTTTGACACTAGATTGCAAGTGCTCAGAAGGCCAGACGGAGTCTTTATTACTATTATTATTATTATCATTATCATTTAATTTTCTAAGTTTGTTCATTGATAAAGTGTAATGTTTCAATTCTTCTGTTCATCTACCTCCTGTTTTTTGGGAAGCTTAATTTATTACGACACCTGCTATAATGTGGAAAAAGGAGAAGAGATGAAAAAAAACCCTCAACCTATAGATTTGGTTCTTACAAACAGCTTTATAGGAAGGTTGGCTGGAGATTCTGTGTTTAATTCATGGCCCATGTGATTCCTTCCCCTAGACCATGGAGCCAAGACTTGGTTAATCAAGACTTGGCTCTTGTCAGGAACTCTCTAGGCCCCTTAAGGTTTCTTGCATAGTTTCACCTAGAATTGCCCCCTGCCATCGATCCAACAAAAAAGTAAGTGCCTAACAACAAAATCATGAAAAATGGGTATAATTTTCTGTTATAAATATTAAAATAGATCTTATCAAATATTAAGTTTTTTAAAATAATTTTTAAAGTTTGGAATTAATATATTTTTTGTTCATTTCAACGTGTACTCGTGTTCCATTTTTTTTTTCCTGTAAAACAGCTTCCCCATACTTCAGCCAGAGAGCATGACTCTAAAATGAAGAACTCGTGACTGGGTGTGGGAAGGAAAAGACTAAAATTAGAGAGATCAACAAGCTCTAATATTAGGGATTTGTTTGAAAATGCCACTTCTAATGAGAACTAACAAAGAAATTCTCTGAAAACGAATCGATTTATTTAGCATGTTGGAGTTCTGTCCTATCCTAACAGGAGAAATAGCCAGCCTTTCTGGATTATTTTTGAAGTTGAAGAGTCAGGTTCCGAAGAAAAAGGAAGTATTTGTCCATAATCACGTAGAGAAGAAAACTTAATATTTGACCCGAAGGCAAAAGAGACTGACCAGGACAGAGATAAGACAAAAATAGAGAAACCTAGAGAGATACACTTGCTCAATCGGTCGGGCTTCTAAGATGCTCCCCAGTTTCCAGCTAAATAGTTAACACACAAACAGAATTAGATGTTACACACCGCATTTAGATAGGGTACTGTGTCACCATGGTAACTGGTTTTGCTTAAACATAGCTCTGCATGTACGTAGTCCAAATTAGCTACAGAACACACACACACACACACACACACACACACACACACACACAGACAGACACACACAGTATTCCTGGAGCTTATATAACATTCGCCTATCAGTTATATTTTTTCTGAAATGGGGTATTTGGGTTCATGTCTGTAAATGGTCTTTCTTTAAAACTTTCCTTTCTAGATAGCGTGCCTCTGATCACTCAGTTGTTGCGATATCAGAAGCAATGTTTCAGATAAAACTTCAGGTGATAATCAACATGTGAAAAGAATAATCTGTGCTGGTTTTGTCAGTAAATTCTTAGTGCGTAGAATACAAATTGTAAAGCCTACCACTTTAGCTTCTTACCTTTCAAATGCTATTTTATTTGGCTCATCCTTATGGAGTATTTCGGGTCATTTTTCTTGAAAGATTATCCCCAAATAGCATTCCCACCCCCACTGACTCCTCCTTATGATAAAATTGCTAAGAAAACAACTTAAAGCAAATTGAAAGAACTTTTTAAAAGAAAGGAAGTTGCCACAACATGGTATCCAAACCAAGAAATATCCCCAGCATTCTTCTAATAATTTTTCCTAGATTTATCTAAAGGAAAGGAAAAATAATTTATTGGTTCAACTCCTTTACATGGCACTGTTAAAAGCATGTGATTCTTTTTACTTGTCAAGACTCTATTTCTCTTCTTTTCCCCCCCTCTTATTTTCTGAGAAGAGAATTAAATATGATACACTTTGGGGGAAATTACATCATTGACTGTTTTACAATTTTCAAGACCACTTTGATTTTTGTACTAAAACGGCATAATGTCTGTAGTGTGAGTGCTTATTTGTCTGAAAAGAGGGAAAACTAATCATATATCCACCTACTGAACACCAGTGAACTTCTCTTTCTGCTTGTGGCTGTAAGATGTATTCACAGTTTGCCGAGTGTCCCTTTCATTCAAAGGAAAATAGCTACCATTTAATTGAGCCCCAAGTATGTACAAGGCACTTGGTGGGAAATCTAGCAATGCCATGCCATTGAATTCTCACCAAACCTTGCAATGTGGGTGTCATTATCTCTACTGCAGAAAAGGGAACTAATGCTCAGAGGGGGTCAGTTATTTTCCCTATTTTGCACAGCTTATAATTTGGCAAAGCTGATATACAAATGCAGATTCCAGAACACATTTGCTCAGGAGATACTCAGCCCATTTATAACGATGCCACTACTAAGAAGCAGCAGATAAGGGCTCTTCTGTATTGGATTAAGTTGGATTGGGGGCATTCTTTCAATAGAACTCTCTTCCCTGTTGGAGCATCATCACTGCGATCCCCCGGAGGACCACTGGGAGGCAGTAGAAGTCTGAACCCAACATCCCGCCTCCAAGTCCTCACCCTTGGCTTGCTTTCAGCTGGAGTCTCTATCTCTACAAGGAAGTGAATATATAACACTTTCTACCTTCCCAAGACCTTCGAGACTCAAATGCGCTGAAATATTTCTTGAAATCGTTTAAGGACGTGAAATGTCCTGACCTTAGTATGCAATGAGAAGAAGTAAGAGAGCCATTCAGCAGAAGTTTCTGACAGCAAATCAGAAATAGCAGTGCCTAAGGAAATGGAGGTGGTGGGGCAGGCCCATGCCATCAACTCGCAAGGTCCAGAGAGTTGGGAGTGGGGGAGAAGCTAACATCAGCCTTCCAGAATGGTAGAAGCAATCGCGAGAGTGGGCTGAGAGGGATGGAAGGCTAAAGGAGAGGACAAGAACACCTGCTCGTGCCAGTGATGTGGCAGACGTGTGGTAGGAAGGAAATCCACAAGTCCTTGAATGCCAGAGCTGGAGACGACCCTCAAGAAAATCTTGGCCAGTGGTTGTCACACTGTGTCCCAAAGGCACCTAAGTGGGTGGATTAGGGAAGACTCCCCGTGAGGATCCTGGGATCCTTTGGAGTTTCTGCATAAGGTTTTATTTTACAAAAGAAACCCATAGCTTTAAATAGTTTGCAAACTGCTTTATAAATGAGGAAATGGAGTGGTGATCTCTTAGATATTTCTTTCTTCAGCAATGAGCAGATTGTTGGAGCATATTCCTTTCCATAGTACAGATAGCTATGTCTGTGATGTTCTGCAGTACCACAGCCCAGCTCTGGAAACCTGAGAAAAGGTGTGGACATCAGGGGAAATAACAATCAATGCAATAGCCCAAAGTCTACGCCTCAGCTCTCCCAAGATGTCTTGCTGTTACGTGCCTTGAGACAAATCAATGACAGACAACCTGCCTTTATTTTCTCTTTAAAATAAAAGCTGCAATATCAGACTCCTTCATTAGAAACATTCAAAGGGTGCAGTTGGCTGTGTGCATGATCAAGAAAGGGGCACGGGCAAAGGGCTAAAGGAAACACAATTTCATGTTAAGACGAGTGATTCTTATACTATTAACTCAAAGCAGGAAGCGTTAATTCAGCCAGAGGATTGAAAAAAGACTTGACTGAGGCATGAACCAACCTCACAGTTCTTTATATTGGCAGGAATTAAAACCAGAATAACCTCTCTCTTGCAAATCAATGTGCAAAGTTTTCCTAAGAAGAGTTTCCATAATTGAGGGCAACAGAATATTTTAGAGGAAAACGCACCAGCTTTCAACCCAGACATTCCTGAGTATGAATCTAGCACTGTCAGTTCTGGTTGTACGCCTTTGACCAAGTTATGGTCAAGGCCCTTTGAGGGCCTCACGTTCCTGTTTGGAAATGCCTGCGGGACTATTTCGAGCATTAGAGAGAATATGGGAGGTGCATCTGGCATGTGTCTGACATTATCATTATTGTGTGTCCTTGTTGTTTCTGTTGTCATTGGACTTGAAAACAAGAATTCAGTGTCATATAATATTCAACAACTTAAATTCACAGGTCACCATTAGAGGAATAGTTAACTATCTCCCTATACAGTAAAGTTAACATATATAAAGTTCTTTGGAAAACTTTCTTCAAATGCTAGTCATATCACACCTGCCATTTCAATAATAATTCAAGCAAGATTCAAATATCCTAATTATGAAGGAAAAGGGAAAAAACTAATTCATACAGTCAATATGGAGAATAAAGCATCAGAAAATTATAATAGTAATAATAATAATCTTACCTGGTAAAAATGTGATACAAAAAATGGAAATGTTAACCCCTTGCCTAAGAGAGTGAAGTGACTTGAATGATTTTTCCCATAGTAAGGATATTTTTTTTAACGTTTATTCATTTTTAAGAGAGAGCAAGCGTGCGTGCACGCAAGGGCACACACGTGTGACTGGGGGAGGAGGACTGGGCAGAGACAGATGGGGGTTGGGGAGAGGAAAGAGAGGATCTGAAGCAGACTGCACTGACAGCAGTGAGCCCGATGTGGGGCTCAAACTCATGAACTGTGAGCTCATGACCTGAGCCAGAGTCAGATGCTTCACTGTCTGCACCACCCAGATGCCCCATGGTAAGGATTTTATTCTGGTTCTACAGCCAGTTTCATCTAGCAGGGAGATTCTCTTTGGTGGTGGATGTCTTGAGTACTGTGGAGAGAAAGATTCTGAAGCTTCTCAGAAGGAAAAAAGTATCACGAGTGTAGAAATGGAGAGACGATCAGCATCATGGCACAAATGTCAGGTATAGACTGTCTCTGCTCCAGGCTAGGTAGGTGTTAAGAAAAGTGAACCCACGAACCAAGCCCCAATTTTGTGCCTAATGTTTCAGCCATCAGATCATCTTTCCTCACTGCAAAGAGTGTACTTGGTACAGAACTGACTGTTTATAGAGCCCCAACAACTACCGCAATAGATTGGGGAAGTGTCAATTTATAGGAAGAAAAAGCAGGAGAGAAAGTTCACAGAGAAGTTGGGGAAGGAACAAACCAGGTTAGGGAAGTTGGACAGGAGTCACTTGCTATCCTTAGCACTCATTCAACAATGCAGCTTTCATGCAACAGGTTGGAGTCTTCTTAGGGCCATTGTAAACTCCTGGAATAACCTTAGTTACTGGGACGAGTAGTGTTGGGCAAAGTTCATTTGAAATTAAGCTATACAGAAGAATAAGATCTGAGCCAATTTTCTCTAGAAACCCCAGAGGGCTAGGGTTCAGAGTAGCCAAGAGCTTCGCCAACCAGCAGTAAGGTTTAGATGCTCCAGAGTTATTACTGGGTCAAGGAAGCCAATTACAACATGTGCTCTTACAGAAAAAGAACGAGGAAGAGAGAAGACTTGGAAGACCTTCTTAGAGTGGCTGTGGTCATAAGAGCATGCAAATAGAGATTTTGTGCACTTTGAGGTTTTTCTAGAGCAACAGGCAAAATAATCCAAAAAAAAAAAAAAACCTCTTTTTTGTTTGTTTGTTTCTATAGAGATTGTTGGAGGACAGGTCCTCTGACCCCTGATGTTAGAAAAGTCCATTAGGCTGATAATACATCTCTCGTGAATAGAAATTACAGTTCTCAAAATCTAAGCCGTGTGGCTCTCAGGGTGTGGACTGGCAGTGTGGACCATATAGACTGAGGGCTACTGCTGGTCACCCAGCTCAGAATGTGTCAGCCAGGCCCTTGGGTTCTTCGGGGATAAGTTGCTAACGGAATCCTCAGTGCTTCTTTTATAAAGCCTGGTTTCCTAGTTATGGCTTTTGGGGCTATAATTAGTTGCTAAAGATGACATTTTTTCTTTTGCAAGTAAGAGGCCTAGAATGAGTATATGAAACCACTCTATTTGAATAAGTGCATCAATTTAGTATCTTGAAGTAAACAAGGTTAATGAATTGATGCATTCTGTGTAGTCCCTGAACATAATTAAATTCAAACATTGCCCAGGAGGGAGTCGTGTTGCTGACCGCCTTTCACAAGGACAGCACCAGGGAAAATAACAGCCTGCACACTAATTATTAAATCTTACCTCTTCATCAGGGAGAAACAATGGATTAACTATTTTAAAGCACATTGGACCTCAGGGTTGCCATGCCTTTCTGTTATACATATTCACCAAACACTCTGCTTTCGCCATGCTCCCTACAGAATTAAAGTTTGTCCTATGTCCTATATACCTATGTTTTCTCAGGCCACATCACTGCCTGGAATTTTTTTTTTTTAATTTATAAACAGAATGTTTTCTTATCTTGGCTCCTGAGTTGATTGTGGGATCTCCATTCTTTTTCCAGTCTCTCAATCTTGGGAGCCCCCAGTGAGTGTCTAATCAATAGCGTGTTTAGCTATCAGACAGATGCTACCATTTTTCTAGTCGTTCACTCTACTTTTAGATCCCTATTCACATATCTGCCACCACAGCCATTAAAATCTTAAAAGCCCCGTAAAACAATTCGCCATTGTTTCTTCAGGCTTGAGTACTGTGTCTGTTGCCAACCAAAGTCAGACCCACCAACCACACCGAGTGTGAATGCTCTGTGTCCACTCATCCTCTAAGACTAGGGTAGTCAGATTTAGCAAATAAAAATACAGAGAAGCAACAAATAAATGTTTCATGGAAATACGTCCTAAATATTGTATACCAATATACTAAAAAAACTGTGTTTATCTGAAATTCAAATTTAATTCAGTGTTCTGTATTTTACCTGGCAACTGTATCTAAGACATATAGAAAATGTGTGTTTCCTTCCCACAGTAGTATAAAGTCATTTTTATTTTTTTAAATGTTTATTTATTTATTTATTTATTTTGAGAGAGAGAGAGAGTATGTTAACAGGGGAGGGGCAGACAGAGAGGGAGAGAGAGAATCCCAAGCAGGCTCCCTGATGTCAGAGCATAGCCCAATGCAAGGCTTGATCCCATGAACCACGAGCTCATGACCTGAGCCAAAATTAGGAATAAGAATCTTAACCAACTGAGCCACCCAGGAGCCCCATTTTTATTATTTTTATCAGCCCCATTTTATTAAAGAGGAAACAGGTTTACAGTGTCAGTCCACTAGTCCTGCCTAGGTATCTTATTTCAGTCTCCTGCTCCTAAATCCTCCCTGCACTGCTCAGTCTTTCTTCTGTACTGCTGCATGTATCACATCTCTGCTACATAGAGATCACCCACATTGCCAAACGGGGGAACATTAAACATACAGCATATAGATGAGTGGAATTTTGAGGTAAGAGTGACAAGACCTTGGTATAATCCAAGAGTAACCTACATTTGCTCTAGATTGCACATCTAAATGAGGTGGGCTTTAGTTGCCAGGGAAACCAGCTGACCTGAGTATCAAAAATGCAATAAGATTTTCATACTTTTTAAAATATGCATCCATTTTGGAACTGTTCCCTCTCACCCTTTTGATCAATGTGCCACTAATCCTAAAGCCCAAATCCCGTGTCCTTCATACATTTTCTTCCCTGGCTGGGAAATGGGTAACTAATAAAAGCACTTCACCTGCTATTTCCACCTACTTCCTGGCTGCCTGTTCTCTTTACTCACTTGTGATGCTATCCAAACAGAATTTTGTAGCCTTTCTTTTTCAATAACTAATAGACAAATGAGTCGAGGATCTGTCCTGACCAGCCATTGTCTGTGGCCTCTTTGAATGAACCAGTAGAAACTATGCTCCACACTAAAGAGATTATGAAAATAATCCCACTACTTTGAGGTCATTCACTTGGAGACAGAAATTTGTATGTCCCTCAGAGAACAGGGATTCACTTCCTTTCATCTGGTTGTATTCTGGAGACACACACACGTGTGTGTTGGATACAGGAGCAGAACCTCCTCTATGAACCATCTAAGAAGGCTAGAGCCTTCTCGTACTTATATCTTTACTATATTTGACATATTTTATTATATATTTTTTCAATTATTTATTATACTTCTTTTACCCAATGTGTTTTTGAAAACCAAAGATAAGTTGGCATGTTTACTTAGCAACCACCGGCTAAAAGAAGCTTTCAATGTTTCAAGTGCTATAAAATATAATTTGAACACTCAGGCTAGGACCTTTGAGTTTTCACTTACACTTAGATGGGAGCTTCAGGCTCAGGAAAAACTGTTCCTCTTCCAAGGATTCTCCATTTGTCAATAGCAACTACCTTAAACAGGTCTTTTGCGTGGAAAAAGCATGTCCCAAGACTTTCCTTTCAATAAAGAACCTGATATTCTCAGATGGTAGAGGCTTACCATATTTTTGTCCAAAATATATTGGAACAGGGGTTGAAAATTATTTTCTAGTCACTTCCTGGAGTACTGTGTTGAGGAAAATACTTGAGCCGTGTTTGGGCTCTAGAAAACGGTTTTATGAAGGATCAGCCATGTTTCCCATGGTTGCATGTTCGGAGTTAAAAAGCACACAGGCCTTGTATTTAATATGCTTGGATTAGAAGCATAAATTGACTACGAGACTGGAAATCAACTTCAGATTCCTACGATGAGACAGCAGCATTGTAGCTTCATCTCCTCCTCAAACTAACTGACCAGGACACTTGCTGAGGAGAGAAGTGTTGATGTCTGTCTCTAATACTTTACCATCTTCATCTGAAGGGACTTGACTTAATTGTTCATAGATGCTTGCTCATTGTTCTGATAATTTGCTTGAACCAACACTACCAAAGTATAAAGTTCTTCGTGGAATACTAAGAATACACTCCAATTCTGCCTAGGAATTGGACACTTTTTCAGAAGCTGGCCCAAGATAGATTCAACTGACAGGCAGCATATCAAACCCAGATCACCACCACCATCCAGGTGACAAGTCCTTTCTTGTTAAAAAAGGACCTGAGCTCCTGCCTAGGTCTTTTTT
Source organism: Acinonyx jubatus (assembly GCF_027475565.1). Classification (NCBI taxonomy): domain Eukaryota; kingdom Metazoa; phylum Chordata; class Mammalia; order Carnivora; family Felidae; genus Acinonyx; species Acinonyx jubatus. Next base: position 118,537,871 of record NC_069382.1, on the reverse strand, counting down.
CCCTCAAGATTAATTTTCCTGGGAAGCTCCTTTGTCCTCCTGCAAGCAGACATCTCATAGTTGTGCAGAGACGCCCAGACAGGTGGTAATTCCGTTTAGACCCATGCTGCGATATCTGGGCAGAATTTCCATAATCAACTGGGTGAGATTCAGTATGAGTAATCAGTTGGTTATCTGCGACTTCCTTAGGCATTCAGAAAACAGAAGTAGGATTATATTGACCAGGTAACTTCCAAACTATTTCTTTAACATCTATGAAGATTCCTGGGCCTGGGTAGTTTCCAGTTCACATGACTCCATGGATAGGGTTCCAGCACTTCTAAAGTGTTGTATACGATGAAGATATTTAGTCTACTCTTGAGTGACCCTCTAGGATCTAATGGCACTAAATTCTCAGGAAGCAACCTAGCCTGATAAGTGTGCCTTCCCTGCCTTTAATGTTGCCTAAAGGTAGACCCAATATTTCTGAATTGAGTTGGAGCTAACCTGCACAATGGCATTGGTTCAGAGGGTGGGTTGGGGCTGATCACATCCCAGACCTCACTCACCAAGCCATATGTTCAACCCAAGTCTTCACTGGTCCAGAAGAAGAATAAAGGTGTCAGATGGGCTAGAAGTAGCTCGGGTTAAGTCACTAGTTCTGTGATTCCTCTGGGTAGATGAAGATCTTTTGAGTAGACCCATGCCAAATCAAAACCCCTAGCTTTTGTCTGAACAGCTTCACCAGGTTGAAAACCAAAGGGAGATGAGATAGAAAATTAGACCCAAGTAGTTGAAAATCTTTGTTTCTACATTTTTTTCCTCCTTGTGCTTGTAACAGAGGCCTTCAAAATGACAAAAGGACTCAAAACTAAAAGTACTATTTGCAGATACTACTTTTTGGAGGGGGGCTGTTGTGGTATAGTACAGAACACTAAAGACAGAGGTCCTGGCCCACCTGAGCTTCAGAGTCTTTACCTATAAAATAGTAAAATATAGTCTATACAGGCACTTTAAGAGATATCTAGAAATAACTTTTGCATGTCAATATTTTATATACATTGTTAAGTTCTATAAAAATATGAAGGAGGATGATAATCACACTCTAAATACATATGGTAGGTTTACATTTTTCGATGATTTTTATTTTATTTCAAATAAGAAAAGTGACAAGTTTTAAACACTGCAAACTGTTTCCAAATTTTTAAGCATCAGATAACACCGTGGAGAGAGTCATGGCCTCACTTTAACCCCATTAGCAAAGAAAACAGCTTGCTTTCTCTTTCTTAGGATGACCCAATAATCAAAATATGTGCAGGATACCAGGTCATACCAAAGTGAGATCCATTAGGTTTAAAACCTAGAAACAAAGAATAAGCCATCCAAACAAAGGGAAATATGTTCAATTCATAGAGTAAAGAAGCAATTTTCTCCCCAATCATTGGCTATAATGAAAGTAAACACGGAAATATGAGAAAGGCTCTCAAATAGAAAAAGATCACAGTACAACAAAGCAAGGATACTCAACTAATAGCCTCTGCAATGTGCACTATTAATGCTGTATATCTTGTTAGTGATATTGATATGCTTTTAAATATGATACAATACAATTTCAAATCTGAGTGTCTTTCTCAAAATTATATAACCACATCAAACCCTCCAGCCTCATTTTTGTTTCTTTTAAGCAGACATTAGTCACCAGTGTAATGAAACAAATTCTTTACTAATATAATTTACACTTGAACTATCCATGCAGAGAAGGTAGCACTAAAAATGAGAGGACGGAGGGGCTTGAAGTTGGGAGGTTTTCATTATCTTTTCAAAGGAATGGAAGGCCACTAATGGGATGTGATTTGAGATATGTTTTAAGAACATTGATTTGGGAAATAGTATAAGGGAAGCTGAAGGAAGAGAAACTGGAGATAGTTAATTATTACAAAGTAGCCTGTTGGTGGGAAGGCAAGCCAAAAAAGAAAAGAGATAGCTTATTACAATGGTCCTAGGCTCACTTATTCATTTGTCAAATATTTTGAGTTCTTGAATGTGCTGGTTATGAGCTAGACACAGAGGATGCCTTAATGTTAAACAAAAAGCTAGTGAGGGTGATACTAAAATAATTATTTATACAATTTAGTATATAGTAATAGATATAGATGATTTATATAAAGGTAAGGGCAATATTTTTATAAAATCATAAATAAAGGCTACCGATAAGAGTTATGAATCAGGCAAGGCATCCTTGATGAAATGACATATAAGATAAATAAAAATAGTGGAAGGAATTAACTAGGCAAAATGGCAGGGAGTGAGTACAGGGGAAAATGTTGACAAACATATTTCAAGCAGAGCAAATATCCTGTGCAAATGTGCAAATGCCCTGTGGCAAGAGCAAATGATTGAAAAAGAATGTATGGTTGCAACTAGAGTACAAGAGAGAAAAAACTAGACAAATAGATGATGCTCATGTAATACATCAGGTGGTGGTTAGGTATTTAGAAGAAAAATAAAGAATAAGAGGAATAGAGAGAGAGATCAGGGTGCAGGGTAACATCTGAGCAGAAACTAATGGGTGGGTGCCTGCGGATAGAGCTTTCCAAGTAGCAAATCAGCCTGTTTCCTGAACCGAGAGCCTGCTTGCTGTATGCTAGGAAAAGAAAAGATACCATTCTAGCTTCTGTAGAATGACCAAGGGGGAGAACATTGGAAATGAGGCCAGAGAAATAGTAAGGACCATTGACCACTACTCTGTGTGACACTGAAGGGTATGAAAGATTTTTTTCACAGAAAAAATTCATTATCTTGTTTTTTATATAAGTCATTCTGGCTACTGTGTGGGAAACATAGTTTCTTCTGCAGGAGCAGAAGCTGTGGTGACTTACGTGAAAGGAGAGATCAGGGATGACTCCTCAGCACCTGACCCCCGCACCTGAGGAGCAGTGGAATCATTCGTGTAGACCAGCTATACTGGAAGAGGAGTGGGCTTCTTGGACAGGTAGCAGAAGAATCACTGAAGGGGAGGAGAGCATGAAACACATCTTGGGCATGTGAGAGTTTGAGCCGCTTTGTGACATCCAAGTGGAGATGCAACTGTAGGAGTCCCCAGTGAACAGAGGATAACTGAAGTTGTGTGTGTAGAACAGATTGCCTGAGAAGAGAGAATACACTGACAAGGCAAGAGGTGTCTAAGACCCAGTCCTGAACAATACAAGTGTTCACTCATGAATAATAATCGTGCTAACAACCAGAATAATGCATAAACGTAAGAGGAGAAAGAGGAAAACCTGAGTTGCAGCAGCATATACTGAGTGCTTGTTATCTTCCAGGAACAAATCTTCATGCCTCCCATGTATTAATTTATCCTCACAATAACCATATCTGGATTCTTTCACTCTCTTTATTTCAATAAGTTCCATTATTTAACTAGGATAAAAATTTCTGTCATCAGCTCTCTATTAGTTTTCTATAGTCATCTGCAGACTCACGTTGCACTTTATTTCAAGAAAAGCTTTATTATTCATATTTTTAGACATTTTTGTTGTTAGTCCATATGTGCTGAGCTCTTTTGCTGTCTGTATAGTCTCTCCCTATTTGTCATCCACATCTATTTCTTTTTCTGAATTCACTGCTATATCTTTGTGGACTTTTCTCTTTAATTATGTGTAATTTCCTCTGTGCCTACCCACAGATTCTCCCTTTTATATTTGAATTTATTCTGTTTAACTATGGCTTTTATCTATAAATTTTTCATCTCGAAGTTACAGTTTTCATCTGTAAATTTTTTCCTTTTCCATCTCCTTCTTGAAATTTTTCCTTTTTGAAGCATTCTCTTGGTTTTCATGCTGCCTCTCATGGCTGTTTATGTTTTCTCCCTGCATATTCCTTCTTAATTGTTCTTTTCTAGTGCTTTCCCTTCCCTCTGAGATCTAAACCTTCATCCATTTGTGCTCAGTCTTCTGGCTTCTTATTTTCTCTCCCCAGCATTCTTCCTTCAGCTCCATAGATTTAAGGAACATCTACTCCTATGATTTTCTAACTTAAATTTACAACCCAGCCTTCTCTCCGGAGACTTATAGTCAGCCTTTTAAAAAAATCCATTTCAATGTCCACTAACCTCCCAGACTTAGGGTATTTAAAACATAGCTTCATGTTTTCTCCCTAAAATCTGCTTTTCTTCCATCTTTCTTAGTTCTGACATGGTACCACTCTCTGCCCAAGTGCTTACACCAAAACCTTCATATTTATTATTGGTACCCATTCCCAGATCTGATCTAACATTTGGAGGGCTTCAACCTGTCTCTCATGATCATGAGAAAAATCACCCTAGTGTCAAGTGCTGTAGATCTCATGTCCCAGTCAAATTCTTCACTCCTTAAAAAGATACCACCAATTTGCGGGGCACCTGGGTGGCTCAGTCGGTTGGGCGGCCGACTTTGGCTCACGTCATGATCTTGCGGTCCGTGAGTTCAAGCCCCGTGTCAGGCTCTGTGCTGATCGCTCAGAGCCTGGAGCCTGTTTCAGATTCTGTGTCTCCCTCTCTCTGACCCTCCACTGTTCATGCTCTGTCTCTCCCTGTCTCAAAAATAAAATAAAAAACGTTAAAAAAAATTAAAAAAAAAAAAGGTAACACCAATTTGCTTAGGATGAAAAAAAAATGCCCGAAGATGAAAAAAAATTATTTAATTAGCGGATAAAAATGTCTTTAGCCCCAAGAAGACAGAGGATTAAGGTTAAAAATAATGAAGTAAATTAAGTCCATAGAATTAATCCTTTTGCATTAAACTAGTAAATAGTCTTTGTGTATTATTTATTTGATATATTTGTAATGTTTAAGAGAACTTGGCATATTAGAGTTGTGAGTACAATTTACAATGTTTAATTACTAATTTATACTTGTGATTTTTAGGTGAGAAGTATAAAAAATATTTTATCACATACTTATGATAAACTATAATATTAGTTGAGTTGCAATAAAGAACTTCTTAAGTGCTTTGTAAGTTTTGGTTGGTCATATTATTGAAATAGTTAAGAGTTAAATATCTTAAAAGTATAAGTGATAAAAATATTAAATCTCCTTAAAAGTGGTTGCTTCAATTTGTCAGACTTCGAATAGAGAAAAATGAGATTTTAATAAAATAAATTAGTATTTTCAATCCTATTAATCTGTAGGGGGGAAGGCACACACACACACACACACACACACACACACACACGCACACACACATACAAACCCTTGGGAAATACTGATATGTGCCTGCAATAAAGTACATTTTCAACAAATTGCTGAATGAAAGAATGAGACCAGATCTACCTTAAATTTTTAATCCACTAGAGATCAAGACACACAATATGACCATTTATTTGATGGGAACAAAGCTTTTGGGGAAAAAGCACCAAGGATTTGATGTATTGTATGAACCTTAACAGCAACCACATACCTAATAACTTCCTGATATTGCTAGAGTCAAAGCACCACTAGTCCGTGACCACATTCCCATGTGTTTGCTGGACTTCCCTCATCTCAGAAGGCAAGTAGATAAGAACTTCATTTAAAGTAATTAAATCCTGCTAGCAGAGCTTGTAAATACTACCAGTCATATGCCTGTTCTAGGAAAGAAACTCATTCACCTAGACACTTTCCTCCATGGGCCAGCACTGAAACCTCATTTCACTAACTGTACCATAGAGAGAGTCTATGGCCTTCATAATAAATTCTGGACTCCAGAAACCATTTTTAAAAGGCTCACTTTCATTTTAGCAGCCAAGTCAGATTACCATATTGTTGATTTGATCAACTGCCAGAAATATTCGACTTTTAAGCTTGGTGTAATTTCAGACTAGACCACGCTACCACTGTTTAGAAAATCTTGCAGAAACAACCTTTGAGTTCTCTCCGGGTCAATTTAAAAATAAACATAGTTATGCTTACGATCGTAGACCTAAAGCTGAAATGTTCTGTAGTCAGATGCGCATCTTGTGCCATTTTACAAAAATCTTCCCAGAATCCAACCATTGGATCCAAGCCCCTAGTACCAATTTTACACATTGGAAACGTTTGTAGGGTAAAAATACCAAAATCTTCTCCAAGCCAGATCTGACTCTTTTTCTTCAGTAATCTGTTTCTATGTGTAAACTTTGTAGATGCATCTGTTTTGAGTTACATAAATACACCGAAACGTATTTTATACCAGGAAAATTTATGCATTCCATATTCTCACAGTTTGAAAATGGCCAAATTTATTCTCTTGAATAAATGCTCTGGGGATAAAATCAAAAGAACAACTCAAAAGCAATATTTTGAGAGTTTTTGCCAGAATCAGAGAAAAAGAAGGTACATAAAAATAGACACACGTATACAATATATATGTCCAAATACCTATTTATCCTGAGAAAGGGGATACACTGCAGATAATTCCAAGTGATTTGGCCATGCAAAATTTCCTTATTTCTGGCTTGAAACATGAAAATATTTCTATTTGTATATAGGTGTGTTTAATATTCTTGTATTCAGTTCAAAGTAAATGAGAGAGTTGAGAAGGTACCAGTTGGGACCATAGAGAAGAAAGGATTTTATGCAGCACTTGTATGACTACTAGAAGGTTATCACCATCAAGATAGTATGAACATTGATATTTCCACCATCCAGAGCTGCTGGCAGGCAAAGAGAAATGGATCTTTATGTCACTACCCTTTTTACCTCCTTTTGTAGGAAAATGTGTGTCTAGGGTGGGACCTCATCATCCATACTCTATTTCTCCACCTGACTCCAGACAACTGCAACAGGAAAAGAATTCCAATCAAGATTCAAGAACAGGAGCAAGCAAGCAGTGGATGTGGAAGATGGGAATCTTGGCAGAGGTAGCAGAAATGGTAAGACAAATACTTCATATAGAGCTACAGTGTGCTTCAGGGACAAGAAATCCCTGACAGTTTCCCAACCCAAACCCATTATCCTAGTACTATGCACTCATGCTTCATAATGCCTGGTGGTTTCTTTTAGCTTCAGCCCCATGACCATATACACTATCATCTGTAGCACAGGATCAACTTTGCCCACCCCTGTCCCCTGAGTCTATGGATATGTGCATGGCATCAGTTATTATTACATTGGCAACATCAGGTAAAGAAGCTGGAAAGCTGTTCAATTTTCCAATTCTGTCTTTTTAGAGGTTAACCTAATTTAAATTAATACTTAGAACTATTATGGATTTGTATCTTTAATTTAAAAAAAACAATCCTAAGAAAGGGGAGTGTTTCAAAGATTTTTTCTCTGCATAACACATAATAAGATCTTAAAATGCAAATGAAGGGAAATAAACAGGTGAAATCAATAGGGACATTTATCATCAAGCAGCTGGACAGAGAAGGTAAGGGTAATATATTTAAAATCAGGATCTGCCACAAGTTGGCCACAGCATAGATACTCTCTTTGAGAATAATACAGAGAAGATTCTATAGATGGCCATGTAATTTCTGGATTATAAGCATGGAATGTTCGTGTAAACAGCTCCTTCTTTCTGTCTCTGTTTCTGGTAAGGTTTTGCACATTCTGGGCTCCTGGTCCCATCAGTAAACCCTATCTTTCACTAATCCTTCACTAAGCTCTTTCTGAAATGATTTATCATTTTCTGTGCTGGCTATTTTTAAAACTTGTACTTCACTTATTTATTTTTATTTTTTTCCCATTAGGAAATATAGTATCAGCCCAAATATCAACCCTGTCTGGTATAAACATGAAACTGAGATGGATCTCTATCAAGAAAAATCCCCAGATAATTTTCATACAAAATGAGAAAGCAGTAAAGAATTGACACTCCCAAAATATAAATTCCTGGGGTGCAGGTAGCTCAGTCGCTAAGTGTCCAACCCTTGATTTCGGCTCTGATTATGTGCTCACATCACAGTTTGTGGGATTGAGCTCCATGTCAGGCTCTGTGCTGACAGTGCAGAGCCTGCTTGGGATTCTCTCTCTCCTTCTCTCTCTGCCCCACTCCACTTGTGCATGCACACATGTACACGCTCATGCTTTCTCTCAAAATAAATAAATAAACATTAAAAGAATAAGTTCCTGTGGGGTGCCTGGGTGGCTCAGTCATTTGTATGTCCAACTTTGGCTCAGGTCATGATCTCACAGCTCTTGAGTTTGAGCCCTGCGTCCGGCTCTGTGCTGACAGCTCAGAGCCTGGAACCTGCTTCTGCTTCTGTGTCTCCCTCTCTCTCTGCCCCTAACCCACTCGCATTCTGTCTCTGTCTCAAAAAATAAAAATAAACATTAAAAAAATAAATAAATAAATAAATTCCTTTAACAGTTCTTGAATTTCCTTAACAAATCCCCACGGAGCTTTGCATTTCTGTTGCTATGTTTTTGTAAAATTTTTCTCAAGAATCTATTTTTAATAATAAAAATGAATTAAATTTTAATATTAATTTAAATTTGTTTAATTCCTAGTGCATCAATTATATTTTGTGTACTATCTTTAATTATAAATGTGTAATTTTTCAGTCATGTTATGAATTACATAGGTTTTCAAATGCTGATCTGGCCAAGCAATAATTGCTTGTAGCATTATATGTATAAAAAAGAATATTATAAATAACATACCAAAAAGAGCCTTCAAAACCAATCTATTTTACATTGAGTTGTGCCTGAATAAATGTTTGTGGAACGTATAACCACCTATATGTCAAAATTTCTCATTTCTCATTATAATTCATGTTTAGTAAGTTTTCCAATGTCAGTTACAGGACCAACCAAAAAATACTGTGAATTCAGCAATTACCTTCATACAGAAAGTCAAGTGGACAGTGTGAGCATGGTCCAGTCAGTCTAACATATGTATTTCAACTTTCTAGCACATGCAGAGATTGAAAAGTGTGCAAAGGGACCAACGGCCCTGATTTCAGTACCTGGAAAGAAACTACTGCAAGCTTTATTAGCAAAAAAAGCAATCTTTTGCATTTACCTGGATTTTAAAACTCACAGAACCTTCTGATAAAATATAATTTGACCTGCAGATTCTGTAATGAAAAGTTCACGATTATATATCTCTGAAACTAATTTTTATGTGCATAAAATATGTCCCAGAAGTTCTGCCCATGATTTTTTTTTATGGACTGAGCAAAACTTGCTCCTTTAAATCCCTAGGGATTAAGTGTCCATATATAGCCCATGGCAATTGAGCCTTGCCTGCACAGTTTGAAGGTTTCACAGAGTTTAGGAGCAGTATGAAATAGATGTGGCACTCTAATTTTTAAACGTTTGCAGAATATTGTTTTCATGGCTGACTGGTCAAAAATCTAAGATAAATTATGTATAGTGACCTCTGACATATTTTTCTTAAGGCTTGTAGCTAACTGATTTTTCTCAAATTATCTATGCCCCAGTGATTTTATCCTTAATTAATTTTGGTTTTGTGATGAAGAATTTAGGTTTAATTTCCAGAGAAATGATTCCAAAAGTATCTTCTCCAACTATAAGCTTCTAAACCCTCATCCAAACTTAAGTTTACTCTTTCAAAATTCTATTTATTAAAAAAAAACTACATCTTCAGAATCAAGTATACCACTGTTGCCCAATATGATTCATCAATTGAACAAATATTAACTGAATACCTCTTCTTTGCCAAATATCTCATCCAGATGAAGGAATTAACTTGTTGAACCGTCTGGTTTGATAATGTTGAAAACCTTATTCATCTAGCTAATATTTATAGAGTTTCTCCTATGTTCTAAATACTATGTTGGTCATGGGTTTGCAAAGAAATGATTTGAAAACATGCCCTTGAACAGCTCACATTCTTGCCAGGAAAGCCGTAATAAGCAAATAATCACAAAGAGATAAATGCCCCATAGAGGTACTATGCAAAATATGAAAACAGAGAAAGGGAAGCATCTAATTTTAATGTAAGGCACAGATAGTTCAAGCAATCTTTCTAGAAAGGGCAGCACTGGAGCTGGTTCGTGAATGGCAATTAGGGATTTTGTAGAGTGCAAAGTGGGAAAGGGCATTCCAGAAACAGTGTGTGTGAATCCACAGTCTATGTGAATGTATGAAAATGAGAAGAAAGGCAAGTATTTGGTGAAACAGAATGCAGAGTGTAGGGGAGCATTAAGGTGTGAAGATGCAGTTTTGAAATCTGGACCTGAGAAGAGATGCTATCCTTGGAAAATTGTCATTTGATTCACATAGTCGCAGAGTAAACACTGAGAATTGACTGACATTATGTTTTGTATCTGTTATTTGCAGCTGATGAAGAGGCAGGGCTGGAGCCAGCATACCCATGAGTCAGAGGTTGAGAGTAGGTCTACACATAATAATGAAAACAAAATTTTAAAAGACTAAGGAAAAATTTTCACCCCAGCCTGCATCTTCACTTATCAATAGAATCAGCCTCAACTCTACATTTCCAAAGGGCACTTTGGTAGATGTAAAAAGCCTGAACCAACTTCTGGGAGCACACTAGCTATCTTCTGCTTTGTGCATTTATCTTACTCAGTTGTTATTCTTTGACCATCCCCAAATTTTGTAATTGTGTACCAGCATCTATCCAGAGTAATGCCCATGCACTTCCTATACAACTTGCCTTTTTATTTTATAGGTCATATAAATTCTAAGATAGGTTTAATTAGGATATTTATGGCTCATCCCAGAAGTGATATTTAAGATGAATGCAAAATGATTGAGGCAGACATATTTGTTAGCTGGCCGTTGTTAATAATTCAGGTAGTAGAAGATTATGTCCTGAACTCAAGTGTGTGGCACTCAGAATGAAGGAGAAGGGTCAGATTTCAGAGATTACATGGAGAGTTCCAGACTTTGGTAACAGAATAGATCGAAGGAATGGATGAGAAAATGATGCTTTCTGGGGACGTTACTTCCAGATTAGCCAATATCAAACCAAATTCACACCAAAAATCAGAAGAAAATCTGGATAAACAAAAAGAAGCACTTTAACTGAAGATACAAGAGAACTACCCAGTAACCAGGACTTGAGGTGTTCAAGGCCCCAGGAAAAAGGAAATGCATTAAGGTGAGTCAACTATTCTAATTACTCTGCCCCCTAGATGCATTTGCCATTCAAAAGTAGACTGGAATCTTAGCATAATGCCCTCCAGTTCCATCAATCAGTCAGAGAAAGACAGATGTCATGTGTTTTCACTCACAAGTGGAAGTTGAAAACTTCCAGAAGACCATGGGGGAAAAGAAGGGGAAAAATAGCTTCAAACAGAGAGGGAGGCAAACCATAAGAGACTCTTAAATACAGAGAACAAACTGAGGGGTGTGGGGGGTGTAGGGGAGAGGGGAAATTGGGTAATGGGCATTGAGGAGAGCACTTGTTGGTATGAGCACTGGGTGTTGTATATAAGCAATGAATCACAGGACTCTACCCCCAAAACCAAGAGCACACTGTATACACTGTATGTTAGCTAGTTTGACAATAAATTATATTAAAAAGAAAAAAAAATAGGCTGGAACCAAGAATCTCAGAAACCAAACAGAAAGAGATAGTGAAGCTAAACTGGTGACTGATATTTTCACAAATACAAGAGAGACACAGAATTCAACACCCACTGAAATGAAGCAGAACTAGTAAGCTTCATAAACTTTCTATTAGTACTCCTATAAAACTATTCAATATAAGCAAAGGTAAACTGGAAATAGATCAAATTTCACAGAATGAAATTCGTATTTGGTCAGCTTAATCCCAGACTATTATATAGTCGACCCCTTATCAAATTACCTCTTAAAAACAAAATTATACTATCTGAAGGAAAAACACCATTCAGAATCTCTCCAATTACTTATGTATGATATCTAGCAGTCCATAAAATATTACCATGCATACCAGAACACAGGATCAATTGATCAAAACACAAAAGGGAAACAGATAACTAAAACAGATCCATAGATGATAAAGATATTTGTTTTGTCAAACATAAGCTTGAAAATTGATAAAAGACCTGTCACGTTCATAGGAACAGCAGGAAGACTGAGAGCTGACTTCTCCGCAGAAACTATAGAGGTCAGATGACAACAGAATGGTATCTTGATAATGCTGAAAGAAAACAACCAGCAACCTAGAATTCTATACCTAGGAATAATATTCTTCAAGAATAAAGTCAGAATAAAGTCATGCCAAGCCAACTAAAACTGAGAGGTAATTATTGGCAGACACACTAAAAGAAATACGTGCAGAGTTACTTAGACATAAGGAAAACAATCCCAGAAGGAAGTGGAGATGCAACGGGGATTATAAGGTAACAAAGAAAGTAAAGATGTGAGTAAGTATAAATAAGTACTTATTATTAATACAATAGTAATGTTTGTTGAGTTTAAAATACATGTAAAATTAAAATATGTAATAAAAATATCACAGAAAGTAAGATTCTCACATTGTAAGAGAAAGGATAGAATTAATTGGAATTAGATTCTGATAAGTCAAAGAGTAATGTTGTACTATTTGGGGTAGCAAAGAAGTAATGCATAGAAGGGAAAATGAAATAATAATAAATCAATTAATCAAAAGAGATTAAAAAAATGAGAGAAAAAATACAGAGAAAGTTGAAAAAATAGCAAGATTATGGCTATAAATGCAACTATAACAGTAATTACATTAAATGTAAATGGACTAAACATTCACATTAGAAGTCAAAGTTTCAGACAGATTGCAAACATAAAATCACAATATACACTGCTTCCCAAATAGCCAAAGTAAATATTGAAGAAGAAAACCAAAATGAGAGGCATCACAATCCCAGACCCTAACCTCTATTACAAAGATGTAATCATTAAGACAGTATGGTATTGGCACAAAAACAGACACATAGACCAATGGAATGGAATAGAGAACTCAGAATTGGACCCACAAGTGTATGGCCAACTAATCTTTGACAAAGTGAGGAAAGAGCATCCAATGGAAAAAAGACAGTCTCTTTGGCAAATGGTACTGGGAGACCTGGACAGCAACATGCAGAAGAATGAAACTAGACCACCTTCTTACACCATACACAAATATAAACTCAAAATGGATGAAAGAGCTAAATGTGAGACAGGAAACCATCAAAACCCTAGAGGAGAAAGCTGGCAACAACCTCTTTGACCTCAACCACAGCAATTGCTTACTCAACACATCTCCAAAGGCAAGGGAATTAAAAGCAAAAATGAACTATAGGGACCTCATCAAGATAAAAAGCTTCTGCACTGCAAAGGAAATAATCAACAGAACTGAAAGGCAACTGACAGAATGGGAGAAGATATTTGCAAATGACATATCGGATAAAAAGGCTAGTACCCAAAATCTATAAAGAACTTACCAAACTCAACACCCGAAAAACAAATAATCCAGTGAAGAAATGGGCAGAAGACATGAATAGACACTTTTTCAAAGAAAACATCCAGATGGCCAACAGACACATGAAAAGATGCTCAATGTCACTCCTCATCAAGGAAATACAAATCAAAGCCACACTGAGATACCACCTCACACTGGTCAGAGTGGTTAAAATGAACAAATCAGGAAACTACAGATGTTGGAGAGGATGTGGAGAAATGGAAACCTTGCACTGTTGGTGGGAATGCAAACTAGTGCAGCTGCTCTGGAAAACAGTGTGGGGATTCCTCAAAAAATTAAAAATAGAGCTACTCTATGACCCAGCAATAGCAATACTAGGAATTTACCCAAGGGATACAGGAGTGCTGATACATAGGGGCACATGTACCCCAATGTTTATAGCAGCGCTTTCAGCAATAGCCAAATTATGGTAAGAGGCTAAATGTCCATCAGCTGATGAATGGATAAAGAAGATGTGGTTTATATATTAAATGTAATACTACTTGGCAATGAGAAAGAATGAAATCATGCCATTTGCAGCAATGTGGATGGAACTGGAAGGTATGCTGAATGAAATAAGTTAGTCAGAGAAGGACAGATAACATATGTTTTCATTCATATGTAGATCTTGAGAAATTGAACAGAAGACCATGGGAGAAGGGAAGAGGGAAAAAAAGATATAAACAGAGACGGAAGGGAGGCAAACCACAAAGGACTACTAAATACAGAGAACAAACTAAGGATGGGTGGGGGGTTGGGGAGAGGGAAAAATGGGTGATGGGCATTGAGGAGGGCACTTGTTGGGATGAGCACTGGGTATATGTAAGCCAATTTGACAAATTATATTCATAAAAATAAATATAAATAAATATAAAAAAGAAAAAAACAAAATACACATTGCTTATAAAAGAAACACTTCTATATTAGGACACAGAAATAATAAAAGAGGATTTAAAAAAAGATATCATGAAAACACTAACAAAAAGTAAGCAGATAAACAATGCCAAATGAAGTACCCTTAAAGGCAAAAATCTGTAATAAAGGTAGAGAGGGATATTTCATAATAATTTTACTAGGAAGATAAAAACAATTATAAAATAAGATCTATAAAGTAAGTCTGAAAGTAAAAGGAGAAATCTTAGCAAAACTAAAAGGAAAAATACACAAATCCACAACTCTATAGAAATTTTTAACACACATCTATTAAATGATAGTATAATCAAACAGAAAATATTGGCATTGTTTTACATTTTTGAAAATCCTTTGAAAGCTCTATGTAACAAAAAACAGCTAGCTTCTTAAATCTACTTCTGCACTCAATTTGATGTATTATCACACATCAAGTACCTCTGGAAAACTCTACTGTCCACTCATGAAAGGAGAGTAAAAAATAGTCATCTGAATAGAATTTAGGAATTCCCAGGGCTCCTTGGACCACACCTTGAAAACTACTACTTTAGATATGGGTTTTTATGCTACTATAAATCGTATTATTTTCTAAAATTTCACTTTCTAATTATTTTCTATGTGGATATGGAAATATAGTTCTTTTATGCATATTGACTTTCTATTCTGTGACCTTGCTAAATTTGCTTAATTATAGTACTTAATTTGTAGATAATTTTGGATTCTCTACATATACGAGTAGTATGAAAAATGATGATTTTCCTTCCTTATTTCCAAAACTGTTTACCTTTTATTTTTCTTCCTTTATTGCAAAGTTGGGACCTCTAGCTCCAAATTCTGAGGTTCTGGAAATGTTCTATTTCTTTATCTGGGGGACATGCACATGTACCTTCATTTTGTGGTAGTTCACCAAGCAGTAAACTTTGTACAGAGTTGCTGATTAAATTTTTTCCACTGGCCAGAGAAAACTCAGTGTTGAAAAAAAAAAAAAAATCAGCATATGAAAAAAGGCATATTGCATTCAATTTTCCTTTGAGATTTTCCTAGCCAATCTACCTCTGGAGATGCATGTTAAAGGGTTAAATTTTGGATAATAAAATAATCATTGCTTCCAGAGAAAGCATTAAGCATGCTCATGAATTATTTACTTTTATAATTTCAGCTTACTTTGCCTGCACATGTGTGCCAGAAAAAACACCCATTTAGGCTCATGCCAACTAGATTTCTTTTTTAATTCCCGCTTGAGAATGCTGACTACTTCAACAGGATTTGGATCAATTTACTTTGCCAAGTAATTTGAGTGGTGGTGCTGACTAGTCCATTAACCTGGTTGAGCAAGGTTAAAGATAGAGGAGAGTTAAGGTAACAGATTGCCTCTTGCTGGGTCCCAGGGCTCTTTCATTATTCTCTTTTCCCAGTCCCCAGAGTTGCCTCTGATGCCATAGGAGGCATATCTGGATCTTCCGTTACAATGGAGGTTAGCAGGTTTTACATAGTTCATCACTACCTAATTGAAAAAAAAAATCACAATGATATCATCAGAATAGTAAGAATACATTAAAAAATTGGCATTATGGGGATTGGCAGATATGCCGCTTATTATCATTTGGGATTGGGAATACTTCTAAACATACTCATTCAAAATTTATCCAAGACACTCTTATGTTTGTGTGGCCCAAATTACCTGCAGTAATATAAATAGTGATTTTATTTTATTTTGCCTGTCTGGATCTCGGAAGACGGGGCGTGTCTTCTCATGTTACTTTTAACCAGTTCTCCCCGTTTTCTTTGTCTCAATTCCTCAGAGAAATTAAGATGAAAGAAGGTTTAATTTTCTCTCTGAAAAGAACAGTATTTGTAATTTGTAAATTAAAAAAAAATTTTTTTACATTTATTTATTTTTGAGAGACAGAGAGACAGAGAGTGAGCAGGGGTGGGGCAGAGAGAGAGGGAGACACAGAATCCGAGGCAGTCTCTGGGCTCTGAGCAAGCTGTTAGCACAGAGCCCCACGCGGGGCTCGAACCCACTAACCATGAGATCATGACCTGGGCTGACATCGGATGCTCAACTGACTGAGCCACCCACATGGCCCAGTATTTGTAACTTTTAAAGTGCATATCTTACACAGTACATCTGGTTTTTCCCTCTGACTTAAAGTCCATTTTCAAGAAAATGCATAGGTCTGCTAAGGGTGAATAAGGAAGCTCTCTATTCTTTATCCATAGTCAATACTGGCAACATCAGAACAAATCCTAGCAGGGGTGATAAAGGTAAAGAGGAGATACTGAATCCTGGAAAATGGAATCTCCTCTCCCCTTTCCACACTCCGTCAGGAAACATTACCCCTCTTTTCCAGCAGCTGACGACAACCAGGCGATGACTGGCAGGAGGGACATAAGGCGACTCCTAACGAATCCACCCCACCCAAGGGCCAGGCTGCTTTCCTCTCTGTTGACAATCCTCAAATCCTCTTCGCAAATTGTAAAGTGTCATTAAAATCTGGAACACCTGACTCCCTCTCTACAAGTCCAACTGACACCCGGGATTAAGGTCAGATCCATCATGGGACCTCTTTGTGTAAAGGTAAAACGACTTTTGAACTGAAATAATGGATTTAAGGCACCGAGGCAGAACACAGCTCCATCCAAACCCCCAGTGACATATTTACAGAACCAGGTCTGGCTGGAAACAAGGTGAAAGAAACAGTAACTCTAACTGCAGCCAGCCAAATGAACAAGCTCATTGGCTGAATGCTAGCCAAGCTGTTACCATTAAAAATACCATAGCATTGCTGCCAAAAGGGGTGTTAGGACAAATTGCCAGAGGTAACCGTTACATAAGCCAGAGCTCACCCTGCCAATTAGCCACACACCATTGCTACATCTCTTCTGGCCATAATTATTCTGATAGGGCACTTGTAAGTTCTTCAGCTGTTTAAGGACTGAACCAGAAGAAATCAGTTCTTCTGCAGGACAGGAGACACGGCCTGGAGGCCAAACTAGCTGGTGGGGTACTTAGGACTGGTGAAACTGCCCTATTGGTTGGTAACATTTTTATCAATAAAGGAAGAGAATCTCAGAGAACTCAGACAAAAGAGCCTTTTTTTTTTTTTAATCGCTGCAGTGTTTCAGAGGAGCAAGGATAGAAGAAGCAAAGAAATGTGCCCTGGCTTGCAAAACGGAAGGAAGGAACGAAAGCCCTGTCGAATTACCTCATTTTCTTTATTAAAAGATGCTTACCACTCTGATTAGCTTTGAGCTCAGTTGCAGTTCCTCGAGGATTATTCTCCACAAGCAAAAAGGAGACAAGCACAAAGGACAGTAATCCAGGTAGACCAACAAAAAAAAAGCCTCTTCTTTATCCTGAAGCCTTGGAAAATGTGGGTGTATGTGTGGAATTACCCAGGTAAGGACTCCTATGCTCATCTGTCACTGCTGTATTAGGCTGCAATGTGCAGCCCTCGCACTGCCTTAGCGCCACCTGTCAACAGGTCCTTCCCGAGTCCCAGCCATAGCCTTCCTCTGACAAGTCTATTTTTTTCCCCGAGGATTATCCCTTTTCCCACCCTACCCACCATATACGCACAATGTCATGTCCACAATCCATTCAACTGCCACCTAGCTAAGGTCTTGTTCTAATCAGCAAATTCGATTTTATTATTTACCTGTATGACGTCCCTGAGGACTACCCCATTACCTTTACTTTAAGTCTGAGCTTCACGCAGTGAACCCCACCTACTTTATCAGTCTCTTCTCTACTCATCCCCCACAAGCTCTACAGCCCAGATAGAGGAAAATTTACAACGGAGGTTCTCAACATGAGCAGCCCATTCTGATACCCAGTGGAGCTTCTAAAAGTCCCAATGCCCAGAATGAATCCTGTACCAATTCAAGTGGAATTTCTAAGGATGAAACGCCAGCATGAGTATCTTTTAAAATTTGTCTTGTGGTTACATGTTTGAGAGCCAGTGCACCATCACCACTGTTATGGAATGAGTGCTTGTATTTGTCTCCCCCAAATTCATGTATTTAAATCCTAACCCCCATAGGAGGTGGGGCCTATGGGAGGTGACTAGGTCATGAGGGCAGAGCCCTCATGGGTGGGATTAGTGTGCTATAAAAGAGACCCCAGAGAGCTCTCTAGCTCTCTTCCCACCACATTAGGTCACAGTGAGAAGTCAGCAGTCTGCAGCCCAGAAGGGAGTTCGCACCAGAACCCGCCCACCACGGCACCTTGAGCTCAGACTTCCAGCCTCCAGAACTGTGAGGAATAAACTTCTGTTGCTTATAAGCCACCCCATTTATGGGCTTTTGTTATAACAGCCCGAACTAAAACAACCACCACATATGTTTTCACACTTGTTTTGTCCTAGGTTGGAAATGTGTTATTTTACATCTGTATGGTTTTTTTTTTCCTGGTGTCTTGTGGGACATAGGTAAAATGTCTTCTCCTGCAACCCTTCGGTAACCTCCCTTGGTTTTCCCATGGCAACTGTTGCGTGCCTGCCTCCCGATCCTTCATTTCTCTCATGTCGTCACTAACTGGATGAGAGATCCTTCCGATGGGAATAGTCTTTCATTGGTCTTTGTACCCTCAGTGTCTGTTGAAGAAGAAGAACGGATGCACACCAGTACTAGGCTTGGACTCCAAGCTCTTCTTCCAACTTCCAGACAGAAAACAATCTTCTGCCTGCAAAAGATTTCACAGGCTTCCTAATTTTGGGATACAATCAAGTGAATGAAGAAGAAAGACATCTGGAAGATAAGGGCATCACGACTACTTCAGGACATCAGTAATGCTAGGATTTTGTTACCCTCTGTTGTTGTTTGTGGCTGGGTGAGAGTCTCTTGATGGCTTCCATATTGAAAGATTTAAAAATGGAATTCTGAAGTATTCAATCAAGAACATGAAGGCTTGTAAACAGTCTGATTTCATGGCCCTTACTCAAATGGATTCGCTTTTTAATGCATTTTGGCAAGCCGTGCTCCACAGTGTAGGAGGCAGGAAGGACATTTACATCAGTGCAAACTGGGGCGTTGGTTTCCATGAAGAGAAAACTCAGAACACTTCCAAACAAAAAAGGGCTCCTGGACACAATGCAAGAAGGACTCTGTGAGAAGAGGTCCAGATTTAGCAATAAGAATACAAACATGAAAGCAGTTCTGTGCTGGAAAGACATTTAAAAATCCTGAGATCTGCAGGCCAGAGCCTGCCACTGGAATTGGCAAAAGAAGAAGAAACAACTGACTTTCATTTTGGCTTTTGCCACAAGTCCAAGTGCTTTGTGATTCTTGCCCAAAGTCTCTAAATGAGATGCTTGGTGTGTATTCCAAAGTTCTTGCCTTCTGACGCTAGTGTGGAAGACGCAGCACACTCTTTTTCCTTTCTTCCCAGTGGAAAGAGTTTTAGGACATAAGCGGCCTTGACCAACATGTTGAAAATAAAATTATTTTCCAACATAGGTGGTGACCTGATCATTACCGCTTAGGAAAACCACAGGGACATATAAAGGCAAAACAACACATAAGTAAAGAGCAATATTTTTCCTTTCTTTTCCCTTTGTCCTTTTTGAGAGTCTCTTAAGAGTTCTCCTGAGGAAATTTCTATACTTTATATGATATTGAGCTTTTTATGTTAAGGAGGCTTTATTTCCAGGAGCCAATGTAGCAAGGCACAAGAACTGTCTTTTAAAGAACTTATATTCTAGTGCAGACAGCTTTTCAGTAATCACCTCCATCTTAAACCAGGTATGGAAGCAACTGAGAGATACAGGGGGAGGACATAGTGAACATTCTGCACAGAATCGCCATCCTGCAAAATTCTTTTTTTCTTACGTTTTTAAAATTATTTTATTTATTTGAGAGAGACAGAGACAAATGGGTGGGGGAGGGGCGAAGAGAGAAGAAGAGAGAGAATCCCAAGCAGGCTGTGTGCGGTCAGTGCAGAGCCCAATGAGGGGGCCCGGACCCATGAAGCCGTGAGATCGTGACCTGAGTCGAAACCAAGAATCAGACGCTTAACCATCTGAGCCCCCCAGGCACCCCTTCATCCTGCAGAATTCTTAATCATCAAGCTTATTCATTTTCTGTACTTGTTTGAACACAATGACATTAAACAGATAAAACTGCCATTTCTATAGGTCAAAACCTGTCAGATACCAACAATTACATTTAACTCACTCCAATACTGACCTAATTTCAATGGGGCGCCTGAGATGAATAGGCCCCTTTGAATTTCATCTTTACATTTCAACCCCCTTCTTATTTTTAATGTTTCTTTATTTTTGAGAGAGAGAGAGAGAAAGAGGGGGCGGGTAGGACAGAGAGAAAGGAAGACACAGAATCTGAAGCAGGCTCCAGGGCAAGCTGTCAGCACAGAGTCCGACATAGGGCTCGAACTCACGAGCAGTGACATCATGGCCTGAGCCGAAGTTGGACACTTAACCCACTGAGCCACCTAGGCACCCCTCCACCCCCTTCTTAACATTTAAAAAGTATATATAGTTAGTTAACATTTATAGAGTGCTTCTTATGTATTTAGCACTGTGTTAAGGGACTTGTGCAGGAAGCATTATTTAATGCTTACGACAATTCTATTAGGTGGGTATGATTAGCCTCAATTTACAGAAAAAGAAACTGAGGCTTGTAAAAGTTAAGTAAATTGTCCAATTGTACATAACTTGTAAGTGGCAGAGAGTTGGGACTCAAAATTGTGTTCTGACTGACACCTGGGTCCTGCCTCAAACCCTATGCTGAGGCAGATTGGACCATTTCCAAGGGCCTGTTTAGCGGAGGTATTAAACGTTATAGTACATATAAGAAAATGAAAGAAATTACTATAATTCTCAGGATGAGTGCTGTGTGTGTTGGTTAGGAGAAACACTTCGATAGGCTGCGTGGTTTGGGAGAAGAGTGGTGATAAGAGGTGACAGTCCCTAAGAGCTGTGTGGGCTCACAGGGCAGCAGCCACTCTGTCAGTCGCACGGTGTGACTGTGCCCAGACAAGATTTGTTTGTCATCGTGGCTACTGGCTCACATGATCTGACGTGAGTGCAGCGTCACCGGGTTATTGTTCTAAATTCTGAAGTTTTCATAAGTTTCTTCAAATGGATCTCTCAATTCCTGGTCTCACTAAAGGCTTTTGAATCGATATTAAACCTTGGGGTGTGACAAATGGCTTTGTCAATTCCTTGCTCAGTGTGGATACATACAGTTCCCTAATTTGTCCTTCTATACTGCAGACTCTCTGGCTAGTCAGTCTAGTTAAACAGATACTTTGTTTTTATGTTTTTTTTTAATTTTTATTAAAAAATTTTTTTTAATGTTTATTTATTTTTGGCACAGAGAGACAGAGTGCGAGCAGGGGAGGGGCCAAGAGAGAGGGAGACACAGAATCCTAAGCAGGCTCCTGGCTCTGAGCTGTCAGCACAGAGTCGAATGTGGGGCTCGGACCCACAAACCATGAGATCATGACCTGAGCCAAAGTTGGCCATTTAACCTACTGAGCCACCCAGGTGCCTTTAGTCAAACAGATACTTTATGCAAATCTTTCAGTGGAAATTTTAAAAAAAGGCACATTTTGTAAGGGTGCACATTTGGTGATCAAATAACTCAAAGCACATTGTGGCAAAAGACCCAAAAGCATTAAAAACATCCCCAAACATTTCTCAGCCAGCTTTCTTTTTCCACTGCTTGTAAGCCACTAACTCTGATTCTTAGTTGCGTGATGGCTTAAGCAACTTTCCAACCCAGAACTACCACTGTTCCACGGAGCACAAACATCCAGACCTTTAACAGGAAGTTGCACGCAAGAAAAGAAGCTTGTCCTTTAAAATCAACCATTATGGACAATCCTCAGAACCTTTGATCTCAATTAGCTGAATAAACTCCCAGGGCTTCATTGCCAGCTCGATTAATTTGATTTAGTCACATTTTGCCTTGTTGGTGTGCAGTTTGGATTAGAGTAACTTAAGATGACTGAGATATGCAGATACTTTATCAGAGGAAAAGTAATACTATAAAATATAAACTCCATTTCCTGCGACCTATAACATGAAGTACCCATATGCTGTGCATGCATCAACTCCTGCATTTCATCTGATTTCTACAATCATATATTTAACAAATATAATAACCACACACAAGCACCAACCAATCAAAACAGACTTTGGAATAACTGGTCTCTCTCCTTACCCCTTTATACCACCTAAGTAGTGGTTTGGGTATTTAAGGATTGACTTAATGCTGAGTCAGAATGGTATATACCCTGTAAACAAGAGAACTTTAGAATTTTCTTTTCATCTATTATCAACTCCCAGGGATCTGATAGCTAACTTCAAAAAAATGAAAATGGACTGAAAGCCCAGACATCTGCACTCACCTCTTTCTTTTATTTTTGCCTTTGTTAAAATTCTGGATTTGCAAAGAAATCACTGTATAAGGTTGTGTGTATGGAACCATGTACACTCCATACGTTGCTTTAAGGGATTTACCATGGTAATTATTTCCATACTTTATTTTCACCTTCTGCATTGATTTTAGAGATTGATTCCCATGATTCCTCCAAAGAAATGAGTTAATGGGTCCTCAAGGGAATTAAAAAGCATTCAGACTGAACCACGTTGCTAGGTCATAAGCTAGGCCATAAACAACTTTTCTTCATAATTAGTCTTTGTTTAGAATGTGATGTTCTAGCTTAAGATATTTATATGACAGCCATTTGGACTATTTATTCCTCTGAATACAGTGAGGAAAACTGTGGGTTTCCTTTTTTCTTTTTTTTTTTTTTTATAGCAACTCCTACCCAGCCAACTCCTCCTCATTTTGTGATAGCATTTACATGGTAGGCAGCAGAGAATGTTCTAAGACTTCTCAGCCTGACTTGGGTAAGGAGGGCTTATCTTTATCTTTTACCTAAGTGTGAATCAAAGTGAAGCCAACTGATCTCTGGGGACAGGATAAACCAGTAACTTCCTCATTTCTTTCTCCTCCTCGGTCACATACATAGCCCAATTCAGGTAGGATGTACACATGCTAATTACTAGACAAGTGAAAATGATCCTTATCAACTCCAAAGGGAAGGTAGCACACTGGTGGACAATGCTCCTCAAATTTTCCCATCAAGTGCTCTCAGACAGAGGAGAATGAGCTGGTACTTTGGAAGTTCATGGATGTAAGATGCTACATGGGATGCTACAAGCTAGAGAGGTTTACAGTGTTCTATGTTTTATCATTAAAAATGTCATGTGATTTTTTTCCTACTACTCCAATTATATGTTTAGATACAAAAATATTTTATATTACTTACCATGGAATCAAATCACTTCTTAGAATCACATTCCAAAAAGATGCACCATGTTTTTCATATGGAATCATGTGTCTTTTAGCATACTAATCTGAGAATCTCAGATGCAGATGAAAGAGTTTTGAACCCAGGAAGTGAGGCCTGGATTCTAAGCTTGCCTCTTCCAGTAATATACTCTTTATTCTTCTTTTATTTAATATCTGTATTTCTCCATCTGTAATAAAGGAAAATATTTTCAAAACACACATTTCGACTTCAAAATTCTATAAAGCTTATATTTTTGTGTTATGATTTTAGACATATCATCTTTAGATAAATTAGGTAGTATTAAAAAACCTTCAAAACATTTGATGCTTCTAGACAAGAGAATGAAGCTGTCATGAAAAATGAAGCGAAGATTTCTTAGATCAGTACTGAGTTTGCTGAAGTCAGGGAGACTGACTTTAAACTCAGAAACCAGTACCAGTGATGGGTGAACTTGTACTTCAAGACTTCTACTTTTCTCTGCCTTTTGCGTTTAAGGGTGGTCAGTAATTGAGAAAAGAATATTTAACAATATTATGTACACATGTATTCTTTCATCTAGCAAAGCCTCTTCGAAGAATCTATCCCCTAGATATGCTGGCAAAAATACAGGCTTAGCATATCTGTAATAAAAAGACTAAAAATGATCCAAAACTTCATCTTTGAGGCAGTGGTTGAATAAACAATAGAGTATGCCCATATATTGCAATGGATTGACCTCCATAATATATACAGTTTAAAAAAATATGGAGAAATAAATGAGCATAGTATAGTTCGTGTAAGAAGGGGATGAATATGAATATACTGTACATGCATATTCATATTTTTTAAATGAAAAGATAAACCAAAAACCATTTTATTAAAAATACCATCTGTAGTGGGAGAGAGGAAGTAGGGTGGAGGAACAAAGATAGATTTAGACTTCTTTGAATATACTTTGCTTTATAAATTTGACTTTGGAATTTTTGCAT
The DNA here is from genome assembly GCF_027475565.1 of Acinonyx jubatus. Taxonomy (NCBI): domain Eukaryota; kingdom Metazoa; phylum Chordata; class Mammalia; order Carnivora; family Felidae; genus Acinonyx; species Acinonyx jubatus. The sequence goes on along the minus strand of NC_069382.1, from coordinate 118,513,359 downwards.
AATTAGAATACAAAATTAAATTGTAGAAAAGCAATGCCTGAAAGTCAAAAACAATATCGAGCAAACTTAAGTATTCCTCAAATTGATAGCATAACTGAATGGAAGGAATTAGTTCAATCAACTTTACAACAGAGTAAATTGGTCATGTGTTCCTAACGCGATACGTGATAAGATAAAAAGAATTACAGGAAAAAAACAATAACAAATCTTAAAATATTTTCAGCAGCCACATTGTTGGAGATAGTATTGGTATTGTTATCCTAAGATTACTGCCCATGAATTGTGGGGTAAATCCAATGAACAATTCTGTTGGTACATCGGGAACCGGGATTTTCTGTGTGTCAGAAAAGAGGAGTATGTAACAGATAAAGTTTACTAAAAACACTGTAGTCCTGAATTGAAATGAAAATTACCAGTACAAATCTATAAATAGGTTATCTTTTGAAAAGAAGCCACTTTCGTAGCCATATTCATCCTGTAGGTCTAGAAGCAAGAATTTAGCCCCTATTGCCAACATTCTCTTATTCCACTAAAGAGAAACAGGGCTGTTTAGTGAAAAGGCCTACTCCAGGCCTGGGGCAGGAAATGTACAAGACAAACTTGGAATATTTTGTCATACAGGGCAGCAAAGACACACACAAGGGCTTAATTAATGGCTATACCAACAGGTGTCCAGAGCAGTGGTAGAATGGAGCCAGGAAATGTAGGATCATTAGAGCTGATTGTGAAATATCCACAATTTTCTGACTCTGTTGTTGAAATATTGGTAGCTTGTAATCGGCTCATGTTGGGAGAATTTACACCAAAGAAATTGGTACAGTGCTACATACTATATAGATTTTTTTGTTTTTTGTTTTTTGTTTTTTTGTTTTTTGTTCTTTTGTTTTTTTTGAGAGCCTCTTTGCCAGCACAACACTAGAGTCAACTCCAGGAGGCTACTCTGGACAAGGAGAGAACATTTGAGCATCACTAAGAATAATAATTGCAATGGAGTGAAATATACCAAATGTAATTAAATCTATGTGTTTATAGTGGTATCAGCCTCCAGCTACACAAATAAAAGTTTAATGAATCACTTCAAAGAGTATTAGGTAATCAAACTTCTTATTTGAAAGCTGGTGAAGAAAAGAAAGGACAAAGCATTTATCTTATCTTTTTTATGCAAAATATACAGGGTAAACACAGAGTTGATAGGGAAAGATTTTTTTTCTATAAATCTATGCCAGATAATAATAGGATAAGAGAATGATAAACCATCAACATTTATAATCCCTAATTAATGAATTAATCATGGCAATGAGCGATAATATCCACTAACATGATGAAATGGGGGAGAATCAGACATTTGCTTACCTACAAAATATCATCCGTCAAAGAGCCTTTCCTCCATCACTCCCTAGCCCCTCACCCTCAGGTTAACCTTTATGGCTGACTATGTTTTACAGGAAAAATGAGGTAAAATGGAATCCAGTAGTCCCTGCTTATCTTCAGGGATATGTTCCAAGACCCCCAGTGGATGGCTGAAACATAACCCTATGTATATGTTTTTCCTATACTTACATACGTACCTCTGATAAAGTTTAATTTATAAATTCGACACAGTAAGAGATTAACAACTAATAATAAAATAAGACAATTATAGCGACAGACTGCAATAAAATTTACATGTGATCTCTCTCTCAAAATATCGTACTGCACTCACCCTTCTTGTTGTGCAGATGTGAGATGATAAAATGCCTCTGTGAGGAGATGAAGTGGAGAGAATGATGTAGATACCATGATGCAGTATTAGGCTGCTCCTGACCTTCTGAAACTATGTCAGAAGGAGGATCTTCTGCTTCTGGCCTGTGGTTGGCCAGGGGTAAGTGAAACTGTGGAACGCAAAACCGTGGATAAGAGGGGAATACTGAATGTTAATGAAAACCACGCAATCGGCAAAATTTAGACTGTTGGAAACTCTACAGAACAAATTCTGCAATTGCTTCAACAAAAGCTTGCAAAGATATATAAAGGGGAGATGGGGAAAAGGAAAGAAAAGGAGAGGAAGAACATCTACAGATTAAGAGACTTAAGAAAAATCAAACAACTGTCATGTGCAGAACTTCTCTCAATCCTGATTCCAACAAACTAAAGGAGAAAAAAAATAATAAAACGACTATAAGACAATCAGAGAAATTTGAACAGTGACTGAATATTTCATGTTATTGAGGAATTATGTTTTCAAGTACACTAATGGCATCGTGACTATGTTTTTTTTTTTTTTAATGTTTAAACATTTATTTATTTTTGAAAGAGACAAGAGACAGAGCGTGAGCAGGGGAGGGGCATAGATAGACACAGAATCTGAAGCAGGGTCCAGGCTCTGAACTGTCAACACAGAGCCGGATGTGTGGCTGGAACTCACAGAACATGAGATCATGACCTGAACCGAAGCTGTACGCCCAACCAACTGAGCCACCCACACGCCCCGTGACTATGGTTTTAAAGCAAACTCATATTTTAGGGATACTTGCTGAAATATTTATGGATGAAATGACAGGATAACTGGATAATAAGTAAATAAGAGTGAAGGTAGGTGGGGACATAGAACTCTGCTACTCCAAGAGTGATCCACTGGCCAGCAAAATCCACATCATCTAGCAACTTATTAGAAATGGGCAATGTCAGGCCCAAGCATATTCAACAAAAAATTGCATTCTTTAATTCAGGTTAATTTTTATGTTCACTGAATTTTGAGAAGCTCAGGTTTAATAAAACACAATTGGCTGTTGTTTAAGTTGGTGCCAGTTACCTTAGGATACTGTCTTCTCTATATTACATCTGAAATGTTCCATTCTAAAAATTTCTCTTAAAAGAAAGCCACATTAGAGAGAAAGGTGGCTAGAGTGTGAGTAACCCAAAAGTAAATTTTTCATTTCTTTCCTTCCTCACCTCATTTTTCCTGATGTAGCTCCTAGTCTGACACTTTATTAGTGGCACATCCCCTATCTGACCCCACGGTGTCCTCACAAGGCACGCTCCAAACCTCTTGGACTCCAGGGCCATTTCTATTGATGTTCCCAGTCCTAACCCCCAAGATCTGCAAGTAGTCTTCACAGATGGAACAATTTTTCTGCTCCCAAAGCCCTAATAGCTTCTCTGCAAACTGCATCTGAGGCTTTCCAGGGGAGTTGAGCAGACGGTGATGCCTCCTGCCAGGAATGATTGGCAAAACTCTTGAGAAGAGGAAGTTTTCCAGCTGGCTCCACGCCATGGCCCAGCTGCACTTGTTACAAAGGTCATTGTTCTTTCTTCAGTGATTTGCAAAAATATTTTAGAAATGTTAAAAGTGCAACAGAGAAGAGGTGAGGAGAGATCTCTGTACATGTGGATGGAACATTCTATGTTCTGTGGTCTGAATATGAAACAGGAGTGAGGTTCAGAGGATAGACCAGACTAGAGAAGAAGTAGGAAAACAAGGATCACTTTATTTGTGTTTTCTCTCTTCTGTTTGGCAAGGTTCTCTCTCTCTCTCTCTCTGTCTCTCTCTCTGTCTCTCTCTCTCTCTCTCTGTCTCTCTCTCTCTCTCTCTCTCTCTCTCCTAATGTTTATTTATTTTTGAGAGACAGAGCATGAGTGAGGAAGGGGCAGAGAGAGAGGGAGACACAGAATCCGAAGCAGGCTCCCGGCTCTGAGCTGTCAGCACAGAGCCCAACGTGGGGCTCGAACCTACAAGCCGTAAGATCATGACCTGAGCTGAAGGCAGACGCTTAACTGACTGAACCACCCAGGCATCCCAGCAAGGTTCTCTTAATTTATAAATACATTGACACAGTGGTTCCAACACAAAATCTGGTCAATGTGCTGTATTTATGCATTGTGCCATCTCTCATTGTCAGTCTTCCTTCCCCATTCCCCTGAATTTACACAAATAAGTGTCAAGTAATTCAGAATTCAAGGTCTTTTGGAAATCACCCTGCCCAGAAATGTAATAACTAAAGCCAGTTAGTAGTAGGTAAATTGCATCCTGTATTTGAAAGCAACAATGCTGTTCTTTTAAATGTTCAAAAGGGGCACCTGAGTGGCTCAGTCAGTTGAGCTTCTGACTCTTGGTTTCAGCTCATGTGATGATCTCACAGTTCACAAGTTCCAGCTCTGCATTGGGCTCCTCACTAACAGTGTGGAGTCTGCTTAGAATTACCTGTCTCTCTCTCTCTCCCTTTTTCTGCCCCTCTTTCACTCATGCATTATCTCTCTCTCTCTCAAAAAATAAACATTAAATGTTTGAAAAAAGAGTAAGTTTGTTAGTAATCAAATAAATGCAAAGGAGAATAATGAGGTGCCCCTTCACCTCTCAATTGGCAGGTGCCATACAATGATGAGGAAAAACTGGCACTCTTCCATAGTGCCAATAGGAAAGCAATGGTGGGGAGACCCTTACTACACAAAAACATTAGCATTACGTATTGGTAGGTAGTTTTGCTTTGTTTTTTTTAAAAAAACAACTTATTGAAATATAGCTGATACATAATAAACCGCCCATACTTAAGATGTACAATGTAAGTTTTAATATACGTTTATACCAGTGACCTCATCACCTTTAGAAAAATTATGAGCATATTCATCGTCCCCCAAAATTTTCTCTCTCAATCTCACTCTAAGGATCATCCCAGAGACTCACTTATGTCCACAAATATGACCTCCAGTCTCATTGAAATGAAATAATACAAAATGTGTCCTTTTGTCTTTGCCTCTTTCACTCAGTAAAATTAGTTTGCTATGTATCTATGCTATAGCATATATCAATAGTTTATTCTGTCTTAATGATGAGTAGTTTCTATGGACTGAGTGTTTGTGTCCCCCTCCCACTCCATGTGCTGAAGGTCTAAGGTGAAGGTATTTGAAGATGGGGCATTTGGGAGGTAATTGGGTCATGTGGGTGGAGCCTCCATGATGAGATTAGTGTCCTTTTGAGAGGAGGAAGCAGGAAGATGGCTGTCTGTAAACCAGGAACTGAATGTCCACCAAGGAGCCAACTATGCGGGTATCCTAAAGACTCTAGAGCTATGAAAAATAAATGTTTGTTGATTAGGCCACCCAGTCTACAGTACTCTGTTATAGCATCCTTAACTCACACACTAGTATTCCATCGTATGTACCTGGCACAGTTCATTTACCCATTTACCTGCAGATAGAAATTTGGGTGGTTTCAGGTGTTTCGTTACTACAAATACAGCTCTATGAACATGTGGTTTCTTCAACACATGGGACTTGGGTAGCGTGGTCACCTGGCACGAACATAGAACTCATGCAGCTTTCTATGTTATTAGTAATGAAGTTCTTTGTCTTTGACACAGGAGTCTTATATCTCCTGCCAGGACTCATGACATGAGCTTGCAAATAGGGTAAAATTTCAGACCATTTATAGTTCTTGATAATTCGATTTCTGGGGCTCTTCATTCCTTCATGTAGATCCAGATTTTCATCTGGTATCATTTTCCTTCTGCTTGAAGGATTTCCTTTAATATTTCTTGGCATGTGGGACTCCATGCAATGAATTCTTTCAGCTTTTGTATGTTTGGAAAACTATTTATTCTGCCTTCATTTTTGAAATATATATTTGCTGATTTTAGGATTCTAGAGAGACAGTTTTCTTTCTTTAAATGTCAGCACTTTCAAAACATTCTTCCACTCTCTTCCTTCCCATATTGTTCCCTATGAGATATTTGTTGTTATCTTTTTTCAACGCATAATATGTCTTTTTTCCCTCTGGTTGCTTTTAAGATTTTCACTTTATCATTGGTTACAAGCAACTTACTTACGATGTATCTTGGTGTAGGTTTCTTTATGATTTTTATGCTTTGGGTTAAGCTTCTTACATACAGATTTGTACCACGAATTGCAAATTACAAATAAGGGTTTGTAATTGTCATTAAATTTTGATTTTTTTGGATCATTATACTTCAAATAATTTTACTGTTCTCCTTTCCTTTGTAAACTCTAGTAACGTATATGTAGAATCTCTTGAGTTACCTCACAGTTGACAGATTATTATTGCACTTTCTCTTTCAAACTATTTAATTTGGGGTAGTTTCTATTAGTATGACTTCAGTATAACTCATCTTTTCTTCTTTAATATGTCATCTGCCATTAATCCTATTCAGTATATTTTTTCATCTCACACGCTGTCATTTCCATTTCTAGAACTTTGATTTGAGTCTTTTTTTTTTTCTTTTTTAATCTTCTATGTCTCAGCTTTGCTTTCCAACATCTGGAACCAAAACCAGGACTAGAGTTAGACATGAGACATGTCTGGGCACAAAATTTAAGAAGACATTCACTCCCAAGGATGTACATGTGCTGACCTCATTATTTGAAATACAGTTATAGAAACTTTGTTAATGACTTAGTCTGCTAATTCTAATATCTGTGGCAGTTTTGAATTTGTTTCAGTTCATCAATTTCCTTTTTGTGGGTCATAAAAAATCCACAAGGTTATATAGCAAAGACTTCTTATCTCTTTTGAGCAGTAATATTTCTTGATTTGTTAAATCACATTCATTACCTATTTCTAACTTATTTCATCAATTGCATATTTCCATGTGGCTCTATATCATGTAATGTTTGCTAGCATTTAATTTTGAAAACATATCTTAAACTTACAGAAAAGTTATAAAAATAATAGACTCCTAAATAGCCTTCACCTCAATATACAAGTTCATTACATTTTGTTAAGTTGCAAACAGTATTATGAAATATTTTAATCACCCTGGCACTTATATATAATATATCATATATACGTGAACTTGGTCCCAGATGCATGGAATACCACCCTCATCTACACCACTTAATGACAAATGCTTGCTACTGTTTAAAAGCATCTGGGGCAACATGTGGAATGATGAATGTAAACCCATCACTATTATTCAGGAGAAAACAGCATCACATTGTGCTGGTAATGAGTTAGAATGTACTACTCAAATACAAATGAGAGCCTAACTCCTGTGTATAAAAATAGTTCCTGCTTGTTCCTTTGGCAAAACCAGACTGCTTCTATCTGTAGATTGTGCCTATGTGTTTTCTTTATCATTATGTCAATTCCTTTTCAAACAACGTAAGCCGTGGGACCGTGGTGCTAAGGCAGGGAGAAAAGAAAGCCGTAAGGATGAAAATATTTGATTTGGATGCTGCTAGGGCATTTCCCAAGCTGGGAATGATGAATGGGGAGAATGTTTTTGGGGGTTGGATCTCATCCCCAGACCAATTATATAAGATCAGCTGAAAGGATTCACATTCTGCTGATTTTTTCCTCTCTTGGAGACTTGAATCCTGATGCTTTTTGTTCAGCGTTAAAGAAGGACAGTCTTACAATGCCATTTGTAGTTGATGCCCCTGGCCCTCTGTCACAGCCCCTCAACCCTGCTCTTCTGCTTCAAGCCACTGCAGTGGACATTGCCCTTTCCTCGTAGATTCACTACAGTGTCAGCCCCCAAGCAAACATGTCTGCGTATTCTACCCCAACTCCTTCTTAGATATGGGAAGCACTCCTGTGGCCCACATGCAAACTCACAGCAGGTATCCAGGAGAGTTCATGCCTCAGGGAGCTGCCCTCACACACTGCAAGTGGTAGATAGGGACTCCCAGCTCTGGGCTTGTAGGGAGGCATTCTTGGAGGCCTTGCACACTTCTCAACGTGAGTCCTTGTGCAATCAAGCCAGCATGGCCTACAATAGAGACCTCGTAGGCTCAGCCTCCCTGGTCCCTCATTCCTGAGCCTTGGGCTCAACCACCAGCATCCTAAACTTTGTCTTGGGCTCTGCTTTTGGGAAACCCAAACTAAAACTCCATTCACAGATTTGACATATTTATTGAAGGCAACTGGATTTAACTATATTTGTTTTACTAAATGTCCATAAGAGCAAGGACAATGCCTATTTTACCCACTATTTTACTTCCAAAGCCCAGCATAGCATTATCACTTGAGCCAAGAAATCCCTGTCTAAAAAAATAAATTAGTTAAAACGAGGCAAAATGAAATTCATTTCTTATTCATAATTTTGAAAAATAACATATGCTGCTTGTGGAATTGCATAAATGCCACTCAAGAATCCTTTATTCACCTTGTTTGGTTTTGTGACAACTATCCATAAGGCTAAAGAGAAAAAAGATCGGTAGTCCGGAGCAATTTGTCAAATTATCAAACTCATTAAAATCTAATAGTTCCTTTATACTTAGATTCTTTTAAGAAACTTAGTAAGAGCACGTGACCCTATGTCTGCATAGAAACAGCATGGAGATGCCATGGCTTAGGTGAAAGGCTCCTACTCTGGGATCCATCCCTTAATGGCTTGTCCTATCAAAATACCAATCATTACGTGCAACACATGTTTCGTCTGGGTTGTCGGCCTCCCTGTTAAAGGATATGCACTCCAAGGGTGGGGACTATGGTTAAATTCTTTTCTCCATGGCTGCAAGAGCTTAGATCCAGTCCTGGAAACTGGTGAACCTCTAAATGAGTTAAAGCATTTTTTTTCTTTCTTCAAATTTTTTTTCCCCTGCTCCTGATGAAGGACAGGATGAAACAGGAGGATGGGGTGGGGGGAGAACAGAGAGGAAGGGAGGGGGTGAGAGGGAAAGAGAAGATAGAAACAGGGTGGGAGAAGAGAGGTGTGGAGGGAAAGGAGGGGACCACAGGGCAGGGAAGAGGAGAGATGGGGACAGAAAAGGGGGCAGGTGACATGAAGGAAGACAAAGGGAGAGTAGCCTCTCATTAAGCAACATCTGCCCATCCTGCTAAATAGGAACGTGGCATAGAAATATTTTCTGAACTAAGTCAATTGTTCTCCAAACTGAGCAATATATTATTTTTAAGAATAAGTAGGCTATATGGATGAAGATATCTTAATAAGCCTTTAAGTGCTCCCTTACATTTCCTACAGTCTGAAAATGTAGCTAGTGTGCTTAGTATGTTTACATAGACATCTCACTTATATTTATAAATATATCTGTAGAATTGCAGCTTGTTCTGTCTCTGTTTTACACCACAAGAATGTAAAACAGTGTATTTCCATTTTGGTTCAGAGAAGAGAATTTTGCTAAATCAATTAGTTGGCGGGTTCATTAGGGAATTCCCAAGCCTGACATAGAACTCACTATGTGCTAGTTAATGCCTAGAGTATATCATCTTCCACATCTAACCTAATTTCTTCCTAAACTGTGATGAAGACATTCTTTCCTCCATCATATCCCATTCCTTTTTATTTAAAATGTCTTTAGGGCTCCTAACTATTGTTTCAGGTTTGGTCTGAAAACCGTAGACATCTTGCAGATTCTTTTCTCAAGTATCAGCAATCTAGAGATTCAGATGTGCTTATTTTTTATTGAACTCTTTTTCATTGAACTCAGAAGGTAAAAGCTCCAGGTAGCTTTTCTTGTAAAATGACAGGGACCTTCTTAATTGGGCCAAACCCTAGAAAGTAATTTAAGGTCAGCCTCTCTGGTTCAAGTAATTTTTCTCCAGCCCTATCAGGTGTCTTAGCAAATGATTATTACTTCTCTTTGCTCAGTAAAATGTGAATATTATATATAGCTTCCCTCTGTAAGTATAGACACTGTACATTCGTTCCCTTTTGGGATGACTCATCCTGTGTGCACCTATGTGTATATAGCTGTTGTATGCGTGTGTGTGTGTGTGTGTGTGTGTGTGTGTGTGTGCATGTGTTTGTGTATGTGTATGTGTTTGGATGGGGATGTGAGGTGAGAAGAGCACTAGCCTTTAAGTTAAGGATGACTTTCAGAGTCCAACACTCCATCCCTTACCCTGCCACTGATGCCCTTTGATGATTTCCAGAAGTTGACAATAGCTTTCCAAGTGGTACATTTAGTTTACAACAGTGATCCTAGTGATCTGAGTTTTTCAGCTTGTCATAGGCTACTGGTTCCCATTTTGATCTTCAGGTAAACCCATTGTATTTGGGGGTTATTATCTATTTTATGCCTTCTTTTTTTCTTTTTCTTTACCAGATTCTGTATTTCCTTCCATAATTCCCAGCCTACTATTAACCTTGGCCAGTATTTCTCTTTAATTTTATTCTTTCTTATGATGTTTGATAAACAAGTCACAGATACAACCATTGCCTTCTTTCAGAGAGAAGTCTCATCCTTTAGAAAAGCCCCTTTTATTTATTACATTATGGATTCCATCTCTCATTATGGGCTATATCCAAACTCACATTTCTAAAGAATAAGTTATAAGTTGTTTTAATGTGCCATATATCTCTCATCTAATAGTAAAGATCATTTGCCATTTGTTATTTCATGTATTCAAGTAGTTTATATACTGAGAGCTTATATACTGTCAGGAACAGCCAGATATTCTGTAATCAGCTTGGAAGTTAACATGAATATTGAACTCTGGAAATGATCCCAATTTTATATGATATCAGACTGATTAAAATTAGATTTGGAAACACAGGGAATTGGTACGAGAACACTAAGCATCTAAATTTTAAAAATCACTTTTTAAGTACACTGGGCCAATTGAAGAAAGGCACTTCGAGGGAAAGACATTGAGAAATCACGAGAAGATTGGGGCACCTGGGTGGATCAGTGGGTTGAACATCTGACTCTTGATTTCAGCTCAGGTCATGATCTCCCGGTTTATGAGTTTGAGCCTTGCATCGGGCTCTGTGCTGACAGCACAGAGACTGCTTGGGATTCTCTCCCTCCTCTCTCTCTGCCCTCCCCCGCTCCCACCTCAAAATAAATAAATACAATTTTTAATAAACTTAAAAATATATACCTGTTAAAAAAAAGAAATCACCAGAAGGCAATAAGAAGGACTATGATGAAGGATGAAGGTAAAGGTGAATGAAGGTCGTGGAGCAGTGGGCAGAAGGTCCTATTAGAATAAGATGGAACTGTGAAGGCATGGATAAATGTTGAAAGGGCAGCCAAGATAAATGCACCAAAGTAGCTCTGTTTGGAAACTGCAATGACCCCTTCCTCCAAGGTTCAGATTAAACCACTTTTATCTAAGAGAAAGAATCAGGGTTTCTGACTGCAGATCTTTGCTGGAAATCTGCTAAGAATTCACCTCTCCTCCTATTTCAGTTTCCAAAGAAGTACTCTAATTCACTGTCAGAATTTGTTCACTCCGGTCTCTTCCTCCGAGCAGTGAGATGAAAAGACAATATCTTAGACCTGGAGTCCCATCTTCATTATTGCTTTGAGCGTCTTCAGATAACTGAGGTAGCAAACGTTTCTTATAATTAGAATGGGGCCTAGTCATACTTGGCTGTATGAGCAATTCTGTCTTCTTGGTTATTTGCATTTGTGATTGCACCCAAGATTGTTGTTGGTCAAAATGTTGTGCTATGTTTAATAATAGAAATATGGGTATGAATATATAGATACTATAATGAACCAAAAAAATGGAAGGGCAAAAAGCCACAATATTATGTTAGCTTAAGGCTGCAAACAGGTGACATATAGAAAGTATGAGTCTGGAGTGTGTAGGACCTGTAAGGACTGGATATAACAGAGGATGGATTGGAAGCAGTCCAGGGAAGCTGATCTCAACAGAGAACGTAGAGGAAAATAAAATCGTTAGATCTAGGAGAAACATCTAGACAAGAACAATTAATGCTGTTTTCAAGTGACTTCCCAAATGCAGTAGGGTAATTAATTTTTTTCATTCCTTCTTTTAAGAACCAACAGGCTTGAGGAAATGGCTTTAATCTTTGGTTGTAAAACAAATTAAAGAAGAGAAGTTCAATTTCTATGCTAAATTAAAGACAGCAGGGGTGCCTGGGTGGCTCAGTTGGTTAAGTGTCTGACTTTGGCTCAGGTCGAGATCTCAGGGTTGGTAGGTTCGAGCCTCCTGTCAGGCTCTGGGCTGACAGCTCAGAGCCTGGAGACTGCTTCAGATTCTGTGTGCTGCCCCCCCTCCCCACCCCTGTTCATGCTCTTCTCTCTCTGTCTCTCAAAAATGAATAAACGTAAAAAAATCTTTTAAATAAAACAAATTATACACAGCAACTTTCCATCATTGTTTTGGGGGGAGGGGTAGTTTATCTATTAACTTAAGTGGCTTAATTTACACACAATATCCACTCCTTGCAAAAAGTCTTGGTAATAGGAAGTCAAAAACATTTGTTATGAAAATAATTCACCATCTTCTAAGCAGGTTCACCAAAGCATCAGTTCCGCCTTAGGATAGGGTCTGCAAGGTTTTAAAGTGGTAATGTTCCTTACAAGATAAAAAGCATATTGGAAAAAGAATTAAAAGCAAGGGAAAAGAAGAGTTGCAGCACAGATGGCCTGATTTGTAATGGGAAAAGAGGTCAGGAGTAATATAGCATTCCATTTCATTTCTAAGATGAAAAATACCTACATATTGGCAGAAAAGGTCTGTTCTGATTCAGCCAAGAAGGTCAGGTCAAAACTTTATCTTTTAAAGAAATAGATCAGGTAATTGGTTGTTGAAAGTAATTGAAAGTTGGCACAATTGGAGAACCATTTCCCCTGAAGACTCACTCCTTTTAAACTGAGCAAATGTCAGAACCAGACATTAAAAAGCTAATGTTTGTCTTCTAATTCTCAAAGACTTTATTGTGTGTATTTCCTGTGGACTTGTGTACATGAACTTTCTTAGGTTTGAGTAAACGGTTCATACCAGGCTGCCTCTGACCACTGATCCCTTAAATGGAAGCAACATTTCAGAAATTATCAGTGGACTTGAAATGGAAGGAACCATTTGTATCTCTTTCAGACCCAACACCCTCTTTTTGTAACAATCGTTCTTTGTGTATTAGTATTTGACTTCTGTTAATTATTTTAAACAAAGACACACAATATAACACAAATAAGGGCCTTAAACTCTTCAAATCCCACTTTTTCCTCAGGCAAAAAAAATGTATATATCTACCTATAGGTGATTGAATGGATCATGTTTTTTTTTTTTTAAAGAACATTTGCATTGCTATCACTTTGAGCTTTTCAGAAAAAAATGTCACCAATTATGACATTACCATTGTTTTGGGGGAATAAAAGGATTTTTTTGTTATTTGGGGTTTTGATTCTTCTCTTTTAAAGATGTAATTAAACCATGTACAGGACTTTAAAAATTCAAGTACTACTAAACGGCTTTCAACATAAGCAACATTGCACTCTATATATCTTCCAGCTGCTCAATACCTACTCCTTGCAGATAACTATTTTCAACGCATAGCTGTTTATTCTGGTATATACCTCAATATTAGTAAATACTATGTTTATGCTACTATTTCTTTTTTAGCTTTATTGAGGTATAATTGATAAATAAAATTATATTTAAAGTGAACATCATGATGAATTGATATATATCTAGTGAAATGATTCCCCATCTAATTAATTAGCACATCCATCACCTCACATACTTATCTTTTCCTGTGTGTGTGAGAACATTGAAGTGCCAATGTCTTAAAAATTCCAGTTTTACAATGGTGTTACCAACGATAGTCACCATGTTGCACATGAAATCTTCAGATTTTATTTATCTTAAAGTATTATTCATCTTAGGGGAGCCTGGGTGGCTCAGTCGGTTAAGTGACCAACTTCAGCTCAGGTTATGATCTCACGGTTTGTGAGTTTGAGCCCCACCTTGGGCTCTGTGCTGACAGTTCAGAGCCTGGAGCCTGCTTCAGATTCTGTCTCACTCTCTCTCTGCCCCCTCCCCAACTTGTGCATACTCTCTCTCAAAAATAAATAAATTAACTTAAAAGAATATTATTCATCTTATTTATTTATCAAAAAAATTGTTAACTGTGTGGTGATGGATGTTAACTAAACTTATTGTGATGATCATTTTACATATACATATATATATATCAAATCATTATGTTGTACACATAAAACTCATGCAACGTTATAGGTCAATTATATCTCAACAAAAAGATGAAGTTTTTGTCACTTAAAATTTTTAATTTATATACAGTAAAATTAGCTTCTGTTTTGATGTACAGTTCTGAGTTTTAACACATGTATAGATTCACATAAACATCACCACAATCAAGCCAAAGAACAGTTCCATCACACGAAAAAATCCCCTCATCTTGAGCCGCCCTCGCCCACATCCTAATCTCTGAGAACCACTGATGGAGCTGAAACCTGTCACAGCAGCTTTGCCTTTTCCAGAATGTCACATGAATAGAATCACACAGCATGTAATCTTTTGAGACTGGCTTCTGCAAGGGCTCAATTCTTCACTCTGTTTTTACACATCTTGTGACAGCTTTTGTTCCAGACTATCTCTGAGGCCTTTGCTATGATAATCTCAAGGCTGTTTGCTAAAATGGAGGTAGGTGATCCCTCGGAGGCAGAGGGTAGATATTTATTTACTGACCAGGATTGTAATGATTATAAGGCAAACGTTGGGTAGGATTGCTTGGGGCCCCTTTATAAGACTGGGTTTTCTGAGGTGGAGTTCCTCTGCTGTGACAAAAAATCCACAGTCCTTTCTCTCTCTCTCTCTCTCTCACCTGGATCTGCCTCTGTGTCCATGGGTTAGGGGCTAGGGGAACTGATTTGAACATTCACCTTATGCTATGCATGCTGCTGTGCTGTGGGTAACAAAGGCCTTTGTCTCTGACCTAGGAGTCTCCTGTCTTCTGCCCCACCTATGAAACTGTGGCAGGCTAAACTGTTCCCTTGGGAGGAGAGTAAGACTTCAGACTCTTCATAATTATTTAAAATTGTTTTTAATCTTTATTTTTATTTTTGAGAGAGAGGCAGCATGTGAGCAGGGGAAGAGCAGAGAGAAGGAGACACAGAATCTGAAGCAGGCTCCAGGCTCCGAGCTGTCAGCACAGAGCCTGACGTGGGGCTCGAACTCACAATCTGTGAGATCATGACCTGAGCTGAAGTTGGACGCTCAACTGACTGAGCCACCCAGGTGCCCTCAGACTCTTCATAATTCTTGATGCTTCTTCCATTTGGCACTGTGTGTTTTGGATCTTACATGTACCAGTTGTGCATTAGTCTCCTAGGCCTGTTGTAACAAAGTCCTGCAAACTGGGTGGCTTAAAGCAATACAAATTTAGAGGCCTCTGTGCCCCTCTCTCTGCCCCTCTCCCCCTCTCAAAAATAAACATTAAAAAACAATAGTTTATTGTCTTCCAGTTCCTGAGGTTAGAAGTCTGAAATCAAGGTGTAGGCAAGGTGTTGTTCCTCTGAAACTTGTAGGGGAATCTCTCCTTGCTTCTACCTAGCTGCTGGTGGTTTGCAAGCAATCCCTTGGCTTGCAAGGAGTCCCTTGGCTTGTAACTGCATAACTCCAATCTCCGTCTTGGTCATTGGATGACATTTTCCCTGTGTGTCTCTGTCTTCACATGAGCACCAGTCATATTGGGTTAGGGGTCCAACCTACTTTAATAATGACCTCATCTTAACTGATTACATCTGCAACAATCCTATTTCTAAATAGGGTCACATTTTTAGGTACTAGGGATAGGAGGGATTTCAACATATCCTTTGGGCAAGGGGACACAATTCAATCCAGAACAAACAGTTCGTTTCTCTTTATTGCTAAGTAGTATTCCATTAAATTGGAGGTACCACCTTTTGTTTATCTATTTGCCTGTTGAAGGACACTTGGGTGTTGTTTCCAAGTTTCAGTAATTGTCAGTGACACTGCTATAAACATTTGTGTACAGAGTTTTGTATGAGCATAGCGTTCTTTTCTTTAAGGTAAATATCTAAGAGGGGCTTTCTGGGTCAAAATGGTACCTTTATCTGAAACTGCTTAACATTTTAAGAAACTGTTTTCCAAAGTGGCTGCAACATTTTGGATCCCCTCGAGCAGTGTATGAGAGTTCCAGTTGCCCTGCATCCACACAAGAAGTTGATGTTATCATTTAAAAAACTTTCGCTGAATGTGTGTGCGTGTGTGTGTGTGACCATTCAAAGAGCCATTTGGTGCCATCCCACTGTGACTTTACTTTGTATTTCCCTAGTGACTAATGATGTTGAACACCTTTTCACGTGTGCATTTGCCACTCATATATCTTGTTTGGTGTGATTGTTCACATCTTTTGCTCATTTTTAAAATTGGTTTGTTTGGTTGTTGTATTTGGAGAGATTTGTGTACATTTTGTATACAAGTTACTTGATAGAGAAATGATTTGAACACATTGTCTCCCAGACTATGGTTTACGTTGTGTTTTATTTTCTTGATGCCCTATGCAAGGCAAAAACATTGTAATTTTGGTGAAGTTCAATTTATCATTTTTCTTTTCTTGTATAGTTTTGTGGTTTTTAGTGTCATACGTGTGAAATCTCTGCCAAACCCAATGTCACAGAAATACATTCCTGTGCTTTCATGTAAAGATTTTATATCTTGTGTTTTTAAATTTTTAAAAACATTTTTTAAGTTTTGTTTTATTTTTGAGAGAGAGAAAGAGAGACAGCGCAAGTGAGGGAGGGGCAGAGAGAGAGGGAGACAGAGAATCCCCAGCAGGTTCCACCTCATGGAGCCAGATGCAGGACTTGAACTCATGCAACTGTGAGATCATGATCTGAGCTGAAATCAAGAGTTGGACACTTAACTGAATGGAACACCCAGGTGCCCCTATAGCTTGTGTTTTTAAGTTTGAGTACCACCGTTTGAGTATGATCCATTTTGAGTTAACTTTGGATAAGGTGTGATGGGGAATTTACTTATTTTTTTTGCCAGTGTCATTTGATGAAAAAGTTATCCTTTACTCATAGACCTGTCTTTGTACATTTCTCAATTGACCATTTGTGTGTGTCTATTTCTGGACTCTATTTTGTTTCATAGATTTATGCTTCTATTCTTTCATCAATACCACGCTATTTTGATTACTGTAGGGTTCAAGTATATTTAAAAATTGAAGCATAATATATATATATATATATATATATATATATTTAAAAATAAAAATATGTTTAAAAACCAAAAATGGTTTGGCTATTCTAGATCATTCTCCTTTCAATAGAGATTTTAAAATCAACTTGTCTATGTCTAGAAGAAAATCCTGCTAAGGTTTTTATTGCAATTGCATTAAATCTGTAGACTCATTTGAGAAGAATTGACATCTTAAGTATGTTAAGTTTCCAAATCCATGAACTCAGCATGTCTCTCCATTTCTTGAAATCTTTTTTGCTTTATTTCACTAGCACCTTATAGTTTTATAATTTTTGCTTTCAATTGTCATGCATATCTTAAATAAGTTAAGATACCAAAAAGTCTATTACTTTAACTCAAATGTTATCGCTACTCTTTAAAATTCACTCAGTAACTTTCCCTTTGCTGTTTCTATCAATCTTAAAATACTGTATCTTACACTTTGTCCAATCCTTATTAGGCCCCTACATAGAAAGATAAACCTTAGCCAAAAAAAACAAAAACAAAAAACACCCAAAAAAAACCACTTTCATAAATATTACCCTTTTTCCTTGCTCCTTTAGATTGACTTTGACTCTGCCAAGTTAGAGGTTGCATGGCTGTGGTAAGAAAGAACTTCATCTTTACTTTATTTATAAGTTACTTTGGCAGTATTTTCCAGTGGTCAGGTAGTGTTGTGTTAGAAAGCTATGCCAGCAGCTGTGACTGTCCTTTGGACTCATGAAGACAGAAGCCAAAAGAAAAATGGTGTGAGACGAAGCCTGGAAAAAGCCTAGGTCATTGATGATAATGTTAAGCCACCCACCAAATCCTAGGACCACACAGTCCCAGATGTCCTTGTCAGTAACTGTACATGTTAGCATGGCTTGAGCACAGTTAATCAGGAATTTGGTTACTTGCAGTTGAAAGACCTCCTGATACAAATAACTGATGTGGCCCCACTCTTGCCTACCATTCTCTTTGTGCACCCCACCCTTCTTATGTTTTAACCACAGGGGTTGACATATCAGGGTTTTTCTGGAATTTCTCCTTTGCTCTTACTTTTTCTCCCAGGCTGGAGTGTCTTCCACTTTCCTCCCTAACTTCCCTCTTCTACCAATCTACCTTCACAGGAAGGTTCCAATCAAATGTCATTTCTTCTAGGAGAACTTTCTGACCATGCATATCTTCCCAATGCCAGCTCACACATACGTGTTCACACACACACACACACACACACACAGTTTTCATCTGCAGAATATTTATCGTAGGCACTCATGCGATGCAGCATATGGCTGAATGCCACAGCAAAACCTGAAGTTTATTGAGTGGTTATTTTGTGCCAGCCACCAGGATGAGTACTTTCTTTGCTTTGTCCTTAATCCCTACGGAAAGTTTAGGAATTAATTACTCTTATTGCCCTCATTTTACCAAGGAACAAATCAGGTTTAGAGAGGCTTTAGCAAGTTTCTCAAGGTCACACAGATAACCATTGAGGAGCAGAGCTATAAAAATTCCAAACTAGATCTGACTCCAGACCGGAACTCCTGTAGGGAACATTACACGGAAGTGAGTATGTGTGGCACAGAACGTTGCTTTATTTTCATGCTACTGCATCTCATGAGAAGAAAGATGGTCTCGAACTTCATTGTGTTCTCTCTGCGGGCATGTGCCTAGCACCAAGAGACGGTGACGGGCACCAGTTAATCGAAAGGCGGTCATCCCCTCGGAGGGCCAGAGCTCCCACCTGCTCACCCCCAGCACTGTCCCAGGCCCTAGTTGAGGTCTTCTCTACAAACACACCTATCTTTATTTAGCCTTTGGCCACCCCTGTCAGAACTGTGAGAAGCTCATTCTCACTATGGTGTTAGCAATGGACAATGGCTGTGGTTTCCTTCTCTATGTGTATTTCTTAATGGGCTTTTGGAGAAAGTGCTGTTGAACCCAAAGGAAGGGCTCTTTCATGTATATTATGAGATTCTTGAAGATAAACTGTGCTTCAAGAAGCATTGTTTGAACAAATTATGGAAAGCTGGTTGTTGGAGTGGGCAGGCTGGTGTGCAAGCAGCTGTCTTTTGAATATGAGAGCATTTCATTCTCTTCAAGACACATGAGGCTTTTTGACTGATTCCTCACAGAGAAGCATCCAGGTACTTTACCACCCTAATCTCCTCTTTCTGGGTGAAGTATTATAAATTTAAAAATGCCACTGCCTTCTCCCCAGTACCCATTTAGTAGCCAGTGTTGAGGTTTACATACTTAACTAACTGCCATATTTTCTTCTAAGTTCATATTCATTAAGCAACTGTAAATGAAAATTAAATTCATTATACATAATTAGGTGTAGCAACAATGGTAAAAATACTTGTCCATACTAGATTTTGTTGAATTGGAAATATAGGGCTGAATTTTAAATTTGCTATAGAAATAAAGTAGAGCACGGTTTCTCAAACTTTTCTGATCATAAAAATTTTGGTGGATACTTATTAAAATATAGACTTCACTCCAGACCTTCAGGCCCAAGAAGATACTCATTGAGAAAGAGTTGGGCATACTGAACTGGGGTAAGTGTTTCAGCCAACCTTCAATGAAGATTTGGCACTTTGACTCTGGGACAAGCCACTTCACAAGACCATGAAATGAAAAACACTTTTCTTCTATTTCCCTACTTGCCCTTCTTGCAAAAAACATTATGCCAGCCACTGTTACATGCTGAGAAAACAAAGATAAGCCCCAATTCTCACTGGAGAGTCAAAGACAATAAACAATTATACACAGTGTGTTAAGTGTTAAAATAGAGATAGTACAGGATACTATGCATTTACAGAGGAGGAAATGCCTCGTTTGAGTAAGGCAAATTCCATCTCTGTAAAAGTGAGGTCATTCCACATAGATGATGTATGAATAAAGACTCAGAGGTTTAAAGAAACCTGGTGTTTTCTGAGCTTTTTGAAATGTCTGGCATGGCTGAAGATCAGGGTCAAGTTGGGGAAGGTGGGGGAGGACGAGGCTGGCGAGAGTCAGGTTGTGAACAGCCTTACACACCACCTTGAAGAGGTTGGACTTAGTCTTGTAGACAAGAAGGTGCTGTTGGGAAGAAACCTAGCTATCCCAGCACTTGGTATAAAACGACTTCAAAATATAACCTCACAAGAACACCTTAGGACTGGATTTGTTCGGAGCTAATATTCTACCACAGTCAGTTTGGTGCTTTGTTCATCTAGTGGGGACACCGCTCAGCTGACATCTTACAGAGAAGCACGATGTGCAAAACAGATAAAAAGCCTGCTTTGGTTGATGCAGGAAGCTCAGCCCCACGACGGTGTTCCTGTAAACACACGGTTCTAGGGAACAGTTTGCAAATCAAAGTTCTAGACTCTCAAGAGACTGAATAATTGAATGGATATTTAGAATCTTACTGTTGAAGGGTAGCTTGAATATTATCTTTGAAGAAAGCCCTTCAACTATGTCTAGTATAGCTTCTTGTGCGCAGCATCGTGCAGGAGATGCTCGTGGCACTGGGTCGAGTCTGCCTAGGTAGTAACATTTCCAGTGAAGTAAGGTACCCACATTCTTCTGTAGTTTACCTTCTGCTGAAGCAGCTTCATTCATTAGCAACTTGTGCTTTATGACAAGTAGGCGTTTTTATCCAATTTAAACAAGGTCTTTTGGAATAACCAACCCAATAGTATAGCGATCATATCAACTTCTATTCACTTTTCAGTTTTCTTCAATCTTTATTTAAAACAGACCCTCTCCCCTGCTGGGTCTCCACTCTTTTACATACATGCATTCCGATATGTCAATGTTGTCTCTTGAAAATGTGATCACCAGAAAGAGGTTCAAAATTTCTTTCCCTACTTCTTGCCTCCCATCACTACATATGCATTTATGGAAAAGTGCATTTATCATGAAAGGGCCTCACCAGGGACTTGTCTTGTTAACATTACCATAAAATATATCAAGAAGGAATATCCATGAAACAGAGGCAAAATGGCATTAAAATGCATGTGAAGCCAGACATTGACTCACTATCTGATGGAATGCTAACATTTAACATCATAATGAACACTGATATATTGTCCTGGTTGCCACTCTCTGTATGTGTGTGTTGCGGAAAAAAATAAGAATCTAGAAGAACAGTGAGAGAACGTAGTAGAGACTCGATGTTTGTTGAATGAATAAAGTGGAAAGCCACACACCAAGGGAAATGGCCATATCTTTAGTTTGGGGAGCTCAGATTTGTTGAACTCAGGGGGCTTTCAACTTTGAAGAAATACAGGCAGTCAGGCAGGACAAACTGAAAGGTCTCTGCTTCTTAACTGTGACAAGGGGGATCCAGTGAGTGGGACATGAAGTAGTCCAGTAAAAGTGCGAGACATTTTAGGAAGGCCATCCCCACCATCCCTCCTGTGGTGCTGGCTTCATGTTGGGGCCCTGTTTTCAAGACAGAATATTGGATGGGTACTAAAGCTGATTATTTCCCATGAATGTGATGAGCTGGGGGGCGGGGGAAGAAATGTTTCAGCACAAGATCACTCTGGGGGCTGTAGTGTCACCATGACACTGTCTGGGCTGATGACATAAGACACTTCCACTTTGACACTCTACCCTAAGCCATGCCACTGTCCATGTACAGGGATGTCCCCCACCTTACCGCTTTGTTCCCCTCATCATACAAGTTTAGTTTCTGAAGATTTTTCTTTCTTCAAAAATATTTTAAAAGAATAAAAGTAGAGGGTACTTTGGATAAGAAATATTGCCAACCTAAGGTCGGTCAAATCTAGCTCTTACTCCTTAAAAAGCTAGATGACAAGTCAGCACTGAGTTTGAACCTCTCAAGAGGTAAGTCACCTTAGGGGAGGGTGAAGGAGGGGACAGGAGGCTGTTTCTGTGTGTGTGTGCGTGCACGCGTGTGTGTGTATGTGTACAGCCAAAGGTCCACTGGCATAAATAACTCAAAAATCCAACAGTTTCTCCAAAAGTGAAGGAGAAAGCTCTAATAACTGATGATCTGCCAGTGTTCTCTTCTTTGGAGAAATAACTTCAGTTCTCTGTTGATCTCTTTGGTAGACTGAGCTATTCTGAAAAAATATACAGCATTACTTCCTTAACTACTGACCAGAAAGACGAAGCAATACTCACATCAACTCCTTATTTTAATGTCAAATGTTTATTTCTATGCCATAGTTGCCTCAGCACAATTTGTAAAAGAAAGGAATCCCCCCAAACGAATTTTTTTCTTCTTCTTCTTCTTCTTCTTCTTTTTTTTGGGGGGGGGTCAGGATATTTTCTCTGCAGTTATAAGAAAGAAAATAAACACCTCAGTATCAGAATTACCATTTCTTTCACATCGTTCTAATAGGCTGCATCTAAATATTTTCCTTGGATGTCATTTTTTAAGGATGGAAAAATATCCAGAGGAAAACATGTTTGTAGTCATTAAAATGAATTTGGGATAGTCTTTGTCAGAGAATATATCTAGAACATCTTTGTTTTGGTATACTATATCACTAATTGCCATATTCTTTAATTATTTAATGTCACAAGCATACTTTATTACATAAAACAAAGTGCACTGAAAATGAACAATGTTAGAAACAAACTGGAATCTGGTGTATCTTAAATCTTCGGGTGATTAGATATTAGCCGAAGTGCCACAATACAAATTTCATATCCATACAAATGCAACTCTCTTCTGTGATGAAAATGCACTTAGCAGCTTAGTTCTTTTCGCTTTAGCAGACAGGGCATCCAATACAACTGAAACAACCTGATAACAATTTTTGTTTTTCAATAAAAAGGAATGCTCTGGTTTCTTAACTGGCTCCCACATTCGAGGGAGCCAGAAGATGGCATTTGCTCTTTTAAATACATTTCTCTTGTCTGATTTGAGACACAAATCCACCAAGATTCTTACAGCGGAAGTAGGCACCCACCACACCTTACATCACCAGGACCTCGGAGAAGCCTGGTGGAGTAAATCTGTGATGCGTGGTGTGGGCCCAGCACCTAGAAGAGAGCATGGTGGTTGTGAACATAACTCCCTTCAGCAGACTCAGTGAAAGGATGAGAGTTCTTTAAGTTCATGCACATTTTATTGAGTAGTAATATAAAATGCTTTGTCTTTGTCATTGTTACAAGTGCATGCTTTGATTGCCAACATTTCAGAAGTCAAATTACAAAGGCAAGGCTTTAGGCTGTAGTGAATTACTTGGGCACTTATACAATTGTTAAAAAATATGAATGGACTTTTTGTTGTTGTTTTCAGAATGAACCAGTTGTAACCCGTAACTGATATACAAAGGGAAAAAAGTGAAAAAAGTACATATTTTGTGGCACGTGACAGAACAGAACAAAAGAACTAAACCGTGATGACATTAACAGTTACCATGCATTTAGAGTTTCACATGTAACTACAAACTTATTTAAATTTCACAAGGTTTGCTAAACATGCTAACCGTCTATATGTGCACTGACAAGCTTATGTTAAAAACTTTTAAGAATACTCTCCCCTTTAGATTTTTTCAAAGCTTTTTTGATTACAAAATTTCAAAGGCATTAAGCATTTTAGAGAATATAAAGTACGCCAGTATACATATATTTCCAGTATATGTCAGACCACTAAGCGCATTACAGTCCCATACAGGCCGATACAGCCATTTTTTTCTTAAAAAACATGCATAGGCAGATTTTTTTTTTTTTACAGAATATAGATGCTTTATCACTGTACTTAATATGGTGTCTTGTTCACTATACTTAAAAATGCACCACTCATAAATATTTAATTCGGCAAGCCACAACCAAGACTTGATTTATCAACAACGAAAAAAAAAAAAAAACCCTAAATATAAACAGCAAAAAAAGATAGATGTAATTATTCCAGTTTTTTTAAAACTTAAAGAAAAGAAAAGATATTCATTGCTAAATTAATAAGATAAGTGTTTATATGGAAAGAAGGGCATTCAAGCACACTAAAGAAACCTGAGGTAAGCATAATCTGTACAAAATTAAACTGTCCTTTTTGGCATTTTAACAAATTTGCAACATTCTTTTTTTTTTCTTTTTCTGTTTTTTTTTTTTTTTGTTTTTTAAGACTGCCTAATTCATTTTATAGCCATTGTCTGACAAGAGTAGCAAAACATTATCAATAAATAGTCCTTATTTAGTTTGTACATCATTTTGTTAAAAATGTTTGATGTCATCCATTTTTAGTGCTGCAACTGTAAACGTACAATAGAGTAAGAAATTAGACAAAGTTTTCGTGTCCAGTAACATAATAAAAGACCTTTCATTAACCTATCTAGAAGTCCCCAATGCAGTAGGAAAACATGTTCATTCCCCTAACATTGCAGTATATACTAGCGTTAGCTTTCTTTTTAAAGTTTTTTTTTCCTATAAGCATTTTTAAAAGGCATACCCCGAAGAGGTGTTTAATCACCACCCCCACCAAAATATAGTTTATTATCTCTCTCCCTCTTTTTTAATGATAGTGTAAACTGAATCCAATTCCTGGCCCCCAGAGCAAATAAGCTACCATCAGAGGCAAGAACACCCAACTGCTGATAGGCAGCAATCCCCATCATGCCCTGCAGCTCAAAAAAAAAAAAAAAAGTGAACAGGAAGTGGTCACTGGATATTGCTGCTATTACTGCCATTGCTGTCCGTGCCGTTAGTCTCTGAGGTGAGAGCCTTGTTGATGGAGTTAAGGTTGGCGTCAGAGGGCATGGCATCTCTGCGAGGTGGCATCCTCTCGTTAATTCGGTCTAAGCCCTTGGCCTCCTCGAAGCTAGTGATCTTATGTTGTGGTGAAAATCCTTTGATGGCTAAACAGAAAATCATTAAAAAAAAAAAAAAAAGAGGAAAAATTAGGTTAGCCGGAGGAGAGCAAAGGGCACAGCTTTGCATCAGGTGAGGTTAGAGATTTCGCAGTGAGTGAGGGGGAGTCCTTTAGTAGAGGACAAAATGACGGGACCTGAACACAACACAACAGACTCCTTACCATACCCGAAGATAACCAAAAGGTTTGAAAACAGCCAATGTCTCTTGCCAACCAAAATGTCCTCTTCAAGTGAGTAAAATGTACATTTCTCTGGGTCTTCATGAGACTTTAGATCAACGAAATCCAAAGTGGATAAGTAAGGAAGAAGGTTGCTACCAGGGACAGGTATCTAGACTGAGCATCAACTGTCCACATCATGAGCATGATTACTGCATCAAACACCCTAACCTAGACAGACCGTAACACAGCTCTACTTTCTGCTATTCCCCTGCGCTAATGGCAAATTCAGTAGAGTCAGGTGAGCTAGGTCTAAAAGTCTAGTAGAGGGCTTTAGAGTGGAAACTAAGAGGAGCTACAAGAGGAATTAACTTTGGGGGCGTTGCCATGCCATCTCAGAATCCCAGAAAGACCTTCTTGGTAAACAACTCAATGGTGGCATGAAGAAAAAACAGAAATTATAAACTCCTGCTTCTCCAGCTCATCTTTGGAAGCAAGTGGAGCGGGTGATAAGAGGAACTCAGAAAAAAATCATGAGGATGAAGTAGAAAAACGTTGTCTGCCCTTCAGCAGCAAAACATGATGTTCAGATCAAACTGATGTTCACCTGGTATCCGTTACTGCCTAAATCAAAGAAAAACTCTTTCTTAGTGGATCAGTATAGATATAAGTAAAGTAACGGTTCAAGAATAAGGGGAAAATGCCTTTCATAACTTTCAGCAAAAATGACAGGATTGGTTTGGGCCCTTTTCAGTGAAAGCATGGAATTCTCAAGAGGCAGTATGGATATTTGAGTTTTTTCATTAATTAACCCTTAGTGTGCTCCCGAGATAGACAAGGCATTTGTGCAAGAAACTTAAGGATTTCTTTAGTCAGTTCATGCACCAACCAGTGAGCTGAGAATAAAGTACGTAAATGGGCAACCAATGACATCAGTTTGCTTTACTTCCTGTGATGCGCAAGCCAGATATCGAAGGGCCAATCACCAGTGCTGAACTGGGCTGCATCTCCATGGCTGATCAAGGACAATCTCATGGTAACTTTATCCTCCCCACCTTATATGGTGGGGGTTGCGGGGGGTGGGAAGGCAAGTAGTTTCTAGCTGAAACGTTGCCAGCCAGTTCTACAGAAATGTGCAGTGCCTTTTATTAGTATGGATGAGAGTCTTCAAAGATAAACACAGTTGCTTCCAAACTCATTACATGATGAGAAATAGTGTGTTACCCCTCTGCACTTTAAAGGTTAGCAAAATGGTGATTAGTCAGTTATGAGAGGAAGAAGATGGGGAAATGGGGAAAGACCAAGGCCCAAAGCAAAGCCTCTTAATTCTTCTCTAAATTGGTAATAAATTGCAAAATAATAGAGCTGTCTAATGAGCACCCACCCTGAAAATGCAATTATTTTGAAGGACAAAATAGTGGCACAGAGTGGTATTCTATTCTTTTTCTAAACCACTGTGAATATCATTTCATCATAATGAATAAATGCAAAAGTTTGTCAAACGTGGTAATTTATGGAACGATTTTATTCATTTCAATGGCAAATGAAGAGGCTCTAGGTTTTAAAAGCCAATAGGCTGAGAGCATAGACATTCAAAATCTAGCTAGAACGATGGATGTGTTCGAAATGGGGCTCCATCTCTACTCAAACTGTCTACCCTGGTACCGAAGAACGTGCTCTGCTGTAGTTGCTGGTCAGACAATGGGTATTAGCAATTTACATTGGTAGTATACTTAACACAACACAGAGTCACAGAAACCACAGAAAACAGCCAAACTATCCACAAGAATGCACACGGCAGATTAGAATTTGCCAAAAGGAATAGAGAATTCCCACGTAAATAGCAGTCAATTCACTGCTATTTAGGAAGCAGTTGTATTTTCTCTTACAGGGCTATCATTTCCCCTACTGTATCCAAATCATATGCAAATTCAACAGTCTAAAGTGGCACTTTTCACATCGTTATAAAGGACCATCCACACACAATTTTGGGAAAAATAAAAAGTGATCTTGCAAGAACAAAATACAACTGAAGAATTTTGTTTTAAAGGGGAACTTCAAATTATTCTTTTTTAAAAAAAATTTCCAGAGGGTATGGCGGGGATAACATTAAAAACGATTTTGATGCGCAGTTCTCTCATAACTGTGTATTTTTTAAGCCCTTGAATTCAAAAGTAGTTTCCAGAGGGTCAGTGCAGTTGTCCTTGAGTAGTGCTAGGGCACAGTGGGTGATGTACAGTTCTTGGTGTCCTCAACAGCACCTAGCAGAGTACCTGATTCAAAGCAGACAGTCAACAGTCCGCTGAGTGAGGACTGGATCATCACTGTTCTCGTAATGGCCACTGCCACAGCCACTGGGTATCTCTGAACTCTTTATAGTATCTTGCTGGTGCTAACTGTCCTACAAATACCAGTAGGTCAAAATTTGTAAGACTCACAGAACTGTTGATCTCATGCACAGCTGTCTCATGTTGGGATATTTCTTAGAGACATAAATTAGTGTTGGACTACAATGAAGCACTATTCAAATGAACACTTTTTTTTTTCTTTTTTGCCAGAAACTTCTGAAGACTAGAATTAATAAAGCTATTTTTCTTCTCTCCTTTTCAGTGCTGACTGAAAATGATTTGAGGGAGGGACATGGTTCAGCTCAAGGAATATTATTTTAGGCGATATTTGGCGAAACAGCTGCCATAACCCCCACCCCACATCGTTCAAGATATATAATCCTTTGGTTTTCTGTGACTATACTAGGTTCGTTGTATATACGAAGTCAAACATAGCTTTAAGGGAAAAAAAAACAAACAAACAAACCATAAAAGGACATTTTCCCCTTTAAAGCAAGAACATTTTGGTTAATACTGAGCCACAACTGTTAGCCCAACACCCACACACTCTGTACAAGCTACAGCAAAATAATAATAATAATAATAATAATAATAATAATAAAATAATAAAAAAAAAATGAATACACCCAGCAGAGCCCTTATCTGTTGCAGGTACAACAGAAAGGGGACTGGCCAATTTACCTTCATCAGCCTCAATAGCCTCAACAGTAGCTGAAGAGAAGAAAGGGGGTGCAAAATGAATGAGAAAAATGAGCAGAGGATTTTTAATTCTAAGAACAAATCAGTGACGTTCAAGGGAGCTCAGAGTATTAATGTTCCTGTAAGTGCTGGATTCTGGCACAGACAACAAAACGGAAACGGTATAAAGAAAGGAAACACACAACGAAAATCAGTCTATTTTATGAGCTGGATACACCTATCTGAGTGAACTGGTTTTTGTTCCTTAATAAATGACAAAATGATTAACCCTTGAGGAACACAGGACAGTTTCCGCTTATTTAGATGGAATCGGTAAGAGACTAGGTTACTCTAAAATGTACATCTGACACAGAAAGGACAATAAAACCACTGCTATGCCTGGTGATTTAGGATTTTAAAATGCCAAACAAAATGGCAACCTCAAAGCAGTGTCATAACATCAGTGGCATAATTCACACCATTCAATATTAAATAGCGAGATTCCTAGTGCAGCGGAAAAGTGGAGTGTGTGTCTGTGTGTGTCTGCATGTGCGCGAATTCAGAGGAACAATCCAATCAATGCATCAAATACAACTTGATGGTGTATGTAACTCTTCAAAGACAAACACCAAGCATGTCTAGAGGGGTGAAGGAGAAGGGGAAAATGGAGGCAATGGTGTATGGAGTCTGGACTCCCTTTGCCAGGCAACCCAATTTAAAGTCAGTTTTCCTTCCCAGAATACCATCTTTGGAAATGAAATTCCTGAAATGCCATAATCAACTGGTAACATGTCAGTTGCAGTAAGAATTCTATCAGCATTTTAAAGAAGAGGCAGTTTAAATACTGAAGCCTCAGCATATTTCAGAGGCAACACTTTAAAAGCCCATTGCTTTATCAGCAATTTTTATAATAAGGTTAGCCTCTGTATTCTCACTAGTACAGGTGTATGAGCCTTTCCACGTTATTAAGGCTAGTTGATACTTCCCTAATTAAGTGCTAAAATGCAAAACTTCTCTGTAACTCCAAAATGTTTAATATTAAAATTCTACCCCTTGACTTTAATTTGCATATTTCTTATAATTTAAAGTTGTAAGACTAGAGCAACAGTCAAATGTGCACTACAATTTCCTTACAGTGCCTTCTAAATCCCTTAAGATAAAAATGTAAAAAGTTTACCACCATGGAGAAAAGCTAAAGAGTAAAGCTTTAAGCAGTTTCTTCTTTTTGACAATTTGAAATCCAGACAGTGGATTTTGAAATTGTTTTAATGTATGTGGTTTAAAATAGTGAGTTTTCAAGTTCTCAGGACTAATGGGGTCCCAACCCTTGTGTCTATTAAATGTGTGTGAGTTTGTGTGTGTGAGAGCTCAACACAGAACAACACACACCAATGGATCTAACAGAAAGTAACAGAAAAGGAAACCGAATAATGTCAGTTAAAATACAGGTGATAATCTAGAAACAAAACAAAGAATTTTAAGAACTTAAATAACTTAAGTTCAAAAATAAAGCAAAAAATCTGGAACCGCACCAGCACCAACATATCAGAAATATGCACTGCCCATTATTAAATATATCCTTTCAAAGCAAATGTGGCACAGTTTCTGATAATACACCTGCTGTACCTTAAAATGTGCTTATCAGAAACTATGCAGATTTCAGTCAATTAGGTAGGTTGTTGTGCATTTTGTGCATATAAATGATTCATTTCTGTTCATCTTTTAGAAAGCATGTTTATTTTGGTGGGAGAAGTCTTGTTTTTTTAAGTTATCGAAATTATTTTTAGATATAAATCAAGGGGAAATGTGCTTTGATGTATTTTCCTATCTTCATTCACAAATTTGTGACTTTTTGTGGGAACTAAGACATTGATTTTGGAATAAATTCATATGAAAATAAAGAAAATTATAGTGATGCTGAACATGGCTCTATGTAGCAAGGGTGTGCCTAAATCAAGTAACCAACCGTAAGAATAGATTCATCTTCTAGATTGAGGGGTAGAGATGGGGGGAGGGGGAAAGCACACACACACACAAAAAAAGATTCGGGGAAAGATATGGAAAAATAAGCAAGAGGCTGAGATTAGTTTTCAAAATGTTATAGCATATTTCTGTTTTACTGAGTTTTATTCATTGATTTAAAATCTAATCTAAATTTTCATAAAGTATTAAAATTTGACTCTAATTAATGGTAGGATTAATTAAAATAGCAAGACAAAATTAACAAACATAAAAGAATATATAGTAACTGTGATGTCTGATGTAGTGGCCACTAGTCACATGTGGCTATTGAAAGCAAATTAATAAAAATTAGCTAAAATTAAAAAAAATCAATTTCAGTTCCTTGGTTTGTACTTGCTATATTTCAACTGCCCGATAGCCATATGTTGCCAGTGGCCTCTGTACAGACACAGAAATTTCCATCATCACAAAAGTTTCTACTGGACAGCACTCGTCCAGAAAGCTACACATTTTAATAATAATAATAATAATCATCTCTACATTAAAGGAAATGTTTTCATTCTTTTCCAAAAATAAAATGTGGTTATATATACTCAGTCTCTTATGTTCTGGATGGAGAAATCAGAGAAAAGACACATAGGACTCCCAATTTCTATTCAAGCAGGTAACGAAATCACCCTTTTTAATGTTCTCCCATTCTCCACTACAATCTAGACCGTAACGGATGTGTATTTATGTGAGTGTTTATTTTTTCAATCAGACAGCTAACCAGAACATTTAGCAAAAGCGTCATAAAAAAAAATTGTTTTTAGCAACATAACGGCTCAAAGCTGTCCACGCTATCACGTGTGTAGACAAACCTAAGTGAGTCGTCTCCAGGCGGGGGCTGACTATGCGGTTAGGGTGTACATGAGTGGATGGCGGGCGGCGGGGGAGGCCTGCGTTCCAGGGAAGAGGGTGCTATTCTGTGGGACACAATTGGTCAAACTGATGTGGGGTTTCAGCCCTTCCTCCCGCTGAGAACTGAAGACCAAGGCCAAGGCCGAGTTCAAATGGATGAATGAATCAGGCTAACAACACCCTGGACAGAGATGCCCGGGCACACAGTCCTACCGATACCAGTGCGCCTGCTTACCGCTTTGCAGGGTCTGCTTCCCTCCAGAAAGCACTCCGCTGGGGAGCATGCCCGTGGGAGTCAAGCCTTTCAGCGTTAGCACGCTCTCACTCTCTTCTCTGGAAAGGGACAAGGGGACAGAAGACATTAACTTTTGTTTTCTTTAGAAAGAAAGAAAAGACGTGCAGAGGGGGAGAAATGCATACTAGAAGTCACATCTAGGCTCTCTGGATTTTATTTTCCTTAAAACATAGTACGTTTATACTTTTAAATGTTTCTGAGACAGAGTTAGAGAGCAAGCAGGGGAGACGCAAAGAGAGAGGGAGACAGATCCCAAGTAGGCTCCATGCTGTCAGTGCAGAGCCTGAGTTGGGGCTTGAACTCACGGAGGGTGAGATCATGACCTGAGCCAATGTCAAGAGCCAGACACTTAACCGACTGAGCCACCCAGGAGCTCCTAAACATAGTATATTTTTATACATTCATATAAAAGTAATGTGTCAAAGCATAGTTGCTCTGATAGAGTTTATAATTATATGCTTGTGCAAGTTCAGCCTCTTCTGAGTCCTGAATTCACATTTTCACATTTTGCAAGCAGGCATTCAGGATATAGAGTGTTTGCTGGGCACCCTCTGTTGATACGTTAAATATGTTAAAAATGAGCCATGGAGAATTCTGAGGTAAGTTTTCCAGCCAAGGCTCAGCCCAAGTACGTGCAACTGACTTCTCTTGGGAGAGAACACCAAAGAGTGTGTGTATATATATATATATATATATATATATATATATATGAGAGATTTTAAAAAACTCCGTGGTTTATGGATTACAGCACCTAGCAGGTACATTCGGGGCCTATTAAGTAATTTTGACATCACATCATGAGCGCACAAATAATGAAAACCAGACACTAAAGCAACCAGTAACGTTTCCTACCTTTTCTGTTCAACAGTCTCTTTCCCCACGGATTTGCTAATATAACATTATTGTATTGCTCATCGTGACAACTGTTTTACAGTCTTACGGACATCATCATTTCAATTATATTTATTAGCCACAGCACTATTAATCACTTTGATTTATTAATAAATAATAATTATTAAATAGCCATAAAACGGGAATAATACACATAGCAGAATAATTCCACATAGCAGAAACTGTAATCCTACATAATATGAAAAAACATTATTATATATATATACACACACATAATGTTTACAATATGTAGAACTACCAATGCCACATTTTTATGAAGATGTCTAAGGTGACCCAAACAATTCTTTTTTAAAAAGTTTATTTATTTTGAGAGTGAGCAAACAGGGGAGGGGCACAGAGAAAGGAAGAGAGAATCCAAAGCAGCACAGAGCCCGATGCGGGGCTCCATCCCAAGAACCGTAAGATCATGACCTGAGCCAAAATCAAGAGTCAGATGCTCAACTGACCAAGCCACCCAAGTGCCGCTCCCCCAGACAGAATTCAAAAATTATTCCCCCAAACCTGCTACTTCTGCAGCCTTTCTTCAACTTCATCTTTTAGTTAAGCTTAACGCATCACCCCTTCACTCCTATCCTCTCTCTTTCTACCCCCCTGCACCTCCACTCAATCAGCACACCTTGAGGGTAGAGCCCTCACAGTATTTTCAGGATCTTACCACTTCTCTTTTTAAGACAACTTTATTGAGTATAATTAACATCCCACATTATTCATCCATTTAAAGCATGTGACGCGATCAGTTGTTTTTAGTGTATTCACAGAGTTGTGAAACAATCACCGTAACCAATTTTAAAATATTTTCATCACCCCAAAAAGAAATCCCCCCAGTATCTGCATGGCTCACTACCTCCCTGCCTTCAAATCTCTGCTCAAACATCACCCTCTAAGTGAGGACTTCCTTTAGAAGCTACTTAAAACAATATTCACCTTCTATTCTCCCTATCTTTCCTTGCTGATTTTATTTTTATCTAAAGCACTTATGACCCCTGAAAAACTATACAGTTTATTTATTCTCTTGTTTTTTTAAGTATCTAAACCAGAACGGCACTTAGTACATAGTCCCCATTCAAAAAAAAAAAAAAAAAAAAAAACATTTACAAAAAGAATGAGTAAAAGGAAAATAGATTGGAAAATGGCAGTGTTATCCACATTTTAGATTTCTATATCTTTTACTGCAGTTTAAAAATATTAGGTTTGAGATGTTTACAAATCATTGTGTACCCTCATACAGGTATTGCAACCTTTTCAGGCTTCTGTTGTCAAACCAGTAGAGGTCACATAAAGAAAAAATATCTTAAATGCTAATATATGGATTTGGAAATTGGGAGTATCTCTAAACAAATGAACTGGGTGGCTCAGTTGGTTGAGTATCTGAGTCTTGATTTCGGCTGCGGTCATGATTTCATGTTCGTGAGATGAGCCCCATGGCAGGTGCTGTGCTGACAGTGTGACACCTCCTCGGGATTCTCTCTCTCCCTCCCTCTCTGCCCCTCCCTGCTTGTGTGCGCGCTCTCTCTTTCTCTCTCTCGAAATAAATAAGCATTTAAGAAATTAAAAAAAAAAAGAAATGAACATATCTTTTTCTTTGCATTCATATTCACAATCAGGCTTCTTGTACCACCATTCCCATTCATTCATTACACTTTAAAACTTTCAGCTTCGCAAATTCCTTTCATTTCTCTCTTCCTTTGTATCTTTCCTCCTATGGCCTAATTTGCTCGGATTATTTCAGTGGCTTCCAAAATGTCCCCCCTGACATCAGTTAGTCATCATGTTAATCAGTCTTCACACTGCCAGGAACATGGGTTAAAGCATGCCTCTCATCCTTTGAAAACCATCCCATGACACTCACTGCCTCCACACAGAAAACGAAATACTTTACCGTGCTATGCAAGCCTTTTCAGGATCTGGACTCAAAAACATTTTCAGATCCACTTTTCCCTAGATTCCTCACTTACCTTCATGTCTTGCCACGCAGCTCTTCTGAATTCTCAGGATTCACTGACCATATCATTCAAGTCAGACACTCACTAGTACTGCTCACTAACTGAGTTTGCACACGGTGCTTTGCTGCAGGTTTGCCGTGTGGATTACTGTCAAATGCATGCACCACGAGGCCTGGCACCAGGCACTTAGCAAGTGCCCATAAAGCATTGCTTTTAGGACCCAGTGACTGTGTTCTTGATGACTTCTCAGCCTTCAGGCATGCCTTTACCACAATTCAGCACCTAACGGAATCCAGCCTATCCTTCCCAGTATTCCTCTTCACTGTCAACCTCTTCACGAACATTTTTTTTTCAGGGAACAGAAGAGCTCCATGGAGCCCTGTCCTCTTCCACAGGAGAGCATCCCTTCATGTATTTAGCACACGTTTCACTGTCTTAGTTTGTTGTCAACGTGTCTGTCATTCCAATTCGGTATTTGTTGTGCCTAACTCAGTGTATCGTACACATTGAATACCCAGTCATTACTTACGATGCTTACTTACTAAGCTTTTTCTGGCTATGACCCCCCTTCATTCTTCAGATTTAGTATAGATGCTTTTAATATAGGAAAGCAATAAAATATAGCTTGTTTGTATTTTCCATCAATGTGTGCAATCTCAGTCAAGTCACTGATCATCACGGGGTGCAAATGGACCATTTCTCAGATGGATACATCTTAGGTATCCATAGGCAGCGGGCTGCAGGGACTTTGCAATTTTAAGATGTATCTATGATTCTCCAGCATGGCCCCTCCCACCTTCATGTGGCTTGAAGACTAACATAGATGGAAACCAAATTTTTATATTAAGAAAGGCTTCTCCTTTTTCCTTAAATATACTTTCACTTGGAAATTTTGGAGCTGTTTGCTTCCCCTTCAGATGACAAAAATAAAATAGTGTTTATTTGTAAATCTGAGGCATGGTAAACAGGCAAGTGACAATGGAGAGGTAGCTGTCGAGCTTATGATCTTCACATGGTTTCCTGCCCCCACGGGACACTTTCCCAGCCACACAGGCCTCCTTGCTGGTCCTCAAAACTGCTGGTTTCTAAGAATCTTTGCAGTTTTGCCTTAAACATTCTTACCTCCGTATCTTCATGAAGATCACCCCCCCCACACACACACACCACTTACCACTCAAATGCTATTAATTCAGAAGGTTCTTTGTTGGCCACATACTGAAAGAAGTGCCCCATCTCCCACTTGCCATCCCCCTGTACTGCTTTTCTTCTTCAAGGTACCTAATCAGCGCTTTAAGTTTTATTGTATTTATTACTGGATGAATGAGGGAGTCCTGAAAATTCGGTCAGGGATAAAAAGCCTCATTCATTAGGCTGTGAGGGGGGCAACGATGCTCTATTTTCAGCTTTAACACGACTTTTCAGGATTTGGCTGGCCAACACAGAGCTATTGTTAGCTTTGATTCGGTGTCTTTAAGAAAGAGTGATATTGCTTTTCATCTTTGTCATGGCTCCCTGCTTTTGGCATCAAGATGTTTAGTTATTCTTTAGTGATTCTACCAGGAGTGCACTAGAAATAGCAAGAAGAGAAATCAAAAGGGCCCATGTAGCTACTCTGGGAGGAAAAATTGAGACAAAAATTTGGCAAAACTTAGGTTATGAATCATACGACACGGAAATGGACTATTTCTCAAGGTATTCCTATTTACCCTTGTAGATGAGTAATTGTGAATTGACCACATACGGCTCACATATAAACATATTTCAAAGCAAATTTTTTTAAGAGAAGTATGAGTTACTTTGTTTTATCTAAGAGTAGATAATAGAATTTATATATAAAGAAAAGTGTAGTTAATTCTCTTTAGGAAAATACTTGTTTTCTAAACGCCGGATCAATAATAACATGATTCAGGATCTGTTTAAAAAATAACTACTACATGTGAATTGTAACATTAAACAGCTATTTTTTTCTCTCTCCATGATTCATTAGAATAATATATGTTCACATGAACAAGCTCTATGGTAAATGTTCATTTCCTAGAAATCTAGTGAAGTGTACCTGATAAATTCATCTTTTACCACAGAGCCAGAATGAAAAGTAAAATGAATTATAACAGCTTTCCTATGTCACTACAAGTTCAACCTATTGTGTTTTAAAGTCCAGCAGCGAACAGGATGACAAAACAGGAATCAGTCCATTTGGTGGCTTTCTCTACAGAAATAATTTGGTATATTTCAGTTTGACTAAGATAGTCAGGAATGAACAATTCCATTTAAAAGAAAAAAAACCTAAGGAAAAGCAAATATTTTCCAGTAAAATAAGTTACAAGATTAAAGTATCAGAATGCTTATTAAGTGACACATAAGCACATTCAAAACAGAAATACGGGTGCGATGATCCCACCTGAGAACTGAGAACACTCGGGCCATTTTGCCTATTGCTCGGATCTTGTTCCTTATCACCTCCTTCCGGGCTGCAGCTGTTGCGCCTATATTTTAAAACAGAATTAAGTAGTCAGTGACCTTTTATCTAACTGTAATTATCTTACAAATTTAAAGCTATAACCGACTATATAGTAAGCCAAGCCATCTCTGCATACCACGTCCCCCCCAAAAAACCACATGGATTTATCTGTGAATTAATTTTATTTTACTTTATTCAAGTTTATTTATTTACTTTTGAGAGAGAGAGAGAGAGAGAGAGAGAGACAGGCAGAGACAGGGAGAGAGAGACGTAATCCCAAGCAAGCTCCACACAGCCAGCACAGAGACCGATGCGGGGCTCGAACTCACGGATGGTGAGATAAAGAGCTGAGCCGAAATTAAAAGTCAGACGCTTAATCGACTGAGCCACCCAGGTGCCCCCTGTGAACTCATTTTAAAAACCTATGCATCTGGCCATTAATACTTGGATGCGGCTCTTGAGAGGTCCCCAAAATGCCAAAAGCAACTTTTGAGATTTCCAAGGGGGGTGGGTAAAGAGCTGAAAAATCATGGCGCTGACAGGGTAGGTTCCCACCCTCCTCTTCTAATGGAATTCCCTTCTCTTCTGTTTATACAGAGACAGTGTGTATTGGCAGGAAGAATCAAGTGAGTCACCAGGATTTTCTACTCATTTCCGGACCTCTCCATGCTAGGAAGACTACTTTAGGAAACTGTCCTTTGGAAAGTTCTCTCTTGAAGCGACTAGGGAGTGTCAACTCCGTAAGTTCCCTGAAGCATCATGTTTGTTATTTAACCACCATAAAACATTTGTTTACGCATTTGATACTTTTTCATCTTCTGTTGGTTCCCAAATTCTAGAGGGAAAAATGGAAAACTACCGATTTGGATTTAGTGAGAGATGGTGGCACATGGCTTGTATTTTAATACTTATGTAAAAAAGTTACACATAGGTTTGTCTGAGTAACTTTTACCACTTACTCCATTTCCAAATGAAAAAAAAATCAATCTACGTAGGTTATTATTACTATAAACATTATTATTATGTTTTGAAAATAAGCCTGTATGGTCTTTAGTGACTCCATTTTTTTTTTTTTTTTATTAAATTCCACAAGCATGTTTGGAGAAGTGTAAATCACAGGAAAACATCTCTCTTAAGATTTTTATAATCCAGAGTAAAGGGGCTGAGATACCATTTTGTCCATTATATGGGCCCCCATAGAAAATGTTAACACAAGAAGATTGTTTCTCTAGTTCTACTACCATGAACAGAAATACAACAAAATATTCTTCTCAGATAATATCGGAAAGGTTCCTGATCCGAATGAACAGTTTAACTTGCTTAGAGACTGCAGTCCATGGGTGATCATTGGTGTAAGTTTTCATCTTTTAATCTGAGATACGGACAAGCTTTCTGACCTTTCTGGAAGGAGAGCTTTCTGCTTTTTCTCTTGGAGGGTTTTTAAGAATGTGATCTGGAATCTTTTGCATAGTTTGAACAGAGTCAAACAATTAATCACCACCCTGATATTTCTATACGAAAGAAAACTCACATCAAAACTCATACCATGTTGAACTGCCTGGAGGAAAAACCTCTGCTTTTCTTTCCCCCCAAGGAAAATGAACACATAACGGGCCACTGTCTTCTCCTGAGTAAGAGAGGAAGTGATATTAACGCACACCCATCTCACTACCCATGGGTGTTCCCCACAAGGTATGTACCCAGCGAGCTGGTTTCTTCACTTTGTCTTCCTGACCTGAAAGCCTTCAAATAGCCCATATATCAGGCCATTTCTTTCTCTCTTGTGGCAATCACATCATGGTAGGTATCTCCCAACATACTGATTGGCAGAACTTACTATAGCCAGTGATTCTGTCTGTAGATGAATAGAGAAAACCACTCTCCAATCCAGTCTTTCCAATGATGAAGTGAAACCATGGATTCTCATTCACTAAGTTCCTTGAATTATACTCTGTTTTCCAGAACATTTGAGGAGAAGATAGGATATGCACTGGATCTCTGCCTCAAACTTTATCCTGGGTTTCTAACAATTTTTATTACCTATGATTTGTAATTAAGATTCTTTATACAACAAATCCTGTTCTGGACACCATCTAAAAGCCTAGGTTTTTGTGCCTGCATTGTAGGTAATTTATGCTCAAGAGGCTATTAAAGAACATGTGTTAAGAAAAAAAGTAGGATGGCAATTAGTCTCCTTAAGGCTTTTTTCTTATATGTATTTTTTTCAGTTACATTCTGCTCTGAGTCTAACACTGCGATTCCTACTCTATATTGACTATTTCCAGTCTGTTTGACCCAGTGCTCTCAGAGGTCATGATGAGCTAAGTGAGGGAAAAGATTCTGACCCTCTCCAACACACAGTATGGCCAGATCACAAAATCCATCACACAGACACAAAGAATGTAAAACGTGGGTGAGCTCCAAAAGTGGCAACTATATTTAGAAGCGCAGTAAGAAAAGAAGCAAGAAGGACTGGTTAGAAACAAAATTGTACATATTTAAGAGAAATGAGAAAGGAAAAACATAAAATAAAACAAGTGAAAACTATAGAAGAAGGAAAATTTCCCAGAAAATTTTCAATAAAGGGCTTGCAAAAACCATAAGCAGGGCCCTAAGTTGGAAAGGGAGGGAAATAAATTATATAGAGCTATCCTATCCTCTTCAGCTCAGTGTTAGTGGATTCTCAGAAAAATGCTCAAATAAATTCTGAATTTTAAATGTAAAATGAGCATTCTGATAGAGCCATTTTATCATTCCTTATTTTTTTCAGATCCAGTGATTTACTGAAGAGCATGTAACCAGTATTCTACTTTGTGCAATCACAGTCGTGCTCCTAATAAATGGTGATGCACAGCGCATTACGGCCGTTTTCTTTTCCTTTTATTTATATTCAAGTTAGTTAACATACAGTGCAGTCTTGGCTTCAGGAGTAGAACCCCACGATTCATCTGTTACATATGACAGCCAGTGCTCATCCCGAAAAGTGCCCTCCTTAATCCCTATCACCCATTTAATCCATCCCCCCAACCACTTTTCTTAATGACGAAATGCTATCTTTTTAAAATTTCTCAATAACACAGATAAGTAAAAAGCTTTACTACTCCTTTTATAAAATGGGAACATACTTACTCAAAAAATCAAAATTAGCCTAATCATAAACAGCATAAAGAGACATACGAAATGAATATGTCTTGAAGTTTTATCCTGGGGATTGTTTTCAATATTTTCCAAATATTGAAAATCAAAATTAAACTAATGCCAAACTTTGGTAACTTCACAAAATGTAAAATACTCAAATAGGGACACTTGGGTGGCTCAGTTGGTTGAGCATCCGCCTCTTGATTTTGGCTCAGGTCATGATCTCACAATGGTGAGCCTTCTTGGGATTTTCTCTTCCCCTTTTGCTCTCTGCCCCTCCCCTGCTTGTGTGTGCACTCTCTCTCTAAATAAATAAATAAATATTAAAAAAAAAATAAAATACTCAAAATAGCTGAGTTAATATGTAATTGAACTTAAAGGGACTGAAAAATAGTGGGGTAGATTTAAGTTCAGATACAAAGATCCTTGTATACTTAGTAGCATTATTCCTGATTTCTGGCATTTTCCAAATGCAGAGCCCCAAATTGGGCTCTGTGCCTGCTTGGGCACAGCATGGAGCCTGCTTGGGATTCTCTCTGCCCTTCCCTCCTACCTGCTAACACACTCTCTGTCAAAATAAATAAATAAATAAGAATTAAAAAAAAAGAATATAACATTTTAATTTGAAAGTCTAAAACTGCAAGGAACTTTTCGTATGTTTTTAAAAAATTAGTCATTTTAAGTAAAATTACATTTTGCGTTTCCATTCTAGTAATTCCCACTTCTTTTTTGAGCACTTCTCTCTCTACAACTTTTAACTTCTAATCTTTCATGCCTGGGGTGTTATGCTACTCTATCCAGAACCAAGGCAATCGTGCATACTCAATTTTCCTCAAAGTGGAAGAGGCTAATGTATAGACCAAGGGAATCTTTAAAGACTCGCTTTCAACACGTGTCTTTTCTGACCTTAACTTGGCACCTGGACGACTTCTCATGAAGTTTTAAAGGCGTCCATGCCAAGCCAAGTGTCTTGCTGAGTGAGTGCTGTATCCCCACAAGGCGGATTTTAGCTTCTAAGGGGACTGGGAAACTGCAGCAGCATTGTTGCAACGAGGGGCCGAGTGCTAGGGTGAAGAGAGATTCTTACCACATGGGACACCCACCACACATCACAGATGCTCCGCATCTGGCCAACAGCTCCCACCAATTGAGTTACTACAGCAAATTCCTCAGTGTTCACTGAATTAGAGAATGTGGGAAGTGCTGGATAGAATACAGTTTATTACCAAAATCATGTATTTGCTAGGTGTTCTGGTGAGTCTCTCCCATATAACCTTCCATGCGCCAACCACCAGCAACAGAAATATGGATTAAGCATGATCTCTGCTTTAGGAAATCACGTGAACAATGACAACAGAGTGTGACAAATAGTGTGTGCGTAGCAGTGGTGTGCCCGAGCTGGCTTGTGTCCACTAGTGAGAGTAGATGGAGGGCATCTCCTCTTAACTCCACGTTGGTAGCCTGAATCAGCAGCAGGGAAGAGGTTTTATACTATGGAAAGCTACAAAAGCCACAAACTAGGGCCATTTCTCCCCTGCAGGAAGGGTTGTCAAACATGTACCAGCACATCACTGAAAGTAGGTGTTCATTGTCTGGAGGCACGAGAAAAAAAGGTCACTGAAATCATGACAGTTGAAGGATCTTGAGGGATAAGTAAAAGTGAGAGAACAAGGAGAACTGGGTCTTCTCCATAGAAGGAAGACAATTTTTAAACTTTTGGAGGCCGCAACAAGCCATGTTGTGTTGAGTGGTGGTGAGAGGTCTGGTGTGAATGGAGCCGGGCATGCTGGGGTGAGGCAAGGCAAGAGGAGAAACAGGGGCTCCCCGGGCCAACCTGTTGAGGCGAGCACGTACTAGCACCCATGCAGTAGCGATTAACAGAACTTACTTTGTCACTTTCACTTATCTACCAAAAAAAAAGAAAGAAAGAGATGAACTGATGGAGAGGTAGATAGATATGTGACAAGGCAAATACTAGTAAAACCTTGGTTTGTGAGCATAATTCACTTCAGAAACATGCTTGTAATCCAAAGCACTGGTATATCAAAGCAAATTTCAAGAACCATTAGCTGAGTTGTGATCATGTGATGTTCGGCGTTATGTACTGCTCGTTTGGCAAAACGCTGCTCGTTTATCAAGTTAAAATTTATTAGAAATGTTTGCTCATCTTGTGGAACACTCGCAGAACAAGTTACTTGCAATCCAAGGTTTTACTGTATAATCAAATGTTAATTGTGGAAAGTCATGAGTACATAGATATTGACCATACAATTGTTTCAACATTCTTGTATGTTTAAAACATTTCATAATAATAAAATGTCAAAAAAAATAATATTTGGAAGAAGCTTGGTTTAGAGAGAAAAGGGAGCAGCTCTGAGAAGCAGATGTCTCCATCCTGCCCTTTGTGTTACATGGGGAATGGGTGAACTTGCCAAAGGAAGCAATAAAGAAAAGTTCTCAATGCAGCTACATGCAACCCATCCCTTCTCCAAACCGCTCTAGGAGAAAATTGGCCTGGTAGGTTTTGTTTTATATGCCCAATCCAACAGAATCTAATTGCTTTCAATATCTTTTTGTAATTGTAAGAAATGAAGATGATGAGCTACATAAGATTTTATACTCAAATGTCTCATAAAATAGGAATATTTTCATATTATTAGAATGTGAAAAAGTTCCTTTTCATAAAAAGCAGAAAAAAGTGAGGTATTCACTCTTTAATGTAAACAGTACCAGAAATTCCCCACTTCATTATTACATGGGCCTCAGTTTTTATTATTTAGGTTTCTTTCTTTAAAGGCCTTTTAACTAATATAAATATATTCCTAGCATATATTTTTAAATAAAATGTTATATACGAAAGTGCACATATATACTAACA
Organism: Acinonyx jubatus; assembly: GCF_027475565.1. Taxonomy (NCBI): domain Eukaryota; kingdom Metazoa; phylum Chordata; class Mammalia; order Carnivora; family Felidae; genus Acinonyx; species Acinonyx jubatus. Next base: position 118,470,984 of record NC_069382.1, on the reverse strand, counting down.
TTTTGCACTTTTTTCAAAGGAAAGATATTTTAAGAACTACATATTACTAGTAGGCTTTAAATCTGTAACTTGTAAATTTAGATTCTAACAAACTAATAGAGGAAACTCACCACCTTTCCAAATTTGTTAAAAGCTAACAAAGTTTATCTATTTAGGAAGTTTATTCTATTTGAAAGTAAAATTTTTATCGTGTTTCATTATTATTAAGCAGAGTTTCGATGTACCCCCCAGATATTATTTTTCATCAAGTAGAGCAATTATTGAATCTGAAAAAAGGCTATTGATGGAATGAAGCATGAAATGTTGAGATAAAAAAAAAGTATCTTGTGTTACATTAAAAACAAAAACTAGTTAGGTTTTCATCCAAAATCAGCACCTTTGAAATACAAGATATAAAACAAATAAGAGTCGTCAGATGCCTCTAAATACCTTGCATAACTGTTTTGTTTTGTTTTGTTTTGTTTTGTTTTGTTTACAGATGAAGATGAAACCATAAGTATACAGACTATCTTATTTAGGAGAATACATGTCCCAAATTGGCCCCTATAAAGCTAGGAAGGCAAACCATGTGACATAATCCCTAAACCTTATTCTTTCTTGTCTTTTCTTTCCCTGACCTAGTTTAGCAATAACAAATCTTGAGCTTCTATTTGCCAACAAAGTGATGCTATCTAAAAGTTATTTAGACATCCACCTGCTTTGCCCTTGGCCATGAGTGTGACAAAGGGCTTTACTACATTTTCCTATACTATGTCAGGCATTCCAGTCCTTGGATTTAGGAACAGCACCATAAGCACTGAGTAACTGTTAACTTTTACATTTTTTTACTCTTGCATGTACAAAAGAGTATCCTCCAAAGTATACTATTCCCACCTCCAAACTTAAATAGTTGTGAAGAATATAATATCATCAACACTGCCATTTTCAAGTGAAATGACTACATTACATTTCTTTTCACTGATGGCCTATAAATATCACAGCAATTTCATCCCACCATCATCCATTTAAAGAAAAAATTCCATGAACAAGATACTCACTGATATTTAGAAATCTTACATGTGTCCTTTATTCCTTTGAAATTGTATTTCCATTTCCCTGATTTTACTCTAGTGAATTGTATATTGATACTTTATAATATTTTTATAACTGCATGGTACTTTGTCAAAAACATGTTTCCAAGTCTAAATTAAATGTATTTTTTGGACATTTCCTGACACATTGCCTTAAGTGTTCACAAATTCCTTTGTAATCAATATCACAACTATTAGTAGTACATAATTGAGCTAGATAGCACAAATCTATGATAAATATTTAAAAAGCATAGAAATACAATTTTATTGGATTGCATCCCTTAATGACAAGGATGGGAGGGGGTTACACTGCTTTGATTAAGGATACTTCCTAGATGCTGAGTTTTTCCAGCATCTCTCTGTTGGCACACCAGTACTAAACATCTCAAGGTGAGGTTCACAATGATTGTGGCTTGGGAGACCTATGCTTTGCTATTAAATTGGGAGAAGGGCAATTGAGAAAGAAGAGGTGGAAAAGAAGAAGCTGCAATGAGGCCTGCAGCCTCCAGCTCAGGTGAGTTTTAGGAAAGAGGACATTTGGAAGCCAAGGAATCGAAAAAGGATTCCCTTACAACTCCTCTTGCAACATCCTTGGGTAACACCAGTAGTACAAATATTCTAGCATGAAGACTGAGATTACTCAGTTTCTAGAGTTGATAGTTGCTGGAAGATCTCCTGGACTAGCCATAACTTGAAAATCTGCATTGCTCGACCACTCTTTGGACTAGTCCAAAGAGATTGTTAGGCGTTGGCCCTTGGAAATGGCTGTACATGTGCTTATGGAGGTTATCCTATTAGGCAGGAAAACACATTCAGGATCCCAAATTTTAAAAATTCCTATAAAACTTCATTTTTTTGAAGGTTATAACCTCAAATGTTTGGAACACCTTTTTAACTTTGATTTTAATTCTACCATATTACACACCCAGAGGTGGTAAAATTGGGATAAAATGGCTACCCACTTCAAGTCACTCCAAACCACATACTCTGAATTTTCCCCCTATATTTTTTAGTTCAATGAAAATCTCAGCATATTATAGAACCTGCAATCGTGCCATATTTGGCATAAGACTATTCTGTCTTGGATCCCATTTTGAAAGCAACAGATGATCCTTTAAATGATATTTTTTTTAAATAAAAAGTCTCTCCTGTGTAATGGATTTTAAGAAAGGCCAGTACAGCCTAGACTGTTTTTTTTTTTCCCCGGTTCTCTTGTCATAAAACATAAACGAGTTATTTGGATAGGAAATCTTAAAAATATATAGACTACTCCCAAATGTCAAATAACTGTCATTATTTGGTTATCCTACATAATTAAACGTTTCTTCTGTTTACAAGCTTTAATTTGATTCCGTGGATTTTTGTTCTCTGAGACATTGTGTTCCATCTGTTCAGTGATTCCTCAGTAGAGCCACAGAAATTGGCTATCAGGCATAATTCTAACTTGGGTAAAAATTAAAGACCTTAAAATAGACCAGAGAACTTCCGTTGATTTTTTAAGAAATTATCACATATTCAAACTATGCCTGACAAAGAACATTTGAGTTTGTTTATATTTACCAAAGTAGAACCTAAAAAGATGTGAAATCCTAGTTGGATTGACCTCTCATCATGACAGAAACACATCAATTCTGTAAACTAACAAGTGAAAATAAAAGCAAAATGGGGGCACGTAGGTGCCTCAGTCGGTTGAGCATCTAACTCTTGATTTTGGCTCGGGTCATGGTCTCACCATCATGAGATCAAACCCCTTGTTGGGCTCTGCACTGGGTGGGGAGTCTGCTTAAGATTCTCTCTCTTTCTGCCCCCCCCCCCCACTTGAATACTCTTTCTCAGTCTCAAAATAAAAAATAAAAATAAAGAATTTAAAAAAGAAAATAAAAGCAAAATGAAATAAGATAACAAATGTGAAGTTAATAATTCAGACCTACTGTCTTCAGGAGAAACAATCATAATGTCTGGGTGTTTAATCTATCAAGGATTATTCTGGGTAGATGAGGGCAGAACAGTTCAAAAGGGTATCTATTAAGGACCTAATTATGCATATATGCCAAATGCTGAAAGAATGCATTCAGACCAGAACTTAATTCTGGACTCCTATGCATTTATAAATTTATTAAATGCTAGGACTATATTTAAATGTTATCTCTGAAATTTATCAAATGCTAGGACTATATTTAAAGGGGGGAAATGGACAGAGTAAAGTATTATGTTTCATTGTCCCATGTGTCAAACACTAGCGAGAAAGGTAACTGGGCACCACGCTGAGATCCATAAAACAACTCCTTGGTCTGACAGTGGAGGACCCTGAGGCATAGGCATGTATTGAGCTTATCTAAAACAAAGCCACTCAGAAATCTTCTGATGCTATTCAAGATCTAGGTGGGTGTTGTGTCAGTACGTGGAGGGTGTGGTGACGTTTTGCCCAAGAAGAAGAAATAAAGAAAGGAGCATTAGGTTCTGGCCAATGATCAGTGCACAGGCTTGCATAGATAACTTAAATGTTTAAGACTTTAACATCACCTAAAGATATTATTCTCTTATCAGAGGAAGGGGATATGCCAATCAAAAAGGTACCAATGGGCCACAGAGGCAGAATAAGGACGAGAATCTGAGGCAGACATCTGAAATGTCTAGGGAAGTACTGTCCAGGAAGCAAAAGACCTTCCAGTGTTCTGGCCCTAGTGAAGGCTTCAGATCATAAAGTAGCTGGCTCATTCACTTCCCTTAGGACCTGAAGAAATTGACATGTGGGAGGTAGAATAGAACAGTGGTGAGGAACCTCTGCTCTGGAGTAAGAGACCTGGAGTTTCAGCTTCTCCATTCACTAGCTGTGCTGTCCTGGACAGATGACTAGGTTTTGTCACGTCCATGTTCCTCATCTATAAAGTGAGGAATGTTCAAAGTGCTTTATTTGCATTATTTCACATAATCCTAGCAACAATCACATGAGGAAGTATTATTAGTTTCCATTGTCCTCAGGATGATTCTAAGGAACAGAAATGGTTGGCCTAAGGTCAACCACTGAGAGTGCTGACCCAGAGCCAAAATTCATTACCGTAGCGGGTTGTTTGATCCACTTCATAGGAGGGTGGAAGAATTAAATAAGTAATGGGTTCACTCGCTCTTAACATTCAACAAACACACATGCCACATACTGCGCTACCTGCTAAAGCACTTAGCACAGATCTTTGGTACATGAGAGGTACTCAAAAATGTTTGCTATAATTACTAAGAAGAAAGAAATGCTTGTGCAGACATGGATATTCCAGTTCTTCTAAAACTCACACTTCTCTCTGTAAATTAAAATAATGATTGTGTGATATTCCTTCATATCAAGCTCCCTAAGTTGGGGCCATGGTTGCGTTTTGTGCCAACCAGGCTAAAGGCTGTGTCCCTAGTGGCACATTCACTAGGGAAAATGGTGGCAGACAGCTGGCTTCATTTTTGGTAAAAAAAAAAAATAAAAAAGAAAGAAAGAAAAGAAAAGGAAAAAAAAAGGAACATTTCAAAAAGTTGGGCTGACCAAATAGAATCAAGATTTCTATTTCTGTGGAGGGCTGAGAAAAAGTAGGGGAAAAGTTTTATGACTTCTCATAAGTGAAGAGTAAAGAGGAAGGAATAACAGCTTTTTAGAAGGGCAAACACAAACAACGCTCCGAGAAAAATATTTTTAAAATCTAGATTTTCTGAACACTTTTTTAACTTTTTCATTGAGCCCTTAAACTCGCCATCAGAGATCAAACAATTACCATCAAGGGAATGCCTGAAAAACATTGGCCTCCCCACAACTCTGTCTTCAGTGGTTCCATCAACTAATAATTATTCTCACATAAGTATAATCTTCAGGCTGACAACTTGGACCTAAAAAATGCCTTAGTACAAAGAGAAACATGAAAGCTCTGGCAAAAACGGAAGAAGAACTATCTTATTTTCTCCCAGTATCAATTTTCAGCAAGCTTACATTACCACTATAGTCCCCTCTGTGAAGAATACCCCTTTCACATACCAATTACTTGAACCTTGTTTGTGAGAAGTGATGTTTTTCTAAAATATAGACATATGTATACACAAAATCTTTGCCTTCATTGAGGAGAAAGAGCTGTCTACTTCGATGCTTTACAAGTGAAGAATATATTAAGCTTTATAGAGCACACACTTATTTCCCTTCTTATGATGCAACATGGATTTCTTTCTCAAATACATTCATTTGAAGTGTATGCTTAGATATGCAATAGCTAATGTTTAGTATAAGTTGACCGTGTCACCAGTGGCTTAAGAAAGGCTCAAATACTACAAAAATTAATGATTTTTAAACCTATGCAAAAATACTGTAGATGAGTAACATACCTGTGTCTATGGAAATATAGCATAAAATTCCAGAGCATTATTTTACTGTGAGCATAATATTCTAGCCAATGGTGGACATTATCCAACCAATTCGTTATAACAAGGATATGGCTGTTTTTTCAATTTACTTTGTTCTGCAAAGTCTGTGCTTCCACGTAATGTGAAAATCCTGCTAGGTAAAAAAAGAAACACATTGTGCAAAATGATGGTAGTACAATGGGAAAATAAAGCAGTACTTTCAGTGTCTGTGTTACTGTATCATTTTAATTAGCAACTTAAAGGATTTTAACTATTGCAATCAAATATGATAAGCTAGACTTGGTGATACTGATTATATGATGGCTAACCAGGCACCTTGTATGACAGTCAAGGCCCTAAAACATCAATAGCCATAAATATGATGGGACTTTCTATCCTACTATCTACTAAATCCCTGTGTATTTTTTAGGCATGTTTCAATTTAAATGATATACTGGCTATAACTATTTGTTTCCTTTTTATGGCATAACTATGATGTAAAAAAAGCAGTTACCTGTACTATAAATGGAACAGAGTACAAAGGATACATTTACAGTGACAAAGATGATTTATCTTCTAAATTACACACCAAAATATTACGTAGTTGAAAAAAAGACAACACTAAACTGGAAGGTAATTAACAAGAGGCTGAGAAAAAAATGATAAATCCTTTTACAAAATATTGAATAATTTTTGTTTATATATATCTTCCTTTCACTTTCTTCAATTACATCATTCAAACTCAGATATTGTAAAAAGATAAGAGAGCTTAACACTGGTAAACTAATACCCATTTCTGCATATAATTTGCTGATAAACTTGGGTAGATTTCTCACATGGCCATACTTCCTAAAGCTAAAGTTTTTCTTATCCTTGTCAGAAGCAGAAGACAAGAAAGATGTCCTCTATAGTTCTTTCTTTAGTTGTCAAATATTTTGTCCCTAGTCATGCTCCCTCCCTCAACCCTTTTTTTTTTTTTACATGTTTATTTATACTTGACAGAGAGAGAGAGAGAGAGAGAGAGAAAGCGAGTGCGCGAGCGGTAGAGGGACAGAGAGAGGGAGACACAGATTCCAAAGCAGGCCCCAGGCCTGAGCTGTCAGAACAGAGCCTGATGTGGGGCCAGGACCCACAAACCATGAGATCATGACCTGAGCTGAAGTCGGACATTTAACCAACTGAGCCACCCAGGTGCTCCAACCCTTTCAATTCTCTGTGAGACAACATATTTTAAGTTGGTTTCTTGCTGAACAAGACTCTCAGCTCAATGAAGGCAGAAACCATGTGTTTGCCTGCCATTGAATACACAGAAAAAGATATCCCGCGAAGAAATATTTTTACAGAGAAATAAAAATATATAAAATAAAATGAAAATATAACACGATATGAAAATTGAGGTCCTCTGAATTTTATTTTTTGGCCTTTTGCCAATGATTTCTATTTTCTTTTTTAGCTATTATAAATACCATGGCTAACATAAACACCTCTTTTCAATAATCTGATATCTGACAACCAAAGTTATGTCCTAATATTTCATTTTTTGGCCAGACACATCACACAGTAATTTTTCTGCATTTGGTGCAAATACTTTTTACAGCTGTTGCCTGAACTGTTACACAATCCTGGCTCTTTCTACTTAATCATTCTTTCTTTCTCTTTAGCTCATTTGTCTTTTTTCTCTAGCTTCATCAAGAAGGGTTAATTTAAGGGGCTCCTGAGTGGCTCAGTCAGTTAAGCGTCTGACTCTTGATTTCAGCACAAGTCGTCATCTTACGGTTTGTGGGATCAAGCCCCGCATTGGGCTCTGTGCTGACCGCACAGAGCCTGCTTGGGATTCTCTCTCTCACTCGCTCTCTCTCTCTCTCTCTCTCTCTCTCTCTCACCCTCTCTGCCCCTCCCCCGCTTGTGCTCCCACACACACTCTCTCTGTCTCTTTCTCAAAATAAATAAACATTTAAAAAAAAGAAGGGTTAATTTTAAGAATTGGTCTTCAATTTTCTTCTATTTATTTCCTTTCACATCAGCCACTTTGGAGACCTATTTCACTTTTAATAGATTCTATTATGACTTTTAATTCCAAGCCTCTGTCACCAGCTCAGAATTTGTTCCCAATTTGCAGGGCTTCACTTCCAAATTCTGCTTGGACCTTTCCAGAGTTACGTGTGTCACTTTTACTCAAACTCATCTTCTCCAGAAATTGGTGAGTTTTTCCATAAATATTCTCATCCTCCTAGACACCTAGGCTTGAAACCACCCAAATCAACTTTTCTTTCCTTTGCCCCACTGATTCTATAGCTGTTAAGTCCCCAGGATAGCTCTTTGGAATAGCTCCCTTTAGATCTTATTCTTAACAGTATCTTTGTTTGGTCACCTCAACTTCCAGATACATTATGAAGTTCCTGCATTATAGTCCTACTCAGCCTTTGTTTCGTTTGTAAGCATTTTTCCAAGCTCATCAACTTTAGGTGATGTGTCAATGCTGATGGTACAAGAATCCTATCGCTACTGTGTTCCTTGGGAGCTATTTATTTATTTAGTATATAGAAATGTTTCCATTTTATATTAAAATGGAATCCCCCTCTCAAAACACTGTCCATTATTATAGGACATACAACTTTTTTTTTTTTTTTCAAACTGGGAACCTGAAATACAGGATGCTACAATGAAGTGCACAGAAATAACAATAATTGCAGCCACAAGAAAAGTTCTAAGTTAATGATTCTTAGTGTGTGTGCTGCTACCAGATGCACAAAGAAAAGGGGAGTTTTTACAATGAAATTCATCTCAAATGTGCATCGTGGCAATTAAATACAGTTTTGAATGAAAATAATACAATCAAACCTTTATAGAGGTATTCCCCAGGGACCAATAAAATGCCATGTTAGTCCCACAAATTCCCAACTTTACACTTTCACAGCTAGGGATGGCTTTTTATTTTTATTATTATTATTTTTTTAATGCTTATTTGTTTTTGAGAGAGAGTGTGAGTGGGGGAGGAGCAGAGAGAGAGGGAGACACAAAATCCGAAGCAGGCTCCAGGCTCTAAGCTGTCAGCACAGAGCCTGACACGGGGCTCGAACTCACGAACCACGAGGTCGTGACCGGAGCTGAAGTCCGACGGACGCCTACCGAGCCACCCAGGTGCCACTAGGGATGGCTTTTTAAAGCTAGACAGAAAGAAGTGGGAAGACACTCTGGAACCCACGATATTAGACATCAAGAATTATCTAATAATTCGAAGCAGATGATGGGAGATAATTTTGTTGTATACAATTTAGATAGTTTCGTGGAGGCATGCAAAAAAACTTCTCTGATCCCGTATTCAGTGACTGGCCTGTGGTTAACATTAGGATAAGGCAAAACTGTGGATAAAGGATAAGAGTTCCACCATGTGGTTTGCTCTCTAGATGAAAGCAGAGACATAAATTCTAATTTAATATTAAGTCTTTCCAGTGCAGCCTGAAACTATATTTGGCTCGAAATGTCTTAGTTTTATTATTTTTTTTCTTTCCTTTCTTATTCTACAGGATTTCAGTTTCACTTTCATGATTTTTCCTTGTTAACCAGACATGTCACAGTTTCAAACATATTTTGTGTCTATGTGTGTGCATACGTATACACACATGCACACATATATATGTGTGATCTCAGAGTCTAATATTTTAGGACCTAAAAGAAAGCTCCAAATAAATATTTTTAATTCATGAAACTGTCATTGGGTTTCTAATGCTTATCGCTTTTCCAGATGTCCTTGTTGTTACAATGAACAATAAATAAACCTCTGAAATGATGCAGATTGCTTGATTTCTGCCAGTCTTTCCCCCCATTTTGGGATCACCAACTAATCCTTGGGCTGAAGAGAGGTTTCTTCATTAATGAGAATTAACTACCAGATAAAATACATCTACTTGGATTTCTTTCTTCTGTAAAATGTTCTGGGGAAGCACAACCCCAAACTGAAACCAGCCTGTAATTTTATCATCCCAAATCAGAAGTGGAAACAAGAAACAAAGACCCCAATACATACAAATTAGATCCTCCAAAGACATGGCATTGGTATTCAACTGTTTCCAAACTTTACAAGATAATAGAAATTTTGTATTTTATTTTCAACATAAAAGAGCCACAGACCAATTTAAACTAGCAACTTTGTTCTGGATAGGGTATCAAATTCTTTTATTTGTAAGGCAGAAGCTAAGGAGGAGAGATTCAGGACATGATTTCTACTCAGCAAAAACTTGAACCAGAGGACTTACTGTCTGCTCAGATACACCAACATGTTTAACGTGATGAAACACATAACTTCTTGGAGTAAACTCAGATTAAAGGAATAGAATGAAACTGTTTTATGTTCAGTTTATTTGACTTTCATGGCCAAATAGTGCAAAAAAAAATCTCCTTCTTTATTTTGCAGTATATTTAAACAGAACAAACTATATTCTATTTAAGTGCTGTTGTGTTAACAACAACAACAACAAAAGGCATCATGCTGCTTCAAAAAAAAAAAAAAAGATTTCAAGCATTGTAGCAACTGGTTGTAGAAAGTTCAAGAAGGTGAGGACAAGGCACATGTTAGTTTGAATCCAGGCTCCATTACTTCACTAGCTGTGTGACCTTCAGCTTTAACCTTACCTCATCCAGTGGCAAACGTTTCATATGTAAAACAAGAATCATCCTAGCACCTATATCAATAGGCTGTTCTGAAGTGGAGATAATATTAATCACCTAGTAAACATATATATGATAATGAAGAATTGAATGACAGTTAATAATTACATTTTTTTGCTGGTCAAAAGGGTAAACATTAGTGAAGAGTTAATACATGTAAAGGACTTGGAATAATGCCTGAGACATAAATGGTAAAGAGGAGCTGAAAGAACCTGAAGGAAAAACAAATTAATCCCATAGCTTACATTCCTCTAGGAAATGAGAAGAATCCCTATCTGTTATAGACTTTATAGACACTAAAAGGTCAACCCGAGAAGGTAAAAAGATAGTCGTGGGTTGTAGAGATATCATTACTACCTGTGACTTTTCAGGTGACATTGGATATGGAGCAAAATACTGAGAAGAACTAGATAAATCTCTCAGGAAGAGATTCCGCGTCTTTTCACCCCCTGCCCTTAGAGTAAAGCAGCCATTTTAAGGGAGAGGTTCAGTTAAGTTCTTTGATGGCTTCTGATTCCTGCTTTCATCTCTGTAGCCATCAAGCTCGGGAGCCTGGTAGGTAGAGCAGAAAGCCAGGCCCCAGAGAGAGACAGACTGCAGACCTCATGCAGGAGGGACTGGGAAGAATTAGAAACTTTATTCCTTGGTTGAAAATAATAGTGCATCCCTCACTCCAAAAGAAGAAACTTCAATATACGTTCTCAATAAACTGTAGTCTCAGAGAGTCAAAGAATTCTGGAAAGTTTTACAAGTTCTTCTCTGAGCAACTCTGAAGAAATTCATAGCTTTTGCATCATGTTCTAATAAGCAGTAAAGAACATTTCTTATTGTTTACTTCAAAATGTATGGTGTCCTAAGTTAAACATACTTTTTACAAAAATATTTATTTATTTATTTTGGAGGGGGGGCAGAGAGAGAGGGAGACAGAGAACGCCAAGCAGGCTCTGTGCTGTCAGCTCAGAGCCTGACATGGAGCTCGATCCAATGAACCATGAGATCATGACCTCAGTCAGAAACCAAGAGATGGATGCTTAACCAACTGAGCCACCCCAGTGCCCCAAACATACTTTTAATTAATATTTTTATTTCCTTAGATTTAAGCATGGTAGAGTCAGCTTTCAGTGGTCTGCTTAGAAACAAACAAAAGTTTCTAAGTGCCTTGAAAAAAACATGCACTCTTATAATTGGAATTAACATGATTAAAAACAAATTCTGATGAGTGACTGACGATTGGAAGAAATTATTTTAAAAGCAGAGTAAGCCACACAATATATCCTTTCATATGTAAGAGACTGAGAGGGTGGATAAAGAGAACTCCCCATTAGTGAAGTAAACACTGAGTTAGTCTTGGTAATAGTTAACTGTGCAGGAAACACCTGTACTGTTGAAATGTACAGGCATTTTGGCTATGGCACATAGTAGGTGCTCAATATATATTTGATGAGTGTATGCATTAATATCTATTATAAACTTACCTATTCTGTATAACATATTACACTTTTATTATATCATCTATATTATAATTATTGGCCAATGAACTTGACTACAATAGAGATTTGTTAACAAAGGCCTATCCCCTTATTAACGCTAATTAATCTTTCTCTTGAGGAATAAAAGGAACATAGAGAAAGACATCTATTGTAAAATGTTTGCTGACTTTTAAGATACCACCAGGGAGGTATTCTTCCTTTAGAAAAAAAGACTCCATCATGATGAAAATATTATCTCTTAAATGATATCACTAAGCCTGGAAGAGTTAATAGTAGCAAACTGTGGCTATAACATAGGAAACACCTAGAATCTGGAAGAAGCAGAAAATATCCATTGAATTCTGGATATTTCAAAATATATCAATATATTTACTGAAGTAAGTTCTTACAACTATTCTTTAGCTAATTCTAACATAGTAAAAGTTTAGGCATATATTATATATTTAAAAAAATGTTAACGTTTATTTATTTTTGAGACAGAGAGAGACAGAGCATAAGCAAGGGAGGGTCAGAGAGAGAGGGAAACACAGAATCCAAAGCAGGCTCCAGGCTCTGAGCTGTCAGCAGAGCCCAACACGGGGCTCGAACTCACAGACTGCGAGATCATGACCTGAGCCGAAGTCGGATGCTTAACCGACTGAGCCACCCAGGCGCCTCTATATATTTTATACTCTATTATATATAGAATTCTCTCTCCTTCCTTACATTATACATGCCCTTGAAATGTGACATATGACTGAAGAATAGTCTATGGAGACAAACAGGGAATGACGATAGAAGTTACAGACAGGAGTAAAACTATGAGATCATAGGAATAATTGTACACTTCACATTTACCTAAGTATATAGACTCTATTCATATGAGTGTATGAATCCTTTTATTTCATTTCTGCCTACAACATTAGGTAGTTTGCATTCGTAGATGTGACCTGCGCTAATCCAAGTAAACATCAAATCATGCTGTTTAGATGCTAACTTCCAGAAGGGGCCACATTCACCTTTCATTTGACTTAAATGCAGTTTTTAAAGGTAAACATGCTATCAGTTTAAACTTCCACAAGATCTAGTTTCTGCTGCCACCTTCACTCTTCATTTTATAATCTGTCTCATTCTATTGATTGAGCATCAGCTTCTCTCTCAGACTGGAACTTCATCAAGCCACAGGTCTCTCTTGCATCTTGGAATCCTGAGTTCCCTACACAGACTAGGTTTTTATCCCATGTTTATAGAAGTGGTTTGCTCTCGAACTTCCTCCTCCAACTACATTTTTGTTAGTTTCCATTCATTTTGGGGTACTTCTGTAAGATCTACAGTGATTTTTTTCTCTCCATCTTTCACCTGATGGATCTTTCTTTTTGTTTTTTTAATGTTTATTTATTTCTGAGAAAGAGAGAGAGAGAGAGAGCACAAGTGGGACAGGAGCAGAAAGAGAGGGAGACACAGAATCTGAAACAGGCTCCAAGCCCCAAGCTGTCAGCACACAGCCTGATGTGGGGCTCGAACCCACAAACTGAGAGATCGTGACCTGAGCCAAAGTCAGACACTCAACCAACTGAGCCACTCAGGTGTCCCAGATCTTTGTTTCTTATAGAGAAAGTATACTCTTCAGGGGTAACTGAATACCAAACAGTATCTTAAACAATAATACAAAAGGTGCATACAGCTTATTCATTACTTATTATTATAGATATGAAAAATTATTGGTATTGACATGAATACCAACATATTAATGTGTAAATATATATTTTTATCATAAACATCAAAATTTGAATTACTGACAGGAACAACTTCACTAAAGGCACTTTTAGAAGTTACTCAGTAAATGGTAATATCTGCTAAAGGATTACTTTTTAAAAATTTGTTATTAAGGAGTGAAAAAAGCCACTTAGCAATGTGAGCTACTGAAAGATGGTCATTAAAATAGCTCACTATTCAACAGTGTTTTCAGAATCATGGGAAAATTCTCTCATGATGTGTGTGTGTGTGTGTGTGTGTGTGTGTGTGTGTTTGGTGTGTGGTTTTTTGTGTATTTCTTCAAAACAAATAGAAAATATAATATCTTCCATTCTCAATTGTATGTTATAATTTAACATAATCCAAACCTTAGAAACATATTCCTTGGGTTACCTATGAGACACCAAGTAATCACCTGGCAAATAGCATTAGCACAAAGGCTCAAGCCTCTTACCATCAAATCCATCTTCTTCTGACCCTAGTTCATCATCTGAGCAGATGTTGAGGACATTTACCAGCATTTCAGTCACTAAAAAGGAAAAGAATAAAAATTAAAAAGTCCAGATTTTCAGTTATAGCCTTAATTATTACTCTGGCATTATTAATGAGCAAGCTTAGCACTTCTTACCTATATTGTATATAGAATCTCCTGAAAAGCACTTTCTATGAAATCCTGATCATAAAACATAACCGGCTTGGTGATTCTACACAGACTATATGTTTATAAAAGTATTAGCTCATGCCTATGAAATGGTATGGTAACATTTAACTAGCTATGTCAACAGACAATGGACAAATCAGATATGTGGCTGTGAATATACTATCCATCTATGAAGGAGGAAGTGATTCCTTTTGAATTTTTATTTGTTTGTATGATGATGCTATTACATCTAGACCACATTGCAACCATCTGTTTTGCAGGGACTAAGTGAATGCTAGATCTCTCTCTCTCTCTCTCTCTCTTTTTTTTTTTTTTTTAATTCTTTTAATCCCCCCAGAGAACCCAGCACAGTGATGGGCATGGGTTTTGTTTGATACGAATTGCCGACTGACAAACTAATATTTGAAGTAGTTTTGAGGATACTAACTTTAAATTTTATTTTCAAAACTTTATCAATAAAGCTTCAGTAAGTTTAAGAAGACACTTAATTGAGTAAACTTATTACAACCAGATTGTATTAAAGCGTTGTCAGAAATTAGTACCATGTTACTTTTACATTAAGGTGCACGCTATTTACATTTAACAACTTCTGAAATTAGGTTGGATTCTGTCACGAAGGTGAAAAGAAAGTGGCCTACTATTTCTTCAAGAGCTCCTTTTAAAAATCAGTGTGATTCTAGAGTGGAAAATCTATGATAAAGAGTAAATATCAATGTAGCCAATATTAATCCACAGCTTCCATTTAACTATCAAAAGTGAATTATGTATACAAATATACTAATAGATTCTTTTGTAATAGATGTTCAAAATCTGAACATTTACTGGAAACAACCCAAGTGAAGGGTGTTCAAAGGGTTCCCAGTAGTTGTCAGGATTCACACTGCTTCTGCTTCCAGAGAAGCCAACAGACGACAGTAACACATGCTGTGTTCTGATCAGTGTAGGGAGGTGGTGACATGGCGTAGTGCTGGGAACACTTATCAGACTATTAAAATTTACTCTTGACTTATTTTGGTATCTGAAAGAAAGACTTCTTCACTGACAAATCATAACTTCACGATTTAATCATTTTAAGGAATTTAAGGGAAAAAACCCTCCATACATATTATAGGAAAATAAATACTACATTCATATATCATACACATTTATTAATACAAATAAATACATATTTCAGAAAAAATGTGTAGCTTTTCTCTAAAACCCCTATAAGGGTTCTGAAACATGTGCAAACTCTTACCTTTATTCTGATGCCTATTTACCTTCTCTGGTGATGTGTCATATCATGCCTGAGTTATGACCCGGTTTGCCCCTGTTAGCCCTCCTGAACTAAATGCTTAAGCCCAGTGAGTGCAGGACTTTCCTTGAAATTTTTGATGAGGTTTAGGTCAAAATATAAAACAAAACAAAGAGGGAAGGGAGGAAGGAAGGAAGGAAGGAAGGAAGGAAGGAAGGAAGGAAGGAAGGAAAGGAAGGCAAACCAATTCTTTTGGAAAACTGGACAAGTTAATAGTCAATAACTATGTAAATGTAAATCTGTCTCATCTTGTAACAGTCGCCAATTTGTAAAGAAGTATTTTTGTTGTTGTCGTATATATTGTCTTTTAAATTATTATGGCCATTAATCACTGTCACACAGTGATTATTATCAACATCAGAAATGTGAGAAAAGCATGGCTATCTTAACCTTTTAATTTGACAGGTAGTTTATAAAATAAAATAGCGCTTGAATTAAGATAGGAGGATAAGGGGGAAAAGTAGCCATGATAGCTTGAAGCAAGTTAAAACTATATATCTGCCATTTTTCAAAGAGTTGTAGTATTCCAATGAGATCACATAAATTCTCCTAATGTTTCTCATTGCTCGTTTCCCCTTATTTCACTCATTATATTTTGTTAGCAGGATACACAGTGACACACTTTCACATCTTTTCCCTCATGTTGCCACTTGTGACTTTTATTGGTCAGGCCAAAGTGTTTCTCTGTTTTATGGTAAAACAGTCCACATCCCCTCCCCTTCCTTCCCACATCATTGCAGGATTCCACAACACACCTTTTTCTCCAACAAAGGGCAGGGACCAAGTGAAAACATCCATGAAATTTGGAAGCCAGTATGGGTGAGGAGAACAGTTGAATTGCCTGATGTTCATGACATTGTTCTCATACTTCAATACTGCAGCTGAAAACAACAAGAACAAAGACATTAGGTTTACGTGTACATATTTCTGCTTCTCCACATGGCGTCAGCTGATCAAGAAAATTAAACTGTGTGACTTTAGGTCCAAAATATCAACGCCAGTAGCTTAATCAGTCATGAATGTATACACTACTCGGGAATCAAACTATACTCAATGTAATATGAAACTGCACAATATATGAATGCTAAATATGAAATGGCATTACAGTTTGGCAAATATTTATATAAAACAGCTAATCAAATGTCTATCAGGAATTGGTCAAGCTCCTCTTACAGCCAAGAATATTCTAGTTTTATTTAACAGTTGATGACCCTAATAAAAGTGGTATAGCTAAATCATTTTCACAATTTAATAATCTCCTCAAATATTTGAACAGAATTTACTTCTATGTTTTCAAAGAAAGCATGCATTTTCCATTAGAACTCACAATGGTTGTACACAGTAGTTGAAATTAGACTGCATTCTTGACTTAATAAAATAAAATGTTTGGATTGGATCTTACATAAAATAATATACTGGTATCTGACTTCACTCCTGACCTCTGGAAAGGAATCACCATCCATGACTTAGGAAATGAATCTACCCTTTTCACTCTGCTTTGTATAGTGTCTGTAGGTTAGATACACAGTCACAGAGAAAGCTATGGTTGCAGAGATCCTAAGATCATTGCTGGTCTCACTTCTAACCAGACTCAGAAATTCAAATTCATTCCAAAGCAATCCCAATACAAGGTTAACAGGTCTCTGTGAGTCCCTTCCTTCCTTCTTTCTTTCTTTCTTTCTTTCTTTCTTTCTTTCTTTCTTTCTTTCTTTCATTTCAATTTTGGGGCTTCTGGGTGGTTCAGTTGGTTAAGCATCTGACTCTTGATTTCAGCTCAAGTCATGATCTCACAGTTCATGGAATGAAGCCCTGCATTGGGCTCTGCATTGACAGCACAAACCCGGCTTGGGATTCTCTCTCCCTCTCTCTGGCCCTCCCCCACTCATGCTCTTTCTCTCAAAATACATAAATAAACTTAAAAAAGAAGATTTCATTTTGAAGTAATCTCTACACCCAACATGGGGCTCGAAATTATAACCCCATGATCAGGAGTTGCATGCTCTACCAACTGAGCCAGCCAAGCACCCCTCTGTGAGTACTTTCAATTTAGGAAGAGCTACTTGTTTTAACGGCATCATCTATTCTATGGATAGACGAACAATTTTAAGTTGTGGTGAATTCTCAAGTTGAGTTTAAAACTTCTTTACATTCAGTGATCCTAATTCTGCCTTCTGGATAGATACAGAACAAGTATACTTCTGATTCTAAATGACAATCTTTTAAATACGAATCACAATACTCTTGCATCACACCTTCCTAAACTTTGGTAAGATTTTGCTTTTATTATCATCTCATGGCATAATTAGCATCACATTAGTGGAAATTATTGAACAGACCCTAGATGATGTCAAACGGGTTTTTTCTTGTTTTGTTTAGGCTTTTAAAACATAGAGAAAGCAATCATTTCAATACTTTATGTTGTAGTCTGTGATTACAGGTAAGAGATCAAAGATAGCCCTTCTAAATCTAGTTTTTGAAAAGCTACCAAACGTTTACTGCTTTTGAGCCTTAATGTCTGCATTAATATCTTAACTTCTTACTTACCAATATCTTTAACATAGCATTGCTTTCCTAACCGTGTTTGCTCTTTCACCTGGAATATTTTCTTAGAAACCTCTAAATACCCCAGGTTTTCGATCCTATGGTGTCGAACCCAGACTGTATCCCTTCAGTGAAATCTTTTCTGATTTCTTCTAGCGGATCTAATCTCAACCTTCCTCTGCATTCCAAAAGCTCTTGACTTAAACCTCTATACTGCATTTATTATTTGATATTGACCATAGCCATTGTGTATATATATATATATATATATATATATATATATATATATATATGTGCATGCCAAACTTCTATACCTTTAAGGACAAGTATCATACAATGGGCTTTATATTTCTTTGTGCTTCACATACTACCTTCTCAGTATAAATGCTCAGAAGCTAAGGATTCATCTTCCTATTTCTCTTACAATTTTTTTTTTTAAGAAAATTCTTCCTAATCCCTTTGGCTCTTCTTCATATGAGAGGGCTTTTAGTCCCTTTCCTTCTTCCTGCTCATCCTTATTCTGGATGCATGCCACATTGGCAATGTCCCTGTAAAAGTGTGGTCCCGAATGAAGATAAGTTTTTTGGTGGCTTTAACCAACGCAGAATATGAGGAAGATATATAGTTTTTTGTAATGTGGATACTATATATATCATATTGCAGCCTAATAATATGTTGGTGTTGTCAGCAGCTTGCAGTTAACTAAAATCATACTTGAGAACAGTATGGTCTTTGCTTC
The DNA here is from genome assembly GCF_027475565.1 of Acinonyx jubatus. Taxonomy (NCBI): domain Eukaryota; kingdom Metazoa; phylum Chordata; class Mammalia; order Carnivora; family Felidae; genus Acinonyx; species Acinonyx jubatus. The sequence goes on along the minus strand of NC_069382.1, from coordinate 118,452,419 downwards.
AAAACATATTTCTGGCTCACCAGCACAGTTCCAGGGAACAGAATCACTACACTTTGGGGACAAGAAATGCAGATAGTGCAGTCGTTGACATGGAAGGAATTAATATCTTCTTCCCACAGACTGCTGAATCCTGCATATATGTCTGTAACCCCATTCTTCTTTAAATTATCCTATCATTTATGCCATAAGACACTTGACCTAAGGATACATTCATATGGTATTAAAGCCATGCAAAATGAAAAAAAAAATCATGGCAAATTACCATACAAATATCTCTGATCTGCCAGATGGAAAAGGTGAAGTATTTCCCACCTTTGCTAAGTACTACCTGAATACTGGCTCCATTTAAAAGGTCTTTACTATTTTTGGATACAGCATATTCATAGCAGGAGTATGTTCTCATGTCTTCAAAAGATCTTTAAGGTTCTAATCTTTTTGAAGAGCAATGTCTCCTGTAAGCTTCCCCTGTTTTTTATCTGGCATTAGATTGGTGCAGCAGGAGGAAGGAAAATAGATGTGAAAACTAACCTTGGGCAAATAACCTCTCCAAGTGCCCTGGCAGAAAGGGAGAGATTCTATAGAATATGTCATTTAGTCCTTACTACAAATCTGAGAGGCAGGTGTGACTGCCGTTACGTTATAATCCAAGGAACGGAAGTTGAGAAATGAAATGGCCTGCTCAACATCATTCAATGAGCAACTGAAAGATAGGACTCATATTTAAACTCAGGTTTTACTGACATCAAACCCATCCCCTCTCCACCAGTCCCTCTGTCTCTTATAAATTATAAATGGATGAATTCTAGTCTTAGCTGTTATACTAACTTAACCTTGAATATAGTATTCATAATTAAAGATGTTTTAGCTTTTGCCAAAATCATATTTGAGAAAAATGAAATACGATGAAAATTTACAAGTGAGGGTATGGCTTGCTCAATAGATAACACAGAGGTTCTGTTTTGGAGCTGGTGAGACAAAGCATTTCTTCATTCGACGCTGACTCAATATAATTTATCTGAGTGCCTACTGATAAAGCAGGAATTTTTCCAGATTTTATTTTTGTTTATTGACAGCAGAAATAATAAATTGTCACAGTAGCTACATTTACTAAGCATCTGCTATATATCAGGCATTATATTTGGTCCTTTACAAAACGTAATCACAAACCTTCACAATAGCCCTCAAAACTAGTTCTTATTTGCATTTCAAAAATAAGCAAACAGAGAGGTTATTTGCCCAAGGTCACACTTAAGAAGCAGTTAAATTCAGTTCTGATCTTTCTAGTATTCCATGATATTCTCACCCCAACTGCATAAACTGTTCATTGCCTGCCAAGTTTTGAATACAGATTCTCCTTCCACATTTATTCTTTGTAAAAAAGAGCACAAGACTGGAAGGCCAGGAGCCCAGACTGTTAGATGGGTTCTGTCATTAAGTACTCACAAGACCCGAGGTCACTTAAAGTGTTTAGATTTCAATTACCTCACCTAACTTCATGGATTTATCTAGATAATTTATATGACCACTTCCAGATCTGAATGATAACAAACTTCTGGAACAAAGACCTCATCATTAATGCAATGAATAATATTCTCAGTAATTCTAGAGACTATTTATAGAACATTTTTCTACTTCTCTATAGGTTAGAGAAAAGAATAACTTAAAAATGCAAATACACCAATATATATATTCTTTTTTCTTCAGCAGCATAAGGTATTCACTCAAAGATACTTCCTGAATAACCTTACATTAATAAGTTACTCATAAATTTTTATGTTTTTTGTATAATACATATATGTGTATGTGTGTGTGTGTATGTGTGTATATATATATATATATGTATATATATATATATATATATATCATAAAAGTACATGAAAAAAAACCCTTAATCTAAAACAGTCCCAAATATCTACAGTCACGAAATTCACAGTTAACATTTCATCTTCCACCTCCCACATCCACCCCTGCCACCTGCCTCTAACTGTCACTGGGATTACAAAACTCAACTAGAGCCCTAACAGTGTGCTGTTCTCTGAAGTACTTGAAAGACATTTATCTCCAGTGCAATATAAATAATACAAGTGGTCGTGCTTCAAGAATCACTCGAGACCAACTCCTGAGACCTTGTCTGAGAAATAGAGAAAGAACAAAGCCTACTATCAAGAAATCTCGCCACTATACTGGCAATTATACATGACCTCCTGTCATTTAACAATCGCATCAGAGGCCTACAGAGAGATTATGACATATATACAAGGCCATGTTATTAACCAAATTCAGAGCTGACCAGACAGTCTAGAAACAAGTGCTCTTCTTTTGCACATGTGCTTGTGAAAAATAGCCAGAAAAAAAATTGATATAATGGAAAGAATACTAATTTCCATAAACCTGGAGGCCTGACTGCCTGTTCTTTCTCTGATGTCAAAGTTATGGCCTTAAAGTTATGCAATTACTTGGTCTAATCATTTTTACTGCACCTGTAGAACCCTATACAAACAAACATGTAAGCCATGCTGTGTATGAGCTATAAAATCCATAATCAAGGGACAGCTCCTACCTGAAAATAGGGAAGGGCCACTTGAACTCTTTTATTTCTAATGACACAATTAGGTACAGCAAATAGACTGAAACCCAAGGAATAGAATCCATTCCTCTGTCTACCATATGATGCAATAAAATGCTAGGCCATATCCAAATCTGTAAATTAAAGGGCTCTCTTTTACATTAAAATTTGAGATTTTGATGAGACACAAAAACCTGTATTTCATAAAAACTTGGAAATATTGCTCAACACCTTCTTTACAACTGCCATCACCAGGGAGGAGGATGATAGGACAATGAGTAAGATATAGAGATAGAGATAGAGATAGAGATAGAGATAGAGATAGAGATATATAGAGATATATAGAGATATATAGATACATAGATATATAGATATAGATATATAGATATATGTATATATCTCTCTATATATAGATATATATAGATATATCGATATATCCATATCTATATATCCATAGATAGATATAAATATCCAAAGAGAGCTTCTAACTTAAAAGAAGTTATCAAAATGTTGCTAGCAAGGGGCATTAAAACCATAGGCTCAACACATTTCAAGTGGATTTCAAGAAGAACACAAAGCTCCTTTCTGAAAGTCTTTAGATTAGAATGTAACACTCCCAACATACCTCACTCAGGCTTTCTCAACATTACCAGGGCTGTTTTCAATAGAGGGGAGAGAGGTCAAAAGAATGGAAATAATGAATTCTAATAACATTTTTCATCTCCTTAGCTCTAATTGGCCATGCACTCCCATCTTCAAAAGATGGGGCAGAGGGATAGAAAAGAAAGGTGAAAAGGAAGCAAATGGCAGCATTCCAGAATCATAATCCAGAAAGAAAGAAAGAAAGAAAGAAAGAAAGAAAGAAAGAAAGAAAGAAAGAAAGAAAGAGAAAGAAAGAAAGAAAGAAAGAAAGAAAGAAAGAAAGAAAGAAAGAGAAAGAAAGAAAGAAAGAAAGAAAGAAAGAAAGAAAGAAAGAAAGAAAGAAGAAAAAGTGTGATAGACTCAGGATTTTTTTTCCCTTTCAATTCTGTCACTTGTAGACGATAGATACCCCAGCAGGAAAACCCCCATCATGTTCTTTTGGCAAAGTCCTACCATCACAGAAGGAGACATGATGGCTTGATGGATAAAATTCTTGAAATTGGACCTATACACTCATAATATCCTTTACCAATATTTTAAGATTATGCCATATACTGCATGAAAGGATTTATTTGATTCTGGGAGAGATGCTGTACATTTTCTAAAACTGTATTTTCCAATAAAGATTACTGTTTTAAGGTACAATCTTCTTTGAAGATTTTGTGAAGATATATATCTATAATATATCTACATATATACACAGTTTTTGTAGTTCAAATCATAGCATCTATAAGCACAATCTTGGTGATTTCTTCCATTTTGAAACCTCATTTCTAACTCCTGTGTCTTTTTTATCTTTCCCTGAATGTCCTGTACTTGCCCAGTGTATTCTGTTTTAAAAAGATTCTTTTTATTATTACTAGTGACTTAGTTTAAGGGAAATTTATTAACTCATGAGGATTACTGTATTTGGTGAGCAAGGACTACACTTATAACTCACTTTTACTCTATAGCTCATAAGATTGGCACAAAGTAAGTGTTTAAGTCTTTTATAAAGACAGATTTCAAGTTTTCTTTTAAGCTGCTTGATTCAGTACTTCACATAGGGTCTTTCACCGGCAAATTCTCAATAACTTCCATGTAATGACTGCATTTAATCAACCTGAAATATTTTATCATTAATAACTACAAACAGTAGGTATATATAATTTCCCTGAAGCTGTGAGCTAAGGATTTTGTGTTTATCAAGGTACACACATGTGTGTTACTATGTATAATCCTCTTATCCACACATCTAGTCCCTGCCTGCTTCTCCTTCCTTGTACATGCATCCTTCATGGCACCTTGTTAACTTTGCTACAAGTGCCCTACATACAATTTGGATGATAGTATCTTCCTTACATGGAGGAAAGAGACGGTTCCAGATATATCTATGAAATAATACGAGCCAATTTTATAATTATATGTGCATGTGTGTGCTACATATTTCTCTTTTTGAAACTTGCATTAGTAAATTTTGAACCAGCTCATTATTTAAATATAGAATTTTGGGTAAAGTCAATAAAAGGAAGATGATGGAAGGGATGAAGAAGGCAAAGATCTCTCTTTTTCTTTTAGTGCTTTGTACCATACCTGGCACTTGGCTGATGTTTAATAATGTTGGTTGAAGAAAGGATCTAAGGAAAGGAAATAGAGAAAGGAAGGACAAGATGGAGAAAGACAGGAAGGACAAAAGGAAGGCAAGCAGGCAAAGAAAAAGTAAAAACAAAAACAAAAACAAAAACAATTTCAAAAACATAAAACATATAACTTCCCAGGACACTAAAAGTGTAACTAACAACACATGAACAGTCTGAAGGGTACATGTTGGAATTTAGGAGAAAGACAAAAATGTCACTTCAGATGCTAACTCCATTTTAAAATTGTAAAAGAGTCTCTAAAATAGACAAGAATGGAAAAAACATTGGCCCTGCCACATGATAACTGTGTAAACTTACGCAAGTATTACTCCTTGTGTGAGCTTTACCTCCAAAACTTGCAAAATAGGAATAATTACTATTATTTTGAAAGTATGATGTTCAAATACAATAATACATGGGATTAATACCCATGATAATATGTAATCACAAAAACTACTTGGCAACTGAAAAACAGAAGTATCAAGATGCAGTTTCAAGTTCTTCAAGGAGGGGATGGCTATCTATTTTTGACACTTTTCCATTTTATAATTCCCACCTAAAGTGTCATATCCAAATACTAACACCCAGAGAGTCTATGCCAGAAACTGATCCTTGGAAGTAGCTCAAGTCCAGTGAAACACAGAATTGTTTCTAACGTTACAATTTCACACAGAGAATTTGAATTTCGATTCAGTAGTTTTTGCTAAGTCAATAAGAAAGAACTAGTTATGAGTTTTAGCTTTAAGTTCTAATCTGTGTTATTATAATGCTAACATAAAATTTATGCCACCTTAGTAAATGAGAGAGAGAAAGAGGTTTAGCTGAAGCTTTGAACTGCTGGAGAAGATGGCATGGACATAGGAAACACTGTACCCATGCTTGGCTTCCATTCAATGAAGTCAATACCTACCAGCTCCAAGTGCGTAACACAGGTACCCTGGTGGGAGGTACCTTGAAAACTGGTGGTATCTGTATGCAATCATAAAACACCTTTTTCACCTTCAAGGTTGTACTTGATATCAAGCCCTGAGCTATAACTTGCAAAGTTCTAGGTTGTTCCTTGGCACTGAGTTAATATTAAACCCACACACTTGATATTTTCTGTGGAAAGTAATATCACGCAGACTTTTTGACATCGTCAGGGTAAAGTCTCTTGTAGATCTAGAATTTCTAGATATTGAATAGCAAGGGATAAGCCATTCATTGGTGTCTTCAACATTATCTAGATTGTCCCTGTCTTTCCTCCTATGAAATGCTTTACAAAGAATTCGATTTCTACAGAATCTTCTAACCGTCTGTCAGAAAATGGAATACAACACCTCAGGATGCATCCCCCAGCTGGTCTTGTTCAAGGGGCAGTAGTAGAGTACTGCCGATAAAGCTGTGTGAAGGATTTAGTGTTGTTCCAGATCCTGTCTTCATCCCCAATTAAGGGCTTATAGAACTTGGAGAGCTAAATCCTTCAATTCTAAGGGCAGCCCTTTGTAAAAAGCAAGGATTATCTCATTCATGGAGTTATTACTTAGGGAAGTTCCACAATTACTTAACTGCCAAACTTTATAATTATGCAGCAGCGACAGTTACAACATCAAGAAGTTCACTTGTTATAGCAAAGATACAGAGTGTGCATTCAATTAAAATATATACTCAGGGTAATTCTTAGATATTAAATCTTGATAGATTTTCCATTTTACCCTCTGTCCCATTAATTAAATGTTGAAATGTAAGCAAGTTGATGACTGGACTAAAACTAATCTCTTTAGAAAGTGGCCTCCAGCAATGACAGTTTGACAGTGGAGCTGAATGTACAAAAAGCAAAAGTCTAAGCGCCTAAGGGACACTTTTTAAAGAGAGAGATTAATTATTTAGTTTAGAATAACATAAAAGATGCCCCGCTCTTTTAATAATGTATATATTTGAATGTATAACATTCACATAATATTAAAGGGATAATAAATGACTCTTCACTCCGAAAGCTCTTTTTTTTTTTTTCCTTATTGAAGAACAGTTAGTCATCTACATGAGTCTCCACATAATGGAGCCATGAGTTGAATAGGGATTCGGTGGAAACATCACCCTGAATGCCTCAGATAACAAAGCTGACCTAGAAGACAGAGGTTAACTTGCAAGCACTGAAACTCAGTCAGCTGAGTTTCAATCTCAGTGCTATTCCCTGATAAGATTGTGTGAACCATGGGGAAAGCGGGCATCCCCTCTGTGCCCCAGGTTTTCATCAATAAATCAAGATTAGAATGTAATGTACAAAGTATTGAAAGATTACATGCAGTGACACATGGAAACTGAGAGCAGGTTCTAGAACAAGATAAATGTTCCATTATTATTATTATTATTATTATTATCATTAATCATTTGCTACTTGCATGAATAAAGAAAATAACATTTGTATACATGCTATCCCAACTGCCCAACTGAAAGGAAATATTTACATTTACTAAATATACTATTACCAACCTAAGACTTTAAAGAAGACATATCAGAGTTGTAGCAGTCAAGGTGACAATGATAATGATAATGGTATAAGAAATTATAATCATAGTTAGATTAATTCCATATATTAAAGAGTCCTTTATATAAAAGGCAGAGAAAAGGGATATTCCACTAAAACCTCTCTGCAGTTAATCTTATCCATTCATCTCAGAGAGATGTGAACTAATCAAAAATTCCTACCCAAAAGTCCTCCTCAGCCTAAATGTCTACATAAATTTATTTTCTACTACTTCATATTGATAATACAAAAAGTTAATGCTAAGAGTTTTCTTCATGTTTTCTGCTTTGATCCTTTGTAGTTTGTAGATTCCATATCATTTTTTGGTAGACTGTCCTTGGTTTAATGGTCACTATAAAGAAATTATCTTCCCATTGTGTGTAATTCAATATTCATTGGGGTAAAAAATAAAAATGTATATCAAATAAATGGAGAAATTATTATTTTTCATAGGAGTTATTTTACTTATTGTTTTCCTTTAGTAACAACAAGAAAAACACGTAGCCTACAATTATTTTGGAAATATCAAATAACAAAATGCTACCGTGAATGTGCATTTACGTTTCCTATATGAAAAAAGTGATCTGAGCAAACAGTTGCTCAAGACCAATTAAGAGGATCTTTAGAATTGATATGATGGCAGGAAAAAAGTACGAGCTGGGAAAACTCTTGCCGCTGAACAAAATCTCTGGATTAATTTTATCTAACTTATAAAGCGCTAGTGATCATATTTATGCCTGTGGTTATAAAGACCCAAAATATGTTTTAAAAATGTTTATGTCAATGCTAAAGATTATTCCCATGGTTAAGATCAGCCTCAAACTCTACAGAAATGGCTTCTTGCTTATAAAATGTAAGCAATTTTGTAGGGAAGTAATCTTTTTGGCATGCTGTGAAGAAACAAGCTAAGATGCTAACTTAGGGTTATCTGGCCATGAATTCTACTCCGTTCCAGAGACTGCCCCCCTCCCCCTATTTCCTTTTCCCACCCAGGATAAGGATCTGAACTAGTTGATTCTGCACTTGGCTCCTGACTTAGGCAGGGACCACCTATCACTAAGTTTGCACACATGATTCTGGAATACTGAAACAAGGTCCTGACATGACAGAACTGTGCTGCAGTACAGGAATGAGGTTCTCAGGCCTGGCAGCCTACGGTGCTGATGGTGTCACTGAAGACTGCGTGCTCCAGCTAGACATCAGGGGACTAGGACAAGCTGGCCTCAGAGAGGTTGCATTTGCTCCTGCGTGTCCACATCATGACTGCCAATAAGATTCTTACCTTGTTTTTTTTTTTTTTTTTACTGGAAATTAAATCCTCTCTTTACAATGGTATGCCAAGCTGTAAAGTATCTTTTTATTTATAAATGGTATCCTTCTGAAGTCCCTGACTACATTTTGAAGGAAAATATTTGAGGATGTTGACTCTGCCAAGTTTTGGTGGGGCTAAAATGCTTTTTAAAAGCAATTCTATCAATTTGTCTCATTTAAAAGTCCAAACCATCATAATACATTTCTTTTCCCAGTCAAAAAGGGTAGCCTTTAGCATTTTAGCAAACGATGCTCTTCTCGTCTTGTCCTTGAAACCCAATTTTGTACCTCTCTCTTCCTTAACCGACTTTAACACTGAATTGATTTTTTTCCTTGTGGTCATTTTTAATCTTTGGTCTTAATTGGTAAATTAGTTTGGTTGCCATTTAGACTTTTCTTCTCAAATCCAAAATACAGTTCATTTGATAAGTTTTATTTGATTACTTAATTTTACTGTGAGTAGCTTTTCCTGGAACTGAGTTATATAGCCCTGAATGTATATTTGTATTTCTCGATATCCGAATCATATATCCATCCACCCATCCACTCCTGCACCCATATGACAACTCATCTGGACCACAGAGAACAGGCGCCATATGGCAACTTTGTGTAATTTACTTTAGATTTTTCTGAAGCATAGGTGTACCACTATAGAGATAAAGGATTTAACTGTTTACATCAACATTTAAAACACATTATTCCAGAGGTTCGTTATATTTTTTGGCCAAACTGAGTTGTTTAAAGCAGAGTTCACATCTACCACTGTATTTCTGGATATTGACATATTTTACTAAGATTGCTTAAATGTCACTTTTGTCAGTTAAGCTTATTATTATTATTTGGTCTCCGTGGACTAATTTCCACTTTCACTTAATACCATTCTTTTCTTTGGAGTATTTTCCAAGTATATCTGAATAATTTTTGATGGAATTCTTTATTTAATGTCTATCCCACTACCAAATTATAAACCCCACTAGAGTGAAGACAATTTCCATCTTATTTATTTTATACTCCCGGCACCTGGCATGGTGCTTGGTATCCAGTAAGTTCTCAGTAAAGATTTGTTGCATTGTTGAGTGGGTGAGACTGAAGTCATTTTTATAGGTGGCATATTATTATTTTTAGTTTGTTTTAATTAATTTATTTATTTTGAGAGAGAGAGAATGAGAGTGGGGCAAGGGCAGACAGGAAGGAAGAGAGAGAGAAGCCCAAGCAGGCTCCACACAGTCAATGCGGGGCCTGATATGGGGCTCAAACTCGTGAACTGTGAGATCATAACCTGAGCCGTAATCAAGAGTCGTACATGTAACCAACTGAGCCCAGGTGGCATATCATTTTAAGAGGAAGAAGAAGGAGGAGGAGGAGGAGGAGGAGGAAGAGGAGAAGGAATTGGGGGAGGAGGAGTTAGAAGCAGGAGGGGGAGGAGAGGGAGGAGCACAGCAGCAGATATGTGCATGTGTCATTTCTACAGGTTTCTTCTGTTTGGTGTGTTTGGATAATTATGAAATTGCTTTACCCTTAGGGCTACAGATTGAGAAAACTCAGATGTGCAAAGTGCTCTGCAAATGTTTCACTCCAATTTGGAAAAGGTATCAGAACGGGTTGCAACAGTAATTTAAAATGAGATGGAGTTCTGTGGGTCAATACTGGTAGAGTAACTTTTGAGCACTGTCTTGCTATTTGATTGAAGAAAGAAAATGCATCATTCAACACAGGTGTTGAAGGCCTACCATGCATAATACAGGCTACTGGGCTTTACAATGTATATCAACAAGCCCCTGCTTCAAACTGATTATAATCTGATTGAAAAGTTATAGGAATGCTAACTGTAGGAAAAGCTAACTAGAAAAGAAAAATAATTGATGAGTACAAGGGCAAATGATTGCTATTTCAGGCATTCAGAGAAGGACTACCAAAAGAAGTCTGCATAGAAACAGCCTGGTGGGTCTAGGCCATTTAGATGAGCAGAAAAAGGGAGACAAGTAATCTAAATGAAAAAAAAAAAAAAAAAGTTATGTGGGCAAAGACGCAATGGAAGGGACAGCCAAATGGAAGGGATAGTCACTGCGTTCAGGACAACGAGTAGAACAATTTGGCTCAAGTAAAGGGTTCACCCAAAGAGAAGCAGAGAGATGGGTATTAAGGTAGATCGAGCCATAAAGTGAAACTATAAGTAAGAGGCTGAGGAGGACTGTATCATCTGTCAGTTTCCCTGAAGCCACTGACAGGTGGCATAATGATAGCAACATAAAATATTCAATGATGATGATATCTTAATACCTCGCAGCATTTTGTTTCAGAGTAATTTCATCTATTATTCACAAAAGAAATTTTTTTCTCGTTTTGCAGAGATGTCACTGCATATCAATAAATGTAAATGAGCTAGCTGTTTAATAGCAGAGCTATGATTCAAATCTACATCTTCTGCCCTGGCATGTTACAAGAGTAAGCAGGAGTTGTCAGAGTGAGGAAAGAGAGGCCAGGGGAGTTGTTCCCTGTGTTATGCAGACCGGAAAGGATAAGAACCGCATGAATTTGTGTGGGTTACCCCAACGGATGGATGGGCCATTCACGGTCCTCATCACTTCCGGAAAGCTGCTTTTCTTGTAGGCAAGTACGAACTTCTAATCGGAGCTAACAGACATTTAAACATGAAGCTGATCGTGCATCTATTACAGGTGTTAAGATGGCAGAGTGAAACTCTTTTCCCCATCACTTCATTTTGCCAAAGAACATTCCTTTAATCTGTAGGCGCTTAAAAATCAAATCATACTGTAACTATTGGGTTATAACCCAGAACATTTTCTGGTCATCTGGTTTTTCTTTTTTCTTTTTTCATTTTTTTTTTAATCTTTATTTATTTTTGAGAGAGAGACAGAGCGCAAGCGGGGGAGGAACAGACAGAGAGGGAGACACGGAATCTGAAGCAGGCTCCAGGCTCTGAGCTGTCAGCACAGAGTCGGACCAGACGCGGGGCTGGAACCCACAAACCACGAGATCATCACCTGAGCTGAAGTCAGGCTTAACCCACTTCACCACCCAGGAGCCCCCCCCCCCCACATCTGTTTCTAAGAATCAAATGATTAATTTAGGGATTCGTCACTCTCTGTCCATTGATTATGTTTTTGAAGGTGCTTTCAACCCAGTTTTCTTGCACCTCCTTATAAAATTCTCATTACCATTTATTTTATTCAAATCCAGTAATCCTTACTTCAGCTGTGAATAACTGACTCCTACTCCACATACTGTACAGAGTGTTAGCATAATAGCTTTAAAGTGCTTCAGAGATTTTACACAAAAGTCTTTTGAAATTATGCTCAAACTGAAGAATGTATCTTTTTTCTTCCTATCAGTTTATCTTTTTCTCTCAGAAGAATTTTTTATGAAAAGGTTCCCAAAATGAAATGCTTCTCTCCCCTTCCTAAGAGAATGTGATCTACCCTAAACACAAGAAAACAGTGAAAGCAATACAAAACCTCAAAGATAGCAACTCACTGATGTCTATTTTTTTTTTTTTTAATGTTTATTTTTGAGAGAGGGAGAGTGTGAGCAGGGGAGCGGCAGAGAGAGAGGGAGACTCAGAATCTGAAGCAGGCTCCAGGCTCTGAGCTGTCAGCACAGAGCCTGACTCCGGGCTTGAACCCAGTAGTGGTGAGATTGTGACCTGAGCTGAAGTCGGAAGCTAAACCGACTGAGCCATCCAGCCACCCCATTAAGTTCTACTTGTTAAATCAGAACACTTGACAAAGAAGCAATGTATACCCTGTGGGAGAAATTGCCATTGGTCTCAAGCAAAACTGATACCCAACATTTTGATGAGTAGAAAAAGTCTAAGTCAGTTTTATATGGAGCAAAATCCCAGTCTTCTTCCTCTTTTTTTTTTTTTTTTACTGTTTTAACTCTTTGTCAATTCTTAAAAAAAAACTTATATCATCTGTGCTATTTAGTAATTGGTCTCTGTCAAGAAAATTGCTTGTTTGGGTGCTCCTTTCACCAGGTGAAATAGAAAAAAAAATTGTTTTAATGCCATAAAAAAAAACAACCTAAGTGTTCATATTGTGTATACTTTTAGGAATTAATAGGATTGGGGTGCCTGGGTGGCTCAGTTGGTTGTGCGTCCAACTTTGGCTCAGGTCATGATCTCGCACTCCGTGAGTTCGAGCCCTGCGTTGGGCTCTGTGCTGACAGCTCAGAGCCTGGAGCCTGCTTCAGATTCTGTGTCTTCCTCTCTCTGACCCTCCCCTGTTAATGCTCTCTATCTCTGTCTCAAAAATAAATAAACATTAAAACATTTTTAAAAGAAGGAATTAACAGGATCATGGTGGGACATGCAACATGACCTATGGAGGTCTTGCATTCCTTGCAGGTACCACAGGGAAATTATCTGGTATGAGAACCCACATCCAATCCAAGGGAATGAATTCTTACTGATCTTATACAGAAGACTTTAAGACTAAGATTTTGTCTGGCAAAAAAAAAAAAAAAAAAAAAAAAAAAAAAAAAAAAAAAAAAAAAGTGCTGCTTAAAAATAAAAGTTTCAAAAACACTGGTCTTGACTTTATTATTATTTTTTCCTTTTTCCAATCAAATGTGAGCCATTCTTTAATGCCCAGGTCACATTTTGCCTTAAACAAGTCCTTCTCTGACCATTCTAGAAAATCATTCTTGTCGAATATACTTCGTGTTCAACTCTCTTAGTTTTACTCAATGACACCATGTCTTGTATTTTTATTCAGTCACCCACATGTCTTACTTTGTCAACTGGCTTATAAGCACTTGGCACATCAAGAGCATATTTTGTTTTACTTTGTACACTTCTTGCCACAGAGTACTAAGGACAGCTCCTCTTTTCTAGAAATTAGGCAACTAGGAAAGAGGGGGCAACTCTCTGTTGCCCCCTGCCATCCATGGTTGTGACAGAAACTTCACCGTGCCTTCTGATAACTTCTCTCTGTGGCCACAGAGGAGGGCCCACCACAGTTAAAAATGGCAGGGTAAGAGACTGTGGTGTGGCCATCCCACCCAGAAGGCATGCCTCTCTGGGCTATTAGGGTGGAGGCAGGGGTTGGAGAGTCATGTGCTCCATCTATAGGACAGCACAGATGTGTGTGTATGTGGGGAGAGGCAAGGATCTCAGAAAGCCACACTCAGATATGCTGCATAAATATTATGTAGACCAATGCCAACTATAGTTAATGGCTCTTTCATATGTTATCACCCATTCTGTCACACCTATACCACTTCCTGTCATTTCTGAATCAAGAAATTACCTTGATAAAAAAAGATAATGTGTCCCTTGCTCCTCCTCTCTTTCCTATAGTCAGTAAATAATACCCTCTTGTTTCCTGGCCTCTTTTAGGTATGGAGTTTCACAAAGGAAGTACAGGATGCTAAACCAGAAGATACGGGTTTGACTCCAGTTCATCACTGCCTAATTGAGTGACCTGGGGCAAGGTAATTTAGCAACAGATACTCTTCATATTAAAAGGGGGTGGGGCTAATGATATTTACTTTTAAGTTTCATTCATTTTTTAAAAAATAAATGAATATGCACTTGCCAAGCACAGTATCTAACTCGTGGTAGGTATTCAATAAATGCAATTTGAGTTTGAATTTCAAACTATAGATTCTTCCGCTTATTGTTCTTGATCACTTACATGCACAATCACACTATTCTCATTTAAATCTACATCCTTTTTAAGAAGCATGATTTTGGATTGCTTTCAATTATTTCTTTTAAAACCCAAATCTACTAGACCAGTTTACTATAGACCCTGCTATACATTAGAATCTCCTGGAGAATAGTTAAAAACTAACACTGCCTGGGCTCCACATCCAGATCAACTGAATCTGTAACTCTGAAGATAATCACAAGATTTGCATCCAACAATAAATGAAAAAGCAAGGGGAAAAAGAATGGCTAACATTCATTAAAACCAAACCCAAATAAAACACCTTATGAATTATTGCACATAGTATGTAAGAGCGCAAGAGGGCTCTAAAACCACTTACCTTTGTTATTGTACACATCTAAGTAATTTGGTGCTGAAAAAATTGTAATTAGAGAAGGGAAGCCTGTCGTTTGGCTTTTCCTGTACATGCGATACCTAAAAACAACAAATATGATTTAAAACAAGGCTATTATGAAAAAAATGATATCAAATTATAGCCTTAGAAAAAGAAAACTAAAGTTATGTTTTATCACTCCAAGAGAACTCAATTACATAACATTAAACAAAATTTTCTCTCTAAAGTCTGTTTTACGCAGACATTAATTCATCTCAAGGTTGACAATGAAACATGTACAGTTTCTGAGTAGGCCTTTCCTGAGTTTAACGGACTTAGGGGAAGAGTGGAATTCAATGAAAAATCATAATTCATTTCCATGCGTTCAACAGAGATGACAAAGATTACCTTTCACACGAAGATATCCTGCACCTACCATGTTTTTGAGAAGTTTGCCTATATTTTTGACCTAAGACTAAATAAGCAGAGCAATATATAAATCTTTACCACTAAAAACCAGGCTGATTATTCTAGTTATCCATATAATATTCTGTGCAATACCTATGCAATATTCTGTTATGGTCTTGACTAAGTGATTTGCTTTTCAAAGAATGGTTAAATCTATGGGTTTTACATATTGAAAGTTGTTTCTATTTTAGAACTCTCTTTATTACCAATCTCTTCTGAGATCTGCAGGTCAAAGATTATTGTCTCAGCAGGGTAATATTTAATCAATCAGTAATGAAACAGAACATCTGCAAGATCTTTGGAAATAAACCAACAATCCAGTTACTTTTCTTCTACTTAGACAAAAATAGGATTTTAGTCCTCAAATAATCAAAAACATTACAGGAAATTCTGGCTCTTTTCCATTGAGGTGAAAGCACATGTCACAACTTCTACGTAACAGATTTTAGTAATATCAGTTTAGAAAAATTCTTATAAAGCGCAAAACAAAATGTTATCACTCCTTGGGTATTCTGAGCCAGTTATTTATGGCAGAATAACCATGCCTACTCTAATTGGGTTCTAAAGGTGCCTCAAATAGTACCTTTAGATAGATAAATAACCACCTTAAAAATTATAATTTTAAAAATATTTTGATACAACTTTTCCTAGAAGAAAATATCTTCTTAAAAGTCTTTTGAAATGTTCTAGAAGTATTTATTCTGCATATCCAACTGAACTTTGCTGGAGGAAAAAAAGTCAGAATGTGAAAGATAACAACACCCTCAATCTTAGTACTTTGACGTTATAAATCATGACTGGCTAGGCCTACTTGATAACAAATAAAAACAAAGAAACTAAATGACATAATCGCAATTTACCCCCAATAAATCAATCAAGTGCCCATTCTGAACAAATACACTAATTGATTTTAACTGATGCATTATTTTAAAATATTTTCAAATAAGCAGATGATTTCTGGTCTATAGTGGGATTAATATAAAGCTGCCTAAAATGCTCAGTTGGGATAGTCAGCCAAAAGAGCATGGTGACACCACTGCCTTGAAAAGTTAAAAAAAGAAAAAAAAAAAGAACTTATTTGAGGACCCCATTGGTTAGGCATATCATTAGGTTATGTCGAAGGTCAGCTATGACATGATAGTACTGGATCCAATACTAAGCTGTTGGGTCAGTTCATTCCTGTTGATTATTGCCTGAAAAAAGCTAACTTTGAAAGGAGCCTGGGATCTGCCTTGATGGGGGATCATCGGACATGGGCTTACTTCAGGATGTGGGCATCTCTACTCCTGATTTCGGCACACAGAGTATAATACTAAGAGGTCCTCTCTTCCAAAGAATTCAGAATACGAAGGAATGAGTTTAAGCATTTGAAGGCAAACAACACCTTTCAGTGGAACCTACTGAGAAGGGTACGGGACATCAAATGCTTTTCATTATGCCTTTTGCTCCCGAGTGCAGATTCAATGCACTATCAAACTGAGTATCTGATGTTTCTTACTTTTCTAAGCCCTTATCATTGGTCTACCAATTATACTAATAATTATATGAAACCTGGACCCTAAATTTTAAAATTCACTATTATAAAATCATGTTATACATTTATTAGTTAGAATATAGGACTTTCTCCCTCATTTAAATGCCTCTGCTTTTGTCCTTTAAAACTTCACAAGGGTCAGGAATGATATTCTTTAAACAAGACTACACTGTGCAATATCTGTTAAATATTTACGTGTAATTCTCATTCACACTGCCAACCAAGACTGAAAAGTTGCTGGTAATTTACTCACTGACTGGACCGTGGGAAGAGCAGGAATGGAAGGAAATCAGAGGGACCCTTACAAGGGCTTAAGAAAGCCAGCTGAAAATTTTACCTGTTCGGGCTAAAAACGGAGGCGCTTTAAAGAAGACCTTACAACACATTTACAACTCATTCCCCAGGATCCTGCCCTATCTCTGTCATCAGAAGACAATGTTAAGATCTAAGTGCTTCAGGGAGAGAGCCTACCAAAAGGGACCCTCCAAACCTGAACAAAGTGAGGAAGCTGGGACCCAGGAACAACACATAGTTTCCGTAAACCCACAAAACTGCTCAC
The DNA here is from genome assembly GCF_027475565.1 of Acinonyx jubatus. Lineage (NCBI taxonomy): Eukaryota > Metazoa > Chordata > Mammalia > Carnivora > Felidae > Acinonyx > Acinonyx jubatus. Next base: position 118,435,208 of record NC_069382.1, on the reverse strand, counting down.
CCTGCATCTTGGGCTTCATGGGCTCGGAGTATAGACAACAGGTTATTGTGCTGTAAGAATTCACATACAGCCGGGTAGCTGCCAGAGACAAAAAGAAAAGAGAAAGAAGCATCTGTTACGAAATCATCAAGTGTAGCACATGTATCTGTAACATCCCGATCTATGTGATTTGATCAAGCGTAATCAGACATACATCATTCATGAAACAAGCCTCTTGGCTCTCAGGACAGGTCCCCCCCCCCCCCCCCCCCGCCCCGTGGCAGAAAAACACCTGCAGCTGTACTTTTTTACATAATCAGAAAGGACTGGAGATGTGCGAACAGGACAAAGAATGCAGGCCATTATATAACAACACTAGAAAAATGCCCACTCATAGAGAAAACCAGTATCAAGTCTACGTTTAAACACAGGTGAACAGGAGCATCAAGATAACATGAGAATAGAATTTAAAACATACACCTCCATGTTCTCAAATACAGCACCATTTGTATTTGGATGCACGCGCGTGCCTGAGTACTCTACAGAGAGACGGAGTGAGGGAGTAGGAGAGACTAAGTCTTCTGGAAACCGAGCTATCAACTTACTTATGAGTACATTAATTGATATATCCTTCAAAATCTAAACACGATTAAGGAATTCACAGGTTTTAAACTGTGTACTTTAAATACGATCAACAGAACCATATCTTAAGACTTATTCTTTATATTGACTTAATAAAAGCATTAAATATATAATCAAGATGATTTTGTCTGTTAAGGAAATCTCTAAACCAAAGATGAGAACATTATTAAAAATGCAATGCAAATTACAAACTAAACCTGTAAAACTCTTTGCAATCACTTTGTCTCCAAGAATTTTTAATGAGATAAATGAATGTCATAAAAATGAATAAACTTTTTAGAAATTTCAAATAAAGAGACAGCAAACCAATGCTCATTTTAATATAAACAAACTGTGGATGCCCACTAGAACTTAAACTACACGTACTGTAAGAAACAATTCAGCAATTATAAAGGTAGCACTTTGAAGAGATACTAAATAGTACATGTCACTCAAATAATTTACTATAAAGAGAAGATGCAAATAGTTTCTATATTAAAGATTTTGTAAGAATTCCCTGCTCAAAAAGAAAAGAAATACCATTAATCTGGCATACCACTGAAGAGATGCTGATTATTAAAAGGATTCAGTCCTTTGCAAAACTGGGATCTGAAATCAAAAATAGTCATGAGGCACCTGGGTGGCTTAGTCAGTTAAGCGTCCGACATCGGCTTAGGTCATGATCTCTTGGTCCGTGAGTTTGAGCCCTGCGTTGGGCTCTGTGCTGACAGTTCAGAGCCTGGAGCTGCTTCAGATTCTGTGTCTCCCTCCCTCTCTGCCCCTCCCCTGTTCATGCTCTGTGTCTCTTTCTCTCAAAAATAAAAAAAATAATAATAAACAAAACATTAAAAAAATAAAAAAAAATAGTCTGTGCATGTGCACACATTTATGTGCATTTGTGAGCATATGTATGTGTGTTCTAGAATATTTTAGCAATTTGCTAAGGAGAGAAAAAGACAACTTCCTAGCTGTCCCAGGTCAGCTCAGTAAATGAATGTAAATGTAGCCATGGGTTACATGGTAACCTACACAGGGAAATGTGTCTGTATCATATCTAGGTCGAGTTGACCTGTGTCTCCAAAGACTTTTGTTCTATCTTAGGAGAAGGTAAGTATACGACCTTTCCAGATCAGTGTGTGTCAACAAAAGAAACCCTAACTGCTGAGACATTGCTGGGTCTTTAAAGAATAGCACATATGTTTGTACATATTTAGCCATAAAGTACCCAGCCAAGGGAAGACAGAGTAGGGTGGCACTCAATAAATGTTCCTTCCCTATCTCTTTCAGCCGTTTTTTTTTTCTTGTGCCCTTGAAATATTTCTTTAGATATATAGTTCATTGCCTTGTTGTACCACTGTAAGACAGAGGGTGTTTGTCTAGGTCTGTCATGTTTTGTCCTTGGACAAATGGCTTGGCAGCACTTTTTAAATTTATTTTTTCCTTTTGTTAGAACCCACACTAGTCCTATGAAAGCACCATTTTAATATATTTTCTTCATGCTAAGTTTTATACCCTTATGTGTTTAAGTTTTCCCCCATGGAAATAGATATCTGATTTTTAACAGTAATCTGAAGAAAACAAAATTAACCTTGCAGCAATCTGCTAGGTTAATAGCATTAACTGAGGAACACTTGTATTATTACTTGGAAGGAACTCATTTTGAAGAAAATCTCTGGAAGTTTAAAGGCATATATAATCAAATATTCAAACTCTCGAAGAATTACAAACATTTTTCTAAATAAACTTAGAAAATATTTGGCTATCGAGATTCCCATTATTGGTCAACTGTCTGCCTGGGATACATTAAAGTCTTCAGTGATATTAGGTGGCGAAAAAACCACAAAACTTCACAATATTTTTGTGCTTTTTAATGGAAAGGATGATTAAAAAAAGCATTCCAGCTAAAAAGAACTAAAGAAGATATATGTTAAGAATGGTAATGTCAAAGATTCACTGGTGACATGTTCCATTTGTTGGATGCAACAATCCCTAATCCCTGTGTTAGGCACCAGGAGAGGTGCTACGGTAAGTGTAAGGTGTGGTTTCTGTCTTGAGGGTATTTATTATCTAGGCAGGAAAGTAAAGCATGCATTGATATTAGGAAACAAGAAAGCAAGCACAGGGGGCTGGGGAGATTTTTTTCAAAAATATCTATCTCATGTTAGATCTTTTGGGGTTTTGTTTGCATTAATGAGGTGATGCTTCTGTGTTTTGTGCCCAACAAGAAGAGCCCCTTCTGCCCCAGGCTGGTCAGCCCAAGCAAGGGCCCATGCCTTGTTTTTAGCAGGGGGCCGGCTGCATCTCAGTCCCACTCACAGCCCTCCAGGGGGCACCCTTGTCAGGCAACGCTTGTATGGTTTCATCAAACCCAGTGTCCTGGACATGTCTTGAAATAAGACTTAATGCAACGATCTGGGAAGGGTAGTGATTCTTTCAGCTTTGTGATATCCATTTACCGGCATGCACTGCTGTGTTTGGGGAAGAAGTTGCACTCTCTGAAAATTTTTTTTCCCCCCACTTGGAACATGATTATTCCTTAAGCGCTAGAGAATACATTTCTCTGAGTAGAAAAGGAGGTGGAAATTTCCATGGAATAGTGGGAATCCTTAGGTCTGGGTTTTTATTCCAATTTCTTGTGTAGACTCTGGAAAATTGCTGAACCTCTTTGAGCCTGAATTACCTCATTTGTAAAAATGCAGACGGTAGCATTTATACCACAAACTTAAGATAAAGACTAAATGAGTTAGCAATATATGTAAATTCCCTAGTCCAGGGCCTGGACTGAGAGTGGTAGACACGTAACAACTCTTAATTTTCTCTCCACCACCATGGTGTGGAAGACAGAATGCAGCATGGAATGGTGAGTCAGCAACCCTCGATTCTAATGGTAGCTGTTGTGAAAAAGCAAGCTACAGGCCTAAAACAGCATTGCTTAGGCCAAGTCACCAAACTGGGGCTTAATACCTAACCTAAGGGAAGTTTCAACCTCCCCCAAAAGTGCAAATCTTAACTGGTCAGTCAGGAATTTTCTGAGGGGCACCAGTGAGGTAATCTGGGTCCTCTGCCTCCACCAAAAGACGATGAGGTAATGGTCATAAGATCCCCTGCCCCTCCTGGAAGGGAAAGTGACTGGTCTGAAACAAGACTTTCTTTTCTTTTGCTAATAACTCCTTGCCCCACCCTCCTTCCTATAAAAACCTTCCATTTTTTGTACAGCCCCTCAGAACCCCTCTACTTGCTAGGAGGGGTGCTGCCTGGTTCATGAATCATTTCAGAAAGCCAATTAGATCTTGAAATTTAATCCATTGAATTTTTTCTTTTACAGTGTTAAATTTATTAGTTGTGACTTGTGTCAATTCTTAAAAGCAATGACATCTGGGGAATACTGGATAGGAAAGGGGTTAGAAAGGGAGAGGGGCAGACACAGACTGAGCAGGAGCAAAGGTAAAGAAGGTAGAAAAGACAAACGTGAGAAATGGTAGAAAAGCTGTTTTGCCATTAGAGAGAATAGCCATTATTAGACTCAGTCTGTTTATTCTCTTATTTTTGTTCCTTCCTATATTAAGCTATATTTTAGATCTTGAGTTAAACCTTCTGCATTTATCTCTTTAAGATATAGACAGAGGACATGATTATTATTTATTAAATATTTATTTATTTTGAGAGAGAAAGAGAGTGAGAACACGAGTGGGGGAGGTGCAGAGAGAGAGAGAATCCCAAGCAGGCTCTGCACTCTCTGCAGAGCCCGATGCGGGGCTCGAACCCACGAACCCGTGAGATCATGACCCGAGCCCAAATCAAAAGTCGACACTTAATCGACTGAGCCACCCAGGCGCCCTACCAGCGGACATTATCAAAAGGCTTTTTTATGCTTTTATGTCTTCATTTATACTTTCCTTAAGTATTTTTAACTTCTGGAAAAGCCCACTCTTCTGCCAAGCCCTCACTGAATTATCACGGGTGAACCGTCCCCTCAAACCCAGCTCATCCTGAGGTGTGCACAGAACTGCTGCATCTCCCATGGTCCCGGAGCGTATTTGTCTAAGACAGCATTCGTCATGTTGTGGTGTCAATTACGTTTAATTCAGTAATAGTAAACGCCTTAAGAGACAGATATTATTTTTAAATTTGTCTTTATATCCTAAATTTAAGCAGCAACCTGTCAGCTTCTTGGAGCTCACGTTCACTTGCAGGTGAGAGAGGTAAAGGGTGTCTTTCCCTCATCAGGTTCAGCAAAGCAGAGGCGCTCAGCCTGCAACCCTTTGCTAAGGGACTGGGAGAAAGCCTCTCCCTGCCTCCTTGGCATCCTTCCCCTCTCTCAGGCCAGTACTAAGGGAGAACTCTGCCCAACCGCCAAGTTCCTCCTCTGCTTCTGGGGGGCCTTAGCCCCGGGGTGTCCTGCTGTCCGCATCAGCCGAGATGCTGTCAGGCTTATCTTTCCCCAGGACTTGCCACGTCTTTGTTTTGTTTTGTTTCTTTTCCCCCAGGGTTCTTCAAGTCATCTCATTTACCCACTAGGTATCAAGTCTGGAAGGGCTCCGACTCTCCCCGCCACAGTTTCCCCAGAGCCTGAGTCCTCACTTGCGCCTGGCTGTGGGCGGCCTCGGGAGCAGTGAGAAGTTTTTATTCAAGGCAAACATTTTATCGAAGCTTAACATTTATACAGAAAACTGCCCAAATCAGAAGATTACAAACTGATGATCTTCCCATCGTAACTAGCACTCGGGCCGAGGCACAGAACATTACCTGGAACCCAGCCACTCTTTGTATCTCCTTCGAATCACTATTATCTCCTCACCAAGGATGATTGCCACCCCAGCTCTGAACATTATAGATTAGTTTTCGGTAATGTTCACCTCTTACTTCGATGTTGTCATTAGGATGCACTCTAGTATGTGGCTTCTTCTGCTGGCATCCTTGGGGCACTCACCCCGTCATTATGGGCAGCTTTGGTTAACTCATTCTCATTTGCTGTCTTAGGTGTGGAGATACACTACAATTTATTATTCATTCTGTTAAATAGACATTTGGGTGGCTTCCATTTCTTGGCTATTATGAATACTGCCGCTGTGAACAATCTTTGGGGTGCACATGTGTAAACATTTCCAGTGGATATAAAAACAAAAGTAGAATAGTTGAGTTATATGAATATTCAGCTTTAGTGTATCCTGAAGCAGCTAACGGTGATCTGGGATGAGCAGTAAAATGGGACCATTCAGATGGTCATCTTTGTAGATGCGTTCTAGTTCATCGTATTTTCTTTTCTTCTTTTTAAGTTTATTTGTTTTGAGAGAGAAAGAGAGAAAGCGGGGAGGGGCAGAGGGAGAGAGAGAGAATCCCAAGCAGGCTCCACACTGACAGCACAGAGCCCAGTTCGGGGCTTGAACTCACAAACCATGAGATCATGACCTGAGCCGAAACCAAGAGTCAGAGGCTTAACACACTGAGCCATCCTGGCACCCCCATCATATTTTCATAAACACCACTTTCCCTGCATGCAGAGAGCTTCCCCAAATGACTGGTTGGATATACCCTATTTATCCTTTAAAACTCAGGTCTTATAAAACCTTCATGATGCATTGTCCCTTAAACTCCAATCCACCTCTCTTTGGGCTAGGCCCCCTAACTGTGTGTATGTGTGTGTTGGGGGGGGCGGTGAGAGAGAGACAGAGAGAGAGAGAGAGAGAGAATTTCTACATTCCTCACAGCACTACTCACCTTGCATTTTATTTGTCGTAGTTTATAGGTCTCTGACACTCAAAGGCACAGTCCCGCAAAGGCAGGTACTCTATCTATAGAACCTCACAGAAAGTATATATAATACGTACTCAACTAATGTTTGTTAAATAATTGAATGATCAAATGAATTCTCAAAAGAACGCCCATTAAGGAAACTGTATGATTTGGGGAGGGAGTGGGAAGGATGTTGTGAAATTTAGGTGTGATTTCAACAAACCAAAAATGAAAGTCTTGAACTCAGCGTGAGAAGAAGGGATGGCAGGGTGATCTACAACTGGTGAAATTTTTTTTAATTTATTTTTTTTAATGTTTATTTATTTTTGAGAGAGAGAGAGAAGGGCACAGAGTATGAGTGAGGGAGGGCCAGAGAGAGAGGGAGACACAGAACCCGAAGCAGGCTCCAGGCTCTGAGCTGTCAGCACAGAGGCTGACGCAGGGCTCGAACTCACAAACTGTGAGATCATGACCTGAGCCAAAGTTGGCAGCTTAACCGACTGAGCCACCCAGGCACCCCATGCTGGTGATATTTTTAAGAAAGGGTCAATAAGATGTGATGACTGATTGGTGGTGATTTCAATGCAGAAAGAAAAAGCAGGGATCTTTGTTAGTCTGCATGGCTGTTAATAGAACTGTTAATAGAAACAGCGAAACCAGGAGGAATCTCCTGCGGGGAAGTAAATAATAATACTTTTCAGGCAAGGTGAGTTAAGGTGAGGATGAGACATCCAAGATAAAAATTTCCAGCAGCCACCTGGAAATAGAGAGGTCCAGCTCAGGAAGATAAACAGATGAAGGGGCTAGATCTGGTAATCAAACCACAGAGTTTACAGTTTACGGTGAAGGTAAGAGAACATGTGAGTTTCTGGGGGGGAGGGGGTCGGGGAAGGGGAAGAATGAAGAAAAAAATGTGGGAATCAGGAGGAAGACCTAAGATGGGCAGCACAAGAGGCAGGGTGCTGCTGGATCAGTTGGAGGAGAATCGGGACATGTGAGAAGGAGGAACCGGACGACTTCCAGTTGGAAGGGGCTGGCAAATGTCAACAGCAAGAAGAGAAGGTGGGCTGTGTGAGGGGAGAAGACAGGCTGCTGATCTATGATTAAGAGCCCAGCAGTGATTTGAGTGTGCCGCAATTTGCAGCTTCAAAAACCCTTTTAAAATGACTGTCAAGATGTTCTTTAAGTTTCAGAGTTTAGAGGAACTTCAGAACGTCTGACCGAACTCACTCATTTCGAAGCAAGCCAGACCTAGAACACAAAGCTTACGTGATTCATCCAAGGCAGGCGTGCACACTGCCAACCTGAGCACCAAATCTGGCTGACAGCTTTGTTTGGTCTACATGAAAATGAAATTTTTACCTCCAACCTGTCACGATCCTCACGGATTTGTACGGTGTAAATCTTGGTCTGTTAAGGATCACAGGTACCTGCCTGGACATTACAGGCATTTGAGTTCGCAAACTCCACTCTAAGGTTCCAAACATAATGGTAGCACCTGGGCAAAAGCAGAGGATTCCTCCCCCTCTGTCCCACCGTCTCTCTTCTCTAACTCATGGTGGCATGAATGCATTCTTACTGATGCATTTTTCTGTAGAACTTCATTGCATTTAAATCATGGCCCAGACAGTATGTTAGATGAGGGACAGGGTGGCAGGGCAGATTCCACATAAACGGGTAAAATAAAACTGGGAGTTGTCCATCAAAATGACTGCCAATAACTCAAGCGAAATTGTCACCAAGTGTCTCTACCAATTTGATCACTCCCTTGTGCCCCTGTAGCTTGGCTTTATAAACCACGGCCACAGAAGATGCCTTGCCGCCTCCAAGGGAACTGAAAACAAAAGAATCAAAAAGCTCTAGGAGAAGGCAAGAGTCATTTTTCTCTTCCGTAGATGAAACAGAATCCAGATTGCTTTGCCATTCGCCAGAGTCGATAGGCTGTGGGTTTATATTCAGCATTTGTCATGGCTACAGATATTACAGAACTCTCTAATGAGAGGACTTAAACAATCATTTTGTTGAGAACAAAAGTGTGAAAACATGCATAATCCTCTAATTATCTAGTTTGATGGACTTTATCTCTGATGTAAACACATCTGTTTCTATAATGACAAAACAAAAATACCGTAACTTTATGTAAGTCCAGCACAGAACTTTACCTAAAATATGATTTATTTGAACAGCTGACTCAGAAAACCAATGGAAGGATGTTACACTGTGAATGAAAGAAAGATTAGTGCAATGCGCCTCGATATCAAAATCAAGAGGTTGGGATTTTACTTGCTACTGGATTATTGAAGCACAGATCAGGGGTATAAAGTAAATCAGTTAAATTCTCACAGTGTAATTAGGGATTTGACACCGGATTTTAAAAACTGAAAAATTGGCTTTGATATATTTCAACAATATTTATCTTTTTCACTAAAACTTTTATCATATTTAAGAAAAGATCACTTCCAAATTAACTAATTCCTAAAAAGGAACTTTAGGCCTTGCAGAAATATTTACCACCCTTCTTCATGTCACCCCAAAATAGACTCCTTGGACATGGTGCCCAAATTTCCAAATCATAGAAATGAATTGTAATCTTTCTTATCAATAAGCTTGGAACAAACCTCTTTCTTCATATGTATAACAAAAAAGTATTCTGTGAAGGCTGTTTTACAGTGCGCGAGACCTTCTGTTCACAAACTCACTTCTCAATCATTTCAACAGAGGAGTAAAAGGAAACATTTTCCCCCCCTGTAAGGAAAACTTAAGGCGTGGAACAAAATGCTCTACCGCTGAACAAACTCTGATTGACGTTATGTGGAAGGATGCTGTCTGCTTAGTCTCCAGACAGAAGACATGTTTCAGTTCTTTCTCACAAGCCTTCTCATCTGCTTAACTTCCAGGGCTGGAATTGAGCATAAACTTCAGTGCACATCACGTTTGGTCTGTAGGTTTTGTTTTGGTTAAAGACTGTGTATTATAGAATTTAACATTCTCGGTTTCTCCGTAACCTCCTTCTCCTGTCTCTCTGGCTCCTGTCACATAAACCGTATATCCGATGCTAAGAGAACCCAGTGAAGCTGAGGGGAGTCAAAGGTAGAGGCCACAACTGAGGTGAAATGTCAGGAAAATCGCGAGGACCCAAAAACTCAGCTGTGTTGCCGATTTCTCTCTGAAGTGCTCTGAAATGTTAGGAAATGGGCAAATCCCCCATGCTGGCAAATATAAAAATTATTGTAACAATCTTTCAAAGTGGCTTGTGAAAGTGCTAAAAATAAATTTACTATGGTACCTATATACTGAGCTGCTAATTTTAATTTATCCAGGAAGTGTAATAAACTTAAGAAAATGTAAGAATAACGTCAATATAATTTAATTAACAGATTTAAAAGTTGTTTTCCTGATTTAAGTTATGAAAAGTGGTAAAAAAATGTTTGAAGTGACTATATTGTTGAAAGGAAGATGAAGGCTGGCATTGGAATTTTTTCTACACTCTTTGAAACAGAACAAATTTTCTACCAAATTGTACTACCTCGCCACCCTGATATCACATGCTTCTTCTTCTTCTTCTTTTTTTTTTAAAGAATGCACGAGATAGCCAGAGCCAGGAGAGGACAGAGAGAGAGGAGAGAGAATCTTAAGTAGGCTTCACGCTCAGTGCTGAGTCTGACATGGGGCACAATCCTATGACCCTGAGATCATGACCTGAGCCGAAATCAAGAGTCGAATGTTTAACCAACTGAGCCACTCAGCACCCCTCCCCACCACATGCTTCTTTTATGGCTTTTCTATTCTTCACAGGTATTATATCAGTGTATTCACAGAAATGTTTTATTTATTTATTTGTTTTATTTTTTATTATTTATTTATCTATCTTTTTTACAAGTGCTAAGAATCCACTTGAACCAAGCTTGCAAAGTGATGCTTTCATTTATCCTCGTTTCCTAGAGAAGTGATATAAACATCATAAACACATCAGACTGATAAATGAGAACGAACTGATAAATGAGAACATTTATGAACCAGATGTGCTCCAGAAAGCGAACCGTCCATCCTCACCTGTAGAAGTACGAACACCCCCTGACTGTGTTGTGAGTGAAATGTTCCTGAGTCTTCTCATTTCCAAAATCCTCCAGGGGGTCTGACCACAGGATATCACACATAGGTCCATAAGCAGGTGGTTCTTTGAATCGGTCTAACTAAGAAAAATAGAAGACAGAGAGCAAAATACTAATCTTTGGACGCTTGGAATCCAGAAAATACAAGTGTTTTTGTGGTCCCTGACTTCCTCCCCAGCACAGTGCTTGGTGAACTGCCCGCTCCCTCTCTTCCTGTTGGCTTTCCTGCCTTCCTTCCTCCCCCTCCGTCCACACTTCATCTCTCTCCAGTTTGCCCTCTTTCCTTCTAATGAGTCTGTCTGTTGGCTGCCTTAATCTCTTCATCTCCCTCTTGTCTCCTCCTTAGTTCCTACTCTTTGATCCTTTTTTCTTGTCTCCTGGTTTACTTTGTATTTTTTCTTTCCCTCTTCCTTACTTATTTGATCTGAGTATTTCAGTCACTACCAGTTGATGTGACTCCGTGTTTCATTTCTTGAGGAGGAGCTTTTATTTTGTTTTACCTTTGGGCAAATCTCTATTACTGCCTCCACTAAACAGTGATTTAGAAAGCTGGATGGAGAAAAACTTACAGTTTTTATATTTCACAATATGACTTTGAGAACAAACGGCTTTCATTTTAAGAGCAGCCACTTGTTATATGACATTCTGGACAGTCACTATTAGGGGCTATCTACGTTTCGAATTAAAGTACAAGCCAGCTGTAGTTTATCTTAGTGGGTACAAACCAAGAGGAATGATAAGCAGTAAAATAAACCCAAATTTAGCTGGTCGTTCTTCAGCTCACAGTTCCAAGCTTTATAGTTTCACCAAAACCCTCATATGAAATCCATTTTCCAGCTATAAATGTTCAGCAAGGTCATATTTCAGTTTAAAAAGGTGTATTTAGAAAGTAAGAGTAATATAATAACTGGAAATGACACCTCACCAACAATTTTAGAACACTGTCACTTTCCTGTAGTTTATTCTGATTTAACTGCAATTAGAGAATCTTTGGTGAGGTTAGCAGATATTATACAGTCTCTTGAAAAAAAAAGCATAAAACAGCTATGAAAACCTATTAAAAACTGATATTCTTCATATTCAATATTTTAATATTTTTTCAAAAACCCACAGGGAAAGGGGAATATATAAGCTTGGCAGCCGATCACATTCTTTTTCCTGAGACATAAAAGGTGATATAAATAATGGTTTTGCTACACACCATTTTTTACTAATACCTAAAAAGAATGAAGCAATATCTCACATTTTCAACACTCAATGAAAAACTTCAATAAGCCAAGACCCACCATATTTCAACCATTATGTTATCCATAAAATATTCATTGCAAATTTAGACTTGTTTAAGAGACTTAAATAATTTATGCTTTTGGAACAATTCATCCAAGAAAAATAACGCTTGCGAAAATACAGAATTTCTTTCTAAGAAAGAACTTATTATAGGCGTAGAACAGCAAAGAAGGGGAGTCTTTCTGATTACTATGAATTCCCAGCTGAAGTTTTGATAAGGCAACCAGAATACAGAAGTTATTCTGGAAAAGTTACAGAGTGCATTCTAAAACACTAAGAATAAATAATTATAAAATTAATTAAGTAAAGTTAAGTGTGGTGGAAACTGTAACTGACATAGGGCAAAAGGCAAACCTAAGAATCTTTTTATGGCTAATGTTAGAGCTTAATGATGTATATGAAAATTGAACAGGATATCTGAAATATGCCAGAAAGTAAGTTTTGGGGATAGCGGGCGATAGCTTTAAATTTTACTTACGATAAGTTTAGTTAATATTGCAAACATCTACCATATTAAAGAACCCATGCAGAAAGTGAATTTCTCCTTGAATTTCATGACTACGATTCAGTGTCACGTCTTTATCATACTTTAAACAGAGCGCAAATACCAATGCTCTGTGTTGATTAAAAGATTGTCTCTTCCACTACATAAAAGGATCTCATATTATCTCATATTACTACATATTCTCAAGACAAAGATACTTTCATATTCAATCTAACTAATCTTTTCGCTGGTTAAAACAACATTAATAGCCAATTTCAACTAAAAAATACCTCAAAAAATCAACTTTCACCTCAATACTCAATACAACCAATGGAATATCATCATCACCTTTGTTAGGCTGTTATGTTAAAGTTTTAAGTTGTGAAAAGAGTAGATTTTCAAAAACAAAAGATGATATAGACACATTTTAAAGGTCAAGTTGTGATTTTTCCCAAGAGCAAAGGAACATTTTCTAACTATAATATACTATGAATATATAATGGGTTGCTTGAAATGAGCCAAAGGGAAATGAAAAGGCATATATATTTTTGGCAATCAAATATTATACATTTCAATGACACATCACATGGTAAAATGAACCCTGAGGTTTTTGAGATAAAAACTCTTCCAAGTGTAAATATATTTCCCTTTCTAAATAAAAGTGAGTACAAAGAAGAGATTCATGGTCACTTTAAATCACTTGAATTCGGAAGGATAAAGTTAGTGAAAACGATAGGGAAATTCAGGTCTTCTATTTCTTAATGAAGCATGCAGAATGATGAGTCTTGGAAATAACAGAACTTACTTTTCTGATATCATCTAAAGTGTTAATCTCTGGAGACAAACCGCCGTGGACACACAGGAACTGTTGGTTCATCAGGGCAGCCAGGGGCAGGCAGTCAAAGGCATCCATACAGGCATCATATACGCGTTCTGAATACTTTATTTTACCTTTTAAGACATGATTTAAAAACAAATACTTGACTCTCAGGATTTTATAGCTAGGATCATTTCACTGAAATCGTTTTTTAATGCTTCCTTCCTAGAATCATACCATGAGCATATAACTACACACCGCAAAGTTCCAAAATGTGATTAAACAAGACCTCGTGAAGACATATTATCGCAGATTTTACCCACTATGGGAAAGTGTAATGTTCCTACGAAACCTTGTGTAAGCTGAAATGGAGTAAAGCAAAGAAGCAATTATCATTAATTCATATAGAAGCATTTTTGAGCATTCCCAGGTCCAAAAAAATAACCTCTTAGGTTTTTCTGATATCTTCAGACACTACTTGTAACAGATGCACAAAATAAATGGAGATAAAGTACAGAGGCTCACAGACACAGTTCAAAGCTATGGCGGCGTGAAGGTGCGGGGCTGAGTGTAGTTCCCAGGGAAGGGGCTGGGCGGGACCACTCATTGCTCAGGGTGAGCACTGCCTCTGTTAACTGCTTGCTGCAAATTTAACATTGAACCCTATTTTTGTTTTTCACCTTTCCTCCTAAAAGCAAAAATTCTCCTTGGGTTTCTTTTGGTTAGCAATAGCAAGTACTATTGTACGTCTTTCATGAAAGCAAAGTGACATAACACACCCTTTGGAAAGGCAGAGAATACCTGTGTTAATCTTTATATCTACTGTTGTAAATTTTTGTTGTTCATCCACATTTTAAGTTTTTAGTAACTTTTTATACAGCAGAGGAGAGAACTTTTGTATACATCCTCACTGTTCATCTGCAGATGTAGCTCAAAATTACATATACAAAAACTAGGAGACCAACAGAAACGTGGCCAGAAAGCTGGTTAAGTTTTCTGAGTGATTTAGAGAAAAGGAGATGGCAAGAAATTTCCTAAAGTTGTTTATGTGTCACTGCACGTTGCTTTTCCCTTGTTGACTTATGTCTAATGTTTTGAAAGAAGTCTCTGTACTCCATTGAAAATGAGCCTAAATGACAGAGAGAAATTTGTTTCACTAGACAATAGGGAAAATTAAAGACAGGAGGAAAATAAAATTTATGCAAAGTAGTCCTCACTCCTAGTATTTATGTCTAAAGGAAGACGTCATCTTTAATTTGGTCAAATCCACTAGAGGCTAGTGAATCTATTGAGTCCAAAAAGAAGCTCAGTTGAATTTTCCCTCCATCTGTTTTTCTTGAGTGATTTGAGATGAAAGGGTAAAATTCTTTCCCCGAATTGTAGTATTCTGGCTTAAAAAAAAAAAAAAAAACTAAGTTAATGATTGTTTCTTAGGACAAGTCACGTCAAATATTAACTCAAAATTTTAGGTCATTTTATAGAAAATTTATAATATAAAAATAAATTCTGAGTTCTCTTCATGATCCATGCTTAGAAAGAGATACAGAGTAACATAAAATAAAATAGTGTCATTTTTTAAGTTTTTGGCTTTTAAGCAATGGATCCTATTATCATGTGCTCCCAGCGTGGGTTAAAATGACGATTTAGCACAAATGGTGTTAATGGAAGAAGCTTGAAGTATACTTACATTCTTGTTTAAATGTGAAATACTCTGTTAGATGTCTACATTCATGATTTCCACGAAGTAAAAACAGTGTTTTGGGGTAAAGAATTTTCAAGGCCCACAAATACAGCACACACTGAAAAAATAAGAATAACATAAAAATAAATATTTCTCTGTTACACTTAAGCACCCCATTGCTCACATAGCACGAAGACATGAACTGATGTGCTACTGTGACTGGAAGACACCAAAAGGCTAGGCCTTATTAAGGAGGATATTAAAAATCAAATAGAAAACATCACTTTAGTACAAAGCCAAGGCTCATCTATACCTAAAATACATACATGCACTGGGAATCTATGTACCACAAGAAAACAATGGACTTTACAGGGTCTATTGGTAGAAGCCTGAATGAAGATATCCTAAAAATGTACCAGTGTAAAAGTATGAGAAGAAACGTAATTAGCAATCAATAAATAAAGACACCTCTCTTTATAAAAAAAAAAAAAATTAAATCAGGTAACAGAAATGGAAGAATTGGGAAGGAAAGGCAGGACAAAATTTAGAACTAAACAATATCAGGTTCAGGTTGATTGGGATTGGGTCTCCACTTTCAATTATGTTCTCTTCTTCACTAGCCTTCTTCTCCCTTATCACCTTGTCTTTTATTTCAGTGCCTTTGGTATACAAAGCCTTAAGTTTTTGGTTTGTTTGTTTGTTTGTTTGTTTTGTATGTAAATGTAATTAAACTGAAGGCCAGGGAATCTCACTATGCATGCTGCTAATAACTACGGGAAACATTTCACATACCTTACAACTTTCAAATTAGTTACTTGGGTATTGCAGTTTGTGTAAAAATAAAGGTCTACTTTGAATTCACCAGGTTTGGAATAAACCAACATTGACATAGTCATCCTGAAGTGTGCATTAAGATAATTGAGATACTCAAGTACTAACATCAATTTCATTATCCTCCACTGGCATTCATCAAGAACCCACAGGGAAGAGAAAACCACTCTTCAAAAACAAGTATGCTTTTTTATCCTCATTAAGTTTATGTTCTAAAAGTGAGTCAAAAAGATACAAAACCACAAAAATATGGAGGCAAGTCTGAGTCTGATTAGTTAAGTCTGAAACCAAAAAACATACAGTATTTTCCTTTTTATAAAGAGCTTTCCAACATATAGTAAATATGCCAGAGTATGTCCACTGGGAAAAGCTACTGGTGATTCATTTGTTGTGATACCTGTGAAGAACAATCACCTCTGTCAGCTTATATGATGATTTATTAAATGAATGGAAATAATTACGTTTGAATATACAGCCCAAGTCTTGGAGAAAATACTAATTATCAAAGCAAGTATGTATTACTGTGTTTTTCAAGATATTGTTTCCAACTGTGTAATTATGATTGAAGTAAACAAAAATGAGTTGACATCAAATTTTATGTATATGATACCTTAATTAATTTTCTAATTACCATTTTCTAATTATAGCTATTAGCTGAAGTTCACATGACAAATGATATTGCTATTTCTGAACAGCTGACCAGATGGTCTCTACAAGTGATCCTTAAGTCATGATGGTCTGTCGATGGTGCATATTCTCTGTTATCCTCAGTGAGCAGTATGGTGGTTCAATGAGGCTCTGATCGCTGTGTGTCTGGCTGTAGAGGTATACGTACATGCTTTTATAAAAGGAGTTTGTATTACTTGTCTCACATTTCAGAGAAGATATTTATAAACCATTATTAATGTCAATGAGATAACTATTCCTAATTTAAATTTCATAAAGTTGAACCTTAATATTAAAGAAATACACACACACACACACACACACACAAATTCATACTGGTTGTTAACTTTGGATTTCTAGTTTGGAATAGGATGGGAACGTAAAGTCCTTTGCAAATTATATTTACTTATTAAAATTGTTGTATCTAACGTATTATATTTATATATTGAGAAAGAGCATATGTTTTGGCCATACGACAGCCACTTTTAGAAAAGATTTTCTTGCTGTTATTGTTGTTTTTACTAAAGTATAACTTATATGCAGTGAAGTGCACATATTTTAAATATACCAGTCAATGGGTTTTTATATATGTAAACTCTTATGAAACTACTAACCAAATCCAGTTACATTTCAGCACACAGAAGGCTCCCTTGGGCCTCCTCCTAGTCAATATCCTTTTGGAAATGGAACCACAACAGTGAACTCTTCAGATTAGCTTTGCCTGTGAGAATCCTAAAGCAAAGGTATTCTTTTTCCAACTAAAATCTAAAACACAATTTTCTAACCCCAATCAAGTGCTAGAGGAATCACATTTGAGGACCCACGTTTTCTCCTCTGCCGACTGTTAAAAATCTCGTTCCGAAACTAGTGCACAGCTTTATCGACTCTAGTTTTAATTCCTGTAGCTTTTTCATAACTAAAACCTCAGAGAACCATACGGGAATATTTAATGATATATTTATCATACTTATTTACCTTTTCAGTGATTCAATCCACATTTAAAATGCCTTATTATTTAATGGATATAAAGCACTTAGTATACAGTAGGAGTTTAAGAAATACTAGTTCCTTTCCTATAAAAGAGAAGGAAGACAGGAACACAGAAGGGAGGGAAGGAGGGAAGAAAAGAAAGGAAAGGAAAAAAGAGAAAAAGGGAGAAAGAAAAAGAAAGAGAGAAAGAAAACATAATTCAATTTCCAAATTCTTGGCTCAACATACCCTAACAATAAGAATCCTGTTTTCACATTTTATGTGCTTCTCCCCTGTGGCAAGAATAAAATATCTTCTCAAACGCTGAATAAAACCACAAATGCAGCCAATATGGAAGAAGTGGCATGGTAAATGAAAGGGCAAGAGTGGATTGGAGAGTGGAGCCCTGCCAGCCTTCGCCCTCAACATCTGGTGGGAGAGCACTGCCAAGCACAACACTGTCTTGCTGGCCACCATTCTACCATCTAAACGTTCTGGAGACCTGTCGATCTTCAGCAAAATCATAACCTGACATGATTTTTAAAAGGGAAAATCTCTTTAACAAAAAATGATCACAATCGGCGTGCCGGGGTGGCTCAGTCGGTTAAGCCTCGGACTGTGGCTCAGGTCATGAGCTCATGGTCCGTGGCTTGAGCCCCTTGTCGGGCTCTGCGCTCTTACAGTGCAGAGCCAACTTGGGATTCTCTCTCTCTCTCCCTCTCTCTCCGCCCCTCCTAACTCCCACTTTCTCTCTCTCAAAATAAATACATAAACTTAAAAAAAAATTATCACAACCAAAAAGCAAATGAAACGCAAATTCGTTAAATAATTGGTTATTTTCATATAGGTGGTATGAGGTGGCAAATTTGAATAAGATTTTCGCTGAAGTAATCGGTTACGGTGGAAACAGAGATGCAAGTTACACTGGCCTTTCCTCATTGTGACATGTAAATTCATTGCACTAATAACTCGCAAGTGGACCTTCACTGTCTTTCCAGTGCTACCCTGAGCAATTAAACAAATATTTACAATTAGCTTTTAAATTTAGCTTTAAATACTTAAAACTTTAAAAACTTAAAATTAGCTTTTAAAACCGAAACACTGAGCCTCCTCTATATTTTTATTCATTTCCATCACAGACCTGGTTTTGACCTGTTTAACTTATCCATCTTTCCCAATGCACCAGCGCTAAGGATATCATTGTGCTAAGAATATCATTTTCTTCATTAGTTTCACTGGTTCACTGATAACAGCAGTGCAATGATTTATTCTGTATTGTATGCCTTTTTTTTAAATGATGAGTCTTCTTGAAAACTGGCAGAGGGAAGTCGAGAAAGAGGGAAAAGAGGGAGGAAGCGAAAAAGAAAATATACGGCTCCAGATCTCTATCAACCAGCCTTCGAAAAGAACTACCCAAGCTCGGATACGCACCAATCAGAAGGGATGTCTCTCAGTCACAGGACAATGAAGCGAAGGATGTATATTGGTTGGGAGAAGATCCAAACTCCCGGAATGTCAAACGCACCGCCTCTCAGGCATTCTTTACCTCCTCTGACAAGCATGCAGAGAAGCAGCAGAGTAATAGCAATGCACTACAAAGGCCATCGTGGCAGGGAGACAGCAGACAATTCCTTCCTCATGTCTGTGGCATCACTCTGTCACCTGACATCCCTTGCTGTCCCGTTCGCTTGTTATTCTCAGGCAGAAGCACAGAACATTGCCTGCTTTGCTGTGGTTCATTTAAGCCTGGGAGTTCATAGCGAATAAACACAACAGCTCTTCACGCTTACATATGTTTGAGGCCCGGGCTGAGACTTGGATGTAAGTACAGCGGGAGGGGCTAGCCCACTACAGAGCTCACTGCCAGGCCGTGCAGTGCAGAATGGTGAGAGCGGGAACCCGAGGAAGCGACTAGAAGAAAACAGCTGTGCGTGCCTCCGTTTGCAGTTCTGAGTTTTTCTCTGCATTCTCAGACGCACGCACTCAGACCTGGACCTCTGTATGCACGTATGCCTGATCAGAGAGGTGCGGGAGCATATTGCAATCACCACACAGAGAATGATGTTTGGTAGGAGACAAATTATTACCCCAAATAAAATGATCTCTTTCATCACTCCTCAAAAACACGCTTGTTTTATCTGGGCTAACTTTGTGGGGAACGATTTCTAATCTTGGCAGAAAGAGAAGGTGGTGGGAAGGGATGGGGAGGGGTGCAGAAAATGAACTCCATGTACTGCCCACAGCTTATTACCTAGTACCTGAAAATACTACCCGGCAGAGACTGTATGAAATCCGAACCCCCTCTTCAAAGGTGATTTGGTAAGATTAAACATAAGTGGCTCCTCTTTGCCTGGAGGACAGTCAAAAAGAATACCTGCAGGGGAGTCCTGAATTATTGAGAAGCATCAAGAACCTTTTGAAAGCTGTTAGGATAGTACGCGCTGGAAAACTGAGCTCTTGTTGTAGGAATTTTCTTAAACCAGCAGTGTCGTGCTCAAAGAGAGTATTTTATAATCAATGATGTGACCTTCAGATTTTAGAGGTGGGGGAGAGGGTTGTGTGTTCACGCTTGTACATGTATGAGCGAATAAGAAAGTCTGTATCAGTGTCTGCATTACTGTGGTTTGCTTAGCGGATATGGCCAAGGCATGGGGTGTAGTGGAAAGAGCACAAATTTCTTTTTTTTTTTTTAATGTTTATTTGTTCTTGAGAGAGACAGAGAGAGAGAGAGAGGGCATGAGGGAGGGAGGGGCAGAGCGAGAGAGGGAGACACAGAATCGAAAGTAGACTCTAGGCTCTGAGCTGTCAGCACAGAGCCTGATGCGGGGCTCGAACTCACCAGCTGTGAGATCATGACCTGGCCGAAGTCAGACGCCTCACTGATCGAGCCACCCAGATGCCCCGAAAGAGCACAGATTTCTAACCCCAGCACTGTCATTTACTGTGTGTGACTCTCTGGGCTTTGGTTTTCACATACACAAGAGGAAGACATTTACATGCTCCTTGCAGAGCGGTGAGGAATAAATGAGATCACGTATACCGGGCAAACAATAGCATTTCAGCATGCAAACAATGTCAGCTTCCTTAATCCACAGTTAAGAACCCCAAAGGGTTCTCAGTAAACACATTTTATAGAAATGTCTGTTCTATTTTAAATGTGGTGATATCACTGAGCCATCCCCCAAACCCCTCAAAGGTCACAGTCTAATAAAAATGGATCATTTTCATAGATGAGGCCTTCAGATTTTTGGTATTTCTGTATGCCTGTGGCAAGTCCCTGGAGCTGTACTCTAAGACACTTAGAATTTAATTAAAGAGCTCTTTATGAAGCCAGGAACTCTGGTATATGAATCTTAGAACTTTCAAATGACCTGATACTTACTTACATTTGCTATGCCACCAACATCTGGATTGATACTTTGATCCTTTGCTTGAATTTCAGAAGGTGCATATTATACAAAATATCACAACTTTCATAGTTCAAATATCTAGATTAACTGTAGACTAAAAAGAAATCTGATGAAGAGCAAGCTAGTGATTACTGCTTCTCAAGTTCTTTAATTTAAAGAAGCAGAGTTCTAAGTAGCTCTAATTAGGGAGAGTTTAGGAAATTTCAAGTAATTTGAGGCCAGAGATACAGAAGCCTGGACTCGTTGAGTAAAAATTCAAAGGTAAATACACACCAACGAGATTAAGAAATAATATTATCTGAAGATGGAGTTGGTGAGACAAAGAAGGAGAAGCCCAAACACGCCAACTGTTACTTAAGCAACATACGCTGTAGTGCTTTATCTCTATTAGTAAGGGAACAGGACACAGTGTTAGTTCTGTGATTAAATTTTAGAAGATGACAAATTAAGTCGTTAAAAATCACAAATATTATGATATTAAAACAGTTTGTCCAACATAGCACTCCATCATTTGGCCAACAAAAATACATCACTCCCAACAGGACGGACTTGAGCTTTCCCTAAGAAGATGACCTTCAAGGAAGGTAGAACACCTATTCCATTCATCCTCAGAATCTTACATAGGAGCACTTTACGTATTAAATGAGTAAGATGAATTTAAGAGTCACTCAAATAATTTTTTGAAGCCTCTAAAGGCTTTCACACAATCACAATTTAAGCGAAGTAGAAGAAACATTTTACCTCCCATATCTGTTTTCTGCCTATCGCAGTTTTTCTCAAACTTGGCTCCATATTGAAATCACCTATGGCCATGTAACAAATCTGGGCCCATGGGATGCAAGTCGAAGTAATTGTGCCACTTTTGGGAAACATCCTTAGATAAGAAGACATGCCCTTCTCTTTTTCCTTTTCCTTCTGGCTGAATGTAAGATGGCAGATGATGGTTGAAGCTGGTGTAGTTGTCTTGGGTGACAAGACAGTCTTTGGAATGAGCCCAGGCACCCCACACCCATCAGAGCAATGAGGCAGAAAGGACCTGGGCCCTGGCATCACGCTGGGTCACACCAGTTGGGTATTCCCATCTGTGGGCTTTTAATGGAGAGAGAAATAATCTTGTTCAAGCCACCGTTTTGTAGGTTTGCTGTTGTTGTTTTCTCTTGGCAGATACCAGCCCTAATGTGATAGGAAAGTCTCACAAAATTTATATTCAATCACCCTTCCCTAACAAGTTGGTCAAGTTAGCCCATGAATGAGATTTACGAAGTTGACTAATTTCTTCCCCTGGACTTTTCTTGCTTCAATTTCCTTCCTAGTTAATCTGACTTCTTTGATTCAGTCTTCCCCAGTCATGTCTACTTACAAAATTGTCCCACTTTTCTAAATTCCGATGACAATCATTTTCTGTGCTTCTTTTATCACAAGATTTAAATAATCAATTCAAATAATGGAATCCTGGATAACTGCCTCTTCTAGGCTTCTGATGCTATGTAGCTTTTTATAGTTCTATTTTCCTAATAGATTTAGGTTTCTAGAGAGCAAGGATATGCAGTTCTTTAAATTCTCCATAGTTCTGATTATAGTGCATAAACATTTTATGTTCAATAATACCATACTTGTTTACCAAGTGGAAGAAATACCAAAAATTTACTTTCTCCTTTTGGATTTATATACCTAAACCATCCCTTCTTCCCTCATAATCATGAATAATTAAGAAATGTATGATCCTTAAATACAGAAAGGGTTAATATATTGGTGAAAAGATGATATATACTTTTATAATATATATAGACAATGACTATAGTTTCTCTCTCTGCATATATAGACTCAACAACTGAAGGTAAATCGAGTAATCAAAACATAAAATTTGTATGACAGTCTTAAAAACAAAAGCTGTTTAAGAGTGATGTGTTCTTTGACATTAAATATTTCGATAGTAGGGGCACCTGGATGGCTAAGTCAGTTAAGCCTCTGACTTCGGCTCAGGTCCGTGAGTTCAAGCCCTGCGTCAGGCTCTGTGCTGACAGCTCAGAGTCTGGACCCTGCTTCAGATTCTGTGTCTCCCTCTCTTTGCCCTTCCTCTGCTCTCTGTCTGTCTCTCTCTCTCAAAAATAAATAACCATTAAAAAAATTAAAATATATTCTTATAGTAAATACAGTATTATGAAGAAAATTTAAAAACCTAGAATGAATCTTCTTTTATATGATTATTATGAATACATGATGTTGATGTGAGATTTCGGTAAAGTTGATTTCTCTCTGCATTAAGAATAATTGCTTTCCTTTTAAACATTGTTTCCTTATTTTTTTTCTGAGAGCACATATAATGTCAGGTACTACTATCTCATGAGCTCTGCTTCTTAACATTCATCCTTATTTCAAATCATTTATTATAATGAATATTTGATGAACCCTTTCTCTGTTTGAGACACCATATTAAGCACCAGGAAAAACAAACAAGTGAATAAAGCCAGGTTGTTGCCTGTATTTGGAATGTAATTTCTACTTACCCGAAGCAGATGCAGGAAGGAGGCTGAGGAAGAACTCTACTCAAAAGTTACCTGTTTTGTTCTAATTAATGAGTTTAATAAATTACCCTCGTTGGATGACAGATGCCAAAAAAGACAAAATACAGGGCTGGGAGTGTATTCACGCCTACTCACATATAACGGACACAGAGACACATGCACCTGGCTATCAATTTACAAAGGTAAGCTACTGCTCACAATTTATAAGGCATAACCAGGAAACACATTCCTGCTTCTTTAATCAACTTTGATTAGTTCTGTCAACAGGAAATAGAATTATCTAATGTAAAATGTGATGTAATTGTTGCAAATATATAAAAGCATATATATAATAAAAGGTGCATACATACACACACACACACACACACACACATATATAAAATACGTATCTCTATGCACTAAAAAGCATATGGGAATCAACAGAAAATAGAATATGTAAATATCCCAAGAATTGAGGGTATTAAAGTTCTATTATAGACCAATAATTTTCTTAAACAAATAACATTTACCACTTTTAGTTTGCTAAGATATTGTTGATCCATTTCTGAATAGCTACAAAGAAATGATATAGACTTACTTCGATACTGAAGTACCCTCTGTCAACATAGTCCCCTAAGAAGAGGTAGCGAGTGTTGGCAGGAGATCCCCCCACTTCAAAAAGCTTCATCAAATCAAAGAATTGTCCATGGATGTCCCCACAAACTGAAAGAAACAAAGAAAATTCATTTTATGGTCACATTATGATTCGGGACGAGATTTGAAAAATTACAAAATGTGACAGTCAGAAGGAAAATAGAGCGCATCTTTGCGGAAACCTTCTTTTGCAAAACAGGAAAGCGAGACACAGATTGCAAAGTTAATTAGTGGCAGACCCGGTTCCAGCATCCAGGTCTAGCAATTCACAGATTAACTGCCAAAATGAAGATAATAACAAAAGTGACAAGTAGGCTTGTGCACTCAAGGATGCTGCACCACACACTGTGCTAAAAGTTTACGTACATTTTCTAATTTAACACTGAGAATGTCATGGGGGAAGTTCTCCCTTTTGCAGATAAGAGACAAGGCACAGAGAGGTTTGGTATTATCTCTATAAAACTGAGGTCTGAATAAATAAATGCTACATGTCATTACCTCCTGAAGAAAAAGAAAGTTGATATGTATCATAAAAACTGTATTTCACTGAATCTAAACTGGCATCAATTATAACCCCATTAATTTATGTACCACTACGAAAGAAAAAAAAACCTCCCATTTAAATTTAAATTATAAAAGAACATTTTGTTTGTAAGATGTACTCTGATGTCAAATGTTAAAGTGAAAAAAATTGGAAAAAGGAAAAAACACTGTAAAATAGTACAAAAAACACTGGGAAATAATATTTAACTTTCTCACATTTTCCTTTAAACCAAATTTCTTGAAGGAGCTATGTAGTCTCTCGTTTTAAAAACCACTTACTTACTCATTACTCAGTATTTCACTTACTACTTTCAAAGCCCTAAAAAGTAAATATTATCCCCATTATACAGATGAGGAAACAGTGTGGCTAAGAGAGGTTATGTGGTTAAGCAAGATCACTATTACATATGGATGATTCAGGGTTTAAGTCTGGATCTGCCTAATTCAAAGCTTTTGCTGTCAATCTTCATGTTATAATATCGTTGATATTTTATGTATTTATACATGTATATATTTAATTTTTTACAATTTTATGCTTAAATGATGAACATGATGTAGTTATTTCTCAAACACGAAGAAGTTCACAGAATGAATATATCAGCAAACAGGAAATCAGGAGCATGCTATCGTAACCCATTCTATGCTGCAATCAATTTAAGATAAAAACATTTTAGTCTATCACCATCCCACCCCCCGCCTCTTGTTCACTAGATGTGGGTCTTCGCTATCTTAAATAGTCCAAGTTTCTTTCTTCCTTGGATTTCCACAGGCTGACTCTTTTTCATCCACCAGTCACGGGTACAAGGGGGTCTTTCTTGAACTAAATGAGTTGCCTCTGTCCAAAATCATTCTTCACCCCATTAAGTTGTTTGGCTTTCTTCACAATACTTCTCACTATCAGGAATTATCTAGTTATTAATTTGTCTGCTGTTTCTTCCCTTACCTTTCTCATTGGAATATAACCTCTGTAAGGTTGTATAACTTGCCAGTCTTGGTCACTGGATCCGCAGTGCTGAGAACAGCACCTCCCACCTGGTAGGCACACAAGAAACACGTGCCACCTCAGGATTCTTCCATTGGGCCTACTCTGTGCTAAATTTGGAAACCCATTAACTAAGAAGTCAAAGATTTAAAAAAAAAATTAATGTTTATTTATTTTTTGAGAAAGAGAGAGAGAGAGAGAGACAGAGGGCAAGCAGGGGAGGGGCAGAGAGACAGGGAGACACAGAATCTGAAGCAGGCTCCGGGCCCTGAGATGTCTGCACAGAGCCCGATGCGGGGCTCAAACCCATGAACCGGGAGATCATGACCTGAGCTGAAGTTGGATGCTTAACCAACTGAGCCACCCAGGCGCCCCAAGGAGTC
Source organism: Acinonyx jubatus (assembly GCF_027475565.1). Taxonomy (NCBI): domain Eukaryota; kingdom Metazoa; phylum Chordata; class Mammalia; order Carnivora; family Felidae; genus Acinonyx; species Acinonyx jubatus. The sequence goes on along the minus strand of NC_069382.1, from coordinate 118,409,552 downwards.
AGACATTTTGAGGTGCCCTTGGGATTGACAGGACTGAATGACAGGTTTGCAGAGTGAGCTCTGATGCAAGCCAAAAGCTTCCAACTTGTCTGAGATGCTTGTTTTAAGCCTTTTAAGTCACAGCTTTCAAACCAGTGTGCAGCGAGACTGGAGTAGAATGTGGGACCTCCACGCATCTGATGGTGGTTTCCTTACCTGGTTCTACATCAGAAACACATGGGAGGTTTGGAAACTACAGATTCCTGGGCCATGAATAAAAATCTCCAGAGATGCATATTTAGAACCAGCTCTTAGACGAGTTTTATCTAGTCAGTAAGACTAAAGAGAGTTACACTTTTGAGCCTTTGTGGGCACACTCAGCCCTCATTCTGCATGTTTGTGTGGTTCCCCTCACAGCGATTATATGTAGGGGAGATACCTATTTGACAGGTAACTTCTTTCAATGCTAATTCCATGTCGGTGTTAGAGTAGGATTTCCTATGACATGAAAGGATAATATTGAAAGGAGTATTTGATCGAGCCTAGGAGAAAGATGAATCTGAGAAAAGTGATAACAAAGAGCAAAATTCCTTTGGGCTTCTGAATGTATCTATTCCTTGTACCTTGTGCATTTCAGTTTTAAGATAAAAGATTTGGGGCGCCTGGGTGGCGCAGTCGGTTAAGCGTCCGACTTCAGCCAGGTCACCATCTCGCGGTCCGTGAGTTCGAGCCCGCGTCAGGCTCTGGGCTGATGGCTCAGAGCCTGGAGCCTGTTTCCGATTCTGTGTCTCCCTCTCTCTCTGCCCCTCCTCCGTTCATGCTCTGTCTCTCTCTGTCCCAAAAATAAATAAACGTTGAAAAAAAAATTTAAAGATAAAAGATTTATCCTGAAATCCTAATAGCTGGGGACATTCACTATTTTGATATCAAATTTCAGGATGAAACTGATGACCACATTTAGGTACCCAAGAGGATATCGGGTGGCGTCGCACAGAAGGGAAGGTTACCTCTACATGATGGTAAGAGAAAGGTATAGCCAGGTAGTTTCCTCTATATGATGCTGTGGCCCCCACCTACCATCCTCTCGGGTACCCGAGACACTGGTGTCCAGTATAAAAAATGCCAGCTAATGAGGCAAGCTGTCTTGTTTGCTCACATTGTCCAATTCTCCAGGTGGCTGGGCCCTTTCATCTCCACTCTCACTTGGTTTTAATAGTACTTCTAAAAAACAGCCAGGCTTTGACAAGTTCTGTTATACCTTCACGGCAAGCTTATTCTTCATCAACATAGCCCTATTTCCTGCAATCCCCTAGCTTCCCATTATGTTCTTGTCATTCCCCATGGAACACTGCTGGCAGACAGAGTACTCAACTAGGGGCCAGCACTGAAAGGCCTATCATACTGAAAAGGCTCCAAAAATATAGAAACGCAATACAGGTAATAAAATTATTCCTACTTGGGGGCACCTGGAAGCTCAATTGGTTAAGCCTCTGACTCATGATTTCAGCCCAGCTCATGATCTCATGGTTCATGGGTTTGAGCCCCACACCCGGCTCTGTGCTGGCAGTGCAGAATCTGCTTGGGATTCTCTCTCTCTCTCTCTCTCTCTCTCTCTCTCTCTCTCTCTTTATCTCTCTCTCTCTCTCCCCACCCCCTCTCTCTTTCTCTCTTAAAATAAACTTAAAAAAATTAAAATTTTTCAAAGCATTCCTATGTCCATGAAAATATCCATTCATCTGGCTAAACATTCCCCCAAATATATATTATGTCTTCAATAGATTATTCAGACAACTGCACATATTTCCATCAGCAATGCATAGAATTATGGAATTAATAAAATGAGCACATCAAAGATAATGAAATAAAACATAAAGTTGTTTTTTTTTTTTAATTTCACTTGGATACCCTTATCCAAGAGTAACCTGATGTGCCACAACATGATGGCTGTTTTTTCCCCTATAAGCTATAGGTCTACATTTGTTTTTATACTGGAGAGGCAAGAACTCTATTAGTTTATACAGCGCAGGTATACTAAGCAGTTAAAGCTATTTGGTGACCTTCTTGGTTCTTTTCCCTAAGCGGGGTTGACTGCGTGATTTTGCAAGTGACTACTCTAACATTCTCAGTACAACTAAATGGTGGAAGAGTGACCAACATCCTGTGATGCTTCCATATTTATTACTTTTTGCTCTTCTACTATCAGGAAACACATAAATTATGCCTAAATAACCAAGCACTAAGTAATACTTCAGCAAACAATTACTGTTAAGTAATTGCCTTTTACTGTTGCTTCCCTGCCCACGATAACTCTCAGTGCACTGAAAATAAAACTTTACTGGAAATGATTCTCACACCCGAGTGGTACCAACTTCTTATCTAAGTCTTCTGAAGGGGAGTACAGCATTTTGAAGTATAAAACAGAGAATAACATACAGAGAGGATCTGTCTTTATCGCTTAAGGAAGGGAATAGCTTTTATTCTTAATATCATTTCTGGAGAGCTAGTTGTGAAGCTTTGAAATCAAAGGCTTGAAAGTTCAAGTATATATAAATATAAGTAAATAAATATAAATATAAATATAAATATAAATATAAATATAAATATGTATGTGTAGATGCATGTGCATGTGCACACGTGTAAAACTACCCACCACAAAGGAGGAATTATTTGGAGATGAGTGGTCAGCGTAGCAGTTAAGGAGTCATTTAACAAGTTCAAGACCTTACTCACTGTATAGGACAGCAAAGTAGTGCTACAGAGAAAGTACAATAAACAACTGGGGCAGTGACAAGAGACTCTTTGTAGTTAGCTGAGTAAATTCTTGTAATCTAAAAGCTGGACAATGAATCAGTCACAGAGCAAGTCTAAGAGTCCCTAAAACCAGCACACTGGTAAGTAGAGAAGATAATGGCCAGCATATTAAGGACAAACAGGCTCTTGGAAATAATCTCAGGCAGAGGAGAGAGGGAGATCATCATGACCAGGGACTGAGGCCTTGCATTTCCTGCCTAGAAATATGCTGGAAACTGTATTTAGAAAGGATATATGTTCGGTACAAAAACCATGTGTCTATTCTATGTATAATTAGGTATGCATGCCATAATTAAATTAGTGAATCAGCAAATAAGTATGTCCATATTATAATTTAATTATTTTTTCAAAGAATTCCATAGTTTCTAAGTTCACATTGGCAATTAAATTACTACATTAAAAAATGTAAACAGTAGACAGTACTGAACACACCAGGATGAGGTCCCAGTATAATTGCTATACAACTGACAGTTTGAAAAGGACTCTGACAAAACTGTCATCCTGAGTAGGAGTCATATTGGCAAATATAATATGAAATATACACTTTCATGTAAAGCTACTTAAAATAGTTTTTTTTATTTTTTTTAAAAATTAATGTTTATTTTTGAAATAAGGAGAGAGAGAGTGTGTGTGTGTGAGCAGAGGAGGGGCGGAGAGAGAGGGAGACACAAAATCTGAAGCAGCTCCAGGCTCTGAGCTGTCAGCACAGAGCCAGATGCAGGGCTTGAACTCACAAACTGTGAGATCGTGATCTGAACCGAAGTAGGACACTTAACTGACTGAGCCACTCAGGCGCCCCCAAAATAGTTTTGATTTAATGTTCACACTCACACATTTGGTCTTGTTTTCATGCCTATATATATAAAAAAAATCCATCAAAGAACATCATTGGGTCAACTTCTTACACTAAACAAAAATTTTATAATGTCATATAGCATTCCAAGTTAAAGAAAACTTACACAAATTAGAATGTTTGGGGACAGAGGAGTAAGTTGTTAAAAACAGACAAACAGCATTTCAAAATTGCATCCAAATCGTGATTTAGAAGTCAAGTACTTTGAATTCTTGACTCCTTATTTTTCTATAAGGACCATTTAGTTCCGCCAAAAGACTGTCTTTTATCATCTGGGAAGACTTGAATTAAGTAGAGTAACTTCTTATACAAGTTTTTCCAGTTCATACTAAACTAACAGTTTATAATTTTTCTTTTAGAAAAGACGTTACTGATTCGCACAGCAATTTTCACCATCAGAGTTCCACTGTACTTTCAGCTTCATTGACTTCAACCCAATATTTTTTTCCATAATAGCCACATTTTCCCAAGACAATAACATTTGTAATGTTAAGGAACTAACATGTCTAATTCTCAGCATGAGGGGATTAATCTACTAAACTTATTGGTTTGATTTTTGAATCTTCTGTCAGCCGCAATTTATACTTTTCCACCATTTACAATTCTGCAGAGAAAGATGTTGCATTTGGAGGTTTGTTACAGGTTAAAGACCACAAGTACCACAAGGTACCCCAAGTACCTATCTGTTTCCCCCTGTTGATAATCCAGGCTCAGGCAACCTTTCATGAATGATAAATAAGTTCAAGTACAAACCAGCCAGCTTGAATTTGTGTCATTCATTAGCAGAGTGTGTAAACTTCTGAAATCAGGCAATTACGAACATAAAAGTGAGTTTTATGGCATTCACTTATTGCTGAAAACTTTCATCAACTGTAAAATAAAGGAAACAAGAAAAAACAAAGGAGTCTAATCCACTCCAGATGTATACTTCAAAATAATATTTTCTCCATAGTAAATATTATTTTTCAAATGTTGAACATGCATTAAGCACTTTATAAAACACAAAATATGAATTCTTAACCAGGGCACTCAGGTTTTGATAGTAGAAAACAAAAATGAAAAGTCTCTAAATCGAATACCAATTTTCCCAATACTGAAACTTCAATAATTTAAACAAAAAATAAAGCTATGAAATTAAATACAAAATAATAATGGCACCAGGGCAGATTAATAGCAATAACTACACACACTTTCTTTCTATTTATGATGCTGTGTTATGAAGATAAATAAACTACCTATTTGCCAGAGATAATGAGAAATATAACCGGACAACTGAAAAGACATGACTGGAATATATTGTAGATTCTAAAAGTAACAATCCAGTACTAACTCCTCCATTTCCCCTAAATCTCATTTTATAACTATAATCCAATGGAAAGAACTGGAATAGTCTATATTTTTAAATGATGGCATAAAAGGACTAAACATACACAACACCATAGTATGTACACAGTATATTCTAATCTATAGAAAAATAAATTATTGACATTTATGTTTTTGTCCTAAAAATAAGTGCTCTCTCCACTGAAATTATTGTTTGATATATATTTTTGTCCTTCCTGAGTTGAACGCTTCGTTAGATTTTGTTAACTTGAAGACTTCAATTATGAAACAAGAATGTATTTGTTTTAACTGTTACCACTATTTTTCCATTTCAGCAACAATCCACATATTGTAACAAGATGCATAATTATTAAAAATTCATGACAACGTTATGGAATTATATAAGTCATGGTCATGGCTGTGACACTAGTGACTAATAACAATAATAAGTATGTATAATATTTACAGGATTATTTAATTACATTTTGTCATCATTCTACTCATGTGTCCAAGTTTGGTCAGACCTGGAAACTATCAGTTATGTGACATGTGTATTTACATTATGTAGTTCACTACGCCTTTATCTTCATCACCAATCAAAAGTATTGGATGAACACCATGAGTTGATATAACTTAAGCCACATATAAATAAATTTGATGACTCATGTACTTATTCTACATAAGCAGAATGATTAGTAAATGAATGACTGTTTTCTTTACTTTTTGAAATACTGATCCCAGGTTTTAAAACCCAATGCACTCCCTCCAGGACCCTGAAACATGAACTTTCATTACAGTAACCAGATGGGTGGGGGAGGGGTTGCAGATCTATGCCTTAGCGTTCCCATTTTGGGCTTTCCAATTGTGTATTTCTGGAGTTTGTTTTTTGTTTTTTTGTTTTTTTAACTATTTGATAGCTGTGGTCACAGTATTCTTTCAGTTCTGGCTTTTTGCTTTTTTCCTGGGTGTGTTATTTCATCCTTGAGAAGAGGCAGTACAGTGTAATGAGTACACAGACTACAAAGCTAGATGTCTTGATTTCATAATTGTTCTTTGTTGGTTTTTTGTTTTGTGTGTGTATTCCTCCTGATGGGCCTAAGTCAATGAACGATGGCTTCTTGGTTAATTATTATCTTATTTATTCTCCCTGAATCAGCTTTACTCTCTATTGAATGCATAAATTCTTCCAATTTGCTTTTCTCAATATGTATATCATATTCCTAAATATGTATACTTTATGTATACTTTCCATATATATTCACACTTTATCCTTTTTTACTACATTTCCTTATGCTTTCACCGTCTTGCTGTGAAAACTGCCACTTGTGTTACCAGGACAAGGTATTTAATCTTTGTAGGAGGTCTCAGATGCCTCATCTACAGGGGACTTCACACTAGACCTTATTTTATATGCTTTGTTTAATTAAAGGAAGTACATGAGGGAGAAAAAAAGCTTAGCAGGCCGTGGCCCATCTAGTGTACTAACACAATGCGAAATAGGCACGGCAGCTCTTCCAGAGGTTTTCCGCCTAAGAAATATCTTGAATGTTTTGCCAGATTTAGATAGATGATCTAAGGACCTGAACTCAACATAGCCATAAATAAAATATATGAAAAGTTGTTCTATTTTTTCCACTTTTTATCCAAATGTATGCTATCATATATTGAAAGCTCTTAAGGCTGAAATCAAATCGACTAGGTCTCCTGCTCTACAATTTCCATTTTCTTAGAGTGGAAATAACTCCAAATGGCTTGAGTGATATTACCAATCTTTCAGCAAATAGCAGCACCATGGTCAGTTTCCAGTTAGTCTCATTTTCTTTTGTAGCAAAGCTCATTTACAAGACCACTCTGTTCCACGGCTGTGTAATGGCAGTAATGTTTTAAAAGCTGAAAGTGACATAGTAAATAGAAGAAATGTAAGGTATTTCGCCAAATGGATTAAAAAACAAAATAAAACAAAACAACTCTTCGTAGATTTCTGGAAAACTCAGTTAAGAAAAATCTTCTAAGTGGGGAATAAGTGAGTCATTTCTTCTTATTAGGATACTCCTCAAATTTGGGCAATTTGAAAGATTATTTTGCTTCTAATATTTTAAAAACTCAAGGAAAGCAAGCTTCTGATATTTAATTCTAAAGTCCACATATCCATCATTAATTTGGCAATTACAGGCAGTGGGGTTATCAGTAAAGGGCTTTTTACCTAGCACTGACTTTCAGGTAGGCAGTTCTATTTATGCCTACTATGAAGCGAACAAACCTAGTAAGTGCTATTCCTAAATGACAATACTTAAATGACTTAATAGAAATAAGGATTAAATTTCTTTGGTAAAAATATATAAGCTTACTTGTTACCAGTAGCATATTTGGAAACGGAATTTCTAATTCTTAACTGGCCAATTGTTAAAAATGTATGAGCAACCCATACATGTTAGAACACATTCATTGAAAATTAGTTAAGAACACAATCTCTGGAAAATAATTCTGACAAAGGCAATAAGTCTATTTCTTAATTCTGCCTTGTTTTCCTTAATCTACCAATCCCCCATCTATCTTTCACTCAGATATTCTAGAATTATTAATTCAGTTAAATACCTGAAAAAAATAAACCACTAAAATGTGAAATATTTACTACACATACTATTTTAAAAGGATGAATAAATGTCACCAAAGACGGATGACTTATTTGTGCTACAGTATACTGGGACAATAAAGAAGCGAAAGGCATGAAATCTGGTCTCCAGAACTTTAGAGCATACTTGAGAAAATGTACACATACAAAATGGTATTGAAATGGCATCCAAGTATTTCCCTCTCCATTCTAAAACTTCTGAACATTCTCTAGTCAAGAAATACGGGCTTAAGAGTTAGTTCCCCCATAAACGTTTATTTATCATTGCCTCTTTGCCATCTGTCAAACTTCTTAAGAGAAGCAGGAGTGTATATAGTGTTTTCTCTAAATAAGTGTCAAGATGAAAATACATATAGTTTTTTTAACGTTTTTATGTTGAGATTTCAAATTACATTAAGAAAGTATGAGATTGGTTTGTTTATCCAAAGGAGGTATCAGTTTAAACATTATAAAACTTGTGCTAATTAATTTCAAGTTTCTATATCAGAACTAACATCCATTAAGTCGAAGATTCCTCTTATGGAGCTGATTATATTTCACTGTGATACAAATCATCAATTTTATTGATCTTTAGGAATACAAACTGGGGTCGCAGTCTTACATTGACTTAAATCACAGCATTCATAGTATCTCTGTATATTTTTTATCTTTATATATGTTGTGCTTGTCACCAATGTGAGAATGAATCATGTCTTACATTTGTGCTTTCTTCACCATTTGACAAACATCTAATTAAATTATGCAAAACTCATGTTTGCTTAACATGTTGTATATGGCACATAAACTGAGGGGGTCCTGGCAAACTAATGCAGGCATTTGGAAAATGTAAAACCACTGCTGTTAACTCATCATAACTTGTGATTCATTAGTAATCATAATTTCAAATTTAGTCTTACTTTTATCGACTAAAAATGATGAATGTTTGTTATATATTTGAATTGCTAAAAAGATCAATCAAGATTATCAGTCAACTCTTTCTCTTTCCCTTGACAAAACAGAAAAAATTAAAAAGTGAAAAATTTTCATAATGTTGTGAGTTATTAAACTGATTTTTACTAGGGAAAAGTTTGTTTTATATAAATCACATAATTTTAAGTTATATTTCCTTATAAACCTACTTTACTAAATTTCCAGAACTGTTTCCATCATCTACATTCACTATCTAAGGTACTTGAAACAAAAATTTTAAGTGTTCTTAATACATATGGGGCTGTTTTTTTGTTTTTTAACACTGTGTCTCTTTTTTGTTAGTCATGTCGCACATTGAACTGTTTTTCAAAAGAACACTTGACTTCTTCTGTGGTGTTTTGGTACTTTATAAGAGAGTTCACATGTCAGAGTGGGCAAATTGTCTAAAATCCCAAATAATAGCTAACTACATAAACTAGGATATTTTATTCAGTCTTAATTACCAGGTAGTTATGAAATACCTCCCACATGACAGATGTTACAGAGAATTAAAAAATAGTCGCTTTCAATAATGGGAAGACAAGTTTATAGATGTATGAAATAATTCAAGAATAATATGTACTTTCATAGTAAAGGAATATAAATACAAGTAATTCCCTTAAGAAACATAGAGCTTCCTTGGGATGTAAGACGAACACAGATGAATAAGGACCAGGTAGGTCTTCCAACTGCTTAACGGCTACTGATCTGACCTGTCAGCAGTAAGAAAACACTGATCTGTGACCATGATCTTCACTCTGTGGCTTCTAGACTTGTGAAATGTAGATGGCTAAAACAGTTCCAGAGGGGCCCAGTCTAGAGGCTCCTTAACACTTCGAATGTCTCAGAACTAGAGACAGGATAAAATCAACTCTACTCTCTCTGACCTACAGATGTTACCTGGGAAGTAGTAAGAAGCCAAACACATAAGGCGTGCAATGTGTGCTGCGGCCAGCATGGCAAGTATGGCTCTTTCCTTCTGTTTCATGAGTAAGTGATTTTCCTCTCTGCACTGCTAAGTCATCCTGACCACTTTTGACCTTTCCCTTGCTAACAGTAAGAGCAAGCAAAGACCATTGTGGCTGAGGTCACGCACTGGCTTCAAATGTGTTCTGCAGAGCTAAAAGGGTACATGAGGAGTGCTAAGGGTCATTATAACAGTAAGAACAATAAGGTCTGCACTTAGCATTTTTCATACCTTGGACTTCGTTCCATGTAAGGTTTCTTTGTGTGGGGGGGTAGGTGTTGTGTTGGGGAGGGGGGTGGGGTGCGAGATTCTACTGCTTAAAATTTCTTTATAAATATTACTGATATAGACAGAAATCTTACAGAAAATCAAAAATTTGGAAATGAAGGTTAGCTGACATTATCAAGGAAGACTTAACCAAAGGGAAGTGACTTGTAGTATTGATAAAAATTTGTAATGAATTAAGTAAGAATTAATTAATTCATTAAGTAAGAGGAAAGGATTTTTAGCTATGAAGATACAAATGAACCAGAGTAAGTGGACTGCAGAAAGAAAAAATTGTATTGATCAGAGGGTATATGTGAAACAGAGGAGATAGATTAGATTAGAAAGGTGACAGTAGACAATGAAGGGCCTTGGATTCCAGTACATGATTTTTTGTTTGTTTGTTTGTTTTTTCTTTCCAGCATGTGATGTTTTAAAGAAAAGGAGAACTATCCCATTAATTTAAGCAGATAAATCTGGAAACTCTAGGGAGAATGCAATGGTGTAGAAAAACTGAAAGCCATGTTGTTTTCAATAAGAGGTTCACAGCAATAATTAAGTCACAAGACAATGAGGTCTGATATTACAATGGTGGCAGTGTGACAATATCAAAGAGGACAAATAGAATTTTTTATATTTCTATATGACCATTAAAAACTATATAATAAATGAAGTTATTCATGTATGCCCTGATTCAATAAATAATAAATGCCGAAAACATTCCTACAATATCTCATTGTGTTGAACCCTAAGAATGTAAAAGAACTTAAATGTAACTAATGCTCTCATGAAGTAAGCATGTAATGAAGGACAATGAACTAAAGCAACAGTCCTGGAGCACAAGATATAACGGCAGAGATTTTTTCCTTCTTTGTTCACTGTGGTATCCCCAGTGCCTAGGATAGTGCCTGGCACTTAGGGAATCCTCAAAAAATATTCACTGAATGAATGAATGAATGAATGAACGAACAAACAATGAAATGGGCATAGTAAACTTGGTGAAGTTTCCTGGAGGATGTGGTACTTAAGCTGAAATTGGAATAATTAGGAGGAGTTAGTTACAGAATGCTGGGGCACAGGGACAGGGACTATGGCTCACAGCAGAAGAAGAGCTCAGGACATATTTTAGGAAGTGAAAGCAGATCTATGGATTTGGAGTCTAGGTAAGCCATGAAAAGAGATGAAGCTATCAAGATTACCATGGACCAGTGAACAAGGGTGTTTTCATCCAAGTTAGGAAGTTTGAACTTCATCCAAAGAGGAGCCATTAAAGGAATCTGGGCAGGACAAAGATTGTATTTTACCTCTAGTAAAGTTACTCAGCTTCTCTAAGCTTCAAGTTCCTAATGTGTAAATAAGGACAGTAGCAGCTATCATACCCAGCAGTTGTGAAGATTAAATCTGATAATGTAATGACTGGAACAGGTTAGTAACTCAACATTAGGTAATTTCCTTATCTTTACAATACCAGAGTTCTCGTCAACTCCACTTATTGGACCTGCCCTCCCTTTAATAAGTGTTTTACAACAACATTTCAAAGTTAAAATATCACTGGCTTCAATCTCAATAAGGAGTTTTGTATATCTTACACTAATAATTTGCTTTCTTTCATTTAATGCTAGGTCAAGGGTAATAGTCCCAATTTTACACCTATAGATGCAAAGTGCAAGCCAGGTGACATTGCTTTCTTATTTACCTCATTACACAACGTGACTGAATCAGAACAAAATAACTGAAGATATTTACATTAGAAATTACACATGAATAGATTATATAGAAATTACAATTTTTATGTTCACTAGCACATTTTTATTACCACACTTTTAAATCCCATCATTTATAAAGTCCCTTAACTGATATTCATTGTTAAAGTAACTTAACATTTACAGGTTTCTGAATTCACAATGCTTTCCACCATTTGTAAATATAATGTATTTAAAATGAAGCAAAGAGTTTTGAGTGTTTTAAAATACAGAGAATCAGAATTCATCAAAGCCTCCAAGATAACAATGAGGTGGAAATGTTTGTTTGCATACAGGTGAGAAAGTAGAAGATAAGGTAGAACCTTAAGCCACACGAAGGATCTCCTCCCAACACCTCTGAAAATCCTGTAATCCACAAATGTGATTAAGCATATTATTTCCCCCATGAAATGCAGTAAAGCGTGAGCACTGGTTTCCGGCACAAGTGGATCTGGGCTTATACAAAGCCTCCCTAACTCTCACTCTCTTATCAGCTGCTCTGCGCACTCGTTGGTCTTGTTTTCTCTACTGCAGTTAGACTTACTCCAAGCACCCTCCAAATCAGGTCCTGCCAGCATGCTGATTTAAGAGGTGGATTCACCAAGTCCAGCCAAACTGAGCCATGGAATAACTGCCCCCTGAATTTCCCCTGCTCAATCAAGACTCAACCACTGTGTCCAGGGAACAGTGCACACCTATTGGCCAGTCCTGGGTCATGTGCCCACCCTGACTTGCCATCCGGAGAAGGTGAAGTCTGTCATATAAAAGGAATGGGGATGATAAAAGTATTCTAGGAAAATTCAAAAAGGGATTTTGTCTTTCAAAAAAAAAAAGTTGAAATTCTTGTACTTCAGTTTACCTTAAAGATCATTTCAGTAGCCTTTACTAGTTTTAAGTCCTTATTTGAGCAATGTTGGCAAGACCTGGACAACTCACTGCAACAGTTGCAGTTTAATATTCACTTTATCTTGTATCTGCACAGGGTTTGTGATGAATTCATTTATATTACAGACCTAAATCCCTGAAGAAGATGATGTCCCACTGAGTTTATCTAAAGCCTTTCTTTCTTGTTATAGTCATTGCCCCATCACTTCTCACTGCCAATGGAATTGGCTATCTTTTTATGGACTTCTTTTTTTCACAGAAAAATATACACACATAGCACACACACACACACACACACACACACACACACACACAGGTGAACATACATGCAGTACTTAAAAAAAAGAAAAAAGCCAAAATGAAATTCAGACACAGAAGGATCTGCTAGCCCAGTGCATGAGCTAAATTAAACGTGTAATGAACCACTGTGAAAGGTCAAGGCTTAGAATGTAAAAAATTGTGGATGCCAAGACTCTACTCTTCTCCTACTGTATCCTGTGATGTCTAAAATATGGTGAAAACATTTTAAGTACCATGACTCATGTCTCTGAAGATGGCAGCAGTTTTCATACAAAGATCAAGTGTTGGAAAGGCATGGAAAACTGGAAACGAAGCAACTATATAAAAACCCACTTAGGGGATGATCTAATCTTCGTTGATTCCAATTCCTGTAAGGATTAGAAAATTCTACGTTAAGCACACTTTCCATATTTCTCTTTCCACAGTTGTCATTAATATGGTATTTACAAAAGACTTTTTGACTAAAACACAACAGAGATGAGTTTCTTAGTACTTCGGCCATATTGATTCTCACTTTCAGTCCAAATCTTCTATGTGGGAAATCAAGACTGGTTACTCTGGAAATATTGACGGTACAAACACGTGGATGAGCCTAATAAACCTCTATGTATGATGTACCTTTTATTTATGGTATCTTTAAACACTTTATAGATCTAACAAACTCCTACTTAGCCACCAGTACAGTTCTCAAGAGCAGACAATGTATAATATAGAGCAAGCTCTTAGTTGTGTTCCATTCAGAAAATAAAAACATCCTCTTCCCTAGGAGACTTCAAACGCATCTTACATAAGCAAAATCCATCTATGTTGGAAATTGGCCATGCAATCAAAATCTACAATGCCTCTTCCACGAAGGCTGTTAAAGCCATATGAATACTTCAGGCTCGTCAAGACACTACTTACTCCACGCTTGAGGAGAGGCACTTCCAAAAGTGAACAGGATCCTCAATACCAGTTTGGGGTTGATATCTTAGTATATGTGCTTCCGAAGAGAGCACTGGGTTTATATCTTAGTAACTCGCTCAATATTGTAGGTCCTCTAGGATTTGGGTCTCGATTTGCCTCCCCAGGGACCTGAAATCTTGTTCTCCCTTATCGTAGCCCCGAGGCTCGGTTTTGGCTATATTACTTATTCACAGAAACCTCTAATGCCTATTCATTCATTAAACTCCATAATATCACCTGTTCTTAGATCTATCCCAGGCCCCTAATGTTGAACTCTGCTTGCTTCTGGATACCTAGTTCCTCTGTTTTGAACTTCTCTGTTACCAGATATTATGAGGTGAATTGTGTCCCCCCAAAAGATATGTTGAAATATTAGCCCTTGGTACCTCTGAATGTAACTTTATTTGGAAATAGGATCTCTCTGCAGATGTAATCAGGTTAACATGAGATCATACCCCATTAGGGGGGGCCTAATCCTACACCAGTGTAACCGGTGTCCTTATACGAAGAGAAAAATTTAGACCCAGAGACACAGAGGCCATATAAAGACAGAGGCAGAGACTGGAGTCATGCTGCCACAAGCCAAGGAAGGCCTGGGGATACCGCAAGCTGGAAGAGGCAGGGAAAGGTCTCCCCTAGAGGTTTCAGAACAAACAGGGACCTGCCAACATCCTGATTTCAGACTTCTAGCCTCCAGAACTGTGAGACAATAAATTTCTGTTGTTTTAAGCAGCTCAGTTAGTGGAACTTTGTTATGGAAGCCCCAGGAAACTAATATACGAGATTTATTGCTCAATTATTTGAGTTCTACTGACTGACACACACACACGCATGTGCCCGTGCACATACGTGACCGTTTTGAGTTATTGAAATGTGCCGAGCAGTGTCTCTAAGCATTTTAAAATACTTATGTTCAATTAATCCTGAAGTAAACGTAGGAGGTAGGTACTCTTGCACATCCTCATTTTCCAGATGGGGTCTTGAGGCAGCTTAAGCAGGTCACTCAAGCCGGTCAGTGGCAAAGTTGAAATTCAAACCCAGGCCGTCTCACTGTGGGGCCCATGCTACTCAGGACGCCTGTTCATGTCAGCCACCACATCTCTGCCACGTGAACGGGCCTTCCTGCCACCATGGCATGAGTCTTCATGGGGAACCATCCTCCACATGCACATGTCTGGGCTGCAACTGTTTCCGAATTGTCCTTCTCCAGTAAGAGTGAGGATATATGCCCTGAGACATGACATGAGAATCTTTCTTAACAAATCAAATGTGGGGAGCCGGGGTTCCTGATCGTTACCTTGGAAAGTAATCCCAGAAGTTTCAGTTGACTGCAGATTCAACGTGTGCATGTCTGTGCTCAAACTCCTAATGCAGTGGCTCATTCTGAACTCCGTATTTTTAATCACACAACAACAAAACACAGTGCCGGAAAGGAATACACTAAACATTATTTTGGACCTTGAAAACATGTTTTAGAAGAAACACAGGAGCTACTCGGTCCAGGAAAAAAATAAAAGGCAACATAATAACTGTTCTCAAGTATTTGAAAGGCTTTTACAGATGAAACATTAGGCTTATTTTCTCTGCGTTTTGGGAAGGTAGAATAAAGGCAAATGAGTGAAAGTTAAAAGGGAGCCTATTTGTCCATTTATAAAAAGAAAAAAGAATCGTAGCTAACAAGAGAACAGGTCAGAATGGAAGGGCTAATACTGCAGTGTAATGAGCTCACCTACACAGGATATATTTACATCAGGTGTGAGGCGTCACGTTGCTATTGTTATTCCTTCATATCCCGGTGTCCTCCCTTCATTTTCTTCTCTTTGATTAAGGATTCTCTTCACTCGGAGACACTTATTTTGGGTAAACAGCTTGAATCCTGCTTCAAATGGCAGCTACCACCAACCAGCTATTAATTTCCTAAGATACTGACTAGTCTCTTCAGTGTTCTCTCTATAAAACTGAAATAATAATATGTCACTTTCCAGGACAGAGGATTAAACGCATATTGAATTGTGGCTATCATTACCGTAGTCAATGACCTTAAGCTGGTCACAAGCTACACTAATATTTTAAGTATTACTAAATTAAAAATAAGTAAATAAATATTACTAAATTAAACAAATAATGAACAGTTTTCTTACCACTTACAACCTTTATCTTATACTTTGTAAGAGAAATTTTGAATAATATATTTCTACACCTTCCTCTCACTGAGCTCGACTCATTAGAATCCTTTCTCAAACCAGCACCATTGGTGGCTTTTCCACTAAATATCTCTACTTATGCTATCAGAAGTGTTCACGATGCGCTGTTTTTTAAAGGAATGTTCCAGTATTATAACCAGGATTTTGTTGCTGAACTTTCTTGTTGGCTGTATGATAGGCAGTCCTCTGCTTTTACGTCGGTAAGAAAATGTACTGAGCCTCATCAGCTTACTGAAATCTTAATTTCTCAGGTCCTGTAAAGCCCAAGGCTTTTGCTTAGTGTGAAAATAGGTAATTGCAGACAGTTGTCCAATAATGAATCTTTTCTTCTCTATATTAAATGTGTATGTACCTCGCTGCCATGTTTCTCTGCCTTTCTATACAATAACATTTAGTTTCAATGTCAAGTAATATTTTTGAAGACACTGTAAACAGCACCTAAACTTAACAATGCAGTTCTAGCAATGCACATAACTCAGACAAGATAAGCAGCTGTGCCTGAGCTAGTGCACGAGCAGACAATGACCCCTCTATCATGGCTGTTGTTTGACCAACAGTGAGTCTAAGACCCAGGCAAATGTCAGAGAGGTGGAAATATGAAAAGAGTCCATTTTAGAATTGGTGAAATAGGATGTTGCTTGATGATTATATTGTAGCTTTCCTCACATGTAAGGAAGTGTCTGTCTTAATAGGTGCCCCTGTGTTTAATTGAAAAAGGGGTTCCTTACTGGAATAAGTGTTGGCAGGCATATTATATTACAAAGGGGATTTTCCAGCATTGTCTAGAATAGAGGACTGCTAAATGACTTTTAGAACCTATGATTATTTCATCCCAAAGCAATTAAAAAGGCAAGATGGGGAAGGGACGGGTGATCTGAATGAAATCATGCCTTGAAATGCAACCGAAAGAACAGAGTAAATGAGGAATCACAAGGCTGGCCGTCGGCAGGTGCCCAGCTGGTGTGAGAAGCCACAGAAACATGTCTGTGCCATACCTCTCGGGTATGGCTTTGGGAGTCCTGTCATTTCCACAGCGCACTGTGGACCACCTCACTGTCACACTGCCTCCCCCACCCAAGCAAACCAAAGGCGAGGGGCTTCTGAGAGCAAGGGAAGCTGAAGCCCTCTGGGAGAGCTGAGCCACCACCGTCCCCGGTTTAGGTACCTGCCTATGTGCTATTTCTTTTTTTTCTTTTCCCTGTTGCTGATCTTATTCTTTTCGGAGGCTCATCACCCCACATTAGTTTTTTTTTTTTCAACGTTTATTTATTTTTGGGACAGAGAGAGACAGAACATGAACGGGGGAGGGGCAGAGAGAGAGGGAGACACAGAATCGGAAACAGGCTCCAGGCTCTGAGCCATCAGCCCAGAGCCTGACGCCGGGCTCGAACTTCCGACTGTGAGATCCTGACCCGGCTGAAGTCGGACGCTTAACCGACTGGCCACCCAGGCGCCCCACCCCACATTAGTTTTAATTAGTCGATGCAGCACTACCTGCCCACCCCCCCCCCCCACCTCTTCTTCTAATCTAAATGTGTCATGAGAACAAGAGCAATTTACTACTCTCCACCGGCTGAGAATAGGCATGTATAAATTTGGGAAGCTCATTATAACTCACAGCTGTCAGTCCTCAAAGAAAAAAAAAATACCTCCCACAAAACAAAACAAATAAAAAACTCAAACCAGCAAGGGCTCTGTCTTCCTCATTCTGTGTTACATAAAACAGTTCATTAATAAATGAGCAATTGTACTTCCACTTCTGTGAAGCTGAGATCTTACTAATCTTAAAACATTGCTTTTACCATGCCAATTCTCTGGGCAGAAATCATCGCTGGTTGCCTTTTGCCTAAAAAAATAAATCCCAACTTCCTATCATGACACCCCCCCCTCCCCTCCATATCCTTTCCTCTCATGACAGTCTGGTTCCATCCCACCTCTCTGGCTTCAACTCCAGCCAATCCCTTTGAGAAGCATTTGGTGCGGTGGTTGGGTGTGTGGGCCCAGTGTTTATCTGACTTGATTCACATCTTGGCTTTACTGCCACTGATTGCATAATTTTTGCACAACTGACTGCACCTCAAGAAGCTAAACAGGGAGAAGACATCTACTCATTGGCTTACTGAGTGACATCACCTAGTCATCACACATACCATCTGACATATAGTTAGTGTATACAAATGTAGCCATTGCCATAACAAAAGCATTCCACTTTGCACTCTCACTTGTTAAAATCTTTTTCTGCCTGCTCTTTTTACTACTCATTCTATACTTGTAATAAATACATACGTAACTTTTATGTATTTACATATAAGGTTACATATCCAACTGTATACAGAGTTATAAGGTTACCTATGTAAAAGGTTACATATATATAAGGCTGCAAATGTAACCACACAGGTTAGTAATTTCATATTATAAATAATATGACATGAAAACTGAAATGAAGTGAAAGGATATGCATGATGTGAAATGATATGAATATCTGACATATGAAAAACATTTTTTAATGTTTATTTATTATGTTTGAGAGAGAGAGACAGAAAGAGAGAGAGAGAAAGAGCATGAGAGGGGAAGGGGCAGAGAGAGAGGCAGAATCCGAAGCAGGCTCCAGACTCTGAGCTGTCAGCACAGAGCCTGACACAGGGCTCAGACTCACCAACCATGAGATCATGACCTGAGACCAAGTCTGATGCCCCACCAACTCAGCCATCCAGGTGCCCCATGGAAAACATTTTTAAAGAAAGCTTTTCATAGTCTAAGTATTATGTGAAGGTGGAAAGTGAGTCTTTGATTTAGATGGTCTGTTAAAGGAGATTTAACTGGTTAGTGACAGGACTCCTAATTCCTAGTAAAGCAGTGTTCACACATCCCAAATCTGATTAGGCAATTAGAGGACAAAGACATCCTTTCTGTGTTCCCTGCAGTATCCAATATCATGCCTTGTGTTTGCTCATTGTGGGAGCTCATATTTTGCTGAATCCCTACAAAGAATATGGCAAATGTGTAAACAGTGCTTTAGGTATAAACCAAGAAATAGTGAACCGAATCAAGTCCTGACATTTTTACACAGAAATGGAATAGATTCTTTACCCAAAGCAGAGTTTTGGTTTTTTGTTTGTTTTGTCCTATAACTACTGAACAAATAAAAGGCTTTGAGAAACTCCATTCTGTTTTCTGCTGGTTTTGATTTGAAAATTTGTTTCAACAACTCCTACTACTTGTAAAGATAACTAATGTACATAGGAAAATACTATTAATTCTTTAAAGTATTTAAAATTTCGTTTTCTTGTATGGTATGTTTAAGCCTCCAAGCAGCACAACATTATTGTATAAGTCTAGGTTTTTGTCACAAATTATGTCTCTTGCATTACTTTTCCAATGGATTTTGCACAGTACTTTCACATTTTACTAAGTTTTTTTGACTAGAGGTAGATGGTTGGAGGAAGAATTCCCCATTGTAAGCTATTTATTTGCAGGGCAGTTTTTACAAAGTAACTGATAATTAGCCAAACCTCATTTTATAGCAGTTTGCTGAAGGAGATTACTTATAAAAATGTTCATTTGTCTTCAGCGAAGTAGAACTCATGCTATATTTCTGTTTGCAACTTACTTTTCAAATTAACTTGGACTTCAGGGTACGCCCATGCTGAGTTCCAGTGGCAGAGTTCAGCACTAATGACTTAATAATATTCTCATTTTGCAAAATATTACCCGTTTCAGACGTAGATCTCAGCAGACAAATGCATGCCCGTGCAGACGCCTGGTCACATTAGTGACAGATGTGTGTTGGCAGACTGGAACAGCTCTCCTCAGAGGTACTTAGAACATGAACCATGCACTATTAGATACCGAGGATACTTCCCTTGTCCCTCTTCTTCCCCTTTTCAGTATAGTCTTCTCTGGATAAGATGCGTTAAGGATGAGATTCCAAATAATGTGAAGAAAAAATACGCTATACCTTGTATTCTCATCTGGGAAGAAAAGAATTCAAGTTGCCATTTTCTTTAAAGTCACTTTCAGTAAAAGCCAAGTGAATCTGTGAGCAGCACACAAACACTGTATTACGGACACAGTGAAATGATGCCAACTTCATCACATAGATGCCCCGCAGTTTCTAAAGTATTCCAATTAAGCGTACGTAGCCCTGGAGTTAGGGGTCCAGTTATCTCTCTAA
This sequence comes from Acinonyx jubatus, assembly GCF_027475565.1. Lineage (NCBI taxonomy): Eukaryota > Metazoa > Chordata > Mammalia > Carnivora > Felidae > Acinonyx > Acinonyx jubatus. The sequence continues at coordinate 118,389,525 of NC_069382.1, read as the reverse complement.
GCAGAAACACACATTTCTTTACAACATATGATCAAATTTAATAGAAACAATATTACCTGTTTCTAGCATTCTATGCGTATGAAGTAAATAAAAATGGGTAGATTTACAGAGCTGAGCTTAAGCTATCTGAGACATCATTCCCTAGGAGAACATTTTCATGAAATACTCAGCAATTTTGATTTGGTACTCATGACCAGAAGAGAGGCTACGACATCATGGGGACAGAAATAATACAATCTCAAGATGTCATAACACCAATATTTCACTTCTCAGCTCAAAACCCTGTGGCATGCTATTTGCAATGCATGAAAGCCAAGGCCCTAAAAGTTCTGGTCCCCCAGCTCCTTCTTTAACCTCGGCTTCCCCTTCTCCTGGGTACTTACTTGGTTTCAACTATACTGGCCTTTCTTTCCTAAGGACATCAGGCCAACCCGCTCCTCACGGCCTTCGCACTTGCTGTTCCTCTCCCTGGAGAATGTCTTAACACGTGCTCTTCCCTTCTCTCACTTCGTTCAGCACCCGTTGACATGCCATCACCTCCGAAAGACCTTTCCTGATTCTCCATCTCACATGCCCTTCTGGACATGTTTTGTCCTTTCTCCTTCTTCAGGCTTTGTAGCACTTAATGGATTTTTTACTCCCAAGTATCAGTTTGTTTGTCTCCTCCACTAGAACAGAGACTTTGTTTTGCTAATTCCCATACCTCAACATACCGCTTAGTGACTAGCTCAGAACATTTATTGAATAAATGAATGAATGAATTTAGAGGATGATTGACACGTGGGCTAAATATGCAGTGATCGCACCAAGCAGTAAATATAATCTTATAGATTTCACTGATTGGTGGCACAATGATACTTAACATTAACATGCCAGTGGAATTTAATATGAAATCATTAAATGTCAATCATTTTAGATCATTGGGGGTTACCAAAGTAAACAGAAAAACAACCCCACCGAAACACAGAATTTATTGTAGTTGACTGTAAGTTATCTGGTCAAGTAAAGAAGGTACTCATCAAAAAAAAAAAATCAGCCTAGAAGAAAAATATATCTGAAATGAGAGGCTTCAACTACCTGAATAGCTTTGTAAGCATGGATTGGCCTAGAAACAAAGCATTAGAAAATACTAAATTTGACATGCTGTAAATTTCACCCCAGAGAGCTTGAGGAAAAAGTTAGGGTAAACATTTTACTCTATACTGGATTTTGACATACAACGAGGAGTTGGTTAGTGAACTGGAAGTGACAGGAAAATAGTGATGCCATCTAAACACTCAAGAAGTAAGAAAGGAGAAAGCTAAGCATGGTCCAAACACACATGACAGACTTTCAGAATGGATAATGATAATGATAATGATACCTACTGCTCCCTGAGCATCCATTCTGAGGCTGGCCCTGCACAATCAGCCTACATTCATAACCTCCATTAATTTCAAGCCCCACAGCCTCTACCTACCCTATCTTTTAAAACCAAAATTAACACCTTTAAGAAAAACTTTCAGGGGAGCCTGGGTGGCTCAGTCCGTTAAGCAACCGACTTCAGCTCAGGTCATGATCTCACAGTTCATGAGTTCAAGCCTCGCATCGGGCTCTGTGCTGACAGCTCAGAGCCTGGAGCCTGCTTCAGATTCTGTGTCTCCATCTTTCTGTGCCCCTCCCCCACTCATGCTCTGTCTCTCTCTCAAAAATAAATAAATATTTTTAAAAATTTTAAAAAAAGAAAAACTTTCATAATACATTCAGGTAAGCAAATTTACGTTAGAAATAAACCTAGAAATCTGCCTACAAAATCCAATTTTCCACAGAAAGGCAGCTAAGGAGTACCTTGCTAATACTTAACGATCAGGGTGGCCACACTACACAGCTGGGGAAGTATGGCATCCCCTGGAGCTTGGCTGTAGGAGATGTCTTTGATAACGTGCCTTGGCCCCACTACTTGATCTGGTTATAATAGTTTACTTTGCCTCTGTTCCCTTCTCTTTCCCAGCCACCCCTTCTGGATGTTTCTATACCATCTCCTGCTTTCTTGGCCACCTTTTAAGTCTTCACTCTCAGAACAAGATTCAATTTCTACCTCACAAGTGAAGAGAGAAAGCCAGCAGGGAAACACATTCTCTGTTTTCTGACTCTTTCCTTCCTCACCCATACTGTTTGCTTTCCCTCTGGACTTAGGTCTTTCTTTCTACCTTAACCTTATTAGTCTACCATGTTTCCATGCTTAATTTCTCAAGGATCAAGGTCCATCAATTATTTACGCTGTCTCTTTTATTTCTGACTTCTCTTTTTCCACTGGCTTCTTTTGCTCTCTATAGAAACTCTTGAGTCTCTTTGATGGTCAAAAGCTTTTCCTTGTCCCTATAATCCTCTCATCCTACTGTCGTACATTTTTCTCCTCAGTCGATCTAACTGAGGTGGTCTATGTGTTCCCTTCCTCCAGCCCTAATCCCTCTCAATTCACTGTAACAGGAATGTCCTTGTCCCCAGCCACTCTATCACATTTCTATGGACAGAGAGCACCAGTTATTTCCCAACTGTCAAACCCAACAGATACTCTTTTCCTTCTTTCCTCAAATTCCAGTACTGGCATCTTTCTTGGCTTTTGCCTTAGTCTGTTCTGCCTGCTGTAACAGAACATTGAAGACTGGGTGACCTGCAAATAACACAGACTTAGTTTTCACAGTTCTGAAGGCTGGGAGATCTAAGATCAAGACACTTTACAGATTCAAGTCACTAACAGATTTGGTGTCTGGTGAGGGCCCATATCCTGGCTCATCTGTTCCTCACATGGGAGAAGGGGCCAGAGTCTTCTGACGTCTCTTTTATAAGGGCACTATTCCCACTCATGAGGGCCCCACCCTCACGACCTAATGACCTCCCAAAGGCTTCACCTCCAAAAACCATGGAGAAATGGTTTCTCCACAATGGAGAAATTTCAACATAGGAATTTTAGGGTCGGGGGAAGTGGACGTAAACATTCAGTTTGTAGTAGTTTTCTACTTATTTTTCTAGCCATAGCTTTTCTTCTTTTGATTATTCCTTAAATGTAGGCATTATCCTCAACTTTGTTTTTATCCCCCTACTAACTTTCCCTTCGTAATCTATCCATTTTCATGATCTTACCACTGCCTATATACTAATAATTCCAGAGTAGTATTTCTAAACCAGATCTCTCAGCTGACTTCTTGAGAAACATATACACAGCAGCTAAACTGGGTAACTCTGCTTGGATATCACAGATGTTCTCTAAAATGAATCCATTGTCTTCTCATACAAAGTAATGCACTGTTTTCTACACATATATTCTATCTTGGATGGGACATCACTGTCTATCCAGGAACATAAACCAGAAAGCTGAAAAACATCCTAGATTTCTCTTTCTACCATCACCTCTTTCTTCAGACACCAACTCTTAAATATTCAATTAAATCCCATCCTCTCAACCTTCACTTCATGTACCACTGCCTCTGTCTTGATTCAGGCCCTTGTGTAGACCATTATCATGTCAGTTTAGTTGGGACTTCTGCCTTCAGCCTCACACCCTAGTAAAGAGGGATGCCCAAGTGAATAAACAGAATAGTAACTCACACCATATTTAAGCATTTTCCTTCCTAAATACCCTTTGGAGTGTCTGTACATGATGCAGTTTAATCTTCTTCTCCCTAGTGTATGAGACTTCCCACTGCCAAACTCTCCAACTTCGTTCCTGGCATCTGCCCACAGCCTTAATAGTTTTCCAAACATACCAAGCTAAAACATCTCTCTGCTCCTTGGATCTCATTATTCTTTGCCTGGAATGCCCTCTCCATCGACCCCTTATGTACCCACTAAGCTCTTATTTGCCTTTCAATACCTAGGTCAGAAGTTACTGCCTCCTGACCTGTATCCATTAAGTAACTCACTGTGCATCCTCTATCGTCTGCAAATAGTTTTTATTTTACACTTACTGTATGCTTTATAATAGAGTTATTTTAATGTCTGGCTCCTCCAGTAGATTATGACATTATTAAGGGCATAGACTATATGTTTATCAACTCTGTGCCTATCCTAGAAATGTAAATGCTCAATAAATATTTTTCAATTAAACAGAAGAATGAATATATTTTTAGTCCACTTTAGTCTACTTCTAGATAGTCCCCAGGGTTGACTATTCATGCTTAAGGAAAGCTTTTTCACAGTATATCCTATGCCATATCTCTCTGAACAACAGGAAGTGTATGCAGGGTCCTCGGCCATGGGCAGCATTTTCTAAAACTGATCACAAACCAAGGTGACAAATAAACTACATCAAAAACCATTAAAAATGCACATTTATACAAATAAAAATTTTATAGATACTTCCCCTTATTTTTGTATGATAAATTCCAACATTTGCTTTCTTATTCCAGTCGTTGGCATTAAATTACAAAAATACTGGACTGATAACAAAAATTGCTCTCATGTCTCATGGACTGTGACACACATATTGTGGAAAAAACACTGCTATATAAATAGTACTATAGAAGAAAAATCTTACCTTAAGAAAATTAAAATACTGAATTAGCTAAGCATTTCTCTTAACATTTAACTATAAATGTTACTGGAAAAGATTTATCAGTTGTCCAAACAAAAGGATTATCCATGTAAATAAGTAGAAGAAATATGAAATATTTAAAAAGAAATAACATGCTACTTCTTTGAAGTTCACACATTGCTACAAACTATAAAAAAAAAGGTGAAGATTCTGGCTTTAATGAGTATATATAAAAGCATTTTGCTTACAAGCTATGAACTTAAGTTCATAAAAAAATAATACATCAATGTTAATCATATCCCTTTGCACTATGTTTAACATTTTATTTAGTTTGCTAAACTCTTCATTCATAGACCATTTCCAAGTACATTTCAGCCTCATCCAGATGTAAGTATCAGAATCTAAATTTAGGAGGGTTCAAATTTATGAAGTTTTTCTCCTTTCACATTTAAAACTGGGATATTCTCACCTGCATATATGTATTTTCTGTGTTTCTGTCTCTGCTACTCTTCAAAGTTCCTAAGGGCATGAAATCCATCTTCTCTTATTTATCCCCAAACACCTCAAAGAGTAGTTGAGATTGGGTGAGAGCTCAGAAGCAGAACTACCACTTACCAAGTGTGTCTGGATGTTAGGCAACTGGCTAGCTAATTCGTGTCATTCAGAACTCTCACAACAATCCCAAAGGCCAGTGTTATCCTCTGGTTTGTAAAGGATAAACTAAGAAATGCATACAGTTAGAAAGTATAGAAATTAGTATCAAAACCGGAGAAAGAACCACATTTTATCGGGTATTTACTATCTGCAGGGCACTGTGCTTGCCATGTACTATCTCATTTATCTTGCATAACAACCCTCCAAGATGGGTACCATTCTTATGCCCATTTTTCAGAATTAGAAAGACTAAAAAAGGCTTTAGCAGGTAATAGAGCTAAAGTTTGAACCCAGAGTTCTCCCAAAGTCAGGCTATTCCCATGGAACTCTCTGCAAGTTAAATAAATGAGGTGAGTAGTCAAAAACTGATAAGGTGCTGGATTTTAGAATTCATGGTTTTTCTTCTCTGGCCAATAAATCTCCATTTCCTCAATTCTTCTTTAGAGCGTGCAATTAAATTCTGGCTTAATTTCCTTTACATTGTAAAAATATTACTGTATTACTAAATAATTTTACGTGAATTTGAAAAGCAGCAGCATTTTTCAAAGATGCCATGAGTGAGAGTTTTGCTGGCATGCTATAGTGTATGATCAAAGAATTCAGACGGATGCCTTTTATCTGAGAATATCAAAGGCCACTAACTAAAAAAAGACACAGAGTTCCTATTACACTGAGGAGAAAAAGCTGAGTCCATTGAAATATAATACAAGAATGTTGGCATACAGGTAATTCACAGATATTATTACCTTGGCTACTTTAAGCTGTACCAATATGGATTCTTCCCAAGAGCTATTCTTTTAAAACTCTAATACACTCGATTCATTTGTTACAACTGCCCTTTTTTTCCTCTTGGTACTCTCCTATAGTTCATCTATACCCCATATAAACACACACATGCACATACTCACACAAATTTACATATTCAAATCACACATCCATACATCATGCTATTTTCCACTGTGGCTAATAACAGCCTGCACTGTGATGCAGCTTGCATTTCTAATTTAAAAGCCAAAAGATTAAAAGTAACTGAATTATCTTTCCAAATTGTCACAGGTCTTTAGTTATGATGAGGTCAGATGAACATTTCCAAAATCTAGTCAGTTAAGTAACTTTGTATCTTCTGCTAAGGTCCGTGTTTCTGTCTGAAATAGACACTAATCAGGTAATTTCACTGAATCTGGCTATATTGTAGGCAATAAAAACCCTTTAAAAAATGTTTATCTCAATTCTGTCATCCAAAATATAAACAAAAGAACAACCCTTTTCCCTAGGATACATCAAAAACAGCAGTACTTTTGAAATACACTGAATTAAATCTCTCCATGATGTCAAAAAAAAAAGGTCTTATAGAATTTTTAAAACACGGCTGGGGAAAAAAAAAGTTCCTTTTGATCTAGTTATGAAATAAAAATAAAGGCTGAGAAAGGTGAATATGATTTATGAATTATCTGAATCCGTAAATTAAATGTAAAGTTTCAATAACTTTATCATAGTAAATATTCTCATTTACAATTTGTCTTAGACAGCATGGTTACCATAATAAAGTACCATAGACTGGGTGGCTCAAACAACAGAGGTTTAGCTCTGGAGGCTGAAAGTCCAAGATCAAGATATAAGCTATTTTGGTACCTCTCATTTCTTCTTAGAAGGCCACTAATCTCATCACAACGGGCCCACCTTCATGACCTCATCTAACTCTGATCACCTCCCAGAGGTACCATTTTCAAATACTACCATACTGGGTATTAGAGATTTGACATATGGATTCGGGAGAGTGAGGGCTGCAAAAAATTTTTCCGTAACACAATTTGTAACATTATATAGTTCCTCAATATAATTTTTTTTAAGTGTAATTATTTCTAAAAATTTAACTCAGCTGCCCTAATTAGGCTGTTTGTTAATTTATTAAATGCCTCGATTGTGAAAGCTAGTTTACCATTCCAAACAGGAATTTCTGATGGCATGGAGAGAAATATTACCATAATGTATTCCTCATATTTATGAATAATGGACTTCTTAGAGCTTTTAATCTCTTGATATCCTGCTCATAAGGCAGAATTAGTAATTTAGTTTTGTTGTCTGAATTCCCAATCAAATTAGCATATACATTTTAAAGGTAACAAGAAAGCAATTGGACTGCAATCTGATTGGATTTTGATAGCACTTTATATGGTTCCAGGAAGCCTGGTGCTTGGGCGTGTCTTCTATCTCCATTGGCAAGTGCATCATCAGACTCATGAAAAGACAAAGAGGATAAGTCTCTAAAATAGGTATGAGTGGACCGTTCTTGTGAAGGTGTTATGCTACTGTTTAAATTCTGTAATTTATTATTAAAAGAGGTAAAAGCCGGGGACTCTTTTAGGATATCCTGTTACCAAATTCAAAATCAGAAAAAAAAAATTAAGAATATATTCAGATGTTTTTAAAAGCAACATATCATAGCAATGGTTCTTATTTTCTTTACTAATACATTGCCTCGCTAAGCAAAGATAAATTTTTAAACTGTGTCTCTTTGTTGAGTTTCTTATTATACTTTAATACAAGTAATGAAAAAGTTGATTTTCAGAACTTGGTACTATTGAAAATATTGCTATTGATAATGCTACAGGGGCGCCTGGGTGTCTCAGTCGGTTAAACGACTGACTTCAGCTCAGGTCATGATCTCGCGGTTCGTGAGTTTGAACCCTATGTGGGGCTCTGTGCTGACAGCTCAGAGCCTGAAGCCTGCTTCGGATTCTGTCCCCCTCTCTCTATACCTTCCCCACTAGCACTCTGTCTCTGTCTCCCTCAAAAATAAACAAAACATTTTTTAAAAAAAGTCTTTTTAAAAAGAAAATGCTATAATTTTATATCTTTGAAACCATAAGCACATATAAAATAAATTGCTAAAGGTTCTAAAAGTTATTTAAGAGAAAAATCGATAAAATTGAATTAGGAATAACTGAAACAATTTTTTGAACACTTAGTACGTGTAAGACACTATCTACTTTTACTGCATTGCAACATGCATTTACAACAGCACTGGTAACTAGACAAAGCAGCATACCATGCTGGCTGAATAGTGCCTGTGGCTTCACATACTTTCTTACATTATTCACCTGTTTTAGGAAAACACTGCTTTCCAATATATCACACTAATGTGCCCAGGTTGTAAACCAACCAAGCATGTATTAATCAGAAATTAAAAAAGGAACTGGTTTCATTCGTTAGTTTGTGTAAATAAAAGATTAGCATTGGAAATCCTGTGTTGATTCCACCTCAGGGAAAGAAAGAAGTCAAACATTAACCAAAAGGAAAGATTTTTGCTAGAAGTCACAAGTTGGTATCAGAAGAACACAGTAGCAATGCTTGTTTGTTTCGCTTTCACTTGTGTCTTTTATACTGCTTAAGAATTAGGCAGTAAAAACCCAAGCAATCATGTGTTCCTCTGTACCCCAACTGACATGATTCTCTCCAATCAATACTTATGAATTGAGCAAACTGAATTCTAACATTTTTATTCCACAAACATTTAAAAAAAATTTCTTTTGATCTTTATTTATTTTTGAGAGAGAGAATGAGGGAGACAGAGCGTGAGCAGGGGAGGAACAGAGAAGGAGGCACAAAATCCGAAGCAGGCTCCAGGGTCTGAGCTGTCAATACAGAACCCACCGCAGGGCTCAAACCCACAAACTGTGAGATCATAACCTGAGCCAAAGTCAGATGCTTAACCGACTGAGCCACCCAGGCGCCCCTCCACAAACATCTTTATTCCTCAAACATTCCTCCAATGTATCAAACACTGACAAATCATCAGGCACGGCTACTAAATTATAACTGAGACCTTAAGTACCTTGTGATGGCAGTCTAAGCAGTGCTCCTAAGACTTCAGCTCTCTCATTAGATCATTTTTTATCAATGACTAGGTTATGGAGCTTGCAACATGCAAAACCCTGTAGTAAAGTCTTTATGTAGATTACCACATTTCAAATTCACAACAACCCTATGACCCACAGGCAACTTATTCCAGTTTAAACGTGAGTAAACTAACGTTAGGAGAGATAGTGTGGTGGTTCCAAAGTCACAGAGCTACTCACGGTAGAGCCAGGACTTGAAAGCAGGACATCCAATTCCAGAGTATGTCCTTGACCTCTAGCCTATACTATCCAGATTATTATTTTGGGTGGAGTGATAATACACACACTTTCACTATAACTGCACTATACAAAGAAAGACTGGATTAGAAAGAATAAGATGATCAGAACTTTACAGGAATTAAAAAAAAATCAGAATAGGCCCAAAATTATTAAAATCCACAGGTCAAAATATACTTGGGAGCCAGTTCTGGAGGTTAACAAGTTTTTCCTTAGGTCTGATTATCTGGAGATATGGACAAATTCTGTGTTTATTAGCTCTCCCTGTTTGTTGAGTTTTCTCTGTGCTTCAAAAGTTTGGAAGTTCTAAGTAGCATCATGTAATGTGTAAAAAGCTCAACAGGAAGACAGAAAACATAGTTTAAGACTCGTTTTGCTCTGTAGTAACTGAATACCTCTAACGTCCATGTTTCTTATTCACTAAATGAAGTGAACTCTGAGCCTGCTTCTTCCCATGTAGCTACTGAGAGAACACGGATTACATTAATTTGAGAGTACAGCTCTTTATGTAACTATTATTATCACTATTAGAATATAATGCTAAAGACTGGTAGAGCAGATGAGATTCATCATTTTTTTTTCATTAACTCACTAGAACCAAAGGATATTTTTAAGCTTTTTGTTTGTTCGTTTGTTTGTTCGTTTGTTTGAGAGAGTACAAGTAGAAGAGGGGCAGAGAGAGAAGGAGAGAGAATCCCAAGCAGGCTCCACATCAGCAGCGGCAGTGAACAGCCCTATGCGGGGCTCGAACTCACAAACTGTGAGATCATGACCTGAGCTGAAACCCAGAGGCAGACGCTCAACCGAATGAGCCACCCAGGCGCTTGAGAACCAAAGTATTTTTTACTGAAGTTAAGCTACTGCTGAATAAAGCACTCTGTATGCTATGTGGTATAGAATAATTGATAAAGCAGTAAAGAAGCAAAATATAGGAAGTCTAAATAGTTACCACAGACTGAGTAAATGTAGATGAATAAGATAATAAATGAATTTAATTTCACCAAAGCTCTGGAAAAAAGTTAAAAATAGTTTGCTTGAAGAAAAAACACAGAAACATAAAGGAAACGTGAGTATAATCTCTTTGGCAGGAAAAGTTTCAGAAGTTAAATGATAAGAACTTCTAGTGGAAGTAAACTTCACCTCTCCTTTCATACTTGCCCCTTCCATAATTTGTTATCTAGATGGTCCCATTCCCTGAACACCTCACTGTAATTTGCTCCAGTGGTCCAATATTGGACCTGGAATATTATTTCCCATGACCTGTTTACTTTCAACACTAGTAGCTTTCCATAGAGTATCACCTCACTGTTGACTCCTGCACCATGACAATGGACCTTTAGTAAGGATTTGAATATAAAGGTTGAACAATACCATTCTGAACAAATACTCCTCTGTCCCATTTATCTCGATGAGGTTCAATAGATGCATTTCTACACAGAATATAGATTATTCCAAAACTGTAACTAAGCCAAAGTTTTATATTTTTCTACATATATTCAAATGTTCTAGTATTCAGCAAATATAATATAGCAAAACCTTATCCAGCATAATGAGAAGAATGGAGTATATTTGAATTGTTGAAAATCCAAAACTTAAATATATTTTTCAAATATTTCTAGAAGTTAGAGGTAATATTTCATATTTGCTTTCAACTATGCATAACTTAAACTTGGCATATATATTTTTTAATTCATTCATTCATTGTTCCATTCAATAAGCACTGAGTGGACAGATCAAAGATCAATTAGATGTTTGTAAATGGAATTAAATACTTGGACAATATTTATGATACTTTGACCTAGGTGAGATATATTAGTAGAGGTTGCTAGGGGGCTGTAAAAGGAATAAATAACAATAATTGAGAAACACTGTACAATTGTTGAAAAGTAAAATAACGCATCTACAATGTTGTTGGGTTTTTAAAAAAGATTTTTCCTCTCTGACAGATCTTTAAAAATTGTTAGTTCAGCCTGTCTAACTACATTCTAATGTAGTAGGTCCTCAATGAAGATATTTGACTTCATAAATCATAGGCTATTACAATACTGTTATACTGTAATAAATACTATTTATAATTTAAAGAAAGTAGGCAGTTATTAATCTAGATTATATAACAGAAAATAAAATAAATGCATAAATGTAGCTCAAGAGTTAACTTCTATTAGAAACAGTTTTCTCCATCATGTTGTAAGAACTTAAACAACTTTTTCTCCTTATCAATCAATCAATCAGCAAATATTTAAGATAACCGACCATGGGGGCAGGCACAGTATTACACACTGGGGAGAGATACAAGGGAAGGTGGATATGGTCCTTTCCTTGCAATAAATAAACATAAAGTCTATAAGGGAGCACAGATAATAGGCCACCAAATGCTGTATTAAAAGTACATTTAAGTGCTCTAGTCTCACCAAAGGAAAGAATGTGATGTCCAGAGATTGCATGCTTCTTTGGATAAGGAAAGCGTTCCCACAGGACCGACATTTAAGTCTTATCTGGGTTAAAGGGGAGCTTAACAAATTCCATGAAATATACAATGCATCTCGTAAGGCAAGGGCAAGGAGCGTAAGGGGAAAAATCTCCAAGGAGGCTGCAGAAGAAAGCAGCCCTCTAGGCATTCGGGGCTATAAGGAGTTTGGATTCTATCCAAAGAGCGAAGAGAAGCTATTGAAGGGTTTTGTGCAGGAGCAAGGGACTGACGTGTATGTGCAGAACTCTGTGCGTGGGTCTGAGTGAGGCAGGCAGGCAGGCAGGCATTAAGTGAAAGAAAGAATTCAGGCTTCTCCTCAACATGGAGCCTAAACAAAGCATGATATTGTACCAATTAAAGGAGCATCCCCTATGAAGTTCAACTATTAAGAGAGAAATAAGATGCTATGTTGCTTCCTTTTGGAAAAAAAAAAAACAACAAAACAAAACATTCATTTCAACAGCACACATACAGTAAGAGATCCTAAGATAACATACATAACAAACGTATCTTGGGCACATGGAATATAAAATTCTAGTCATTGCCCCACATTTGTTTGTTTAGCTGCTAAAGGATCTTTGAACAAAGAGTCAGGTCAACAGAGTGTCAAAACATCAACACAGAGAGATCTTGTCAGAGCTTAATTAGGGCTTCCAATTAGAAAACCAAAATAAGGATCCTATTAGCACTCTCAATTAGGCATTCTCCTTGATTTGGAAGAACCAAACAATACCCACACCTCACCTACCTACCAAAAAGGATGTTTTTTAACTTTATGATGCCTTCCTCTGGGTGGGCTTAAATCAACAAAGACAGGCAGCATGAGAATCATATTCTGAGACCCACACTGAAGAGAACCATTCAGAGACACTTCAGCCACGTCTCTAAGTTACCATTGCAGCTCATATTTTAATACTAGAACAGTTTGGGCAATGCATAGCCTTGTCTGCTACTCTTGGATAGAAATTATTAAATAAATCTCATGGCCACTTTTTTTTTTACATTTATTTATTTTTGAGAGACAGAGAGACACAGAGCATGAGAAGGGGAGGGACAGAGAGAGGGAGACACAGAATCAGAAGCAGGCTCCAGGCTCAGAGCTGTCAGCACAGAGCCCAACCGACGCGGGGCTCGAACCCACAAACTGTGAGATGATGACCTGAGCCGAAGTCAGACGCTTAACCAACTGAGCCACCCTGGAGCCCCATGGCCACTTTTAAAAAGAAAAAAAAAAGGGGGGGGGGCGCCTGGGTGGCTCAGTCGGTTGAGCGTCCGACTTTGGCTCAGGTCATGATCTCGCTATCTGTGAGTTTGAGCCCTGCGTTGGGCTCTGTGCTGACAGCTCAGAGCCTGGAGCCTGCTTTGGATTCTGTGTCTGCCTCTCTCTCTGCCCCTCCCCTGCTCATGCTCTGTCTCTCTCTGTCAAAAATAAATAAATATTAAAAAGAAAAAATTTTTAAAAAAATAAAAGAAAAAAAGAAAAAAAATGCAAATCACAAAGAGGAAATTCTCTAACAGTGAGACTAACTCAATTTTTTATGAAGTACCATATTTACTTATATATTTCCATCTGTATCATGGACGCTGCTTGCATGCTTCCCAGTTTTGAAGAAGAAATAGTTTTTTCTTTGTCTCCAAATTATTGCATGGCCAGAGTACTTTAAGAACTGTACATGGCCCTACTAGTTAGTAAGGAAACGTTTATAGTGTTGAAATAGTGCTTCCCGTTCTGCACAACCTTCAGAGACTTTACCAGTCAGTAAACAAAAGAAAAATTTTCAAACTCAAAGCAACATACCCAGCAACATAATTCCTCCTAGAAAACTTATAAATAGGGTCAAAGCTTAGATAGTCCCCCAAATCAAGCAGAATGTGGCCTATAATGCACAGGAATTTAGAAACGGTTCTTTTCTCAGGCTGGTGGAATGGGTGGGAGAAATACTCTACAGCTATGCTGTGGATGATAAAAATATTTCTTATACATCTTACAATCTTATGGCCTAGAAATAACATTTAAACTCCAACATATTACCTTCAACAGAGATATGTGGAGTGCTGGTGATCACCTACCCCAGGGTTACCTGGTTATCATGGATCTAACTCAGGCTGGGTTTCTTTGCCTCAAAAACAGTTTCTTCAACTACTTGAATGCTTCCGCTTTATGATTTTTAAATATGCATTGCATCCGTTCCACTTGGCACTGAGTTTAGCAAATGTAAATCCATTTCAGAAAGTATTCATTCCCAGAGGAAATATTTTAAGATTTAGTTTGACTTGTTATGTAAAACACACACACACACATACACACACACACACACACACACGCGCGCACACACGCACACACACACACACACACACACCCCTCCCTAATCTGAAGCAAAGAAAGAAATGCTATTCTTTTCCTCTGAATGTCTAATGCTTGTCACTAGGTATATGCTGAATACATGGTTGATGAACTGAACGAATAATAAGAGTGGGTGAACGTCTGAATGAATGAATGAATGAATGAATGAATGAATGAATGAATGAATAAATGAATGAACAAACAAATTCACATGTGTAAAACAGTCTCCATTGGGCCCTTTTTCCCTTGAAGAGCTCAGGTGGGCATTTTTTTCCTGCATCTTAGGCCTCAGTTTGACTTCAAGAAACAGACATGGTCCTATCTGCTTTTGCGGCCTCACAGATTTTTTTTCTCATGGGAGAGGCCGACTTTCCGAGATTCAGGGAGGTAGCAATGGACCAGATGGTGGATAGTCTTTATACTCAAATCTTTGTTCAGCCAGGAGAGATACTTTCTTTCTCCTGGGAACACATCCATTTGGCCCTAGGCTTCCAAGAGAAGGGATAATTACATGACTAATATAAGGAATCGTTAAGCTTAAATGATTTCTTTGTTGGAAGTTCTCACTTTGGGAAGCACATAAATACTTCTGTGCACTAAATGCCTCATTATTACTTAAGGGTATATTAGATAAATTTTAATTTAACCTGAAATAGATTTCATTCTCAAAGCAGGAAATACCTGTTAGTTCAAAATTAAATGTGGTCAAGTAAATACTGAAAGAAAAAAAAATATCAAATTCATCCAAATATAGCTCATGTTAATAATAATTAATCATATAATATTATGAATAATACTAATGGCAGCAGTTAATATTTATTGAGCTCTTACCACGTGCTGGGCACTGTTTTCTCCCTCACAACCACCCAAGAGGTAGGTAAGTACCATTATTATCCCTAGTTAGAGACATGAAAATTATGCCCAAGATTAAACAGCTAGGAGTCAGAGTGAGGTTTCACACCCAGGTAATCAGATGCTAGTATGCCCAACTATGGCTTTTCATATGAAAATATAAAGCTGAAGCAAGAAGCATTACCAAAGATAAGCAATTATGGAATGGTTTCAATTATGGAATTATTGAGTGGTTCTTTTCAGTATGTGCTCAATCCTCAGTCTTATTCAATTAACTTTTTGTATCAATACACCTAATAAATGAAGTAATGGCATTCCCTCATGTCATGGAATTCTCCCACATTTCAACTAGAGGGGCCTTTTTAACCACTCAGGTCCCCCCAGGCCAAGCGTGAAGGGCCTGAACACAGACACAGCAAAGATTAAAGAAAGACAATCAGATTTGAAAGCTATTCTAAAGGCAACTCAGCAAAAGGCAGAGATAGGAAAACATATACTCCAGAGACAATGAACAAATCAATTTGGCGAGATTTGAAAGGTTTATGAAGGAGAATAGGAGATAGGTGTGTATGGGCCAAATTGTGGGAGGCCTGGAACCAGCTTCTCTGTTAAGGCCTTTGAATTGATTTCTATAACTAATGGTGAGTCACTGCAGGTTTTTAAACAGGAGATGAGGAACGCGAAATGGTATTTTAGCAAAATTAACCTAACAGACTTATAAATGATTTAGAAAAGAAAGAGGCAAACAACCTGCAAAATAGGCAGGAAATGCCGTCGCCCCTTGACAATCGCAGATTTAACACTCACAATTGCAACTTTCCCCGAGCGATCTGCAGATGTTCTCATTTCTAATTTTTCTAGGGCACAGAATTATGAGGTCAGTTTGTGAAACCAAGTAGTTGGCTGGCACTGTACTTCTTCTTCTCTGAGAGACTGTGGGCTTTCCCCCCTAAACCAGAGTCCTATATTCAGTCTATCTCACTAAGTGATGAAGTTGTTTTTTTTGTTGTTGCTGTTGTTGTTTTTTTGTTTTTGTTTTTTGTTTTTTTTTTTTTTGAGAGAGAGAGAGAGGGAGAACAAGAGCTAGAGAGAGGGCAGAGGGAAACAGAGTCTCGGAGAATCTTAAGCAGGCTCCACGCCCGACACGGGGCTTAATCCCACAACCCTGGGATCATGACATGAACCCAAATCAAGAGTCTGACACTCAATCCACTGAGCCACCCAGGAGCCCCTGAAATATCTTTCTTTATGCAAATATGCCTCTGAGGAAATGCAACTACAGGTGTAGAAATCAACAGTGAGCTACACCAATGAGGTTGGTGACCGGACTGTGGGAGTTCTATACATTTCATCCCTTGGGAAAGTCAAGGCATTTTGTACTTGCTGCGGTCGATACTGTGTCAAAAAGAAGGCAACAGAAATAGTTAAAGAGAAAGGGTTGTAAGAAGACATCAGAAAGAAATGGAAGGATTTAGGGCAGCCTAGAAAGGCGGATGAGGCAAAGAAAAAACCAAGACAGGCTCTCCGGTTTCAAGCCCACAAGACAGGGAGCATGTTAGTACCCAGAGTAGAAATAAATGCTGGAGGGAAACTAATGCCTAGGAAAACGTGACAGGTGTCTGCACGCTGAGTAAAGATCTAACAGGCTGATTTAAGCACACTCTCGTCTGGAAGAAGAGAAGCAACTTAGGTAATTAGAGGGTTCAGTGAAACCCATTCTGGAGGACATGAAATGTATTCAACACTGTTTACTTCCACTCTTTTAATGTGACCGATTTGGGGCACTCCAATTTCTTGATTTTTCAAATCAAAATTGTATATAGTTCTACCTCTTATTTCAGAGAACACTTTATGAATCTTGGAACAGTTCCTTGACAGACACAAACACTCCCAGTTTTCGTAGCTCATTTCCAGAGAGTTCTATTTTTCAACCAGTATCTAGGAGCTACAAGTGCTTAGATGTGAACTTCTGCGCATTTAAGTCATGATACTGATATACAATATAAAGAGAGAAAGAGGCCACTAGTGAAGTAACTTCACTGTGTTAATTCTTTGCCTTTGTTTTGCAGGAAAAGCTTCAGGGTGACAAACATTCTGGGAAACAATTAAAGCTAGATATATACCAAGAAGGAAAAAAGAAAGAAAGAAAGAAAAAAAAAAAAGGAACCACCAGAAACCTGGTTAATTGCTGAGAACTCAAACTGAGAGAATTATTCACAGTGACAAAGAGTCATTATCTCAGTGTCCCCTGGCTGGCTCCTGGTGCATCACCAGCCTCATCTATATTCCCCACGGGAAGCAGCAGCAGCTCTAGGGAAGATCAGCAGTGAACAGAGAATGTGTTATGTGGAAATAGTTATTTCATATGGATCACAAATGGGAGCCTGGCGAGAAGAGAAAAGCTGGAGCTGTGCGCACCAAGAACACTTTAAAAAGCCGTACTTAAGAACAGAGGGATTGTTTTCAAAAAATTTGTCTTTAAATTGGACATTCAAGTGAAAAGTGGGTGTCGAGAGCTACTGTGCACTAAAGGGGCTCTCCTTTCAGTTTCAATATTTGGGGCTTTGGGCCTCTGCACCATACCATAATTAAGTAAACTGGGGAGAAATCATGACAGTAGTTAAAATAAGTGGTCACATGACAGTAGTTAAAATAGATGGTCACATGACAGGTCAAGATTCTCTGGGCTCTGGGTGACTTCACCTGCCACCTCTGCTGTGATTGCCTTTAGCAAGTGCTTAATAAATAATGTCTGAATGAGGCAGTCAATTATAATAGTCAATAACTAAATACGGGAAGAAGAGAGGAAGAAAGAGGAAACGAGGGAAGGAGGTAGGGCGGGAAAAAGAAAGGTAGGGAGGGAATGAGGGAGTAAAGAAGGAAAAGGAAAACACGAGAAAATGAAAAGAAGGCAGAGAATGGCAAATACCTGTGTAAACACTTGCGGTTGGAAATAAGGATAGCAATGCTTGTAAAGACACCATTCTACAGTTTCATATCAGCTGCTCTTTTTTGCACTCTCTGCTCTGGATATCAGCAGAATACAATCAAAGGTTAAGATCTCAGGGGACTTCCATACGATGGAGGTGCAGGGAGATCCTGAACTCATCTCCTCCCATGCACACATCAAATCTCCAGCTGCAGATGGATCATGTCCCTCTGAAATATATGTGAAAACCACATGAACTGTTCTCCATAACAAAGGACAAAAAGACCACATTGAGACAGGTAGGAGAGGCAGAGACATGGTCATGCCAAAACCCCCGCCCTTGGCACGGTGACACATAACAGTGAGGAACGTCCCCAGGCCAGCACTTCCCCTTGGAGGAGCAAGGGGTTGGTGCCCCACGTGGGGCACCTCGACTCCTGGGATCTGCATGAGAGAAAAGAGCCCCCAAAGTATCTGGCTTAGAAAACCCACTGGGCTGAAGTCCAAGGGACCCTAAGTGCTATCAGAAACTGAGATTCCCCATTTGGAGGACTCACATGTGGTCTCACTCACCCTGAGACCCAGTAGAAAAAAGCAGTTTGAAAAATGCCTAGAGTACATACGAAAGAGATGCATTCGCTAATCTAAAAGCGTCTGCCGGAGGGACAGCAGACGGTTGAAACTCTTCCTGGAGCCTGAACTGCTGGTGGATGCCATTTGTGCACCCTCCGCCTTCCCTGGTAGCACAGGCAGGAGGGCTGAGATGCCGCACCCTGCCTCTGCCTTGCTGAGACAGGCAGGAGCAAGTGGTCAGAGCACCATCTCGCTGCCTTGCTAAAGCCTGAGAGTGTCCGCGTTTGCAGCACACCCCTGCTCCCTGACTGGGGCAGGTGAGTATGAATGGTTATGGCACTCCCCGATCCCAGTAACTAATGCTGGTGCACATGTGCGGACAAGGCACTCACTCGATGCATTCCTAAAGACTGTGGGCACGCACGCGCACTTAGGACACTTTCCAATCATCTTTCTGAAGCCAGTAAAAGCATGTCTCTACCCTCTATGTGCTCCATTCTCTAATTAAAGCCAGCAATTCGCACAGGGCATGGTCCTTCACCTGGCTCTCCTGGCCAAGGGGGCTGGAGATCCTGAGCACCATGTGGGAATGTAACAATCAGAAAGACAGTTCCTGGCAGGCCCCACCACCCCCAGGGTACCGTAGACAGCTGACTGGAACATAATCCCAGGCTTCCTGTGAAAAAGGCCTATTTCCTTAGCTTGGAGCTTCAACCTGAGGGACAGGCTTCAGGCTTCCCACCCATCTAGAGGCTAAGGAGGTATTCCCAGGGAATGTAAGCAGTGAGATACCATCCTGGCACATCCCTTTGGCTTCATTACCCCTCAACAAGATCTCCCCAAAAGGAGTTTGTACACTCAACTGGAGCCCTATTTGTTGCAACTTTTGTCCAAGGGACACCTCCAGATCTGGTTAGGAAACCTGAAAGGATTGCAAATGCAGCCCCACGGGACTGTATACATTTGCATTCATTAAAAGATCTGCCTGAGGGTCTGGCTTCCAATCAACCTGAAACTAGGTGCTTAATGAGATTCCTGCACATGTTCCAGTGACAGGTCTCAGCACACCCTCAACAATGGTGACATAGCAAGAATAAATCAGACAATTTAGACAATCACAAAGGTTCAAGAGACCAACCAAAAGCTAGGGCAAGGTTAAATAAGAAGATCTGTCACCCAGACAAGGCCACTCCTTCATGACTCAGAGAGGCAGCTCTTTCACCTAATACTTAGAAACAAACACAGAGAGTCAAAGCAACATGAGGAAACAGAGAAATATGTTCCAAATGAAAAAGAAGACAAAACTTCAGTAAAAAAATCTTAATGAAATGGAGATAAATAATCTACCTGTTAAAAGTTAGAGTTCAACTAAGGGTCATAAAGATGCTCACTGAACTCAGGAGAATGGATGAACCCAGAGAGAACTTCAACAAAGAGATAGAAAATAGAAGAAAGTACCAAACAGAAGTCACAAAGCTGAAAAATACAATAACTGAACTGAAAAATACACTAGAGGGGTTCAACAACAGACTGGATGAAGCAGAACAATGGATCAGTGATTTGGGACTCACAGCAACAGAACTCACCCAAACAAAGCATCCAAAAGAAAAAAAAAATTGAAAACTGGAAATTGCTTAAGGGATCTATGGAGCAACATCAAGCAGAGTAACATTAGCATCATAGGAATCCCAGAAGGCAAAGAGAGGAAAATGGATAGAAAACTTATTTGAAGAAATAATGGCTGAAAACTTCCCTAACCTAGAGATGGAAAAAGACATCCAGGTCAAAGAAGCAGAGAGTTCTAAATAAGATAAATCCAAAGGGAGCTACACCAAGACACATTATAATTAAAATGTCAAAAGTTAAAGATACAAAGAGAAGCTGAAAAGCAATAAGAAAGAAAACCAAAGTGTTAGGTTCAGGGAAAACCTCACAAGACTACTGGCCAATTTCTCAGCAGAAACTTCTCGGGCAAGAAGAGAACGTCATGATATATTTAAAGTGCCAAAAAGCATCCTATCAAGAATACTCTAGCCAGCAAGGTCATCATTCAGAATTGAAGGAGAAATCATTTTCCAGACAAGCAAAAGCTAAAAAAGTTCATCGCTGGGCTGACAAGAAATGTTCAAAAGACTTCTTTAAGCTGAAAAGAAGAGGTACTATTTAATAGCAAGGAAATATACAGAAGCAAATACACACACACACACACACACACACACACACATAAGTAAATATCTCCCTGGAAAAGGCAAATATACAGTAAAGATAGTGGATTAATCATTTACAATGTTACTGAAAGGATAAAAGACAAAAACAGTAAAATTAAAATGACAGTAATTAGTTATGGGATACATAAAACTAGATGTAAAATATGACATCAAAAACATAAAACGTGGCGGGATGTAGAGTTTTGGAATGCCTTCAAATTTAAGTTGCCATCTACTTAAAATAGACTGGCATATACTTAGGATGATCTTTGTGAACCTCATGGTAACCACAAAACAAAAACTTATAGTAAATACACAAAAGAAAATGAAAGGAACCTAAACATAGAACTAAAGAAAGATATATGCAGCCACCATAGGAACAGCAAAATACATAAAGCAAATATTAACAGACCTAAAGGAAGAAACTGATAGCAATACAATAGTAATAGGGAGTTTAACATCCCACTTACATCAAAGATTGATTACATAGACAGAAAATCAATAAGGTAACATCAGCTTTTAATGACACATTACACCAAATGGACATAACAGATGTATATAGAATATTCCATCCAAAATCAGAGAATACACATTCTTCTTAAGTGCACATGGAGCATTCTCAACAATGGATCACAATGTGATTAATACCCAAAACAATAAGTCTCAATAAGTTCAAGATTGAAATAATATCAAACATCTTTTCTGACCACAATGGTATGAAACTAGAAATTATAAAAAGAAAACTAGAGAAATTACAAATACATAAAGATTAAAACAAAAAGTGTTACTGAACAACTACTGAGTCATAGATAAAATCAAAGAAGAAATAAAAATATATACCAAGAGACAAATGAAAATAAATACAACATAACAAAATCTATGGGATGGAGTAAACACAGTTCTAAGAGAGAAGTTCATACCAATACCCCAAGAAATAAAAGAAATAAAATAAAGAATTTCACTTTACAACTAGAGAAGAACAAACAACGCCCAAAGTTAATAGAAGTAAATAGTAAAGGTCAGAGTGGAAATATGTGAAATAAAGACTAAAAAGGACAATAGAAAAGATCACCAAAATGAAGAACTGTTTTTTTTTTAATATTTTTTAAACATTGACAAACCTTTACCTAGGCTCACCAAGAAATAGAACAAAAGCTCAAATAAATCAGAAACAAAAGAGAAGTTAAAACTGATACCACAGAAATACAAAGGTTCATAAAAGATTACTATGCACAATTATGTACCAACAAATTGGACAACCTAGAAGAAATGGATACATCCCTAGACACTTATAATCTTCCAAGATTGAATCAAGAAAAAATAGAAAATCTAAATAAACCAATTACTAGTAAGGAGACTGAAAAAACTCCCAACAAACAGAAGTCCAGGGCCAGGTGGCTTTACTGACAAATTCTACCAAATATTCAAAGAAGATTTAGTATCAATACTTCTCAAACTCTTCCAAAAAATGAAGACAACAGAATACTTCCACATTTATTCTACAAAACTAGCATTGTCCTGATACCAAAAACATAAAGGGCACTGCAAAGAAAGAAAGAAAGAAAGAAAGAAAGAAAGAAAGAAAGAAAGAAAGAAAGAGAGACAAAGAGAAAGAAAGAAAGAAAGAAAGAAAGAAAGAAAGAAAGAAAGAAAGGGAGAAAAGAAAAGAAAAGAAAAGAAAAGAAAAGAAAAGAAAAGAAAAGAAAAGAAAAAAAAGGCAAGGAAAGAAAGGAAGAAAAAAAGAAAAAAGGGGTGCCTGGGTGGCTCAGTCAGTTAAGTGTCCAACTTTGGCTTAGGTCATGGTTTTGCAGTTCACAGGTTTGAGCCCTGTGTCAGGCTCTATGCTGACAGGTTGAAGCCTGGAGCCTACTTCAGATTCTGTGTCTCCCTCTCTCTCACCCTCCCCTGGCTCACACTCTGTCTTTCTCTCTTTCTCTCAAAAATAAATAAACATTAAAAAAAATTTAAGAGAAATAGAAAGACAGACAGAAAGACAAAAGAGAGAAAAAAGAGAGAAAAAGAGAGAGAAAGAAAGAAAGAAAGAAAGAAAGAAAGAAAGAAAGAAAGAAAGAAAGAAAGAAAGAAGGAAGGGAAGGAAGGAAGCATTGATTACAGGCAGGCCAATATCCCTGATGAACACAGATACAAAAATTTTTAAGAAAATATTAGCAAATTGAATTCAACATCTATGATTCAACAATCATACATCTAGATCAAGTGGGATTTATTCCAAGAATGTAAGGATGGTTCAACATCCACACATCAATCAATATGATACACCACATTAACAAAATTAAAGGTGAAAATCATATGATCATCTTAATAGATGCTTAAAAAGCACTTGGAAAAATTCAATATCACTTTATGTTAAAAATTTTCAATAAAATGGGTATAGAAGGAATGTACCTCAACATAATAAAGGCTATATAAAACAAACCCACAGCTAATATCACACTCAATGGTGAAAAGCTCAAACATTTTCATCTAAAATTAGAAACAAAACATGACTGGCCACTCTGCCCACTTTTATTCAACAAAGTATTGGAAGTGCTAGCCACTGTAACTAGGCAAGAAAAAGAAATAAAAGACATTGACATTGGAAAGGAAGAAGTAAAACTGTCACTATCTGCAGATGACATGATATTATATGTAGAAAATACTAAATACTCCACTAAATAAAACTATTAGAATAAATAAATGAATTCAGTCAAGTTGCAGGATACAAAAATAATATACAAAGTTCTGTTACATTTCTATACACTAAAACCAAACTATAAGAGAAGTAAAGATAACAATCCCATTAATAATTGCATCATGGGGCACCTGGGTGGCTCATTTGGTAAGTGCCCAACTTTGGCTCAGGTCATGATCTTGTGGTTTGTGGGTCTGAGCCCCATGTCAGGCTCTGCACTGACAGCTCAGAGCCTGGAGCCTACTTCAGATTCTTTGTCCCCCTCTCTCTATGCCTCTCTCCCACTTGTCCTCTCTCTCTCTCTCCAAAGTAAATAAACATTAAAAAATTTAAAAAATAATAATAATTGCATCAAAAAGAATAAAATACCTAGGGATTATTTTAACCAATGAGGTGAAAGACCAGTACGCTGAAAACTGTAAGACACTGACGAAAGAAATTTAAAAAGGCACAAATAAATGAAGATATTCTGTTTCATGGATCAAAAGAATTAATATTGTTAAATGTCCATATTACCCAAAGGAATCTACAGATTCTATGCAATCCCTATGAAGATTCTGGTGACATTTTTTTACAGAACTGCAACAACAAAATTCTTAAATTTGAATAGCCAGCACAATCTTGAGAAAGAACAAAGCCAGAGGTATCACACTCCCTGATTTCCAACTATACTACAAAGCTATAGTAATCAAAACACTATGGTACCAGCATAAAAACAGACATATAGATGAACAGAATCGAATAGAGAGCCCCCAAACAAACCCCTGCATATATAGTTAATTAATTTAGGAGGCAGAATACACAATGGGGAAAAGACAGTCTCTATAATAATTGGACCACTATCTTATACCATATGCAAAAATTAACTCAAAATGGATTAAAAACCTGAATGTGAGACCAAAACCATAAAACTCCCAGGAGAAAATATAGGTAATAAGCTCCTTGACATTGGTCTTACTGATATATTTTTGCATCTGACTCCAAAGGCAAGGGAAACAAAAGCAAAAATAAACAAATGGGACTATAATATCAAACTAAAAAGCTACTGGACAGTGAAGGAAACCATTAAAAAAACAAAAAAGGCAAACTACTGAAGGGGAGAAGATTTTGCAAATCATATAATCAATAAGGGGTTAATACTTAAAATATATAAAGAACTCATACCTATCAAAAACAAACCAAAACAAATAATCCAATTAAAAATGGACAGAGAATCTGAATAAATATATTTCCAAAGAAGACATTTAGTAACCAACAGGCACATGGAAAAGATGCTCAGCATCACTAATCATCAAAGAAATACAAATCAAAACCACAGTGAGGTATCACCTCATACCTGTCAAAATGACTATTAACAAAATGAGACAAAAATAACAAGTGTTGGTGAGGATGTGGAGAAAAGAGAACCCTCATGCACTGTTGGTAGGAATGTAAACTGCTACAGGCACTCTAGAAAATGGTATGGAGGTTCCACAAAAAATTAAAAAAAAAAAAAAAAGAACTACCTTACGATCCAGCAATTCAGTACTGGGTATCTATTGGGAAAAAATAAAAACACTAGTTCAAAAAGACATGGGCACCACTGTGTTCACTACAGCATTATTTACAATAGTAAGATATGGAAATAATCTAAGTGCTCCTTCATAAATGAACAAGGAAGATACACACACACACACACACACACACACACACACTATATACCATATATATATTATATACATATAATACACACACACACACACACACACACACACACACACACACACACACAATGGAATACTACTCAGCCATATAAAAGAACGAAATCTTGCCATTTGTAACAATATTGATGGACCTTAAGCATATTATGTTAAGTGACATAAGTCGGACAGAGAAAGACTGTAAGACTTCATTTATATGTAAAATCTGAAAAAAACTGAACAAACAAAACAAGACTCAAACTCATAGATAAAGAGAAGAAACTGATGGTCGTCAGAGGGGACAGGGGACTAGGGTGGACAAAATAGGTGAAAGGGATCAAGCAGTGTAAACTTCCAGTTACAAAATAAATAAGTCATGGGCATGTAAATATAATTAATAATATGGTATCAGCTTTATATGGTGACAGATGGTAATTAATATTGTTAGACTTTGTTGTGATCATTTTGCAATGCATACAAATGTCAAATCACGATGCCGTACCCCTGAAACCAATATAATAGTGCGTGCCAATTATACCTCAATAAAATGAAAATAACTAAATACCAAAACCTGTTGCTCTCTAAATAAATTGCAATTTACTGAACAGAGTAAAAACTTTGTTCTTCAAATGTTTAATGCAATGGAGAAAGCAAATTAGTTAAAGCATTTAACTTAAAGCATCAGCTAAAAGTTATTTCGTATCTAGTAATATTTGCTAAGTATTTTTAATCGGTCTCATCCATTGTATTTAACTTGCACGCTATTCATAATGCATACTCCATTTTGTGAATGAGAAAAACTAAGGCTCGATGTGTTTAAGAAATTTAAATCATGATAATAAGCTAGTTT
The DNA here is from genome assembly GCF_027475565.1 of Acinonyx jubatus. Classification (NCBI taxonomy): domain Eukaryota; kingdom Metazoa; phylum Chordata; class Mammalia; order Carnivora; family Felidae; genus Acinonyx; species Acinonyx jubatus. The sequence goes on along the minus strand of NC_069382.1, from coordinate 118,363,626 downwards.
AGCTTACTCTGGGGTAAGCTTAATCCTCACAATTCCTTAAGGAAGGTATTATTATCAACTCCACTATGCCGATGAGGAAACCCAGGCTCAGAGAGTTTAGGTAACTGGCCTAAATTCCTAAGGCTAGCAAGTCATGCAGCAGACTGAGATATGGAACAGTCCTGCTAGCCTGGCCCCAGGGCCCATGGATTGCTCATAAGGAGAGGGAAAACTGGAGCTAGAATACCGGCATCCTGACAAAGAAGTCAGAGTTCTTCACTCTGGCCACAGTGACCTAAGTACATACTCAGTGGTTTCCTCCCTCTCCCCTTGCCCACATCACACACTCACCTACCCCTCCCACCCAGGCTAAGAGCACAGCCTGCCCCAGATTTCATCTGGATCTACATTAAATCTGAAGAGATCAAGGATTTTCTAGTAATCCAACCCTTCCACCAAAGAGACAGGTTTAGTTTATGATAGGTTTTTTCCTAGAAGGTTTTTTCTTTTCTCTCTCTTTCTCTCTCTCTCAGTGAACAGGACTGGTCTTCCTTTGAATGTCAATAGAAAGACAGTTTTGTTTATTAATGGTCAATAATGGTTTTAATGACCAACTGTATTTTTATTAAGTAAAATGGATTCAAAAAAAAAAACCAAAAAAACCCACAAAAACCTCACAATGCCCCTAGCCTTAAAACTGTTCCTACTGTCTGTGCTGTATTGCCATCACTTTAAAAATTCACAGAACAAAATTTAATCTTCTTGTAGGACTGCATAATTCCAGAAATAAATCTTTCAAAAACATACGTTTATGGATGTAGGACTAATTCTAAAATAGGTATCAACCAGGACTGCCTTTTTCTGCATTACTCCAGATACCTGAAATATATGCATCAAGACCATCTATGCACAGAAATGGGGCCACTGCTAGGGGCAGTGTTATTCTTAGAGTTACAGAAATTGGAGCTATTCACAAAATATGCTGTCTGATTCTTAATGAAAATAGCCTAATAGAAATAAATATTCATGTATGAATCATCACAAAAATCATGATAGGATCAAGTGACAACGACCTTTGGAAATTAGTAAAAAAAACCAAAAAACCATAAAAATAGGAAGCAGAATAGAAAGGTATAGCTGGGGCATGCCTGCTCCATCCCATACTCTATTTTGAACTGCTATGTGCCTTATAATTTAATAGTGTGGTAAGTATAAATCTACATAGCAATTGCAGTGATGAAGTGCCCAACAAAATTCAGAAGTCCCTGTATTTATTTCTCCATGGAGAACCCATTAGCAAAGACCATTAATAATAAATACTTCTAATCCTTACAAATAAGGTTTGGTTCATTTTAAACCAATAACTTATTCTTCCTGCCCCAAGTTTTTTGTTCTTCAAAGTCTCCCCCACCCCCGACACAGACATACACATTTATTGAGGTATAACTGTGAAACAAAAATTGTACTCATTTAAGAGGCAAATGTGAGGTTAACCCAAGTCTTTCATCTTGAGAAGCAGGAGAATGGCCAACATGATTTCTCCAGTCTCTTCCCAGTTTAATATTCCCCATCCTGGTAAAAATAATATCCCCTGGTTTCTGTATAAATGGGGAGTCCAACTATGCTATGTGCAAAAAGAAATCTCACTATAACTATGGTGAATTTTTTAGAAGCAGAGTATGTCTTGCGAGATGCTTATTGCCTTCCCTGTTTGTTTCTGAAAAGCCAGGTTCGGGTTGCTTAAAAAAGGCACATCAACCCTGTCCGGCTGCAAACACTACTTGAGAACTACTCTGCTGTAGACAAAGATGGGGGCATACTTTTGATTTTCATAAATTCCTGCTTTTGTACTCCCAGAGTTTATCTGTTCTTTAAAAATATGCTTAAAAGCAGAAAAAGGAAGGTATTCTTTCTAGGATGCGTGTGAGTCAAAGTATCCACAAGGACAGTAAGCAACAGGTTTTAGGAATACAGAAAAAAAAAAATGAGCTCAGGAAACTTAGATACTACCATGAAGAGTAAATGTGAATCCTTGTTGAAGTTCAAAATAATGACTTGGATTTCAAGAGTTTCTTTTTCTCTCTTACAAAAGGAAACATAACCTTTTTATTGATTATTTGAACACGCCCCCCACCCCCGCCCCACAATCACAATCTATTCAATCACCCAGGAGTCTTTTCACTGGATGCTAGAGTGTGGTGTAATACATTATACATCTTCTCAGGCTATAATTTTGGTATTTAATGAAACCAAACAGATTGCCTTAGAGTTGCTATGGGAACATTTATCAGATGGAAAGGGGTTGGCAGTAAGCGATCTGCTGCCAGATGGGAAAGAATTCATTAGCTCTAGGAGACTGGCACTCTGAAGAATCATTTAAATATAGACATTAAGGGAAAACGTTCAGTTGACGATTTGGTTACACAATCCTAAAATCTCTTAACACATAAAGGTGAGAGCTGTGCCTCTCCTGCAAGGCTCAGTAAAGGATTCTGAACAAATTCAACTACAGCTGCAAAATTTCTCAAGAATCGAGGGAAAGGGACAGATGGAGTTGGTTTGTAAGAGAAAATTCATTTGCTCCCGAGTGAACAGGGAAGCCAGTGTCTCCACTGGCACACCATAATAGGGGTTGCTCTGAAGCAGGCGGGCTGATATCTTTTTTTTCCCCCCCAGGCAGAAATCCGTAAATGACTTGGCTATGCATGCATTCTGTAGGAAAATTCTACCTTTCCTATCCACAGTCCTTAAAAAAAAAAAAAAAAGTGAAATATATCAATTAGCTAAACTGATATCAGTAATCTATTCCTTCGATGGTATGTAGAAAATAAATGGGACCCCCTCCTCCGCTTGAAAATTGAGTCTAGTCAATCAATCCACCCAAACATAGAGCATTCGCAGGCACACACACAGGCACACAACTATACATACAGTCCATGATATCTTGTCCCTGGGGTTACAATTTCTCACCAGTAAATCTGACTCTTCCTCTCTCTTTGAAAACATTCACTTCACCTCCTCCTTTGGCAAACGGGCACGCCTTTGACAGACTTTTTGTCAGTCAGCACTCGTTACCACCTCCCCCCGCCCCCCCGTATTCTCTCCCTGTTTTTCGGGGGCTGGAAGTCTAAGCACCACACTTCTCATATTCCCCAGCTCTTCTGTTTCTCTGGAGAAGGCTTAGATTCTGCCACTAAGATGTACTCGCGTAACGTGCGAAAGTGAAGGAAAGTGGAAGAACTCCTGGCCCGGCACCTGACATGACCACTGGCGGTGGGCTTCGCTAAATGCTTTTCAGTGATTGACAATTCCACATTCCACTACCAGTCACTAGCTGAGGGGCGGTGGAGCTGTTATAGCTTCGCCAGGCTTTTCCCTGGCGATTTGTGGATGGCAGCAATCGTTTCCTGGACACGTGTTCACAGTCTGCAGTGCAATGAACAGCCGGGCAACAAAATCAAAGCCTCTGATATTCTACCCCCTCCCAACAATTCTGTAGGTACTTAGTTCATTACATTAAATTCTTTTTCAGTTTGAAATATCTAATAGTTGCACTTCCTGCCCTGAACCCTTCTCCTAAGAAAAATGAGTGATTTAGATCTATCCAACGGTGGGATATACTGTAGTTCAAAAGTTAGGGTTGCGGGGTTTTTGGAGAGACCTCACAAAAGCATGTCACGGGCGCACGTGGGGTCTCTGAGCTTGTTTGGTGAAGGCTTTCAAGAGGACACACTATGCTCTCATCCTCTCTTACTCCTACCTTTTCTATAAGGATTAAATGACCTTCTGGGAGAGGTGCGTCTATTCTTATGCTCCGTCTCCTTCTCTCCCCTTGCATTTGTGAGAGGCCTGGGCCCCGTGGTGGAAGCCCAGCAGCAGCCACCAGGATACATGCTGCAGTGTTTTCCATTCTCCTCTCTTCCTTTTTCTGCTTTGTCTCTGGGTAAGTACACGATAACTTAAAGATTCTGGTTGAATTCAGGAGCAGAAACAGGGAAAGCAGATCTTGCATTGTTTTTAAGTCTACTTAGGGGATCAGCAAAGAATTCTCCATCGGGCTCAGCCTAGCACTTCAGGTGCCATATTAGGATTCAGCTAAAGACTTTGCTAGTAGCTACTTATCATAATAAATAGATTTCTCTCAGGGCTCCTGAGTGGCTCAGTCGGTTTAGCGTCTGACTCTTAATTTCAGCTCAGGTCATGATCCCACAGTTTGTGAGTTCGAGCCCCATGTCAGGCTCTGTGCTGAGAGCATGGAACCTGCTAGGGATTCTCTTGCTCCCTCTCTCTCTGTTCCTCCCCTCCTCGTACTCTCTTCTCTCTCAAAATAAATAAACTTAAATAAATAAATAAATAAATAAATAGATTTCTCTCATGTTCTCAGGTAAGAGTTGATAGATGACTCACTTATGGTATTTGCCATTTGACGTCTAGGCCATCATTCTCTCTGCCTAGAAATATCTACTGAAACTCATGTTGACACAGCTGGGACAAAATAGTGATTAAAAAGTGGTTCTTTTTATACTTAATATGTTCTATAATTTAATTTAAATTCAGGGTTAAAGAATACTCCAGTTTCCATTTTACCAAAACAAACATTAAATAAGAGCAAAGTAACTTAGGATTTTTTTTTTCATGGTAACAAATGCCTAAGACATTATAGGAAGAATAAGTAATCAAGTCTACTATTCCCCAGCTTTGTTCTCCCCGTGGAAGTCATGCTTGCCTCTCTGCTACAGCATGAACACTCGGCCACATTTATGCCCTTATAGCCATGGTCTAGCTGTTCGCTCTAGGAAGAGCCTTCCTTCCACAGATCTCCTGGGCCACCTCCTCAGCCACGGCAAGTCTGCTCAAATCCCAGCTTCTCAATGGAGCCTACTCTGACCACTCTACTTTAATGCCACCAACTCTCCCCCCTGGTGAGAGTCCACTCTGCTCTTTCTACTTCCGTGCTGCTTATCACTTTCTAATTTGCTCACCTATCCTTTATTGCATATTATTGTTTACATTTTGTCTCCTACTGATAAGACAGGAAGGGACCTGGAGTGGTTTAGCTATCCTATTCCTTATTCCACATTTCTCTTTGCAGAAGGGCAAAATCTTTCCATAAACACCTCAGATTTTGGACTCAACAACATGAAATAATGCCATTCGTTAATATAGACTAAGTAATTCTTCACTCTACAAACAGTAAAGTACCTGCAATAGCAGTTTGGTATCTACACAATCTTCCAAGCAGCTACCGAAACCCGAACCCAAAATCAACCCTTTAATGTGCTTCACGCAAGTCATTATCCTTTCATCCAGTCAGCTGTAATCCTCAACTTTTTAAAATCGAATACCAAACCCTTCATTCCTTTTGCTTTACCCCAAAATAAGAAGAAAAATCCTCGAACATCTGAAACCTCTTCCATCTCTGATGTCTGTTCTAGGCTATCAAAATATTATAAAACTTTTATGTGTACATCAACAAAGTGTATCTAATCTCGAGATCACCAGCCATAAACAAGCACATAGCAGTCCTTTATGAGCCAGCGGGCATTTCAAAATTAAAATAAAAGGAATTTACCAAGCAACATTACTGAGATATACTCAAATTGGCATTAGCTTTAGTGGTAGTGACAGACATAGACACATAAAAATTTCTACAAAACAACAACAACAAAATGATTTTAATGTTAAATAAGACTCACCTCACCTGGTTAATTAAGAGAAAGGCAGATGGACGGTATAATGATGGAATGAGCCATGGTAGAAGACTGCAGACTTGCTAAATTAGTTAAGTAAAATTTCAAGACACAGGGGGTGCTGAGGATACAAGTGGGTAGAAGCTGGAACACATCCTCCATTTAGTAGATTAAAAAAAAAAAAACGAACTTCAATTTGCATGCACGTTCTGACTCAGATGTATTTTAGGAGGAGGCATACTCAACGACCATTTGGACAACTCAACAAACTCCTAGCCGAAGAAGTTCTTCTCACCACAGGTAATCAAACACCAACATATTTTCTTCCAGATCAGTCGAGTTTCAGCAGTTAGATTTTCCTTTCACCTTAACCAATTGTCACCTCAGCTTTTCTGAACTAGGCCATCCAATGGTGTCTCCTAACCCATTTTCATGCCAAAACAATATGAAATTGCCCTGTTAGAGCAGTACAGTGCATTGTTCCCTGAACCCAACAAAGTAGATTTCCATCATGCAAATCAGTCTCAACACAGACATTCCGTGTTTATTTATCTTAGCCAATTCCTTTTGCTTCCTAAGGCTATTTTCTCCTGAACACTCTTCCTCCTCCAGAGAAGAGCTAAAAAAGAAAAGAAAAGAACATTTCCTGAATTCAGTTTCTCATTGCCTAAGTCATATTTGCAAGTGCCATGCTATGTGGCGAGCCATGTGTCACGCCCTGCCACTATGAGTCCCCACTGGGCAGTTTATTTCTGTGGAGACTATCTTCTGTTATTTTGGATTTTCATACGGGCTGTTCATTTTTATTAAGTCAATCATCTGGAAGTACCCAGCCCATCATTTAAAAGATGGATTGAAAAAAAAAAAAAAGATGGATAAAAAAGATCTTCCCTCTAAGGATTCTTAACCAACATTAATAATATGAACACATTTATTGACTGCTATTTACATTTTGTATTTCCTTAGGCTACATTAAGATGTTTAAGCCAAGGCACTATGTCTTATTCGCCTTGTACTGTTGACGCTAATAAGACCTAGATTATTAGAGAACAATAAGGCAATTTTAAAAACTGAAATAATAACGCATGCCAGGCTTTCACTTTTTCCTGCCTCTCCTTTTTAATTATAATCGCAATTGAACATTTTAACCTGAATTCAGGAGAAAATGAGGTGAGAAATGAATTGCCTTAAGTCAAATTCCAAAATTCTATGCTTTCAACTAAATCGTTATTTGAGGTCTCATTAATTGAAGGAAGGGGGATAATTACTAAAGTGCAATTACTAAAGGAAAAAATCACTTGTTAGGCTCTATGGGTGGCTGCTATTATGATGGCCCGAGGAGCTACAGCCTTTACTGGACAATAGAAATAATGATTCTTGTCATTACTGTAGTGGCTCTTAGTTAAGGTAACTTAAGAACCAGCTGCTTCTGGATGTACATGAAGCAGCACGTTTTTGGGGGATAAATCTCAGCCACATGGTTACAAGACAAACAGTTTTGTTCAGCTAGACAGCTGTAGTATAAAGCATCTAAAAAGGGCTTAGCAAATATGTAAATCATTATTAGCTGAGTGAACAAGTATTTATCAAGTGCCAAATATATTCCAGATACTGTTCTGGAAACTGAGAGTAAAGCGATGGAAAAAATAAATATTACTGCTTTCTATGAGCCTACATTCTAGCGAGAAAGACATAATAGATTTTAAAAAACTGAGCCACAAAGTGCTCCATTGGATGATAAGTGCAATAGAAGAAAATAGGAGTGCAGGACAGCAAGTATCTGAGGAGCAGTGAGGGTGGGGGAAGAGGACCACTCCTTTCTATAATGTGGTGAGGGAAATCCTTGCTGAGAAGGTGACTTTTGAGCAACCACATGGAGGTGAGGACTGTGCAGATACATGGGTGACCAGCTTTCCAGCAAGTACAGAGCATGTGTGAGGAACAGAAAGGAGGCCAGTGTGGCTGAGGTTAAGGAAGGAGGGTGAAGGCAGCAGGAGTGTAATTAAAGAGAAATATGAGCAGAAGCGGGGGACAACTCAGAGTCTTAAAGATGAAGGCAAGCGCTTGTCCTCTTTTGCAGTGGGGAGAGAAGACACTTGAGGGACTGAGATGAGTATAATCCTACCTGTGATTTACCAGGGTCACACCGCCTGCTAGGTTGACAATGTGTGGCAAGAGAGAAGCTGGGGAACACTTACATACAGGCTACTACAATAGCCCAGGCAAGGAAGCCGAGGCAGAGGGGATAAGATGTGTGCAGATTCCGAACATGCTTTAAAGCCGCAGCCATAAGGATTTTCAGAGAGAATCCACACAGGATGTGAAAGAAAGAAAGATGTCAAGAGAACAGTGGCTGCGTACTGTGAGGAAGGACAGTAAAAAGAGCAGATTTAAGAGGGAAGGTCAGCAGTATGGTTCTGGACAGGTTTAGATTTGAGATGCCTCTTACAGGCAAATGGAGGTAAGCAAGCGCTGAGAAACGGGAGACTGAACTTTCCCAGAGGAAAGGACTGGGCTGGAGACGCAGACATTTATGAAGCATGAGACTGAGGATGGTTTTGAAAGCAAGAGAATGGATGAGATGTTCAAAGAGAGTGCATGTGGATAGAGGAGAGAGGCAGTCCAAGGACTAAACCCTGGGACACTCTAAGAGAAGGAAGGGCCACTAAGGAGACAAAGAAAAAGTGGCCAAGAGCTAAGGGAAAAACAGGAGTGTATGGAATCCTGAAAACCAAATGAAGAAGGTATTGGGAGAAAAGACTGTGTCAACTTGCCAAGAAGTCCAGTAAGAAAAGGACTAACATTTGGATGATGGCAAAAAAAAAAAAAAAAGAAAAAGTTCAAGTACTGTAAAACTGAATCCTATCTGTAAAACCAGAGATACCACTCTTTGGAAATTGATTTTTAGGAGTTATGCCTTTCTAACTGCATGTCTAGCAAGTAACATGTGTAATACTATATTAGATATTGACACCAAGGCTTTTGTGTTTGCTACATCTGCTTATACAGATACAATGATCCGTCTGCCAAATCTAACACGTGAACATGATAAAGGAATGATGAACCCTAGGAACTAATTCTTGATCATTTTATCTCCCCCTTTACACCTATTTGCTGAGTGATCGATAATATGCAGTAAATGAAACAATGATGAAACTACTCTGTAGACTTTAATAAGAACAGCAAACAGGAAATTGAGATACTGACTTTTCCACAAGGATAACTAATTACAACAAGGAGCTACAGATAAGCTTGCCAAGCAATTATATCCAGACACAAGAGTCAACAGCCTAGCTTGCCTACTCACTGAAGACGAAATGGAGTGTCGAGTCTGGTAATTGCGTGTAAGCAACTTAGGAAACTGAATATTTCACCTAAATCCTAATAGAGTTGCTGGGTGAAATTCATCATTCGTACTTTCTACAGGGATTTGGCACAGTGCCTAGAGAACGTGTTCAATAAGCAGTATAGAGGGGAATGAACGGTGTTGTGTGCCCAGAGCTGCTACACAGGACCCTGGGGGTTGTTGCCCTCTGCTACTGCAGAGGGCGCTGTTCACGAGGCTCCTCTGTCATGAGGTGCATACCTGCCCACCACGTGTGGCAGCTCTGGGAGCATCAATCAGCCTCTGACTTTTACACGAAAGTTGAAAAGCAATCTTGGTAACGGCACACACATGCTAAATATCCTTTGAGATCAATATAAACTGAAAACAGGTTTACAAAGATGTGTCTTGCAAGAAGAGACAATTACCAAATGCCTACATATGGATTTGATGATTTTTTTTTTACCTTGCTATACGTGAATAGCACATGTTTTCAGCACTTGATTATAAACTGCTAAAAAGCAGGGATCGATCATGCCAATGCTATCTATACACCAGAAGCAGTAAATGCCTTTTTTTAAACACTGCCTCTCATATGTGATGACTTTGCAACAATAAAACAATCCATAACAAGCACCTTTAAGAAGTGCTGATTCAGAAACCATTTAAAGCCATGTTTACAAGTCATGCTGGTGATTTTTATCCTCTTAAATCTGGGGAGTCACTGTTGATTCTGAAGAGAAAAAGACTGTTCATTTTACAGTGAGTGCCATGTGGCATGTTTTAAATTGAGGCAGTATATTACAAGGCAAGCCCAAATTGTTTGGCTCATTTCCCCTATTTCTATAATTTTCCTTGTAAAATCCAGAATTTATTTTCTATCATTTTCTTATCTGCATCCTCCTCCTCAAGGCCCAGTTAAGAGCCATTACACAGGATACCACAGATACTTGAAATTACCCACAGACAACAATTTAAGATGTCGGGATTACCAACTGAAATCACGAAAGAATGGTGACCTTAAAACAAATCATACAAAATCTCAGTTATTTAAAGCCTCAGGACATTATTTTCCCCTTGATTATATAAAGCTACAAAGAAAAGTGGAAAAAAGATCCTCCTGCTTCTTATTGAAAATCACCCATGGAGATCAAAAGCCAGAACCCACTGCAAAGTCCCTGAGATGCCCAGCTTTAATCCCCCTGCCCCTCCGGGCTGTGATTCTTCCCGAGAGCTGTCAAGCCTCAGTTAACCACATAACAAACACAGAACGTCATCCAGAACTTAAAAACAAAAGCTGTAAATATTTTCTATGTCAATTCAAGTAATCAAATAGAAGCTAGCTAATTGGGAGGGAGCTAAGACCTGAGAAAGAGCACCCAGGGGTGAGGTGCAAGGCGGGAGAAAAATGAGACTTTTAGACTTGCCAAAAATGTCCGCCATGCTCAGATCAACGTCACACCCAGGATCCGTTCTCTGTCTCTGCACGTTTCTTAGGTAGATCTATACCAGGACTTTACTCAGAAAATTATGTAATAATCAACATATGTGTTATTTACCCTCACTAGAAAATCCTGGCCCAGCCTGTACTTCATCCTTGTTATCTCTTCCAAAACAGCTAAAGGCTTTAAAACGTATTCAATTCATTTCCACTCCTGTTTATTGAGCATGTACTATATACCAATACATCAGCACATCAGTGACACTGACAGAAATCCCTGTTCCCCAGCGGCTCGCATTCTAAGCTAGTCAAACGTATTTGGGCAATTGCCACCTCATGTTGGTGTTTTGAAAAAGTAGTAAAAATTAAATGCCATTTGGAAAAAGAATCAACCAGAGTCTCCAGGATTTCTTACATATTTATCTGTTTTGCTTACTGATCACATTTTTCAATACTCACGCCAGGACAGGTACACAAAGACAAGTCCTTGGGGGGCTGTCAGGAGTTGACGCTTGAGCACTGCCATGTGTGTAATCTTCTTTCTGAGTCATTTTTTAAATGATCAGTGTTTACCTGGGGGTGTGAATCAGGGTCACCGGTGAAGCTTTTGAAGCGCAGAGCTCTATCCAGACTTCCCGAATAAGAATATCCTACAACAGGGCTGGATGCATGTATTCTTTGAAGCCTTACAGTTGGTTCTGATGCCAACTACGGCACAATGCTTTTAATAAACTCATAGAAGGTTAACAGCAGAGGTGAACTCAATGGGTAAAAGAGAATTTCCTGAAAAGTTCTAGTACATGATAATAGCAGTATAATAATGATAGCTTAATCTCCTTCCCCACTTGTTTGTCTTGCACTCTCCTACATTTTTTCCTGATAGCCCTCATTCAGCCCTTATGACGACCATTACTATTTCTCTTCTGCAGGAAATGGCAACACGGGGACGCTGAGTAACTTGGGTAAGCCCCAAAGTTCGGTTAACAGCAGGGCTGGGTTCTGAACCCTGGCATGATGACACTCAAGTCTCTGTGCTCAGTTGCCACTTTGTAGAGGAATTTATTCTAACCATCCATCTATTTACTAATTCATTTGGTAAATGAATTAGCTACAGGTGTACGAGAGACAGACATGTCTCTATTTTTCCTCTGGAATACTTAACACAAATATAAACAATTGTATAATTTGTGTAATACCCATCTCTGCTAGGATGTAAGGATCACATGGAAATAGACGTGTCTCACTTAGGTGAGACATATTTATGTCCAGTGCCTAATGCATGGCAGCACTTGGTAAATATTTGCTGACCAAATGACTGACTGCATGAATGAGTGACAGTTTGTGGAATGCAGATGTGCATTTTCCACTGGAGGAGTCATACTTGTAAACAGACTTAACCCAGAATGTTAATAATACTCTACCCAACTATCAATAGAGAGCAGTAGGAGACGGAAAGAGAGAGACTGAAACTCACCACATCCAGAAGACCACTTGATTCTCACAATAAGCCCAGGGGATGGGCAGCACAGGTTTTATCAACTGTATTTGGAAGGCAAAAAGACTCAACAGGAGTATGCCTAGGAATTCATGCCATATTCCTGAGGCTTGAGCTGTGGAATCAGAGACCTGTGTTCAAATCCTGTTTCTGACACTTCTTTTTTTTTAATGTTTATTTTATTTGTTTTGAGAGAGAAAGAGAAAACATGAGTTGGGGATGGACAGAGACAGAGGGAGAGAGAGAATCCCAAGCAGGATCCTGCTGTCAGCGCAGAGCCTGACATGGGACTTGATCCCACAAACTGTGAGATCATGACCACTGCCAAAATCAAGAGTCAGATGCTTAACCGACTGACCCACGCAGGTGCCCTCCCCATTTAGGACACTTCTATTGGTGGCTTTAGGCAAGCTTGCTTAACATCATTGAGCTTCAGTTCTGTCATTTATAAAGAGAGCTATACTTCGATCTTGTCTTTTATTCACAGACATATCCCAAGCACTTACAATAGTTTCTGCTATGGAATCAGCACTGAATTTATTGCTAAATTGCAGTGCCATTAAAGGTCTTAAATATGAAAACATTATTAGAGTGCCTAGTGTTGTGACTAACACACTATTAGTCACAGTTCCCCTGTGACCAAATATCCCTAAAATGTCATTCCCACTTTTCCTTCCCTTTAAAATCTTGAAAGGGACTGTCTCCCTTCCCCATTTCAGATTCTTTCTAAGCCATGTGAACTCTTCTACAGTAACTCTTCAGAGGCTTAGACCTACTTCCATGAAATCACCTAGTTCGCTAATGCAAAGTTGGGGGGGGGGCAGATTTAATTTTTAAATCAGGACAGATGCTGACTTAACCAGGAGTTCATTTACGTTCTCATTCCCACAAGACATATTAAACATACGTCTCTAAGTTCTCCTTCTTCGTAAAAACTGTCGCATTGCTTTAATACATTTCATAATGATCTTATAAAATAAAAGGTTTACGAAATTGCTGCACTGCTTTATCATCACCATTCAGATGAATAAAATCAATTCGCCACATAGCCACACATTAGATTCCTTTGTGCTGAGGCATCGTTACCTGGATGTGTAAAATCAGCATCCCCAGATCTGTGATAATCCATAGACACACTGAACTCTAAACATCCACCTCTCCCTCTCAGCCTCCTGTCTACTGCCACATTTTCCCCCTTAGTATAGGAGACCAGGGCAACAACATGGGAGATGTTGAGGTTGGATCCTGGGCCCTAACAATGGCTTTTCGTGATTAATGAAACAGAACTTTTCTTTGTTGGGTGTTACTTCATTCATTCATTCATTCATTCATCCCTCCATCCATCCATTCATTCATTCATTTGTTGTGGGGGTCAGGTGGAGTGATGGTAGGTGTTATGTGAAAATGTCCTATAAAAAAAAGAGGGGCGCCTGGGTGGCGCAGTCGGTTAAGCGTCCGACTTCAGCCAGGTCACGATCTCGCGGTCCGTGAGTTCGAGCCCCGCGTCAGGCTCTGGGCTGATGGCTCAGAGCCTGGAGCCTGTTTCCGATTCTGTGTCTCCCTCTCTCTCTGCCCCTCCCCCGTTCATGCTCTGTCTCTCTCTGTCCCAAAAATAAATAAACGTTGGAAAAAAAAAAATTAAAAAAAAAAAAAGAAAAGAAAAGAAAAAGAAAAATGTCTTATAGGCCCAGCTACATTGCTATGAGTAATACATGGATGTGTGGTGGGCAGAGTGTTTATTTAGCCTGTGGTGGGAGGGAGAAGGCAGTGCTCGGATGTACAGGATTTTTGAAACCTGATGTGCTAAGGGAAAAAATCCAAATTTTAGTGGGCATATTTTTTGCAACAGTAAAATGAAACACTAAGTGATTTCCACAGTTATATACAGCTTCAACATTTTACATTTTTATCAACAGCTGAAAAACAACATTGTTATATTTACCCCACACACTTACTCTTAAACACCAGGAAAGGCAGCGATGTCAGAATGTATAGAGATAAAGATCCAGGGAGATACTAATATAGATGCAGATATAGTTATAGAAATACAGATGAAGAAGATAACCCTCTACGAACATAAGTTTTAAAGAACCATTCGAAGAGGCTTTTCATCCAATTTACTTTAACTTAACTGAGCTTAATTTTAATTTTTTAATCAAAGCAATTTCAGATTTAATAGCTAGCTAACTGAATATAAGAATATTGACAATGACCGTATCAATGCTAAGAATAGGTAACACTTACTGATCGGATAGCATTACAAAAACCCATTGAGGTATACGCCATTACCATCATTCCTACTTTACAGGAAGAAAATCTTATCTGTAAGATATGGTACAGAGACTTTTAAGCCGTGTCAGTGACAGAATGGGCAGATCCGGAATTTGAACCTAGATCAATCCAAACCCAAAGTCCCAGCTGTTAAACACATCACATTCCAAATAATTATAAATAACTGTAACAATAACTTTGTAGGGTAAAAAGTGGAATGAAGTATGGAAATCAAGCTTACGTAGGAGTTCAGGCAGCTGATTTCTACTTCCAGTCCATCCGCTAACCAGCTGAATGTCCGTGTAATGAAGCAAACCTCTCTGAACCTCAGTTTCTTCCAGGGTCAAAGGAGAAAGTTAGCTGAGCTGACATTTCTCAGCTCTGTTTCTGTATGATCTTTGGTCACAGGGAAGGGAGGCATCATCTTTTTTGTTAGGCAGGGCCTTTCTGTTTGTATTTGAAGGTTTGCATAGTAGTTCGTTCAAAAAGACTTGGGTGGTTAGCAAATAGTCTGGAAATCACTAAATTCAACAATCTCTAAGTTTTTAAGCGTTTTTGATATTTTATGGTTCTATTAAATACTTACGTTTTTATCAATAAGATTGGCTTCTTCCATATTCCTTGTTTAATATTAGCTCTTTTAAAACATGAACCTGGAAGACTTCTTTTCAAGAAAGGGAAGCAACCAGATTATCTGGTGGATTAACCTTTTCCATTAAGATTTCACAAAATTAAAAGTCACCAGAGACTAAAGTTTTTTAAGCAAGAAACGTAAATATCCTTTGGTATCTATGTATTCTTGAGAGTTGGCTTAAACTTTTTCTAAAGCATTTTCTGGAATTAAGTACAGCCTATCTTTCCAACAACACGTGAAAACCGGAAGTATTATAAGAATGACTTCTAGGTCTAGAGGAACATAAAGTCTGTGTGCTCAAATCTAAATATGAGATTAGACATAATTTGAAAGTCTGTAAGGGAAGCCGATGGGTGCCAGCTAGTGTGTACTTCTTGATCTAAAATAACATAAACAGACACGCATTCTTGGTCCGGGGAAGATGAGACCCTCAGCCTGCCAAGAAGAATACCGAGGTGGGAGCCGGGGAGGGCACATGGTCAGCAGTCATATTACAATAGCCAGCAATCACACAGCACTTACCATGTGGCAGACAGTGCTTTAAGAGCTTTACAGATACTAATTCACTTAATCCCCACAACAATCCTGTGAGCTCCACACTGAAGCACCTAGTGTAAGTAACCTGACCGGTCACAGGGCTGAGAGGTGACAGGGCTGAGAGGTGAAAGGGCTGGGATTTGAATCAGGCATCCGGTGGCCCGCCTGCCTGCCTGCAAAAGGGATGTACTTGTGAAATGGGAGTGGAGGGCTAGGGTGAGATTTAAAGCCCTGGAAAGTATTGGGAGACATGAAAAAGATCTAAGAAATCCATAATGATGGGGAAAAAAGGAGATGGGGATGCCCTGGTAGCGAAGATGAAAACATAGCCTGAAGACAGGAAATAAACTCTGAGGAGAAGCTGGACCGAGGCTCCCCTGGTTTTGGAAGCTGTACAAATCAGCAGGGGCCTACAGAGGATGAAAGCCTTCCTTCTGAGAAATAAAGGGAGCCCTTGAGGTGATGGCTAAAATTGGGATTCGGGAGCCCATCTGTGGCAAACTCCTGCGAAAACCGTAATAACCAATTTTCAGTGAATAAAAGAAGTGGTGTCCAGATAATTCCTGCACCTTGCTGTCTGGCTCATTTTCTCAATGAGAAAACTGACACGCAGCGGTTGAGGCGACTTGCTCCAAGGTTACTCCAGCTGATTACTGACAAGTCCGCCATTCTTCCCACCACACTCCTTGAGTTGTTTTTGTCCCTAATGTTCTTTCCAGATTTAGTTCTTTCTTTATGATTCTATTTGAGTATTTGCTAAAGAAGTCTCTAAGGAGCCCAAAGGGAGTTAAAGCTGTCTATGACACACACACATTGAGTACTTTGTAATTCTGCAGCTGTACACAATATTAAAAGATGCATATGCTGGATCTGCCCTGAATGCTGGATGGCAAAAACGAAACTGGGAAGTAATGGTCTTCGGTGTATGAAACGCCTTCTATTTTCTATCTTCAGACTGAGAGAGACGGCCAGGAAGGAACCTCGGCAAGGAGAGGGGCAGAGTGTTGTTCGCTCTTAGGCACAGATATAATGAACAAGGTTGATTCTACCACACAGTGAAGAAAGTTTGGGAAACTGAAACATTCTATTTTATTCCACTTTCCACAGGAAATAGAGAAAGGAGACCTGTGGTAGTCTCCCATTAGCATTATGTGGCCTCCACAAAACCGAACTTTCTCAAATCTAAAGACATTTAAAGGTAATTATGGGGGAAGATGAGGGAAACATTTCCAGCCGTTAAACAAGGATAGTAATGGAATGGACAAACATCACGCCTCGCAGGTCATTACCTGTATCCTGCTGCCAGCTATGATGTAAGAAGCAGAAGAAAACTCCAGGTCAAGGACAAAACGAGAAGGACATTAAGGGCTTACTCTAGTTAAGGGTTAGTAGGGAAAAGTGAGTTAATGTGTGATCTACAGGCTAGGTTAGAGTAGAAAAACTCAAATTGAACACTGAAGAACAGCTGTTAAAACACTCTATAATTAAGGTTTTTTTAATCTTTATTTTTGAGAGAGACAGAGACAGAGCATGAGCAGGGGAGGGGCAGAGAGAGAGGGAGACACAGAATCCGAAGCAGGCTCCAGGCTCTGAGCTGTCAGCACAGAGCCCGACGTGGGGCTCAAACTTGTGAACCATGAGATCATGACCTGAGTCAAAGTCAGACCTTAACTGACTGAGCCACCCAGGCACCCCATAAACACTTTCAATGTATATAAACATACATTAAATTCTAATAAAGGCAAAAGACACTAAACCGCAAAGGTAACGTTGACATGATCCAGAAGAAAAACCATCACTGTTCTACACACTGTTGTTCAGAAACAAACAGGTGACAGAACAAAGAAGGGCAGTGGGACATTGAAGAGGAACCGGGATTCTGGGCTTGACTCACACTAACCAGCAGTGAGTGACCTTGGCAGACTAGTGCCCTTCAGTTTCCTGATCTGTGAGGCTGGTAGCTGAAGTTCTCTCTCAATCTCTTCCAAAAACAAAATTAAGATGACTACTCACAGCAGGAAAATAATCACAGGAACAAAAATGCAAGTATGTTTTCAAAGTCAAGGATTTAATAATAGGGATGGTTATGGCCAGCAATCAGATATATGAGCAGGAGCTTCCTTTCTTGTAGAGCTGGGGTGCATCACCCTCTTGGCACATAGATATGTTCGCAAACTCAGAAGCTCTCCAAACCCCATAATTTAGACATTTTTATGGAGGTTTCATCACACAGGCATGATAGATTATTAGCTCAATCTCTTGTCTCACTCCCCTTCTAGAAGATGGAGAGTGAGCTGAAAGTTCCAAGCTTCCAATCATGGCTTGCTCTTTCTGGTGACTGGTCCCTACCCTGAATCCCTCCAGGAGCCCACTTAGAGTTGCCTCATTAGAACAAAAGATGCCCCCATCACCCAGGAAACTCCAAAGTATTTAGTGGTGCTGTGTGAGATGCTCCTATAACCCATGACTCAGGAAGTCACATGGGTTTTAGGAGCTCTGTGTCAGAAACTGGGGGTGGGAACCAAATATATATATCTCATTATGTCATAGTGATATATCAGAATAGATCACTTAAAATTCATAAATCCTTTCCCTTTTCACAATGCTTTTTTTATATAGTTACCATAAAACCATTCCAATTAAAAAGCAGCCGATATTCTTATTGTTTATATTAGAGAAATATAAAAAAGAATATACTTAAAGAAGAAAAAGTACTTTGGTGAAACAGCCCTTCTATATTTTAAAATAAAAAGAAACACAACATGGGGAAGGGCAGGGAGGCTTTAGCTATAATAACACAGATTATTTTGTTCATGACAGAAGTCATTCTGGATATTGGAGAACTCACAAAAATAAAACCAGTCGTTCTGAAACGTTCAGGAAACCATCATATGGTGGAAAGTGAAATCACACAATAACAAAAGTGGAGGTTATCTGCTGCTTTGACACAGAGATGTTTTGAAAGGGTGGCAAGAGGAAACCCTGATAAGGTTAATGAAGTATCTGATCAAGATAGTCACTTTGAAGTTATGCAATATGTATGTACTTTGAGTAAGAAACACACTCACAGAATCAACACTAAAAAGGGCCTTGAGATCACTGCGAATAATCTTCTCATGAATTGCAGGAAGAAACCATTGTCAGAACTGGCACCATCTCCCTGGATTCCTGATTCACGCTCTGCACTCTTTCTCACAGCTTTTAGACAATAGTTTTCACCAGTATCATCATTTTTATCTTCCTTTTCCTGCTACTCTCAGAAAAGGGTATTCTTTTAGTATAGTAATGACAAGAAGATGCTAAACAAAACAACTACCCTTCTACTTGGAAGTAAAACACACGTCATGTAACCCCTATGTGAATCAGATGAAAAGTGGAATTCGGAGGATAAGAAAGCACACCAAAAGACCCAACGACATAAGGCGAGTTTATATAAATCCTGAGTTGGATTTTTGAATTTTCCATCATAAATTCTTTTAATGAATTCTGATTTGCACCAAAAGGACAAATATGAAGTAAGCGCTGAATAAATCAGCAAATGTTTGATGTTTCTTACCAAAAATAACCGTTACATTTAGCAGACAATTAACACACTCCCTACAATCATGACTACCATTGTTCAGCGTAGGCTGCTACATACGGAGAAATACAATTTTTCTTTTCTTACTAAATATAAGCATCGTTATCTATCCACGTACAGAAGGTTTGGGGGACGAGCGCATATGCATCGGTGTTAATGGTAATAAATGATAATTATCATTCACTGAGTTCCTATTACAAGTCAGGTGTTGTGTGAGGAACTTTTCATACATGGCCTCAAGTCTCACAGGACTGTAAGGTAGAAATCATTTCAACCATTTGCAAGATGAGTAAAAGGAGAGAGAGATGTTAGGTAATGTGTCAGCAGCAGGATTAAAACATGTCTGTTTCATTCTCAGGCCAATGATCTGTCCGCTAGGAGGCAGAGTCTTATCCTGACAGCATTCCCATTACATACAGAATGTAGATGCTACTTGAAAAAACCTAGAACACAAGGACAAACACATCCGTGCTCCATTTCAGTTTTACTTCTACGCAAATTCTATTTTGTGCCAGTAGGATGGTGAATATTCCACAGCCTTAGCGTTAGGTCTTAAACAGAAAATCAAAATATGCCCAGAAAGGAACCTAATGTGTGTTTTAAAAATTTGTTTAAAATTATGATCCTTAATGACTCATAAAATAATTTATTCCCACCAGACACATACAGTCACACTGTCTCCGAGTGACCTCTACCGGCTGGACTGTTGGTACCCTGCTCCCTTTTCAGTGGGCAAATCTGACTCTTCCTGATTCCTTTGATCAATCATAATGCTTTCTCTGCCATAACTCTTCTTCTCTTTCCCTCCATTATTTTAACTGGACAATCACCCATCATGAGTCAACGCCCAAACCCATTCCAGTCTATCTTGGCAAGGGTCATGTCTGTTTCCATCATAATTTTACAACTAGCTCCTTTCTTGAAATGAGCATTTCTCATTACACTCACCCAGCCATCACTAAATGCAAGATAAGGCTCCCGAGCTGCTACCCGTCCCTCCGACATCCCTCATATCAACGGAAACGTCTCCATTAGCCTTCCTGGCCTAATTCCTCGGACTCAACCCAACTAAACATGAACGATCTCTGACAAATCTCGTCCTCGCCCTCAAAATTTGCATTCTTTAGGCACCCTCAGCTAAGAGATAATTACTTCTACGACTCTTGGCTAACTCCTGATGATTCTTACTTGGTCTGTGGAACCCAAGCCTGTTGGCTGCCACCAGCCAACTGGACGGGATCTTGCTAACCTGCCAATTTCCCAGTCTCTTCATCAGACTCCAATCCTCCACAATTTTCTTCCTTTCTTGAACTATCTCTAAAATAATCACCCACTCCAGTTCACTTCTTTCTCACTGTAGAAACTGAAAAAGTGCCCAACACATCACAGGCTCCCTTGTAGGTAATCTCAGTTCTTGGGGAAGGGTTTAAAAAAAAAATATCTGTAGAATTGGACCCAAGTTCCATCCATAACCTCATTACTTTTTGGGAAAGGTTTGTCATCTTTTGGATACCACTCCAAAGAATCTATTGCTTGGCTGAAGAAGTTTGATTCAATAATAGACTCATCTATTCATTGCTGAAAAAATTCACCTTGTTCCTGGACAATATCACTACTGACCTTGAATCTATGACTTGACACTTATAAGAAACTCAATACACTCTTCTCTATGATTACATCACTCCGGACACAGAGGGAACTGACTACTGCACTTTTGTCCCCCAGTCCAACTCATGTCTTTGTCATAACTAGGAAGGTTCAAGAGGTGAACGAAGAAATTTTTTGCATTACCGCCACAGTGCTGACACCACTAAGGAAAGATGACAGATTCTAGGACTTCTGGTGGATCTATGAGGGCCTATGAAGTTGGGTATATAGATTGATTCGGCCTCTAATTTCTATCTCTCTGCTTATCTTCCTAGGTATTTCTCTTACCAAATGTCTCTGGGTTGTAAAGTAGAGCAATTGTCACCACATCTCAACAGATGATTCAGCTGGTCCTTAATGAACAAAAGGTGACCAAATGAAAAATGGACTTCTGTTGTTCAGAGACAAAAAGAATGCATCCGCTTTCCTCGAATTAGAGGAGGGACTGACAAAGACTCTCTGATCAAACTTTAGACAGGCTCCTCTGAGCCCTCTTCTCATCCAGGCCTCATCCTTTGGACCCTATCTTTAGCTTGCCAGTCCAGTGGTAGCAAGAATCCCCTTATCCTTGATAGCTGATCACCATGGCCTGCCTTCAGCAAGAATCTGCCTACCCTTGATATCTCCTGTTAGTAATTTTCCATCCACAGACCTCCTTGCCTTGCTCTTTGGTCATCAATTCCCACTTGTCCTTGTATTCTCAGCTGAGTTCAGGTCTCTACCAGTCTCTTTTCCTCTCTGCAATAGATTAGGAACAAAATCCGTTTTTTACCACTAAACTGATGCCTGGCTCTGGTTCTCTTTGATGCATACTGTGGTCATAAGGAATATTAATAGACGTTATAAATTGAGATAATGCACGCATTATCATAACAAATATTAATGAATGCCCACCATGAGGCAGTCACTATGTGATGTGGTAAGGATAAAATAGTAGGCAAAGGCTGACAAAGGGTTGGCCCTCCTGAAATTGATAGTCTAGTGAGGAAGACAAACCTTAATACAATGATCACACAAATAACATAATATCATTAGGATAAATATTTTGAAGCAAAAGTGTACTGTACTTATATGGGTTAGTCAGGGAAGGATTCCCTGAAGACTAATAAAGTGACATTTTAGCTGAAATCTGATTATTTAAGATTATTGGATATGTGTATAGGGGTGAGGGATATTCCAGAAAGAAGGAACAGCAAGCACGTGCCAAGTCTCTTATTGAAAGGGAAGATGGCACATTCAAGGGCCTGAAAGGAGCTGAACTGAAAGAATGCCAGTGTAGATAAGTCATAGAAAATAAAGCGATAATGAGGGAAACAGGTATAGGATGAGAATGAAGATGTTTATAGACAGTGGAACATTCAAGATTTTCTAACCCATCTTAGGATTTGCAACTTGAAGCTAGGGACAATTAGACACCTTGTTATGTATGTATTTAGCACAGGGTTTGTATCAGGGTAAATGCCCAATAAATAGAAACTTTAAAAATATATGAATCATCTTAATGTGTCAATGTATGGTATTTGTCTAATGAGTAACATACATTGCCTTACACAATAGACAAATACCATTTATCAGTGATTTTTGGCCCTAGGGTGGCCAGTAGAAGAAAAAAAAAATCACTGGAAATGGTCAAATTGATCTGATTTAAATATCAGAAAGCAACTTTACAGTTACACATTATATAGGAAATGTAAAAAAAAAAAAAAAATCTAGATAATGTACCCTTTTTTGGTAGTTCCATGAACTGTTATTTAAAAATTCAATCACCCAAATTTGAAATGAAAATATGTTTCAGTCAGAATGATACTCAGCTGTCAAAAATGGAGAATTATCACTTGACATGGGGTGGCTGAACAAGGCCCACCCTCCCACATTTGAATTATTTTCAATTTTAAAAGACATCTTAATAGCTCATACTTCAGGTGTTATTTAAAAATTTTGGAGGCGCCTGGGTGGCTCAGTCAGTTAAGTGTCGGACTTTGGCTCAGGTCATGATCTCACGGTTCATGGGTTTGAGCCCCGTGTCAGGCTCTGTGCTGACAGCTCCGAGCCTCTAACCTACTTTGGATTCTGTGTCTCCCTTTCTCTCTGCCCCTACCCCGCTCGTGTTCTGTCTGTCTGTCTGTCTCTCTCTCTCAAAAATAAATAAACGTTAAAAAATAATTTAAAACAATTTTTTCATTCCCTCTTTTTTTTTTTAATAAAGTTTATTTATTTTTGTAGTGATCTTTAGAGCCAACATGGGGCTTGAACTCATGACGCTGAGACCCAGAGTCACATGCTCTTCCCACTGAGCCAGCCAGGGGCCCCTTCATTCCCCCTTTCTAACTGAGGTACCAACTGCATGAAACACGTCCATGAATCCAAAATTTATTTTTCTTTAATTAAAATTAAAATTAATTTGCAGTTTAGAAAGGATGAGCAGTGGAGAGCTGCTGGCACGAGAACCTTCTGCCCCCTCATTCATGCCACGGCCCCCTCAATATTTACTTCTTCCATGCAAGGGGAACTGTGATGTCTGCTAGAATATCCAGATTCATAGTTAAAAGCTCTCTGTGCCTCTAACCTCCAAATAACAGAATAGAACTGATAACTGGAATATTAGCTACCTACCAACAAAAGCAGCCATGACAAAGACGGGGCTGGCAATAATAACAAAGCAGCTACTATGTATCAGGCACTTGGTCTGAGGTTGTGGCTGCAGCATTCTACTTTGTCGGAGCGACAGGCTTGAGACTAACACCTCATCTCTTCCGAGATCAGGAAGCTGAGGTTTACAGAGGTGAAAAAAGCTGCCGAGAAGCTGCAACAGCTAGAAAGTTGCGGATCCAGAATGTGAATCTAGAGATCCATGATCTTTAATTTTTTTTTTAACGTTTTATTTATTTTTGAGACAGAGAGAGACAGAGCATGAACGGGGGAGGGGCAGAGAGAGAGGGAGACACAGAATCGGAAGCAGGCACCAGGCTCTGAGCCATCAGCCCAGAGCCCGACGCGGGGCTCGAACTCACGGACCGCAAGATCGTGACCTGAGCTGAAGTCGGACGTTTAACCGACTGTTAATAAGCAGTAAAGAGGGAGATTCAAAAGAATCTATAAATTGCCTCACTGCTGCCATGCTATGTACTAAGCTAACCAGCCACAAATCACTTGAAAGAGTCTAAACTATATATATCATGCTTTTTGACATTTCCTTAGTTCAGGTTCTCAAGTGGAATGGATATTTTATATCAATAGTGCAGACAATTAACTTTCTAATTTCCACTTAGCTTTGATACATATTTAATAAGCATTACCAGCTTATCTCTTGAAGAAGGCAAAGAAAGCAGTAGTTAAAATTAAGCCAAGGTCCACCTTTGAAGGAATTGGCCTTTAATGTTTAAAACATGAGGAAAAGAATTTTAAATGAAAGATTTGTTTCCTGTTTATGATGATCTGCAAATCTCCTATTCATCACATGATATCCAAATACTCAATCAGGTTTACCATTTGAAAAAGAAATGAAAAACATATGTAATTAGGATTTTAAAGGGGATTCTTAGGTATCTACAAATTTCTGTGAGCTAAATTGAGTTCCTAAAATTGGAGCCTGATTTTCAAAGTCATTTTTTTTTTTAAGGAAGAATCAGATTATGCTAACAAAGACCAAAGCACACAGGCATATTACTTTGAGAAAACAGAAAGTAAAGTACAAAAGATCCTTTGTTTGCAATGGAAACAAACGTCTTGCAAGTCATTTCAACAAATATTCGCCTTCGTAAGCAATGAAGGATAAAGACTCTGATGGCAGTGAAAGTACAGCTAGATGTATCGAACACATACCACCAGATGGCATCTCAAATCACACAGCACGCACAGAGATCGTGAGAGTCAATGACTACGTTTCTGAAATGGAATGAAATTCATGAATTCCAAATCGATTTTTGAATATCAAAATGTCTGACATTAATCATAAAATCCAAAGAACACCACAATAACACTGTTGCCAACGTAACAACGAATATGAATCTGAGGAAAAAGGCACTGTAAGAAAAAGGGTGATCTTAATGTCAATTTTTATTTTAAAAAATTACAAATGAAGCCGTAACAGACAAACAAAGTTTGGTTAATAATTGTATCTTTCCTTCACTTTTACCTGCAATTGTCCTTCCCACTAATCCTAATTTTACTAATTCACAGGGCTTTGTTCATTGCAAATACGAGGAAAGACAGTTCAGAAGACAGCATTAGAAAAAAAAATTAAGAAAAGCTTAAAGAAAGAAAAATAGAGGTCACATTTCTTTTCGCCTACATATAAGACTCTAATGAAGTTGAAGTTCAAAAGCCTTGGTGTCCAAACCTTAAATATCTTAAGGAACAGAATGGAACAATGCTGTTATGTCTAACACTGGCTAATATATGGACCACGATATCAACTATAAACAGAAAGGAATTATGGAGAAGCATATTATACACCAAACTGAAGTCAAAAAGTGACCAAATGATAGCAGGAATTCAAGTTTTGTTCAGAATTTTAAAATACAATGTTGTTTCATAAAAATCTCTGAAAAGGATTTAATTGCTCCCTGGAGAGTGGGGTTGGTTTGTTGTTTTTTTCTATTGTCATATAATCTTTAAAATCCTATTTCTACAAAATACATTTTATGAGAAATGTTATTTTCATATGATAAAAGCAACCTGAGGGAGACTTGGTACCAGTTTGTAATTTTCTTAGAAATTGTATATATATATTACATTTCTTTTTCAATGTTTAATATTAAAAAATGAACACTGAACTTTTTTGATAGGTTTTTTTGTTTTTTTTTTTTTTGTTTTTTTTTGTTTTTTTTTTACCTCCTCCGAAGATTGACTTACGTCTTAAACCTCTCCATGGATTTTCACGTTATGTCATGAGACAATGTTCACTCCCTGATGCTGTTGGAGAGCCGGACAAAATAGTAGAGGGACAAGCTATCTGCACCCCCCATCACAAGAAGAGCCAGGCCAGGACCAAACTGCTGAAAGGCCTTCTCTCAGGGAGTATATCTTAACATTAGCAAGAATGAATGCATGGAAGTAATTAATATTTTAAATGATACATTTTATAGGCCAAGGCAATCATTTTAAATAGTAGCAAAACACCTGCCTCAAAATTTAATAGTGTTTTTCTGTTACTACATAGATTCTTCAAAGAGAAACTACTTCTGACAAGCTCATCTATTTTATTTATCCAGTATCTCATGTGTCCAAAATCCTCCACTTAAGACACAAATCAGCCAAACAGCTCTTCGGGAGAAAAGAACAGAATAAAAAGATAACGGCCAATTTAAACGATTACACTGGCACACAATCTGTGGATACATACTCTTGTTTTAGAGGTGCCTATATGTTTCCATTATATTATTTTCATAATTTACAACGTGCAAATCAGCAGTGCATTTACATTACAATTATTGTGAAACAGAGGAATATTCACAAAACCATAACACACGATCTATGTTCTCAGACGTTAACATTTAATGGGATAATAGCATGAAACGATAAAAAAGAAAAAAAAATCAGTACAATACCATTAAATGCCACGCTCTATGATTATTCCCAGATTTAATGATTCCACGGACCTGGAAAGTCAACTTCTACCCCAAATAAAATGGGAATAGACACAGTTGAACTGTCTGGGCTTTAATACTAGTTCTGGCACTTTTTAGCTGAGTAAACTTAGATATGATACTCAACTCCACTGAGTTTCACTTTCCTCATTTGTAAAATGGAGCTGATAACAGTGCTTCTTCCTTCATAGGGTTGTGTGAAAACTAAGACTTAAAACTAAGAGTGACAACTAAGATTTACAGTGTTTATAACAGTGACTGGGAAGAAACAAGAACTTAAATATTAGCCTTACCACAAAATAACTCATTAATTCATTCCCCAAAAGCCTATAAAAAAACAATTACCATCTACTATCACCATAGTTCCATATGCAAAAAGAAAGTATGCTAACTAAATTGAAAAAGATAATTTCACTCTGGTCCAACAAAAACTTTGCCATAAACCAGTACCAGTCTGTGACTAGTATTTGGGAATGTCCATTGAAACCTATAAACATTACTGGCTCACAAGAAAGTAAAAATCAATGGAGTTTGCAACGATCAGGGACAGGTCAATAAGCAAATGTAACAGGAGAGGGGATTGGATACATGGATACAATCTGGCTAGACAAAAGGAAAAGCATCTACATTTTTCCCTGGAGGTACCTAGGAAGAATGCTCTTCCCTTAGCTAGAAGGATTCCAATGTTATTTGAAATATTCCTTCTCTTCTCTTAAAGCCACGGTAATGTTGATTATAATATATGAATATAGTTCAACCGTCTCCCAAACCATCAGAATATTAGTATTGCCAGGGATAAGTTTCAGACTTTAAGGATAATAGTTTAAGGGATTTTTATGTGTCCATGAAAACAACTACACACATCGCCTTATCAAGGGTGCTAAAATACTATTTGTGACAAGTACCGATTCCTGGCAAACTCAAAAGGACTGGATATGCTGCATCTTAAAGCAGAATATCTGTTTATGAGAATTACCGTGTAACTGTAATTACTGTCAAATGCTTGCTCTGGACGGTGTTACATGTTTATTGATGTTAACAGATTATTACTGACTTGTTTGTTACATGGGAGTGCTGAATTATTATGGCTCAGCTATTTTTCATATGATACCGTATTCATTACCAAACAAGTCCCTTAAAGATGCTTTTGATCTCAGTCTTCCTCTTTCTTTCCTTTATAAACTGTCCCAGCCTTAGCTTCCACAGTCAACTCAGAGAGCTTGTAAAGAAAAGTACTACAAAGGTTTTCCACTGAGAAAAACTGCATAAATTCTGTGCCCCAAATATGCCAAGCACTATTGTTTTGCCTCTCCTCTCCTTGTACTACAGCAATACATTTTTACATAAAATATAAACAATTCTAATGAACCATCAACATTTTTTTTCTGTTTCTCAAGAACATTTAATAGCATTCTTAGCATGCTTTCTTCAGTGATAAGCAAGAACAAATTCTAGTCAAATGAACTGAAAATGCCTGAATGTTTTGAAACTTGCACAGAGGTAGAATAGTGTATATAATATATCATGAAATCTAACCAGGAGTTATGTAGATGGATGCCTGTTCAAAACAAGGTTTTCAGCTTACTAGCTATGAGACGTCGGACCAGTCACTTAAACCAGTGGTTCCCAAAGTGTGGTCCGAGATCAAGGGTATCATCAGCACCCGGGAAGCTGTTAGAACTTCAAAGTCTCAAGCCCTCTTCCAAACCTACTAAATCAGAAACTCTGGAGGTGGGATCAGCATTCTCTGTTTTACAAAGCCCTTCAGGAGATTCTCACCCATCCTCGATTTTGAGGAACCCTGATTCAAACTTCTGAGACTCCCTTTTCTCATTTTTAAGATGGTTTTCCTAAAACCAACCTTGCAAACCCAGAGAGGTAAACACTTCAGGGAAAAGGACTCTGGCTCTCATGCAGTGACCTGTTATCAACATTATCATTAAAAAAGATTTTTGGGGGGCGCCTGGGTGGCTCAGTCGGTTAAGCGTCCGACTTCGGCTCAGGTCATGATCTCATAGACTGTGTGTTCGAGCCTCGCGTCGGGCTCTGTGCTGAGAGCTCAGAGCCTGGAGCCTGTTTAGGATTCTGTGTCTCCTCCTCTCTCTGCCCCTCCCATGCTCATGTTCTGTCTCTCTCTATCTCTTAATAACAAATAAATGTTTAAAAATTAAAAAAAAAAGATTTTTTTAATCAAGGATCAAAATTAAGGGGAATGAAGACTTAAAACTGATGGGCTACTGCCACAGGCTGGGGCTGAATTGTGCTGACTGCCAGCAGTGGGCTGGGTACCAAAATAGGCCTCTGGCTGCAGGGAAGGCCCTTCAGTTCTGGCCGCTGAAATCCAAGTGGGCAAAATGCCCCACAAGTAATATTTTATCCCCATATAAACTAAGGCCATGTTAGGCTTTGATAGTGACAAATGATAGTACGAAGAGAATAAACACTGATCTTTTAGGTCTCAAAAGACACTGAATTCTTATCCCCACTTAACTCTCCCCAGAGTAAAGGCATGGGGAATTCTCCTAATTGACGTCAGCTGCTGTAAGGGAAGGAATGCCATGACCTTAAACTTGGCCACTGGTCCACTCTCACATCCAGGAACAAAGCCAGAGGGTTCTCCTGGCAACTGTCTGACATGCTAAATGGCAGGCACAGCCACTGAGGGAATCCTTTGCTGCCCCGGGGACAAATCCCCCCGTGCAGGAAACAGACAAACTAGAGAGATTAGCAGTTTGCCCAGCTGATGCTGGCCTCTCCCCTCGGCCCAGAGAGCAGAAAATGAGTTCTAAATCATTCTCGTCAAAAACCTAGGCTTCTGGTCTGCTTTTGCTTTTCTAAATGAGGAAACTGTTCTCTGCTAAGTCCAAGGGAAAACAGGAAAGTATGAGAACTCCAAGGAGAAATGTAGTAAACTGGGTCCTTGCATAAACCATGTTACCCTGTTCAAGAAGTCTTTAACCAATACTGATTTTTAAGCACAAACTAATCCTATGTTTTAAGATTAGTATTAACTAGCATTTTCAAAGGAGCTGTATTCAAAATCATATCCAACCCTCCTACCCTGCCGAAGGCATCATCTTGGTTTCCCTGGGCGAGTATGAGAGGTTCCTAACCAAAGCCCCTCCCGAGTTCCTTCTCTAGTCCACTCATCTCTTCCAGGATGAAACTTGATTATGTAACTTGCTGCTCAAAGACCCCTAGACTCTCCGGTGCCTGTACAACAGTCTCGGAATGTTTCAGTGCTGCCTAAGAGAGACTCACATCCAAACCTGACATTCCGACCTCTGTCTCGCCCCACCCTCACCCTCACATCCTTCTGAGACCCAGGTTTCCCACAGAAAACCTCCAAAAACATGTCTTAACCACATTACCGAAAACACTAGCGCCTTTAACACGCTGTTGTCTTGGCTCCGAATCCCCTTCCCTCACTTTTTCACGTAGTAAAATTTTACTTCTCAGATGTGATCCAGTTCAAATATCATGTAATCTGTCAAAACGTTCCTGGCTTTCCTGCATTCCTTCTTCTAAGTTCCCACATGAGTTTGTAGGCACCTCCATTACAGTTCTTAACAAATGATTTAGTGATTATCTGTTTTTGTATCTGGCTCCCCAACTAGACCTTGAGTATTCTGGTCAAGGACTCCACCTCATGTGCTTATCATCCATAGTTCCTAACCTTCTAAAGAGTTCTCAGTCCCTAATGAAGACAGGATCTCAGCTATTTAACTGTTTCTTTCACTCAAAGATGGAATATAATAATCAGTGGGTTCTTTCAGGGAAACCTCAGCCATTTAGAATTAGGAAGACTTTTGGATTTAAGTTCACTATATCCATCTGGATACTTCTTACTTGGCTTAAATGAATCTGGATCGTATCTTGTGATTTCACCAGCAGTTTGGTGTACATATCTTTGGGCAAAATATCGCGTTTACTTATCCTGTTCTGAGCCCCTGGAGAGCACAGACCAGGTCTTATTCATCTGTATATAACCCACACCACCTATACAAGGTAAATGCTCACTAAATGTTCATTAAATTGAATTCCCAAAATGAATTGTATCTTAGTCTGGGCTGCTTCAACAGAATACTGTGGATGGTGTACCTTTAACAACAAACATTTCTCACAGTTCTGGAGGCTGGAAAGTCCAAGATCACGGGGATGGCATATATTCAGCGTTTGGTAAGGACCCTATTTCTGGTTTGCAGAAGGCCATCTTCTTACCGTATCCTCGGGTGGAGGAGAGAGAGAGAGAGAGAGAGAGCTCTCGTCTCTTCCTCCTCTCATATATGCACTAATTCCATCATGGAGGTTCCACCCTCATGACCTCATGTAAATCTAATAACCTCCCAACGGCCCACCTCCAAACACCATCATATTGGGGATTAGTGCATCAATATCTGAATATTGGGGTGTGGGCACAAACATTCAGTCCATACCAAGTTGCCACACTGATATTTGGCCACATGTTTTAATGATCCATTTGTGTATTACCAATAAACAAAGATAAATCCAACTGAATTTTCAAAAAAAGAATCAAAGAAGGGAATACTTTCCTTGACAACATGCCTTGAATACAGAAATACATTCTTCAAATTAAATGTCTAAAACAGCTACCATTCTAATCAGGCAAGTTAGTTTACAGAAAAGAGCAAAACATGCTTCATACCTCCTTTGTTTAGTTTGGGGACTCATGGCTACTTGTCACCTCTACTCCCATGGAGAAGGTTACTGGTTTATCTAAATCTACCTCCAGGAGGGCAAGGTGCACAGTGTTGTCTCTCCTCTAGAGGGACACATGCGAGGGGTTCAGGTTGGGACTAGGCAGCTTCCTGGTTCTTCTGCCCCAAAGTAAAAGGTACAGAATTTGAAAGGAGAAAAAAAAATCCTAAATCAATACAAACCTTTCATTACTATGGAAATACTTCAAGTGGGGGGAAGGGGATTTGGGCAGCTCTGTACATTAAAACATTAAAGACCCGCTACAAGAATGAAATAATGTCCAGATGTCAAATAACTAGAGTGCTAATTTCTAGATTTTTCTCAAAATGGGGGAAAACCATGGCACAGATGTTAGCACGACTTTTCTCCTAGCATTTGAAAGTTCTCCTAACATTTTTATGAATAAAAATTAGGACTAGGGAAGGCTAGAGGGAAAGTGGGGGAGGGGCTTTTGTGTATAATTACAAAATATTTGCCATTTGTTCCATTTTGAGAGCTTACATTCCTACTCCACTTAAAGGTGAATTCCACGTAAGAAGTTACTGGTCAATTTCTACCAGGACTCACTCACCTCGCCATTTTCAGGAATCTCACATAGGCGTGCAAGAGACTATTTCTAATACCGCTCGAAAACGACCATGTTGTCAGGCTTCCTGCTTTTCCCACTACGTTAAAAGTCCTCACTTCTTTCCTCTTACCCTTTTACACAGGTTCTCATTTGTAACTTTTAACTGTATTTTCCTTCTTCTCCCCCTCCTCTTCTTCCCTCTCCTCTGAATTAAGTTTTCCATCGTTCCTAAGTATGGAGCTCTGAACTACATAGAGAACACTCTATCCTGAAGATTTTTAAATGTAAACTATGCCTTTCACTGCATAGCCTAGCATTGGTAATAAAGTACAACCTTACTGATTCAGTCATCCAAGCAGCAAATATTCTAAATTCAGAAATAAATATTATACTGTTGGTTCAGATTCTTGTAAGAAGTATCTTGAAACACAAAGAGATTGTAATTTTCTCTGATCAGTATATCCTGCTTTCATTTTGCAATTCTGCATGCTTCAGCTTTTGCTCAGAAACTCATGGGTTAGGAAAATGAAGCTACAAATTTAGCTTTCTGGTGGATTATATGCAAAAGGTTTTTCCTTTTTCCCTTTT
The DNA here is from genome assembly GCF_027475565.1 of Acinonyx jubatus. Taxonomy (NCBI): domain Eukaryota; kingdom Metazoa; phylum Chordata; class Mammalia; order Carnivora; family Felidae; genus Acinonyx; species Acinonyx jubatus. The sequence goes on along the minus strand of NC_069382.1, from coordinate 118,331,564 downwards.
ACCCAAATGTTAAAATCATTTTTTTTTCTAGCTCCTTTGTCACTATGATCCATATCCTTATGTTCCCAGAAAAGAGGAAAAGAGATCACTACAATGGAATCTACTAGAGGTTCTTTGGGATCCTGCCTTTGTTATGAACTATAAACACTCCTCTAGAGAAAAGTTTTTCCTGCTTGGATTATATTTCACTAGTGCTACACATTCTGTGATATCTCCAGAGCTGCCTCTATCACTATTTAAAAAGCTTTGGGTTTTTTTCTCCCTCAGGGAAAGATATACATAATTGAGTGCTGATTTCCAGTGTCTTCATATCTATATCCCAAACTTCGCCAAACCATCAGCTAGGATCTCACTAGAACACAACCAGGTGTGATGTATAGTGTACATGGAGGCAATTAGTTCCTGGACTCCAGAAGGTTTCCAGAATAAAACATCATAAATCTGACTCTTCCAGAATCTTCTCTTTGTGTTCTTTCAGGACAGACCCTAATCAAACAAAAGAGCTGACTGCATCCCAGAAAATACATTGCCCTAAATATCTATTTTCATGTGTCTTTAAGTTATAATCATCACCTCCATTATCACCTCCTGGGCTCATTCGTGAACTTAACATGAATTCTTCACTGCAAGTCACATATTATCATGTGAAATGGAGAAAAAATAAACTCATAGTAAAATATCAACCTATTCCTTCTTAATAAAAACAAATAAGCTTAATGATAAAGATGTCATTTAAAGCTAATATTTTATCATTTATTTATAAGTGGAGTTTATATTCAATTTTTAAAGTAGTTTTTTTTGTTTGTTTGGATTGGTTTGGGTTTTTTGTTTTTTGTTTTTTTTGTTTTTTTTGTTTTTTGCTGGTGGCTTCCAAGCTAATATTTAGATAAGAAAAAAACTTCAGTATTTTAGTATCTAATAAAGTAAAGCATGTTCACATTTGTTTTGTCTTCATTTTTTCAGTGTCTATGTGTTGGAGATAATACAGCATGACTCCATTTTAACACACAGAAAATGGGGTTCACAGGGATACACACAGAGTGAACCTGTGGCTTTATTTACTCACCACTGGCCAAAAGGGAGCTAAAACCATTGGAGCTAATTTCTCCTGTTGCCTGGCCCCAAACACATTATTATTTTTTTTTAATTGCATCGCTGACCAAAAATGAAACAAGACTGTCCATTTCTTCGGAATAAGAACGATTAGGGACATTATGACCAAGGAAGATCTGGTCTGGTATTCTAGAGACCTTGTCTTTCTCTTAACAGTAACGTTCAAATATACCATTGAAGTCCGATCACATAAGTAATACAAATTTGGAAGAAAGAGGCAATCAGTAGTATAAGTGAAATATTTTAAAATATCCCCTTTATTTTGAAAAGGACAGTATTCTGTGTCTAAATTTTTTTCCTTTGCCAGAATGGTAATAATGAAGGAGAAAATAAATGTTGTCTTAGTTTTTCGAAAAATGAAAACTTACAAGTTTAGCAAACTCCACAAAGAATAGATCAAACGTCTCTACTATTTGACCCTCTACACCATACAACATTTTTTTGACAAGATTTAATTTTTAGGGACTAAGAGAAGTTACACTTATGCAAAATATATATTTGTCCGTAAGAAGTAACACATCAAAAAACTCACATAGTAAAGACATTTTCTAGGCACAAAATACTCTTAAGAAGGCATGAAATTTGGCTGCTCCCTAAACTTCAGCGGTTCTCAAACTTGAATGTGCATCAGAGACTTCTAGAGGACTTGATGAAACAGACTGTGGCCTCACCCCACAGAATATAATTTAGTCGTTCAGGGTGGGGCCTAAGACTTTACATTTTATAACTTTCCAAGGAACGAGATGATAACGCTAGTCTGGGGCACGACATTTTGAGAACCACTGCTTTAACTCAGTGATGTGCTCAACCACCGTGGAAGTCTCAGTGTAACTTGTCTAATCTTTCCCAACAAATATGTTGTGTTCTCTGTGCCAGTTAGTGTTTCCACAGACAAACAACATGACCTCTAAAATAAAGTGTTATCTTTATCACCTCTGAGTTGTACAACACTTCTTAAAGCATCACAACCTTTTAGGTATTTAACACATGAAATAAAAAAATATCGTGACATAATTATAATAGCTTTACTTCTTAATGTACACATTTGACAGTTGGAGGGTAAGATGAATACTGTATTTGAAGACTCATTGGTATCTAGGATTCTTTGATTTGATGTTAAAAACAAAATGTGGGTATAAGCAGGCAGTCTCCATCCTGAGGACTTACCTGTGACTGGTGCATCGATATCCAGCAAATTTTTTTCCTGTCGAAGAATTGAGGCCCCCTCTGTTATTATTCTCAATGCAACACTCTCTTCCAGCCTGCCCTCCTTCATGAGATGTGCCTTTAAGATATCCACACGAGGCTTCCCATCGTTATCGAATACTTCTTTTGCTGTAAGTCGGTGACTTGGAGGAAATGGGACAGCTGAAAGGGAAAAAATCAAATTGTTACATTAGCTAAACCCAACAGATGCTTCAATAATAACTGCCAAATACCTTTCCCTACCACTAACCACTTATTGGAGTGTTTTGAAAGTTCCCATATTAAAATACAACAAAGGGCTACCAAAAAGTAAAGATTGCCTTCTTTCTTTGATTCTAGATGCAATGCGATTGCTGAAAGGAATCACTTGCTGATTCACCCAGTCCCGATCTCTTGCATATGAGATCCTGATTAAGTTTAATAAAGCAAAAAGATAGAGGTGTTTCTGTTAGGCAAGAATCAATTCAACAAAAGAAAATAGTTTCCATATATCCAACCATAACTAACCCAGGAGATGATGTTTCCCCACTGGGAAAAGGTCTGCCAGACCAGATTTATCCCTCCAACTAAAGTCACACCTCTGAGTAAACTGATTGACTCACTGTTTAAGAACAGAGCAAGAATCCGAGAGCAAAAAGGTATAAATGCACTGATATTAAACAGGAAATCAGGATCCGTGTGTGCATGTGCCAAAGGGTCATCTTGAACACTGAAGGGCAATATGGTGTCAGGGAGGAGATGCAAGTAGTTAGAAATATGACATAATGACAAAATCAACGCACCACTCAGACTCAGAACCAACCATTCTCTCTTTCGACCATACCCCCATACCTCAACAGTTAAGAAGCTCTCTTACAGCTACTGTCATTCTTCACATCTGTGAATACATTCATTCACTCATTCAGCTGGAGGATATTCACTAAACTCCTACAATGTGCCAGGACATCCAAAGATCCACGGTTAGAGATGGTATCATGAAGGTTAAATTTCTAAGAAATGGCCAATGAGCCCCTTCATTGAGGCTGTCATTGTTTGTCTATTTCACATGAGCATTCATTACTGGAAAACAACTCAGAGATCTGTTAGAAATCTCTCAAAGGACCAGAAACACAGTTTCATGAAACTTTCCTCTGCCATATGCAATAGCCACATGCATTAGAACATCTCCATATAATGGTTCCTCTTTTAGGAAGAACACTTGATATTAAGAAAGAAACCTAGACCCCTTATTTCTTAAAAGTTTCTCTCAAAGAAGCAAGATTTATGGCCAAGCTATAGCAAGAAACTTTGTGCAATCTCACAGCATGGATTTGTTATTCGAGAGAAATTGTAAGTACTTAAAAGAAAAGAAAACTCAGGAAATTAACCTGTACTAATGGTGCAACTTGATTTTCTTAATAATCCAAGCATATCTATTTAACTAAGCTGCCAAAATGAAGTGGCAGAAGGAGACTAAGTGGATAAGCATGAGGCTTTTGCGGTCAGATGAATCTGAGTGCAAACCTTGGCTTTGTCCACTCACCAGTTTTATGACCTTGGGCAAGTGAAATCACCTCCTTTAGCTTCAGTTACCTCACCTGCAGAGTGGGGATTACATCTATCTGAGCGTTGTTATAATAACTAGAGTACACAGTAATATTAGCAGCGAACATTTATAGAGTGTTTATCTTATGCCAGGTATTGTTTGGGTAATAAAGGCCGACATGACAGTAAAGCTGTAACATGAGTAAGACACACATACATCTGTTTACATATAAATGTACTTAGTCCTCATAACAATACGGTGGGGGAGAAACTTGAAGCTTAAAAGTATTAAGCACTTTGCCCAAGACAATCACCTGACCATTTGTACGTAGACCCAATGAGTATAAACTCCAGCAGTCTGATGCCAGAATACCCGTGTCTACAACTTCCCTACACGGCTTCTCAAAAAGAACTTAAGACAGTGCTTAAAAATTGTAAGGTCACGAGGAAATCACTGTTGAAAACTGAAATTCTAACAAATACTGAAAGGTGTTTCTTATAAAGACTGCTTTTATTTTCAAAAATTATTTGGGGCAGCTTATAATAGAATACACAGTACAAAAGCATGACGGAAAATAAAACACAAAATGCAGAATGCCAAAGCGTAGTGAATAATAACGAGAAAACGCAAGAACTAAACAAGAAGGAGAAAAAAAAGAGGAATTTAGGTCATTAGACTTCAGGCATTTGGGGATTTTTTGTTCATCTTGTTCCTTTCCCTCCCCTGCTTTTCCCTACCTAACAGATACGCTTGGTAAGAAAACATGGAAACGTTTCGATGGCCCTGTGTATTTAGGTGAGTCTTTTATGTACCATTTGAAATTAGAAAATATCTTACCTGGCAACTCCTCCAAATTCCCCAGATATATATTGGGGAATGGAAAGGAAGAAACTTCAAAAGGATGCTTGGAGTATGGCTAAGAGCTTTTTTTTTTTTTTTTTTTTTTTTTTGAGTTAATTCCCAGGGTAGGAGTTGGACAACTGTGAAGGTTTACAATCCTCAGGCAAGAATCCTAGGAGCACAGCAGGGTAGGAGGCTGATTTGTTATCAGGCTTATAAAGGCAGTGGGTCTCTGCCACCCTGTACTAGCTGGCCTTCTTAAACTTGAGCTAGATCAAAGAGTTAAACCTGAAAGAGTGGAAGCCTTTAGAAGGTGAGAGGCAAAGGGAGCGCACCTGAGCCGCATCACCTTCATGAATTAGACTTTCTCCAAGTCCCTAGGCTCTCTCAAACACCAAGATCACTGTAATAAAAGCTGCTCCCTCTTCGACGCCAATCTTTTATCTTCCAGTAATTGCTAATTCTAGGTAGTCGGCTAAGGTAAAGCCACCTGCTCTGAAATACAGGATCTGGTTCCAAATAAACAGGAGCAAAAAGAGAGGGAAAAGGCCAACCAGAGGGCTCTATTTCCAACTGGATGATAGGGAAACTGATGAGATGGGGCCTGTTACCAGATAAACAGATGGTAAGGCCCCCAGGGAACCGAGATGTGCAGCAATGATGCCAAGGTTTGAATGCAGAGATGCTGTAAGCCAGAGAGAAGTTTTCTGGGACAAAAATAAGAGTGGGCTAATATTTGTGAATCTGTACACGCTTTGGCTTCATAAAGAAAATACCAGCTTTACAAAGGTCATATTCATTTGCTTTCTCTGTTCACCTAGAGTCCTCCATGCAGATGGGTGACAAGTACCAAGCAAAAACTGCTTCGACCAAAGAATCCAATGTGCTTAGAAAACAAGCCTTTCATTAACTCATAAAAATGGCTACACCTGATATAATAAAATTGGAGTTCCCCCTCCCTCCGTTGCTTTGAGTATTACAAGTTGCTTTTATTGGTACGAGAGTACACCAGGATTGAAGGAGTTAAGTTTGTGCATGCTAATAAAATTTAGAAGTATCTGTTGATATTTGGCTGACTCTTGCTGAAATGATTTTGTTATAATTGCCCATTAAGTATGGAATATGGTGCAATAATAGCCTTCTTAGAAGTAACCCGAAAGTAGATAGAATCACTCTCAGCTTTTTTCACTCCACAATTTCCACTCAATGTCACTTTTTTCCCCCTCAAATATAACAGCAAAGTCACTAAAATTTAGGGTTATGTACATCCTCGACTGACTTCAAGCAAATTACACCAATGGCTTTAAAGGCAAACAAGATACTGGACCAGGATTGTGTTCCCATGTCATTGATGGTGGAAATCTGCCACAAACTGATTTCCAATGAACAGGATATGATCTCATTTTTTCCCCTATTTGTTGATGCCACTAGAATGTTCATCTACCTGATACAGAGAAAGGTTAGTAGCCTGGGAACCAAAATCATGTGTATCCAATATTGGCATCTATGTAATAATTACTGAAGTTGTTGTCAATTATTCATCCATCAGAGAGAAACACATTCCAAGTCAGAAAAGCCCGGTATCCAGAGTTATTCTAGCCCTAGGTTCTGGCTGACCATGGGGACCACAGCTCTGAAAGAGTTAGGTATCTCCTCCTCTGATTTGGGCAAGATCAGTTTTAGATGACAGCTATGCACCTCAGTAGTCATAAGTGGTCTGCTCTCACTCTGGAGTATATCTAGGTATTTGAGGTTTCTGTTCCACAAATCCGACCCAGATTAACCACTATCAAAGCTACTCCTACTATTTGATGGGAAATATCCAAGAGTCACTGCCATGGTGATACCTTCATTGGAAGAGCAGGACACCTGCTGCCTGACCTCTTCCTGGAATAGTCTTACAGATGCTGCAAGAAAGAATCACAGGCAAAGAAAACGTTTAGCCTAGTGATTTTTTTCAAGCCTTTGTTTTGCTTCATTTTTTTTAGTAAAAAAAAAAAAAAAAAAAAAAAAGACACCTCAAGTATATCCAAAGGAAAAAAGAGCCTAAAGCGGCTCACTTCTCTTTCTTCCCTATGATCACTGTTAAGGTACGCTCACAAAATCCTGGGGTTCTTTGGAGCAAAATTAGAAAACTCTTAATAACTCAAAATTAGAAAACTCAAAATGAGAAGTCTTAAGTTAGACTGACCCCGGACAGCCTCATATGAAAAAAGAGGAAACTGATGTTCAGAGTGGGGTTAAGTGAATGCTACAGGGACACAGGGTTATTCAGCAGCAAACCCAACACTAAACTTCAGGTCTCCTGGTTTGTACTCCAGCACTTTACCCTGTAAATCTGTTCTGTCCAATTGACTAGCAACATATGGCCGCCGAACACTTGAAAACCACCTGGTCCAAACTGAGATGAGCTGTACGCCTACAAAATATGAACTGGATTTAGAGCACCTGATATGAGAAAAAAAAAAGAGTGTAAAATATCTCATTAATATTTGTATGTTGATTACATGCTGAAAGAAGATTTAGGATATATTGGACTAGATAAAATTTATTAATATTAACTCCACTTATTTCTTTTATTTTTTAATATGGATACTAGAACATTTAAAACTATACAAATGGTTTATACTAGATGATGATTGGACCATGTCACATCCTTCTCAAGGAAGTAGGAAAATAGGGAAGAGTGAAAAGTATATTCTGTAATCTTTCTTCTTTTCTAACTTTGGTTCCTACAAAACTCCAAACTGTCTCAAAACTGACTGCATGCTGGAATCACTTTTAAAAGTGAGTGATGCTGAGGGGCAATGTCTAGAAATTCTGATTTAACCTGTCTAGGATAGGGCCAGGGCAGTGGCACGGTTTTAAGGAAACTTGGGGTGAGCTGATAGGAAATCCAGACTGAGATTCACGGATCTATACCATAAGTAAAGGCATACAAAATGCCAGGCGGTTTAATTCCCACCCCCCAAACATGCTCCACAATGTCAATCAACCATAGCAGATACACTATTTTGCAAGTCCAGACACGTTTATTCCACCCCTCTCTGTAATCAGAATGTGTACAGAAACAGCTCTTGTCCCATATTTCATGTGACTACTGTCTGCACCAGGGCTGTCCAAGATATTTATGTTGACACATGTTAAGAGACAGCTTAAGGATATCACATGTCAAACACAACTTAAAACACGTTCTGGCCTGACCTCCGTAAATTGGCACTCCATTTCTCCCTCGTGGACACTTGTACATGTCACAAACTACTGTTCTAATCAAACCATATCAGTCAACCAACCAATCAATCATCAAGCACCTACTAAGCACCTACTATGCATTGTATTCAACACAAGGCAGTGAGAAGGACTAGGGAGAAGTAGGCAACAGAAAACAAATATTAGCAGATCCAGACTCTGAAGAGATTATCATGTGAGATATATATATATATATATATATATATATATATATATATGTATATATATATATATATATAAGTTTTTGCTTGAGATACCTGGAAAAGCATTAAACTGCAAAACTGGAGAACAAAAGTTAAAGAAAATGAGAGACAATGTAATATGTAAGGGAAAAAAATTGTCTTCATCTACTTTATGTCTGGGTTCCTATAAACTCTTAGATGCAAACACAGCTTTCTTCTGTCTAAAGTATATAATAAATATCTCATTTTTTTAGGTGGCTCCAGAAGACAAGGCTCTGCCTTTAAGTAACGAAAAATAGAATATGTTAATTTTAGGATATAATACGCCAGCTAAAATATACAAAAGTAATGCCATGGTCAGTAAATAAAATTACTCTGAAATCTGATCCTGCTTCTGAATAAACAGTGAAGGGATGTATAAAAGGAAGTGCTGATGACTTTTCACTAAATTTCACTTGGGTTCTAATATTGAGCAATTAGGTTTGATTTATATTCTCCTGGGTTTACAAAATTTCTACCAGTATTGGGCTACAGGCTTATCCATGCACATGATATCTATATGCAAAGATACACAAAACATATTGTCTAGGAGAGACAGCTTAAAAATTAACCACAGCTAGCCTCTAAGAAACACTGTAGGAACTTATTTACTAGGGTCCTACTTATGCCATTTCTGTGGACATTCATCACTTGTTTGTTTGAAAGTCTCTGGCTTTCATTACAGACATTAATGTCTGTCAAAATATGCTTACCCATCTCAAATGTGGTTGAATATTAATCTTGTAAACAGAAACATCCGGTCCCACTTAAACTAAAAAAAAATCTTCACAGTGCGTCTATAAATAAAACCCCAATTTATTATCTACTCGTGTTTTTTTTTCTTTACTACAGCTATGATGAGGTCCCCCATCCTTATCAAAGACCTCCTTACCCACTTTCTCTGAATATTAACACTCAGACCCAGAGTCTTAAAATGTATTCAGCTTTAGACACAGTGTGTACTGATCATTTCACTATCAAACTGAATGCCTCATTTGGTTTTCCTGAATGTTTACATGCAAATACAGCACAATGGTATTTTATGTAACATCTCCAAAGTAATTATAAAAGGGTAGTATGGTGCTCGATGTATTTCTTAAAATAAGCGATCTTTTTTCCCTCTGGCTTAAAGAATTTTTACTATACACAGTACTTTTGAACATAAATCTGAAATGTGCTACAAGCAATTCTTTAATAAAGATCAGACATTAATTAATTAAAAAGAATTACTGTTCCAATACAAGGGATTAATAATTAATCAGTGAAAATGAGCACCTTACAGTACAGAGTTCTTTTGTTACCTGAATTTCAAAATACTTTTCCTTTAAATATGCTTATTGATACATAGCCACTCCTTATCCTTTCTATGTACAACTTTTCTTATTCTCTGGCCACTCTGTACTCTTAAATCTAAGGACTCAGGGACATAGGAAAGGTGACAGTCCACTACCCCTTCCACATGTAAGGTTAGGTAGTTCAATCGCAAAACTCCATATTTCTGATATTTTGGTTAGTTCAATTTAATTACTAGAAAAATTGCAGTTGTCTTACATAATAAATTATGTAATACTTATTCAACATGAAAGATGAGTTGACAAAAGTTATATTTTAAGAATCTCAAAACATTTCAGCATTACTGAAAAGCTTAAATAAAATCTGATTTTTTTGTGGTTAAAATAAAAAAAGTTATATGTACAAGTCCAGTGCTTAACATGGTGGCCAGGGCAATCACAAATTAGTTTATACATGATAAAAGCAAAGTTATACTTACTGGTTTTTAATATATGGTATTGAATATTCAGATTAAACTAAGGATTTTAATTAAATATTAAGTACTTTAAATATTTAACTTAAATAGTTAAAGCTTTTTTAATATATAAAAATTGAAGATGTGTCATTTTGTAAGCGTCTACTCTATAATTTTTTAAATTAAAAATAGATAATGAGTCATTTTCAATTATATTAGCAGGTACACAACTATATGTATCAGTTCTCAATGCTAGATGAAGTGACTACAGCAATATTTTGAGCAAATGGTATTTACAGTAATCTCTAGAATAGAAAACTTATAGTAATGCATAAAATTCTAGTCACCGAGATAAACTTACGTAGAAGGCTGTGTTTTTTTAAGATTTTATTTTTAAGTAATCTCTACACCCAACATAGCGCTTGAACTCACAACTCCAAGGTCAAGAGTCGCATGTTCTATTGTCTGAGCCAGTCAGGCATCCCAAGCACAGAGTTTTTTTATTTATTTGTTCGTTTTTCCCTTGAACATTGGATTTTTTTTAGAGAACTATGTCACAAAAAATGAACAAGTTACTTCAAGAAAAACCAAAACACAAACAAGATACTTTAAGACAATTTGAATTTATTTCCCAAGCGAGCAGTTCCCTTGGAGCATGATAATTTTCCCTGAGAAATGAAAAGTATCTAGGGATTCTAAAACTTTCTTCAACCCAAGACATACTTTACCATTCAGAAGTCCTCAACTCAATGGCCTACGACATGCAATATAAGCCAAGGTCCTTACCTATATTGGAGTTGGACTCTTTGACTAGCAATTCTTTAATACATGTAAAATTTAGAAATCTCTGTAATAAAAATAGCGAACCCTCCTAGACTTCAATTAAACTTGGAAGTTGACATGAAAAATCAATCTATGCCCACACACAATTCTTTTCCTTTCAAATTCATCATTCAACTCTAGATGCCCACATATTTTCTATGCCCACACATGCCCACCCACGGTCCCCATCCCTGTGGTTAAATCATCTACAGACATCAGATTTTTTTTTTTAATGAATAAGCTTTCTCTTCTTTGAAAGGTCTTGATGAAGTGGCAAATCTATGTCCCAAGTATCGAACAATGTAAATCTAAGTGGCAATTTTAGGACGTTACCACTTTTGCACAGAAGGGGGGATTGGATTGGCTTAAAAATGATAAATCTGGCATATCTCCTTATATCTGTGTGCCACAGTGAAGCAAAGATCAATATTTTGCCTCAGAGTCACCCTCCAGAGTTGCCTCAGAGCCAAGGGCAGGAGTTAAAATCCCAGGTTTGCATTTAATTCCCCACTGTCTTGGCTCTCTGCTCCCTATTCCCTATGGGCACAACAGTGAAATATCAGGTCTTCTGGGCTTCTCTATGTTTCAGTAATGCTTGCACCGGATTATATTGTTTGCTTCAGTCTGGTCTGATGACCAGAACTGCTCTCATCCACTCTCTCTGGCCCACCATTTCTAAGAAACACCCACTCCTATAAAAAAAAAAAAAAAAAAAAAAAAAAAAAAAAAAAAAGCATGCAGGAGGTCCCAATTCTTAGCACCTCCAATGTGTGCTCTCCGAATCATAATCTTCACACATCTATTTAAAATTTGGAATGCTTTAGTGACTACCACCTACAATTATATCCTCTGAGACTTTATATTCACTTGTTTCATTTATTTTTAAAATGTACTTGCCAATTTTGATTTTAAATCAAACATGAATTTCTTAATCTATCAAATGGAAAAGGGCTAATTTCATAAGAAAGCTGCAACAGACTGCGTTCCCTTCCTTAATAAAAAGCCATACTTAAGGGAGATTTTCCACTCTTATTTAGTGCCTAGTTTTTACATTAAAAAATTCTCAAATAACTAAGGAAACAGATTAATTATAAGGTCATCTTTAAATTGACATGTAATACCACAACTCTTTAAGTCAATCATTACTACTCAAAAAACATTGGAATAATTACGTAGAAAGACTAACAACCAAGTCCCATTGAAAGTCTCATCTAGTACTGTTGTGTACTGGTGGTCATGCTGTTAAACCCACTGGTTTGTGACTTGAGTGAAGTTGTTTCGAACTAAGGGTGGATTTGTTCACATCGAGGAAACCGTGTTAGAATGTTAGCATCAACATCTGTTGTTGTCAATAAGCACTCAGTGGCCTATCTATTGATGGGTGCCGCTGGGGACTTATCAATAAGAGCATAGGGCAGAGCCGCTGTGATGTAAGGGACTTTGAAACGTTATATACCAAGAATTTGTGAGGCCTTACCAAGAGTATTTGGTTGGGGCAAAGATACCCTTTCCTGATCTAAATGTCTCTCCAGAGACCTTGGGCAAGGCTCGTTTGCACAGCACATATACAGAGACCTTGGACACTAGCTCCTGCCATGGCAAGGTGACTCTCTGGAGGAGTGGTGAAAACGGAGCTGGAAGATCATCTTGCCCGCCAACATCACCAGCGCCTTCATTCCCCTAGCAACACACTCTAGCAACAAGGGACTTTTTTTTACTTTACCCTGGCAGCTGGACGTCAGCTTTTGGTTAGCTAAGCCAACTCTTCTGAGAACCAACTCCTAAACAGTTATACGTCCACTACATTTGAGCTTTATTTCTTTCATCTCCCCTTAGCCTGAAACAATAGTGTAATTAATCTATCATTGATTTGGAGCCTGTTACTTCTTTATTGTCTTATTAGGAGACATTACCCCATATGCTATTGGCTCGTGAAATATCATTATAAATTATAATTCCCACAGTGAGCCTGTGTTAAATTATTGGCAAAGACAATCTCACTCTCTGAGTGTAATTTGCCTCAACAAAACAAATGCTTTGGTATTGATAGATAGTCAATCAATGTATTTCTGAATGAAGGAAAAAAAAATGAATGGATTTTTTTTTTTTTTGGCTTGCTCACTCAGAATTTGGGGAAAATTACTGTGGTACTAGAATTAGCTTAAGAAGAGAGAATAGAAACAAATGGCCTGTTCAGTCTAAAAGTATGTAATTATAAAAAGGATAGTCAATAACCAAAATAACTCAGAAACTGAAAACTTCATTTAGTAAATGTCTTTTTTTTTTGAAGCACTCATTACAGGAAGGAGACTATGGATGCCAGATGGCGGGGTGGACCGAGAGGCCACACCCAAGATGAAACAGACATGGTCAACAGTGAGCAACAGATAGAAAAGCAAAAAGGGGACAGGAAAAAATCACTACAAAAAGTCTGAAGGGCTAACTTGCTTTTAAGGCCATATGTGAATACAGGATCACAGATAAAATTTGCAGTTACTTGTGATGTAAAATTGACCCATAACAATAAAAATGATATCACCTGGATACAACAGTGCTTCGGTACTTTTAGACTCATAAAGTGCTATCCTATGGCATTTCAGAAAGCAGTTCAAATGTTACCTTTAAAAAGAACATTTCTTGGGGCGCCTGGGTGGCTTGGTCGGTTAAGTGTCCGACTTCGGCTCAGGTCATGATCTCACGGTCTGTGAGTTCGAGCCCCGCTTCGGGCTCTGTGCTGACAGCTCAGAGCCTGGAGCCTGTTTCAGATTCTGTGTCTCCCTCTCTCTCTGCCCCTCCCTTGTTCATGCTCTGTCTCTCTCTGTCTCAAAAATAAATAAATGTCATTTTTATTAAATGTTAAAAAAATTTAAAAAGAACATTTCTCTACCTTTAAAAATGTTAGTATTATATATTTATTGAAGTATGCATCAGTAAATGTAAATCCTTTTTAAAAATTTTCAGACTTGTGATAACTGATACTTACTAAACTAACACTCTCTCAGCATCCCTAAGTGTCAGAAGTCATTCAGGAGAGAGTCCTCCTTTCGCTTCTTTTTACCACTTGCTTGATGGCTATCACTACCGGTCAGAATGGATCCAAATCTTACTACCAGACACCAATGAAAAATGTATTGTGAAATGCAGCTGTCAAGAATAGCTAAAGCCTAGCTTATCTAGCTCATTCTAAGCACATATAGAATGACAAACAGAACAACATAATTCCCAGGATATGTAACTTTGGGTTATGGTTCTCCAAGACAGCCAAAAAGCTTCAGTTTCATAAAATTTTCACTATCCAACTTAAAGACACTCCTTTAGGCATGACAGTGAGCCATTTAGGCACCCGTGGGAGGGAGTGCTTTTCTTAAAGTTACATGTGCAGAATTCACAACTGGCAGACAAGAAATATAATCTTTTTATCACCATATCATTTAAAATCATCCTTTGGCATAAATTTCCACCCTCCCCCCCAAAAAAATCAGGATTAAATGTGGGACCACTAGTAGATTAACACAAATGTAAGATATAGGTTATATCCAGTGAAAAGTAATTATGTCTACATACACACACACTCCACAAAAATCAGTGTGTAATAGTGTATATTATTCTAACAATAGAGTTTATGTATTTTTTATAAGGCCCTTGATAGTGCCCCACTTCTTCAGAACTGTAGTTCCCATCATCCTTACCAATCACAGTGCAATCACACACCCAGAGGTAATTGAAAGTTGAGCAGAGGTGGGACAGTCACCACAGAATCTGTGTCTGTTATTTCATAGGAAAGGAATGGAGCCATTCTCAATATGCTAAATACACAAGAATGATGGCTTGGCAAAATTGATCGTATGTGTGTTCAGTTCCATATTTCTCAATAGCCCCAGAGGGTATCAGGGGATAGCTATGATAATCATGATAGTATACAGTTGATCCTTGAACATGAGAATTAGGGGCACCAACCCCTGTGTATTTGAAAATCTGCATATAACTTTTGATTCCCCAAACCCTTAACTGCTAAGAGCCCACTATTGACTGGAAGGCTTACCAATAACATAAATGGACAATTAATACATACTTTGTATGTCATATGTATTATATACCATATTCTTAACATAAAGTAAGAGAGAGAACAGAAAATTGTGTTAAGAAAATCATAAGGAAGAGAAAATACATTTACATTCCTATACTGTACTTATAAAAGATATCCACATATAAGTGGGTCTGTCAGTTCAAATCCATTATTCCAGGGTCAAATGTACATTCCACACTTCATAAATATCTCTTATTCCAGACTGCCAAACAATACATTATTACAAAGAGGGGATTTTAAATAATTTAATATTTAAAAGAGATATGGCTCAGTTATGGCATACTTTCACTTTCAGTGAAATGTCCCCTTCCCTGATCGAAACACATAAATGAAGTCTGTATTATATTGTCGATTTTTTTTTTTTTTTGGAATATAATTTAAATCAGGAAAATGTCTTCATTCCCAAAAGAGTGTGTTCAGTCATTCATAATGAAACTCGAAATAGTCTTTGATTTGCTAATACTCTACATATCAAGCTATATTTTAAAAAATGACATATAGGGTATATGCATTCAGTAAGTCCTGGAGAAAGAAAAATGTCATAAAGGTTCTATCCATTACTTAAATGTAAACTAACTAAAAGCAACTTTCCTTTATAAGCCTAAAGTCTGAGAAAATACCTCTGAAGTTGCTTTTTAAAGAATATTTTCTTAAAACAATAACATCATGATTTTTGAGGATATTTACATTTGTACAAATTAATAATTTTACAAACAAATAATATATACTTTTGTAATGGGGACATAAACAGTTCAAAGTGCAGTAAAAGTTCAAAGAAAATTAAAGGAAAAAGAAAAGAAAGAAGAAAATTTGTTTTTATGACCTCAGGATGATAAATTTGAGTTCAGTTCACCAGACTGCCAAGTTAGATTGTATTAAAAAAAAAAAAAAAAAGCCAAATCCTAAATAGCATGTGAATTTTACTAGAACAATTTCCCATAGGTATTGGCATTGCTTACTCCCCACCTAGCCAAAGGGGACCCAATTATTATTCACACCAAATGATAAACAAAACAAATGATAATCCGTCACCAATCTTTTCTGAACTCCCTTACTTCTAGACTCTAATTACCCAAAGGGTTTCCATTCTTAAGGGACAATAAAGTGTGTCCCAGAAACAAGGACAGACTCTTGGATCTGTTTCTCCATACGAGTCTATTTCATTTGCACTGGAAATAGGATTTACCTCTCTTTTTTAAATGCAAATAATTTCCCCATCCCAGATACAACTATTCAAATAACAAACTGTTCATGAATAAACACAGAACAATGTGGATCCTGGTAGAGACTATTTGCCACAAGTCTACCACCATTTGGTACTGAAACAACAAAGGAAAACAATTACAGGAAATTTCACTGCAATTATTTATTTATATACATTCATAGAGTGGGGATACAAAGTTGATTAAATCATCAGGAGCTCACCTAAGTTGTATTTTATAAAAGTAAATAACCAAAGAACAGGTATCTAATGAAAAGTAAAATATTTTAAAAATATAATTACTGAAAGAAAATACAGAACACAAAACAAACAGAAAGAAAGAAAAGCTGCAGACTTTTACGAAATACACAATTATTAGACGGGAGAAAAACCAAGCTGTATAAAGCATCAAATAAATTAAAAGTTTTGTGAAACTGTAGAAATTCTGTGGTGATGCTAATGTGTTGCACAAATTTCTGGGGAGAAAGTCCACAGTTTCGCAGACTTTCAAAAGGATCTTTGAGCCAAAAGGGCTAAGACTCCCTCCATCACAGCTTCCTCATCATGACTATGATACCCATTCTAGTCTAGTTGCTCAATTACATGCTCATCTAGATTATTAAAGTGAGGGTCAGATGATTTCTCCCAATCCATCTCCGCTAATCCATCTAATCCCCAAGCATTATGGTCTGGCCATACCCAATTACTCAATACCCCAAGTATTCCATATAATTCCATACCTTTCCTCAAGCCTTTCAGAAATAGTAAGGCAAAGGGTCTAAAAGCACAAACTCAGAAGCCAAAGTGCCTGGGTTTACACCCCAACGTCACCAAATTGTATGATCCAGGGCAAGTTGCTTAACTTCTCTACACTATAGTTTCCAGATTTGGAAACAGAGGATTAAACAAACTAATATGTGTAAAATGCTGGGAACATTATTAGCATAGCAAATTCTTCATTAAGTATTCCTTATGATTAACAAATTGCCTTGCTCAGCTCCTTAAGTGCGCAACCTCCTTAACATCCTGATTCAAATAAATGTCACAACTTCTGAAAAGACCCAAAGCCTGCTTTCCATCTGAATCACCAGTCCTTGAGTAGCAATTACTTAATAAAATGTCCTTTGATCACCAAAATACAAAGTTTTCTTTATCTCTTTGCCCTTAAATCACAAAACACTTGCTGCCTATACTAATTTTCATACTTTTGCTCTCAAAATACACCCACAGATTAGTAGAAGGGTTTTTTTAATGTTTACTTATTCTTGAGAGAGAGAGCGCAAGAGAAAACAAGCAGGGGAGGGGCAGAGAGAGGGAGACAGAGGATCCTAAGTGGGCTGACAGCCAAGAGCCCTATGTTGGGCTCCAACTCATGAACTGCAAGATCATGACCTAAGCCAAGTCAGGCTTAACAGATTGAGCCACCCAGGAGCCCTAGAAGGGTTTTATGTTGTTTAATAAATGTGTACAAATATGAAATTATGTTCTTAAATATCATTTAATTTCACTCTTCAATTTTCTAGTTGAAGAAACTGAGGCTCAAGGAGACTACGAGTAGCAGTGATAACAATAACAATAAAAATAACAATGAAATAATCACTTATATACCACTTACTATATCCCAGACACCGTTCTAAATACCGGATATGTGTTAACTCATTCAGTCTTCATAACAATCCCATGATGCAGGTACTATTATTCTATTTTTCATATACAAGAACACAGGCACAAAGAAATTCAATAAGTTTATCAAGGTCACACAGCAGCAAGTAAGTAGGGGAAGCCTGGGCTTAAAGCAGGCCCCCTGGCTCTAAGAGCTGTGCTTTTAATCCTTGTGACTTTCTCTCTGTAGATAAGGAGAAACTCATCCAGTGATCCAAAAGTAATTAATGGAAAAGCCTGAAGTACACACGGAGTTCTCTGAATTCCCTGCTAAGGCTCTTTCCTTATGAGTCTCCTATCCCTTACCCAGAGTGATGGCCATAGCAAGCATTCAAAATACAATGGTTCAATGATTTCTTGACCCACCTAATTCTCTGAATGCAATAATATTTATCCCAAATGCACAGTTTGTTCCTTGAACAAACTTCTCATTTGGCTTGGCTGTCTTCTTACTTAATCGTTCCCAGTCTTGAAAGAGACTGGAACATTCAAGGAATAACTGTTTCAGTTTTTCACTTGTAAAAAGTACGAGGTCTTTGTTGTAATTTGGTTTCTGATGGATTGACTCAAAGGCCAGAGGAGCCTCTGAAGTTTTCCCACACATGAGCATTGAGCTCAGGTTCCACCCAAAGCCAAAAGGTATCCCATCAATGACTGCTGGCTACCTCTCAGGCTAGTCTGTGATTTTGTTTAAAGCGTGCCTCCCCAACATCTGTTCCTTAAAGAGCCTGCTTAGTCTACTTGCAATTGCCTGTCACCAGCAATACAGAGCAGAATCTGAGCTCTCTAGGCCACAAAGCATAGTGGTTCTGAGTTCTGAAGTCCCTCCTCACTTATCCTCACATTCTGGCAAGGAAATCCTTGAGAAACCAGTTTCCTCACCTGTGAAATGGGGATATTTACCTCAAGAGGCTGTTAAAGGGATTAAATGAGAACATACTTGTAAAAGTGCTTAGCTCAATACTTGGTACAAAGGATGAACTCAAATTTGCTAAGAATAAAAATATATTACTTGTTCCTATTGTGCTTCCCTGAATTCCCACGGCATTGCTTTCACTCCACATACCAGCATTTCGTTTCAGCGCGTGAAAACTCTTCTTTACATTTGGCTTATTCATGCCTCAAAAACCCCCAAGTATTAGCATATAAATGTTTGTACCATATGGGCTACCTGGAAGGAACTTATCTTGCCAAATGACATTAAATATGGCCCCAAGATAGTTGTCTAATTAAGAACTGTATCCATCATCATGGGCATATATGAAATTCTTACTAGTAGTATATTGTGACCTTAGTGGAAAGGTCAGAGAAGCAATGAATATGAAAGCCTAGAGACCACTGAGCCTTCCAAGACCATCAGGTTTTATGTGTGCAGCAACATTTTCCCAATAATAGCACTGGGCTAACAGATATATTATTTAAAAAAAAAAACAAAAAAACACCATTTTCTGGGAGAGAAAATGTTCCAGAACATTTGTGTAAAACACATAGTTTTTAAATGTTTATTTTATTTATTTTGAGAGAAAGGGAATAAACCCGAGCAGGGGAGGAGCACAGATAGAGAGAGAACGAATCTCAAGCAGAGGGCTCGAACTCAGGAGCCCCGGGTTCATGACCTGAGCTGAAACCAAGAGTCAGAAGTTTAACCAACCTAGCCACACAGGCACCTCTATGTAAAACATATTTAAATAGGCTCATTTATGGCAAGTCTTCATAAAGATTTGAATATGTTATTGTATCTTATGAGTATCCAGGAGGGAAATCAATCATTTCCCAAATTTTTTTCCTATAAAATTCAGTCTTCCAGACATACTGTATTTTGTGAAAGCCTACTGTAAACAAATAACCAACTCAACTATTTAAACAAAGTAAGTTACTAAGTTCATGCAAACATGAATATTCAATATCAGTAAAGCTGGCCAGAAATTATAATCAAAATCATAAACATGTGTGTTTGTTTAAGCTGAAGGAACATTTGTCTATCAAATTCCAAACAAAAAAACAAAACAAAAAAAAAAAACCCCGCATAGTGGAAGGCTTGCTTATTTCTGATTTCTACTTATTCATATATCTATCATACTGAACAGTGTACCACCACGCAATAAAAGTTAACATCTTTTAGTCTATAAAGCACAGGTTGTTTACTTGATGATACACGAATACAGCTCTATAATATTGATTTAAGTCAAATATGATTTTTTTTTTAAGTTTTTTATTTTTGAGACAGAGAGAGACAGAGCATGAATGGGGGAGGGGCAGAGATGGAGGGAGACACAGAATCGGAAGCAGGCTCCAGGCTCTGAGCCATCAGCCCAGAGCCCTATGCGGGGCTCGAACTCACGGACCGCGAGATCGTGACCTGAGGTGAAGTCGGACGCTTAACCGACTGAGCCACCCAGGTGCCCCAAGTCAAATATGATTTAAAGATACCAAATGCCATTAGTCGCTTTCAAATCAATAAGCAAATAAGTTCCTTATATTTTATCTGAACTGAAAACCACTCTAGCTATCTGCGTGTGACTGCTCTATTAGGCAGAAATATTATTTGGAACAAAGAACTATTTTATGAATATAAGATTTTCAACTTAAAAAAAGTATTAAACATTAAAACAAAATCTATACATACATAGTTGAACACTTTCATATACATGATTTCATTCAATCTTTATAAGAGCCCTTTGTGATAGGCATCATAAGATTCATCACTTTATAGATGAAGAGAACAAGAAAAATGTGCTTACGTGGCATGGTGAATATAACACAGGTAGTGCGTGGGGCCAAGATGTATTCCTAGAGTCTTGACTCTAAATCCCGTGTCCTTTCCACTAAACCTCACCACATTAACCTGCAAATGCCTGCACATTGCAGGTTGTCAAAGGCAGTTGCTATGACTCTTTTAAAAAGCTAATTAAGGAAGAAGGAAACCAAAGACTTCCAACCACAGGAAAGAAAATCTCTGATTGTGGATGTTGATAGGAATGTCACAGCTGCAGGCACCTTCCCTGCCTTCCTTCGCGTTGAAACACAGCATTCTGCATCTGTGATCTGGGGCCAAGCCAACCTTTCAACATGCTAGTCAGAGATAACAAAGACTATCGATCATTTAAGTGTTTACTCAGATTAATTACAATGAATTTTTGTTGTCAAAATAAATTATGTCCTTTCTTATATTAGGGGCTTATAGGAAAGAAGTTTGGGTAATGCAACTGTGCTTGTCCCCAGGGCTCCGGACCCCCACCACCTATTGGGTTCACATTCTTTTTCTGCTACCTGTTGGTCTCCGTCTTCGGGTGATTTATCCAATCTCTCTGTGCCTGAGTTTTCCTCATCTGCAAAATGCAGACAATAATATCACCTATCACACAAGGCTCTCGCGAGGATTGAACAACACACTACATGCCACGTAAAAACTTGAAGAATGCCTGACATGTGCTAAAGTGCTCAGTAAGTGCTTACGATTATTATTATGAGACTTGTTAAAACAGCAGAAAAAGCGTAAAAATAACAGTAGCTCCCTGAGTTGTGTCTTCCCAAGAAAAAGAGCAAGAATCATTACAGACCTTCATTTAGAGAGGACCCCCATCCCTTAAGATACACTTAGGTTTTCAGTATTGATCAATGGCTCTATGGAAGAAGTTCTATTTCTACCTATTAGATAAACCAAATTTAAAACTCAAGAATGTGATTCCTCCCACAGCAAAATAATGTGTAACAGCACCCTTTATCAAGCCAATGTGCTCTGGGGAGTCACTGATGTAACTAGTCAGCAAAATCCCCTGGGAGAGCTCACTGAAATAATCAGTGATCAAATGCAAAGGGCCAAATTGGGCTCTGGAAGTCTTATTTTGATAAACTCTGAACTGCACAGAAATCCAAACCACCCGCACACTGATTAGGCACAGGAGTGTAATTAGCCATAGCAAGTCTCCTCCTAGTCATTTCCTTTATTTTCATTTAAATTAATAGAACCCCTTAGGTGAAATGCAAGAGAAAAACGTTAGAGTACACAACTATTCACTCTAATAGCAATAATCAAGTGTTTTCATTCTGACGGTGTAATTATGTAACGGCATACCTCTTTGCTAAGAAAATTCTCATGTCCTTTCTTTAGGTTTTGTACTGACTCAAGTTTGCACTGAGGGAATGTCACTTTACCCAATGTAATATTTACCTTGTTAATAATTTACAATGATAACATTTGTAATTAATAATGTAAATAATAATGTAAAATATAATATTTCATTTACCAAATGAAATATGTGCCTTCATGCCAAGAGAAAATTATCTTGAAAAGTTTTAAAAATCAATGCAAATTACTGTAAAATTAAAGAAAAAAAACTGTTCATCTAACCAAGAGATATTAAACAAAATATAGGGGACTACAAGTAGATTTCTCTTCCTAAAGAATACTTGTATGTCAATAAAGAGGGTTATTACCAAAACACCAAATGCTTTCATTAATGCCCGTTGTATTGATTTCTCCCAAATTCCTCATTTCTAATATTACGAAAGGAACAAAAAGTTTTCTCAATTTTCTCTTGTGCCTAATTAACTATTAACCACCCAGTTACCTATTAAGCAAAATATAATTTCTTCTTAATTTGTTACAGCGCAAGCACTTCCTTCCCTGTGGTAAAGAAAGGTAAACAACAGTGAAAGGGAAAGAAGGCTCACTTATGTGTTTCAGAAACAAGGACCCGTTCACCGTTCTAATCCAAATGTCTCTTTTAACTCAATAAAACTAACCTTCAGTTGTTTTCATTTAGGCATTTTTAAAATCCCTAATTTAATAAAGCTAATAGAATTTGCTCTAGAGCAAACCTTGTCCTGCTGACATACTGAATTTATTCTAAGACCCTGCTAAGCCATTTAAAATGTGCAATATACTTAACTATATAGTATAAAAAATGTTTGCCGTTTAGCAAATATAGAAATTTAGAAATATAACATGATCAGTTTAAGATTAAAGTTGTACTACCAAAGCTCAATAAAAACAATTTAAGTAGCAGAGAAATATAAGACATACTCAGTATGTAACAGAGTGCATTATCACCAAATTTAGAGAATCTTTTATTAAATGACTATCAAGCTTAATTAAAAGAAAAAAGTACCTAAGTCTTGAACTTTTGTATCAACAATGAATATCTAGTAGAAGAATCTAAGAATGAAGGTGCTTTTTGAGGTAGCTTTTGGCTGACCTGCATATGAATCCGAAACAAAGATGCTTCACTATCAATAAATTAAGTGGTTTTATGTATGATTTCCCATTTGGAAACACTAGCCATTGTACCATGTGAGGGAAAATAGTAATATGGTTCCCAAATGAACTTCAATTATATGAAGTATTTTTCTCTCATTTGCAGAATGAATGGCACTGTCTGAAATTAAGGAATTAGTAGTGATAACAAATAAGTCAATTATATTTTTTTTAAATCCTAAATTCACTTTACTGTTGTGAATCATGGTGCTATGAATTGTATTTCACCAGCTGATCACCAGATTGGGGCCATGCATTCCAAAAAGTGAGTCCTTCAAAACTGCGTTCTAGAGCTTTCCACTTGCTACAAAAATGTTCTGTTGATTTTAACAGCCTACTTAGGATTAAACAAAATCAACACATGCGTCTATGGTGAATTATATCAAAACCATTTTGAAAGAGAAACTACTGAAAAATCCCTTCCCTAAACTGTTATTCGAATACCAATGGTACACCTTCAATGACCAGGGAAAATAAAAATGTTCCAAAACATACAAAAGTAAAAGTCTTAGATATGCTTTTAAAATTTGTTGCAGAAATGAGCTACACTAGTGGGTAAACCGAGGCTAGACATTCTATATGGATTTCATTCAGGCATAGAGCACTTTTCCCTGGTGTCAAGAGGTTTGACTATTTGGATTTGAGACCTGGCTTTCCCATAACTGTATAAAATAAGTGTTTATTGCCCTCATTTCACAGATTAAGAAAAAGAGGTTAAACACACTGTCCAAGTTCACACTGATATTAAGTGGCAGAGTTTGGATGCACAACTAGGTAAATCTGGTTTAAAATTTTCACATGATATCATGTTAAGCTACTTAATTTATTAGGTAAAATGGGAATGCTGAATAACTTACAGAAACATAATCCCTTTTTAGACTATCAAATCTAACTTTGTCTATACGCTGAGTGAGTGAAACAGTATGGTATTACATATTTAAACATGCCAGTAAGTCCTCAAGTTAGCAGACAAATTTAGGCAGAGCTCAGCCACTTACTGGTTACCTAACTTCACTTTTCAATTGCTGTTTCCTTGTTTGTAAAGTGAAGAAATAATACCAGTAGGCTCCAGATCCCTTTCCATTTTGAAAAGCCACATAGTAGTTTTGAGTATTCGTCTCTGATACAGAATCATTGTACCTGTTCAACAAATCCCAAGAACATTCCCCAGAGCTACAGTTTTGGAAGGAACACTATCAAAAACAGAAATCAGCATAAGGCGGGTCTGTGCTTTCCATTGTACAGTGTGAATACTGTACAAAATTGGTCGAAGGAGTCAGAAACTGAAGGCCAAAATTTTGTCCCCATTGGATGTGTCAAACCCTGTACCTTTTCCACTTCCTACAGGAGTGGGTCCAGGCCAGCCAGAGTCCCTGAGTGATGCTAAAGAGATCTACGTTTTATTTATTTATTTTTTAAGTTTTTATTTATTTTTGAGAGACAGAGAGACAGAAAACAGCAGAGGGGCAGAGAGAGAGAGGGAGACACAGAATCCGAAGCAGGCTCCAGGCTCTGAACTGTCAGCACAGACCCCTGTGCGGGGCTCAAACCCATGAACTGGGAGGGAGATCATGACCTGAGCCAAAGTCGGATGCTTAACCGACAGAGCCACCCAGGTGCCCTGAGATCTATGTTTTAATAAAGGATTTGTTTGTCCTTTCAAGGTGGCACAAGAAAAAAATTTCAGTGGTTCTATGTAGTCCTCTCCCCTTTCTGGAGCTTGAGGATGAACCCCTTATATTTCAGAAAAGCCCTCAAAAAGAAGACTTTTAATCGGTGGAAAGAGGAGGAGGGAAAGAAAAGGAGAAAAAAATTTTAATAAAGAGTTTTAAGGGGAAAAGGGAATGGGGAAAGAAAAAAAAAGGAGGAGGAGGAAGAGTATTATCAACTACTCTAAGAAAAATTCCTTAAAAACTGCACTACTTGATTGAATGACTCCCGCCTTTTTTGTTAAGTTAAAATGTGGAAAAAATAAGGCATCCTCTCCCGCTTTCACTGTTGAATATTTTGCTCTCACTTTTAAAAACAATTTTTGCTACACCCAAGTTTTCCCATAGCTTCTCACTGTATAAGGTCAACTTTTGCTTTCACAAACACTAGCAAGGCTGAATAATAATTACCCACAGTTCAGATTCCTTTCCAGAAACAATTCATTTAGAGAAAACAAAGGAAAAAATCATGTGGAACAATTGGAAAATCCAGTTCATCCAACATCCAGATAAGATAGGAACACAAATAATAAGAATATTTCAGCAATGGGGATAAACTCTAAAACAAATTGCTCTCTGGGAAAAGGAACCAGAACTAATGGAGTAAATGATGTGCAGGGAAAAGTGACAGGTTTTGAGGGCTGAAATGAGCATAACTATAGATCTTAAAAAAAAAAAAAAAAAAAAAAAAAAAACACACACACACAAAGCTCCAAACCAGACATAAGCAATCAACAACCAATGAGGAACGTTCTCTACCACTATTTACCCTCCATAGTTTTGACTGGATATCCACATGCTCCTTCATATCAAAAATAAACACACGGTCCTTTGGAGAACATCTGCTAAAGACCTGAGTTTATTCATTTATTTAAAAAGCTATGGTTAAGTGCCGTTTGTTAAGTGTTATGTATCAGATACCGAGCGAGGTGTTGTGAATCAATGTTAAAATTCTACTTGTCTGCAGGGCACAAGAATGGGGAATGATGGAAGTGTAAGACTGGGGTTCTCAGATTCACAGCCAAAGTCTGATATGCTCCAATTTTATCATCTTGTGCTCAAATTTTCCTATTTTATCAATACATCTGGAAAGTATGATATTCAAATTTGGAATTTAAATATAAATTATACAATATATAATATAAAATTTGCAAATCTATTAATAATATGGGCTCATGTAACAAAAATGAGAAAATAAATTAGGGAAAATGCCACAAAAAAAATTTCAAAGATAGCTGATTTAGTGACAAATATCCTTGCACACAGTGGTGACAAGCCAGCTCTTAATAGAAAAGCGCAGAAATACATAAAATCACAGTAAGATATTTAAAATCTAATGTAAAGTTGGTACTTAAAGAAATACATAGAATATTGTTGATATTATTTCCATTAGAAAACTAATATTTTTGCCTCAATGATGGTCATTAGATATATCTGTGACATTTACAACTCATACTTCCTTAATGACATCATCGATATTTTATATGCAGATTCTTCTACTTATAAAAGAGGCAACCAACAATAAACAAATATGCATAACATTTTAATAAAGCCTTTTCTCCCCTTAAAAAGTATTCTATAGTATTGTGAATACTGCAGATAAATAGAAATACAGTTAAAAGTAGAATTCTAGTATATCATTTTTTACAGACAGCTTTCAAATCACATCTTAAGAGTAATACTAGCCTGGAGGCAAAGACAGAAGAGAATTAACCTCTTCTTAAAAATGATTAGATGTGATAATAAAATCTTATCAAGTTAAACATCTAGCCTTTCATCTAGCTTTGGGTAGACAAGCCTATCAGGAAATGCCATTTGTAAGTTATTTCAAAAGAGAACTTAAATCATAATATTCTGAATCTTCCACGTGAACAATAAAACTTTTATTCCTAGAAGCTAAATTTTCTTTCAATTAAAGCAATCTTAAAAGTAGTCAACACCTTGAATGAGTATTCAACACACATGGAGGTCTTCAGAACTGTCATCTTGAGAAAGGCCAGTTAACAAATTGTATTTCACATAACAATGCATATCGATTTCTAAATGTACTGTTTTCAGTTGCAAAATGAAATGAGAGAATTCAAACTCAAAATCAGATTTCCAAATTTCCCTCATTAACAAGATAGACAAGGAGCGCCTGGGTGGCTCAGTCGGTTAAGCTTCTGACTTTGGCTCGGGTCTTGATCTCACGGTTCGTGGGTTTGAGCCCAACTCTGGGCTCTGTGCTGACAGCTTGGAGCCTAGAGCCTGCTTCAGATTCTGGGTTTCCCTCTCTCTCTTTCCTGCCCCTGCTCACGTGCTCTCTCGCTGTCAAAAATAAATAGACATTTAAATTAAAAAAAAAACAAGATATACAAATCCATAACTTTACAGCATCAAGAATGGAACTAACTTTACATGATATGTAGCCAAATGAATGTTATTGAACATGATCCATAATGATCATTTTCCATGAAGTTAAGTACTTATAATCATGAGGTTTGATGAACATGCTCTGGTTTCTTGCATGCCATGTTATCATTATAATCAGAAAACTGGAAGAAATTTTCTCCAATTAAATATAAAACAGATGATCACACTTAGGAAGAAAACATGTTTCACTGCCACTTATATAGTTAAGATTACAAATACATATGAATACTTTCATCAGAAAGGAAATCAGATTATTTAGCATGCTAATTTTTACAGCAGACTTAAATCTTCAAATTCTTTGAGACAAGTTCAAGGAACACATTTTTCAAATAATACTACATATACCCAATGCTTTGTTTCTCACAATTACTTCACAGCATGTTTTGTGATTTTTCCTTTTTGTTTTGTTTCCTTTCTTTGCTAAAATAATAGTCCAATGAGAAAGGGAAAATTAATCTATTAGTTTTCACTAGAAACATTTCTATTTCTATTTTCATCCCCTTTTTAGTAATCAAACTCAAATATAACCTCTTATATAGATAGTATTGACACTAAATTTTATTTAACAAAGTTACTGATGCTTTCTCAGATGGCGATTAATAGGTTTTAATAAGATTATCTAGCTTTGAGGCACCTGGGTGGCTCAGTTGGTTGAGCGTCCAACTTTGGCTCAGGTCATGATCTCATGGTTTGTTGGGTGGGCGGTGGTTCGTGGGTTCAAGCCCCATGTCAGGCTCTGTGCTGACAGCTCAGAGCCTGGAGCCTGCTTCGGATTCTGTGTCTCCCTCTCTCTCTCCCCCTTCCCTGCTTGCATTCTGTCTCTTTCAAAAATGAATAAATGCTAAAAAAAATTTTTTAAGTAAAAAAAAAAGACCTAGTTTTTCTAATACTCAAGGAAAAATATACTTGTTTGGATGCAACTGCCATTATGGAACAATAGTGTGTGTGTGTGTGTGTGTGTGTGTGTGTGTGTGTGTGTGTATGTGTAATTATTCTTCCTAACTATTATGTGCAAATGAAACACTAGTTATTTTACCTCTCCAATTGTCCCATTCACATGAGGATAGTGTCTGTGATTTAGTGACACTCATGTACGTTATCAGTAACACATACACGCTCACACACATTCAAAGGTTAAGTTTAACCTTTCAGAGTAAATCCATTCAGAGTAAATCCATTCAGAGTAAATTACAGCCCATAAGCTAGCTAATTCAGTAAGTTTGGTAAACTTACAGCTTTACCTTGAGGTTTGCATTATAAAATATTGCCTAAACCCAAATGGCCCCTTTTTCCTTAAACTCCTCCTATGATTTCATTGAAACAGACTGTCCTATTTGAATAGCACCATTAGAAAGTCCAAGTATCTTGTTCCAAATCACTCCACACCAGTCTTGTATCAGAAATTCCAAGGAACAGAAAATTTTTATTATCAAAAATGACATCAAATAGAGTTCAAAGATTCTAAGCAAAACTCATTTATATAATAATTTGATAAAAGAAAGACTTCCAAATTCTTCCTATGAAATGACTTGTTTCCATAGATTCCATAAGTTGCGTATGTATTTTCCATTAGTTGCTAAGTGGTAGAAAGCACTAATTCCAACTGTATATTCTGCGAAACATGAAGTGCTGTGATAGAAAGGTTATACAAGGACAATAAAAAAAGTCATACCATAGTGCCTCTTATAAAGGTCTCACATGGAATTATATGAAATACACAGCTGCCTCTGTAGTTGCTATGTCTAATAGAACTAAACAAGTCTGCTCATATTAACATGCTCAGAAAAATAACATTGTATATCAACGTAATAAAAGATTTCTAATTTTGTCAGATCTGGTATGTTCTAGGTCATATCACTTAAAAGGCTGCTTTAAAGAGAAATCGTATTTTGAGAATTAAAAGGCAGTCTACTCGGCATCCCTTCACAGATGCAAAACAAAAACAAAAACAAAACAAAAACCCGGCAACAGTTCTTCAGGACTCTAAACCTTATGCTCATTTTGCTAAAAAAAAAAAAAAAAAAAAATGAATGCATGAGAAATTATTTCAAACAGCCCACTTTTTGAAAAACCACATACAAAAACAAGTCCAACATCAGTGACAGGAACATAGCTAGAAATGTAAGACATATTCCTGGTTCCTGAGTATCAACCTTTAGGGATGACTCCATTTCATCAGATCGGACACGCCGTAATTTATAGGAAGTCTTACAACTCCAAATATATTTAGTACACAAGAATCATATATAATACCATCAGCTGGTAACTTTTTAAACTGCTTTGAGGAATAAAACACACTTCCCGTTGAAAGCAAGTTCATGCCTTAGTTGCTACCTGGTAGGCAAGGTAATAATAAGTTCACACATGCTCTCTCTTCTTGACTGTGCGCTCAACACTATCAAAACACATTTAAAAATAAGAGATATCTAACCAAAAGGAGGTATCCAACTAAACCTTCATTTGTTTTTGTGTTCTTCAAAGATCTATCCTATTGGATTTTTCTCATTCCTTCTCATAGCTGTAAAATAACTGGTAAAATTTAGGAGCTCGGATTATACATGAAGTCTGAAATTCTTTAAATTATCATAAACGCTTAACAAACTTTTTAGGCCACTTGGAAAATCACTGCTCGGTTCGTGTGCACTATTACTTCAGGAGTCATTTGAAGTCACAGTGGTATCCTGTGGTAAGCACACTGTTTCATAACCCGGGGAATTCTACTAGGTATTTGCACTGAGATTCAAACATGAAAGGAAGGCCCAACATTACTGGGCTCACCAGTTGGCTACAATGCTGGATGCTCCAAGAGGCATTATCTAATTAGCTTCTCATGACAATTTTATTAAGGAAAGCTGAAAAATAAATAAGAAAGCCAGACAAACCCTCTTTCTAAAAGGGACAGCACAGATACCTGAAATCAATCTAGACTCAACATAACAGAGAACTACTTTCAGAGCATCAATTCTGGGTAACACAGGGCAAAACTAAATGGGACATCCTTGGATTATTTTTCATAAAAATGAGTATCAGTTGAGAAAATAAAATTGTGAGGCAAATTACAAAATTTCTAGATTTCATAATATAAAAAGTCTTTACCTTTTTAACTATGTTTTTTTAAATTTTTTTTTCTTTAACATTTATTTATTATTGAGAGACAGAGACATGCAGAGAGTGAGCAGGGGGAGGGGTAGACACAGAATCCGAAGCAGGCTCCAGGCTCCGAGCTGTCAGCACAGAGCCCGACGCGGGGCTCGGACTCACAAACTGTGAGATCAGGACCTGAGCCAAAGTTGGTCACTTAACTAACTGAGCCACCCAGGCACCCCTTAACTATGTTTTTAAATTTTCAATTCAATATATATTTCAGACGACTCTGCCTTACAATCATGCCTATGGCTTCCCATTTGCTTGGTTTGATGAAATTGAGGATGAATATTTGAGAATCACAAAATCTCTACCTATTGAAATCTTCCCTGTTAAAATCTATATTTACTTATTCTGATACATCATGTTTAAAGATAAATCCATTCCTCCTCACAATCCCAGTCAGCACCACCACCACCAGGATCAGTGAAACAAAAACCAACCCTAGAACAAGCTATATCAAAAACTAATCCCAGGTATTATTCAGGAGCTTTTTGTTCATTTTCTTTCCTCCCTCCCTCCTTCTCTTTCCCTTCCCTTCCCTTCCCTTTTAGTGTAGGAGAGAGAGCCATTGAATTTCAAAAAATATATAAGAGAATCACATTATAATGTAAATGAACAGAATTCACTTTCACAAGGTATCAGATACCTCAGTTTATAAAACTTTCTACCCCCCACCCTACCCCAAACACACCTGAAAAATGCACTCAATAACAATAGTACACCATAATTGCTCCTTTTAGTCATTTTTCCAGTTTTTAAAAATAATATCACACAAAAGACTAACTTAATTTTTCCTTCATTTCTGTGAGTTTGAGTAAGCGTGCACTAGAGAAAGGGTTCTCCTTATACTCTTCACGTTACCCAACGTCACATATGGAAATCTGATTATTTTTCCCAATTGGTTATTTTATCCCAAGGCCATGACTATCTATTGGCAGGCATCCAGGAATGGATGATTCATTGCACTGATGAAAACGTGGTTCATAAACATTTATTTATATCAAAGATAGGCCAATTGTAGGAGAATAGAATGAGGATCTACTCTTAATCAAACAATAAAAAATATGAATGAACATTATTAAAAAGGAATATGCTTAAGCCTATTTAAACATAGTCATTCTTGTTCCAATATTTCCTATGAAAGCTATGTCCTACATGGAAACACAGATATCAAGCTGGATTAGCTGCAAAGACACAGTTAAAATTTAATTATCTATGCCAATCGTACAGGTCACTGATGCACGTAATCCAAAAAGTATTTGTATGTGAAACAGACATTTGGGTATCTCTGATAACCTATTAATGCACATTATTTTCAATAAAATAACGAAGTCACTCTGAAATGTCTTTTCAAGTCTATTTGTCCAGGTTCCCAAGCTTGGCAAAGTATTCACATTAGCTCCTGCATTCCCTCCATTCAAGGGATGAACTAAGTAGTCTCCTAGACTAATGGAAAGATTGGCTTAAATTTGACCTTGGCTCTCTCTTTATAATTAGCTGATTCATTCCCCAGGGGAAAGAGGTAATTAACTTACTGGTTCAAAACTTCCTTAGGAAAGAAATGCAACTGTCTCACTTAAAAGACTTTCTTTTTTTCTGCAGATCTAATGCAATCTCAAATTTAGATAGAAATGATAATTTATAAACTTCTATCAAACGTATTAGCTCCTTGGCTCCACACAAGAGCCCATGACTTAGTTTAAAGTCAGAGAGCCCTAAAACACAGACAGGATAAATGATATTGTGAAATCATAATGCTACTTACTAGATAAAACAAAACTAGAATTCAAGGTTCTGGACTCTTAGTTTGGTTCTCTTCCCCTGACTCCACAATGCCATATCCATTAGAATGTCATACCAATATTTATGGTGTAGCTATGTTTCTATTGAAATAATGTATTCCCAAAGCAAATCTGGACACACTATAGATCATCTATTCCAGAAAATGCCCTTTAAAATGAAACCTTTTTCTCTTCAATCTCCTTCCACAAACCAAAATGCTTTCAAATAGTACATAAATATCACAAGTTTCATATATGATTTAATATTATTTTAACAGCAACACTCCAGAATCTACATGTAACTTTGAATCTAAAATAGCCTCTCAAAAATGTTAAATGAAATAAACTTAAATACAAGCCCTTTGTAAAATAAGAAATGCAGTTTTATGAATTGCCTAGAAAGTGGGCAATCTTTAATCTCTTTAGACACAAATCTATAAAACTATTCCCATAGGAGAAAAGAAAATTAAAGAATAAACAAAATACTGGGTCACCTGGGTGGCTCAGTTGGTTAAGCGCCTGACTCTTGATTTTGGCTCAGGTCGTGATCTCATGGTGAGTGAGATCGAGCCCTGTGTCAGGTTCTATGCTCACAGAATGGAGCCTACTTGGGATTCTCTCTCTCCCTTCCTTTCTGCCTCTCTCTCTCTCTCTCTGTCCCTCTCAAAATAAATAAACATTTTTTAAAAAAGAAGAGACAAAATATTGAACTAATGAACACTAATAATACCCCCAATAAAACTAAGTTATGAAAATACCCAAAACTGAAATTATTTAAAATAATATAAAAGATATGAAGCACACATAATTATAGACTTATATATGTTGGTTGAATACATAATTTATCATGTAAATCAGAGAACATTCTGGGGAATGAAAAGGGTACTATTAATAATTACACTGGGACAACAGGCATAAATAGGGAATGTCCTGGGAAATAAACAGGACATATAGTCACTCTGGTTTTATGTCTTCACCAGCTAGATATTTTTCAAGGATTCCCAAGCATCTTGATTTTTTTTTGATGTCAATATTATTTTTTCCTTCATTCCCTCCTATCCCCATTTCTCTTGTATGATCCAGGAAAATATTAGTCAAGCCACTTAACTTTTTCTTTCTCTGTATGTCCTATTTTGTCTATTAACTAAGGCAAGAAATGTTTATTAGTCTGAAAATCTCCTTTAAAAGCTATTACTTCTACAAGCTTAGCTTTATGACCCCTGTGTTTCCATTTCAAAATGTCATGGCCAGAGCCCCAAGGAGAAGGCAGCAGTCTGGTTTCTGCCTGTGCTAATATGGTGCTTTATTTCTGAAATCACCTAAAAGTGGACTTTGGAAAATGTGCTAAGGCTAACTTGAGGTGGGTACATTAACAAATGTCAAGTCTTCTGAAATTCAATATTAGGAATAAATAAGGAAATCTGGAGGGGTGGGGTAGAAGAACAAGTCCATTATTAATAAAATGTTTCACTGTCCAAAATACAGTTTGGGTGTCTGAAGACCTTTTCATTATCTGTTTATGCTTAAAGCCTTCCAGTGAGATCTCATTTTCTCCAGAGTAAAGCCAAAGCCCTCACCAAGTCGTCCCCGTTCACCACCCACAATACCTCCTACTCTCCATCTCCCGCTTCCTTTACTCAGCATCAGCCAACCCAAGACTCTGAAATTCCCAGACAGGCTGCTGCCTCTGGGATTTAGAATTTGCTCTGGTAGGGACACTCTCTACCATGTAAGCACTTGAGTACTCCCTCACCAACTACACCTCTTCCTCCCAATGTCACCTCTGTGAGGCCTTCTCTGACCACACTATGTTTAAACTGAACACCCCCCTGACATTCTCCATCTTCCCTTCTGGCTATATTTTTCTCCACACAGTCATTATTTGATATAGCATACATTTTACTTTTTTTTTTTTTTCCTGTCATGTCCCCACTAGAATGCAAGCTTCATGAGGACAAAAATGTTTTTGTCTAATATAGTTAATACTGTCTCTCCAGTGCCTAGAAAAGTGCCACTAAAAATGGCTCAAAAATGTGTTGAATAAATAAACTAATAATATAAAAAAATGTAGCCCTTAAATACACTGAGCTTGTAAAAACGGCTGGCAATCAAGCACAGGTCACAGATCCTTCTTGGTTGCTTACAAATGCTTTAAAGTTCACAGTTAAAATGTTGGCCATTTTTCAAATGTCCCTTTGAATGTCCTTGAGATCAAGAATTCTTTGGATTTCATAGAATTTAATGGTTCCAGAATGTTAACATTAACAAGTACAGCAAATTAGAATTTCATGATATGCTTAAGAATATTTTTAAAAGCAATATTAGACATACACATTTTATGACAGTTAAGAAGAATTTAAAATAGAAAAATAAAGATCCCTTCATGTACCTTATGCATAAAATACTCAGAGTAAATTATACATAAAATACTAAGAGGAAAACAAAGGCCTTCCTTTTTCAACTCTAAAACATCTGGGATGGATGTAGATTTAATAGTGAGCACTTTGTGTCAAACTACATTAAAATGCAAATATCAACATCAGAAACACTGACAAGTTTTCAGTTTTCTCCATCAAAATGAACATTTGTACATGAGTGTGAAGGATAAATGGTGATGCACACACACAAAATTTATATGTTTTGAATATAAAATACTCATGGATAATAAACTATGCTATAAATATTGTCATGGTGATATTGAAATACTTGAAATTTTGGAATTCTAACATTATAGTAATATTACTCCTCTTTCTATGTGAAAAAAAAAAAAAAACACTGTAAACATAGGACCTGAACTTGAAAGGGTTTTAATGTAGGTAGTGAAGAGATTTGTGCTGAGACAGCTCTGCCAAGATCTGAGATATGAACTTGCTGAGAATCCATGCTCCTTGAAATCACACACACACACACACACACACACACACACACACACACGGAGTCTCCTTCCTTTCTCCATCCTCTGATTACATCCAACACCTATTCCCCAACACAAAATTCCCCAAAATAAGTGACAAAATTTAAAACTTAGGACCTCCTGACATCCTGATACGGTGGCTGGGAAATAATCACTAGTGTTGATTATCCAGGTGTCCTTGAGATAGATAGGTAGTGCACATTTGTAACATAATGACCAAAGTCAGAGGGAGCAGATTATGGATACTGTGGAAAAGTTTCCCTAGATGAATGAATGTCTCTCTAAGGACTCTTTCAACAACTGTCAAAAGCAAATCAAGTTCTAAGTCATTGAACTTACAAGAACATCACTGAATTAGAATACCCCTGAATTAAAGTTCCAAATGCACAGCCATGTTTCTTATAACCTAGCACAACTTTTAATCATCAGTTTTACTAAAAGACTTAAGTGTCTTAAGACTTTTTTTCTTGTATTAAAACAAGCACATATATTTGGAGGAGAATGAAACGCTTGCACATTCATTTCACATAAAGCCTATGACTTCCAAGTATATTCATTCTACAGAGGCCTTTCAGAGCTATATCGCTCATGCAACACAGAAGAACAGGATCATTCACATCATTCACCTCTCTAGTCATGGTGTCTTCTGATAAAAAGTCTGAGAAGTATTGATATCATGAAACATTAGCACTTTAAGTAGGGGAAAAAAGACAGACATAATCACAAGCCCATCCATGATACAGCAGGAGTAATTTTTTTTTTTCAACGTTTATTTATTTTTGGGACAGAGAGAGACAGAGCATGAACGGGGGAGGGGCAGAGAGAGAGGGAGACACAGAATCGGAAACAGACTCCAGGCTCTGAGCCATCAGCCCAGAGCCTGACGCAGGGCTGGAACTCACGGACCGCGAGATGATGACCTGGCTGAAATCGGATGCTTAACCGACTGCGCCACCCAGGCGCCCCTTTTTTTTTTTTTTTTTTTTAGGAGTAATTTTTTTATATGATGGACAGTGCACAGAATCAAAGCTACAAACATTTCCACTTCATTTACAATTAAACAGGGTCTGCTGTAAATAAGCATTCCAAAAATAAAATAAATACGGTCCTACTGATAAATCCAATATTGAAAATATAGACTTCTACAGGGTAATAGTACCTAGGTTTCACACACACACACACACACACACACACACACACACACACACACACAATTTACTTATATATATTATACACACATAAATTATATTATTTAATAAAGAATAAACTTGTGGGAGGAAAGAAAGTACACACCATACTTAAATTCCTCTTAGGGAAAATAAATGCTCAATAAATTTCTGAAGACATTTACTGGGTTACATAGAATTCAAAATTCAAGGAAATATTTCCCTGAAGTTTGACTCCTGCCTTCTCCTCATGTGCAAATTCTCCTCTCTTGTTTTATACACAAGATTGTGCAGCCTTATCCTGTATGACACTAAGGCTGTTCATCAGTGGTCTTGCTCTCACTCTACAATGTAACTGTTGAAAAAGCAAGAAGCACTTCATGTATCATTGAACATTTAACTTAGTACCTGGCATGCAGAAGGCCACTCAGTAAGTACTTACTGTATTAACTAAGTGAATAAGTGAAAGAATAAATAAATATTTAATTCTAACTTCTCATCCTCATCTTTCAATCACACCAGTGATGCTTCAAAAACAGTGAACAAAATTCCTTTAATCGCCCACCACGCCTCTTCAGGAGATTCTCTCTTCCGTGATTCAAGCTTTACCAAATAAAGGTAAAATTGCATAGTATAAGATTGAATATGATAAATAAATTTAGATAAATGCAATCTCCTTTTATGCAGTCTGACTAAAAGACAAAATACTTGTGTTTCAAGTGTGTGTTTCAGAACACACACAGTTCCTTTTTCATGATAAGAATTCTCCGGTCACCTACATAGGGAATTCTCTTTGACATCACCATGAGGCTACTCTTTCAGGATATAGAGACTCTGCCACAGAAGTATAAAAATCTGAAGTTCTGAGTGAAAATTGTTAAAATGCTAATATGTGGAGACTCTTATGAGAATTAAATCACAATCCAAAATTATGAACGGATAGCATCCACAGTGTCTGTAGAAATCCTTACAAAGCAACGGAATTTAATTTGAATAAAAACCATTTCAATCTTGGATGTGGAAACTTAAAAACCAAACACTTAAATAGCATTAAAAAGCCTTGATTAAAGACAGTACACAATACACAGTTTTACATTTTATCTTTTCAAATTGTTCTCATTTAGAATTCTTTCATTTGGTTGTTAAAAAATCAAAACAAGATCTCTCCATGCATATCTTAAAAAAAAAACCTTTATGCCAAGGGGCTATTTTTCAAAAGATTCTTTTTGTGAATTAAAAGCACTTGCTGAAATTCACAAAGAACCAACCATTAAAGATTTAAACTTTGGAATCAGGATAGGGCCAGACAACTCTAACAGAAACGAAATCTATCTACTGATAGAATACTCTCTTTTATTAATTAATTGTCAGGGAACAATAGGCAATGACAAATAAAGTGTTGTGAAAAAGAGCCATTTAATTAGAAAAGATCTGGAACTAGATATATACTCTACCAAGATAACCTCTCCCAGAAAGTCTAGTGGGTGCTGTCCTATTAAATATTAGTTTTGATTTTCCAATTAACAGAGTGTAAGAGACTCTTTGGGGAATTTATTTTTGCTTGGACATCCAGCATGTAAACTCCTAACATTCCACTTAACAGCACCGAAATCATAGGCTGTTTCTACAGTAATATTATATTGGCTTGCAAATGGCTAACGTACAAAATACAATGCCAACCTGAGTCTAATAAAAAACTCTCTCTCCAAATATGTGCTGCAGAGTGGTAAAAACACAGAATATTTTTTAGGAACCAAATGAAATTTAACTCAAGACAATCTAAGAAATAAATAACAGAAGAGCACTACCTTAAAGTACTAAAAAGGTTAACATAATTTTTAGACTTAAGAGTTTTATCCATTATTGTATTTACATTATTTGCACAGACACAAAAACAACGCTTTGGGGAGACACTGCCTCGTGGCTTTGAAAGGAACTGCAAATACCCAGTCCCAGCGAAAGCTAGAGTGTCTGGGCTAGTTCTAGGAAGCCAGCTATCTATCCAGGGGTCTCGCCTCTGCAGATTCCTCTGTGCCAAGAAACTAATTGTTCCTCAGGATTTGGTTTTCAAGTGTATGAGAAACAGATAAGTATTCTAGCAAAACTGTGTTTTCGTGACAGCTTCTTCTAAGTCGCACTTTTCAAGAACTACATTTGTTTCCTATTTTGACCTCCTCACTTTTTGCAAAAGTAAACCTTGACTTGAATAAATGACTAGAGGGTTTGGTAATATGCTATCAGGGAAAATGAATCTAAAGGCAGCATTAATATAAACTGAGCCCTTAGGAGTTAGTCACAAGCTAGTCAGTCTCCACTATATCCCCTGGGCCAAATGCTGAGATAATTGCTCCCTTCGGTATTATATATTATTCCCAGTGCTGTCCACAAAGCAGGAGGTAAAAAGGGCAGCAGGGAGGGGTGCCTGGGTGGCTCAGTTGGCTAAGTGTCTGACTTCGGCTCAGTGGGTTTGAGCCCCATGTCAGGGCTCTGTGCTGATAGCTCAGAACCTGGAGCCTGCTTCAGATTCTGTCCTCCCCCACCTCCCACTCCCCCACCCCCGTGCCTCTCTGGTTCATGCTCTGTTTCTCTCTTTCAAAAATATATAAATGTTAAAAAAATTTTTTTAAGTTTGAAAAAGGGCAACAGGGAAAGGAAGAGGTAGAAAAGAAGGGAATGAAAAGGTAGGTAAATAGTTATATTAGTTGTTTCTTTGTTTCCCAGCAAAATAGGACAAGAAAAAAAAAATGAGAAGGTAAAAAATAGAGAATTGGGAAAGGATGGAAGAAAAAGCCCAAGAAATGGGGGAAAAAAGACAGAAAAAATATTCAAAGACATTCAAAGGGGAAAAACTTTTATTTGAAACCATTTATCACTGGTCTTGATTTTATACATATGTATATAAATGTATATTATTTAAATAATATAAATAACATATATATATATCATATCTATATTCTTTCTCAACTGAAAAATGTTTCAGCGACAACACTGATTTTTTTACTATTGAAGTATAGTTGATATACAATGTTTCATTGATTTCAAGTGTGCAACATAGTGATTCAACAATTCTATACATTATTCAGTGCTCACCATATTAAATGTAGTTACTATATGTCACCATACAACATTATTGCAATAGTATTGAGTATATTCCCCATGCTATACAAAATTTATTTTTGAAAATAACTCAACTCCCAAGAAATCATACAGATATGAGTTATAAAAGACTTTCATCAAAGTACCTTGACAATTCTTAAACCTTAAATTCTAACAATCTTTAGAAACCTTTTATCATATATCAAAAAAAACCAAATTAATATATCAGAATTTTCTTCAGCAGAAATGGATCTTAAATTCTATCTATCCCCACAAGCAGGTCCTACTTTTGAGACCAACATCATCTCTACCTGAATAAAAGTTTTCATTAACTTAAAAAAAAATGTATGTCATTACATTATGTATCTCTTAAAAAAGCTCCTGCCAATAAATTATAACTTCCATCGAGTGCAAGATGCATCCCAATCCAGAAACGTGTATGGGCCGGGGGGAGAAATGTCCATTTCAGAATGAAAGAAATCTCTCAACTAGCTCTTTGATTCATATCTCATCTCCCAATTTCCCCTCTATCCCTCACTCTGCCATGTGCATTATATGCAGGTAATACCATTGTCCCCCTAAAAAGCCATAGTGTCTCCCTTCTGCTTGCATAAGTAAAAGCTAAATTAGATATTAATAACACACAGAGCTCTTCACAAACTGAACCCACTCAGCTCTCTAGCCACACCTCTGACGCTCCCACAGAACAACTTTATCCTAAAGTCACAAAGAGGATCTCTACCTTCCGTAAGTACAAAATGCTCTTTTCAAGACTAAGTATTACATGCACTATCCCTTTCCATGAACAGATTCCCCTCCCCTCTTTCCCCATCAAGGGCAATCCTATCATAAGCTGTTGTTTATGAAGCATTTTCAAAACACAAAGTCATTCCAGAGTGCACATGGATATGGATAATTTTATAAGGATGAATTTCCAGGTCTTCAATTCCCAAATATCTTCTTTCTTAAAACTCTCTCCTTGAGAACACTCTGGTGCTTCTTTCCCACCCCCCTCCCAACACACACACACACACACACACACACACACACACACACACACACACACCTTTTCTTTCACAACTGTTCCTCTCCACTTTACAAATCTTTTTCTAAGTTTATTTATTTATTTTGAGAGAGAGAGAGGAGCAGAGAGAGAGGGAGAGAAAGAGAATCTCAAGCAGGAGAATCCCGCACTGTTCAGCACAGAGCCTGATACAAGGCTAGACCTCAGGAACCGTGAGATCATGACCTAAGCCGAGATCAAGAGTTGGGCACCTTAACCGACTAAACTACCCAGGCATCCCCACTTTACAAATCTTACAATGATGCATTGCCCAGGCTTGAAAACTTGTAGAGCACCAGGTGACTGGAAACAACTTAGAGCTCTAGACTGGAGGGAGAGTCCTGTAAGAGCAAAGCAAGAAATGTGGAAGGAAGAATCTTCGTTCATATGGCCACTAATTCATGGCCAGACTCCATGTCCTTATCAGCCTGTTGTTTTTATTTATCTATTGGTCCATCTATCTTAGAATCAGAAACAATAAATGAGATGCTTGGAGAAAGGAGGTATTGTTTATTTAAACAACAACAACAAAAACAAGCCATACTTTTTCTTATTTAAGTCTGATTTGGCCTATTAGTTTGACAAATGAAGACTAGCTTTGTTTATCAGATAATGTAGTGGACATTTTCCAACTTGAACTATATCTAGTGTTAGAGGGTTTGGCCAAAAACTATATGGATTGATAGATATTTAAAGCACATACATAACATACCATAGCAAAACTTACATCCTTTACAGATGCATCGTAATCTTTTTCATACCTTGCTGTAAATACTTGTTATATGTCTATCTCCTTCCACCAGACTGTGACTTACTTGAGAAACTTAAGCTGTGTGTTAGTCACCTCTTATTCTCTTATCTAGCTCTCTTATTCTAGGTTTTCAATAAATTTTTGATGGATTATTGGATCAATGAAAGCTACAATCAAATCCCCTTGCTAAAAAGTCCTATTAGAACAGAGTAGTAGTCATACTGTTGAATAAATAAAAGCCCTCCCAGCCAGAAGCACTCATTTGCTCCTCTGAACTCCCATTTCATACTACCTGCAACTCACGCAACATTCCATACTACAAAAACTTACTTCAGTATATTTCATGTTTTCTAGAAGGTCAAAAGCTCCCCAAGGTTAAGACCCCTATCAGATTGACCTCTATCATAACCTCAGCACCTGACTCAACATGTTTGAGTGAATTACTTATTTAAAATAAATATATTAGCCTTTGCTCTTCGGAACACTGATATCTAATTTAATCTTACTGGTATGTTCTTTGGCTCAGGACAGAGAGGGTAATTCCTAAAAAGAAAAAAGTGCTGTCAGTATATGAATATGATGCCACTGACTCACCATGACCAGGGCAGGCATGAGTTATTTTTTCCAGTAGTAATGATGAATTGTGCTGACTGAGCCATTCAGTTCCTCTTGGGACAAATGGCACACATTTTTTATATAGCCTGCCAGGACCTGAGATATAATTTTTGGCCACTGAGTAGGGTTGACATTTTTTTTCTTAAAAAAGAAAATTTGTGCCTATTTCACTTAAAAGGACAATACCAAGAGCAAAATAAAGTAACCAAGAGCATATGCACACACATTAAACGCTTATTCTCTTTAGACTTTCTGACAATCTCTAATTCCTTTAAACCTGAGTCAAGTTTTGATCTCAATGTCTTATGACTGGCCACATGTAAACCAAATACTCATGAGTTGAATTGTGTATGTTTTCCTCTCTATTGCTTATTGGTCATACCACAGATCAGCTTCATAGAAAAAAGGAATATCTCACTGCTTTCCAATTTTTATATAAAACCTCCTTCCTAACATTCTTGAGTTTTAAGCTAGTTTTCCTGACCTTAAATAAAAATACCATTATTATTTTTTTGCTCACTTATTCTGGAAATGTCAACTTTAAAAACACATTATTCCATGTTTAATAGTATACCATCTGCTAATCCAACAATAGAAAGGAAATCCTCAGGAATAAAGGAATCCAATGAAATAAAATCAGGTTGTTCCCTTTACATTCAAAGGATTTCAGTGTGAACTGATACCCTGCCCCCATGCAATATCATCAACATGAAATACCACCATAACATTTTTCAGTTCACTACTGCCTGATTTATCTCTCATTTTTTATTTCTTATATACTTATTTGTCATTCTCACACATTGGGCTTCCCTCTCCAAAAAATAAATTAGGTAAACTTAATGTCAGTTACAAAAATGAGATTTTATTTTTATTTTTGTTTTTTTTTTTCATCTGTGCCCAACTTTCCAAGGAAATGCCATTTTCCTAATAAGTAAACTTGAAGAAGGCATTAAATTTAAAGTATACATGAACCTCTGAAAAGTTAGAAAGAATTTTTAAATATAGAGACATAAAGAATGGCTATTTAGGAACATGAATGGCACAGTATACAGGTAAGAAGGATTTTAAACTTGACATTAGAGTTGCGAACCCTCCTAATTGGCCTGGAACTGAGAAGGAAATTTCCCTGATTCTTTCAGTGATAAAGCCAGAAAGGTCTCAGGCACACTGAGACCAGTTGGTCTTCCCACCTGATCTAGCCAGCTGAAACGGAGATCTTCAGTTTCTCTTTAGGCAACAGTGAACTAAAAGGAATTCACTTTAAAGAGAAAAATATATGGGGGCCCCTGGGTGGCTCAGTCGGTTAAGCGGCCGACTTCAGCCAGGTCACGATCTCGCGGTCCGTGAGTTCGAGCCCCGCGTCGGGCTCTGTGCTGACAGCTCAGAGCCTGGAGCCTGTTTCAGATTCTGTGTCTCCCTCTCTCTGACCATCCCCTGTTCATGCTCTGTCTCTCCCTGTCTCAAAAATAAATA
This sequence comes from Acinonyx jubatus, assembly GCF_027475565.1. Lineage (NCBI taxonomy): Eukaryota > Metazoa > Chordata > Mammalia > Carnivora > Felidae > Acinonyx > Acinonyx jubatus. Next base: position 118,288,507 of record NC_069382.1, on the reverse strand, counting down.
AAAATGTTAAAAAAAATTAAAAAAAGAGAAAATATATGGTTTTTAGCAATTTGATTTTTTATAACATTTCAGAGTAATGGTTATTTTGTTTGTATTTTAAGAAAAATGTAAATAAACCCATTGGCTTTTGAAAATCTACTCTGTAAATTAGGGAATTTAGTGCCCAATGTTTACTTTTACCTTCTATTACCAAGTTAACTGGCTTTTTTGTGTGAGTTTACAAGTAAAAAATAAATACAATAAAATATTAATTATTTAACTCAAATGAAAACTTTGGGAAGTCTTTTTTTCTTTAATGTTTATTTATTTAATTTTGAGAGAGAGAGACAGAGCGAGAGAGAGCAGAGGAGGGGCAGAGAGGGAGAGGGAGAGAGAGAATCCCAAGCAGTGTCAGTTCAGAGCCGGACACAGGGCTCTATCTTACGAATCGTGAGATCATAACCTCAGCTAAAATTAAGAGGCAGATTCTTAACAGACTGAGCCACCCAGGTGCCCCAGGAAGTCTTCATCTAGGAATTTTTAAGTCTTTTTTATTAAATACTTTAGGTTAAGTAAAGTACTCATTAATCAATTTTTATTTCTTGTATCACTAAGTAGCATTAGATACCTTGGCAAATTATTAAAAGTAATAGAAAGCCCATCCATTTTAATATGAATTAAGGCAGTGAGAAATGTACATGTTCAAGTGAAAAAGGAGCAAAGATAAGTATTAGGGTGGCATAATTACCTTTAGCTTAGTCACAGCTTTTTGCCTGAAAACCAAATTCTCCTCTATTTCATTTTCTAAGCATGAACTTGCAGACTGAATATTTTTCTAAAATTATGAACAGAGCAAAAGCTTCATCTGCTTAGAAGAAATGAGAAGGCTTCAATCAAAATAATTACTGCAAGCAAGTTTTCTTTACAACAAACTCATATATATATTACTAGTGAATGAAACACAGGATGGATAGTTAGTTGGTTCTTTAACATTTAAATTATTAATTCATGAAAGATACTATTTGAGATATTACTTCAAAATACAAAACTTTTAAAAAATAATATACCCGAATTGAAACTGCCCTGATTATACATAATTTACATAATTTAAGAAACTAAACTCTGTTGTTTTATGCTCAACACTACAGTGTATTACAGTGAAGGCTATGAATCGAAGCCTGCACAAGCAAAAGGTACAAAGACTAGATTCCGGTAAGAACGGGCACAGATTCCCAATAGTCCTCTCCCAGTGGAGTTGGACAGACAACATCTATTTTTCCCAGAAACAATGTGTGACAACACACATGAGGTTACTACCCACCAGGAAAGCTCACCCAAGCCTTGGTGTCCAGTGTTTTCATTGCTGTGGGGGTAGTCATGTAGACATGGACAGCTCATGTGGCTGACCTTAGTTACTTCAGCCACCGACCCCTTTAAGGAGTCAAACTGATTCAGTATAGCACATGACCCTCACCGTAAATCACACTGTCACTATAAACTGTCTGGTAGCTTACCTAGTAGGCCTTTACATATAGGAAACATTTTTATCAGACAAGCTATTCCAAAGGCTTAGATGTTTTATTCCGGGATCCAGTCAAGGGCTAGACCTTTCTTTGGAATGTGGTGGTCCCAGAGACCCACTGAGTTCCCCTTCATTAGACAGGCTATATAAGAATGAAGGTGATGTCATGAGAAAGGTAGAGGCAAGTGCTTGATCACCTTATTAGAAGGTTACATCAATGAAATTAAACACTTTTTATAAGCTAAAATCTGTCTACCATTGGGTGTAGGGGACTGAACTGCCTTGGAAGAAAATTTAAGTGAAAATGACTTTTTAAGGCATCTCATTCCGGGCTCAAAGAACATTACTAAGACGGACTATTTTCCCCATCAGTCAGTGCCAATCATGTCCCTTCAGACTTTTGAATAGGTTACCAGACCAATACATATATAAATAATACTGGAATTCTACACACACACACACACACACACACACACACACACGATATGGATATATACATTTGCATCAGTGTTAGCACTGACATCATGTAAAATCATGTAGGATGGAAAATTATTACTAATTAAAACATTCTCTTCTCACTAGACTATACATTTCATGAAGACAAGGATTGTTTACATTTCTCTGCCATATCCTTACAGCCTATAAGAGTGCCCAGGCACACAGCAGATTCTCAATAAATGTTTCATTAATATAGCACAGTATGGTCATTGAAATCTTATTTTTTGGAACCACAATAAATGGTAAATACCTTAGGACTTTAACAAGTAGCTGAAAGAACCAGACTTTTTTTATGGCAGCAATTTCTCATATAAATAATATTTAACTCAAAACAACACATACAATCATTCGGCAGCTAACTTGTCTAAAATTGTTTTACCTCATATTCAGAAAGATGCTTCTCCCCATTGCTGTTACAGAAGGTAATACATAGGCTTTTAACTAAAATTAATAATAAATCTTTTAACAGTCTTATGCCCCTTGCACTGTGCAGGGTCCACATGACTTTCCAATAAAATTGACAATGTTTTCCGAATTTAAATTTAAATCTATGTTCTACCTTTAAAAGATCTAAAAAAAAAAAAAAGAGCAAGTGAAAAAGTCAAATTCACCAAGGCTTGACTAGAGAGACCATTACAGATGATGATTCATTCAAACAATACAGAACATCAGCTCTGTTGGGCTCTGAGAAAAATAAAGGGAACAAGAGAGAAACCAGGCCTGTACTCCCAGAGGTTACAGCATTGTAGAGGACTAGGATAACAAACAACCAAAGGAACAAATAAAATAATCACCAATTATGGCAGTACTATGAAGGAAATGGAGTGCAAAGATAGACAGTAAAAGGGGAAACCAACTTTAAATAATATGGCCAGGGCAGGCTCTGCTGAGGAAGTGGTATTTCAGTCAAGATCTGAGGAATGAGTAAAACTCAGTCATGTGAAAAGCAGAAGGAAGTACATTCTAGGCATACAGCAAGTACTAAAGCCTGAGGTGGGAAAGAGCTTAGCATTTAGAAGAACCGAAAGAGGCCTTGTTGACTTGAGCAAAGTTGAAGACGGGGGTAGGGGTAGGGATGCCATCTGGTTGAAGGAGTAGGCACCAGAGAATGTATATGCAAGTACACAGGAAGCCATAATTGGATTTAAGTAGAAGAGTAATAAGATACACCACCAAAGCTCTCTCTTTGCCATGTGGAGAATAGCACTGGGGAGTAAGTGTAAGAACTGATGATGGCCAAAGACTCGCTTTGATAGACTTACTAAACTTCACCATCTGTATAAGGCAAAGGGACATGTTGTTATAAAGTTGTTTCTTTTCCTCTGAATTGCAGACATTTATTTTTTCACCATCCCTGAATTTTCTACTACCAACACGTTATATCAAATCAGCACAATCAGTATGTCCCTAACAAAAGCTCTGGATTCAGATTGTCATTCAAAAAACAAATCTTGGCCCTTCTGCTTACTAGTTTTGTGGAAACTCTGGTTTTAATGTTCTCACGTATAAAGTGGGAATAGTAATAGAACTTATTTCCTAGAGATATTAGAAGATTATATCACATAATCTGTGTAAACCTCTTAGAACAGTAGGCTAATAAGAATTAAATGTCATAATCCATATAAAGCACTTAGCAACTAAATGATTATAATCAGAAGTAATGCATTACTTCAATTATAATTATTAGTAAAAAGCAGCCTCAGACATCTACCTTTATTGACTATCTTTTTTCTATTCATTTGAAAACACAATTTCTCCTGAAACCCCAGATCCATCAGAAAATATCATAACTGCAACTGTGACTTCCCAAAAAATCAAGTCTAATATGTATACCGAAACACTTTTCCTGGGAATGGGTGAATATAACATTATCATGATGTCAGTTGACTCATCTGAATTAGATTTATCCAGCATTCTGGGGAGTGGAAGGCTTGGGTGTTCACGTGGAGATTCAACCACTGAGTAGTTAAACAGTGTCTTCACAAAATAGCATGAAAAATATAATACAGGATCCTCTTATATTAGAAACAGCAAACCAGGAATGAGCTTGCATAAGGATTAGGTTCACCACCATCGGTACGCACTTAAAAAGTTTTCACCTACAGCTTCCTAACAAATTCTTGGCTTCCTAATATAGACTTTCATAATACCGTGTATTCGCATCTGTAACAACCACAAGTTTGCTTTCGTTTGTGCAGTTTTTGAATAATGTCTCTTCCTGGCTGGACTTCAACTTCTTGAAAGAACAGAGCATGTCTGCCTTTGTTCAACATGGTGTCCCCAGGGTCTACATCAAAGTCACATTCATGGTGGGCAAGTGCAGTAAATGCTGCAGTGCACATTGTCCAGATCCTCCAGTCAGGACCCCCTTTGGGAATCAAGGCTCATCCTTCCCCACTGCCCCCACCACACCTCTTCCAGGAGTCCTGGCTGCTGGCAGTGCATAAATGCGTCAGTCCTGGGTCGCACCGCTTCCCTGTTCGATGCGAGATGGCAGAGGGCCAGTCCTCTTGCCTGCATTCAGGATAATTGTGCAGGGCCATCACAGCTGCTGGGCTCACTGTGGATCGGTTCACCCTTCTACCGCAAGAGCGTCATAGTTCGATTCTCATTGCCATCAGACCCCATAGGTGTCGGTCCTGACAGTGCTCACCAGGAGACCTGCTGCACACAAATCTCAGCCTTAAGGAGCAAACCTCCCAACAAATACTGGTAGATTACATTCGTGATCCAGACATACCTTCTCTCAAAAGAAAAAGAAAAAAAGATTCTTAGAGCATAAGCAAGCCAACAGCAGCATTGATAATAAAAATGGGTGAATAAGCTTCAACAATAGTCATATTATTTCATTTCACTATTTATTTTATTTAACGTCGTCAAAAATAATTACTGCCCCCCCCCCACATAAAGAAATAATTACTACCTGAACTGACAATACCTTGTCCTTTGCTCTGAGACCACAAACCAATTAAAAGGCTGATGACATTAATTCTATAGGAATCTTAAAAAAGTTATTTTTTTTAATGGAGAAAATAATATATAGTTCAAAGAGATGTCTTAGACCAGTCCATTTCTTTGAAACTTCCACACCCAACTACTCTTTTCCATAAGAATAGACCTAGTATTTACTTACAGGCAAAAAATGATTTCATTTAAGAAATAAAGGACTCCATTTAAGAGAAATTAATGTCTTATTTTTAAATTAAAGGAATAGCTTATAAACTCTTTAGTGTAATTCTAGTTTTATTATATAAAGTGATGAAAAAATGAATACATCAGAAAAAAAAGTTTTAGCTTAAAGTTCAACAAATAAAGGGAAATACTAAAACTGGAGGTGAGGGGAAATACATTTGAGCTTGTTTTCTCCATAGAAGGTACTAAACTCCCCTGGGGTTCTTTACAGTCATAAAGTACGGAGCTTAAAGAGTTGGAATTCAAAAATCATAGTTTTTCTACTTTAAAAATCAATACTTATCTCAGACCACAAGCTAGAATTTCAATTGTTTTGGTGGGAAGCTCTTCAATTTTAATGGATGTAAAAAAAGAATGTACTCTGTTCACCAGAAACTAGAATTATATTCTCAAATATAGCCTATCACCTATCCCTCCACTAGCCTTCTGAGACTTAATTCTCTCTCTGACCTAAGATGTTTTGAATGTCTCACACAATTATTGGTTTACTGGCACTTTGATGACTCATAATTATTTTTAGGATCAAAACTCTAACGTAACCATCCTCCCGTTTGCGGGTACACCCTAGCATAACTGAAACATACACATCTATTGCTGACAATTCAATTAACTTCCTCTATCTATGAACACCATTAGTCAAAAAAAAGTTTAGTGAAGGTCAGGAAACAGATTGCGAGGAGTTACTGAATCCCCTAAGCAGAACTTAAAACAATAACAGCAAGAAGTGACATACGCAACCTAGATGGTTCTCTCCTCCCTTGTATTGACTAGATGCAAATATAAGCATCTCCCCCTTGTCAGAAGCAAATAAATAATTTTCTTAGAAAGTCATGGTCTCACTGCATTCTACTTTACAACAAAACATGCTGTTTACTATTATTCCTTAAAGCACGAAAACACTTTGATGTCACTGTTGATTACTCCCCTTGTCTTTCTCAGGAATGTTAAAATCTCAATAGTGTCATTTAACGCAAACACACATATCAAGCAAAAAATAAATTTAAAAGTGCCTTTACAAGCAGAAGAAAAGCAATTCGAGAAGAAAACATTTCTGCCCAGATAAAGGAGAGGACAGAGAGTTAGGATATATAATTGTCACAATTTGGAAGCAAGAAGAAACATTGGAGAAGAGCAAGTAGATGGTAAACATGGGAGTAATGGTTAAATACAAATTCACAGGAAGCTAGGAAAATGATAAAAATGATGAGCACTTTAATGATTCATCTCTGCTTTCCTAACTCTTCTCCAATCACGCTATCAAGATAAAAATGAAGACATATTAAGGCTGCCATGGTCTTGAATACAGAATAGGCACTTAGTATGAGAAGGTGATATTCCAACACTGGTTTGAAATGACTCCTCAATGTCATTACTCCTTTAGGGATTCAGTTGCAATAGGAATTCTTTTTTTTTTTAAGTTTATTTATTTATTTTGAGAGACAGAGAAAACAGGAGGTGGGGAGGGGCAGAGAGAGAGAGAGAGAGAGAGAGAGAGAGAGAGAATCCCCAGCAGGCTCCACGCTGTCAGCACAGAGCCCAACGCACGGCTCAAACCCAGGAACCGTGTGAGATCATGACCTAAGCCTAGGTCGTATGCTTAATCAACTGAGCCTCCCAAGTGCCCCTGCAATAGAAATTCTATATGTATGTCAACTCAAGCCAAAATTTCCCTCTTCAGCATAAAAATAGTTAAAATGCAGCTCCCCCATGGTGGTGGTGGTGGGTTCAAACACATTGAAGTTAACTGAGCCTCCCAGGTGCCCCTGCAATAGAAATTCTATATGTATGTCAACTCCAGCCAAAATTTCCCTCGTCAGCATAAAAATAGTTAAAATGCAGTTCCCCCGTGGTGGTGGTGGTGGGTTCAAACACGTTTTAGTGTCCACTGACATCAGCTAGATCTTAAGTAAATGTAACCTACAACAGTCTGATGAAGGAGACTTAGGGTAAAAGGAGGCTACAGCAACTGCTTCTTTGAGTAGCTACTGGAACACAAGAATAACTGGTTTGTGCATCATTTTATTCTACGTTTCTATACATACGTGTGTTCATAAACACAGAAGGGGAAAGATCTCTAGGAGTGAGGTTACAAGTCAGATCCAACACCAGTTAAGACTGTGAATGCTTTGAAAATCTTTCGGCCCTTTAAAGTTTATGCACACCGTAGAGTTCTCCTCTCTCAAGAGAACATCACCACACAAAACCAAGGGGACCATAGGCTTCAGCAACAGCTAATAGGACTAACCAAATTGCATAAAATTAATGGGATATGGCTCTTCACAAGGAATAAATTTATAACTGAATGATGAGTGCCTTACGCTTTTTATTCCACTGGGTGAACTGCTAGAGTAATCAATTCAATCAGGACTATTACAGAGGCCAATTACATGTCTGATGGACAGCTTTACTTTTTTTCACTTCCTTATTCCAATTTCTGTCTGTGTTGAAAGAAAAATAAACAGGTTAATCTTTGAATTTAAATCTGGACTGCTGGGAAGTCATATATGCAAACCGGGGAAAACTGTGAAAGGAAACTAGGATTTGGATAAGCCAAAGACACAGATGGATAAAAGAAACCATCGGAAATATTAACATGTTTTTGAATACATCAGATATTTTCAATTTATTTTAAAAATGCAAAATTTGATAATGTTCAGAAAGTCTTCCTAAAAGTTAAAAAAAATAACAATAGCAATAACAAATAAACCTAGGGATGGAATTACTGTGATCCAACCTTAGAAGAACCAAACCAATATGGATACTTGCCATTGGTCCAAGTGATCCACACTGAAACCTGCAGAGACAACAGTAAGCTCCCTGGGAGTGTGAGCGAGCTCTTCCCATGATGAGATGGTGTGACAGAGTGAAGAAAGCAATGACCTAAGCCTGACTTCCTATAATGGGGCAAATCTTTGCATCCCTATGAAACTTCACCTCATCTGTACACTGGCAATTTTTAGCTACCTCATGGTTTTGACAGGAAAGACACATGAGATATTATGCGCAAGGGCTTTGGAACTGTTACAGCATGAAACACATAAAAGGTAGTGCTGACACAAGAGTTGGTATTGGTGTTGCTATCTCTAACATGAAGCAAATGCTCAATAAATATTTATTGAGTGAAAGGATAAACATTTTATTTTTTTAAATGGTTATTTATTTTGAGAGAGAGAGAGCATTCATGCGTGGGCACGTGCATGTCCTGGTGTGGGGGAGGGGCAGAGAGAGAGAGGGAGAAAGAGAACCCCAAGCAGGCTCTGCACTGTCAGTGCAGAAGCAGACACGGGGCTTGATCTCATGAAGCGAAGGCTGAGATCATGCCCTGAGCCTAAATCAAGAGTTTTGGACACTCAATCGACTGAGCCACCCAGGTGCCCCGAAAGGATGAACATTTTAAAACCAAATCACCGAATGATGCCAATATATAACATTAGATTGACATATCCTGGATGTTCTAGTTTTCTATAATTGCCAATATTAATTCAGTTCTTACTATTTGCCAGGCGCTGTCCTAAAGACTTTAGAAATAGAACCTGATAACAATCCCCTGAGGTTGAATCTACTGTCAGAATCTTCTTCATCTATAAATCCTGATATACGCATGAAGAAATATACCTAACCCAAAATATAGGGTTAAACAATGTATCAAAAAACACATAGTCTATAAGTGGAGGATTCAACTCAAACTTAAAAAATAATCAGGCACTACTCACCAGGCTTTGAAACTAAAAGGAATTCATGAACACATATACTCAGTGGCAAGTTGGTCAGTAAGTATGTGTGCACGAATATGACTGTACATGACCAAAATAGGATTTTCAGATAAAATGAATTTAGGATCATTGTTAATTATGCTACAGAATCATAATTCTTTTATATTTTACAGCTAACTCAATGGCACCATCCCAATTATATAGCTTCCTGTTTATTCGCTCTCCCTTTAAAATATTTCCTTCCCCCATCCTCAGATATACTCATAATTACATTCCTTAGGTAGTACTGTATAGATGTGAAAATATTTAAACATGAGGAATTCATGAAGAATCATGGTAGAAGCACCTAGAGGAGCTGGATGTTTACAGGTAGTCATTAGTTCATTAACAATTTATTTACTATGGACTGCAATAGGCATTATATTAGGTACTGAGTGGAGACAGATGAGCAATTAAAGACACAACGTTACTCAATTATTTGAAAAATCTAATCAAGGCCCAAAACTTACTTATGTGAGAAAGGCCAGAAACAACATTTTTTACAAACCACCATCTCCATTTGAAAACTGATATGCTACGAGTTGAATAAAAAAGTCCTGGAGAGAAACAAGAAAGGTCAAATTCTGGAGAACCAGGTTCCAAAGACTAGAAATGAAGTATAATCACTCTGGGTGTTTGAGATTGCTCAGCCCAAGAAATACGAGCCTAGGAAATAATAGTAAAACTGATTTCTCCACCCATTTCTCCCATCATGGATTCACATGACTTCCAGGCTCGCTGTACGTGTCATTACCAGAATTAAATTAAGAAATCGGTGTTTCTGAGCCTTGAACAAGGACTCCTGCTGCTGCTGAGTCTGTATTCTATAATAACCTGCTAATATGGCAGCCACTTGTGCAGTGGATATAACTGGGTTAAAGTGAGCAGAAAGGTGATGGCGAGCGAGCATCACAGTGACTCTAAATCAGAAGTGGTTGGAAAATTTGGAAAACTTTTAAAACAAAATTATTTTGTCTTCTACCCCAACTTTTACAATCTCCATACTAGAAGAATCTATATTTTGTTTGGGAGGGGGGGCGCTCCTGGGTGCCTCAGTGGGTCAAGCGTCCAACTTCGGCTCAGGTCATGATCTCCAGTTGGTAAGTTCCCGCCCCCAGTCGGGTTCTGTGCTGACAGCTCAGAGCCTGGAGCCTGCTTCCGATTCTGTATCTCCTTCTATCTCTGCCCTTCCCTCATTTGTGCTCTGTCTCTCTCTGTCTCTCAAAAATAAATAAATGTAAAAAATTTTATAGAAGAATCTTTTTTTTCCTTCTGCCCATCTTCCTAAAACTGCCCAACTTCCATCCCTGTCAATCTCTCAGGCAGCTGACTCCCTTACACCATCCACATGCACGTATACCCACACAAACCTGTGCACACACGCATACACATCCTCACAGACACAGCACATGATCTTACTGCACACCTAAGGATACAAAAAATACTACTCATTCTGAACCATCTATAGGCTCTAAGCTGAGAAATAACGTGCTGAGTTATAGAACAGGGCGGTGAAAATAAATACGTGGTTAATAATCCTTGGCCAGGTGTTAGCCTGAATCAAATCCCAGTTCTTCTCTTCCGGCCTATGTGGTCTTGGGTGGTTTTTTAATCTTTCTGACCCTCGGTTTCTCATTCACTGAATCCTGACTGAAGAAAAGATTAATATACTTCCTAGTTGAAAATTCTTAATTCTTAAAAAATAAAAGGGAATTCAAAGGGAGACAGAATAGTTTGGGTGTATATGAGAAGGTTTTGGTATCTTTTTTCCACAGGATCAAAAATGTTCTGGCTCATGATGGTTGGATCATAGTCTCTTACTGAGTAGCATATTGGCTTCCATACGTAGAAGGCAAGATTACATTTTCCAAATATTGGTAACATTTGAAACATTTGAGGAAGACATCAGTCACTCTGCTTTTAAACTATCTGATTTTCAGTTCCAACGTGTTATTTCAAACCATGCTTCCTGCATACAAGTTTATGTCTCAAAATGCCTTTTGTAGAAAGGTCGCACCTGGAGCAATCTCCCATAATGTGCACACCTTCATTCTCCACCGGACAGTGCCCACCGTCCCCCCCACAAAAGTAAAAGTGAGTTGGAGTCCACAGACTTCTACAGAATCTGCTTTGATTTTTTTTTCTCAATCATTTTTTGTAAAGTTAACAAGAGCAAACTGAAACAGAAGGGCTATCTAATTAATCTCTTCATTCTGCAAGTTGAACAACTCAGAAACGGCATACAAAAAATTCAACACATGGAGTGTTCTACTGAGAACACACAACATGCTGATTTTAATCAAGTCCATGGAATAAGAGGAAGTGAGACATAATTTCCTCACCATAGTGCTAATGAGGACTGACTAACAGCACAATAAAGAGTGTGCAGTCCCCAGGCAGACGGGGGAGAAACCAAACGCTCACATACACAGGCACACACTGAAGTTACCCAGCAAAAACAAAACAGAATAGATTCTGTTGTTTGAGGAGACAAGAGTTTAAAGAATTGAAAATATTTTAGTAGTAGCTCCTTGAAGTTGTACCAACATGATCCAGTTAAGCACGGAATCAGTTAATGTGGGATTGCAAGTCAAACGGACACAAATCAAAACTCTCTATTCAGGACCACAGTGCCTGCCTACAAAATGTTTGGAGATGCTAAATACATGGCTCTGTGAGGAGCTTTAAAAGAAACCATTTAAGAATCATTTCCAAGTTGTGCCATACATTTACACGTGTCACTGACAAAGAAAGAAAAGGGAGAAAAATCGACTCTAGCTATGAAATCGGACTACCCCGTTAGCCTGTGTATATTTCAAAGAAATCCAGTGAAATTTACTGAGATTGGTGGGTAGTTTCTCTACACTTGTTTGAATAGATTTTTTTTTAAAAAATGGCTTCCCATCAAGGCGTATAAGAAGATAAATAAAAAGCAATGCAATCTGATTACACAAAAGAAAGGGCTCACAGCCTGCACAGGACAATCTCCAACCCTGAGCTGCCCACTCCCCTTACAGTCTTGCTATCCAACTGCACTTGCTTACCTCGTATTTAACTCACCATCTTCTTCCGCAGAACACTAGCCCCGCTTCACTGTTGGATTAGTCTTAGGAGATGGCCATCACACCTGCCATCTCCTCCAATGACACACCTAGGACTGGTTTCTGACTTTTCACCTTTTGGTCACCAATAGTGATAAGAATCGTGCTCAGTCATTACACGCCATACACTTTTACCATCACTGTATTTAATTCACTTCACCACCACATCCTCCGGGTTGTTGGTTTGACAAAGGCCTTGAATTGACCTCATCTTCCAAAGTCACTGCTGTCACCCCAGACAAGGCCATCTACAACCCTCTCCTGAAGTATTTCACGAGCAACCTTTTATTCCTCTATTTTTGCAATTTATCTCTGGAAGACTTATATTCCTAAAAAACTATTCAATATGTCCTCTAAAACCTATATTGATTTCATCCATTTTCTGTTACAATATTTTCCAAAGTGTACTTGTCACCAGAAAAATAAAAAGTACCCATGGCCAACCAGGTTTGAGATACTCTGCTTGCTATACAGCCTCCTTTCAATTCTACCACGTACAGTAACATATTAAATTCCATTTAGGGGCTCCTGGGTGGTTCAGTCGGTTAAGCGTTCGACTCTTGATTTCAGCTGAGGTCATGATCTCACAGTTCATGGGATCGAGTCCCGTGTCAGGCTCTGTGCTGACAAGCGAAGAGATTATTTTCTAATCAAAAATCGCAGATATTTTCTAAACAAAAGATGATATCTTAACTAGTAATAAATTATAAATTATATATAGAGTTAATTATATATATATATATATACTCTAATTATATATGGAGTAAATTATATAGAGTTAAAAGATTTAATCTTTCTTTATTTAAACAAAAAATAACCCCTATGTATTACTCTAAGTATAAAATAACTGCCAGTTAAATCAGTATAGACAGGGTGTGTGTATGTGTGTGTGTGTGTGTGTGTGTGTGTGTGCGTGTGCGTGTGTATGCATGTATACACATACAAACATGTATATGGTCATCTTGAAGTCTCCCGCTATATGTCACTTGCAATTTATAAATACATTTAGTTAAATTGTGGTGCTAGTGAGGTATAAGTGAAAAGGGGAACTTCTCCTAAGCCAATTGGCTTAACCTTGAATTTGTAGCCTTCTCCTATAACCCTTACCTTGGTCTTCTTCCAGCTGCCTCACAAAAATAATGGAATGAGAAAAATTCACCAGCCTTACCAGAAAAACAAGGTATATACAACAAGGACAAAGTATGTGTTGTCCTTAAAAATCAGTTTTCATTCAAATGCAAATCGCATACAAACTCACTAGCTAGAATAGGGCACTTACTATTATAAAGCCAATTTGTGAAAAATTGGATATTAAGTATATATTTTTAAAGTTTATTTATTTATTTTGAGAGACAGAGCCAGCAGGGTAGGGGCAGAGAGAGTGGAGAGAGAGAATCCCAAGCAAGCTCCACACCATCAGCACAGAGCCCGATGCAGGGCTCAAACCCACAAACCATGAGATCATGACCGGAGCCAAAATCAAGAGCCACTCAACCAACTGAGCCACCCATGCACCCCAGATATTAAATATTTTTTAAAACCTAGTTGTAAGGAGATGTGGTGATGTCCTCCTTATACGCTGGTAAAGATGTTTGGTCTTCGTATATGTCTGCCTCTTTGCCATCACTGGAAATCTTTCCTCACCAACCCTTTCTGTGTCATACTACAGTCTTCTGCCTTTTATACTAAGCACAGCATGAGCATCATTTCTGTAATTATCACGAGCAAGGAATTCGAAACATTTAAGCAAGCCAGCTTAATATGTTTTCCTCATACATATTTAATATTTTCCTCACAGTTTGTGATTTATTTTCTGTTAGAATATAGTCCAGAAACTAGAAATCATAGTAACTATTTCAACAAAAGAAATTTAATATAAGAAATCAGTTACAGTTGTTGCAGCAGGGCTGAAAGAGCAAAACATTAATACTGAAGTAACAGAGACACGAAACACTAACATTCCGCTAATCAATGTGTATTGAGTGTTACTATATACATCATGCCACTTGACTGGGCACTGCCCAAAGGGCAGTGGGAAGGGGGAAGGGATTTTGTCATCACCACCTATACTGACAGACATATAAGATTAACGGAATCAATGGTGTTGATTTTTTATTTATTTATTTATTTATTTGTTTATTTATTTATTTAAATTCAAGTTAGTTATCATACAGTGTAGTATCGGTTTCAGGAGCAGAATCCAGTGATTCATCACTTACTTATAACACCCGGCGTTCATCGCAACAAGTGCCCTCCTTAATGCCCATCACTCATTTAGCCCATCCCCCCTCCCACCTCCCCTCCAGCAACCCTCAGTTTGCTCTCTGTATCTAAGTCTCTTATGGTTTGCCTCCCTCTCCGTTTTTATCTTATTTTTTTCCAATAATGTTGATTTAACAAAGATACGTGTTGGATTACCTATTCATTTCAAAGTATTATCTGTCCTTTTTTCCCCTAAAGGTACTAATGATGCAGACCTGGAAGTTCAGTGGCTTTACGCTGACAAAACTGTCAGTTTTGTCACTTCTAATTAGTGAAATGCTATTTACTTTCATCTGTCTGTCCCTCATTTAGTAACTATCTCTGCAATTCAAACTTGAATTGAAAAATCCTAAAGACATCTGTCAGAGATATTAAGTATTAAGCAATGCTTAACAGGAAAAATATTAATGATTGCTTTGGGGGGTTTAATATATTCTAAAAGAATCTAGGCATTACTACAAAGTTAGATGATTTCAATTTTCTATTTTATGGGCATTTTATCCACCTCTGACATGCTTTAATACATGGTTAACAAAACCAACACAAATAAATTTAGCTTTTTATTTTTATTTTGCCATATAATGTAAAGTATTTTTAAAATAATACACTTGCTATCATTTATCCTTGTATTGAACTGTTCATTAAAACATGGGTGGCTCAGTCAGTTAACTATCCAACTTTTGGTTTCAGCTCAGGTCATGAGCTCACGGTTTCTGGGTTCAAACCCTTGCATCAGGCTCCATGCTGACAATGCAGAGCCTGCTTAGGATTCTCTCTCTTCCTCTCTCTCTGCCCCTCCCCTGATCACACACTCTCTCTCTCCCTCTCTCAAAATAAATAAATAAATATAATTTTTAAAGTATGTTAAATTCCCTTGAATATTGCTAGAAATCTTTTTCATGCATTGCAAGAGGAAAGAGGAGGGTGTCTTTCTTTTGCTGCACTCAGTTCCACTGAAATACCAAAATTAAACTTAGAAAAGAAAAGAGAAAGAACAGAAGTTAAAGAGCTATTATTACTATTTTGTGAGAGAGCAATAACCTCTTGATATAATCCAACCTCTTGATATATTCACTTCAGTTATCACAACTGAGCTTTAAGAACATGACAGAGACCTTGCAGCAGACATCAGGTTTTAATTTCAATTTATATAGACAGACCTTTAGAATTTTTACATTTATTTGCTTTATTTTTAATGTAGGATAAAGGTGACCTTTTATCAACTTCCTCTGTTTAATTGTATAATATATTGACAAGCACGGCTTACACGTGGCAAAGCTAAACTACCACAAAGCAACCTAAGTTTAGTGTTTCTATACTACATCACATTTTGAAGAAGACATCCTCAATACATTTACAACTCGATACAAAATAGAAACAAATGGATTTTCTAGTTAAGTTTTCATAAATTACATAGTGTGATACCATGTCTCTAATTTTCTCAGCACCGAAGTGCAAGTGATTAGCCTTTTCACATTCGATTTGGGATGAATACAGACTGTAATTGTGAAGTGCGTTGTAATATCAAGGTAATAGTTTAATGAATGTCTTAGTATGTACTTTCTGTAATACTTTCCAGTCCCAGTTTTAAAAACAAGGAAAGAAAACCCGAGTTACCAGAATTTGAGATGCAATAAAATTTCTAATGTAAAATAGTCTGAATCTTCCTCTTATAGATGAAGAAACAGTTCCCCAAATAAGCTCCTCGGTCAAAGTCACATAGGGCGGTGTAGTGAGAAGACATGGAATACAGTCAGACCTGGATACTGACCCAAGCCCCTTACTGTGTTATACGCTGTACGAGTTACTAGATCTTTTAAGGCCTTAGTTTCCGCATCTATAAAAAAGATGTAATAAGCACCTCGCATGTTTCCACGCTGATTAAATTGAATAGAGCATTATCGTGGTACACGCAAGGATGGTAAACACACGTGAGGTTCTGTCCTTATTAAAGAAATAGCTGCATACGATCCAGGTTTCTTGCCTTCTGCTTAGCTTGGGAGCTGCTTAAAATTCCAAATACATATTTTTCCTATATAGTTTTCAAACTCATCCCAATTATGTGAATCTCATAAATTCAAAACTGTACCTTTTGCCATCTACATATTAAATTAGCATAATTAGCTAATCTGAAGGGACTTTAACAAAGCTTTTCCATTCTATTCATTAGCCTCTGCTTTTTTTTTCCCCTAAGTGAGGTTAATATTTTTTCCAACTGCAAAAATTTTAATAGGTTAATGAGGGAGTATAATTCTCTTTGTAAATACAAGGGACTGCTAACCTTTATCCTAAGGGGAAATTTAAAATTTTAAGTCAAGTAAAATGTCTCGACTGTGATTACCAAGCCGTCTTTTTCCTGAAAAAATTAGTTTAGTACAATGATTAAAAAAGGAAAAAAAAAAAAAAGATTGTTCTTTCTTTCAAATAAAGCTCATCTAACTACAGACTGTTGGAAAAGAATGCTTTAAATTTTATAATAGAAGCTGCAATTCTACTTAATCCAAAGAAAAATTCCATCTTACCTTAAAATTCTTTATTACACATTAATATTGATTCATGAGGAAGAACACTGGCAAGGATTTTCTTAGCTTTCAAAGTATCATAAAACTATGATTCTATACAGACAAATGTGGCATAGTGAGAAGAAAATGACAGAGGAGAACTGGAGAAAGTCCTTTACTGTTTCATTTATCAGAGAAAAAGAACATACATAATAATATATCTATATCTATATCTATATCTATATCTATATCCACACTTATATACACATACATATATTTTTTAATTCTTTCTGTAATCTCCCAAAGGCAAATTTCTCTTATTATAAATGGTGCCTAGAGATAAAGGGCCTTAGACATTTTTCTTATGTTTTGCTAACCACAAAACTCAACTCCAGAGATTCTTCTACTGTGTGAAAATATGACTGTCACCGTATTCTCTAGTGGCTAAAAGTAAACAGAAATATCCACGTAAGTTACACAAGACAGAAATTAAGTTGGATCCAACAACGACCATTCTTTTGGAATACAGTGCACTGACATACCACCCTCTAGAACCAGACCATTTGTTAAATGTCCTATCCTTGATTACCATGGAGATTCTCTAATGCTCTTCCCAAACAATGGAAAAAAACTCATAGAGATTAAAAGCAATGTTCGAGTCCCAGATGAATTAATGGTGTACAACTTTCAATGAAAGTACATTCTAACTCCCTCTGTCTCTCCTTCCCCAAGAGGCTCAAAGATGAAGTATACATCGATTTTAGCCAGCTGGAAGAAACATTTACCATTCCCAAAAGCAAAAAACAACATAGGATCTCAATTTCCACCTATAATCAAGCAGGAATATAAATACCAATACCAATGGTAGTATCTGTGAAGGTAATGACAGTCACAGGATTGTCATAAGCCAGTAGTCTGTCTCCTTGATCAAAAGATATCCCTTCAGAAACTCTGAACCAGGTTTTTCCACAAGAAAGTTGCTCATTTCCGAAAGTCACGTCAACTACAATGTTGGACATCCATAGTCCTCACTTCTCCTTCCTGAAACTATGGTTTTAAGATAAAATCAGTTCTGAAGAGTGAACATTATTACCCCCAGTTTCCAAATAAAGAAACTGACTACATGCCCAATTCTGAAGAAGCCTGCTACATGTCCAGTGACAATCAATGACATACAGTAGATTCCAGACCCAAACTCCAGACATTGATTCTAAAGTCCTTGCCCTTAGCCGAAATTACCATACAAGTCTCCCAGACGTTGTAAATCTTTCTCATTTTTCCACCACAGTGTCAAAAGAGTTAAAGGAAACATGAATCATTTCTTGGTTTGTCTGTTGTATGACTAAATGCAGACCTTGGTAGGGTTGTAAACACAGCAGAGAATTACTAAAGGGATACGAACATCTGCTCCATTAAAATATAATTGTTGCTCACCATTTTTTTCTGATTTATGTATGAAGTTTTTCTCCCCTGAGTTGGTGATAACTCAACGAAAACTAAGCCACACCACCATGGAACGCATGAAAGAAAGGGTTTGGTGAAAATCCCTCTACTCACATTTGTTAACTCAACAGTGTGCACCTATCCGAAAAAAAAAAAAAAACGCTCCATGGAATTTTGGAATTCTCGACCCTATGAAGACTATTTATTGGCTTTATACAGTTCACATATAACCCAGTTGTATGGATACCTTAAGATGCAAAGCAAATTATTATTAACTCATTCTTTATACATTTGTAGCCTGGCTCAGAGGCTGAACCCTTATGCCTTTTTCTTCCCCTCCTTTGAGGAACTTTTGACAATGATCTGTCTTGATTGGCAGACAGTTGCTCTCCCATCACTTTCACTCTACCACTAAGAGCACATTCAGATCTGGGGAGGTGCAACCGCGAAAGAGCCAGGCTGAGACCTGCAACTAGCTCCGGGAGGCTGCCTCTTGCTAAGGCCTGTGGCTCTCACACAGACAGAAAGGGAGCCTGAGAAACTTGACAGAGAGGGGTACCCTCTGTGGGACTGGGAAATCAACTCCGTTTAAGCTAGGAGGGTCCAAGAGTGAACCTAAGCTCTCCTCACTCATCCCTGCTTCAACAGGATGGCTTGTGTTTGTTTCTGATCAATTCTGATTTGTTCAGAAACTTCTATTGTTCTATTACATATTATGTATAAGAATTAAGTGTTGTTTGACCAAACCCCATCTTTGCTTCCATCCCATCTTAAACTAAACCCAGAGAAAACATATTTGTTACCAGTTTAGGGCAAAGACACTTTAATATGTCATTTGGTCAAAGTCAATTGTTAAATATACCTTTCTAAGACTCCTGTTTCCACATCAAGTGTTTTTTGGTTTTTTTTTTCAAGTTTTGATCAAAAACAATAACAAAGTATCACAGATAAAACCACACACTGAGATTGATCATGAGAAGTTTTTTGCTTATGTTTATTTAATGAAGTTATTTGTGTAGGAATAGGACCATCCCAAATGGTACAGCTTCTCTTACCAACAACTACTAAGCAGAAGATCCTTGCTACATTATTTTTTTAGCACACAACATTATGTATGTGAGAAGCAGATGGCGAGTGCCAACTTGGCACCATTCTGCCATATGTTCTTTGTAGTGCTAGGCATGTACAGAGTGATGTGCAGAGTAAAAGAAAGCCAATGAAATTGCTGAAGCCAAAGGTAGCCTACTTCCCTGAGCTCTCCCAACATTTGCAATACATATACCAAGGACCTCCAGGGGTAATGACTCATATAGGATATAGAAAATCTGCTTTAATTTAATTCTATTCAATAAAACCTATATCAAAACATTCCTTTCCATTGTACCCCACAGGTATCTTCTGGTCGAGAAAAAGAAAGAGTAACAGATCTTAAAAAAAAAACCCACACTTAACAAAAAAAGGATACGGAATATAGATTGCAAATACCTCAGGAGGATATATAACAAGAAAAAACAAGAAAGCATAACTACCCTCGCTGAGTTTGGTTTGCATTTGCTGCTAGAAAGCATGAAGTATGGTAATGAAGGAAAATTTTTGCAACATGATGGGTTCACATCCAAGTGTAGTACAAAAGTAGGTATATTCTGCACCATCATATAACCTTGATCTGACAATTATTTTTTATATTTATTGTACTGAAATTTCCCCAAATGAAATCTGTAATACTTAGTAGACGTCATATATTGAAGACCCATTATAGGTTACCCTTTCTTTTAAAATCTATTTCCATGTGAATGCCATAAATATTCTTCACGGCAACATGTACAAGAAAATGGCACTAATTACCTTTTATAAAATTATGTTATATAAATGCATTATAATACATAAAATTAGCACCTGTAAATTAACAAGATGATATGCTAGATACGTATATATAGATCATACTGGCAGCAAAGTCTCCTGTGGTGCCTGCTGTACAGCCGGCATAGTTCTAGCTGCTTTCCATCTATTAATTATTCAGTCTGCCAAACACCCTGTCCAGAGTTGGCTGCATAATTTGCAGAGCCCAATGCAAAAATGAAAATGCACGATCTCTTGTTGAAATGGCAGTATAAGATCTTTTCTCTTTCTTCTATGCTGTCAATGTATCATGAGATATTTGCAGGGTGATGGCAGATCTTCACAGATGCCCAGGGTCTTCTCCCATTCCTGACAATGGGCACATGTATCCTTGGCTGGTCTGACTCTGCTGGGCCCTGAGCCCAGGTCCCACTGAGGGCCAAGGGAGTCAGAGGAGGCAAGAGAAGGGGCAGCCCAGAAACCCTCCAGGGAAGGGAGGGGGGCAGTAGCAGATGGGACCACATGTGAGTCAAGGCTCCAAGACCCCAGTATATGCTTCATTGTCCCATCTGACTTCATTTCAAAACATAAATTCAAAGTAAATGTGGATTAAAATGTCAAGATGGTGACCACACAGCATGAAACACAAAGAACAGGGCAATACTGCTAAGTTTCAGACCATGCGTATGTGTCACTGGTTACATGCTGATGAAGTTGCCCTCGACCCAAAAAAGGAAACACTATTATTATCTCCATTTTACAAACGAGGAAACTGAAGCACAGAGAAGATAATTAACTTCCCCAGAGTTACCCAGCATATAAATGGCAGAGTCAGCATTCAAACTCAGACAGGATTCAAATGAAATCCTGACTCTAAGTGTCTATGTTCTTTACACCCCCCCCAAGAGGAAATATATTTTTAGTCTCTAATCTCCTACTCTGTCTAAATGATTATTTCTAGTCTATCCATATCTAGAAGGCACATATACAACTGTTAGTTACAAAATCATACACAAAGATGCCAGAAAATTCTAAAGCTTATTCATTTATGTAAGTAAGACCCAGATATAGAAAGGTGACTATTTGCTGATTTTCATTTCCAGAAAAGAAGAAGGGAGGGGAAGCTATATTATATGTATTAGCAGTATATGCACACCTGGTATATTGATACCTGCATTTCAAATATCTGATAAGTTATATTTAATGTCATATTTACGTGAATATCTGTGTCCTGAAACAGCATTCTAAGTGTGATTCCAAGATTTTCAGAAACATGAGAATTATTGCCGGTACTTGAACCCCAAGTGATCCTATGACATCTCTCTGACACTGTTGCATCTTTTTTCTTTACACTTCTCCTCCTTCCTGGTCACTATCTTCTATGACCCCCAACACCTGCAATCATCATCCTATCTAATCATAAAAAAGGGTTTTCTCTTCTATTTCCCCATCACTTATACCAATAAAATTCCAGTGATCCAATAAAAAATCCCAACGTTCATTCGTTTGTTCAATGAGTATTTATTGAACAATTCTGATTTGCTCTGTAGACTGTAAATTGCATGTTTGCAGATTGTCTGGTTAACACATTAATTGATAGATTATGATAACACTATGATTTTAAAAAGAGCTCTCACATTTACTCATCCCCTACCCCACACACACTAGTCCAGGCCTTCCAATGAACCAATCAGTCTTATATCAGCATTTATATGTGAAAGGAAAAGGGGGAAAGATAGCATCTCTCACCTAGGATTCACCTTAAAAAAAGAGAAATCAATTCTAGTTTTCTTAGCGGGGATACGGCAAAGAACATGTCCTAGGAAGCTAGAAAATTCAGTCACTTTATCGCTGTGGTTGCCCTTTACCCTCCCACTTCCAATTTGTAACTGTTTGACTTAATTTCCACAGATACAAGGTGTTTTAGAGTTGTAGCATATCCATGCCAGAGAAGATAAAAGAATATCATCCTACCTTTTTTTTTTTTTATTTTTTTTTACTTTTGACAGAGAGAGACACAGAGCATGAGCAGGAGAGGGGCAGAGAGAGAGGGAGACACAGAATCCAAAGCAGGCTCCAGGCTCTGAGCTGTCAGCACAGAGCCTGACACAGGGCTCAATCTCACGAACCTCGAGATCATGACCTGAGCTGAAGTCAGATGCTTAACCGACTGAGCCACCCAGGTGCCCTGAATATCAGCCTATCTTTTAAGAAATGTATCCAAACTGACCTACTCTGTTTGACTCCGTAGCCTACAATTCCCCGTAGCAGTTGCTCTTCTAGTTACAATTTAGCAAATTGTACCAGAGGTGTTGGTTTACATAGCTGTCTGAAGCACTACAAGAAGGTCAAGGACTGAGTCTCCATTATCTCTGCATTTGGCTAGAGAACCTAGCACATATTAAGCACTTAATGAGTAATTAAAGCAATAATTATCAGATATAATTCATAAGTTCATCATTTCAGTTTGAATACTGGGTCCACACCTGTGATCAGCAAATAAACCATAAATGTTGTCTAACTGGGGAAAGATAGTTTCAGTTCCGCTTTAAAACTTGTCTGCACTTTAAATTTTTGGAAAACAAGAGTCATTGATTTGATGATTGCTCTGTCACCTTCTTCTAACTCCAAAATGTTAATTATTATAATTGTTAATGCTGATAGTTCCTGACAACATCTTTACAAGTAAGGATCAGATAATATAATTTGCATTTAAAAGGAGAAGTATGCCCTCACACCATTAGAAAATGGAACAGTGTCCACTGACATCATTCATACAAAAACGATCAGGGATAACATTGTCTAAATGGATTCTGAAGATCAACTTCACTTAGTAAATTTAATATTAACTAAATTTAATATTCAGTGCATATTAACTGACTGTTCTCTCAGTCAGACTAAATGTTACACATTGAGTCTCGTCCTTTGCGAGTGTTTTTCCTATAGTCTACAACTATGATCGTCTATAAATATTCTCATTCAACCAACAACTAATGATTTTAGCTTGCTTCTCTCTTTAAACTACACCATTCTTGAAGATAAACACTGCATCTAATTAATCTTTGTGTTATCCATCATGCAAAATACAGAGCCTTATAAGTAATTAACAGGAAATGAGCAGTGCGGGAATGAGCAAATCCTTCCATTCCACAATACCATAAACATGAAAGTCGTGCAGGGGGGAAGAAACGAGTCCTAGGAGCAAGATGTACAGTTGTATGGTAAAATATCCCTTTCATTTTCTTGTTTGAGGACAGAAGACTTCACATTTTACAAATCTGAAATCACCAAAATAGAAAAGCCTGTCACTTGGGACTTCCAATTTTGTTTCTCCCTACACCCCAATCACCCTGCCTTAATGCACCGCAAAGCCATCATCAGAGGCCTACCCTCTAAGATATCTTACAACAAACCTAAGACTTCCCATTTTTCATACTTGATCAATACATTCATTTCCTAACAACAAAAACAAAAAGCGTTCGTTTTTTTCAATGCAGTGCATGTCACTTCTGGAAAGTAAGGACTAACTCACATTCCATAGCAACATTTAATAACCAATTACCCCAGGTATTTGTGTTTACTAATTCCTGTAAATTGTTGAGCAGAGTATCTTGCTCTGCCAAAAAAAAAAAAAAAAGCATGGGGGAGATGTCAACAGTTTGAAGAGTTAGCACTTTGGGGAAAGAGAATCAGCATATAAATCTAATTTCTATCTCGACACCTCTACTGTCCCATCCCCCTCTCTCAACTTAGTAAGTAGTTTTGATTCCTGGTTTACTAGAAAAGCAGAGGTTCTCCATTGTCACTGTTTTAAAGGCAAAGATACACTGTCTCCATGTTTATCGGCTGCTTTTAAAAAGTGAAAATCATACTTTTCACCTTTTCATTACATTTTCAGTGTAACATAAAGAGTTCATTTCACACTCATGAAATACAGATCTCTGCAGTATAAAGGGAACAGCAGAGATAGAAAACAAGCTAAGACACAGACCTTCTTCTGAACGGTTTTATCACCTGTATCGTATTTATAATGATCCATTTTGTTTTTAAACTGATAAAAAAAATTCTAACATCTTACTACTAACTAAAAGTGACTGAATTCTGCAAAGACTAAAGCAGTCTCTTATTGAAATGTTAATCCTCTGAAGGTAAAAGCAAAATCTTAAAAACTTAAATAGAAGATTTATTCCCTCACTTCTTTTTACATCTTACAGAAGTCTGCATGGTGCCACAGGATTTAAGTTCCTTGTTCTAAAGTGTGCTGACACATTAGGGGTATGTTTAGCTCGCACTTTGTTTTGTAACCGTAATCACTGTTGGTACTATGTTAATGTTACTTTCTCATAAGGAAATCATAAAATAATCCTCAATTCTACTTCGTTGTTTATCTTTTTCTTCCACCTCTTGCTTTTTAAGGAGGATACTGAATCCTTTTAAATCATTTTCTTCTATTTTTTCTACCCTATGGTCACTGAGGTCAAAATACTTGGTAAATTACCAATATGTCTAAAAACTTTTTTTTAATCATATCTGGTACCGAACTTCCGTTCACTACTCTTGCTATAGTAATAGTTTTATTGAAACCATGTATTACAAATTGTAACAAATACAGGTATGGCTTCTTCATAGAGATTTATTAGCCCAATATGGATACTGCATTACTTTGCTATCAAACCAGAGTCAGAATTGATAGAGTTAACTTTTTAGAAATTATCTACTGTCAGAAGAGTTTGATACCAACCAGGAAAAAGGAGGTTATCTTTCAGGTTACGATATTAAAGTCAGCAATGCACAATCTCAGCTCTTGTTCATTCTGGCAAATCACCAGTGGCTGGATGATTTACAGCAGGTTACTAATTATAAGATAGCACATAAACATTGCTAGAAACTTCAAATGTCCACCTGCTAGAAGGGTAACTACAGGAGCTGTACATGTAGAGCAATCACGATCACCAGCTGACTCCAAAGGCAAATATTTGGTTAGCAAGGCTGACTGTTCACCAGTGTTAGTATTCACCGATATCAAATAAACCATATCCACAACAGAAATTTCCATTTAAATGGCTGTTAACAAGTCTGATGAAGTTAAACTGAGATACGATGATTGCAGAATTTTAATGATGGAAGGAGTCAACGGACCTGTTATGAAACAGCTGTGTGTGCTGGGGATGTTTGCCAGTGGGATCGTCCGGATCCATGAGTAGCATGGTAATCTTACAGTTGTGTCCTAGAGTAGCAGATTTAGTCATGGCCAGTGAGAGTGACAGAGGACAGAGGAAAATAGAATATAGTGTGCGCCTACTATGAAACAAAGCCTGAACTAGATACTTTCAAGTGTATTAATCTGTTTAGTAGTCTCATTAATGGTGTAAAGTAAATTTGGTCATGGCCACGTTTTTTTACACATGACTAAACAGAAGTTGTGAAAGACTGTGCCCGGGTCATTCATGCAGGGAAAGAGTGGGATATGGATCTAAATACTTCAGATTATGGAACCCATCTCTGCCCTGCTGTGTGCCCTTCCACAGGCTGCTTAATCTCTCTGAGTCTATTCCCGTGTCTTTCTAATGAGCTCTAAAGATGCTTCCATGTTATTATTTACTCCTGATTATTTTCCTTCTGTTGTCTTTTTTTTTATTCCTTTATAAATGCATGGTGGACAGTTGCTTAATAGAGATTAGTACATTAATGTTCCAAAGGGAGAATCATTAAAGAAATGGGGGGCACCTGGGTGGCTCAGTTGGTTAGGCATTCGACTTCAGCTCAGGTCACGATCTCATGGTTCATGAGTTCGAGCCCTGCATCAGGCTCTGTGCTAACAGCTTGGAGCCTGGAGCCTGCTTCGGATTCTGTACCTCGCTCTCTCTCTCTCTCTCTCTGCCCCTTCCCAGCTTGCCCTCTGTCTCTCTCTCAAAAAATTAATACTGAAAAAATTAAATCAACGGGCCGGTTAATTATGTGCACCCCAAGTTAGAGAGTTAGGGGTCTCCATCTCTACATAGAAAATATTTGGTCCATCCTCCAGGTTCAGTGACTGAATCCAATGAGCAAATCATCAGTTATTTTATTTGACATTTGGAATTTGTTACCAGTTTTTCATAAAGACCACAAATGCTCACCGTTTGTGAGCTGTGTTTGTCTCACCTACAGTGTGCAAATCAGACTATTGCTTTAGTATGTAAACAGTATTTATCACACAGGGTTGTTCTAATAATTAAATAAATATATGTAAGAGTAGAATAGGGTCTGGCATGTACATGCTATATAAAGCATTCTTTATTTTTATTATGTTGGGTAATGTACCCTTTTATCCATGAAACATATAGAACATTACATAATTCCTGACAGACAATACGAATGGCTGTGTAAAAAGATTCATGCTTACCCTGGCCTAAAAACATTAATTACTGATTATACAGTTTTTGTATTTAGAATGTATCCAGGAACATTTTCAACTCTTTTCCTCTTCTATTTAGAAAATTAAAAATGTAATATCACTGTTTCCCAAAAATGACTAGGAATAACTCCCCTCCAAACTATGTAAGGAAATGAAACAGTATTCAAAACAAATGTATTAATATTATGTTCTACTCGTCCAGGGACAGGAAAGCATGCAAAATTGCCTGTAAGCAAATGGTATTCAATAAATCTTTATTGTAAGAACAAATTAATACATAAATGAGCAAGTAATTATTTATTTTTAATTTTTTTTTCAGTTTACTTATTTTGAGAGAGAGATTTCACGACCAGGGAAGGGGCAGAGAGAGAGGGAGAGAGAGAATCTGGAGCAGGCTCCACCCTGTCAGCACAGAGCCCAATGTGGGGCTCCAACTCACAAACTGTGAGATCATGACCAAAGCTGAAATCAAGAGTCTGATGCTTAACGGACTGAGCCACCCAGGTGCCCTGAGCAAGTAATTATGGAAAAAGGAGACATGACCCAGTCGTAGTGAAGCATTCAAAACAATAGAAAATCAACTAGAAAAACAAAATCCCAACTTTAATTAAGAACATTAAATCTGAAGGACAAATAGCAAATGCCCATAGATTTATTGATTTAGAAAATAGTAGCTAAGGAAACTTCACAAAACTTCACTTAAGAGGACACTCAAGGAACTATTCAAATGGATTATCACTGAAGTAAAGGAAGTACGGTCTATACCTCCATAGTCAATTTCCACAAAATTTCTGATGAACCAACGAACCACTAGCAAGCAAAAGAAAGAGAAAATAACATCAGAGAGGAGGGCTGCTGCCTTGTCCACACACAGGTCTTCCTCTTGGATAAGAAAGTAATCTCTATGGGGCACCTGGGTGGCTCAGTCGGTTGAACTCCGACTGAACTCCGACTGTTGTTCGGCTTAGGTCATGATCTCACAGTTCGTGAGTTTGAGCCACAAGTTGATATCTGCGCTGCCAGGGGAGAGCCTGTTTGGAATTCTCTCTCTCCTGCTCATACTCTCTTTCTCAAAATAAACAAACTTTAAAAGGAAGGAAGGAAGGAAAGAAGGAAGGAAGGAAGGAGGGAGGGAGGGAGGGAGGGAGGGAAGGAAGGAAGGAAGGAAGGAAGGAAGGAAGGAAGGAAGGAAGGAAGGAAGGAAGAAAGAAAGAAAGAAAGAAAGAAAGAAAGAAAGAAAGAAAGAAAGAAAGAAAGAAAGAAAGAAAGAAAAGAAAAATCTCTATGATCCCTCCAATCTGTCAGTGCCGCAGATTCTAACTTCCGAGGTGGAAACAGATACCATCTAAATTCCTCTGCTTTGACGGGAAATGTCTGATTTTGTCACAAAGTCATAAATCTCTCTCTGGGAAACTGTTCATTCCTTTGAAATTCCTCTCTTTCTTATTGACTTACTGTGGGGCTAAACATTTCTCTGCCACCACTCACTTTCGGGTCTCCTCCTCATCCCTTCCCCCGAGTCCTAGTGAGTCTTGCTTTGATAAAACTCAGAATGGAGAAAGCTTGCCTCATCCTTCAAGTTTGGCAAGGGATTCTTCAGTTTCCTTTCTTGAAATAAATTAAATCTCTGGGAAATTAAGTCTCTGAGAAGAAACCAGACAAGCATACTGTTGATTCTGGAAATCCAACAAACCACTCCAATTTAGAATTTCCACTCAGGTTTTCACAGTGCTAAAGGAAGCATCCAGTACATGCCAGAGTCAGAAGATCTGGCTTCTGTTTTTGAGACTTCAGTCAACTACATCTAGAGATAACATTATACCTTTTAATCTCCTCTCTGGGTTTCCCCATCTACCAAAAACGGGAACCAAAGGTTTTCTTCAGTTTATATTTAAATATTTTTATTACTCTGAACACTTCCTTCTCTTTACTCTGAGGAAAACAACCCCGCAAGTACTTTCCTCCTCCTCTATCATCACTCTCCACCACCCCTCATGCCAACTGTTTCCTCTCATGTGTCCTTGAGATAAATTCAACTTTGGAAACTCATCAGAATGTGGGTCATGACCCCCGCTGCTATGAATCCCACTGCTGAGCATTTACTTTTCTATTTCATGACTTCCTTCTTTCTCTCCCAGTTGACAAGCAGGCAATCGTTCCTTCAACAAACATCTACAATGAGCCTGGATGCCATTCTGACCCGGATCATCAGAAAGATCAATAAATTCTAACAACTTCAATCTCTCCTCCACTCCCATAAGACCAGTTCCTATAGCACCGACCATGACCTTATAGCTGTAGGCTTTGTTATACCAGCTAAGAATTTTCTTTCATGAGAACTAAAAATGATGTATCTCAGTACTAGCTTAACAAATGTACTCATTTGAGAGAATCTGTCATGAAGTAACATTTACTTGGCTAGAATTATTAAACACATCATTATAACACCAGATTTATTCACAGTGCTACCCTGAAATCATTTTGTTGGTAATAACTTATAAATTCTGAAAGGTGTTTTGGATTGCTTGAGTAAAAACTATCACACCAGGGGGCCTGGGTGGTTCAGTCGATTGAGCGTCCGCCTCTTGATTTCGGCTCAGGTCATGATCCCAGAGTCATGGGATCAAGCCCCACGCTGGGCTCTGTGCTGAGCATGGAATCTGTGTAAGATTCTCTCACCCTCTGTCCCGACCCTGCTCTCTTTCTCTTTCACAAAAACCAAAAAACAAAAACACGCTATCACACCATCCTAAAAGATGCCGACTTCTTCAGGGCAGTAGATCTAGACTCTTACACGGAAATGAGTATGTGAATCTTCTGTCCTACGCTCCCCTCTCTGAGACCTCTACATTCTGTGTATGCTACCACTCCATCAGCTTTATGTCCCTGTGATTTTCTACATGACCCGCACATCCTTTTTCTAAAGTATAATAAAATGCCAAGAGTTGTCAGGGCAGAGAACACAAGAAATTTCCTCACCAATTTTAACACTAATTACACTCCTTTCAAGGCAGAAACTGCTGTTTTCAGCCTCATCCAATTTTAGCTAGATGGCCAGTTTAGAAAGCATTATTGTAAAAACGCAGTTTCATGGATGCCAGTTTCTCTTAATGACTCATCTTCAGCTGCACAGGCTTCTGAAGACACGGCAAATCGTACCAACAAAAAAGGTGCAAAGTTTGTATTCTAATAAAGATCTTGGCATCATGAGATTTCATACTGTCTCCCGTACATATTCTCTTAGATCATTCTGAGATGACATAGAAATTGTGGTGTGCATATGTGGCGTGAAGTATTAGAAACTTAAAACTTTCTTAACACATCGGTTTCCTCTCTGGTCTTACAAAGCATTTCATAATCAAAAAAAAAAAAAAAAAAAGAACTCAAAGTTAAATATCAAGTTTAAATTACCTAATAAACCCATTCCTCAAAACAGCATATCTGGCTTCACAGGAAGTCTTTTACTTTCCTAGTACTATTCTGGTCCATATAGGACTACCCAAGATCTTTCTAGAATGACATATATGTCATTCAAATAAACTTTTATATTAGAACTTTCAAATGGTCTTTCATCCACTGAAGCAAATTCTGTTTCAACTATTAGGTATGACCCCGATGAGCCAAATTATTCACCACAGAATGAATGTCAATAATGTGTTGTAGCTTTTCCTCTTAAAATGTTAAGTCCAAACTATCTGCCCTTTCCTCTGAAACAACACCTCTGTTCACCTAAAGTAATTCATCCTATAAACTTCTCCCTGACAATTTTACAATCACTTCTCAATTATTATCATCAGGTAACTTATCCTTATAAGAGATGAGGACTTCTGTTTCTAATTAACATTGTCACCTACTTTCTGATTACTCCCATCTAGAATAGGCTAGAAGGGAAGATCCCTTAAAGTAAACCACTTAATTATTTTGGTGTCTTAGGAATATGTGAGACTTTAAAAGAAAGAATAAAAAGGAAAAAGTTTAGAGACATCACTTTCACAGAGAGAACACAGGCCAAGAGCAAAGGAACCAATGATTTTTAGCTCGCAGGCAAGATAACAATATTATCACTCACTTTTACTGAATATTTACTATAGAGCAATCGCCAGCTAAACACTTCCTGTGTATTGTTTTACTTAATTTTCATGAAACTATTTAAGGTAGGTACCGTTAAAATATCCAATTTAGAGATAAGGAAGCTGAGGTCTGGCAACCTAAGTTACTTAACCAAGATCAAAACAGGTAAAGGTGTCGAGGTCAAGGCCCTTTTACAGTATATTGGGGTGACCCCTTCAAGAGTGAGAAAAGTCTTATATTGTCATTTTTCACTCATTGTGAAAGGGTATTATGGAAAATTCCAAAAATGAAGGCAACAATGTACACATTTAACCTTGAACACTCCAGAACCAAATCCTTGTATGTGAAGCTATGGTAAGACTTTCTTTACTCTTTAGTACTTATAACAAGATAGTCTGCCTATCTTATTGTAACACAATCACTCCATAATTTTTATAACTGTCCCAAACTCTTTAAAGGCATGTCCCAAACATCTGTAGTTCTTTCAAAGCGTTTGCAAACATCACATAGTAATTGCTTTTAGTACATCAGTCTGAAAAACAGCATCCTTTATAAATTACTGATGTAGTACAATTTTTTCACTTAAAAAAATCAAAATTTTATTTTCATCAAAGGTATCAAATCAGTGATCCCATTGCAAAACACTGGCCAGAGATTTACATATTAGTTCAGAAATATCTAATTAATTATGGGTTCTGCATTTTCTTCTGCAAATTAATTATAGATTCATCATGAATTTTCTCACACATTCTTCTAAAGATCCCATCTTAAATATACTTCAACTATATGTGTGTATTGTTTACCACACCCAAAAGCTATCAAAAGAAGAATTAAGCATTAATGCTTATTCTCCCCAGAATTACTTAAACTAATCTATCGTACTTATATTTCTCTATAGAATTACAGTATGAAATATTCAGGGATATCATTCACCTTGCCATATAATTTGAAAAAAAATGATTTTCAAAGAGTTTTCTAAGAACTATCCACTGAGTTAAATATTGACCATGGGCTAAAGCAGAATACAAAGACTGACTTTTTAATAACAGTTTTTATATTAAATGTTTTTTTTCTTTAGTAGAATAGGAGGAACTCACCTACCCCCTTCCTTTACTAATACTCACTCTACAAACAGGCAACCAATGGCAATGTTATTTATATTTTATAGAAGCACTTTAAGTGCAGTCAATAATAGGAGTACACACATATACCCATGGCCTTCATCCTCATTCAGATTATAAAAATATTCAAGACTGGTGTAGTCATAATTTATAACACTAAGACACATTCCAATTAAAAATATTCCAAAATTAAGGACATATATTAAATTATATAAATTGCTTAAGGCATTATTTTTTATTCAGTTTTTGTTTGTTTTTTTTTAAGATTTTATTTTTTAGAACAGTTTTAGATTCACAGCAAAATTGAGACTATATAGAAGTTTCTCATATTCTCCCTGCCCTCACACATGCACAGCCACCCTCTTACCAACATCACTTACCACAGTGGTATATTGAATTGGATTTTTTTTCAGGTTGGAAAAATAGTATTTAGCTACACGTGGAGATGCTTATGTTTTCCTAAACTAATAATAAAAGGAGAATTTTATAGTTTAAGAGCTACAAGAGGGGCTCCTGGATGGCTCAGTTGGTAAGGTGTCTGACTTGTGATTTCTCATGGTTTGTGAAATTGAGTCCTTTATCGGGCTCTGCACTGTCAGAGAATGTTGGGATTCTCTTTCCCTCTCTCTCTCTCTCTCTCTCTCTCTCTCTCGCTCTGCCTCTGCTCTGCTCGAGCTCTTCTTTTTCTCTCAAAATAAATATTTAAAAAGAAAGAGCTAGAAGGAACCTTAGTGATTGCTTAATTTAAGCTTCTCATTTTACAGAAAGGAAGTTGACACAAAGGCAGGTAAATAGGTGTCAGAAAGTCACAAAGTTGGGTGGCCCCTAAATATCTGAGACTATGGTGCAGGTCTCCTGACTCATTGTTTTAATTACCCGGGACTACATCATGCTCCATAACTTTCAACTATATATATTGCCTTCTAAGAATAATTAGAAAAATGCAAATCAGGCTGGTGTTAGCTATAACTATCCACCTGACCACCTTACTCCCATAGTTACTGGGCCAGCTGCTTCGCTGAGAAGAAAATCTGCATTAAACTCTAAGCCCATGGTTGACCCAGTGGCCCTGGTATGCTCTCTTAGGCACTCGAGGCTCAGAGGAGCCGGAAGGGAGGAGGGGGGTGCTAGAGACCAAGCAGCTGAAGAGAAACAAGGCTGAGAACCACCCTAATTCATAGCACACATGAAATTAACACAATTATTTACTTTTTTAAATTTTTTTAACGTTTATTTATTTTTGAGACAGCGAAAGACAGAGCACGAGCTCGAGAGGGACAGAGAGAGAGGGAGACGCAGAATCCGAAACAAGCTCCAGGCTCTGAGCTATCAGCACAGAGCCCGATGCAGGGCTCGAACTCACAAACTGTGAGATCATGACCTGAGCCAAAGCTGGATGTTTAACTGACTGAGACACCTGGGCGCCCTGAAGTTAACGTAGTTATGATGTCCAATGCACACACTCAGGTGTGTTGTTTGTACAGACAAGAAAATACATATAAGCTGGAGCTTATATCACATATTTGTAGGGATACTTCATTTTATTCAGCTCTCAATCCTAATAAGCAAAGACCTAGAACAAATATATATCACTAAGCAATAGCTACTACAGAGTACATGAGAATATGCAAACTTCTGCCCATCTCAGAACCTTATAAATGACTTCACTGGTAGCCCTTAACCCTAGCTGAACATTCAAATTATCTGAAGAACTTATATAAAATACTAATGTCTGAACCCTATCCCAGATCAATCACATCAGAATTTCTAGGAGTACAGCCTTGGCATCAGTGCCCACCTTGTCCCTGTTACTCCAAGATACATGTTACATCTTATTCAATAGTTAATCAACAAACAAATGGTTTTGAAGACCTCCTTCTTGGAGGCCAAGATGATGGTCATCAAGAATATCAGAAATAACAATAATAAGGCAGATAAGATGTGTTTCTTACTTCCGAGGAGGAGAGTTTTCTAAAATTCTGGGTTATGTTCCATTGTCAACTTTACATTTCTAATTTAATGCCATCCTGAGATTTTAGGGGGGTTGGTTTGTTGTTGGGTTTTCTTGCCATCATTAATGGCAAAATGTCAAACCTCCCACCCCATGCATATATAAAGGTCAGAGCCCCCTGCTCTAGACTGACACTGACCCATTAATGAAATGGTTAGTTCCTTTGTTCAAGCAGGGAAAAAATCTACTTAGCCACATTATCATCTAAGCCACATTAGCTTTACTGTACATTGTGTCCATTAAGGTAACCATGCAAGAGTTTTACTAATGTGGATCAGAAATCTAGATCTGCAAACTATCTTCTGACTACTCTTCTCATTTTACCAAATTAGTGTGAGGTCATTCGAGTTGATACAGACAATGATGACGAGAGTGCTTTACTTGGTATATATCACAACAATTGCTAGGAAGAGTCTTCACCCAAAGCTATCTTTCCACAAGATTATCTTAATGTACCAATTCTCATACGTATTAGTAAATTTGCCCTTAAATACAGACTTTGAAACAGGCAAAAAAAAAAAAAAATGTACTATATCCCTTCACATAAAGCATTTCATTTACATTTAATCAAATAAAGCATAAATTATTTCCATATTTTTGTCAGTGTAAGTTCCAACAAGGAACGTATATTTTCTGTTTATCTCTCTCTCTCTTTTTTTTTTTTAAATGACCCAGCACTTGATTAGTAAAGTAAATGAGAAGTTACTGTAGTTCACAATTACCTTTAAGCTTTTGGAGTTTTCCATTTCAATGGAAATTGAGTATTTATTTATTTATTTATTTAGAAAGCAGGGGAGGGGGTGGGGGGGGGAGAGAGAGAGAGAGAGAGACAGAGAGAGAGAGAGAGAGAGAGAGAGAGAGAGAGAGAATCTCAAGCAGGCTACACACTGAGGATCATGACCTGAGTTGAAATCAAGACCCTGACACTCAACTGATTGAGCCACCCAGATGCCCTGGGTTTTTCAAATCTTTAAAACAAAAACGGAAATGGCTTGAGGGCTATGAAGGAAAGCAAAAAATTTCCTCTTAAATCTTCTTCATGAACGATTTTTTGGAAGCCAGCAGGCAACTAGTAATTAACATACAGAAAAATGCACAATGTTACTGTGCTAACATTTGTCCCTCCGTCTCAGAGTTCATCTAAATTCTAAATGCTCAGCTGCACAGGCCAGCATGCCAGTGACCCTTCACTTCTCACAATGGTCTGTCAAATTCAAAACAATCATTAAACAAATATCTCATTTAATCACCCAAGAAAGGGTAGCAAACTCAAATACCTATAGAAGCCTGGGGCCAATGTAACCGAATGCATATATGGAAGGAAAAGGAGATACAGAAGGTGAAGTGAGGTTCTGGCAACACATGCCTTATTAAAAGAGGCGGCTATGAAAAATCAGATTTTATGTGAAAACTTCTGAATCCTGAATGCTGACACGAATGCAAACTATGTAAATTGCTCTGTAGGCCAAATTATTCTACCTGAGCTGGGAGGCAGACCTCATCTCTGATCTAGATGATAAAAAAGAAAGACAAATCAGGAGAGAAACAAAAAAATTGATATGACTACTGTTTCCATTAAACATTCCAGTGAACTTTGTTTTCTTATACTCTATAATTTCTCAACTCCATGCCAGTGCATTAGGGCCTGCTTTCTTCAAGATATTCAAGAGATTTCATCTTGGGTTTCCCTAACTAGTTTGGCTTGAACCCCTAAAAATGTGCTAAAAAATACAGAACATAGATGAAAAGAAGAGTGAAACTGGTTTTTTTTAGGTTTTTAAGGGGTGTTTTGTTTTGTTTTGTTTTGTTTTTATGAATGGTGATTCAGGGAATGAATGGATAACTGAACATGAATCACTTGGAAACATGAATAAATATAAACAGTGAGTTTTTGCTCACTCATGCCCCCTCTCTGTTTTTGTCCACATTTGGGGGGGAGAAGCTGAATGAAAGGTAAGGAGTGGCTAAATTCCAAAGTAAAATCATAAGCCAAATAAAAACCATACAAGAGTTACAACAGATACACAAACACTGCCTCAAACCAAACATAACCTATCTAACAAGATTCCAAATGAGTAAAACCGCACTGACAAACTGCCTCAGTCACTCGCTCGTAAGACAGAGGAGGACTTAGTCACGTAATACAGGTGAATAAATCAAGGAAAGGGACATGGACAAATGTCTCTACAGTTATGCAATTTGCATGTTCGACCTGGAAAAGAATACTGGAGGGTACTTCCAAAAAAAAAAATTTTTTTTTACAAATGTATTTGTGACCTCATACTAGAGGAAATGTGGAATTTATGTTATCTCTGCTGACGGATGAATTACCTTTACATGTGCAAACAGAGAGTAGAATAATTTTATACTTCAACAAACCTACTTTCTTACCAAGTGCCTTACACAGAGTAACAACTGGTAATTCCACAGGTTTTAAAGCATCTTCCCTCCTGCTATTTACCCTACACTTCACCAGAACTCTGCATTTTCTTTCATTCACCCCATTCTCTTATCCTTTTCTTAAACTCTGTCAAAATATGCAAAACTAACAATAACAAAAAGAAAAAAGAAAGGAACAATAATGACTATACACATGTCTATGCTTTTATGATTTAGGTACAGCATCAAAAGTATAAATGAGTAAACAGAATCTAAAGTAAATATATATTTTCAATGAGGCTATTAAATTCAGATGTAGCCCCGGCTATGTGAGAGCTGCTAACAAATTATAAAAATTAGTTTCATTATTATCACTAAGTGACTATCTAATGTCTGTCATTTAAAATCATGGTGTTATTGGGGCGCCTGGGTGGCTCTGTTGGTTAAGCGGCCGACTTGGCTCAGGTTATGATCTCACGGTCCATGAGTTCGAGCTCTGCGTCGGGCTCTGTGCTGACAGCTCAGGGCCTGGAGCCTGTTTCGGATTCTGTGTCTCCCTCTCTCTGACCCTCCCCCATTCATGCTCTGTCTCTCCCTGTCTCAAAAATAAAAAAAAATAAAAATAAAAAAACCAAAAACGTTAAAATCATGGTGTTATTAACTCCGTCTACACCAACCAGAGCTTAAGGACAAAACTTAAAACCTACAACT
Organism: Acinonyx jubatus; assembly: GCF_027475565.1. Taxonomy (NCBI): domain Eukaryota; kingdom Metazoa; phylum Chordata; class Mammalia; order Carnivora; family Felidae; genus Acinonyx; species Acinonyx jubatus. The sequence goes on along the minus strand of NC_069382.1, from coordinate 118,251,728 downwards.
GAGAATTACAAATAAAATCTCAAAGAAAAGTCAAGGTTGGGACCAACGTGAAGACAGTGGCTTCACACTGACAGAGTCGGAAAAAAATTTGATGAGAAAAAAGAATACAGTGCCCACTGACATCGCCCAACTGAACCTGAGTTCAACTCATGAAAGGACTTTACGTTAGGGGTTATCTGTATCAAACACAGATACATTCACAGAAGAAAGATACAAAAACCGATATTCTGAAAGGAGAGAACAGATAAGAAATGCTCAGTAATTGTTGATTACTGATATTCTCTCCCAAATGTCATTTCTGACCAACTCACTCTTGTCTACAAGCAAGCCAAATACTGTAAGACCATGAGACGTGCCTGCACCAGATTATCACCCTGCCTGTCCTTTTCCAACAGCTGATAGGCCTATGATGTGCAGATCAACATCTTTTCACCAACGTGCCTCTCCCCTGAGGCTTCACCGGTTACCTAGAAATGAAATAATATGTCTGGATGGATTTCCACACCCTCTCGCCGAGTGGGAGGACACTATAAACTGAAACTCAGTTGCCTGATTGTGAGAGAAAAATATATATCGGTAGATAACTCAGGTCCTGAACGGAATATACATTAGATATAAAGTAAATGAATGGTTCACTCAGAAGTTGAATAAAATTATATTTCCATTAATTAAAAGGTTTTCACGAGTCAATGTAATAGGTAATATGTATGAATTATCCATAAGCGTGAATAAAGTTTTTTTTCAACCAATATTTATTCAGGGCCTAGGAATTGCTATGGGTTGTGTTACATGCTTGGGAGTAGGATGCCCTGTATTCCAGGTGCTCATACTCTAGTGGGAAATACAAGTAATCGCATAATTACAGTACAGAAACCATCTATGACATCTGCTTTGAGGGCCGTAAGCATAAGGCTTAATAACAGAAGTACTTGGAGCCCACACTCTACTGGGACTGGAAGAGAAAAGTGTAAGGAGGAATGGTTTCTAAAGGAGGTGCCACTTAATCTGGCAGAGGAGTGGAGGGAAGTGTGTTGTAGACCATATGGAAGACCGTGTGCCAAGACTCGGAAGCAACAGCAGGCCTGGTGGAGAAGGAACAGAGATTGGGCTTTGTCCTTTAATAAAGGGAAACCGTCCAATGATTTTAAGCACAGGAATAATATGCAAGGTCATTTGTGGATGGCACACGTTAGCTACTGAGCTGCCTCAAAATTGCCTTCACATTAAATGCTGGCTTCACAGTTAAATCCACATAACATCTAAAATCAGATTCTAAGTGATTTTTTAAAACCCTTCCCCCCATCTCTCGTAATCAGTTGACTCCATAAATATTTTCTGAAGGCGGAAGTGTGTTTTGAAGAAAAGAAAAAACAAAAACAAAAAACAAAACAAAACTTTGAGAACTGGGATGGGGTGGGCAGACAAGATAAAGGCACAGAAACAGGAACATGGGAATGTACCTGGCATGCTCTTGAAAGCAAAAAAATGAGCCTCGTTCTAAGTGTAATAGAATTTCAGTCTCCAAACAAACAAACAAACAAAAAAAATTAGCACAAAAAATGATGGGATGGAAAGGAAATGAAATACCTTCAATTTAATTCAGCCAACAATGGAGAACAATTGAAATACTGTAAACCGAAGAGTAACAAGTTGAGTGAGAAAATTTACCATGTCTGCAGATAAATGTGAAGGGCAAACTAAGATTGTCTAAGAAAACTTCTAAGGTTCTTTTTAAGTTTCTCCGTTTAAATAAATAATTTCCCCTTTTTCAGGGGATACGCTAAGTGTCCTGGATTAAATTCAATATGGGCAAGAAAAAAATCTTTATATTCTCATAATTAGACTATTTTCAACTAAAGCAAATGGGAAAGAGATATTATTCCTTTTCTGCAAAAATATCAGCACACAATCATCAGTGGGAGGAATCTGAGAAAAGAAAGCAAAGTCTGTCATATTTTAGTGATCCCATTCTTCATTTGGTACTTACTGACTAGTGGGGTTTCAGCAATTGCAGGGGAGAATTCTGACCTCTTGTTCCTACTCTGACTCCAGTGTGATTCAACCACAAGGCTAGAATCAACTGGAACGCATAAAACCATCTTCATCTAATATAATACCCTGGATACGTCAGAATCACTATAAAGAGCTGCAAATCAGGGGTGCCTGGGTGACTCAGTTGTTTAAGCAACGAATTCTGGATTTCCACTCAGGTCAAGAACTCATGGTTCATGGGTTCGAGCCCCACGCTGGGCTCTGCACTTACAGCATGGAGCCTGTTTGGGATCCTCTCTCTCTTTCTCTCTCTCTGCCTCTCTCCCAACTCATTCATTTGAACGCTCTCTCTCTCTCTCTCTCAAAAATAAATAAACATTTTTTAAAGAAGAGTTGCAAGTCAGAGTCAACAACGCAGAGTAACAATGCAATCATTTAACCACTTGTGAACCAAAGATAATAAAATTTCAACTTTACCTTACCTCCATAAACTCAAGGAAGATTCAAGTCCCATAATATCCTACTAGCATATCATTTACTTGAATGTGCTGAGACACAGTAGGATTAGCCACACATGTAAGTAATACCTGTGAGCCAAATGTCCGAGACTTGTACGTATCCAAAGTATCTCCTTTAAGCAGTTTCAGGGAAAAAAGCTAAGGACATTTCATGATTTGATTTCTACGACATGTTCATGAACCTGATCTTGGCATTTGATTCTTTAAACTTAGTTGGCTCGTGGGACTTACATTAAATATTAGCTGCCAAAGTTCATAAACATTATTTGTTCAGTCTAGGACAAAACTGCTATAAAAATTATAGAAGGGCAGTCACTGAATTCACTTATTATGTCTGCTACTACCAAATTAGTCAGCATTTTTCATTTTTGCTAGTTTTTTAGCAATGCTGCATTCTGCCTTTAAAAGCTTTGCCAAGAGGATTGAGTCCCGCTGCCTGAGATTCCATAGCTGCTGTCCTCACCAACTCAAACGCCTTCTGCTTCCTCATTCCCTCTCCCTTCACGCCTTTCTCTGAGCTCTAATCATCCCTCCTCTCTGCCAAACTGAATTTTCCACCCATTTTCTCAAAAGTGCCAGTTTGCCCAGTCTGGTCCATTGTTTTATCAATTATGCAGAATAATTCTCTTACATTTTCAGATTCTCCCTGGGAATTGACCCTTTTTCTCCTCCTACAAAAACTCTTAAGTCCCTTCTATATCAGGAAGGAAGGAAGGAAGGAAGGAAGGAAGGAAGGAAGGAAGGAAGAAGGGAGGGTGAGAGGAGGAAGGGAAGGAGAGACGGGAGGAAGGAAAAGGAAGAAAGAGAGAGAGAGAGGGAGGGAGGGAAGGAGGGAGGAAGGAAGGAAGGAAGGAAGAAAAGAAGAAAGAAAGATCCTGTGCCCTCTCAGTATAATATCTTTGTGATCGCTTCCCCTCCCCTATGAATGTCTTGAAAATGCAGCCTACCTCACACTACTCACTCCTCACTTCCTGCCACCACCTCACACCGGTATACCAGTTAAGTGGTCCCCACTTTGCTTGAGTTTTTCTCCCAACTCCTTGCATCCCTACTTTTCTACACGCCCACTACTCTAACTGCTGAGTAGAAATTTGGGGTCACCCAAGACCCATTCGGTTGTGTCACCTCATACATGCAGTTGTCATATTTAGTTGGTATTTCTACCTTCTGTCTCCAATGTATCTCTCAGTGCCAGTATAGGGCTTTGGGTGCTTCTTACTACCACCTAAAACATGATGACACCCTCCCTAACTGGTCTATCGACCTTTACCAATCCATGGTCTACCAGGCTATAATAAATCTTCCCAGATATAAATCTGACCATTCCTTACTTACAGTTTAGATGATAACTCACTGTATACCCTGATCATAGAATATTCTTCCAGAGCCGAGCAGCAATCATGCCACCATCCTGTTCTAAAACCTTTACCAGCTCGATATTCACAGATGAATGAAGTGCAATCTTTTTAGTTTGTTACTCAAGGCTTTGCACAGTATGGCCCCAAGCTGTCTCTTTCAATCTACTTCTTTCTAACTCATATTCTAGAATTCAAATAAACAATGTTAAGTTATTATTCTTATCCAAAGGCAGGGATAAAATGCTACTCACGTTTGCCACCTCCTATCATACGCCGAAGTGTTACTATACCAAAAAAGTTTTGAATAATAATCATTTAATGGACTACCCATTGAATTAACAGCCTAATGATTTTTAAAAAAAAAGGGATATAAGTTCCCTGCAAACAGGGAATTGTGTGTGTTTGTGTGTGCGTGCGCGCGCATGTGTGTTTAACTGCTGTATCCCCCAGAACCCAGAAAACCTCCTGCTATTAACAAGGACTCATTAAGTTAGATCATTGGAAACGCAGGCATACTGTGGTGCTATCCACTTTGTTTTACAGCTGTGAAACACAGAAAGTGTATGGCTGCCGTAATTAAGCACTTAAACGTGAACATCATGAGAAAGATAAGACACAAGTATGTGTAAGATAAGAGTCCAAATGTGGCAGTACTCCAGAAATGTAGTATCCACAGAAGGAAGGCCTTTGCTTAGCCAGCCTCCATAAGCCGGCCTTAAGTCTCTCCGGGAATATGTTAACATTTCATAAATTTTCATTTTTCCCATGGTAATCTCTGTGGCATAGATTTGGTAGCTGAGGATTTCATTAAACTACAAGTTCCTACAAATTAACTTAAAGGCACATAACATGCAAGACAGCAATGAAAATACACTTCATGTGCTCCAGAGTATGCTACGTGGCAATCAAGTTCTTTTTTTTTAATGTTTTATTTATTTTTGAGAGAGAGAGAGAGAGTGAGAGGGTTAGGGGCAGAGAGAGAAGGGGACAGAGGATTTGAAGCAGGCTCTGTGCTGACAGCAGCGAGCCCAATGCAGGGCTCGAACTCACAAACCATGAGATCATGACCTGAGCCGAAGTTGGACACTCATCCGACTGAGCCACCCAGGTGCCCCTCAAGTTCTGGAGAATACTACATAAAAACAGCAATTTCCAAGAAAGCAAAATTAAAAAGAAAGTGCTGAGTGTATAGCATTTTTATTTGTGGACATCAGTAACTTCTAAAGTGGCTCTAGTTATCGCATGAAAAGAATATCTATGAGATGCATGAAGAACGCAGGCCAGTCGCCCGTGTGCATATAACACCCACACAACCACACATCCCAAAAGTAAAAACTTCACTAGTTGTAAATGTGTATCTCAGTCTACTGTTCCATCACAAGACACAGAGGAATGTCTAACATGAGGTACCAGATAGGGATGTTTAAACAACGCTACCTTCAAACTCTGAGCTGCAAAGGAAAGGCTCACTGCGTAATGCTGTAAATTTCTGAAAGTATGTTTAGAGATATGAAACAATTATATACCAGTTATCTGAGATGCACTATGCTACAAGCAATGAGGTACCAAAAACTGCTTTCAAGCAGACCTTCTTGGTCTATTTAAACGGTTATATTAAGGAATATCTCCTAGAAATGGCACATGGGTATACTGGCAAAAAGAACCCATTCAACTTCTTTTATACTCTTTTTTTGTTTAACTTGAATAGTTTTTATTTCTTCATGTACAGGTTGTTCGGTTCAGTCCCTGATTCCCTACATAAGCTGTAGCAACCGGGTAAGATCCATTTTTAATTATCAGTATTATCATCATTTGCATTCAAATAAATCATGACAAAAGAATCCTTTTGTAATTTTTTACTCCAGAGTTGATTAATTTGAGTATGGTTCTATGAACTTTTTTTTTTAAACGTTTATTTATTTTTGAGACAGAGAGAGACAGAGCATGAACGGGGGAGGGACAGAGAGAGAGAGGGAGACACAGAATCGGAAACAGGCTCCAGGCTCTGAGCTGTCAGCACAGAACCCGACGCGGGGCTTGAACTCACGAACCGCGAGATCGTGACCTGAGCTGAAGTCGGACGCTTAACCGACTGAGCCACCCAGGCGCCCCATGTTCTATGAACTTTTAAGAATGGCTCCACAATCCAAGTGTGGAAGTCACTCTACCAAATTTTTGTTAGCCTTCCATATTAAATAGAATGCCGAGTTCCTGGCTTCTAAAACAAGCAAGGTCTGTGGTCCTATCAAAGTTAGTGCAAAACTTGCCCCTTTTACCTATATCAAGTCACACTTCCCTCTAAGAGATGTTATTTTGTGGCTAAATTTATAAGATATAATATGCATTATAAATATCAGAGAAAACAGAAGAAATTCTGTACTTGAAAGGTATGCAGACAGGGGAGATTCTGTTAGGATTAGGGATGACTAGTTTCAGCTACTGACCAATATACCTGCCACTTCATATATGTGCTCCTCAAGGTCCTAATGTCACACAGATACTATTCTCCAATATCAGTGTTCCCTACCCACCTTTTCAAGTCCTCTGGGTTTCTCTTTATGGGATTCCACATTTTCTAAACTTCCTTAAGTAAAAAGTAGCATTTAGTCAAAAATATATTTGTGACAAATACTAACAATTCATGCATTTCGCTAGACAGTTATAACTGGTACAATTAAAATCCACTCAACAATCCCTTCTTTCACTCAACCACTAACAATTTATTGGTGCCAATAAATTGGTAAGTGATAACTGCTGCTTATCTATTTTCCCACATATATATGCTACTGGTTAGAAGTTAAAGTTAACATTTTGTGTGTAAATAGGATATTCCCATTTCAGCTTCCAATTGGAGAAAGCAACCATAAATTTAAAACACAGTAAGTCTTGGCAATTGTTTACTTATTGGTGGAGCAAGAATGAAACACACATAAAAATGCAGTAAATGAGGACAAACTTCTGAGTTATGGCTTATTTATCACACATGTTGCTATTTTATCTTCCCCCTCTCATCTTCAGACATCATTTGTCTTCCCATGGCTTCATGAGTCAGCACCACCAGAAATGGACAGCTTTCTGCTATTTATTAAGAGGAAACGTCTTGGGTCAGCAGGGAAGATGGTGGGGTAGGAGGAAGCTGGGCTCACCGCGCGTCCTGCTGATCACTTAGATTCCACCCACACCTGCCTAAATAACCCAGAAAACCGCCAGAAGACGAGCAGAATGGACTCTCCGGAGCCAAGCGTAGACAAGAGGCCCATGGAAGAGGGTAGGAAGGGCCAAGAGGAAGGGCCAACACTACATGCACTGGCGGGAGGGAACCAGGGTGGTGGAGGGGCAGCCCGCCCAGCAAGGCAGAGCCCCCAAAGTCTGGCTTGCAAAAGCGGAAGGGCCGGAATGCATGTGTTCTGACAGCCAGAGGGACTTAACATCTGGAATGTTAAAAGTCAATAGCTCTGCTCAGAGAGAGCGGGGAGAGCGAGAGGACTCCAGGAGGGAGAGTTGTTGAGCCCCGGAAAGACAGAGCTCGGTGGGGGAACAAAGGCACTGGCCAGAGCCATTTCCCTCTCCCATCCCCCAGCCAAAATTCCAAAGGAACCAGTTCCTGTCACCGAACTTGCTTGCACTACGCAAATGCCCAACGCTGTGCTTCTGTGAATCCATCCCTCCGACGGGCCTGCCTCCCTCTCAGTGCTGCAGGGTCCCTCCAGCAGGGGACCACCTATGGCAAAGCTAGCTAAGCCTGCCCCTCCCACCCCTGTGCACCTTGCGGATCCACCCCTCTAATACGCCTGTGGCCAGATCCCATTGAAGCAGCACCACAAGCCTGGCAGTGTGCAAGTAGCCCAGACAGGGGCCACACCACTCCACAGTGAGTCCTGACTCTGGGAGAGGGGAAGATAAGGTAACACACCAGTCTGACTGTGGCCCAGCAGTGGGCTGGGAGCAGACATCGGGTCTGACTGCAGCCCCACCCACCAACACACGTTACTCCGGACAGCACAGGGGAAGTGCCCTGCAGTTTGGAGCAACCGCAGGGACTACCCAAAATGACGAAATGGAAGAATTCTCCACAAAAGAAACTCCAGGAAGCAGCGAGAGCTAACGAATTGATCAAAAATGATTTAAGCAATATAATGGAACAAGAATTTAGAATAATAGTCATAAAATTAATTGCTGGGCTTGAAAAAAAGGATAGAGACAACAGAGAATCTATTGCTACAGAGATCAAGGGACTAAAAGTCATGAGGAATTAAAAAATGCTATAAATGAGGTACAAAATAAAATGGAGGCGGTCATAGCACAGATTGAAGAGGCAGAGGAGAAAATAGGTGAATTAGAAGATAAAATTATGGAAAAAGAGGAAGCTGAGAAAAAGAGAGATAAAAAAAATCCAGGAGTATGGGGGAAAATTAGAGAACTAAGTGATGCACTAAAGAGAAATAATCTACGCATAATTGGTATTCCAGAGGAGGAAGAAAGAGGGAAAGGTGCTGAAGGTGTACTTGAAGAAATAATAGCTGAGAACTTCCCTGATCTGGGGAAGGAAAAAGGCATTGAAATCCAAGAGGCACAGAGAACTCCCTTCAGATGTAACTTGAATCGATCTTCTGCACGACCTATCATAGTGAAACTGGCAAAACACAACGATAAAGAGAGAATTCTGAAAGCAGCTAGGGATAAATGGGCCAAACATACAAAGGTGGACACATAAGGGTAGTAGCAGACCTATCTACTGAAACTTGGCAGGCCAGAAAGGAATGGCAGGAAATCTTCTATGTGATGCACAGAAAAAATATGCAGCCGAGAATTCTTTATCCAGCAAGTCTGTCATTCAGAATCGAAGGAGAGATAAAGGTCTTCCCAAACAAACAAAAACTGAAGGAATTCATCACCACTAAACCAGTCCTACAAGAGATCCTAAGGGGGACTCTGTGAGTGAAATGTTGCAAGGACCACAAAGGACCAGAGACATCACTACAAGCATGAAACCTACAGACATCACAATGACTTTAAACCCATATCTTTCCATAATAACACTGAATGCAAATGTACTAAATGCTCCAACCAAAAAACATAGGGTATCAGAATGGATAAAAAAAACAAGACCCATCTATTTGCTGTCTACAAAACTCATTTTAGACCTGAGGACACCTTCAGATTGAAAGTGAAGGGATGGAGAACTATCTATCATGCTACCAGAAGTCAAAAGAAAGCTAGGATAGCCATACTTATATCAGACAAACTAGCCTTTAAATTAAAAGTTGTAACAAGAAATGAAGAAGGGCATTATATGATAATTACAGGGTCTATCCATTAGGAAGACCTAACAATTATAAATGTCTATGCGCCAAATATGGGAGCCCCCAAATATATAAAACAATTAGTCACAAGCATAAGCAACCTTATTGATAAGAATGTGGTAATTGCAGGGAACTTTAATACCCCACTTTACAGCAATGGATAGATCATCTAGACACAGGATCAATAAAGAAACAAGGACCCTGAATGATACATTGGATGAGATGGACTTGACAGATATATTTAGAACGCTGCATCCCAAAGCAACAGAATATACTTTCTTCTCGAGTGCACATGGAACATTCTCCAAGATAGATCACTTACTGGGTCACAAAACAGCCCTTCATAAGTATAAAAGAATTGAGATCATACCATGCATACTTTCAGACCACCATGCTATGAAACTTGAAATCAACGACAGGAAAAATTCTGGTAAACTTCCAAAAGCATGGAGGTTAAAGAACACCATAGGTCAACCAGGCAATTAGAGAGGAAATTAAAAAATATATGGAAACAAATGAAAATGAAAATACAGCAATCCAAATGCTTTGGGGATGCAGTGAAGGCAGTCCTGAGAGGAAAATACATTGCAATCCAGGCCTATCTCAAGAAACAAGGAAAATCCCAAATACAAAACCTAACAGCACACCTATAGGAAATAGAAGCAGAACAGCAAAGACACCCCAGACCCACCAGAAGAAGAGAAATAATAAAGATCAGAGCAGAAATAAACAATACAGAATCTAAAAAATACTGTAGAGCAGATCAATGAAACCAAGAGTTGGTTTTTTGAAAAAATAAAATTGATAAACCTCTAGCCAGGTTTCTCAAAAAGAAAAGGGAGATGACCCAAATAGGTAAAATCATGCATGAAAATGGAATTATTACAACCAATTCCTCAGAGATACAAGCAATTATCAGGGAATACTATGAAAAATTATATGCCAACAAACTGGACAACCTGGAAGAAATGGACAAATTTCTAAGCACGCACACACGTCCAAAACTCAAACAGGAAGAAATAGAAACCTTGAACAGACCCATAACCAGCAAAGAAATTGAATCAGTTATCAAAAATCTCCCAACAAATAAGAGTCCAGGACCAGATGGCTTCCCAGGGGAATTCTACCAGACATTTAAAGCAGAGATAATACCTATCCTTCTCAAGCTGTTCCAAAAAATAGAAAGGGAAGGAAAACTTCCATACTCCTTCTATGAAGCCAACATTACTTTGATTCCCAAACCAGACAGAGACCCAGTAGAAAAAGAGAACTACAGGCCAATATCCCTGATGAATATGGATGCAAAAATTCTCAACAAGATACTAGTAAATTGAATTTACCAGTATATAAAAAGAATTATTCACCATGATCAATTGGGATTCATTCCTGGGCTGCAGGGCTGGTTCAACATTCACAAATCAATCGATGTGATACATCGCATTAAAAAAAGAAAAGATAGGGGCGCCTGGGTGGCGCAGTCGGTTAAGCGTCCGATTTCAGCCAGGTCACGATCTCGCGGTCCGTGAGTTAGAGCCCCGCGTCAGGTTCTGGGCTGATGGCTCGGAGCCTGGAGCCTGTTTCCAATTGTGTGTCTCCCTCTCTCTCTGCCCCTCCCCCGTTCATGCTCTGTCTCTCTCTGTCCCAAAAATAAATAAAAACGTTGAAAAAAAAAAAGAAAAGAAAAGATAAGAACCATATGATCCTGTCAATCGATGCAGAAAAAGCATTTGACAAAATTCAGCATCCTTTCTTAATAAAAACCCTCGAGAGAGTCAGGATAGAAGGAACATACTTAAACATCATGAAAACCATTTATGAAAAGCCCACAGCTAATATCCTCCTCAATGGGGAAAAAATGAGAGCTTTCCCCCTGAGATCAGGAACACGACAGGGATGACCACTCTTACCACTGTTGTTTAACATAGTGTTGGAAGTTCTAGCATCAGCAATCAGACAACAAAAGGAAATCAAAGGCATCAAAATTGGCAAAGATGAAGTCAAGCTTTCACTTTTTGCAGATGACATGATACTATACATGGAAAACCTGACAGATTCCATGAAAAGTCTGCTAAAACTGATACATGAATTCAGCAAAGTCACAGGATACAAAATTAATGTACAGAAATCAGTTGCATTCTTATACACTAATAATGAAGCAACAGAAAGACAAAGAAAATGATCCCATTCACAATTGCACCAAGAATCATAAAATACCTAGGAATAAACCTAACCAAAGATGTAAAAGATCTGTATGCTGAAAACTATAGAAAGCTTATGAAGGAAATTGAACAAGATACAAAGAAATGGAAAAACATTCCATGCTCATGGATTGGAAGAATAAATATTGTTAAAATGTCAGTACTACCCAAAGCTATCTACACATTCAATGCAATCCCAGTCAAAATTGCACCAGCATTCTTCTCAAAGCTAGAACAAGCAATCCTAAAATTCATATGGAACCACAAAAGGCCCCGAATAGCCAATGTAATTTTGAAGAAGAAGACCAAAGTAGGAAGCATCACAATCCCATACTTTAGCCTCTACAACAAAGGTGTAATCATCAAGACAGGATAGTATTGGCAGAAAAACAGACACATAGACCAATGGAATAGAATAGAAACCCCAGAATTAGACCCACAAAAGTATGGCCAACTAATCTTTGATAAAGCAGGAAAGAACATCCAATGGAAAAAAGACAGCCTCTTTAACAAATGGTGCTGGGAGAACTGGACAGCAACATGCAGAATGAAACTAGACCACTTTCTTACCCCATTCACAAAAATAAACTCAAAATGGATAAAGGACCTGAATGTGAGACAGGAAACCCTCAACACCCTAGAGGAGAAAGCAGGAAAAAAAATCTCTTTGACCTCAGCTGCAGCAATTTCTTACTTGACACATCTCCAAAGGCAAGGGAATTAAAAGCAAAAACGAACTATTGGGATCTCATGAAGATAAAAGGCTTCTGCACTTCAAAGGAAACAATCAACAAAACTAAAAGGCAACCAATGAAATGGGAAAAGATATTTGCAAATGACGTATCAGACAAAGGGCTAGTATCCAAAATCTATAAAGAGCTCGCCAAACTCCACACCCAAAAAAACAAATAATCCAGTGAAGAAATGGGCAGAAGACATGAATAGACACTTCTCTAAAGAAGACATCCAGATGGCCAACAGGCACATGAAAAGATGCACAACGTCACTCCTCATCAAGGAAATACAAGTCAAAACCACACTCATATAACCTCACACCAGTCAGAGTGGCTAAAATGAACAAATCAGGAGACTATAGATGCTGGAGAGGATGTGGAGAAATGGGAACCCTCTTGCACTGTTGGTGGGAATGCAAACTGGTGCAGCCAGTCTGGGAAACAGTGTGGAGGTTCCTCAAAAAATTAAAAATAGATCTACCCTATGACCCAGCAATAGCACTGCTAGGAATTTACCTAAGGGATACAGGCGTGCTGATGCGTAGGGGCACTTGTACCCCAATGTTTCAACACTAGCCAAAGTACGGAAAGAGCCTAAATTCCATCAACTGATGAATGGATAAAGAAGTTGTGGTTTATATATACAATGGAATACTACTTGGCAATGAGAAAGAATGAAATGTGGCCTTTTGTAGCAACGTGGATGGAACTGGAGAGTGTTATGCTAAGTGAAATAAGTCATACAGAGAAAGACAGATACCATATGTTTTCACTCTTATATGGATCCTGAGAAACTTAACAGAAGACCATGGGGGAGGGGAAGGGGAAAAAAATTACAGAGAGGGAAGGAGGCAAACCATAAGAGACTCTTAAAAACTGAGAATAAACTGAGGGTTGGTGGGGGGTGGGAGGGGGGAGAGTGGGTGATGGGCATTGAGGAGGCCACCTGTTGGGATGAGCACCGGGTGTTGTATGGAAACCAATGTGACAATAAATTTCATATGAAAAAATAAAAGAGGAAAAGTCTTGTCCCCAAGAAATGATACAGTGTAGGTAAATCACAAGCAAAAGTAAAAGATGCACCCCAAAACATGGTGGGAAAAATTAAACATACCCAAAACACAAATAACAAAAATGCCATTGCTAAACATATGTCTATGTTCCTGATTCACACAATTCACCATTTCAAAACAAAATTTAAAATACACTGCTATTATCTTAGGCATTCATAATAATAATATAATGATGAAACAATTTTAATTCACTTAATTATTGGGAATAATATCATTTTTTTAAAATTTTTAACACATATTTATTTTTGAGAGAGAGAGCCAGAACGTGAGGGAGGAGAACAGAGAGAGAGAGGGACACAGAATCAGGGAGGCTCCAGGCTCTGAGCTGTCAGCACAGAGCCTGACGTGGGGCTCGAGCGCACAAGCCGAGCTGTGAGATCATGACCTGAGCTAAAGTCAGATGCTCAACCAACTGAGCCACCTAGGCGCCCCTGGAATAATATCATTTTTTAAATTAGTAGTTAGGCTTAATTTGCATTAAAAAGACTTCCCTGACACCCCACTCCCCACACCTGCAAGTTAGGTTAGGTAATTTAACACCAGCTTATGGATATTTCACTCACTGTCCTTAGTCAATAATACAACACTGAAACTCTGCTTTTAGATTTATCTTCTCCACTGTATGTCTTCTAGTTCTGTCATTCTAGTTTTAGCATTTAATAATGCTAGACACATCCAGGGAATGCCTTCAATATACTTGGCCTATTACATTCAGTATATCATTTAATACCATAACTACTTTATGAAGTATTTCATTCCATTTATAGTCAAAGATACTTACCTACCATAAGTAATTATAAGAATTATAACTAAGTGGTAGCCAGGACTTAAACCCAGTTCTTGGATACGTTCCAGAGATGGACTGTCTTATCCTATCATGCACAAGAAGTGTAAGATATCATATAGGATAATAAAGTAGCCATATCAAGACTCATTTATCTCTTCCATACAAAGTTATCCAAGAAAGATATTACAGACCATTAGCATATTTCTCTTTAACACTGGTATTTCTGTTACACCTAGAGGCAACACATTGCAAAGCCCATCTAGTCCAACAATCTGGTTCCAATCACACGTCCACCACCAGCTTCTCTGTGCCTCAATTTCCCCACCTGCACAATGTGTATAGTACCACCCATCTACGTGGCAAGACTAAATGAGTTGGTATTTGTAAAGTACTTGAAACAGTACCAGGCAGAGTCAAGGATGAGGTAAGTGTTCATTAAACAAAAGCACCCTCCCTGGGTAGACCTTATCAAATCTGCTTAATGGCAAACTCTGTTGACAGCACAACATGTACTTTATTTATAGAGAAACACCTTGTAACACAAACACTTTTCAACATCCCCTTAGGGCAAGGGAGCTAGTTGACAAGCTGGACAATGAGCAACCTGTTCCCAGGTAGGAATGAAGAACTAGCAGCTGGGATAAGAAGACAGCAGAAGAGAAACCAAAATGGCTTCAGACCTTCTCCAAAATACACTTCTTCCAGGTTGGTTTTAAATCGTTTGTAGTAATACCAGACCTGAAGATCATCCCTACTTCAGAGTAGGTGAATTTTTGTAAATTTTGATTATGAGCCTCCAATTGGTGATGTAATTGTCAGTGTAAGTGTGGTATCTATTAGTTGATAGTTTGAAAATACAAGCTGGAATGTGTTGCTTTGTAAAGCAGGGTCAGCGTTTGTAACTTGCCACCTCCTGCACAAGGGTTTCTGTTACTCTTAAAGAATTAATGGGCCTCATTCCTTCACTCATAGATTCTATTTCCAATAGAGAAAAATAATAATTAAAACTACTCACTTTATTAAGCCACCTTACAATTATGAAACCGCATCCCAAATGTAAGTAGTTTCATTTTGCCTCTTTTTAAAAATAAGCTTCAATATGTATCGAACCTCTAGAGTCAGAAGGACGGAAGAAATTAAATAGAAGAATTCTTTCAGAAAAATGGCTCAGGGTGTTTCTCCTTCTACAAGAATGACAAGTACCTGCAGACTAAAAGGAAAAAGAAAAAAAAAAGATGAAGTCTGAAAACATGCTGGGTCAAAAATAGAAAGTTGGCTATTATAAAATAAACTTTTTAAAAATCTGAGTAAATTGGGCACCTGAGAAAAAGCTTTACATAAATAAATTACAGAATGACTATCTAAATAGCGTAGAATAGATCAAAAGGGAACATTATAGATGAAAAAATATATTTAAGTTTCAGTCTGCTTTCCAGTCTTTACTCAAATTACTCAATTACTGTTGAAACACATCCCAGCTATCATTTTGCTGCAACCTCCCAACTCTTTGACTGCTTTATTTCAACTAATGAGACACAAGATCTCTTGAATGATTTAGTAATTTAGGACAAAGTGTATTCTGCGTAAATGTTAAGCCAATATCAATTTCTGATTTCCCAATTTCTTCTAAAAAAATGATACACTTGTGGTTCACAAATACACCTCCTTTATTTAGTCTTTTCATCTACTATGTTATGGTATGGAAGTCACAGATTATACAAAAAGAATAGCTGAGGCATTTTCTGCCTTGGTAAAATCTTTGAAACTCTGCCTTTAAAGCTCTACTTCCACAAATCTAGTCTATATAATTCATTTAATGTTTTGCTTCATAAAACCCTTTAATCAGGTTAAAGTGCAGATTCATTTAGATTATTACAAATCTAACAGGTGATTCATTATATTCCAAGCCATTTCGAGCAATCAGACAATTAGTATCAGATAAAATGTGTGAATAATAGCATTTAAAGCCTTTACAAATCAACCATTAATATATAATTTTTATTTCTTAATCACAAGACGTTCCAAAGTTCAAGAATAAGACCGAATGGTTTTCAACGACTGGGCTCTAAAGGTTAATTACTTAACATCGCTTGCAGGCCCTTCCTCTGACCCCACTTCCTCCTTAGTCTCATTATTTCCTCATAGCCTCTCACTTAACGGTATATATGCCAGCCACTAAGAACATCTTTCTGTTGTTCAAGTTCTCCTCAGCCTTGACGAACCTCAGTCTCTCCATGGTCTATTCCTTCACTGGCATGCCCTTCCTCTCAGCAGCTCCTCACTTGGCCCACTGCCATCTGTCACTCAGGTCCTGTTCAAGCTGTGACTTCCCATGTGATACCTTTCCTGATTGCTCAGAGCTGTAGGTAAGCATCCTCCCTCTGCTCCTAAGGCGTGTTACTCTTCTCTATAATAGCTTTCTCTATAGAAAGTTACACCTTCTTTCATGTCCAATCCTGCAGAAACATGGCTGGCAACATGTTACAACCTATCGCCACTCACATTCCTATGGACCACTGCAAAGAAGTTTTCGGGCTGGGGATGATAGGCTTCCACCAATGAGAAACCATTACAAAGCTATTGCCACAATTATTGTCAAATACAACAAGAGGCTGATTTGAGAAAAATTGAAGTACACCTTAAACATATTGGCACTTGATATTATCAAAGGTAAAACTAAAAACCCAAGGTCAGTCCAAAATTTACCTAGAATTTAACAAAAGATGTTATAAGTTTTCTTTAGACCAAAGACCCAAGATTATAAAATAGGATACGACAGTCCACCTGTCTATTTCTTTGAGATCCCTTTCGACCTGCTTTGGGGGAAGCTGTACACGTAAAGAGGTCACATGTACATCTTATCAAGGTTTTGTATCATGATTATGGAAACCTGACCACATTAAACAATGGAGAAAACAAAAAGTGCCTTCCAGAGAAGTGCCCCCTCTGAAACTTGTAACCTGAAACCCCTCGAACACAAATCTATAGATCAGCAGTCATTTGATTCCTGAGGGTGCCTCTAATTCACACAATCCAGAAGCATAGTTATCAACCTTTATTGAAAGGATACTGTACTATTTTTTCTGAAGACTAACCTCTTTAAAATAGTCTCAGTCTTTAATTCAAATTTCAAATCCTCTTATGCCATCTCAATCTTTTGCACTGAATTTTTTTTCACAATTACATTTTTTTCACTTTTCTTTTCCTCCACATTTGTGAAGTCGTTTATTATTTACACGGCACTTTCACATACATTATCACTTGGTTCATGACTTCATTCACCCTATCTCACACACATATACTAATTAAACACCCACTGTGGACTAGAAAATGTGATCTGCCCTGCTTAAAACAGACTTAATAGACTTTAGTTTTTAGAGCAATTTTAGATCTACAGAAAATTAAATAGAAAGTACAGAGTTCCCATATACTTCCTGACTCGCCTACACAGTTTTCCCCATTATCAACATCTTGCATTAGTGATATATTTGTAACAATTGAACCAGTACCGATGCATTATTACTGACTAAACTCTATAGTTAATTTATAATGTATTGTTCTGTGGGTCTTGACAAATGCGTAATGTCATATGGCCACCACTATAATATCATACAGAATAGTTTCAATCCCCCCAAAACACACCGTGATTTACCTCTTCTTCCCTCCTGCTCTCCCCCGTCTCCTGGAACCCCTGGAAATCACTGGTGCTGTTGCTAACTCCACAGTTTTGTCTTTTCATGAAAGTCATAGAGTTGGAGTCGTATAGAACATAAGCTCTCCATGTTGGCCCCTTCCACTCAGCAATAAACATTTAAGGTGCCTTCACTTCTTTTTGTGGCTTGAGAGCTCATTATTTTTATCTCGGAATAATATCCCATTGTACAGAGGTACCAGTTTGTTTATGCAGTCATTTACTGAAGGACATCTAGGGTTGCTTCCACGTTTGGCAATTATTAATAAAGCTGCTCTAAACATTTGTGTGCCAGCTTTTATGTGGACAAAAGTTTCCAACTCATTCTGGTAAATACCAAGAAGCACAGTTTTTTTGTTGTTGTTTTGTTTTGGTAACAAATCTAACAACTATTTTTTTTTTAAGTTCTAATTTCTTTGGACTCTTCCACTTGCATTCAGTTATATTTAGATAACTAGGTATGCAAGAGTTTCTAATGGTTCTTATCTCCTCAGAAGTTCATCTGGTATTCAGGATAAAGTGGGGTGCACATTGAATTCACCTATGCACACAATTCCTATTAGGCAAAAAATAAAAATGAAACTAAAATTCAGCCACTGCTTCTATAAAGATGCACACAGCCTTGCAAAAAAGGTCACCAAAAATTAAAATGGATTCATAAATGAATTGGTTTCTTTTTTTTTTTTTTTCAATAACAACCCTCGGCCAAATCAAGGCAACAGTATTTATTAAGTAACTAAGCATCTACTATCACAAGTCACTAGCTGGCTACAAACTGGGTCTCTAATTTCTGCTGCTCTGTGGTTTAAGAGTGTCTGGAACTCTGTCTATTTCAGTGACACAAAACGCTCTCCCCAAGCAGAAATTTCCATATAAACTGAAGCAATGAGTCATAATACTAAGATGATGACTTTATTCTAGTCTGTTACCTTCTTAATCTTCTTAGGATCCATCTTGATTTCTCTTAAAGCCTAAATAAACCAGGAATGTTTCCTAAGCCACAATGTGGAACCTGCCTAATATACGGCAATGCAATTTTTTTTTAATACATAGAGAGAGCCACTTCTTAATTCTTACATGGCAACAAATATAAAAAATGAATAATAAGGAAAAGCCATTATTGAAAAATTAAGAACAGTTCTTTTAACTGTGACTTTAATATTCAATGTTTCAGGACAAATTCAACACGAAATTTATTTTATCCCATACAATTTAAAAAGAACTATAACCTTATAATGAGGTCAGCACATTTTTTAACACATTTTATTTAAAAGTTATTTTGTTTCTTAGTCTTCCTGTCATTTGTCAGCCCTCCACTATTACGTCGTTAGTCCAAATTTTGCCTCTTGCCAGCTCTCAGAAATAGGTCCATTAACTACCCAAAGAGAAACTAGATGCACTCCCTCTACCGTGTTCCCAATTGCTGTGGTTTAAAAATAACACCCGCTCAGAAGTAGATCTCTCCATACTGACCTAGGGGTTCTTGAACTGCATGCTTTCTGAGTCTCTCCTTTCGCTATAAGGTAGATCATCAATGCCATGAAGGTGGGATATTAGTTCCGTTGAGTCCTGAGATGCTGAAGGCCACCAGGGCTACCATAATTTGACACATGTTAGCAATATCACAGCTAGGATTTGTATAAGGCACTCCCAGTTTTCACCTGTCATACTTGCATCTTCAAAGTGTCCTGATTTGGACAACAAATTATGAGGTCATCCTGGTCATAAGCACCCCCTCCCTCTATCCATTCACTTTACATATTCCCTACCATCCCTTTAAACAAACACCTCTGTCGACACCTAGCCCCTTCCGGCCACTGGCTACCAAAACTTCCAGAGTGTAAGAATTCTGCAGCTACTATTTTTTCATGCACACTATATTCTATGCAGGACTGCTTTTGAATATGACAGATTTGTTTTAAGAAACCTGAGTAGTTTCCCAATAAAGCATTTCTCCCAACTGAATACAATGCAGTTAAAAAGTCTTGCATCAGACTTAGGAGTGAGATACTCTTCTTGAAGAAAAGAATCTCGAGCCAGTCACCGCACTAAGAAAAGTTTGTTCAATGTTCTAAAGTGAAAATAGGGATTGCTGTCAGGAATCCAAGCTTAATACTAAAGATGAACAGCTAGAATTCAAGTCAATTTTTAAAAAGAAG
The DNA here is from genome assembly GCF_027475565.1 of Acinonyx jubatus. Lineage (NCBI taxonomy): Eukaryota > Metazoa > Chordata > Mammalia > Carnivora > Felidae > Acinonyx > Acinonyx jubatus. The sequence continues at coordinate 118,231,915 of NC_069382.1, read as the reverse complement.
AAAGTTTGGGGTGCCTGGGTGGCTCAGTCGGCTAAGCAGCCGACTTTGGCTTAGGTCATGATCTCAACAGTTGGTGGGGTTCGAGCCCCACGTCGGGCTCTGTGCTGACAGCTCGGAGCCTGGAGCCTGCTTGGGATTCTGCGTCTCCCTCTCTCTGCCCCTCCCCTGCTCATGCTCTTTCTCTGTCTCTCAAAAATAAATAAATGTTAAAAAATTTAAAAATAAATAAATAAATAAAAGAACGTTTGGCCACAAAACACATAATTCAATCTCATTTTACAGATGATAAGGCAAAAAAAAAAAAAAATCCAGGAGCAGCCAAGTGATAAGGAAGAACAAGGCGGAAATGAGTTTGAGGTAGCTTAATTAAGAGTCTGAGGAACAACGTTTGGAAAGCAGAACAAAGTCAGGGCAACCAAAGTGCATCAGGAGGCACTGGAGGGGCAGGTGCAGAGAGAGCCCATAAGCAGACGACCAGCAGCATCAGATACCTAAACATCCTGCATTTGTACAGACAGCCAACCATCATTTAGAATTTCTGTAGGGAGTGAAGACCTGCATTCCCGTGACTTGTGCATGATGATTGCTAAATGCTTAGTGCTGTATATAACTTGATGTTTTGTGTCAGAATTAGTCTGGCCCAGCAAAAGATAACTTGCAGAGTCATTCACCAGCTTCGAGTGTACTCAGTTTGAAACCTGATTGAAACCAGCTGAGCCCATGACATCACCACAGGCTTTTTACTATAAAAAGGGCAAGCTCTGTGAGGTCAGGAAACAGAACTAAGCTCCGTGAACAGAAGCCAACTGGAAGAGGGAAGAGCCAAGTGAAGTTCAGAGGAGGAGAAATTCATTCCAAGGAAGCTAGAATGAGCAATTTACTCAGAGGCAGCTGCAGAAGAAAAAGGCACAAGATGGAAATTTTTTCACTTTTTTTTAAGGCTTATTTATTTATTTTGAGAGAGACAGAGAGAGCTCAAGTGGGGCAGGGGCAAAGAAAGAGAGAGAGAGAGGATCCCAAGCAAGCTCCCTGCTCAGCAAGAGCCCAACATGGGGCTTGATCTCACAAATCATGAGATCATGACTTGAGCCAAAATCAAGACTAGGACGCTTAACCAGCTGAGCCACACAGGCATCCCCTGGAAATTTTTCCTTTAAGGGCTAGGGGCTGCTGTCTCCTGAAGGTGTAACTTCTCTAAAGCAAAGCTTCAAAGGAGAAACTGATTTCAGCGCTTTCAGATTTTTAGTCCCGGGAACTGAAGTAAAGTGTAGCATCATCACGGTAATAGTATTCATGCAGTCTCTCTCTCAACCTTTATTAATTGAACACCTACTATGATCAGGCACCACTGTAGGAACTGGGCGGACAAGTCACTGCCCTCATAGAACATCTATTCTTAGAGTGAAAATGGATAACCAGAGAAGTATACAGCAAGTCAAACAAGGATTACAGGAAAAATTAAGAAGAGTGTGTTTTCTGTGTTGGAGGAACAGCAAGAAAGCCAGGGCTACTAGTCAGATAGTGAACAAGTTAGTTCAGAAAGCAAGTGGAGGTGTCAAGCAGGCATTTGGATATATGAGACTAGAGGCTCTGGGAAAATATCCAAACGTAGACAAAAATTAGGAACCATGGGTGTAGACATGATGGGTGAATGGAAAACCCTGCCCCACTGGTGCCTACAGATAGAGAAGAAAAGAGGGCCAGCCCAGTGTTGAGAGGTTGGACAAAGGACAAAGAATCAGGGAGGGGAAACCAAACAAACCAACAAACCTGAGAGAGAACAGTCTAAAGGTAGGAGAAAAATCAAGAGAGTGTGATGTCTTGGTACTCTAGCAAACAGTGCTCCCGGGAAGATGGTGTGATGTACTGTGTAAGGCTGCTCCCACCATCAAGTTAGATGGGCCAACTACTGGCCTTAACATCATGGAGGTTCATAGAAACCAAGTAGAACGAGATCAGGTTCTGAAGCAGCATGAGAGGAGCAGCAGTTGAGAAGCACCCAGGAAATAGGAGACAATCTTCTGAAGATACTGAATGCATACAAGTTGTTCAAGAAGTTCTGCTCGTAGCTGGATAAGAATGTGGGGTCCGGAGATGGTCTGTTATTTTAAGACCAAAGAATTACAGCAGGTTTTTCTGCTGATGGGAATGAGCTAATAAGGAGGGGAAATGATGATGCAGAGGAGAGAAGGACTTGCTGTGTCAATGCCCTTCAAACAGGCAAAAGGAGATGGGATCAGGTGAAGAAAACTTGGCTGTTTCCTGGTCTCATTGAAACTGCACATGTGGGGCGCCTGGGTGGCTCAGTCGGTTAAGTGGCCGACTTCAGCTCAGGTCATGATCTCACAGTCCGTGAGTTCGAGCCCCTCGTCAGGCTCTGTGCTGACCAATCAGAGCATGGAGCCTGTTTTGGGTTCTGTGTCTCCCTCTCTCTGACCCTCCCCCGTTCACGCTCTGTCTCTGTCTCAAAAATAAATAAATGTTAAAAAAAAAAAAAAAGAAACTGAACATGTGAAGGCTCCAGGGCTATTTGGTTTGTTTAGAATTTTTTTTTTATGAAATGATGTTGGCTATGAATGAGACTGGGTCAAAAAGAACTTACCCCAACTGTGAAATTCTTAAATAATTTAGGCTATACACAGCTGGGTTTTAAACGAATCAAATATAATAATCGGCACGTGGCAAAACAAATAGTATCCAACTCAGATAGGAAAACCAACTACTATTTAAATTGCTTTTCCTTTTTCCTTCCTTCAATAGCTTTAATTTTATGTGGTGAAATAATAATCTTCTGCTCAATTAGTGAAAATGCTTGACCAAATATAACAAAGGCAGGCTTCCGAGTTATCACGGGTGTCTCTTCCTGTACTAGGTTCCCACACGACAAACGACAAACCAGGGGCGGGGAGACCACGGGAGAAGAATTCACATTCAATACACTCAGCTCTCAGTCGAATGTGAATTCTTCTCCCGCGGTCCCCCCCCCCCCCCCCCGCTCCTGGTTTATCATTTCTAGAAGTGCATCTTCGTGGGGCTTTCTATATCTACAATAATTGCTATTTAACTTCGATAGCCCTCCCCCCATCTCTTTTCCTGGGAAGAGCTACTCCAGATAACAAGAATATTTTAAAGAATAGTTTAAAAGTGGTTTGCAATTCTTCCATATGAGCATAGATAATCCCACTGCACTATAATGTAGACCCGACTTAAACTGCTGAAACCTATTTTGAGTGAGGGTGTTTTTGAGTCTGGGCACCGATAACCAGTTCACACCTAACTATCGGCACCAAAGCCAGCGTGAGGTGGTGGCAGGAAAAAACAGTAGCTTTTCTACCCTAACTGTGATTTATCCTGTCTGTGAAACCCAGAAGATGGCGAAGGAGATTAGGGTGGGAGAAATGTGATGCATAGGCTTCAGTGGCAATCAAGACAGGATCTAAATCTCGGAGGTGAGCATCTAGAGCTCTTCCTAGAGGACTGTTTCAGGTTGACATGAACACATGGAAAATCAGGCCCTGTGTTCCCCACGCCCGTTGTAAATGGGAAGGTCTGCAGCACATTCCGGGCTGGTGGACTGACCTCTGGGCTTCTCATCTTACCTCCACTGTGAAACTGATGTTTTTGACACACTTGCTCTGGATTCTTCTCCATTAAATCTCGTTTCTTCTCTGCTCTATCTATCTGTTAATTGTGTATCCCAAATAACCCTACTGTCAGTAGATGTCCACTGACTGCCATTAGGATACTTTACTAATATGGACATAGGTGCTTAGCACCTTACCAAGTTTCACTCCCTGAGCCCGCGGAGATGCAAAGTAAGGGTCTCACCTCCCTCACTGCGTGGCTGATCCACAGACAGGACCATCTCTTCCCAAGGAAGTCCTCAACACTTGTATCATGGGCTTTTTACTTTTTTATTTTTATTTTTTGTAATGTTTACTTACTTTTGAGAGAGAAAGAGAGAACATAAGCAGAGGAGGGGCAGAGACAAGAGAGGTAGACACAGAATCCAAAGCAGGCTCCAGGCTCTGAACTGTCAGCACAGAGACCAACATGGGGCTTGAACCCACAAACCACGAGATCGTGACCTGAGCTGAAGTCGGACGCTCAACCGACTGGACCACCCAGGCGCCCCTAACAGGCTCATTAAACAGTTATTCAAACTGGAATTTCCAAAAATCAGCAGTCATCGGAAGCGGGTACCTCTTCTTTCTAGTGGTTCCTGACTTACCTGGCTCAAATATTATTTGGTTGAAATGTATTAAGAAGAGGTGATTTTATAAGTTCACATTTTAATCAAAACTTACATCATTCTTCACAGAAAGTAAAAAGTAAAATCTTGAAAATCAAAACCTGAATGACTCTGCTTTCTCACAAATTGTTAGCATGACCCATTTTACAAAAAAAAAAAAAAAATGTACAGGAAAGACCTGAATTTCAACAGGAGGGTTTTCAAACACTTGGTTTTAATGTTTAACTGGTCAACAGCACAGGTTCAGATGAGAGTAAGCATCTGGCCCTAAAGTGGCAACTATTTTTGTGATGAGGCAGCACATCTAAGCCTTGGTTTCCTCATCTACAAAAAGAGAACACTGACTCCCCTAGCTCATATTGTTGCCTTTAGCAGTAATGCCCATGATTCCTTTCACACAAGGTTACATATTATTACTCTCTCAGGTTAGTAAAGTTTTACCAAAATTTGGTGGGACTACTTTAATTTGCAATAAAAATGTAAATATGTCAGGTGCAATACAGGTGAATTAATAAAATTAGAGTATTTAAAAAAATTGTTAACATTTTATTTACTTATTTTTTATTAATTAATTAATTTATTTATTTATTTACTTATTTATTTATTGAGAGACAGAGACAGAGCGTGAGGAGGAGACAGGCAGAGAGAGAGAGGAAGACACAGAATCCAAAGCAGGCTCCAGGCTTTGAGCTGTCAGCACAGAGCCCGTTGCAAGGCTCAAACCCAAGAACTCGAGATCTTGACCTGAGCCGAAGTCAGACGCTCAACCAACTGAGCCACCCAAGCACCCTTAGGGTATTTTAAATTTAGAAAAATCAATGCCTGAAAGGGGAAAATATTTAAATAATGTGGTAGACAATTCTGGAGATTGCTGCATGGAAAACACTCCCCCCCGCCAGCCCCCACCAGAGAACCCTCACTGGCACTCCCACAACATACACTGTAATTTGGCAGCCCAAACCACACTTGATTGATTTGGGGGTCACCATCAGACCTAAGCTGAGACAATTAGGTTGTCACTCCCTGGAAGTTGTCATTTTGATCTTATAAACACAGGCTGGGAGCCACTAATATCTGAGTCATGGCAACCGTAATTCTGAAGGGTCCACCACTCCCGCTACTAAAGATCCCAAAGCAGTCCTATGTTCCTAGGGCCACCCTGGCTTCTTACTTTGATCAAGAATGATGACCAAATTATTCCCAGGATTCTTTAAATATTAAAAAATTTAAATAGAAATTAATTAACACTAAATAAAATTAAAAATTCAGTTCCGGGGGCGCCTGGGTGGCACAGTCGGTTAAGTGTCAGACTTCAGCCAGGTCACGATCTCGCGGTCCGTGAGTTCGAGCCCCGCGTCGGGCTCTGGGCTGATGGCTCAGAGCCTGGAGCCTGTTTCCGATTGTGTGTCTCCCTCTCTCTCTGCCCCTCCCCCGTTCATGCTCTGTCTCTCTCTGTCCCAAAAATAAATAAACGTTGAAAAAAAAAATTCAGTTCCGAAGTTGTACCAGCCCTATTTCAAGTGCTCACTAGTCACGTATGTCTCCTGGCTACCACATGGGACAGCCCAGATTTAGAGCCCATTTCCATCATCAAAGATAGTTTTTTTGAATAATGCTGCCCTGGACCCTTCTAACAAACTGCTGCTAGGTTCAGGATTTAGGGTGTGTGTGTGTGTGTGTGTGCGCGTGTGTGTGTGTTGTTCATATGTTTTATACTTGCACCTATCAGAGTCTTAACAGGAGGCATAAATTAACTTTTCGGACATCTTGTAAGGGATTTCTGGGTACTCTCAAGTGTTCTAAGTCTTGGAGTTAATGTCCCTTCTTCAAAACTTAAAGTTTACTCACATCATTCCTGGACTCCTCCTGGATCGCGGAATCATAGAATTGAAGGATTTGGGAAAAGTTTAACAAAGATTGAATTTGATTTCCTGCTTTTTACACATACCGAATTAAGACTCGTAAAGTCTGTAACTTGCTTTGGCTTCTGAACAGCCCTTCAATTGGTTTCATAGGTGTAAGTCAAGACAAGATAAATAAGATATCAAGTAAAATGTGATACACAACATAACTCTGCAAATCTCATGAATACTCAAATAACCAGGCATGAAGTTTAAATATTTATTTACCCACCAGCCTGTTAATACACCAACTGCTTCCCACTCTTCCCCTCCATCTCTGTCTCTCTCTCTCTCTTTTTTTTCCCCATTTATTTTGTCAGGTACTTTCACCATGGTTACCATTTTTTTGTGACATAGTTCCCCATATCTAAAGGCACAGAAGACATTCTGTACTTTCAAATCAGGGAGCAAATACATTTTTTTATGTAATTTATATTTTTCACGAGAACCTTTATGTTCAGATCTGCCACATGATTAGTCATCTGTGCAGATTGGAATCTGGGTAGCTAGAGATGTTTTTATTCCGTCACTTTTAAACAAATAGTAACCAAACATCATTTAAAATATGTAGATTAAAAAAAGTCATACCTTTTATTCATCAGTAGACTTAAACTTGCTAAGGCAAGTTCTCTCAGTATCTTCATAAAGCCATGTGTTATTTTTAATAAAAAAAAAAAACCTTTACAACACAAATCCAAATATTAACAGTAAACAAGGATTCTAACCCCCTGTCATATGCATTGTCTCACACCAAACTGTAGTGAAATCTGATCGTCTACCTAGCAGAGAATTTACAGGCTGTTTTCAGGTAAACGTAGAATTAAGTATTCACGCGATATTAATTTTGACATAAATAACTTTTTAAATAATCCTTTCGCTGTATTGCTTCCTTGAAGTCAAATGCTGTCAAGTGTTAGAGGAGTTTATGACTTCCCAACCATCCCTCCATTAAAGATAAGCAACTTATATGTCTTCCCCTATACAGATGTGCATCTAATGTGACTGGTTTGTAAAGAAATGGAGTAAAATGGTTATGACCCCTGCATATAATAAATCATAACAGACATAATTTTGTCTGTCTTTTCCTTAACTGTAAATGAGCAAAGGTTTCCCCCTGCTCATATCACATCACATAAACCAGTATTCTAAAACTTGTGAAACAATGATACACATTTCAAAGACTTAACCAAGTCTCCTTCCTTTTCCCTTCCTTTCAAATACCTGTGTGTGTGTGTACACACACAAACATACATATATATGCATATATATGTATACATAAATATATACATACATATTTGTTTCACAAAATTTTCTAACGCACAGGGTGTTGGCCATTCCTATCTTGGAGAAACAGCCCTCCCATGATTACCACGTATGAGCTGCAAAGTCAACAAAGAGAGTCCTGAACATACTGGCTCCTGCTTTGAAACATGCCGTTAATCAATGAGTAGTGTGAACCATCAAAAATCAGTCCTAGGTATTTATCTAAAGGATACAAAAATGCTGATTCTAAGGGCACATGCACCCCAATGTTTATAGCAGTGCTACTGACAATAGCCAAATTATGGAAAGAGCCCAAATGTCCATCGACTGATGAATGGATAAAGAAGATGTGGTGTATATATAGTGGAATACCACTCAGCCATCACGAAGAATGAAATCTTGCTACTTGCAACAACATGGATGGGACTAGAATGTGTTATGTCAAGAGAAATAAGTCAGAGAAAGACAAATATCATGATTTCACTCATATGTAGAATTTAAGGAACAAAGTAGATGAACTCAGGAGAAGCGAAGGAAAAACAAGATAAAAACAGAGAGGGAGGCAAATAAACCATAAGATACTCTTAAATACAGAGAACAAACTGAGGGTTGCTGGAAGGGAGGCAGGTTGGGAATGGGCTAAACAGGTGATGGACATTAAGAAGGGCACTTGTAAGGATGAGCACTGGGTGTTACATGTAAGTGATGAATCACTGGGTTCTCCTCCTGAAACCAGTATTACACTTAAAAAAAAAAAAAGTCCAGAGAAAACAGACCGAGAATTTGTATTCTCTCAACAAAAGTTTTGGCAGATAATTCAACAACAAAAACAAGCAAAACAGCATGAACCTCAACCCTAAACTGCATGGCTAAAGTATCTATTCTTTAGATAAAAAGCCAGTAAGTATGTCTTAAAGTAACTGAGTACAAATGCCAACCACGATCTTGGCCTGGCTTTCACCCAGACACCTGAGTCCTTTGCAACATCTGCATATACCATGGAGGGGATCGCACATTAATTAGGTCATAACGTTTTGTGCCTGAAAATATTTACTATACTAATAAGTTACCAAAAAGGTAGAAAAATCATGATGTCTTATGAATGAAAGATTTGGAGTTGATTCTTTTAATAAAAGTCAAAGCACTGATTAAAACACAAAAACTTCCTTACACAGCAGAAGGGTCTCTATAACCTAACCAAACTCACAGCATTTACGAGTCCTACCTTCATTTCGAAATGGAACTCTAAGTGCTCTTGCTCTGTATGTCAGGGCTTTGCCAAAGGTTCATTTTAACCATTAACCCAATACTGATTGGTTACACTAACACTATAAAAAAAATTAAGGACAAGAGATTCAGCATCAGCAGCCCAGTTGGTGAGGACAGACCATCCAGGGAGAACCTAGAAGAACCTGGTCCTTTAATAAGGTTTGAGTAAGTGGGTCAACTGTCATCTGTGACTGGGTTCAGCCTCCTCACCTCTCTAAGGAGAGTCCATTAGCTGCCGTAGCTCAGGATCAGTTTTTGGCAGCTCGAACTTGAAACTGTAGGTTCTTAAAGGTTGTCAGTGATTTCTTTTCTAGTGCAAAGCATACATTTTTTTTCCCGCCGCATTTTAGGTTGTACACATGCGGAGACCAGTGTGTATGTACATATAATATTAATATCTTTTCTCCTAAAATAAAGGAAAAAAGTGGGGTGGCTGGGTGGCTCAGTTGGTTAAGCGCCCAATGCTTGGTTTCCTCTCAGGTCATGATCTCACAGTTTCATGAGTTTGAGCCCCATGTTGGGCTCTGTGCTAGGCAGCACAGAGCCTACTTGGGATTTTCTCCCTCTCTCTGCCCCTCCCCTGCTCATGCTCTGTCTTCCCTCTCAAAATAAATAAATGAACATTTAAAAAATTGTTAAATAAGGGAAAAAAGTACCTTAAGGCTTTGTTTACTAACCACTTAATGTTAAAAGATTAAACAAAAAGATTCTCAAATCTGTATTTCATTTCTCAAACCCAGCAATTGCAGGGGGAAGAAACAGCTACCAGAAGATATACCTTAGCTAATTTATCTTGCCGTAACTAGATTAAGATTTTTGGAAGAGCCATAAGCTTTAAATCTTTGATTCTTTCAAACATATTTAAATATACTTAAGAATTAGAAACACAACTGAAAAGTCACACTCAATTTTTCTAAATTCCTTTTAATATACACATTTAGTACGGTACCACCAAAAGAAACAGAGATAAGAGTCTTTGGAAAGAACTGATGTTGACTGTTTCTCCATGACAGAGATTTTATTTTGAAAATATTCTTCATGGAAACACAAGGTTCTGATCAAAACAGTGGCAAAGCACTTTAATTTTCTCAATATACAGTCTAGCTCCCAGCACCAGAGAATGGAGCTCAGATGCCCTGGGCAGCCTTCTGTTTAAAGGACCCACATCATTCTCTATCCAGGGCAAGAAAGGTGCACACCATTTCAATTAGACACACACAGAATTGTGTGTGTGTGGAGGGGGGGAGGGTTGCCTTTCAAGATCTATGTATCATGTGACATAAAAAAGGAAACATAATAGTAGCTAGTTGTCTATTAACTAGCATGTGTTTTATAATAAACATGGAGAAAATGCCCAAATACGTTCTCAGTAAATTTGTCCAGAGACAAACTTTAAAGTTATTTTGCTGATCAATGGTTGGTAACTTAAGCTGTATGCAATCTCAAAAAAATGCAAATGGAAACAACAGTGTCCAACAACTCAGCTCTGGCTGCCTTACACTGTTTTTTTTTTTCCCTCCTTGCCCAGACTGTTGAAGTCAGACAGGTTGAGGTCACCTTCAAGAAAGCCCTTTGCCCTGCCAGGTTAAAGCCATGCCAGCAACCAAAGTAGAATCTGATATAAAAATAGGAGCCTAAGGAATCCAGGGAAAGCAAAACACATCGTAAGGCCAGCAGTGCACATGGCCAACAATGCAAAAGAGGTGATAGAAGCTTAAGGCTGTATCTAAACAAGCAATAGAATCAACCACTCCTATCGCATTAGTCACTTAAATTAATAAATCACCAAAACGGCCAGGTGTTAGGCTGAAAAACCAATGTATATAGATTATTTAGTGTTGCAGAGTCACAGGTAAAAGGCATTAATCTTCTACTTTTTTACATGTCTTAGTTTATACATAAAGGCCATGGTTTTTACTGAGATAAAATAATGGTTACCACCCTCCAAAAAAAAAAAAAAAAAAGATTGCAAGGTCGCCCATGCAGACTACTAAATATGAAATTAATAACATCTTAGTATCAATACAGGATACAAAAAATGAAATTAATTACTCTTATGTCATCTCAATTTGCAGGTACCCTAAAGTCAAACAAATTCATAGATAACAATAATTTTTAAAAAGGAAGAAGGAGGAGGAGGAAGAAGAGGAGGAGAAGATTGATATCAAAATAGTGCTACCAAACGCAGAAATAAAGTTAAGGGGTTTGCAGGAGTTGAAGCATTTTAGTTACAAAGGCATAATAATGTCTGTGAGGTAATAAAAATATTATCTGTATATTTAAAAAAATAAAGGAAGCAGCTGTCTAAACATTTTAGCTTTTTTCCAAAAAATGTTTATGCACTGTTCTGAGGATAGAAATAATCCAAACTGAAGCAATGTTTTAAACCATTAGAACACACACACACACACACACACACACACACACACACACACAATCACACACAATGGAGTGCCTTGTGCCCCTTCCTCCTTCCCCTTTTTGATTTGAGGCATTTCCTGTCAACTTGGCTATAAAAAGGAAATCCTGAAAGTGAGGGTCACAACAATTATCTGTCACTCCAACTGTACACGATAAAAGAAAAAAAAAACTCTTTATGGTTTTAATTACACAAAATGCTATGGGAATGCTATCTTTTATAAACCACCATTACAAATTAATGCCAACCCATTGTATACTAAAAATGTATCTACATTAAAATATACTTATAAAATAAAATTATAACAAAATAGCTCCAACAAAATAGCTCCATACTAGAATATGCACTTTTATTTAGCATATTTGTTTCATCTTTACATATCAGAACACCTTTGGGTTGCATAGTTGTAATCATGGCTCCTTTATAGTTTTCCATTCTGCATTTTCATCGTAACATTTCTATATGTCCCACATACTTCCAGTTATAATATCATTAAGAATTCCATCATATTCCACTTGAATAAGCTATTTATTCACTTGCTTACTTATCTCTATCCTGTCTTTTTACAGAATGGGTTTAAGGTGGAATCACTTTTGTTTCAGGTGGACAATTATGATTTTCATGATTCTTTTGTTGGACATTTAAGGTGTTTCTTTTTTTCTTCCCTTGTAACTAAACCTGCAACAAGCAACTTCATGTAATAAAGCTCCCTTCCTCAGTTGAATTATTTCTTTGGAATGAGTCAAAGGTTGTAAACAATTTTCTTAACAACTGCAATGCCTCAGTGCTTTATAAAATATTCATACCCATTTATAATAGGAGTGGTAAAGTAAAACCAAATATACAGTAATTATTTTAGGATTAACTCTGGAGGCAATTTTCTAAGTGCTCTTAATTTTTTCTTTTACTTTTTAGAATTAAATAAATAATGCATGCTTCCAGGTAAACTTCAAGCCTGTATCTGCCAGAGTCTAAAGTAAAATCAGTATTCCCCCCAACCCCTAAAACTCACTCCCTGATGTAAGCACTGTTAACAACCTGGTATATATCTTTTCGCACTTTTTATTTTATATATATAAGCATATATGTAGGATTTCTAAACCTTTCTTTCTTTTTACAACACAAAATCTCTCCTTATCTTCAAATATGAGATCATAATATGACTTCTCTGACATCTGTGAAGTCATGATAGAACTTCTGTAATATGATTCGATCTCATCAAGTAGCAGTTGATTCCAGTGATATATTCAACACCATCACAAGCACTGTACCGATTTTTGGTTAACTGCCACTGATGAATAATCCAAAACAAAGGATAATGCCCAAATTACTTCAAACACTGGTGTGTGTGTGTGTGTGTGTGTGCGCGTGCGTGCGTGTGTGTGTGTGTGCCAGAGTTACCTTCCTAATTATATTTAAGACCACTACTAAAAATGGGTTTGCATGCCCTACTAAAATGCCTATTACGGTGCGAGGGTGGCACAAGGAAGCGTTTAGGAAGGAAGCTAGTATGGCATCAGAAATGTGTCACCCACATGTGGACAATCAAGACCGTATAATACAAACATTTTGCCTCACAAAACAAAAAACAAATGTGACCTACAGTTCAAAAAGAAATGAGAGACACAGACTTAAAAGTCGACAAAAGTTCATGAGACTTGCCGGGAAGAAGCTAGCAAAAATCTTGGGAATAGTGGTTTCTCTAAAGGGTGTAACTGGATTCCTAATTTGATTAGGCCATAACATACACTCTGTAAAGGAACATCATGTTTGTTATCTTGGTATCAGTGTGACTCTTTCTGGTGCAGGTCCCAGGAATGCCCACATGGAAGTCCCATGTGTCTCCTGTCATCAGCTATACAATCAAGGCAGAACCGCCACCCAAATTAAACCACCCCTCCTGCATTTGCTGTCCCATCAGTATTTTCTTTAACAATCCTTAGCGCTAGCTGGTATTTTTGTGTTTACTTATTTAATATATGTCCTCCTCCACAAGAATGTAAGCTTAAGAAAGTAAGGGCATTGTCTCATTAAACCTCCATTCATGTCAAGGAATATTAATTGAGCTCCTACATATGCTGGACAAAGGGGATCGAGCAGTGACCGAAACAGGCAAAAATGTGTGCCCTGGTAGAGTTTACATTCCACAAAGGAGAGACAGATAGTCCACGCCAAGAGTAAAATTTATAGTGTATTAGAAGGTAATGTGTGTTGTGGGGAAAAACAAAGCAAGGAGTACAGAGAGTGCCAGGCTGAGAGTGGAGGCGTGTAGCCTCAATTTCCACACCATCCCCGGCACCTAAAAGAACATGCAGCCAGTTAATAAACACGGGCTCATGGGATAGGGTCAGATTGACAAAAGCCAAACAGCATATCCAATTCCCTGGAAACAGCGATTGGTTCTGAGATGTGCAGCTAACAAGATCAGAGTCATTCAGATGCAAGAGACATGAAAGCAGGCAAGACCACGGTCTTTGGAGTTGCCTCACAGGGTATGGAGCCACTACAGCCAATCTGTAGTCATGAAAATAAACCATCTAGGTAGGAAGACAGAGCCCAGGACAGCAGAATAACCAGCCCCGGTTACATCATTTGATTAGTTCAAATGATAGCTGAAGATTTGCCCTTGGACCAGGCTATTCAGTTACATAGGGCCGTAAGAGCCTCTGTATCAACTAGATCAGCATTCCATGTGGGGCAAAATAACTCCTGCTTTGGTTTCACTACCAGCAGTTTTCTTACAGACCATTTCCTCATTTGGAAAGTTAAAGTTACTGATGTGGTGCTGTTTAATCCACTGTGAGCTGGGGTTCCTATTACTTGCAATCCATTGAGTGTACTGATGTGCATTCCCATGTATTATACAAATCTAAGCCAAATGCCCATCCCAGAACCTCATGCTCATCAGTATGACCTCGTTTGGGTTTAGAATATTTCCTCTACTTCCCATTCCCAGCCTCAACTCTCCATCAGTCCATAGCTCATCTCTTTCACAAAGCTTCACCCATTAATACATTCATTATCCATTCAGTCATTAAATCCAACATATGTTTCGCGGGCACCGATAGGCACCGAGAATAAGAAGACTCGTAAGACACAGTCCTTGTTCTCAAAGATACCTCAAAAAGGAAGGGAAATACTGAACAACAGCTGCAAAAGCAAATGCAGGCTAATTATTGCTTGATCAGAATGATGTATAGGAGACAATGGCAGTGTGAAGGGTAAAGGGATCAAATATATGTATTTTAGATGGCTCACAACTTGTTTCACTTTCTCTGAGCCCACTGATGGTTATCAATTTATTGTCCTATATATACATGGTCCCCAACATGGGAGTCCTTTCTTCCCTAAAAGTTCCTATGGTTCTTGAGGGCAGGAACTGTGTCCAATCCTTCTTTTCTTCCTGCCCAACTTTCCAGCATATAATACAGAATTACCTCCAATAAATGTTTATTAATTCAAGTATGGGTGTTTTGTACTCAAAATTTTGTAAAGGACCATAGATGCCATTTATAGCCCTAGTTAAGTTTCATTGCTTTCTGACAGACTACTAATGTCCTCTAACCTGTTTTGACAGCTGAAAGCTTATCAGAATCACTCGTCCTAAACTCCATCAGCACAGGCACCTCTTCCCATGGCATCTCCACGTGGCTTCGAACTCGGTCTCCTCTTTGTGGGTTCAAATAATTCTCTCAGGAACCAGGGAGATAATTACTTTAGAGCGTTTCACTTTTGGGCACTGTACACAGGAGCCACTATACTGTGGCAGTGAATTAGAGAATTTCTACTGCCACAATACTCCTTAATCAGGCTGCTCTCAAATTAGAAAAAAAAAAAAAACTTTTTAGAGAATGATGAACTAAGTGGAACTAACTACAGCTTTTAGTACTTACAATGGAGCAAACAACAATTAACCAAAAAATGAAGGGTGGGGGCACGGGAGGGCACAGCATGTTCCTGAACAAAATTTTATGCATCCTTAAGAGCTGATACGATTCAAAGGAGAAAAGAAAATGTTTTTCTCATATGGTGACTAGTGAATCTAGTTTGTATTGAAGTGTTTTTCCATATGCTAGTTTCATGTATCAGATCATAAAATTTAAATATTTTATTATCTTTTTTAATGTTTATTTATTTATTTATGAGTGAGAGAGAGACAGAATCCAAAACAGGCTCCAGGCTCTGAGCCGTCCATACAGAGCCTAACCACAGGGCTCGAACTTGTGAACTGTGAGATCATGACCTGAGCTGAAGTCAGACACTTAATAGACCGAGCCACCTAGGCGCCCCAAAATTTAAATATTTTGAAAATCCTTTTCCAAATCTATGTGGTCATTTACAGGCTTCTCCTTATAAGCCTGATAAATCAACTTGCTAACCATACTGCCCAAATCTCATCCACTATTTCAAAATGTTTTATCAAAATGTTGGTACTTTAGTACTATTACTGCTATAGTCAAAATGCATTATACATGAAGGAGGCTATCGGAGGCTGCTCTAGAAACAAAATCCACACTTATAATGTGGCCTCTAAACAAGTCCATTCTGAAGCTCCGGGGTAGGAAAGGGTAAGCAGCATGGAAAACATATCCTTGACTTTTCCCCATTCTCATTGCACTAACTTTTTGTGTTCTCCTCCCTTACTTCCTGGCTCCACCCTTTCCCACCTTCCTTCCCATGCTTCCCCTGTTCCATGAGATAATTTGGGCAGCTGCGGACTGCCCAGAGCCTAGTGTGAGGGATGACACAAGCTCAGGAACTCTTTGTTCTTCAGACCTCCAAGGGATCCCAACCAGCCCAGCTGTGGCTGTGTCCTCTTAAGAAAGGAGGAAGGGCTGGTCACTTTCTCGTTGCAGTAACTACTCTTACTCCAGTTCATTCTCTCATATTTTTTTCTAGCATGGCCCTGTTCCCAACCTACACGTCTGCCAGCACAGGGTGGGAGAGGAGGACTGTGTGCAGAGCTCCAGGCCCTACTTGAGCAGGTCACTTTGACTTCTTGGGTCTCAGATGCTCCAAGTGTTCGTTAGGTCCCCTGCGGCTCAATATTTTTGTTCTCATTTGTTATATACTCCTACTCTGCTTGTATTGCTTATTTGTTTTATTCTTTCTCTCTTCTGCTCCGGGAGGGCAGGGACAATGTCTGTATCCTATTCTGGACCTGGCAGGCACCTAGGAAGCGTTCTGTAAGTATAAGGAGAATGAATGTAATCGATAAGAAAATATTTCAATATTTGAAGAGCAAGCCTATTAAAACAATAGGGGGAACAAAGTCAGTGATCTGCTTTTTTAGTTCAGCAGTCACTACGTGACCTACGGGATGCCACCATCTTTGAGCTTCCATCCAATATGGGGTAGATGGAAGCAGTGGTTCTCAAAGAGGAAGTGGAGTGGTGACGGCAGTAAGGTCATAACACCCACTTCCAACAAGTACTTTAAAAAAGTAAGTGAGCTTATAAAAAGTACTATATTAGAGTAGGATTCTAAGCATTTTTTTTTTGAGCGAAACATCTCCTCAAGTAATTCTGAAGCATTAATGGCTATCAACACATCACCTCAACTAAGAACCATCAACTTAGATGATCACTGAGACCCCTTCATCTTCAGCAATACGTAATTCTAAAACACAAACTGAATTTTACCAAATCGCTACTAATTTTTCCAGGTATTCTTCAGTATTATAATTTTCCATCCACATGTTAACTAGATGTTATAATTTTTTATTCCCTACACATAGCTAATTTAATGATTTATTTCATTAAGGGCTAAGTTTTGGTCTCTAATGCTACTACATTCTAGGAGTATATTTTGTGAATTTTAATGATGAAAATAATAAATACATTATATATGGCAAGGAATAGAGAGAGAAGCCCATCCCTTCCATCTAAACCTTGGCACTATTGATATTGTGGGCTGGATAATTCTTTGTCATGGGAAATTGTCCTGTACATTAAAGGATATTTAGTAGTACCCCTGACCTCTGCTCACTAGATATCAGTACCTGATCCCTACCCCTAGCTGTGACAGTAAAAAATGTCTCCAGACACTGCCAACATCCCTTATCCCCCAAACTCTTGATACATTGGGAACCACTAGGATAATAACACTATAACAATTTAATTATCTAGAACCCGAGAATACAAAAGAATTGTTAAACATAAGGTAGGGCGAGGGAACCGGAAGGCAATTACTTAAGGGAAAGAGCTACTTACCTGAAAAAATATTCACTCATTTGTTAGTAGCTGAAAGACCTTTATGAATAATGAGACCTGAGTTTTATCAAAATGGGCATCTCTTTTCTAATTTGTACATAAAGCATATGCAGGTGGAAAACCTCAAACGTGAGGAAATGTGTGTTCTAAGACTATGAAGGAATTCTAAATAACATCCCTTGAGCATTTCCCAAACTTTCCTTTTGGAAAACGGGTCACCCTCATTCAAAAACTCATCGTAGATCTCATGATTAGAGGCCACGTCTAGAATAGATTAAAACAGGCTTACTTTGCTTCAAACTTTTCTCTTTGGGATCTAAATTATAGCTTTTTGCTGTCAACATGAATAAATCTAACCAGATAATTAGCACATCTACAATGACCGTTTTACATGTAGACATTACCTACTGTAATGATTTATACATGTTTACAGCTCTTTTCACAGTCCTCTTAACTGGTTCTGAATTCCAATGTAAAGTGTAAAAAGACAAACACTTGAATTCTACAAGTCTAACGCTGGATCTTTCACTTGGATGGACCATACGCAGCACCCTATGAACATTAGATAAACTTCTGTGTAATCATAAGACCTCAAAAAAGGTTTCTTGTCATCGAGTTTTCCTTTGTAACAGATTTTAAAACAGGCAAAGTTTTTTCTTTTTTCATTAAGGAATATTATGTCTTTCAAGAAAGTATGTCACGTAGAGAGACACATTGGGCACTTAACCTTTAAAAAAATAATAAATTTATACATTTTAAAGATATTTTCACACAGTAGCACGAGAAGAATTTCCAAACTTTGTCAAGAATTACCAACCTCATTAAGATGTGGGTAATTTATTCAAATAAAATTCAACTCATTTCAATTAAAGTAACCTTTAAGTCATTTTTAATTCTATCTGTGTCTCATTCACAGTGGAAGATAAGAGTTAACCAGTACTTATAGGCCAGAATGTTTGCTTATACAGTTAAATATAGGTATTATATATATGCAAATTTTTAACTTTATTATTCATCTAGAGTCTAATATAGTCCATATTTCTCCAAGTGCCTATTCTGTTCATTTTACTGTTCCTTCAGAGCTGCATGAAAAAGCTAAGGAGGAATAAAAAAAAAAAAAAAAGATGAATGAACTGTTTTCATTACAGTCTAGGTTTTGGTAAGCCAGTTCATTTGTTTTTGTTTTTGGTTTTGGTTTTGGGTTTTTTTCTTTTTTTCTTTTTTTTGGCTTTAAGCTAACCTCAAAAAAAAATCAGGAGGTAATTAGGAGAATATATATTTGCTTTTTGTTTTTTTTAATGTTCATTTATTTTTTAGAGAGAGAGAGTGAACAGGGTAGGGGCAGAGAGAGAGAGGGAGACACAGAATCTGAAGCAGGCTCCAGGCTCTGAGCTGTCAGCACGGAGCCCCACGCGGGCCGAACCCATGAACTGTGAGATCATGACCCGAGTCAAAGTCAGACACTTAACCGACTGAGCCACCCAGACGCCCCTAAGAATATATATTTGCTCTTTAAAGACAGACTCCCCCATGTCCCCATTATTTCCATAGATTCTGGTGACAGTGTCATTTTATTTAAAGGTTTTAGTCACAGGCTTGTTTTTCTGAGGGTTTCAGCGAGATTACTCCGCTTCTGTTTCCCAATTACTATTTCTAAATATAGGATAGTTTTTCTGAAGATTATTTATTATTGCAAACATATGCAAAAATTTCCATTTATGCATAGGTGACTACCACTGATAAAGTAAACTATTATAAATTTATAACTTAAGAGACTTAAAATTGTAGCTGAAGTTAGTTAATGACTCATAGTGAAACTGTACTAAGCTATTTAATGTGTCCTTCACGGTCCCTT
This sequence comes from Acinonyx jubatus, assembly GCF_027475565.1. Classification (NCBI taxonomy): domain Eukaryota; kingdom Metazoa; phylum Chordata; class Mammalia; order Carnivora; family Felidae; genus Acinonyx; species Acinonyx jubatus. Next base: position 118,212,744 of record NC_069382.1, on the reverse strand, counting down.
CTATAACACAAATCTGCAGCCAAGCCACTGTAGAAATGTTTTGAAGTTAAATAAGAATGCATGAAGTAAGGATATATTTAAAACACTAAGAGCTTCTTTAGAAAAATTTTAATATTTGCACAATTGGATACAATATAATTCTGGGAACGTATAACGTTCATATTGAAATCTCACTGGTTCAGAGGTGGTAGCAAATGAAATAATACATAATGATAAAAAAGGAAAGATTTATACATCACTACCTTCTTCGTTTTCTCTTATCTGTTCGTTTTAATGAAGTTTGGCTGCCATCTGTCAATGATACTGGCAAGTGACAAGTTCCTTGATCCTCCTTACTCCTTAATCTTCTCTTAAAGTTACAATGGGATTTATTCCAGATAATTAATACTATCTATTTTAACACAGTGCCTAACACAGAGTCAGTTCAAGAGCTTCCATTTGATAATGAAGAACCGAAGGCACAGAGCAAAACTAATCATCAGCACACTCATTTACCATGTCCTGCGTAATTATTATATGGCCATCATGAATTGGCTTCATAATACAAATCACTGCTTAACCAGAATAACGTCAGCAGATTGATATAAGGTGACTGAAGCTGGCCCAAAAATCCTTTTAAGAACCATAGAGTTTGACTATGTATGTAGCATACTGGCCAAGTACCTGGGTTGCCAGGAAGGGAAACCCACCGGGTGACCCAGCAGAAAAGGGTCAACCATGAAAGCCCCCACATACATAGCCAGAAGTGAGCAGAAAATTCAAAACACAACATACATAACAGAAGCTTCTACAGTCTTCATTCTCTGTTGTTCCGTGCAGGAATATTGGTCTTGGCAATTGACCTAAATCTCAGATACTGAAGGTCTACTGCATACTGTTTTAGTCATTTTTTAAGTAAAACCATGACGGTAGTTTCGTTTGATTGGTTTTTCATGCCTTATCATAATGTTTTGATTATAGCTCCTTTTGTTTGAATAGTTCAGCTGTTTTTACTTTTATCTCCATCACTTCAGGAGTAAAAGCACACTGCTGATGAAAGTGATTGGACCAGGAATCAGACAACCAGCTCTTAAAGGGATCGTGGCTCACCCAGAGTTAACTGTGGGCCAGGGCACATCCCTGCTGGGCTTTCTCAGCAGGGACAGGCCATTGCAATGAATGATTCCCGAGGTTCCTCTCAGTTCCAAAAAATCTAGGATCCTAGTGTTCCCCCTAGAAGTCTTAGAATCAGCACAAGCCAGTAAATCTCATAGTTCCTTCTATGCCACCCTCACAGGAAGGTGCTCCACCAGACAGACTCAAGAGTCCCTAAGGTGCAAGCCGAAGTCATTCAGTACCACAGAGTCTCAGAGTCCCTTCTAACCGGGACTGAGGCAAAGAAATCTTCATTCACAATCACCCATTAACTGGCTGTCAATACCTAGACCTAGAAGGGATCTTTTATTGTTCTTTAAGAAAGTCTCCATAGCAGAATTTTATAGTCTTGTTCTTTTTATCTCTGAAATGCTAGAGAACAGAGGCTGTTCTTTTAATCTTAAAAAATTGTTTTAATGTTTATTTATTTTTTGAGAGAGAGAGACAGAGAAGACAGAGTGGGAGTGGGGAAGGGACAGGGAGAGAGGGAGACACAGAATCTGAAGCAGGCTCCAGGCTCTGAATTGTCAGCACAGAGCCCGACATGGGCTTGAACTCACAGACCGTGAGATGATGACCCGAACCAGTCGGACACTCAACCAAGTGAGCCACCTAGGTTCTCCAGCCACCCAGGGACCCCCTACTTTTTTTTTTATCTTAATACCCCATTGCAACAAATATGTGCTAAGCATCAATAAATGACACTGAGCAAATGATTCACAATCTCTATTACAAAATGTCTAACCTCTTTTCATCAAGTCAGAAGCATTAGTAGGTAGAGACACATTTATTCTACTGCCTCTCATTATCATCAAGGACTAGCACCCTGCACATTCCCCAAGATACTTTAAAAGGCATTCTTGCAAGACACTTTAACTGAATACCTCTATGTGCCCAGCTCCATGCTTGGCACTAGGTTTGTAAAGCTGATTAAATGCTCTTTGCCCTCCAGGAACAGAGTCTGCTAAGGAGGAGGAAAAAAAGTAAAGTAAAAAGACAAATAACAGACTAAGACACCGAGAGAGACAAATAATTTGGGTCACAAGGACACATAAGCTAAAATATTATCAACTTTATTTAACAAACTAATAAAATTAGTGCACATCCATATTAAATAAACATTTCAAGCTGTGAAGTCAAACTACCCGTATAAACACCGTGTATCCAGAAGATGTGAACCATAATAACATTATAAAACATGTTTAGTCAGAAAACCTGCTTGAATAAAAGATTGGCAAAACCACATATCTTGGCTGAGGTCTTCCTGACACATAAAGAACAAAGATCAGATCAAAAACATAAACTGTGAATGACAATCTGTGCCAGGGAAAAGGCATTAGGGTTACCATAGTGATCAAACAATTTTTGTCACTACTTTTTAAGCTCATATTTTAAATCACTTTATGCTGCAAAAAATAGTATTTCATGTAGAGGTCTTAAATATTACCCCAGACCATACTGTATATCTACTTCCCCAAAAGGAATGTATCTTTGAGAAATTCTAAGTTCTTTCCATACTAAGAATATCATTGTTTCTATCACTGTTCATGGACGATGTGATGGTAAAAGAAAAGAGAAAATAAGGGGTGGGGGGCTGGGGGGGGGGGCATTGAACTAAAAAAGTATCTCAATCTTACCAAATCATTTAAGAGATAGGATTTTACTTTAAACTACCTCAAAAGTCCTTACCAGAATTCATCATCACGCATCACAAACAGAATCATCTAAAAGGCCAACACAGTGAACAAACTGTATACACGTTCTTATCTATAAATGTATATACATATATATGTAGTTTATATATAAAATATCTCTCCCGGGGCGCCTGGGTGGCTCAGTCGGTTGAGCGTCTGACTTCAGCCCGGGTCACGATCTCGCGGTCTGTGAGTTCGAGCCCCGCGTCAGGCTCTGGGCTGATGGCTCAGAGCCTGGAGCCTGCTTCCGATTCTGTGTCTCCCCCTCTCTCTGCCCCTCCCCCGTTCATGCTCTGTTTCTCTCTGTCTCAAGAATAAATAAACGTTAAAAAAAAAAATCTCTCCCTTCTATAAGTATATATATATACATATATATATATATGTATATATATATATATACACACACATATATATATATACACACAAACTCCAATGACGTACAAAGCAAGCATTCATATCTTCAAATGTCCAAAATATATTGAGACTACAGAATTCAACTCATTTAATATCAAAAACAACTTGATACACTGATTCTTACATATTAGGCCTTCCCTGCTCAAAAATTTCCAATGTAATTAGGATGTGAGTTACTTAATTCTTTTGATCATTCTTCACCCAAGTAATGCAACAATCACGCTCACTTCTAGGAAAAGTAATCCTTCTTAGGTTAGTAAAGACTGGTTTACATATTTTTCAATTACCTGGTACTTTTGTACATACTTAATGACACAGTGCTTACTCCAAATAACAAGTTTCTCTTAAAACACTTAAATGTATTTTTAAGTCACATATGAACTCAGAGGAAACCACAAAATAATGGTCCAATTAAGTTAAACATGCAAATAAGTAAATCACTTATATATGTTTTCGGCAACAATTAGTCCATTTAGTATAGTTTATAGAATATCCTGAAGAAATCTCTACTTGAAAGGGAAAAAAATTAAAAATGAAAGCAAGGCTACCAGCTTCTAAAAGGGTATACTTTTTCTTTTAGATAGTATTCTCACCAGTAGATTACCTAGATTTCTTTATAATACTCATCCCATGCACGATAATGAGGAAACACATTAAGTAAAATATACAAATGCTAAAGAAAAAGCCCTAGATCGAGAGTAAAGAGATGATTTTATTAACTCATTTATGCCAGAAATACTTCCCAGCACGTTGCCCAGATGCTGTCCCAGCTCTGTCATAAACCAGCTGTGTGACCATGGACAAGGAATCCATCTCAGTTTGATCATCTTTACCATGTCGTGACAGTCTCAAACTTTGAAGTCCCTGCTGGCTCTAACACCACGAGAAGATCAAACTGCAGTGATAGATTACTGTAAACATCTTAGTACTACATAATCCCATAAGCAAGGACAAACTTTTCTAAGTTAGCATACTGCCACAGAGTAGTAAGTAACTCTTGATCTGTAATGTCAGCTGCTATCGCCCCCACTTATACGAAGATAAATCACAGAACGTGCCATCTCTACGTCTGTCATTACCATACGTTTTGATGCAGAGCTCCAAATGAACTGAAAGTACTGACTAGCTAACTCTCAGCATTGTCATTCCCATTTGACAAAAGAAGAAATGAAGTCTCAGAGCCATAGTAATAATCCAGCCTGGAGTCAGCAAGGCAGAGCCCGACCTGACAAGTCAAAGCTTCCTGGCTCTAAATCACTGCCTTTTAGGAGTAATGCAGGGAGATCGTCCTGAATCATCCTAAAGCGGTTATAAATTAAGGGCGGAAATCAATTTGAAAAGTTTACGGCAAATTTATGTCTCCCTTAAAAGTTGGGAGTGGCCATTAAATTTATTTTGAATGCTATTCAAAGCTATATCCCACTTCAAAATCCATCCCTTTGTTAAGAAACCCCAGAAGGATGTTTCATAATCAAGAAGGGCTTTAATCCCCCTTGTAACTACGTCAAAATGAGAAGGAAGCAAAATGGCACAATCTATAGTTCTATATATTTGCCTCTAAATTCAGGGATCACTGTTCATGTAATTCTGACTTGTTTTGAAATAATGTGTCTCCTTAAAGTAAAATGGTCAAAATTTCTGTTTAAAAAAATGTATTGACATTTTTAACATTACAACTGCAGGTTACTTGTATTTTTTTCACCTCCACCTCTCTAATCTATCTAATAGGGAAATATCCGTATTTTGACTATGTGTACACAAAGATAGACAAATGTATGCATTTTATGGATGTCTTTTTATTAACAAAACTGATATATAATATATGATCATATATTTATATATACATACATATATGCAATTTCCTTTATTCACTAAACAAGGTCATGTACATTTTCTCGAGAATACAGCTACCTACCCATAATTTTTAAGAGAGCTGTATTCTATTCTATAGTTTGAATATATCATATTTGATTCAGTAAGTTTTCACTGATTTTTTAATTGCTAAAAATACATGTTTAACAATTAACTCAGATTAACAACATATAGCTTATTAACAGTGGACACCGTACACTTTATCCCTATATATTCGTATTTTCTAAGGATAGATTCCTAGAAGACTAAGATCAGTGAGACAAAGAATAAATGTATTTTAGGTGTTAAACACTGACATTCTTATCAACAACATGCAAAAAAGTCAGTCACTGCATATCCTTATTGGCATTAGATATTATAAGTCCTTTTAAGTTTGCCAATCTGATGGGATAAAAATAACACCTTATTGTTTTCATTTGTATTATCCTGACCACTCATGAAGTTGAGCACATTTATGAATATTCACTGGCTACATCTGCATGTTGTTTATGGTTCATACCCTTTCCAAATTGTTTTGTTTTTCTCTTTATTAAGGTGCTAAAGCCCTGTACATAATAACTATATTAATTTTATACCATTTTTTTGCAAATATTGTTCTGGTTTGTTTATGGTGCCTTTGTAAATGGGAATGTTCTACTTTTTATGTAACCATATCCATCAATCTTTGCTTTTTGACTCAAAGTTTGTTAGCAAGTTTACGAACAATAGTTTCTTAGTATCCTATTTTTTTCCTAATATATTTCCTAATATTTTTACTTAGATTGCTTTTCGGTTGTATTCATGTTGTTAATATTGATTTATTTTCATTTATGTATTTATTTAAGTAATCTCTATCTCCAACGTGGGGCTCGAACTCATGACTCTGGGAGATCAAGAGTTGCATGTGCTATCGACGGAGCCAACCAGATGCCCCTGGAATTTATGTTTATATATAAAATCAAATAAGGCTAAAATCTATGCCATATAATTTTTTTGAATATCCCATGCTTTTTCTTTTTAATTGAAATGTCATTTTATCATTTAAGTAAGTTTTACTCTGTACTAGAACCTGTTTCAAGATTTTGCCTAATGATGCCCATTTCCGTGCCAGTACTGCTGTATAATTTTTAAGTTTCAATTCGTGGTACAAGGACAAATTCTCCGGTAGTTTCATTTTTAGTTTCATTTCTACAGATGAAAAAGTTTTCTTATGGTTTTAAAAGTTAATGCAATAAAAATCTAAACATAAAATAGTGTGTAGTGTTTCCATCTGCTCATCTAGATAAGGAAGCCATCGACCTATCTTCTGAATTCCTCATGATCAGGTTTTTAAAAGTATTATATTCAAAAATAAATTTTAAAAATGTACAATATTTACACATCTAATAGGTTTTAATACAAAAACTTATAATTTCTACACTAAACTCTATATCCATTTATTTAATTTACCAATACAAGCAACTAAATATTAAAAAACATCTCTTTAACTTTCCAATTTTTAATTAGGAAAACAATTTCAAAAATCTCTACTAAAAGTTCCTTATTTTTATTCGCTACAGTTTATATGAAACTGTCTCATTTTAAACAGACCCATCAGTCTGGCCTAATTTAAGGAAAAACATTGAGGCCATTGAAAATTAACTGAAATGTCAACCCACTTTAGAACAAAGCTATTAGTAAAACAAGGGTGAAGTTACAAGCACTTGTGAAAAGCACAATAAATAAACAATGAGACCCATTCAAAGATACTGGGGAGACATTCAGGCTTTGCAGAGTTGGAACAGAGATAGCAGAACCAGTTCCCACATGGGCAGGAGTTTGTTTATTTTATTTTTGCTTATCTGAAATCAGAGTAAATGATCCCAGTGGTTTGGAATGGCTCGAAAATGTTTCTCAGCATCTAGGCAAGAAAAACTGCCTGGTTTTCAAGTAGCTTAACCGCTTTGTAGTAACTCTTTTTCTCATGTGGACCATAAAGTTCATGTTTGAAAACTGAACCATTTAAGACCACAAAAGGTATTATTCTTTCTTTCTGTCATCCTCTGACATTTTTTAACCATACTTTCAAGAGGTGATCGAAAGAAATAAAGAATACTTTCTGCATAACTTTGGAAGTACAGTAGTCTGCACCCACAAATTATAGTTTATGAAAATGCATTTACGGAATTAGTGTTTCACATCTCAGGAAAAGTGAAATGAACGTAAACAGCTCCTTTAATCATCACTGAAGTTTTCTAGAAAACCAACAAATACTTACAATGTGAATTATGATCTGTTTCCACGATTTAATTTGGGACCACCCTAATTGATGAGAAAGCCTAGAACATACTCCTTTTAGAGTGTAAGTATGGAGGCAAAATTAGAACAATCACTCTTTTTTTCACATAAAAGGTCAAAGGTGACTATGTTCTTTGGACAGAAATAAAATGAGATCAGTAATATCAAAACTTTTTACTCAAGTGCAACTTCAGAATGAAGTCATTTGTCATAATTTTCCCACTTCAAAAGCAGAAAACAGCAGGTTATCAAAGGTTTTGGTGAGGGGGCAGTTTGGAAAAATCAATGATGACATATCTTCTACTAGCATCTAATAGTATAAGAATACTTTTAAGAACATATACTTAATTATCACTAAAATATATCTAGCCTAACAACCAATTTTCTAAGTGTTTTTCATGGTTCACAAAAGTGATTATGTATTCAGTGAATCTTAAATGACGGAAATACTCCCATCTCTAGTAGTAAAGAACTTTATTACCAATTAAACCAGTTAATTTCAAAGCTTTACACATGCTTTGAGAGCACAGGATTTACTGAAAAGTTACAATTAAGTAATAGATACGCTTTTTTTTCCCCCAAGCAGACATCCACAGGAGAAAAAAGTTTTATGTCTGACTCCCAAAAATGAGACTCTGCTCGGCCTTCATACGGTGATGAGGCAGTCCATCGCAAGTACGAGAAGTAAAGATACAAATTCTCTAGTGCAGGAAAATTAGCTCTTTGTCATATCCTTGGAACATCTATTGTTTGGTTAGCTAACTCTGGGAGAGGTTTCTACAACAGCTGGCTGTCATTAATCTAATTGCATATTGGGCCAGCTAATTAGAGAGGGCACTTTTCTATTTAAAAAATCCTGCCTCAGGTAAGGCTTGAATTAGTAACCAACTTTCACCCTGCACCCCTCCTCACTCCAGAGTCAGCTCTCTGTCTGGAACACCTACTTACTCCACAGTTGGAATGCAGCCTCCCTCCTCCACCTGACCACGAAGGTTCCCTCTCCGGAAAGCCACAAATTATAGGGCTAAATTTCAGCCAACAGAAGAAGGCATTTGGAGGTAAAGCCAAAATGAAGTTGAAAGAAAAATTTCCACTAAGAAATCAGCAGTAATGATTGATACACGGAGCTATATAAAGGGCAAACAAATATGGGCTATATACCATTATAATAATCCTTATTTCTCGGGGAAAGTGAGAGAATACCAAAATATTCATATGCTGACCCAAAAGGAAAAATATTCATCAAAAGTAAATCAAACAGTAAACAAGATATAATAACAAGAAATTTCCTGAAAAAGAAATAAATCAATCCCACTTACAATAGTGTCAAAAACAACAAAATCTTAGTAAAAAAAAATCAACTAAGGAAGCGAAAGATCTCTACTCTGAAAATTACAACATACTGATGAAAAAAACTGAAGAAGACACAAATAAATGGAAAGGTATCCTGTGTTTCTAGATTGGGAAAATTAATGTTGCTAAAATATCAAAGACACCAAAAACCATCTGTAGATTCAATGCAATCCACACCAAGAGTCCAATGGCATTTTTAACAGAGGTAGTAAAACACTCCTACAATCCATATTGGAACCCCAAAAGACCCCAAATAGCTAAAGAAATCTCAAGATTTAGAACAAAGCAGGAGGTATCACACTTCCTGATTTCAAGCTGTACTACAAAGCTAGAGTCATCAAAACAGTATGGTACTGGCACAAAAACAAATAGACCAACGGAACAGAACCAAGAGCCCAGAAATAAACCCAAGCATGTACAGCCAACTAATATTTAAAAAGGGAGGCAAAAACACTCAACGGGGAAAAGATAGTCTTTTCAATAAATGGTGCCGGGATAATTGTATATTCCCATGCAAAAGAATGAAATGGACCCATATCTTATACCACTCACAAAAATTAACTCATAATAGATAAGACTTATATATAAGACCTCAAATCATGAAACTCCCAGAAGAAAACATAGAAATAAAGCTCTTTGACATGAATCTTATACTGACTTTTTGAACATAACACCTAAAATACAAGTAACAAAATAAAAAATAACTGAAACTATATCAAACTAAAAAGTTTCTGTGCAGCAAAATAAGCCATCAACAAAGTGAAAAGACAACCTATGAAATAGGAAAAAATATTTGCAAACCATATATGTATCTGATAATGGTGTTATTATTCAAAATACATGAAGAACTCAATACAACTTATATAAACAAACAAATAAAAAACCACAAATAACTCAATTTAAAAATGGGCAAAGGACCCAAATAGATATTTCTCTCAAGAAGATACACAAAAAGCCAACAGGTACAGGAAAAGATGCTCAGCATCATTAAAATCATCAGGAAAATGCAAACTCACAGCACAATTACATAGTATCTCACACCTGTTGGAATGGTTATAATCAAAAAGGTAAGAATAACAAATGTGGATGTGGAGAAAAGAGAACCTTTGTTACACTGTTGGTGGGACTGTGAATTGATGCAGCCACTATGTAAAACAGTATGGAGGATCCTCAAAAAATTAAAAATAGAACTACCATATTATCCAACAATTCTGGTTCCGGGAATACATCCAAAGGAAACAAAAACAGTAACACAAAAAGATACCTGCGCCCCCATGTTCACAGAAGCATTGTTTACATTAGCCAAGACATGGAAACAACCTAAGTGTCCAATGATGGATGAACAGATAAAGCAGTTGTGGTATATATATTCAATGGAATATCATTCAGCCTTTAAAATGAGGAATTCCTACCACTTGTGACAACATAGTGGGACCTTGAAGGCATTATGCTAAGTTAAATAAGACAAAAAAAACTCATAGAAAAAGAGATCCAACTTGTGGTTACTAGAGGCGAAGAGTGGGAGAGGGGGAATTGGAGGAAGGTGGTCAAAGATACAATCTTCCAGTTATAAAATAATTAAGTACAAGGGATATAACATACAATATGTCAGCGATAGCTACACTGTTGCATGACATATAGGCAAATTGTTAAAAGAGTAAATCCTACGAGTTTTCATCACAAGGATTATTTTTTTTTTCTTTCTTGTCTTTTTACTGTATCTACACGAGAAGATGAATGTAAGTCAAATCTATGGTGGTAATCATTTCACAGTAGGTGTGAATCAAACCATCATGCTGTGTGCCTTAAACTTATATAATGATACATGCCAATTATTTCTCAATAAAACTGGAACTTTTTTTAAAAGTAAACAAGCTGAGTTACAAATGTCATTCTCTTTGTTCTAAGTTTTACTGTAATTCTGAAGTTGGTATGTCAAGCATTATAGAATTACTAAAGGACCAAATCCCTTATTTCATATAGATTTCTTGTTGTGTGAAGGTGTACTCTCATTTCGTTTCTTTTTTTGTTGTGTAATTGTCATGTTAGTCTCACATGTTAGTTTGACATGTGGGACTTATGGCACAGATACGCAAGACAAAAACGGGTGTGCACAAGGTCTCAGAGCTAGACCAAGAACATGAAGCAAGGACAGAGCTTTCCCTTCCTGGTAGACCTCCACTCCACAAGCATTTGTTGAATATCTCGGTGACTACACTACCTCTTCTCCTCTAAAGTACTGACCCTGGAGATGGCATTTCCATGTATTATGGCTCTACCAAATTACCAAAGAATGTTCCACAGCAAAACACACAAAACTTAGATTGTGGTGTACATTCAAAGAATCTAAAGTAGAGCGAAAAGAAATCACTGTCCTAATTTCATTTTAAATCGAGGAAAGCCAGATTTTGTTGGCATACCGTCTGTATTTCTACAAATGACCCCACATTCTGTGGAAAACAAGACCGTCTGAGGGTAGAGAACGTCTGCCTTGTAAACTTTTACCCCAGTCAATGTTGTGATTACGGCTTCACTTTTCCTGCCCCGTGGGAACGTGAACAGAGAGTATGTTGAAATGAGGATGAATAATTGCCATATTTCCAGTGTTTGGGGGCTTTTACCTCTGCGAAACAATTCTGAGAATGTAGTCTGGCAGCACCAACCTAGAAAACCAGCTAGGCCACCATGGTTAGCTGACTTACCAGCTGAAAATGAACCTTCTTTAAAAGTCCAGCTCTAATGCCCACAGATAGAGATGCTAACTCCCTACAAACATTTTCTCCTGACAAATGGCTTGTCTAGATTATGTGACAAACAGTTACCATCTTGATTATCAAATGTGGTTATAACCGTTCCAGTGATAAAACGTGGTCAACTATGCGACATTTTTTTGGTTGGAATTTCCTCTATATGTTTAAGTCTACCAGATGTACCTTGTGGCTGACACTTGGACACTCACTGCCTAGTAGGTGAAGCCTTTCTTTGGACCAAGTACTATACTCAATGTTTTTTTCCCAGACCAGAGTAACCGATGAGGTTACAACTGAAGCATTTACTGCATTCTTAAAGGTATACTTCTTGGGGCGCCCGGGTGGTGCAGTCGGTTAAGCGTCCGACTTCAGCTCAGGTCACGATCTCGCGGTCCGTGAGTTCGAGCCCCGCGTCCGGCTCTGGGCTGATGGCTCAGAGCCTGGAGCCTGTTTCCGATTGTGTGTCTCCCTCTCTCTCTGCCCCTCCCCCGTTCATGCTCTGTCTCTCTCTGTCCCAAAAATAAATAAACGTTGAAAAAAAAATTAAAAAAAAGCAAAGGTATACTTCTTTTCTTTAAATATCTTAGTTATATGTATTCCAATTCTATGCTAAGTTTGCTTTCATTAAATGACACAAACTGCTGATTCATAATACGAATTCTTACTATGAATCTATTGAATCTGTTATCCCAAAATAATTAATGATAAAGAAAGAACAATGGTAACTGAGTCATCAAGGGAGAATTTCCTAATTACATCTTACATATTTTTTAGCCTTTTCATCTACTGGGTGTGTCCCAAATAACTTAACAATACATCTTGTAATGACTCATGTCTACAGTTACGAGGACTCCTTTTTGTGCTCGTAAAGATTCATACACTTGAAGCCTGGCCTGGAATGAGAAATTAAAAGTAATTTATTAACATTTTTATATATGTTTCATATTCAAAAATTCTTCATGCTACGTACATGGGATTTTAAAATACTATTTTCTTCCAAGATGACTTTACCTGAGCCAAAGTAATTCTAGATTTTGAAACTGGCAGGGGAAAACTGTCTAATGTGTTGTGTTATTATAACTGTATCACAGGTACAGTGTACCTGCCTACAGTTGTTATCCTGATACCTGGCATATGGAATGTTCACAAAATCCCCCTGAATGTACTATTTCAGAATTATTTTTAACAAAAAAAAAATTACTAGTAAAAATTTTATAGTCACCAAACACTTCATTATTCAATTCAAGCATACTTTCTGAAATGTGAAATTTTATTCACCAACACATATGAGACTGAAGTTATTTCCTACTAAAAGAAATCCAGGGTTTAATATAAAGAGCTGTCCCAGCCCTGCCCCCACCTTCCTCTACCATTCCCTTTCTGCACTTTGAGAGCAAGGCCTTTGTCATCTATGATTTATAAAAGCCAAGGAAACAGAAAGGGAAAAAGAGAGCACACGTCAGGTGTCATCTTGGTACTTCCTGTGGCTTCCAGTTGTAAGGGGCTTTATTCCTAGGGATGTTATAAAATGACAAAGCTTCCGACTTGACAAAAATACATAAATAATAGAATAGAAGAAACATAATCCTTCTGAAATAGGGGCAGCCTGGCTCTGAAGTAGTTATGTTGCGATATAGGTTTCATATAAACACTTGAAACTCAAAAGGCAAAATGTTGGGAAGCAGAGGGAAAGATACTTCACAGTCCCATAATCTTCATCTTGTTCTAGGGCTCAGGGAAAACTTTCTTACATGTGGCAAACTGAAACACTAACTACAAAGAAAGAAACGTGGCCCTGCCTAAAAGTAAAATAAAGCCATATTACACACACACACACACACAGACACACACACACACACACACACGCCATGTAGGGCCCTGGGAAAATTCCAACCGTATACTTTTTAAAAAGAAATCCAGATGTACCTGCACAAGAATACACCATATTCTACTGATTAATTTGCTTTGTAGCCTACACAAGGATGGCTAGCAGTCAGAATTAACCAAAAGAGATATATTCTCTAAGGAGTGATAAAATCGAGTGTTTCTATAGAATATTCTTACACTGATCTCATGAGAAAAAATAATTTAAAAAGTATGCTATATATTTCTCTATTTTATAAGCATGCATTTATCAACTTATCCTAAAGAGTCAATAGACCCAAACACGTTAGTTCTGTATTCCACGTTCTATATGAAAAGATCAATATATAAAGATTTGCTAAGCACAGTGATGAAACTCAATGAATTATCAAATCACCTACCTAACAATTATTCAGTTTAACTAAAGTATGCCGGTTGCACTTCAACTGCAGCATTACCGATAATTTTATTTGTATAAGTAAGAAAAGCTTTCCCTGACTAACTTCCTGTTTTTCTACATAGTAGTTTGTTTTTCACGGCCAAGGCTTTTTAAATCTCTCACAATTATTACAATCTACAAAAATAAAAATAGCCTTAAATTAAAAAAAATTCTCAGTGGCTTAAATTAAAAAAAAAAATTCTCAGTAGCCAATAAAGAGGACCATTAGGCTATATTTTAATACTGATCAACTTAGCTCATGGAATTAATGTAATCACACAAGCCCTCAAACTTTTTCAAACAGGTGATACTTGTCCTGCAAGAATAATAACGAAAGTAACTACAGAACTCTATTTTGAAAGAAAAAAGGGATTTGTGTTTGATTTTGAAATTAACATGATTTACTTCAATCAAACAAAACTACTTGGGAATAATATATAAAGTCTATGACAAAATTCAGCACAGTGAAAGCATGCCTAAACATTTTTGAATCATGGATCTTGATGGAATAAATAGAAGTTATAAATTTACTTGGCAAGATACAATTCATATTAATGTGTTTGAGATGGAACAGCAAATTACTTGAAATTCATCATCCTAAAGACATGACTAGAAAATTTAATTAAAACTAAATGGAATAGTGAGAAATGCTAAAATCTTTTTTTAAGCAAAGATTAAAATCACCAAAAAAAATTAAGTTTTATGAAAGGAGACTCATTTAAAAATCAAGAATTAGTCAATTCTCACTATGTTAAATAAACCATAGAAATGAAACAGACAATCCATCAATTCAGGATTTCATATTTGCCAATGAATCCAAGTATAGCTAAAATTCTAAGAGATCAGTGTATGCTTTTTTAAAATTATGAAAGTACAGTGCTGTGTATTTAATTTTGCTGTATTATATCCCTGTCATGTTTTTCTTCTCTGTCTTAGGAGAAAGAAAATTAGTTTGTTGGGTGCCTAGGGTGTAACAAGACACTGTGCTTTGTTATATATATTTATATTTATTTATATTTATATTATATTTACATTAGATTTATATATATCACTACATGACATTAAAATATTAAAATAATAGCTGACACTTAATGAATGCCTAATCTACCAACCATTCTCGGTAGCTCACACAGCTACCATCTCATTTCATCTATAAGCAGGTAAAAAAGATAAGCAGAAGTGAATGAGAAAAGTATAAAATGATCACACAGAATTTTGATTTAAACTACACTCTTGAATTAAACACATGATAAAGGAGATAAACATCTATACAGCATACTTACGTGTAATGCAAAAATTGCAATTATGTAACATGGATCTTTATAATTCAATTTCATTTTCATGGTAAGTTTATACTTATAACTTAAACTTATGTGATATGAGACATACAAAAGAAATATAGAACTTATCAAATATCATCTAGTGAATAAACAGTTAATAAAAGAATTCACCCTAGAGAAGAGATTTTATCTAAAAAGGAAAAGCAAATGTCTGAAATAAAGTTATCTACAATTCTATTTTTACATTATTATAGAACTAAAATTTATGAATTATTTTGTTGTTATATTGGATGAACGACCATTCACTTAATTAATGTACAGAGAGTTTGTATGAAATGAAAAAAAAAAAAAATACCTCTGGTAAAATTTTGTTTGGAAAAATTAAGCTGCATTTTCTGAAGGAATTTCAAGTAATCTTTAATTACAGCTTTTAAAAAGACACTGTGTAGATTAGTACTACAGGGACAAATAACAAAGAACAGAATGCATAAAAGACAATCAACACATGTAACAAGTGAGCATAAGAGCTTTCTGCCCAGCACTGTACCAGGCAACAACATTACAAACATTAAAAAGACAGTCACAGGACAAAAAAAACAAAAAACAAAAAACAATGTCCTTGACATATTAACATTTTGGATACAAAAGACAAAAGGAATGCACAAAAAGAGCTTTGGAAATGTAAACCAAAATATAAGGCAAGTTATTTCAATACATTTTCAAAAGTTTATTTCTCCTTTCCTTCTCTTCCTATCTAACTAAATCCTTCACCCTAGACCTTTCAAATTCTTGCATTTTCCTGAAGCTACATCATTTATTTACAAAAGATCAGATGAGTGGAAATTCATTTTTTCTATTATAAATATCTTTTAGCTTTTAATACCAAGATATTCTGAGTTCTTAGAGGATCCAATATATAGAATTAATCTCTGGGACATACCAATGAGATTCTGACTTAAAGCAATAGGAGAATCATCTTCTTGTCCAAGATGCATTACATGTCAGAAGGGTCATTTTCAGAAGTTCCAAATTAATGTTCTTATTTGTACAGCTGACATCTGCCAACATGGCAGACATGGAGATTTTATACAAGACTGTCTTAATTTCAGTTTATGTTCTGTTTTGTGTTGCAAGACAGCATCCCAGCCCTAACCAACCTCTTTCAATACGTGTGGAGATCAGCACTCGTGTTGGTAGAACCCTACATCTGAAATGTTTTGGATCTAAGGTAAGTCAGACTGTACAGCTGTCTACTCAGGAGTCCCATTAAACAGACCTTTAAAATTCCTAAAAGAAGGCATGATTTATGATAAGCAAATGGCTATGCTGGCTTTTTTGGTAATAGAATTTTAAGTGAAAATAAAATTAAATAAGACACACCGTGTTTGGACTTTTTAAAACTCTATTAAACTTAACTTTTAAATGGCTGTGAATATGAAGGTTGGAATAATTAAATGTCAACTGGAGCTGATTAATGAACACACGAAAAGTGGCAGAACTGATCCTATTCTAAGAAGCACTTCACTTGAGGAATAAACACTAGGAGAATAGAGTCATTACTGTCCAACAGGAAAAAGTAGTCTGAGGCTGTCAAGTAATTGTAAGAGAAAAATAGAATGCATTTGCAATTTTTACATGCATTTAATGCCCAGCAATTTCATCATCTACCCTACATTTAAAACTGGGACACAATCCAGAAGCTGAAGGGAATCAGATATTTGCGAAAATACGTTTGCATTACACTATCCAACCATTGTATCAACAACACTACCGTGCATACTTCAACATATGTTGACTTCAAAGAATGAGTTTTGCAATTAGGCTTCTAATGTATCACGTTTTAATTAGGAAGATATTACCAGCCAAGTGACCAAAAGATCTCATTTTCAAAATGGTAGCTCGTACGTTGCTTGTTGCTCTGCTGGGAAAACTACATGGAATGGCATTATAATACCTTTGCCACCATTTATCATTTTAAATATTTTAATAAAAAATATCTAACTCAATAGACTGTAAGAGAATAAAAATAATCCCTAGGACATGCTTTCTACATTTTTCACTTGAACCACAAACAAGAGATTAGAAGCAAAATACAAATATTCCTCCGATCTATTTCTTTAAGTTATCTGAATGGCCACCTCCCTCCATTATAAGGGTCATTGCTTACTCCTCTTTTATAAAAACTTCTCTGCAGCAGGACAATACACAGTTGGCCCTTGAACAACCCAGGTGTGAAATGCATGGGTCCACTTATACGTGGATTTTTTTTCAATAAATACAGTACAGGACTATAAATATAGTTTATAGTCCTTATGACTTTCTTAGGGACATTTTTTTCTCTAGCTTACTTTATTATGAGAACACAGTATGTAATATATATGACACACAAAATATGTGGTAATAGACTATTTATGTTCTTAGGATTCCGATCAACACTAGGCTATTAGGAGTTAAGTTTTGGGGGAGTAAAAGTTATTTGCCGATTTTTTTTAAATTATTTTAAGTTTATTTATTTATTTATTTATTTATTTATTTATTTGAGAGAGAGAGACAGAGGGAAAGCCTGACTGGGGGAAGGGCAGAGAGGAGAGGGAGACACAGAATCCGAAGCAGGCTCCAGTCTCTGAGCTGTCAGCACAGAGCTCAACATGGGGCTTGAACTCACAGACTGTGAGATCACGACCTGAGCGGAAGTTAGATGCTCAACCAACTGAGCCACCCAGATACCCCTATTTGCCAATTTTGACCACGTGGTAGGTCAGCACTCCTAACCCCTGCACTGTTCATGGGTCAGCTGTATTTTGTGTTTTTTTTTTTTAATAATTAGAAACAACTTAGTTCTTCATTTGATTTCTCATTTAAACCTCGCAATCCTACTTAGTGAGAGAATTATTCACTTATATCATTAAGTGACTATTCTCCATCTATAAATCCCAAAATTAGCCTTAAGACAGAAATACTGAGTCCTAAAAAGCCAATTTTTGTTTCACATCCTGCTGAATTCTTGTTATCTATCACCTTTTTGTCTGTAGGCTTCTATGACCATCCTTTAGTGGAGACCCTTCTACTGGTGTAAGTTTCCTTCATTTTTTTCCTAATAACCTCAACATGTTCCATTTTCTGCCTTCTTAATTTCCTCAATGCCATTAGAGGAGAATGCCATTTGAAATGATCTCAGATCGTTAATATAATGGAATAATAGGGATTAACAACTGTGTGTGCTAAATTTTGAGCTAAGTATTTATATTTTATTCAATAATAATCTTTGGAAAAACACTACAACCTTAGCTTTACAGGAAAGGAAACTGTCAATGTGGTTAAATAATTAACGTAAGATCACACAATTAGAATTTGAAGTCGAGTTCATGCTCTTCTCCTTATATGTACGTTGCTGCTTCTGATTATTCACTAACATTAAGATGTGGGAATCAGAGGCTCTCATTTAGGATGCAGAAATATGCCCATGAGAATAAAGCTAATAAAGTATCCAAAAAAGATCCTATTCACTGACTTTTTTGTATGGAAAGGGAATTATATGTGCTAGAATTAGATTCAGCTGCATGTGACAAACCCAAAATAACAATGACTTAAATAAGATAGAAGTTGAAGTCTCTCTCATAGCAAATAAATCAAACTGGGTAATCCAGACTTAGTAATGGCAATTCCACAAAGTCATCAAGGACCCAGACTCCTTTCAGCTCACTACTCGGTATTCTCTAGAGTATGATTCTCATCCCAAATGGCTGTCAGAGCTCCAGCCATTACAGCTGAGTTCCAGGAAGCAGGATGAGGAATGGGGGTGCGGGGGGGATGCGTTACCCCTCTTTTTAAGGGTGTATCTCAGAGCAACACTCAATACTCCAACTTCTTCCTACTAGAGAGAACTTAGTCTCATGCACTCACCTAACTAAAAAGGAGACTGGGAGATGTGTTTTTTGGCTGGGCAGCAAGATGCTCAACTAAAAACCAGAGTTTCATTATTACTAGAATGGAAGGTAATAATGAATATTTGGAGGAAACTAGGGACAAAAGAAATCTTTTCCCTGGTTAGAATACAGAACACTGGATTAGATGACAAATTCTACCAAGTGAGTGTGTCATGGATTTAAATGGTCCCTCATAGTCTAAAATTCTTCTCACATCCAGAGGTTGTGAACAAATAACCAACTAGAGAACATAGAAGAAAATGCAAATGTTGATACGGAATCGAAACTGAAAGGTGCTTCAATAATTGAAGCATCTAGACCCAAGCACTCATACAGATTTACAACTATCCTCAAACATGTTACTGTTACATTACTATTTAAAAACATTATCAGGAAATTTGTACATCTGAAACTTGAATGTGAGTGCACTTCCTTAGTCCCTGATGATGAAGCATTTGGGAAAATCACAAACATAACTTCAAGAGCACTAACCCCCCTCCCCCAAATCACTTTTTTAAGTGTATTTATTTATTTTGAGAGGCAGTGAGTGAATGGGTGAGGGGCAGAGAGAGAAGGTGCTAGAGAAAGAAACGGGGGGGGGGGGGGAGAGAGAAAGAGAGAGAGAGAGAGAGAGAGAGAGAGAGAGAGAGAGAGAGAGAGAGAGAGAATTCCAAGCAGGCTCTAAGCTCTCACAGAACCTGAATGGGACTAAAACTCACAAACCTAGAGATCATGACCTGACCCTAGAGTCAGGTGTTCAAAAACTGAGCCACCCAGGTGCCCCCAAAAAGTTTTCTGGGAAGATAGAAAAAGGAGTCATTTCACATACAACAAATGTCTTTGAAATTCTCTGTAAATATTTTTTCCTTAATGTTCCACTCCTCGTGGCATTTACCCTACCATCTCCTGTCTCAGAAACCTTCCTGACTTCCCACAATCACTTTCTATAATCAGTCTGGCTGCACTCAGGGAAACAGAGCCAGCCAAACAGTCCTCAGTGAAATAAAACTAGATCATGGGTTGTCTCTTAAACATGGTCCCAGGGCTGTGTGTCCCAGCATTCCCAGCACATACATGCACACAAGCATACACACACAACCCTTCAACTCCTTTAATTGTAAGGTGATGTACTCTCTACTAATTCAATCCACAATCAAGACAGTAAAATTTTTCCTTAAATTTCATGTATTTGTGAAAAGTTAGCAGATAAATGAATTCCCCTATATCACCACAATCTTAAAATGCTAGACCAAATCTTCCCTGCCTCTACAATTCTCTTTATACAGTTCCATTCTATGCTAAAATGTAAGCGTATTTTGTCATTCTTTACAATAGATTTCCAAGGATTGTGGCTCAAAATTAAACACAGAAATACCATCATATTGAAATATACATGATATAATGATATTACTCACCATATCAAATATTATTTGGATACTGGAAATATTATTTATCCACTTTTTTCAAAATCAGAAAATCTTAATCAACTGATTTTGGTCCACCTGATAATATCCTTGATGGCAATCCAGTATTCTCACACTCCTTTGAGAGGCATGATGTATAATAGTCAGACATTGGGCTTTGGAACCACAGTCTCTAAGTTAAGATCTCAATGTCAACATTTACAAACTGTGTGGCATTGGCCAAGTGACTCAATTTCTTTATCTGTAAAATGGGGATAATAACAGTACCTACCTCTTACAGTTGTTCTGAAAATAAAATTACTCCATGAAAAATAGGTTGGAATAATATTCGATACATATAACTACTCAACAAGTGTTACCTATTACCATTTCACACTTTCCAATATAAGCGTATTGTAGGTAAATAACACATCAAAGCCATTTTGGAATGTAAATCACCCACTAAACGTAATAGCATACATGCATGCTTTAGAATATTGAATTTGTATTTGTAAGAAATGGATTCAGAAAAATTTAAACCATGGAATGGGATGAAAACATTTCAACTACTGAAGTAACCTACTACCATCTGTTTATAAGGGCCTGGCTTCAGAAAACCGCAGTCCCAACTAATTTTTTTTTAAGTTTATTTATTTATTTGGAGAGAGATTGAGAGAGAGAGAGTGCAGGAGGGGCAGAGACAGAGGACGAGAAAGAGAATCCCAAGCAGGCTCCACACTGTCTGTGCAGAGCCTGATGTGGGGCTTGAACTCACAAACCGTGAGATCATGACCCGAGGCGAAACTAAGAGCTGGGCTCTTAACCTACTGAGCCACCCCAGCGCCCCTAAATTATTCCTCTTAAATAAGTTTACAACATACTTAAGAAAAGGAATTTCAACTATTAAATATTTTTTTAGTGTAAAAATAATTTTCCCTGAAAGAAAATCCTTATATAATGAAATATTTTTGAAAGGAATCATGGAAGTGGTGAGCAAATAGGCTTCATTAATGATGTGCTTAGATTTAGGCAACCTTGGTAAAAGGTAGGCATCATACTTACCCAACCAATCTTAAAATAAATCATTAACCTCAGAGCTTTCTTAAAATTACTAGGCTTATAAAAATTTTATTTTTAGGGTTGTGTATATATACAGCAGTAATTGCTCTGTTTGTATATTCAGTACCCAACAGTAACACAAGTTTATGAAGTAGATGCCAAGAAGGGAAATATAATAGATGTCTTCCAGCAACAGAGTCATTAGAAGACAGTTTAAGATTTGATAGTGCTCTTAAAGTTAGGGTCTAAGACCTTATGCTTGAGTATAACTTAATAGTCAGCATGTTCTGTTTTCAGTAGGAATATAAAACCCACTATAAACTCCCAAAGAATTCTAATAGTCCAAAGTTCTGTCCACTAGACATTACCACTTGCATGCAACTTTGCATGGAAGGACCTAAAATCTAAGAAATGCACAATAACTTGTTTGGAGATTCTCACTTTTTCTAAAACCTCTATATTGCTAATTTTTTCTACACATGCTTCCACATCTCTCAATGTATTCTAGGTCCCTGTCTGCTGACAAGCAATCTCTTGCCTGAAAAGTAAAACAAACACACACACAACCACACACACACACACACACACACACACACTCACACACACACACACACACACACACACACACACAAATAACCGGTAGCAAATGAGAACATAATGAAAAAAGAAAAATTATTTTGAAAGCAGACACACACTGAGAGAACTTATGAACTACTAAGCTTTTGTAAGCAAAGAATTCTGTCTCAGAACAATATTGGATTGAAAAAAGTTGCCTGACTTAAAAAGGAAGACCAGAAGAGAAAGTTTTCTTACCCTCCTTCAATAATGGGTTTTCCTTAAAAAGAATGAGGAACAAATTACATTATCATTTTTAAAAGCTAATGATATGTTATTTAAAAAGTGACTAAGGTGATAGTCTGCCCACTGATATTTAGCTATTTGGCATGTCTCCAAGGAAAGGCTAATTAGTAGGGGCGCCCCATGTAAGAGTAACACACACTCATAAGCATCCATTTAGTATTCATTAATTTCAACAAATTTCTAGACCAGCTACAAGTTGTGTGAACTAGTCTTTTTTTTTTTCAAAACTACACAAAAACCATCAAACCTAAGAACACGATCAGGAAATAGTATTCTGTCTTACAGAAACTACTGAAAATTTACACATACAGTATTTGTAGTACATAAAAAAACAAACCCAAAAGTAACCTATTCCAAATGTGATTTAAAAAGTTTACACTTGAGATTATACATTAGTATCAGGGAGGCATTCCCTTATATGGAATCATATAGATATTCCCAAAAAAGCTACCCTGAAAGGTAATCAATTAAAACTTCTTCACTTACAAAGTTTATTGATATTAAAACAGTAAAGGTGCTAAACGAAGATGTTTCAAAAACAGATCAGCACTGCCACAGAATATCTTCAATGTCGTATTTAGAAAAAGATTTTCACTGTGTTTCCTGCAGTGGAGAGGGCTCAGATTCTACGTGACTGGTCATGATCCTTGGAAAGAAATATACATTTAGTGGAAAAAAGACAATGTTTCAGGCTACAAGAACTTGACCAAAACATAACACGTCACAGCTATTCCTTCATTCTAATCTTGGGGTCAACAAGCAATATTCTAATTTATAATTGGACTGCCATTACTTCATAAATAGGCAGACATGGACACAAAGACTGATCCAAAGGGGACAGGCATAGGATCTCATCAGAATCTTTTTTGAGGGAGCATATGGATTTTGATATATGCTGGATCAGGCTTATTCTGCATTCTCTAGTGAAAGACCATATAAGTCTGGATTTCCTGGTGGGTATCTTTCCTCCAACATAGAAAACGCCTGCATCCTTTTAAAGCCAGTGAAGAGGAAAGCATCACAGAGGGGTAAGGAGGAGAATCCCAATGTGTGTGGAAGCCAAATCCATCCCTTGGACTTCCAATTATAAGACAAGCTATTTTAATGAGATTTATGTTATTTGCTATCAAAACGACTCTTATACAGTACACATGATTGGTCTTCTATGTCCACCAGTGATCCTTGCGATCCAAAACTGTGATTCCGTTTTCTCACCCATATGTTACAAATGATAATGCCTATAAACAAACCCAGGACAGCACAGTTACGGAGATAGACATGTCCACACACATTTCCTTTTTATGCATTTATCACTTGGAATTAAAAAAGCAGAAACACGAATCTGTTAGTACAACTGACTTAAAATAATTACATTAAAAAAAAAAGTATAGTTCAGAAACCAGATGTATTTATTTGGAAAAAAAAACACACACACAAGAGTATTTCATAGGTAAATGAGTGTTGGGTGTTACTTTGGCAGCATTATTAATTACATCACTAAAGCAAGGAAAAACAATCCTTAGCCTACGGGCTTAAAAATATCAGCAGGGACCAAAAAGTCCATCAGTGGGAGTGAATGTCATTCTATCTTCAGTGTTGAATACAATTTATTTTTAATTTTCTTTCTCTAAATTTTCTTCGCAAAGAAGCTAGCTATAAAAGGACCAAGGAGCTGGGATCATTTGTTGTTGTCATCTGGCGTGAAAATGAGGGAACCCTTCCAAGGATACCAAGTACTAGTGAGCTAGCCCCCAAGATGGGAATAGCAAAATGAAAACAAAGGCAAGCAGCTTGCTTCCAAGGCTGCACAAAGCTTCACAAGTCAAAGCAAGAAAATGTAATTTCATGCAGGAAACAAGAGAAAATTGAAGAGTCAAATGGCAGAGTTCAAGTGCCAACAGAAAGGTGTTTTTAGCAGCAATACTCTGTGAAGAAAGGGGAAAACCAGGCCAACCAGAAAGGCAGCTGTTGCAACAGAGGATGTCTTAACTGCAAAGCCCATTTATAGTCATTTCCCCTGCAGAAGGTTGGCCCTTTCCCCCAACCCTGATTAAGAATAAGAAATCCTTGTTTCATTTGTCCTTTAATACTTCTGACTCAGAACCCTTGTCAAATGAGCTCTTTTGAACACATTTTGACTTTCAGGTTAAATGTTAAATAAATAATATAACAGTCACTCTCTTCACATAGCAACTTTTCCCAGGCCAACAAAAACATGCCTAATCTTGCCCATAAGAAATAGATACCGTAGTCTATTCCAAATGCATGAGATAAAGAACATATTTAGTTGATATCACAACTTTGAAGAAAGAGATACAAAAAGATACAAAAACATTTTATTGTAGAACAATTTCAATGTTGCTGTTACATTATTTTTGGTACACTTGTCATACGTGTGTACATATAAGCACACGATGTATTTGATTAACGAAAAACTATCAAAAATAAATAAAAATGGAACATGCATTTCTCTCTAAGACCCTAAAAACTCACAATTCTGCCACAATTCAGTCATCTGTGAAATAAAGGCACTGGGCTAAAATGTAATCTTTCGCTCCCTTGAAGTATCCACATTTGATGGTTCTAATATTCCAGTGTCTCCAGGCCTACTGTGCTGGTCTCCTAATCTGTCTGCCACATTTCCTCCACGTCTAAAGCCACTCCTCCGATGAAGCCAAACCATAAAATGCTACTAATCTAATGAGTAGCTTTAAAAATACGCAAACGTGCTACTACAGGGCTTGGGAAAGCAATTACTTTAAAGACGAAAATTTGACTTTCTTCAGTGCCTCGTATTCAAGGAATTTAAGGTATTTCAACAAACTAAGGTTAATTGTGTCCGTGTGATAAGTGTTATCTGTTCCCCCTTTCCATCAAAGGTAGGCTGATTAACCCATTTACCCAACATAATAAGGAACAAATGGAGTCAGAATATATGTCTGAACATCTTGTGTCCCTGATCTAATCAGAGACCCAATTTTCCTGAACAAAAATCTCGTTTTAACCTAAAGAATCTCTCAAATGTTGAAAACATTAGGACAAGGGTCTATGCTTTCATTTATAGGCCACCTTTTCTCTTTAGGTATGCAATATTTCTAATAGTAATACTGTTATTAAGAACATTAAGTTATTAAGTATAAGCCCAGAATTTCTTTTATCTTCAATTCTCATCTATATCGAGGGTATCATTTTCAATACATGATTTGCAAGATGAAATTTTTTGTTCAAAGTAGCTGAAACACAATGGAAAGATACTCTAGTTCTATTAAACCAGGGCATTTTAAAGCCTGGCCTAACAACTTAAGAGTCACCTGGGAGACTTTTTTAAACAGTGACACCAGGCCCTCACCTAGAGAATCTCATTCAATTGGTCAGGGATAGGACTGAGCACTGATAGCTTTAAAAGTTTTCCAGGTGACTGACATGTGCAGTCACACTTGGGAGGCACTATTTAAGTGCCACCTAGGGCTTGTCAAGCTTAATATACATATACATCAGCTAAGGATCTTATTCAAAATGCAGATTCTAATTCAAAAGTTCTGGGGTTTGGCCTGAGACGCTCCCAGGCAATGCAGATGCTACTGGTCTATGGACCACACTTTTGAGCATCAGCTAGCTCTCCATTAATACATTGTTATAATTAGTATTAAAGGTAAGAAGGAGTAGAGAAGATGTTACAATTTAAGGCAATGTAGTATATTTTACTTCTATGTACAAAGATAATTAATTCTATTTTTTTTTATTTTTTTTAATGTTTATTTATTTTTGAGACAGAGAGAGACAGAGCATGAACAGGGGAGGGGCAGAGAGAGAGGGAGACACAGAATCTGAAACAGGCTCCAGGCTCCGAGCCGTCAGCACAGAGCCCGACGCGGGGCTCGAGCTCACGGGCCGTGAGATCATGACCTGAGCCGAAGTCAGACGCTTAACTGACCGAGCCACCCAGGCACCCCAAGATAATTAATTTTAAAAAGCAACTTGAACCCACAGGAAATGATTATGTAACACGGGGCTCCCGTGAACTAAATGAGCTAATATGCATGAGACATGAAGGGCTGCTCCTAGCCCAGAATCAGGACTCAATAAGTATCACCTGTTTCATCCCTAGCTTATTAATAAATGAGTAGTAAATGATGACCACCCATATCAAAAACACTGAACACAGATATATAACTTGTCTTCTGGATAAAAGTAGGGCCTCTACACAGTCTTTGTATTATGTCATTCTCTCCTATACCTAGAGCATTTGGTACAGAAATGAAACGTTTGCTCTAGAGTTGAAATGTGCACTAGCGAGAACGCAATTATCTGGGATCAGCTTTAAAATACTTCAGGAAAGAAAAAGCAAAAAGGTATAGATAAGCCAAATGTTGTGAAATTTGGTACCTCAATGCTTGAACTAGGGGATAGGTACATGGAGGTTTTTTGCTCCCTTCTCTCAACTTTTATGTATGCTTGAAAATTCTTCAAAATAATTTTTAAATGTTCTGGTTTTGGATCTCAGCTTCACTACTGATTAGCTCTGTGAGGATCAAGAAATAAGTTCTCTGACGCACAGTCTCCTCTTCAGTGGAACGGGCTGCCATATTAACTACTTAACTACCTCACAAGGATGACTACAAGGATGAAAGGAAACAGCATCTTTTTAAAAAGGAAAAACAACAACAACAACTAGGGGCTACTGGGTGGCTCAGTCAGTTAAGTGCCCAAAGTCGGCTCCGGTCATGATCTCAGGGTTCACGAGTTCGAGCCCCCCCACCATCAGGTTCTGTGCTGACAGCTCAGAGCCTGGAGCCTGCTTTGGATTCTGTGTCTCCCCCTCTCTCTCTGCCCCTCCCCAGCTTGTGCGCTCTCTCTCTCTCTCTCTCTCTCTCTCTCTCTCTCTCTCTCTCTCTCTCTCTCTCTCTCTCAGAAATGCATAAACATTAAATTAAAAAAAAAATAGCTGACACCATTCAGGTCAAGTTTAAAGATAAATGTAATTTTAACCCAATGGATCAATTTAAAGAGACGCAAAAAGAACGGTAAAATGTTTCTAAAGCAGAAACAGGTGGGTCTGTGAAGACCGAAGAGGGTCTGCCATCACCCTGCCATCCCAGTCCTTTCTATGACCTCTTTCTAGATTCCATCAGAAACAGCAACAAGTAGCATGTGCTGAGCTCTCCAGAATGCCATGTCCGGAGATAAATGCATAAAAAGGCTCCCTGCATTGCAATACAAGTCAACCAAGGATGACCTATAGACAGACACCATTTCTAACTGCTTCACTATTGCCCTGCCTACATGTAACGTGGCTTTTCCTCCCCTTCACTCCCTTCACTTACGAAATTCTCTGAACAGTGGCTGGGGATAACAGTACAGGAGGAAAGTAGTGTCTTGAATACATGCCAAATCAAAAGCAAAATATCACTTCTGGTGCTATCTCTTCATAGGACAGAAGTTCAAATAAGAACAGACGGTACCTTTATTACCTGTGACATAATTATAATATGATTACAGAATCATTTAAAAATATCCATTATTGGAAACAATTTCATCGCTGCAGAAAGCAATCATTCACAAAAACTCATAAAGCTGGAAACTTTGCACAGAAGTGCACAATGTCATAATACATAGTTTAGCCTAAGAGTGAAAGGGAAAAATCATTAAAAATAGTGTGCACTGAAGACAATTTATGCAAATTTCCATTTTTTAAGAATATGTAGAAGCAAGGCAATATGGAGTCTCGCTTGTGTCCATTACAATTAAGTTGTCATCAAATATTGTGATTCCGAGGGACACGCCTCTCCTCCATCAGAAAAATCTCTGAAATTTGGAATACACTACAAATATGTCAGCCTCCTTCATTAGTTCTAGAAAGGGCAAAAATAGTGAAGTGAGTTCAGAAGTTGTATTTATACCATAGGGGAATTCTGAAAAGAGGCACTTCCTATGTTAATCTTCTACTTCATAATTTCACTCCTAGGATACAAATGAAAGCGATATTTAAAAAAAAAAACATATTTCTTACAGGTTTCTTTCATATTTGCTCACATTGTTCATATAAGCCACAAATGGAATGCTTAGTCATTGGTTATTTTACTTAGATACTCTTTTTTAAATACAGACGTACCTGACATTTTTTTCCTTTAACAGTAACATTCAAAATATCTATGTGTACTATAATTCACCAGGCATAATCATATCTCAGTGTCAATTTCCTTAAAAGGTAAAGCTTATTTCAGGCAAGTTTTAGGCCAAGGATTAAGATAAACACACACAGCCGAAAAGTTGTAATGTATATTTTGTTTTTCCAAGGCCATAAAATACCTTACATTTCAATATATATAAACAAAACAAGAACTGTCAATGAAACACCCTAGTTGTACTCCTATTTAAGAATTGTAGGTATTTCAAAATTTTTCTTCTATGTGTTAATGTACACCTGTAAACAGCCACCAAATAAAGGTCATATTTGAAGTCCAAGGTTCACAAAAATACCACACGGGGATAAGGAGAGGAAAAGAAAATATGAACCCAAGCTGATTCCGGCAGGGAAGAAATTTTCCCACATATAGAGGTGTTGGTCATGAAGCAAGGGAAAGCAAGACGTCTCAGGATGAAATTAAAGCTCCCTGAATTTACAGACTCAGGGAATCAAGGCAAAGGGCCAAATCTTCTGAGCCTGTGACCTGTAACTACTTCAGCTGAACGACTTCTCAACATCAGTCCAACCAGGTTCTGTTGGATCAGAAATGTGCTTAGCAATCATGTGAACAAAGAAATAAATGTATTTAATCACCTGCCTCAGAGAAGCATCAAAATTCAGAAACTGAATCATCACGCATTCTTTTAAATAATCACAACATCAGTTCAAAAAGCGTTAACTAGGCTACTGCCAAACATTCGTCATAGAACAGCAGAGTTCTAAGTGGTAAATGAAAAATTCTGATCTCAAAACAATTTGCATTTGCATCTAAAATGTCACAATGAAACCACATAACTCCCTCCTCAAAATGTTTCATGTGACGTCTCCTTGAAGTGGCTTTCACTTTAGCTATGTGTGGCTTCCTTTATTTGCTTTAGTGACAAAAATATGAAAATGAATATAAAGAAGCAAAGTCTCTAAAACAAAGTCCAGCAGAATATACAACAGCTAGCACTAGATTTTTTTTTTTTTGGCATAGATTTAACTTAAAAGAAAAACTCAAGGTCCAATAAAAATATCTTCTTTATGTAACTCACAGCATTTCCTTTTATGTTTTAGATTAGTTTGTCCTGTAACACCATGATTAAGTCAGTAAGGCCAAGTAAGGCCTAGTTTACACTCTAGCCCCATTGTTTTGTGTGCCCTGGCTATGTATTTCTAAAAAGGAAACAGAAGTGCTTGCCCCACAGAAATGACACATTTTTCTCTAGCACTTGTGTGCTATACAAAAGCCAATGACAATCTACTAAAATGACCTCCAGGAGTGATAATATTTTATACAAAAACAAATGCCTATTTTCTATCAATTCATAGATACTACCTAATGAATTTGGTCTAATGTGTCCTTCAACTTAGTGTTATGGTAGGAAAAGCCCAGGATCTCGAGATGAGACTGTTGGAATCTAAATACAGTAAAACCTTTGATTGCAAGTAACTTGTTCTACGAATATTCCACATGACATTTCTAATAAATTTTAACTTGATAAATGAGCAACATCTTGCAATACAAGCAGTATGTGACGGCAAATGTCACACGATCACAGATCACAACTGAGCCAACAGTTCTTCTCTCCCTTCCCACCTCACTGAAGGATTGGGGGTGATGGTCTCCCATGCTCGGACGCTTGGTCTCAAGCCACGATGTTTGGCAGAAATCAGTGATCTTTCAGAATGTTGGAAGGTGCCCACAACTGACATTAGTGTATTTCTTGTCACTTCAAAGCACCTATGGACAGTCCTTTGCTTTTCCATACAAGAGTAGGCTCAGGAATGCTTTGCTTCATTCTAGGTCAGGCTGCCTGCAGATATAGTCCCTTCCTCTGCTAATTGTCAGTTATGTTAAATACAGTATATGACAAGACTTTATTAATAGCATACTACAGTCAACATCCGTGAGAGTGTATACAATAGCCCCCATGCAGAAAAAGATTCCACTGAGCTAACAGACATCAGTGATTCCATTAGTGATAGTGAAAGTCGTCCTACACAGTAACCTCCTTTCTCTTGTCTCCCTCACACTAGCCAGGAAGGTTTTCAAAGGTAAGTGCAAGTTAATTTGTTTACTTTTCTTTATATTTTGTATTTTATTATTTTATATTATGTTACAGTACTGTAATCATTTTTATATGAATATTTTGGGATCATGAAACGAATGATCTGAGTTTCCATTATTTCTTATGGGGAAACTCACTTTGATATACAAGTGCTTTGCATTACAAGCATGTTTCCAGAACTAATTATGTTGCAAACCAAGGTTTTGCTGTACCTGCTCCAACATTTATTTGCTGTGTGACCTTCAAAAGGCACTGCCTCTCCCCTAGCTTCAGAGTTATTGGAAGGATAAAATTATGTAATGCACATGCAAAGCATATGCATTAATATTATTAACATTTTTAGAACAGAAATCTCAAAAATAAGTAAAGGCACTGTATTATTTATGTTAAGATCCTATGAAGAAGAAGCAAAGTAGCTGACAAGTTGAAGTATTCCCTTCAAATATAATTGTGTGAAATGCATTACAAAACATATACTAGCAATAAATACACCAACTCTTTAATCATTATCCCTGGAAAATTCATTCTTCTACTGCCTAAAATGACGAAAGACTAAAATAAATCTCAGGGAAGGCAGAAGCACTTGAAATTTTTTTTTAAAAATTATCATTCCAAAGTACAGTCATAGAAAAATACACTAATTAAGTAAGGAAAAGATCAAGGACAACCAATTATACAAGCACTTCCTTTTTTTTGTACAGAAGCCACAAGCTTCTTAACATAGGTGGGATTTTTTCCCATGTTACATATGTAGAACCTAAAATAAAGATTTGTGTACTCACTCATCTAAATTGGCCGGTTCCAAAAATTCATTTGGTTGCCAGCCTTAGGTAAAAGGCCTAGGAAAATCTACTTAGGACATAATTTGGGGCAAATAACTAAAAAGAAGAATCAAAAGAATCCAAATGTTTAATTAAAAGATCTAAAAACGCTAGAACCAGAGGACAAGGTAAGCAAGATTAAATCAAACTTGAGGTATTCCTTTAAATGTAGTGCTTTGTAGAATTGTATAAAATAATTACCAAATCCAGAGTGGAGGAGACTTGGCTTAATATATTTACATGAACACCTGGGTCAGGTGTTCCATAAGTCAAGAGTACTAGGAAAAATAATCCAACTTGAACTACATCAATTAAAAAAAAAAAAAAGTATGATATTGGAAGGGGAAAAAAGGAAGTACTGATGTCATTATGCTTTTGTGATGAACAGGTATATCATTTCTGGTCAATTTGTTTGCTGGTGGGGGAGGGAGAATATGACTAATTACATGCTAGGCATCATGCTAAGCACTGGGGAGATGAGTGGACAAGGCCTTGTCCTGGTTAATTTCACAAAGAGAAAATTTTGTTGCAAATGTTTGTGACATACTGTGTGTACAAAGTACAAGAAGTATCACAGACAGCTATGCCTGAGAAGATCAGAGAAGCTTTATGCAGAAGAGGGACACAATAGAGAGCAAGAATGTTACATACAGAGGTAAAGCAAATACAAAGCCATGGAAAGTATCGAGATTTTTTTAAGTAGTTCAGTTTAGTTTAATCAACTTTGTATAGACCAAACACAGAGAAGCATTGAGAATACACTTATGAATAAAAAGATGTTCTCTCTGCTTTCAAGAACTTATATTGTCATAAACTGGAAAGACTTAAGTTCAGTACAATGTGACACATGCTATATTAAAAGTATTTTCAAAATTCATGCAATAGGGGTCAAATTCTACAATATATAAAGAGTTCCTACAAATCAGTAAGAAGAAGATCAACAACCACATATGGGATTAGCATAATCAGATGTTCATTTTTAAAGGATCCCTCTAGTGGGAAAACTAATTTATGAGAAGGGACAAGTTTGAAAGCAAAAAGACTCATGTTGGGAAGCTATTGTAGCACTACGTGAAACATTTAGAAAACTTGAACTGAATAACAGCTTTGTTTAATTGGATGGATGATGGTAACATCAGCCAGGCTAAGGAACACAGGAGAAGAAATACCCCACTGGATTTTCACCATACCCATCTACAGCAACTGTTCTGTATAGGGTTTGAGAGAAAGCTCCAGAGGAAAAAACTAGGTTTCAAATATAGATGTGTTACTCATCAGCCTACAAGCAGCACACACCTGTCACCAATCCTATGCGTGTAAAGCTATGAAACTGCATGGAAGAACTTGTAAAAAGAAAAGGAACATCAACATTCAGGATTCAGTCCAGAGGAGCTGGCAAACAGGTCAAAGAGGAAACCCACAAAAGCCAATGAAGACAATGTTTCAAGAAGAAAGAAGTGGCCCATTATGTCAAATACAACAGAAGCCAGCAACTGGACAGTCACTGGTGACCTCTGCCAGTCTCAGAGGAATGGCAGAGGCCCTCACACTACAGTGGATTTGACAATGGGTAGGATACTTCAATGCAGGTTACTTCCAGAAGCAAAAAACTTTGCTTTCAAAGGAGCTGTCCAACAATGAAAAAACAAAAAACAGAACAAAAAACACACCACCCCCACAATGCTTAGCATGTACTGAGGTCTTCTGGGGGGCAGGTAGTAAGCTAGGCATTTCACATACAATTCCTCTCATAGTTTACAATAGTCTTGCAAAGTTGAAAGATTAATACTATCCGTTGCACTTTTCAGTAAACAAAATGGGTTCAGGGTTGTTACATGACCTCCCCACAGACACAGCTGGTACATAGAGAAAGCAGGATTTAAAAGCAGATTTTATCAAAGTGTAAACCAATGTTATTTCTACACTCTGATGCTTCTTCATCACTGTAAATATTCTACAGGGGTGGGGCGGCAGGGCTTATTAACCATTTAATAGGAAGGTGGTTTTCCTTTTTTTTTTTTTTTTTTTTTTTTTTTTTGGAAGATAGTTGAACTAGTTGGCTTGACTTTGAAAGCCTCTTCCACCTTCCACAACCCATGATTATTTCTCATACACCTTGCTCACAGGTGAACTGTAACAGCTACAGAATTCCACATATAAATACTCAACACTCCTTTTATTCCATCTATATTTACAAAGGAGCCCATGCTCTAACATTGTGCTTATATACAAGACACAGGAAAAAAATATTGCTTCCCTTTATTTTTGCCAAAAAATTAAAGTACAAACTATGAAAAACAGTGAATCACTCCTTTACTGTCCTCCACAGCATGTAGTATCTTCTGCTATTAAAGTAATTACCACTTATGCTGTGATTTGCTTCCCCCGCCCCCACCACCACTACACACACACACACACACACACACACACACACACACACACACACACACACACTAGATAGCAACCTTCAGAGATTGCCTACTTTAAGCCCCAAGAACACAGCACAGACCCAGGCAAGCAGTGATGCATGCATGGACAGGATGGAAGGATGGATGTGTAGGAAAATGGTCTGATAAGTGAAGGAAACAAAATTTTTTTTCCACAGTCATTTTATACTCAATAATGGATTATTTAATCTATTTACCAACTAGGGTATTACAATTATATCACACTTGAAGGGAGCAGAGAGAAAACTGAGTGGTGCAAGAGGCATGGCATTCTTCTTCAAAAGGAGACATGGAAGTTTACTCTCAAAAAGTCTCTGAAAGCACAAGACTTTTCTTGAATTCAATACTACCCAAAGGCCAAGGCCAAGCTCATCCTAAATAACAATTCATGGAATTTTGGCCATGGCCCGTGGGAGATGTTTGAAAAGAGCAGGCTGCATAAAGCACTTTGAAATCACCCCAGGATATTTCAAGATCTATCCAATCTGCAGATCTGGCTAATGAAGGTACACTCTCTAGGTGCAGAAGTCAGCCTTTCTGTCAAGATGCACATGACATTCACTCGCACAATACACTAGCATGCATGGATCCAGATTGCAATAAACTGTCCTCAAAAATGTCCACTGGAATAGAGCAAACACTGCCATAGGCTATGAGAATGTACAATTTCCACTGTGATTAACGGTGTATCAGAAGATCAAAAAGCCTGTACGTTATGCAAGATGCCCACCACGATAGCTACAGTTCCATCCCTTCTCCTGCATGAGGAAAAACATCAGAATACAAGCGAACGTAGTATTTTAGGGTTGAACAGGAATCCACCCTGGCTTATATATAGATATTTTAAAATAAGTCATTTGCAAACTTCTGTACGTTGTTGTCAGTAGCTGTTAATACCTCACAGCTGAGTGTAACACAGAAATGTGTTGTGACACCATAGTTGGAAGGCACTGGCCTCTTTTAGGCCTCCGTGAAACTTGAACTAGGTATCAAATTACAATCGAACTCACTAGGTTAGCCAAATTCAATGGCCTTAGGAGCTGTATATTATCAACAACCTTCAAAGACTAGGTGCCCAGAAGAGTGAGCAAGCAGAGAAGGCAAGTTTGGCTCTGGGCAAGCAGGGTGCTGAGCTGCCTTCATGGTGCGATTTGAAAAGTAAACAAGGGACTTGGCCTGTCCTCAAATACCACGCTAATATCACCATGCTATCATGCTGTCTTTATTACTGGTCTGTATTACATATAAAAGCAAGTAAAAGGAAGGCAACACCTCCAGAAAGTCACTGCTAAAATGCATCTGCTATTCAGATTTTCTGGAAAGCTCTGCATATAGAGCAGGTTAGGTATTTGACACCTTCAAGCTGCAGGACCGGGAGATGACAGTAGAAGGGAATTTCAATAGGAAGCCATGAGGAGTAAGAGCATCATGGCAGTAGCAGTCCCCCCTCCAGCCAAGGGACATCAAGGGATACAAGACTGGATCAGTGAAGGACCTGAAAGTTTAAGGGTCAGCATGAGAACACAGAAGAGAAAAGCAGGAGTACCTAGGCAACCAAGCTGAAGGTGCTGGAAGTTCGATAGAAAGAGGTAAGCCAACATGTACCTTTACTCACTTCTCCATTTTCCAAAGAACTTGACAATCACCATGGTTTAAAGGAAGGCTACTGGGCTGGAGAAGGACCCAGAAACAATGTCATGTGGGGAATAGCCAGAAGACTTAACAACATGAAAGTTGCTTTTAATATCAAATAAGCTCTCTTGTGAAAGACAGATAAGGCTCATCTTAGGGAACTCTACAGGGCAATGCTAGGAACAATGATTGTGTACTCCAGAGCATTAACTGATGTCAAATCTAAGGAAAACACTCTGACAAGTAGAAATGGCCAGGTGAGAGCAGGTCTGTCACTAGGGGGCTCCTTCATGCTTTCATGAAACAGTGCGATTAGCATCCATCACAAAGGCTGGACAGAACATTCCAAATTGGGGATGGACTGAGCTAGATCACTGCCACACCTTCCAATTCCAAGAGTTTGATTTGTTTGTTTTGCTTTGGCTCAGACACTTTGGCAAGTGTTAAGAGGTAAAAGCTTTCCTACTCATCTCTCAGTCCCTTTCACCAGTACAGAATCAGAGGATTGGCTCCAGGCCAGCTGAGGAGTTAGATTCCCAAGGTTTCTTCCAGCTTCAAAATTTTGTAATTCTAGATTTAGATCACATTTACAACCTGAATAAACGAGAATCATCAATTCTCTCCATTCCGAAGATCACCCATAACCCATGCCAGTGTTAAACGTGTATGACTGGATTTAAAAAAAAAAAAAAAGTCACCAAAATCCCTGATGCTTCCAGATAGTGTTTTTTCTTATTCAATTGATAGTGGTGACAGATTAACGTAGGAGTGTGACCCACTGTAGAAAGAGACTTATTAATACCTGAAATCTATAAATTACCACTCAAACTTTTCTTATCCAAACTCAATAATCTTAGTTCCTTTCACAATTTTAAGTCCTTTAACCACTTGGAGGAGGGGAAGGAACCTCTTTTTTTTAAGAACCTCCAAATTTTCTGCATGCATTTCTGAAAGTGCATGTGGAAATGAGACAGAGTAGTCAAGTAGAATTCTGGCCAGAGGTGTAGTCAACAGAGAGATTCCTCCTGACTGCCGACTGCAAATTGGCAGTGACAGTGATGTGATTTTAGGGGGAATTATAGTTTTCCTGGTCTTCAACTCCTTGAAAGGAAAGTATTTTTGCACTAGGGAGACAGATTAAATCCTAGCCCATAAACGGGGGCTTGGAAAGCCTGCTTCAGTGGGGAGCCACCTGACCAAGTGCGGACTAGGTCAGATCAGTGGTGCTCTGTAAGGACTGGGCTGACAGCAGGTGCCTCACAACATACCCTCTCCCAGCTGATGTGGATCCCAGGGCTGAGTTTTCAGAAAAACATCCACCATGTAGACGTGCCATCGGCAGAGCTGACTCACCAGCAGCCTGTACTCACAGAATGGGCCTGAAGATTTTTTATTAGTATTACACAGACATGTCTTATCTGGGCCTGCAGTATGTTCTACATCTCTGCTCTGATTCCTGAACATATTGACTTTTATTCATTTGCATTTGTGTATTTATCTAAGAAAGCAATGTAATTGTGAAGTCTAATCTGGGCCTCCCAGAGGCTTGTCATAGTGGCTCTCTCTCAACTTGGTATCATCACCAGTCTTCCTGAAGGAAGAAAACATCACCTACCTCTGAGAAAACAGACCTATATGCCCTTTGACTGACAATGAGCCACCGACAACCAAGCACTCCCTGGGTAAGCCACTCCTGCCCGCTATGCTTCTGTAGCCTGTCTATTGGGCAAAAAACATATAATCTCAATTAACGAGAGAGCATTTCAGAAATACATGTGAAAAAAACCCTTCTACAGCATTGGCACTTATGAAACAAGAAACTCACCAGATGTTTGTGAGCTGTCCATGACAGGATCCACAAAATTTCATAATAGAAAAGAACTCTATAATTTGGAAATTTAAATCCCTCTTATCCTTTATCTGTTATTTTGTTCATTTACCAACCAACGTATCAAGGGTATATTCTACAGTAGGCATTGCACTGGGGTTAAATATACCAAGATAAGTGGAGGCAGGCCCCTCTCTCCTGGAGAGGAGGCAGAAAGGTAAATAAGTCTTCACAGAGCATGCTCTAATCAAAGTGTCCTCCGAGAAAATGAAGAGGCTGAGTCCCCTTACTCCAGTTGAAGGTTTCAGGAGATGCGGTCCCAGAGGAGGTGTCCTCTGAATCAAAGCTCAAAGGATGAGAATTAAAAGATGAGAACTGTTCCCGTGACAATAATCAAACCCACACACAGAAGGTATGCATGTACTTTATTAGCATTAAGTATGCACAGCAGACCAACAATGCCAGGTTTAATTTAAAAACATTTAATTCCTTTGTAAAAAGCAAAATAATAATAATAACACAAACTTGGAAGTCCTGACTCAGGTTCTGTCATTGTAAGAGAATATATTGTGCTTTTAATTTAATTTGATAAAACGGCATGGCTTACAGGATGTTTAAAAACAAATGTCAACGATGGCTTGAAGCCCACTTAGAAGAATATAAGGAGTCAGCAGAGCTGGTGCCACATTTTTTTTAACTTCTCATAGCCCATATATCTTCCCATTGGATAGAATCCAATGACATTTGGGGGCCAGCGGAGGGCAGGAGGAGGGCAGGAGGTTATGTTGAAGAAGGCTGCATTTCTGAATTACAAAAGCATTACAGAAAATGATAAATTGAGATGTAAACAAAGGAAGAGGGGTTTTTCTGGTCTCGGTTTGTTTTGTTTTGTTTTGTTTTGTTTTGTTTCATGGAATTTTCCCGATCATTCTCTCTTCAAGTCCAAATCTAAACAATAATTAAAAAATATAAATCACCCAATATGTCAAACACTGAGTGATTAACATATCTTTTCTCACCTGTCAAAAACTGATCAGTCTAAGGGGAAATACAACAAAAATCGAAAAAAGCTTTCAAGTTCAAGCTAATATGCTGAGTTGAAAAGGAGTTAGCCTTTTCAACTCAGCTGGCATGAAGCCAGTCCAAATGACCAAACAACAAAACTTCCCTGAATCTAATTATATCACCTTATTAATGCCTCCCTCTCATACTCTATTGTCTGATGCGGCTGGAGAGGAAGTATTCCAAAACCATACAGTTATCATATAGAACCATTTATAAAAAAGACAGAACTTAATACAATTGTACTCAAAATAAATACATAATTTGTTTCCATTCATTGCTTCAGGAGGTGCAGTGAGAATTGTGCAATGTTCAAAGTCATTGGACAAGAACTGATTCAGGGCATAAGAAGCAAGGCATTGAGCTAGGCACCACTGATTCGATGACCATGGTTTTCAAACTAAAACTCTGAATATACATATTAACAAAAAAAATTTGTGTACCTTCCACGAATATGCAGCAATCTGGGAGACACAGTTTAGACACCGACCTACCAGAATCTCCAAAACATTCTACTACTACACAGAGACAACTGAACATTTTAAATCAGAAGTAACAGCTCCTCCCCCCAAAAAATAAAAAAATAAAGCGGGTCCATACAGTTACCGTATGGACAGTACAAGAGACTCTACATCTCAGAAACTTAGAGCTAATGGGATCTTTTAAAATTTAGCTCTGTATGAATAAAACTCTCTTTCTGAACATCAACCATTGTTCTTCTGCCTAACTGTAGGAAGTACCTGACACTGACAAACCCTGTAAGGTGGTCTGTCATCATCTGGAGGCAGCTGGGAACATAAATCTCTGGTCTCTACTTATGTGTTTTGCTTTCTGCAGACATCTGCAGAATTTCCAGTTGCAAGAGAGAGAAGTTCATAGAAAGTCAGACAGACCATCCTTTTAAAATAGAGTAGGAATATACTTGGTATGAGGCAAAGACATGGATTAAGGAAATAAAAAGATGAACACAACATTCTATTTCTGTGATGTCTCACAAAGAATAGATTGAATTCTAAAACTGTAATATTTTAATGATTCCTTACTGCTTTCTCAGTCAGGGTTTGTTTTTGTTTTTAATATCAGGGTTTCAGTTGCTGCATGTACATTTGTGAAATGGATTTGAGATCCCAGCCATAGGCCCAGGTCCTCAGTTTGCCAGTCCATCTGATTTAAGCCATTATTCAGAACACCTAACCATAGAGGAATATGAAGTGTTTTATTTGACTTCTTATATGAAATATAATTGATGGCTTATCATGATACAGCCTGTATGAATACAGAAGATGAAAATACGGTAAAATGAGTTAATAATGCTGAAAATGTCAAGATTACTAAAGACTTAGTTTACAAACTGAAACCGTGTGTCAGTGCCGACATTCCCACCTGATGACTATTTTTTAAAAAGGAGTGAAACACCTACGAAGTACTGGTTGTTGGTTTTGCTTGAGCTTTCCCTAGAAATTCATAAAATCCTCAAACCAGACCAACTGTATCGGCCATTATCTGTAGTTCAGACAAAGAGGCTTATGATAACAACCTTCAAAATAAATGTCAATAAATGTTTTAGTAGGAGAATATGCTATTTCTATTTCTGTGTATATATTTACCTGAATAGAAAATAACGTTTAACAATTTTCCTTTAGTAAACCTCATGCCAAGATCAAACCAGATTGTAATATCTATCGTCAGAATGTTTATTTCTGCTAAATACAGAGATATAAAAGCTCCCTCTCCTATTAAAACTATTTTATACAGCTAGTAATTCAGTAAAGCAAAGTTTGAAATACTATGTGACATCTTAAATATACCAAAAGAAGTGACACTGTCAAACAGGTTTTCAAGACAAAAGAACATCTTTGCTAAAGGAAAGAATTTGCTTACACTTACCTGCATTCTAGTCCCACCTGTGACCGACCATTCTATCTATTCTGTCTCCATTTCTTCAACTATAAAATAAATGCCACCATAAGCTACTGTTGTAGACCCAAGGCATTCACAGACTTCAATATTAATTGTTCTGACTATTCTTGAGTGACCCTGAAAATACATTAACACATTGTCATTTGTAATTCTGTGTCAGCAGTGACTGAATTGCCATTCCCAGGCAAGTGGACCCAGTGTGACCTCAAATTCCATTTGAGGATCCTCTGGTTCCCAGAAGTGAGGGGTGAGTACAATTTTACAAATGAGGAAAAAACCTGTGACTTACAATATATTACAGTGGAATTGGAGAAAGTTGGAATTCAAAATCTCACTGTATCGCTCTTGAATATCAAGAGAATGCTACACCACAAAGTTGCTAAAAAAAAAAATGACAAAATGATTTTTTAGTATTTACCAAAGTTCCAGATCGTGAATCATCATCATTCCCTATAGTTCAGGAGTGTCCAATATTTTCACAAAACTTTCAAAACAGTAAATTAACTGGATTTGCTAAAAGGAGAGTATGTCTAGAAAAATGCTGTTTTCCAATGAGGTCACTCTAAATGGACTCTATTTGGTTTCGTAATTAGTTCCAACTTTACACATGGCTGACACAGAAAAGATAAGGAAAAGCATGAGAGACCAATTATAAAAATTATAAACGTACATTATATCAAAGTCATATTTCATATTTTTAAAATTATAAATAAAACAGGTCATATTTATGGAAATGAACAGATTTAAAAAATGAAGTAGACATAAAAAGGCATGTTTTTAAACTAACATAAACAAATGTAAAACTAACTAGATTCTAAGCTGTTACTTTTTTCACATTTTAACTGGATGTCTTAAAATAGCTTGCTCATTTAAAGTACAGGTTCTTTCCCCCAGTTTCCAAAAACATATTCTTTTCTAAATGTTAATTTCCTATTCGATGGCATTTTAGAATCACTGGAAGTTCCCCGAATCACAGTCTCAATTGTTGCCTAAGGCTTTTGTGTTAGTTTACAAAATGTTTTGAAAATAATGTTTTGTTACATTTACTTTATAGTAGAAATCCTGAAAGAAAACACTAACGAACAGATCTAATTTTTAATTAATAGCATTAATTTACATGCTACTCACTACATCCCGAAAAGAATCTGTTCTGTTAAGTATATTAACCATGCCCAAACCGTGTTGTTTATATTATTAATTAGATTAGCAGGCCCTTTCTTCACATCCATTGCTGATGGAGACTTCAGCCACCAAACACCAATGCTTAATCATAGTTTCAGTTAACGACACTGAATTAATGAGGTCTTACTGCACTCAAATGGAAAACCAGATAGAGAGAATATACTATACTATAGAATAGATGGTAACCAATCTAAGTAAAATAAATTCACAATGAGCTCCTCTTGACACACCACAGAGAAATGGCATTATTTAATACTTTGCTTCAAAATCCAAACATGATCATTATTACTGATGTAGCATAGCTTGATGTTCTTTTAAAGCAATATTACCATCTCATTCAGCTAGAAACACTGGTGGATGGCTTGAATCTTTGTTTACTTAATATTTTGCTTAGCTACCAGCTTCTTGCTTATATGATCTTAGATATCCTTCCAGAATTTCCCTGTGTGTATTTTGTCTTCACAAACAGTATATAAGCTGACAATACAAAGAAAAACAGCTTGTTTTGTTTTGTTTTGCATTCCCCACAGCCAAAAGCAACCTGACAGACACAAAGCGCAAATTCCTACCTACAGTTTTTGAGAAAATCCCCAAAACTCTTCCCAGGCATTTACTCCCCATCAACCTGCCATGCTATCTGGAATTTCTACTATTAAAATCAGTTCGGGTTAAGGTAAGAAATACCTCATTAGAAAATACTTGGAGATGGGAACAAAGGGAAGGGAAAAAGAAGTAACAAAGCAAGGTACTCATTACATACAATTTCATTTCCTCCAAGTGTATGACTTTCAAATAGCTAAGTTCCAAAGCCAGGAGGGAGTGTTAGGGCTAGACACAGAGTTAAAGGCAGGGACAGGCAAGGAGAAATAAAAAGAAGCCAGAGTTTGGAACCAGGCCTGAGGAGCACCACTACAGAGAAAAACCAGACTATGTGGTGTGTTGGGGGAAAGAAGGGAGAGTAGTTATTCTTCTATTTACTGCCCTCCATCTTTTGCCATACAGTTACGCATATATTTTGTTTTCCTACAAAAATGTAAAACAGTAAATGGGTCAAATTATTCCGATTTCCAACAAATGGCATTCCCAAGATCTTTTCTATGAGGTTTTTGTTTTTTTTTTATGTTTTCCATTGTTTTTATCCAAGAACAGTCAAATTGAAACAGCACCAGTTTTGCTAAATGAGAGGTAAATTTTTTTGAGGTAATCTAAATAAATGCTTTTCATCTCCAGTGCTGCCATTCCCTTTCATTTTTAAGATCTGGAAAACTGATCAGGGCTCTGAACACACTCTAGAAGATGCTACAAACCTGAAACATCGCATAGTTAGTTGAGACTTAAACTCAACCTACCTTTCTAAAGTTGCATTCTGGAAGTACAAATCAAGAAAGCCGTCACATCATGGTATTACTACAAACAAAACCACAAGCACAGCTTTATTTGTAAACAGCAATTTGTTATACAACAAAAGCCAGATCACACTAATGCAGATAACTGTAAACAAACACCATGGCATGCCATGGTAATAATGATCCAAATACTTCTTATTTCTGTATGCAACCAAATATTACTATCTGTATTGTAAAAGGAGAGAAAGTTTGAGGAGCACAAAAATTTCCTCCAGGATAACCCCCTTCCTACATTAAAGAATCCTGTCAGACTACTGAGATGAAGTTCTAGCAAAATTTAAAGTCATGG
Source organism: Acinonyx jubatus (assembly GCF_027475565.1). Taxonomy (NCBI): domain Eukaryota; kingdom Metazoa; phylum Chordata; class Mammalia; order Carnivora; family Felidae; genus Acinonyx; species Acinonyx jubatus. Next base: position 118,169,612 of record NC_069382.1, on the reverse strand, counting down.
TTCCATGAACTATGTCTTACCTAATTTTGTAAACCTGAAAAATCATTTGGTCATCTATTTTCCATTCATCATTCATGTACTTTCTACTCACTAAGCATGTGTATACGTAGGGAAATGCTATCTGTTAGAGAACTGGTAATCAAAACAGATTACCATTTCAAAATGATCAGTTATAAAAATCATATATGTGACCAAATGTTGATCCAACATTCAATAATGCCTTTTAAGCCAACAATATAAAGTCTATAAGAAAGCATAAGAAAAATAACATGCCCACCTTAAAGTCAGGATTCATCAATAAAAGTTTTTTTCTATAAACAAAATTTCACATTAAGATCCCTATAAAAACAAATACAAAATTACCTTTCCCTATTTTGAGACTTTCCTATTTTCCTATATTAACCACGTGTGCATTTTAGCTCTACAAAAATATGTAAACCATTTTTTTGGAATTAAGGAGAATTTGTGTACTTACAATGAAGACTCATCTATAAAAACATTATAATATAGCATTGGAAAAAAGCAAGACCAAATAGGCATAGAATGGCTGAATGGGCTCTTTCACATTAATTGGTAAAGACATCAAGCCAGAATGTATAGACAATTCTACATTCTTCTCTCCATGACAATTTTACATTTACACAGAGAACCCACACTTTGTGATTTAAAACAGGGAACCTGAAGTTATGTATGCACATATGACTGACTTTTAATTGTTGACACATTTACTGCTAGCACTTTAATTGTAAGCTTTACACTATTTTGAAAACAGGCAATCTTAACATACACTGGAGTTACACCTAAACATCACACACTAGGGAGATATTTGTTATTCTCCAATATTTCAGCAAAAGGTCTTAATTTTTTAAAATGTCAACAATAACCCTTAATACAAAGTATAGTTCTTTGGAATCGATTTGAATTCACTGTTTACATGAGGAGCCATTACTGCAGAGAGAACAGTTGTTCATCTGTAGTCCTACTTCGAGTCATTTTTTGCAAAGGTATTTCCTCCTTACTTTGATGAGTCTATGAATACTGCATTCAAGCAGGAATGATTCTAATATAATCAAAACAAGAAAAGATATTTTATTCTCTTTTTTTAAAAAAAGAGAAAACAATCCCCCTCCCCCATCACCACGCACACACACATACACACACAACTTTAACAAGTGAGCAAATGTGAATGGAGCAATGAACAGTTCTGTCTCCCCAGAAGGACTTCTGTATCATGGTCTTAAGGCTCCGGAGTTACTTCACCTAAGTGCTCATGGGACCAATGACTTTATTGCCTTGCACTCAACTTGCATGGCCACATTAGATACTATCTCAGTTCTATACACCACACACACACACACACACACACACACACACACCCCGCGCGCGCGCGCGCGCGCGCGCACACACACACACACACACTCCACACCAGCCAGTGCTATTTGCAATTTCTAAGGCCCGTTCCGTGCCTAGCCCCTACCCCATCCCTGCTTTGCTCCGGGTCCTAACCCTAGGAACGAGGGATACTACTTAATCCTGGAGGATCTTTTCTGTTGTCCCATCCTTCCAGGATTTGTAGGATGGTTCCTCCCCAACTCCACCACGGAACACAACGAGGACGGCGGATTTTCCCGGGCATGAAAGACCACTGCCTGTCCCCTTCCTCACCCCACGCATCCCGGCTTCTCTACGCCAGGAACCTCAGGGCAAGGAGTATACGATCCCGGGGCAGGGGAGAAGAGGCAATAACAGGAATCAAATGACCCGTTAACAAGGGGGTGCCAGGGGCACGGAAGAAGCGAGCCGGGTGAGGTTACCACCAGGGAGGTGTGCTCCAGCGGGGAACCATTCAAGAGCACTGACAGGTCGGCGGGGGAAGGAAGGCTCCGGTGGCGAGGGAGGTTGGAGAACTGCTTTTCGTGTCTTTCTCAGGGCCTGCGGGGGAATCCCGGGGCGGCGCGGCGGGGCTCTCGGGTCGTTCCCCGCCTCCCGCGGCCCCCGCGCGTCCCCTCGGCCACCCCCTCCGCCTGCGGCCGCCCCCGCCCCGCGCGGAAGGAAGCGCCGGGCTCCCCCCACGCTCTCCCGCTCTCTCGCGAGTCCTGTGCAGGCCCTTTCAGGGGAAGGGGGAGGGGGCGCGTTGGGAATTGCTGCAATGGAGCTCCGAGAGAACCCAGCCCGAGCGAGGCAGTCGGTGGAAAGCCACGGCCACATAAAAATGCCATATTAATTTTTTAAAAGCCATAAATCACCCCTCCCTCTGCAAAAGAAAATCATAAACCCGATCCCATGCAAGCCTGCGAGCAGCCACCCACTTCCTATTTCTGTCACAGCAGCTACACCCTGCCAGCAACCACCCCCCGGGCGCCCCCTCCCGCCACCGCCACCCCCGCCGCCGCCGCCTCCCCGCGGCTCAGCCATTTGCCAACTGACGCCCCCGTAAATAAAAATGCCCCAAGTGGGGCTGGGTGGGAGGCTTGGGGGGAAGGCACGCAAAGGAGGGGGGGGGGGTTCGAGGGTTGCACAATATCCTAGAAGGTCCGTGGCTGGAGCAAGGAGAGAACCGGGGGCGGGGGGAGGGGAGGCGAGCCTTGAGGGTTCCTGCGGCACACGGTGCACCGGGGCGACCGCGGCGCGCCGCTTACCTTTCACCACCCTGTCGGTCGTCGACAACTTGGGATCAATTGCCTTGGGCTCGGACATCTCCAGCCGCCGGGGGACAGCGACGCGCTGCTCGTCCGTCCTACTGCACACCCCGACCGGACCGGCGGGCCAGACACTGAACGCCGCCGCCGCCGCCGCCGCCGCCGCCGCCGCCGCGCTGCAAACCGCTCGGCTGGAGGTCTGGGCTTCTGAGCTGGCTTTAAAGTTACTGCCTTCTCGCGCGTCCCTCCTCCTCCTCCTCCTCCTCCACCTCCTCCTCCTCCACCTCCTCCTCCTCCTTCGCCGCCGCCGCCTTCACTCCTCCTCCGCCGCCGCCGCCAGCCTCGCCGACTCCGCTCCGGGCTGCGCGTGTGTGGTGGTTATTTATTTATTTTCTAAGCACGCCTCTTGGTTCTTCTTTTATTCTTGGGGGAAGGGGGATGGGGAGGAGAAGCGCACACAGGAGCACCCACCCCGGCAAGGAGACCCGGCACCGCGGAATGAAGCCCCACGCGCGCACTCCGCCGGGATTAAGACCGATCACATGGGGAGGGCCGGGGGCGAGACAGAAGAGGCAGGGCCGCCGATGTCAGTGCCACCAGCCGTGCCTCGGCGTCCCCGGCGGCGGAGAGGCGGCCGCCGCTGCTGCTGCTGCCGCCGCCGCTGCTTCCCCACACCAAGCGCCGCCGCTGGCCCCGCGGCCACCGGAGACGTCCCGCCGCTGCGCTCGCCCGCGCTCGCCTCTGCCTCCCCGCGCCGCTCCTTCACTCACACAGGCACAGCCGCGGAGCTCGGCAGACACAGTCCCGGGCGCAACCTACCCTCCTCCTCCTCCGCCGCCGCCGCCGCCGCCACCGCGCCCGCCTCCGCCTCCTCCCCTTCCTCCTCCCGGCCCCCGCCTCCAGCGCCTCGGCAGCCTCCACCTCCCTGCGGAGCCAGCCCCCCGCTCCCCGCCCCGACGTCGAAGCTGCGGGCGCCCATTGGCTGGAGCGCGCGTCAGTTTCTTCTAGGTCGCGCCCCCGTCGCTCGGCCCTCCTCCCGCTCCTCCTCGCCGTCCCCGCCCCCCTCTCTGTTTTCTCCCAGCTGCCAGTCCAGTGGGCCTGCCGCCTCCGCCGCCCAGTCACCGCTCAGGTGTCACTGTTGCCGGCAGGCCGAGACTAGGGAAGGAGAATGGGCAGGGGGTCGCGGCTGGGAGGAGCGGGGCTCTACCCTGCCACCCTCAGCCCGGTGTGGCTTCTGCCCCTAGACCCCGCACACTCCCCCGCGCCGCTTTGGCAACTGTTTCTAGTCGGCTGGGTTAAGCCGCAGTGTGAGTAGCCAAGTGCGGAGGGTGTCTCCGGGTGTGTGCGTGGCCCGAGAGAGGGCAAGAAGGGGGGTGGCAGGGAGAGGAGGGAAGAGGGTGGGGGTGAGGAGCACCGAAAGAGGGCGGAGGAAGGAAGAGCGCAGGGAGCTCGGGGCCCGCGGCACAGCTGCTGTCGCTGTCGCTGCAGCAGCTGTCCAGGGAGAATCGCCAAAACGGCGACGAATAAACAACTTACCTTGGGGAGACGGGCTCCGGCTGTGATGGGTGTACGGTGCATTTTGCTATTGGGGCTTTTTGATGCGCCACGTGCTGGTTATTAACGTTTCCCCACACATACACACGCATCCACACCTTCTGAGAAAGGGGCCGCTTCTCAGCGTCGCGCCGGGGAGGTGGCCGAGTGTGCGGGACGGGCTAGCCAAGGAGATTGGGGACGGGAGTCCAAGCGACCCCGGGCAACTCTGAGTCACCCGGGGCCGCCCTGCCAATCTCCAGAGACAAATGATGGGCAGGAGACACACCGGAGAGGGTCGCCTTTTCCCTGTTCACGCGCGCACGCAGCCACTAGTCGGGAATGGTGGCACCACATCTCCAATCATCCGACGTCCACTTGGTGCGCTAGGTGTGTGCAGGGCCCTAAAGCCCAAGGCGGATCCCCACACTGGTCCCTTTGGTTGGAAGGAGAGTAAAGAAGGGAACACTAGGTGCAGGAGGACAGAGAACGACAATGCCCCGACAGCTCCTTTCTGACCTGTCTGCCGCACCACAGAATGAGGAGATCATCGCCCTCTGCCAGAAGGTCACCTCTGCTCACAGCCCCTCTCTCTGACCAACTGGGCAAGATTGGAGCATGCTTCTTCGTCGATAACGAAGAGAGCTGAGTAAATTTCTCACCCTAGATTCTTCCTGTTTCGTTTCTAAATTCCTTCAATATCAGGTTTTTCCTATTTCCTGGATTCGACCATAAGCCCAGTAAAAGGCCTAATAAAAGATTTAGGGAGCTAGGAGATGGAGCCAGAAGTGTTTGGGTAGCAGGGATTAGATTTCGAGTTCAAACCCGAAAGGAAGTTGGAGAACTTGACTGATGGCACCAGAGTATGCCTTGAGCGTGCTGCCTGCAAGGAATAGGAACTCACCCTAAAAGGCAGGGAAGCCTCGGTGTGGGCCTTCTAGCAAATGGAGACCATGCAGGGTGTGTCCCCCCTACTCAGGGACGCTGCCACTGGCTCCAAGATTCTGCTGCCCAATTCACACCCCCAGCATAGTGTGTGGTAATTAGGCAGACAGTACGTTCAATAAATATGTATTGTGTTCCTTTTATATACACCAGACACTATGGTAGGTTATTTGGGGGGAGGGGGGGAGGGGAGGGGGAGGGGCAGTTACTGGAAAATGGTCCTTGCCCTCAATAAAGCCTAGAGTCTAGTAGAACTGTCATAAAAATATGAGCTCTGAAAGGCCACTGTATCGCCTCAGGAAGTGGTTACTGAAAACAGTCTCCTGAGCCCTGGCAGAGCCAGTTGCTAAGGCAGATTTGGGAAGTTGGTTCCTGGCCAGATGGCACAGAGTGAGGCAGGGACGCCAAGACCTATGGGTGAAGAAGAGGGCCTGCCTGAGGAAAGACTAGGAAATCATGTCCAAGGATGCTCACTTCCAAGGCCACAATGTTTTCTCCCACATGTTGCAAATAAACAGGCAGTTCCCACTGCTATTTGGACATGTTTCAGGTTTAGGAAAAACACCTTGAACCAAGATCAGAAGGCTTAAAATGTCAGCATCAATAGAGAAGTTTTATGATACAGACAGGAAATAAAGGCACACCTTTGAGGCACACCCTTCAGTCCGCTACAAGTTTGGGACACCTCCTAGCTGAGGTATGTATGGGAAAAAAAAGTTATGAATCATAATCCCTTTACAACACATCTTACTATCATCAGACACCTTTAATGCACGTGTATGGTCCATACTGTTGCGACACAAACACATCTTCTTAGACAAAATTGGACCCTATTCGAAGGAAAACTAGACAGCAGAAATTAACTAGGGACTAGTTATGTCTGCATATCTGGCATACTGGTATAGCCAAATCATCTCTTTGTTTGTTTGTTTGTTTGTTTTTTAGCATTTATTTATGTTGAGGTGTGGGGCAGGGGGAGAGCAGAGAGAGAGAGTGAGAGAATCCCAAGCAGGCTCCACACTGTCATCACAGAGCCTGACGCTGGGCTCAATCACACGAACCCATGAGACCATGACTTGAGCCGAAATCAAGAATGGGACACTTAACTGACTGAGCCACCCAGGAGCCCTGCCAAAATCATCCTTTGTATTCAGATATGTTTTCAGATGTCCTACAATCCGCTGCCATTTTTTTATCCTGTTAGACTCTCCAAGTAGTCCTTGATTATGTTACCACTGTTATAAAATTACTTTACACTTGGAATTTACATTTTCAAGAAGTTACTGCAATTCATTTTCCCAAAGGTACTAAAACAATGTCCTTTGCTTAGGAAGAGAACAGAGAAAAAAAGGTGGGGGGCAAGGGGGGAACCATCTTGGCAGAAAACAACTTGCAGTCTTCTAAAAACTTGTATTTCCCCTTCCTTCCCAGTATACTCGCTGAGAACCATGTGCCCGGGTGAGATTCCATTTCCTGGCCTGCATTTGTGTGCATCTAAATGGGTGCATGTGACTAGCTCTGGCCAAGGCATTGGGGACTGAAGTGTTTCATCAGTTTCAGGCCAAGGCAGTTAAGTGGCAGTTATACATTCTTCAGAGCCTATGAGTTCCCATCCTTTAGCTGAATGCAGAGACTTCTAGGGCACAGGGGAAGGCATAACTCAAAATGGAAAGTGCTAAATGCCCAAATTACCACATAGAGGAAATCTGCCCACCTACAGGGAAAATCTGTTTTAGACTTTGCATAAAGAAGAAATAAATTTTTAGTGTGTTGCTCCATTGAAATTTGAAGGTATGTTTGTTAGGGCAACTAGTATTACGAAATTAATACACAAAGTTATTTATTATGTTAGCTCAAAAAGTAAAATCCAGAATTATCGTATGTCTGCTCTGTAACAGCACTAACAGAATACCAAGAGTAGCCTTATTTCTTTTAACACATGAACATCAAAATTTTATTTTTTGTGAGTGAATTATTCATTTACCAGTTGTGTTTTGAACACCTGTGCAAGGTACCGTGCAAGGTGATTCAAAAATCTGTGAAGAGAGGATCCTGGGTGTCTCAGCCGGTTAAGCGGCCAACTTTGGCTCAGGTCACGATCTTGTGGTTCCTAAGTTCAAGCCCTGCATGGGGCTCTATGCTGACAGCTCAGACCCTGGAGCCTGCTTCAGATTCTGTCTCCCTCTCTCTCTGCCCCTCCCTCACTCACACTCTGTCTCTCTCAAAAATAAAAATAAACTTAATTTTTTTTTTAAACATGTAAGAACTCCAAGATTTAGTCCCTTCATTCAAGGATCTCAGAGTCTTATAAGAATTGTACACAGATTGTAAACATTTAGGTCTAAGGTGCTACTTCCTCTCGCTGTTGGAGAACTCAAACAAATTTTACTAGTCACTTCATCTAAATTAATTATGAAGATAAGTATGTTTGGAAAAAATATTGAAGATTTGGAGTAATCTATGCATTCAAGTGCTCCATGCCACAGCTTACCTCCATTGGTCCAAATCATAGTAAATGAACAATATTTTAGTTTACTATTAAGTGTTCTGCTAGATTTAGAAGCTTTTTTGTTTCGAAGATAAGTAATTAAGATGTTGTATTTTATATCGTTTTGAGAATAACCATTTATTTTTGAGAGAGAGAGAAAGAGCGGGGAAGGGGCAGAGAGCAAGAGGGAGACGCAGAATTGAAGCAGGTTCCAGGACCCAAGCTGTTAGCACAGAGCCCAACATGAGACTGGAACCCATGAACCACGAGATTACAACCCGAGCCAAAGCCGGCTTCTTAACCAACTGAGCCACCTAGGCACCTGGAGAATAACCTGCTTTTGACAATGTAAACTTTCCTTTGGTTCTACTATCATTTTGACATTAAGAATTGCATAATAACTTCTGGTTTTGACTCTTCTGAGGCATGCGCTTTTTTTTTCTGAGTAATTGATGGTCCACAGCAGTTACGTCTGACCTATTCTCACCTGCATTGCCGGAGCATATCACTGGAGAACTTGCAAAGTAGACAACCAGTCTTGGTGGGGCCATGAATGTGTATGAGAATTTGATTTATGATTGTAAAGCTAATTCCTCTGACGTGCATTTCTAACATGTGAACTTCTACCCTCTTCACCACAGAGGCTCTACAAAATATATTATTCAATGTGGATTTTATTTGAGGTTTAAACTAGAAGGGCTTTTATTATTTATCTTTTGGATTGCTCTTGAAATTTTGTTGAGCCTTATATTTTTCAGAAGGCAATTTTACTCATTTTAGAAAAGTTATTTCTCTAAGAACATAAAAAAATTGTTATGCCAAATGTATTAGGAATAAATTTACTTTTTTTCTTTTAGGGACCAAAATTCAACTTATGGAATTATATGCTAAGTTTAATATACAGAGGATAAATTTTACCTAAAATTTGGGAAGACTTCAGGTGATCATATTCATGTGGATTTAATAAATATATATTCCTATTTGATTTATATTTGTATCTTAATCTCATATCCCAGTTCTAGGTACAAACTTTGTGAAATTTAAAAATGTATTGGCATCTTGAGGCACCTGGGTTGCTCAGTCGGTTAAGCGTCCAACTTGGGCTCAGGTTATGATCTCACAGTTCGTGAGTTTGAGCCCCGCATCAGGCTCTGTGCTGATAGCTCGGAGCCTGGAGCCTGCTTCAGATTCTGTGTTTCCCTCTCTATCTGCCCTCCTCCACTCACACTTTATCTCTGTCTTTGTCTCTCTCTCTCTCTCTGTCTGTCAAAAATAAATAAACATTAAAAATGTATTGGCATCTCTTATGTAAAGCTCTAAGCTTAATACCACAGTATCTGCTTTTAAGGATATTTCAATATTACTAATATACGTGTGTGTGTGTGTGTGTGTGTGTGTGTGTGTGTGTGTGTATGTGTGTATGTATATCTATCTATCTACATATATCCATATATCCTGGAAAGAAATCTTATTTGCCCTTTCTCCTAGATGGTTGGAATTCTAATTTCATTATTCATTTTAAAATTATGAACAAGTTAATGGTGCCAAATCATAAATGTTTACGTTGAAAATAGATATATGTGTGCTATTCTATTGAAAATCCAAGAAATATTCATGCCATAAAACTTTATATAATATGGCTTTTCTACACTCAGAATTTCAGTTTTTGACCTGAAATGAGCTGAAGTTTATATTTGAAGTGCTTTGAGAACAATGCCAACAACAACAGCAAAAGATTTAGTAATCAAATTAAAGCTACTACCAATTACAGGAGACTTGATAAATCAATTTAGAACAAAGTTCATCAAGCCCTTTAAAAGCACATTTGCATATAAAAAATATAGTAATTAGAAATGAGATTCACTCATCAAAACTAGCAGAAATTTAACTTTACTGGAAGTAAGTTTTGCCCATTATTGATGAAAAATTCATGAAGTTGCAGGTAAGTATTCTATTAGGAAAAAGAATGTTGCACTTAGACTAGTCATCTTTCTATTGTTTGTAGTCAGTGAGGTTTTATTCTATTAATATTTATGATTATTGGAAAGCATATATTCAATAGGCCTTTTTTGAATAGTTACACATATCAAGCATTGGGGCTATAATCTGAAAAAAAAAAAGTTTCTCCCTTCATAAACCTTACATTCTAATGAAGAGAGACAGATGATAAAAGGAAACAATGAAAAACAATTATGCACACATAACATGTTGCATAGGTCCACATAGGTGGACTAAGAGATAAAACATAAAAATAATATATAGTGGTAAGGGCACTGGAAGAAGTGATAGATGAAGGGATATTACTCACTGTTGTAGGCAGATCACTTGGGGAGACCTCTCTGAGAAGGTGATATTTCAACAGAGATTCAAATGAACTGGTGGCAATTTGTATGCAGCCCTCTGGAGAAAGACTGTTCCAGGTAAAGGAATAGCATGTGCAAAGGCCCTGACGTAAGAGTCTGACATTTTTAAAGAAATGTCAAAGGAGGCCAGTGTAGCTAGAGCACAGTAAATTGGTGAAAGTAATACAAGACGAGGTCAGAAAGATGATGTCAGGTCAGATCACGTAGGACCATGTAGACCATAGAAAAGATTCTGAATATGACGCTGGTGAGATGAAAAAGCACTTGTTGCCAAAGTGATACATGATATGATTTAAACTTGAATTGTCAGTGTTTCATAAGAACTGACTCTGGATATAGTGGTAGGAAGGGAGTAGCAGTGGAAATGTGAATACCACGTAAGGACTGTTGTCCTAATCTAGGGTAGAAAGAAAGTGGTTTGATTGCAGTTAGAAGTGGTGAGGAGTATCTAATTCCATATATATTTCAAAAGTAGATTTTCAACAAGCTAACACATATTTGCTGTTGGATTCAATAGAGGATGCGGGGAAATAAAAAAGAGCCAAGCATTCTAAGGGCTTAGGTCTGAGCAAATGGGAGACGGGAGTTACCTTTTACTGAGAAAAGGAACATTGGAAATGGAGAGCTTGCTTTGTGGAGAGGTAAAACTAGCTTTAGATATGTTAACTCTGAGATGCATATTATACGTGGAGGTGGAAAAGACATGTGGAGACTTGGACATATACTTCAGTCAGATACCAAGAGGAGAGAGCCAGGCTGATGATGCATAAAAATGGAAGTCATGGCGTCTTACCATTACTTTATTTCAGTTAGGGGATAGGAAGAAAAGGAGGGACCAGCAAAGGCAGCCGATGGAAAGGAGCCACTTGTGAGGGAGAAAGGTGGTGTTTGTGAGGTCAAAAAAATGGAATGAATTGTGTCCATAAAGCCGATGGGTTTAGTAAAATGACAACTGAGGACTGGTTATTGGTTTTGAGAAAAGGGGAGCTCGCTGCTTTTTATAGCGAGGCAGTCTTTATAACCATCTAAAATAGGACCTCATCATTCTCTGTCTCTCCACGCTGATTTAGCTCCTTTTTCCTGTTTATAATTACTTGACCTTACATGTGTGGGTGTGCTATGTGTGTGATTTGTCTTTCTGCAACTAGACAATATGATCCTTGAGCGCAGGGACTTTGTCTTACTGCCATTTGAATCTCTCGTGCCTGTCATGTCTAGCACATACGAGATGCTTAATAAATGTTTGTTGGAAAAATGAATATTTTTCATAAATGAATGAATATTTCAATATTCAAAATACTCCAATTCAATATTCAATATTCAAATATTCAAAAATGAATATTTACAATGCTACCCCAGCTTAGTTTTTCCGATTTTCTCAATAGTTGAAATAAGTATTTCCGTGGGGAGGGGCAGGAATTAGGTGAAGGTGGTCAAAAGGTATAGACTTTCAACTGTAAGATAAATAAGTTCTGGGGTTGTAATGTACACCACATAAGTATAGTTAACAATACTGTACCGAATATTTGAACGTTACTAAGAAAGTATATCTCAAAGTTCTAATCGCAAAGAAAAAACTAGAACTTTGTGAGATGATGGACACTAATCTTATTGTGGTAATCATTTTGCAACAGATACATATATCAAATTGTGTTGTTCACCTTAAATTTACACAATGTTCTATGTCAATTATATCTCCATAAAACGGGGGAGAAAAAGAGATAAGCATTTTTTCAAAGCATTTGTAGGAAAAACTGAAAATTCACGTTTAGATAATTTTTTAAGCTACAAAATCAACTTTCGTAGAGTAAAAAGGGAGGACTCAGGCCTTGAGGATGAGAAATGAAATGGGAATTCAGGAGTTTAGTGTTAGCATGAGGTGTGCCTCTCACACGTCCCCACTGTAAGAATAATTATGTGTGTAAGTCCAAGGGAGGGCACAGTATTACTCATAGCTCCTCTTTCTCCAAATACACAAGGAGTTCTATTGTTTGCAACATCTAAGCTATTCCCTGGTGATAAGTCAGGCCAGACATTAGCAATTCTCAAGGAGGAAATGAGCAGGGTGTCAGTTATGATTGTTTAGAAACTGTGAGTCCCTCAAAAGAGTTTTTTTTTTTCTCTCTCTCTCTTTCAGGCTGTCTCTGATGCCCAGCCCTAAGAAATGTAGACAGTTGGGGAAATCGTGCTAGATATGCTTTAGGGTACCTGGCCCCTAAAGGAGCTGACTGATCATCAGGTCACAGGTTCACCTGCTGCCATCGCAGAAGATTGGACCAGGGTGGTTGAACATCTAACTAGAGGATACCTAAGGACCAGTGATCTTCAACTTCCAAACCCAATCTGGAAAAGGGAGCTAGGCTCATCAGATACCCTCTGGGAAGAGCCTGACTTAGAAATTCAGAGGGGTTGCCTGGGTGGCTCAGTCGGTTAAGCATCCAACTCTTGATTGTAGCACAGGTCATGATATCGCGGTTGGTGAAATGGAACCACACGTCCGGCTCTGTGTGCTGACAGCTCAGAGCCTGCTTGGGATACTCTCTCTCTTTCTCTCTCTGCCCCTCCCCTGCTCATGCAGTGCACTCTCTCTCTCAAAATAAACTTTTTTTCAAAATATATTAACAAACTTAATTTTTTAAAATATTCAGAGGAACATCGGTGGTGGTTATTTGAATGAAAGATCTTACAGAACGGGACTGAGATGCCCACTAGGAAATGACTCATGTGCAAGGTGAATAAACAGATGAAGCCATTCAGGCCAGAGGGGCCATGGGTCAGATTCCACAAGGGTGAAGGGAGGAGAGAGCGGTGCAGAGGGGAGGGAGAGGATGAGAGAGAGAATATCTTCATCTGTTTTCTCTTTTGTCTTTCCTAAGGCCTGGTTCTTTAATTTTTTTTTTTTTTCTGGGCTTATAAGACCTCTCAACGTCCTTATAATAAACCCTATTTTCTAGAGCTGGTTTGAGGGTTATGTTCCTTACAACCCAAAGACCCATTACTAAATCATACAGAAGATGTAAAGAGTAGCTAAGATTCTTAGTCCATGCCCTCTGTAAAGTTTCCAAAGTTGACACCTTCTGATTCTGGTGCTTATACAAATCCTTTTCTTCATTCAAAAATTGACTATAACATGTTCCCACTCTTGCCCATCCCAGTCATCTCTATAGCACTCCAATGCCCAAAATAAAAAGACCAAAGCAGTAAGTGTAAAGAGAGAGAGAGAGAGAGAGAGAGAGAGAGAGAGAGAGAGAGAGAGAGTCTGATTAGGGAGACTTGGTAAGCTTTGGAGCTATTTAATATTGAAGATTCTCTATGCCTGTTTTCATGTCACCATTGGGCAGGTTACAGGGTATGCTGCGGTAAAAGTTGAAACATCTCAGCAGCTTAACAAAGTTTGAGATCCTTCCTAGGCAGGTCTGAGCCACCCCTCAGGACAGCCATTCTCCCTGTGCTGACTCAGCAGTCCGGCCTGCTCCCGTCAGAGGATCAGAGGGCACCCTCTCAGCTTGTGCTTTCACAGTCACCCAGCAGGGGAGGAGAGCCCTGGGACCTGGGCTCCAGCAATCACCTGATTTTGACTGAAGTGACACTCACAAATGACTATCCTTACGTTTCGTTGGCCTGAACTGCTCATTTGGTCACATCTAATTTCAAGAGGGAGAGAGGTGTGTGATCCTCCCACTATCCAAAATTAGAGGGAGATCAAATATTTATACAGAGTAATAATAGCAATCAGCATTTCTAAATAACCCATCTAACCCTGTGGGCCCTCCAGGCTACTGTTTAACACCCAGTGACTCAGGCACATACCCTTTTCCTGTTTAAGGCACCAAGGTACTCCTGAATAACTATGGATCCTGATCTGCTTCTTGTATGGAACCTCCCCTTCTGTCCCTGTTGCATGGCCTGCTACTGGACTGAATGGGATTCACTCCACTTGGACCGGTTTTGGTATCACTACATCTTCCCTGGGCCTGGTGTCCCACAGCAGGTTCCTGGTATCACTACCATTTGTCATCTCACCAGCTCTCCCTTAGGCCAAGGCTTGATTTCTCCCTCTGCAGATAGGCAGCACTGGGCCCGAATGGACAGTTACTAATATTATACAGACTGGAAAAAAAATGCCTTCTTAAAGTGTGTTAAGCACAGCTGGAAGTGCTAAGTTTTTTTCTAATTTTTAAAGATGTGAGCAGATTACCTGGAAACATGAATATAGCTACATACAGATATATAACACATATCAAGTTCTTTTATGAGTCACTGCCTTTCATAAAAAGTTAATACAGCCAGTTTAATAATATACAAATTTATTATACAGCATAAATGCTAAGAATTTTCTATGAATGCTATGTTTTGGTACTGCTCTGATATAGCAAAACATATGTGTATATATATATATTTTTTTTTTTTTTTCTGTTCTTAACTTTGTTAGTCCTATAGTGTGATGGGTAGTCTTTTGTGTCAACCTGATTAGGCTATAATACCCAGTTACTTAACCAAACACTAGTCTAGGTGTTGTTGTGAAGGTATTTTATAGACATGGTTAACATCTACAGTCAATTGACTTTAAGTAAGGAGATTACCCTCAATAATGTTGGTGGGCCACATTCTGTCATTTGGAGATGGGAATTCCTAGGTACTTACAGCTCTCTTCACATTCAGGGAAGGGCTAGGGAAGTCTGAGGAAAGCCCTGGGACAGAGATGCTGGTGAAAGCACGCAGGGAGCTGTTGTACATGGAAATGGCAAGATTTGGAGAGGATCTGGGGGGAAACAGAGAATCTGCTGGTCAGGGTTATAAACCCCGTGGATAGAAGGATGGTACTAGGAAAACAACCAAATCACTTCTTTGAAGGCATGTAGTTTAAAAAAAAAAATCCTGGGGCACCTGGGTGGCTCAGTCGTTTGAGCGTTCAACTTCAGCTCAGGTCGTGATCTTGCAGTCCGTCAGTTCGAGCCATGTGTGGGGCTCTGTGCTGACAGCTCAGAGCCTGGAGCCTGCTTGGGATTCTGTGTCTCCCTTTGTCTCTGCTCCTCCCCCGCTTATGCTCTGTCTCTGTCTCTGTCTCTCTCTCTGTGTCAAAAATAAATAAACATTAAAAGAAAAATCCTACCTGTTCTTATACCACTTCAAATTAGTCTCCTTTTCCCACCTCCACAATGGGCCTACCATCTTGGGAATAAGTTTGATATGATTTCATGAGCAGATGGTCTCACTCTTGCCCCATTTCCAATCCCCCAATAATGTCCCTTCTGTTGTATGAAATCTTAAGTCTCACAACATAGCATTTAGTCCCTTTATGGATAGACGAATGTGAAAATATTCCTAAGACAGGAAACATGTTGACTCAGCTTAGAACTGAGATCTGTCCTGGGTATTTGTGGTTAGGTCCTGTGTTCAGCCTAATGTATGCTGGCCGTTTCATCTGTTCAGAAGCTGCACTTCAAACCTGATTCATTCCTATATTCTACATGAACTATGAGGCCATAATTCTATGGATAAAGATTGGACATGTGATGCCGTCTTCCCCCATCACATTCATTTATTTGGAGAATTTGGGGTTCAGTCTTTTTCTGGAAGGTAGGTCATATTTATACAAAGGCATTTTCAGCAACTGTTTTATTCTATCCTGTAGATCAAGAAAGCAGAGAATGGGTTTCTGTAGAAAGAGAGAAAGAAATACAAATTAGGCATGCAGAGAAGAGCAGAGCTGAAAGACAGTAGAGAGACTGCTAGTATTCCATTCCCTGATGCATCCATGTTCCCGAGGCCCCGCTGCATGATGGTTCTCGGGGCCCATGAGACTCCAGTGTATTCTTATAGTTCTTTCCCATTTTGTGCTGACGGGGTTGGGTTGAAGTTTAGTTATATGCAACCAAAGAATAACAAATAACAAGAGGAAACTAAAAGTAACAAATTTTCTGAGATATGGACTCTGCCTAGGAGAAATCCTGAGGGGATTCCCTACCTCCAGGCATCTGGCCCAGTAGGAGGTGGCCCAGAGGCTAAGGTGGCAAAATGTATAACCCTACCAATACAAGAAGGCTTTCCAGAAGTTACCAAGTAGGAACCGTTTTTTAAACTTTATTTATTTATTTTGAGACAAAGAGATGGGGGGGGGGGCGGTGGGCAGAGAGAGAGGGAGAGAAAGGCTTTCTCTCTGCATTGTCATCTCTGAGCCCCCGACCTGGGGCTTGATCCCACAAACCGTGAGATCTTGACCTGAGCTGAAATCAAGAATTAGACTCTTAACTGACTGAGACACCCAGGCTCGCTGGAACGCCTTTTAGAGAACCATTTTCCAGAATCTCAAAGTTCATATTTCTTTTTTCTTAAAACCGATGTGCCAGGCAATCTCCTATGATCTGCCCCTTCTCCTTTCCCATGCATCTCTTCACAGACTCTTTTGCCCCTCTCATTCATCTGAAATCAGTATGGTGATTATCCCAAGGTGTGAAACCTTTCAGATGCCAAACAAAGAAACAGTTTAAGAAGTGAAGCTGAGGGAGCATCACAGATAGTAAAGATAGAAAGGCATCAGTGAAAATATTGGAGAAAAGTATTCCTTTTTATCTAGGTAAAACACTTATGGGTAGGCTCCTGTCACCTTATCCTTCGAAAACCATGTATTATTATATAACTTAGAATTCAGAAGTGAGATGTAGTGGGCATGCTTATTTACATGGTTATCTTGATTGAAAAACAAAATCAGGTTTTGGGACTTTTTTTCCTCACAGAAAGCCTAATTAAAATTATTGGTTTCACAATTGAAACTGGTTTTGCCAATTAAATCTTTGGCCAATATTTCTCCACTAAATTAAATAAGTTAAATTTGCCACCCTAATGTTTTAATAGAAAACATTTAACACACAGTATACAATTTGCTAGAACTTACAATCGTGGGTAGCTATTAAAGCTTCAGTATACAATTTTAGCTTGCAACTGAAAAATATAATGTTTAAAAATTATTTTAGGAGATGCTCGAGCAGATATATCAAATACCTCTAGATTACCAAAAAGGATTCATCCAGACTAAATCACTATGACCAAGTCAAGCTGACCAAACATATTTCTTTTCTTTTCATACTCTTCAACACCTCATGACCTTAAGACCACAACACTCTGATTAGCTGAATGATCCAGGTGTAAAAGAATTCACTAAATTCAAAATTTAATAGTGCAGTTAATAAAATATCTATCAGTTATTTTTTCATACTATTTCAGTGGGTATTTTTTGTCTTAGCCTGAGAGATTCTTTTCAAATGATTTACTGCAAAAGTGCCCTCAAGAGAAAGAAGATTAAGGGAAGCAGGACAGGACAGGAAATAAAAACTAAGCAAGAGAGAAGTCTTAACTGGTCATTAGCTTCAGTCTATCCTACTGAAAAGCTCTGAGCAGGAACTGAACCACAGAATGAGACCCCGCCCCCTTTATGCAGGGAGATGGCCTTTTGTACCTGCATTAGCCAAAATCTCTGGCGAAGGTGAAAGTTCCTGTTTGACCAATACTCTGGGGGCCAATTCTCTGGAGAAGAGGGCCATTGTCAGCCAATACTCATAGCTGATGAGGAACAGGGGCTCTGGATGGTAAAGGTGATTTAGCAGGGGCACCAACAACATCTCCAGTTTTCTGCTTAGGAATAAGAAAACCAAGTCTCAGAATGTTTAAGGATCATGCTCCGGTGTTCCACAGGTAGCAAATGATGGAGTTATGGCATAGATTCAGGTCTTTTGACACTAAAGCCATACAGTGAAGTTCAGATCTTTCCCATGTCAAACTGCTTCATGTCCAGTGCCCATAGTCTATGGAGCTAAACAATTTGATATGAAACCGGACTGGCTATGTTATTTTACTAGCCACATTCTTGGAACTATATCCTTTGAATATAAGAGCTTAGGAAGGTTACTTAACATTTATGAGTCTCAACTTCTTAATCTGAAAATGTGAACAATAATAACTAATATGGTATTGTGATGATTAAAAAAAAAAAACATGTAAAGCACCTAGCGTTGTTTCTTACATAGTGCACGTGCTCCAAAATATCCATTCCCTTTCCTTTCTTCTTTTATCTATGAATAGACACATTAAAGCAATGTAGAGAATATACTAGATAACACATAAATAATATAGGGACAATACATTAATATATACACATGTTACTCACAGGGAACATTGTCAAACTGATTAGATTTTCTAGAAAGTCCTTGTCTAAGTTGCCACCACACAAGCTTTAAAATTGACTACTACAATTTGATGATCACTTTATTCCTCTGTTTGAACGTGTACAATTTTTTAAAAATCCATCCAAGCATAACATATATATAGAAAAGGAAAAAGTCAAAACTCTACAGTGTAATGAATTATTGCAAAGTAAACACACTTGTGTAACCACAACAGACACAAGAAATCTGACATTACCAAGCAGCCTAAAATCGCCCACCCTCCATCTGGGATCCCCTCCCAGTTATCAACCCTTCCTTCTCCCTAAAGTTAAGCACTTTCAAAGCTCATAATACCATGGGTAAGTTTTTGCCAGTTTGAAGTTGATGCCAATGGAATAAAACAATTTTAACATGATATATCTGCCTTCTTTTACTTACCTTTTTGTGTATGTTACTTTTTTTTTTCATTTTTATTGCTGCATAGTATTACTATGTGTGTATAGTCATACCTATACACACATATGCATATATGGGTATACCTATGTGTGTATATGAGTATATATACATGTATGTATGAGTACATATGCATGTGTATCAGTACGCATATATATATATATATATATATATATATATATATACTTATTTAAGTATTTCATTATTGATGAAAATTCAGTTGTTTCCAGTTTGGGACTATTATCAATAACGCTGTGGTGAGTATTACTGGACATTTCTATCACATGTGTGCATTTTTGGGGGGGGGGACACAAGGTAAGAGTTAAATTGCAGGATGATGAAGGATGTTTATGGTCAACTTGAGTAAACCCTGGCAAACAGCTTTCCAAAGTGGCTGTAGCAACGAATACTCTCCTCTCCAGCGATTTATAGTACTTCTTGTTGTTCCATATTTTCAACAATACTTGGTTTTCTGTTTTGTTTCTCTTTTTACCCTTCTGATGGTATACCACCACATACCTACCAAATTACATTTTAACCTTCCATTTCCCTGATGCCTTAAGATACTGGGTACCTCTCCATATGTTTTTAGCTATTTTGATATGCTTTTATGTGAATCGCTTTTCAAGTCTATTGTCAGATTTCTATTGGATTGTCTCTTTTTTACTGATTTTTAGAACTTCTCTCTGTATTTTGGATACCACCTCTTTGTTGATTGCATCTTCTCCCCCTCTGTAACTTGCCTTTTTGTTTGTTTAATGGTGTCTTTCAATATTCTTTTTTTATTCTTTTTTTTTATGTTTATTTATTTTTGAGAGAGAGAGCGTGAGCATGAGTGGGGGAGGGGAAGAGAGAGGGAGACACAGAATCCGAAGCAGGCTCCAGGCTCTGAGCTGTCAGCACAGAGCCCGACGCAGGGCTTGAGCTCATGGGCCGAGCCCTGAGATCATGACCTGAGCACAAGTCAGACACTTAACTGTCACCCAGGCACCCCTAATAGTCTTAAAGTATTCCAATTTGTCAATCTCTTGCCAGCATATGTTATGTTTTCAGAAATCTTTGTTAACCCCACATTTAAAATACTGTTATCTTTTACATACTTCGCTGTTTTTTGTTTTTGTTTTTGTTTTTACATTTCACGTTTTGTTCTATTAGCCATCTGGAATTTATTTTTATTTATTGTGTGATGTAGTGGTGAAGTTTATTTTTTCATATGGATATCAAATTAACATAACACTGTTTATTGAAAAGACTGTGCATTTGCCACTGTTCTGCAGTACCTCCTTAGGCGTAAATCAAGTGTCCAAATATTCAGGTCTATTTCTGAACTCTATTCTGATCTTTTATTCTATCTGTCCTTACATCAGTACTGCACTTTCTTTCCTATTGTAGCTCTGTAATTATTTTGATATTAAATAGAGCAGATTGCTCCATTTTGTCCTTCTTCAAGGTTGCCTTGGTTATTTGCATTTTAACATATATTTCTACCAAAAAAATCCTGGGATTTCAATTAGGATGGCATTCTATTTTTAGATTAATTTTGGCAATATGAAGCCTTCCAATCCATGAGCATGGTATATTTCTCCACATATTTAGGTCTTTAATTTTGGTCAATATTGCTTGATATTTGGGGAGAAGAGGTATTGAATGTATTTCTTTCGATTTTTAAAAACTGCATGTTTGAAATTGTTTGGTAACCCTGTATACTTTTGAAGAAGAATAAAGTGGGGACTTAGAATTTGACTGATTTTCTGGCCAAAATCTTCAGGCTGATGCTCATTTGCATGCAAGCATAAGGTAATAAGGTTACTATGAATGTGCTAATTTCCTGGGATATGTTATTTTAATTTTCCATAGTAATAACTTTGATGAATTTCAATTCAGTATTAATTCATATTATAAAAGGTTTCCAGAGAAACGGCCATATTAAAAACATTTCACCTAGTCAGTCTATCATATTCTATGTATTTTAAGGAAGAACTTATTCATGCAGTAAAGTGTGTCTAGAATTTAATTTAAGGAAAATACGCATTTTGGTAATGAAATGATATACCACCTATGTTATTCTGGGTCACCTTAGGGAACATATAGCAAATATAATTTGAGTAGTTTTAAGAAAGTGTAATAAGGAAACTTTTCACAATAGTACAGGCGAGATGTATGTTCTATCATGAAGCTACTAACAGCAAAGCTTTCTTACCACTCTTTCACCTAAATTGACAAGAAGAGGGAGTAATCAAACCCTGAGAGAGTGGGCTCCTTGAAGGTCCTGTGACCTTCAGAGTAAGAACACAGACACACATAAACTTCGTACCAACAGGTCCTTCTTGCTCATTCTTCTTCCAATGAGCCCCCTGGCCTGACCCAAATAAAAGTCAAAAATCAAGAGAATATTTGATGCAGTTTATACAGTTTAGCCTCCAGGAGATAACAACTCAGAGCAGAGAACAATACAGAAGGGCTCCAGGGGGCTGAACAGAAGACCTCCCGCGTATTACTTTTATAAATCAAGAAAAACTTTAAAATTCTATTGGTCTTAACTTCCAGAAAGCCAAACTATCCAACAGTCATTTTCATTAACAACAGTACCTCTAGACCTTGTCCATGTATCTTCACTTTCTGCTGTGTAGTGCAAGCTGTTGGTGTTACACTGAAGTTCTCTCCACCCATATGTACCCATCACCCTGTTATTGGATTGTTGGCTAATAATAAGTCACCATTGCCCCTACACCAGAGAATTGGTCTCAGCTGATAAGGAGCTTCTTTCTTAGGGGGCTGACTTCCCCTCTCCCTTCTCTCAAGAAGTCAACCAATGCCAGACTGACACAGCAACACAGCAGTACAATGGCTGGCCCATTTGCCATAACGTGGTATTAACTCTATTATGCAACTTGTGCTTCAACATTTTTCCCAAGGGATCAGACTGCAGCTAGTGTCTAACTGGGACTGCATTTTTGATTAGCTTGTTCCACTACCCTCTCCGGTTTCTCCCGCCCTTTGCTCCCCTGAGAGCACTTCCCCAGGAAATCCCTGGAACAAGAATCCCTGTCTTGGGCTTTACCTCTAAGATACCTGATCTAAGTTGTTCTGTAATATGATACATATGTGTGCATTTTTCTAATGAGAGCATCCTTTTTGGTCACTTTTATCTTTTATTAAAAATAGCTAGCATTTATTAAGCCCTAAAAAATAGACTAGCATTTTACAATTTTACCATCTCAGCAAACCAAAGAACACCCATAATTCTCACCCTATAAATGAGGATGTATTTAAAGGTTAAGGAATACCCTGAGGAAGTATAGATAGGAAATAGCAAAGCTGATATTCAAAACTGATCTGTTCAACTCCAAAAATAAAGCTCCTAACCACTAAAATATATTATCAACTTTTTGAACTAAAAAAATCTAATATTTATTGAGAACTCACTAATCACTTTACTTGCTATATTATTCAGTTCTCATAATATTCTTTAAGGTGGCTACTAAAATTATCCCTATTTTACAGAAGAGAAAAGCTGAGAAATAGATGATATATAAAAGATATATAGTCTAGAAATAAAGTTCTCTATCTCCAGGTGAGGGCCTCTTTCCTCAGCACCTCATCTAGACCTATGTGGATGGCCTTTATCACCATATCACATACAAGGTAATCTTTTTCTTTTTTCCCACAGTGATTGCAACTGCATGCCTGCCCCACTGAATATGCAGAGAGCTAATAATTACATCTGTATTTCTAGCACCTCTTACAAGTCTGAGCACACAGTAGGTATTCATTAATTTTGCATAAATGAATGGCTGAAGAATGAGTAGATCGAGAGAATTCACTTTCGTCTTAGTTGGGGCTGCCAAAACAGAATACCATAGACCGGGTGGCTTAAGCAACAAACATTTATTTCTCACACTTCTGAAGTCTGGGGAGTCCAAGTTCAAGGTGCCCGCAGATCCAGCGTCTGGTGTGGATTTGCTTCCTGCTTTGCAAATGGCTACCTTCTCATTGTATCCTCCCATGATGGAGAGCAGAGAGAGGCAGCAAGCTCTAGTGTGTCTGCTGAGAGAAGGACTAATCCCATTCATGGTAGCTCCACCCTCATAGCCTAGTCACCTTCCAAAAACCTACACTTCCTGGTACCATTACAGTGGTGGTTGGGATTTCAACAATTGGACTTTGGAGAAAACAAACACTCAGTCCTTAACAACTCTTTTTCAGTTATATGAAAATCTATTGTTGAGTTCTTGTTGCTCTTTGAATTTGGTAAGAGAAAGCTCTTTCATGTTTTTTGTTTTTTGTTTTTTTTTTTTTTTCCCTTCAGAGTCACTTTCCTCTAACCTATGACTCCACGTATTCCCACTTGATACTATGGGTATACTCCAAAAAACAATCATTAACTATTGGGACTGGATTAGCATCCTAAAAATCCTCTGTCGTGTAAGCTCTCATTTTGCAAATGGGGCAAGTGAGAAGATGTGGAGAAGCTCAATTCACCCAGACCTTGTCCAGTGCTGTTTCTGTTGGTTGGAGTTGCCCCCTTAACACACACAGTGAGGTGTATATATGCATATATGTTTCTATTTATGCATTCATCATCTGTGATGGCCATTTTTAGCCTCTATCATTTAAGAATGAGAAGAGCTAGCAGTTATTGAGTTTTAAAACATGTGCAGCATGATGGTGGGAGCTCTACCTACCTCACATCATTCAGTCCTCCAAACAGTCCTATGAAAGAAGTATTGTTATATTCTTCTGTTAGAGATAAAGAAGTTGAGGTGCAAAGAAGATAAGCAGCTTACCCAAGTAGTGATTTTAAGTCACAAACTCTGGACTCCAGAGCTTTCCACTAAACGCTAATACTAAGGAGGTGTTCTGACTTTTATCTTCCATGAAATTTCTGAGAGAAGACAAACATTTCTCTTGCTTGGGAAACAAGAGTCATTGAAACCAAGAATTTTCAGCTTCAGTTTCTGCACTCTCTCACTGAAAACCACCAACGGCATAATCTAGTTTGAGACAGTTTTTGTACCAGCAAGGCATTAAAAAGAAATCCATATTTTGTATAAAAATGAAGATCACTACAATTTTGCTACCTAGCAAGAAGATCATATTTTAGTATAGTTCTTACTATTTGAGATTTAAAAAAAATCTCTTGTTCTGTAACTCTGTCAGAGTTATTTTTCTAATACAAGCACTTTTAAAATTTAAAATAAAGTACAATTATTTTTATTGAGTAGTTAACAAGAAATAGCATATAAGAAGGCGAAGGAATCATTTCAATAAGAATGATCATCCATGCAAATGCTTAATGTTGTTGAAATAAGTGTGAAGGGTAAAAAAATGTTTAGTAAACAAGTCTTCTCAAGTATTACATGCTTTATTTATAGACTGTTACCCTGCAAGTATTCGTATTTCCTTTTTTTTTAAGAGAGAGGCAAAAACATGTCTATTTGCCAAAAGGTATCAAGCCATTCTCAGTAAATATCTAGATATAAAAATGAAATTGGTATGTGATTTTGTCTTTAATCCACATTTCTCTCTAAGAAAATACCCCTACCATTTTTCTTCAACTAAGGTCCAAGCAGAATGTATACAACCAAATATATTATTTGATTCATTCATGGCCTTGCATATTTTGATAGCTCTTCCCATTTTATCACAGGAGAGCATTACATTGCATGCATGAACCACATTTGGGTATCCTTTCCTTTGGTGAAGGTTGTCTTTGTTCATTCAACTTTGAATTTGAATTTGAATATGAATTTGGTTGCTCTGAAGCCACACTTCTGAAAACAAGCACAGTATTTCAATTTTACTTACAAACTTCACTGAAGGTAATAGAACTAGGTAGGCCTGTTTTCAATACTTGTTAATGCGATAGAGATATCCACTGTGGTGCCCACTAGCCTTTGGATATCTGAGTAAACGTGGCCTGGCTTCTACTTGTAGGTCTAGCAGCAGTTCAAAGTTATCTTTGAAATAAGGGTGCTGCCTTGCTGCGGGTTTTCATAGTTCTCTATGCCTCCATGCACTTGTCCACGTGTGCTATTCTAGTTCTCTGCCATGTCAAACCCTGATGTGGATATCTCCTCCTTTACTACTTTCTCAAAATTTCAGTCTCAGTCAGCATTTTGTGACTTAGTGAACTCACTGAGTAGTTGAGGCAATCCGAAGGAGGGCCAGTTCACACAATTCACAACATTCTACCATCTTGCTTCCTCGTTTGTTTCTTCCTTTCCATTCTATTAGCTTCCAAAACCTGGACATCCCTTGTTTGTTCCTCCTTCTGTATCACAGCCCCCTTCTCCAACTGAGTCTATCACGTGGAACAGCCCTCTGGGTCTCTCTGCCATCCCAGTCACCACCTAGAATTCCAATGAACAAATATTCTAAAATTTTTAATATAAAGTATAAATCCCCTAAGTCCTTTTGAGTAAATGCCATCTTCTTGTTTAAATCAATTCCAAAATAACATACGACCAACCTGAATAAAGAGAAATACGTCAAATGTAACCAAATTTATTTAACAATGTAAAAGTCGCAAGCAGAGATGGTATTATCTAACTTTAAAAAAGAGCTGAGCCTTAACCATGCCTTGAAAAACACCTAACAACTATGATTAATTTTACACAAAGAGAGAGCAAAATCTTTGAATAAAGAGGGAAAAGAACTGAGGTATGGAAGATGCTGGCCAGTGAAGTAGGTGAGGGTAACTGACTACTTTTCTGAGCAGGTGGGTGAAATATACTTGGCAAGATCAAGTTTCTCTTTTTAGCGATTAAGAAATAAATTCAGAGAGACAGAAAAGCATTCGGAGAAGAAAATAAGGACCCATGCAGCCAACACTAAGCATAAGAAATAAATCATTATGAGTACAATTGAAGCCTCCTGAGGACTGTCTCTTACTGCATTCCCTTGAATTTTGTATCATGCTTCTGAATGTTTTATATTTCTACTACATATGTATGAATTCCATAAATATATGTAGTGTTACTTTACATATTTAAAAATTTTTAGAAATGCTATTAAACTCTATATATTCTTTAGCAGCTTGGTTTTTCAATATTGTTTTTAAGTTCTAACCATGCTCATATATTCAGGTTGAGTTCTTTCATTTTAACTACCATATAGTTTTGTTGTTGTTGTTGTATGAATAAATAGATGTCTATGTAAAGTTCCACTAGAAGATATTTAATTTTCCTTTTTCTTTTTTAATGTTCATTTATTTTTGAGAGAGAGACAGAGGAAGAGACAGAGAGAGAGAGAGAGAGAGAGAGAGAGAGAGGGAGAGGCAGAGTGCAAGTGGGGAAGGGGTAGAGAGAGAAAGGGAAACACAGAATCTGAAGCAGGCTCCAGGCTCTGAGCTGTCAGCACAGAGCCAGGCACGGGGTTCAAACTCATGAACGGTGAGATCATGACCTGAGCCGAAATCAGACGCTTAACTGGCTGAGCTACTCAGGTGGCCTTTTTTTTTTTTTTCTTTTTTGTCTTTCTTTCTCCCTTCCTTTTCTTCCTTTTTCATTTTTAATTTACTACTACTAACTACTACTATTAAACCAATGCTGAGCAGAGGATTTTGGTTAGCTTCCCTTTGTTTGTGTACATATGTGAAAAGTTTACATCTAGTAGTAGAATCACTGGATTAGAAGGTATGCACATCTTCAATTTTGTTTGATATTCCAGATTGCTTGCTAATGTGGCTGAACCAATTTACACTCTGCCGGGATTGCATGATCTTCATTAACACTTTTAATTCCATCAAATCAGGTGCATGGTAAAGAGTATCTCATTGTGTTCTCAAATTGCATTTTTCTCAGGAAATGTGAAGTTCAGCCTCTTTTTGTATATTTACTGGCTCTTTGTTTCCTTGTCATATCTCTGGCAGTTTTGTATTACGTCAACTTGACTAGGCTAAACCTGTTTCCCAGAATCCCTTTCTCTTTACAGTTCCAGTTAGAGTTGGCCAAAGAGAAATTTGTATGATTATTTGGAAGTGAAGCAGCTGCCATTTTGCTTTGAAAGTTATCATGATTAGATATGCTGAGAAATAGATGCAGAGATATTCATGGTTTCCACCTTGTCCTTTCTCTTTCTCTCTATATTTAGTTCCTCTTCATAATGGCTGGTTTTAATGACCAGTCATGTTCCTAAGCTTCCCAGCAGATTTAGAAGCCACAGTCTTCCACAGGCTTCTCCACCAACCCTCCTTTGTGTTTCCCTGCTAGTAGTTGGAAACCCCTGGCTTCAGGAGAGCTAGTTAGTGACTTGTCTCTCATTCCCTAATTTCTCTCTCTGGAATCTTCGTTTCCTGGTTTTGCCTAATCGTGTAAGCTCTTACTACTATAATAAGTTTCTCAAACAGAACAACAAACACAAAAGCGAGAAGCTTTGAAGAGCCAATCAGTTCATGAATATGTAACAGGCTTAGGTCTGAAAGAGAAGACAGGGACTGAAATGAAACCAACATCTGGCATAGCTTTTCGCTTCAAAGTGTTTGTCAGATCATAGGTATCGCTCCAGATCCAAGAAGATGAGTGTAATAAAAGTAGAGTGGAGGGTAAACCAGGTGGAAAGTGACCAGGAGGCCAAGGACTAAGCAGACCTTTAGGCAGTCTCCTAGAGCGAGGGTGTGGAGGGAGGGAAGGTGAAAACGCTTAGAGTGTGGAGTTCTCCAAGGAGAAGAAGACCTGGTGGAAACTTTTGTTTCCAATAGGGTGAGTGAAAAGGTGCACTTTATGAGTAATTGCTAACCAATAATGGAACAGAATTTGCAAAATTGAAGCCCAGATTCAAATCAATTTAAACTTAGACTGTATAAAGGTAATGTGTCCTACATTGCTTAAATGGCAGAAGCAAAAGCAAATTCTCTATAAAGATAGCATTATTCTGCTCCTTAAATTGTTTCTAGAAGTTTTCATATAAAATATTCTGCATTCAGTAAAATGAATCTGTGCACATCCAATAAAATACTGTATAAACAATAAAACATATTAAAAAATAGTAGAAATAAGCACCCAGGAAGTACATCTATTAGAGCTATTATTTTATTTTATTTGTTTAATATTTATTTTTGAGAGAGAGAGACAGAGTGTGAGCTGGGCAGGGGCAGAGAGGGAGACACAGAATCTGAAGCAGGCTCTAGGCTCCGAGCCGTCAGCACAGATTGACGTGGGGCTCCAACTCACAGACTGTGAGATCATGACCTGAGCCCAAGCCGGATACTTAACTGAGCCACTCAGGCGCCTCAAAGTTTTAAACAGGGGTTTTAAAATAACTGTGATTAAGATATTTTTGCAAATGAAAGAAAAGATGAAACATTTTGCCAGAGAATTAAAAATCATAAAAACATATCTGAAGGAAATTTTGTAACTGAAATATACAATAATTAAATTTTAGAACTCAGTAGATAAATTTAAAGCTGGTTAACACAAAAGAGAGGAGGACTGGTGAACGGAAGCACCAAGAGAAAATTATGGAAAAATAGATAAAGATACGTATGGAGACATAGTGAAAAGTTATAACATACCTGCAAATGATGCTCCTGGAGGAAACAAGAGCAAATTGATAAAGGATCAATATTTGAAGAGATAATGCTGAAAAATATGCAAAATTGATGAAAAATCCGCAGTCATATGTTTAAGAAGCACAACAAACACAACAGAATAGATATAAAGAATGTCACATGTAGAATCATCATAGAAAACTTCCTTAAATTCAAAGAAACAAATTCTTTAAACTATCCAATAAAAATATCAGAAGGTGTTTTAAAATGTAAGTAAACTTTGTGAAGAAATGCAAAGGGCTGAAAATAGCCAAGACATGCTTGAAGGGGAAAATCTGTTGAGGATTTTGAGCATAGAGGAACATTTATAAAACAGGACATACACACAAACACACACAAATATTGATAAGTAGCACTGTATTAAAATGTGCGTCATCAACATATGCCATTAAGAGAGTCTTGATTTCAGCTCAGGTTGTGATCTTGAAGTTCATGAGATGGAGCCCCGTGTCAGGCTCTGTGCTGATAGAACTTGGGATTCTCTCTCTCTCTCTCTCTCTCTCTCTCTCTCTCTCTCTCTCTCTCTGCCCCTCCCCTGCCCAATCTCTCTCTCTCCCATCCCCCAATAAATAAATAAATAAATAAATAAATAAATAAATAAATAAAATATTTTTTAAAAAAAGAGAGTGACACAAAGTGTGGGAGAAGAGATTTGCTATAATAGGGCTAATAACATGTAAATATATGACTAGTAAGAAAAATGTAGAGACACCAATAGAAAAATGGGGGAGAGAGGTTAACTGCCACTTTACAAACTTAAAATCACCAAGTGACCAATTCACATATGAAAAGGCTCTTTGCCATATTAACTAGTTGGAAAATTGGAATTGGAATTGTGAGTTTCCTCTATACTTACCAGAATGGTTTAGAATTATGAAGTTTCATTAAGCCTTGTAAGGAAGAGATGTGGACTAATTGGATCCATCATATATGGGTGTGAAGGGATCGGTATAAGGACTTTGGAAAACCATTTAACATTGTATACTCAATTTGAATGTACATATTCCCAAAAACCAGCATTTTCACATCTAAATTCATGCTCAATAGAACACATTAAAAGACCTATTCAAAAACATTCTTGCCTGCCTTATTTTGTATTCAACAGAAACTTTTCTAAATGTCCACTAAACAAAATGGGCAAAATTTGCTATATTCATACAACAGAATACTTCATAGCAATGAACATGAATGAACCCCACCTAAAAATAACTTTAAAAAGAAAATATCTATGGGCAATATTTCTGCCAACACCTGAAATCTGGCCATAAGTGGGAGCTGGCGTGAGAATCACCAGTTCAAGATGGGCAAGGCCTTGCTAAGAGTTAGGTAGGGGTGGGGGAGTTTTTCCATGGAGGTTTTCAAAAGGTGGAAAGGGTGGTTAAAGCACCCCAACAATAAGAAAATCAGCTTTCTGATTTAGTCCTAGATGCTGCAGAGAGCATCTGGGAGCTCCCTTAGGCAAAGAGCCATAGAAATGCCAATTTGACCCAGGGCTGTTCCTTCCTTTCAAAATTGGAGATTGCTTCAAATATTTCTGTTTTTCATCTTTCTTCAAAAAAAAAAAATCGTTTTTTAAAAAAAATTCCAGAATTTATCATTGTTATAAGTAGTGTTAAGTGTTTGATCTTTATATAATTATGATATTTATGTGATTTTTCTCATTGAAATTATTACTATAATAATTCAATTATTATTAAATGGATAGATTATATGAATTATCCAGGGATAAATCCAAATTTGTCATGATATATATATATATACATATATATACACACACATATATATACACATATATATATACACATATTTGTGTATATACATATATATATACACACATACACACAAATATGTGTATGTGTGTATGTATAGTTTCAGTATTCGACTAACTTTTTAAAAGATTTTTATATTTATGTTATATATGAACTAAGTTCTAATTTTTATTTTTTATTATCTTTTTTCTAGCTTTGGTATCAAGATTATCACAGTCTCATAAATTTAATTGGGAATTTTTCCCTCTTAAAAAAAGGTTTTTGGGGTACCTGGATGGGCTCAGTGGGTTGAACATCTGACTCTTGATTTCGGCGCAGGTCATGATCCCAGGGTCATGGGATCTAGCCCTGTGTTGGGCTCTGGGCTGAGTGTGGTGCAGCCTGCTTAAGATTCTCTCATTCTCTCTCTCTCCTCCTCCTCCTCCTCCTCCTCCTCCTCCTATGTCCCTCTCCCTTGTTCTCTCTCTCTCTCCAAAATAAAAATAAAGTGAATAAAATGAATAAAATACAATTTAAAAGTGTTTACTTAAATTCCAGTTAGTTAACATACAGTATATCCCTTCTTTTTATTACATGGAACAAAGTAGCTGTTATATAATTATTCAAAGAACACCACTGTAAAATTCTGTGTTGTAGTGCTTTCTTTGTAGATTTTTAACTCCTCTTTCAATTGCTTTAATTGTTCCATGGCCATTCTACTATCAGCCTATTTTTTTCTTGAAACAACTCTGGTATGATATTTTGTTTTCCTAGCAATTTGTCCATTTCGTGTAAATTTTCAACATATTGGCATAAAATATATATCATTAAATCTCCTATGTGTATAGTTCTGTCTCTTTTTAATGTATCACGGTCTTTCTTTGTGCCTTCTGTTTTCTTGACTTATCTTGCTACGAATAGTGTCGTTTCCCATTCTTCTCTTCCTTTGCAATGCCTGGTTAGATTTATGTTGGTTCTTCCATTTTATGCTTCATGTTACCTTTTTCTCTTTTCCATTTCCTATTTCTTTTCCTTCACGTGTTGCATTCTGACTAATTTCTTCAGATGCATGTGCTACTTTGTTTCTTTTCAATCTGTTTTATATAACCTAATACTTTTCCTCTAAGTTTTTTAAATCACCCATTACATTTTTCATGTCTCAAATAGGCATTTGCTTATTATTCCAAACTGCCTGCTCTTTTTGGATAATATGTTGCCCATGTGTTTAATTTCTTATTTTATCTTTTCCTCAATTTTCAACATTATTATATAACTTACACCTATCACTCTTTCATCTGAATGTTTTAGGTATATTTGTTTTGCTGACTTTGACTCGTTATGGGTTTTTTCCTTTCTATATTTTATAATTTTGAACTGGGAAATCATGTTCAATTGACTTTATCTATTAGAATCTTAGAAGGATGGCGTGATTTTTTTTTTAAATCTTTACAGAGAAGTCTTAGGTTTGCATCTGTTGGGCTTAGAAACCTCACAACTTTGAGAAGTACATTTTATATTAATTTTCCAGACCATGAAAAACTGTGTGACTTTAAATTCCTAACCTTATTAAAGCAGACCTATGGATACAACATTTTATGGGTGGCGTTTTGTTTTTGTTCCACCCAGAGCCAAGGATGATACAGAGTTCGTTTGTCATATCTATTTTCAAGTGGTGGGATTTTAATGAAGTTCACACTTTCATCGTGGATGATGTCCTTCAAGGGTCGTAGCTGTATGAGTCGTCTTCATTCCAAATTATCAACTCACAGGTGCCCCGGGCTTCATGTGCCCTTTAAAGGCCAAGCCTCTTGATTACTCAGGCTAGAAAAAGCTCTAGGATTGCCAAATTGCTAGTGCCTGATTATAACACTGGTTTTCAATTTCTCCTACTTTTGGAGACACGAGAGGTGTCCTTTAGTTACTTGTGAACTCAGACACTTATGTTAAAGAAGTTTATCCAGGATTTTGGCAGACTGCCTTAAGAGGGCTTTTACCTTTTCACCATGAAACACACACAATTCTTGGAAAGAAAAGCTGAAATTCTCAAAACTCTTCAATGCAAAACCATACACTAGGTTTTTCAGTAGCTGATGATCACCTCAGAGAAATATAAACACTGCTTAGCTAAGGAAATGGCTTGATACATTAAACTATATGAAACAAACTGTTGTTTTCATTGGAGAGCATGAAAAAGCAACAATATATAATTTATGAAGAAATTATACTGTTCAGAATTATCGAGAATTTCAAGGACATTTTATTTTGGTGTGGTGGGGTTATAGCTACTTACTATGTTTTTGCTATATGAGAAATTAAAACTAAGAAATTAATGTTTTTATTTTTAAATAGTCATAATTATATTACATTTTGATATAAATACAATATTTCTATGAAAATTATATTTTCCAAGACAAAAAAAATGAGGAAAGTGGCATTGTTTTATATTTTTGCGCATGTCCTTAATAGAAAAAAAAAACTGAATTCTCATGTTTCTGCATTCAATGTGTTGTGATATTTGGTTGCATTTACTGAAGAATTGGGTGCATATATTGCAAGCGTCTGAAGAAAATCTCATCTCACAGAGACATGTAGTTGGAAGAGGGAAGAGACATTTCTTAATAAACTTTTCAGATCACCATGAATATTCTTTGATTCAACATCTTTCTCGTCCACTAAATACAGATAAGAACGGCCCAAGCCCTTGGCTCCCTGGTTTGGAACAGTGTGCAGGTGTGCAGTGGGGATATAGAGATGGTTATGCCAATGTGTTGTGCATCCCCACAGTCCTATAGTTATAGAAATAATAGACATTGCATAAGTTTACAAGGCTCCTTCCTGAGTTTACATCTTCTTCTCTGCCTTTTCCTATAGTCCCACTCTGCACCCCCCCCAACTTTTCTCCCCTTAAGAATTTCCAAGACATCAAATAGCAAGGGTTGAGAGAAAATCCGAGGAAAGAGAAGGTGCAATGTAGCCAGAACACTGGAGATGGAAGACATTATGGGGTAGAGATGAGAGACGAAGTGATAAAGGAAGCCTAGAATACACTGCTGTGGAACAGGAAACAAAGCACAATGAGAAGACGAGAGAGGGAAGACAAGCAGTACATCAGAAGAGAAACCAGCACAGATACCCCAACGGGGCGGAGGACTGAGGCACACATAAGGAGACTCTTTTTCTTTAATTTACCAGAAAGAGAGCTACTCTTACAGAACAGTGAGCACAACAAGAACACAGTTAGCATGGTATTTCCAGCCTCATATTTTGTTGGTAACTAAGGGCCCTGGAGACTGTGATGTCATTCATGGCTGTCCTCACTCCAAAGACTGAGGAGATGCCAATAAAAATCCCCCTTTCCCCATTTTTTTCCTTAGAAGGAAAGTGATTGTGTGACCACTACCCATGGCATCGAAAAACTTTCAGAATGTTTCCATTTACTTGCAGCTTGTTCTAAATTGTTTCCCTATTGTCTAAAATAACTCCTTTCTCACCCCCATCTTATGGTTACATATTTCACATTTCCAAGAGTTCCACTTTGTGCCAGTGTCTCATTTTTGCATGTTGTAAATTTTACCTTTGGGTTCTAATCTAATTAAACAGTTTGCCACCTGCTAATACTCTCAGATCCCCATTGCTGGGCTTCATTTCTACCATGTCCTTGTTAATGACTTTGTGCAATATCCAGACAGTTTTTATTGTTTTATTTTCTTTGAAGAATAACTAGCTTTTAATCCCCCCCCCCCCCCCCAGATATCACAGAGAGCCAGCACCTTCAGAAGATAGTTTATAATGATTGCCTAGCCCTTTATCTGGATTGTTGTTGTCTCTGACTTTACCATTCCATGAGTAAAGTTGGATTACCTTTCCGTAAACGACTTTCTTTCTGGATTTTGTTGGGGAGAGACTCATTTGCCATTTTTATGCCCCCTCGTACCAAAAGAGATTTCTGGAGTTTATCTCTTTTCGCTTATAATTTCACTGCAGTAAAAAGCCTACACCACTTACAGACTTAGAGACTTGGCTATGGACTGCCGCCTCCAAATCACTTATAAATCTATAAAAGAAGACTACAGAGATGGGTTTATTTATCATTATCCTATAATTCCTATTCGAGTCCACTGTTAAACCAGGCCTTTCATTACTAGGTAACTCAGTGCATTTTAATAGTGTCCAATATAAAGAAGTCTGAAATTCTAAATAGATCATAAAACTACAGGTTCTCATTTTTCTCATGTTATTCCAAATAAACATGAGTTTTCTTAAAGAAAGCATGTTAGCTTTTGCATAAGTATACATATATATGTATGTAATACATATATAATACCTAATATATAGTACATATATATATCCTTATATTTTCTTATTGTGTTGCATTTTGAGAGAGAGAGCATGCGTGCAAGTGGGGGAGAGGGGCAGAGAGAGAGAGAAAATTTTAAGCAGCTCCACACTCAGCGCGGAACCTGATGCAGGGCTGGGTCCCACAACCCTGGAATCATGACCTGAGCTAAAATCTAGAGTCGGACACTCAGTTGACTAGGCACCCAGGTGCTCTATACCCTTATATTTTCTATGCTCCAAATCCTTTATTGTAAATTCTAACAACCTCTGTGAAATGAAAGCAATATTCAGTAAACGGTAGTTCCCAGTACCCCCTACGGAGCCCTGATCATTACACTGCACAACCAACAGCTGTCTTATATAACAACTTGAACATTCGGGGAAATATTCCATAATTGTACATCTTAAATTTTTCCATTCTTATATGTCGGTGACAGTCAAGTGAATCATTTATATTTTCATAGTGATTTGCTGTAGAATAACCTGTAGTTTTACTTGTATACAACTTAGAAATTCCAAAATCAATTTCTAAAACAATTCAGGAGTGAGGAGCTTCCTAAACTTTCCCCCAGTCACACACTCAGACAAATAATTTATTATTCTCCAGTTCCTTTCTCTTTTCAATCTCAAATGCTCCTTGGAGTCCATGATACTCAAGGAATTTCATGGGTTTCTTAATCAAATTATTCTCTTTATGAAATTATTGCTAGTTTAAAAGCTCCTATAACAGACTCTTCAAAATATATTTTGCCTCACTTTGTTTGTAATTATGAACCTATAAATTAAACATGGAAGAAAATTTATTCTGTGACACTTCCCCACGCTAGAAGAAACAATGGTTTCCATATCAGGGTCAGGGCAGGGACCCCAGATGTCCACCCCCACCTCCCCACCTCTCAACAGCCTAAAATTTCTTCCCAGACGATAGCTTCCTGGAACAATTTCGTGTCTGCATCACTAAGGGGGAATGTTCTTCCACAACTTTCTGGACAAGTTTTGACTTCAGAAGAGGAGAGAACCCAGGAAGAGTCAGAGGAGTGGTTTTCAAAATGTGGTACCCAGGTCGGCAGCAGCCACATCTGGGAGGAACTTGTTAGAAAAAAAAATTTATTTTTATTTATTTTTTATTTTTTTTAACGTTTATTTATTTTTGAGACAGAGAGAGACAGAGCATGAACAGGGGAGGGGCAGAGAGAGAGGGAGACACAGAATCTTAAACAGGCTCCAGGCCCTGAGCTGTCAGCACAGAGACCGACGCGGGGCTCGAACTCATGGACCGTGAGATCATGACCTGAGCCGAAGTCGGACGCTTAACCAACCAAGCCACCCAGGCGCCCCCTCGTTAGAAAATTTTAATCCCCCTGCCCCAGACCTACTGAATCGGACACTCTGTGAGTGAGATCCGGAAATTTGTGTTTCAATCTCCAAGTGGTTCTAATGCCGACAGAGTTTGAAAACCACTGCAATAGAGATTTAGGTCCATTTATGAAAGGACAGACAGCGTCCTGGAGTGGGGCTTCTCAAACATGACATGTACAAGAATTGCAGATCTGTGGTGTGCCTGCAGAGTCTGCATGTCTAAGAAGCCCCTGGGGTAAATCTGCGACGGCTGCTGCTGCTGTTTTTATAGACTACGTTTGACTGCAAGGCCACTGATCATGTAAGGAGGTGCCAAGAAAAACAAGTTAACTGGAGTGACCTTGACGAGTTTGGCCCAGCACTGAGGGAGACTGACTAGACTTGGCTCTATTGGGAATCTTGATAGCTGACACAAAGGAAGGCCTTATCTTAGGTCCAGGATTTTAAGAAAGGTGATCTGGCATGAAAGGTCAGTAGGCAAAGGAAAACAAGGGTGAAGCTTTAAGCTGACACCAAGTTAGCTTGTATGGTCTGAGACTTCATGGTGTACTATATCTCAATCCTTTATGGTAATTTTTAGAAGAAATACATGTATGCTTGAACTTGCCAAGACCTATACTAAGTAGACACGATGGGGCGAAGTATACTCATAAAGGCTGAAGAAATTATGGGTGTATCATGATAATAAAAAGGCAAGTGGTAAGAGAATCAATCAGGGAGAGAAAAACCCTTTTACAAAAGGGGGATATGAACCACAATAACAAATCCTGTGTTAAATCTTTTCATATGAAAAACCTGAAAATCTCTTTATTTCATGGCCAGCTCCTGAAGGAGAAATAATCAATGCAAAGTTATTGTTTTTAGACCTACCTTTGAAAATGTCAAGGTAACACCGGTTTAATAATCTGTAAGAGAAGTGGCAAGTCCTAGCATGAGCTCACTTTCTTTTGGCTTTGCCGAGGTCACTCACAGGTCAGATTTCCTGACCTAGCAATCTTTTGACATGTGGAGCTGCTGAAGAAAATCAAGTGTTCCTCTGGAGTGTGGATCTCTGTGGTTTGGGTTTTTTTCTTCTCTTTCTTTTCACTTTTTTTTTTCCAAGAAAAGTCATGAATATATCAGTCTGCTGCAGAAAAGAATTGGTAAAATAATTTCTGCAACCTCTCAGAATACAAGACTAGCATATTGGGATAAGAGGCAGAGGAAAAGAGTTTCTCCTGAAATTTTGTACTGATCATTGAATGTATCCCCGTGATTACTTATTTAGTATTGGAGTAACTTGATTTCATTGCTAAGAACATAGATTCATTACCACAAACTAAAACTAAGGATTTTTTATTTTTATTTTTTACAATTTACTGACCGCAACTCTTTTGTTTTATTCAGAAAACATTTATGATCTAAAAATGACAAGCTCATTTAATTTTTTTTTTATGCTTATTTATTTTTGACAGAGAGAGAGACAGAGCATGATCAGGGGAGGGGCAGAGAGAGGGGGAGACACAGAATCTGAAGCAGGCTCCAGGCTCTGAGCTGTCAGCACAGAGCCCGATGCGGGCTCGAACTCACGAAGGGATCATGAGCTGAGCGGAAGTCGGACGCTCAACCGACTGATCCACCCAGGCGCCCCAACAAGTTAATTTAAAATACCTTAACAGGGGCGCCTGGGTGGCTCAGTAGGTTAAGTGGCCAACTTCGGCTCAGGTCATGATCTCACGGTCAGTGAGCTCAAGCCCCGCGTCGGGCTCTGTGCTGACAGCTCAGAGTCTGGAGCCTGTCTCAGATTCTGTGTCTCCCTCTCTCTGACCCTCCCCTGTTCATGCTCTGTCTCTCTCTGTCTCAAAAATAAATAAACATTAAAAAAAATTTTTTTTTAAATACCTTAATATGTGAGCCTGTGGCATGTGTACCTCTCTCTCTCTCCCCCCCCACCCCCTTCTCTCTCTCTCTCTCATGCATATACACACACCCACACACCCAATATTATTGATGACTCTTGGCAGTAATTTAGATGGGCATAAATTTTTTAAGTATTTTCAACATACTACACAGGCACATTCTCAGTAAAATAAGTAAAACAAAAACTCCCTGAAAAGATATAAATCCATTAGGATTTTTTCAGGCTTTAGTGAGTTCTCCAAAACACAGGCCTTTAAAAATGATTTTCAGTATTTCATGTTTTAAAGAAATGTGTCTGCTGCATTATTAGGAAGAATTTCCTCGCAGCCCTCAGTAAACGCAGTGTGAGGTAACAATGTGTGTAAATCTCTTGCTCCAACAGACCTGTTGTGTTACCCAGTGGTTCAAACAGCCAGTAATATTTAACTTGTATGCTTCATGTAGCAATAAAACAAATAAATGGTCCTCTCAAAAGTTACATCCTGCCTTATATAAATATTCCTCTTTAGCACATTGTAACCTGCCTAGCCACAAAGTATTGTAGCCCTTCCTTGCCACAAAGTCGGTACTCTCCTTACTGAGGCCTAGACATTTTCATCGGTTTTCATCACATTGTAGTGAAATTGTCTGTGCCAACAAATTAGTTAACAATATTTAAAGAAGCTCCCTAAAGCATCTTATGATCAATTAGTATCTGTCAGAACCAACAGTTGCAAATGCAATGGGTCTTCCCAGATGAATTAATTATTTTGTACTTCAGAAGTTGCATGGAGGAGGAATAGTGATCAAAAAATTTGCTTTTCTGGACCCATGTTTATCCAGCTGATGTGCCAAGCTCCCACAAATTTGGCAGAGGAATTTTGAGAGATTCATAATAACCCAGCTATGTGAAGCAAGCTGGGTTCTACCTCGTGTCAGAAGTGAGCCCACAAAGCTCAAATCCAAGAAACTGGTCTGTTTTTCTTTCAGTAGGGAAGACAATGACAGTGAAAGTGTTCAGGAGATTCTCCACGTAGATAATAACAATGTAATCTGATGACAAAAAAAGGAGGGGTCATATCCTGCCTATATGCAACTCACTTTTACCTCACTTCTACCTTTTTGCAACTTTTACTTTTTTGCTTGTGCAGATAAATATACAAATATCCTTTAATTCTGAGAGAAGGTAAAAAATGTAACCCTTTCCCATCTCTCTCTTTTTTTTTTTTTGGTAATACATAAATAAATAAACAAACAAACAAGGAAACTATAAATAAAATGATTTGAACTTCTCAAAATATTGGGGGAAAATGGAGTAAGCCTTGCCGCTAGAGCTGATCTCTGAATTATAAATATAACATGTTTTGTTTGAGTCTGATAGCGATGGCTTTTTATTTACAACAAATAAGGTGCCAGCTAGAATAACACCATTCTAGAATATTGAGATCACCTGCAGTTTTATATACCTTGGATAGAATCGATTGACCCAAGTCTTTAAGAAATCATTGAAAATGGGAGAATTAAAGTGTATATTTATTAAGTCACTAGGTTTGGGTTGGTTACAAATTCTTCAACCCTAATACCTACCTGCAGACTTGGGCTTACCCTTAGTCCCCCAGACTCTACCTGACAATGACCACAATTACTCCTCTGCATGATAACCTGCTTTTGAGATACTCCCATGCTGAAAATGAGGCTTCCGCCTTGTTCCCAAGTCCTATATCTGCATGATATTTCTCACCTACCAATTGTGTTGACCAATGTCACTAGGGATTGTAAAATGTGTTTAGACTGTCACAGCTTCAAAGTTGGATCCATACTTTTGCTTCATTTTTTCTTTTAAAACATCCCTTACTTTCTAGCCACCTGAGGAGTAAATTTTAAAACTTTTCAAAATATTTTGCCCACAATTTTTAGAATCTCTCTCTCTCTCTCTATTTTGGTTTATTTATTTATTTTGAGAGAGACAGAAGGTACAAGTTGGGGAGGGGGGAGAGAGAGAGAGAGAGAGAGAGAGAGAGAGAGAGAGAGAGAGAGAATCCCAAGCAGGCTCCTCACTGTCAGTATGAAGCCTGACACGGGCCTCAAACCTATGAAATCAGGATATCATGACCAAAACCAAGAGTCAAATGCTTACCCAACTGAGCCACCCAGGAGCCCCTGATCTTTGTGATGGATTCAACTGAGGCATTTATTTAATAACAGTATAAATAAATATACACTTCATGATAGTATATATGCATATTTTATATGATTATTTTGTTTAACCTCATTTTTTAAATTACCTGACCAATTACTATTTCTTTTTTTTATTTAATTTTTTTTTTTTTTGAGACAGAGAGAGACATAGAATGAGCAGCGGAGGGGCAGAGAGAGAGGGAGACACAGAATCTGAAGCAGGCTCCAGGCTCTGAGCTGTCAGCACAGAGCCTGACACGGAGCTCGAACTCACTGACTGTGAGATCATGACCTGAGCTGAAGTCGGACACTTAACAGACTGAACCACCCAGGCACCCCCCAATTACTATTTCTAATCTTAGCAGGTGTTTTTAATGTACTCCCTATGTTACTATGAATCCTTTTTCTCCCCTTTTTTCTCCTCCTTCTCTTCTTCCTTCTCCTTCTGCTTCTTCCTTCTCTTCCTCTTCTTCCTCCCCCCTCCTCTTCCTCCTCCTTCTCTTTAAATCCTTCTTCTTCTAATAGTAGTAAAAAGGCATTCAGAATAATTCAAGTGTTTCAATAATGTTACTCTCCACTGATTCCCCATTTGGTGAGAAACCTTTAGGCTATATGATAGCACATGTAGTTTAATAGTTCCTGTTGGATGGCTTATGCACTTTTCCTTTCCCAAACCCTCAATTTCAAATAATTCTCCAAAATCAGTTATTAAAGCAAACATTGTTGAGTGCTCACCACTCACAGAAATTAATCTTCTAAATTTGCTTCACAAGATTTTTATCAATTCAGAAGTAAAGACTTCAATTGCAATTTTGTAATTATTACATCAATGAAGATAAGATATCAAGGAAAAAACAAGGGAGAACTAGTAAAATATATGTTCTGAAATTTAAAAGCCCAATTATATTATAGAGGACTTAAACTATTTCCTCAAAATATCTGTGAGAATGAATGCAAGTGGGAAGTATTTTTAACGTTTATTTATTTTTGGGACAGAGAGAGACAGAGCATGAACGGGGGAGGGGCAGAGAGAGAGGGAGACACAGAATCGGAAACAGGCTCCAGGCTCCGAGCCATCAGCCCAGAGCCTGACGCGGGGCTCGAACTCACGGACCGCGAGATCGTGCCCTGGCTGAAGTCGGACGCTTAGCCGACTGCGCCACCCAGGCGCCCCTCCTGGAAAATTATTTAAGAGGATACTTGTTGTTTGTTTTTTTTTTTTTTTTAAGTCACCTTTTGAGAAATATCCACATTAAAATGTAATTTCTCTGTGTGCTACAATATTTATTTTCTCTCATTTTCCTCAATCTCCAGTTCCTCCCCCACCCCGCCCCTGGTCCACTGTCATATATCATCAACATTCTCTTAATCCATCTTCTCAAATATTCATTCTTTCTTTCTCTGGAGAATTTCAGGCTGTTTTCCTAGAAAATTCCATCCCACTTTTCTTTCTTTTACTTTTCTCTGCCTGCTCTATAAATTTCCAAGAGACAATTACATGATAAAGAAGTGGAGGGAAACTTCAGGCCTGTGACTAAGAGTATGGGACCGAGAACAGGTAGAGCATGTAGGGTGTTGGCAAATGGAATGAGTCTAACTTATGAAAGTGAGACTGGTCAGAGAGCAAATATATTTGCCCAGAAGACAAGCTTCACCTCTCAAATTGTGCACAAAAGGTGGAACTATGGAAAATCTGAAGACTCTTATTTAAGTTGAAAATGGTGAGACAAAAATAGAGAACTTAATGAAAGAGAGAGAGAAGAAAGTAGAGGGCCTGGTAAGGAACAAAATGCAGGGGCACCTGGGTGGCTCAGTCGGTTAAGCGTCCGACTTCAGCTCAGGTCACGATCTCGCGGTCCGTGAGTTCGAGCCCGGCGTCAGGCTCTGGGCTGATGGCTTGGAGCCTGGAGCCTGCTTCCGATTCTGTGTCTCCCTCTCTCTCTGCCCCTCCCCCGTTCATGCTCTGTCTCTCTCTGTCTCTCTCTGTCCCAAAACGTTGGAAAAAAAAATTAAAAAAAAAAAAAAGGAACAAAATGCATTAGTGAATATATTTGAGAATTTGTCATAGGTAAGACAAGTATTTCAAACCCACAGGTGTCCCATAAAATGAAGACATTCTGGGTCACCTGAATGTCTGGGTCACCTATACAATATTTCCCCATGTAGATTGTCATCTTCTGTGGCTCAATTGATAGGATTCTGCTTAGTAGTTTTTAATACTTATTTTTCATTTAGCTTCCATTTCTTCTAAGTTTTTCCCTTATGTCCTACCTCAAGTCCTTCAAATTTCATTTTTTTTTAATCTCCTTTCAGGAAGTTCTCTAATTCACATAGTGGTAAGGATGGTTTAGGGGAAAGCAAAGGGCAGAATATGTGTTGTTCTGAACTGGGCTTTCATGTTTTTGGTTCGGTAACCTTGCGAAGGTCATATTACCTCTGTAATTCAAATACATACAATAATTTTAACATTTTCCCCCAGATACAATATTCTGTAATGTGAAGTTGGTAAAGAGAATGCAATTTGTGAACCATGTTTTACCTTATTTAAAGGTGTCAGTATTTAAGATTAATTTAGTATATGATGTCTGGGTAAAAATTTAGGTAGCAGGTGCATCAGGCACCTAACTTTTTTAAAGTAACAGCTTTATTGAGATATAATTCACATCTCATGACATTCTCCTTTTTAAACTGTATAACTGAATTTTTAAATATAATCACAGAGTTGTGCAACTGTCATCACTATCTAATTTAGGAAAATTTTATTGCCCTACATCCCCAAAAGAAACCCTGTACCTGTTAGCTGTGACTTCCTATTTCCTCTTCCTCCCTCCAACTTCTGGTAACCACTAATCTACTTTCTGTCTCTATGGATTTGCCTCTTCTGCACATTTCATATACATGCAATCATACAATATGTAATTGTTTGTGTCTGTCTTCTTTGACTCAGCATAATGTTTTCAAGATTCATCCATGTTGTATGTATCAGCACTTGATTCCTTTTTTAAAAAATTATTTTTAATGCTTATTTTTGAGAAAGAGAGACACACACAGAGCGTGAGTGGGGGAGGGACAGAGAGTGAGGGAGGCACAAAACCCAAAGCAGGCTCCAGGCTCTGAGCTGTCAGCACAGAACCCGATGCGGGGCTCGAACCCACAAACTGGGAGATCATGACCTGAGCCGAAGTCAGATGCTTAACCAAATGAGCCATCCAGGCACCTAGCACTTCATTCCTTTTTATTGATAAATAGTATCCCATGGTATGGAAAATCATATTTGTGTTTGTTTATGTATTCATCAGTTGATGGAAATTTGGGTTATTTTCACTTTTTGACTACTATAAATAATATAATTATAAACATTCACATTTTTGTATGCACATATATTTTCAATTCCTTTGAGTGTATACCAAAGAGTGGAATTGCTGGGCAATACAGTATATTAATTTCCT
Organism: Acinonyx jubatus; assembly: GCF_027475565.1. Classification (NCBI taxonomy): domain Eukaryota; kingdom Metazoa; phylum Chordata; class Mammalia; order Carnivora; family Felidae; genus Acinonyx; species Acinonyx jubatus. Next base: position 118,126,529 of record NC_069382.1, on the reverse strand, counting down.
ATTGCCACTGTAAAGAACTACCACAGACTTTGTTGCTTAAAACAACATAAATTTAATATCTTGAGCCATAGAGGTCAGAAGTCTAGAACAGATTGGCATGGCTGCATTGTTTCCAGAGGCTCTAGAAGAGAATCACTCTCTGCCTTCCTAGCTTCTAGAGGCTGCCTGATCTCCTTGATCGTGGCCCTTATCCACATCTTCAAAACCAGGAATGTAGTATCTTCCAAATTTTCTCAATGAATTCTACTTCCTTTTTCACATCTATTTTACTGACTTTTCTGCCTCTCCTTTTCCCTATTAAGATGCTTAGGTTACATCCTCCAGCCCTGGTGATCCAGGGTAATCTTTACAGATCAGGAACCTTAGATTAATCATATTAGCAAAGTTCCTATTGTCATGTAATGTAACCTTCACAGATCATGGGAATTAGGATGTGGACATCTTTGTGGCCTATTATTTTGTTTATCATATATGGAAATTCTATGTTTAACATCATGAAGAACTGACAAACTGTGTCCTAAAATGAGCACCATTTTACATTCCCACCAGCAACGTAGGAGGGTTGCAAATTCTTCACATCTTTGTCAATACTTTTTTTTAATTGTTAAAATTTAGTTTTTAGAGCAACTTAAGTTTACAGAAAATTGAACAGAAAATACAGAGTTCCCATATACTTCCTGTGTAGCGCGCGCGCGCACACACACACACACACACACACACACACACACAATCTTCCCTCACTATCAACATCCCTTTGAGAGTGGTACATTTGCTACAATCTATGAACCTATAATGACACATTGTTACCACTCTATGTCCATGGTTTACATTAGAGTACATTCTTGGTCTTATACATTCTACTGGTTTTGTCAAAGGTATAATGCCAAGTATCCACCATTAGGGTATCATACAGAATGGTTTCCTTGTCTTAAAAATCATCTGTACTCCATCCATTTATCCCTCTGTCCCCCAACGCTTATCAACCACTGATCCTTTAACTATCTCCAACAGTTTTGCCTTTCCCAGAATTTCATATAGTTGGAATCATACGGCCTTTTCAGATTAGCTTCTGTCACTTAACAATATTCTTTTAAGTTTCTTCCAGGTCTTTTCATGGCTTGGTAACCCTTATTTTAATTACTATTTTTTAGTGCTAAATAATATTCCATTATCTGGATGTACCAGTTTATCTATTCACTTACTAAAAGACATCTTGGTTGCTTCCAAGTTTGGCAATTATGAATAAAGCTGCTATAAACATCTGTGTGAAGGTTCTGTGTGGGCATGAGTTTTCAATGCATTTGGGTAAATACCAAGGAGTTTGGCTCATCTGCTAGAAGAATGTTTAGTTTTGTGGGGCGCCTGGGTGGCTCAGTTGTTTAAGCGTCCAACTTCGACACAGGTCATGATCTCACAATTTGTGGGCTCAACCCTCGCGTTGGGCTCTGTGCTGACATCTCAAAGCCTGGAACCTGCCTCAGATTCTATTTCTCTCTCTCTGTCCATCCCCTTCTCTCTCTCCCTGTCTCTCAAAAAAATAAAATAAAATAAACATTAAAAAACAATGTTTAGTTTTATAAGAGACTGTCAAATGGTTTTTCAAAATGGCTGCATCATTTTGCCTTCTCACTAAGAAGGAAGGAGAGTTTCTGTTGCTTTAATCCTCACCAGCATTCAGTGTCGTCATTATTTTGGATTTGGCCATTCTAATAGGTATGGATACCTCATTGTTTCACTTTACAAATCCCCAATAACATATAGTGTGGGACATCTTTTCACATGCTTATTTGATGTCTGCATATCTTAATAAGGTTTTTGTTTTGTTTTGTTTTGTTTTCCTTGGAGAGTTTTAAGAGTTCTTTGTATATTTTGGATAACAGTGCTTTATCAGATGTCTCCTTGCAAGTATTTTCTCCCAGTCTGTGGCTTGTCTTCTCATACAGCTCATCAATTACTTCTTTCATGAATTGTGCTTTTGGAATTGTATCTAAAAAGGCATCACCAAACCCATAGTCATTTAGATTACCTCCTATGTTACCCTGTAGAAGTTTTATAGTTTTGTGCTTTACATTTAAGTGTATGATACATTTGGAATTACTTTTGTGGAAGAGTGTAACTTTTGGGAACGTTAGATATTTTTTTTATATGTTAATATAGAGTTATTCCAGCAGTATTTGTTGAAAAGACTATCTTGTTTCTGTTTTATTTCCCTTGATCAGTTCTCAAAGATCAGTTGGCTATATTTATGTGGTCCGATTCCTGAACTCTCTATTCTGTTCTATTTGTCAATTTGTCTAGACATTCACCAGTTCCACACTGTCTTTTTTTTTTTAATGTTTATTTCTGAGACAGAGAGAGACAGAGCATGAGTGGGGGAGGGGCAGAGAGAAGGAATCCAAAGTGGGCTCCAGGCCCCGAGCTGTCAGCACAGAGCCTGACACAGGGCTCGAACTCACAAACTGTGAGATCGTAACCTGACCCGAAGTCAGTCGCTCAACTGGCTGAGCCACCCAGGTGCCCCTCCACACTGTCTTGATTACTGTATAATAATAACTTTATATAAAGTTAATAAAGTTTACATAAATGTATTACTGTGTAATCATCAACTTTATAGTAAGTTGAGGTTGGGTAGTGTCAGTGCTCACACTTTGTTCTTCTCCTTCAGCATTGAATTGGCTAGTCTGGATCTTTGTCTCTATATTAAGTTTTAGAATCACTTGGTCAATGTTTACAGAATAACCTGCTGGGATTTTGACTGGAATTGCATTGAATCCACATATCAAGTTGGGAAGAATTGACATCTTGACAATACTGTGTCCTTCTGCTCATGAATATGGAATATCTTTCCATTTATTTGGTTCTTCTTTGGTATCTTTCATCAGAATTTTGTAATTTTCATCATATACAACTTGTACATATTTCATGAGATTTATACCTAACTATGTCATTCCTTTGGCTGCTAAATATGAGTGGTAATCTTTTTTATTTCAAATTCGACTTGTCATTGCTGGTATATAGAAAACTAATTGACTTTTATGGGCTTACCTTTCATCCTGCAACCTTGCTATAGTTGCTTATTAGCTCCAGAAGGGTTTTTTGGTCAAAAGAAAAAATTTTTTATTGTCTACATATTCAACCATGCTGTCTGTGAACAAAGACAGTTTTATTTCTTCTTTCCAATCTTTTATTTCTTTTTCTTTCCTTTCCTTTCCTTTTTTTTTTTTTTTTGTCCTTTTTTTTCATTAGCTAATACTTCCAGTACAATACTGACAAGCACTGGTGAAAGGAGACTTCATCCCTGCTTTGTGCCTAATTTTAAGGGGGAAGCTTCTTGTTTCTCACAATTAAGTGTGATGTTAACTATAATTTTTTTGTAGATTTTTTATGAAGTTTTACTAAGTTCTTTATTCATAGTTTGCTGAGTTTTTATCAGGAATGCATGCCTTTTGTCAAAGGCTTTCTTCATTGGTTGGTAAGATCACATAATTTTTCTTAGTTAGCCTATTGAAAGATGAATTACATTAAGTGACTTTTGAATGTTGAACCAGCCTTGCTCACCTGGGATAAATCCTACTCACTTGTGGTATATAGATTTTTTAAAAAATATATATTGTTAGATTCAATTTGCTGATATTGTGTTGAGAATTGCTTCTGTGTTTATAAAAGATATAGGTCTGGGTTTTTTGTTAATTTAATTTAATTTAATTTAATTTAATTTATTTTTGCTGGTAACATCTTTGTCCAGTTTGGGAATTAAGGTAATCCTGGCTTCATGGAATGAGTTAGAAAGTATTTTCTCTACTTTTAAACTCTGAAACAAATTGCAGAAAATTGGTATTTTCTCTTTAAATATTAAAAAAAAATTTTTTTACTCTTTATTTATTTTTGAGAGAGTGTGAGCAGGGGAGGAGCAGAGAGAGAGGGAGACACAAAATCTGAAGCAGGTTCCAGGGTCTGAGCTGTCAGCACAGAGCCCGACGTGGGGCTCGAACTCATGAACTGTGAGATCATGACCTGAGCTGAAATCTGACATTCAACTGACTGAGCCGCCCAGGCACCCCTTTTCTTTAATTTTTTTTTTAACGTTTATTTATTTTTGAGACAGAGAGTGACAGAGCATGAACGGGGGAGGGTCATAGAGAGAGGGAGACACAGAATCTGAAACAGGCTCCAGGCTCTGAGCTATCAACACAGAGCCCGACGTGGGGCTCAAACTCAGGGACCGGGAGATCATGACCTGAGCCGAGGGCACTTAACCGACTGAGCCCCCCAGGCGCCCCCGCCCCTTTTCTTTAAATATGTGATAGAATTCACAAGTGAACCCATCTGGGCCTGGTCCTTTCTGTCTTAGATGGTTATTAATTTATTTATTTTATTTTTTTTAATGTTTTATTTATTATTTTTAAGAGAGAGAGAGAGAAAGAGAGACCATGAGCAGGGGAGGGGCAGAGAGAGAGGGAGACACAGAATCTGAAGCAGGCTCCAAGCTCTGAGCTGTCAGCACAGAGCCTGATGTGGGGCTCGAACCCAGAAACCATGAGATCATGACCTGAGTTAAAGTCAGACGCTTACCCAACTGAGCCACCCCAGCACCCCAAGACGTTATTAATTTCTGATTCAATTTCTCTAATAAAGGGCATTTAGATTATCTATTTCTTCTTGTAGGAGTTTTGGCAAATTGTGTCTTTCAAAGATTGGTCCATTTCTCCTAAGTTATCAAATGTGTGTGCATAGGGGTATTCATAGTAGTCTTTTATTATCCCTTAAATGCCCATTAAGTCCATGATGATGTCACCATTTTCATTTCTGACATTAGCACATCCAAGCACATGATTTTATTTTGTTTCTTGAAGAACCCACTGAGGAAAGTATTATAATGCTATTTTCATAGATTAGCAAACTGAGGTTCATTTTCTTAAATAATTTGATAATCTTTTTCTTTTCTTCCAACGTGAGCAGAGCAGTGCTGGTCATATGGTAACCATCCTGGTGAAATCTTTTTAAAATATAAATTCCAGGACACTCACTCTTGAAGATTCTAGTTTGATAGATTTAGCTTGGAACATCTTTTCCATACTCCATGACTTCAGAGTGGTTCAGGGAGTTAACTAGATCTCACCTTTTGCATCTACTGAAATAGACTGGAAAAAAGCAGTTCAGGGTCCTATATTGGATCCTGGGACTGATGCGGAGATATTCTGTGGTCCATTAGCAATGACCAGATGGAGGGAGTAGAATTCCACGGCCAACTATTGGCTAACTGTGATCTAGATAGTGACAGTTGGTAGGTGGGTGAGAAGGGGAAAAAAAAAAAAAGGAAATTAGAGAATATCAGTTATATTTTTGTTAAAAACTGCCTGAGAAAATACTGAATATTATATGCAGCTATATGTAACCCTCTTAGCTATATAAGAAACTTCAATGTAGCTCTTGGAAAAATACTAGCGATGACCACAGTGTAGAGAGCCAAATAAAGGAGCGAAGCCAAAATACTCTCACAAATTTCCAAAACAGTGGATTCCTCCAGTGTCCCAGCCCTACAGGAACGCCTGTGCCAGGAATGCTAGGACTCTGTGTTAAGAGCAACTGCCTTATGCTCATGTTCTTTCTGTTGCAATCTCATTTCTTATAACAACAACAATAACAACGAAATGGCTCTGTGTATTTTAGCAATTGAGCAAATATTTATTTCAAAACTTACAGGGAGAAATCAAATGTATTTTGTAATTCTAAATTGTGCACGCTTAGTTTTCGTGCCTTATTACTAAAATGTAGCATTAGTTGTGTAGATTGTATTTGGAGAAACAGCCTGGAAGGTGGGTCTGATAAAGATATACCTAAGGAGATACAGTGGCTGTCATTACTTAGATATATTCCTAGGAAGAGGTGGATAAAGCTGTGCCATTTACAGACAAACGTTTCCTGTTAGGGTTTATTTTCCCACAACGATGTGGGTTTCTTCAAGGGTGCACTCCATATGTGGGATTCATTTAGGCTAGGAGAAATGAACTTAGAGCTTCTTGCTTTCACACTAACAATCAGGTTTCCTACAATCCTCATCATTTCCGTCATTATCAGCAGATAATCTGTGGCAGATTGAATAAACTCTTGGGATCCCCAACAAATTCTTACTTGGCCTTCCACTCCTGTGGATGTTGGGAATTCCTCTGTCCACTTAGAGTTGAAAGAGATGATGCAGAAGGTCAGTGACTTGCCCACAGTCCGTATCAGGGAAGATCTCTGAACCGTTCAGTTACCTCCTGGCCATTAGAAAGGTTAGGAAAAGGAATATAAGGAATATAAAGGAAAAAATGTTGCAAGGGAATACTGACCAGAGTTCAGAAGTTGCAGCACATGATTAGTAAATTTGTCATCTTTGATTCACATCAGTAACGGTGGCAAAGTGGGGAGAAAACAAAAATATACTGGGTTTGATGTTGCTATTATCAGTGTGAAGGCTGGAAAAGAAAGAAAAGAACTGGACGAGAAGAATGGTATGAACTGTCCAGATATAAGTTCCACGAGACCCAGACTTAACCCTTCACAAATCTCTACAGTACCAAAATTTTAGAAATTAAAAAAAAAAAACCCACAAAACTCTGTCGGATACAGCTGTTAAATGCATTTTAAAAATATAATGGTCTTTGAATGATAAATGTAATTTTGTCTCTACTAATAACGCTATTCCTCATTTCAAAATCCATAAGATGTCAGTTCTTAGGAAAACCAAATTGGAAAAACACTTTATTACTTTGCCATTTAATCATCAGAACCTGGAAATTGGTCATTACTTTGGTTCATAGTCTGAAAGTCTGGCATTTCTACTCAGTTTTACCATTGTAACAACCGAGACTTAGTGTTTTAAAGATAATTACATTTATTGTACAAGCGAACTGAAAAAGTGCTGAATAATTGTCACTGCTTTAGAGATTAGATTTTGTAGTGATATTTTTCTGCTAGCACTGCATCAAGATGCTTTTAATGGAGGGACCTACAGTAATATTAAAGAATTGTTGACAGCTACATATGAGAGGGACTTTTACATTTGTAAACAAAACTTTATTTTACCAAAGCAAATATCAAAAGGTTATTTTATCCTCTGTCACACCTCATAATGTACTTCCAATATATTCTGGAACAAGGATGGAGTGGGTGAGTAGAGTTTAATGTAATGGATTGAGAAAAGCCGAGTTTTTGGCAGACCAAACGACAAGGACCTAAAAAAGTAAGGTCAGACAATAAAAATATGTTCTTTGTTTAATGATGCACTGAAATTTTTTTTTTAATGCACTGAGATTTTAAAATAAAAGTTCCTATTCAAGTCATACTCTGGGAAACACACTCAACTCTCAATATTTCCTGAAGGCAATGAGGTTTTTTGGGTTTTTTTGTTTTTCGTTTTTGTAGTTTTGAGGGCATTACCTTTCAGTCAATGAACAAAACAAGGAAACCCTCTAAACAACTGATTGGAAACCTAAGCTGACACTAAGACATTATTGAAATTAGGGCTTCCATTGCTTCACCGTGGCTCAATTTCTGGTTTTCTCATTAGATGTCATACATGTGTTTCCTGTTATGCTTACTAAAAACATTATCTTATATCAGGTCACACTTCCTACAGGTGCCAACCAAGAACTAATTTTCCAGATTGCAGATTAACTTTTAAATGTGATCACGCGTCATATTTGAGTAGGAAAAGAGATGGTTATTTAATAAATGGTGCTGGGTAGTTAATTAAGTACTTGGGCTTTATTTTACATTTTATGAAACATGAACATGAAAGAAAGAAAAAGAAAGAAGAAAGAAAGAAAGAAAGAAAGAAAGAAAGAAAGAAAGAAAGAGGGAAGGATGGGAGGAAGGAAGGAAGGAAGGAAGGAAGGAAGGAAGGAAGGAAGGATAGAAGGAAGACAAGGAAAGGTAAGAAATTCCAGAATGGTTAGGGAAGCAAATGCTAAACATAAAACCATAAGAAAAAAAAATTGGGAAAGTATTTAATTTTAGGACTTGTGTTTTCTAAGTAAAATAAATTACAGAAAAAAAATAGGCTTGGCTACATAAAAACTGAAAGAAAAGAAAAAGACTACTCTGTCAAAAGCAGCAAGTTAATAAAGCACAATCAATAAAGTGAGAATATATCTATGGAAAATATGACAAACTAGGGATTAATTCCCTGAAACTATAAATGGTTCCTAGAAATACGTAAGAAAAATCTTATGTAGATGGGGTGGCTGGTTGGCTCAGTTAGTTGAACATCCAACTCTTGACTTTGGCTCAGGTCATGATGCTAGGGTCGTGGGATTGAGCCCTATGTTGGTTCCACCTTAAATATGGAGCCTGCTTAAGATTCTCTCTCTCTCTCCCTCTGTCCCCTCCCCCATTCACACACACACACACACACACACGCACACACACTCACAGACACACACACTCTCTCTCTCTCTCTCTCTCTCTCTCTGAAAATTAAAACCTTAAAAAAATTCCTAAGATCTCAAAATCTTGAAGACAATAGTCACGGAGTTTTGCTCATAGTTCTTTCTTTCTTTCTTTTTTTAAATTTTTAAATGTTTATTTTTTGAGAGAGAGTGTGAGCGGGGGAGGGGCAGAGAGAGAGAGGGAGGCAGAATCTGAGCTGTCAGAGCAGAGCCGGCCTCAGGACTCGAATTCACAATCTGTAAGATCATGATCTGAGCAGAAGTCAGACACTTAACTTACTGAGCCACCCAGGCACCCCCATGGTTCTTTCAAGTAGATATTGAAAATATGATGAAATATTTCACTTCACTGGTAGTCAAAAAAAAAATGTAAATTGAAATAAGATGTTATTTTGACCAAAAACTTAGAAAACAAAATATACTAAGTAGCAAAAATGATTTAGTAGAATAAAAGCATCCACATACAGTACAAATTGAGGCAGTTTTCTGTCAGGATCAGTTTGGCCATGCATATTAAGAGTCTCCAAAAGTTCATAATTTTAGTCCATTATTTCCATTATAGAAACCTCTCTTATGGAAATTTTCATGTATACAAGATGTTGCTCCAGCATTATTTATGAGCAACCCAAATATTCAATTATAAGAGAATGTTTATATAATCTAGTCAACCACTGTGTAGTTCCCACACCAGCAAGATCAGCATCACTGGGAAAACTGGTAGAAATGCATGTTTTGGGTTCTACCTGACACCTATTTTCTCAGAAACTCGGTGGGTGGGCCCCATATTCACAAAGCCTTAAAGATGATTTGATGCATACTAAGGCCTGAGAATCACTGATATAATGAAATATTACAGACATTCAAAGGGTTCTCAAAGAACACTTAACATGGAAAAATGTTTTGGGTGCCTGGCTGGCCAGTAGGTTGAGCATCTGACTTTGGCTCAGGCCATATCTCACGGCTCGTGGGTTTGAACACCGTGTCAGGCTCTGTGCTGACAGCTCAGAGCCTGGAGCCTGCTTTGGATTCTGTGTCTCCCTCTCTCTCTCTGCCCCTTCCCCGCTTGTTCTTTCTCGCTCTCAAAAATAAATAAATAAACATTAAAAAAATACTTAGAAAAAGAAAAATTCTCATAACCTAATATAAGTGAATAAAAATTATTCATATTTAATAAGACTATAGGAATTATGCATCATATGATTTCCATTTTATAAATGCATACATATCGTATTTTTGTAAAATCAAAATCCTTCATGTTTATGCATATTCATACACACACACACACACACACACACACACACACATATATATATATATACTAGCAGGAAAAAAATGCTATTCTCAGTGTATCAGAGGAAGTGACCCTGGATTACTTCTTTGAATCCTTACATATTTTTCCAAAGTCTTTCCTGTGATGGCATGTTACTTTTTATTATCATTAAAGGATTTTGGCCACATTTAGGTATGTATATATAATGTGCCAAGCCCCAAGTTTCCTATAACCCTAAATATTTATTAACCTTTCATGATGACATTGGTTTATTGCAAAGAGAGCCCCCTTCTTTAACAACAGATGGTGTTTTATCATTGAGGAAAATGGTAAGATGTGGTACTTGGGTTGTTCTAGCCACAGGCAGGATGTGGCTACCAGAGAAGAGCTATAAGTCTTTGAGCAACCAGCCACATCCTCCTCCCACTGGTTCTTTTTTTAGCTAATGGCAACTCCCAGGATTCTGACATTAACCAAAGTTCATGTCTTCGTATTGCTATCATATCCCCTTCTCTCATCAGCAATTCTCACATTAATCTTAGTACAGAGAGCAGGGTATAGAAATTAAAGCAATATTAGACATTAGGTATTTCAAATAGCTGTGCTCATTTAGCCAAAATGTTCCAGCAGCCGCGGGGGAAGGGTTGGGGTGGGGAACCAAGAGAAAGTGACAAACAACAGTTGCTTATCATCTCATGTTAAAAATTATCTTTCCTTCGTTATCTCAAAAAAACCATCACAATTTCTTCTCTGGTTGACTTTAATTGCAACTATTTGAGTACACAGAAGGTTCAACCTGTTCTACTAGTACTTGGACAATGTAGTGAATCTAACATTGTTTACAATGGGTTTTAAAGAGCTTAAGTGTTGGAAACATTTTAAATGCCACAGAAAATAAATATTGTAGCAAGTGTGTCTCTACTTGTCTAAATTACTGGAAAAAGATCACTTCACTTTTGCTTCCTGCTCATGTTAATATAGTGACAAGATCTGGGGACAGTCCCAACTGCTCCAAATTCACAACTCCGTCAATTAGGTATTTAGAGACTAAGAAGAGGCATCATTCAATTTCTATGCTGTGATCTGCTTCAGACTCTATAGCTTATGTTGGAGAAATTCTGTGGACGGAAATAGAGTTCCACTCCTTGAGTAGGTGCAGAAAAGGCTATGACCTGGAGGAATCCATTTGCATTAAGGAACAGTGACATATTAAAAGAAATATCTCCCCAAAAATAAATATCCCAAATTCCCGTAAAAAATGGGAAAGAGTATAATTTTACACGGTGATCTTGAAAATTAAATCCACTTATTAAGCCTACTTAATGGCAATAAAGTCTTAGATTTCCTAATATCTGTTATTCAATATGTGTGCATATATGCATAGGATCCGTAACTGAATTGGAAAACCTAAAATCCTTCAGATGATGGTTGATATTTTGTGGTGTGTAGATGCTGTCACCTGAAGGTCCCGTCCAGTCCTGTCACCTGAATGTTAGGTTCATTACCAAGGTTGTTTTGTGACTTTCTACAAATGTGCTTTGTGTCTCTGAGATATTATTTATAAATATTTGACTAAGTCTGGAAATCCTCAGAAGATTTTCAAAAGAAACCTGTGCGACATATGGAACCGGACTGCAGCATTTAAATGCGGAAGATAAGGTGATCTTACAGAAAATAGAACAAAGGTAAATACAGCAAGGAGCAGGATGGAAAGCTCAGTCAAAAATGAGAAACTTAAAACACCTGTGTTGTGTCAACAGTGGCTTGGCAGCTAGAATAGGGAGGACAGAGGAAGTTAAATCCATGCTGGTTTCCAGAACCCAGCTACAAAAAATGAACCACTAGGACCAGATGGTTTTATGGCTTTAGTAAACAATAGATTTGCATAATGCTTCCTCAATAATTCTGTCAGGAAGAGTGTTGAGCTAGAAAACAATGTACAATTGCGCCTTTTTTGAAAACCAGCTCTCAAAATGGCCAACTAATAATTGAGAAGACGCTGAAATGTTGGGAAGAACAGATTATATAAGGGACTATTGTCAGGCCATCTTGACTACCAAGTAATTGTAAATGCCAAATATGTTTGGAACCTCCAAGTATGTTTGGAAGTATTAGGTCTCTCCTGGTGGCCACATTACAAATTGATTATCAAGCAGGAATGAGGGCGTCTCTAACCTGGGGCACCACCTCCCTAAGGTTTCCTTGTTTGTTCTGATTTGTAACTTCCTTTGACTTTTCTTTCTAAGGCTTGGGTGACTGCCATTTGGTTTCTCTTCAAGAAGAATCAACAAACCACTTAATGCTGAATTCTTTTCTAGTATACACATGCATCGCTACTCCCTATTGATCTCAGGATGTGGAATCCCCACACACCTTTTGAACAAAATCCTCTGTTTCAGCAAGTAGATAGGGACTCTCATCGATTTCATTCATTCAAATGATTTAATTGACAATAATCATTCTCATAGGTAATTTCTCCACATACAAATACAGATTTCTGCTTTTTAACACCCGAGTCACAAAATAAGCCAGTGGGATAATACAGTACTAAAATCTGTCTTGTCTACTCCCAAACATGGCAACAATCCCCTCCCCATTTTTAAGTTGAATGCCAAATATTGTTCTTAATAGATAGAGCTTAAAAATTCAGAAGCCTACAGTGCTCAGGTAGGTAAACATAACCAAATACCACTCATGTTGAAGGGAGAAAAGACTAACAATAGGGAAGGTTGGGGACTGTGGTGAAGTCGTAAACCTGTTCTGAAGAGAATCCGGCAGCTCTTCAGCTCCAGACAATTGTTGCCATATCATAAAAGAGCCCAAGAAATGCCCAATCTCCTAGATTTTAAAGTAAAATTAATTTTATTTACTTTTTAAACATATTTATTTATTTTGAGAGAGAGAAGAGATAGAGAGATGGAGAGCAAGCAGGGGAGGGGCAGAGAGAGAGGAGACAGAGAATCCCAAGCGGGTTCCTCACTGTCACCACAGAGTCTGATGTGGGGCTCAAACTTATGAACTGTGAGATCATGACGTGAGCAAAAATCAAGAGTCGGGCAGTTAACCGACTCAGCCACCTAGGCACGCCTAAGGTAAAATTGATTTTAAAAACTTCAGCTTTATGATAATACTGATGAATTTCAAAATTAGCAACAAAGTTTAAATTTATGTGTTGTAAGGGACAAAACACTTTTGTGAACAATATTTATCTTATAAAGTGCCAGGTTGTAAACCCTACCTAGTTCCTAAGCAGAGATGTCCAGATTGATTGAAATTTTCCAGTAGCTCCATTAAAAAGCATAAAGAGAGACACCTGGGTAGTGACTCAGTTGGTTAAGCATCTGACTTAGGCCCAGGTCTTGATTTCATGGTTCATGAGTTCAAGCCCTGCATTGGGCTCTGTGCTAATAGCTCAGAGCCTGGAGCCTGCTTCAGATTCTGTGTCTCATTCTTTCTCTGCCCTTCCCCTGCTTGTGCTCTGCCTCTCTCTCCCTTTCAAAAATAAATATTAAAAAAATTAAAAAGCATAAAGAAATAAGCAAAGTTAATTTTATAATACATTTTATTTAACCCAGTTATTCAAAGTTTTGTCATTTTTGCATGTAATTATTAGAAAAATTATTAATGGGCTATTTTACACCATTTGTGCCTTGTCTGAAACTCAGTAAATCAGTCCCCCCTTTATCCAGTTTAATTTTCCATGGTTTTCGTTAGCTGAAGTCAACCATGGTCCAGAAGCAGATGATCTTCCTTCTGATCTATTGTCAGAAGGTCAACAGTAGTTCAATGCTGCATCACTACCCCTACATTGTTCACCTCACTTCAATTCATCATGTAGTCACTTTATCATCTCATAGCATCACAAGAACGGCAAGTATGGTACAATAAGATATTTTGAAAGAGACCACATTCACATAACTTTTATTACAGTCTATTGTTTTTTTTAGATTTTTTAACATTTTTATTTATTATATTATTGAGAGAGAGAGAGAGAGAGAGACAGAGCATGAGTGTGGAAGGGGCAGAGAAAGAGGGAGACACAGAATCTGAAGCAGGCTCCAGGCTCTGAGCCGTCAGCCCAGAGCCCGATGTGGGGCTCAGACTCACAAACTGGGAGATCATGACCTGAGCCAAACTCAGACGCTCAACTGACTGAGCCACCCAGGTGCCTCCAGTCTATTGTTAATAATTGTTCTATTTTATTATTATTAATTTCTTACCTTGCCAAATGTATAAATTATACTCCATCATAAGTATATATGTAAAGAAAAACAGAGTATTTATAGGGTTTAGTACTATCCATGGCTTCAGGCATCCACTGGGGGTCATTGGAACTTACCCTCCATTGTATAAATGGGGGGGGCACTATTGTATGTATTTCACACAGCACATTTCACTTTTTACTGGCCACATTTTAAATGTTTAACAGCCATATATGGCTAGTGGCTCCATACTGGACAGCATAGCTCTAAGGTTTGGAATGCCTACTCGTATATATACATAAACAGTGAGCAAGTCCTTGGTTGGATAAAGTGTCATGGTCTTCTTGCACCAGGATTCTCCCTCTTCCTATCTACCAAGCTACTGCTGCCATGCTTCAACACCCAGCTACCAGAGCAGGTGCAGGAGGCAGACAGGAGGGGCTCTGTTCATGGGATATTATTTGCCAAGAAAAGAGTATAAAGAATTTTGAATTTGTTTGAATTATGTGAAACAGAGTCTTAGAAGGGTCTTGGGAAGTCATTTAATGCACATGACCTTCCATATATCGTGACAAATGAGAATTTGTCCTCTCCTTGTGCACATCTAGTAGTAGCCTACTGCTTAGTGAATTAACCTTTGTTATTACTGGGTTATTTTAATTCGTAGTTGTTTGTGTGTGTGTGTGTGTGTCAGGTAAACAGGGGCTTTGATTCATTCTAGAACAAAATTCAAGTGAAGAAAACAGTGGGAGGAAAATATTAATTTTAAAATTAAAAAATCAATCACAAAAAAAGTAGAAACTTGCTGAGTAGTTCAAAGATTGAATGGATTTTCTTGTATCTAGAGGTGTCTAAGCAATAATTGTACAAATAATTGGTGAGTTTGTTGTAGTATATCCATTGCCAAACTGGATAATTTTTCTGCCCTGAGATTAAAGATAGGTGTAATAATAATAATAATAATAATAAATGCATATGTACATATATATTTAAAATTCAGATAAATATTATCACATCGTGTTATTTTGAAATTTGAAATGTCATGTCATTTAATCTGCATTTTCTATTACCAGTGAACTTGAGCATATTTGCTTATTTTTAGCAATTTCGAATTTTCCCTTTTGTGAATTGCTCATTCATAGTCTTTTCCCATTTTCCTATTAGATGTTTGTCTTTTCCTTATTGAGTTTTATGCATTTCTGATTCAAGCAATTGTGAATTATATGTGTTGAACATCGCTTACCCCACTTTTAGTCCTAGTTTTACTCTTTTTAGTTGTCTTTTGAGGAATGAAGCTCTTAATTATAATTTAGTCTAAATTATCAAATTTTCCCTTTCATCATTATTGTTTTCTGTACTTGTTTAAAAACCGCTTCCCTATTCTGAGGTCATGAAGATATATCCTACATTAATATTCATTTGTTTGTCCTTTTATATTTAAGTCATTTATATAAAATTAATAATTACATACGATGGAGGTAAGAATCCAATTGTGCTTGCCCAATTGGATACAAAATTTTCATAATTCTGTTTACCATTCTTTCTTCACTGAACTGTCTGGCAAGTCGCACTGGTGCATATTTTGGGCACACTGTAATGGCCTTTTGGTCTATTTGTTGGTCTTTGTTCCAATATGACACTGTCATAATTTCTGTGAATTTATGTCTGGGTGTCTAGTAAGTCAACTTACCCCAAATGTTTCTTCTTTATGGCCTTCGTTATTCTTGTCCTTTATCCCTTTCATATAAAGTTTAGAATCTGCTTGTTATGTTCTAGAGGGGGAATGAAGGGTTGGGGTTTGGGGCTTGGGATTTGGATGTGGGTCGCATCAAATCTACTGAGCAACCTGCAGGGATTTAACAACTATATATTAAGTCTACCAACCCACGTTTATGAGATGTTTTCACTTACTAGATTCTTCTAATATTCTTCAATTACGTTTCTCCATAAGAATTTTCTCTTTCTTTTTCTAAACGTATTCTTATATACTGCATTTAAAAAAAATTTAATAGGTTAATTTTTAGAGCAGTTTTATGTTCACAGCAAGACTGAGCAGAAAGGACAGAGATTTCCTATATAACTTCTGTCCCTACACATGTACAGCTTTCCTCCACAGAGGAGTACATTTGTCACAGTTAATGAACCTGCACTGCCACATCATAATTATTGAAAGGCCACAACTTATATTAGGGTTGACTCTTGACGTTGTACATATGTACTACATATGTTTCAATGTAATGGTAAATATTACTTTTAAAATGTGCTTTTCTAGTTGATTATTTCTGGTATAGAAATGCAAATTGATATATATTACTTTTTTATCTTAAAAAGTTGGTAAGCTGTTAGTAATCCTAACAATTTCTCCGTGATTTTTTGGAGATTTTTAAGATACATAGAATTATATTATCTTCACATAATGGCAGTTTTTGTTTTTCTTTCCAATTCTTAAAGCTTTATTTCTTTTTGTTTGCATGACTGTGGTGGTCATATGTTGGTCAATATTACTTGCCTATGAGACCTATCCCCTATATAGTGGTGATAGATGCGTGTTTATCTTATTCCTAATCTCAAAGGGAAAGCTTCTACTGTTTTACCATTAACTGTTGATTGCTTCAACAGGGGTGCCTGGGTGGCTCAGTCGGTTAAGCATCCGACTTCGGCTCAGGTCATGATCTCACAGTCCGTGAGTTCAAGCCCTGCATGTGCTGACAGCTCAGAGCCTGGAGCCTGCTTCGGATTCTGCCTCTCCCTCTCTCTGCCCCTCCCCTGCTCATGCTCTGTCTCTCTCTGTCTCAAAAATAAATTAAAAAAAAAAATTAAAGAAAATCCCCCTTCACTAGCTTACTAGAATTTAGATCATGAAACAGTCTGAAATTTTATCTTTCTTGCCATTTAATGAAAAGATCATTTGATTTTCCTCTGTTTCCTGTTTGTGTGGTGGTTTACATTGATTGATTTTTCAAATATTAACTCCTAATTCATGGGATACATGAAATTTAGTCATGATGTATCATCTTTTTATATATTTCTGAGTTCAGATTGCTAATATTTTGCTTGGAAAATTTTTCATTCACATTCATGTGTTTACTGTCATTTTCCTTTTTTCCCCTTCCATTTTTGACATTTGAGATTGAAGTTATGCACATCAAGGTATGAAGTGATGCTTACACTGGGAGAGTGTTAACTTTTTCATTCAGATTTGTTTATGTGAAATTGGGATTCTTTAAAAAAAATTAACTTTGAAATAATTTCAGGCTTCCAGGAAAACTATAAGAATAGAACCAAGAAATCTTGTATATTTTCACCCAGTTTCACAATTGTGAACATACAGTTGACCCTTAAGCAACACAGATTTGAACTGAGTGGGTCCACTTATATGTGGATTTTTTTGACAAATATAGTACAATACTGTATATGTATTTTCTCTTATGATTTCCCTAATAACATTTTCTTTTCTCTAGCTACATTACTGTAAGAATGTTTAATACATATAACATGCAAAATATGTGCTAATCTATTATTTACATTATTAGTAAGGCTTCCAGTCAATGGAGGCTATTAGTAGTTAAGTTTGGGGGAAATTAAAACTTACATGCAGATTTTTGACTGTGTGGAGGTTCAGCACCCCTCCCCCTATGTTGTTCAAGAGTCAACTGTATAATCACAGCAGCTTTATCATTCTCTATTTTTTTTCCTGAACTATTTGATAGGTTGCAGATATCATGCCCTTTACTCCTAAAAATTCCATCACATATTTCATAAGAGTACTGTGTTATGTTTTTAATGCATAATTAGAAAAATTAGGAAAATTAGGATTAAGATTTATAATCCATAGTCAATTTTGGCCAATTATCCCAATAATGTCCTCTATTTTTTTCTCTCTGATTCAGGATCCAATCCAGTATTAGGAATTGTATTTAGTTGTTATGTCCCTTTAGTCTTGTTGATCTAGAACAATTTCTCAGATTCTTTTTTTTTTTTTTGGTATTTTGTGACATTGATGGTTTTGTAGGTTTGTGGCCAAGTATGTTATAGGATCCCCTGTCATTAAAGCAGAAATTTTTTCTCTCTTGAATGTCTACAGGATTTATTTATGAAGACCTACATCTGGATTAGGGGGTTTCTTTCTGGGATGATGATCAATGACTGGCTCAATTTCTTTAAATATCACATGACTATGAAAGATATTTCTCTCTCTTTTAGCCATTTTTGTTTAAATTTTCTAGGAATTCATCCATTTTATTTTAATTATATTTATTACTGTAAAGTTGTTCATAATACTATTCTATTATTTTTAATGTCTACAGAATATGTACTTATGTCCTTCAAAAATTTGCAACAATGATTATTGAGCTTCTTTTCCTGTGTTTTCTAAATCAACATTGCCAGTATTTTTCTGTAATGTTTCATTTTTTGAAAAGCTCAGTTTTTAAATCTGCCAATTCTATTTTTCACTTGTTTTTTATTTAGTTTTTCATGTTTATGTTTTTTCTCTTGTTTGCATTTCACTAAATGTTCTTATTAAAAATGTCTCTAATTCATAAAGTTTTTTTGCCTTTCTCCTTTTGATACAGGTAAATACAAGGTAACATCTTTAAGCCATTATCTGTTTGCAACTGACAGGTCTTGATATAAAGTATATCTATTAGTATTGTTCAAAATGTTTTCTAATTTCTATTCTGATTTCTTCTTTGGTCCATGGTTTATTATCACATGTTTATTTTCTGGTTATGTGTATGTTACTGATTTCTACTTCAGTTGCATCATGGTTAAATAAAAAGTAATTTGTATGTTTTCAATCATTTGAAACTTGATGAGACTTGTCTTTTGGTTCCCAACTTAGTCAATGTTTGAAAAATTTCTCCAGGTACTGGAAATAAGTATGTGTTCAGCATGCATGCAATGTTTTACATGTAACTCTCAGGTCATGTTTGTTATATGTATGGATAAGATATTTTATATTTTTATAATATTAGGCAAAAATTTAAAATCATATAGTCAAATTATTAATATCTCCATTGACATTTTTTCTGCTTATTTTGTCAACTAGTAAAGTTTTTTAAAATGTCTATTTGTCTCCCAATTTTGTTAATTTTTGCTTTATGGATTTTGAAGCTATGTTATTAGGTGGGTTCAAATACAAAATTTAATATATCTCCAGTGAATTAAATTTTTTTAATCATTAAGAAGTGTTTTTCTTTATGCATACTAGTGCTTTCAGTTCCATTTTATTTGTATTGCTATCTTCTTTTTTTGGTAATATTACATAGTATATATATTCTAATATTTTTATTTTGACTTTTCTTAATCTTAGAGTTTACCTGAAACACTTAAAATTTTTTTTTTAATGTTTATTTACTTTTTAAGAGAGAGAGAAAGAGAGAGAGAGAGTGAGAGGGGGAGATGCAGAGAGAGAAGGAGACACAGAATCCGAAGCAGGCTCCAGGCTCTGAGTTGTCAGCACAGAGCCCTACGTGGGGCTCAAACTCACAAGCTGTGAGGTCACAACCTGAGATGAAGTTGCACGCTCAACTGACTGAGCCACCCAGGAGCCCCTACCTGAAACACTTTAAATTAACAAAATTGAGTTTAAAAAATTCCAGCCTGGCAACATTTGTCTTTTAGTACAAGAATTAGGCTCTTTTATATTTAATATAATAACTTATGAATTTGTTAATCTTTCATTTGGTAGTGTGATTTCAATTTTTTCTACTTTTTTCTTTTTCTTTCCTTCTTATCATCCTTAGATTGATTAAGAATTTTCTAGCTACTATGTCTTTTCTCCCTTGGCTACTTTGGAATTTATATACACTATTGTTTATTTCTAGTAGATATTCTAGAAATTACAACATACATACCTAAAATTAATCAATGTCTTTGTCTTTTTCCTTTTATAAAACCATATATTATCATTATTTTATATAGGCAACTTATAATTTCTTCATATCCAACAATTGCTTTATTCTTTCTTTTTGAATTCCAGACTTCCATATAGGAGTACTTTACTTTGTCTGAAGTACATCCTTGGGGATTTCTTTCAGGGAGAATTCCTCATTCATCAGCAGCAGCATTGTAATACCTGAAAGATATCTTTGCTGGTTATGGAATTCTAGATTGACAATTATTTTATCTCTTAAAGGAATCTGCCCAAAGTTGACCCATTTGTTTTATGGAGAGGCTAGGTCACATTGCACAGACTGTTGTTCACATGTGCTCCTGACAGAATAGCTATATCAGACCTTTAACCATTCTTGGGCTATTGGTGGTGCTTCACCAATGTTGACACTTTTTCAGATTGACATCCAAACCATTGTGGCTCATTTAAAAAAATCTATGTCATTTACATCCTGTCAGTGGTGTGCTTCTTCTTGCAAAAGCTACTTAACAACAGGCTAATGGTCAAGATCTCTGACAGATCTTCCATATTCCCTAACATCCAGAGCATCTTGTATTATTGTTGTCTCAGAAAGGCCTCCTCAAAATTTGACTCAGAGTTTTCTGACTCTGTTCTTCTTATCTCCTCCTGGTCTGCATTTCCTTGGTCACTGAGTGAGGCTGTTCTCAGAAAATAATCATTTCCTCTAGTTTTCTTCCTAGTTCATGATCAGGATAAATATTTGGGATTCTGCCTTAACCATTACTGAGAGTGACATTTCTTTATTTCTTGAATGGTAATCTCAGGGTCATGATATGATTGGGTACATAAATTCACAAATAATACAGATAAATTATTAGAATTAATAAGGGAATTTTTGCACAAAGTTGCTTGATATAAGGTGATACAGAAAATAAATTCCATTTCCATAGTTTTACTAAGTAATAACATAAAATCAAAACATCAAGTAATATCCTGTATTAGCAGTACTACTGGTATATGCATAAATTTAATTTTCCTTTTTTAAAAGTTTATTTTATTTATTTTGAGAGAGTGTGCAAGCAGAGAAGGACCAAGAGAGAGTGAGAGGGAGAATTCTGCACTGACAGCTTAGAGCCCGATGTGGGGCTTGATCTCATGAACCATGAGATCATGACACAAGCCAAAATCAAGACTCAGATGCTAGGGGCGCCTGGGTGGCTCAGTCGGTTGAGTGTCCGATTTCAGCTCAGATCATGATCTCACAGTCTGAGTTTGAGCCCCGCGTTGGTCTCTGTGTTGACAGCTCAGAGCCTGGAGCCTGCTTCGGATTCTGTGTCTTCCTCTCTCTCTCTCTCCACCCCTCCCTCACTCACTCTCTGTCTCCCAAAAAATGAATAAATGTTAAAAATAAATAAATAAATAAATAAATAAATAAATAAATAAATAAAAAGAGTCAGATGCTTACCTGACTGAGCCACTCAGGCACCTGAATTTTCCTCTTTGGAAAACAGTTTGGCATTATTTACCAAAGTTGAAATTATATATACCATACAAACTGACAATTGGAGTCAGACATATATACCCAAGGGAAATGTATACACATGTGTACAAGAAGGCATATGCAGTAATGTCCATAGCAGCATTATTTATAATAGTCTCAAACTGATAACAAACCCAATTTCCATCAATCATAAAATAAATTGTGGCATATTCCTACAATGAAAACATAGCAATAAAAATGAATGAAACTGCAAATGCATAGAACATAGATGAATCTTCCTAAGGTATACACAAAGTAATATATATTTGGTGATTCAATTTATGTTTCATTCAAAAAGTAGGAAAAATGATAATTTAAGTGCTACAAGCTTAGTTGAAAAAATTATAAAGAAAAGCATGGAAGTGATAAACATAAAAATCTAGATAGTAAAACACTTTGAAGTGGACCGAAAGCATAGTGATTGATAGAAAGCATAAGAACAGTTTCTAAAATGTTGAAAATGTTCTATTTTTCACTTGAGTCATAGCTGTTTTCTTTATGATAAATCATTAAGCTGTGCATTTTTGTTTTGTGTACTTCCCTACATATATTTTACATGTTATATAAAATTTTATGGAAAATGATTTTTTGGTTAGGATTTCTGAATCAAAATTATGACTTTTTAAAATTTTATAGACATTTCCAGATCATTCAGTTGAAAAACTGTAACAATTTACTCCCAGCAGCAGTGGTTTTGCACTAACGTGTATCACTGTGTGAGACTCTTTTGACTTTTTCTTTTCATCCCACCACCCTGTCTTCCTAAAGGGAAGGTTATCTTTACTAGCTCAGATTTTTCCTTGCTCTTTTTTCTTGTTTGTATAATAATGAATACCAATAGACTAACCCTAAAATCTCAGTGATTTCACACCATGAAGTTCCCATTTGGATATGGAAAGAATGGGAGATACACACTGGTCACTGGTCTATAGAAATTCTCAAATCCCACTAGGCATACAGGACAGTTTTATTTCTCTATTAATGATCATTGTGGAATGAAACAATGCCCCCCCCAACCTTTATATTAATGTTCATCCTTTTAGAACTTGGGGGTTCCAGTATGGCTGCATCAGAGGAAAAGAGGAATAGGAGAGTCACTCACTTCAATAATTATTTGGTATGTTGTTACTTCTTTCATCTCATACAAAATAGTTTTGTGGTATTCCTTTCAAATGTAGAAAACACTCCACCTTTCTCCATGGGAGACAACTCCAAAATCTCATCCTGTCACTGCATCTAGCTCAAAGGGCAAAGTCTATAGATAATGTACAGTAGTTACTATACCAGGTTCAGACTATCTCCTCTTGTGTCTGGAGATATAACAAAAGAAAAGAGAATTCATCTCATCCCATACCTTCACACAATCTACAGGAAAAAGACACTGGCGATAAAGATTTCTTGTAGCAGCTTTGCAAGTTCTTGAGTTAGGATATATCACCTTGGGAGCGTTTATCTGTTGATTACTATGACCATCCTATTTCCACCATGTAAGAATGCTCTTTATTGGAAATATTCTCAACACTCACAATTATTTTTTTATTCTGTCCCCCTAATATATTAGTAAATATTATCTACTTTGATTAATAGGTGAGCTGCAATCCCTTAATTATAATTCTCAAATCCAAAACCTCAAAACCAAACAAAACCCTAAGTTCTTTGACATTTGGCAATAAAATGTACCTTGGCCTGAAATGAAGGCATTCAGAGTCCTTTTTAATTGCATTGCATGTGAGTATTCATATATTTCACTGCAGATGTATTACTGTGTTTCAGATCCCTACTGGGAATGTCTTCTAATAGATGCTATGTGTCCTGTATTAGGTATCCAAAATTGGAAAAGTTTAGAGCACATATTTTCCTAATAATTTAAGATAAGGAGTTATGGATCTGTATTTACATTTTGTTGCTAGTTGTTGTTTTTTACTTGCTAAGTATTTGACACTGAGACAAAGTATTTAAATGCTCAACAGTACCTTTAAAGTTTCAATTCTGATTTAATCTTTCAATCCACAAACTTTAGGTATTTGTCATTTTTATAAAGTGAAGCCATTATTAAGAACTATGGCTGCTATGTTACATAGTGTTCTCTCTCTGAATAAGACATATTTACTTCTGGTGTTTAAGTAGGAAAAGGCATTACTTCTGAAGACTTAGCTTTGTGCAAATTTTCTCGTTCATTGCTACACGTTTATAGTCATATTTGATCTCAAGTATATGGCATACATTTTTTTCTAATGGTCTCATTTTTTTTTTCATTTCTGACTCCACGTTATAGTTCTTTGCTTTTCCACTCTATTTTCTTCTTCAATTCTACTCTGTCTTGATTTTGTGCATTTTACTGTTTCCTTCTCTTAATTATTAGAAGCAAAGTAGGAGCGTAAATATAATATAGGTATGTAAAACTTACATGAAAAGTTAAGAGTAATTTTAACAGGGCTAAATTCCTGAAGAAAGGAACTCTCTGGTATGTGTATGTGTGTGTTCTCTGACAACTTCATAATATATTATTCTGTCATTGCCCACATTTTTTTTGAATAGTCCTTTTATTGCCATCCTTAAGTTATTATAATTTTTTGTCATCTACTTTCTGCCAAGATCCTGATTGATAAAGTAATTGGTACCAGAAGTAGTCCCAGAAAACAGATTGTTAAAATAGTATCTGACATTGAATTGCCCATAAAATCAAGAAATGCAGAGATAACTTCCTTGCAAAGAGAAAATGAGTCACAGATAAATCTATGACACGCTGTGGTGTCTCGATTACTCAAATTATCAATATTGGTAGTGCCTGAGGAAAGCAAGGAATTAGGACAGTGCTTCTGAAATTTTAACATACACACAAACCACTGCAGTTTTTGTTGTTGTTGTTAAGATGCTTTTACTGATAAAAGAGGTCTGTGATGATGTTTAAGAGGCTGCAATTCTAACAAGTTCCCAGGTGATGTTGATGCAGCCAATATGATACCACATATTAAGCAGGGGGAACTAAGAGCTCAAGTGGCTGCAAGCACTCTGCTTCTGTGATAATAACAGTAATGATAAAGATTGAGGAGTTAACTGGATCCTTCCTCTGTCCCTAGAGAAGTAGGGTAAATGGCGATATTGAAAACTACAAATATACATTTGAGAAGAAATATGGAGACTCTCAGTCCCGCTTGGAGGTCTGAAATTATCTGGCATCTGCTGTAGGTGCAGGGCAGATAAGGCTTAGGACAACACCCAAGTTCTATCTGACAAGAAGGATTAGATAACTGTAGCAACAACTAAATGCTAAGTTTTTAAGTTACAGTGAAGGCACTGGTGGGAAAGGAAGAGGCTCAGGGATGGAGACATTTCAGCCGACATGGATAAAGCTGAGAACTTTGAAACTTCAAAATCCTCTGGTACATGCTGTTGGCAGACACCATCTCTGCCATCTGAGGGAACCGGTCCTCACTGTAAAAACCTTTTCAATCGCTCTCTTTGGGACAGTTTTCCTACAAGCTGATGGCAATTCTCTTTCTGACTTGCCTTCACCTACTGTCATGGCTTCCAAGGCAAGTGTAAGAATTACATTCTAAGAGAGCTTAGGCTGGGACGTATAAGATCTTTAGGAGGAGATAAAGTATACACCAACAATTAAAAGACTTCAGTGATCTTTATCAGAAAAAGCCTAGGTAATATGTTTCAGAGTATTAAACCAAAGGGGTAGAAACAGAAGATTTTATCAGGCCAAATTCATTGGCAGGAGTGCACTTAGCCTGGATTTGGCATTTATTGCATTTTTAAAATCACCTGGGAGTGGTAATAAGGTCACGTTATCAAAAATATTAACTTTCTTTCTATCGGTAAAAACCATGTAACATAAAATTTACCATTTCAACAATTTTTAAGTGTATGGTTCAGTAATGTTAAATATACGTACATTGTTATAAAACAGATCTCCAGAACTTTTTCTTGCAAAACTGAAACTGTATACCCATTAAAGAATTCCTCATTTCCTCCTCTTCCCAGTCTCTATGAATACTACTCTACTTTTTGTTTCTATGAATTTAACTACTTTATATGATACCTCATGTAAACAATCACACAGTTCAAGAACGTTCTTGGCATGGTATCTGTAGAGGAAACAGTCCAAGACTCAGAAACACGTAAATGTTGTAGTGGATCTATATGTGCAGCACCCACGTCCCTCAACTTTAACCCTGTAAGGGCCTGGAGGACTCTACTTTTATCAAAGTAGTAAAAAATGCATTAGTAAGGAGGACACCAGCAACCTTGAACTTTGTGGTGACTCGTGTCTGTAGGCCAGAGATTAAGTTGTACTTGCCCCATTGGAATGAAGTTTCTTGATTTCAGTAGGAATAAATGACTCAGAGTGTCAGATGTTATACGTCAATGGTTGATCACCATAGACTATGTGGTCCACACTACCACAATAAGCCATAGAGGTGGAGTTTAGTCAGTGTTTTCACTCACAGAAATCTGTGGCCTAGGCTAAGTGATTATGGTGTACATGAAAGAATATATACTATCCTTAGAGATAAAATATTGGTAACTTATAGACAAGAACTTCTATGGCTGCTTCTAGAAACCTAACTTGCTGTAGGAGTAGGAAGATTATATTCTGTAGTTTTATATCCTATTTCCAGAACCATATCACTTCACAGATCCATATAGACTTGACTGAGAGGGAGGCCAAACACTCTGAAGAAAAGACTGCAATGTATACTATGATATTTTCTCCAAGTTCTCCCCAGAAGAATCTCAGCCATGAACTTAAGAGACTGAGCACTAGGTAAAAGAAAAACTTTGAGGGGGTGCCTGGGTGGCTCAGTCGGTTAAGCATCCGACTTCGGTTTAGGTCATTGTCTTGTGGTTCATGAGTTCGAGCCCCACGTCGGACTCTCAGAATCTGGATCCTGCTTCGGGTTCTGTGTCTTCCTTTCTCTCTTTGCCTGTCCCCGCTTGTCCGCTTTCTCTCTCCCTCAAAAATAAATAAACATTAAAAAAAATTAAAAGAAAAAGAAAAAAAAACCTTGAATCTCTAGGACTGATCATATATTGGCTTTAAATTTTTGTTGATTCTCAAAGACCCAAAATGTACCTATAAACAACTGTACACAGCGGGCACTTAACACAAGTCAAGCAATGAATGGAATTTTGGCTCTATTCACAGTATGGCTAGACAGACTACAGACCAGTCCTATTATTATTTCCCAGCCCCAGAAGGTATACATATATTTAATATCTGTCAGAATCACAACAATGGTTCCCTGACTCATAGAGTAAGGGCAATTAGTGTAGGAGGGACCAAGTGGAAGTCCCTGCAGCTGTTTTCAACAACCCTCACCAAAACTGTATATCAAAAGCAATAATGCATCCCTGTGGAAATAACAGAGATTAGTTCCATCATCCAAGACTTGAGAGATACATATATCCCATCTATTTGACCATTAATGGAAAATTTAACTCAAAATCCAGACGGTCCATGGAAAGCCAGACAAAACACATATAATCAAGTAACTGTGGGTGCCACAGCTGAAATTCCAAATGCAGTGTCTTTACTGGAGTAAATTAACAGTCTGTGAAAATCAATATGTAGTTATTGACCTGGCAAACGCTCTCTTGTCAGTTCCCATTAATTAATAAAATAAGAAGTAGTTCACATTTACATGGCAGAGATAGACAACAGTATAATTTTACTGACTGGTGCAAGGATGTTGCCAAACTTTGTTCTCTCATGATCTTGTAATATAGTTTAGAATGTCCTTGATCATCTTGGTAAACAAAAGAACATTGCAAAGGTTTATTGTGCTTAGGGAGAGTATGATCATTGGACCCTGCAAGAATAAAACAGCAAACATCTAAGATGCCTTAATAAGATTAATCTAGGCCAGAGAATGGGTAATAATCCTTGCAAAACATCAGAAGTCTGCCACATTGATGAGGTTTCTGGGACTCAGTGTTCTGGGCCATATCAAGATATCCTTTAGGGGCAGCTGGGTGGCTCAGTCGGTTAAGCACCAGACTTCAGCTCAGGTCATGATCTCGCGGTTCATGTGTTCGAGCCCCGCGTCGGGCTCGGTGCTGACAGCTCAGAGCCTGGAGCCTGCTTCAGATTCTGTGTCTCTCTCACTCTGCCCCTCCCCTGCTCTCGCTCTGTCTCTCTCTCTCTCTCTCCGTCTCAAAATAAACATTGAAAAAATTAAAAATATATATATACTTTATATGGATAGTGTCTAAAGTGGCAGATTGGTTCTATACCTCGTAGCACCTAGTATGAATAGTGAGACATACCACTTCCTGGGTCTTTTGGCATTTTGGAGGAAACATATAAAACATTTGGACATGTTAATTAACCCATTTACAATACATTTAGTAATGCCAGTTTTGACTGCAGCCTGGATACATAAATAGGGTTTTGCAACAGTTCCAATGTGTGGTGCATACCGCCCGGCAATACCCCTTATAACCGATGCAATTATATTAGAAATTATAGATGCAATTATATTAGAAATACCTAAGGCAAAATAAAAGATGCTATATACAGCCATTGGAAAGCTCTGGAAGAGAATAACATCTCATGCCTTTAGGGTCTTAGAGTAGAGCTGTGCTTTCTTTGGCCAGCAACCATTCTCTGTTTGAAAAGTGGCTCTTGCATTGCTGCTGGGTCTGTGTAGAGACAGAACACCGGACCCTGAGACACCAAGTAACTGTGGGTCCTGTAATTTCTATCATGAACTTAGTATTATCTGATCTATTGAAACGTAAAACTGCATGCACAGCACTGTTGCATTATAAAATGGAAGCAGTTTACATAAGACTTGGCTTAAGCAGATCTAAACTGTAACAGTAAACTGCACGGACATTGGTTCAGACTCCTGCTCTATCTATTCCTTTGCTTTCTCCTATTTAACTCTGATAGCTTCACAGGAAGTATTCTGTTACCAATTAATGGAGAAGAAAGTAGAATGGGCCTGGTTTATGTATGGATGTGCATGGTTATCATTGTCAGGTAGAAGTCAATAGCTTCTGTATTATGACTCCTTTGGGAAGTGACCCTAAAAGACTGTAGTGATGAAAAATTCATCAAGAATATGGTCTTTGGAGATACATCTGCTTGTCCATGTTTTTGAAGAAAAAAAAAGATGAACTGAGATTGGTATATATGTTGATGTGTGGACATTGGCTAATTGACTAATTTTTTAGTGACCTGGAAAAAAGACTATTGGAAAATTAGTGACCAGGAAGTGTGGGGAAATATATATGGTTATACTAGTTGTAACAGGAATAATGAGCAAATATCATTGTATCTTACATAAGTACAAAGATGTTAATTATGTTAATTATGAAGAGGGTTGACTTTCTGCCATCATGATCTTAAGCATGGTAGATGTACAGAAACTAGCACTCAAGGAAATTATGGCTTTGAAAAAGCTTCTGGACATTTTTGGTCCTTATGCCATTGCACTAATAGTCATAAAGCCACTAAAAGTCACCCATAGTCAGCCATGCAAGAATTTGATCCCAATCATTGGAAGAAATTACTTTTTCCCCCTACTCTGTCTTGTTTCAGGGTTTTTTCCTTACCCTTGATTTTCTGTAATTTGAAAATTATATGCCTAGATGTAGATTTTCTTTGTGTGTGGTGTGGTTTTTTTGTTTATTTTTTGTTTGTTTGTTTTGTTTTGTTTTGTTTTGTTTTTAGCATTTATCCTGTCTGGCATTCTATGAGCTTCCTAGATCTATGGTTTGGTGTCTAACATTAATTTGGGGAAATTCTCATTATTGCATCAAATACTTTTTCTGTTCCTTTTGTCTTTTCATTTCTGGTATTCCCATTATACATATGTTATACCTTTTGTAGTTTTCCCACCCATAGTCTTTGGATACTCTATTGTTGTTCTGTTGATTGAGAAAGTCTTTGTTCTTTATGTTTTTCAATTTTTTAGTATCCTATTGCATAGCACAGAGGCTCTTTCCTCTTTCACATCCAGTCTACCAATGAGCCTGTCAAAGGCATTCTTCATTATTGTTACAGTAGTGTTTTTTTGTTTGTTTGGTTCATTTCTTTCCTTTTTTTTTTTTTATCTCTAGCATCTCTTTTTTGGTTCTTTCTTAGGATTTCCATTTCTCTGCTTTCATTCCCCATCTATTTATGCATGCTGTATACTTTACCCAACAGAGACTTTAGCATATTAACTAATGTTGTTTTAAATTCCGGGTCTGTTCATCCCAGCATTTCTGCCATGTCTGATTCTTCTGCTACCTCTGTCTCTTCAGGTAGCAGTGTTGTTTTTTTTTTCCCTTTTGTTATGCCTTAGAATTTTTTTTTTTTGATGACAGGGAAAGTTATTCCAGGTAAAAGTACCTACTGTAAATAGGTTTTGAGGAATGTGGAAGGAAGTATTCTATAGTGTTAGGATTATGTCTCATTCTTTTATTGAGCCCATGCCTCTGGACTGTGAACTTCACAAGTGTTTCTCAGTTTTTTTGTTTCTATTTTTTTTAATGTTTGTTTATATATTTATTTATTTATTGACAGAGAGAGAGAGAGAGACAGAGAGAGATCAGGGGAGAGGCAGAGAGGGAGACACAGAATCTGAAGCAGGCTCCAGACTGAGCTGTCAGCACAGAGCCTGATGTGGGGCTTGAAATTGTGAACCACAAGATCGTGACCTGAGCCAAGGTCTGCCACTTAACCGACTGAGCCAGGCAGGTGCACCTCAGTTTGTTTGTTTGTTTGTTTGTTTATTTTCTTGTTTCTGTTCCCTGAGATGGGATAGGATCACTAGAGTTGGCTGCAGTTGGGTATTTCCTTTCCCCAGGTCAGTTAGACTCTGGCAATACCCCAGCAGTCTAGGCTGCCATTAACCAGCTTTTTTTTTTTTTTTTTTTTTTTGATGGCAGTCCTTGTTAAAGAAAGAATGTTCTGGAGTATTTCAAAATGGTTCCTTTTTACCTCACTCCTCCTAGAAACCCAAAATAATATTTCTCTAATATTTACTATGGGAGGTAAGTCTCACAATATTTTGAGAGCCCCCAAGACTGGGTCCCCTGGAGTTTTTAACTCTCAGAGCTGTCCCCACCAAACCTCTGGCAATTTGTGAATTGCAGTTCAGATTTCCTGCTACTGGTTCCTGAGGTAGTTTTGCTTGTGAGTCTCTGCTTCTCTGTAACTTATGACTACCTCTATTCACCTGTCTGTATCTCCAATATTGGTGGCAGCAGTTTTGCCTGTGTTCCCCTCTCTTGTGTGAATCTAAGAGGAATTGTTTATTTTTCAGTCTGTTCAGCTTTTCATTTGTTGTTAGGATAGAATAGTGTCTCTATATGAGGAACTGGAAACTGGAAGTTCCTCTCTAATCTGCTCCTGGGATATGACAGAATTTTAAACTTCAAAAAAGGTTTTTCATTTTATTGATATGTGTGTCCACCATTTAAGATTATACAGTATCAGCTCTTAGATTAATTCCAGTTTTGTCTTCCTTTTTGTTGGTTTTGTTTTCTGTGCTTTGAATTTACCAGCTCTTGTTCTCGGGACACATGTGCCTTCTGTGTTTTACTTATAGAGTTTATTTAATCTATAAATATAAGCTCAGTTATGGTATATTTGAATATTATATGTTATAGCTTTATAAAAGTTGTTTGGATGTTTCTTGAATTCTGAAAGATGTATACTTGGTAAGTACACTTGGTAATCATTTTTTCAGTTTTTTTATATACTTCTAGAAGCATTCCTTATTCCTTTCCCTAAGGTGCAAAGGCTTAAGGACGGTGTGCCTTATTGAGTATACATCATTTGTCATTAAAATTTCCCTCTTTTTTTCCAATTAAATGCATTTTTGTTGTAAACCCTGCCTAATGAAATAGTATATAGTTATTTCTATCTCTTCTTGTTAGCATTTGTTTGAAATATTCTTTTTTAAATTTATTTTTATTTTTTTAAGTTTACATCCAAATTAGTTAGCATATAGTGCAACAATGATTTCAGGAGTAGATTCCTTAGTGCCCCTTACCCATTTAGCCCATCCCCACTCCCACAACCCCTCCCATTACCCTCAGTTTGTTCTCCATATTTAAGAGTGTCTTATGATTTGTTCCCCTCCCTGTTTTTATATTATTTTTGTTTCCCTTCCCTTATGTTCATCTGTTTGTGTCTTAAAGTCCTCATATGAGTGAAGTCATATGATTTTTGTCTTTCTCTGAATGACTAATTTCACTTAGCATAATACCCTCCAGTTGCATCCAGGTAGTTCCAAATGGCAAGATTTCATTCTTTTTGATTGCCAAGTAATACTCCATTGTATATATATACCACTTCTTCTTTATCCATTCATCCATCAATAGACATTTGGGCTCTTTCCACACTTGGGCTATTGTTGATAGTGCTGCTATAAACATGGGGGTGCATGTGTCCCTTTGAAACAGAACACCTGTATCCCGTGGATAAATGCCTAGTAGTGCAGTTGCTGGGTCTTAGGGTAGTTCTATTTTTA
The DNA here is from genome assembly GCF_027475565.1 of Acinonyx jubatus. Classification (NCBI taxonomy): domain Eukaryota; kingdom Metazoa; phylum Chordata; class Mammalia; order Carnivora; family Felidae; genus Acinonyx; species Acinonyx jubatus. Next base: position 118,094,747 of record NC_069382.1, on the reverse strand, counting down.
GTTTTTTGAGGAATCTCCATACTGTTTTCCAGAGTGGCTGCACCAGTTGCATTCCCACCAGCAAAGCAAAAGAGATCCTCTTTCTCCACATCCTCACCAACATCTGTTGTTGCCTGAGTTGTTAATGTTAGCCATTCTGACAGATGTAAGGTGGTATCTCATTGTGGTTTTGATTTGTATTTCCCTGATGATGAGTGATGTGGAGCATTTTTTCATGTGTCGGTTGGCCATCGGGATGTCTTCTTTGGAGAAGTGTCTATTCATGTCTTTTGTCCATTTTTTCACCGGATTTTTTTGCTTTTTGGGTGTTGAGTTTGATAAGTTGAGTTTGATAGATTTTAGATACTAACCCTTTATCTGCTATGTCATTTGCAAATATCTTCTCCCATTCTATTGGTTGCCTTTCAGTTTTGTTGATTGTTTCTTTCGCTGTGCAGAAACTTTTATTTTGATGAGGTCCCAGTAGTTTATTTTTGCTTTTGTTTCCCTTGCCTCTGGAGACATGTTGAGTCAGAAGTTGTTGCAGCCAATGTCAAAGAGGGTTTTGCCTGGTTTTTTCCTCGAGGATTTTTATGGCTTCCTGTCTTACATTTAGGTCTTTCATCCATTTTGAGTTTATTTTTGTGTAGGGTGTAAGAAAGTGGTCCAGGTTGATTCTTCTGCATGTTGCTGTCCAGTTTTCCCAGCAGCACTTGCTGATGAGACTGTCTTTTATCCATTGGATATTCCTCCCTGCTTTGTCAAACACTAGTTGGCCATATGTTTGTGGGTCCATTTCAGGGTTCTCTATTCTATTGATCTGAGTGTCTTTTCTTGTGCCAGTACCATACTGTCTTGATGATTACAGCTTTGTAGTATAGCTTGAAATCTGGGATTATGATGCCTCCTGCTTTGGTTTTCTTTTTCAAGATTGTTTTGGCTATTTGGGGTCTTTTCTGGTTCCATACAAATTTTAGGATTATTTGTTCCAGCTCTGTGAAGAATGCTGGTGTTATTTTGATAGAGATTGTATTGAATATGTAGATTACTTTAGGTAGTATAGACATTTTAACAATATTTGTTCTTCCTCTCCAGGAGCATGGAATCTTTTTCCATTTTTTTGTGTCTTCTTCAATTTCTTTCATAAGCTTTCTATAGTTTTCAGTGTATAGATTTTTCACCTCTTTGTTTGATTTATTTCTAGGTATTTTAAGGGTTTTGGTGCAACTGAAAATGGGATTGATTATTTGATTTCTCTTTCTGTTGCTTCATTGTTGGTGTATAGGAATGCAACTGATTTCTGTGCGTTGATTTTGTATCCTGCAACTTTGCTGAATTCATGAATCAATTCTAGCAGATTTTTGGTGGAATCTTTTGGGTTTTCCATATAGAATATCATGTCATCTGTGAAGAGTGAATGTTTGACCTCCTCCTGGCCTATTTGGATATCTTTTACTTCTTTGTGTTGTCTGATTGCAGAGGCTTAGACTTCCAATACTATGTTGAATAACAGTGGCGAGAGTGGACATCCCTGTCTTGTTCCTGACCTTAGGGGGAAAGCTGTCAATTTTTCCCCATTGAGGATGATATTAGTGTTGGGTCATTCATATGTAGCTTTTATGATCTTTAGGTATGATCCTTCTATCCCTACTTTCTTCAGGGTTTTTATCAAGAAAGGATGCTTTATTTTGTCAAATGCTTTCCCCGCATCTATTGAGAGGATCATATGGTTCTTGTCCTTTCTTTTATTGATGTGATGAATCACGTTAATTGTTTTGCAGATATGGAACCAGCCCTGCATCCCAGGTATAAATCCCGCTTGGTCATGGTGAATCATTTTTTTAATGTATTGTTGGATCCAGTTGGATAATAACTTGTTGAGGATTTTTGTATCCATGTTCATCAAGGAAATTGGTCTATAGTTCTCCTTTTTAGTGGGGTCTCTGTCTGGCTTTGAAATCAAAGTAATGCTGGCTTCATAGAAAGAGTTTGGAAGTTTTCCTTCCATTTCTATTTTTTGGAACAGTTTCAAGAGAATAGGTATTAACTCTTCCTTAAATGTTTGGTAGAATTCCCAAGGTGGTAGAAAGCCACCTGGCCCTGGACTCTTGTTTTTTGGCAGATTTTTGATTACTAATTCAATTTCCTTACTGGTTATGGGTCTGTTCAAATAGTCTATTTCTTCCTGTTTCAGTTTTGGTAGTGTATATGTTTCTAAGAATTTGTCCGTTTCTTCCAGATTGCCCATTTTATTGGCATATAATTGCTCATGATATTCTCTTATTATTGTTTTTATTTCTGCTGTGTTGGCTGTGATCTCTCCTCTTTCATTCTCAATTTTATTTATTTGGGTCCTTTCTTTTTTCTTTTTGATCAAACTGGCTAGTGGTTTATCAACTTTGTTAATTCTTTCATAGAACCAGCATCTGGTTTCATTGATTTGTTCTACTGTTTTGTTTTTTTTTTTGTTTTTTGGTTTTGATTGCATTAATTTCTGCTCTAATCTTTATTATTTCCTGTCTTCTGCTGGTTTTGAGTGTTATTTGTTGTTCTTTCTCCAGCTCCTTAAGGCCAAAGGCTAGGTTGTGTATCTGAGATCTTTCTTCCTTCTTTAGGAAGGCCTGGATTGCAATATACTTTTCTCTTATGACTGCCTTTGCTGCATCCCAGAGGTTTGGGGTTGTGGTGTTATCATTTTCATTGGCTTCCATATACTTCTTAATTTCCTCTTTAACTTCTTGGTTAGCCCATTCATTCTTTAGTAGGATGTTCTTTAGTCTCCAAGTATTTGTTACCTTTCCAAATTTTTTCTTGTGGTTGATTTAGAGTTTCATAGCATTGTGGTCTGAAAATATGCACGGTATGATCTCGATCTTTTTGTACTTAGGGCTGATTTGTGTCCCACTATATGGTCTACCCTGGAGAACATTCCATGTGCACTGGAGAAGAATGTATATTCTGCTGCTTTAGGATGAAATGTTTTGAATATATCTGTTAAGTCCATCTGGTCCAGTGTGTCATTCAAAGCCATTGTTTCCTTGTTGATTGATTAGATGATCTGTCCATTGTTGTGAATGGGGTGTTGAAATCTCCTACTATTATAGTATTACTATCGATAAGTTTCTCTATGTTTGTGATTAATTGATTTATACATTTGGGTGTTTCCACATTTGGCGCATAAATGTTTACAATTGTTAGGTCTTCTTAGTGGATAGACCCCTTGATTATGATATAATGCCCTTCTGCATCTCTTGATACAGTCTTTATTTTAAAGTCTAGATTGTCTGATATAAGTACGGCTACTCCAGCTTTCTTTCAATGACCATTAGCATGATAGATGGTTCTCCATCCCCTTATTTTCAATCTGAGAGTGTTTTTAGGTCTAAAGTGGGTCTCTTGTAAACAGCAAATAGGTGGATCTTGTTTTCTTATCCATTCTGTTACCCTATATCTTTTGATTGGAGCATTGGGTCCACTGATGCTTAGAGTGAGTACTGAAAATTATGAATTTATTGCCATTATGATGCTTGTAGAGTTGGAGTTTCTGGTGGTGTTCTCTGGTCCTTTCTAATCTTTGTTGCTTTTGGTATTTTTTGGTATATATATATATATATATGTTTTTTTTTCATCTTTTCTCCCCTCAGAGTTCCCCCTTAAAATTTCTTGCAGGGCTGGTTTAGTGGTCACAAACGCCTTTAATTTTTGTTTGTCTGGGAAACTTTTTATCTCTCCTTCTATTTTGAATGACAGCCTTGCTGGATAAAGAATTCTTGGCTGCATATTTTTCTGATTCAGCACATTGAATATACCTGCCACTCCCTTCTGGCCTGCCAAGTTTCTGTGGATGGGTCTGCTGCAAACCTGATCTGTCTTCCCTTGTAGGTTAGGGACTTTTTTTCCCTTGCTGCTTTCATGATTCTTTCCTTGCTTGACTATTTTGTGAATTCGACTATGATGTGCCTTGTTGATGGTCGGTTTTTGTTGAATCTAATGGTGGTTCTCTGTGCTTCCTGGTTTTGATGTCTGTGTCTTTCCCCAGGTTAGGACAGTTTTCCGCTATGATTTGCTCACATACCCCTTCTACCCCTATTTCTCTCTCTTCCTCTTCTGGGACCCCTATGATTCTGATGTTGTTCCTTTTTAATGAGTCACTGATTTCTCTGATTCTTAAATCGTGCTTTTTTGCCTTCATTTCCCTCTTTTATTCTGCTTCATTATTCTCCATAAGTTTGTCCTCTATATCACTGATTCTCTGTTCTGCCCCATCCATCCTTGCCACCATGGCATCCATCTGTGATTGCAGCTCATTTATAGCATTTTTTTTATTTCATCCTGACTAGTTTTTACTTCTCCACAGAAAGGGATTCTAACTTATTCTAATTTATTTTTGACTCCAGCTAGTATTCTTATTATCATGATTCTAAATTCTGGTTCAGACATCTTGCTTGTATCTGAGTTGGTTAAATCCCTGGCTGTCATTTCTTCGTGCTCTTTCTTTTGGGATGAATTCCCTCATTTCATCATTTTGAAGAGAGAAAAGGAATTAATGAGGTAAAAAAAATTAAAATTAAAAAAATATTAAAATTAAAAAATGAAACACACACACACACACTCACACAAATCGAATAAATGATGCTAGATCTTAGGTGTGTTTTGGCCTGGGTGTTGAAAGTGGTTTGATAGATTAGAGAAAAAAGGGAGAATAAAAAGGAAATCGTTTGAGAATTTGAAAAAATGAATACACTGAAGTAGACTAAAATGAAATGATGGGAGTAAAATAGAATTTGAAAAAGTTTACACAAAAGTAAAAAATACAGTAAAAAATTTTAAAGAAAAAATTTTTAATAAAAATTGAAAAAAGAAATGAATTTTTTCTCTTTCTGTATTCAAGAAAAAGAAAATAAGTGAAAAAGAGAAAAAAGGAAAAGTGAATAGATGGACCGGCTAACAGATTGAAATAGGACTGAAATTATTTCATTTTCCCCTAGAAGTCAGACTATGAAGCACTTTATAGTCCATAAACTAAGTAGGCGGTAAGACTTGTGTTCTTGAAGGGTGAGGTTGGCCCAATTGGGCAGGGCTCAGTGTAATGGCTCCATTTTCCACTAGATGGCGCTGCTTTCTTACTGGCGTGGAGTGTTGTGGCGCTCATAGGTATGTACACGCATGCGCGGGAGCAGAGAAAATGGTGTCACCCAGCTACCCAGTCTCTAGCGTCAGAACTCTGTTCTCCATGATCAGCAATTGCACACCAGTCCTCTGTCTTCAGCTTTCATCCACTCCCCTGCTTTTTCATTATCTTTGACCAAGCCCCAGGCAGTACCTCTTCCTGAGTTTTGTCTCAGATGCGGCTGTTTTCCCCGGCCCCTTACTTCTGAAGGACTGCGGCTTTGACCTGTTCCGCCCCTCTGTGGGAGGGTCTCACCGAGCAATGACCGAATGTCAGCGTCACCCAGGAATGCTTGCTGGACCCTGCTACTGCTGGTGCCCCGAGACTGCGGCCAGGTGCCAGCCTGCCCCAGAAAAAAGTTTGTGAGATAGTGCAGCAGCAGCATTTCAGGGATTATGGAAGATCACAACACACATCTGGCACCAGTCTTCACCCTTAATGACCTTGTTCCAGCACCAGCGAATGTAGCCATTCTCTGGGGTCTGTTGGGGTCAGGTGGCTTCAATAGTCTCTACCAAATGTCCTTCCAGCAGTGGAACTGCTTTTCCCTGTGTGGCCCAAGAACCTCTGGAACCCCACTCTGTTCCTGGGGATTCACCCTTCCCACCAGAGCACCGCCAGTATCGAGCTGTGGAGTTGCAGCCTTTGCACTCCCCTTGTTTACAGTCCTAATGGGCTTTAAACCCTCTCCTTTCTCCTTTCTCCTTTCTCCCTTTTTAGTTTAGTCCCTGTGGCTGTTTCCAATTTTCCACTTTTTCTCCATCTACGTTTGGGGAGGGGTGCTTTTCCTGTATTCTCCCCCCCACCCCCATCTCCATCCTCTCTCCGCCTGCAAAAGCACCTCCCTTCCCGCGGTTTCTTGCTCCCCAAGTTCACCTCTCCTCCCCATGTACCTGCTGAACTCTGTGTTTCAGGTTATGCAGATTGTTGTGTTAATCCTCCAATAAGTTTTCTAGGTGTGCGGGATGGTTTAGTGTTGGTCTGGCTGTATTTCATTGATGCAAGACACACAAAAAACTTCCATGCTGTTCCACCATCTTGGCTCCTCTCCTGTTTGATATATTCTTGACCAAACCTACATTTTAAATCTTTCCTGATACTCTGCATTATGAGTAAATAGCTCATAATAGCTGGATTAGTAAATAGCTGGATTAGTAAATAGCTGGATTTTCTTCATTTGAAGCAAACTAAAAGTACATGTATTTTGAAAGGAAAAGTCAGACAACTCAATTATGTTAACTGATTCCAACCATTTTCTTTTATCTACCTTATTTTACATATACAACTAGGCAATTTTATTGTTTGCATATCCCCTACTTTCCTTATTTATATATTTTAAAAATATTTTTAGTTTTTTTAATTAAATTTCACTGAATTTTTAGAAAGAGATCAGAATACACATACTTTTGTTCACCATCAATAATTAGAAAGATTTACTAATAATTAAAAGTGGCCTGGGGCACCTGGATGGCTCTGTTGGTTGATTGTCACACTTTATCTTAGGTCATGATCTCACATTTCGTGAGTTTGAGCCCCATGTCAGGCTTTGCACTGATAGCATGGAACCTGCTTTGAATTCTGTCTCCCTCTTTCTCTGCCCCTCCCTCACTTGTGATTTCTCTCTCAAAAATAAATAAACATTAAAAAAATTTAAGTGGCATGAATACTACAAGCTTTTTCTGTAACATATATCCTTACTTATACATAGAAGAATTATTGGCATTTGGAAATCAGAGGCCATTTCTGTTAATGGGGGTTATTTCTATGTATTGGAATTTAGGGTGATTTTTTACTTTTAAAAAACATAGTTCTCCTATCAACTATTCAAGGTTTATAATGTTTTAAAATCACAGAAAAGATAGAATTATATTTTCTCTTTTTAAAGATCAGGAGTATTCTTTTTTTTTTAATGTTTCTTTTTGAGAGAGCAAGAGAGAGAGACACAGAGCACCACCAGGGAAGGGGCAGAGAGAGAGGGAGACACAATCCAGTACAGGCTCCAGGCCCTGAATTATCATCAGCACAGAGTTGGACGAGGGGCTCGAACTCACAAACCATGAGATCATGACCTGAGCTGAAGTCGGTCGCTCAACCGAGTCACCCAGGCACCCCAAAGGTCTGGAGTATTCTTATTTAAGAGATGTTTTGCTTGGCCCAATGATTCAGACCATCATATCAACATATTTCTTGATCACATATTTCCTGAGCTCTTGCTCAACTAGCTTCTTTCTTGTTGTATTCTTGGTGACATTATTACTCAGATCTATGCTCTATTTGACATCTGTGGACTAAAATAGGAAACGAACCTAACTTTTGTATGTATATCTATATCTGTATCTATATCTATCTATCCATATATACCTATATGTTTATATCTTTATCTGTTTTTTATATCTGACCTAAAATGTGCTTTAGGATATAGTTTTCCCCTAAGTGAGGGACTTTCTGTAGAGCAAATTTAGTAAAAAATACATAAGAGCTTGTGTTCCAGTTTAAATATTGTTGGCTTGACTTTGAAACTCAGAGTACATAATGATGTTCTGCTAAGATAATTAAAAGTGTGGACTTCTAGGGTATTGAATACAATCCTGTTTGAAATATAAAAAGCAATAGTTTATTATTTGCAGAAATTATTTAGGTGTTAATGAAGTTTGCCAATATTTCAATTCACCGTTTGTAATTATGGTTCTCAATCTTAAGCAGAAAAACATTTTTCCAAAACTGCATCAGAGAACTTTTCTTTCTTTTTTTCTCCAGTTTTCTGCTGAGCAAACTGCCATGTCTGTTTCCCCAGTGTATATGGAGGGGAGAGCAACCCTTCCTGGAATTCTGAGACACCTTCTTTACCAGGATGACTGTCTTGGAGCCACTCTGGCTTTGCCGCCATAAAATACCAGTTGCTCTTTCTCTACTCATGCCAGAAAAAGTGAGAGTTGCATAAACAGACAAATTCCTTTCTTGGCACACTTCCAAATCAAAGTCTCAAATGAGCATGTCTGATTAGTGGAATGAAATATCTATAACTGAATCCAAGACTCAAGGCAGTCTGGAAATCTGAGTGCTGACTGCATTTGGGAGGAGTTTAACTTCTTATGTCTTTCTGCTCTGTTCTAGGTGACTCCTTAAATTTTAGTTTACATACACTTGTTCTGGGGTGCCTGGATGGCTCAGTTTGTTAAGTCTCCAACTTTGGCTCAGGTCATGATCTCACAGTTTGTGGGTTCAAGCCTTGCATCAGGCTCTCTGCTATCAGCACAGCACCCACTTCAGATCCTCTGTTGCCCCTGTCTCTCTACCCCTCCCCTGCTTGTTCTCTCTCTCTCTCTCTCTCTCTCTCTCTCAAGTAAATAAATAAAAAGTTCAAAAATAAAAAGAAATAAATACACTTGTTCTGTATTTAATTTTGTGACTGCATTATTTTCTTTCCAAAATTTCCAAAGGCTATTATTCAGGTCTTCCATTCATTGAATAAGATTATCTCCTAGTTTTATTTCAAAGATATTGCTTCTTCATTATCTCTAAATATTCTAAATCTACTTTTTTGAAAAATCCATTTCAGATTATTTCATTATTTTCTGTTGGTGTCATTTCTTCTGTCTGAGTTATATTCTGTTGCAGGCTTGCTGCTGGGAACCATTGTCTCTCAGTCAGTGGAATAACACGGTGCTTTGCCTACTGTGATCCTAAAGGCCCATTATCCACTCCATTCACCACAGAGATCATCTTAACATTCTAAGCTGCTTTCAGTGGCAGACGTGTGTGTGTGTGTGTGTGTGTGTGTGTGTGTGTGTGTGTGTGTTTAATTATCTCTTTGTCTTGTTGGATGGAACTCAAAGGGTTCTTTATGCCTCATTTCTAATTTATGTTTATTTCTAATAATGTTATTAGAAAAGTGGTTTTGTGATGTTATTCATTTCCTGAGTGCAATAGTTTCTGTGGGTCCTATCTTTAAAGGCTCTGAATTTCCCACTGAGCAGACATGTTTACAGCTTGGTTATTGTTAAATGATTGCCATATGATTGAGCCTGTGTGATACCTACTCACTATATAATAGGAAGAATCATCTGTTTACCTGAAATGCAAATGAGAAAGGTTAATATTGTGCCAGTTGAAGGCAGTCTTTTCAACACCTCAGATAATTATGCTGAAGATTTAGGTTGATGTGGTCAGGGCTACAATAAAACCCTGTTAATCACCTCTTCTGGGCTTTCTGTAGCCTAACAAGGGCTTTCTCTGAACTGGCTGGACCCTAAGCCAAGCACACTTACTCAACATCTCCTAGCCTAACACTGCTTGTTATTCTTTACTTGAAAAAGATAACCTTACTTTTGGCTTACTGTAAAAAATCTTTAACTTCTATAAGATTTATGAGCTAGGGAAGGCATTTTCAAAAAGACCCAATCCAAGTCCCCTGCAGGACCACTGGATTCTCATGAGTTTCTAAGATGAAGGTAATACATAAGCGTTAGTGTCACTGCTCCAGTGCCACGAAGGGTGTACTCATGCTAAATGATTAATTTTTGTGTTGCAAGTTTTCATTTAACACAAAGTCTAGGAATGGCAAAATGGATAAATGTTCCATGAATTTGGGCTGAACTGGAATTTTTAAAATTTGTTTAGTGACACATAGATGACCATCATTACAACACGATTATAAGAACAGAATATTCTTTTAAAGAACATTTAAAGAATACTTATAATGTGGTGATTGAATCCAGTAGCATCTGCAGGAAACTTACATTTTCTAATAAAAATAGAATGAGTCTGCAAGTACTGCATACTGTGTTTGGAAATAATAATTTAAAGTGAGGTGGAAAATTGAATCAGATCAAAATAAAATTAATCCAATAAAAATTTCTTTTAAAATTAGCATCCTTAAAAGTTAAATGCCAACAAATCTATCCTAAAGTTCACCTCAAAAAGAACATTGCCAATATTGCTTTATTATTAAGTAATTACTGTTAGTGATGGTTCATAAATTTTACTTGTTAAGACTGCTTTTTTGTACAAATTTCTTCTTTGAGTTGTCAGTGTTATGTGAAATGGGGTCTTTGACACCCTCATTTTTTCCATATAATGAGTAATGAAGAAACTTAAATTTGGGGCCCACATTTACACTCTACTACAAATGTGGAATCATAAATCATGAAAAGGTGGAATTGTGTACAAGAATGTGGTGATGTTCTGGTTCTTCAAATTCCTACTCTTACCTCTTGAGCTCTAGGCATGTTACTATTAGCACACAGAAAGTAACCCAAAAATTGTTTCCCTAATAGAGTTGGTAAGTGCTATATGGTGATTCAGTAAAGACTACATCAAATAGATTTGCAAATGATAACTTGAAAAATGAAAATTTATTTGTAAATGCATAAAGACAGTTAAATATATATCTACTTATTTGGAGGAGACTTCTTTACACTAAGAAGTCTATTGTTATATTTTTTTAGCTTTGCTCACCTACAGTAGCTTCATGATCCTTTTTTATTCTTATTCTATACCTGCCAGAAAGGGAGAATATTCTTCTCTTTAATTCTTTTTTTCAATGTTTTAATGTTTATTTATTTTTGAGAGAAAGAGAGACAGGGCATGAGTGGGGCAGGGGCAGAGAGAGAGAGGGAAGCACAGACTATGAAGCGGGCTCCAGGCTCTGAGCTGTCAGCATAGAGCCTGACGCTTGGATCAAACTCATGAGCCGTGAGATCATGGGACCTGAGCTGAAGTTGAACACTTAACATACTGAGCCACTGAGAATGTTCTTCTCTTTTAAATGTTCCTTTTTAAATTTCCATCCCTAATTATTGGCTACTTTTTCTGTCTCAGCTGAGTTTAAGGGCAGGGTGTACATAAAGGAAGGGGAGTAGTAGTTAAGGGGAGCAGGAAAGTTCTTATTTTGACTATGTTGACAACAGATGGCTCTATGCTCTCTAATCCCAACAGCTATTTGAAGCTGATTCTTCTGTGGAGCACTTTTTAAGGGCTACTTTTTAAGGGAAAGTCCTCGTCCATTTCTGGATTTTTCTTACCTGAAATGCCCTCCGACTTTACTATTTTATCTGGTTGTTTACTCCCTCTGTAGCTCCAAAGAGTTTTCCCAAAAAAATTCCCCACAAGTTCCTCACAACTGGCTCTTTCATCAACTCAATGTGGCTGACAAGTCTAAGAATCACATAACTTTTTTTCTTAAGTTTAACTGCTTTATAAATTTGGCATTTTGTCTGACACTTCTTTGGAAACAGCACTTCCTCTACTTTGGTGTCCCAGCTTAATCATATGCTCCCCATCATGAAAATATATTTGAAATGTGTATTGAAGAAAGTCTCTTGTAATTATCACAGCTTTGAGCCCATAAGTCCCCATAATTTCACTGAAGATCATAAGATTTCTTTTGTTTTACCTTGGGATCCACCAGAATCATAAAAAGTTCTACTTCCTATTACCTAAAAAGTGATTTAGGTGTCACTTGTTGTTTACCTAACTTCTTGTTTCTTCCCTGAGATGAGAGGTAGAGGGTACTCAGTGAAGAGGGTTTTACGAGTTATCATTTATTCTTATCAGACAAGGATGTTTTCAAATGTTGATAACAAAAACATGCTCAATGCTCCAATATGATAAAGTTAAAGTTCCCTATAATCAAAAATATATTTCCAATTGAAGATATGTTTTCTATAAAGCTGAACATAATTAACTTATAATTTGGTTATTTTTCTCAGAATTTATTCCCTAGGTCTCTCCACCACCACCCTTTTCTTTCAAGTTACCTGAATAATTATATTCTCAAAAGATCTTCAGTCATTCAGACTTTTGGTCTACACTGCATTTTGCCTCATGAGAAAAGCAGACACTGACAAAAATGCAAGCCAACCATAGCTTTTATAACTGCCTGTGTTTTTAAAATGTCAAAATGACTTCTCATTGTAAGACTAGAATGTTATACATGAGATATAAAAATAAAATTCTCATTCAACTGATATATGTTCAGTTTTCTCCCTTCTCCCCCGGTTGAATGTTGGGTTAAATTTATATGGAATCATTTATTCTTTTCTTTTTGCTTCAAAGTTATTTTATATTTATTCACCTGCTCTTTTCAGTTTAAGGTATGAAAAAGACCACAGAAATGTTTGATATTAGAACCAAGAATATTGTTTGCATGTGGATAGTTTCTAGTAATTGTTTAGGCAGAGGTACCGTCGGTCAACTTTTCCAGTTGTAGCAACAATAGACTTGACTAGGGGAAAAAGAAAGAAATTGTATTAGCTTTATACTAGAATTTTTCCCCTTGAAATTTTTTTAAATCTTTGTTTTACTGAAATATATTGTGGGAACTTTCTTCTCCTTCCCTTCTTTCCTTTTACTCCTTCCTTCCTTCTTTTCCTTTATTTAGACTTAAACTCAAGTTTCAACACTTAGTAACAATGACTCAGTTCCCTCACCCATAACATTGGATAAATCTAGCCTAGACATAAGGATAAAATGCAGCAATGCATGTGAAGGGCTAATGCGGCACAATGCTTTCCATGGTATGACAAAGTTGTGTGGAAAATTAGGAATGCCATTTAAAACAATGGGTATTTTTAGTCTCGGTTTAGTTTTATTTTTTAAGTCTATTCTCTTTTGTTTCTTGCCTGTCCAGGGAACCCAAGCAGTGCACTAAATTTTAGGTAGGTAAGTTTCAGACAGGTTCCTCATTAGTACCCTTATTTTCCATTCTTTTTTAAAAATGTTTTAATGTTTTCATTTATTTTTCTGACAGCGAGAGCATGAGCATTTAAAAAACAATTTTAAATGTTTTTATTTACTTTTGCCTTATTTTCCATTCTGTGTGGAACCCAAAATTTGTGACAGGGACCCTGACCAACCTGCTCAGCCTCTGTGAGCACTGTTTACTGAATACCTGTAGCTAAGGTCGGCCTCAAACTGGACAAACCTCTTGGCATCATAATTGATTGCATCATTATCTTAATCAGATGGATGAAAAACATTTGATGGTCCAGACACAATTTTCTTATAGTAGATATTGGCGCTGGTTCAGATTTGATCCAAGTTTACATGTCACTATTGTCATTTAAAAAAAAAAAGCTTAAAACCACTAATGTTTGAATTGTAAGGAAGATCAAAGAGACTGAACTAAATAACGTATTTCCTGCAACTCAGACTTAACAAATGTCAAGATTTGGCTGTGTGTATTTAAAATTCTTAAAAAGACTCTTAAAGAACACATAAAATTCCTCCCTTCCCAATCTTTCCTCTCCTTTCTTACTAGAAAAAACTCTTCTAAAGTTAGTATGTATGTTTTTTATCTATGTTTTATCATTTACCATAATCTCATACCATCCTGTGCTTTCAAAATTTGCATGCGTGATGTTGTATTGGATGTATCTCTCTAATTATACTTTTGTCATTCAACAATCAGATTTATGCTTAAGGATATATTTTGATCTAGGTTATTCATTTTACAGTATTCACAAAATAGAGTCTTTTTGTCCCCTGTTTGTGTGTGTGTGTGTGTGTTAGACATTTGAGTTCCTTCTAGCATTTCCTTATTACAAATAATGGTGGGAGAAGCATCTTTACACATGCAAGTTTTCTTGGCATATATGCAAGAATGTATATCTCATAGTGAAATTGCTGTGTTGTAGGGCATGTATATCTTCAGATTCCCTTTGGCATATTGTTGACTAAGATTTCTTTCTACCAGCCTGCACTGCCATGCTTGGCTGCCATTCCCAATAAAACTAAAAATCATTTGGGATAAGGTGTAGCTGGCACATCTTATGGGGCTAACAACACAGCATGAACTCTGTACTTGGTCATCCCTTTCATAGCACATTCATTCCGAAAGTGCCCACAGAACCAGACATTGTTAACAGCCCAAAAGATTAGTTTGCTTTGTAAGGGTTTATATGTCTTGACTGGAAAATAATTCTACTCGATTAAAAATATGTTATCCAACATGCTCTGAAAAGATAAAACATAATCTTTCATTCTCTTTGAGATTAGAAACCAGTGAGTGGCAGGTTGTTCTCTAAATGATGAATTTTGCCAAAGTTATGAAAACAAGTCCTAAAAACAGACAAAGATACACTTTATAGGGATCTTGTTATCTAGTTGACATTAATATTTGCTTCATGTAACACAACTGGATCATAGCTAACCGCTCAGTCACTTGGATCTCAGTATTAATTGTTGGTTAGCAGATAAAGCTTTCTCAGGGTACCTGGGTGGCTCGGTTGGTTGAGCATCCAACTCCTTCTTTAAAATAATTTTTTTTCATGTTTATCTATTTTTGACAGAGAGAGAGACAGAGCATGAGCGGGGGAGGGGCAGAGAGAGAGGGAGACACAGAATCCGAAGCAGGCTCCAGGCTCTGAGCTGTCAGCACGGAGCCTGACACGGGGCTCAAACGCACAGACCACGAGATCATGACCTGAGCCAAAGTTGGACACTCAACTGACTGAGCCAGCCAGGTCCTGACTGAGCATCCAACTCTTAATTTTGACTCAGGTCAGGATCCCAGGTTCCTGGCATTGAGTCCTGTGTCTGGCTCTGCATTGAGCATGAAGCCTGCTTAAGATTCTCTCTTTCTCCTTCTGTCTTCACCCCCTGCTCACTCTAAAAACAAAACAAAACAAAACAAAATGTTGAAAAATAAATAAATACATAAATTTTAAAAAAGCTTTCTCAGAAGGAAAAGAGGCCTTGAGTTTTATCCAAAAACTAAAGAAAAGTCCACACAAATGACTTGTTAAATTTGAGTTTCTAGTGGCAGTTGGATGAACATGATTAAAAGCATTAGTCCTGAATCAAGGAATTAATGAGTTATAGATCTACAAAGGTTTGGAAGACATACAAGTATTCAGAAATAACAATTATTTTAAAATGTTAAATGAATGAATGTATAACATGAATATGATATCTTTGAAAGACAAGTCCATGATTCCAAGTTATCTTTGTATCCTTTGCGGTCTCAAGCATAATACCTTGTGCCTGGAAGATGCTAAATAGCTATTGCTGAATGAATGAACTAATGAATGCACAAATGATGTTTGAAATGGTAATGGTATTGGCTCAGACTTGTTTGCTTTTTCACTAGGAATGAAATCAGGCAATGGAATATTAAAATTAGAAAATAATCCTAATGTCATGTTTGATTCTAATCAAACATTAGGGTTTGTTTGAACCACACGCGAGAGAACATATTGAGACATAATGTTGAAAAGTATAGAAACCGGGGCGCCTGGGTGGCTCAGTCGGTTAAGCGTCCGACTTCAGCTCAGGTCACGATCTCGCGGTCCGTGAGTTCGGGCCCCGCGTCGGGTTCTGGGCTGATGGCTCAGAGCCTGGAGCCTGTTTCCGATTCTGTGTCTCCCTCTCTCTCTGCCCCTCCCCCGTTCATGCTCTGTCTCTCTCTGTCTCAAAAATAAACGTTAAAAAAAAAATTTAAAAAAAATTAAAAAAAAAAAGAAAAGTATAGAAACCAGGAAATTAATGGGATGAATTATGGCCAACAGTATTAGTTTTAATGAGGTAAGGTAAATTTGTCAGAAGATATTTGTACACAGTAAAAAAAAAAGTTTCATGAAATTGTATAAATATGTCTTTGCATGCCGTTTTATAATTCAAAATATAGTTTGTCCCCTGGTGACAACAAAAATATTTAGAAGCTTATCTCGTAAGACGCACACAGGGGTAGCAACCTTAAAAAGTGACCACAATAAGTAGACAAATGCAAACACCAAGAGAATGTGGTATTATGGGAACCAAGGATAGAGAGCATTTTTTAAAAAAGAGGGATTGGTCAACAGTATCACTTGCTATCATGTAATTAAGTAACATAAGGTGAGAAGGACTAATTTGATTTGGTAATAATGAGGGCATAAATGATTTTGTTTCATTTCAGCCATGAGGTGGGGATTGATAATGTTAACAAGTCAATGGTATTAAGGAAGTAGAGTCAAGAAAATAGATAACACTTTAAAAACTTGACTTTGAAGGCATAAGATAAAGGAAGGTAGAGGCAATTTATAAAACCTAAGACTCTGGACTCCTGAGTAGCTCAGTGGTTAAGCATCCAACTCTTGATTTCAGCTCAGGTCATGATCTCACAGTTCGGTTTGTGAGATCAAGCCCCACATTGAACTCTGCGCTGACAGCATGGAGCCTACTTAGGATTCTCTCTCTCCCTCTCTCTCTCCCTCTCCCTCTCCCTCTGTCCCTCCCCCTCTCTGTCTTCTCTCCCAAATAAATAAACTTAAAAATGAAATAAAACCTAAGCCTCAGTTTTCTCATCTATAAAATAGATACAGGAATACTTATATCAAAAGGCTAATGTTTGGGCACAATGTTTGGAAAATGGGTGGTGCTCAGTCAATGTGAGCCATCACCACCATCACCATCATCATTCTTTCTGGAGGTGATTTTCAAAGGTGTTTTGGCTTTTGTGTTTTTGGTATGTTACCATCCTATCAATCATTGGTAGCACTAACTCTCTTTTCTTACTACTTTAGAAGTCTGGATATAAGATTTAATGACTGTATGTGTATAGTAAAAGGGTAGGCAAAAGTAGGGGAAATAACGTATAAATTACAGTTCACAAGAGGCCCAAGGCTAGACTATGTTGCATATCAGTCTAAATCCTATGTAAATATTTATAAGCCCAGATAACATGTACTGAATGACTACTATTACCAGATACTTTTCTTAGTATTTCACTTTCATTAATCTTTACAATTATCCTGTAGAGTAAGGATTATGTCTATATCCTCATTAGATGAGGCACAGGGAGGTCCTAAGAAGTTAAACATGCATGTAGTGCATTTTTTTTGAATGGTAACTGAGGTTTAGGTCCTTTTGGGGGAAAAAAAAGGTTTAAGAAAATGAAAACCAAAGAGAGAGGGGTAGGGGAGAGAGGGAGAGAGACTGAGAGAAAGAGAGAGACCACATTTATGTTCTCTCTGTCTTGTTTCTCTTTCCCTCTTCTGTCCACAAAGAATAGTGAGGTCCATATGTTAAGTCTTAAGAATCAATCCACTCCTGCAGTGCTTATCAATCACCCTTTTTGAATATTCTTCAGGTAGGGCTTAGAACACTTGGTGAACACTGCACAGTGCCTCTGTCAGATGTGCAAGGGGAAAACACATCACAGCACTGTTTTTAAACGAGTGAATCAGAAGTGGCTGTCTGACTTACCCTCCACCTTGCACTGCTGGTATAAATTGAAGTGATTGCTGTAAATGAACAGAGTGAGAAGCCATTGCATGTTTGGGAGAATGTGGGGGAGATGGTTGTGACAACTATTGGCTATGGAATTGGAAACACAATTTCACTGTGAAACATTTCCAAAGATACTGCAGGCTAAAATTTCAAAGTATCTCCAGAGGATTTGGTTTTATTACTCATATTGATGTCTCTGGGCCTGGGCAGTTACAACGTTGGCTGCTTTCTGGAACTTTGCCGGACTACTCCTATTTGAGCCATTACAAATTATTTGTCTCACAGTCTCTCTCTGTCCCCCCTACCCCCCCGCCCCGTCCAAATAAACTAATCTCAAAGAATTGATGTTAAGGTAATAGCAGAAAAGTAGTCCCAAAGAACAGCTACTGGCTATGAACTGTCAGCTGGAGAATGCAGATGGCCTCTCTTTTAGAAACAAATATTGCCTATGAAAGCAATTCTCTACACATGAAAGTTGATCTTCTTGTTGACTTCCATTATAAAATTGGAGACTTGCTCCCCTAGAAAATCTCTGACAAATAAAGTAGAAACACATTTAAAGGCAACAAATTTTAAAAATATATTTAAAACCAATTAATGCAATATACATAAACATTTAAACAATGAGTTTGAAATAATAAGTTGTTTTTGTGTTCCTTAAGCTGGCTTACATTTGAGAAATAAATTAATCAGTTCAAACAGAAAAAAAAAAAAACACATTTGGCTCAAAGTTTTTCCAACTTCTTTCAGTGTTTATTTCCTTCACATTCTGTAACAGATTGTTGTCTACAGTTCCCTTTGATTGGGCAGATTAGGTTTCCTAGTAGTTTAAGAATATTCCTAGCTTACTGTTATTGTTTTTTAAAATAATAAGCATGCTTATCTGGTTGAAGGAAAGGGCGGATATCCAAGCACACAAAAGGAATGACATTTAAGTTACAAGAAACTGAATTCATCATATTCATATCCCATAGATCATACTCTCTGAAAAGACATTTTGCTAAACACCATATTTATTCTATAGGGTTTTTAAAATTAATCTCAGCTGAACTTCACTTTGTGAGTTAAGTGTTACCATCCAGATTTAGTGAGGTCTGATCTTCCCTTCACTTACTCTCTGAACTCATCTCATTTTGAACATCCATTTCCTTTGACTCTTTTTATTCTGTATTCTTACACTTGCAAATTCTGATATATATTTAATCAGTCAGTAAGTAGGCAGCTGTCTCCGACTCCTAACTGATTGACAACATTGGCCAATTAACGTTACCTATTGCTACTCAAGGTCACTAAAAAAAAGATGCTGTTCTCTGGAGAGAACTTAAGACCACTATCTGCACCACCACGTGACCACTGTCCCTTACATCATTCTTAGGAATGGAATATTTTATGCTCAAGAAATGTAGTGAAGTACACACTTCAGGGAATTCTATTTTAGTTTATTTTCCTTTCTCCCAAATCTGGGCCAGTTCTATGATGGCTTAAACAATAGAATGAGTTAGAAGTAACCCTGTGTCTGTTCTAGGCCTAGGCTTTAAGTATATTCTTCAAATGCATTCTGTGGGGGGGGGGGGGGTGAATTCTCTTGGACACCAGCTAACATGCTGTGAGAACCCTCAGCCCCATGAAGAGAATACATGCATGTGTTCCAGACCCCAGCTGAGCTTCCAGCGAATAGCGAGCTTCAACTGCCAGCTATGTGAGTGAACCATCTTGGATGTCCCAGCCCCATGGAACCATGAAATGAATGCAGGCTTAGCCAACATCAGATGGAAGAGAAGAATTGCCTAGCTACCTGGGGGCAAAAGAAACTCACTAATTCTGATATGCTTCTAAGGTTCTGCAATGGGGTTTGCTTGCCAAAGCTTTCAATAAGCTTGTTCCTCATCAGACCTTCTTTATCCATAAACCTCCCTCAGGGAACTTGAGGAAGAAAGCTGTAGAAGAATCTGATTTAGATATTCATGATTCTCAGTGCTGGCCATTTTCTCGATCTTCCCATCTCATCACAACCATTTTCATTTGGGCCTTTTAAAGGAAAGGATTATGTGTTTATGTGCGCATTCCCCCCACAAAGCCCATAGCCTCCTGGAGGGAGTAATTATGGCTTAGGCATATCTGCCTCTAGCTTCTGGAAGAGGTTGTCACTTAATCTTCAGCAGAAATTTATGGAACTAAACTGGAGGCTGGAACATTGAAGAGCACACTCAATTTATTTGTCTTCTAGCTTCAATTAACTAGAAGCCTGGCTATGCTATGTCCTCAAACTCGTAACTAAAACTCATTAATTAATTAACCTGAACAGATTTTTATATTGACATCTTCCTTCCCATGACTTACACCACCTGGTGCTTATTTTCAGGTGTATTTCAGATATAGGAACATTGACTTGCAAGCACAAGAACCACATATTTATAAATATCTTTGTGTTAACTATCCCAGTCTTTTAGTGTCTAATAATTTCTCAACTGTTCTGTGGCTGTCAATCAGTATTTTGATATTACTTCAAAAAGACTTATTTCACTGCTTCATCACTTTGCAAGTACTAAATTTGGCTAAATTGGATGTAAAAATGTTACCAGTTTTCTGGTACTTTTGTTTTCTGATCAGTTTTGGGATTATTGCAGTGTTCTCTATCACCTTAGATTCAAGGTCACTTGTTAATATTCTCTCTGTGCCATTTTATACCAGTGTAATTCATTCTGACATCTAAATCTGCATTTTATGCCATTGTTTTAATTTTAGTATACAAATGAAAGTGTCAGTCCATACTGGAAAATACTCATTGTTTTTAATCATCTTTTTTATCCTTGGAGCATTCAGTCCTCCATTTTTTTTAATGTATTTACTTTTTTTTTTTTTCATGTACTGACAATTCAACTCTCTCATTGTGTTGGTTGGTCATGAACAATGCCCAAAAGGATTGATAGACTAAATGGACTTTGTTTTTGCCCGAATGTTTTCTTGATCCAGCAAATCACTGGAGCAACTTGAAGACGCTTAGAATGGGCAGTTTGTGCTAGATACTCTCCACTTGACACTTTGGATCCACTTTATACTTTTGTTTCCCATCCTGCTCTGTGCTTAGAAGGCTGTCCTTTAGTGACTGAAACAAGGGGGTCCATTGCCTGGTTTCCAGCTGGGTTCAGCCTGTGGGAATTACTGGCAGTAACTCAGATGACAGAAAGATGGCGCTGGCATACATCCTTGTCCTATTTCCCTCCATCCTCGTTTCGATATGGGTCGGCTTGTGGCTTTGTTCCTATACTAAAGGGCCGTAGCTGTACAGGTGGGTTTCTCCCTGACAAGTGTGCATCTTACTAGTTTTGCTAATCACATCTTTCCATTTTTAGGAATTGCAATGGCTTCTTATAGTTACTGGTCCTGGGATTTTTCACCATTCCTTCTTGTTTCTTTTAAGCGTGTGTATGCCTTGTAAATAGGTTCTTCAGTAAATTGTCTTTACTGTCACTCCTACTGTGCCATCTCTTGTCAGAAATCTCGAGGGTTAATGTTCCAAGTATTTGCAAACCATCCTCAATTTTTAGACTACAGAGAACTTTGAATTATATATTCCATGAGAGTTAGAGCCACACCCTCTAAATTTAGGCAAGACCTTAGAAAATATGTATGCCTGACAGTGAATATGAAAAAGTCATTAAATCCTTTCTCTCCAGATCAGTATAACTACAACCCCAGGGTTATTCCTTTTCTAACAAGTCTTTGAAGAATTTATTTCACCTGTTCCTGACAAGCAAAACTATTTTTTTTCCATGTGGCACCTGTGCCGATCATGTTTATTCCTCTCCTCCATATTTTTACCACTGTATCTTTGCTGCTTTATTTACATTTTCCCTGGTTCTCAGATGGCCATGTGGTAATCCTAGCTTTGAAAACTTTATGTGAACATAACTACAAAATAAGATTCAGTTTTTTCCCTTTTAAAAAGGGACCATAAGTCTCAGCATTATAATCAGTCATTTGTACACCTTAATTATTCTAAGCCTTATGAATTTTGGTACTTACAATCCATGTTTGAGGAACTATTCCCTTTTTTTCTTTTATGTCAGGACTTTCCTTCTTTCTCAAAGGTTTAATGTGCTTTTTATGGTCAGGTTGCTCTTTTCTTTGTTTTGCTGTTTTTGTCCCACCCTTGCTTTTTTTCCAGATGTTAAGGGCCTTGTTACCATTTTCTTTATCAAAGTGTTTCTATCCCTTTGGTAATTATCTTCAAATTTCAGTGTATAGGACTTGTAACAGCTTATAACTACATATACTACAATGTATTTTACATAAATTACAAGATGACTTTCATCATCCCTATTAGAAACCGGACAGTTTTTTTGAATTAATTAATTTATTTTTTAATTCCAGTATAATTAATGTACAGTGTTATATTAGTTTCAGGTGTACAATATAATGATTCAACAATTCTATACATTACTCAGTGCTCATCGTGATAAGGCTAGTCTTAAACCCCTTCACCTAGTTCATCCACTTCCCCTCTGGTAACCACCAGTTCTCTATATTTAAGTCTGGCTGTTTGCTTCTTTTTATCTTTGTTTTGGTTCTTAAATTCCACATGAGTAAAATCATATAGTATTTGTCTTCTTCTGACTTATTTCACTTAATATTATACCTTCTAGATCCATCCATGTTGTTGCAAATGATTTAATTCTTTTTTACAGCTGAGTAATATTCCAGTGTGTGTGTGTGTGTGTGTGTGTGTGTGTGTGTGTGTGACATCGTCTTTATCCATTCGTCTATTGTGGGCACTTGGATTGAGAGACCAGGCAATTTCCTTAAACTTATATGATAATCAATGAAACTAATAGAAGAGGAATTTTAAGTCCATTTGTCTAGTTATAAAGTAATAAGAAATTATTTATCTATGAATCTGTGTATTTCTCTGGTATCTTGGTCAGATTGTGAGCCATCTCATCTATTCAATAGAAATCAAGATTTCCTTATTTCGATTATGAACTTAAAAATCCACGGACTTCCCAGAGAAGAGAGTTAAATATTGACAGAAACCTAGTTCTCCCTGTGTGTTACCTCCTGTGTGTTTCTTTTTTGATGAAGTTCTAACATTTTTCTGGTCATTTAATGAGTTTCTCTAATTCTGACTCATCACAAAAGGACATATCCTTTCATGTATATATGTGTATATATATGAGTTTAATACATATATATGTATATATATATATATATTCTGGTGTCTATGATTATCTTTAACACTATTATTCTACTTTATTTCAGTAATTTATAAGACTTGATTTTTTTCCCCTCATTAGGAGAAAACAGATATTTTGGCTACACGAAAGAAGTGGTGAGTATTTGATGATATGCTATCCTTATAACATTCTAAATTATTTGTATGATAGTCATTTCTAAATATTAAGGATTATATTATATTGTATATATTATATTGTTATTTCACCAAAATTATAGAAATAATGTTTGCTACAAGTAACCAATTTTATAACTACTCTTCAAGTTAGAACCTTTTAGTAACAAAATGCTAGATGTGTATTTAAGTGCCTTAGATCCATTTAAAACTGTATTTTCCCCGATCTTTGCAACTCCTATTAACACAGCAGGCTTAGCAGTAGAGTCATTTCTAGAAGAAAAATGTTTCTATGATGCAAGTGGAAGAAATCCATTTTACTATTCCAAGACAAAAATGTAATGTCCATAGATTTCCCATTTTAGAAAACTAACAAGTGTGAATTAGCATACTTATCGCAATAAGAATCTCCTTTTTCTTCTCTTCCTCGTCCTTCTTCTTCAAACAAAATGTATGGATTTTAATTTAGAATGTAACAAAAGGATGTTTATGGGTATTTTTATGCAGCACTTATAAGTTCTTTATAGGACTAACCCTGGACAACAGTTATTATTACTACCTTTAGTTTAAAGCTGTGTTCCAAACCTAGCTGACCAATTCCAAGATCAGTGCTCTTTCTAGGTCACTTTAGCAGATGTGTAAAGAAAGATTAATATTTTCCATAAACTTTTTATTTTCACAGGGATTCCAAAGAGAATAACATTCCTAATTAAACATAATTTATACTGGAAACAATTTGGGTGATGGACAATTGCACTCCTCTCTAAATGCTTTATTTTGGCACTTTGCTAGAAGAGCAGGGTGCAGCAGGATTTTCCTGTGCTTTATTGCCAGTCATGCCTTTGGTATATAGCTGATGTATTCCTGATTGTAGTCTTATGATATTGTATTAAGCTGATTTTTTCTGTTTCTAAATATTTCTATTTTTAATTTTTTTACATGCTTATTTATTTTTGAGAGAGAGACAGACAGACAGAGCACAAGTGGGGGAGAGCCAGAGAGAGGGAGGGAGACATAGAATCTAAAGCAAGTTCCAGGCTCTGAGCTGTCGGCACAGAGCCCGACACAGGGCTTGAACCCACGAACCGTGAGATCATGACCTGAGCCGAAGTCAGACGCTTAACCAACTGTGCCACCCCGGAGCCCCTGTTTCTAAGTATTTTTAAGGTTTTCTGTTATATAGGCCTACATTTTAAAGTTAGAAATATGTTGAAATGTGATCCTCAGTCTAAAGAATAACTATTCATCTTTCTTCTGTTACTTCTTTATAGCAATTTTCTTTGTCTTCACTGAATGTAGCCTTTTTTATTGGCTTCTGCTTTACCAGTTCTGAATTGTCTCATTATATTTGATCATAGTCTCACAAAACACACATATAATATTAACTTTAGGGGACTATAACCCCAACCTCTTTGTAAGCCAAATTATAAGCTTTGTACTGCAACATATATTTATACCATGTATTACCATGACCATGCATCCATATAATATGCTCTACATACATACATTTCCTAGAATAGGAGAATTTTGCTCTCCAAAACATGGTACTCAGCTAGTTACTAGCCTCCAAAGTCCTTTTCTCAGACACCTTAGCACCTACCTTTTGATGCTGATTTCAGGCTTATTCACAATACCCCAACTTTCATTAAATGGTGTCATGTCTTCAACCCATTTCCTACATGGGGGGGGGGGGGTGATCCTAACATCCACCACCGAATTATTAACTGTTCCTTTTGAGTAATTTCTTTGGTATTTCTCGTCCTTCAAAATTTACTTTTCCTTCTAATTCTTGAGGAGAACAGAATATCAAAATCAAATGTTAGAAAAAAGTAGTTCTGAGCTCTTAGGCATTTGGCTTCTGGATTGAAGCACAGAGTAACATATTTCTCCCAGACCCAGTTTCATAAATTTTGTGTATGGGTAGAAAATGCAGTTCTAAATCTGTAAGTCTGGTAGTGAGCAGCTCCCAGAAGGGTGCTAGATTTGTCCAGTGCACGGTAGCAGACAATAGCAAGCCGTTGCATTGGTGATGATCTTCTTATTCCAGGATGGGGAGTATCCGTTCTTTTCCTCTGGCTCTATTCTCCATTACCCAGGAATAAATCATTTCCTCAGCCAGAGTACCTCTAACCAAACCACAGCACTCCAAACTTGTTCCGAGATTCAAGTATTGATTTTAAAGCATAGAATACGTGATGAAAATCAAAGGACAGTGATAAAGGCATCTTCCAGGCCTCCTTGAGGCACTGCATGGAGGGAAGGGGATGACTCTGACATTTAGTACACGACTTGAAATGTACATCATGCTCTGCCTGGTGCCGCCAGCTGTTTTTCACTTTCTAGAGACTCAAAACTAAAAATTCAAGGTAAAAAGGTAAAAAGGAAAAAGAGAGAGGAAGCTATAGAAAACATATAATGGGAAAAGCTAAGCTTGGCATACCACACAAACTATGTTTCCCATCTCTTTCTTGGAGGACTGACCTTGGCAAATGGCTTAATTCTCACTTTGATTTCTTAAACTGGAATTTGACTTTGTTAGTGGGTTTTTTCTAAGATTTAGGCAGTCTTTTATTTATTTTTTAATTTGATGTTCTTATAAATTCAGATACTGATTTTCATATGTGTCCTAAAGAGAAACTTCCTTATTCAATAAGATCCTTTGCTTCCAGAACTAGTAAGTACAACACATAGCCTACGAAAACTTCCCAAGGATCTATTCTGCACAGGAGTGGAGGTTTCTTTGGTCTAAAGAAATTAAGTCAGTCTTACGTCTTGACAAGAACAGAAGTGGAACAGGAAATGCTATTTGATAGATAATGTTTTAGGGAAGGTTTTGAGTAACAATGTAGCATTGTTTGTACCTGGGGTACAGTGAACCTGGGCATAAATTTGATGGCCAGACCAACCTTGATGTCAAATACTGGGTCTTATTCTACATTCAATACTCAGTTCTTTGTATGGAACTTGATACAGAATAGAAGTTCAGTGAATATTTGCTTGCTATGCTTCAAGACTATCTAGCACAGACACTTCACTTTATATTTTGTGTTTCCCATAAAGTCATATAAATTGCAGTGGCCCTGTAAAGATCAGGGGCTCAAAGAGTCTGACTAAGGAGAGCACTGATCATTTCTAATTAACTGGACTAGGCAAAATGAATTGTTTGCGAGTGAAAAGATTTTTCCCCCCTCTCTTTTCCAGTGCTATAAATTTAGTTTGGCAATGGGGCAAAATATACTCCCCAAATAGGCTTAACTCTGAGGTTTAATTAGCTTTAGTCATATCCTGGTAGTCCCTTTGGTCTTCCTTTTCTGTAAGAGCTTAAATTCCTAAAGTCATATACTTAATGCTTATTTTTGAAAGTATCCAAAGCCCTTTTCCCCTCAAATGTTTTTCAATTTCTGGGCCTCTCTTATTGTATCACAGGATGTTTGAGATTTATAAAACCTTAGATATCATTTGGCTTAAATTAATGAAGACATCGAAATTTAGTGTAATAAAGGAGTAAAAGAGAATTATCATCTCCTGTAAATGGAACATGTCCTGGATATTATGCTATACTCCATGTGTACATCATCTATTTTATAATTTCAAGATAACTTCTATTTTGTAGATGGACCTCTATTTAACCATTTACTCCCCTGGCCAAGAATAAAATACTTTCAGACTTATTGGCATGCATTCATTGAGAATTATTTTAATTGAGGGATTAATACATGTTTTTTAGAAACCATATAAAAATTAAGGGTGATTAAAAGCCAATTAAAAGAGTCAGATTTTGATTGATGAACAATTCTTTTCCCAATTTCCTTGATCCAGGAAGCAGCCTTAACATTCCTTTACCCATAAAATACAATGGTATTTTTAAATTAATATGTAGAAGCATATGCTACCATAATCCATTCTCTCCTTTGATTCTGTCTTTACTTAATTCTAGGTAGACACACATCCAATTAAAAGATTACATTTCCCCCTCCTTTGTATCTAAGGATGAAGGCTGAGGTTTTTACAGAAGGTATAGGATGAGGCTTATTAGAAAGCTATTTTTTCCCTTACTCCTTCGTATAGTTTCTGCTATTATTGTTAAGATGATGGCTAGGTCTCTAGAGGACAGAGAGAGCCTGGTTTTCTAATGGCACTGGAGAGCTGCCATATAAGCCTTAGCTGCCCGCTGCTGAACTTCTTCTTTGTAGAATAAATCCTTATGTGTTTAAACCACTATTGTCAGATTTTTATTGGTAGTCATAATTCCCAACTGATAAACAACATACAACAGATTTGGAAGGTCTCATTAGTGTTTTTAAACTGTGTTCTTCATTTTGTGGTTTCCTGATATTGTCCAGGGGGTCACCTGGGAAAGGTTGGAAAGATGGAGGGCATGAGTCTCAACTCATCTGTGTCTGTCCAATGAAAACATCTCTAATTACATGATCATTTAGATATCTATGTGGCATTTCATTTGAACCAAGGCCCCATAGCTTAATGCAATTTGAAAACCACTGAGTTTTAGATCAAAGTTCTCATTATAGAATTGCTATTCTTCCTGAATAGTGTAGTAGTCATACCACACTTGACTGAAATCTTTTCTATTTTTATCCCCCAGCTTTCTTCTAAACATTAATATCATCTCTGTCAATATACTTCAAACCTTCTATTAATCCCAGACTCAAAGGTTTTAGGAATTCTAGGATGTAAGCTGTCTAGTCTTAGACAGCTGGTAAAATCTGTGTTCAAGCCCTGCTGTACTAGCTTTATTTAAATCAAATAAATAAGCAACAACTAAATATGGCTCAGTTGCCACCATTTTTTCTGCTAATACATTAAAAAAAGATCTAGTTTGGTTGGGCACCTGGGTGGCTTAGTTGATGAAGTGTCCGAGTCTTGATTTTGGCTCAGGTCATGATCTCACACTTTATGGGTTCAAGTGCCGCATCAGGCTCTGTGCTGGCAGCATGGATTCTGTTTGGTATTCTCTCTCCCACTCTCTCTGTCTTCCCCTCCCCCACCCACTCTCTGTCTCAAAAATAAATTAATTTAAAAAATCATTTTGCAATTACTTTCTTGTAAAACTACCAATGCACAATATTACATAGAATATTTTCTATTATAATTATAATTATGAAATTAGAAATTACACACCCAAGGAAAGAAATTTGGTTTTCTGAGGGAATTTGTGCATGCAAACATTTCTTCTAGATGCACATATTATGTCTCTTTTAATTTAACCCACAGAATTTTATAACTCAACAAAAGTCATAGTATTTTTTTGATTCAGTGATTAAGATTTCTCTTAGGCCTTTCATTCATAGTAAATATTGGATGTAATTTTCTTACAATATTAAAAAATTCCAAAATAAAGGAAACAAGTTACTTTTAGAATAGTATAGATGTCATCTCTTGGTTATTTTTTTCCACTAATGGTCAAAGACAGTCTTTATTTACCACTTAGCTGTTCTAAGACTATGAAAGAAGGGTGCTTCTTTACAAAACTTTTGTAGATGTGGAGTTAGGCTACCATCATAATTTTGCTGAGTTGCTTTGTGGAACAATGTTAGCTACATACACATATTGGCTAGACAGGTGACTTTGTAAGTTTCCTTTAAACCAACTTAGCTTCAATTATGTCAATTTTCAAAGACATTCACTTCACTTTGCAATTTGCCTAGATTTACTGGTGTTATTATTCATGAGTGAAAGGTGGAAAAGGCTCATAGAATGGAATTATTAGCCACCTAAAGCTGCATTTTCCTGGACTGGCTTATTATCACAATCATCTGAGAACTTCTTAGAAGGACAGATTTCTAAATGGGCTCCAGAATTGCTGACTTAGAATGTCTGGGAGTGGGCCCAGGGCTTGGTTTGTAATTTTAACAGTTCTTTCAATGATTCTGGCAGGCAGATAGGTTTGTAAACCCAGATTTAGAGGAAAAAACAAAACGAAACAAAACTGCGTTAGTCATGAGAAATATGGAATACTCTAAAATAGAGAAGATCAGAGGCACCTGGTTCAGGTGGTTCAGTTGGTTGAGCGTCTGACTTAAGCTCAGGTCATGATCTCCCGTTTTGTGAGTTTGAGCCCTTTATCAGGCTCGCTGAGGTCAGCCTGTCAGTGCAGACCCTGCTTCAGATCCTTTGTCCCCCTCTCGCTCTCTGCCCCTTCCCTGCTTGCCCTCTCTCTCTCTCTGTCAAATTTTTTTTTTTAATTTTAAAAAATGAAATGTTTAAAAAAAATTAAATAAAAAATAAACTAAAATAGAGAAGATCAGTTTTATATAAAAAACATGCTTTAAAAGTCAGGAATTTGTGTTTCATAAATTTTAATTCTGTAGGTAATTCTTAAATATAAATAACTAGAAACACATGTAACAATGATATAAATGTGTGTGCCATCTTCTCTTTTCCAATAGTCTTCCATTTTAAAACTTAAAAATGTATCTGTGAAGTCTTTACAATAAGAAAGAGTAGTTGATAAGAAAGGGTAATAGAATGAGGTATGAAAAGGAATGATGAAGAAGAGAAAACTTAGAAGCCAGTTTTCTTAATTACAAAAGATGACAAGTTTAGCATGAAAAAATTAGAACACAGACATAACTTTAAAAAAAGGGGGGGGGGGAGGCACCTGGGTGGCTTAGTTGATTAAGTATCCCACTCCATCTCAGGTCATGGTCTCATGGTTCATGAGTTCAAGCCCCACGTGGGGCTCCACACTGACACATGCAGAGCCTGCTTGGGATTCTCTTTCTCTTCCTCCTCCTTCTGCCTCTTCCCCACTTTCTCGCATGTGTTCACTCTCTCTCTCTCTCTCTCTCTCTCTCAAAATGAGTAAATAAACTTAAAAAAAAATAAGACAAGCCCCCAAACAAACCAAATTGTGATTTTCTCTCAAGTCTTCAATTCCATGGATCTTTTTGGTTCAAGTAGATACCCACATATAAATGAATTTTAGCCCAAGTGCATTATGGGACAAAATTGTTTCCAGAATTGGTGTCAAAAAGTTATTAGAGAGAGGATGGGGAGGGGGGTGGAGAGGTTATGGAAGACTTGTAATTCTGCTAGAAAGCAGTTCCTACATCCTAAGTTGGAGGCTTTTCTCTTTCTCATGAGTAAAGAGAATCTGTGTCCAAAGTGTAGACGATGTCGCGCATCTGTTTTCTATGCTTGCATTTCCTCCCCTCAGATTCTTCCAACGTTTTACTATTTCCATTATTATCTGACTTTGTAAAAACAGCTGGCTTTTATAAAGTAAGTTTCCAGTGCTTTTGGAATTTTGAATCTTAAAAAAAAAAAAAGACTTCCACAACTATTTAAATGAAAAGTTGAGGGTATGTGAATTAGGTATTGCTTACTTTCTGTCAAGAGAAACTAAAGCCTTCTTTAACTTTTATTTTAAATTTAATTTAATTTTATTCTAAGTATTTCATGTATATCATTTGAAAAGTTGAAAAGTTCTTCAAGGCTTATAATGAGAAATGAAAACCCTAGGCTCATTCTGTCATAATCTGACTGTTATACCCCAGTGGAAACCATTTTCAGTATTTTAACTTTTTTTGTCGTTGTTTGTACTATTACATTTCTAAATAGCATGCTCAGATTGCTAGTTTATGACCTTTGAACTTCAGGTATCATACACAGAGTCCTATTGTGAAAGATGAATATATAGCTCTCTTATATCTTCTACTACTCCCCAAAGTTTTTAGAATTATTTTTCGATGTTTACATTATGACCCATTAATATTATTTATAATTCATACATATAAATATATACATATTTCACATTGCTTTCCATGGTCATTTGTTTTGTTTTGAGTTGGTAAATGATTCATTTTTTCTTTTGTTTTGCATTCTTCTACACACCTATTATCATTTTACCTCCAGATTCTCACCAGAAATGGAAATCTCAAGGAGTCCAAACATGTCAGGAAACAGAGCAGCTATCTATTTTTTGAGATTTTGCTTCTGAGAGAGAAAAAAACCTGCCTTATTTATGAGAAATATGAAATATTCTAAAATAGAGAAGATTTGTACCCATACCCACCCCCTTCAATTTGGTCTTTCACTTATTGGCTTTGCAAAAATGTGGTCCAGAATTGCTCCTTTATCATCATTCTGAAGACTTCCTAAGATTCCTTTGTCTGGATCCCACATTTTTTGTATTTCATGTCTTATTCTGCATTTATTCCCTTGATTTGTCAAGGAATGTCTTCTAGTAATATAAGAAACAGGTCACTGGAGTAAAATTGTTTAAAATTTTGTACCTCTGAAAAATATCCTTGCTTCATTCTCACACATGAGTAATTGTTTGGCTGGGTATAGAATTCTAGATTGGAAACCACTTCCCAGCATATCTGTGAAGGCTTTGCTAGCTTAGTTCATTATCTTATAGTTTCCAGTATTGCTGTTGAAACTCAACAGTTTCCAGTGTTGCTGTTGAAGAGTCTGATGCTATTTTTAAATTTTTTAATTTTGAAATAATAATTATAAAATTACAGGAAGTTGAAAACATTGTACAGAGTTCCATCTTAATGGGAACAACTATATAGCTGTAGTATAATCTCAAATGAAGGCATTTTCATTCCCATTTCTTTGCAAATTACGTTTTTTTTCTTTCTAAATATTCTTGGACATGCAAGTTTCCCTCTTCAGATATTTTGAAATTTTATGATAATGTATGAATGCATGAATTTTCTATTTTGTATATTCAATGTTTTCTGTTTTCAATGGCCTTTTCTAGTTGGAAATTTTATGTAGTTTCTCACAGTTTCCTTTTCTCCACTTACATTTTATCTGCTCTTTGTTTTCTTGAATTCTATTTACACATAATAGACTTTACACATAATAGACTTCTTGAAAAATTATCTACTTAAAAGTATGTTGCTTCCTACTTTCCATTTCTTTCCTTTATAAGAGCTTTCTTCAAATTTATCTTTTCATTCTTCTATTTGATTTTCAATTCTCTTATAATATTTTAGATTTCCACGAGTCTTTTTGAACAATATCCTCTTCTTTTTTCAAGAATACATTACTTTTTAAAAATATTTATCAGAGAATATTAATTAATATTTACTTTGAAAATCTCTTTAGTTCCCTGCCTCCACTTTGTTTTCCCTGATTTCATTTTCATTTTAAATATTTTTTGCACAAGCATAGGTGGACAAAGTGGATATATATGACTCTACTTTTTTTTTTTTTCTTAATAGAAATTCTATCAAGCCCATTATCATCTCCAACTGCTCCCTTAACTTCAGAGGCAGCTGAGAACTCTGGTTCCTGACTGGACTTAGCATCAGTCTTTGTTTCTTGGTTTCTTGGTTTCTTGGTCTCCCAGATGCACTTGGCCTTTTAATTTTCTTGTCTGATTCACTTGCTCTTCAGGTTCTAAAATTCTGTGATTTTCTTTGCTTTCGTTTCTTATTAGCCTCAGTACTTTTGTCCTTAAAAGTTAATGCCTTAAACTTTTAATTATCACCATTTTGAGAATATGAGAGTAAACAAGTACATTTAAACTGTGATTTACCTGGGAATTTCTGCTCTAATGATTATAATTATTGTAGATATAAAGTGTTTGATTTTGTGTACATGTTTTATTACAAATTATCTCACTAAATTCTCTTTGTAAAAATATTTTTAGTCAATTATCTTATATTTCCTAGGTAGATAATGACTTTTCTCTTTTATAAATTTGAAAAAAAAATCTTATTTCATTCACTGGTGCTTATGAAATTATTTAAACATAATTCTAGTCAAGTGATTTTAAATCTCACTTCACTGGGTAATACACATAAATTATTTAAAAATTATTTTAGCTTATTTCTTGGATTTTCTCAGTTGGTGATAACTGGACTATTTTAAATTTGAAAATTTTTTCTTGTCTTACTTCATTCTCTATCACTTTAAAAAATATTAAATAAAAGTGTGAGTATTCTTTTAGTATTTTTTAGCTCAATTTCTTATATGTACAATTTGGTTGATGTTTTACATAGGTATACTGGATTGTGCTAGTGAAACATTTTTCTATTTTAGTTTATTCCTACTTTTTCTAACATTGGAAATGAATCTTTAATTTTTTTAAATCCCCAAATGGCATTTAGTAGTTTAAACATGTGATTGTTCTTCTTTAGTCAGTAAAGAGTTATTTAATAGATTCTATTCCTGAGTAATATTTGTTTCTCAATTCCTTTTATAGTTAACCTTTCTAGGGGTGCCTGGGTGTTCAGTCAGTTAAGCATCTAACTTCAGCTCAGATCAGGATCTCATGGTTAGTGGGTTCAAGCCCCACAACAGATTCTGTACTGAAGGCCTAGAACCTGCTTCAGATTCAGTGTCTTCCTCTTTTTGTCCCTCCCCCACTTGTGCTCTTTCTCTTTCAAAAATAAATAAACAGTAATAGATTCCATTATTGAATAATGTTTGTTCCTCAATTGCTCTTATAGTTAACCTTTCTAGATTGCTTTGTTAAAGTAGATGAGTATTGTTATTTCTCTTGTGTGGTTTATTTAAAAATTTAATAGAGAGTTTACATTTTTTCAGTAAACTGTCAGCTTACTTCCTTGAATGCTACACTACTTTCTCATAAGTAAACTTTTAAATCACCTTACAGTTTGGAAACCAATTTGACAATAAATTTCATATATTGAAAAAAAAAAGACAAAAAAAAAATTAAAATAAATAAATAAATAAATCACCTTACAGTGTTTTCTTTTCTTTTGGCTCCCTCAGCACTGATTTATTTCTTGAGTTTTATGATTATTAATAGCCTGTTGCTTACTTTCCAGTGCTCATTCTTTTTATCTTATATTTTGATTTTATCATTTTGGTCCTAGAACAATCAAGTACAGTTAATTATGTTTAAGTCCCATTTTATGCCAAAATTTGGGCATACAACCTTCTTAAATTACATCTATTTCTATAATTGGCCTTAAATCCTTAAGAGGAATATAAGATGGGGTTCCTGGCTGGCTCAGTCGGTTAAGTGTCTGGCTTCGGCGCAGGTCATGATCTCACAGTTTGTGAGTTCAAGCCCTGCTTCGGGCTCTGTGCTGACTGTGCTGCAGCTCAAATTCTGGAGCCTGCTTCCGATTCTGTGTCCCCCTCTCTCTGCCCCTCCCCCACTCATGCTCTGTCTCTCTCTCTCTCTCTCTCTCTCTCTCTCAGAAATCCACATTAAAAAATTTTTTAAACAAAAAGAGGAATGTATGATATGAGTATATGATTTTAAAGAAGCTAGAAAATTACATTGCACCTTTGAAAAGCAGTCATACTAAACTTAAGAATTGTAATAGCTATATATTTCACAAGAAAGAAGAAAATGCAGACGATATTCATCTATTATCAATATTCTGATAAATATACTCAAATCTCCACCTACTTTCTGAATAACAGATCAATAAAAATATATACAGGTTTTTTGTTTTTACAGTTTGTACTCCTTTAACTAGATCATTTTTTATCTTCACTCTAGTCCTATCTATAACACTGTAAAGGTAGCAGATAATAGCAGAAAAGAACTTTTATGTTTTGAAAATACCATTCCTTTCTTGGAAGAGTCTTATTCTATCACATATCCTAATACAGTCTTATGTAAAAGGGACTATTTCCCTTGAGGACAAATCGTGGCCACTGATTTTCGTTTTTGTAAAGATACATTACAACTGATTTGCTACCATTTCTTACATTTTGAGCTATCTCCTGAGTGAAGGTATGGTGAATAAGGGCAGAAATTTAGAGAATTTTGTAGTTTTATTAAACACTTAATTTTCCTTTTTGTCTTTTAAATAGAAGGAGAGATTACCAAGCAGCTATATGACATTTTCTATATTATTCTTATTTCAAAATTGGTTAGAGAATGTAAAAAATATACATCAGACTTAAATATTTATTTCTACTTGATATATCCCTGGTAGACAAACACACAGATGATCGTCAACTGATGTGCAAGGATTTTAAATAAACAATAAAAAGACACTCTGCCCCTCCTTAGTCATAAATAAATGTTCATGTTGCTATGCCAGGAACCAGTAGACAGATCTGGAGCCTGACAATTGTACAATAGAAGACATTTTCATGATTCATTCTGCTTTACCCTATGATAGATTCTATCTCTGGGCTCTCTTTATTCTCTGTCAATTGCTCAAGTAAGAAAATAGACAATATATAGGGAAAATAGAAAAAGAAAATACACAGGTCAGAAACTGCTTTGTTCTACATGCATTTTAACTTTCAATAAGGAAATAAATTTTCCAGACCTCTTTAAATAGAAATTTCAATCTAAAGCATTTATTTTATTTTCATTCCCTTATTTTCTTTTTATTTTTTCCTTTCTTTCTGCACATTATGCTGATTAATTTCCATGATATATAGGATTTAGGGCTGGGCTAGGAACATATAGGCAGCGGGAAGAGTGCAAGTCGACTTGGTATTTCTGAGGAGGCTTTGGAAATTTTGGCATTTTACAGAAGGCATAAGGGAGCCAGTAAGTATTACATACACTCCTGTACTTAGTGAAACTGTTACTGTCACAGAGCAGGATACTTCAACCACCCCAAATCTCATGTTCTCAAAGTGCCAGTCTATCATTACTAGCTTTGAGGATATAGTGTGATCAACGGTCTGTTAAATTTTAATGCTGTGCTCTGAATTAAAAAGGTACAGTCTTTTCCGGCCTTCCACAAAACTAAAGAAAACATGGAAAAAGCTGATAACTCATTATAGAACTTAAAAGTACAAACAATAAGCCACTTGTTGAAAACTATGCAAAGTCTTCTTTATAGGCAAATAGAACTAAAGTTAAGAAAACCTAATCTGGCTTGATATTATAATACCCTTAAATTTTGCCTTGCTTCTTAAAAAAAAAAAAAGCAGAAAACGATTTACAATTTTTCCACAATGTCAATGGACTTGGAAATTCAAGGTCTGAGCCAACCAAGAGAAAGTATCATTCTTTCTCTACTCTGCTAAATATATTTTGCCTCTTCCCTCTTGCTTTCTCCACCTTCCTTTTCTCTACTAACACTGACACAATCATCCAGAGAGAGTGACTTTCAGAAAACCAGCAGATTGTAAATAGAGACTTATGTACTAGGTTATGTTCCCTGCAAAACCAGTGAAAATAAATCCATACTGATATTCACCTTGGGAAACACCAAAACAAGAAATATAAAACAAAATAGTATAAAATATGTAAGTAAACAAAAACAAATGAAAGTTACCTACGGAGGAATAAAACTGAAGCTAGTTTGTTTTTTTGTTTTTTTTTTTCTTCTGACAAACAGCAGTAGACAGTTGTGGCACAGAATTTACTGCCCAACAAATATCTGTCTTTCTGTATGTTGTCTAATCCTCTTGTAATGGGGCACAGGCAAGTGATTGGGCTCTGAGTAAAAGTCCCTTCTGTGTTGAAAATTTTACAAGCTTGACTTAATCTCACAAAGGTTTCAATAGACCCACAGATCCAGCTTATGGAGATCTCAGATCCTAAATTGAGAGTTGGAATAAACATTCTTGGCCACTGAAAAATCCCTACATTTCCTCCCTATGTGTGGAGTGAGGGCTATCATGATAGGAGGATGGGACAAGAGAAACTCCTGGAACTGCCCGTTACCTCCAAATCGGTAAAACCAAAGGCTATATTCCTCGATATCCTTTTTATGGCTTCTTTACAAGTCAGACTCTAGGTAGCAGGTGAGAACAGCAGCTTCAAGGCCTCTTAAGGCTTAGAGTTAGAAGTCTCACAGCATCACTTCCGTGGCTTTCTTCCAGTCCAAGCAAGTTACAAAGCCAGTTCTGATTCAAGCAAGGGGTGGAGAAATAAATACATGCTATTTCACATGAAGAATCGCAAGATCCTATTGCCAAGAAGTGTTGTATAGGGATGTGAGGTATTATTGCTTTTACGTTTGCAAGAAATCTACCCCATCATAGGAATTGGCAGGATGATGGGAAGCATTTCATTTTCACCTGACGTAAGTAGAAGTGTCCCTTCACTGTCAAGGCTATGTCTTTTCAGATCTCTTTATTTAATATAGTCTAGTGAAATGTTGATTCTTGGAAAGAACAGTCTCCCACACTCAGTCTTTCAACTCCCTCTCACCATGTAAAAATGGGCCTTGGGCTTGGAACACCTCCTTACCAAGAGACAAATAGTCTACACAGTCTGTAGCAGGCTTATCACCTTGTGTGGGAATCTGTTTCCCTTTTTCAGGGTCAAATAATGTTTTTTTGGGTCTTTATTCAAAGTATGTGAGATATATGGCACCTGGCCAAGCCCACTATTACATCTGTCCTCTGCAAGGAGAAGACAAAGCTTTTCAACTATGGTACAAGACGGGTACTGCAGGCAAACTGCTCTGTATCGGCCACAGGAAAAGTCCTGAAGCCATGGGAGAATAATACCCATTACTGAAGCTGATCTTGCTCTGCCTGTTCTCTATAAAACTTAAAAAGTTTTCCATCCAGTGCTTGACTGGATTGTGTTCTTCTTGGTGACACTGATACCAAGATGCAATGGGCAGAAAGATTTAAAGTCCCCCCCACCCTGGGATTGGCAACTGATGCATGGTAATCTGCTCCAACACTGATCAGATAAGCATCCTTTAGAAAATCATGCTGTGGTGCACTATATTGATGACATCATGCAGATTGAGCTGTTGAGAAATAACAAGTGTTCTAGACTCCTTAGTTGGATACATGTATACTAGAATTTGAGAGACAAGTTCTATTCAGGGACCTGCCTGCTCAGTAAATTTGGGGAGTGCAGAAGTCTTAGGCTTTTTGTGATAACTCTCCCAAATAGAAGGTGAGATGTTGTACTTTGCACAGCTTACTATTAACAAAGTAGTATAGTGCTTATCAGACTTTTCTGGAGGGCTTTTGGGAGCAATGCTTTATTCCATTTAATGAGTAACCTATAATTCTGCATGTTTTGAGTGGAAGCAAAGCAAAAGAAGATTCTACAACAGGTTCAGGCTACTGCAAGCTTCCCTGTCATCCATCAAATTCAATGATGTTCCCAGTATTAATAATAAGTCAGGATGACATATAAAACCTCTGCTAATCTACATTAAAGATGAATGGACAGTTCCTGAGGATTGGCAGGAAAGTCTTCTGCTAATAAGGATTTGATTCTGAGAAGCAATTCCTGGCTTGTTATTGAGACCTGGTAGAGGTTGAATGTTAGCTCATTGGACACCAAGACACTATGTAACCTGAGATGTCCACTATGCATTAGGTATTAGATTTATCCTTACGACTGTGAAGGATCAATCACTATGACTTATTGGGTGACTGTGGTCTAGAGTATCATGGTCTAGACTCATGAATATATGGAAGGAACAAGAAAACTTCATGGGCAGGTGGTTCAGACTCTCATGACACCTACTCATGCTGAATTTTCATGATTCTTTTCACCCATACCTATGGCTTCATGGAGATTTTCTTGAAAGTAGCTGACATATAAAGAAAAAGCTGGCACCAGCTGGGAATGATATATTGCTACCTTACATGCCCACTCAAAGGTGATGGTCTAGTAAAGGAAAAAAGAGGCAATATATATAATTTTCCATTTTGCTTGGAAGGACACATGGCCTAAGGATCTTACTCATGGGTGGTAACAAATAGCTTGGCTTGTTGGTAAGGAACTTGGAAAGAACAGGATCAGATGATTGATGGTGAGAGGGTCTGAAGAAGATGTATGTGGATGGACTTCTGTAATATGTACAAAGTGGGATGATATTGTGTCTCATGTGATTTCTCATAAAACTATAGCCATTATAGAGGAGGCTTTCAAAAATCATTAAGGTAGATAGCTCATTTTATGAATGCTGGCTTCTTTCTCCAGGCATCCAATAACAATGCATAAAGTGGCTATGTAGCAGGGATGGAAACTTTGCATGGATTCAACAACATGGCCTTTACTCCACCAAGGGTGATAAGGCTATGGCCTATGCTGGCTGCCCAACTTACCAATAGCAGAGGCCAATTCTAAGGACCTGATATGGCTCTGTCTCCCAGGGAGACCAATTACATTCTAGTAGTAGGTTAATTACACTGCCTCTCTTCCATTGTGGAGAAGGCAGTGATTTGTCTTCACTGGACTAGATATTTATTCTGGGTTTGACTATTCCTTCCTTACTCACAATACTACTACTAAAAGCAACAACAACTGAGGACTTAGAGAAAGCCTTATTCATCATAATGATATCCCACCACAAGTTATGTAGCAGTGAGTTTTTATTCCCATGGTAGCATGTCTCCAGTAGAGGAAGCAACAGTGGCTCCACCAAACTAGAAGTTCAGACCACTGCCTAGGTTTTTGACACCTTTTAAACCACAGAATTCATAGCTAGAAAAGGAACTGATATGGTTAGTCCTAATTATAAAGGGGACAATTGAATTGTTTTTGCAAATGGGAGCAGTTGATATTATTTTACAACCTAGGGATGAACTGAGACACTTCTTAGTAATTTCATGTCTGATAGTAAATTCAGTGGAAGAATAGAGCAGCTCAACAGAGACAGGAACACTAAGGACTCAAACACTTCAGAAATTAAGATTTAGATTATCCTCCTAGTTAAAAATACCAATAAGCAGAGGCTCTGCTGAGGGCTAGGGGAACATAATGACAGTAGGAATAAGAAACTTAAAAATATGGCCTTGGAACTAGGTACACACTCACGAATTATTATTATTATTATATATATGTGTGTGTATTATTACATATATATATATATATATATATATATATATCCTAAAGGTATATATGACTCCTCCTTCCAATATTATTTTGTAGATGTGATATTGACACTTTAATTCATAGGTCATGGTCCACAGGTAACCATATCTAGACCTGAGTGATAAGGACTAGTTATCTTGGAGATCGTAAACTTGAATTTGATTCAATGGCTGATGGTTCGTAGTTTGTCCCCTTGTTGGGAAGTGGATGAGATTATCTATATTTGTACAATGGATAAGTGCTTGTTGGTCAGGAACTTGGTGGAAACATAGAGTTATTAAATATGAGTAGGATGAAAATAAATGCTGAATAATAGAAGAAAGTGAACAGTGAAAGCCTTGTGCCTCATGGTCCTCAGATACATTCCTTATCATCTCCTTGTTCTGTCATATATCACATGGGTCTAACTCTCATCAACCACTCTTTTCAGCTGTCTTCTTCCACAGGTTTAGCCAATGCTAGGCCCCAGTAGAAGATTTAAAGAATGAAGGTAAGTAGCTCCCGCCACAGCATAACTAGCCAAGGTTGCATCTCCAGGATGGGTCCAGCTCTGTCTGGACAGGCCTATCATAATTACCATGGGTGACCTAGGCCAGGATCACTGCCTCCCCCTCATATCCATTCAGCCTAGGGACAGTAGTGTCTCCTTGCTTTTGCTAATCTCAGGGTTACTTCACTGTCTTTTACTTGGTTTCTCAGCCAGCTCTTTACCTGTGCAGCCAACTTCTTGCATTAAATTCTTTGTGTCTTAAGGCAAAGTGGTTTCTACTTTTTTTTTTCTTTTTTACTTTGACTGACCAACTAGTTAAATATATAAAAATAAAATTGTTATAAATCTGTTCAAAAACTGAACAAAACCAACAAAAAACTTTTCTCAAAAAAAAAAACAGATATTATATAAAGAAAAGATGAACTAACAATTACCTGGAATTAAAACTCTAGATAAGTCTAACACGGATCAAGAGGGCGTTGGTGAATAAACTGTTTGGACACACGTAGTCAGACAGGAATTTCACACATTTGAAGGAGGAAGTCAATACACAAGTTATACCATTTTGCTCTTGGTTCCAAGTTTAATTACAATGCAAGTTTAATGCAGTTTTTCAAAGTCTTAAAAGTTAATAGGTAAAGAATGGAAATAAGATATACACCTTACAGAAACAGAACAAGGAGGCTAAGAAAATATATTTGTATACAAGGAAAATGGCAACAAAAATAATATCAAGGCAGCATTTAAAGTATGTATTAAAACATAACAGATGGAAGTAAAGCAAGAAGTAAAGTACTTATTTTTAAAAACATAAAGGAATTAAACCAGCATGTGACATAAAAAAGAAAATCTCAGTTTGGGTCAAAAGCAAATATATTTAAGCACACATAAATATTTATTAAATGAATAAAAATAAAAGCAAACCAGATGATACAGCAGTGTCCTGAAACCGAGATTTTATATAAAAAGCAGTCAGTAGATCTCAGCAATCACAAGGTAAACACATCTGTCTAGCATAGTTCCATTTTCAGCAATACCTGGCAATTCCTGGTCTAGAGACTTCCACTTTACCCTATTCAGAGGATAACCCTTCAGTGTTTACTGGAGGCCTGGCGGGAGATTAGAAGGTGGGAGGAAGGGAGAAGCCAGTGCATTTACTGGGTCTGGGAGCAGTTGCTTGATGCTTGAAGTGAAAGAAAAGGTTGTCAAGGCCAACTGTTGATTCCTACCCCAACTTTTAAACAACCCTCCACGTTAACTCCACCTTTAGCCTCACCCCCCCACCCCCTCCTGAGCTACCTCCAGCTGCTATTCTTAAGCCTTTTGGGGGGTTTGCAGCATAAGTAATGATGCTTTCCTATTTTCCCCACTGCTCAGTCAGGATTCAGTTTACTTAGGACTACTGTATCGGTTACCACTGTCCATGGCTTTCCAGCTTCCAAAGTGCAGTTGCTAGTCTCCTCTCCCAACCCTGTTGCCTTAGTGGGTTGCATCTTTTCCTCTCCTTTTTATCCCTTCACTCTTGTTTCCTTAATACTGTGAGGGGTGAGGTGGGGGGGGGCGGGTAGGATGGGAACTCAATGGTAATGCATGAGTGTAAGTGGTCATCTTTAGACACAAGAACACTGCCTGTCTATTGGGCTTCCATATTCTGTTTCTGTAAGGTGCATATCTTATTTCCATTCTTTACTTATTAACCTTTAAGACTTTGAAAAACTGCATTAAACCTGTACTGCAATTAAAATCAGAGCTTTCCACACCTAGAACACATTCAAGTCTCCCAGAGAAAACAACCCAAGTCCTATACATTGATTGTGTCCAAAGAATTGCCCCCTGTGACCCTGTGACTTATGACCTGACTAATGTGTTATCTGTGGCCTCCTAACATCTAACACGCAATGGAGAGTTTGAACTAGTTAGCTGAGAATAATTCTTATGTGGAAGAGGGAAAGCAGGAAGCACACAGCAGTCACTGCATCATAGCCATAAAAAAAATCTTGCTGGAAAGGACCTGCAT
The DNA here is from genome assembly GCF_027475565.1 of Acinonyx jubatus. Classification (NCBI taxonomy): domain Eukaryota; kingdom Metazoa; phylum Chordata; class Mammalia; order Carnivora; family Felidae; genus Acinonyx; species Acinonyx jubatus. Next base: position 118,052,808 of record NC_069382.1, on the reverse strand, counting down.
TGACTCCCTGCTCTGATCATGGAGAAATTTCCCCCTTTCGACATTGATTATGCCCCCTGAGCAGAACTCTGTAACCCATTATTCTGCATGGCCTTTGGATGTGCCCTCTGAGGGCAAACATTACTCCATTATCTTTTGTAGCTGCATCAGAACTAGTACTGGAAGTTGAACAGCTGTCACCACCTGCTTCCTGCTGATTTGGTTTGGCTTTAGGGGATTATTTCAGAAGATAAAACTGTCACATGCTTTTGAGGGTCAGGCATATGATTTTTTTGTAATATAATTGCCCTTTCTGACTTCGTTCAGGTCCTGGTTTATGTGTTCAAAGATGTCCTTTAAGAGAATTGTTAAAACTTCCAACATTCCTGTTTTGTTATATTGCCTTTTGCCTGACCCTTCATTTTCTACTTGAATTTTATTTGGACTACCTTGACGCCATGTGCAAACTTAGGCTTCATTGGGCATACAACACTCTTCAACTGATTTTTCGTGCTGGGTTGCCTCCTACTGCCTCTCATTGTCTGATTAAACAAAAAAAAAAAAAAAAAAGAAAAGAAAAGAAAAAAGAAAAGAAAAGAAAAAAAAGAAAAAGAAAGAAAGAAAAGAAACGAATAAAACCCCTCTTAATTCAAGGCTCTGAAAGCTGAAACTTTTTCTCCAAACTTCTTATAATATAGCTTCTATAATCAACTACTTATTATAATTAGCTTGAGTAGAAATTAGCTGAAAATAGTAAAGAGCTTCCAGTACACTCACCAATAAATTCTGCTAAAATTAATAGAACTCTGTGGACATATAGTCCACCTTTCAACCTGCAGAAAATGACAGTAAATTTATCATGGCACGATAAATATCAACTTGCCGTCGTGCAGTATTGTTGCCTTCACTACCAACTAATAAATAGCTAACCTAATGCTTTTAGGCTTACATTTTGACATCACTATACATTCAGGTACTTTTATCGTGGTATTTAAGGTAGAGGCTAAGTAGCTATAACTAAGACAGCCTACAATCCAGTGGCTGATACATGTGATTTGAGGGTGGCAGGGCTGAAGGCAGCTAAGCCACTTACTTCTGGGCTATTGCAACTCTAAGTCTATAGTTTTCATCCACTCCCAGCCAGTACAATACACGAACATGGAAAGGCTGATCACTATGTGGCGCATATCTCTTCCCTTTTCATTCCATTTGTCAGTTAAATGTCGTCATCAACTTGCAGGGAAGACTTTGGAAATGTCATGTCTACTTGGACATCCATCTACCCAGTAAAAATAAGGAGGTATGTCTTTAAATTATTATTAAAGAAAGGGTGTGTGGATATTTTTGACAATTAGTCTCTGCCAATTGGAGGCTAAGCCATTAGCATATTACCAATGACCTTCTTTTACCCCTCTCATTCATCCTTCTTTTGGGGAGGAACATCAGTAATTGATGATTTAGAGATGAAGAACTGGCCATGCACAGTTCTGCCTCTTCCTTTCCCCTTTTCTGTAAACATAGTATGTGCTCAATTGCTCATGGAGGTGTGATCAGCTTAGTGGTAAAGAATCAGACCTTTCAGGGTAGGCCTGCAATGATGTCTAATGATACTGATGACTGATTTGGTATGAGTGTCTATTAATGGGCTTCATTAGCCTACATGTCCACAGAAAATGGCCATTTTCCCTAATATCAGCTTTGATAATTTAATCTTCATTTGTCTGATCTTTTTCTATTTCTGAATTGGTTCAGAACATGGATAGAGAAGAAAGGTGCTATGACTAGGCAATATTGCATCTTAACAAGTTGGTTCAAGGAGAACAGAACTAAAATTTTCTTCCCAGACAACAACAGAAACATATTGGTCCATAGAATTAATTATTATTATTATGTTCTTTAGTGGACTATACTTATCTTTCAATGTATAATTGCTCTCTTGTTTTTGGTTTTTATTTTTTTATTTTCATTTTATTTATTTATTTAAATTCAAGTTAGTTAACATAAAATGCAGTATTGGTTTCAAGAGTAGAATTTTGTGATTCATCACCTACATATATAACACCCAGTGCTCATCCCAACAAGTGCCCTTTTTAATGCCCATCACCCATTTAGCACATCCCCTCACCCACCTCCCCTCCGGCCACCCTGTTTATTCTCTGTATTTAAGAGTCTTTTTTGCTTGCTTTTAAAAATTAAATTATATTTTGTTTTATGGTCATAACTGCCACTCTTTCTTTCTTTATCTTAGCATTTTCATGCTACATTCAATTATTCTTTGTCATGTTATTTTAAATAAACCTTTTATAAATTATATGAAATGGATTTCCATCAACCTGACATGCGCTTATTGACTTACTGAAAATTGTTGTCATATTTGTATGTTTACTTGTACCTGATTTTTTACTCCTGTATTATTTTCTGTTGAATTCATAAACTATTTTTTCTTCCAACCTTGAGGTTTTGTAGTTTTGTACTTTATTTCTATTTTAAAGTTAACTTCAAACTTTTCAACATTTTTATGGTATAACACACATAGAGAAAAATGAACAAATCATATTTTACTGCACAATAAATTTTTATGAAGTGCATTACTACTTATAGCTGAATAATCAGCATATAGATGAAGAAACAGAATATTATCCCAGAAGACTTCTTCATACCCGTTTACAGTTGCTCTCCTCCCCCACTCCCAATATATGACTGTCCTGATTTCTATTTCCTCCATGTTGTTTTTTGACTTAATACCTCCTTTCTTTATGCTGCACAGTCCCTCACTTATAAAACATTCTGCTGATCTTTGTGGGTATATGTTTATATTCGTTGTGGTTTTAAGTAGTATTTCCTTATTACATGGATGACATTTACATGGGTTATATTAAAATGGGGTTTAGAATCTGTTTCACATGTTCATTGACCATGGTATTTTGTTTGTAAGAAAAGACTATTTATGTCTTTGCCCAATTTTCTGTCATATTTTGCCATTTCCTGATTGACTCATTTGATGCATTTGATGTTCTTTATGTATTTTAGGTACCAATTTCTTGTCAGTGACATGTATTAGACATATTTTTTCAGTTATTTTCTTTTCATCTGTTTATGCTGCCATTTGGAGAGCAAAAATTCTTGAATTTAATATGGTTGAATTGATTAATCTTTTCCTATATGACTTCCACTTTGCTATAGGTTAAACTGTGTCTTCCCAACACCCCAAGTTCATATGTTGAAGCCCTATTCCTTACTGTGATGGTAGTTTAAGATGAGGCCTTTGGTAGGTAACTAGGCTTAGATGACTTACAGGGATGGGTCCTCATGATGGGATTAGTGACCTTATGAGAAGAAACACCAGAGAGCCTTCTCTCTCTCTCTCTCTTCCTCTCTGTCTCTCTCTCTGCCATTTGAAGCCCCAGAAAGAAGGTGGATGTTTGCAAACCAGGAAAACAGTTTTCAGCAGAACCAACTGGCAATGTTGGTCCCCCGTCTTGTACTTCCAGCTCTAGAACTGGGAAAAAATTAATTTTTGTTGTTTAAGCTACCCAGTCTATGATATTTTGTTATGGAGGCCCAAGAAAACTAATAAAACTTCTTGAGTCTTGCTAAAGAGTCTTTCATATTCTAAGTTTGTACAGATAATCAGCTATATTTTCTTCTAAATATTATGCATTTTTTTTTCATTTAAATGAAGCTGAAGAATTCTAGGAGTTTCAGGCTGTCTGAGATTATAGCAGCAACCTACATTGGAATCACCTGAAACATCCTACTAAAATCCACACACAGTAAAAATAGATCAAGTTAACACTCTCTCAACTACCATACGGTAACTGGGAGACTGAGACAACTATAAACTCCTATTTGCATGTACTTAGGGAAAAACACACAAGACAAAGTTGTTGCCAGAACCCCTAATATTGCATAGAACCCAGAAAAAATTTCACAGAATACTGTGAAGTACAGAGGCATACCGGCAGTGGTAGAAGCCAGAAAACATCACTATAGGGGTTTACTTCTAGAAGGTAGGAGTCCCACCCTAAGGGAACTGCAAGAGCAAATGTGTGATAGGGTGGTTCAGAGGACTTACAATGGAAGAGTTGAATGGAACAGGCTTCTAAGTGCATTGGACTGGAATTGGCAATCCTAGGAATGAATCAATTCTTGGGTAGAAAGAGTAACAACCTGGAAATTGGAGGTGTCCTTTGAAAACAGCAAGCAGTGATTAAAAAGGTAAGTAGCCTTTCTAGAATATGATAGGAATGAAAAGAGAAAGGCCAGAGAAAGGCTGGCCACAAAAAATGACATGCAATATAACAACTTCCCTTAGTTGTAGCAACAGAAGAGGAAATCTTCAAGCTGAAAAATCAGAAAAGCCACTTCAATCACCTGCTATACTTCAATCCATAGAATCCCCTTTCCAACTAAAATACCAGGAATATCTAACATCTTTAAAAAAATAAAAACCAAAAAGCCCGAACTAACATGCAAATCCTGCAGAGATACTGTAAGAAAATAGTAGATAATGAAGTTAAAAATTATTTTGCAAATAAAAGTACATGAGAGAAATGCAGACACAAAACACAAGAAAATTGTAACAAAAACAAAACTGAAATAAAAATAAAGCATTAAAACATACAGAAAACCATTGGGAAGGAAAAATGCAAACAAATTAGAAGAATGGCTGAAACATCAAGAAGATGTAAAAGAATATCTTAGAGAACTAAAAATATTTTTAAAAGGACAAAATCATCTCCAAAACTAAGATAAATTATTGACACACAAAGATGAATGAATATAACTATACAATAAACAGACATGCATGACAGAAATGAGGAAGGTCAAGAAAACTATACAGATATAAGGAAAGAGACCAAAAAATCTGAGAAAAAATTGATAGATATGGAAGAAAAGCAAAGTAAACCTAATAAATATGTAAATGAAAACCCTAAAGAAGAAAAAAAATAGAGCAGAACTAATATTTCAAAATGTAATTCAAGAAAATTCTCCTGAGATTATGGAAGATTGAATCTATACATTGAATTGTCAACTTGGAGAATATCCTAGCATTAAATAGACAATAACAATAAACTTCTCTGGGTTTCTGACAAAAGGACCAAATTCTTTCAAAGGAAATCAAAGCAAGTTGGCATCTGACCTTTTAGCAACAATATTTTATCATAAAATAGTATATCAACATCTACAATATGTGAAAGGAAATAATAAACTAATGATATAATATCTAGTCAAGCTATCCTTCCAGGTTCAAGACTAGAGAAAAACTATTTTGAACATGCAGAATCTAAGGAAATATTATGTTGATGAGCTTTTCCTGAGAAACCTGCCAGAGTGATAACTGGGGGAAAAATTGGTATTGAACACTAAATATAAATGTCTAAAACAATTATTGTCATAAGTATGGGTGAAGAATAGTGTTAGTTTTACATGCTCAGATAAGGTAGAAATAATAACTTATGAAGAAAAAGATAGAGGAAAATTTGTATGAGGGCTACAGTGATGGTTAATTTTAGGTGTCAACTTGGCTGGGCCACAGTATATAGATATTTGATCAAACATTATTCTTGATGTTTCTGTGAAGGTGTTTTTTTGGATGAGATTACCATTTAATAGAGTATAAAAAAGGCAGATTACCCTACATAATGAGTGTGGACCTCATCCAATCAGATGAAAGTCTTAATAGTACAAAAAATGACCTCCCCTGAGCAAGAAGTTATTCTGCCAGCAGACTGCCTTTGGACTCAAATTGCAACTCTTCTGAGTCTCTAGTCTTTTGGCTTCCCCCATCATATTTTGGACACACCAAGTCTCCACAATTGCATGAGCCAATTCCTTAAAATCTCTCTCTCTCTTTTCCCTTCTTCTTCTTCTTCTTCTTCTTCTTCTTCTTCTTCTTCTTCTTCTTCTTCTTTTCTCTCTCTCTCTCTCTCTCTTTCTCTCTCTCTCTCTCTCTCATTCTTTCCCCACATCCTGTTGGTTCCATTTATTTGGGGAACAATAACTAATACAGGGACATAGGTGATATTTTACTATATTTTAGTTTTTAAGTATGTTCAAACATTTTAATAATAAGCTATGTTTAAAATTCAAAGTTTTTAGGCATCTGCTATCCTTGTTATTGAATAACCTGTCCCTTTACCATTGATTTACAATGCCAGGTTGGTCCATAAACCAAGTTATATGTATGTATGACTCTCTCTTTTCCTAGGCTCTTTATTCTACCCTTTGCTTTATTCATTTGCTCTGTTCCAATACTACACTGTCTTATGCAACAATATTTGAAAATAAGCCCTGATATCTTGAAAGAGAAGTCTTCTTCAGACTATCCTTCCTTTTTTTTGTGAGCTTTTTGGTTATTCTTGGATATGTGCTCTTCAACATTAATTTTGATATTTCATTTTCAGCTTTATGTAAACCCTGTTGAAATTTTAACTGTATTTTAAGGTCAGTTTGGAAAGAACTGACATTTTTAAGACCTCCATTTTCCATTCTAGTGTACGTTAAGCATTGCTTTTTTATGGTGCCTTATTTAATGTGCTTTATTAAAGTTTATAATTTTCTTTATGACAAGCATGAACCATATTTTTGATAGATTTATTTTTGATTACTTTTTATTTTTTATTATTTTTTAAATGTCATCTTTTAAAAATGATATTTTCTGAATGATTTTTTTAAGTTATATACAAATATAATTGTATTGTGTATATTGATTTACTATTTGGGCAATTTATTGCATATTCAAATGTTTTCTTAAGTTTCTTTTAGGATTCTACATCCTTGGTTGCATTATTGAAAATAATAGCACTTTTCTTTGTAATTTTTTTTACTTAAAATTTTTTTTAATGTTTTTATTTATTTTTGAGAGAAGGACAGAGTGAGAGAGGGGCAGAGAGAGAGAGGGAGACAGAATCTGAAGCAGCCTCCAGGCTCTGAGCTGTCAGCACTGAGCCTGACGCGGGGCGCAAACTTGGTAGCCATGAGATCATGACTTGTGCTGAAGTTGCCGCTCAATGAACTGAGCTACCCAGGTGCCCCTTCTTTGTAATTTTATTTTTTTTTAACCTTATTCTCTTTCTGTTTTTCTGGCCAGGACTTCCAGGACCATTATGAAAAGAGTGGTGATATACTTAATGTATTCCTAATATTAAACAAAATGCTTTGTCATTACAAATATTATTAATTATGATCTTTATAGTTTTATAAATAAACATTTTAAGAAGCTTTTCTTCCTAATTCCTAATTTACTCAAAGTTTCTACCATGAATATGTTTTTGAATTTCATCAAAACTCTTTTCCTGCATCTGTTGACCTTGCCAAGTTTATCTCCTCTAATTTGTTAATGTGTAAATTAAATTAATCAAATTTTTTAGTATCAAGCCAGTGTTAAGTTCTTGGATAAATCTAAATTGTTCATGACATATTTTCTTTTATATAGAGTCTTTGATTTGGTTTAGAATATTTTGGTTAGGATTCTTGTATCTATATTCACCAGAGTCAACTGCCTGTAATTTTCCTTTGTTATATTTGTCTTTTCAATTTTGGAGTATTGGTAAAAAAAGAGTTGAAGCATTTTCCTCTTTTTCTAGTTTCTGGAAGGTTTCTTAAGATTAGGATTATCTGTTCCTGAAATATTTGGCATAATTTTTTTTTTAACTTGTCTGGGCCTGGTGTTTTCTTTGTAAAAATATTTCAATTACTCATCACATTTTTTAGCATGGTTACAAACCAATTCTGATTTTCTATGTATTCTTTTAATCAGTGTAAACATTTACTTTCATTGGTAAAAGGAAGAAAATGTGGTGCCTGAGTACAAAAATAGGCAAAATTTTAGTCTTAAGATTCAGGATATTGATTTCTCATGAAGACAGGGATACTGGAAAGGAAGGAACATGGAGGGAATTCTTTACTGTAGATAATGTTCTTTTTTTTGTTGTTGGGGTGTTGGTTACAAAGCTGATGCAACCTGTGGAAATTCATTGAATTGTATACTTATGAGTTGTGCACTTTTACATTTATATGTTACACTTAATTATACATTTAAAAAGCATTTAATTTGACAGTGTAAAGAAAAATAAATAATTACAAAGTGAGATTGTTTTCAAGATATGTAAGAATTATTACGCGATAGGATCTGTATTATTATAACATCACTTTAATAGATGAAATTAAAATATAATGTTATTTTAATATATGCCAAAGGCATTAGCTAAAATTAAAGAGTGATTTCTGTTAAAGTCAGAGAAGTCAAATATTTCTTTAACATGTAAAGATAAAATCCATAGAACAGATTTATTTGACTACATAAAAATTAAAAATTATTTTTATGTAGATAAATTAAAGGACAAATGATAAATTATGAAAAATCCCTGCTGCTTTAATGTTAGATAATGAATCAATATCATTATGATAACAGACCTTTCACAAATCAAAAAAAAAGTATGCCTAAGCAACTCACAGGAGAAAAAAATTAATATTTTTTCATCGGTTTATTATCATTTGTATTTTTTACATTTATATTTCATACTGTTTGATTAAAGAATTCAAGTTTAAAATGGAACCTATAAATTTCATATATTAAAAAAATAATAAAATAAAATAAAATAAAATGGAACCTATAAAATGTGTGGGAATTAAATGTCTGGGAAATACCATTCTTATGCATTTTCTGTGGGGATGTAAATCAGCATAAACTTTTTAGAGAACAATTTGGCAATATATCAAATGTCTAAAAACTGACTTATTTCTGACATAGCAATTCTATCAATGAAACTTAAATAAATAATCATTAATGTTTAGAGACATCCATCAATTGTTTCGTTATATTATCTTTATAATAGCAAAAATTTGGGCTCCAGTTATATGTCAACAATATGGGATAGATAAACTTATTCAGTTAGAATCACACATTGGGATACCAGACAATAAGATTATGTTATTGATGAGTGCTAAATGAGATGAAGTAAATTTCTTTTCTGTTGTTAAGTGAAAGAACAGGTTAGCAATTATTTTTGTAGATGTGTACATATGCAAACACACATAGACACATATATATGGATATTTATCTATGCAATGTATATATGGATATATATCCATATGCATATATTCTCAACAAATTTTTAACAGTAGTGGCATCCTCTGTGTGAAAGAATTATAAGCTATGACTTCTTACCTGTAACTTCTACATTCTGTAAAATGAATATGTAAAATGAATATGTTTATAATGAAAAGAAATACGAGAGGTGTTATATACATGCTGTAAGAAATTATTTTTAAATTTATAGAAAGTAACATGGAGTGAAACCTACTTCTTACATTTTTGTGTTGGACCCATCAGTCACAAGGCCACCATGTTCAGTATCCTTCTCTACCCGAAAGTGCACCTCACTTCCATATCTCAGTGGAGCAACACTGTTTCTTTTGCACACAAATAGGCACTGATTGGACTGGAAATGTACCTGATCCAAATGTGTTCAACACATGCCTGTGGGAATCCATAACTCGTCAGGGTATAAAGGGTTTTTCTTAACGTAGGAGCTGGTACTTAGATATCCCAATTACTCCTGTTCTCTGTGGAATTTATATGGAATGTGTTAGATTAATGGCCTTTTTTTTCATGTTGAGAAGACAGATCATACACTCAACAAGAGGCAGAGAGGCCAAGAGAAAAAGATAACATGAGAAGGGAGGATGGGAAGAAGAAGAGCCGGAGGAAGAGAGGGAGAAGCTTGGGTTCATCTCCATCTCCAGCAATGGCTTGCCCTAATAGTTTGCCAATTCGAATTTATACATATCCTCAAGGTGGTCTATGTAAAGCTTTCATCCTTACTGCCCAAAACTGCCAAGTGGTCATCTTCGGTTATGGGAAGGAAAGTTGATAGATACAATCACTCCTTGGATACTACATTTAGTTTACACTTGTTTAGGCATGTGGTACTAAGAGCTACTGGAGTGCATGATAGCAGAGGGGATTGTCTTTGAGACTTCTTCCTCTACGTTCTCTAATCTGTACGTGCGTGTGTGTTTGGGTCACCTATTTCACTTAAGTAGAAGTTATATTTGGGAAAAAAATTTTTTTAAACTTGTAAACAAAGGAGATGCTGAATGTGCTTTCACGATAGTGCCAGCTGGATTTCTAGAGTTTGGGCTCTTTTACAGTTCTTTTTTTTTTTTAAGTTATTTATTTATTTATTTATTTAGACACAGAGACAGTGTGAGTGGGGGAGGGGCAGAGAGAGAGGGAGAGAGAAAATCTCAAGCAGGCTTGGCACTGTCAGCGCAGAGCCCAAAGCGGGGCTCGAACCCATGAAACCACGAGATCATGACCTGAGCTGAAACTGAGAGTCGGATGCTTAACCAACTGAGCCACCCAGGCGCCCCTCTTTTACAGTTCTGTAGGGCTGAGGTTAGCCTATAGATTTTTCTCTGGTAGAGATGCAGATAATTTCTTTCCCGTAGAAGAGACAACCCCAAAGGATATGGCTCACTGATTTCTAAGAAATAAATCAGTTTTGTTTCTAACCCAGCTAGTCTAACCTAACAGTTCTGTATTTAATTGCACATCTGAGTAGCTTCTCAAATGCTCCTTGACCTGGTCATAACATTTTACAAGTTCTCTCACTAATTAATGAATTGAATAAAATCCTTGACATGTGTTCATTTCATAGTTGTATGAAAATCCTGATTTTTACTTTTTTTTTTTTGAAATTATACTTTAACAGTGCTTTTCTCCATAAGTCCTCTTTTTCTTTCGGGGAAAATACTCAGTATGGTACAAGCTGACTATTGTATTTCCAGAATTCTTCCTTAATCCCAGATTTAACAATTTCTTCCTTACTATGACTCTTATATATTTAAATGGAAATATTTCATATAGGTTTTTGCTTTTGTTGTGTTTTATATGTAATTGTTGCTTGCCATCTCCAACAGATTTTGCTTGGCATAGAGCAACCCATTCATTCTTTTGAGTTTCTTTTCATGATGCTTTAAAAACAATAGGCGGTAAATAAATGTTGTTTTATATAAGCATTTAGTAGCCAATGTTCACTCCCTGAGAATGTCTTAAAAATTTGTTTAACTTGAAGATCACTCTTTGTCACCTACTTTTAGTCATCTGTAATGATGAGGAAGTCCACTGAGTTTTTCTCACTCCTTTACTTACAGTTCCCACTTGGTAAATGATGACATAACAAATGAGATCATTTTTTTATATCCTCCTTTATTTCTTTTTCTTGTTGACAAATATTCATTGAGACCCTCCTCTGTGTTGTGTACTGATCTGGAATTTGAATATGTACGTGAATTCAGGAAATCACATAATAATTAGGAAGGATTGTTTGCTAAACATAGGTTTAAAGCAAGGGAGTTACCTGCAAATTTTCCAATTTCTGTTCTAAGATTATTTTTTTTCAAGAATAAAGATGGAAGAAAGCAATGGAACAAAAACATCTTCCCCCTTGAACACTATCCTTGAAACACTAATAAATTCCTTCTAATTCTTCTATTTCATAGATTCAATGATGATTTATGCTTTATGATTTCCTACTCCCATTCTGATCTAATTCTAAAACACAATTCTTTTACTTAAGGTAAACAAACTTAGTTAATAATCATTGCCATTTTTCAAATGACCTGACCTGCCTTCACCAGTATTAATCTTTGCTTTCCCTAAGGAAAATCAACCAAAACAAAAACAAAAAATCAATTTGTGCTGGCATTTTTTTTTAAAGCAGCAAAAGGGGAGCCCAAGTGGTTCAGTCAGTTAAGCGTCCAACTCTTGATTTCAGCTCAGGTCATGATCTCATGATTTGTCATATCAAGCCCTACATCGGGCTCTGTGCTGACAGTGCAGAGACTGCTTGGGATTCTCTCTCGTCCTCCCTCACTGCGCCTTCCCTGCTCAGTCACTATCATTCTCTCTCTCTCAAAATAAATAAATAAATTTTTTTTAAAAGCAGCAAAAGCTTAAGGAAAAAAAAATTGGCAGTTAGAACTTGAAGAGAAATGTTTCATTTTACATTATTCTTTTGCTAGAAACAATAGAAGTGGTCATTCACCATAGATAAAACAGTGTAAAAAAAAGGAATTGAAAGCAAAATAAAATGACCCAATATTACAGTTGACCTATTGATCACTCTTTTCAATCCATACACTAACAAAGGAGTATTCATAGAAATTGACATGACATGGTGAATCATGGACCCAAAAGTGTCAATTAACATGTATGAGTTCATACGGCAGATTAAATTGTGCCTACATACAGCCACTGACTCAAAGATTTGGGGCAGAAATGTCTTTGGCAACCATCTAGGATAGGGTAAAATTATTTTCAAAGTTAAGCGAACATTGTGGGTGGATCCATCAACATGCCAAAAATATCGAAGTCAGTAGTCATAGTTCCATTGGCTTTGTGTGATTTCTGAGGCTGGCTTGGGGGGCAAGGACAGAGACTGTTGCTGGAGTAAAATGAGAGGGAACTTGGAAACAAAATCCAGAAAGAAAGAGCAGAATGTCACCAAGTATTGAGAGAGTACTTTCCCTGGTAGTAATTAATCCAGAAGTTGTTCTCTTCCTCCTAAAATCCTAAGTGGTCTAAAAAATAATGCTCACTGCTGCATGAGATGCAGAACAATTGCTTCAAGCGATTTTATTTAGTTTACTTGGTGGAGTATCAGCATTCCATGCAGATAGGGAGAGCTATAGGGTATGAAGTAGTTAGAGTTTTCAAAATAGAGTTTAATTAAGCTGTTCTTTTTGAAGTCTGAACTTTGAGCAAATGCGGTATCAGTTCTGGTCTGATAGAGTAACCATGGTTCCAGTCTGGTATGTAATGCTGACTAGATAGAAGCACACAGGATAAGAATGATGAAGAAAGAGATGATATAATAAGTGATTCCAGTACAGAGGGAGAGTCTACTACCTGAAGAACTTTAATCCTCGTAAGAAATCTTTGAAACAGGTATTATTATGCCCACTTTCCAGCTCAGGAAATTGAGGCTCAAAGAGATTAAAATATTTATTGAAAACCTAAGGATTATCACCATTTTTGTTTTCACAGAAAAATCCCACTTAGCTACTCCTGGCTCAGCATTTAATCACATCTTTAGTGAGCAGAACTCTACTTACCCAGAAAACGATTTTGTAATGACAGCCATACGTAATATAGGGGCACATCTATGCATCTATATGGATAACGGCTCTGCTGAGGAATTCTCTTTGCATGCAACAACCTGACTCCAACTACTTACGGAAACCATAGAATATATAGGCAGGACGTCAGGGTCTGTCTGGAATGGGTGGTCAAACTGGAGAAACTGACAGGAATTGGGCCTGCTCTGAGGACTTCAGTATCAGAGACTTATGTATTTCTCATTAGACTTTCAGTCACTTGTATTTCCCTTCAGATTTCCACATCCTTAGTAAGAAATTCTTCACGGCTTCCGCCATTTCATGTGGAGGTCAAGTGGGTTGTTATGAGATATGTGAGGGAGTGTTAGCAGCACTGATATGGTATGTGGGGATAATTGTTACTTCTATGTGTGATATGTACGTGCATACAGATAAGCATACAGTTGTATTTGACTTTGGTAAAGCATAAAGACTAAATTACAGTGGATGTATCTGATTATTCTTAAGACTTTGTTTAATCTAGGGTTTACTTTTTTAGACATTACTAAGAAGAGGTGCACAAACTAGATGGGCTAAAACTAATATTTCGCAGTAAGATTTTCCTGCCCCAAGTGAGCAAATCAAGTCCCCAAAACTTGAACTTGAATCTTAAACCTGAACAAGACCTAATATTTTTCAGAGGTTTTATACTTAACACTCAACTATATAAAGTGCTTGACAGAACATTAATTTCCTTCCTTTCTATTCACAGTTTTTCTTCATAAAATGTGCATAGGTGCTTAGCCCAAGAGAATACACAGGAGCAGTAGTAATGTTTCTAATTTAATGAAGCTAGGTTTTTCAGGATGAAAGGCTTTGGGCAGATTAACAACCACCAAAGACTTTGTTATACATTTCACTTTAAAATATTTTAGAGCGAAATCATACACATGAATTTAGTCACTCCCACAGTCTTCTCGCTGAAGTGCCTCTTCTCATCGCTAGGAACAGCTTATCATGTTTCCTGGAAAGGAAGAATGTACTATACAATGATGGACATTGAAAAGATCAATTTGTTGGGGCGCCTGGGTGGCGCAGTCGGTTAAGCGTCCGACTTCACCCAGTTCATGATCTCGCGGTCCGTGAGGTCGAGCCCTGCGTCAGGCTCTGGGCTGATGGCTCGGAGCCTGGAGCCTGTTTCCGATTCTGTGTCTCCCTCTCTCTCTGCCCCTCCCCCGTTCATGCTCTGTCTCTCTCTGTCCCAAAAATAAATAAACGTAAAAAAAAACAAATTTAAAAGAAAAGATCAATTTGTCTATCTACTGAGAGTGATGCATTTACCAATACTGTGCCAATATTATCTTCTATCATTCTGGTTTCTTCTTCTTGTTCTTTCTTGTAGAACTAATAGGTGCAAAATCCAAAAAAGTCTATTCATAATAAATACTGTGAGTTTTCTCCAAAAGCAAAATTATTCGAATATAACAAGAAAGTAATGCAAGTGAATTCATGTTCCTTAACTTTTGGGAGGCTTAGGGGAGAGAGAGAATCATATGGAGGGGATATTTTCTTTCCTCCTGTGCAAGGGCACATGGCTTTGCTCATCTGAGCTCTGAGAAGGGAAGTAATCAGTAGTTGACTTCTCTTTATTGACATATTTTCTGTTGATTATCAAAGTAATCTTCAAAAGGAAGTAAGCAAGAATTATGATGTATCAGATGCCTGGGTGGCTCAGTTGGTTAAGCAGCCAACTCTTGATTTCAGCTCAAGTCATGATCTCACAGTTTGTGAGATCGAGCCCTGCATGGGCTCTGCACTGACAGTGCGGAGACTGCTTGGGATTCTCTCTCCCTCTCTCTACCCCTCTCCTGCTCATGTGTGTTACATTTTCTCTCTCAAAATAAATAAATATATAAAACTTCTGAAAAACGATTTATGATGTATCAATTTCATATTAAGGAACATGAAAACACTGAATTCTGTACCCCAGAAACATTCATCCAGCATGCCAACCAAATTCTTAGACCTTGAAGCCTGTAGGTACTATCTTCCTGGATACAGATCCTGCTCCTTTTTCCTATTTGTGAATTCTGGAAAGCTTCAAGAAAGCAAGATGCCAATCATAGGGTAAACTGACTTTTGAGATACAACCTCCCTTGAGGCTTTACTTTATTTATTAGCAAGTGTTTCTGGTGAAAGTTGCTACATTTTCTGATGACTTCCGAGTTAGCTACTGGTAAAAGATAAATACAAGTCAAAGTAAACTTTGAAATAACTGACTTCTGAGGGTCACCTGGGTGGCAAGTCAGGCGTCAGACTTCCACTCAGGTCATGATTTTGCAGTCTGTTGAGTTTGAGCTTGTGTTGGGCTCTGTGCTGACAGCTCGGAGTCTGGAACCTGTTTTGGATTCTGTGTCTCCCTCTCTCTGCCCCTCCTCCACTCATGCCTCTGTCTCTCTCTCTCTCTCTTTCTCTCTCTCAAAAGTAAATAAACTTAAAAAATATATTTTTTTAAATAACTGATTTCTGAGAGCTCTGTGGGCTGTGCATGTCTGTGCATGGGGGACAAGGGATGAGGTTGGTCACTCCCTTAGCCAAGTTTTACAGTTGTCATATATGTGAGTTTCCAGAATCTTAAAAGACAGTGAAAGCACCCTATATGTAAACAGTGTTTTAAATTATTTTTATTAATGTTTATTTTTAAAAAGAGAGACGCAGAGTGTGAGTGGGGGAGGGGCAAAGTGAGAAGGAGACACGGAATCTGAAGCAGGCTCCAGGCTCTGAGCTGTCAGCAGAGAGCCTGATGTGGGGCTCAAACTCATGAACCATGAAATCATGACTTGCGCAGAAGTCAAGACACTTAACTGACTGAGCCACCCAGGTACCCAAAGAAAACTGTGTTTTAAATAAGTAAAGACTTACACAATCCATGAAGGGAAATGAAAGAAAATAACCATATTCTTTCTATTTCATTTGAAAATGCAAAATATCCAGAAGCCCAGGAACTTCCCAGTTGCCAAGAATGCAAACCCTGGATTATATCTTCCTTCCCCAGACAATATCCCAAGTAGGTGTATGTTCTTGCAAATGGCTCAACATGCTGTCTCCCCAAAGGGGTAGCAGACAGTGTCTCTGTTATGTGCAGTCCTTATGTCCTTCCAGATGTACATGATTTATGATCTAAGTCTCAGAACTAAAAATAGTATATTTATGATGAATTTTTATGTAATCTGGCTTTTCACCTGTCAAACGGTAGGGGTGGGTGCAAACATTTCTTTTTTTATATATATAAAATTTTTTAATGTTTATTTATATTTGAGAGAGACAGAGACAGTGCACAAATGAGGGAGGGGCAGAGAGAGAGGGAGACTCAGAATCTGAAGCAGGCTCCAGGCTCTGAGCTGTCACCACAGAGCCTGACACGGGGCTCAAACTCACGAGCCCTGTGAA
The DNA here is from genome assembly GCF_027475565.1 of Acinonyx jubatus. Classification (NCBI taxonomy): domain Eukaryota; kingdom Metazoa; phylum Chordata; class Mammalia; order Carnivora; family Felidae; genus Acinonyx; species Acinonyx jubatus. Next base: position 118,036,272 of record NC_069382.1, on the reverse strand, counting down.
CCATGAGATCATGACTTTAGCCAAAGGCAAACGCTTAACTGACTAAGCCACCCAGGTACCCCTGGGTGCAAACATTTCTATTCCCAGAAGAAAAATCTCTTTGGAAATGGACTCTCTCCCTTGGTTCCCTATAGGATGGCCTGAAGATTGTAAGGGTATCTCTTAACCTCCTATAACATTGTCACTCTAGAACATGGAAGAAGTCATATAAATGAAAGCAAAGAAACATAGCTGCTATCTAGATGTAGTTGTTAAGAGTTCAAACTTGGACATCCAGCAAAGTCTAGGCTGCCACCTACTAGCTAGTTGTACAACACTAGGCAATTTAGCCTCCCCAAATCTTAGTTTCCCCATATGTACCAAGGATATTATGTATTGCATGGGAATTTGGGAAGATAAAATAAATAAAGCAAACAGCACTATGTCTAGCATATAATAATGTTAGCTAGATTATTATTGTTGTTGTTGTTACCAGCATAATTGTATTAAAATTAGGAGGTTGAATCTAATGGCTTACGACATTGGTCACCCTTCTTGTATCTACATATGTACCATTTTGTGTGCACTGCACAGCGATGACATTCTGCATTAAGTGATTTGTCTAGTCACAATCACCACTGATTCCACTCCTATATATGCTCTTATCTGGTTTTAACTGGGCATGTAATTAGAATGTTTTCTAAGTTATCTTGTGCTCCTATTGTTTCCTGTTTCTAATAGCATGGATCATTGTTCAGAGGACACAATATCTGTATGAAACTTTGAACTTCAGGGGCACCTGGGTGGCTCAGTCGGTTAAGCGTCCAACTTCAGCTCAGGTCACGATCTCGTGGTCCCTGAGTTCGAGCCCCACGTCGGGCTCTGGGCTGACGGCTCAGAGCCTGGAGCCTGCTTCCGATTCTGTGTCTCCTTCTCTCTCTGCCCCTCCCCCGTTCATGCTCTGTCTCTCTCTGTCTCAAAAATAAGTAAAAAAACGTTAAAAAAAATGAACTTCATAGTTCATGAGGAACTATGAAGGTAGCTACTTCATACTATTCTTTAAATTTAAAACTTTTCAGCTATCTATTACATATCATATTAGCCCTTGGTGAAAACCTCGCTCACTGAATTACAAATCTTGGTGAAATAAAGAGAACAGATTGCCATCTGTGTAGGAAAAGAAGCGTAGTGTGGGTCAGTGTACTTGACCACAAAATAAGAACTGGAAACAGAATTAGAAATGGTTCTTAATGACCCAGACTGGGTTCAGTTTTCCATTCAATAAAACAATGACCACCCAATTCTTTCTTCAAGGATCTCTTTCTGCATTCTAATTAGACTCAGTGGAGCAAACTTCACCAAACATTCAGCTTTTCTTGTACAGTTTTTCCACCAAGTCCCAGAAATTAGAGCTTTCTTCCTTTCTCAAAATTCTTCAGCCATTACTCTATTGAGGCATTGCTCCTCGAACTTTTCCTAACCTTTGGCCTGGAAAACTACTAAAACTACAGGATAGAGATGAGAAAGGAATGGCAAGAAAACACATGGTTTGACCAGGACACATTAGAAAAACGATATTCACAAGCCAGGATAATAAGAGAGAAAGGATGGATGTAGATGTCGTGTACTTAATTATAATAACATGATTCAAAAGGCCAAAAGAAAATCATAGTAAAAATTCTATATCCTATCTCTGCCTAGTCACCTAGATATTTTCTCCAGAAGCAAAGTGATTAGTTCCGAAGTGTAGATTACTCATACACTTCCACATCTGTATCTTTCCCTATATCAATATTCACAAATAGTAGCATACTATATATACTCTGCACTACATTTTCCTTCTTTCATCCAAAATGCATAACTTGGAGGCGTCTGGGTGGCTTAGTCAGTTAAACTTCAGACTTCGGCTCAGTTAAGCATCTGACTTTGACTCAGGTCATGATCTCACAATTCATGAATTTGAGCCCCGCGTTGAGTTCTGGGCTGACAGCTAAGAGCCTGGAGCCTGCTTCAGATTGTGTCTCCTTCTCTCTCTGCCCCTCCCCCATTCATGCTCTGTCTCTCTGTCTCTCTCAAAAATAAACAAACATTAAAAAAAATTTTAAATAGACAATTTGGAGATTATGCCACATTAATACCTAAGAATCCCCCTAATTATCTATTTAGTTGCTATGATACCTATTTATATAGTCTCTACATATTGATATTCAGCTTTTTGCCATTACTAACAACACTGCAATGAACAACTTTGAATACATCTCTTTGCACATATGTGGGCATGCATTACTCAATGTTCATCTCTGAAAACAGAAACCACTGCATTTTAGGGAGGCAGGGGTTTCATACAGCGAGCTCTGTACTTACAAACCATTAGAGGTTTTTTGGCACAGCTAGAGCTCTTAGGGTGATCCTCGAGGAGCATCTCAGACTTGACAGGCCATGGGAACTCTCCTGCAAGCTCTCCAGCTATTCCTGCAATATTGAGTTCCAAAACATATCTCATAGCTGTCATTCAGGGATCAGGAGGCTGAGATCAAGAAAAAGTTGCCACCACGGAAACTGCCTTTCCTTAGAATAGTCCAAAGAAGCAAAATACGGCTTCATGTGCATTTCTGCCTTCTAAATTTACTTGATCACATATAATTGATAGAACCCAATTTGCTTTTAGGACCCTGATCCATAGGAGTCTGAGAAATAGGATTTTGGTTTTCTAGAGTGTGCAGCAATATAAGAAGGCACTCTAGAAAAAAAAGGAGGAATCAAGGGTGTCTGAGTCAATCCAACAGAGAACACAACTGTCACTTTAATTGATGATGTTGTTCTAAAGAATTCAGAAAATCTCACACAGAAACACTGAAGATAAAAGTTTCATTAATATTACTAATTGAAATGAATGTTTTTTACTGACATTTTTGACTACCGTGGGTCAGAGCAACACCCACCTCCACTCCTCCCCAGCAACCTGCCCAACATACTCCCTTTAGCCAAAGAGGATGGTCCCAAAGAAACAGAGTTTCCTCTAGAGCAAACAGTCAGGGGAGCTTCCATATACACATATAGCTCAAACCATGGTGATTCACTCAGGAAAGCAGCAGTGGGATCCAAGACTGTGATATTAAAGCCTCATGCCCATGGTAGGGTAAAAACAGTGGGGAAAAGGGGAGAAAGCAATACCAGGATGCTAAGCACTTGATAAAATATTTGTTTCTTGGAAGTAATAATGTTAAAGAGATTTTCTTTTTTTAATTTTTTAATGTTTATTTAAATGGAGACAGAATCCGAAGCAGGCTCCAGGCTCTGAGCTGTAAGCACAGAGCCCGACACGGGGCTTGAACTCACAAACCATGAGATCATGACCTGAACTGAAGTCAGATGCTCAGCTGACTGAGCCACCCAGGTGCCCCAAAGAGATTTTCTAATAAAGGTTGTCAAGTCACTGTAAGGGGCAGAAAAGTTAAGATGCAGTGTAAAGCAACAGGACTGGATAAGCTATTGATTGGAATATGAGGTAATGGCCCATGATGTTAATAAGTGATCAAAATAGAGAAATAAAGCATAGTGATTGCTGTTATGTATTTATAGAAATGAAGAACCACGTGATCATGCTCATATTAAACTAGAATGTTTAAGATAGGAGCATATACTTACTCACTATTTGCATATAGAAAATGACAAAGTGTGGTATGAGCAGCAGCACCAAGAAGGAATGCCCAGAAAGAATCTATTAAACTCCTCTTAGAGGAGAATTTAACTAAAAGTATCAATGCTACGACTTTGATGGAGAATCACCCTACCTTAGACTGTGGAGAATTCTGTTCTGATTTTTCTGAGAATTTCTTGGAAAGGATGAATACTAACACCTGGGCTAGGTTTTCTCTAAGCTTGGCATATCCATTCTTTCATTTGCTTGTGCTAAAATCCTTGCTGTCATCTTTGTTTTTGTTTTTTTTTAACGTTTATTTATTTTTGAGACAGAGAGAGAGAGAAAGAGCATGAACGGGGGAGGGGCAGAGAGAGAGGGAGACGGAATCGGAAGCAGGCTCCAGGCTCTGAGCCATCAGTCCAGAGCCCAACGCGGGGCTCGAACTCACGGACCGCGAGATCGTGACCTGGCTGAAGTCGGACGCTTAACCGACTGAGCTACCCAGGCGCCTTACTGGGTGTCATCTTTGACTTAGAGTTTGCTTGCTTCCTTCCTTCCTTGATTGATTGATTGATTGATATTTTAGAGAGAAAGAAATAGCATGAGTGGGGGAGAGGGGCAGAGAGTATCTTAAGCAGGCTCCACGCTCAGCACAGCCTGATGCCGGGCTGGATCCCATGACCCAGGGATTGCGACTGGAGCTGAAATCAAGAGCCTGATGGCTAACTGACCGAGAGCCACCCAGGTGCCCCTAGTTTGCTTCCTAAAAAACAAAACAAAACTTAAAAAAATTTTAATTATGGTAAAATACACATATCATAAAACCTGTAATCTTAATCATTTCTACACGTAAAGGTCAGTAGTGGTAAGTACATTCACTTTCGTGCAAAGCGTCTCCAGAACTCTTTTCGTCCTGAAAAATTGAAACACTATATCCCTTAAGCAACAGTTCTCTATTTCCCTCACCCCAAGCCATGCCTTTTGTGGCAACAAGCCTTCCAGTTTCTGTCTCTGAATCTGACTACTGTAGGTACCTCATATAAATGGAATCAAACAGCATAATGTGTTTTTGTGACTAGCTTATTTTACTTAGTGTAAGGTTCATCCATGTTATCAAATATGCAAGAATGTCCTTCCTTTTTAAGGCTGCTTCTTTGCTTCCTTTGGACTCACTTATCTCTCTCCCAGTCTACATCCAATTGTTATGGAATCCTCATACCTTCAAAATTAATGCAGCCCTGACCACTTCTTACTACTGCCACTGGTACCATATGATCCCAGCCACCATCATTTCTCACCTGGATTTCTGCAACTGTCCTTCTACTTCTTCCCTTGTTCCCTGTGGTCTCTTTTCAACCCAGCAGCCACAGCAATCTTGGAAAAATCAGGTCACTTCTTTGCGCAAAATTCAGCAATATCTCCTCATTTTGTTTAGAAAAGAAACCAAAATCCAAGGTGCAAGGAGCCTTCTAGCTCACCACCACCATCTTTGCTCTCCTCCAGCTCTCCTTGTCCCATCCACCCCTCTACCACGTCATACTCGCTTCCTTGTTCGTGGAACAGGCAGGCATGATCTAATAGCAATGCCCTTGCACCGGCATCTCTTTTGCTTAAGCATTTAAAGGAAATCACCTTATTGAAAGTACAGTCCACCCCATAACCCCTTATTCCCTCCACCAGGCCTTGTTTCCTCTGACAATTATCAGCATTTAAATTGCTATGTAATCTCCTTATTTATTGTTTCAATGTTTATTGTCTGTATCCCCTTGCTGTATATGTACCTTTACCCATTCTGTTGATCAGTGTGTCCCAAACATTTAGAGCTATGCCTGACAGCATGGGCATTTAATGAACAAATGACTGTTCTTACTGAGAAGATCACCTCTTCACACTGACAGCAGGTTGGGCAGGTGCTCTCATAGTTCATACAAGGCTGTGATAGTATTTGAGTAAAGAGGGAAGCAATGAAATGCTCCCTATTTCTAGTACCCTTTCCACCCACATTTTCACACCATTAGTGCTTGCTTGCTTTTCAGGGTCCGCTGAAAAGGAGTGTGGTGCAAGCGAGGGGTTGGAGTCTAACACTCTCCAAATCCCAACTCCATTATCTAGTGACTGAATGGCTTGGTGGAAGTGAGACTTTTTATACTGAAGTTTCTTCATCTATGAAATGGGATACTGTAAATTGGGTATGCCTCATAGGTTATGAGAATTAAAGGATATAATACATGCAAAATGCTGAACATTCAATAAAATACTTGTAGGTAAGTATAATTATAAAACACTTAAAGACAATGTATTTAGCATGCTATCTATTCCTCTATAATCTCACTTATGATTTTAATTTGCTTAATAAAATTCTCTTTTTATAGGAAGTGTATAGATAAACTTCATCCAAGCTCAGATCTCTATTAGCAAGAACTCTGATATACTAATATGTGAATTACTTTAGCATTTGTGAATTCTCAAAAGTTAAGTCCATATTCAAGTGAAAGTAATATATATATATATATATATATATATATATATATATATATGTATATTCAAATATAAGAGAATTTTGATGGTCTATTTAGCTTTTCTATAGTGCTGATCATCAAGATATGACTCACTATACCTCCAGTTCAATGGTATTTTCTCAAAATAATATTACAAATAGATAATGAGCTCTTCATAGGTTCGTCTTTCAAACAATATTATTTGATGTTTCTGTTTTTAACAAAGCTTTTTTCTTAGGTAGGCCATCTGGATTATACCAGTTTAACTTTTTAGAGTTGGTATTTCCAATTAGCTTCAATTTGTCAGTTATACATCTGCATTAAGTACTTGTACTAGATATTAATCACCTTTGGGAACAAATACTTGCATAATTGATTAGTAGCTCTTGATATGGTAGCAATTTCTTCAAGAACATCCTTTAATTAAATGTGGAGGTTTAAACCAATTGTAATATATTTTTTTCTTATATAAATCTGGTTTTCAATTTTTGAACCCATTACCCTAATGTTCAGTGCTATTTCCCATTTTGAAAACTCATTTTATGTGTGGGTATTTGAAATGATCAGAGATATTACCAAGAAAATGACCAATAAGCCATAAAGCTACTCAACTCATTACTGGTACAATTTATTTATTGCTGGGAAAGTTCCACTTTAGATTAGTTTGGAAGAGAGTATAAGTGTATATGTAACAGTTCTCTGAGTGAAAGGACTTATTGTCCTATCCATAATTTATTCAGGATTTCTGCACTACCTATTAAATAAGTGTAAAATTAAGGCCATCGCGTTTAAAAATGTAGTACAGAAATATGAACTTTGAGTGGAATCAGATAAGAAACCTGAGAAATGTGCACAAATCAAAGTCTTTATTTCATTCTCCCTACTTGCATAAGAAAGCTATCACCTCCAAGTAAGACACTTCAATCTACAAATTCACCAGCATGCGGAACAGCATACAAAAAAAACGCCCCAGAAAAGCCTTCTGCAAACAGGCTTCCCCAAACAGGATACATAAATCTTTCTACCAAGACTGAATGAATTAAACCCAAACCAAGGACTTAAATTATATCTAACCAAGGTGATTTCAATCTGAATTCAAACTTTTCATCATTTTCTGATAACTGGAGAGGATTTTGAATCACTTGCAGGAGATCTTGGTCAAACTCTTCAACACAAAACATTTTTTGAGACAAAGCATGAGTGGGACATGGGTAGAGAAAGGGAGAGAGAGAATTCCAAGCAGGTTCCACACCATCAATGCAGAGCCCTATGAAGGGCTCGAACGCATGCACTGTGAGATCATGACTTGAGCCGAAGTTGGATGCTTACCTGACTGAGCCACCCAGGTACCCCATAAAACATTTCTTTTAAACTTGTTAAACAAAAGGAAAAGAGGCAGATGGCAGAGTGGTGTTCTGTGACCTTCCATTGGCTAGAAAGGAAGGCCCTATCTCTTAATCTTTAGAAAGCTTCACATAATCACTGAAAAAGATTTCAGGTACACTTCAGAGTATATTTACTTTTCACCTCTGCCAATAAGTGGCATGAAGGTACAGCCTATTTTTCTTTGGCTTTCAGTGGGATTAAAAGCTCTCCTTGAACATTTCAAAAACTTGTAAGCAGAAGGTGCTTTAGAGCAGCTGGCAAGTATATAAGACTATCGTAAAGCTTAGTTAGTTGTCTTTTATAAACACTTTAAAGATCTTTGGACCAAAGGAGCAATTCACAGAAAACATTTTTAGTTGTTAAATAGAGTATGTGTTCATGTATGGATTTTCTTTATTTTTATTTTAGTTCATAACTACTCTTTGTGGTAAATAGGGGAAAACAAAAGATAAATATGAGGTGTTCCCTTCCTAGAAAGCAAGTGATGAGGATGGGATCCGTTTCTAGAAACGAATAAGGTGAAGCGGGAATTGCAAGCCTTTGAGACATGTAAGCCGTAAGCTATGATAGTTATCATTGTTCACTGTGAATTCACAGAGTCCATGCAAGTAGGCTATTGCTCTAGATTATGGAAGAAAAGGTGTTAGAAGATGAGAAAAATTCAACTCATGATCCACCATAACAATGGCTATGAAGAAGCTCTGTCTCCAGGGAAGTGTTGCAGTGTTACAGGAAGTAGGGGTGCATCCAAATGTCTCCTGATATGAGAAAAGATTTTTAGCCTTTGTCTCAATCAGTAAGTTATTCTTCCTGACAACACTGGAGGTATGTAATCCTTTCCCTCACTGTAGTGCAGATAGAATGATACAGGAGAAAAGACATAAGAAATAGAATTATCAGTTCACGGTGGAGAGAAATACAACACCATGGTAGAAGCCAAGAGAAAAAGCATTTCCCAGCATAGGTTGTGGGTTTGCTTGGAAGAAGGGGCACAATATAAAAGTTAATGACATGATTTTGAGATCAGTCAGACTTGCATTCACATTCTAACTTATGGATTTAGGCAGGAACCCCAAGCCTCCATTTTCTTTGTTATAAACTGGAAATAAAAAGACAGCAAATGAACTAACATAGTTGCTGTGAGAGTTAAGTTGTATAATACATGTAGAATGCTTAATTAAATGCCTGATTAAAGGCTATGTGTACAAGGGCTCTAGAGTTTGGGGCTGCTCTTATTTGCCTCAAGAAATCACTGATAAGGGCTATAGCTAAAATTAATTTTTTGCAAGTACATGTGCACTATCTGAAAGCAAAAGCTTTCCACTGAAATATGGACCACTAAGAGGAAGGACAAGTGTGGCAAACAAAAGTGTTCTCAGATTTAGGAGAAACAGCATGGATTGAACTAGAGATAGGATTAAAGGCTTTTGCAGTGTCCCTAAAAATTAACATAAGATTTGTTCTTTGTTGTCTAGATTTACATCAAGATTAACTGCAGCGTGTCCTACAGATGGTTCTTATTCTAAAGTATGTGTTTATTTATTTTCAGTCCTTACTTTTCATCTGTCTTGAATTAATAAACTTCTCCAGGTTTAGAAGATCCACTCGGGTTAGTTTCCATATACTTGCTGCAGTCTAGATTTTGGTGCCCAGAAAGAGGAAGAGTTAAAAAGTAACATTCCTTTATAGGAAACTTGCCTTAACAAGCTCTATTCTATCTGTGTTAGTGTTATATATACACATTTGAATGTATTGATCTTAAAATGCTATGTTCTTAAATATGGTTAAAAATGTCATTTCGAACTTCCCATGAACTTCATGGGTGTCCAAGGAAACAAAAGAAAAAAATCTCTCTGTTCAGCTTTCCTCATCTTTCTGACCAAAGGAATTGGAGAAAGAAACATTGGATTCGTTTCTCTCTGATTGCTTACTTTTTGGCTATGGAGCCCTTTTTAAGGGATGCAATGTTCTTGGATCGACAGATTTGGTTGGGAAAGCAGAAGCCACTCAAGATATAGTTAGTGGAAAGGAAATTAATATCAAGAATTTGAGCTAGATAACTATTGGAAGAGCTGCAAAAGCAAGGATCTGAAAAGGCTCTTTCAGGAGATCTGTAAGTATAGGATTTCATGGAAGCCCCCAACAATGATTTTCGTTGCCAGTAGAGATGAAATAGGACCATAGTGAAATGCCCATAACATAAGTGAGCCACACTTCGTCTATTTTCCTCTCCAGATCTTTTTTTCATCTCCCCTTCCCTGCTTTCTGTCCCAGGACGCCGACTTGAATGGACTGCACTGGAGGTCCTCCTTGTCCTCCCGTTTCCAGTGGGATTTGGCCCATGAAGAGTACCAGTAGATTAGGGGTGGGGAGAAGAGTGACATTAAGAGAATTATTCTCCTGCCTCCCTTCTTTCAAGCTTACTTCAGAAAGTCTGTGTCCTATGGCTACCGGTCCTTTCTCCCAACATCCTCTTTTCAGGTTGTGGTAACTATTCCTTTTTCTCATCCTTTAAGGCTGAGGGATGATAAGAGCTCTTATTTGCCCCAGGATCCTGCACCATCCCTTATAATTCCACTATGTCTTGCAACATCTTTGTAAATACTCCTTTAGTAGATAAACACTCCTTGAGTTATTCTACCATGAGCATACCAACTGCTTCCTGGTGGGAACCTGGCTGATATGGTATTTCATACTATAAGTGGACCCAAGAAATGATCTTTAAAGATGGGTGTCAGGATTTGGGTGATTCACATTTGAAGGAGCTCAGGGATAACCTCCTGGCCAGGATAGAAGGGACATGAGTAATCTATGGCATGTGGTAGAATCTCCCTTCCTCACATTGTCATTTTCGTCTTTGGGCCTCAGTAAGCTTAAATGGGAATTAGGGGCCATAAACATATAAATAAGAACATGGGATTGGAAGGCCCCATGGCAATTTGGAATGCTTTCCTCCTCTTCTGAGGTTGCATGTCTGGAAGTATGCCTGCAGAGTTTCAGCCCCAAATTAAATGCTCAGTCCCCGCAGATCTCTCACCCTAAAACAGGGACACTGGTGGAAAGAAGTGGGACCATGAGATCTGGGTCGAAGACACTTGGGAAAATACGGGCTGAGACTGAAATCTTTAATCTCCATCTTCCCCTGAAATTCCCAGGCGTGCTGGAGGAAGGGCCTTCTCTTTCTTTCAGTCCTCCTCTGAATTAAAGTTACCATATCGCAGGCAGTTGCCTCAGGAGCTAATACTGATTTTCCCCCCAGGGCCCTCGCTGACTACTCACTGCCTTTGATCTGCCTTAATAATTAAATACCAACAAAGCCCTAAGAAGTAAAAATTATCAACAATGGCTAAGTAAAATATTTTGAAATATTTGATAAAATAAAATAAAGATAAATATGTCTTTTATGACTACACTATCTTTGGATTTTCAAAATGGTCATTGGGTAACACAATGCTTCCCCTTTCACTCTGTAAAAGAAAGGGCCATAAAAGTAATCAGGCTTGCCTAAAAATTCTACAAATATTAACTAATTCAAAGCTGTTTTGAAAGGTTTTGTCTACCATACTTAATATATATTTAAAAAACTGATAATTCAAAGAAGCTTGACTTTTTAGTAAATTTGTGGATGTAAATGATCTTTTAATGATTGAATATTTTTCAAATTAAAAAATAAAACATATTCCTATTTCAGCTCAAAGATAGGTATATAACAGTCACCAAAGCAATTTGTTTCCAGGATTCTCACTTTAAAAACTTTTTTTTCTCTCCTCTCTCCTCTCTCTCTCTCTCTGTCTCTCTCTGTCTCTCTTTGTTTTGCTGTTGTTGTTCATTTAAAGTCTGAATAAACATTAGGGGTATGATTCAATAACATGAAAATCATCAGACCTATTATTTCAGTCTTTCTTTAGATTCAATAACCAAAACATATCCCCTTGACTAAGAGTGATACAGGAATAGAAAAATTTAAGGAAACCAGAGCTGATTTAGTTTTAAAATTCCAAATAAGCTTAATGGTTTCCCATATTATACAAATTCTTCTATTGACAAAATGCCTGAGTACTTTTTGGCCAGGTGTCAAACTATGAAATAGTGTTGCTTTCTCCATTCACATGCAACTGCTCAGCATTGCAATGCTCTAAAGCTGGATAACTTCTTCTTTTACAGGAAGAAGAATCCCATGATTATTTAGCTTATCTCAGGGAACATTCCATACCTTGTACAGATTTCCTAGATTGAGACTCTCTTGGACAATTCTGATTTACTTATGTTTATGAATGTTTGATTCTTAAAATTTTTTTTCCAAGTAGGTTATTTTATCAGGCATGAATTTTCTTAAAATTTAAGTGTCTCACAGAATTAAGTCAATTTAGGTAGCTAAATTAGTTGCTATTGCTCAGACCTGCCTTCTGGAGGAAAAAAAAAGGTAGAAGGCTATTTATACTTAAGGGGATATAAGACTTTATGTTAGTCCATCGCTTTGAAATGCTTGAGTTATTGAAATTTCGTGACTGCTACAGAAACCCTTAGAAAATGAATGACAAACTAAACAAATTGGAGCTTGTTTGCTATCATTTAAGGAGATTGTCATGATAAAGGAATGTACCAGAAAAGCTTCATGGTATGACTTATAATAGCAAAATAAATATAAAATAAATTTAAAATTTTTAATTAAAAAACCTAGCAAAAATAAATTACCCTAGATTCTACTCCCTTAGAAGCTGAGATGACCAATTATGCAGGAGACTCAAATGATACCTCTAGCTTTATCGCCAATAGGTGAAACCGTATTTCCAAAATGCCTAGCTAAGCAGCCTTTGGATGATCTGAAATCTGGAGATCCGAGCTTCTGAAAAAGGCATCAGAAAAAAAAAAAAAAAACCTGCCCTTAAACCTCAACAGAAAAAAAACTTAAAGGTGCTGTTAACAATTGGTACTGCAGTAAAATTCCAAGGTGTTGATCCTTGGGGTCACGTTTCTCAAATTGAAATATAGACAGCAATTCCTTCCAACTACCGGACTTTGATTCCAGCGGGAGACCCTAAATTGATGATTTTTAGGAATTCTGAAGCTGCTGACTATATAAAGTGGACAACCTCTGCCCAAAATGACAAACTGCTGACTACAAAAGTTGACAGTTTCTGCTCAAAACAATGGAACAAGATTAATTTTCTGATTTTTCAGCATTTCTTCCCTTTACCACCAATCTTGCTTATTGTTGTTTTTTGTCATTCTCTATTTACCAACTAAAAGTTCTCAATAGGACCATCATCTCTACCCTTTTACTTTTGATCCTTCTTTTCTGCCAATTAAGAAAGATCAGAAGTCTCAGGTGGTGTCTTTTTCTTACACTGTATCTACTGCTCTGATTTAACTGATTACTGACAAAATTTAATAGCCATGCTTTTAAACGCTTCAGAAGTAGATTCACTTTCACAGGTACCTCTTGGCTCTTATGTTGACTTCATACATCACAAACTTCAGGCTAATAAAAATTAGACTTTGACTTCATGTCAACAAATGCTTCTGCTAATATTATTACCATCCCATCAGTAAAATCTTATTCATCAGGAATGAGATTTATTTTAGGGCCATCCTTGTTACAGTAGTCAGTTAGTTTTCTTGAGAGATGCCACAAACTGTTTTCAGGAACTCTTTGTACTCCAGGAATTTGCCCATCTTGAGGGACAGAAATTGATTTACTTCTTATGTAAGATGATATTATTAATCTCAATACAGTCAGTGTCCCACTAGGTTACTACTTCTTACGTGGACATCAAGTTTACTTCCACCTGTCACATCCCAACTTACCCTGCGTTTTCAGGATAACTGTTTGAGATTTTCAGATTTTTATAATTGGCAACCTGCAATGGATTATGTTTCCCTCAAAGAAATACTCAGAAACCTCTCCAAAGAGGCAAACACAGGCTAGGAAAACTAGAGTGAATAACTGATTATTTGTGCCTATTGCAGGATAATACAATTGGAAAAAGTATTCCAATGCTGGAAGACAAAATAAATGACACAAATTCTATCTGTAAGCCCAAAAAATCATTTTAAATCTAAATTTATTATCAGAGTTGTCATGGTTAATCACATAGGTCTTAATTTATACTTAGCTACCCAAAAGGGAAAAAATTATTTTATAGCAAACACTTTTTTTTGTTCCTATGATGTTATAATTCAAGTAGAGTAGTGCATTACTAGTCTAAAGAAAAAAACAAAAGCCACCTGCTTCTCTAAAACAAACTCAGATGGATTCTGGGAAATATTTTTATTACCTGGATTTTATAATTTTGCCCCTGATTTTGAGATTTTGTTTTTGGATTTTTTTGTTTGTTTTGTTTGTTTGTTTTGTTGTTGTTGTTGTTGTTTTGTTTGTTTTTACAAACAGAAATATTGTATTTAGCTATTTTTAGAGGGAAAAATGTTGCCCATATTGTAACTGAAGCTGGTGGGGTAAACCATACCAAATCCAATTGTTTTGAGAAACAAGAATACATCATAAGACATTTTAGCTTGATGTCATGAGGATAGAAGCTAGATTGTAATGGTTTGAAGAGTCATTGGGGAGTTAGAAAGTGGAAAGCAAAGTCTAGACTGCTTTTTCAAAAAATGTTATTTTGAAGGAATGTGCGAAAGAGAAATCTAGAGATGTGAGTTTTGGAGATGGGAATGCCATCCAGTGCCCAGTTGTGGGGTTAGCCATCAATAAGAGAGAACCGCATCTGGTAACACATGAGGAAAGAGGTCTGTCTAAAGGATGGGAATGGTATAGGCAGGTTGTGGGCAAGATAAATGGAACAAGAAGTAGGTACTTAGGACATCACTGTTTTGTCTGTGAATTAGGTATTGAGATTATCTGCTGAGACTGAAGGTAAAAGGAAAAGGATAGAAGGTTTAAAAAATAGATGGAAAACAGATGTTGAGGAACGGAAGAGGGAAGTGAGGCCACACAGAAGGTTTTCCTGAGGAGCCTCAAATGCCGTCTTCTATTGGAAACTGGATTTGTAAGGGAACCAATGTGCAGGATTGTATATATCTCTCTAGTAGGACTCAGAAGTAGCTATTGTTTAGGAAAGGAGAAAGTGGGTTGGTGGATTGGTGCAGCTGAGATTATGTTTTATACACATGTGGTAAAATGACAAGGGAGGGGTAGGTCATCAATTAGACAAGAATGCATTTAAAGAGACGGGCCATTGGATCTGAGGTATCAAAGGCATGGACAGCTTGATGATTCATTTAGGGAACTGTACTATGTTTATGAGGCCTCCAGCAGAAATTTCCAGTGAGCAAAAGAATGAAGATGTAACGTGAAGCAGAATAGAAATGTCCGGTAGACACTGAGACACCTGAAGAATTTGAATCTGCTATAAAAGTCAGCAGTGCAAACGTAGTGAAAGAAGGTGAAGGAAAGAAGGAAGAAAGTGAAGGAAAACAGAGTTGATGGGAGAGTGACATTTCAGTTAAGGGAAAGCAGTGTTCAGTCATATGGTAAATTTTGGTCTATGAAATGTAAACATTGCAACTAATTTTTTAAAAAGGGAGAGCTCTAGAAATATGTTGTTTTGCCGATATTTAAGTATCTTGCCCACACATTATGATTTTTAGAAAGTTAAATCATTTCCCTTAACTTCAGTTTCCTCGTTTGTAAAGTGGTGGCAATAATGCCTGCCTTGAAAGATTTAGGAAGAGGATTAAATAATATGGTAGGAAAGTGTATATCATAATGACAAGCATAAATGTAAATTTGCCCTATATTTTCCATAATTAATACTCACATCATGTCGTTTAAGTATTTTAAAAAAGCAGTTGGTCCTAAATTAGAAAATAGCCAATATCATCTTTTCAATTTATCCCTATCAACAGAAACATAAATTTAAGAATAGGATAGTCGCATTGGAAAATTATGTAACTTAAAATGTCAGTGCCAACAGCAGGAATAATTTAGTTAAACGGGGTACTTGGGCTCTGCCTGAAACACCAGGGAGTGAACCACCCCCGGAATCTCCACAACTTTCTCATATCTCCTTTACACCAGGCAAAGAAGTTGTGTGACTATGTGTGGGTGTTTAAATCAGAGTTCTGGAGGGCTTGGGTGTAACTGTCATGTTGCCAACTGATAACTTCCAAGGTACACATCTAGACTAGATCTCACTGTGGAACTGCTTGCCACACTTCTTCCCCTGGATATGGCTGTACATATATTCGACATTGTCCAGAAATAAACTCAAACCCCAAACATGCTCTCAGTCTATATTTCCTACTGTTTTGGGGGACAATACCACACATTTAGATACCCCAAGCTAAAAATATCTCAATTTCAGTTTTGAATATTTTTTCCTCCCTCACCAAATACCCAATAATCTAAGATTTCCCAATTTTTTTCTCAGTCTGATTACTCACTTGTCATCCCTACCATGGGTCTCAGAATCTCTCACATGGACCGTTGCATATCTTTGCTACTCTAAGAGTCTCAACTTTAACCCATATCTGTGGCTGTATCTTTCTCCCTCGTCACCCATAAAACTTAAATGCAGGATCCTTATAAAGTTCCTGGTCCATGGCAAGTACTCAATAAACATTTGTTGAACTAAACAGAATTGAGGGAAAGTGGATAGTCTTTATCCGAGGAGACTCTGAGAGTTGCCATTGGAGATGAAAACTCATCTCGATAGGGCGCCCCCAGACTGTATTTTCTTTCCACCTTTTTAATTGAAGTATAGTTCACACACAATGTTACATCAGTTTCAAGTGTACAACATAGTGATTGGACAACTCTATACATTATGCTATGCTCACCATAAGTGTAGCTGCCATCCGCCACCATATAACACTATTACAATAGCATTGACCATATTCCCTATGATTTACCTTTTATTCCCTTGACTTACTCCATAACTGTAAGTGTGAACCTCCCACTCTCCTTTACCCATGTTTTTCATCCCCCACCCCCACCTGGTAGCCATCAGTTTGTTTCTCTTAGTGGTATATGATAAAATACAGGAAGAGATATATAAGGTAGAAGGAACTAATCAGTTTGCAAGCAGAAATTAGAGAAAATAGACAAGACTCAAGACTTGCTGGGTTGAAAAGTAAATCACCTCTCATCCCCTCTCTTCCAGCTGGTAAAAAATTCTCAATCAAATGAGGCCTGTGGATAAATACAAAATTGTGTGAGTGACTAGGCAACCCTTTGCTAAAGGGTATTGCTATACTTGTGCAATCTGGAAGAGGGGGACATCTAAAAACTTTAAGAGTGTTCTCCCATTGCAGTCACCCACACAAACTAAATTCGAAATTTGGAAGTCATCAGCAGGTAGGTAGTACATTAAGCCAAAGAACCGAATGAGATGGGCAGACAAAAAATGGCAGGTCAATGAATAAGGGGAATCAACACAGTCAAAGAGTTATAGCAGTTTGGATTCTCTAATAAGCAAGAAAATAGAAGATGGCAATCAGTATTGGCTTGCCGTTGAGATTTCAGAGGTGCTACTCTAGTTATTAGTGATGACATGAGAGTATGTGGCAAAGGGGGAAGCAGAGGAAAAGATGAGCAGGTGTGAGGAGCCACAGTATGTGATGACTTCTTTGTGGTTGTTGACATCACCAGGAATGATAGTGGGCTTAGTGGTGGAGGGGAATCCCATGTTCTTCTTTTTTTATCCCTTGTTATATCAAGATCTGGGTGCTTTTGTTTTTGTCTCTGTCTCTTCTAAATGTCTTAGATTCTACAGAGAAATAGAAGAGATTTTAAAAAACAAGTTCTTAAACTATGGCAACTCATGAGGATTATTTTGGAAGACAATAAGCCCAAAAGATATAGGCATGAGAGAGACCAGAGCTAAGGAAGTCAGGTGGCAGATCTCTCATTTCAACTATGTCCCCCCTTCTAGAGTGAGCTCTTCTGGAGAAGGAGGAATCTGAAAGTGAATGCTTGGGACATATCAACAAATGATCTAATATATGAGACCATATTCTTTCTAATGGATACATTTATCCATTAGAAATATTAGCATATTCTCCAGAAAACAATGGTGAAAACTAAATGAGAGGTAAAATAAAGTATTGCATATTTAGCTCTTATTCTGTTGCTAGAAATAAGTTTTTCTGGAGTCACTGAAAATTCATATTCTCCACTGAAATCTTTTAAATTCAGCAGCAGAAACAGTTTGAGTAGGAATATATCTCTAACATCATTTCATACTTAATATTATATAGGTATATGTCCATACTTTTTTCCACAGTCACTGCACCAATTTACATTCCCACTAACAGTGCATGAGGGTTCCTTTTTGTCAACACCCTCATCACTTGTTATTTCTTGTCTTTTTTATTCTAGCTATTCTGACCAGTACAAGGTGAAATCTCATTGTGGTTGATTTGCATTTTTCTGATGATTAGTGATGTTGAGCATCTTTTCCCTTGTCCGTTGGCCATCTCTACGTCTTATTTGGAAAATGTCCTTTTAAGTCTTCTGCTCATTTTTAATTAGATTGGGGTTTTTTGGGGGGTTTCTTTTTGGTATTGAGTTGTATAAGTTCTTTATATATTTTTTTATATTATATTTTGGATATTAACCCCTTATCAGATATATCATTTGCAAATATCTTCTCCCATTTATTAGGTTGCCTTTCTGTTTTGTTGATGGTTTCCTTCACTGTTCAAAAGCTTTCTATTTTGGTGTAGTCCCAATAATTAATTTTTGCTTTTATTCCCCCTGCCTGAGGAGACATATCTAGAGAAATTTTGCTAAGGCTTATGTCAAAGAAATTATCGCCTGTTTTCTTCTATAAGTTTTATGGTATCAGATCTCACATTTAGGTCTTTGATCTATTTTACTTTTGTGTGTGATGTAAACCAGTGGTCTAGTTCATTCTTTTGTATGTAGCTGTCCAGTTTTCCCAGAACCATTTATTGAAGAGACTGTGTTTTCCCCACCGTATATTCTTGCCTCCTTTGTCATAGATTTAATCAACCACATAAGTATGGGTTGTTTCTGTCTGTCTGTTCTGTTCTATTGATCAATGTGTCTATTTTTATGCCAGTACCATACTATTTTTATTATTATAGGTTTTTTTGTAAACAGTATGGGAGTTCCTCAGAAAATTAAAAGTAGAAATACCATATGATCCAGTAATTCTACTACTCAGTATTTACCAAAAAAAAAAACAAAAACAAAAGCATTTCATTTGAAAAGACAAATTTTGTCTTGAAAAAACAAAAACAACAACAACAAAAACAAAAGCATTTCATTGGAAAAGACATATGCACCCTTATGTTTATTGTGGCATTATTTATAATAGCCAAGATATGGAAGCAACCTGTGCCATTGACAGATGAATGGGGAAAAAAAGATGTGGTGTGTATCTATTTATCTATCTATCATCTATCTATCTATCATCTATCTATATATCTATCTATCATCTCTCATCTATCTATCTATAGATAGATAAAAAAGAATGAGATCTTGTCATTGCACCATCATGGATGGAGCTAGAGGGTATTATGCTAAGAGAGATAAGTGAGATAGCAAAAGACAAATAGCATACGATTTCACCTACATGTGGAATCTAAAAAACAAAACAAATAGAAAAAACCAACAAACAGGAAGCAGAAACAAACCCATAAATAAAGAGAACTAACTGATGATTGACATAAGGGAAGGAGGTAAGGGGATGCGCAAAATGGGAGAAGGGGAGTGGGAAGTCCACACTTCTAATTATGGAATGAATAAGTCAAGGGGATGAAAGATACAGCATAGGAAATATAGTTAATGGTATTGTAGTAGTGTTGTATGGTGACAGACTGTAGCTATACATGTGGTGAATATAGCAAAACATAGACTCGTCAAATAACCATGTTGTATACCTGAAACTAATATAGTACTGTTTTTCAACTGTACTTCAATTAAAAGTATATACATTATACGGGTCTACATTTTCATGCTGACTAGACCTAAGGAAAATGGTCCAACTTTTATTACTCAAGAAGATCCATTTTAACATCTCCAAATTTCAAATATTTCCACAGAATCGCTCCATTTGTTGAAAAAACATAAAATGCTACTTAAAATGTTGTAATGCTTTCAAGTAAATTTGTACTTTAATAACCATGATAGTAACATACATATTTAATAGCAACATATATATGTATATGTATGTAGGTATGTACGTATATATGTATGTAGGCATATACAAATATATATATATACACATTTATACATATGTATATATACAAATATATATATAATATTAAAACCAATGTTTTTTGTGGTTAAGACATTTAAGTTAAGATCTATTCTCCTAGAAAATTTCAAGTATAAAATATTGTTTACTATGTTTACATTGCTGCAATTAGCTTTCCAGAACTTATTCATCTTGCATAACAGAAACTTTGTAGCAACATCTCCCCATTTCATTATGTGAGGTGATGGATATGTTAATTAGCTTGATTGTAGCTCTTATTTCACAATGTATATGTATTTCAAAATATCAAGTCATATATCTTACATCTATTCCACTTTTGTCACTTATACTAGATAAGGATGGGGGGTGGGATTTAAAAATATATATCAAATGTAGGCACTGCAGCATGAGGCAGTGGAAAGAGGTGCTAACTGGGTGTCCATGAACCCATGTTCTAATTCCAGCTCTCCTATTAGTCTATCCAAAGAAGATGTTAGAGGTATTAGATAAGATCAAGCAGCTGATCTACTCCCTCTTTTGACTTTACTCATCATAGTCTATTTGGGACTTTGGCAGGTGATCGCCTAGGATATTCTTCTTGTTATTTTAGCAGTCATCTCTGTCTCCCAGCGATGTCTTTCTTTATTTCAGTTTGGCTCCTTCTAGGATATTCAAACCTCATTCCTCAGCTAAGAATTATATGTAAAGGCATGACCTGTAACTTTAGATCAACAAAAGATCAGTTATGATTTTATTTTTCTATAACTGTAAGTTTTCAATATCATAATGAATATAAATCACCTTTTTCTTTGTTGACATCATGTGAATGAGAAGAATCCATGTAGCTATGGTAGCTATTTAAAAAAACAAACAAACAAAAACTCCTCTAAGGACGCCTGGGTGGCTCAGTCGGCTAAGCAATTGACTTTGGTTCAGTCATGTTTTCACAGACTGTGGGTTCGAGCCCTGCACCAGGCTCTGTGCTGACAGCTCAGAGCCAGGAGCTGGCTTCAGATTCTGTGTCTTCCTCTCTCTTTGCCCCTCCCCTGCTCACACTCTGTCTCTCTCTCTCTCTCTCTCTCTCTCTCTCTCTCTCAAAGATAAATAAACATTAAAAAAAGTTTTAAAAACTAAAAAAAAAATCTTCTAATCCTCCATGGAAAATGCACATGGACAGTGCACAAAACTACTGTCTCCTCAGTTCTTTCTTCTTGCCTTTCTTCTTGAGCTTCTATCTTTTAAAACGTACCCCCAGTATTGTCCAATTTGCTTCGTAGTTTTGACTTTCAACAGAAGAAACCAACACAAGTTTTTGTATGGCCACGAACAATGAAGAGAGGTCATAAAAGAGGCACTCATTACCTTTCAGCGTAAGCATGGGGTGGGTTGTCATATGTGAAGAGAGTACATTGAAAAGGCTTAATGCTTTAGTTTCATGTGACACACTTTTGAGAACATGGGCCCCATCTTGCTCCATTGGCCGTAGGCAACCAAGGTAACGATGAGTGCTCAGTGGTGATTAGACCATGTAGTCCATTAAGATAAAGATGAGCACTCAGTGGTTCTTTCCCACCAGGCCCTCCACCTCCTCCCCTTTCCCTCTCTCTTTTTTTGTGTGTACTTCTTTTTTTTTTTTCATTGTTCAAGGTTTACTTGGCATGACACTCTGATAGGTGGTTGCATTGCTTATACGTACATTTTTCTTTTTATGCTATATGGCAATGTTTGCTAGCTCCTCTGACACATATAGTTCATACAATAAAATCCTTTAGAGCAGTTTTGCACTATTGGATCACTCCCTTTTCCTCCTCCACAAATGTCTATCTTATACTAGCATTTTAGAGATTTTTAGAGGAGGAGTGCTGGGAAAAAACTTGCTGAATAACAACCTGCTTCAGCTTATGCTTGAAATTTCACTATTAGAAAGTCATTCTTCCATGTTAGGCAATTTTTATCCGGGTTATTTCTTTAAAGTATTAAACTAACTTGGGGCCCCTGGGTGGCTCAGTCGGCTGAGCGACAGACTTCGGCTCAGGTCATGACCTCCTGGTTTGTGGGTTCAAGCCCTGCATCGGTCTCTGTGCTGACAGCTCAGAGCCTAGAGCCTGTTTCTGATTCTGTGTCTCCCTCTCTCTCTGCCCCTCCCCCACTCATGCTTTGTCTCTCTCTCTGTCTCAGAAATAAGTAAAAACATTAAAAAAAATTTTAAGTATTAAACTAACTTGACAGAACATTATGCATTGTCATAAGAAAACAATTTAAATTAGCTAAGCTACTGCCATGCTGCAAGTGACAACAAATGTTTTCTCTGGCAATAAGAGAATTAAAATTGTAATTAACTCTGCACTAATGGATTACAGTTCCTTTCTTGAGATAGCCCCAGGAGATAACATTTTTTTTCCTATGTGATTGTGAATATTTCTCAAAATATTAAATTTCTGTTGCTTTCAGAGGTGCCGGGGTGGCTCAGTCGGTTAAGTGTCTGACTTTGGCTCAGGTCATGATCTCACGGTTTGTGAGTTCGAACCCCATGTCCGTCTCTGTGCTGAAAGCTCAGAGCCTGGAGTCTGCTTCAGATTCTTTATTTCCCTCTCTCTCTCTGCCCTTCCCCTGCTTCTCCCCCTACTCTCTATCTCTCTCAAAAATAAACATTAAGGGGCGCCTGGGTGGCTCAGTCTGTTAAGCGTCCGACTTCGGCTCAGGTCACAATCTCGCGGTCGGTGAGTTTGAGCCCAGCGTCGGGCTCTGTGCTGACCCCTCGGAGCCTGGAGCCTGTTTCAGATTCTGTGTCTCCCTCTCTCTCTGACCCTCCCCCGTTCATGCTCTGTCTCTCTCTGTCTCAAAAATAAATAAACGTTAAAAAAATTTAAAAAAAAACATTAATTTTTTTTTATTTTTTTGCTTTCAAATAAACCAATATTTAGATTTTGGGGGGCCTATTTACCTGGTTTTCTGACTAACTTCAAGAAGACATGAAATACATTATACTACTGACCCTTGAAGAACAGGGTTTGAAATACATTTATACATGGATTTATTTTTAAAAGAATTAAGTACAGTATTCTAAATGTATTTTCTCTTCCTTATGATTTCCTTTTCTCTAGCTTACTTTATTATAAGAATGCTGTATACAATAGATATAACATACAAAGTATTTGTTAATCAACTTGATTGGCAAGGCTTCCAGCCAGCATTTGGCTAGTAGTAGTTAAATTTGGGGGTAGTCGAAAGTTACATATGGAGATTTGCAGCTAAGCAGCCTAAGGAGGAGAAGGGGGTTAAGTAGGAGGTCTCTGTACCGCGGCCTGTACAAAGCAAACTGCCCCAAATCCACCAGTGATAAAGCACCCAGGAAGCAACTGGCTACAAAAGCCACTCACAAGATTGCTCCCTCTACCGGAGGGGTAAAGAAACCTCATCGTTACAGACCTAGTACTGTGGCACTCTGAAATTAGACATCATCAGATTCACAAACTTCCTTTCCAGCGTCGGATGCAAGAAATTTCTCAGGACTTCAAAACAGATCTGTGCTCTTAGACTGAAGCTATTGGTGTTTTGCAGAAGGCAAGCGAAGCCTATCTGGTGGGCCTTTTTGAAGACACCAACCTGTGTGCTACCCATGCCAAACACAGAACAATTGTGCCAAAAGACATTCAACTAGCACACCACATACATGGAGAATATGATTAAGAATCCAGTATGGTGAAAAACCTTTCATTCCTTAAAAAAATTTATTGGGGTGCCTGGGTGGCTCAGTCAGTTAAACGTCTGACTTTGACTCAGGTCATGATCTCGTGGTTGGAAGGTCCGAGCCCACACCTGGCTCTATGGTGACAGCTCAGAGTCTGGAGCCTAATTCAGATTCTGTGTCTCCCTCTCTCTGCCCCTCCCCATTTTGCACTCTCTCTCCCTAAAAAATAAATAATACGCATTAATTTTTTTTTTTATTTTGTCTTCTTTCTGTTATTGATAGTTCTGAATGTTAGGTATTTTTTTTTCCATAGTGTCAAAAGATAACTAAGTATATGACTGCAAGTAGAAAAATAGGGGACAGAAATCAGGTATTGGCAGTTTTTATATTTTCATGTGTGTGCGAATGTTTAATATAAATGTGGGGCCATAAAGCATTAATGTATGCCAAAATGTATCAGTAAGCAAATTTTAGTAGTTTGACTTTATCACAATTATAAACAAACCTGTTACATTTTTCTGGACAATGCAAGCATTTGGATTTTTTAGAACAAGTAAATTTCTTCTTGATAGCAACTAAATGGTGTTTGTAGCATTTTTATTCAATAGATTCCATCCATTCACTATACTTTCCTGAGTTCTCTTACATGCAATTATGTGTTTTTAATGTTGTCTGTCTTCTGTACTGTTCCTGTAAGTTTGCTATTAAAATATATTAAACTATAAAAAATAGATTATACGTGGATTTTCAACTATGTAGCGGGGGTTGGCACCCCTAACCCCAATGTTGTTCAAAGGTCAACTATATTTGTTTTACAATCAGAACTCCATGTTCTACCGTATAATCAGAATGGATCAAACATAACTATGGCACCCATCACCAATACAGCATTTGTAAAAATTAGAAAAAGAAAGGTTCCTTTTTACACTATCTTTTTATGATCATTTATATGTGTAAATACATATATGGCTTCATTGTACTTATTATTTATTTATTTCCTTATAATTTTCCAGACTACAAGCCACTCAAGAACAGGAGCCATGTTTGTTTTGTTCATTGTTTTGTTTTGTTCGGTGTATGTCCAGTGCTGTAATTAAAGGAGACAATGATATAAATCCAACAATTCTATGTGTGTGTATATATATATATATATATATATATATATATATACACATACATACATATATACATACACACATATTATATATGTGCAATACATATGTACACAATATTATATACATACTATATGGATATATAACCAAAAACAAGAACAAATATTGGTTTGCTTGTTTCAACTACACAATTTTTAGGAGTGTGGGTGGAGAGAGGGTAAAAGGTGTGGCCGTAGGTAGGAAGTAGTTCATAGCTAGGAATAAACATCGTTTAATGAAATTCATGGTTATTTCCCAAATCTCACTGTAAGCAATAGTTTTAGCATACTTTATCCCTAAATCTCTATTTAGAATATTTTTTAAATGCCATATTTTCTAAATATTTCCATATTTTTTCTTAGAGCTAGGGATGATTAGTTTACATGTACTAATCAGGAGAAGGAAACAAGAACAAATAACCCTCTGTGTACAACATATAGTAGATTATCATCCCCTTAGTAAACATTAGCCAGGCAGAGAGGAAAGTGCATAGGCTTTAGAGTCAGGCAGATTCAGATTCAGATGCAGGCTAGAACACACTTTCTACAAGAAAGCCTTGGTCAAATCATTCTGACCTTCAGTTTCCTCTTTGGAACAAAAAGGGATGATAAAACCTATCTCAATGGATGGTGTGGGGATTAAATGGGATGAACTAGGGAAAGCACCCAGCATAATTCATAACATATGGTAGAAGGTCATAATTTTCCCTTTTGTTTTTCTCACCCTTGTCAAGGAGGAAGCGCTTTTCTAAATAGATTTGATTATATCGTTCATTACTTTCCTGTTAAATCTTTGAACACAGAAGGTCAGTATATTTAGCAACTTACAAAATATTCTACTAAGGTATCACTCTATGTTGTAATTGTTCACTTGAGGACTGGTTATGAGTCTACAGTCTGAACATCTCCAGAACAATTCTATGTCCATTCATCTCTACATCCCACTAGCTTTGTGCCTGGCATGTGGTGGGCACTTGATAAATGCTCCTTAAGCAAATATAGAGAACATAGAGTATATGAAAGGACGGAACGGCCATCATTTTAAAATTCATGAAGGTTCACTAGACAATGGTTCCCAAATATGGCTGCCCATTGAAATGATGCCAAGAACTAGTGAAAAATTGAGGTAATAGCCACTTTGCTCTTTGTACCCAACAAATCAACAGAATTTAAACATGGAGGTTATGGAGCAAAATAATTTGTGGAGTTTTTTTGTTTGTTTTTTTGTTTTTCTTTAACATCCTGGGTAATTTTGATGACCATGCAGGCTTGGAAGCCACTGTCTAGTGATTGGTAGTTACCAAATCATGCTTCTTAGTCTAGCTGCACCCAAATCATCTGGAGTGGGGCAATTTTATGAAATGCAGACTGTGCAAAACAAGGGAACCAAAATCTCTGGGAATGTGTCCTAATGATCTGCATTTTTTATGTACCCCCCAAAATTTGGATATATACCAGGAAATTTGTGAACTTGTGTGCTAAGCAGTTGAAAGACTTTTTTTTAATTTCATAAAATTGAGAACGGGAAGTGAAATAAGTGATTATTTCTTCAATGAAGAGCAGAATCATTAGAATCTCCAGGAGAGGTTTTCTTCAAAATAAGCAATGCTTTCCAAATTCTAATGTGCCTTGGTTGGGGGGAGGGAAGAGTCTTTATGTTGAATTTTAAAGAGCCTTGAGATTAGGATCACCTGCCCCAGGCCACTTTAGGAGACACTTTGTTTCAGAATTTTAACACATCTAGGAAAATCCCATGTGAGTAGTGATTTAGAAACTTTTGTTTTTTTGATAAGAACACTTCACTAAAGAAATGCTACTTTATATTTCAGTTTGGGATAAATCAGTCGGAAAATTTGTTCTGCCAAGACTAATGTTTCATATCTTTAAAAAATGCTATTTTTTCTAATAACAATGCAAAAAAAATTCTATTGATTGGTTCAGAAAAGATCTACATTTTCTATACCTACCTAGCTTAATTTTAAGACTTCTAATTCTTCTCAGTACTTTTACCTATTGGCTTAGAAATAAACCTGCTGTCAGTCTTTGCAATGAAAACTCAGTCCAGAGCTGGTGGAAAACAAGGCAGCAACCTAACATTGTGCATTAACTTATGAAGCTCCTTATGATGCAGAAGGAGTGATTGCCTTGTTTACAAACACCACTTTAATGAAAATCTAGGGGCACCTGGGTGACTCAGGTGGTTAAGCCTAGCTTCAGCTCAGGTCAAGATCTCAAGATCTCACGGTTTGTGAGTTCGAGCCCCACATTGGACTCTACTGGTGGCACAGAGCCTGCTTGGGATTCCCTCTCTCTCCCTCCCTTCCCCTGCCCCGTCCCCCCCCCCAAATAAATAAGATATCTTTCATATATCTTCAGATATCTTTTCTCCCCGTCTGTAGCACGAGTTTCCTTTCTGTCGTTCACAGAGGCAAAGTTTTGGTTTTGATAAAGTCTAATTTATTGACTTTTTCTTGTATGGATTGTGCTTTAGATGTCACATTTAAGAAATCTTCACCAATCCCTACTTCCTAAAGATTTTTTCCGATATTTTCTCCTTAAAGTTTTATGGTTTTACATTTTACATTTAAACCTGATTTGTTTTGAGTTAATTTTTGATTAAGTTGTTTCAGTTTAAGGTCCAATATATGTATTTGCCTATAGATGTCCAATTCCTGTAGCACCATTTATTGAAAAGACTATCTTACATGCATTGAATTGTGATGGCATCTTTTCAAAAATGAGTTGGCCATTGTATTCTACTGCTGCTGTAAGAAATCACCACAAACTTGGTGGCTTAAACAATAGCAAATTATTATCTTATACTTGTGGAGGTCTGAAGTACAACAGTGGGTTTCCCTAGGTTAATTCAAGGTATTGTGGAGGTTGTATTCTTTCTAGAGGCTCTCAGGGAGAGTTTTCTTTTTCCCTTTTCTACTTTCTAGAGGCTACCTGCATTCCTGGGTTCATGACCCCTTCCTCCATCATCAAAGCCAGTGACATAACATCTTCAAATCTCTTTTTGACTTTAACTCTTCTGCCTCTCTTTTCCACTTATAAAGACCCCTGAGATTACATTGTGCTCATTTAGGTAATCCAAGATAATCTTCCCCTCTCAGGATCCTTCATTTAATCACACCTGCAAAGTCCCTTTTGACTAGTAACCTACTATAGCACAGTTTCAAGGATTAGATATCTTTGCAGGAGACCATTACTATGGTGACTATAGTTTTGCTTGTGTGGGTCTATTTCTGGCTTCTCTGTTCTGTTCCATTGATCTGTGGATCTATCCCTCTGCCAATACCAGTCTTGATTACAGTAGCTAAGTAGTAAGTCCTAAAATCAGGTAGACTGATTCTTCTCACAATATTCTTTTGTCTCAAAACTATTTGAGCCATCCTGATTCCTTTGAATTTCTGTATAAATTTTAGAATAATCTTATCTATATAAAAAATCTTGCAGATATTTAGAAGAGGAATTGTGTTAAATCTCTATATAAATTTGGGGAAGATTTGACACCCTTAATATGATGAGTCTTCTAATCCATGAACAGGTATGTCTCTGTTCATTTAGATTGTCTTTGATTTCTTTTTCTCAGCATTATAGTTTAGCTTTCAAGGCCTTTATGTATTTTGTTAGATTTACAAGTAAATATTTCATTCTTTGTGAGCATTTGTAAATACTATTTAATTTTGGTTTTCATGTGCATGGTCCTTACATATAGAAATACAACTAATTTTTATATGTTAATTTTATATCCTTCAACTCTACCGAACTTGCTTATTAGTTTTAAGACTTTGTTTCTGTTGTTGATTCCTTGGGATTTTCATGTCATCTGCAATTAGAGATAGATCTTTCCTGATTTGTATGCCTCTTCCTTTTCTTGCTTTTTTGCACAGGCCAGGACTTCCAGTACTATGTTGTATAAAAGTGGAAAGATAGGAAATCCTTGCCTTTTTCCTGATCTTAGGTGAATTTCCCCTCTATTCCCAGTTTTTTGAGAGTTTTTACCTAAAATTTATGTTGAATTTCATAAAAAGCTTTCTCTGTACTGATTGATATAGTCATGTGATTTTTCTTCTTTAGTTCTTAATATGATAGAATATGTTAATTGATTTTTGAGTGTTGCATCAGTTTTGCTTTTCGAGAAATTTTTCCACTTCGTCTATATTGTCAAATTGATGCATGCAGAGATGTTGGTAGTATTCCGGTACATGCTCATTTTGTAGTTATCTATGACATTTTATTTACTTATTTAGAATACATTGTTTTATTTATTTTTTAAAAATGTTTTCAGTGTTGAAAGAGAGAGAGAGAGAGAGAGAGCAGGGGAGGGGCACAGAGAGAGGGGGACAGCGGATCTGAAGCGGGCTCTGTGCTGACAGCAGAGAGCCTGATGAGTAAGCCGAAGTCAGATGCTTAACTGACTGAGCCACCCAGGTGCCCCAAATATATTGTTTTATTATAAATGTGTCTTTGGAGTACTTGAGATATGCATAACTTAGGTGATCATTCTCGAAAAGGTGTCATGGGGTACCCAGTGTTGAATAGAAAAATGAAAAACTATTTTATTCTATCTTTGGTATAGAGAGTACAAGTAGATATGGCATAAAGTTTGTTACGAGTCCTGACAGCCCAAAGTATTTTGCAAAAGCTTTTTATATTATATTTTAATCCTTCATACAAACAACAGTCAGATTCTTTTTGTAATATATAATACATATATATTTACTTCACCTTGTATTCCAAATATCCCAAGTATGCCAACTTAATACCTACCTCCAAAAAAGCTACAATCTATCCTATTAAAGATGAAAATATATGTAGTTTTAGCAATGATTAGGTGTAACTCTATTTTTGGTTCTCTAGGAATTTTATTTTGCAACAAAATCACAGTGACGTCGTTTCACGTTCTGCAGAGTTTTTTGTTTCTTATTATCATTTGTACTTATTTTCAGTGCAGCCTAAGGCAAAACTGTTGCCTTGGTACAACAAAAAAATATATACCCTTTTATTTCAGCAAAGCTGAAATTCTTGTAGTTTACGCCATGCCCATTTTGATGAGTATCTCAGGACAGGGATGTCATGTACATCATATTCCTGCTTCCACTCACCATTTCTGCACCAATGGAAACATACCTCATTAGCCTGCCAGGGCACTCTATTCCAGAAAGTAAGGCAAAAGATTGTTATTCCTTTTAACATAACCTTTCAGGCAACTATTTCCTACCCAGAAACATTACCCACAAAATGAAGTCCAGCAGCCTTCCCTATTCTATATGTTTTATGAGGAAATTATTTGAAAATAAAACAAAATAAAAAGCATGACACTGAGTTTAGACCCAAAACTTACAGGTGGTCATTTATAGGTAACATTTAAACAAAAAATTATTTGGAAATGAAAGCCTCTTTAAAGTATGCAATAGACTGACAACAGAAAAATATTATCCTAACACCATTATTCTTACAGCCATATTGTGCAAAATATGCTGAAAATTGTATGCTGCCAGATTTCACATTAATCTGTGGTTCTGTATGGTTCAACAGGGATGTTTTTAAATAGTGAACACACTGGATCATCATTATCATTATCATTATCATTATTATATTATAACTTCAAAAAGTTTATCTTAAATAAGATACCGTAAGAAAGATTTTTATTCACTCACTCATTCCACAAATATTTCTTGAATGCTTAATAAATGTCATCCACTATTTTCAGCTCCGAACATAATTGGGAAACAAGGAAACCAAAGTTCTGCTCCCATGAGGGATGATAAAGACAGCGAGAAATGCACAAACATTCATACATAACTGTATGCAGAGTACTGAGGTAGGATGGTTAGCTGGAGAATACTTGGTAACTAATTTAGTTTGATGGGGGAGGGGTGTCTTCTCAAAGAAGCTGATAATGTGATCAGAAATGTGAATTACATAACAGAGTCAGCTTTGTGAAGTTGGGGACAGAGGAAGAACATTCCATGCAGGCAGCTGACCACATAATTTATAGACCCCCTCGCAAAGGAAAATGTGAGACCCCTTGTTCTAAAAGCAGAGAAAGTTACCATTAAATGTATTAAAATATAAAGCTTTCTCATTTCTTCTACGGTCTTTCTTTTGGACTTGCCATAGTGGTTTTTTTTGTTTGTTCGTTTGTTTTTGTTTTTGTTTTTAGTTTGTTATATTAACATTACTGATATATTAATGTTATTCCAAGTGAAGAAAATTAAAATTTCTAATTATTAGATAAATGTTACCGTTCATCTTTAGATTGTGTAGTGCCTGTTTTAAAAGCAAAAGTAACAGAATTTAACTCACAGTTGGCATCACGAATGCTACACAATTTTTGAATTCATAGTTTGGATATACATATACATTTAACTGATACCAGAAACATTGTACAAAATTGACTCAACTATTTTTTCAGCTATTTTTTTCACTCCTTGATAGGCACATGTTCTACAAACATTCTCTAGCTTGAACTTAGTTATAAGTAAGGAAGGATTAAATGAAAACGAACCAAGGATTGCCCTATGTTTCTCTTCCTTTCTATACCATCATTTTCAGAATAGGTGGTTAGCTAATACTGGGAAGATACATGAGCAAAAAAGGTGATGGATAGGGCTCTTTGATTATTCGTGCTTCTTAGGACACCACTGCTTCCTTTCTATATTTGAAGCAAGTTCTGGTTCTGAACAGAAGGTGTGCCCTCTCGGAGCTCTCGGTGTCCCTACTTACTCTGTTCTAGACATTTGCTTACCTTGTACTCATTTTGAGCCATAGTGAACTCCTACTGCACGTCGTAGGTCTGCCAGAATTCTGTGCTCTTGAGGCGCTGTAAATGCTACATGCAAATGAGCTGGCAATGAACGATGGAAATATTGTATGTATTTCCTCTGCTCACCCACGTGCTCCAGTGTGCCACTGAATTTCAGTTATGAGACACAAGTTAAAAGATAAAATTATTAAAAGATTGGAGATGGCATCAGTAGAGTACCACACCAAGTACAGTGCCCTTTTGACACCAGGGCCTGTGTGATTGCACAGGTCACACACCCATGAATCTGGTCTTCCAGGCAGATCAAGAGCTAATATAAAAGCCTGAAAGCAGAAATGAACTTGTCACTTTTTAGAATGAGAAAGCAGCCATCGAAGCTTGGTGGGTGGAGAATGGAGGAGGTGAGGTCGTTGAGGAAGGAGGTAACAGATGACCTTTGCCAGGCTTTGCTTGCCAGGGTAAGAGGTCTGATGTTTACTCTGATTTGTTTTTTTTTTTAATGTTTTTATTTATTTTTGAAGGAGAGAGAGACAGAGCATGAGTGGGGGAGGGGAAGAGAGAGAGGGAGACACAGAATCTGAAGCAGGCTCCAGGCTCTAAGCTGTCAGCACAGAGCCCGACGCGGGGCTCAAACTCACGAACTGTGAGATCATGATCTGATTTTGATGGGAGACTATTGAAATATTATACACTAGGAACAGCATGGTCTGGTCTACATTTCTAAAAGACCATTCTTCTGTGGAGCATGAAGTAGTCTCAGAGAGGTGGTGGTTTGAATTATGGTGGAAATAGTATATAGACAGAGAGATGCGCAAGATTCAGGATATGCTTGAGAAGTTACATGAACATGGCTTACACCCAGTATGGTATGAGGGGAAAGAGCAAGAAGAGATTATTAGGGTTTTTTTTTCCTTACAGTGAAGTGAGGAAGTCTAGTGGTAGGGCAGGTTTGGTGGAGACAGCATATTTCTTTTGGCCAAAATGACTCTGTTGTCTGCTAAAACTCCAGGTGATTTTGCCAAATTGGCTATTTAGAATGATAGACCTAACAGTTGGGGAATAAATAAATATAAACTAAGGCAATATATAGAGTAAACTTACAAAGAATTGTAGATTATTTGCTAATTTCTCTCTGTAGGAGAGGTGACTAGCTCTTCTTCAGATGGTGCTGAGCTAACAAGTTCACAAATAAAATCTTCCTTTTATTTCCTCCTCTTAATAATGGGTCACTCACGGTACATACCCAGGAAGGTCTGTAGGCTCATCCATTAGAGAAGAAACAAAATCTTAGGAGCAGCGAATCATGTAGATTTTGGAATTTGTGAAGGTGGTATAAAATTTTGTTTTAATAATTACTGACAGATTACACATCCAACAGAAATAGCCTCAGATGAGATTCCAGAGGTCCTTTACTTTTGTTAGTCTTCTCTGCACTTTTCTATTTTATTTCTCTCCTTTTTTGGATCTCTTAAATTTAAGTGGTCAAAATCAATGGGTCAAAACTGATCCTGGAAAGTTACAACCAGAAGACTAGTATCTTGACTCTACCTTTAGCCACTTGTGTTGTGGTGACTCATGCTTGGTGAGAGCTTGCTTGGGCTGTTTGCGATTTGCAAGAGTGACATTAGAACAGTAATGCACCACTCTCTTACTGATACCTATCACTTCTCATCCCACAGCATCTAGAAACGATTATGTGAAAAAGAGTCACTTTCCTACCACAGGTGAAGATGTGAAAGGGGAAAGGGTGACAGGAAAAAGCACCCTGTTACGCCTCAAATAGCTGCAATGATAGAGTATCTATCATATGCTAGCATTTTCTATCTTCTGTTTTTAAAACTTGAGACACCAATGCAGGATAAATGACTTAATTCCTCATTTTACAGATGATAGAGCTGGTAAATTTCATCTTTGGGAATCAAATTCATATTGTCAAGTGACAAAATCTGTTTTCCACTATACAACACTGCCTCTATAAACACACACACACACACACACACACACACACACACACACACAACTTTGCCATTGAAAGTTTCCTTTTTACATACCAAATATCCATATGCTTTTGTGTTCTAACTGGGCTCCCTAGAACGTTACTTTTAGAGGCTGATTCAATATCTAATGTTACAAATAAGAAAACCAAAGCACAAAGAGGTTAGCTGACCTATCCAATGCCACATAATAATATATTTAATGATAGTAGCTTACTAATGTTATATATGAATTATTTAATGACATTTGCAAATTGTCCTGTTAATCAGCAAGAAGGTGTCTAAGAACTGTAAGATGGGCTTGAATTTCACTTTCCTCCAAACTTCTGTGTAAAATGCAAGTTTTTATTTTGCACAGTTTAAATGAATTTGAATAGAGAAATGCAATTAGAAATAGGATTAGATTGTCTTCTATTTAGCCTAATTCTACATTTTAGGACAAATACAACTTGTCCTTATTATTTATGAAAATTGGTTCAACTGTAATCTCATTATGTTTATTCTCAAATAGAAGCAAATATCAGAAACTATACATCCAACATGCAAATGACCATTTTTTTTTTTTTTCTGAACACATAACAAGAAAAGGATACCATAGAACTTTCCTGTAACACGAGTTAAATTGGCATGATTTACTTGGGACCATAGCAGGATCCACAAGGATTTGGATATTTCTTAGTATCTGCAATTAGATAAAATGTTAGTCACTGCATGAATGAGGCTAAAAAGGAGGGTTTTTTCGGATATTATACAGCCTGAAATAAAATTAGAATGCGCTTCATTAAGGAAAGAGGTTAAAAAATTACCTCTTGGGTTTTTTGTTTTTTTTTTTTTTTTCAGTGTCTCCAAAGATTTCTGAGACCTAGATAAGCTGTTAACACTGTTTCAAAGTTTGTGATATTTAGGTGTTAACTCTGTAGGATGGAAACTACTTGGTTAGAAAAATAGGAAGAATAGGTAATATTTTGCAGCACTGTGAAATTCATCCAGGACCAAGTGGCCGAATGCAGTTAAGCATAACACAGTTTTAGTGGCTTATGCAAAATATTGCTAATTTGTCCAGATCTTAATTGGAACAACTTTTCTCTGGGAGAAATGTTACTGTTCAATACAGAATGCAAGAGGTAGATGGAACATCAGGTAATGATGCCTATGCTACATGCCAAGGGAACTGTGTAAAGACTGAAGAGCAAGTAAAAAAATTGCAAGAGAGAAATGTGCTCATAATGTACTCTTTGGTGAATAAAAGTTATGCTTCTATAAGGAGAGACATCTATGAAGTACTTGACGCCTCCACTAAAAGTCGCGAAATTAGCAATTAGCCAACAAATAGATCTCAAGAATCTGTGTGCTTACAATTGTGATTGGCCCAGTGAGAAACACAGTGGCCTGTGCATGCCTGCCTTCAAGGAGTGCCCAGGGACGTCCCTAGGAAAAGAGGCTGTGACAGCAAGCTGTAAAAGGTACAGCCAACATACACAATGATATTTTCCCACTAAGCCTAAATGTGACTCACAGAGCCATTTTGTATTCAGTTTTATAATCTCTATCATGGTAACTGTTTCGGGAAATACTATGATGAATGTCTAGAGCAGATTATGTGGATGTCTCTGTGCAATTAGGGCAATTCTCTCTGTGCTGGGCACGTGTAAAATGAGGGTAAATAAGAGTACTTCCAAGTACGGTCATGATATTGAAAAAAAAAGTACCAAAACTGCTTAGCCTGATCCCAAGTCCTTCCAGTCATTGTCATCAGCATCATTATCGCCATCATCATCACACAGCAAAATCTGCATGGACATTTTGTTAATGAATAGAATTAAATGAGAATAAGAATAGAATTTTCCTCCTTATTGCAGTAGTTTCTCTACTGGGGAAAATTGTGAGTGTGTACCTATCTTAATAGGGAACCTCAGTCCTGACATTGCAATTGCATTCACTCTTAAAAAAAAAAAGGACTGATTATAATTCATTTCAATAAACAATTACTCAATGTGTGAATATGGTAGGCATGGTAGTAGGCATGAGCATACGAAGATACATAAAATTAATCCCACTTTCAAGAACTTTCAGCTATAGAGAGAGATTCCAACAAGTAAAGACGTTTAGTAGCTTGTGATCAGCGCTCTGATAGAGCCATTACAAGGTGCTATGGGAGCAGATTGGAAGTAGGCCTATCCCAGTCTGGAGGAGAAAGGAAGCATCTGTGAAGATTTCTTGGAAGAATTATGCAATGGGTGAGTTATATTTAGATGAAGGGGATTATAAGAACAAAACAAGGAGGCTTGCATAGACATTGTGTTTTGAGGGAACTATAAGTAGTTTTTGAATGCCTGGACTAAAGTGTAGTGTAGCAGACTTGAAAAGAAGGTATAAATGTCAGCAGGGTCTAGATCACTAAAGACCTTTGATCAGACTAGAATGGCTGGTCTAGATGTGATGGCTGATAAGAATTACCATTCAACTCATGTTCATATTTTCTTTTACTTCAATTTACTACCAATATCTGCAAATAACTCATGAAAGGATTCATGGATGAGGAAATAAGTCAGTATCTGGCCTCAGATCCCACACCTATCTAAAGTAGATAGGCAGTGTGAGCTATTGTGTGAAAAGTCAGATAGCAGAGAAGCTATCCAGGCTTCTAACCTTTATCACATTGGCCTTGGGGAGAGACTAAGTCACCACTCCCATGCAAAGCAATCCTAGCTGAAGCCTGATTACATTCCTTAGATATCCATTTCTTATTCATTCATAAGAATTAAAATTGGCCATAGCCTAACACAGCCTTCTATGCAAGTTCAGGGAATTTGGACTTGACCAAATAAGAAGTATTTCAAACTAATTAAGTTTCAAGTATAAAAACAGTATGATTCCTTCCATTTTGGAAATCACCCCCACATCAGCATGTTTCCAGATATCATTCAAATATATTGAAGATTACAGTAGGAAATGCCTGAAGGCCGCAAGGGGGTGAGAAGACTTGACTGAGTCTAAGCAAGAAAAAATGAGAAACTCAACTAGGTCAGCTGCAGTGGGCATGGGCTGTGGGTAAGTCTAGGAAAGACAGTCATGAGACAAACCATCAGGACTCACGACTGATATACAGAGAACCAAACAGCGATGACAAGTTCTATGTGCTTTGGCTTATTTCTGAGATGTCCACTATTCTAGAAATCTGTAACCCAATTGGCTTAGTCATTTAGGATCAGGCCCATCTCTTCAATGTGGAAATAGATTCTACAACCCTCTTTGGACCATCTTTGTCTTAAGAATGCTGTAACAGCAGATCATAGGGATCTTACCAGTTTTACCTCTCACGGTCATGGACTATGAGAAACCAGTAATACAATATTTGATTGTATTCTCTATTTTGTATCAATCTCCTTGACCATAAGGCAGGACAGATCTAATGCATACACACACATACAGAGGTATAGACAGTTATGGCATAAACTCATGATGAAGACTTGAGAGTATTTGAAAATCATCAAAGGAGTAAAAGTAAATACGGAACAATTCTACCCTAATATCTAAATGCTGAAAGGACCTCAACCAAATACATAATATTTGGTCAATTAGGACCTTCACACAGTGATATCTATATGTTTCCATATAATTCATGTTCAGTATGAAATTCTAATTTTCAAAAGCAGAAAAGTTTCTCTGTTTTTATTTTGATATCAGTTCCTGTTCCAGTGATATGTGGGGAGCAGTAAGAGTTCAGGTCTGGATTAAGAGGGGTGTCTGGAGGGGGCTCTGTCAGTTAAGCATCCGACTCTTGATTTCAGCTCGGGTCATGATCTCAAGGTTTGTGGGATCAAGCCCTGCATCACACTCTATGCTGCCAGCATGGAGCCTGCTTCATATTCTCTCTCTCCCTCTCTCCCTCTCTGCCCCTCCCTCCCCTCAAAATAAAGAAAAACTCTTTTTTAAAAAAAGTAGAATAGCCTTACCTGTAACTAATCTTATTTAATACGTCTGAGTGGGCCTTGAAAAAACTTATCTTTGAAAAATAAAGGTTCTCAGAGCGATTTTATGCGCATTCAGGGTTGGAGGACAGGTTTCCTAAATAAAGTTCAAATTCCTTATTACGCCATATATGGTCCTCTATTCTCTGACCCTTGCCTGCTGCCCTAGCCCCACTTCCCCACTGCAGTCTGCTTTCTACCCGTACCAAATAGCCTGCAACTCTTCAGACATGTTAGACTGAGTTGTGCCTACCTGCCATGTCTGTCTGTATAATGCAAGAACCCAGGTTAAAATTGATTACTGACTCCATCGGCTCCTCCTGCATTCTATAAGGACTCCTATCACAGACTATGAACACCTTGTATCAGGATCAGAAATAAGGCATTTAAAGTTGCCTGCAGGCTGCAGCTATTATACCAAGACTGTTGGCAAAACCAAAACATTCAGAAAAGCCCTTCCTTTGAGGAAAAACACTGTAGTAAACCTTTTTTTATGCAAAGAAAAGATCCTGATCCTACTCTGAAAGGAAAAATGGGGAGCCATAGGGGACCTAAAAGCCTCAGGATAATAGGGCTGTAGAGAATCTTGGTTTTCTGGGGAAAGAGATGTTCTGACAAGGCAAGACCAGCTTCTGACTGACAGAGAAGACAGAGAGTCCTGGATTTCAGCGTCCTTGGAGGGTCTCAAAGCAGCAGGCTGCATTCTGATCCTAAAGCAGAGGCTCTTACCCCTACTGTTTGACTTGATGCTGACTAATGGGTCTAAGCCAGAGGAGGTTAATGGACACAGAAGGAAATTTGAGAGTTACAGGTGCCCCCCTTCTTTCTGTCAAAGACAGCAGTACCAGAAAGTGTTCAAATAACTATTCACTCTCTTAAAACAAAAAAAAAACCAAAACTGTAAAAGGTGATTGTTATTAGCTTATCTACAACTCTAAAATTCCCTGGTGTGGAGGATGAAATAGGATCTATAAGCACACAATGAACTGGACGCAAAGACAATGTCATAGGATGGGTCTGTTTGCATTAATAATTGATACCCTTTGAGTGCTAACTACACTAGGCACTGGATGTTTCTTGGTTCATGTAATCCTCACTGTTAGTTCCACCCTGGAGTGAGATAAGGTTGTGGAAGTAGAGACGTAGAGAATTCAGGGTCAAAACATCGGGCAAGTGCCAGACTGTGGTTTGCCCCTTCTCTCAGTCTAGCTAGAGCCCCTTCTTTTGACCATGTAACTTAAGAACATGCAGCCCACAATGGCAAAGGCAAGGAAAACCTACCGAAAATCTTTATTACGAATACCAAAGGAGATTCGAATAGAAATTTTACCAGGCAATCACTTAAGTACAGCACTGACCACTGAAAAAAACATATATGTGCTACAAAACAAAAAATAAATCAATAAAAGTTTTATTTAGGACCTATTTCACAGTAAAAGCAATCTCTTGTTCTGTTTGTGGCTAAGTTGCTTTTTCAGTAATAAATCTCGTTTGACGGAGTCAAATTTCTTAGTATTTTGCCTGTACCGCCATAAATTTTTATTTTATTGAAATGTATCTTCTTCCTTGTTCCATTTTATTCCATTTAATGATACTCCCCAGCTTTAATTGTACTAAAAAACCTCCTCCACCTTGTTAAGTCGATTTGGGAGTTTGTAGAAGAATCCCTCTTTGCTCCTAAGTAATTCATTTTTCTATTTGTAGGGAAAGAAATATTTTACCAACACTTTTAAAAAGAACCTGCACTGGATAGAATCTCTTCTAATTTTAAGAAAGGTAAGTACCTTTCCCACTGAAAATACAAATTCCCATAAATATGAGATAATACTGAGGAAGCCATGCAAGATAAAGCCACGTACATAAAGTACAGACACCAAGCTCACTTAGTATTTCTTTAAGAGATAGTCTTATTGTGATACCATAAAATGACCTATCTGAAAGGCTTTTGCTTTTTCAGTTATCTGATATAAATTGAATTTGGATAATATCGCATTGTGTTTCGCACGAGTTTCAGTGGCTGCCACTAAGCACATATTCATTTTGTCAGAGCAGTAAACCATAGAGTCTACTTGGTGGTTTTGGTGATGAAAAACTATCAGAAGGTAAAGAGCTCTCAATGGATTTGAACTAATCAAATCAGTAAAAGTTATTTGTGGCCAACTCAAAACTGCTAGAAAATGGCACATCAAGTCCTAAAGAGTAGGATAAGGAAAAATAAGGTTTTTTTTTTCTATTCTCTTATAGACCAAGATGTTATGAAGCATTCTTTGCCAATATAATACTCCAAGGGTTAGGTTTTGGTAATTAAAACTATTCACCCTTATTATTAAAATTTATCTGTATTTAAAATCTGAAGTCAACCAGCATGAAGAGCTAAATCATAATTAGTTTAATAAAACTAACCAGGGAAGTTATATGATTTGGCCGAAAACACAGAAAGTCAATGAGATGGGTCTTCATTTGAGCTTTATAATTGAGACCTATCTGTTACTGTAAGCCCTAACTTACACTCTTTATTTTTTAAATAAGTTTATTTCTTTCTCTTTGAAAGAGAGGCAGAGAGAGAGCAAGGGAGGGGCAGAGAGAGAGAGAGAGAGAGAGAGAGAGAGAGAGACAATCCCGAGCAGTCTCCACACTGTGTCAGTGCAGAGCTTGATGTGGGGTTCGAACTCACAATCACAAACCATGAGATCACGACTTGAGCCAAAAACAAGAGTTGGACGCTTAGCTGACTGAGCCACCCAGGCAGGCCCAACCTACCCTCTTTAATATGAAGATAATAAACTTCATCACAGGGTGGGCATTATACCAGTCATTCAGCACTGCTGTTTTCACTACTGATGTCTGGCCAACAGTCAGTGTACTGTTGACAGGGTGTTTGTTTTTTTTTTCTGTTTTTCTAATGCTGGTCTTCCAGTTTTCCCATGGATGAACTGCCTTCTCCCAACTCCCCTGCTACTTCCCATTTTCCATGTGGGTCCAACTCAAATGGCCTGGCATGAATCGTTTTAGTGTTAGGAAAAAAAGTTTGAATCACCTTTAAAGATTTTTAAATTGTGAGTTATGGTCTAAATACTTGTCCTTGCATCCCAGGACTTGTCGTGTATTAATGCTTTGGGGGGAGGCTGAACATTCTCAGGCACTGATGGTTAGTTTTCTATTTCATTTTTACTGGTATCTAAGTTTCCTAATACTAATAGTAATACTTCCAGGTTAGTATTAAAATAGATTTGTGATAGCTTCCATTCCCAGATACCCAACTGCTGGACAGAGACAGAAGACAGCTGAGATCACACAGAGTAAAGAGTGGCAAATTTAAGGTGAACATAAATAGAGTAGATGATTAAGAAAAGACTTCAATCCTCAGATCAGTAAATAATGGATCAGTCCTTTTAAACCTGTCTTTTTATCCCTTTCAGTTTGTTTTTTAACAAACTTGGGTATTAAGTACCTGTAAGCCTAATTAGTGGAAACACCATTGATTTTGGAGTCAGACCGATTTCAGTTCGAATTTCAGTTTTGCTTTTCAATAGCTATGGGAGACCTGGATAATCTGTTCTTGCTGATTCTCAGACCTGCCATTGATGAAATAAGGAGAATAGAAGACTGTGAAGTTTAATGCTGACATGTAAAGTACCCAGCACATGGCGAACGTTACCCTAGTTTGTAACGTTACATTGGTGCTCCCTCTGCACTGCTACCCCTCACCCCACACAACACACAAAGGTGTCGGAAATAGAAGTGAATATGACAACAGCCACCAGACTGTAAGTTCTTCTAGGACAGATACTCTTTCCTATATACTTTTGCTTCTCCAGTCCCTGGCTCAGTGGCTAGCGTATTGTAACTCAACATGTTTGTTGGGAGAACAGGCTGTGTCGGTATATAGGAACTCACAATCTATACAGGCTAAAGATGGGCCCTCAGAAAAAAGTAGGAAAATTACACTGAAAACCACCTAGGATGTAACTCATGTAAATAGCTGGTAGGGAGAGGGAGCTTAGTAGTAGCTCAGCTCCTCTGAGAAGGACTAGAGCCCAGATGAAGAGACTCTAGGAAAGGTTAGGAGGTGCTATGAATGACATAGAGAAAGAATAGGTCACCATTTTACACTCTCTGTCAGATCTTCGTGAGACTTTGGGAGAAGAAAGATCTTTCGGCTGCCATGGAGGAAAGATTTTTATCATGAATTTTGGGTCATTGCTGAGAAATATCTTTAAATTAAATAACACCAGACACAGAATCTAGGGAATCAGCGGCCTGGCTCTGTCTTAAAGTAGCCAGAATGCATTTTGGAAATGTTCATAGTCTCAGGCCTCATTTTCCCATATGTGAGTAAAGACCAATCATTAAGATTATCCACTTAACATTGATTCCTCACAGTGATTTTCTCCAAGAGACCAAAGCACTGTTCCTTTCCCTGTTCAGAGCTCTGAGAGAAGGGTGGGGTCTTTCCTCCAGTTGTGAAAGGACTCTTAAAAGCACTACTGAGAAGACAGACTTTTCACTACCCTAAATTTACCTCCTTTCATTTTTATCACGACAGGACTTATTCTATATATGTTAAATAATGGTTGCAAATGGATTCTGTTACTGTGAAATAAAAGTTAAGATTCTATTCCAGTATGGTCTTAGAATATATGTTAGCAGAGCTTAATTATTACTGAATTGCGAGAGAATAACGACATGGCATCTTTACACCCGGGAGCTATTCCACTCCCTCGGTGCCTTCTATTATCCACTTAAAAAGAGTTCTCCAGCGGTTTGGCTTCATATTTTCATTATTTGACAGGCATTGACTATAGCACATGCATAGCAGTTGACCACTTCTCACCACCTTCACTGCCACTACTGTTGTCTAAGGCGCCATCTTGCTTCACCTAGATTTCCGCAAAACTGTCTTTAATCGCTATCCTTTTCTCCGCCCTCATCCCTCATTAACCCCTACTACTGCCTTCTCCATATCGCACATAGATGATAACACATTGTGAGTCATGCCATGCCTCTGCTCAAAATCCACACTGACTCCCCTTTTGGTGCTTCATAAAAAGCCAAAGGCCTTATGGGGATCCACATACTATGAGTGTGTATAATCTGTCCCCAACTTGTCTCTGCTTTGCCCTCTTCTCTTACTCTCTCCCCGTTCTCTTCATTCCAGCCATACAGGTTTTCTTGCTGTTTCACAAAACTGTCATGAATGTTCTCACTTAAGGAATTAGTGCTAGCTGTTCTCTCTGCCTATGCTGAAAAAGCCCATATGGCTTTTACCTTCACTTCCTTCATGTCTCTGTTCAAATGTCATTTTCTGTTTGAGGCTAGCCCTGACTCTATTTACACCTGTAAACCATGTAACTCTATTTACACTTCTAAACCTTTGTCTTTGGCCCTCTCCATTCCTCCTATTCTGTTTTTGGTTTTTTTTTCTTTTCATAGCATTTATCACTTTATAAGAAACAAAAATTATTTTATTTATTATGATTATTATTTATGTCCTTCTAAACTGACCTAAGCTCAATGAGGGTAGGATTTTGATGGTTACTGAATCTTCACTGCCTGTAATAGCGCTTGGCATATAGTAGGTGATCAATAAATATTTTAAATAAATAATGCATATTTTATTTTTTTACTAAGTTTATTTATTCTGAGACAGAGAGCAAGTGGGTTAGGGGCAGAGAGAGAGGAGGGAGACAGAGAATCCCAAGCAGTCTCAACACTGTCAGCACAGAGCCCCTTCCAGTGCTAGAACCCACGAACCATGCGATCATGACCTGAGCCGAAATCAAGAGTCAGACGCTTAACCGACTGAGCCATCCAGGAACCCCTATGATGCATATTTTAATATTATATGTAGACATAATAAAGTCCCAAATTTTTTAAAGTGCCAATAATTAAAGAAAAAAGAACTATATATTATTTATCACTTGTGTGAAGTAAGTGCAAAAGAAAGAAACAAAGAAACAAAGAGTAAGATCCCTCGTAGTATGTATACTTTACAAAGACTGCATTTTTTCTGTTGTTTGTTTTGGTTTACTACTAAGAGATTGAACATACAAATGGACAATGGCCAGACCATATATACAAATAGAACTTTGACCTAAAATCTTCAGCACCTACCAAGGAAACCAATCCCCTTATCTATAATAAACAACCCAGAAAGCCAGCTTGCTGAAGTCAGACTTGCAGGAAGCCAGATTGCTGTCTCTAGTGACAGTCTAGGAAGCTAAACAATAACTTCTGCAACAGTCAATCCCAAATGGCTTGGACGTCATGGATAACTGACAGCTTCTCTAGTTTTCGCCCCTGTTTCCAACTTAAGACCAACCAGAAGAAGTCAAATATGTGTCCCGAAGCAGTCACATAGGACATTCCACTTCTAGTTAGCCCACCTATAACTTCCTCTTGGAAAGATCCTTCAAGCAGACCTACTTTCCACTGTAAAACTTTCCAATTTCCTTGAATCTCTACCAAAATGCAAGCGACAGTAGCTGACTCCCTTACTATAGCAAGCTCAGAATAAATAGCATTTGCTTTTTTCATTTGGTTGGTCTTTGTTTAGTATGTCTTAGTATGTCCTGAACTCCTAGAATAACACACAGTACAAACTAGGTGCTTGGTGAATACTCATTAAATGAATAAATGAATGGAGGACTAACATCATCAAGGAAAATGGCACTTAATGTCATGACATTTTTTTAACTTGCCTTAAAAGAAAAAACTGGCAATTGTTTCCCATGTACACTTCCATCTTGAGGCTATTTAAAGCTATCTTAACTCTGTCCTGAAGAAAAAGAGAAAACTGAGTCATATTAGTAGAAGATAGGTCTTTCTGTGTGACCCAAGAAAGGATAATAAATATAGCATCTGAGGACAAGCTTTCCTTTGCATCCTGCTCATTGATTTGTCTTTGGTATCCTGAACTTCAAGGATTCCATGTAGTTTATGTGGTGGAAAAGTATCTCCTCTCTATTTCTTACCCTATCTCTCAGAGGAGTTGTCATAGTCCACACATGGTCCAGGCCAGCTTCCCAGG
This sequence comes from Acinonyx jubatus, assembly GCF_027475565.1. NCBI lineage: Eukaryota > Metazoa > Chordata > Mammalia > Carnivora > Felidae > Acinonyx > Acinonyx jubatus. Next base: position 117,991,970 of record NC_069382.1, on the reverse strand, counting down.
AAACTAGGTTAGAGTCGAAACCCCAGTTAGTAGTAGAATGTGACTGTTTGCCTATAGTTTCTATAGACAAGCCAGACAAGTATATAAAAAGGGTGTCTGTGACCATAGTAGGCAGCTGGTAGGAAATTAAGAGGCTTCAGAACATGGCTACCTTTTTGTTATTTTCTACTAAAAATACTTTACCTGCTTTTCCTAATAGAACTTCTGGAAAGGTACAGGGCTGGAAATGGAGAAGGTGACTAGGTGTGAACATTGGGAACCATTGAACAATGTGGTCTATAGATCACAATCATATTTTGCAAAAGGAGTTTGAATATAAGGTAAGCAGGGAAACAAGTTCCTTGAAAAGAAAAGAATACAATATAGTGGTGTTTTAGGAAGACTGGGCTGCCAGCCTGTGGTATTTGCCAGTAAAATTAAATTGTCAGATTTCTGTAAAATTAAATAGAATAGGTGACATTACCTCAATTTAATTTATTTATTTTAAATAACTTTCTGATAATTATTTTGGATCAAATTCAGGGAAAGAAATTTCAAAGAAAACAAAAGTAAGCCCACTTCTTCCTTTTAACATCAATCTTTTCTCATAAAATGTTATTAATTCATTTTGTATCAAAATATAGATTAATTTTTTGTAATGAATTAAGGCAGACAATTAACATTATATGGGTAGGAAAAATTCAAGGTGTATTTAGACTATTAAAGGGTTCATGTGGTGCACAAAGTGAGATTTTCAAATATTAATCATGTGTGTGTACCTGTGTGTGTGTATGCGTGTGCATGCATGTGTGTGCGTGTGAAAGAGGAAGAGGAGAGGAGAGGAGAGGAGAGGAGAGGAGAGGAGAGGAGAGGAGAGGAGAGGGGAAGAGAGGAGAGGAAAGGAGAGAAGGGAAGGGAAGGGAAGGGAAGGGAAGGGAAGGGAGGTGAAAAATGTATCACAATTTTTCTGAAAATTCAGTCAGAGATTGTTAATGACAAGTTAATGGCTTAAAAGGAAAGAGTTTCAGATTTGAGAAAAACAATATAACTCACTCACCATATCCTTTTGTATATATTTAGTAAATATATATAACTGAATTTTAGGATCTCTGTTTATATTTTGAAGATGCATTTCAATGGCAAAATAGAGACAGCTTGCTAAAAGCCTTAGCACATCTAATCGCATTAAAATTTGGAGTTAGATTCAAAAGGTAATTGCAGCTCATGATTAACAACAATATTAATAAGTGAATCAGAAACTCAACCCAGGTAACTTCCTTTATAAACGTTTTCTGGTGATACTATTATAAAAAGGAACATTAATTATTTAATCTACTATAGTTGATTTTCAGATATTAAATTGCTGTGCTGAGCTTTTGGACTCGTGATAATCAAAATGCTAAGAACTGCAAACAAGCATTCTATGAGCCCAGAACAACTCAGCAGCTCATCTATGATTGGGAAGAGCATTTAAGGCTCATTTGTCAATATTCATGGTCAGGTTGAGTTAGGTGAAAACACTTTCATGATATTAGAGATTATATTGTAATAAGAATTCCTTGGGAAGCCTAAAGAGATGTGTGGTATACAGCTGTTATGCTACACATTTCTGGGAAATTTTGACCAAAAGAACTAGGTTTAAACTAAACCATCTGACCTTCTAGATGTGTGACCCTGGTTATATTCCTTCTTTTTTGAGTTTGTTTGTTCTTAAGGGTAAGATCTATGACCTAGGGCAGTGGTAAACGTGAAAGAAAGCATTTGTTTAAGTACTAAGAGAGTATCTGTTACATAACAGTGTCTTAGTAAATTATTTGAACAAAATAAATATTATGAAAATCTGAATAAAAGAACGAGAGAGCAAAATAAGTCTTTTGTAGTGAAGACTGGATGATGTCAGGCTCCCTTACTTCATGAGTGTGTTTGCTGATACCACTTGAGAGCCTCGCAGTAAAGTTTAAAAGGGCATAATCTTAGGACTCTGCTGCCTGACCAATTTAAGTTCAATCATTTACTAACTTTGTATACTGGACACATTCCTTCATTTCATTATACTTCATTTCCTCGTCTGTAAAACAGAGATAAATTATCTATACACAGAGTCTTGTAGGATTAACTAATATGAGGCAAAGAAATCACATAATACCATGTCTGCAACTTGGAGTGTGGTCTTCAAATTGAATGTATGCACCTCGTGAGGTACATGAAGTCTTTCCAAAGGTTGCATGGGCATCGAGAGTTCGAATGAAGTGACTAGACATATCCCGGTTTGTTTATCACAGTCCCCACTTATGTCTATTCTTACTGACCTATTATAAATGTCACCCCTCTTTACCTACACAGTGTGCGGGTTTGGTTAATAAATGTACAGTCACACTGGTTTTAAAAGAATCAACTTCCAGTGTCTCAACTTCCCTATGAATCTTTATTAAAATAATTTATCTAAAAATGCTCCTATTTCTAAAAATAATTTATCTAAGAATGGTCAAAAGTCATGCCAATTGTTCCTTCTCATATTCCTTTATGTAAACCACCCTTCTCTAACTTCATAAAGGATATCTTTTTCTTGTCTGAGACCTCGGAAACAGAAATTCAAGGGGGCAAAGCAAAGAGGGAATTGGTAACTGTTACACCCAGACATCCAGTCCATGTCCAGCTTCCAGATCTTTTCTTAAAGTTGGGACTCACAGGTCAAATGATTGGCAAAGGGATGTATATTAAAACATTTACTTTAACTGAAAAATTCAGCCATACGTTACCTGACTGAAAATAAATTTCATTGGCTTGATGAGGAGGACAGGTTTTGCCTATTTAATTTACAGCAAACATTTTATAATTTTAATGAGCTAAGTTTGCAGTTCTAACCCTTTTGAAAGAAACATATTTAAATTGAAGTTAAATAATTTCTTTAAAAAGTAATGTGCTGGAAAGTGTGTATTAAATTTGACAACATGTTGATATTTTCAACCTTTTCTAAACATACCATGGCAATTCTAGCAAAAGAGCTATAAGCATAATTAGTAGTCATTTGCTAAGTCTTGGTAAAGTTTTTTTGGTATATTTCCCAGAAACTGAAAAAGTGAATGATTCACACTGACTGGGTAAGAAATCCTTTGGTGAGTCAGATGGCTTCTACTTTACTTTAAAAAAAAAAAAAGAAAGAATTGAGTTGCCCACTGGTATATAATTAAAAATATCTTTTGGTGAATGTTCACTATGTGATTTGTGATATGTAACTCTGAAGGAATTCAACAAATTGAGTGATAGTGCCATAATAAACCTCTTGCATTTTCATCAACTTATTTATATAAGCAACTTTTCTCATTGCTTATAAGAAAAGTTGTTCTAGTAAGAAGTAACATTTATTCACAAATTAATAAACAAATTAAAAAGCCCCATTCATTTTCTTGTGGGTTGAATTTCCAATAAAAATTACTTTGCATATTTAATATTTTTCAACAATTAGAAAATAGTTTTACCTGAACGAATTTATATTAGTAATGATTGCAATAGTTCAGTCAGATGATTGAATATGTTATTGCAATAAGCAAAAGGTAAAACACTTTTAATTATTTAAACTATGAAGAAAAATTTTAGATGTGTATGGGAGAAGCTTGAAGATCAGTAATCTAGGAAATCTATCCCTGTCTCACCCCAGTTTTCTAATATATCTCCTTAAAAATTCACAGGTATTATTTTTAAAGAATATAAAGTATATTTATTTCATGCACGAGATTTTCATTTGTAAATGTCATTAATTTTGTAATTATGATTTCCTTAGTCCTATCCCTATCTTAATCTTTCTCAACTTTCCCTTCATTGTTTTCCACTACAAATGCCCAGAGGCCTTTTAAATACGCTCCAGCTTGACCCACCGCCTTTGTCTTTATACTGATCAATTTTAAAATGTTGTTTGCTACTTGCTCTGTTAAAAGCCTCTGTTCATTACCACATAGCCCCAAATCTCACCTTCTCAACAAGGCCTGTTCTCACCAATTTCTCTTCTGGGCCATTCATTTTATCCTCAAATACCCTGCATTCATACTTCTCTATTTCACTTGTGCACATCTTGAAATACAGTTAAATTCTCACATACCCAATCTTCCTCCTATGCTACCACCTTCCACAAGCACGTCATGCTCCAGCTATGTGGAGATGCAAGCCACTTCTCTAATAAAACATTTCCTCCGTCTAAAGAACCTTTTCCCCAATACCATATGATTTTACTCACGTGCGAAATCTAAAAAACAAAACAAATTAATCCGTAACCAGAAACAGAATCAGATCTATAAAGACAGAGAACAAACTGTTGATTGCTAGAGAGCAGGGGTGGGGGATGGGGGAAGGAGAGTGGGAGGTACAGCCTTCCAGTTATGGAATGGATAAGTCAAAGGAGTAAAAGGCACAGCACGGGGAATATAGTCAGTGCTATTGTAGTAGCATTGCATGATGAAGATGGTAGCTACACTTGTGGTGGTTGAATCACTGTGTTGTGCACCTGAAACTAATGTAACATTGTGTGTCAACTATACTGAAATTGAAATGAAAAAAAAAAAAAAATTAAAGTGGCACCTGGGTGGCTCAGTCAGTTAAGTGTCCGACTTCAGCTCAGGTCATGATCTCACAGTCTTTGAGTTCAAGTCTTGCGTCGGACTCTGTGCTGACAGTTCGGAGCCTGAAGCCTGCTTCATTCAGATTCTGTGTGTGTCTCTTTCTCTGCCCCTCCCCCACTCACACTTTTTCTCTCTCTCTCTCTCTCTCAAAAATAAATACACATTAAAAAAAATTTAAATTAAATATGGTATAAAGAAGCAAAGAACAAAACTACGTAAGATGTTAATATTATTTTATTAATCAATAAATAATTTTCTTAGCTCTTAAAAAATAAAATAAAATGCCATTTCCCTCTGGTTTCCAATTTCTCCAGCTCTCAAAATTTCCATTCATTCTTTAAGGTCTAGTTCAAATGTTACCTGTTTTAGGAAGACTTCCTGGAGCCTCCGAAGTTTTGAGTCCCACCTTTGTGATCTCATTGAATAAACTTATTTATATAACTTGTGAAATATTGTATCTATTTATTTATGTTATTTTGCTCCCCAATCAGAATAACCAGGAAAAAGTGTTAATAAATATTTATGAAGGAAAATATCTTATGACCCTGCTCATTGGGCAGGGTTTGAATCATATAGTAGGAATTAACTGAATACCTATCGAATTACTATTTCTCAGGCAAATAGTAATTAACTGAATGAATAAAAATTTTCTTTGTGTATTTATCTTCAGTATATTAACTCAGAAAATATAAGCAACAGAAATATTGAGCTCTGTCTAATGGGTATAGATAGAAATTTAAATTGGCAGAATATATGGAACTTCTGGAAAATTGTCTCATTAATTTCAAATTTTTGGGAGCATTCATACCACATTATATGACCACAGTGAAATTAATTTAAAAATAACAACAAAATATAAACAAAAATTGTCTTTAAAATTAAGAAAAGTGGGGCACCAGAGGGCCCAGTTGGTTGAGCGTCTGATTCCTGATTTCTGCTCAGTTCATGATCCTAGGGTTATGGGACCGAGCTCTGCATCAGGCTCTGCATTGAGCACAGAGCCTGCTTAAGATGCTCTCCACCCTCCTCTCCCCTACTCACTTCTCTCTCTCTCTCTCTCAAATAAATAATTAAAAATAAAATTAAATTAAAACCTTTAACTTGTGAGTAAAAATCATAATATAGAATAAAAATATTTATAAGCAAACAAAAATGAAAAATCTATATAAAAAAGAATCTATGGGATACAATCAAAGCAATACTTAGAGGGAAATACAGAGCCTCAATACTTACATCACAGGGGGCAGTCCAAGATGGCAGCATAGGAAGACCTTGAACTCACCTCCTCCCATGGGCGTACCAAATCTATAGCTTTACATGGAAAAATGCCCTCGGGAAAAAAGCTAGTGAACTGTTGCTCTATAGCAAAGATAAAAGGACCACACTGAGACAGGTAGGAGAAGCAGAGACATGTCCTGAGAAAAAGCCCAACCCCACCATGGCAACCCACAATAAGGAGGGATCTCACAAGTCCAGAGTTTCTCCCAGAGAAGAGAAGGGCTTGTGTCCTACATCTAGTGCCCTATGCCTTAGGACCTTCCCCAGAGGTATAAGCCTCTAAAACATTTATCTTAGAAAACTAACAGAGCTTACCTTCAAGAGACTTGTAGGGAATGGAGATATGCCTATTAAAGGATTCAGGTGCATTTTCAATCACTCTGAGACCCAGAGAAAAAGCAGCAGTTTGAAAAGCACCTAGGCTATAACTGAGGCAGATTCATTTGCTGATCTTGAAGCATCTGCCAGTTGTGAATCTCTCCAGAGACGGAGGTCTAGAGAGTACCAGATGGGGCACCTACCACTGCCTTGCTAAGGCCAGTGGGGGTGAGCAGGTGCAGCATTCTCCTGCTGCCATGCTGGAACTGGAGTCACATGTAGACACAATACTTTCCCGCCACCTTGCTGAAATCAGCAGATGTGTACAACCAAGGCATTCTCCCACTTCCTTGCCTGCCCCACCCCCTGCACATTCCAGCCGAGTTGCTAAAACTCCTGGATGTATTCAATCCACACAGGGGATGCCCCTTTATTGCATGTCCCTGGTGGCCAGGAGGGCTTGTGTTCTTGGGCTTAGTGGGATTATAACAATTGGAAAGGAGTTCTTGGTCGGCTACTACACCCAGGGCACTGCACAGAGTGTAAAATGAAGCACACCCCCCCAGTCTTCTTGTGAAAAAAGACCTATTTACTTACCCTGGAGCTTCAGCCTAAGGAATAGCCTTCAGGTTTGCCACACATCTAGAAACTACGGTGGAGCTCTCAGGGAAAACAGGTAAGGAAACATCATCCTTGCATTCTCCCCTGGTCTCACTACAGTTCATCTGTACCTCCCAGAAAGGAGCTTATTTATCCATTTGGAGCCCCAATTTTTGCAGCTTTCAGCCAGGGGACACCTTCAGATCTCCTGGTCTGGTGGCCAACAGGGTTTACAATTATGGTCCCACAGGTCTGTATATATTTGCATATTTTATTTTAATTATTTTTTAAATGTTTATTTATTTATTTTGAGAGAGACAGAAACAGTGTGAGTGGGAAAGGGGCAGAGTGAGAGAATCCTAAGTAGGCTCCATGCTGTTAGCACAGAAACCAATGCAGGGCTCAAACTCACGAAATCATGAGATCAAGACCTGAGCTGAAACCAAGATTCAGAAGCTAAACCGACTGAACCACTCAGGTGACCTTATTTGCATATTTTAAAAGCTGCTGCCTGAGGGTCTGGCTTCTAATCAGCATGAAATTAGGTGCCCACTGAGTTCAAACCACAAGATCATTCCTCTTGGAAAATGACAGGTCTTGGCACACTCTCAACAACAAGGACCTATCCAGAATAAATCAGGCTGCTTAGACAACCACAAAGGTTCGAGAGACAAAGAAGAGCTGGGGCAAGGTTGAACAGTAAGGTTCATCAACTACATAAGACTACTCCCTCAAGACCAGGAAAAGTGGCTGTTTTGCTTAATACATAGAAACACACATAAATAGTAAATCATACTGAGAAAAACCAATGAATATGTTCCAAACAAAAGAACAAAATACAATGTCAGAAAAAGACATCAATGAAACTGAGATAAGTAATCTATCCGATAAAGAATTCAACGTAATGGTCATAAAGATGTTCACCAAACTTTGGAGAAGAATGGATGAACACAGTGAGAACTTCAACAAAGAGAGAAATATAAGAAAGAACAGAAGTCACAGACCTGAAGAATACAATAACTGAACTGAAAATACACTAGAGGGGTTCACTAGCTGATTAGAATCTACAGAAGAATGGATCAGCAATCTAGAGGATGGGACAGCATAACTCACACAAATAGAGTAGCAAAAAAAGAAAAAGAATTTTAAAAACTGAAGATAGCTAAGGGCCTATAGAACACCTTGAAGCAGAATAACATCTGTGCTATAGGGGCCCCAGAAAAATTAAGAGAAAGGATCAGAAACTTATTTGAAGAAATAATGGCTGAACATGTCCCTAACCTGAGGAAAGAAACAGACATACATCCAGGAAGCCCTCAGAGTTCCAAACAAGATAAACCCAAACAGATCCACACTAAGACACAATACAGTTACAATGTCAAAAGTCTTTTTTTTATTTAACGTTTACTTATTTTTGAGAGAGCAAGAGAGAGTGAGCAGGGGAGGGGCAGAGAGAGAGGTAGACACATTCTGAGGCAGGCTCCAGGCTCTGAGCTATCAGCACAGAGCCCAATGCAAGGTACAAACTCACAAACCACAAGATCATGACTTGAGCACAAGTCTGCCGCCTAACTGACTGAACCACTCGAAATTAATGAAGAAGAAAATATGTAAAGGATCAGCAAAACCCCTGAATGATGAAATTGACAATCTTTGTGGGAAGATAAAGAAAATAAATTTTTAACGTTTGTTTATTTGAGAGAGAGACACAGAGCACGCAGAGAAAGAGGGAGACACAGAATCTGAAGCAGGCTCCAGGCTCTGAGTGGTCAGCACAGAGCCCGATGTGGGGGCTCAAACTCACAAGCCGTTAAGTCATGACCTGAACTGAAGTAGGACGCTTAACCGACTGAGCCACCCAGGTGCACCGCATGTCACTGCATTTAAAGCTTTAGAACATTTCAGTCCTATTGCCACTTAGTGCTCCTTCTCTATCCTATCCTGTTGCCTCTTTCAGTTAAATAGAACCCTGAATTTTGTATGTTTATAATAGATTTTCTTAATTGAAGTATTTAATAAAATGCACAGACCCTAATACATTTCAACAAATAACCACACATATGTAAGATACTTCATTGCACCAAAAATTCTCCCTCCTCCTGCCAAGGCAACCATTCTTCTTTACTTTTCTGATTTCTACCACCACAAATTGGTTCATCTGATTCTGACCTTTACATTAAGTTGACTCATACTGCATATATCCGTGTGTATGTGTGTGTGTTTCTTTTAATCCAACCGTCTCGTCTTCGTAATTCATTTTCTTTGTTGCTGAGCAATATCCCAGTGTATAAATATACCAATTTGTTCATACATTTTCCTATTGATGGAATCTCAGACTGTTTCTAGTTTGAACTTGTTATAATATGAACAAAATATTGTTCAACAAAACCAAAAATAATATGAACATTCTTTTTCTAATTTGTTTAATGTTTATTCATTTTTGAGAGACAGAGCACTAGCAGGGGAGGGACGGAGAGAGAAGGAGACACAGAATTGGAAGCAGCTCCAGAATCTGAGCTGTCAGCACAGAACCCTACGTGGGGCTCGAATCCATGAACCGTGAGATCATGACCTGAGCCAAAGTCAGACGCTAAACCAACTGAGCCACCCAGGCGCCCTGTGAGCATTCTCTCACATACTTTTTTGTGGACATATTTTAACATTACTTGTGTAAATAGTTTGCAGTAGAGTTGTATTATCAGTGGGTAGGTATATATCTTCTTTATTATAAGAAGCTTCCAAACTGTTTTCCAAAGTGCTTTTACCATTTTATATTCACACTAGAAATTTATGAGACCTTCAGTGCTCCCTTTGAAAGTGGAACTTTGAATGTCATCAGTCTTCTTAATTTTAGCTATTCGAATGTGCAAGGACTGGTTCCCACTCGAGTTTTTATTTGCATTTCCCTGATAAATAAGGTTGAACAACTTTTTATGGGCTTAATTGGCTCTGAAAAGAGACAGTTTCTGAACTAAAGAGTTTTCCTCATTTTGGACCTAAAATTTTAAAAATAATACTATTTTTGGATTAAAAAGATGGCTTCTAGCTTGTCTTCATTACTTTTTAAAAATCTATAGACTTCTGAGTAGAAGACATTTCTTTCTCCTCTCTTAAAAATAAAGAAGGCCCATGGAAATATACAAATGACTTGGGTCACTATGTGAGGAAAAGCTTCACATGCAAACAAAAAGGAAAAAATAAACTTTAAATTGTACCCTTGGCATGACCACCCACCCCCATTCTGACCAAATAAGCACTGACAAAAACCACAATTAAAGAGTTAGAGGGAATAAAACCATAAATTCTAATTGACTTCCCTGGCCTGCCTGAGAGTTCTATAATAACCCTCCATTGTGTGATCTGAAATATTTGGTAAACAAACAGAGTGATACATAACTATCTCCAGAGTGATACATAACTGTCTATCTCCAAAGATAACTGATTGATTGGATTATAAATTCACTTAAAATAAACAGAGCTCTTGTTTTTATTGGGTTGTTGTAACTAGTAAAGCCTACATAAATTTGAAGTTAGAAAATTCATAAATTTCCAGAAACAAGAAAACGAAACTTTGAATACTTGGAGAACTGTAAAGTTATGACCTTGTTTGCTATGTTACAAGATTAGGAGCATAGAAATGTGATTTATATCACACAAGTAGCAAGGGGAAAAAAAAACAAGTAAGAACTTCAGTACTCCTAATATACCCTAAAGGTTAAATCTGATTAAAATCTATAATTTAGGGGCACCTGGGTGGCTTAGTTAAGCGTCTGACTTCGACTCAGCTCATGATCTCAGGGTTCATGAATTTAAGCCCTGTGTCAGGCTCTGTTTTGACAGTTCAGAGCCTGGAGCCTGCTTCAGATTCTGTGTCTCCCTCTCTCTCTGCCCCTCCCCTGCTTGCTCGTGTTCTCTCTCTCTCTCTTTCTCTCTCTCTCAAAAATAAATAAACATTTAAAAAATAAAAAAGTAAAATCTATAATTTAGTTAATAGTAATGTACCAATATTCATTATTAAATTTTGACAACTGAACCAGGGCTATGTAAAATGTTAACATTAAGGGGAACTGAGTGAAAGTAGCACAGGGACTCTACAACAGATGCAACTCTTCTGTAAATCTAAAACTATTCTGAAATAAATAACTCATTTAAATATATTTAGAAAGAGATAAAGCAAATATGGCACAAGTTAATCATTGGCATATCTAGGAGACGGGTATATATGGGTATTCACCAGCTGATCCTTTCAACGTTTCTGTATGCTTAAAATATGTCACAATGAGATATACTTAAAAAATCACATTAGGGAGAAACAAAACAAAATGCTAGAGTTAAAAATATATATTTAGTATATAAATGTTGAAAGTCATTAAGACCATATTCCTCATCTAGAACAATTTATACTGGTTTAATAATTTTGATTTAAATAATATGTGTCATCTCCCAGATTTTATTACAGTGTGAAAAAATGATGTTGATATATCTTGGTTTATTTTAGTTTAGTTAGTAATGTTTTAGGTTATGTAAGACATGTTTATTTATTCATCAAAATCTTAATTCTTCTGAAATTTCTAATTTCCTAAACTGATTCTAAGAGTCAAATAATTTATCATTGTTTCCAAAAAATGTAGGGAATATTTAATACACAGCTGAAGTAAACTATAATAACAGTATTTTCTAAAATGGTTTACTATTTAAACTTCTTATCATGTTGCAAACCAATAGAATTAATTATTCCAAATACACTAAAATTGGCTAAAAATATTATATACTAACAAGTGACTATCAGTAGGTTTAAAAGAACATATTTTGTATTAATGTACATGTTTCTTATTAACATTCACAAATGTAAAAAGCATACATATGACCATGTCGTGATTGAGTCCACAATAATGTTCCATATCTAACTACCTCAACTCAGTGGATTGAAAGAATAAATATTTATTCCCTTGCTCATACGTCTGTAGGTAGTCTGCACATTGGCTAGGCTGGGCTGGACTTTCAGCTCTGGGATTCAGGCTCCAGACTCTATGATGCAAGTGTATTTGTTTTGGGGTATAGACAGAAGGGCGTCAACTACCTAGGTCATGTTTCTTTAATGGCAGATCACTGGAGTGTAAAAGGGCACATCGTATCATGAAAGAACATTTCAAGCCTCCACTCGCCTCATATTCACTAACATCCTAATGACCAAAGCCAGGCACAAGGCCAACCACAGGTCAAGGGGCAAAGAAATACACTTCATCTACCATGAGGACATGGCAAATGTCTGAAAATAAAATATTACAACAGAGCAGTGAAGGATTAGGACCAATAATGTAATCTACCTTGTATGGACATGTATAATGGTATGCAGTTGTTTCTAGAAATTTGCTACTCTGCTCACATGTATGTCTGTGAGAGATAGTTCCAGATTTATTTGCTAGTACTTTTTGGTCTGTGACTGAAACTAATAGTGGTGATTGAGACTCTAATAAATTCAACAGCTGCAAAGAAATACAAATGTTTATGGAGAATAAATGGGTCTGATTTTTGTCGACGAAGGGAAAAAAAGCATAGATAAGTAAAATGGTCTGTTACACTAGAATGTGAGAGATAATAAACTAAGACAAATTGAGGCTCACAGTAAAATTTAGAATATCTGAGGTAAAGTGAACCTTATTTGTCTTTGTTTATAGTGGCTGCAATAGTGAGTTTAAAATGAACAAGAAAATTTATTTAATTTTGACAAAGTGTTAACGAGTTTATTTTAAGAAAGTTTTGGTTCTCACCGACAAATAGGATCATTATTCCCTTCCATCATTCCTCCCCCTGTTTCCTGCCCCTGGGTGACGCATCCTCTTTATTGATTCTCTTAATCCTGACTACACCTCCACATATGGTCCCTTCATTTAATTCTTTACAGTTTAAACCCTTGGGAGATTGACATCTGTTTCCTTGTGGGATCTTAAGTGATAAATATTCATCTCTTTGTTTTGTTTCAGAATTGCACATTTTAATGTTTAGATTTTACTTTATATCCACTGTTGCTCATTGTTTGGAGTATAGGAAAATGTTCAAAGTGTAACCCGATGGTCATCTTTTAAATAAAAAATATGTATATCCTTAGTGATTATCTTGGAACATATATCTATTTAATACAAAGTTTCTCAATGCTTTGTTTCCATCTTGTCCTTCAAGACACAGAAAGGTATTTCTGAGGACATAAGTGTATTAAAAATGATTCACTAGTCTTTTTCTTTTTTCCAGAAGAAACACATAAAACTCCCAATTTCTTCACAACTTTGGATCTTTCAGTGAATGCACTACTCACCTTATCCCTTTCTTTACAATGCATCTCTCTGCTCTGGTACATGAAAGTATCTGAATAAAAAGGCCCATGTAAATACTCAGCCTAGATGGAAAGAGAGATCACACTTGCATTTGTAGCTTCAGACGTTTTATAACAAGTCTCAGACCTAAAGCTAGCATACGTGTCTGTGGTGCAGGAAATATTTCTGCATTTCCAGAAAGATGCTCTGATAGCCCTTCAACTCCTTGCTTTGAATAAATACACTCTTTTTTTTTTTTATGTTTCTTGATTTATTTTGGGGAGGTGGAGGGGTGGTGGGACAGAGAGAGGGAGAGAGAGAATCCCAAGCAGGCTCCGTTCGATCCTACAAACCCTGAGATCGTGACCTGAGCTGAAACCCAGAGTCCACAGCTCAAACCGACTGAGCCATCAAGGTGCCCCCAGAGAAAGAAATTCTTAAGGGGAAAGGCATTGCTATCTGTCAATTGGAAACACGAGGGACTAAAGAACAAATTTTAACAAATTAATACAGTGGGAAGTGCATAAATTCATAATTAAAACAAACGTGAGTTCAAAACCAACTCGAACAAGTTATTTGTTGGTGGAGGTCACGCAAAGAACATGACCCCTGCTTGATGCCAGCCCGACCAGCAATAAGAGGCTCCCTTGCACTTTGGAACTTACCTTCTGTGCACCGTTTCTGTAGCCACAGTGCTTTCAAGGATGCACCCATGACAGAATAATGAATTGCTGACCATATACTGACTGACTCCCTTAAGGCTGCTACATAAACTTTAATTTTTGTTTTTTTAACATTTATTTTAGTTTTGAGAGACAGAGCGTGAGCAGAGGACAGGCAGAGAGAGGGAGACACAGAATCCAAAGAAGGCTCCAGGCTCTGAGCTATCAGCACACAGCCCGATGTGGGGCTCAAACCCTCGAACTGTGAGATCATGACTTGAGCCAAGGTCAGAAGCTTAACTGACTGAGCCACCCAGGTGCCCCTAAACCTTTAAGATTCTTATGGCAGATGAGGAGATCTACTCATCTTGCTTACCCAGATTACAAGTCGCATATGTAAGCTCCCATGCTTATTAAAACTGCTGCCTACCAATCTGGGGTGGCCTGCCTCTCTCTTCCTCTCTCCTGGTAGGCTGTGGACTGGGTCAGTTTGCGATCCAACATAATTTCATCCTCTCCAGTCTCTTCTTTTGCAGAGGAATGCCTACTTCACCCACTATGGATCATAGAAAAGGATACTAAAGAACATTTTGTCTACACTTCTTATTTATGGAAGAATTTTTATTGAACTGGACTGAATAGAGCATAAAAGATTCCCTGTATCCTGATTGTCTTCAACCTTTCCTTGTTCTTTGCTACCTGGTAACCTTGAGCAGGTGGCTTAAAGTTGCACTACTTCAGTTTCTTCACGTTATAATGGGGTGAATATGTGCCATGTACCCAGCACATTGTTTGGTTCATAGGAATACTCAATAAATATTATGGTTACTATTTTTGCTTTTAGAGAAAACACGTACATGAGTGATATGATTGAAACAGAAAGGGCAGGGAAGAGGAGTCTAAGATATAATTTTGAAAGGAGCTCATGAATAAAATAACCCAAAGAAGAAATATTTAGAAAATAAGATTGGGGCACCTGGGTGGCTCAGTAGGTTGAGCATCGACTTCGGCTCGGATCATGATCTTGAATTTCATGAGTTCGAGCCCCACGTGGGGCTCTGTTCTGACAGCTCAGAGCCTGTCTCTGCCCCTCTCCTGCTTGTGCTCTGTCTCTCTCTCAAAAATAAACATTAAAAAAAAATAATGATAATAATAAGAAAATAGGAAGATTGCATTTGGCCTTAGCGTAATCATGTTTTTTCTCCTTTAAGATTCCATTGTGCTTTTCATTGCATTTCATTCCAGTTCACCTCGATGAAACAGCTGCACGGTGGTGATTGCCTGCCTCCAAAATACAGAGGGATAAGCTTGTGCTGGACAGTCAACAGGGGAGGGGTGGGTGATGCATTTTACTTTGGTAAAGTACTTGCATTTTATGTTCACTATGTAAGTCTTCTGGATAATGGGATTACAATATTTATCTACCTCATAAGGATTGACAAAGTAAATTAACACCTCTTCATAGAAGTACATATTCAAATGTAAGTTCTAAAATTATTTATTGCAAGAAAACCAATCTCTTCTGCTGTGAACAGACAGAAAGATAGATTTTCCTGCATCTTTTGACAGTGATTTGGGGTTTTCATGAATTTTGAAAGCTTATGAATAAAGAAAAGAGTGTAATCCCAGCAGTGAGTAGGAAGTTTATGATGAAGGATGGCATATGGATGGATGTCAGCAAGTATCAAGAACATTCAGGCGGAGATAAGGGAAGACATTGTGTGGGAGGAGTTGGCTCAGTTCTCTCAGGGTGCCAGAGACAGACCATCTCAAGTATCACCAAAATGCCGGATCCTGCCATATATTTTTCATTTATTAGCTGTGATTAAAATGTCCCCTGGAGAATTCAATTTAAAAATGTTTTTCACTCTGATAAATTGATTTTCCCACCTCAAGTGGAAGAGTTTCAGTACTACTATGAATAATAATAAAACCAACAAAGTTAAGAGCAAAATAACAGCAATAAAATCAGATCAATGCATTCCTCTTTTGTGCCAGGCCCTTGTCATCTCATTGACTATCACAGCAAACATGTGAAGAAGGTATTATTATCCTTACTTTGCATTATGTGGAAATGGAGGCTCATGGAAGTTAAGAAACTTTGCCACAGTAACACAGGTTGGGAAGGATAGAACTAGAATTCGAACCCCGATCTATCGCTTTTCAAAGCTGAATTTTTAATCCGTCTAAAATGGCATATACAACTGGTTTGTATTTTCCATTGTATAGTTGACATTCTGAATTGTCCATCAGCAATAAGAGAGTGAAACTTATGAACTATATTGGCTTTAATTGCTACTCACTGTTTATCCTTTTGGAAACGTTCCAAGAAAATATACCAAGAAAGCCAAGCTGCACAAGAAGTAATTTATACACTATAGAATTTTGGCTAAATAAGATTACAAAGCATTTCTCTTTTATGATAAAGTCACAATTTTTTATAGATGGCACAAATTACAAATATTTTAAAAATAAATTGGGTTTAGTATTTCTTTAAGTATACTTAATTTTCAAAAATTCTAATACAAACCCCTGGATCTTTAATTAGAAGATAGCAGATATGCTGACATGACATCAACAAGTTACATTGCGAATTATTTTTAAAACCTTTTCTTTCTTCTTTTTCTCCTACTCTCAAATACTCCCACTTTTATACTTCTGATTTTTTTACCTTAATTTCTAAATATTTGGCTGCGGGTTTCCTTGATGTAGAGAGAAGCATGTTTATGGTGGGAAGACTATAGAGTCTTAAATATGCCACGCTACATATAAACATACACATGGTGAGTGAGAAATATTCATAAATAGTTTTGGTGTTATTATTACCAATCTCAGAATTTTTTCTTAGTTGTAAGAACAGTTAGAATATAGAAAGAGCCTATTAGTTGACACACGCTTTATTTCTTTAATTCACAAATACATATAAACACAGACTATGAACACTGATTCATTTTCAATTGAAATTTTTAACCTCACAGAGAAAAGCTTTTAGTTGATACCTTTTAATTATACTTTTTAATATTCAGCAAGATTATTATCACCATAACTATGTGTGCAGAATAGCCTCCCCCCTTTAAAGGACTACTCTTAAAAATATGCAAGTATTTGCCTTATGTCAGGTTTTCTGCTGATATCTCAGAAGAGGTGTTCCTTTAAGATAGTTATTTCTCTTAAATATGCATTTAACATGATCTAAGTGAGCTTTAATCAAGTGAACAAATTTATTTTTCATTGTTGAATCACTTAGGCAAACTGCCTCAGAATGCAAGTGAAATACAAAGTGAAATAAATTTGATCAGCTAAAATATGTCTTTAAGGTAAAAGTCGCATTCAAGTTATGTTTTTATTGTTGTTGGAGGCCAACAAACTTTATTGGGTGAAAAGAGGTGAGGCATTATATAGATAAGACAGCCCATGTCCTATTGTGTAATCCACAGCCATAGAAAAACTTAGTTACTTACTAAAAGTGAAGATTGAATATACCAGCTTTAGAAATGACATGTTTTAATGACTATTTTGCCCCTCCCCCAAACTGGGCAAAACATATACATTTTTGACAAAAATAATCCACGGATATAAACATGAACGTAAGATAGATAGTGGTTCTCAATCAGGACCAATTTTGCATCTCAGGAGACGTCTTAGATTGCCACGACTTGAGAAGTGCTTCTGGCATCTTTTGGGTAGAGGCCCAGAGTGCTTTTTAATATCTTAAAATGCACAGCTCTCCACAATAATTATCCAGTCCCAAATGCCAATAGTGACATTGTTGGCAACCCTTTATGTAAAGATATCTCTGATTAATATGACAGAATATTAAAAGCATTAATAAGCAGGATGTCTAGAATTCAAGATCTAAAGTTAGTATATTTTGGGAGGATTGAAGTACAAGAAGGTATGTAAGAATGAGGAGGAAAATGAATAAGGCACTGAGTCTATAGGCATCATATTCAGGAACTGAATGCAGTGAAAAACTAAACTAAGCCACGGTCTCTAAATAATAGAGGTCAAGTTAGAAAAAACCTAGAGAAAAGTAGGAATGTATTAATTATATGTAAGTATTTCAACTTTAGAGTGATGAGACAATTCAATGGGAACAAGAAAGTCTTTTTAATAAGTGGTGTTTGAACAACTGGACATCGATATGAACAAAAATGAATGTAAATTCTGACTTCATACCACACACAAAAATTAACTTGAAGTAGGTCAGAGACTTCAGTGAAGACCTAAAACCATACAACTTCCAGAGGAGAATCTAGGAGGAAATCTTTGTAACCCTAGATATGTGCAAAGGCCACTTACATAGCATACAGAAAACAAGAAACAAAAATATATGTGTATATTAAAGTGTATTCAAAAGTAAAAATTTTGCTTTTCTAAAGACATCGTTTTAAAAAAAAGATAAACCATAAATTGGGAGAAAACACAAAATTTATATCAGGCAAAGGGCTTATATTCAGATTATAGGGAAAGCCCTATACTTAATTATAGGAAGACAAGCAACTTAATTAAAATACTGGCAAAGTATTTGAACAGATGAATCAAAGGAGAATAGCCAATAAACACATGAAGGGATTGTCAATATTACTGATCATGTGGGAAATGCAATTTAAGATCGTATGAAACAGCACTACCCACCCAATAGAATGGCTAAAGTTGATAAGACCAAGTGCCAGCAAGTGTGTGGAACAGCTGGAACTCTCATATACTGCTGGGGGGCGGGGATGTAAAATGGTATGATCACTTTGGAAAAAAAGTTGACATTTTCTTAACAAGTTAAGCATATATCTACTTTATAACCCGAGTAATACAAGTATATATCTCTTCAATAACTTGTACTTGACTATTCATAGCAGTTTTATTTGTAATAGCCCCAAAGTGGAAAAAATTCAAACGTCAATAGACAAATAGAATAGATAAACAAAGTGTAGAATGTCTAAACAATGTAATACCATTTAACAATTAAAATGAACAAGAGCTGTATTAACATGCAACAAAAATGATACATCTGAACATGATAATGCTGAGTGAAAGAAGCTAGACAAAAGCAGTATATGCTCTACGATTTCATTTTTGCAAAATTCCAGAAGCAAATAAATCATATTTACCTAAATAAGTCATTGGTTGCCTGGTGACACAGGTAGAGGGAGGGATGGACTGAAAAAAAGAACTGAGGAAACTTTTGGGGCAATGGAAATATCTAAAGTGATGATTGTGGTAAGAGTTTCATAGGTATTTATATCAAATTAGACACTTTAAATCTGTGCAGCAAACTGTGTATGAATTATCTCAATAAAGTAGTAAAATTTAAAAAACTCTATAAGTATTTTTGATCAGTGTGGTGGAAGGGGCAGTGATTAAAAGCTTCCCAGTTATTTTTTTTTCTTTCTTCTTTTGAATTTTTAATTTTTTTTCTTTTTTTTCGAGAGAGAAAGAGTGCATGAGCAAGGGAAAAGGGGCACAGGGAGAGAGAGGGAGGGAGAGAGAGAGAGAATCCCAAGCAGGCTCTGTGCTCAGTGCAGAGCCAGACATGGGCATGTCCCATGACTGTGGAATCATGACCTGAGCCAAAATCAAGATGCTCAACTGACTTAGCCACCCAGGTGCTCCAATGTTTCCCAGTTCTAACCGTAGAGAAGAAAATTCCCAGGCACATTCTATGTATTGAGAATTTTGAGGTCTAGTTGCCCATAGAATTGCCAACTGGATAATATATCTGAATATTGGTTTTCTTTCTTTCCCTGTTACATTCTTTCACATTCCCTACTCCTATTCCTGGGGATCCATTCTTGAAATAAACTACCTAACCTATTTTTCAGAGTCTGCTTTCTGCTGAGTACTCAAGGAAAGATATATATCGTTTCTTCAAAGTGTCTCCATACTGTAAAAATGGCGGATGATAAAGATGGCATAGGTCTGTTGGGGTCTTTCAATACAGAAGATATTTTTGAGTGATGCCTTCAGGGAGGGAAGAACTTCCTTCTGTAGATTCCTGAATGTGTTCAATTGAATTATTCATGTGAAACTTCTCCAACTTTAAATTGTTTCACAACTTTATTTGAGGTAAATATACCATGATGTTAAGAGACACATTTCTAGCCTATCCTAACACAAGGATTCACTTGAGCTCCTGTCTTCAATGAGAATTTGCAAACTTGCAACCTACTTTAGTGTCAAACAAAACTGAGATGTGTTTTGTGCATTTCATTTAGGGATATTAGTTTGCACTTTTATTTCCCCAAGGCTAAAACAAATGGGTACTGTGTATCTTTTCATCCAAATAGGAAAATGTTCCCATGCTAAGCTTTGGTTTGGTTTGTTATTAAGATACCGTTTTAAAGTGATAATGGATGTTTGTTATCTATATCTTAAGAGTAAGCCTTAGATCTGGAGAATGGAGTCAAATGTGTGCTGGAACTTGATTGTGCCAGTTCCTGAGAGTTGAATTTGCATATCTCTTTCCAACTTTGTGTTTAGTGACATCACATAGGCACCTTGAAATTGGCAAAGGTGAGAAAGTTTATACCATGGAAATCAGCAAATGCCACAAATCAGAGCTTTTCTTCTCCCACCCGCACCCCCTGGCTTAGTTTGTCAGGCCCTCACTGATAGAATCAACAAGAGGGCAGAGGCATACTGTGGCAATTACCCTCAGTTTATCCTCCAACCGGATGAACATTGAGCTGCCTATGCAAAGTAACCATAACTTAGAGGTAAAAGGGAATGGAAACCACTTTTAAACTTTCTTACTTTGCAGATGATAGACTGGATGTCTAGAGGGGTTAATTGATTTACTCAGCCTCACACAATTGGTTTCAGGGCTTAGACTAGAACCAGCCTCTTGATTCTTAGCAACTTGGTAGGAAAACAATTGTCTAATTATTCAAATCTGCAAGCTTTGTAGATTCAACTTGACCTTAGGGGCCCAACCAAAGCTTTAAACATATTTGGGTCCAAAATCTATATTCACGCTATTCATTATGGCAAATCCTAAACAAGCCTGTAGAGATGTTGTTGTAGTTTGTTTCATTAGCAACTTCAAGTCTTTTGAGAGTTGAAGAGTCCAAGTTAACATCAACACGTAATGTACATACACAGACTCAAGTGAAAGTTAGTGCTGCTCCATGTGTCTTGAGTTCTATTTATTGGATCTAACAATAAAAGAGAGCAGTGAAACAGATCTGACTTTTCAACATCTTAATGCTTAAATAAATGACATAAAAGATACCCTAATATAATATGCCTAAGACCAAAAGAACACATTTATAAATATTAAAAAACAGAAAGGCAAATATATAAATGCAATGTTCTCAATCTTGGACTCACAGTGCTAAAAGAGTTTTGAAGAGACCCTTAGTACACCTTTATTAGTGATTTACAAATTGGTATTTATTGAGTTAATTGATCCCAGATGACACTCTAGAACTTCATGTAGCAACTTTGTCAGCATAGTCCTATGTGTTTCTAAGTGTCTTACAGACTATGGGACATCCTTGCAATGAGAATTGTAATTCCTGTAATAGGAATATGGAAAGCATAATGTTAGTTGGGGGAAGCCTTCCTGAAGGGAGTACTTTGTTTCTCCCCCTTATCTGTGGACGGTGGAAATTCTGCTCACTGCTACTTGGATGGTTTTGGGAGGTCAATGTCTCCTACCCTTCTGTGGTAAAATTTTGAGATGCAAATACTTCTAGGTATGCTCTGGGAAGAATAGCCACATCATTCTCTAAACTTTACAAAGAATTCTGTGAATCCCCCAAAGATGACAGTAAGGGAAAAGTTAATTAATTTCATTTATGGGCAGCACTGTACAATGCATTTAAATGCATGATTGCATTTATTAATCCCTCACAGTTTGAAGAAATAATATTTCCTGGCTCTGATCTGTTAGTTCTGGCTTCCTGATCTGCTCCAGCATGTTGTTAGCCTCTTAACCCTCACAGTTGTTGCTAGTCAATTCTAGAGTTAATCAGGTGAATCAATATGCAGGATGGTAAATAGCTATTTTATTCATTTTGTAAATCCTTATCATTCAGTTTGCTTCCTTGGATTTATCATTATTTATCCACGAATTCTATAGAACATTGGCATCTTCTAACAGGAGCTCCCTCGGGCAAAAACTAAAGAAAGGAAACATCGTTCTGTATATAACGATAAAATATTCTATAAATTTTTGTAACTAGCCTATGAAACAAACATGTAGAATTCTATACTTAAGTGGCCCATTTTCCCTTTGATTATTCAGTACTTGGGTTTCCTTTGTTTATGGGTGAAATATGTGGCTGTAGTTTTCCACCATTCATATGAAAGCTTTTGTCTGGACACAAAAATCGGTAAAAATATATATTGTAGCTTGATCTGAAGTTTTCATCAATTGAGCAGATGAGAAAGCAGGTGGTTACGATGAAGCAGGACAAACCTTAGATTGCTATAGGCATGACTCACTATAAAATACAAGGGAGCAATATATAAAAGCAGCAAAGAATTGAAGGGATGGAATAATTTCATATTTCTACACACACACACGCAAAAATTGGCCTAGGATTTTTTCCTCTTCAAAAGGGGATATATGACCTTCTGTCCTGGCTCATAAACGAATCTATTCAACATTTTTCAGCATGCCTACTCTCTCCCACCTTGTTGAATGTATCCCACAGCGTCGGGAGAACAGAGACAAATGCTCTAATTCCTCCCCAACTATTTGAGAAGAACCTGAGATCCCAGGGTTCTACTCTGTTTATAGAAGCAACTTTCAAAACCCAACTTAAGCTGAATTTTTTACAAGGGAAAAAAAGGTGTATTGAGTGAGATATGAGCATGGGGGGGAGGGGGGTTCATGCTGTCAATATGCCCGAGAAACTATGAGGCATAGAGTAGGAATGTAAGTACCATTGGTGAATTGAGTTACATCTTTGAATATCAGGCCACCAATTCTTTATGGTGCTTAAGTCCCTTATAATGAATTAGGTCATTAGGGAAATATGCTATCTATTTTTTTAATTGTTTTAATTCTTTTAATGTTTATTTATTTTTGAGGAGAGAGACAGAGACAGAATGTGAGTGGGGGAGGGGAAGAGAGAGAGAGAGAGGAGGACACAGAACCCGAAGCAGGCTCCGGGCTCTGAGCTGTCAGCATAGATCCCAACGTGGGGCCCAAACTCACACACTGGGAGATAATGACCTGAGTTGATGTCGGACACTTAATCGACTGAGCCACCCAGACGCCCCAGGAAATATCTTAATGACCTTTGTGATTTTAATGATCATTAGAGACTTCCAGGCACATCATCATTAGTATGAAGAAGTTTTCATGTGAGACAACATAGAATAGTGTTTAAAGGCACGAGCTTTGGTGTCAGAAGGCCTGAATTGACATGTGGCTCCGTCACTAGCTGGTTGGGACCCTTGGGCAGATTTAGTAACTTGTAATTTATTTGTATGTGTCCCAGTTTCTTCATGGGTAAGACTAGAGTTCTAACAGCAATTGCCTTTTTTGGGGTTATTTGTAAGGATTTCATGAATTAATGGATGCAAAATTCCCAGCACACTGCTTGCACAAGACCTTCCCAGCACAAGAGGAGGCACTCTGCCTGCAGGTTAGCTCTTGCCACTACTTGTCCTTTTGGATGTAGGAAGAGGCCAGAACTGGAGTGAGTCCCGGTATCCTGATTCTGCCAGATGTTGTCAAGTTGACAAGGCGATCTTTGGGTTTAGAGTTCTTATCTGACATAATGGCAGGGTTAATTGGCTATAGTTTATATGAAGAATAATGAAGAAATATTTAATTAATTATAGTATAATAATAGCTAAAATTTATTGGTTAGTGGGGTGCCTGGGTGGCTCAGCTGGTTACACATTTGACTCTTGATTTTGGCTCAGGTCATGATCTCCAGTTCGTGAGTTCAAGCCCCACATCAGGCTCTGTGCTAACAGCACAGATACTCTCTCTCTCTGCCCCTCCCACTCTCTCTCTCTCTCTCAAAATAAATAAACTTTAAAAAATAATAAAATTTATTGGTTAGTGTATGTGTTACTAGTTTAAATGTTTTGCATATACTAACTCATTTAATTCTTATAACAACCCTATGAGATAAGAATTACTTTGTATTATCAATTTTATAGATGAGGAAATTAAGATAGAGAGATTAGGTAACTTGATGCACAGCTAGAAAGTGACAGAGCTAGGATTCACTGCATTAAAAAGCAGGATGTATAATATGATCCCTTTTTTTGAAAATAAACTATTTTATATACATATGAACTGCATTATATACACAGTTGACCCTTGAACAACATGGATTTGAACGTTGCAGGTCCACTTATATGCATATTATCTTTTTAATTTTTTAAGTTATGTATTTATTTTGACAGAGAGATAGAACAAATGAGCAGGGGAGGTGCAGACAGAGAGGGAGAGAGAAAATACCAAGCAAGGTCCACATGGTCAGCTCAGAGCCCAATGTGGGTCTCAAACTCACAAACCATGAGATCAGGACCTGAGCCAAAACCAAGAGTCAGATGCTTAACCAACTGAGCTACCCAGGTGCCCCTATCCAGGTTATTTTTGATAAACACAGTATAGGACCGTAAATGTATTTCCTCTTTCGTAGGATTTTCTTAACATATTCTTGTCTCTAGTTTACCTTGTTGTAAGAATATAGTACATAATATGTATAACATACAAAATATGTGTTCATTGACTATTTATGTTATTGGTAAGGCCAATGGTAAGCTATTAAGTTTGTGGGGAGTCAAACGTTGTACACAGATTTTTGACTGTCCAGGGAGCACCATCACTAATCCCTGTGTTGTGCAAGGGCCAACTGCATATATAAATTATATTATACACACACACATGCACACGCTGTCCAAAAGACAATTCAAAGAGCTCTAGTTGATATGAATATGTTACTGAACAAGAAACAAATCTTTGGTGAACCGGGAGACTTCAAATCTGAAAGGGGGGTGAAGCTCAGAAGCATGATGTTATAGGATGGCTTATAAACAGAGAACAAGAAAGGTGTTTAACCTTTACAATGATTTCATAATTTACAATGAGGATTTCCAGACAGCAGGAGATTGGTTAAAAGTGATTACATTATACCATTTTAGGAAGACAACTTGTTTCATTTATCAGAGCCATTTACAAGGAATAACCTAAGTTAAAGTTTGCTTAAGTTCATGGAATAAGCTAGATTAAGTTTTGTTTATGTGCTTTAACCAGTGGATCTTAAGTCTGATCTCCATTTAATTTATTATAATAATAATCCCCTTTTGGTCAACCTTTCAGCAAGCTGACATAGTCACCAGAACAGATAGTCATGTAGTTACTGTTGTTACCAAGGGATATTCTCCAAAATGTTAAAATGTTAAAGGAAACATATCGAAGAAGTAGAATTTAGGGTGACTTTATATTTCGTATCTTTGCTCATTGACACTTCTAATGTTTCTATAGCAAACACATTACTTGAATAATAAAATAAGTTGCATGCAAAAATAAATAAATGGCTTGGACTAGATGAACTTTGAGGTCTTGCTGAAAATAATATTTTGCGATTCCACGTACCAGATAAATACAGTAGCAGGGAGATTTTGCTGTAGGAGGGTGAACAGTAACTGCCCTCCAACCCTGGCCCCATCTGTCTCAAAAGATTCCAGTAATGTGCCTATTCAGGAAGGGTCACCACTGCCTGTGCTCCTGGCATCAGGAGAACTACTGATATGGAGGGACTTGTTAATCTGTGGTAACTTGAGTGCAACCTGGGACTTGAGCGCTTCTCCTCTGTACTCGTTCACACAGCAGCAGGCGACTAACTGAAAGGGCTGGGGGTGTCAGTGCCTGTGGTGTGTTTGGGAGAGCCATTATACAGTGACACACAACTCGATTCTATATGAATCCGAAAGTATGCTTCTTTTAGGTAATTCAGACGTTTCCACTAAAACGATTGCTGATCAAAATGTTCAAGAAAAGGAGGGGAGAGGAAACAGAGATTAAATACTACAGTCTGCTGCTACTGCAGTGTTTGTGTTTGAGATGTTGCTGCTGTGAAACATCGAAGGGGCAGGTCAAGGCTGTGCAGAGGTCTCAGGAAACAAGAAGACCAAATTTTGTTGAAAATAACGTATATATATATATACATATATATATATATGTATATATATATAATCAAAGTCTTTATGGAAAAAATATAAACTCATTACAATTTCTTTTTTTAATGTTTTATTTATTTTTGTGGGGAGGGGCATTGCGAGAGAAGGGGACAGAGGATCTGAGGCGGGCTCTATGCTGACAGCAGCGAGCCCAATGCAGGGCTCGAACTCACGAACCATGAAATCATGACACTCAAGGACACTCATGCCAAAGGACACTCAACCAACTGAGTCACCTAGGTGCCCCAGAAACTTACTACAATTTCTAATTGTACTTATTTTATGTTAGTACTGGTCATGCCTTGAATGTGTGTGGGGTATGTTCTCTTTACAATATTTAGGATCTCTTAAGGTCTTAAACTAGCTCTTGGCATCATCACACATATGATTAAACCACATGACTCTTTGGAGACAGAATAGAAAATAAAGACTGAATGAGCGGAATATGAGCTATCGCAAATATTTCTAAGCTGCCCGCCGTGATGTTTACTTAAGCATAAATCACTGATTATTGATCACTGCATATAACTCTTTGCCAAAGATAAATACCCTTTCTCTCTGGGTCTCACTATGAATGTGATAGTATCTGAAGTATGATTTTTTTATACATACCTGAATAGATCTTAAAGTTTCTCTCCTTCATAACTGAGTGAAGGGGAAAAACATTTCTTACCTGGATTAAACTTGTTTGACTATTTACCATTTTAAGTCCCATGATCTCTCGTCTTTACCATCAGAGGATAATATACCCAAAGAATAGAACCGAAGCGGTTGTCTTAGGTTGTTTTAGAGAAAAGAGTAACTTCTTCATTAAAGAAGCATCAAAGAGCATTCTTCTTTATTAAACAATACGTTTAATTCTAACTTTATGTATGCATAAATATTTCCCATCTGAAATCTGATTAGTCTGTATACAGTACTTACAATCTGCTGTAATTGTTTAAGAAAATAAACATGAGCAATCTCTTTCTATAAGAAAAAAAAAAGCTTAAACGTCAAGAGACGTGTTGAAGCCAGATTCCAAGAAATAACAGAATCCTTAGGTTAGAAGAAAAGGAAGTGGATTCAGTTCTTCTGCTTCCTTCTTCTTGTCTATAACGTAAGAAGGCAAAAAACCCAGAACAAGTCATGGTGGTCAATAGCCATTTTAAAAGACGAAAGGAGTATGTTCTAGGAGAGAGAGACTATATTGGGCCAATTTAGACTGAATCCCTGATGAAACACCTCACAAATGTTTATGGGTTAAATAATGACAGAAATGGAATCAATTAACTTTGTTTTAATTTGTACCATATGAACGATTTGCATGCATTTTGGAGGAAGCAATTGTGAGCTCAGTACTACCTGGGGTCCTCCTCATTTTCACTCCTTGTCACAGCCTCTGAGTTAGAGTCAAAGAGCATGGAAGTCTTGCTTGCTTAAGAGACAGTCTCTTCGTATTGCAACATCCTACCCTTGCTAGAATTTAGAAAGAACACATTTAAGACTGCTCAACTGGAGATTTTAAGAGTTGACAGAGGAAAACCAAATGAGGTAAAATGGTCTTGCTCTGTCAATGATGCCGATGGTGGTTTCTTTCAAAATGGAGCTAAGCCCTAGCAAGGCCATGCCAGAGCACCGGATTCTCCCCTCTTCGATAATAGCATTGAGGCCTCAAGTCTCTGGTTGTTAGCAATTCTTTGACACTGCGCAAGTGAACACATAACTCCTTTACAATTTTGATCAAACGTCAACACGTCGTTTTTGCATTCAATGAATATTTGTCTGTACTTTCTATATGCCAGGGAAATTAGTTTTCTCTAATAAAGCATCAGGAAAAAATAAGTGTGATATATATATAGCTCTAAATATGGGGCCCGCATTCTTCCTTCTCTCTCATTCTGAGGAACGTCTGTGATTGGACTTTTTTGTATATGCCCAATTGATGCCTGCCCTATTAAATAAGATATTAGAGACAGGATTGGCCAGTGCTTGACTCTGAGGCAATTCAGGAATCTCTAACCCTCAAGTTTTTTTTCAAGTATTCACTATTGATTGAATATGATTGTGATTTTCTTCTGAGAAACTCTGAGATATTCACTGAATAAGTGAATATCCCAGAAATGGGATGCTCTGCAGTTGGTTCCCAGAGTAAGATTAATGACACCATGTAGATGGTGATGACAAGGCCATGCTGAGCAGTCATGGTAGATTAGGTTATAACCATCTGTTTTCCATGTGATGTCTTAATAAACACCACTACCTACACTGAGGTGTTATTACAGTCAGTCTCCTGAGTATTTGTAGATCAGGGCACTTGGGCACAAGGAAGGACTTGTTGCATTTCCTTGAGTTACCACATGGAATGTTTGTGGCCTCCATTAAAACAGTGGTCTTATTTTACGATATGTGTGTGTGTGTGTGTGTGTGTGTGTGTTTTAATTGCAAAGAACATTTGGTGAAAGGACGCTGAGAATGGAAGGTTAGGATGAAGAGGTTTGTGTAGAAAGAAAGTAGTATGAGAAGTTAGAAAAAGTAAGACAGAAGAAAAGATATCTCTGATTTTTGACAAGAAAGAATTGAATAGAGAAAATTCTGGTTATGTATTATACTTAATATGAATACCATAATAAAAACAATAAAGAACCCCTATGATTATTTTCTAATTAAAACTACCCACCCATGATGAGCAATAGATATATATGTGTGTGTGTATGTATATATAATACCAGCAGAACACTCATTCGCTCAATAAATATTTGTGATATTTATAGGAACTTATTATATGCCAGGTAAACCAGTTTTTCCAAATAATAGATGTCTAATTTTCTCTAATAATAGATCAGAAAAAAAAACAAGTTTTTTCTTGTATATATTAAACTTATTGCTAATTACTATTAATTTAACTTATTAAACAATGATATCATTGATATATATTAATACGAATACTAATGTAATATATACCTATACTGATTTATTTTCATTTAAAATGCAATGAGTATACAAGATTCTATTTTTGTATAGACATCATAACTCATGAGTTTGAAAATAACTTATTTGGAACATAACTAGTGAAACAGATGAAAAACCAAATTGAATTGAAAAAAAAAAAAAAGAGAGCAAGAAAAGACCTGCAGAGAATAAAATATATATACTTGGGTTTATGCTCATGGGCCTTTCCACTTTATTCACAGAAGAACTCCTCAACCCTTCATTGATAACATATATCTATATATTTTTAATACAAACATCATTATG
Organism: Acinonyx jubatus; assembly: GCF_027475565.1. Taxonomy (NCBI): domain Eukaryota; kingdom Metazoa; phylum Chordata; class Mammalia; order Carnivora; family Felidae; genus Acinonyx; species Acinonyx jubatus. Next base: position 117,962,822 of record NC_069382.1, on the reverse strand, counting down.
ACAGTTTTGTTTAGGGGCCATTTCCAGGGAGCAAACATAGGGAGAAGAAAGGGAAAGGGCCCTGTTTGAGTGAGAGCAAATAGACAAATAGACAAGTTGGAGAGAACACAGTTACAGTAGTCACAATAAATAAAATGAAATGAATCTTGACCCATGTAGTTTAGGGGTAATGATCTGGCCTACCTCAGCAGCATTATTTTTCCAATATGTATTATAATTGTTGATTTTAATAACGAATTTGAGCCACCCACAAAAGGTTGCTAGGTTGACTTTTTTTTTTAGTGAGATAGAAAATTTGTAATCATTTTAGCAATATTTCTAACTAAAATTGTGAAGAAAAATTGAAAGCTTGACTCAAAACTACTTGTGAAATTTGTTTTTTTTTTCTTTTTTTTTTTTTTTTGTTAATTTTTTTTTTCAACGTTCATTTATTTTTGGGACAGAGAGAGACAGAGCATGAACGGGGGAGGGGCAGAGAGAGAGGGAGACACGGAATCGGAAACAGGCTCCAGGCTCTGAGCCATCAGCCCAGAGCCTGACGCGGGGCTTGAACTCACGGACCGCGAGATCGTGACCTGGCTGAAGTCGGACGCTTAACCGACTGCGCCACCCAGGCGCCCCGTGAAATTTGTTTTTATAGAAAATTTTCTTGGGGCACCCGGGTGGCTCAATCAGTTAACTGTCTGACTTTGACTCAGGCCATGATCTCATGGTTCCTGGGTTCAAGCCCCAGGGCGGGCTCTGTGCTGACAGGTCTGAGCCTGGAGCCTGTTTCAGATTCAGTGTGTCTGTCTCTGCCTCTCCCCCACTCGTGCTCTTTCTCTCAAAATTAAATAAAGAAATTTTTAAAAAGAAAGAAACACAAAATCTTCTCTGACTCTATGCAAGATAAGGGAGTTTTTATATAATATTTAATCATTAAAACAAACAAACTCAAAAACTGTTCTTTTGTAACCTGTCTCATTCTTCTAGATTAAATGACTTTTAGACACTACAAATTCAGACCAGATCTTGCTAGCAAACGTCTTCTCATATTGGCTGAACATAAAATAGGTCTCCTCCTGGAGTTTTATTTTAAGCAAAGTCTATGTTTGGGCACCTGGGTGGCTCATTCGGTTAAGCATCTGACTTCAGCTCGGGTCCTGATCTCACAGTCTGTGGTTTTGAGACCCACGTCTGACTCTGTGCTGACAGCTCAGAGCCTGGAGCCTGCTTCAGATTCTGTGTCTCCCTCTCTCTTTGCCCCTTCCCCACTCTCTGTCTGTCTCTGTCTCTCTCAAAAATAAACATTAGAAAAAATTTTTAAAAGGGGCGCCTGGGTGGCTCAGTCGGTTGAGCGTCCGACTTCAGCTCAGGTCACGATCTCACGGTTCGTGAGTTCGAGCCCTCCCGTGTCAGGCTCTGGGCTGATGGCTCGGAGCCTGGAGCCTGCTTCCGATTCTGCCCCTCTCTCTGCCCCTCCTCCATTCATGCTCTGTCTCTCTCTGTCTCAAAAATAAATGAACGTTAAAAAAAATTTTAAAAAAAAAGAAAAAGAAAAAAATTTAAAAAAAAAGAAAAGTCTATGCTTATGAGGTCCTAGATTTGAAGATGCTGCAGTTCCATGCCAAGTGGCCATTGGCTTTGTACATTTCCTGTTCCAAAAAGCCCGTTTTGGAGGCCAGGCAGGGCGAGGCCAGTGAGAAGTGGAAATTTTGCTATATTACTACCCATATCTACAAATATCCTGTTTCCTTTTTTTTTTTTTTTTGGCTTAAACAACAGAACTTTATTTATTTTTTTTTAATTTTATTTTTTATTTTTTTAAATTTACTTCCAAATTAGCTAGCATATAGTGAAACAATGATTTCAGAAGTAGATTCCTTAATGTCCCTTCCCCATTTAGTCCATCCCCCCCTCCCACAACCCCTCTCGTAAACCTCAGCTTGTTCTCCATATTTATGAGTCTCTTCTGTTTTGTCCCCCTCCCTGTTTTTATATTATTTTTGCTTCCATTCCCTTATGTTCATCTGTTTTGTGTCTTAAAGTTCTCATATGAGTGTATCTTAAAGTTCTCATATGAAGTCATATGGTTTTTGTCTTCCTCTGACTAATTTCGCTTAGCGTAATACCCTCCAGTTCATCCACATAGTTACAAATGGCAAGATTTCATTTTTTTTTTGATGGTTGAGTAATACTCCATTGTATATATATATACCACATCTTCTTTATCCATTCATCCATCAATGGACATTTGGGCTCTTTCCATAATTTGGTTATTGTTGATAGTGCTGCTATAAACATGGGGGTGCATGTGTCCCTTTGAAACAGCACCCCTGTATCCCTTGGATAAATGCCTAGTAGTGCAATTGCTGGGTTGTAGGGTAGTTCTATTTTTAGTTTTTTGAGGAACCTCCATACTATTTTCCAGAGTGGCTGCACCAGCTTGCATTGCCACCAACAATGCAAAATTTCTCCGCATCCTTGCCAACATCTGTTGTTGCCTGAATTGTTAATGTGAGCCATTCTGACAGGCGTAAGGTGGTATCTCATTGTGGTTTTGATTTGTATTTCCCTGATGATGAGTGATGTTGAGCCTTTCTGTTTCCTTCTTAAACGATAATGCTTTCTGCAACTTCACATTTATGCACCTCCCTGTCTTTTTCCTACTCAATTTAATATCTAATATAGCCTTTGCCCTAACTTGATATAGTGGTATTAAAATACTTTAAGTCCACTGTTTTAAAGGACATACTAAATTGATTCATGCCCAATAAGAAAATGCTAAATCCATTGCTGCCTTCCTGGGCCTTGCCTTCCACATTTTGTTACAGGCAAGAAAACAGAGCCTAATGCAAAAAGCTTGCTTAGGGGATTGAGAGAATGAGGTCTCCTTCCTGATTAACAGCTGACTAATTATGAGTTACTGTTAGGCCTGGAGGTAAATTGCCCCTATTCCGGCTTTTATAAACTCGGAAGTGTCTATGTGCCATTTTGAAAATCCTCATCCACATTCCAAATTCCACATCCAAATCTTCTTATTAATCACTGCCCAGACTAGTTCAAGTGGGAAAAGGAAAAAGCAAAACGAAATCAACCAGAAAAAAAATATATACATAATAGGTTTCTAAAAGCTTTGAGATAAGCTGGAAATAGATCCACACCCTGTTACCCATGTGTATGACACACAAGAAAACAATTTTAAATTTTTGAGTCTTTTTCCTTTCAACATCCAATTTGTATTTAGTGTTCATTAAACAGAATAAATACTGGGAAGTTCTGTGTGTGTGTGTGTGCACGCGTGCACACACGCATGTTCGTTCTTTCTTTTTACCTGTAGTTTCCTGATAGTCTATGGAAATAAGACCTTCCTTTGCTGTTTCTGTGATGTACACCTGCTTTCTTGGAAAGATAAGCCACAGGTACATTTGAGAAATGGGTAGCAATGTTATTGGAGTTTATTTTAAAGCATCTACAAGGACATTGGTAACTACAGCTAAAAATCTGACTTTTGAGCTGAGAGTGGGACTAACTATTGAGGTCTAAGGAATTGCCTCCAGTCTTTGCTAAGATTTTACCTCCTTCTACTGATTATTTTCACCCTTTTCTACTGGAAAATTCTCCAGTACTTCTCTAGAACATTAGAATACTACCCCTCTCTAAAAAGATAGAAAGAGACCCGCTTCTATAAAAAATAGTTCTCAAGTTAAAAATGCCAGGAAAACCTTCTCTTCATTATCCTTAAGAAGTCTTTTCAATAAATACACAAAACTCATTGAGCTTTTCTATTGATAACTCAATAGATAATTATATCTATTTGATATTATATAATTGATTATATAATCAATTATATTATATCTATATTATATCTATAGATATAATTATAGATATATCTATATATATATAATATATATTAGATATTATATAGATAATTAGATATCTATATATATAATAGATATATCTATATCTATATTATATCTATCTATATAATATCAATTAATTATATATATTTGATATTATATAATTGATTATATAATCAATTATATAATTGATTATATCTAATTGATAATGCCTTGTTTATGTTTATCCTTGAGAACCATGTTCAGAGGCATATTTTGAAGCAAAGATATCAATGCCTCAGCATCTCTAAAATCTGGAATAATTTCAAAAAAGGGGGAAATACTCCTACAAGTTTGGTATTCTGTAAAATAAAAAATGAGAGCAACAATTTGAATTTTATTTTTAAATTATTGGAAATCATTAGAAATAATTGTAGGGTGTTGATTACCCAAACTCTATGAAACATCTTGATTATTTTTATTGCAACAATTTGTAATGAAATGTCATGAGTTTTATTTTTAATGCCCTTTATGGTTTTTAGTTCTAAAGTTTTAGCAAGATAAAATTCAATAGCAAATAGTAAAAATAAGCTATCTAATAGTTTTTTCAGATAAATTATATACTTTCAAAAATGATTGGCTCTACAATGTTCTCCCTTGAATCTTTTTTTTTTTCAATTTTGTTTATTTACTTATTTTAAAACGTTCATCCCTTGGATCTTTAAAACACAAGATGTAAGCAGAACTTTATATAAGAAAAAAAGTGAGTAAAAGTAAACCAACAGTTTACTATGGTAAACTATTTTCATTTACTATGAAAGTCACAGCAAATAACCTACTTAGGTTTAATGTGTTGTTGCATATTTTAAATAATATCCTTAGTTCTGAGTTAATTACTTATTAAAGCAATCATGATTATCATCAAATATGTAAGTAGGTATGTATATGGCTTGTAATAGAAATTTTGTATCTATGCCTCTCAGCTTACCTTATGACAGAAATAAGGACAAGTTCAGTATCACCATTTATTTTCCCCAGGATGGTATACTGAACCCAAGCCTGTAGGCCGTTAAAGGTTATAAAAATAGAGTTTTGTGGTCAAATAAAAATCTTGGAAATGTTTTGTAAAATTCAAACTCATCCTTTAATATAAAGCTTCTTGTTCTATTTATGTGTTAATGTGAACTGTGGGCCTACAACAGAACGATTTTTTATCGGGTTTGTTAGACAATTGCATTCGTCAGGGTTCCCCATAGAAACAGAACCAATAGGCAATACATAAGGAATTTATTACAAAGGGTTGGCTTACAAGATTATGAAGGCTGAGAAGTCCCAGGATCTGCCATTTGCAAGCTGAAGGTCCAGGAAAGCTAATGGTGGAGTTGCAGTCCAATCCCAAAGGCCTGAGTACCAGGGGAGTCAATGGCAGGAATCAAGAGAAATAATTAGGGAATATCTCAGGACCCGAGAACCAGGAGGCCTACAGTGTAAGTACAGAAGGCTTGAGAACTAGAAGTAGTAAGGTCTGGGGGCAGGAAAAGGAGGACGTTTCAGCTCAGAAAGCAAATTTGTCCTTTGTCTGCCTTTTTTGTTCTAATCGGGTCCTCAGTGGATTAAATGATGCCCACCTGCACTGGTGAGGGAGGTCTTTTCACTCAGTCTACAGATTCAAATGCTAATCTTCTCTGGAAACACCCTCACAGACACACCCAGAAATAATGCTTTAATAATGCGATAATCTCTTAATCGAGCCAAGTTGACACATAAATTAACCACCACAACCTTGGATGTGGTGAAAGATCTAAACTTTGCCATTAAAATGATAGAAGGATTTCGATCATGACATTTTGAGGTAACTAAATAAAAACATATAGCTTTCGCATTTTAATTGAGTATTTTTATTATAGTTTATGTCATAAGATGCCTTTTCTTTCAGCAATTGTTTGTTGACCCCCTATTAAAAATTAGACAATTTAAACTTGACCTAGATATCATAGTATGTTTTTCCTGAGTTAAAAATACAACTCTCGTTCACTGTTAATCAGTCAAAGACCAGAAAAATAATGTACTGAGCTAACAAAGCTAGGTTTATTAGACTTATTGCAGTTAGGGAGAATGCCAGCTTGACCAAGTCTTCATGAGAAAGGAGACCATCTATATCAAGACATAGCTGTTAACACTGAGCATTGAGATGATCTTGGCTTTTTCCCAAATAATCTTTGCTCAGGAAAGATAACACCATAAAGCAATAAATGTTTTCACTGTTTGCTTCAGGAAATTCATGTAAATCAATTTTTCTGAGATCACAGTCTGCTCATCTGGGTAAACAGCTCCCTTTTCAAACAGCAATTTACTCAGCAAGACTCACGTCAAAACCTTTGTTTCACTGTATCTGTCAACCCCAAATTATTATAAACTTTGCCCATTCCCAGTACATTCCTGTCCCTAGAAAATTTTGAAAGACCCACCTTAACTACTTGAACTCAGATGTCAAAGTCTATAAATCTTTCCCTCTACTGCCCCGCTTCCAAGACACCGCTGACATGGTATTCTGCTTTGCTACAGTTTTCATAAACTCAGCTTCATTAATTTATGGTTTGGTGATATTTTAGAAAATTCAGCAGTAGGGTCTCAAAGAGGGTAAATTAAGTAAGGATATTTTTAGAGTTTTAGGTCCTGGGCAGTGTGATTTTGTAAGTCAGGGAACTACCTGGGTTTGGGCAGAGTTTATACATAATAGTTTTGGATTGGTGAGGACAGCAAAGCAAGAGTTTTGAAGCAAATCTTGATAAGCAAGCTATTAGTCTTAATATGTGTACTCTTTTCCTCTACAGTGGTTTACAGTGTTATCTTTTAGGAGCAAATATATTTCATTGAGCAGGCAGAACATTTCTCAACTTGGTCCCAGTGCTGTTTCACATGGGAACAGAAATATATGCCTCCTCCTTGTAAATGTTTAATAAAAGGACAGGAGATCATGTTGGTTTTAGGTCTCATTGTCATGCAGATATACGATGAATATATATTCATTTGTTCACTGGAATCCCTCGTTCATTACTGGAGCATTTAAAGTAGGTCAAATTAAAAGAAGATTGTGAGGCTAACTATAAAAAATGGCTAATGTCCTACAGGACAATAAAATTGTAACATTTGTGTCTATCTTTTTTACTGGATAGACATCATGTAATTGCTTATAAGTGAATTTTTATTCACATATAAATAGCAAGTTTAACCAAGAACATTAACCTAAATAATTAAGTAATTCTTGGTTAGGCCTTTAAAAAAATATTCAGGTATGACATTAAAAAGATATGCCACCCTGCACTGGTGAGAGAGTTTTAGAAAAATTTCAAGTCTTAGAAAAATTTTAAAATACAGCAAAACATTTGGCCTCATTGCAAAATAAATAAACTCCTTCATTTAACTGTCTGCTCCACAAAACCCAGCACTCTTATCTCATTAGAAGTTTTAGACTATTTTACCCAGTACATGTTCAAGAAATCTCAGCTGAATTGCCTTTCCCTCAACCTCTACAATTCTACAGTCCTATGTGTTTATATGTAGCCCTGTTGATTCTGAGGTTTATGATTCAAGGTATTTACTATATATTACCTCATTTCATGTCTTGCTTTCCCTCCTCCCAGTCACTGCCATTACAGCTATTATCATCAGAATGCTTTAGCATAAACAACTTAAAGAGAGATGAATGAATGCTGATGGTGCTTAAATGAGGCAATTTTCATAACTTTATCTGAATAACTAAAATAAAATCTTAAACAGGAAGACTGTAAATTGGGTGGACAATGATCTAAATATTTTAAATTAAGAAGGCACACTCATAGTTTTGGAGTTTTGTTCAGGGGGTAACCATCCCTGGAAAGGGTACAATCTTTATCATGGGACAAACAATTGTTACCCAGATTAGGAAGAAAGTGAAGCATAGCGATGAATGTGGTTGGAAGGAGAGTGTTGTTCTTGGATGGGATTTTGATGTATGATTTTCATCTGAAGAAAAGAATTACAAAAATCTTTGAGACAATGTGGAGCATGGAATGCTTGTGTATGATGGTAGTGGGAGGGAAATATCAGACAAAAATTAGAGGAAGAGGTGAGCAAACACAACCGGAGAGAATGTTATGTTTCAAAGCAACAGCAGTTTGGAGATATAAGTGAAACCACTTTTTCATAAACTAAAAAGCCAGAGTGAGAAATTTGACTTGATTTTTATGTGTTGAAAACAGGACTGTCATGTATTAGAAAGCTAAACTGAACACAATGTTCAGGATGTAGAAAAAGACTGAAATTGGATTGACCAGTTGAGAAACCATGGCAATAACTCAGACAAGAAGCTGTGAGAGTTTGGATAAAATGAAAACACACATCTTAGACATTTTGATGGATATGTTTACAGAATTTGATGACTGATTGAATATAAGAAAGGAAAAGAAGATAAGCAAAGATAAATCTACGATTTTTTAACGTTCATTTCTGAAATGAGGAGTTAGAGGTGTGGAGGTGGAACGGGGACAGAATCGTGAATCCAATTAGGCATGCCAAATTCATGGGCTGCAGCTTCCAGTTGTGAGATGGGTGCTAGAGGAAGAGGCTCAAAGTTGGGGAAGAAATCAGAGCTTAACATAGAGATTTGTGAATCCAGCATCATACAACCTGTGAACATGGGTGATGTGTCTCCTGAAAATGGTACAGAAAATTAAGAGCAACTGGCAAAGTTCAAGGCCACAAGAGAAGATGCAGGAATCAAGAACAGGCATCAGTTTTTATAAGGAGGAACAAAAGAAAAGGTGCTAGGGAAAGAATATTAATTTTGGTCAGAAGAAAGCCATTCTTGGCCTTAGGGATTAAGGTTTCATTTAGGGAAAGGAGAATGTAAATAAGAAGACATGGAAAGGTGAGAATATAGAAACAACAAGTACAGACATAGTGCATTCAAGAAACCTGGGAGGAAGAAATGGTAGCACATGGGTGGGCACACTGAAAACAATGTTAAATGCAAGCAGGTTGCTAATGATACAAACAAGAATATGATGGTTGAAGGAATGCATTAAATTAGTGAAAGAAGGAGCAAATTCCCCCAACAGTTAGGAAAAAGTAAGATCTAGATATTGGGATTAATTTTAGAGAAAATATATTTTTCAAACTAGATGGAAAGATAAGAGGGTCAATATAAATGTATATATTGGTGGTATATACCATACCTATGATATCAGAGAAAAATTATGTAGATTCCCATAGGTAAGATAAGATGCACACTTATTTTGGAATGATGCAATATTTGGGAGATGAAAAGAAGTGGGAAAGAAAAGAGAGCTTTTTATAGCAAGAGTGTATCTGCACGTATTTAGTAAATCAGCATGGAGAAGTGACCCGATGCCCCTTCTTCCTACTCATTGCTATGGATAGCAGGGAGTTCTTGGTGAAAAGCTACAAAGATTTGTTTTATGAGCACAGAGATCTTTTGGGCAGCAAAGACCTGAAGTTCTTTGCTGTGAAGTAAAAAGTTATCAAAAACTTTAGAATAGATCAGGTATCTTTTAACAAGGCTGTACGGTAAAGAAAAAAACAAGACTGCTGAAATAAGAGACAGAAAGAGGAACAATGGGCCTGAACTAAAAGTTGGAAGGTTGTAGCTCCCTTAGGTGGCTTCCACTGGAACTGACTCTAACTCAACTGTCCTGTTGGCAAACCATGTGTCCTAAGGAGGAGTCATGCAAATGAGTAAATAAAAACCAAAGTTATAAAGACCTATAACACTGGGGCTACACCTATGGGACAGCTGTTGCTGAGCATAAAATTGAAGATAGGTGTGTCCTCTGTAAGGACACTTGAAGAAACACTGCAAGACCACCAGTTGCACTGAGAGGGCCTCGCACCAAAATGTTGGACCCTGTTGGTGTTAGCAATGACAACAGACCCTGCTCTTTACAAGTATTGGAGCTACGTTGTGAGAAACCGATGTAGGCCAGCAGGGGGTGCTGCTGTAGGTCAGGTCCTACAGAGTCATAATGGGTATATCTAATCTGTTCAAATGACTAATTTGGGGGAAATCTTTATGAAACCTTGGAAAAGAAAACTCAGTGAAAGACTGTTCTTCCTGCCAGTTTGGACATACAGAAGGTGAGTTTTTATATATTTACATACGAAGACTTCTGACCCAAATTTTTCTCCCATATGGATATGGATATGGAGAAATGGAAAGATACAGGAGTTTGTTATGTTAAAACAAAAAGCCTGTGTGTGTGTGTGTGTGTGTGTGTGTGTGTGTGTCTGTATACACATACATATGATATTTAGACTACAAGCTTTGCTTTGACAAATTATGATTTAAGTTCTGGTTCTACTACATACTATCAAGTTGTGTGGTTTTATATGAATTATTTAAACTCTGGGAGAGGTTAAATGAGAAAAAATAATACCTGCTTGGAGGTATTTTACTAAGTAGTACAGATAGAGGCTATAGCTCAGTGCCGGACTTAAATGTATGGTAATGGCAACTGCCATGATGACTTTTACCGTGTGAATTCTAACACCATGTCAACACCTAACTTACTGAGTAAATTTCTATTTCAAATTTTAGAGCTGAATAGCAGAAGGATTATTTTTTAAAACTTGTCTGTGTTCAATTAAAATGTGTGTCCCAAGAAGAGGTTAGTAAATCTGTCAATGTTGACGGAAGAGGTGTTTCTTCCCTACTCTGGGTGATCTCTTTTTATGTGGAGAGTTTTTTGATAATGATATTCTCCTGGCCCCCTTCCACTTTCTTGCACATTTTGCTCCATGGAGGATGAATGACTTAATTTGATGGGTCAGTTTGGTAGCAGAAATTTTTCATGCCTATCTCCCCCATTTGTTCTTCTTGGGAAGTGAGCTGGATACAAGGATCATGTATTTACCTTTCTTCCTGCATGCTGTGTATACATCCTATCAGTAGCCCTGCAGGTGGGGAGGTCTGCTCCTGGGTGGGCATGCTTATCTGATTCTGGATGTCCATTTTAGACAGCCTACTTGCCCAGACACTTAAACCACATTTTTCAGTTTTTCTTTCTCACAGAAATTTTAATTTCCTCTTAGAAGCGTTCACCCTCATATGGGAGACAAATAAAAAGTGGTTCGTTATCAAAAACTCATATATTTTAGAAATTAGGAAAATTTTAAAAAATACAAGTGAGAGACAAACTTTAGCCTATGAAAGTATCCCAACCATCAACGTTTCTCCCAAGGGAAGGCAATTTATACTTAATCATGTGTCTCATGTAGTAGCAGCTAAAAACTCCAAATGAGGATAATCTGCTGCTATTACAGTTGCCAGCATTTTAGAATTTACAAAGTTGTTTCATAATGATTGTGATTTTTATATCAACCATACTTGTTGTAAATAGGCACAAGAAGGGTAGGGAGATTGACGTTAAGTGACTTAACTAACAATTGTTTTATATTCAATATCTCTAATATCTATTTTATGTCTAAACTAAGTAGTATGGATCCCATTTTACAGACGTGGAAACTAAGGCTTGGAAAAGTTAGGTAACTTAATTAAGATAACAGAGTTGTGTTGTTCCAAAGCTCATGTTCTTTCTATTCGATCACCCTTTGTCTTTAGAACTGATATGTGAATTCAAGTCCTATTTTACGTTCATGATACTGCTTAAGGTATTGAATTGGTTTTCATCTTACTGACATTTGTTTACTTTAATCTGATAATACCTACAGAGTTATTGCAATTCCATTTCTAATTTTAACATCAAAGGATGGAAACATAGGGTGTTCAGATATCTTCATTTCCTCAGCTAATAGCTTTGCTTTGCACAGACCACAAAGCTGAGCACACCAAATTTGAGGATCAAAAGAATTTTAAATCCTACATACTTTAAATGTATACTTTATTTTAACCTGCTAGTGTCATTCATGCAGTTAGCAGCATGACTAAATGCAGAGACCATTTTAAGTTGTGATGGCTATAACTGGTCGGACAAGTGCGCAAGAGAGAGAAATTATTTTTCAAGAAAATTATCAAAAGAAGGGTAAACACCGAGGGTCCACAAATGAGATTTGTAATGAGTCTAAGTCTGAGGTGCTCACATGCATGAGGGAAGTTTCTCAAAAAGAATGTATAGACTAAACACAACATTATCCTGAACCCTAAATGTAAACTTTACACAGGAAGTAATAAATGAAAATAATATTGAACCATTTTCTTTATCTTTTCAAAGCACTGTCATTTCTACTCCATTTCTACCATCTTATAGAAAACAAATGAAAGTAACTCTCCAGGTTTGGGGAAATATTTTGAGAAATTTGCCAAGGAGAAATCTTACTGATTTATCATCCTTGATCTTATAAAATTTGCTCTTCCCTTGAAAATTGTGACTTTTGTTGTTACTCAGAAAGCTGCCCCTGGGTGAGATAGTCTCAAATAGCTAATGGAATGGGCTTATTTCATAGGCATACTTTTTTCATAGAATGGGAATGAATGTTTCCTTTTCTTGAAAAATAGAACTGCATTTTGAACCAGATGAGCTGAACATAAGCAGGGAGTCAGGGGAGGATAGTTTCTCAGAGGACAGGCTCTAGTTCACGTCAGGTACCCTCTCTTTAATGACAGAACAACTTCAGCCAAAGTTGTTCTGCTCTAGGAATCTTGTTCTCATCTATAAAACGAAAACAATGATACTACCTATTTGATATCTATATAGTTATTACTCAGAATACATTAAACAGTATTTTTTTTTTCCCAGAGAGAGAGCATTCACAGGGGAGAGGGGCAGAGGGAGAGAAAGAGAGAATCTTAAACAGGCTGCCCTCTCAGCGTGGAGCCCAACACGGGGCTTGATGCTACAACATTGGGATCATGACCTGAGCCAAGTTCAAGAGTCAGCCACTCACACAAGTGAGCCACCCAGGCACCTCTAACCAGTGCTTTTAAAATATCAGATACATTATAATGATTCAAGGCATGTTGGATATTATGATAGTGGCTATAACTCGTGCTCTGTCTCTCTCTCTCTCTCTCTCTCAAAAATAAATAAATGTTAAAAAAAAATAGTAATAATAATTAAGAGAAATTCCTGCCCATGTATTTAGAAAGTAAAGAAAGTTTGACATTCAAAAAATATATATTTTTGGGCTTTGTATCAAGATGCACTTAAAAAACTTCTTTAATGTTTATTTTTGAAAGAGAGAGAGAGAGTGTGCGTGCAAGTGGGTGAGGGGCAGAGAGAGGGAGACACAGAATCCAAAGCAGGCTCCAGGCTCTGAGCTGTCATCATAGAACCCACCAAACATATGATTATGACCTGAGCTGAAGTCACACCCTCAACCGACTGAGCCACCCAGGTGCCCCAAGATGCACTTTTTTAAAAAGTTTACTTATTTATTTTGGAGAGAGAGAGAAAGAGAGAGAATGAGTGAAGGAGCGGCAGAGAGAGGAGGGGAGACAGAGGATCCAAAGTGGACTCTGGGCTGACAACAGAGGGCTCGATGTGGGGCTCAAACTCATGAACCCTGAGATCATGACCTGAGCTGAAGTCAGACACTTAACTCACTGAGCCACCCAGATGCCTCAAGATGTACCTTCTAAGTGAAAATATTTTATGAAAGGGACCTCTGGTCATTCTAGCCTTAACTTGTGTGCTCACGTGTCTGTGTATGTGCATGTGTGTATGTGCGTGTGTGTGCGTGTGTGAAATTTTAGTTCTTTGTATTCTGTGTAAATAATGAATTAGAAAAAAGATTGCTCAAAGTTAATGAAAGTATTGAACTCAACTTTGAAATATTGGTATGGGTAGTTGAATTACCTCAGCCAACTTTCTGCATCAAAGATGAAGGGCATCCTTTCCCAATTCTGGTTTATAAAGTCTTTTCCTCATAATGTCTTCCTTCAAGAAGAGAAGCTGACCAAAATGAGAAGAAGGGAGGAGTATTGAGTGGAAATGATGATTCATTACCGCAACTCCCAGCAATAGAATAATCCATTCACACAGTTCTTGGTCATCTGTTTTTCTATGCTATTATGCTAATGAATCACTGCTGTTTACTGCTTGGGAGTAGCACCTTTCAACACCTGTAAGAAAGAAACGCTGTTTGAAAGTTGGCTTCTAGGTTAGAATGCCAACAAGTTTTGTGACATGCTCTGGTTCCAAGAGCCTAGTAGCAGAAAGGACTACATTCATATTCTAAACCTGAAGAGACTGCTTCTCTTAGGAAGTGTCTCACTGGAGTGAGATCTGAAAGTCACTGTCAGGCAAAAGAGACCTGATCTGGAATTTGTCCCTATTGACTCTGGCTTATTTAAAACAGAGAAGTACAAATAAGGAGATTGAACACTGCCTTTGCATCTTAAAGAGAATTTATTCTGTTTTGGATTTACTCTCTTGGCTGTGAACTTTCCAAGATATTTTGGGCCAAGATAGCAATTACTTCTTTTCTTAGCTAATCTTGGTCTACAAATTCAGACTTCTGAAATTAATTCTAAAATCAGTCAATTATAAAAAATATTCAAAAATGAAATAATTTGGGGGCACCTGGGTGGCTTAGGCAGTTGAGCATCTGACTCCTGACTTCAACTCAGGTCATGATCCCAGAGTTGTGGGATCCAGCCCCACATCGGGCTCTGTGCTGAGCGTGGAGCCTGTTTGGGGTTCTCCCTCTCTCTCTCTCACTCTCCCTCTACCTCTCTCCCCACTCATGCTTTTACTTGCACTCCCTCTCTCTCACAAAATTTATTTTTTTTAATTTTAAAAACTTAATTAAAAAAGAAAATGGAATAATTTGACATCTGGGGATATCACATTTAACTATATTACCCTAAGATTGTTTTGCTCAGTGTTTTGTTCAATCATTTTGTTTCTCATGCTGGATGATAAGGATAGCAAACTCCATGTTCCGGTCCGTTGGAGTTGACATATGAGGTACTTTGTCTGACTATTTTGAACATTTATCTGAGTCTGGTAATTCATTTTTGTTCCTCTAATGATGTATATTCTTATTGTCTCAGTAGTGCTCTTGTAAAAGAACCAGGTTATCATCATCTATATATCTGAAAATTCCATCTACGTGAAAGTGACTTTGAGTGATAGGATTCTCTTTGACAGTATGATGCAGTCCCCCCAAAAGAAAGAAAGAGGCTTAGAATACAAAATGGGAGACCAGTACAAACACTAATAATGCTACAGTAGCCAAGAAGTCCTAGAATCCTGGCTTCCCACATCTCACAATCAAAGGAAACAATTCCCCAGAGAGAGGCACTCTCTCCAGCTGGACATGGAAAAGAGTAAATAATACAATAAAAATGTGAGGGATTAAATGGCAACTCAAATAATCTCTTTCCTTTTAGGTTGAGTACATTTGTTTTCTAAGCAAATGGAAAATGGGTCTTAGAAATATTATTTTAGCTAGTGTGGTGTTTTTACTCAAAAACCATTTTAAGCTCAGTCATGGTTCCAGATGGCTAGCATGGAAATCACTCAACTCACTGTAGAGCTAAAACTAAAATTTATAGCTGGGAATTTACTAGCATTTTGTTGTATGCTAGAAATTCTGAATGTTTTAGGACCTTTAATATGTCTGACTATGGTGCAGAGGTATAACAAATAGGCATGGTATGGTTATGCTTTGACGAAACAATTTTATGCAATACACATTGTCAAGTGACATATGTATGAAAGACATCAGCCTTGTCAACACTTGATCATGCATAATTCAAATGGGTTCTCTAGCAATTTAATAATTTCTTCATTCATGCTCCCTAGAGTAGACTCATTCTTTCAGAGAATATTAGTAAGAATAGTTTTTTTTAAAGATTAAAATATTGACTGTCTCCATGGGGATGTTACTTCCTATCTCTTGCTGTGGGCTGTTGCTCCAGGGTTGATAGAAAAAAGTATGGATTTTTGTGGTTCTTGCCATTTGCTGAAAGTCAGTGATAACATAGTGGCACATAAATTACAATAGTTTATCTAAATTATTCTTTATCTTATGACTTTCTTGGGGACTACAACATGTCTAAATTTCCCATCATCACCTGTCACACCAAGATATATTAAGGCATTTAATAAATTCCTTTTGTGGATTATATCCAATCAAAATATATTTCTTCATAGTCTGAAATTTGATTTCACTGAGTTTAATAAATATTTACTTAGTAGTAAATACATGGATGATATTTACCAGGTGCTGAAGATATCGTCCAGGTCCTAGTAGACCCTGTGAAATTGCTAGATTGTAGAAATGGTAAAGACAAAGACTTTTGTGTCTTCAGCATAGATATCTTCATGGAAGCTACAAGGGCTCATAAGGTCTCTGAAATATTTTTGAGCTGTGGGATCCTAGGTTTGTAAACTATAGAACATTATTTTTCCTTCTCTGAGCCTCATGATTGTGTGTAAAATGGAGATAACACCTATATTACATGGCATTCTGAGAATTAAATTAGCATATATAAAGCACCTAGTATAGTAACTGACAGAAAGGATACTCCACAAAAGGCCTTTATCCTAGTGCTAATGTTCTTAGGAGGACCATTTTCATCTAGAAACACTAGGAATTTAGAAAAGAGCATCATGGTTTGATTTGCTTGGAAGTCTTTGGGTTTACAGAGCAACAGTGATACCAGTGGCTCCAGTGCTGAACAGCTTATGTCCCAGTCAGATTCAGAGGGCAGGGCAGTGGTAGGTGCTGGAAGCCAGGAGCACTGTCCAGCTTCCATCGTATTATTGTGCATCATTCAATAGGAGGGTGGTGGGTGACAACTGTAGGGAAAGCAGGGTCACAAATGTGGCTGTGGCCTGAGGCTGTGCACCAGTGTCCCTAGTACCAGAAGTGAGGCCTAAAGTAGCTGCATGTTTGGATGTATCAATGTGGATTGAAAGATTAGAGTAAATGGGAACCGACATTGTGGCAGGATGATCTTTTGTAATATTAAGAAATAATTTAGGCATCTGGGATTTGCAGCATCAATTGCCTCAGGAAAGGAATGTTGCAGCAGAAGCTCAGTGAAACTTCAAAAGTCTTATTTCCCTGAGAGAAGTCAGGGTAGAGAGAATAATTTGTGAATCAGAACAAGGCTTACAATCCTCTGAGGCTTCAGGTTTGGGGATGAGGAGAAGAGGAAAGGGGGAAGCAAGAGAGGTAGTCATTGTGAGTATCTGAGAAAGAGGGTAACAGTTGCATTCTTCACACAAGATGGGATTCAGCAGGGATGACCAAACCCTAGAGAAGTTTTGTGCCATGTGATAGCAGAGGGCACTTGTGCCTCTTTTGTGGGTAAAGCCCAATGAAATGTTAACACTGTTTAGAGGAAAGACCAGAGTGGTTTGTCTAGGCAGATGTGTGTGTGTGACATAGTCCTGAATTGTCTGTATTACATCAGGGGTCAGGAGAAGAATGAGTTAGACAGTCCAAAAGCGGCCAACAAATGCAGAATGAGCAGGATACGGAGAAAAAAAGAGAATGAGAAGATGAAGAGAGCCCTGATGAGCATTAATGAGCCCTCCCTTTGCAAGGGATGAGAAAAAATGCATCTGTGACCCATGTGGGACAACCACTAGGGTCCATACAGGATGGTGGACATCTCAGAAAGTGATGACTAATGGTCTGATTTCCTGCACTCCCCAAATCACAGAGCAACATCGCTGAATAGGGAATCATGTGGGGTTGGGAATAAATGTCATGGACTAGGCAAAGTAGGCATTGAATTTATGGTACAATTCCATTTTTGAATTGGGATTTGTATTTGTGATACATTGGTAGGGCCCTACTTCATTTTAATCCATAGGGTTAAAAAATATGGAAATAAGGCATTTCTTTTTCCCAACTGTTCACATCCACTACTTAGAAGCCCAAATCAGTCACTGTTAAAAATAAACAACAAAATTGGGTGGGTGCTCTAGGCAAAAATTTCTTAGATTACAATTTAGCTTTTTGATATCTTTTTTCCCAAAAATCAAAAAAGGCAGTGGGACATGTGGACAAAAAGTGTGACTCTATTAAAGGCAGATGGAAAGGCAGGAGGCACATGGATAGGGAAAGATGAAGATGTTGATGGGGAGGAATAACATGGGGGCCCAGACTGTCCCAAAGTAGGGAGAAGCAGGTCAAGTAGGAATTAAAGTGAGGAGAGCCAGTGAGGGAATTTATGCTGGATATGCCCCCTTCTTTGGTGAAGTAGAAGGCAAATCACCTGCTAGCTAGAATGGGGTGGGAAGAGGTGGACTAGGGGAAGTGGGGAACAGGGAGCAAGGAAAGCAGAAGGGAGTGAGGGCCACTCTGGAGAATGTGTGATGAAGTCAACAAGGAGAGAACATTTGCCAAGCAGCAGTGAAAACTCAGTTGAAATTAAGTAACATGAATTTATAATATGCCAGGGTAGATGTTTGTCTACTTCTTTCTTTTATCAATCTTTGCCTTATTCTAGTGGTAGTTGTTTAACCTGTTTTGTCACATGAGGAAATTATTGGTCATGTTCTTCCTTCTTTTTTTTTTTAATTTTTTTTTAACGTTTATTTATTTTTGAGACAGAGAGAGACAGAGCATGAACGGAGGAGGGGCAGAGAGAGAGGGAGACACAGAATCGGAAGCAGGCTCCAGGCTCTGAGCCAACAGCCCAGAGCCTGACGCGGGGCTTGAACTCACTGACCGTGAGATCGTGACCTGAGCTGAAGTCGGACGCTTAACCGACTGAGCCACCCAGGCGCCCCCTTCCTTCTTTTTAAATATGCTTTTGTGTTCTCTATGAACTTTAAAATGAAATTACTTGTTTTAACTCATTGAAAGAGCATAAAATATAAGCCTTAGGAAATTTTCATATATTTTTATTAGCTTTCATATATAATAGATTTATATAGATCACTTTTATTCTTTTAAATATATTTGGCATGTTATCTATGTTAGTAATACTATAGGACCCTGAGACAAAAAGAGAAAGACAAAGAGAGAGGGGGAGGAAGGGAAAGGCAAGGGAGGAGAGAGGAGAGGGGAAAAAGAGAATGGAGAAGCAACATAGTCCAGGAATTTAGAGCATCCTTCTCACAAGGTTTCTCTTATATATACAAACATGGCTATGACATTTTAAATGGCTGAGCATCCTTGAGTAAAGAAACATCTTTAAGCTTCTACTGTCTCACCTTGTTTTTTTAAACCTATATAGCCTGTAAGAAATATTGACCAAAATTAGTATATGTGGTGCACAAACAAGGCATTTGAAGTTAGACAGACCTATGACTGGCACACAACAAGCTTTTAATAAATAACCATTATTGATAATTTTTAACAGCTTTTTGAGACTTCTTTTCTAAGGCCAGTTCTTATGTTGTAGGAGTGGAGCCGAGAGAAGGAATCAGAAGTGGGACTTGTGCACTTAGTGGCCTGAGTACCACTCTGTGACTATTCATGACAGATCAGGAGCTGGTGTACTCACTATAAGAGGGACAGCTAATGCACTAGCTAGAACTATGGTCAGAGAAAGGTGATGGATGCTCAGATTGGTGCTGGGCAAGATAAAGAAGCAAGCAGAATCTATTATTGACAGACTTTTATTACAAGACCTATCTATCAAACAAAAAGAAAGGTAGAAAGGTAGAAAGAAAGAAGGACAGAGGGAAGGAAGGAAAAAAGAAAGGAAGGGAGAAAGGAAGGAAGGAAGGAGGGAAGGAGGGAGGAAGGAAGGGAGGGAGGAAGGAAGGAAGGAGGGAGGGAAGGAGTGGGGAGGGGGGAAAAAGAAAAAAATTTTTCAGTCTTAACCAGTTTTCCCTTACTTTTACCTTCACCTCACATACTCACAGAATCCACAAACTCTTGCCTTCCAGTACTTCAATTTCCTGCCAAACTTACTCAATGGCAACTAAGACTTCTGTGCTGTAGCAGCATGTTGATGGGCAGCATTTTCCTGTAGGCTGAATTACTTTTGTCCCTCACCTTGCCCCAGCACATCACTTTTGTCTTATTTCCAGGACCTGATTTAGGAAGATTTGGCTTCACCCATATTTTTAAAGATGGAGGAAGAGAAGCTTTAATAACATTTTGCAACCTTACTCTTTGAATCATATTTTAGACAGATAGGAAGTGGCCTAGAAGGAGTTCAATATTCCCTATTTTCTTGCGCTTACTCCTTCTCTGCTCATTTCAATCTTGCCAAACCCTGTGTCTTTGGGTAGCTTGCTTTCATTTGAAAGCAAAATTGATAGTGCAGCCCCTGCTTTAGCAACTCATGACTGTACACAGAGAAGGCCTTTGGCCTGGAAAATCCATCCCACTCATTTGGTTTCTAAACTCACTGGAACCTTGACAGAGAGAGTGCAAGCCCTGGGAATCTTTGCTGGAAACAAAACACAGCTCCTCACTAGAGACTTCCTTTGTGAAAAGAAGTCTGAAAGACACCTTGTGAGTACATATTAATGTCTAATATGTAAATAAATTATACCTAATAAGTTCTCAGAGGGCTATTAGCTTTTCTTAAATCCAATAAAAGCTGTCTCTCTCTTGCACTGGGCACAAATGATGAGGTTCCTTGGAAATTTTCCAAGTAAATTATTTTGGAATTATGGGAATGGCTTTCATGGCATTAATAGTGCCTCCCATTAATTCCAGAAAGGCATTTCCCACTGACCTCTCAGTTGGCAAATCTCAAGAAACACTTTTGTTTCTGAAAAATGTTTCTAATTTAAGTCATATCTCTAAATAGCAGCACATAAAAATGTTTCTGATATCATAAGTAAAAGAAAAAATAAATTCCATCTATGCTATGATTACAGTTATTTAAAATTCTGCATAAATGAGGATAACATGGATTAGAAAAAGAGATGGTAAGTCCCCTGGGCTATGGAAGTTTCTCAATAAAGATTATGAGTGAACACCTAATGCACATGACAAAAAAACCTAATGTTTTATTAGAGTAGTGTAATTGTTGATAAAATTGCCCAATATTCCTTTTGATATTATATTTATTCAGCAAGTAAGTTTTTAAAAATCAATTGGTTGTATGAAATTGTTATTAAAACCCTCTATCTTTGGGGCACCTGGATGTCTTAGTCAGTTAGGCATCCAAATCTTGGTTTTGTCTCGGGTCATGATCTCACACTTTCATGAGTTGGAGTCCCATATTGGACTCTCTACTGGCAGTGTTAAGCCTACTTGAGATTCTCTCCCTGTCTCTCTGCCCCTCCCCCATTCACACTGTCTCTGTCTCTCTCAAAATAAATAAATGAACTTAAAAAAAAACCCTCTATCTTCTTTATAACTTCACTCTTCCCCCTGCCTCCCACTGAACTGTTCCCATCCTTCTGAGAAGTCTCTGGTGATACCAAAGCAGATTTAAGCACTATAAATATAGATTACTTAGTGGATACAAGACAATACCAGGTATATGTCACTGCATTCTCAAATTCAACACTGACCAATAACATGGCATAATTAAGGGACTCTGTGATATGTTTTCAAATAGTTTTGTTCCCCCAAACCAGCAATTTAATACTGATGCTTAAATTTTAACTTTTATAAATGTGTTCCACTGTTTGGCTCTAAATGGAGGTAGATCCCTGGAGAATTAATACTTGAAGAATCTTTGGTCGTTTGTACATCAGTGTAAATAGTTTGGGAAAGGGAGAGGAAACGAGCAAGAGATTCTGGAGGTAGAAGTGCTTTTGGGACAGGACACATTGAAGGGAGAAAGTAGCAAAGAAAGGAGAGACCAAAGGCCTACTTCCCAGGTTCTTCCCAGAGTGGACCCTGCTGTCCAAGAGTGAGCTTCATGACCATGTTGCAGTTGGGACTTGGAAGTTGCTGCTGCCATGTTCAATTGTTGACAATGTGGTTGGGATTTATGGCTTAAGAGTCAAGACACTCATGTCCAGGCTGCCTCCTGGGCTGAGGGATTCCTGAGCCAGTAGTGAGTCTATTTAGGGATTAGAGCTTTACATTTGCAGACAGGATCTGTAGTCATAATACACAGCTAGGATCATGGCACATTTAACAGTTGTTAAGAGAGTACTAGGATAATATTAAGACCAAATGTCAGGGTTTTTAATACAGTTTTCTGCTATACATTCTGAATCTACAAATTCCAACCTTTCACTTTCAATAACAAAATAAATATCTCTGATGTTATTTACAAGTTTTTTGACAGGTTTTAATACTCAATCTCCAAGCAATCCAAATTGTTTTCTTTTAGTAATTATTAATCTGTATTTTTTTTTAAATGATGAAAATTTTACTTTAAACAGAAACAATCTATTGGTCTTAGTTGTGAGAAGTTCACATTCAGCTGTTTAATTAATTATGTAACTGACTTTTGTTCAAAGTAATGAAGAATGAAACTCAGAACTCACACATCAAGGAGCCTGTAAGAATTGTGTTTCCTGGGTTAAATATAATGACTAAATGTGTGTGTGTATGTGTGTGCACATACATACACCTATACATACATAATAGTGACTATTAGGGTAAGAAAACAAGACAGATATAATATGGTAGCAACATTTTAAAATGCTTATCATGTGCCAGACATTGTTTCAAGTACTTCACTCATTAAATTTTCAGAATTACACCATGAGGTAAATACCATTATCTTTCTCATTTTGTGGATTATGAAACTGGTTAAATCATGAGTATGTGGTTTTTTTGAATAGAAAAGGAGTGATTAAAACAGAGGAAATTTAGAAGGGAAAGGGAGTAGCAATTTTGTCATTTCCTGTCCTTTCAGAGCTGTTTTTAAGCATGACAGAATGAAAGATGACAGATTTTCTGGGAACAGTAACACTTCTTTGCCATGGTCAATACTGGAAAATTAGATGAGCTATATACATGGATTTTCATTTGTAAGTTGACTTCCTTATCTATTTTATTTACATCTCATTGAAATAGTTTGATAGTTATTTCCTTTGAAGTAGATGGTATTTCTTATGACACGACATTGAAATCCATACCAACTGAGAATGCTGCTTATAGCCATGACGATACTTTTGATAGAAATAGCCTGTAAAAGGGTCAGAAATAAGTGACGCACATATTGCTTTCACAGGCAATATGTATTAATGTGTTTTATGTACAGCACACACACACATACACACACACACACACACACACACACACACACCCCTGAAAAAAAAGACTAAACCATCAAAAATGCTGAGCAGTTGTTTCTGGGCAGTGAATTGATATTTTTTCTCTTTTTGGCTGGCTTTTAAAAACTGTCCACAATAAACAGGCCTCCATTTTCTGATAAGAAAACTTATAGAAGTCAATTAACCAATATTTATTACTTGGCCACCAAATAAATATTATTGTACCAGGATCTTTATAGATGATACAATAATATATTAGGGAGGGCTCCTACCCTCTAGGAATTGTTTATATATTGTGGAAATAGGCACAAAGAATGGAGGCAGTATATAAATGGCACAGATACTGATTTCTTTATAACAGGAGGGAGTAATCCCTAAGAGTTGAGTTGTTCAGAGGAGATTACAAAAAGGAAAAGAAATCAGCCTGGCTCTAAAAGCTAGGTCCAGTCCAAGGGGTCACGTGACTAGAAGGAGGCAGGGAATTCCTGTCAGATGTAATGGCTTCCAAAAAAACATAAAGATAAGAAAGCACTATATTTATTTGAAACTGAGAGAATTAGTGGTAAAGAGAAACAGTGAGGTTGGTCTCAATTATGGAAGCCCTTGACTGTCATATTAATATCTGCCAAAGAGCAGATAGCTTCAGTTTCTTACTATGTGAGCCTCTCCATTAGGGCTGCTCACAAAATGACTTCCCCCATAGTAAAGCGATCCAACAGTGAGAGAAAAAGTGCAAGAGAAAGCTATCAAGACAGAAGCCACAGTGTCTCTTATAACCCAATCTCAGAATTGAAATTTTTTTACTCTGCTTTCTTCTGTAGGCCACAGAGGCCCTGGTACAACACAGGAGGGGACTACACAAGAGTATGAATACCAGGAGGCAGGGGTCATTGGGAACCATCATGGAGTCTGGCTGTCACGGATAACTGGGCAATTTTTTCTGAATCATCTTATAGATAACTCATTTACAAAGATGAATGTGACAACTACATGTAGTATATTTCTGCATTTAACATGATGAAATGGAGTC
This sequence comes from Acinonyx jubatus, assembly GCF_027475565.1. Classification (NCBI taxonomy): domain Eukaryota; kingdom Metazoa; phylum Chordata; class Mammalia; order Carnivora; family Felidae; genus Acinonyx; species Acinonyx jubatus. The sequence goes on along the minus strand of NC_069382.1, from coordinate 117,938,904 downwards.
TTTAAAAAGAGTCATGTGCCTGATCTATTTGGCATTTTTTAGTTACACTGAGAGACACATATTCCCTTGAAAGACCAATTTTAGGAAGAGTGGCACAATACTATATCCAGGAATGCCAACTATGAAATAAAACCTGAATTTTTAAAAAGTTTATTGATTTATTTTGAGAGAGACAGAGACAGCGCAAGCAGGAGAGGAGCAGAGAGAGAGAGGGAGAGAGAGAATCGCAAGCAGGCTCCGCTCCGCCAATGCAGAGCCTGATGCAGAGCTTAAACCCATGAATGGTGCGATCAGGACCTGAGCCAAAATCAAGAATTGAATGCTTAACCAACTGAGCCACGCAGGTGCCCCTAAAACCTGCATTTTGCTGCATATGTGAGGAGAGAAAGAGGTCTGCACTAACTCCTACTATGGGGCATACTATATGGGCAGGAGCATGGGGCCAGAGAAGTGTAGGTTTACTGCAAAGCCCCTGGAAGGATGCCATTCTGTGAAAGAGCCCTAAGTCAGGAATCCAGACTTTCAAATGCTGTGTGACACTGTCACCCTTTCTGGTCATCTGAAAAGTACATGAGTGCACTGGGGTAGGTAAAATATTTTAATTTTCTAATGACTTTGGATGTCTACCCTCTCTGCTTATCCAAAGGCCTCAGTAGCAGAGGGCTGGCCCCGACAGCATGTTAGCAACACAGTGATGCACCTGGAGGGCTGATGGGGGCAATTAGGCTGCCCCGGCTCTTCTTGTCACTGATGTGTTTGATCATGGAAGTGAAAGTTGAAAATTGAAGAAATAAGAAAGTGAGGCCCAGAAAGATTCAGTAAGGTCACTCTTGAATATCAAAATTTTAAGGAGAAAAAGGACTATCAATAATTTACACCTGAAGAAGTAAATCTCTTAAATACTAAGTAACCAACTAGTTATTTCTAGTGAATTTTTGAAAGTGTAGTATTCACCTAAATATGTGATATATTTTTTAAGTATAATTTTTATAAGAAATAATGGCATCACAATAATTCCTACCACATATATGTGACCCAGAGTTCTGTGACCAGGTTGAGTCCAGCACTATGGGGTCAAATTTTCCTTTAATATTTATGAAAATATCATTTATGGGGCGCCTGGGTGGCTCAGTCAGTTAAGCGTCTGACTTCGGCTCAGGTCATCATCTCATGGTTCGTGAGTTTGAGCCCCGTGACGGGCTCTGTGTCGACAGCTCAGAGCCTGGAGCCTGCTTCAGATTCTGTGTCTCCCTCTCCCTCTGACCCTCCCCTGCTCGCACTCTGTCCCTCTCTTTCTAAAATAAATAAACATTAAAAAATTTTTTAATATCATTTATTAGTTGCTTTCTCATATCTCACTGGAAGGTCAGTATTTTTCCTGTGATTTCTGGAAATTTTAAAGGATTTATGCACACCATTCCAATTCCCAATTCCCACCTCAATCTGATTTGCGCATCTTTCTGGGTCTGGGTTGATCTGTCCATCCAAGATCATCACAAACATGGGTCACAAGCCCTTGTCTGTGATTCCCCCAAAGCATACAAGAGACACAGTATACAACATGTATTACTCTGGAGGTATGAGCGCAGGGGGACAGGTGCTAATGGAAGTTACACACTATCCACACAACAGAGAAAACAATTGAAAATTGAAAATTTGTCTTAAAAGACTCTGTATGGCTACCTACTCCTAAGGGATCTTCTGAGCACAGCCTCTTACTGTGTTGGGCCTTTTTTCTTTCCAACTGGTTGTTGTATCATCCTCATTTCCATCTAATTTTTATTGTTCATTAGTTCTTGACTCTTCGTCTCCTCCTCCCCCTTATGCCCCACCCGGCACTTGCCCTTATAGCATTCTGCGTGCTCTCTGAAGACAATGCATGTAAGGCTTCTTTCATACCCACAGCATCCACTGAAGTTTTTTCCTAAACAAAAGGCCATTTCTTCTCATATGAGCTATAGTATTCCCTGGTATGCTGAAATCCACTGCTATCATTCTGTATTATAGAACAAAGTTTCTTCATTCCTAAATATAATGTGAAAATATGAAATTATAAGCAAGAAACCAAAATAAACATAGGACGATTGCTCTGTTATTTCTGGCACTGATGCTGAAATATTATTTTATGTTATCAATAATAATAAACTGAAACCGTTCAGTTTTATCGGAGGTAGAACACTTTAAACCTTGTAACCAGTTTATTTGACAAGAATAAATCTTTCTAACAGTTGACAACTCATATAAAGTCAAGTGCCTAACAACCTCTTTCTATTTTGAATAATCATTCATTATTACTTTAAATACAGTATGTTAAGCCATACACAAGGAGGTATAATTGGCAGTGAAATGTTATGTTAGAGTTTTTTACTATTTGTTCAATAATTCTTTTAAATGTGTAGTCACCAGCTAACGTATAGCGTGTACTCAGTACATTCCATCTTCAAATGACTTCAGCCACATGAGTTAATTTTTTTCCATAAGACCTCAGGGAAACAGATGAGAACTATTATCCTCTTTTCCAGGCAGGACTACGAAACAGAGAAAACTGCCTACCTTCACACAAAGAGAGAATTAGGACAAAGATATAAGAAAGGCTTTCTACTGTATTCTAACCTTGCTTATTATGATATCTATGTAGTTTTCTTCCAAATGAAAAAGAAGTTGAGTGTGGAGTTGAGACTGTTTCTCAGAAGTCATGTTGACTTCATTCTTGGTCCTTCTTTAGATCTTTTTTGGGATATTGCTTATCCTTGACCTTCACCTTGCCTTTGTTTCGTTAATGTCGAAGAGAGTGACAGCTTTAGATTCTCATGTCAAGATTCTGTGAAGATAAACATAAAAAAGCAAAAGCCAAAATCAGCTATACTTTTATTTTATTTTTTAAAGTTTATTTATTTATTTTGACAGGGAGAGTGTGCATGCATGAGTGGGGGAGGGGGAGGACAGTGCAGAACCTGATGCAGGGATCAATCTCATGAATTATGAGATCATGACATGAGTGGAAATTACGAGTCAGATGTTTGACCAACTGAGCCACCATGGGGCCCCAAAAGTCAGTTATAATTTTAAAGCCTCCAAAAGCATCACAGGAAATTTCCTATGCATCAGGAGCTCATCAACCAGAGAGGCCCAAGGCCCAGGCTTTTGTAGCTGTGCTTCTAGTTTGTTTCATGTCACTGGAAATCATCTCCTTATGTGAATTTTCTTAATTCTCCAACTAATCAAAGTTTTGATTGTGTAAGTGACTTAAGTGACAGGAAAGCTTATGAATTTTTACTCTGGTAGCCAATAATTGGTGATTGCTTTGAACATTTGATATATATTTTTTTTAATATGAAAGCACTCTTCTCTTCAACTTCCCATTCCACACAGAATAAAATGTGTGTGTGTGTGTGTGTGTGTGTGTGTGTGTTTACAGCTTACAAATCCCTCCTGCAGCTCTCTCTTTGCCTCCTCTATTCCAGTCACGCAGGCCTCCTTGCCCTCCCTTTGAAACAAGAACATAATCTTCCCCCACCCCCTGTTGGGCCTGTGCATTTGTTTCCCCTCTGCCGTAATTTTCCAGACTGTCTGACTTTGGGGTACCCCGAGCACTTGAAAGTGAGCCTGCTCTAAATATATGTCGGGCCTTGCTTCTTGACACAAACTTCTGACAAAGAGTTCTTAACTGTGAGAATTGTACTCCTGTCCAAATATCTAAGTGTAAGGCTGTGGGTTCTTAATATGAACATCCATCTGGAAAGAATGGCATTCCCACTGAGGTCTGAAAATTATATCCTTTTTAAAAGTGCAAAAAGACACTCAGATTCTATGCACAATTTTCTCTTTAAAATATCTTCGGACAATTTAGGCATAGAAAATACTGTAAGGGGTTTTCCAGTTTGTCTCCAAATTCCATAAAACCTTTGCAACTAGATCAGTCTGTTTCCACCTACAAATCAGAATATTTATTGAGCTCGTATTTAATGCTCAGAGTGGAGAAAGAAAAGCCGGAAGGTCTGCCTTTAGTGTCTATTCTCCTTTCAAGTTACTGTCCATTTGGAGACATAACATAATAAGAATATAATGAGAGAAATTTCTACTCTTATCCTCTGATCCCAGCACCAATGATAAAAAGTATCTCAATATTCTCAAAGGCTGACTTCATCTCTGAACACTTCTCAGGGATAAAATCTAGGTATGCTTGCCCATCCAAGTGTTTAGGGCTGAAACTCTTTCGAATAGACTTAATGACCTTTAATAAAAACGTATTTAATCGGAATGTTCGCTTCAAGCTATAGTGATTATATTCTAGCAATGTGCTTGCACATATTTATGATGTCCTGAAAATGTGAATTCTACATGATAAAAATAGGAATATCAATTACCACAATGTTCTAACTGCACTACACATGGTACGTGGGCAAATGACTATCACAGATACTTATAAAGTTCGAGTTTTCAATAGCAATGGTTTCTTTTTCATTCCTACTAATCTCTAGGGATGCTGCAGCTGAAAACTGTTTCAAATAATATAATGCTGCTCTGCCCTTTCCTTAAAATGATTGCTATAATAGACCCATTAGCACTACAGGTATTTATATTCTGATTTTCAAAGGGTAGGCTCAGGAGATGTATGCCAAGAGTTCATTTAATGAATTTCTACTGAGCAGCATTTTCCAGCATGTTTGAGAATGTCAATTGCAATGTGACAGATTTAATTGTTCAGCAAAGTGGAAATGTTTGCTTGGTTAATGGTGTCCTTTTAAAGCAGGGTCAGATTATTATGGAATTTTTCCAGGAAACCCACCCTTAGAACCAGAAAGAAAATTCTGATGTTATTAATTAGGAGCAGGAGAAGTTATTAGCTTTAATTTCATCAGAAATTAATCCATTATAGATTTCTCAACTTTTGTTTTTCCCATTAGGACCTTTAATCAGATCCTAGATATATCAGTAAACTGGGATTAAGAAGATAGGTTCAGACAGCCAGGCTCAGTGATAACTCCGTTAGGATCTTCCCTGAAGAGCAGAAAAATGGAAATATTTGCGTTTATTGGGTCACCGGATAACAATGCCAGGAATCTGTTCTATAATTCATAGGTTACAAATGAAATAAAACTGTGTCTGAGACAGTAGAGCCCAGTATTTGCAAAGATGGCCATGTTAATCAAATTCCTCTTCTCTGGGAATGTGGAAATCTGGTTTCCTCAGGCTTCTCTTGTGAGAAAACTTTTCTCTAAAACCAAAGGATTGATTTTTTTTCTAGTAAATATTTCTAGTTGATTCTAATAGTACGACTTATTTATAAAGACAATTGTTTAATGGATCAAAATGAAGTAGGCTCATCAATGAATTTCGCATTGAAGACTTGCATCTGACAGGATTTCTGCTATTTCCAAATACAGTAAGACATCAGTCTGTGGTTTGATACCAGTCCTGGGATGAGAATATCATAGAGGTTTTGAAGATTTTATAATTGTGCCGTTATGGAGTTTATTGAATGACGATAGAGAAGATGGTGTTTAAGAAGTCAGAGGCAAATCCAGCTGTAAGGAAGTTTGTGGCACAATTTTACTATCATCCCTAGGTGCGAGTTGATGCATACCATGACCGAAGTTCAGCAACGTGATGATTCAGAGATGGGAGGCAGAGCGAAAGACTCAAGAAAATTCCTGGAGCTATCTCTATAAAATTTTACCGTTTCCTCAAAGATTCCATGTATGTGGCTCTAATGACATTCACACAGTATGGGGTCTTAAAGAGATTGGACAAGATAGACAGCTTCACATTCAAGCCATCCAGGAAAGGACAAAGTTTCCTAGGTTTTTCCTCGTGGGACATGTTGGAGGTCTGCTATGATGATGCTTGGAATCCTAGCTGAGTTTCAGCCCAAAGCTGCCTTTCAACCAGATATTTCATCCGAAGGCCATAATCCCAAGAAAACTAATAATATTAAGTGTTCCAACTTTCCTTCCTTGAGAGACACAGTAGGCCACAGTAAATATATTAGGTTACTGTCAGCTGCAAGTAGCAAGAAATCCATGTAACGATAAGGAAACAATAAAGAAAATCTACTATGACGTGGAAATTTTGGGGGATGGCACTTGTAATGTTGGTTAATTCAACAGCTTAGTGACAATATCGAAGATCCAGGTTTCCCCATACCCCACATTTGTGTTGTCTTATTGAGCATGTCATCTAGGTTTGTTCATGGTTTCAAGGCAGTCACACCAGCTGAGGTGCATTTCCTGCACAACAATACCCACAGTCCAGATGAATAGACAGTGAATCCTTTTTTGTTGTTTGTAAGAGTGAGGGAGGTTTCCCCAGAAGTTTGTGAGCATTTATAACCTCACAACTCATTTGACAAAATTGCACTTTTCCTCTAGTCCTAAACTAGAGCAAGAGAAAAAGAAATTGTGATTGGTATAGACCAACCAAAGAGCCCAGAACCCACTGAAGTTCATCTGATGCTTAGGAAAGAGAGGGTTCTTTAGGTGGTAGGCTGTAAATTCAGTTTCATTTTTCCTCAGCTTAACAAAGAGAAGTATAGAGACACAGCACAGGGTTTCTCAATGTTGGCACTATTGACTTTCGGATAATTCCGAACAGATAATTCTTTACTGTGGAGGCTGTTCTGAGTACAGAAGGACCTGTAGCAGTTTCTCTTGCCTCTACTCAATAGATGCCTCCCCCTCCTTCTAGTTGTGACAACCAAGTTGTATTCTTGGGCAAGTAGGAGAAAGAAGCAAATTCACCTCTTACTGAGATGCACTGATGTAGTGCATAGACATGAGAGAGGGACACTGCCAACGGGTTGGCTATCATATAATGGCTTTAGGCTTGACCTGGATCTATGAACCCGATCATATGCTGAGATAGGTTGTGCATGAGTGACGTGAAGCTAAGTATGCCTCGTGTAACTCCTGAAGGCTGCTGTTTAATGTATGGGGCTTTCTGGTCAGATTTGCAGCTTTCTTTGGTGACCTATGAGCCTTTGTGTGTGTGTGTGAAATCTTCCAGGTAGTAGTCAATGTCAGAGAAAGTGCTGATGCAGGGGTCAGCAGGAAAAAAGGAAGAGGCTGACATCATGATTTCACTGGGAAAAAATATAGCTTCGTATGGGAATGTAAAGTGAGTTGTTATAATGTAATTTAATTTGGCCTGCTTAACTTATAACAGTCTTAGTCCTTGATGATTTCTCCTAGTAAATAGTTAAATGCTGTGGGAGGAGTGCACCTGAACTAAGGAAATTTAAAAATTGTCCTCCAACGTTGGGGCGTGACCTGAAGCACCTGCTTTGAAACACACTTAACTGGAAATGATAGCGTTTAAAAGTTTAAATTTCTTGAGCATGAAGGTAAAAATAGTCACCATATTAGATAAATTTAATAGCTAAAATAAGGCAGTTATTTAGAGAGAATGTTACTTCAAACATAAGTAATTCTGACTGCTTAGGGTCCTCTCCCTCTTTTTATTACATGTTATGTCTCATTTCGATACAAAAAAGCAATTTAAACTGCACAAAATCATGGAAAACTTGCAAGACATTTTGGGAATAGAAATAAGAAAAGATATCCCTAGAGGAAGAAAAAAAAGGTGAAAAAGAAATGAGACACACACAAAAAAATGAATAGTTGGAAAGAATGAGAGGAGACGCATGGACTGATACAGAACAAAGTACCAGGAGCGCCATCCTGCACGTAATTCACTCAGTTAATTCAAAGGTTTTTTAAATGGTGTGTTCATAGTGGTGCTTGGCTGTCTCAGTCGATTAAGCGTTCAACTCTTGGTTTGGGCTCAGGTCATGATCTCATGGTTCATGGGTTCAAGTCCCGCGTGGGGCTCTGTGCTGACAGCACAATAATAAATAAACTTTTTTTAAAAGGTGTATTTATATTTACAAATGAAAATTTGCTACATGTTTTATGCATTGATGCTTATTTTGATTGCTCCGTGATTTTGTTTTAACATTCAACTCTGTACAGCAATAGTGGTAAGAGCACTTAATAGCTATGTGACATAGGGAACAACTCTGTGCCCCAAGTCCTGTAAAATGTGGCTACTAATAGAACCTAGTGCAGGCGGCTGTCGTGAACATTTTCCAAGTTATTTCAGGGTAAATTACCTATCATCCAGGCTAGCCTATGCCTTGAGAAAATGTTTAACTGTTGTTGCTGTTTTTAAGGTTTTAAAATTCCTATCCAGCTGATCTTGTTACTTATCTAGATTTAACCACTATGTTCAACCTGCTAAGGTGTCAGCCTTCCCCACTAACTGGACTCATGTTTAGTGCTTCTCATCCTAATTCAGAACAGCAGAAAAGCAATACTGGAGTGAAAATGTCTAGCTAGGAAACACTGAGAAGTTCCAGAATTGATCATGATTAAATTTGGGGACACTCATTTGAGTAAATACCAGTTTGTGAAGAGGTAATAGAAGCTCAGGAAGAAAAAAGAAATTCTCCTGATTATTTTGATAATTGGATTTTGAAATTGTTCAACTGTAAAAGAGTTTGTATATGTAAAATAATGTGTGTGTGTGTGTGTGTGTGTATACACACACACACACATATATATATAATGCAAAGACTAATAAAACAAATATACTCATGATACAGTTTAAAAAAATAAAGCACATATTGCTGTTTAAGACCCCTGTGTGCCTCTCACTGAATTTGTGTTTATCATTCTGTTGCTTCTATTTATAAATTTATAATATATTAATAATCCCTAAGCACCATAATTGTTTGATTGTACTTTTATTTGAACTTCATATGCTAGTATCTGCTCTCTATATTTTTCGGAAACTTGCTTTTTAAAAGACAAAGTTTATTTTTTTGAGAGAGAGAGAGAGAAAAGGAATACAAGAAGGGAGATAGGGAATACAAGGGAATACAAGAGAGAGACAGAGAGAGCGAAAGCATCCCAAGTAGGCTCCACACTGTCAACACAGAGCCCAACATGAGACTCAAATTCATGAACCTTAAGATCATGAACCAAAATCAGGAGTCAGACACAGATGCTTAACCAATTGAGCCACCCAGATGCCCCATCTGAGTCTTACTTCTTATTAAAAATAAAAATTACGTTTTTGACATTCATCCATCTGGGTATGTTAGAAATCTTGTTCATTTATTATCATTGCTATACATGTTATATTGTACGACGTTTCTATTTCTTATTTATTCACCATTCTGTGGACATTTGGGGTGTTTCTAGCTATTTGTTTTCACAAAAATGTCACAATGTACATGTCTTTTGTAGCATTTGGGCAAGAGTTTTTGCAGTAGATCTTCTGGGTCAAAGAATTTAAGTATGTTTGTGGCTATAAGATAATGTCAATTGTTTTCCAAAGTGAATATGCTAATCTTTACCCCCACCAGTGGTATATAAAAGTTCCAAATGCTCTACATTCTTACCAACCCTTAGAAAAGTGAGACTTTTCAAGTTTTACAAAATGAGCATGTGACATGCTGTCTTAATTTTGGTTTCTTTGCAATAAATTTGAGCCTTTCTTTTCAATTGTACTTCCATGATTTCTTTTCTGCCAAATGCCTCTTTCTATTTTTTGCTGCTCTTAAATTATATCAGTTGTCTTTTATTGATTTGTGAAATATGTTTTTATGTTTGGAAATCTAACCAATTGATGATTATATATGTGGTAAATATTTTCACCCAAATTTTAGCTTTTCGTATGGCTTGAGGTATCTGTGGTTGGTAGGAATATTGGTGCCAAGTTTTCACTCCTCTGTAATAGAGTGATACGTTCATACACTTTGCCATGTAGCCATAGTGTCCCATCTCCAGATAAGTGTGACTATGACACCTGCCATGTTAGTGTTGGGCTTGGCCCAGTGTCTTGCCTTGGCCAACGGGCTATGAGCAGATGTGATGGCAAGCAGAGGCATTAACGTGCTTGCACAGTTCAGCTTGCCTTCTTGTGCTCCTGCTATTCTCAATAAGAAGATCATGTCCTGATTTAATCACTTGTCCTGGGAAGACACCTGGAGCAGCTGTGACCCAGTCTCAAGTCTGGAACTAAGCCAACTGACTCACAGCTGACCCGCAGACCCATGAGCAAGAAAAATAATGCTTGTGGTTATAAGACATTTGGTTTGACATGATTTGTCACACCACATTATTACCACAAAAGCTAAGTCAGAACTAATGGGCAGAAGTCCTATAATTTAATATGGTTGAATTTATCATTCTTTTCCTTTAAAGTCTGCACATTTTATGTCTTGTTTAAATCTAGTTTCCTCCAAAGTCATAAACATATTCTCTGCATAAACACATTCTCAAACATCTTTCCTGTCCCAAGGCTATCAAGATAATCTATTACGTAGTCATTTAAGCCTATTAATAACTCGGAACTGATTCCACATATGTGTGGAATAGGGTGCAAATTTACTTTTTTTCTCATAAATTCCACAATTGTGTTAACACAATTTATTTATCCATTCTCCACTGATACACAAGTCTATCTGGTTTCCAGATGGTGTTGTGTAAACCTGTGTCAATATCACTGTCTTTTTTTTTTTTAAGTTTATTTATATATTTTGAGAGAGACAGAGAGTGTGAGTAGGGGAGGAGCAGAGTGAGAATGAGAGAGAGAATCCCAAGCTGGCTCTGTACTGTCAGTGCAGACTCAAATGCGGGGCTTGATCTCATGAACCATGAGATCATGACCTGATCCAAAATCAAGAGTCCAACGCTTAGCCATATGAGCCACCCAGGCACCCTAATATCATTGTCTTAATTCCTATAGTTTTTTAGTATGCCTTGCTATCTGATAGGTTAAGTCCTCCCTTCTTATTATTTCAGGAAATTTTATCTATATTTCCTCCCTTTTTTATCCTATGCATTTAAAATTATCACCTAGTTAAATTCCTTGAAAACCCAGATTCATAAAGTGCTTATAGATAAATTTGGAAATATTGGACAGTTTTGCAACATTGTTTCATCATTCAGAAATTTCTTTTTGTTTACATATTTTTTATTTAATGCCTCTTAGTAAAGTTTATTATCACCTATTTCATCAGGTCTTGCACATTGTTTAAAAAAGCATTATCCTTGGTTGGTTTTTATTTTGGCACTGTTTTACAAAGTATCTTTTGAAAACTACGTTTTAAAAATGTTTGTATCTATTATGTAAAAATGCAATTATATTTTGTATAATTGATTTTTTAACCCAACACCCATGTTTAAATCCATGATTACTGTTAATAATTGATCTACATAATATTTTGAATTTTCTAGGTAGAAAATAATATCATCTGGGATTAATGATTAGATTGTTTATTCCTTTCCAATATTGATAATGTTTATTTCTTTTTTTTTCATTTTCCTAGCTTATTTCCCTCAAGCAGACCTTAAGTACAATGTAGAAGAGCAGTAAGAGTGGACTTCTTCCTTATTAATGAATTTAAAAGAGATGGTTTTAATTTTTCACCATTTACTATGTTTGCTGTAGGCTTTTTGCTTTTAAATTTCTTTTTTTTTTTAACATTATTTATTATTGAGAGAAAGAGAGACACAGAGACACAGAGCATGAGCAGGGGAGGGGTAGAGAGAGGGGAAGACGCAGAATCTGAAACAGGCTCCAGGCTCTGAGCTGTCAGCACAGAGCCTGACGCGGGGCTCGAACTCACTGCGAGATCATGACCTGAGCCGAAGTCGGTGGCTTAACCAACTGAGCCATCCAGGCACCCCTTGTTTTTATATTTCTATCACATGAGGGAAGTTCACTTCTATTCCCTACATGGTTGATGAATTTATTAAATGCTTTTACTGAATCTGTTGAGGTGATGATATACTTTTTCTCATTTAATTTGTTAATGAGGTGAATTACATGAATAGATTTTTTTTTAATTTTTTTAATGTTTATTTATTTTTGAGAGAGACAGAGAGACAGAAAGACAGAGCACAAGCAGGGGAGGGGCAGAGAGAGAGGGAGATACAGAATACTAAGCTGACTCCAGACTCTGAGCTGTCAGCACAGAGCCCAATGCAGGGCTTGAACCCACAAACCGTGAGATCATGACCTGAGCCGAAGTCGGAGACTTAACCGACTAAGCCACCCAGGCACCCCAAGAATAGATTTTATTTTATTTTATTTTTATAATATTAACTCAACCTTCCATTCTTGGAATAAACTTAGTTTGATCATGACATCATCTGTCTCTTGATAGGTAGATAGATAGATGATAGATAGATAGATAGATAGATAGATAGATAGATAGATAGATAGATTAGAGATATATAGTAGCTATTGTAGCAATATTTGTAGCTATTATATAGAAATGTAATTGAATTTTGTATAACTGATTTTTAGCTATCTATATTATAGGTATATAGAGCCGAGTTTGTTTTGTTTATGTCTTATTTACAATATTGGCTTGTATTTTTTTCTTCTTTATACTGTCCTCCAGTTTTTGAAACACAGTTATGTTAGCCTACCTGAATAAGTAGGGTGTTTTCTCTCTTTCTAGTTCCAAGAATAATAGGTGTAAAATCAGAATTATTTTTTTCTTTAATGTGTGGTGGAATACATTTGCAAAAGTCATTTGGACCTGCTGTTTCCTTTATGAAAATACTTTAAAATATTTATTCAATATCTTTGAAGGTTTTAATATTATTTGATTTTTCTGTTGAGTTTTTATTAACTCATATTTTTTAGGCATCTGTCCATATTATGCTGATTTTCAAATCAATTGACCTAAGGCATTTTTTAAAAATATCTGTTACATTTGCAATTATATTCTCAATTTATTCACCAAATTTTGTTTTTAGCAACTTTAGTGGTCCCCCCAAAACAACTTTTGATTTATTTGATTTTGTATTTTATTTTATGTATTTTGTATTTTTTTCTTTCATTAATATCTCCCAGAAGTTGTTTCATATATGTCTACTCTAAATATAATTTATCTGATATTTACAGTTGGTATAAATGTCTGAGAATCTTATTTCCTTACCTGAAATATTCAAGCCATTCACATTTAATTGTGATCTCTGATATATTTGGGCTTATTTCTGTCATCTCATTTTATACTTTCTATTCTTATTGCTTGCCCTATTTTTTCTACTTTCTTCTTGTACAGTTTATTTTGTATTAACTGATATTTTCCTCCAGTGTTAACATTTTTTCATTTTCTCTTTGTTTTAAAGTTGTACAGTTTCTTAATTTTTTATGGGTTATAGTATTTATGATGCTTATGTTAAACTTTATTCAATATTAAGTCCAAATTTAATCAGTATATTTACCCTTCTTCTTTAGAATGATTTCACTATACCCAACTTACCCAGATTTATAAGCTTCAGATTTATAATAATTCAAGCCTGTCTTTTTTAATATACACACATTTTACATTATTATTATTATTGTTTTATATTATGAACCTTTCATTAGATTTAGCCACCTCTATACTTTTCTTAATTCTCCATTCTAATGTGAATTACAAGCCTATGTCCTGGGATCATATTCCTTCTTCCTGAAATATATCTTATAAGTTACTTTAGAAAAGTTTTTGGTGATAAACTCTCAGATTTTGTATTGTTTACAAATGTCTTTGGTTGTATATAGTATGCTAGGTTGACAGTTTTTTTCTCAGCATTTCAAAGAAATTTTTTGATTGTTTTCTTGTTTTCAAAAAGTTAATAAATCAACTACCACCTGAACTGTGTGATTTTAAGTAATCTTTCTCTCTCTTTACCTGCTTATAAATTTTTTGTAATGTTTTTATTTATTTTTGAGAGAGAGAGAAAGACAGACAGAGCATGAGCAGGGGAGGGGCAGAGAGAGGGAGACACAGAATCTGAAGCAGGCTCCAGGCTCTGAGCTGTCAGCACAGAGCCCAACATGGGGCTGGAAAACTCACAAACCGTGAGATTATGACCTGAGCTGAAGTCAGACACTTAACTGACTGAGCCACCCAAGTGCCCTCTCTTTACCTGCTTATAAAACCTTCTCTTTGCATATGTGTTCTGCAGTGGTGTTGCATTATGTCTAATTGAAAATGTCTTTAAAATGTATTTATCTTGCTTGGCATTAGGTGGATTTTCTAAACTTAAATACTTATTATTTAATCAATTAAGGAAAATTATCAGAGAGTCTCTTCTCAAAATGTACCATTTCCAAAGTTTCTGCCTCACCATGTTCCAGAACCAGAGGCAGAGATTTATTACACCACTTACTACACTTTCCTCACATATCCTAGCCCCTCCTTCATACTCATTATTGCTTTGTTTCTCTGTTTTAAATTCTGGGTTATTTCTTCAACTTCAATCTCTTGTTTCCTTATTATTTTTAGGTATATTTAACCTGACATTTAAGAGTCTTATTGATATAAAACATATATTCAAGGAAATATACCAATTATGCATATTTGTTTCAATAAATTATCCCATCCAGTAATTAAAAAAAAACAAAACAAAGCAAAACAAAACAAAACAAAACAGACTTTATCTTTTAGAGCAGTTGTAGGTTCACAGTGAATTGAGTGGAAGGTACAGAGATTTCCCTTATATGCCCTGTCCACTCACACACACATAACCTGTCCCCATTGTTGACATTCTGCACCACAACGGTATATTTGTCACTGTCTATGAATCTACTTTGACACATCACGATCACCCAAAGTCCATCGTTCACATTAGGGTTTACTCTTGGTGTTGTACATTCTATGGGTATGGACAAATATATAATGATTTGCATCCCATGTTACGCTATCATACAATGTATTTTCACTGCCCTAAAAATCCTCAATGGTCTGCTCTTCTTCCCTCCCTCCTCTCTAACCCCTGCAGATCACTGATCTTTTTTGCTGTCTTTACAGTTTTTCCTTCATCAGAATGGCATATAGTTGGAGTCATACAGTGCGTAGCATTTCAAGTTGGCTTTTTTCACTTATCAATATGTATTTTAGTTTTCTCCATGTCTTTTCATGACTTTTAATAGCTCATTTTAAAAGTTTATTTATTTGTTTATTTAGAATCCCAAGCAGGCTCTGCACTGTCAGCGTAGTAGCTCCTTTCTTCTAAGCACTGAATAACATTCCATTGTCTGGATGTGTTGCTGTTTATTTATCCATTTACCTACTGAAGGACATCTTGGTTGCTTCCAAGTTTGAGCAATCATAGATAGAGCTGCTATAAGTATTCGTGTACAGATTTTTCTGTTGACATAGCTTCCAATTTATCTGGGTAAATACCAAGGAGCATGATTGTTGTATGATATGATAAGAGTATGTTCAGTTTTTTGAAAACCACCAAATTATCTTCCAAAGTAGTTTACTATTTTGTATCCCGTTAACAGTGAGTGAGAGTTCATACTGGTCCACATCCTCCTCAGCATTTAGTATTGTCAGTTTTGGGGATGTGGGCCATTCTAATATCTGTGTGGTAGTATATTGTTGTTTAATTTGCATATCCCTGATGGCATATGATGTGAAAAATCTTTTCATATAATTATTTACCATCTGTATGTCTTCTTTGGTGAAGTGTCTGTTCAGGTCTGTTGCCCATTTTTTTTATTGGTTTTTTCATTTCTTATTATTGACTTTAAGAATTCTTTTTATATTTTGAATAACAGCCCTTTATCAAATATGTCTTTTGCAAATATTTTCTCCCGGTATGACTTGTCTTCTCATTCTATTGACATTATATTTTGTAGAGTAGAAATTTTAAGTTTTAATGGAGTCCAAATTATCAGTTATTTCTTTCATAAATTATGCCTTTAGTGTTTTATTTTAAAAAGTCATTGCTATAACCAAAATCCCCTCTATTTTCATATATATTATCTTCTAGAGTTTTGTAGTTTTGGATTTTCCATTTATGTCTATGATATATTTTGAGTTCATTTTTGTGAAGGGTATAAATTCTGTATCATTTCATTTTTCACATGTGGATATTTAGCTGTTGCAGCACCATTTGTTGAAAAGTTGATCTTTACTCCAATGTATTTCCTTTTTTCCTTTGTCAAAGATCATTTGACTATACTTATGTGTGTCTGTTTCTAGGTTCTCTATTCCATCCCATTGATCTATTTGTCTGTTCTTTTATCAATATCACACTATCTTTATTCCTATTATTTTATAATAAATTCTGAAATTGGGTAATGTCAGTCCTCTGACTTTGTTTTTCTCCTTCAGTTATTCTCCTTCAGGCTATTTTGGATTTTTCCCTTGTCTGTATAAACTTTTAGAATCAGTTTGTAAATATCCATAAAATAACTTGCTGAGATTTTGACTGGGATTGCATTGAATCTATAGATCAAGTTGGAAGGAACTGACATCTTGAAAGTATTGAGTCTTCCTATCTGTGAACATGGAATATCTATTTACTTCTTTGGTTCTTTCATTTGAGTTTTATAGTTTTCCATTTATAGATCTTATACATATTTTGTTAGATTTATACCTAAATAATTATTTTTGGAGATGCTGATATAATGGTTTCATGTTTTTAATTTTAAATGCTACTTATTAATTATAGTATATAAGAAAGCAATTGACATTCTTATATTAACTTCATATCCTATAATCTTGTATAATCCCTTATTATTTTCAGGAGGTTTTGTTGATTATTTTGAATTTTCTACATAGATGATCATGTCTTCTCTGAACAAGGACAGTTTTATTTCTCCCTTCATAATCTGTGTACTTTTTATTTCCTTTTGTTTCATTTTGTTTTATGACATTAGCTAGAACATCCAGTGTGAATCTAAAAGGAATGGTGACAGGGAACATCTTTTCCTTGTTTCTGATCTTAGGGGGAAAGCTTCAAATTTCTCACCATTAAGTACTGATGTTAGCTGTTAACTGTGGCTCTTTGTAGATGTTGCTTATCAAGTTGAGAAAGCTCCACTCTATCCCTATTTTGCTGAGAGTTTTTATTACAAATCAGTGTTGGATTTTGAGAAATGCTTTTTTCTGCATCTACTGATAGAATCATGTGATTTTTCTTCTTTAGCTTATTGATGTATTGGATATATTAACTGATGTTCCAATGTTGAATCAGCCTTGCATACCTAAAGCAAATCTCTCTTGGTCATGGTGTATAATTTTTGTATATATTGCTGGATTTGATTTGCCAATATTTTTTGAGGAATTTTGCATTTATATTCCAGAGAGATATTGATCTGCAGTTTTCTCTTCCTGTAATATTTTGTCTGGTTTTGGTATGAGAGCAATATTGGCCTCATAAAATGAATTAGGAAATATTCCCTCTCTTCTGTCTTCCAGAAGAAATGATAAAATTTGGTATAATTTCTTCTTTAAATGGTTGGTAGACTTCACCAGTGAACCCATCTGAGCCTGGTGCTTTCTGTTTGGAAAGGTTATTAATTCTTGGTTCAATTTCTTTTTATTATTTTTTTACTTTAATAATTTATTTATTTTTTATAATTTACATCCAAGTTAGCACAAGGTGCAACAATGATTTCAGAGGTAGATTCCTTAAGCCTTTTACCCATTTACCCCATCCCCCCCAAAAAAAACTCCTCCAGCAACCCTCTGTTTGTTCTCTATATTTAAGAGTCTCTTATGTTTTGACCCCTCCCTGTTTTTATATTATTTTTGCTTCCCTTCCCTTATGTTCATCTGTTTTGTATCTTAACATCCTGATACGAAAGAAGTCATATCATATTTGTGTTTCTCTGACTGACTAATTTTGCTTAGCCTAATACCCTCTAGTTTCATCCACATAGTTGCAAATGGCAACATTTCATTCTTTTTGGCTGCTGAGTAATACTCCATTGTGGGTGTGTGTATGTATATAAATATACCATATATATATATATATATATATATATATATATATATATATATATCTTCTTTATCCATTCATCCACTGATGTACATTTAGGCTCTTTCCATACTAAGGCTATTGTCGATAGTGCTGCTATAAACATCGGAGTGCATGTGTTCCTTTGAAACAGCATGCCTGTATCCATTGGATAAATACCTAGTAGTGCAATTGCTGGGTCATAGGGTAGTTCTATTTTTTATTTTTTAGGAACCTCCATACTGGTTTCCAGACTGGCGGCACCAGTTTGCATTCCAACCAGCAGTACAAAAGAGATCCTCTTTCTCCACATCCTCGCCATCTGTTGTTGCCAGAATTGTTAATGTTAGCCATCTGACAGGTGTAAGGTGGTATCTCATGATTTGTATTTCCCTGATGATGAGTGATGTGGAGCATTTTTTCATGTGTCGTTTGGCCATCAGGATGTCTTCTTGGGAGAAATGTCTATTCATGTCTTTTGCCCATTTCTTCACTGGATCATTTGTTTTTTGGGTGTTGAGTTTGATAAGTTCTCTATAGATTTTGGATACTAACCCTTTATGTCATATGTCATTTGCAAATATCTTCTCCCATTCCATCAGTTGCCTTTTAGTTTTGTTGATTGTTTCCTTTGCTGTGCAGAAGCTTTTTATTTTGATGAGGTCCCAATGGTTCATTGTTGCTTTGGTTTCCCTTGCCTCCAGAGACATGTTGAGTAAGAAGTTGCTGTGTCCAAGATCAAAGAGGTTTTTGCCTGCTTTCTCCTCTAGGATTTTGATGGCTTCCTGTCTTACATTTAGGTCTTTCATCCATTTTGAGTTTATTTTTGTGTATGGTGTAAGAAAGTCGTCCAGGTTCATTCTTCTGCATGTCGCTGTCCAGTTTTCTTAACACCACTTGCTGAAGAGACTGTCTTTATTCCGATCGATATTCTTTCCTGCTTTGTCAAAGATAAGTTGGCCATACATTTGTGGGTCCATTTCTGGGTTCTCTATTCTGTTCCATCGATCTGAGTGTCTGTTTTTGTGTCAGTACCATACTGTCTTGATGATTACAGCTTTCTAATACATCTTAAAGTCTGGGTTTGTGATGCCTCCAGCTTTGGTTTTCTTTTTCAAGATTGCTTTGGCTATTCAGGGTCTTTTCTGTTTACATACAAATTTTAGGATTGTTTGTTCTAGCTCTGTGAAGAATGCTGGTGTTATTTTGATAGGGATTACATTGAATATGTAGATTGCTTTGGGTAGTATTGACATTTTAACAATATTTGTTCTTCCTCTCCAGGAGCATGGAATCTTTTTCCATTTTTTTCTGTCTTCTTCAATTTCTTTCATAAGGTTTCTATAGTTTTCAGTGTATAGATTTTTCACCTCTTTGGTTAGATTTATTCTGAGATATTTTATCGTTTTTTGTGCAAGTGTAAATGGGATCGATTCCTTGATTTCTTTCTGTTTCTTATTGTTGGTGTATAGGAGTGCAACTGATTTCTGTGTGTTAATTTTATATCCTGCAACTTTGCTGAAATAATGGATGAGTTCTAGCAGTTTTTTGGTGGAATCTTTTGGGTTTTCCATATAGAGTGTCATGTCATCTGCAAAAAGTGAAAGTTTGATCTCCTCCTGGCCAACTGGATGCCTTTTATTTATTTGTATTGTTGGATTTCTGAGGCTAAGATTTCCAATACTATGTTGAGTAACAGTGGTGAGAGTGGACATCCCTGTCTTCTTCCTGACCTTAGGGAGAAAGCTCTCAGTTTTTCCCCATTGAGGATGATATTAGCCTTGGGTCATTCATATATGGCTTTTATGATCTCGAGGTATGATCCTTCTATCCCTACTTTCTTGAGGGTTTTTATCAAGAAAGGATGCTGTATTTTGTCAAATGCTTTCTCTGCATCTTTTGAGAGGATCATGTGGTTCCTGTCCTTTATTTATTGATGTGATATATCACATTAATTGTTTTGCGGATATTAAACCAGCCCTGCATCCCAGGTATAAATCCCACTTGGTCATGGTGAATAATTTTTTCAATGTATTGTTGGATCCAGTTGGCTAGTATCTTGTTGAGGATTTTTGCATCCATGTTCATCAGGGAAATTGGTCTATAGTTCTCCTTTTTAGTGGGTTCTTTGTCTCGTTTTGGAATTAAGGAAATGCTGTCTTCATAGAGTTTGGAAGTTTCCCTCCATTCTTATTTTCTGAAACAGCTTCAAAAGAATAGATGTTAACTCTTCTTTAAATGTTTGGTAGAATTCCCCTCGAAAGCCATCTGGTCCTGAACTCTTGTTTTTTGGGAGATTTTTGATTAGTAATTAGATTTCTTTACTGGTTATGGGTGTGTTCAAATTTTCTATTTCTTCCTGTTTCAGTTTTGTTAGTGTATATGTTTCTAGGAGTTTGTCCATTTCTTCCAGATTGCCCATTTTATTGACATATAATTGCTCATAATATTCTCTTATTATTGTTTGTATTTCTGCTGTGTTGGTTGTGATCTCTCCTCTTTCATTTTTTATTTTATTTATTTAGGTCCTTTCCTTTTTCTTTTTGATCAAACTGGCTAGGGATTTATCAATTTTGTCAATTCTTTGAAAGAACCAGCTTCTGGTTTCATTGATCTGTTCTACTGCTTTTTTGGTTTCAATAGCATTAATTTCTGCTCTAATCTTTATTATTTCCTGTCTTCTGCTGGTTTTTGGTTTTATTTGCTGTTTTCCAGCTCTTTAAGCTGTAAAGTTAGGTTGTGTATTTGTGACCTTTCTTCTTCTTTAGGAAGCCCTGGATTGCTATATACTTCCCTCTTATGACTGCCTTTGCTGCATCCCAGAGGTTTTGGCCTGTGGTGTTTTCATTTTTATTGGCCTCTATGTACTTTTTAATTTCCTCTTTAACTTCTTGGTTAACCCATTCATTCTTTACCAGAATTTTCTTTAGTCTCCAACTATTTGTTATCTTTCCACATTTTTTCTTGTGGTTGATTTCAAGTTTCATAACGTTGTGGTCTGAAAATATGCATGGTATCATTTTGTACTTGTTGAGGGTTGATTTGTGTCCCAATATGTGATCTATTCTGGAGAACATTCCATGTGCACTAGAGAAGAATGTATATTCTGCTGCTTTAGGATGAAATGTTCTGAATATATCTGTTAAGTCCACCCGGTCCAGTGTGTTATTCAAAGCCATTGTTTCCTTCTTGATTTTCTGTTTAGATGATCTGTCTATTGCTGTAAGTAGGGTGTTGAAGTCCCCTGCTATTATGATACTACTATCAATGAATTTATTTACATGTGATTTATTGTTTTACATATTTGGGTGCTTCATATTTGGAGCATAAATGTTTACAATTATTAAATCTTCTTGGTGAATAGACCCTTTAATTATGATATAATGCCCTTCTTCATCTCTTGTTACAGTCTATTTTAAAGTCTAGATTGTCTGATATAAGCATGGCTACTCCGTCTTTCTTTCAGCGACCATTAGCATGACAGATGGTTCTCCATCCTCTTGCTTTCGATCTGAAGTTGTCTTTAGGTCTAAAGTGGGTCTCTTGTAAACACCATATAGATGGATCTTGTTTTCTTATCCATTCTGTAACCTTATGTCTTTTTGTTGGAGCATTTAGTCCATTGACGTTTAAAGTGAGTACTGAAAGAAATGAATCTATTGCCATTATATTCCCTGTAGAGTTGGAGTTTCTGGTGGTGTTCTCTGGTCCTTTCTAATCTTTGTTGCTTTTGGTGGTTTTTTTTTCCCATATTTTCTCCCCTCACAGAGTCCCTCTTAAAATTTCTTACAGGGCTGGTTTAGTGGTCACAAACACTTTGGGAAACTTGTTGTCTCTCCTTCTATTTTGAATGACAGTCTTGCTGGATAAAGAATTCTTGGCTGCATATTTTTCTGATTCAGCACATTGAATACATCCTGACACTCCTTTCTGGCCTGCCAGTTTTCTGTGGATAGGTCTGCTGCAAACCTGATTTGTCTTCCCTTGTAAGTTAAGGACTTTTTTCCTTGCTGCTTTCATGATTCTTTCCTTGTCTGAGTGTTTTGTGAATTTGACTATGATGTGCCTTGTTAATGGTCGGTTTTTATTGAATCTAATGGGAGTCCTCTGTCCTTCCTGGATTTTGATGTCTGTGTCTTTCCCCAGGTTAGGAAAGTTTTCTGCTATGATTTGCTCACTTAAGGCTTCTACTCCTTTTTCTATCTCTTCATCTTCTGGGACCACTTTGATTCTGATGTTGTTCCTTTTTAATGAGTCACTGATTTCTCTAATTCTTAAATCGTGCTCTTTTGCCTTAGTCTCCTTTTTTTTTTCCTGCTTCATTGTTCTCCATAAGTTTGTCCACTATATCGCTGATTTGTTGATCTGCCTCATCCATCCTTGCCGCTGTGGAAATCATTCGAGATTGCAGCCCAGTTATAGTATTTTTTTATTTCATCCTGATTAGTTTTTATCTCTGCAGAAAGGGATTCTAACCTGTTTTCAACCTCAGCTAGTATTATTATTATCATGATTCTAAATTCTGGTTAAGAAATCTTGCTTGAGTCTGTGTTGATTAAGTCCCTGGCTGTCATTTCTTCCTGTTCTTTCTTTTGGGGTGAATTCCTTCATTTTGTCATTTTGAAGGAAGAAAAGGAATTAATAAGGTAAAAAAAATTTAATTAAAAAATTATAAACGACACAAATAAATAAACAACACAAATCAAATAAAGGACGCTAGATCCTAGGTGTGTTTTGGTCCGGTTGTTGAAAGGAGCTTGATAGATTAGAGAAAAAAAAGGGAAAGATAAGAAAAAAAAAAGGAAAATGTTTGAAAATTTGAAAAAATGAATACAGTGAAATAGAATAAAATGAAAGGAGGGAAGTAAAAATATAGAATTTGAAAAAATTTACAAAAAAGTAAAAAATTTAGTAGAAAAAATTTAGGAAAATAGTTTTAATAAAAAGAAAAGAATAATAATTTTTTTCTCTTTCTGTATTCAAGAATAAGAAAAGAAAAACTGAATAGATGGACCAGCAAACAGACTGAAGTATGATTGAAATTACATCAGTTTCCCCTAGAAGTCAAACTGTGAAGCACTTTATAATCCATAAACTAAGCAGGCGGAGAGACCTGTGTTCCTGAAGGGCGAGGTTGGCCCAGTTGGGCAGGGCTTAATGTAATGGCTCCATTCTCCACTAGATGGCGCTACTTAGCTTAGTGGGGTGGATTGTAGTGGTGCATGTAGGTGTGTATGCACATGCATGGGAGGGGTGAAAATGAAGTCACCTAGCTACCCAGTCTCTAGTATCATAACTCTGTTTTCTCCCAGATCAGAAATTGCACACCTCTCCTTTGTCTCCAGCTTCCATCCACTCCCTGCTTTTACACTCTCCGTGACCAAGCCATCAGGTGCCAGGTGGCACCTCCCTCCTGAGTTTTATCTCAGATGCAGCTGTGTTTCCTAACCCCTCACTTCTGAGAGACTGCGGCTTTGACCCATTCTGACCCTCTGGGGAAGGGTCTTACTGAGCAATGGCCAGGTGCCCGCCAACCCCCAGGAATGTTTGTGAGACTGTGCAGCTGTCTATGCCCAGAGATTGTAGCTGTGTGCAGCCCGCCCCAGAAAAAGTTCATGCGATCGTGTAGCAACAGTGTTTCATGTATTATGCTAAATCGCAACATCCATCTGGTACCAGGCTTCTCCATTAATGTCCTTGTTCCAGCACCAGCTAATGTGGTTGTTCTCCAGGGTCCACTGGGACCTTTGCCTGGAGGGTGGCCCCACAGCCTTTACCAAATGTCCTCCCATCAGGGGAACTGCCTCTCCTTGTGTGGCCCAAAGACCCCTTGGACCTCGTTCTCTGCTCCTGGAGATTTGCTCTTCCCACCAAAGCACCCCCAAGTATTCATCTGCAGAGTTTCAGACTTTGTGCTCCCCTGGTTATAGAGCCTTAATGGAATTTAAACCCTCTCCTTTCTTCTTTCTCCCTTTTTTGTTCAGTCCCTTGTGTACTCTTTCTTTTCTCTCCAGAGGCTTTCAGGTGTGGGGGGGGGATGCTTTCCATACTCTACCTCCATCTCTGTCCTCTCTTCACAAGCAAAAACAGCTCCCTGCCTTCCACAGCTTCTCTCTCCCCCAGTTCACCTATCTGTGCCATGTACCTGCTGAGTTCTGTGGTTCAGGTTGTGCAGATTGTTGTGTTAATCCTCAAATCAGTTTTCTAGGTGTGCAGGATGGTTTAGTGTTGATCTGGCTGTATTTCAGAGATGAGAGAGGCAAAAAAAACTGACATGCTGTTCCGCCATCTTGGCCCCTCCCTGCTTCAATTTATTTAATGCATATAGGCCTTTTCAAATGGTCCATTTTTTTTTTTTGTATGAGTTTTGGCAAATCGTATCTCTCAAGGAATTGTTCATTTCAACCTGTGTATCAAACTTGTGTGCATAGAATTGCTCATAGTATTCCTTTATTATCCTTTTAATGTTCATAGGATCTGTAGTGATGTTCCTTCTTTCATTTCTGACTTGTGTTTTTCTGTTTTCTTTCATAGCCAGGCTAGAGGCTTATGAATTTTATTAATATTTTCAAAGAACCAGATTTGGTTTGATTGATTTTCCCTATTGACTTTCTGTTTCCAACTTCATTTATTTCTGCTTTAACTTTTATTATTTCATTTCCTCTGCTTACTTTGAATTTAATCTGCTCTTCTTTTTCCAGTTCTATAAGGTGAATACTTAGACTATTAATTCTAGATCTTTCTTGTTTTCTAATATAGGCACTCAATGCTATAAATTTTCCTCTAAGCACTGCTTTAGCTTCATCCCACACATTTTAATAAGTTGTGTTTTCATTTTAATTTAGTTCAAAATATTTTAAAATTTCTCTTGAGATTTCTTCTATGACCTATGTATTATTTATAAGTGTATTGTTTAACTTCCATATATCTTGAGATTTTTCAAGCAATCTTTCTGATATTGATTTCTAGTTTAGTTTCATTGCAGTCTGAGAGAAGACATTGCTCAGTTGTTATTTTTTTAATTTGTTAAGGCTTGTTTTATGTCTCAAAATGTGATCTATCTTGGTGAATAGTCCGTGTGACCTTCAGAAAAATGTGTAGCTTACTATTTTTGGATGAAATAATCTGTAGATTATCATTTATATGATATAGATAATATCCAGTTGATTAATGGTGTTGTTGAGTTTAAATATGTCCTTACTGATATTCTGTCTGCTGGGTCTGTTTCTGGGAGAAGATTGTTGAAGTCTCCAAGTATGGTATATGGTTTATCTATCTTTCCATGTAAGTCTCTTAGTTTTGCCTGACATAGCTTGATGCTTTGTTGTTAGATACATGGATATTAAGGATTGTTCTATCTTCCTGGAAAATTGATTCTTTTATCATAATGTAATGTCTTTTTTTAGCCCTGAATACTTTTTCTTGCTTTGAAGACTGCTTTGCCTGAAATTAATATAGCTGCTCCTGCTTTCTTTTGATTTATATTAGCATGGTATATTTTCCTCCATCCATTTATTATTTTTTTTAATTTTTTAAATGTTTAATTCTTGAGAGAGAGGGGGAAGGGAATGCAGAGAAAGAGGGAGACACAGAATCCGAAGCAGGCTCCAGGCTCTGAGCAGTCATCTTAGAGTCTGACGTGGGGCTCCAACTCATGAACCATGAGATCATGACCTGAGCCAAAGTTGGACACTTAACAAACTGAGTCACCCAGGCACTCCCATTTATTTTTAACTTATATGTGTCTTTATATTTATAATGTGTTTCTTGTAGACAGCATATAGTTGGCTTTTCGTTTTGGTCCTAGCTGACAATCTCTCCCTTTTAATTGGTGCATTTAGACCACTGACATTCAAAGTGATTATTAATATAGTTGGATTAATATTTACCATATTTGTTACTGTATTCTCTTTGTTGCCCTTGTTTGTTGTTCCTGTTTTTGTTTTCTGCTCTTTTTGTACTATCTGTAGTTTTTACTGAACATTTTCTATGTTCTGATTTCTCTCCTTTCTTTGCATTCTTTTCCTCCTCCTCCTCCTTCTTCTTTTTCTTTTTCTTCTTTTTTCTTCTTCTCCTTCTCCTTCTCTTCCTTCTTCTTCTGTATTTAGTGGTTTTCCTAGAGTTTGCAATATACATTTACAACTAATACAAGTCCATATTCAAATAACACTATACCACTTCACAGGTATTGTTAATACCTCATAACAAAGTAATCCTAATTCTTTCCTCCCATCTGTTGTATCATCACTGTCATTCATTTTTCTTATATTTATATATATATATATATATATATATAAGCTTATATATACATGAGATATATACATAAGCATTTATAATTTAATACATTGTTGCTATTATTATTTTGAACAACTGTTATCCTTTAGATCAAGAATAACAAAAACAAAAGCTTTTATTTTACCTACATTTCTTCCTTCTCTGATGCTTTTCTTTTGTTTATGTATATCCAAATTTCTTATCTGAGTTAATTTTCTTCTCTCTAAAAAACTTTTTTTAACATCTCCTTTTCAAGGCAGGACTACTGTTAAAAATTATTCTAATTTCTGTCCTAATTTTACTAAGCATAATTTTACTTTATTCTTCCTTCACTTTTGAAGGATAATTTGTAGGGTACACAATTTTGAACTGGTGGTTTTTTTTCTCTTACACTTTAAGTATTTCACTCCATTACCTTCTCGTGTGCATGATTTCTTAGGGAAAAACAGATGTAATTTTTTGTTTCTCTATAGGTAAGATTTTTTTCTGCTGTGGCTTCTTTCAATATTTTTTCTTTATATTTTATTTTCTGCAGTTCAAATATTATATGCCTAGATTTTTTAAAATTTATACTAAGTGTTATTCTCTGAATCCTGGATGTTTTGTTTGATGTCTGACATTAATTTCGGGAAATTCTCAGTTATAATTGCTTCAAATATTTCCTCTGTTCCTTTCTCTTTCTTGTCTTTTGGTATTGCCTTTACATGTATATATTATCTTTTGCAATTGTCCCAAAGTCTTTAGAAATTTTTTCTGTTGTTTTTTTCCAGTTTTTTTCTCTTTTCTTTTTTGTCGCAGAAGTTTCTATTGACATATCATCAAGTTCAGAGATTCTGTCCATATCCTTGCCCAAACTAATGACCCATAAAAAGTATTCTTCATTTCTGTATGGTGTCTTTTATCTCTAACTTTTATTTTTGGTTCTGTCTTATAATTTTCATCTCTTTCCTTACATTGCCCATCTCTTCTTTCATGCTGTCTATTTTATTCACTATAACCTTTAGCATATTAATTAGTTATTTAAATTCCTTATTTTATGAATTCAACATCCACGCCATGTTGGAATCTGATTTTGATGATTGCTTCATCTCTATTCAAACTATATTTTTTGCCTTCAGTATGCCTTGAAATTTTTTACCTGATAGCTGGACATGATGTACTAGGTAAAAGGAACTGTGATAAATAACCCCTTAGCAAGGTGGTGGTAAGGTGTGGGAAGGAGGGAGACATTCTATAGTCTATGATTAGGTTTCAGTTTCTTATTAAGTCTGTGCCTCTGAATTATGAGCTTTGCAAGTGTGTCTCAGTTTTCCTTCCTTTTGGTAGGGCAGGATGGCTAGATTGGAATGAAGGAACTATCCTTTTCCCCAAGATAATTAAGTCTTTGTAAAATCCCCATAATACAGGCTCTGGTAAGATCTTTTTCTTGAGGGCAGTCCTTGTTTAGAAAAACAGAATTCTCTGGTGTATTGCAAAATAGTTCCTTTTCCTCTCCAGTTCCTTTTCCTTGCCGGAATCATGAGGAGATTTCTCGCTGATATTCATTGAGAAAATCTGAGCTCCTGGAGACAAAACACAAAAGCAGTGGAGACTTCTTATGTCTGGGTCACCCTGGAGTTTTTATTTCTTAAGTTTGTCTCCACTGAGACTCCACCAATTCACCAGTTACAATTCAGGGTTCCTGTGGGGGTTTCTGCTTGGGGTATTTACTTGTCAGTCTGTCCAATTTGGGATATACTAATTTGCCCTGTGCCATCATTTTTCTGATGGATCTAAGAAGAGTTACTGGTTTTTCAATATGCTCAGCTCGTTGTTAGGATGGAATGTGACTTCCAAGCTTCTTACATGCTGGTCCAGAAATCAGAAGACTGCAACTCTCCCTAATGAGTAAATTTCACATTTTATGTTGGTTTTTTTTTTAATTTCTAGAATTTTTATTACGTCGTTTTTCAAATCTTCCTGCATCATAAGCACGCTTGTTTTGTTTTCTATATTTAACCATCCTGAAAATCTGAAATATTTGTGGATCTAATTCTAGTTCTTTATTCTATTTATCCATGCTCATGTATTTTTATCATCTTGTGCCTCTTTTTTCCTTATTCTCTTTGCAAACCTATGTTTATTGAAAATTTATTTGTGAGGAGTTGTGAGGCTTAGATTGAGGGTATATTCCTGCAGAGATGAATTGCCTTAATTTTTTCCAGCCACATAGAATCTCTTCTATAATTGGGCCACTTTGACTTCTTTCCTTGGTGTTTTTTGCATCATGCAGTTATTGTAATTTCAGACCTGCAATCGCTATATAGTGACTGATTCCTACTTATAAATTTTCAGAGAATATTTTAACTCTCCCAATCCCATCTTTTCATCTCACACCCCCAGGGACAAAGTTACTCTGGAAAATTTTCCTTGCTGAGTTATGTTGTGGACCAGTTTGTTTCTCGTTCATTTCATAGAGGATGTAGCACATTATGGCTCCTAGATTTATGGGTGGGTTTCCAGTACAACAGCTATCCAAATGTCTTTTATCTCACGTGTGGTTTTGAAATTATAACTCTATATCATTGAATATTGGTAGATATCTCATGGAAGCTGCTGACTGTAGGGCCTCTTTGAGTTCCTCTCTAGAGTCATAAACCTGTTTCATTTTTAACCTTTGAAAGAATTTTCCTCATTTGCTTTCACATATATAGTACATATGTGTACTAAAATAGTTTTGAAATATTTTCTACCCCAATTTGTAATGGGCTGTTTTTGGATGTATAGCTACATATTTAACTTAAAAAGAAAGCTCCTTGACAATTTAATTTTAATATTGTGTGTTTCTTCACAGTAGAAAATAAAAATGCCATAGAGTTGGTATTTAAACTGAGTCATTCCCTTTGTAACAATAGTTTTGAGGTTTTCATATGTTCTTTTCATTAATTTCCCACTTATATAAGTGATTACGTCTTTTCTGCAACACACACACAGGCGTATTTATTTGTTTTCTCTTTGAGTTAAGGCATTGGTAGTACTGGAACTGCATAGAGTCAGCTTTTTGACTTGCATCTTTATTGCACAATAATGCAAGTTTCATATCCTAAGATCTCTAGTGCAAAATTAAATACTTATTGAAAAACATTAAGTACTAAGTACTCACTAAAATGTGTTGGACTGTAGAACTAGTAACATTTAGTGTGTTGAACACAGTAAAAACAATGGTTTTCGATCTCTCCTAAGCCCCCAACAAATTAAATAAATTAAGTAGATGGTTTAAAATAAGTATATAATATTTTGTCTATTGTTTTTGGTTTGATTAGTTTGGTGTTTATAGAATTTAATGTGTGTGGGAGGTGTTCTGTAGATATTTGTTATAGAAGCAACAGCACAAATGATATGTAGGAAGGAACCACGGTTGTTTTAAAGTTTTTATTTCTTTATTTTGAGAGAGAGAGAGCAGAAGCAAAAGAGAGGCAGACAGAGAGGGAGAGAGAAAATTGCAAACAGGATCTGCGCTGTCAGTGCAGAGCACGATGTGGGGCTCAATCCCACAAACTCTAACATCATGTCCCAAGCCCAAATCAAGAGTCTGATGGTTAACTGACTGAGCCCCTAACCCTGATTAAAGTAGAAGTAATCAATACAATTTTCATGTAAATGCAATTGTGAATGAGCAGAAACTCTCTACTTCTAAAAATTCATTAACTTTTTTAATGTACATGATCAAGGACTATCAAGGAATTAAAAAAAACAACTAAGTATTTTCAGTGCAGGCAAGTTTAGTGACATCCCATTTTTTAAATCTGCATTTTTCACATTTTTTTAAAGAAATCTAGTACATTGACTGCTCAGTATTTAATGGTGTCTTAGACATTCACCAATGTTGATCTATTTCTTGGCTATAGAAGATATCACTTCAAACTGTTTTAAATGTATGCAAGACAGGATGACTTTCTCTGGCCAGTGAAATGTGAACAGGAGTGATATGTGTCACTTCTAGGCTATTTAATGGCTAGGTATTTAATGGCTAGTGTTCTGGTCTTTGAGCTTCTCCCTTGTCCTGGGGCTCTTAGAAGCCTACTATGATTTGCAGCTACCTCAAGTCTAATGCAGCCCAGAAATCTGAAACAAGGTGGCACAACTGCCTTGGGAGTTTTCCAGATCTGTAGGTGTGTGTGTGTGTGTGTGTGTGTGTGTGTGTGTGTGTGAAAAACTGAAATTTCATTGTAGAATAGCACTGAGATTAAGAGTTATTTGTAATTGTAACAGAACTTAACCCCCCCACCCCTAGTATAATGGAGGTACTATAAACAAAAACATAGAGAATACAACAAGATCAGGCAAAAGAGAAAAGTTGAGATGAAGTGTTTCATATTAGAAGCATTAGCCATGTTTTAAACACACCAAGATTTCAGGGAAAACTATTTGTAGAGTGCTTATAAAAATTAGTTGAAATCAACTTCACCCCATTTTCTCAACTTCTTGAGTTTAAAATTACTTTTTGTAGACTATTTTATTTTGGTATAAGGTCTATGAGTCTACCTTAAATATTTTTTATGCTAGCATTCTTTGCTAAGCACAATAATTATTTATTGAATTTAATTAGTCTGGTCTGTTTCTCTGTATCTTGTTCTTCCCAGTCTGGGGTTAGCATTGGAACAAACCTCAGTTGAAATTTTAGAGGGGGTGTGATGGGGACCAATACAATTTCATAATTAGAGGTAGAGTAGACTTAATTTTCATCTTGTTTTGTTTTATAAAATTGGCTTGTTTGGCTTCTTGGCCTGTGTCTGCATTGGGGTCTTGTTGAGAGCTATTTATTTGCAGCTGTAGCACAGTGCTGGTCATAGATTCCAGGGAGCAGCAGTGGCACAGCAGTGTTCTTGCAGACTGTTCCTGTGGTAGAAAGTTGGCTCTTGTTCCCCACTCTTGCTGCCTAGCCTTCATTTTCCACATATTTTCCAAGCCTGATTCTCTAGCCATGTAAATGATTTTTAGAAAGTTGTCCTGTCAAAAAATTCCTCTTCTTTATGATAGTCAATTTCTGTCTTTTTAAACTAAGAAGCACTCAATATCTTTAAGTTTCTATATTGACAAAGTACTGAGGTGTTTTGTTTTTTTTTTAACTTTGGTGCAGAACACATAAACCTTTGGCTTTTTGGATCTTATTTCACATATATTATTATGTTTCCATTATTTAATCATTCATTTGGTCATATATTATAGTGATCTGTTGGGACACAGGGATGTCATATTGTAATATAATATTATGTATATAATATATAATAATATATAACGTTATACAAAACATATAACTACAATAATAATATAATGTGGGTGAAGGATGTGCATGTGGTAACCTGAAGAAAAGTTCTGTGTGTGCATGTTTGTGTATGAGAGGGACACATTACATGGAATGCCTTCAATGTTAGCAAAATACGGTGAGATCTTTCTCAAATGATCAGTGTTTACAGTGAGAAAATGATCTTTGACCTCATAGAAATCTCTAAGAACACAGCTACCATTAGGAAAGGTCCGAAGGCCTCGAGAGCAGAAGTTTTAGATCAATTATCAGTCCATTTGTCCAAGCTAATACTACAAATGAGTGGAGAACATGGTCCCTCGGTAATGTTGACAAAATACTGTTGAAAGGATAGAACCATTGGTGCTCTATATTAACCTGAGTTTTGATTCCACGGCGTGAAGAGAAAGAGATGTAGGAAATTTGTAATTATAGTAAAATCAAGAGCTTCAATTTAATTCATCAAATATTTATTGATTACCTACTAAATGTAAGACAGTTTTCTAAATGCCATAGGTAATCAAAAGAGGAGTGACCTCTGCCCTCAAAGTATATTATTCGACTCAGTAAGTGCCTGAGCCCTATGTGTTCCAGGTACTAGTTAGTGGCAATACAAAAATAAATAATAAAAGATATTATCTCTCATAGAACACATAGTCTAGATGATGAAACAGAACATAAAGATCTACAATATAAAGTGACAGTACAATCATAGACATGCCCCATCTAGAGAGACATCTTTAGTTGCTGGACACTTTTACTATCGAGTGACAATGGCACCAATAAAACAATCTCTCATTTTTTAATAGTCACAGGAAACTTTGGCTATAAATGCTGCTTCTTTTTTCAGGCATGTACTTCCTAGCTTATTCATTTATTCGTGGTGTCTGCTAAAAGTAATTTTATTGGGAGTAAAAAGGAAACAAAATAGTCGAGAATGTGTCGATCGTTTCAGGGTCCAGGTATTATAGTTGGTCCTATCCCAGAGCCTATTCAGGGGCTTTTCTTTCTCTTTGTCCTATCTCTGCACACCACTGCTGTTCTTACATCTAGACCTGTGAGGCTTTCCTAAATTGAAGCATTGCATATATAGTACTGATAGTGTGATTTTTTTTTTGTCAGGCATCTTAAATATTTTGTCAACTTATTAACTATCATAAATGTCCATGATACAAATCAGCAAGCTTGTAATTGACTCAGAGTGTGCAGACGGTGGTTTCCTAGTAAAGAAGCAGCTGAGTTTTTAGTGGATATAGCCAAAATCCTTTACCTATTGACATACTTTACCTGGCGTTTTGAAGTTCATTAATGTTCTCCATATGTATGCTGAATTTTTCATTTCATTGTGTACCTTGGAGGCAGTGTTGGGTGGCGGAATTAGAGTAGCGAGAAGACCTTTTTTAAAAATGTTACTCAGGCAGGGCGCCTGGGTGGCTCAGTCGGTTAAGCGTCCGACTTCGGCTAAGGTCACGATCTCGCGGTCCGTGAGTTCGAGCCCCGCGTCAGGCTCTGGGCTGATGGCTCAGAGCCTGGAGCCTGCTTCCGATTCTGTGTCTCCCTCTCTCTCTGCCCCTCCCCCGTTCATGCTCTCTCTCTGTCTCAAAAATAAATAAATGTTAAAAAAAAATTTAAAAAATATATTACTCACGCAATGACAGGGCAAAATTACTGGGGGCATCTGCTAGGAGCCTCAGTTACCTTATCTGCAGAAGGGGAAAAACACTCCTCATCCCATGGGTAGCATAAGGATCAAATGAGGTACCACTTCAAAAGAGTTGTTATAATGCATATTAAGTATTCAACTAATTTGTTGCCTTCTTTATCTTAGTTATTAATATGCTATTGATTAATTTGTGTATGTAATTTACCAACAGGGGCATTCATTTTTGTCAGAAATTTTGATAAATTCACCATGAAATAAATTTCCAGACTTTCACACTGTGATTATGAAGCTCCTAAGGCTCATAAGTAGGAGGTTCATTGTTTAAAAATAGACTCACTCAGTTTCAATTTCCATGGAATAAGGTTCTGCTATTTTGGATATTATTTTTTTATCTTTCCACTTTTTTTTTACACTGTTTTCTATGATTCATTTCCATGGCTTTTAAAGGCCTAATTTTCAAAGACATAGTCTATACTTCTGTACCACTTTTAACCTTATATTCATTTAAACCTGATCTTGGTTGGCAAATACATATGACAATGAAAAGAGACACATTACCCTTGAGAAGGAACGCCTCATCTTAATCAGCTATTTTTTTTAATTAACAGCAAATGGAAAAGAGGTTTGGGGTCAGATTTAGCCCTCTCTGAACTTTATTTTCTTTCTTCATGTATTTAGAAATCACACAATTATCTTAAGCAAAGTAATGTATGTCAGAACTTTATAAGTTAGAAATTACTATGTAAATGTTCATTTTTGTTATGAAAATAAGAATTGGCCTATGTTGCTAGGATAAAATGAATATAGCAAAAAACCTGATTTGTCTATTGTTTGATTAGGATGCTTTTCCAATCAGAATTGAAAAGACAAGCCCAGCGAGTGATTTATTACCCATTTTGCATTTTCTCTATTTCTTATTTTTATTTAATTTTTACTGAACCTAGATACTATATTTGTTACATGGACAAGGTCAATCACAAGAGCTCTGTATTACTGATACATTTTATGAGCAATCAATCCGTTCTTAGCTTGACTATCCTATAGTACTAATACTTTTAGGTACACTTTGGACCCTTAGGGTTTTTCACTCTGGCACTTTAACTGAAACAACATCTTTTCTTTCCTCCTTAGGCCAACCAAAATCAACTTTTCTCTTTGAGAACTGAGAACCGTTTCAATCAACTAGTCCGTTGAATATCTCAGGCTAGGGATAAAAGGGAATAGCATTAGGTATAGAAAGTTTAAGTCCTCTAGGAGAGTAGATGTGGTTAGGGTTAGCAAAGTTGATTAAGGTCATGGGGAATGCATAGAGACACAGCATTTCTAAAGGTAAAAAAAAAAGTAGCTGAAGTCAATTTAATATTCTTAATATTTAATGTTAAACTTCCTAGCCGTGAATATGTAGAGAAAAGGTATTTTCTCAGTATAAAAATTGTTGTTGAGACCACAATATCATTGAGAAGATGGTTTGTGAAGCCTGCCTCAAGGTCAAAGCTGAACCTGTAGCGTTTTAATATGAACTGAACTCTTTTGCTTAAGCCCAGGGGAATGGTTTGCTTGCTATACTGGAAGGAGGAAGGGAAAAGCAGAAAAAATTGGGAAGGGAGCTAGTGAGACAGGAAGAGGGCAGCCTCCACATGATGTCTTTGTTGCTTCCCTCATATTATTGAATCAAGTTACTAATTTCATGAAATAATGAAATACTTGGGGTGATTATTTGAGAGTAAGATTAGATATTGAGCCTGCTTAATCTAATGTGGGTTGATCTAAGACATCGTGTCCCAGGGACAAATGTGAGTCAGGGAGAACTGCAAGGAAGTAAGTGTCTGAGAACTCACAGAAATCAGAGGCCAAGTTCTATACTTTCCCATGGAAGGAAGGTTAACCATTAAGACGCCATGCTAAGTTTAAGCAGGCCATAAGGAGCCAAGGGACCCCAACACAGCATCTAAGCTATAATACCAGAAGTTATTTTTGCTTACACATTACAGGATCCTATCTTTTCTCTTGAAAGGTAAGAAAATGGAGGCCTAAGTATCCAGGGGACATGCTTAAAATCACAAGCCTGCACCTCTTGGCTAATAATACAATGAAGGAACCAGAATCTATTCATGCACTATTTGCAATAAGTGAGGAAAGTCCTGCCAATGAAGCGAGTTGATCCTTTAGTAAACCAGCTCACCAGTTCTGGGACTCTCTTAGAAACACATTTGACTCGGGGTGGTCCTGTATTCTCAGTCTTAGAACTAGTGGTTTTAATAACCCATTATGACCTCAAACCTCTGTATCTCATGACTACTACCCTTGGGCCATCCTTATGCACTCATCACTTCCCCTCTCTTAGCTCTTTCGTGTGCTACAATTTCTCCCTCCTGGTTTCATCCCAACCTTCTTCTCTCTCTCCTTTAAGCCTCTTCACTATCCTTTCCTGAGTCTCCCTGTCATGGTAAGCCACTGTTTCCATATCCCAGTCTCTTCACTGTGTCTCTCATCCCCTGCTTTGCCTGACTGCTCCCCTCCCTGACACTTCTCAATCCACTGCAACTTGGCTTCTGTCCCTAATCCTTCTGCTGGAACATTTCTTATAAGAATTAAAGTGGTTGCAATATAAACTCACAAGCCTATGATCTAGGTACCATTATTATCCTCATCTGTATCAAGGAGATAATAATAGGACTGATTTCATAGAGCTAGTATGCTGATTTTACTGATTTCATAGAGCTAGTATGCTGATTTCATAGAGCTAGTATGAGCTGCAAATATGCAGTTAGCTTTCACCAGACATTTACTATTGTTACCTCGTTGTTGTTGTTGTCTTTGCCCTTCTTCTCGAAATGCTATTATTCTTGGTTTCTGGCACAAGCTAACGAAGGATTTTCATTCCTTTTCGGATACTCTCTCTGTCTCCCTTATAGCTCCTCTCCTTTTACCAGTCCTTCAAAAGTTAGTATTCTTTGGGGCTCTTCTTGAGTGATAGGCCATAAGCATTCTCTTCTCTTCCCTACAACTTCATCTACAACTCGTCATCTCTTCAACTACATCTACTTATTGGTTCTTCTCAATTCTACCCCTAAGCCATAATCCTACCAATCTCCAGACCCTTGAGCGTAATCACTACTTCTGTTTTCCCTAGCTCAGTGAATGGCAATGCCTGCCAGCAGCCCAAGCCAAAAACTGGGTATCATCAATGACACTCCTCCATATTCAGTCAATAATTGGACTTTTCAACTGTATCTCCTCAATATTTCTGAAATCTGTCTGCTTTGCTTCAGCCTCTGTGTCAATGACATTTCAGGACTGCATGGTCTCCTAATTGGTCTCCTTTTCTCCAGTAAAGAGTCTTTTAATCCACTGTCACAGTGAATTTATCACAGTTTGACCCCAGATCCATCCCTCACCACTTTCTGCTTGATCACTACAGTCTAACCTCCTTAAACGACCCTAAGTTCCCTCAAGATGTCCCATTCTCAGTTTAGCCCAGGGCTTTGTACATTCTTTTTTCTCTCCTTGGAAAGTCATTTTCTTCCCCTGTTGCACCCTTCATTTGGTTGATTCCTTCTCATCTTTCAGGTTTTAGCTCAGACGTTATTTTCTCTACAAAGCCTTTCCTGCTTCACTCAATCTCTGAATGAGGTCATTCTGCTATAAGCATCTAGAATGCCTGTTGCGACTTTCATCACATTGTATTGTGATTACTAACATAGTCGTCTGTCTCTCCCACTAGCCAGTAAGGACTCTTTAGCACAGAGATTGCATTTTATTTATTATTGCCTGTCTAGAAATAGTGCAGCATCTAGCATATCGGAAGTTTTTAGGGAGTGTTTATCAAAAGAATAAAAATGGACAATAAAAACCCATTTAGGGGCATCTGAGTGGCTCAGTCGGTTGAGCATCCAACTTCGGCTCAGGTCATGATCTTGCGGTTGGTGAGTTCCAGCTCCACATCAGGTTTGCTGCTGTCAGCCTGTCAGCACAGAACCTGCTTCAGATCTTCTGTCCTGCTCTCTCTGCCCTTCCCCCACTTGTGCTTTCTCAAAAACAAATAAACATTAAAAAAGACATTTAAAATTTAAATGTGTTTTCTAACAATGGACCTCCAAATGGGGCACATACTTATATATTGTAGCAAGTTACTCTGTTTCTCAGTTGTCTAACCTGTAGAATTAAGCGGCTGTATGAAAAAAATATATATGTATATTCTTAAGCCCTTTTCAGCTCAAACATGTTATTTTTTTCTGAAGATTACCCAATGAGAAATTCCAAATAATACCATCAAAAAACCCACTAAACTTAAACAACAACCCAAAAGAACAGTTGCCTTTTGGCTGAGTCAACAAATACTGTCTTCCTAGATCCTAAATGTAGGATGATTGTCTAATTCTATTCTAGAGTGCTTACAACTAAAGATCAATAAACAACATTCTAGATAGGAATCTAGACCATTCTAAAATAACCAAGACAATGTGTACTTTCGAATCCTGGTTTCGTACAATTGATGATTTAATGCCGGGCCAATATTACAATGTCTGTGTTTTCACTTGAAGTTACAGCAAATGTAGAATAAAACAGTGACTTGGGAGTCAGACTGCCTGGACATAGATCACTACTCCTCCATTTACTCACTGACTTTGGGCACATCTCTATTTTCTAATCTGAAAATTATAATAACAATAGTAACTAACTTAGAGTATTTTATGAAAATTAATGCACTGAGATATGCAGTTATTAAGACAGTGTCTGATATAGAGCATGAAGTCAATAAATATTATATATTATTGTATCATCAACTTAATATTACTTTAATTCTTTTCATGTTTACTTAACTTTCAATTAAGGGAATTTCAATATGAGATGGTCTTATGCCATCTGTGGTATCTTTCCATCTGCCTTTCCAGAACAACCCCTTCATTGGACCACAAGATGTCACTGTTTCTGACAGTTTCCAACTTCTTGACCATCTTAAGATGTTACACAATTTCAAAGGAAAAGAATGTGTGAAATTTTGGGGAGAAAAAAATGTAAAGCTATGGAATCCTTACTAAAAGTTCCCTAAAATCGTATATAACTATCAACAAAGTGTATTTTTCAAATACTACTCAAGGAGTTCATATTATACATGCCACCTCTGCAATGATGCTGATAATAATGAGGACCTGAGACTGCTAAATGAATCATTTGGGGTCTATTTATTAATTAAACCACTCAATAAAAATGTTTTCATCAGACGCAATGTATAAGATACTCAATAGGAAAGTAAATGAAATTAGACATGGAGACCACTCCAAAATAGAGGCTGATAACAGAGATAAGAGAACTACAGATAGCTTAAACCAGATTAAGAGTGATGAATATTATTTAAACAAGAAGAAATATTATGCAACAAAAAGACAACAAAGGAAAAGATGTTTCTCCAGAAAAAAATGTTTCTTGATAAGCAATTAGGGATGATGATATGGAAGAGAAGTATTTAAGTGAGATTTTAAAAACCAGGTGAGATCTGACAAAGGGAAATGGTTTGGGGATGGTTAGTATGTGCAAAGATAAATATAGGAAAGTACAGAAAATACATGTAGAACAGTAAGAGGTTCACTTCATCTTATATGTAGGGCATATGGTAGAGGACGATAAGAAAAAAAGAGTAAAAGTATGCATTGGGGTCAGATTGTCCAAGGCCTTTAATACTTCAGAATAATTTTAAAAGTGTAGCAAAGTAGGGGCACCTGGCTGGCTCAGTCAGTTGAGCATCCAACCTCAGCTCAGGTCATGATCCTATGGTTCCTGAGTTGAAGCCCCACATCAGGGGCTGTCAGCACAGAGCCTTCTTCAGATCCTCTGTGGCTCTCTCTCTACCCCTCCCCCGCTTGCACTCTCCCCCAAAACAAATAAATATTGGGGGAAAAAAAAAGAAGAGTAGCAAAGTAAAATAGAGCACTGGAGATATGCATAGGTGAGTTTGAATCCTGGTTTAGGGTCTTACTATTTAGGCAAACAAACCCCACCACTTAGAGAGAAACAGAAAGAAATGCAATTTCTTGAGCTACAGGCAGTTTCCTGATTAGTAAAACTGAGCAAATAGCATAGTTGAGAAGAATGACATTAATGCCCTGTAGGCACTTGACACACGTAAGCTATTACTGTAATTTCATCTATAGTTGATGGTTCCTCTGTCATCAGAAATTGTATTTCTATATTTAGTGAAAAGTGAGAAAGAGTTGAACTAAAGGGGCATTGAGAATGGACTTGTCCTCCAGTGAGAGCATTAGAGACCCTGCCTTGGGACCCCTTGTGTTTACTGTTGAACCAGATATTAGTGTAAATGGAGACCCTCTCAATGGAGCAAGAGTCCCTGGGACTCTTAACATGTTGAAATGCTTAACTTGTAGGTGTCAGCCTTACAACACATAACAGAATGTTAGAGCCCTGTGGGCTTTAAAGGGGGAACACTCCTGGGACGGTAGTTAGACTCTTCACCTCTTCACTTTCACAAGTTCAGAAAATATGCCCGGTTTGAAGAGTTTTCAGAAGCCTGCTCATTTTGTTTTTAAGAATGAAAACCAGCTCACTGTAATTTGCTTCCTCTTTAGGGAGATCCTATGGATTAGGTTACAGTTAATTTTTTTTTTTGCCTTTTCTACAAATAAAAAATAAAAAATAATAGCTATTACAGATCATGTGAGCCAAACATCATACCAGTTAGAATCTAGAAGGGTGTAAATCCTCACACCCCTTTTGGAATAGTACGGCTTCCTCTAATATGGCCTTTCATGTTTTGTAGTGATTCACTTGTCCCATATCCTGAAGGACGGAGTTTTGCCTAACTTCTTTTCAGAAGCTATTCTGGAATATGTAACCAAACTACTAATTCATTTTTTTTCTCTCTTTGGGATATTTCTCCTGACAGACAAAATTGACTTTTCTGAATTTCATATCTACCTCTGTTCCCTTGAACCAAGCTAAATAATTCATTTCTCTTCCATTTCAGCTTTTTATAACATATAACCTGTTATTCTCCTCCCAGTTTGCTCCAGTTTAACCAAACTGTCCACATTTAGAGGCTGAATCATCCCTTATTTCCCTTATCATTGACTGTTGATTTTGTTACTTGTGCCACTTGAATATCTACAGCAAAAATGCACAAAGAGCTTTCCAAGTTTGCAAATTGCTTTTGTTGCTATTGTTGCCAAGGAAACCACTTTCACTGTATCTCAGTTTTATTTAGCACATGGAGTCCATTATGGGCTAGATTTTGAAGTATCACTGATAGATTTTTTTTGTCTCCCTATCTTTTTCTGTCGGAAAACCAGGCATCCGTTTCAGAAAGAAGTTGAGGAAAACAGTAACTGCCCTAAGCATCAACTCTGAATACACAGAGTTTATGAAACAACCAGTGGTAGGCTGAAACACTTGCTGGTAAAATATTTGGAATGAGATCGGGGGAATGGATTTATCACAGAATTTTTGAGTGAGCCTCTAAAGATTTAACCTTTGAGATATTACTTAAGTTTCATTTTCAACATGGCCCATCTGGCCACATTATTCTCCATAGTGCGTAGTCCATTCCTTGGTATGCTAGCAGAAGATTCTCCATAAACTCGTGCTTGCCATTACTATATTTTAGGAGATGTTAGACAATTATGAAAATGCTATCCAATTGTGTATTTGTATCATTATATTTACATACTATATGCATTCATTTAAAAATTACCATGCTCCCTTTTCAATTAATTCAGTTAGCTGACCGGATGATAATGCTTTTTCCATCAGATTCCTCAGAATACTTGAGAAATCTAAGAAGATATTTCTAATACCTGAAAAGAATAGCTATTTGTTGATTGCAGTTCCTTCTTATGAAACAAATCACCATTTTCAGCCTTTAACGGCCCAGATTTTTAATATATCTGCCTCAAATTGCCAGAGGCAGACAAGATTAAAACCCAATGAAATCAGATTTTTTTCTATTATCAGTAAGCAAGAGTAGCTGTTCACTACAGGCAGGTGGCTGCTTGCAACGCGGAAGTCCCATCCTGGTGTCTTCTTCACACTTCCTACCCTCCTTTATTCCTGTTAATAGGCTTGCAATCTCAGCAGGGAGGGGGGCACAGTATTTCTGCTCACAGCATCTATTTGTTTTTGCACAGATGAATATTTAGATAAACTGGCAGGCCCTTGTTAAAACTGCAAACAAGGTGATATTTGTCCACTTTAGTCCTGTTCTGTCTCATCTGTGGCACCCCCATTCACCCCCATTAGAATACCTGCTGTCAACCTCCTTCCCCCTAATAAAAGAAGAACATTCACACTTTGGTTGTCATATATTCACACCCATTCACACATCACTCTTTCAGTTCCAGAAAACTTACATTTCGATTGCTGCTTTGTACTTGATTCTGTACCAGATTTTTTCACATTCATTAACAGTGAGATTATGAAAAAATGATTTATCTCCATTTTAAAAAGCTGTCACTTCTGAAATCTTTTTCAGAGGCTAGCAAATTGCAACCAAATAAACTGGGTTTTCCCCCCACCATCTCCCACTCCTCTGAAATTTGAAGATTTAAATGGGTAGTTTGTGGGAAAAGACAGCTTCTAATTACTTTTGCTTTGGTTTTCTTTACAGCTGCATGAAATCTTGGGGCGCCTGGGTGGCTCAGTCGGTTGAGCATCTGACTTCGGCTCAGGTCATGATCTCGCAGTTGATGAGTTCAAGCCCCGTGTCGGGCTCTGTGCTGACAGCTCAGAGCCTGGAGCCTTCTTCAGATTCTGAGTCTCCCTCTCTCTCTCTGCCCCTTCTCTGCTCATGCTCTGTCTCTCTCTGTCTCAAAAATAAATAAACATTAAAAAATTTAAAAAAAAATAAAGCTGCATGGGAGTTAGTAATGTGGTCTGAGTCCCTCCCCACTTCTAACTCTCACTACTTCCCAGGGAATGATAAACCCTGGATGTGGTTGTGTATGACCCATTTTCCAGAGCAGATATACCAGAAGATATCTGAGCACCCAGTGTTTAAGTGCTTTAACCGGCCTTGCCTTTCTGTTCTCTTTTTTACCTCCCTGTACCCTGATATGCACCAACTCCCTTCTGTCCATCTTTCGGTGCCAGGCATCTAGCAGCACTTACTGGCACGTGGTTTTAGGCACTGCACTGAACATTGGCAGGTATGAGGACAAGAAAGAATTTGGTCTTCACCTTCATGAAATTGACAGTATAATAGGGGACAGAGACATAAATAGGCCTTTACAACGTGTTGTACAACAATAGGGCTAAGTTCAGACTGCTACGGGAGCTGACTTGAATCACAGAACATGAGTTAGACCTAGCCAGAATAAGTGACGGCTTGGTCAGGAGGATCCTGAGCAGGAGTGACCCATGAAGTGGGAACAGCACAGGCCAAGAATCAGAAGTGAGTAGGTGGGAGCCAGTGAGCCAATTGGCAAGAGCTGGGGATACTTCAATGTGGCCAGGCTTTTACTCTTCACCATAAGAGAATATCAGTGTGAGGATGGCAATAATAATGATTCATTATTGATGTTGACAGTAATTGCAGATGCTGGAGAAGTAAACGTTAAAGAAAAAAATGATAATCTCGAGGAGTGATACAAGAGAAATATTAATTATAACTGCTTGCAATAACTCTTTATACTTTGTATCAAATTATATAGCAGAATATGTAGGTTCAGGATCACACTTACGGATCTAAAAGGGACCTTGTGGACCATTTGGGTCAATTCCTCATTTTACAGATGAGGAAAATGAGGATCAGTGGTATTAAGTAATAGTTTCAAGGTTGACTTGCTGGAGCAGAGCAAGGATGCCAAATTAATGAAAACATGGTCTATTAACTTAGCTGTAGTGTGATTTTATTACAACTAGAAACTCTACATTTATGCTTATTTTCAAGAAGTGATATTCGTGGGGCATAGTTACTTGTCCACCCTTAATTATTCCTTTTCCTTAGTTGAAATCTTCAGTGCTGTGGTTACAAAACAATGATCAACTCTCATGCTTATTTTGTTTAGTGTTGCTACTATTCCATTGTTATACATATGAATTGGCACATCTGAAATAATTTCACTAAATTTGCAGTGAGAATCTGGACCATGAGTTATCAAAATGAATCCGTACAAGTATAGAATAGAGAGAACCCATAAAATACAATTCTGAAATTA
Organism: Acinonyx jubatus; assembly: GCF_027475565.1. Taxonomy (NCBI): domain Eukaryota; kingdom Metazoa; phylum Chordata; class Mammalia; order Carnivora; family Felidae; genus Acinonyx; species Acinonyx jubatus. The sequence goes on along the minus strand of NC_069382.1, from coordinate 117,895,755 downwards.
ATCAGTCTGTTGGAGGACTTTGTGATGATTAAAGCCAGTGTTTGCATTATTTAAGCATTTCTGTTGGCAGATGGAGTACAGCGTGCTTCAAAGGGGACTCCCCCTAACAGAGAATAAGATTAACCATTTATTGAAATAGTAAGGATTGCACTAGAGCAGAGTAAATGGAAATAAATCTCAGGAGAAACCAAATGGGAATTATACGGGCCAATACCACAAGTTAATCCTACCCCTTTCAATCCCCAAATGCAAATGGCAAGTTGTTTTAAGGCAAAGTCTAATCTCTTTTGCATCTGTTCTCTAAAGCCTTGTGTTAGACAGATATTTCACTGAGGAGCTGGCATGCAAACGGTTTCAGGAAAATGCAAATCTAGCACTAGAATTAAAACTAAGAATTCTGAAATTTGATAATCATTTTCTCCATTTTTCTGTTTCTGATTTTAATTTCCTGAATTGAGGAAGCAAGATGGCACACCCATACATTGTCATTAGTGACCACTGGTACATATTCTTGGAACTCCTTTTTCTCAGTGAAAGTATATTGGAAACTAGAGACAGGGACACAGGTCCTGAGATACAGCTGACCTGCGTGTCAAGTCCCTGTCTTTGGCCACATACAACAACGTGCAGTCCCAAACTCAAAATATATGTACACAAGATGAAGCAAGACAAGAGTTAACATTTAATACTCTATCACTAGATGGGAAATTAATCCCACCTCAATTTTAGTTTCCTAAAAAGCTAGGCTTAACATGTGGAAATTTCTCATTGCTTTGGTAGAGATGCCTTTTAGGTAAAACCAAATTTTTTCAAAGGGGCTTCTTTGTATCTCTCTTAAGCTCATTCCGAATCTTGGCTCTTCACATCCCAACTGTGAGGAAAAGCTGGCCTAGAAAGATGAAATCAGTAGCAAAAGAGAAGCCCAAAGAAGTGCCAGGAGCTGGGAGACAGTTGCTAAGACTTGTTTCAAGTGTTAATTTCTTGCAAAATCATGGGACTCTACTGTTCTGAAAGAAAGAACATTCAAGAGCTAGAAAGGAAAAAAAACGTCCTCTATAGACTTGCTTATATCTCTAGTAACCTATGGTCAACAAATTGCTCTTGGCCCCAACTGTAACTACCCTGAGGGCAAGAAACAGAATCCTTGAGGTTTCCCCCTCAAAAGAGGGAGTATAAGATAAGATCAGCAAGATAAGAAGGGGCCAATGATTATCATAACCTGTGACATGCGTAGGTTTGCATAAAAACTGTAGCAGTGGCTCAGGTTTTGGTGTGGGGACCCACGGACCACTCTTTCTTTACTTGCTTCTGGAATTAGAATCATAGGTTCACAGTATGCCAAGGTTGCAATCAACTTTTTTTTTAATTGTTTTTAAACATTTATTTATTTTTGAGACAGAGAGCATGAACAGGGGAGGGTCAGAGAAAGAGGGAGACACAGAATCTGAAACAGGCTCCAGGCTCTGAGCTGTCAGCACAGAGCCCGACGCGGGGCTCGAACCCACGGACCGCGTGATCATGACCTGAGCCGAAGTCGGACGCCCAACCGACTGAGCCACGCAGGCGCCCCTGGAAGCAACTCTTGAAGGCAGTCTAATTTATGAAACGCTTGGACCCTTGTTACTCCATCCCTGCAGGTTGGCTATGGTTCCTCCTAGAATAATTCTTGCAGACTGAATGGAAACAAGAAAGATGGAAGGAAAACAACATTAACTGTTACTATGTAGCATGTTCTGTGTTGAATGTTGTACGTATTTCACCATTTAAAACATATCATGTTTGTGAGTTATTGTATTCAATACATAACAACAGCACAACTTGTTGAAGGGTACAAATAGTCCGGCTAGGATGTCCAGTTTTTCCCGACCCCAAATCTTATCCTTCTGGCACAGCAACTTTTACATTTTTTTTTAAAGTTTATTTATTTAGGGGCGCCTGGGTGGCTCAGTCAGTTAAGCGGCTGACTTCGGCTCAGGTCGTGATCTCATGGTCTGTGAGTTCAAGCCCTGCGTCAGGCTCTGTGCTGACAGCTCAGAGCCTGGAGCCTGTTTCAGATTCTGTCTCCCTCTCTCTGACCCTCCCCCGTTCATGCTCTGTCTCTCTCTGTCTCAAAAATAAATAAACGTTAAAAAAAATTTTTTTTAAATAAAGTTTATTTATTTATTTTGAGAGAGACAGAGAGAGAGAGAGAGAGCGCACAAGTGGGGCAGGCGCAAAGAGAGGGAGAGAGAGAATCCCAAGCAGGCTCTGCACTGTCAGTGCAGAGTCCCACATGGGGCTCAATTCCATGAACCCTGAAATCATGACCTGAACTGAAATCAGTAGTCAGATAGATGCTCAACCGACAGAACCACCCAGGCACCCCTACAACTTTTACATTTTAATCCATGGAGCACTAATTATCTGGCACACTTAAAGGTATTGTTGAAAGGGTAATGAAGCAATTTGGGGAAACACTGAGGTGAACAATTTGAATATATTCTTTTTATTGTAGGGATTCGCAGTCTTCAACATGTAGGTGCCCTCTGTATTTCTCCCAAGTGTGATAAAAAATATTTAGTATTTATTGACTATGTATTTATTTTTTTAATTTTTTTTAATGTTTATTTATATCTGAGACAGAGAGACAGATCATGAATGGGGGAGGGACAGAGAGAGAGGGAGACACAGAATCAGAAGCAGGCTCCAGGCTCTGAGCTGTCAGCACAGAGCCCGACGCGGGGCTCGAACTCACAAACCGTGAGATCATGACCTGAGCCGAAGTCGGTCGTTCAACTGACTGAGCCACCCACGCGTCCCTATTGACTATGTATTTAATATTCACAACAGCCAAGTCATCAGGGAGTGGTATCCCCATTTTATATATGCACAAATAAAGGTTGATTAACTTGCCTAGAGTCACCCATCTGGTAATGATAAAACTGTGATTTTGAACCTAGAGAGTCAGGAGTCAGAACTTTTAGCCATGACACTGTGCTGGTCTTCTCCAGGACATTCTATGTTTCCTTAGCTTATTTACAACAGATGTCATGAGAGGCCACTATTCCTTACAACAGCTTTAGTGCCCAGTACTATTCTATCTTGAATGACAGGAAATAACAATATGTTCAACAATATCCATATAGGATAGCAGAGACTGCATGGCACTCATTGTTTAATATTTTACCAAGCAGCTGACCATTATGGACATGTTGGTAGTTATATTTTCAGAAGGCAGCAAAAATTAATGTGAACATTAAAAAGAGAAAACTTAATGTAATGATTATTTCAGGAAGCAAGTATTTTGCTAGTGGCCTGTTGTTTCTCTTGGAATTAAGAACTTATAATTTTAGCAAATGTGGAAGGAAGCACTTTTGATTGAGTTAATTAAATTTTAAAAATTATTATTTTTACCAAAAGAGTGATACAAGTTCAGTTTATTACGTTTAAAATAAGACATAATTAATAAAAACATTACTATAGCAATAATTATATCTGTATATATATATATATATATATATATATAATTATATAGCCATTATTATTGAGCTCTTACTAAATGCAAAGCACAATGAAAGTTACTTTCAGTAAATCTTCACAAAGTTGATATTTTATCTCTGTTTTGCAGACAGGGCACCAGGTCAAAGATTTCTTTGTTTTGTTTTTAAAAATAAATAAGAAAAACAGCTTGTAATCAAACTTAGAATTCTTCGATAGAGTTCTTAAATTTGTCTACATGAGGAAAATTGATGGCCTAAACTAAGTAATAACAGCGGGTATGGAGAGAAGTGTGTGTGTGTGTGTGTGTGTGTGTGTATACATATATATAAAAAACATATAATGTGTGTATATATATAACACATAATGTATATAACAATAATATATAACAGTATTTCATCTATAACAAATATAACAATATATATGTACATATATAAAATATTAACTTAATAGCTTTTAACAGTCATTACTCAGATGTTTTAAGCAAACTAGTGAGTTGGGATGAGGGAAAGAAAGGAGTTTAACCCAAAGAGGATAAGGGTAGAGGAGGTTTGTGAGTGGAAGGTGTTTAATTTAGTTCTAAGCACAGTGTGTTTGTAGTTTCTAGGAAAGTTGCTGGTGGAGACATCTGATGGACAGTGGAAACGTGAATCTGGATTTAAGAGATTGTTTGGCAAGTGTTCAGCATACAGCAATCGTAAGATCCATTGCAAGAATCAAGAGGAGTGAAGAAAGAGGGATGACGATGACATTTTAACAAGAAGGAGCTCATTAGACGTTATACTTTCCGGTGTAATTATTGACGGGTAATAGTACACAGATGGTATACAATCAAGGAAAATTTTGTTACAGTATGTCATTCATGCTATGTAAATATGTTACATAATTTTCATTAACAATAAAATATGCTAAGGAAAGAAAGCATATGGGGTTTTTATCTTCACACACAATAAATCTTCAATGAAAGAATACAAAGACAAAATCTCCATATCTTTCATTCCTTTTCAACAAAATACGTATAATCAAGATAAAAACAGGTCTGGTTTCATCAACCATGAAGAGTAACTTTTTTTTTTTAATTTCCCCAAACACTGGAGTGAGATGAACTAAAAGGAAGAGGAACCCGTCTTATAATATTTTTAGTGTTAAATGCAAATGATAAAAATAATAGTGAGTCTACCTTCATCTCAAGACAGTAGCCAGAATGACTCTTTTAAAACTGAAGTCAGATCTTCACCCATCTTAAATCCTTTAGTGGCTCTTCTGGCTTTATCCAGGGTATAAGCCACAGGCTTCACATCTAAGGCCCCAGCTGAGCATTCTCCCATTTGTTCACTGCCTTCCTCCCTTTCTCTCCTTTTTGCTAGGCATGCTCTAGCCACCTGGGCCAGTGGGTCAGAAAATGCCAGGCATGTTCCTACCATAGGACCTGTCCTCTAGCTGTTCTCTCTAGCTGCAATGCTATTCTCCAGGGATCTGCTTAGCGCCCTCCCTCTCTTACCTTCAAGACTTTGCTCAAATGGTGCCTTTTTAATAAGCCGGAGCAAGCTCTACCGCACCACCCTATTTAATATTAGCAACTGCCCCTTCCCATCTATACTAGCCTTGACCTCTACTTTACCTTACTCAACTTTTTCTCAGACTATTGATGCTTTCTAACATACTATATATATTTTCTAATATACTTTCTAACATACTGTATATGTACATTGTATATACAATGCTATATATTACTTAACAGTATTACAGCAAATCTAAGAATCAACAATTTAAGATGTACTATTATTTCATGCACAAGTAAAACAGAAGAAAGACTGCCAGTCCAACTGTGATATGCCATCATTTGTTAAGTATACCCTAATGTGATGTTAAAATGTGAAAAAATTTCCATCCCAGACTTAATGAAATGCATATTTATTATATCTAGTTTTGTTCCCCATCTCCCTATGCCAGGATGTAAGTCTACAACAGCAAAGATCTTTGTATGTTTTGCTCACCGATATTCCCCAGGTGTTTAAAACAATACTTGCCAAGTAACAGGTTTTCAATAAATGCTTGTTAAATCAATTTATGTTTATCATTTAGAGAGAAATCATCGTGGACTAAGTAAAAATTAAATCAGAGAAAGAACGATGTCATCCAAACATTATAAACTGGGAGCAAAATAGCCCAAAGATATAGCCTCTGGATTAAGAATCAATTCATGACTTTGGATGGTCATTTTGTAAGGTGAGGGACGAGTACCTTTGCAGCTGTAGACGGGGTAAACAGATCATGTTCTATGCATCAGTTATCACTGCATACCAAGTTGCCTTAAAACTTAGCAATTTAAAACGGCATCGAGGAGGGCACCTGTTGGAATGAGCACTGGGTGTTGTATGGAAACCAATTTGACAATAAATTTCATATTTAAAAAATAATAAAAATAAGATGACACACATTTACTGTCTCATAACTTCCGTGAGTTAGAAATCTGGGCATAGCTTAGCTGGGTCCTCTGTCTCAGGCCCTCTCACAGGCTGTGCTCAAGGTATTGCCTAGGCTGCAGACACCCCAAAGCTTGACTGGAGAAAGATCTGCTTCCAAATTCATGTGGTCGTTGGCAGGATTCAGTTTCTCATGGGTCAGTGGACAGAAGGCCTCTGTCCCTTGCTGGATATTGGCCAGAGATTATCCTCAGTTTTTTGCCACATGTGCCTTCCCAATATGGCAGCTTGCTTCATCAAAGCATGCAAATCAAAAGGCAATAAAGATGATTTCCTGGCAATAAAGGTGTCAGAATCTCTTGTCTAATCACAGAAGTGACATGCCATCACCTTTGCCACATTCTGTTCATTAAAAGTCAGTCATTAGGTTCACCCAGCACTCGAGGAGAAGAACATGAATATCACGAGGTAGGAATTATTGGGGATCATCTTAGAAGTCTGCCTACATTCTGTGAAAGCATCATTGGAATTGCATGTGTGGGAAGAAGCATGTGTTTGCCTGTGGAGAATCTAAGGCGGATGCTTTAGTAGACACATCCCAGAGTTTATATTTTGTGATGTTCTTAAGAGAGCCACCCCTCCCTCACTTTTTATCCATAGTGGAGGGTTTCTGTTAGTAATGCCTGTTTTACCATAGCTGATTGGATAATGGGTACACACCTGACTCAAACCAACCCAATTAAATTCTACCCCATAATTTTTTATTTTTCTCTAACAGACTCTAGTTTAGTATTGCTTTCAGAAATGTTATAATCTCAGGAACTGAGACTTGATAATCCTCTGTCATGTGGAATGAGAAGCCAGAAGAAAGATCCACAGAGAAGAAAGGACAAAGATATTAAGAGACCCACAGAGACAAAAAGTAGAGTGTCTGATGGTTTTCCTGTTCACATTTCCAGGCATTTCTGTAGTAAGTTTTCATGAGACCTGTCTATATTGTTGTAAGTTCCCACTTTTCTTTAAAACGAAAGGAAGCTCAAGTTGATTTTGCAACTTGCAGCCAGAGTTGTTACTGATTATCTCCTTTTGAAGACCTTCAAGGTCCCTTCGCCACCTTGACTTGCATATGGCATTGTGATCACATTTTCTAACAAAGATGTAGGGAAAAGTTGACGAGAAGGAAAGAAAGAAGGCCGTGAGCCTTCAGTCCAAATTACAACACAGTTTAAATTCTTGGGAAAGTGGTTATTATTTCACTACTTCAACCTTTATAAGATTTTGAAACCAAGCATGCCAAGTAGGAATAGGTTTACAAGACCCCCTGTGGAACTGAAAAGGCAGGAATCTGAATGAGAGCTGCCTCAAGGCACATCTAAAGCCTAACGCCTTCTGTCTCATCTCTTATTTACAGCAATACGTTTGTTTATTCAAAACTTGAAACAAAAGAGAAATACCAAACTGCAATGCCAGGTTCTTAAAATACTGCCTTAAACTAACAAACTATACTATGGTTGAATGCAAACTTTATTTGTAACCATGCTATCGTGAAGTTTTTTCAGTTTTTCTGCAATTGCAGAAAAAAAAAATCACAGAATAGTCTAGGAATCTGGAAATACTTCGACCATAAAAGAATGAGTAATAGATGAAGTGTCATCTGCATTGCCACTTCCTCCGTTTCAATTGTTTAATCAGTCTCTAATCCTATTCTGAGACACTGTTAGATACCAACTCACCTTTCAAAACAACACTAAACCAAAGGCTGAGTTGGAACCTTTTTTTTTTTAATTTTTTAATGTTTATTTATTTGTTGAGAAAGAGAGAGACACAAGAGTGTGAGTGGGGGAGGGGCAGAGGGAGAGGAAGACACAGAATCCGAAGCAGGCTCCAGGCTCTGAGCTGTCAGCACAGGGCCCGATGCGGGGCTCAAACTCACAAACTGTGACATCTTGACCTGAGATCATGTGAGATCATGATCAGATGCTTAACCAACTGAGCCACCCAGGTGCCCCAAGGGACCCTTTTTAATGAAGTGTCGGTTGTTTCCTTTTTCTCTCATCTTTGTTTGAACAAGATTTATATGTGTAGCTCTAGTTAAGCTTAGTTTCACTAATGTACAGTGAGTACCTGTCTCCATTTGCAGTAATCTTCCAGATCCTTAGCTAGTGACTTCTTGGTGAATGATAGCTGCATAGAATGAACTTACTTATCTTTTGTTGACTCAAAGGAGATCTCCTAAACAGTAAGATTTCAGGCCAAGCCAAAGTAAAATATTAAAAAGGGGAATAGAAGCCAAAAATGGAATACTTTTGGAACTCGGTGAGTTATGTTAAAGAGCTTTACTCTTTGTTCATATTCTTATTTAGCATAAAAGTGTTGTCCTTCTTTGGTGGAAAGGCTCTGCCAAGCCAAGAGCAGAAGCTTCAGTCAACAGATCTTGCACTTACAGCGTGTTCCTGAGCAAGTCACTTCAGGACAAAGGTTTCGTAAGAAAAATCTCTGGGCTTAATTCACTGATGATTGACATAATCACATTTGTGGGGGAAATTGGCCATCTGTGAGTGGCACTCGCTGGGAGGCGTAGGTGTGAGTGGGTTGCACAGGAGCCTCCTGGGCAAATTTCTGCCAAGCTGTCCTCAGCTCAGAGGCTAAATAAAGATGAGGAACTGCCATGTAATTTTGAGATAAAGCCTTTGCAAGACCAGAAAATATTATTATCTTCATCATAAATCCGAATTGTTATGGAACATGGCAATATCACTTTAATACAGTAATGTCTTGAAGCAAATGACGAAAGTCTGCAAATTCACAATTTTCTCTCAACTTCCAATGCTACCACCTTAGTTTCTGATAATTTCGTGTGTCCGTCACTACAGACATTCTAGTGGCTGATATAGCTGGTTTATATAGCAAGGTTCTACCAGATTATTCAACAGTTCTGAGAACTGTTCCACAACTCAGGGCCATAGTTCATTTCCAAAGAATGTAGATGCCATCGCACACAAGGGCTCTTCCTTGTGTCGAATCCCCCTTCTCCTCCTCCCCGTTCACTCTACTTTCCTTTCCTCCTGTTCATTCTTCCTATCCTTTCCTGTCCCCTGCCCAACCTCCCCCTACCTCCCCACCCCACCCCACTGCTTTGCTCCCCTTTGTATTACCTTTATAAAATCTGAAAACATATCTGAGTTCTAAAGCATATCTGGCCTGGAGGATCCTGGATGATGGATCTTGGACCTGCAGCATTTACTGTTCGAAAGCTGCCACCGCTTTCTCTTTCCCACCAGCATGTTCCAGCTTTATCCAAATGTCTATCTCAGAAACTCTTCGACTTTCTTTTCAGAAAATTTTTATATTTGAAAATGAGTGATCTCTCTCCACAAACATAATGGGAGAACCATCCTTAATACTACAATGTTTTAACAAATTAATGAGTTAATTTGTTAATTTGTTTTAAAGGCCACAAACCTCCCCCACTATCCAGTGCTAGCCACCAAAGTAATTATTATAAGGGTTTAGGTGTAACATTTTATTTTCCCATATAATATATGCCTATGCAATATATATAATCATATATATATATATATATTTATGAAAATGAAAACCTACAACTTTGCTATTTAACTTTTTGATTTGATATTCTACTATGATCATCTTTCTAGCTTAGCACCAACAGATCTATTCAATTCTTTTTAATGACTCCACAGCATTTCAATACTGCAGATGTGACATGATTTATTTTATTCTTCTCCCACAGGTGAACAAAATAAACGATAAACACCCTGGAGCATACATCTGCAACTGATGAGAGATTTATAAAGGTAAAACTGCTTAGTCAGAGAGACTTGAATTTTAAATGTTAATTAAATGTTAATTTAAGATTACATTTCAAAAGCTTGTATAAATTAGCATTTTCACAAATCGGTGTGCTAGAGGTCCTAGCACCTTGCCAGAACTCCATGTTATGAAACTTTTTATCTCTTGCCAGTCTGATAAATGGAAGATGTGTCATTCTTACTGATATTTGCATTATTCTGATTACTCCTCAGGCAGACTATATTTTCTGTTTGTCTGCTCCTACTCTTATTTTTCTGCCTCCTCCTTCTTGAATTTCTGGTTTCTTCTCCAGGAAGCCCCCTTTCATTTATTTTTCTTATTAGTTTGTAGGATCATACTGTAAAGTACAAATATCAACCCTTTTCCATCTTTCATAAAATAAAATTACCAGAGATTTTCCATTGCCTCTTGACATTCTTTGTGCTCTTCACAGGTACTTTCATGTGACTGACAATCAAATCTGTCTGTTTTTTCTGTATTTACGGCATACAGACATCCATGTTTTGTTTAGGAAGGTCACTTCTACTCACTATGTTATTCAAAAAATATTTAGTTTTAGTTTTTCATTTAGATTTTAATCCCTCTGGAATTTAGTTTTTAGATGGTGCAAGGATTTAGTTTTTAAAACACCAGAAGTTTTCAACAGTGGTATTGGAACGACTGGACATTCACAACGAACAAATGAATCTAGACATAGACCTGACCCCCTTCATAAAAATTAACTCAAAATGGATCACAGACCTAAAAGTAAAGTGTAAAACTATAAAACTCTTAGATGATAACATAGGAGAAAATCTCCATGACTTTAGGCATGACAATGACTTCAGGCATGACAATGACTTCTTAGATACACACATCAAGGTATGATCCATGAAAAATTCATCAATAAGTTGGACTGAATTAAAATTAAAATGTTTTGCTCTGCAAAAGACAATGTCAAGACAACGAGGAGACAAGCCACAGGCTGGAAAAAATTATCTGTAATACACACATCTGATAAAAGACTATTGTTCAAAATATACTAAGAACACTTAAGACTCAACTATAAGGATATAAACAACCCAATTAAAAAGTAAGCAAGAGACTTGGACAGATACCTCACCAGAGAAGATACATACATGACAAACATGCATATGAAAAGATGCTCCACAGCTTCTGTCATCAGGGAAATGCAAATGAAAACAATGAGATACCACTGCATAGAATGGCCAAAACACCAAACACTTACAACACCGAATGCTAAAGAGAATGTGGAGAAACAGGAGCTCTCATTGCTGGGGGGAATGCAAAATTGCGCGTTTGGAAGACAGTTTGGCAGATTCTTACAAAACTAAAGATACCCTTAGCAGACAATCAAGCAACTGCATTTCTTGGCACTTAGCCAAAAGAGATGAAAACAGGGGTGCCTGGGTGGCTCAGTCGGTTAAGCGTCCGACTTCAGCTCAGGTCACGATCTTGCGGTCCGTGAGTTCGAGCCCCGCGTCAGGCTCCGGGCTGATGGCTTGGAGCCTGGAGCCTGCTTCCGATTCTGTGTCTCCCTCTCTCTCTGCCCCTCCCCCGTTCATGCTCTGTCTCTCTCTGTCCCCAAAATAAATAAACATTAAAAAAAAATTTAAAAAAAAAGAGATGAAAACTTGTATCTACACAAAAACTTACACATGGATGTGTATAGGAGCTTTATTCATAATTGCCAAAACTTAGAAGTAATCAAGATGTCCTTCAGTGGGTAAATGGATAAGTAAACTGTACAACAACCAGACAATGGACTATTATGTATTGCTAACAAGAAATGAGCTATTAAGTCAGAAAAGACATGGAAGAAACTGAAATGCCTATCAGTAAGTGAAGGAAGTCAATCTGAAAAGACTACATACTGTATGATTCCAACTATGTGACATTCCAGAAAAAGGCAAAACTATAGAGACCATAGAAAGATCAGTGATTGCCAGAAGTTGGGGAAGGGATAAATAGGCAAGTCACAAAGGGTTTTTAGAGCAGGAGAATGCCCTGTATGATACCATAATGACAGGCACATCTCATCTTGTACCTGTCCAAACCCATAGAATGTACAATACCAAAATGGAGCTCTAATGTTAACTATGGACTTGGGGTGCTTATGATGTGTCAACGTGCACTTATCAATTGTAACAAAGGTACCATGGGGGGGTGTTGATAATGGGAGAGTCTATGCATATAGAGGGCAGGTACCATGGGGGGTGTTGATAATGGGAGAGTCTATGCATATATGAGGGCAGGTGATTATGGGAAATCTCTGCACATTCCTCTTAATTTTGTTGCAAACTTAAAACAGCTCTAAAAAAATCCCCAAAAGAAGTATGCTTTGAAAAGAACTTGGGGCATTCATTTATTCAGCATATAAACATTATGTGAATGCCTACTGTGTGTCAGACACAGAGAGTAAAGTGCATAATGACATAGTCTTTGTTGTAAAACATCTCACTATCTAACGGGATTTCAAAAATTAGTGCACAAAATGGATGGTTTAATACACATACAGAACTGATACAGTGCAATGAGTACTGTGTCTATCACAGGCAAAGTCTGAGGAAATTACAAGTTTATTTCTGAGATGCTGTTACTGCTCAAAGCATTTTGGGAGCTCTTCTTTTGGAACTTCCTTCAGAACCTATTTTAGCATTTGAATGGAGTCTTTAAAATACCTAATTGACTGTTCCTTGTTTAATTTGGCATAAATTCTTTCTTCAGACTTGGTGGTTTTACATGAACATAAAGCAGTAAGTCTAATTTAAAATGTCCAGATTTGGAAGAGTTGTTTAGAGATTAAGTTCATTTTTATGTTTAACATTATTTACAAAGATTTAATATTCTACGCAAAGTACACATAACAAGGGCAAATCAGCAAGTGTACAAAATAAAATAATTTTATTTAAAATAGTAACAGACAGTGGCCACCTGCTGTTTGTGTTAAATATGAATAGTGTTCAGTAATGCTATCATTTATGAAACTAGAGATAGTCCCTATTTGCTACTTCTAATCTGCAGAATAGGCATAAATGAATAAAGATGTGACAGATTTAGTAATTAAAGCGTGGCTGGATTCCAAATTCACTACATTAGCAAGTTCTTTATGAGTTGTTAGTTTGTAGCCTAGTGATCCAGGGACGGTCAATATAGATTAAACATGGATATTTATAGTTAACCATCCTTTTGACATAAGGGCTACCTGTTGGGATAACACCTGCTTGACTTTATACAAGGAAACATAAAAAAATATGGAAGGATGGGTATAAACACATACTGAAAACTAAAAACATAGATTAAAATGCTATTTTAGCTACGTTACTTGGTCAAGTACCAGGGGGTGGTCATTGTGACTAAGGCATGAGAGTAATGATTGCTAAATTATCTGTAATCTAAAAGATCTTCAAAATGTAAGTAAAATATATTCCTGATTTTATTGTGCAAATGTGAAATGAATCTGAATTAATCCCAAAGACAGCTGTGGATTTAGTGACAAGAGCACTGGACTTCAAGATTCTGTTCACCGAGGATACACCTCTGGTCTACAGGCAAGTTACTTAACATTTCTGACACTCGTTTGTTCACTATAAAATATATGATACCTAAACTTACACCATTATTTTAGTGGATAAAATAGGACAGTATGTATCATTCTTCCTACAAACTGGGTGCCTATCAACAACATTATTTAAAATAAAGGAATATTTATTTATTACCAACTTTCTTCCAAAGCAGGATTCTACTTTACAGTGATGCATAACATATGACAAAGAGCACACTGCGGAGCTGAAGTGAAAGAGATTGAAAAAAAAATGCAGAATGGAGAAAGAAAGAAACCAACATAAGACTACAGTGACAAACTTAAGGCACTATACATAAATGTAGGCCTCAAACTTGGCTCTAATTTTCTGAACTCACATACAAAGAGAGACCTTGTTAGTTACATAACATTTGCCCATGGACAGTACTGAGTATCTGTTCTGGGTACTAAGAGTGAGCAAAGATTTCTCCTGAAGTTCTTCAAAAGGGTACATTGTTGGAAGTCATAAACGGCATCCTCAGTGGTATCCTGAAAATAGATGAAGTGACACCAACTTTACAGAACTGTTTCTAAATAGGTTTCTTGCATTATTCCACGGAGTAACTCAGTAAACATACTTCTGTGGCTAGAAAGGTGAGGACACGTCTGTTCAGTCTTGCTTATTTACCGAGAAATACAGGAGCTAAAGAAGTAATTACAGTCTAGGCAACTGACTTAACATACGAGTATATTTTAGGACATCTGTAAGAGTGAAGGACTTGTGACCTCACGTAAGTCATCTTGAACAGTTTCTCTCCCAAAGAAGTTTTAAACAAATAAACAGGGCAGTGAACTTTGATTGTAATCCTTGCAAAACACAAATGAGAAGCTATTTCGTGTTGCTTGTTCCACTCATTTAATATGTTTGAGCCGAGTACCATACTGGAGATGGAGATATACAGCATAGTGTTGTAGCTGAAAGACGATATGTATATGTATATGCATGTGTACATGTACGTCCACATCTCTACATCTACATCTACATCTATACCTATATCTACTTCTACACTTATACATCTCCCCCCACATACAGATACCCACAGACATCAGGTGTTTGTGTGTGTCATCATTGGTTTTGATACAGAGAAGAAGCAATGGCAGTTCATCTCATAAATCTATGAAATAATCAATCTGAAGAATGCACTATCATCTTTTTAAGGGCGTGTAGATAGTTTGACAATATGGCACATGCATGGAAGACCATTATATCTGGTGCAGAGAAGAGAGATGATTATTTTGCCCTTTCCATGTATTATTACCAAAATGTATCCCCCACCATTCTAGAATGGTAATTCCTTTATTGAAAATAAGGTATACATGTGGTATTCTAAGAAGTGATTTTCTAGTGAGGTTTATCTCTTTAAATGGCAATAAAAATTGATCCCCTTAAGGGCTCCTGGGTGGTTCAGTTGGTTGAGCATCCGATTTTGCCTTAAGTCAAGTACTCAGGGTTTGTGAGCTTGAGCCATACATCAGGCTCACTGCTGTCAGCGCAGACCCTGCTTCAGAAACTCTGTCCCCCTCACTCTCTGCACCTCCCCTGCTTATGCTCTCTCCCTCAAAAATAAATAAATATTTGGGGCGCCTGGGTGGCTCAGTCAGTTGAGCGTCCGACTTCGGTTCAGGTCATGATCTCGCGGTCTGTGAGTTCGAGCCCCGCATCGGGCTCTGTGCTGACAGCTCAGAGCCTGGAGCTTGTTTCAGATTCTGTGTCTCCCTCTCTCTCTGACCCTCCCCCGTTCATGCTCTGTCTCTCTCTGTCTCAAAAATAAATAAACGTTAAAAAAATAATAAATAAATAAATAAACATTTAAAAAATTTGACCCCCTTAGATATGATTCCATTTAAACGTTTGATATTACCTATATGGCATTGAGGCTATGTTAAGTTTGCTTTTATTGTTTTTCTCTCAGTTCTTTTGATTGGATATTTTCTATAGATCATTCTTCTGATGATCTATTATGCCATCTTCAATCTGCCAATAAGTCATACATTATATTTCTTATTTCAATGTTGTATATTTTAATTTTCTGATTTTCATTTAGTTCTTTTCTGTAATTGCCATTTTTTGCCAATATTCCTCATTTGTTCTTTTTATTATGAGGATATTTCCTTGAACATACAATGGCTGCTAATTCCAACACCTGGATAATCTGTAGCTTGCTTATTAGTGACAGTTTTTACTTTAATTATCCATCTTATTTTCCTATTTTGTTCACATTATTCTGAAAATGTTTCAAATTACATTCTAGAAATTGAGGATGATATGCTATACAGACACTGGATTTTGTTATCTTTCTCTGAAGAATGTCTATTTTGCTTTAGCAGACAGATACCTTAATTGTCTCTCAGGTAGAGGGTAGCAGAAGGAATTTCTTTCTCTGTTCTTTTAGTCTTCTAAGCTTTTCCTATGATCCCTGGATTCTCTCTGTTTCCTTATTCATTCTCTCTGTGCTTTATTCATTTCCAGTCTCTTTCTGTCACTTTCCATTAACTAATGTAATGCTGAATCCCATCCTCTGACTCCCTGAAATGATAAAGCTATGAGGTCTCTGCTCTTGTATTCTAACTACCCCGTATCACACATACTGATGCATCCATACAAGAAAAGCATATATATACTAGATCATATTTATATAATTTATATAATTAAATTATATATTATAATTATAATTATATATTATAAATATATATAATTAATATATGTAATAATATATTAATATAATTAATATATAATTATATATTATAATTATATATTATACATTAATTGATTTATCTAATTATATAAATTATATATAATATAATATATTTAAATATACTATATTATATTTAAATATATATAATATAAAATATTTAGTATATAAAATGTATATTTATATGTTATATATAATATATATATTTTTTACCTTTCCAATTTTCCTTTTTTATTTAGTGAGAAGTCATCATACATGTCCACATATCTAATGCTATTAAGTACATGTTAAATAATATCCCAGTTAAGCAACTTAGGCAGTACATGCTACTGGAAATGAAGGAAAAAAGAGGGAAAACAGTAGGAATTCCCAGACTGAAGGGTGGACCTTGATATTTGGACAAGCGTCATGACTGTTTTATTGGATTTAACTGGCCATAAGGTCTGGGTGGACAAGGGTTCCAGTTTCTCCATAACCTGGACAACGCCTATTGTCTTTTGTTTTATTTTGTTTTTTTGATATTAACCATCTTAACAGATGTCAAGTGATATCTCATTGTGGCTTTTATTTTCATTTCCCTGATGATTGGTGAAATTGAAATTGAAAAAAGAAGACACATATAATGTAAAATAAATTCAGTATATTAAATTGTTATTTATAGTAAATATATAAGACCTTTAATATAATATATGAATATATAACATGCATTATTTATTTATATATTTATATATTATATATATTTAATATATGATAAATTTCAGACTTTATAATTGTTATCTGTGAGAGTCAGTCCAGCATAACATCTCTGTCCTAGTAGAAACAAAAATCCTCACTTTGCTTATGGCCTCTGAATACATCAATATATTCTTTGCCTATTCAGTAATAAATCTTTAAAGCATTCATTTTTATATTGGCAGAAGTTTTAGAATGTCCAGGCTACTCTGAAACAAAAAGTGCTAAAACACTTTTAGCTTGATAGGGTGGTAAAACTTCATTACAGTACATTTACCGCAGAAAAAAGTAACTTCTATAAAGCAGAACTAGATTTGGACTCTGTTTTGGAGTATGCACCAAGATAAACTATTTGTGAAACAAACATTTAGATAATTAAATGACAGCGTTTGGTTATGGAATTCTCCTGGCTGTCACTTACTAACATGTTGACGTTGGGCAATTTAATTACCCTCCATGCAGCAGTCCCTCATTTACAAAACAAAATAGTAGTGCTAACCTTGGAAACTTGTGAAAAAAAAAAAAAAAAAGAGTAAATATGTGGAAACTGCATTATCTGTGCATACCACTTAGCAAGTATTATATAAGTTACAGATCAGTTACAAGTCGGGGAGCAACTACAAAAATAATTTTGCTTTTAAAATAATTGATTGCTAGTTATTCATTCTAACTGTAACAAATGAGCTCATTCAGTTGGTGAATATTCAAGATGTTCCTATTTAATAGTAATAGGACATCATCGTTTACTTATAAAAGTATACTTTTAAAGTTTTTCCTGGTTTATGGATATATCAAATTCTTTAACTCTCCTGTGAGAAATGTTTATTGCTCTGAAGATCTTTTCTATGAAATCTTACTATTGATAAAAATATTACTTACTGGAATCTGCATGGTCATTCATAACTAAGGATTATTTGTAATCAGTTATGCTTTGGGTCCAGTCAGGCAAATCCATGCCTAAAAAGTAACCAGAGATTGACATACATCAGCATTCAGTAGGTTCCAGTATTTAGAATGGTCCTAAATCAGTTCTGGGGGGAAAAAAGTTTTCTTGGTTGTTTGTTTAGTTAGTTAGTTAGTTAGTTAGTTTTATCAGTTGCGTGGCCTGGGGAACTCTTCTTGGAAAGCAGTCAAAGATTTACAAAATTGCCTTGGTTTAAAACTTGGGGCTTATCAATATCAATGGCCTCTAAACTATCATTTCACTCACCAGATTCATGCTCTGTGTTACTACGCCCCCAAATGTGCTTTTACTGCCTAATTGCCTGTACTCCTACCTTTCCATAAGATTGTAGTTAAGTTTTTGCTTTTTTTAAAAAAAAAAGTTTAAGTGTTTTTGAGAGATAGAGAAATTTATAATAACGTACCTTAAAATGTATAAAGCCTTATGCAACTACTATTGATTTTTGTTTTAAATGGAATCACATTCAAGTGTTTGTTCATGTTTTTGTTTTAAATGACAGAAACCTTTTCAAGTTTCAGGCTCTAGGAAAGCGAGACTGGTATTTTTAGTGACATTTGGAGCTCAAATGAAGTATTATATATCTATCACTGAACTGCTGGAGAAATAGAGGAAAACTCACCTTGAAAGCCAGATTTAAAAAAAAAAAAAGATGATGGGGACATGGGAGTTAATAGTATAAAACCCAAGCTTCTCACAAGCATATAATATTAAATTCATTCAAACAGTCCACACTTTAGATCCTTAACTCTAGGGTCAGAATTGGTCACATTTCTGTATAGGAATCTTACTTGTGGAAAGTGCTCCAGTTGATGTAAACTATGTCCTGATGGTTATCTCCTCATTTTCCAACTTTTGCTGTGTACAGAACCTCAACCCTTGTTCTTTTGGACTCTACTTTGTTTGCACACAGAATCCAATTTTTGTTCCTTTATTGCAAGCTTGTGTCCTTCAGAGGAGGGTGGGATAAAGACCAGTCCTCAGATGTGGATCTAGATTAGGTCTCACAATCACAGCAATGCCACAGGAATCCTTTTCTCTTTTCAGTGACTGCTTTAGGAGTAGGAAAGTAAATAGAATGCAGTTCTGCCCAGTGAAATGTAAAGAGAAATTGTTGAGAGGCTTCTGGGAAGTTTTCTCTACTCTTAAAAAGGAACTAAAGGAAAATATATCTTTTCTTCTGGACTTGAGAAATTATTGTGCAAGGAACTAACAATGACTCAGATTGCTGCAGCCTTTTTGCAACCAAGAAAAACTTAGATATTGATTTCAAGATGGCAGAGCAGAGAGGTCAGATGATGATATGGTGTCATTATATTAATGAATCTTGTGATTACCTTACCTATGGGGTTTTTCTTATGTTAATGTTTTTGTGTTTAAGCGTTTCTTGGGTCTTTGGTTATTTGAATCCAACCACATTCTAAATAACACAAAAGTAAGAGTAACTCTATGTCTTATACTTTCTGGAGGGAAACCCGAAATGCAGAGGCTGAAAAAGCAAGATATTGGACAAATTTTGAAAATTCTCATGAACTGTTTACTTATGAAGTTTTTGAATCAGGCGTAGTGAAACATTCTTAGGTCTGCAAAGCATTGTTAATAAATATTCAATTAAACCATTTTATTCAGGAAAGAATAAATTTGAACAAAGAAGAGAACAGGAGATATTCACATTTCTTAAAAAAAAGTTTTTCTTTAAAATTAATGACAGCAAAATACTAGGGACAATTTTTTTAAGCCCCAAACTAGAAGTATTTGGATCTTACCAAGGCATGTATAATGTTAAAACTTGATTTCTCTCTCTCTCCAAGAGTTTTTCAGTGCATATGGTCCTTTTATGGGTTACGATTAGTTTTAGGATTTTAGTCTGACTCAGGGTTAAGGGCTGCATCAGCTAATCAGAGTTGTAAATTGTATTAGACAAAAGCCATAACTCCACTGTCCTACTTCATAATCTTACTACATTTCAGACACACCTCCCAGTCGTGATCCTGCACCTGCTGCCTGGCGTCCTCAGTTACATAGAGAGAAGTTGTCCCCAGTGAAAGGTAAGCCATTGATTCACCTGTGTTTTCAGGACATACAGAGTGTAACTGATTTTCTATAGGCAAATTATATACAGAGTGCAGGGGCACCATCATAGAGAAACAATGGGGAGAGAATTGACATAATTAGCAGCCAAAGGAGGTTCTTTTGTAATTATAAAGCAGATTTTATTTATGATAATAAATAATAATTATAATTATAATACACCTTATTTATTTGTTGATTACTAAGATTTTTCTATTTTTGGTTACTATTGTGTTCTGAGCTTAGCTTGTCAGAGGTGGGAATCATGGCTTTTCTTTCTAAATAAAATGAAGAAGAACTTAATAAGGAAGAAACCTCAGGTGTTCAATGAATGATTGATCATACATTCATTGAGCATATACTATGTGTCAGGAATGTGCTAAGAGTTTATAAAACAACCTCTTTTCCATTTGAGAGCAAGGTGGACTACATTACTTTACTTCATGATTAAATATGTTTTAAATCCAGGAGAGTATAATTAAATGTTAAAGGCATTTGAGAGTAAGTCCTGACACTGCAGCTCTTATTTGTAGTAATCTAGAGGACAGAAACGCTTTCCATATATACAGACTAACAGTTATAATGAATACCTTGACTTTGTAAAGTGGTAGGCATCCATGGAAATTTATACCTCCCACTTACATTTAGATATAAAAGCAAAATATGATATATTATTCTCCACAAATGAGCTTAACGCTGAATTTCGGAAACTTAAAGCCAAGATTTTATTTTAAAGTTGCTCATAGGAACCAAGTTAAGAGTTGTCTATAGTTAAAAATTGAAAAGATCAAATCATTTAAGTGCCACTTTAATCCCAGATCAAATAAGCCCTGCCTGTCCAAGAACTAAAATCGATTTTATAACACCCATCAGAGCAGGCTCAGATTATTTCCATACTTTGCTGAAGGAAGGGTATATGTAGAAGATAGATATTCTCAAAGCTAGCTTTACCCAGCTTAACAATGCTCAGATTTAGTCAGCATTTCCAACAATTTCCATATTTCTTATTCACATTTTTTAAATGTCCTTTGCCCCCAAGGCTAAAGTCATAATTCTTGTTGCTCAACGAAAGAATGCATTTGTAGTTGCAAAAGAAAATATTTCTCTTCACAACAGTGTTGTTCGTTTACATGCTACTTTGTTCCATGAAGAGTTTTGAGGCAGCTTGGCATTAAGAGTACATTGCAGGGGCATCTGGGTGGCTCAGTCAGTAAGCCACTTGATTAGGGCTCAGGTCATGGTCTCACTATCATGAGATCGAGCCCCATGTTTGGCTCCATGCTGGTAGGGAAGCCTGCTTCAGATTCTCTCTCTCCCTCTCCCTCTGCCCCAATTCGAGGAAAAAAAAATGAGTAGATTGCAGCCAAGTAATGGGGGGCTATGGGTGAAGTGACACAATCTGGACCATGGACATCAGAGCACATAGGGTGGGAATGTGTTGAGTGATGGCAGAACAACACCGGAAATGGAATAGTATGGACCCCTCCCTGTCTTCTTGTTCTGAACCTCTGCAGAATGATGGGGCTGTCAAAGTCCAGGCACTGTTCACAGGTTGGAGGGAGGAGCACGGATGCAACATTGTCAGAAAACCTGAGCTGTCACTTCAGGAGGTGACTCAGATGCTCCACACTCCTTTAGAAAATGAAAGCTTAGCTCTCACCTGTCACTCAGGAAGAGTGATTTCTTCAAATGCCAACAGTCAGTAAGGTGTGATGTCAATAACGTGGGCTCTTCTCGTTCTCTGCCCTGCCTGATTATGAGACAGCTGGGGAGGGCTGTCTACTCACAGAGTCAGTCCTGTGTAAAATTGTGAATTGTGAGTTTATCTTTAGGATGATTACCTCATGTTCCTAATGCTGTGTGTCCCAGTGTTCCCCTTGCGAAGCCTCATTCAGGCTCATTTCCCCACCGGGTCAAAACTGACCTTTGTCATTTCCCAATTCCCAAAGCCCCCCTGTTCTCTACAGAAGGCTAGTAGACCTGTTAAGAAAATTACTAGTGAATATTTACATTTATGGTTAATTCACGCTATAAGGGAATTTTAACTCCACAGTCTCATTTCCCAACGAAGTTGGGAACACACCTGCCCACATAATCACATGGGAGGGGAGGACAATGGTATATTTTCATTATAATTAGTATAACATGCATATAATGAAGCAATAACTTGTTGAAAATGAATGAAAGCACGTAGTGAAATAGAGTTGTTATCAGGGAAGTTTGATGAAATGGCTACCCAGAGACATCCCTCTGCTATATTTTCTTTTTTTTTTTAATTTTTTTAAAAAATATTTTTCTTTATTTTTGAGAGGCAGAGACAGACAGAGTGCGTGTGGGGGAGGGGCAGAGAGAGAGGGAGACACAGAATCCAAAGCAGGTTCCAGGCTCTGAGCCGTCAGCGCAGAGCCTGACACGGGTCCGAACTCATGAACCATGAAATCATGACCTGAGCCAAAGTGGGACGCTCAACCGATTGAGCCACCCAGGTGCCCCTATATTTTCTTTAATTAATTTATGACAATACAGAGTTTTCTTCTAACCTTGGAGAATCTCAATGATGCAAGTATCAAACAGTTGACTAAATTCAGGGCTTCTGGCTTATACCTACTAAAATTACAGAAGACTCAAGTAGAAAGCTGAATGTCAATGTATTAATAAATAAAAAAGAAACATAATCTTGACTTGGTGGAGTCAATGATCTTTTAGAGAGTATGAGATAAGTGAAATTAATAATAATGATAATTAGTAGTTAACTAAATTTATTAATAAAACATTAAGTACCAGGCACTGATTAATATGCTTTACAAAAGTTGTCATCTATGGGCACCTGGGTGGCTCAGTCTGTTAAGCATCCGACTTCATCTCAGGTCATGATCTCACGGTTCATGAGTTTGAGGCCAGCATTGGGCTCTGTGCTGACAGCCCAGAGTCTGGAGCCTGCTTGGGATTCTGTGTCCTCCTGTGTCTGCCCCTCCCCCACTCATGATCTGTCTCTCTTTCTCTCCCCAAAATAAATAAACATTAAAAAAAAAGTTGTCATCTAATCTTTTCAACAATCCTGTAAAGTTGATGCTATCATTCTTCCTGTTTTAGAAATAAGGAGGCTGAAACACAGAGAAGCCAGGAAAGTCAACTGGCCATAGAGCTAATAGATGGTACAGCTGGGTTGTGATCTGGTGTCACCCACTCTTCAAGAGCACCTCAGTTGATGGCTTAGTAAGCACCAAAGCAGAATAAATGTTTAGATGCCTGATTTCCTTCTTTAGTGATTGGTGTAAGGAACCAACCAATCCTGATTTGTTCTTAACTGGGAAAGATTTTGCCCCAGGGGACATTTGACAACATCTGGAGGCATTTTAGGTTGTCACATCTAGAAGAGGGCATTTCTACTGGCTTCTAGTCCACAGAGGCCTGAAATGCTATTGAACACCCTACAATGCACAGGACATCCCCCAACAACAAAGAATTAACTAGTCTAAAATGTGAACATTCCGGGGGTTCTGAAGCCCTAGTAGAAGGCAATGGGAGCTGCATCCATTTCCAGAATGAGGCTTCAGTCCCTTTAGGCCACATTTGAGGAATTCTTGGGCCAGGGTGTCTTATTATTTGCATGTTGCTTAAATATGCACTCCCAACATGCCTTTCTGACTTGTGTTTTTCCATGTTTCAAAATGATCCATTCCCAATATAATCAAAAGTTTAATTTCCTTAGATCTGATGAAATAATGGTGTGACCATTCCCTTCCCTTCCCAAGTTATTCGTAACTCTAACACTAAAACTATCGAAGCCAACCACAAATACTGAATTCATCTGTAGGTATGATGTGATAGAAGCCAGAGTTCTGTTTTTTTCATGAGTAAAAATCACATTTTTTCATCAGGTTAGAAAACAAAATAAATTAACGAGCACTTCAAAAACATTCGATAAGCTAGGGTATTTCACTCATGCGTTCTATACCATGCTGCCGTTTTCTCCTCCAGACTACAAGTTTTTATTGGTTCATGTTGACACTTATCCAGCTTTATATCATTGTTTGGGGCACAAATGTATTTCTCTGTTTCAGTTGTTTGATATTGTAGCCATGTTCAATTGTGATTGCCTTCTTATTAAATGCCATTATTTTAAACTGTGGCCAAAAAGTCCATGAGATAGTTTTTCACCAAATTCCTAAAACTTTATGAGTCAAGAGATTATGCTCAATTCCCTCCAAGAAGATTTGAAGACATATATTTTCACTAGGAATATAGAAATATATTGAGATATGAGGCCCCTGGGTGGCTCAGTCAGTTAAGCATCTGACTTTGGCTCCAGTCATGATCTCACAGTTTGTGGGTTTGAGGCCCGCATCGGGCTCTGTGCTGATGGCTCAGAGCCTGGAGCCTGCTTCAGATTCTGTGTCTCCCTCTCTCTGCCCCTCCCCTGTTCATGCTCTCTCTCTCTCTCTCTCTCTCTCTCAAAAATAAATTACCATTAAGATTAAAAAAAAAGAAATATGTTGAGATAGAAATATATTGAGATATCAGTATGCTAATGCACATTGTTAATCCCTGAAAGACAGCCAGATTTATTTAACCATAGAATTATTTTACTATGGGATACGTATTAATATCCTTGGCAGGACACTATGGTCTCCACGACACAGCTTGAAAACCATTAAGTTTTGGTAACAAGTGAAAAAGTCTTGAAACAGTCTCAGTAGTGTGAATATCTTGTACAACCCTCTTCCATCTTGAATAGGCTAGAAAATTTTGAAACATTTGTAAACTAAGAAAAAGTATAACATGCAGAAAACATATAGAACTCTAAGCAGTTTGGGTTTTTTTTTGTTTGTTTATTTTTAAATGTTTATTTATTATTGAGAGAGAAAGAGAGCATGCATGAGCAGGGAGGCACAGAGAGAGAGGGAGAGAGAGAATCCCAAGCAGGCTCCAGGCCGCAGAACCCAACACAGGGGTCTATCTCACAAACAGTGAAGTCTTGACCTGAGCTGAAATCAAGAATTGGGCACTTAACTGACTGAGTCACCTGGGAGCCCCTAAGTAGTGTATTTTAAAAAGACTTTGAATCATATGTCATCAGGAGTATCTGGAAGGAGTCCAGTGATAATTGATGAGCTTAAATTTTGTGGTTTCAAATTTGACTTCATTGAATACAATTTCCTTATCAAATACTGTTTTACAAAAACATACTTAAGAGCATAAACTATAGAACTTATAGTTTGCCTTCAAAAGCTGAAGGCGTGTTTTGTTTTTATCACCTGACAAAAAATCTCAAAACTGTTTGAGAAGATAAAGTCGTGGTAGGTCAAAAAGAATCTTTAAAATTCTTCCCTTGGAGCAATACTTTCAGACGTATAGTGGATTACTTTAACTGGAAATCCCTCCCATTATAAAACCACGGCATCCTGAATAAAGTGTACTTATAAGCACATTGTTCAGCTTACAAGACGAAAAGGCGATCTCTAGGCTTGCCCCCAAAATATTCCGGTGAGCCAAAACCAGAGCCATGATCTGACCAGTGGACCAAAGAGACAGAAAGAACAGACAATGCGAGCAAATGTGGTATCAGGTTAAGCACAAGAGATAGCAAGGTGAGAAATTCACCTGAGAGTCCCACTTGGCTGGGATCCTCCTGGAAAGAAAAGTGGTCCCATGCCAACAGTCAGTAAGAGCAAAGTCAAATGATCTTGGAGGAAGCATCTCCAGTTTCAACTCTAAGGATTGCCACAGATTAAGAACGAACAACTGTAAGCTCAAAACAAAAAAACAAGAAAGGAATAAAACACAAGGAAGTTAGACTCCACTTTTTTCTCTTGGTTTTTCTCTAACGGTTATTGTAGCAGAGATGCTACTTAACTCCAAAATCCTTTTTTCTGTCTTCTTTTCCACACACAGGCCAAAACTCCCAGCCTCCTTCACGGTTAATTGTGGTCATGTGACTGAGTTCTAACCTCCGTGATGTGAGCAAATGTAACGTATACAACCTCTAGGTCTGGCCTACGAAACCCTTTCCATATGCCCTCCTCCATCATCTCTCTTCCCTTTGGCAACAGTGGTGCCAATAACCAAATGGCCTTAAAAGCCATTAAATGCAGATGGCAGGGTTTCCATCTCAACTTTCTTGCCAAATGACCATGTGGAGGTAGAGTGGGGAGTTTTCACTATATTCCTCAGCAGGAATCCCACTTTGTCATAGGAAGTGACTCATGAGTGTGATTCACTCTTGCCTGGGGAATCTTCATCGTGTCTATCCCTTCCATACTCCATCATCATCAGTCTGGACCTGAGAACAGTAAAGGTTACAAAGAAATTGGGACATTTGGCTAGATGGGACTTTGAATTGCCCCCCTTCAGGACAGCATTTGTTTTCCTGATTGGTTACAGAAGCTCTTTATATTTTAGGTATAGTAAAATCTCGCTTTTTTTTAAATTTTGTTTGATGTTTATTTATTTTTGAAGTAGAGGGAGACAGAGCGAGAGGGGGGGAGGGGCAGAGAGAGAGGGAGACACAGAATCCGAAGCAGGCTCCAGGCTCTGAGCTGTCAGCACAGAGCCCGACCCTGGGCTCAAACCCGTAAACCACAAGATCATGACCTGAACCAAAGTCAGAGACTGAACTGACTGAGCCACCTAGGCGCCCCTACTCTTGCTTTTTAATGACATCTTTGACTTATAGAGGACAAGAAAGTAGTGTTTGACGGGGTTAATTGATGTGCCTGTGGTACAAGTGGCAAAATCATAACTAGGTGCTAGGCCTTCTGATGACAGTTTTTGGTTTTTGTTTTCCATGTGTATTCATCATTCCCTTTCTTGAAATGAGGCAATTAGAAATCCAATAAATACATGAAAGAATAATTGCACTTTGAGGATACATTTCTCCTACTTCTTGTATATTGCCCCATAGGAAAGTAATTTCTTGCTTTTTCTTGAAGACAATGTGCTCATATAATTCCTGGCACATAGTAGGTGCTTTATATGTTGTGAATGAACGAATGAATAAATGAATGTGCAGTCTCTTATGGTTAGAGAGACAAAATATAGGCTCTGCATTCAAAGAACATTCAATCTTATGGAGGTGACAAATGAGAGATAGAATAACACAAAATGGGGTAAATATTATAATAGAAATAAGTGTAGCATTAATCTGATATCTAAGAAAATGTTAAAATAATTGGCAATGACTACCAAATCCCCTTCCTCAAATATATTACCTAGGAGCACACCATCTTATAATAATGACATTTCTCTTTAGTGAGAAGTAAGAGTGTAATTAGAAGTACACTGACTTTGGGGTCAGATATACCTGGGTTTAAGGTCCAGCTTTACTATTTTCCATCCAAGTAATCTTGAATGAGGTAGCTTCTTTGAACCTGAACTTCTTTGCCTATTAATATCATTAGCAATGTCTATATTCTAGGCCATTAGAAGGACTAAATGACAATATATAGAAAGTGTTTAGCTCTTAGGAGATGCTCTGGAGACCTTGGTTCTTTTCTATGCTCCTCAGATAAATTATCTTAAACGTTGCCCATATCAAAGATTACCTGACATTTTTTGCCCATGATTATACCTTTTTAAAAACTGTCAATTTTTTCTTAGTATTTATTTATTCTTGAGAAATAGACAGAGAAAGAGCAAGGGAGGGGCAGAGAGAGACACAGAATTGGAAGCAGGCTCCAGGCTCCAAGCTGTCAGCACAGAGCCTGACGTGGGGCTTGAACCCACGGACCGTGAGATCATGACCTGAGCCAAAGTCGGACACCTAACCTACTGAGCCACACAGGTGCCCCAAAAACTGTTAATGGTTTATTATCTTAACGTGGCTTTCTCCATTAGCAGAGCTTTGGACAGTTAGCAGCATACCTTAACCCGGAGACTGCGTACCTCTGTCTTACGCGGAACAACTTAGAGACAGATTATGCACTGATTTTAAATTCTTCAAAAATACATATGGCCTGTGGCTTTTAGGTCCCCACGATCATAGAAAGGATTAAATAAAAATATAAAATACTGAAATGCTATTTTTAAATTTTTTTTTTTAACGTTTATTTATTTTTGAGACAGAGACAGAGCATGAACGGGGGAGGGGCAGACAGAGAGGGAGACAGAATCGGAAGCAGGCTCCAGGCTCTGAGCCATCAGCCCAGAGCCCGACTCGGGGCTCGAACTCACAGACCACGAGATCGTGACCTGGCTGAAGTCGGACGCTTAACCGACTGAGCCACCTAGGCGCCCCTGAAATGCTATTTAATAGAAGTTATACAAATGCTGAAGGGATGGCTTTCAATAAAGATTACATGGTGTTATGTTGCCTGTTCTTAAATCATAATCTGATTTCCCAAATGGTATGAGAGACATGTTATTGATCTGGTATACTATGCAGAACAAGTAACCACTGGCAATTCACTGCAGCCTGTTTATGTTGAAATCTCATGTACTTCCTGCTGTGGGAGTGGGACAAGGACAGGCCCTGAAGGCCGAAGTTTACATTTCCCAAGAAGTAATTATTCTAACTTCACAAGGAATTAGTTCCTCCACTCTTTTGGTACCGGATAGTAACTGAGATATCTTCTTATTTCTGTTCCTTTTCTGGAAAACTTTGGACTACCGTGACGTATGTTTATCCATTACTTACAGTTCATACTGCCATATGAAAAAGAGGGATTTTGACTTTTTTTTAAATGTTAATTTATTTTTGAGTTGGGGAGACAGAGAATCCAAAGCAGGCACTGTGCAGTCAGTGCAAAGCCCTGCATGGGGCTTGAATCCACGAAGTGTGAGATTAACCTGAGTTAAAGTCAGCCCTTCAACTGACTGAGCCCCCAGGCACCCCAACAACTTTACTTATAGAAAGTATGCTGAGTGTCCCCAAGTCACTAACTAAATCATTAATTCAGTGGCAAAATAAGTAAACATGTTTTAAAGCCATAGTTCTTTACCCTAAACTGAATTGATCTTATCAAATATTCAATATTCAATGTTTTTTTGAGCATCAGAAATCTTAATTTTCAGATTATTTGCTTCTTTACTAAAGGAAAGTTGTTTTGGATTTCTTTCTCTACTATGGTGTGAT
Source organism: Acinonyx jubatus (assembly GCF_027475565.1). Lineage (NCBI taxonomy): Eukaryota > Metazoa > Chordata > Mammalia > Carnivora > Felidae > Acinonyx > Acinonyx jubatus. The sequence continues at coordinate 117,866,909 of NC_069382.1, read as the reverse complement.
TACAAGAGTTACAATAGAATCTAAAGCCTAAAAAATACTTTAACAATTGTATTTATAAATATAAAAATATGACAGGCTATCTTTTTATACCTTTGAAATATTTTTTTCAGGAAAGCCCATGTTTTGGTTCAAACTAATTTAACTGATAATAGCCTCAATGCCTCAAATTTGTAAATACAGTGCTAATATTTATGAAAAGGATAAAATTATTAAACCTTCCTTTAAAAACAACTTAGAAAAATCCTGTGATTCCTTTATGTGAAGACAGCATAATGCATTCCTCTAATCATATAAAATGAAAAAACTCGGTTACTGAAACAAATGACAAGCTTTCTTGTAAAAATAAAGTATCAGAAATAGAAGTAGAATAAACATTTTTCTTCTTCCACTATTACTAATAAACATAGTACAAATAGATACAAGTGATAAATCATAAGGTAATCAATCAGATTACGCAGCACGGAGACATATATCCATAGGTAAATGTTTCCCTTATTAGAATAAAAACTCCATCCAATTTTCTCTGTAATAAAAATTATTTTTTCCTTACCTTCTGTTTGTCTTTCCTAAATCTAACCTTGAGTTCTTTTTTTTATTATTATTAATTAAAAGAAAAAGATAAGTATGGAAAAGAGCAAAATATCAGTGCATAGCTGGGTATTACCAAGAGAAAGTGGAAAAAAATAGGATTTCTGAAAACTTTGCAATAGACACTATCAAATATCAAGCACAAACAGAAATAAAACAAAAAATTAAGGAGAGAGTCTCAATGACCTCTAGGACAGTATCAAGTGATTTGATCCACAGATCCAAAAATTACAATAAACTTCAAGAAACATAAGCAATGAAAATAATGCAAAACACATTATAATCAAATTTCTGACAAATTCTTTATCACTTTATCTTTGAGTGACAAAAATAAAATATTAAAAGCATCCAGGAAAAAAAGCTACATTACATATAGAAACACAAGGAAGATAATGACCTTAGACTTCATATCACACATCGAATGTTCTGGAAAATTGTGTTCAGGATTGCTTTTGGTTTCCCTTCTTAATGTTCTTGACTCAGTATTTCCCCCAAATTGTCCATGGATAAAGTGTTAATTTGCTACTTCTAGAGGAAGCCTTATCTCCAAAGGTATGTCACTAATTAACTTTATCAAATTACTAAAATAAAATTTAGTGTTGGATTTCTAACTTGACATACATGCAACACTCTTTTAATTGGAAAAAAAATGACTTCAATGAACTTTTCAGTTTAGACATAATGAATGTACTTCATTTAAAAAAACAAACTTTTATTTAAAAAATGGTGTGTTTCCCCCATGAAACCTTTTCCTGAACTTTGGTTCTAGTCATGCTTAAAATGGGATTTTGTATTCCACATGCCTTTACTGAGAGATATCCTTCAAGTTTCAGTCAGATAACAATTTTCAGATAGCTGAGATATCAAATAGTAGGTAGGAAAAACTGATAAACGAAGTGTCAGAAAAATTAAGCAAATGATATCTATATGATTTTAATCACTTGGGAAATGTTAGATTTCTGGATTCTTAAAAGCCTACCCTCAAATTCCTCTCTCTTCTTTACTGACCTCTGTCTAGAAACATATAAATGTGATGAAACCCAAATCCATCCATTTTCTTTTTCAGGATTTTCTTTTTCTTACTATTTCATTGTCTTTCTTGGCCATGTGTTTTGATCTTTAAGCTACTTACTTGTTCTTATCTATTAAGTCTGGGTTGTTAAGTCCTCAAAGAGTTCATGACCTTCACTAAAGTCTTACCACCATGATTTTTTGCTTTTGTCCACTTAGACTAGGTACCTTCTTTCTGTTATCTCCTGGCCTCGGCCTGGATTTACTCTTCCTTTTGCTTCCTGTTTCTTGTCTCTCTACAGTCTGATTTTCTTCCTTGCTTTCTCCTTTTCTGTTGGGTCCTCACATTATAGACAACATGGATGCTTCTTACTTTCTATATTGTTCTGCCCAGTCTCTGTGTTTGCCCAAATTCTGAAACTTTCCTTTTGTTTTGGTCATTGAACTTCCAGGTACAGACTTGAATATTTCTTGCCAGTGTCCTTTCTTGGCTGCTTTTCTTGTCATTATTCACTGGGCTCACTCCCTGTCTCTTTGTTGTCAAAAATTATATTTTGGAGAAATGCAAGCAAAAGATTTAATGGGAAAAAGGAGGGTTGGAAGAAAGAATTATGATAGAGAAATGAACTATCTGGTTTTGATAAATAAAACTGTTTGAAACTTTGGATGACAATGATGCCGGTTGAAATTATTGTCATTTCTTCCCCAACTGGAAAGGCCAGATTCCCGATAATACCCCATAGCAAAGTACATCGTTGAGAAATGTAAGAATTTATGGGGAGCACTAACAGTTGGGAGTAGGCATCATAAATGAAAGGCTTTTAGAATGTTAAGCATTATTCATATTTATTAAAATAATAACATATTAAATCAATATAATGTTGGTGACATTTTATACATACCAGATGACAAAAACTGCAAATTACTTTCCATTTATCAGCTCTTGCTTTCTTAGAAATTTTAAGTATCTATTCTCCTGAAGTCTACATATGCTGTTCACTAAATTGGTCTTTTAGCAAGACCAATTCTTACATGAGGGAAATTCTGTTACTTTTTTCCCTATATCTTTTGTTCAAACATTCAGTGCTCATACCAGCTCTGATCTTCATTGGTGGGCCCTTAAAGTGCTTTTATCAAAGGTCCTGTAATTCAATATTAAGCAGTATTACTGTTTCTTGTTATGACTTTACCCTGCAATTTAACTTTAATAGGGTAGTGTTCCTACTTTAATTCTGTGACCATCCCCTAAAGTAATATCTCTCATCTGTGGATTAAGTTCTTACCTTATTCCCCTTCTGCATGATTCTGGATCTTAATAACCTGCTAGGAGCCTATTATTTTCAAAATTTGGTCCTTTCTTGCTTTCTTCAGACACCCCCTGAGCCTTTTCTCTTCTGTCACATGTTTCTTTGTCACTGCCTCCATGGCTGCTTAGAAAGCATCAACTCTACCAGGACTCCACAGACACCTTCCTTCCTCATTGTTATCTCTTGACATATTGCAACCATCCCCAATTATTGCTAAAGCACGTGTTGGGGTGTTCAGATCACCCTTGGATTCAGCCTACAGGACTGATAGAACACCAGGATCCATCCCCAGGGAGAAAAGGAGATTCAAAATTAGTCAGCACCTCAGTCTTTCAACATTTTCAAGATTCTCAGACAACTGAATCTGACTTTCATCATATTTCATTGACGTGGTAGTGGGTCATGTCTATTCTAGAGAAAAGAAAGAATAAATTCTACTTCTGTTTAAGGGGTTCATTTGACAGAACTTGGTGATTCTTTCAATGAGAGGAAGGGAGAAGTTAAGGATGACTCAGGTTTCTGGTTTGGGGAACTGGGTGGCCACTGGTTCATCATCTTTCGTCTGACCTGTTGCAATGACTTCCTATTAGTTCTTGCCCTCTTCTAACCTTATGTTATCTTTCTAAACAACATTTTTTTGTTATATTACATCCCTGCATTTAAACCTTCCAAACCTACAATCTAAATATTTTGTAGCAGTTGAATTTCCTCACAATTAAATTATAAACTTCATGTCCTGTTCCACACACATAATCCCACTCTGACCAATCACCTGCTGAGCATGTACTTTTGCATTTCTACCTCCAAACATAACATTCTGTCTATCTGCAATGTTGTTGCCACTATCGCCGCCTAGAAAAATCCTGAATAGCTTTCAAAGTCTCTGTATGTGTAATACTGAAGAGGAAAAGGATATTCAAAGGCCTTAAGCCATCATGAATGTGATAAAAGACCGCTTCATTGCCCATAAAGTTTAGTCCCCACTGTTAAGACACATTACAGCTAGATACCATGATGTATTTTCCAGTGTAGATATTATCTTTATTTTTAATTAATAATACATGGCAGCAATATCTGAGAGCTGTCTCTAATATCACTATGTGTAGATCTTCATTATTGTTCTTTGGATACTGTATCATGATTCGCTTACATACCTCCACCATTAAAATGCAATATAATTCATGCAACTAACTTCTCATCTTATTCTAAAAAGGAGATTGTAGACAGTTTTTAAGTTCACTAGTCAGGACTACATTTTACTCATTATTTCAAGTAGATACATAATTGACTGTTCCAAATGTTTCAAAATTAAGAAATATATAATTTACTGTGCTTAATGTAAAAAATTTTTAATTACAGTATTAGTTATTGTCTTATTGTATTATATTTTGGGCGGTGTGTTTGTTAAAGGACATAGGAAGAAGATGCTGATTTGTGGGGGAAGGCATATTTTCTAGACACTTCCAAGAAAAGCCTCCATGAAGGAGGAATCCCTACCCTATTTCATGTGGCTGAATTCTGAAGCATCATGGGATTTCTCTGTACCTTCAGGATGCAGAATTAAAGAGAACTGAAGCAAAAATACATGTCCAAGGTAGGCAAAAAGTCAAGAAGAGAAATGAAGAGCAGAGTTTGCAATTGAGATGAGAGAATTGGAGCAAATGGCAAACACAAGTTTGTGCAAGGAGAGATTCCTTGAAGCTTCTGGCAGAGGAAACCCAGTTTTTTTAGACTGTCTGTGGCCCTGCCTATGGATGGAAGTGAATGGGCTACTAAGTGATCCCGCAGTTCACAACAGCTCAAGGATGACACTTTTCTGGATCTTCCTGTAGGCGGTAGGCTTTCATTTCTAATGGCAAAGTGTACTCTGACCAAAAACCATGGTTTTCAGCCAATTTCACATGTGTATTGTATTTCACATGTGCACATGTGTATATGTATAAATACAGAAACAGACAGAAACAGACATGCAGGGAAATTGATTTATTGCAAGAAATTGATTTATTGCAAGGAATTGGCTTATACAATCAATTATGGGAGCTGGTAACTCTAGAGTCTGTAGGGCAGGCTGGCAGTTGACGCTCTTGAGTAGAGGTTGATGATGCAGTCTTGAGGCAGAATTTCTTTTCTGGAAAGAAAAGATTTCTTTGCCTGTAAAGATTAGACTGTCAGCTAATTGGGTGAGGCCCATCCACATTGTTGAGGGTAATCACCTTTACTTAAAGTCAACTGATTATAGATGACCACATCTACAGAATATCTTCACAGCAATACCTGTATTAGTATTTGATTAAATAACTGAGTGCTATAGCCTACCTAAGTGGCACATAAAACGATCAAAGTCCATCTCTTGTCAACTTGGCACCCATATACATATCTTTAAACCAATACAATCTCCAAATAAAGAGAGTAACAAAGTCATACTCGTGCCTCACATGATATAACTATCCTGCATACAAGCAAAACATACTTTTTCGAAGAGAATATAAGGTCCCCGAGTGGTATTCCTTCTTCTCAATATCTTTTAACTTAACACTGTGATATAAGGTTACCTACTATTAATACATCTTATGTTACACGATAAGGAAATGAGGAAGGCAAGAAAAAAGCTTGGTGTGGATGTGTAGACACCAGGTAGGATCTCTGATTCACGTAAGTTTGATTCGGCAACCCAGTTCTTTGTGTGAACTCAAATATTAATCTTGATCTGAGGCCAAACGTTATTTCTTTTTCTCATTAATTTGGTAAGCACATAAGACATAAGACTCTATTGTCAGGTTTTTCTTTGCAGAGTAATTTGCATACCATATGTCAAACGGGAAATTGCAGTAAATTAAAATGTGCAGCAACAAGTAGTAAGTCTGTCTCCAGAATTTAAGCTCAGCCTCATGAGACATCAAAAAAGAAATAAGTAATAACAACTGAAAATACAACAGTGAACAAGATAGATTTGGTCTTGTGAAGTCCTACCAAGAGGTTGGGAACAGAGAGCTTGTCAGAGCTTATGTAGAATAGGAGAAGGCATGTGAGCCTTGGAAGCTAATTAAAACTTGTTAGTATCACAATCAGTGCTTTGTAAGTCTGACTTCTACTGCTTGTGTTTATTTTCCTTTGGTAATCCCTAGTAGAGTTTATAGAGCTACTTAGAATATTCCAGAATTTTTCAGATGTGCCAAATTGAAGAGTTTATTCCTGCTTAGGCTGGAGATGTCTAGGGAGCATCGCACAACATGAAACTCAGGGTGATGGAGGCAAATAATCACAGGGTAAGCACTGCCTATGTCCAGATAAATTATAGAACCAGCTTACTGTACTATCAAGCATGCAATGGACAAATTTGGGTGAGTTGTACTCCAGGAAGGTTACCAGAAAGAGTGAGTTGAATATTACCAGAAAAAAAAGGTGAGTTTTGAGGCCAGTCTCTAAAGAAGCATGTGTAATACTAAGGAGGAATAGAATATTCAAAGGCCTTGAGCCATCATGAATGTGATAAAAGACCACTTCATTGCCCGTAAAATTTAATCCCACTGTTAAGACACATTACAGCTAGATACCATGATGTATTTTTCAATGTAGATCTGATCTTTATTTTTAATTAATAATACATAGCAGCAATATCTGAGAGCTAATCTATTATTTATAGATCTCTTTCAAAAAGTCATTCATGCATTATATATTCAGACAGAAAATTCCTCTTATTTTATTTGAAGTTAGTTTTCAGTAGAAAATATATTAAGATGTTATCATCTACCCTGCAAAGAAAAATAAGTACAATGAAATTCACAATTCTCCCAGATATGTGCATGTCCTGCATACTGAGGGTTAACAGTGGTTCAGACTGACTTATCACAGAGGATTTTTCTTAATGTTAAATATTTTTATTTAAAGATAAGAGGTAAGTCCATGTGTCAGTTTAAAGCTATAATTCTAAATGAGAATTAAATTAAGAAAGAATGAAGCATTTAAAAAAACTACTTCCCTAACTTGTGTCCCAGTGTGTACTTTCCCAGTGAAACTAATATGATTACCCAAGCACTGAGCACTTGTAAAAATATTTTAATAAGGCATTATATAAAAATTCAATTCAAACTGTGTTCACTAGCACTTAAAATGCAAAATACCTCACCCAACTTTGTCAGTACACAAACCATCTGCCAGTTTCTTCAATAGCTTAGAACTTTTTTTCAACATCATGTAACATTATTATTAATTTCCTTTCTTACCAAACTTCTCAGTAACATTAGAGAAAGTAAATTAGATTTAGAGCGAACATAAGACTGAAAACTAAGGTAAAAATTGGGGGAAGTATGCTGAGAGGGAGAAAGAGAGAGAGAGGGAGAAGAACTTACCAAATACTAATCCTTGTATGCTAGAGACTGCTTCACTCATTCAACATTTATTTAACCCTTCTACAGGTAAGTTACCCTTCTAGGCACGTAGGATACATCTTTGAACCAAGCAACAGTTTACCTGTCTCAGAGCTTCCATTCTGTCTCCATATGTTTGGAATTTTTAAGAACAATAAGAACAATGGCAAAAATTGAAGAAATCTTTAATTCTAATATGGGTAGTAGGAAAATATTGAATATTATTTGTAGTCCTAATTATTTTTTTAAAAGCTTATTGGACAGAGCTTCCCAGAAAGTGTTAAAATAAACACCTTGCATTTCCCCTACAAAATTAAGAGCAAGTGTTATTTTGATTGAGACATTTCCAATGAGTTAGCTCTTCTTTTAATACTGTCATTGCAATCCCAAGCATCAAATTCAAGATGGACGCGTTCAGTCAGTTATTCAGACATTTCTTACAGATTCACATCAAATACAAAAGCTATAGTTTCCTTAATTATTTTAGGTCTCAATGCAGCAGTTGGTAAATTACTATTTGGGATGTTGCAGAAGCCCTAAATGACACTTAACAAAATACAGATTTTTTTCTACAAATGCATTTTCTTATTTATTTATTTATTTTTCCATATGATCAGGAGTGAGTCAGCCTCTGATGTTTCATAGGGAAAAAAAGGTTCTTTCCTTTTAAAGTTTTTTTTTTTTCTTGTTGTTTGTTTTTTTTGTTTTGTTTTTGTTTGTTTTTGTTTTTGTTTTTTTTTTGAGAGAGAGAGAAGGGCAGGGCAGAGAGAATGGAAAAGAAAGAGAATCCCAAGCAGGTTCCACACTGTCTGTGGGTATCCAGACATAGGGCTAGAACTCACTAACCCTGCAATCGTGACCTAAGCTGAAATCAAGAGTCAGTCGCTTAACCAACTAAGCCACCCAGGCACCCCAAAATTATGTTATTCTAAAATTCAGTCTAACAATTTTTATTTCATTGAAACATTATGCAATTTACATTCAAGCACATTTAAAGCACAAACATTTGTATTAAATCTAAATCTTATTACTTATTTTCTTTGTATCCTATCTTTTTTTATTAATTTTTAAAAATATTCCGTTTCTGGGGTGCCTGGCTGGCTCAGTTACAAAAGTATGTGACTCTTGATCTAGGGGTTGTGAGGTAGAGCCCCATACTGGGTGTAGAGATTACTTAAAAATAAAAATAAAAATAAAAATAAATATTCCATTTCTTTCCTTATTTGATGTACAGTTAACATGTTACACAATTTTTGCTCTTTTATTAGTAAATGCTTTCAGCCAGAGGTCAACAACTATGACCCATAGCCCAAGACTAGCCTGCCACCTGCTTTTGTAAATAATATTTCATTGGAACAAGTTATGTCTATTCATTTAATAATAAATTCATTTATTCATTGTCTATGACAGCTCTCATACTACAAAAGCAGTTAAATAGTTATGACCAAGATTATATGAGGCACCTAAGGTCGTTTAGAGAACCTGCTTGCTGATCCCTGCTCTAGACTTGAACATGAATCCCTGAATTGTTACAGTCTGCTTTAAATTAGTATTACCATTCAATGGACAGGGCAAGGTTTGCATCCTATTTCCCTTCTCTTTTTTCTTGTATTATTTGTATCATGTTTTATTTCTATATGTATTTGGAGCTTAAAAAATGTTACTACTTAACATAATCGCTCATTTAGATTTACATAAATAATTGCACTTCTGGTCTTTTCTTACCTTTCTACATTGCTGTGGTTTCATCTAACACAATTATTCTTATCCCTAAAGAACTTCCTTTAGCATTTATATTATTGTCTCTACTGATGATAAATTCTTAGTTTATTTAATTTTTTGGCCTGAAAATGTCTTTCTTTGTCTTAATTTTGAATAATGATTTTGCAGATTATATTATTCTGTGTTGACAAAAATTTTCTATTAGCATTTATAAAATGATACTTCATTATCTCCAGACTTTAATAGTTTCTGTTGTGTAATCAGCTGTTAAAATATAGTTGTTCCTTTGAAAATGATGTGTCTTTTTCTTTAACTGCTTTTGTGTTTTGCTTCTAGCAATTTTCATATGATGTGACTCTGAGCAATATTCTCTTTGTTTTTCATGATCAGCTTTACCACAGTTCTTCAATTTGTAGTTTGATGTATGTATTTCACTTGTTTTGGAAAATTCTCAACCATCATTATCTTCTCAAATATTACATCTTTTCCTTTGTCACTTCCTTGGACTCCAAGGATTTCTAGGAATTTTATCACTGTGTCCCCTCTCCTTTTTTTCTGTGTTTCAATCAATTTTCCTGTCTTCTTCCCATTTGCTAAGACCTTGATCTGTAGTTAAATCTATTTATTTAATTATTAACTTCAGGTAAATTTCCAGTTTTAGGGCTCAGTATTTTTCAGCATTATGATTTTTAACAATTTATTTTATAGAGGTTCCATTATTCTGAGGAAATTTTCCTTTATCTTTTTAAACATATTAACTACAAGTACTTTAAGGTTCAAGTCTATAACTCAAAACTTTAAATCAACAATGTGTGTCTTCCTATTGCATTGTGTGTGTGTGTGTGTGTGTGTGTGTGTGTGTGTGTGTGTTTTCTCTTGATTTTGGACATTTATTCCTATTTCTGGACAAGACTGTTATAGTTAATTTAATGCTGGACATTGCTAATGAAAGATTGTAGAAGCTGTGATTTATAATATCTTCCAATGGATAGAATTTTTTTTTTTAGTAGACAAACTGAGTAAGATCCTACTTTGATCCTAGGCTATTCCCAATTTGCATTTAGTTAAATGGAACAGCTTTTCTGGATTGTCGGTGGAAAGGCTGAGGTGCTTCCATTCGCTTTTTCTCTTTGGCAGGCACTAAACTCTAATTTTTGTCCCCTCAGCACTTGAAGACCACAAGAATCCCTGCTTAATATTTTGCCACTTAGCAGCCACTTTCTGGTTGGCTTCTGAACATAAAACTCTGTGCTTTCACAAGTTAGGAATCTGCAAATGTATCTTGGGAAAATTGTGATGTGTCTGCTGGATCCATTTTTCTGTGACTTGTTTTTTCTGAAAGTTTAGCCATCAATTCTAGCAGCCTTGATAATCTTGAGCTTTGAATTCTGTTTCTCAAGCTCAGTGAGACTGCTGCAGGCTTTAACCTACTCCCTGCCGTTCTATACCTCTACTTTATGGTAGACATCAGCAATTCCCAAAGAGGTTGTGTGGCATCTAATCACAGAGTTTACTGCTCTCCTTCACTTCCATTTTCCTGGGGATTTGGTTCCTTATGTTTAGTTTGTCTTGTTCTGCAATGTTTTGGAAAAAAAACAGCCTTTAAAATATTTATTTAGATTTGCAGTTGTAATTGTCTTGGGGTGGGTGTGGTAGAGAAGCCATTGTCTGATAGCTACTGCAACAATAGCCAGAAATGATATTCCTACCTTAATGATTTTTATTTTGATTTTAAACTTCATCACTTCTGCTTTCTTGAGGTTTCTTTCATTGTTCTTTTTCTTACTTGTTAACTTGAAAGCTTTCTTGATCTGCTTGCATTCTTTCTTGTGTATTTTTTAAGGTTCTGTATTTTCTTCTGAGTTTCACTGTAGCTATATATTCCACAGGTCGTGGCTTTTGCTTTGTATCCAATTCCCCTTCCCTACCTCACCATCCTGAATGTTTTGAAATTTCCCTTTGGATGTCGTATTAAACCAAAAGCATGTAAGAAAGAATTGTACTGTTTTAAAATTTCTGGATGCTAAGTTTTATATCCCGGTTTTGTTACTAATGTACAATTTTATTGCATTCTAGATCATAAATACATTATTTATATTTCGGAATTTGTGGAAGCTTTTCTCAGTTTAAGATATGAATTTTGATGAGTGCTTTCGTAGTGCTTGAAAACAGAGTATATTCTCTGTTTTCAGGGTACTGAGCCCCCTCTCCTCTGTCTCTCTGTCTCATTGACTATTTTCTGACCTGAATTCAACATTTTTATGATCCTTATACTTCCATTTTGTTTGCACTTATACTTTACTCAATATTTTACTTTTCACCTTTCAAATCAGTTTTTCATTCTGCCTCTTGTATATAGCTCGCAATTTTATTTTTCATTTTGTTCCCATATTTTACTTTTTAAAAAAATCTGCTTCATCTGTTCTACCTATCCCTGTCCTGCCTCCCCATTGACAACCACCAGTTCGTTCTCTGTATTTAGAAATCTGTTTCTTGGTTTCTCTTTTCTTTTTCATTGCTTGTGTTTTTTTTCTTAAATTCTACCTATGAGTGAAATCAGATGGCATTTTTCTCTCTCATAGTGACTGATTTCACTAAGCATTATACCCTCTAGTTGCATCCATGTTACTGCCAATGGCAAGATCTCATTCTTTTTCATGAGTAATATTTGTGCATATATATCATATCTTCTTTATCCATTCATCTATGGATGGACACTTGAGTTGCTTCCATATCCTGGCTATAGTAAATAATGATGCACTAATGATGTTTATATCTTTTTGAATTAGTGCTTTCATGTTCTTTTGGTAAATATTCAGTAATGGAATTACCGGATTGTATGGTAATTCTATTTTAATGTATGAGGAACCTCTATGCTGCTTTTCACAGTGGCTGCACCAATTTACATTCCCACCAACAGTGCACAAAGACTCCTTTTTCTCCACATACCTGTCAACACTTGTTATTTCTTGCATTTTTTTTTTATTTTAGCCATTCTGACAGGTGGAAGGTGACATTTCATTATGGTTTTGATTTGCATTTCCTTGATGATTAGTGATGTTAAACAACTTTTCATGTGTTTGTGGGCCATCCTTGTCTTTTTTGGAAAAGTATTCATTCAGCCTATTCTTAAAAAAGTTTTAATTTAAATTCCAGTTAGTTAACATACAGTGTAATAATAGTTTTATGTATACAATATACAATATAGTGAATTCAACACTTCCATACATACTCAGTGCTCATCACAGGCACACTCTTTATTCCCTATCACCTATTTACTCTATCCTTCCACCAACCTCTTTTCTGGTATCCATCAGTTTGTTCTATATAGTTAAGAGTCTGTTTCTTGGTTTGCCTCCCTCTCTTTCTTTTTTCCTTCACTTGCTTGTTTTGTTTCTTAAATTCCACATATGAGTGAAATCATATGGCATTTGTCCTTTGAACACTTATTTCGCTTAACATTATATTCTCTAGCTCCTTTTATGTTGTTATAAATGCCAAGATTTCATTCTTTTTTATGGCTGAGTAATATTCCTCTGTGTGTGTGTGTGTGTGTGTGTGTGTGTGTGTGTGTGTGTACCACATCTTCTTTATCCGTTCATCAGTTGCTGATTACTTGGGCTGTTTCCATAATTGGGTTATTGTAGATAATGCTGCTACAAACATCAGTGTGTATGTATCCCTTTGAATTAGCATTTTTGTACTCTCTGGCTAAATACCTAATAATGCAAGCACTGGATTGAGGGGTAGTTCTATCTTTACATTTTTGCAGAACCTCCATACTGTTTTCCAGCATGGCTATACCAGTTTGCATTCCCACAAACAGTGAAAGAAGGTGCCCTTTCTTCACATCCTCCCCAACACCTGTTGTTTCTTGTGTCATTGATCTTAGCCATTCTGACAGGTGTGAGGTGATATTTCATTGTCGTTTTGATTTGCATTTCCCTGATGATCAGTGATGTTGAGTATCTTTTCATGTGTCTGTTAACCATCTGTATGTGTTCTTTGGAAAAATGTCTATTCTGTCTTCTTTCCATTTTTAATTGAACTGTTCATTTTGGGGGTATTAGGTTTTATAAGTTCATTATATATTTTGGATACTAACCCTTTATCAGATATGTCATTTACTAATATCTTCTCCCATTCTGTATGTTGCCTTTTAGTTTTCTTGATTGTTTCCTTCACTGCGCAGAAAACTTATTTTGATATAGTTCCAATAGTTTATTATTGCTTTTGTTTTCCTTACCTCAGGAGACATATCTAGAAATAAGTTGCTATGGTGGATGGCAAAGAAGTTACTGCCTGTGTTCTCCTCTAGGATTTTTATGGTTTCAGGTCTCATATTTAGGTCTTAAATCCATTATGAATTTATTTTTGTGTATAGTGTAAGAAAGTAGGCCAGTTTCATTCTTTCCCATGTTGCTGTCCAGTTTTCCCAACACTAATTGTTGAAGAGACATTCTTTTTCCCATTGGACATTCTTTCCTGCTTTATCAAAGATTAATTGACCATATAATTGTGGGTTCATTTCTGGGTTTTCTATTCTGTTCTATTGATCCATGTGTTATTTTTCTGCAAGTACCATAATGTCTTGATCACTATAGTTTTGTAATATAACTCAAAGTCCATAATCTGATGCCTTCAGCTTTGCTTTGCTTTTTCAAGGTTGCTTTGACTATCCAGGGTCTTTTGTGCTTCCATACAAATTTTAGGATTATTTGTTCTAGCTCTGTGAAAAATACTGGTGGTATTTTGATAGGGATTGCATTAAATGTGTAGATTCTTCCGGGTAATATAGACATTTTAAAATATATATTTATTTATTTTGAGAGAGAGAGAATATGAATACAGGATGGGCAGAGATAGAGGGAGAGAGAGAATCCCAAGCAGGCTCCACACTGTCAGCACAGAGCCTGACATGGAGCTTGATCTCACAAACCACTGGATCATGACCTGAGCTGAAATCAAGAGTCGTGTGCTTAACCAACTGAGCCACCCAGGTGCTCCAGGTAATACAGACATTTTAACAATATTTGTTCTTCTGATCCATGAGCATGGAATGTCTTTCCATTTCTTTGTGTCATGCTTCAATTTCTTTCAACAGTGTTTTATAGTTTTCAGAATACAAGTCTTTCACCTCTTTGGTTAGGTTTATTCCTAGGTATCTTACTGGTTTTGGTGCAGTTGTAAGTAGGATTGATTCCCCAATTCCTCTTCCAGCTGCTTCATCATTGGTATATAGAAAAGCAACAGATTTCTATACATTGATTCTATATCCTGTGACTTTACTGAATTTACTTTTCTGTTCTAGCAGTGTGTGTGTGTGTGTGTGTGTGTGTGTGTGTGTGTGTGCTTGGATTTTTGGGTTTTCTATATATAGAATCATGTCATCTGCAAATAGTGAAAGTTTGACTTCTTTGCTGATTTGGATGTCTTTTCTTTTTTGTTGTCTGATTGCTATTTCTAGGACTTCCAGTACAATGTTACATAACAGTGGTGAGAGTAGACATTCCTATCTTGTTCCTGACCAGAGAGGAAAAGCTTTCAACTTTAATGGCAATGTCCCTTAACTGTTTGACTTCATCTTTCTCTACTGGTGCTTACTTGGATCAGCTCTTTTTAAAAAATTAGTTTACTCAAATCTTTATCTCAGAGTCTGCTTCTTGGGGAACCTGATTTAAGACACACTTCTATCTTCCTTTATCTCTAAATTTCTATTTGTTATATCATTCTTTAGCCCTACAGTAAGTAGAATCAGTGCTTACTGCTTTAATATGTCAATCTGTTTCTTATTTGGCTAAATTTCTATCCACAACTAGTTTTTTTCAAGAAGGTCTCAATGGAGTGATAGTCCCAGAGTTCTTTTATTTTGAAAAAAATATTTATTTGTTGCATTTATATTAAAGAACAATTTGGCTGTGTATGACATTCTTAGTTCAAAATTAAATGTATAGCACCATTGTCCCCCTGTGTTTAATAATGCTAAAGAAAATTACATATATTAATCCCCTTTACATGTATTAATGTTTACAGGAATAACTTTTATCCTTGAAGTTTAAACACTTTATTACAATATACTATTCAAATTTTATTATTCTCAAATATGTTATGCCATTTCAGTGTGTAGCTGCAATACTTTAATATCAAAAAATTTTTCTTGAACAAAATCTTCATTCTTTTTAAGTTAATTTACTTATATTTTGAGAGGGAGAGAGAGCACACACAGTAGATCAGGGGTGGGGCAGAGAGAGAGGGAAAGAGAGAATCCTAAGCAGGCTCCACGCTGTCAGGGAAGAGCCCATCACAGAGCTTGATCTCACAAACCATGAGATCATGATCCGAGCCAACCGAGAGTTGAACACTTAACTGACTGAGCCACCCAAGCACCCCTTGAACTAAATCTTAAATATTTATTTGTTCATTTACTCAGATTTTATTGTTTTGGGACTCCAATTATGACTATATTGAATTATTTTTCTTCTGGCTTCCCTAGATAAACATTCCTTCCATATTTTTTTAAGTAATCTCTACACCCAGTGTGGGGCTTGAACTCATAACCCTGAGATCAAGAGTCGCATGTTCTAATGACTGAGCTAGCCACGCATCCCACCTTTCATATTTTAACTCTTCATTTATATTCCATTCAGTTTGTTTTACTTATTCCTATTCTTTATGTCCTTTATGTACTTCAGAAGTTTCTAATTTTTTTGTATGGATTCCAAATTTTTATTTCAGTTATGATTAGATTTTTAAATTTTTTTCTTCTACTTTTTTTTTAGCATAGATGACCTATATTTTATCTTTTCCTTATATATTATCTCTTTCCTGAGATTTTATATCCATGCTTTATACTCTTTATACAGAGTATACTCTTTCCTCTTTATACAGAGGAAATAGCTACATTATGATTCTAGAATATTAATGACAAGATATTTGGTTTCAGTTTTCATTTTTCCATGCCAATATTTTTCTGAGTTTTTATCATCTGACTTGCTTTCTATTCCTTTCTTCCTTCTTTTAAAAAAAATTAATGTTTATTTATTTTTGAGAGAGAGAGACAGAGTGTGAGTGGGGGAGGGGCAGAGAGATTGGGAGACACAGAATCCAAAAGGGCTCCAGACCCTGAACTGTTGGGACAGAGCCTGATGCTGGGCTTGAACCCATGAACTGTGAGATCATGACCTGGGCTGAAGTCAGGTGTTTAACCAACTGAGCCACCCAGGCACCCCTCTTCCTTTTTTTTACCCATAATATTTTTGTATGTATGCATCTTGATTTGTAGTGTTTCCTATTCACGTTTTTGAGGAATTTCACTTAGGAAGGGACTTGTGATTTGATCTAGATTAATGATTATTTTACATGTGATACAGAATTAACTTTTTTCTTCCAATCCAATAGGTAAGAGGTATTGAGGCATATCTTTTTGTAATGCAAATGTCTCATATTTCCCTCCTCCTATTTACCACGTGGACAGACTATTTCTTCTTAATGGGACCTCTCTAAATAATTCTTCATTTGGCTGTATGTTTTGTGCTTATCATACATTTATGTCAGGGAATTTTTTTTCTTTGCCAACCTTTGCCCCTGTTTCCAAAAATTGCAAATAAGAGTAGTTTGTGTTCAATGTACACCCTTTACCTTAAAAATAATACCTGCTGTTTTTTTGGTGACCAACGCCATAAATATCTTCTCTGTACTTTTTTATCCTCCACAACTTCTACCAATTTGTGGTTTTGGGTTTGTTGACATATAATGTATTTGAATCTGGATTTTGGCTGTTTCTTGCTTTTCTTGGTGTCAAAATGGAAAAGGGGGAACTGCTCTCTTTTCATCATCACCTCCAAATTGGATGTTTGATCTACATTTGACCTTAGATTTTAAGAGCATAAAGGAAGTATAGAAAACTTCTGGCCCAAGGATTTTATTTTGCAAAAGGTGAAATTCATACTAAAGTAAAATGATATTCACAAGGCCAATACCAAACCTATTATAAGTAGCAAAATAGAAATCAGTGCCAGATCTCTGGACTCTCAATCTAATGTCATTTCAGCTATGCAAACTATTCCACTTCAAAACTTCTAGTGGAATATGTCTCCAAGTAAGTGACTTATTAGTAAGTTAGCAAACTGTAAACATTAGAAGTGTGGATGAATTTTCTCAATTATCAAGAGATCATTTTTAACCAACATTTCTACTGGAATGAAAAACATTTATATACATCCAAATTAAATATTACTTTAGTTTCAGGGATTAATTAATGTGACGATCTCAGCTTTTGGAAATCATGGTGGGATTATGTTGCTCTTGAACACTATGGTGCCTGGCAGGCTGAAAATGTATGATTCCAGGTTGCCTGTAATCACTCTTTTTCAGGAGTTATCTGACGTAAGCAAAACCAAGTGCACTTAAGTGCTTTTTGAGACTTTTCTCATTCATAATACCCATGAATTTATTCTGGACATATGGACAACACTGGATGTAGAATAAAACAAGTTTTCTCCCTAATTCCAATTTTTAATTTATTAATTCAGCAGTATACTTTTGTGCAGATGCAGTTTTAAGCATCTGGGCAGAGAGTGATGAAAAAAAACCAGAGAATATCTCTGCCTTATAGAGCTAACATTTGCTCTGGGAGACAGACAATAATTAGGTTCATAGAGAGATAGAGAGATAGATAGATAGATAGATAGATAGATAGATAGATAGACAGAATATAGATAATTTATTGTTGCCATTAAAAAAAGAAATAAGGGAGTAAGTGAATGTAGTTCCCTCATGTCTCTCCAGTCACTCACACCCATGTTTGAAGAGCTCTGGAGGCTGGAGAGGAATAGGTGTAAGGATTGTAGAACTGCAGGTTCACAACCTACATGCCATTTCAGGTTAGAGGTGGACAGTATTTCAGCACACAGGGGTCTATCTTATTAGCATAACATGGACTTCATCTTGCCCCGCGGTTACATATTTCGAATTTTAGTTCAGAATGTATTGCTGTGCCATTGGGTCTGATTGAAGTGCCAAAGCAATAAGACTTCTCATGAGCTACTAGAAGAGTGATAGGGATGGGAACAACATTAGGTATAATGGAAAAGAGAACCTTATGTGGTGATATTTAAATTGAAATATAACTGATGAGAAAATTAAGGCTTGCAAAGACCTCAGGGTAGAGCAAAGGAACAACAAGAGTCTCGACATGTTTGAAGCTCAGAAAGGAGGATAGGGTAGCTGGAATATTAAGTGGAAGACAGAATGTTCAAAGATAAGGTTTGGGTAATGGGCAAAATTCAAATCATAGAAGGCCTTGAAGGCATAGAAGGGCTATGGACTCTACTCTCACTATAATAGGAAGGCATTGGTGTCTTTTTGGTTTTGGTTTTGGTTTTTAGACACTACAGTGGATTTTTAAAGCCACAGAGATGAAAATAATTGCTATAGTCCCTGCTCTCAATGTCTTAAAACATTAGCTGCTTTGGTTTACAGTATAAACTTACATTTCCTATTGCTTTGACCTGAAATCAAATGTTGTAATTTTTTTGTGATTGTTAATACCTATGTGATTTAAATTATTAAAATATATAAATGAATTATTTCTTCTTCTATGATTCCATTATTTTGGTATCTATAATCACATTTACTCTATTCATTTTAACTTCTCCTTTTTTATCCCACGTGGTTGGCCGGTATAATTTTTACCATCTTTTTTAAGGGAGTTTTAATCCAGAACATTGAGTAAATGATGACTGATCTTCTTATATATGGCAACCTTCCATTTTATAGTTCAATCGCCTGGAAGACTATGCTGTATTTCAAATTAGACTGTGAATAAGGTACCATGCTTAAATGATTTCAATTCGTTAACAACCAGTTATGTTATTTTCTGTGCCTGTATTACCTACATATCTTTATAAAAGTGCTTAACTTATCTGTTGCCACATAAACAAACTACCCCAAACCTTAGTGGCTTAAAATGTGTTACTTCCCACTATTCTACAATCTGAGCTGGGTCTGTTTCATGTGGTGACTGCTAATGCCTGAATGCCAGAATGGCTTCTTTACTCGCATGTTTCACTCCTCACCTGGAGGAGTGGCTGGAATAACTAGTAACTGGATATTTCTCTTTATTCCTATGGTTTATCCATCAGGATAGCTGGAAATCTATAAGGAGTGGCTCAGAGTTCCAAGAAAAAGCATTAAAATACCAACTCCTATGTGTGGACCCTTATTAAGCCTCTGCTTGTATTAAGTTTGTTAGTGTTCCATTGGTCAAAATCAAATGGGCAGTCTCTGAATCCATGTGGAGAGGAACTATACCAGGGCATGAATACCAGAACTGGTGCATTAGTGGACTACCAATGTAACAGCTACCATTTCCAAGGAGGAAATCCCATTTAGCTTCTGATGATCACATGCAATGTTTAGATCAGGATTAGTCTGCACCATATGTGAATTCAATAGAACACTTAAGCATATAATACATTCTTACGTGGCTACAATAAATGGCTACAATTTAGGCAAAGACTAGGTTCATTACCATGAACACTTGATACGGTGATGCAGGGTTCTTCTTCCTGGGAATCTCATTCAGTGGGGTCTGACACTGTGAAATGGCTCAGGTTTTAAAGCTAATTTTCTTAAATATAGTTTGAACAATCTATAGATTGAACAATATCTTTGTAAGCTGCCTAGTTATTTTGTCCCAGGAGCTCCGTGTTCAATTTATCATCTCCATGGGTTTCTGCAGATCAGGCTCCCTTTTTGTCATACCAGACTTTCTGTTAATTACGATAATTGTGCCCATTTTGGTTTCGGTGGTTAAAATGCCAGATTGCTTATTTGGGGATCCTATCATCCCCTTACCACCTGGGATCCTCCTTATATAAAAACCCTAGCCTTTAGATGACAGCTGCCACTAAGCTTCTTAACAAAGCTGGTTCCTCTCTCAGTAACACATTCTTTGTCACTTTGATAAACAGTGTTCTCTGGGCCTCTCCATAAAATAGTCATGTCAGGAGTTTTCTGTCTGCTGTAACATATGATCTTTAGCAAGTGTATCTGAACTTTTAATCCCTCTCGCTCTACCATTTGCCGTAGCAGTTCTACTTCATGTAGTAAGAGCCATCAATTGCCCCGGGTTTCAGAGTTCTAACTAAGCAGTGTATTAGCACCATTTCCACCTCCCAAGGCTTGCCAGGATGTTAAAAACTATATCACAGGAAGGCGAACCCATGTTGAAAACCCTCCATTATTCAAATTTATATCTCACTTGATTTGCTTCGCCTCCTTCGGGATCCAGTCCTGATTCTTGCTGGCACATGTTGACACGGTCTTCCATCTTTTGATATATTGACCCTTTCTTCCTTTAGGGGGCCTATTCTTTTTTACCTGGTCGTATTGCTACTGGACTCTAATTATTACTCTGGTGGTCAGGAGAGAAAATGGAGATGCATCATGTGGAGAGATGAAATATCTTGTTTTCTAAGGCCCAAGCTCATGCATTGTTGTCAAGCGAGGGGGAAGCACCAGGCTTTTTCATGGAAAAATGGTATATTTCCTGGGAATAGAGTTTAGATGAATCTGGAGATTAAAATTTTTATAGTGCATTGATCCAGAAATCCAAATATCACCGTCTCAAGTTTCAGGGTCCATTCGTTCCCAGTCAGAGCCCTGATCTTGGCATAGCAGACTTGTCAGTGTTGAGAATTTGAACTTCCCTGGAGGTCTGCTTCTCATAAAATTAAGTCTTGGACCTGATCCTTAGCCTTTCCTGACCTCCAGCCACAGGGGATGAGAATCTCTTTATTCTTTATATGCTTCTCTAGGAGGAGGTTCTCTGTCTTTCAAAATTTGTTTATATTGATGATTAATCACCCTCTGCCATTTGTTTTCTTCTTTCCATGAACCAATAGCTTTTGCTACAGCCATCCAATTCCGTAGTCTTTAACACTACTATCTTCCTCAAACCTCTCATATGTCTGAGATATTACAGCCATCAATTGACTATGTTCTACTCGCATCCCATCTGAGTTCAGCACTGAAAGATTTTTAACAGTTACACTGAAACCGCATGCCAGGAGCTATCAGTGCCAGTGATGATGTCCTCAGATTCAAATTTCATTTTAGAGTATGCTTCCTAGGCCTCTCCTGGTACCAACTATCATAAGTTCTCTGGAAGATGCATTTTGATATTTACATGTAGGAGGTTTGTTGAGAGATAATTTTAGCAACAACACACATCAGGGGTAAGGGAAGTAGGACTGGGCAAAGGAAGAAGTTGAACAAAGAAGCAGTTGCAACAGAAACTTCAAGTCATACTTTCAGGAGTTCTTGTGCTGGATGACCCTTCAAAAATGTCCCACTTGGGTAAGAGGTCCAGCCTTTTATTGTCACATTAAACACCCACTCCTGGATGCAGGTTGCCTTATAGTGAGGGTGAGCCACATTGAGCAAGACAGCTTGTTTTTGCCAAGGGCAGTTCCTAGAAAGAACACAGTTATGAGCTGTCCTTAGCCAATACTCCCAGTAGCTGGGAGGCACCTACCACAGAACTGAAGTGGCTGCTGCAGTATATATACCACAGCGGGCACTTCTTTAGCCAACAGCTAAAGCCATATCTAGGCTTTCCAAGCTGATCTCATATAGTAGACATCTATTTTTTACTTATTTTTTAGTTTCTAAATGTTTATTTCTGAGAGAGAGAGAGAGAGAGAGAGAGAGAGAGCAGAGGAGGGGCAGAGAAAGAGAGGAGGTCAGAGAATCCAGAGCCGGCTTTGTGCTGACAGCAGCAAACCCAGTGTAGGGCTTGACCTCACGAACTGCAAGATCAGGACCTGAGCCAAAGTCAGACGTTCAACTGACAGAGCCACTCAGGCGCCCCTAGACATCTATTTTTTAATCTATGCATGCCACTTCTCCCTTTTGGGAATAACTTTCCCCTTTTCCTAGGAAATTATTTCCTTCTAATCCAATCATGTGCTCTGAACTTGTGTAGCCATCTTCCTAAATAAATATCCTGCCTCTCCAATTGGTGATTGTCCCAAAGATAAGCACGGGACCTCAGCAAGATGAATTAACATGCTCCTCACCTTCCTCCTTAACTGCAAAGATAAGCTCTTAAATCAATCTAGGTCAATTGAAGCCCTTCTTTATGAATTTTTATAACAGTTTTACTGCGATATAATTCAAATGCCATAAAATCCACCCTTTAAAAGTGGATAATTCAATCATTATTAGTATATTCATCAAGTTCCACAGTCAATCCTACTTTCTAATTTTAGAATATTTTCGTCACCTCCCCAAAAATCTGAACTCTTTAGTGGTCACTCTTCATCTGCTCCTAATGCCCAGCTCTTGGCAATCACTAATCTACTTTTTGTCTCTAAGGATTTGCCTATTCTGGATGTTTCATATAAATAAAATGATACAATATGTGGTCTTTTTTGACCTCTTTAAGTTGACATAATGTTCCATGTTGAAGCATGTGTTACTACTTCGTTGGTTTTTATTGTAGGATACTATTCCATTGTATATTACACGGACCACATTTTATAATCCATTCATCAGCTGTTGGACATTTGGGTTGTTTGCACTTTCTGACTTTTATGGAAAATGCTGTTTTGAATAGTTGTGCGCCGCGATTTTCTAAATTTGGTACCAAGAGCAACTCTCAATCCTACTCCGTTTGCCTGAGCTGGGCATGTTTTTAACCTTTTGAAAACGCTATTCTAGAATAAGAGAAAAGGAGTCCAGGTAGAGAGAACAAGCCCTTTATTTCATTTTCCCACATGTACATTGCCCAGGTACATACACCACTGCCCTTCCCATCACTTACTTAATATGATCAATTAAATATCCCATTTTGCACAAGCAGCTTTGGGCTGGGTTTCTATCATGTGCATACAAAAGAGCTCAGACCAATTCATGACTTCTGATAAAATCTTAAATAATACTACCAGCAGGGAAGCTATTTAAATAACAAAAGTGTAAAGTTTAGAAAAACTCACAGGGCTTCCCCCTTTCTACCTGCCTCATCTGCTTATGGAAATGAGCTGCCTGTGGAAATATCCCAAATCTTAAAGCACTAAACTCCAAAACTGACTTTGACCAGAAGGCTCCCTAATGATATTTAATAATCTCTTCCATTTTAGGCTTAAAAAATTGTTTTGTACCTTTATTTAGGGTTCTCTTCTATGTGAGTTAAATTGTCATTAGTTTACCGTCTGTCTCTTCATCAGACTGCACCCTCTTTGAGACCTGAGATTTTTCTTGTTCAACTTTGTATTTCGAATAGTTCTTACAGAAATTTAATCAACAAACACTGATTAATTTTTACATATTAGTCACCTATTCCATACAAGAAACTGTGATAAGCCTGGGGATAGAAAAATAAGATCTTGTAAGGGGCTTACAGTTTATTATGGGAAGGCTATATTTAAATGAATAAGAATAGGGGCGCCTGGGTGGCTCAGTCGGTTAAGTGTCCGACTTCAGCTCAGGTCATGATCTTGCGGTCCGTGAGCTCGAGCTCCGCGTCGGGCTCTGTGCCTGTGCTGACCGCTCAGAGCCTGGAGCCTGTTTCAGATTCTGTGTCTCCCTCTCTCTCTGACCCTCCCCCATTCATGCTCTGTCTCTCTCTGTCTCAAAAATAAATAAATGTTAAAAAAATTAAAAAAAAATAAATGAATAAGAATAAACTACAGTAAGTGCTGTGATACTAAAAATAAAAGTAAGTGCAGGGACATAAGATGTAGCCAATTCTACTCAGATCATTGAATCTTAGACATATAGGCAAATCCACTCTTAAGCCCAGGGAGGAGATCTCCTCTAGTTTCTGACAAACGTATATAATGGTTAAATAATGGTTAATCTGTCCTGTGTGTCAGTTCACTAACTAGCCCATTTCAGATTCACAAAGGAGCCACAAGTCTCAAACTAATCCGTATTGTGATTTCTAGTTCATTTGGGCCCATCTCAAATGGTGGATCTCTTCTCCCCTCTGCGTCTGAGTAGGAATTAAATAGCTAAGCTTTCTCCTGGGAACTGGAAGGATCCTAGCAGACTATTAGACCATTTGCACTAGTTATGCTTATTTGGGAGGGGATTACCCAGACCCTTGCATAAGAAGTACTTCTGCAAAGAGTGAAAAAAAAAAAAATGACACACTTACCTCACATGTAGCTTCTTTCTTCTTCTTTAAGGTTATATTGCTAATTTAAAAAATAAAGAAGTGGTGGGCCAGATAGAAATTGCAATCTATCAGAAATTGCAATCTATCATCATAGATATCATGTCCCTTTTCACTCAGTGTGAAATGTCACGAAAGAGGAAATTATCAATACAGTTTTAAAGGTATTCTAGTAATGAATAAGTTATGGTAAATATTTAGAAAAGAAAGTGAACTATTTAGCTCTATGCTATATTAGTTTCACTGATCTATTGTAATTTCTTATTTTTTTGTTTTAGTGTAGGTTGGAATCACTTGTGAAAGTAGTTTCAATGTACCGAGAGGCACTTGCCTTTTCCTGAATTAAGACTTCTTTAGAGATTGTATTTTAATTACTTTAAATTGGTCAGGTGTAGGGATAATTGAACCTCAGGGAGGATCTCCCTTACTCTGAGGCTAGGCCAATTTCCTCATGCCCTTCTCTAATCTGTTAAACATCTCATATGACCCAGTGCCTACTCTATAATAATATTATTCCTTCTCTATTATAATATTGGAATACTCCACTAAAATTATTTTGTTACTATTACTATTACTGTTACTATTTGTCTCATGAGAAACACTCTAAGGATAGAAATCATGGACATGACACATAGCAGATATTCAACACATAATTGCTGAGTGACTAGATAATAATCCATTAATATTGTTTTGAATATTCACTTTTTTTCAAATTCCTTAATGCAATTTCATGGCAAGTATTCATTGCATCTATAAAAGAGAGTTCTTTAATTTTTAAGTTGAATTTTTGCTAAGCCTGTTAATTACTGTATTATTAAGGTCTCTTCTTGAGATACATTTTAGCACATGAAATGTCCATCCATTATATATCATTATGAGAATATTATACACATAGAAGATGCTTAGTAAATATTTATAGAGTGAAAAATAACTTTTCTTTTTAATCTTATATTTTTAAATTTATCATCCTCTAGTTCAGTTACTCTTCAATGTTATTTTCAGTCTTCCAAAATAAAAAGCACATTTTTATCAGTAGGAAACAAATGTCAGAAAATTTATATAAAATACTTTCAGTGGTGCAGGATTAAATATGTTTCTTAGATTTCTGGGCCAATTTTTCAAAGTGCTCTCCTACTTACATCTCTAGCCATTAGACAAATTCACTATGCCCTAAACTTTCTGTTTTTTGGCTATTTAGGCTACCTCCGAAGAGGTAGCTATACTCATGCCTTAAACTCCTATGTATTTTCAATATAGTTTAAAATGTTCCTCTCCTATGTATATTTGACTTAGACGTGGACCACTGCCCATTCTTTTCTTCAAAAGCATGTATGGTTTTGATTCCAGGAGATCTTGAAGAAATATTTTTCATTGTTCCTTAGGGCTTCTTGGACCCAATTCCAACACGTTCGTGAGTGTGCATGTGAGTGTGAGTGTGAGGGTGTGTGTGTGTAGAGGCTTCCCCATACCAACAAACAATTCTCAGACACTAGCAGAGTGTCTGAGAATTCAGCTAAATTCTGACACTACTTACCTGGAGATAGCATGAGATTTTACTTCGGGAGCTTTCACTTCAGACAGCGGTCACAAACACATGTTGTTACCTATGCTTCTGACCAAATGGTTCCGAGGTTCACATGCCTGTCTCCTGTGGCTCAATTTGCTAGAATGTCTCACAGAACTCAGAAACATTTTACTTACCAGATCACCAGTTTATTATAAAAGGATAAAAATCAAGAATAGTTACATGAAAGAGATGGATAGGAAAGGTAAGAGGGAAGGGGCACGGAGCCTCCAAGTTATCTCCAGGTGTACCACTCTCCCAGCACCTCCAAGTGTTCACCAACCTGTAAGCCCCTTGAACCCAGTTCTTTTGGGTGTTTATGGAGGCTTCGTTACGTAGGCATGACTGATTAAATTATTGCCCATTGGCAATTGAACTCAGTATCCAGCCCCTCTCCCTCCCTCCCTAAAAGTTCAACCTGCTAATCACTTGGTGGATCCTCCTGGAAAACAGCAGCATCCTTGGGTGCTTACAAAAATGGCCTAATTAACATAACAAAAGATATTATTTATCACTCTTGAGGCTTAGAAAACGCCAGAGATTTTGGTATTGTGGACACAGACCAAATATATCTGAGAAGTATATTTTGGTCATCTGAATGACCAAATACATATTTCTTATAAATCATAATATCGCAGATCCTAATAAGGGTGGCCTGAGATTCCCCCCAGCATTCCTCAAAAGTTCAGGATGCATGACCTCTGTATGAAGTCTTCCAAAAGAATGTAGAGCTCATGCCATTGAGAACCCCCATCCTGAAATCTTATAGATGACTCACTAAGGTAGCACAAGTCCTTCATAGGTATCCTCTTAAAAAGAGGAGTTCTTACAACACAGCTGGTCTCTCAGAAGGTGGAAATGATCTCCAAACTAGCCCAGGAAAGGAGTAAAAATAATTCTCAGAATATCTACAGGAGATACTATTCTCTTGGCATTGGTTTCATGTTACAAACATTTTTGTTATTTGCTTTTGGAGAATTAAGACTTAATTTTTAGTAAGAATTCTCACCATAAAATGCTACTTTCTGTTCTTATTCCCTGTTTTAGCTTTTTAGAGAGTCCATTTTGCCACTTTTTCTTCTCTGAATGAGTGTTTCAGACACTAACTAGAAAGACCTGCTTTTCATGTCATAGTCCAAGATGATCTGGACTTCAGAAGGAAATTTATTCACTTGCTTCAAATAAATGTCATTTTCTCTTCTCCTAAGTGGTTACCAGGCTACTCACCACCCTATGAAATTATGTGTTAGATGTGGAAAATAATTTCTATATTCTCTTCCAATGCTTGGATTCTGCCAAGGGGGTGCAATACTTAGAACCTGACCAGAAAACAGTAATAGCTAGTTACACCACCGGCCGAAAGAAACATCTTTGCTTCTCTTTCTGTTGAAATTTTCTTCAACTACTTTCTGTTATTGTCTTCTTATTCCAAACTCTCCCAATGTCAGTTTTTCTTTAATATGATTTATTTATAATGGAAACTTCCCCAACAATTACATTACTTACAAGAATATTCTTGATCCATCTAATAGTCCAAAGGTATTTTTCAATTACTATAGAGCCATTTAAAATTGCTTTATCTTACACAATTCTCCACATAAACTGAAGCAGAATATCTAAAAAGCAGACTTTTGAAGCAAGGGCTGAATCTTTCATCATTGTATGTTCAGTGCCCAGCACTGTGCCTTGCATATACCGGGACTTACTAAACTCTTTTTGAAGGAATTAATAAATGAATAATGAAAACATGAGTAGCAACGTCTCCTTTTATCAATCCTGTAGAGAAATGAAGCTAACTGATTCAGATATTGAGGACCGTGGTGAGTTAGGTGCTAAGGAAAACATCATTAAAAATTACGTTCGGATGGGGCACCTGGGTGGCTCTGTCGGTCAAGCGTCTGACTTTGGCTCAGGTCATGATCTCCCCGCTTGTGAGTTTGAGCCCTGCGTTGGGCTCTGTGCTGACAGCTCAGAGCCTGGACCCTGCCTCGGATTCTGAGTCTCCCCGTCTCTAGGCCCCTCCCCTTCTCATGCTCTGTCTCTGTCTCTCAATAGTAAATAAATGTTCAAAAAAATTAAAAAAACATTACGTTCGGAGTGGGGATGAAACCCGAATCTAATCAATAATTATACGGTAAAAATGGAAGCGAATTATCAGAATTCACGAAGACAGAATTTTAGATTTCTCGACATTCAAATATTTTATAGTTTGGGTGTTAAAACTTAGTTATACTGGGGTGCCTGGGCGGCTCAGTCAGTTAAGTATCTGACTTCAGCTCAGGTCATGATCTCGGGGTCCGTGAGTTCCAGCCCCGTGTCGGGCTCTCTGCTGTCAGCTCAGAGCCTTCAGATTCTGTGTCTCCCTCTCTCTCTGCCCCTCCCTAACTCATGCTCTGTCTCTCTCTGTCTCTCAAAAATAAATTAAAAAAAAAAAAACAACCCTTAGATATACTGAGCAAGCTCCATTAGAGCGAACTCACTTTCACCTGTTAACACATGCAGGCATACGGAAGGGGAGCAGAGTCAGCTACAGTATAAGCAGAAAACTCAGTTCCACAAGTCATCCTCAACTGAATGGAAAAGAGAAGATTCAGCATATCTACTCAGTCAGTAGAGAACAGAAGCAAGTATATAATTCAAACAGCCCTGCAGGAAGGAATATCAAATAGCTACCACAACCACGAATTGGCAATGAAATGTTGTTCCATATGGATCTAGCAAATTAATGCTAAAGGGAACTAAATATTCCATTTTATTATTTTTCATCTCATGCCTTTTATTTATTTTTTATCGAGGTATAGTTCACATACAATATTAGTTCCAGGTGCATAACATAGTGGTTTCACAATTATATTTTATCAAGTGTTCATCAAGATAAGTTTAGTTACTGTCACCAAAAGTAAACTATACCAATATTATTTACTAAAGTCCCTATGTTATGCTTTTCATCTCTTTGACTTATTCATTTTTTATTTTTTTTTATTTTTTTATTTTTAAAAAAATTTTTTTTTCAATGTTTATTTATTTTTGGGACAAAGAGAGACAGAGCATGAACGGGCGAGGGGCAGAGAGAGAGGGAGACACAGAATCGGAAACAGGCTCCAGGCTCTGAGCCATCAGCCCAAAGCCTGACGCGGGGCTCGAACTCATGGACCGCAAGATCGTGACCTGGCTGAAGTCGGACGCTTAACCGACTGCGCCACCCAGGCACCCCGACTTATTCATTTTTTAAATAATTTTTTAAGTTTATTTTGAGAGAGAGAAAGAGAGATATTGCACATGTGCCAATGGGGGAGGGTCACAGAAAGAGAGGGAGAAAGATAGAATCCCAAGCAGGTTCCGCACTGTCAGTGCAGAGCCCAATGTGGGGCTCGAACTCAGGAACTGTGAGATCACAACCCAAGCTGAAGTTGGACACTGAACTGACCAAGCCACCCAGGTGCTCTCTGACATATTAATTTTTGACTGGAAGTTTGAACCTCTTAATCCCCTTCATCTATTTCACCTCTGGTAATCCCCCACCCTTCTGGCAATCACCAGTTTGTTTTCTGTATTTATTGTTGCTGTTGGTGGTGATGATGGTGGTTTGTTTTTGTTTTTTAGATTCCACATGTAAGGAAATCACATGGTATTTGTTATTTTCTGTCTGACTGAGTTCACCTCGCACAGTATTCTTTAGTTTCATCTATGTCGCTGCAAATGGCAAAAATTCATTCTTTTTATGACTGAATAATATTCTGTTGTGTAGATAGATAGATAGATAGATAGATAGATAGATAGTAGATAAAGAAGATGTGGTATATCTATCGATGCACACTTAGGTTGCTTTCATATCTTAGCTATTGTCAACAATGCTGCAATAAACATAGGGGTGCTTATATCTTTTTGAATCAGTGTTTTTGTTTTCTTCAGGAATATACCCAGAAATGAATCATATGGTAATTCTATTTTTAATTTTTTGAGGAACTTCCATACTGTTTCCCTTAGTGGCTGCACCAACTTACATTCCTACCAACAGTGCACAAGTGTTCCCTTTTCTCCACATCTTCATCAACACTTGATATTTCTTGTCTTTTTTTTATATTAGCCATTCTGACTGTGGTAAGGTGATATCTTATTCTGGTTGATTTGCATTTCTCTGATAATTAGTAATATTGAGCATCTTTTTATATATCTGTTGGCCATTTCTATAACTTCTTTGGAAAAGTGCCTATTCAGAGCCTCTATCCATGTTTTAATTGGATTATTTGTTTTTTCAATGTTAGGTTATATGAATTCTTTATATATTTTGGATAATAGCCCCTTATCAGATATATCATTTGCAAATATTTTCTCCCATTAAGTAGGTTGCCTTTCTGTTGATTATTTCCTTCACTGTACAAAAGCTATTAGTTTGGTAGAGTCCCAATAGTTCATTTTTGCTTTTGTTTTTCTTGACTGGGGAGACCTAGCCAGAAAAATATTGCTAAAGTCAATGTCCAATGTCTACCTGTGCTTTCTTTAGGAAAATTTATGGTTTCAAGTCTCACATTTAGGTCTTTAATCCCTTTTGAGTTTACTTTTGTGTATGGTAAGAAAGTAGTATGTAAGAAAGTAGTCCAATTTCATTCTTTTGCTTGTAGCTGTAAAGTTTTCCCAACACCATTTATTGAAGGGACTCTCCTTTCACCATTGTGTATTCTTGCCTCCTTCATTATGGAGTAATTGACCATACAAGCATGATCTTTTAAGTTTGTTTATTTATTTTTATTTTTTTATTTTTTGAGACAGAGAGAGAGAGAGAGAGTGTGTACACTCAAGGGAGGGGAAGAGAGAGGGGGAGAGAATTCTAAGCAGGCTCTGCACTGTCAATGCAGAACCCAACATGGGGCTCAAATTCCTGAACTATGAGATCATGACCTGAGCTGAAACCAAGAGTCAGATACTCAATCAACTGAGCCACCCAGCGGTTCCAGCATGAGTTTATTTCTAGGCTTTCTATTCCTTTCCATTGATCTGTGTGTCTATTTTTGTGCCAGTACCTCACTGTTTTGACTACTAAAGCTCAGTAGTATAGTTTGAAACCTGGGATTATGATACCTCCAGCTTTGTTCTTTCTTGAGATTATTTTGACTCTTGAGATTATTTGGCTTTTGTGGCTCCATATAAATTTTAGAGTTATTTGTTCCAGTTCTGTGAAAAATGTTGTTGGAATTTTGATGGGGATTACATGAAATCTGTAGATTGCTTTAGGTACCATGGATATTTTAACAATATTTTTCTAATCCATGAGCATGGTATGTTTTTACATTTATTTGTGTCTTCAATTTCTTTCATCAATTTTTTATAACTTAGAATATGTTTTTCATCTCCTTGGTTAAGTTTATTCCTAAGTATTTTATTCTTTTTGATACAATTTTAAAGGGGATTGCTTTCTTAATTTATCTTTCTGTTATTTCATTATTAGTATATAGAAATAAAACATATTTCTTTATATTACTTTTGTATCCCATTACTTTGCTGAATGTCTTTATCAGTTCTAATAGTTTTTGTTGGTGTCTTTAGGGTTTTCTGTATATAGTATTACATTATCTGCAAATAGTGACAGTTTAACTTCTTCTTTACCAATATAGATGCCTCTTATTTCTTTTTCTTATCTGACTGCTGTGGCTAGTACTTCTAGTACTATGTTGAATACAAGTGGTGAGAGTGGAAATACTTGTCTTATTCCTGATATTAGAAGAAAACCTTTCAGCTTTTCACCATTGAGTATGATGTTAGCTGTTGGTTTGTCATATATGGTCTTTGTCATGTTGAGGTATGTTACCTCTAGATCCATTTTGTTGAGAATTTTTATAATAAATGGATGTCAAATTTTGTCAAATACCTTTTCTGCATCTATTGAGGTGATCATGTGATTTTATCCTTTATTTTGTTAATGTTGTTATCATGTTGATTAATTTGTGAATATTGAACCATCCTTGCACCCTGGAATAAATCCTACTTGATTGCAGTGAATGATCTTTTTAACATATTATTGATTTCAGCTTGCTAATATTTTATTGAGGATGTTTGCATCTATGTTCATCAGTGATACTGGCCTGAAATTTCCTCTTTTTTTTTTTTTTTGTAGTGTCTATGGTTTAATTATCAGGTTAAAACTGGCCTCATAGAAGGAATTTGTAAGCTTTCCTCCCTCTTCTGCTTTTTAGAATAGTTTGATAAGGATAGATATTAACTCTCCTTTAAATGTTTGGTAGAATTCACCTATGAAGCCATTTGGTCCTGGACTTTTGTTTGTTGAGAGTTTTTAAATTATCAATTCAATTTTGTTATGAATAATTAGTCTGTTTAGATTTTTTATTTCTTCCTGAATCAGTCTTGAAAGATTATATGTTTCTAGGAATTTATCCATTTCTTCTAGGTTGTCCAATTTGTTGGCATAATTTTTCATAGTGATCTCATACTTTTTAAAATATTTAGTCTCATTTACTTGTTTCTCATTTTAATTTTATTTATTTGAGTCCTTTTTCTCTCCATCTTGATGAGTCTATCTAAAGGTGTATAAATTTTGTTTACCTTTTCAAAGAACCAGGTCTTAGTTTCACTGAGCTTTTCTGTTGTTTTAGTCTCTATTTCCTTTATTTCCACTCTTTTCTTTATTATTTCCTTTCTTCTACTAACTTTCAGCTTTGTTTTTCTTTTTCTAGTTCCTTTAGATGTAATGTTATATTGTTTAAGATTTGTCTTATTTCTTGAGGTAGGTAGGCCTGTAATGCTTTAAAATTTCCTCTTAGAATTGCTTTTGATACATCCTGAAGATTTTGAACCATTGTGTTTCCATGTTGTTTCCAGGTATCTTTTAAATTTTCTCTTTAATTTCTTTGTTGACCCATTTGTTGTTTAGTAGCATGTTGCTTAGCTTCCACATATTTATGTTTTTTCCAGTTTTTTTCTTGTAATTGATTTCCTAGTTTCATACCATTGTTATTAAAAAAGATGCATAATATGATTTCAATATTCTTAAATTTATTGAGAATTATTTTGTGGCATAACATGTGATCTGTCCTGGAGAATGTTCCCTGTGCAGTTGAAACAAATGTATACTCTGCTATGAATATTCTTTAATATATGTTTATTTATAAGAATATAAATTTTATTTTATTAATGAATTTCCCCACTCAATTTATCACCACAACTTGGTACATTAGTTTCCTATTGCTGCTATAACAAGTTACCACAAGCTTAGTGGGTTAAAATAACACAAATTTATTCGTACAGTTTGGAAGTCAGAAGTTCAAAAACAGTCTTACTTGGGTAAAAGTCAAGTTTTGGCAGGGCTGGTTCCTTCTGAAGGCTCTGCAGGGGAAACCATTTCCTTGCCTTTTCCATCTTCCGGAGGCTGCCTGTATTTGTTTGTTTGTGTCTCCTTCCTCATATTCAAAGCTCATTACTCCAATCTCTGTGTCCTCACTACGTCTCTTCTCTGACTTTTCTGCCTCCATTTTATAAGTACCCTTGTGATTATATTGGGCCCACCTGCATAATCCAGGATGCTCTTCCCATCTCAAGATCCTTAACTCAGCCCCATCTTCTTTGTAATGCAAGGTAATATATACACAGGTCCTGGGGATTAAAATGTGGGAATCTTTAGGGAAACCATTACACAGTTAGATTAGTATTAAATAATTAAGTTAAATGTGAGGAAAGATAAGAAAATGAGGAAAGTCTTTCAGTAACAACAAAAAAGAATTATTGCTAAGAGATTCCTTTGAAACTTCTGAGTGTTTCATCTTGTTTTGAGCTAGCAAGCGAGAAGTGTAATAACACCCTATGAAAATAACATATAATTCTAAAGATCTGAATATGTTCTTCAAAAGGAAAAGTGTCCACTTAATATATATAGCCATGAAGAAGCAAAATACGACTTCACTTTTACAGGTTGCTGCTTTCGGAACAAGCAAGTAAGCAAGCAAACAAACAAAAAACAGTTTTGTTTTTTAAAAGTATCCAGAATCTAAAAGTAGAAATGAAGCCAACAGCATTAGCAAAAGCACCCAGTCTGCAAAGGGTACAAGGAATCAGCCATGGCAAGTGCAACAGGGCAACAGCGAATAGGCTGAGCTGTCCATTTATTGTAACATAGAGTTAGCATGAGGCTCTTATAATCTCCACCAAGTGAGGTAATGATACTGAGGCCATCAGTAAGCTGCTAGGGAAAGAATACAAGGGAAGAAGTCAATGGATCCAAGAGTTTGATATATGAGAAACAAGAAACCAACTGTGGCTAGCATTTTTTGTTATTCTGTAACACAGGTAAAATAAAAAATCTGTGATTACATGCTGCTGGTGGCATCCTGCCTGAAAAAGCAGCTCAGTGTGAGAATTACTAAGTGCCTCTTGCCTGAGAACAAAAGTGAAGCAAGAGATAACCCAGTATTTCAGACAGTATCACTTCCTTAAGGGAGAAAGCACAGGAAAGTAAAGTCAACTCTGACTAAAGATGTTCTGGACACTAAGAAACAAGACGAAATGAGTGAAAACATTTCTAAAATATCTTCTCCTAGATGCATGAGGAGTTAGAATACATGTGAGACTTAGGCCACAGCATCTGCGTGTGTCTGTGATCTCTACACATTTTCCTATCTTTGTGAAAACAGTGTCTAATATCCTCAACAAATAGTGCCAATATTATAATGAATTATGAGTGCAGTTCATGCCTATTCTTAAAGATATAGATGTTTATTTCTGTGACACTGTTTTTGCAGGAAAACAAAAGCACCTTTTCGATACAAATATAGGTATAACCTTGCCTATGATGTCCATGTAATCTTTAGCAATGACTTTACATCACCTTAAAAGGAAGGGGAGGATTGTAATTAAGAGGGCAAGCTATAGAATCAGATCTAGAATTGAATTCCACCTCTGTTACTTAAAACTTTTTTTTTAAGTTTGTTTATTTTGAGAGAGACAGAGACAGCACAAGTGGGGGAGAGGCAGGGAGAGAGGGAGAGAAAGAGAATCCCAAGCAAGTTCTGCACTGCCAGTGCAGAGCCCCATGAGGGACTTGAACCCATGAGATCATGACCTAAGCCAAATCCAAGAGTGACTGAGCCACCCAGGTGCCCCTGTTACTTAAAACTTTTAAAATCCAGATTCCTCATTTGTAAACTATGGTTAAAGCCACATTGCTTTAAGAACCAAAGGACATGAACATTCTGAAATACTTACATAGTCGTTGGCACGTAGAACACAAAACAAAACAGGGTAGCTGTTAACAGCAACGGTAATGAAGCACAAGAATAAACAAGTAAAGAAACTAAACGTTACCTCATAACTTTTGAATAAGAGTTATATTCCCATTCAAGTACCTAAAACAAAAACAAAGCTGGGATAATTTTTGAACTTTAGTGGAGGGTTTTTAAATATTTTCTAACACAAAGTCTTATTAAATAAAGTGGTTTGAAAAAAATCAGCCCAAAATTTTAAGCACATTTTTGCTTTCATTTTTTCATTTACCAGGATTATGTTGATGTAAATTGTCCAAATGAGCATCTGAAAATGTACTTAATTATCCTGTGTATTTTAAATCTTATTGTATGTAAATTAGAAGGACGGTGTCATAAAATTACATAGCTGGCAAAGACTTGAAGGTAATTATTTCCATTTCTTCATTTAACTATGATGGTAAACTATGAGGCTCAGAAATATTCAGAATTGTCCTCGTTGCCCAGATAGCAAGGTGGAGAGTCAAAATGGCAATGACAGCCTTCTCACTTCCAGTCCAGGGCTTTCCCCACATGAGGTTGCTCCATACAGAGGACATATGCAATGTGCTATCTGAGACTATCCTTATTAATAAATCTTTGTGTGCGGGGAGGGAGTGAGCATTGGGTATTTCTATGGAATAAACTGAAATGCCTTTGAAGATTTGTTGGACACTTAATTGGGGAGCATAAGGTGTAATTCTCATGTCTCTTCCTCCTCAAAGTCATCGTTGAAGTATCTTTTGTGAAGAATGAATATATTTTTACATAAACACACACATACACATATATGTAAGATATGTATATATAATACACACACACACACACACACACACACACACAAATGCAAATGTATCAGTTAGGACCCTGTCTCCACAGTGGCTTGTTTAAAAAAGACTTACACATTAGTTAGAATTGAATTCTGAAAATATTTAGCAAGGGTTTGTATGTTCCCTGCAAACCAAACCCTCTGTCTTTATTGTACTGAGCTCTCTTAGTAAACAGGTATTTATAGAAGACTATACACTTAACTTGTCAATATGATAAATTAGATAGTCTCTTGTTATGTTAGTTCCAATAAAGAAAGTCAACTTAAAGTTAATAACGACATTAAAGGAACTACCAGAAAGTAGAGAAATGTACATGACAGTTTTCAAAATTGCTGACATTTCACATATTTCTCTAAGTTTTCTTCATTGTGGTATAAACTACAAAAACTAATCGAGTTATGTGGAAAACGTTAACATTTTGGATACTTTGATATTTATGGTATTCCTAAAAAAGACTGTATGAGATAAATAGTGGCTACACAGCTCTCCCTTTTAGATTTCTTTTCTAAAAAAGAGGGAGAGGAACATTTAAACCATGAACTATTACCAAATCTTCAATTTGATCTTCAAAAATATTTTCAATTTCAAAAAGTAAATTACTAAGTTAGAGAACCTTGAGAGAAGAAGGGACATTTATATTAAGGATCTGGGCGAAGTCTGAGTATTTCTGAGTCTTCGAAGCAAGCGAAGTTAAACCCTTACTTGGAGAATCTATTTCAATCCACGTCTTATTTTTTTACCAGTTCTGACTTGGAGCAGGAGAGGGAAATAAATTTTATACGGTTTTAAAAATCACTTTTCAATTTATGAATCTAGCCTACATGGGCAAAATGAATATATAAAAAAAATCAACTGTGTATCTGCATCTACATCTTTATATCTTTATTTCTATAACCAGATCCATATATCTGTATCTATCGCTCCCCTTTGCCAGCAAGTGTCTACATCTGGTATCCCTATTTCTTCCCGGAAGTGGGGACAAAGTGGAAGACCTAGAATGGGACAAAAGCTGGAGTCACAGGTATCGCAGCTCTAAGATCTCCGGAGTGAACAGGCCCAGAGAGTGTTAGGAGAAACGAGAGCAGCCTAAAAAGCAGGCAAGCGCAAGCCCCTGGGCAGTTTCACTTCCTCAGGGCGCCCTCGCAAGGCCTCGTGGTGACCCTGTGGCCTGAGCCCACGGGCTGCGTTTCCGGGCCCTGCGGCCAGACCCGCCCGCGGTGGGCTGACGAAGGGGGGCGTCTAGAGACGATCTCGCCGAGAATCTCGGGCAGCAGAGTCCTGTCCGCAGGCTGCCTGGCTTCAGCCGCCGCGATGCTGCCTGCAGCGTCGGGCCGGGCGGGCGGGAGCCGGGAGCGGGCCCCCGGCAGCTCAGCACCCCCAGGTGGGTGTTCGCGCGTGCGGGCGGCGGGAGGGCGAGGCCGGCCGCGCGGCTCCAGGGCTCGGCGGAGACTGCGCGCGCACCCTTCGGCGATCATTGCGCTCCGGCTGCTGACGCCCGCGCGCGTAGGGAACTGGGGCACCGGAGCTGCCCCTTTCTTCCCGCCGCGTCTGCCGCTCGGCTGGCGACCGGGCTCCAACTGTAATGGGGGTGGGGGGGGAGTGTGATCTCTGGAGGGGCGGTCTGTCCGGGATGAAGTGGGAGCGCCTCTCGTTCGTCCCGTCAAAGTCCGCAACTTCGGAGTGCCTGGAACTTTCCAGAGCGCGTGGGACAGGGCCCTCTAGTTTCTCCAGGCACCTTGGAATGGGTTTTAAAGTTAAGCGCGTGTTTTAAAGTTCTGCGTCATCCTAAAAATTGTGTCAACTTTTTTTTTTTTTTTTTTTTTTTTGCAAAACCGCTTGTTCGGTTTACCTGCCCAGCCTTTCAGAATCCAACCCGGTAAATTTCTGGGATGGGCTGGGATCCGTTTAGCGGACGGATTACTCTGGGTAGGGACCCCTCACTCCGCAGATTTTGCTACCTTGGTCAAGGGAGAAGCAGTCAATGTGGTTGAATACATAAATGGATGTTAAGGCAGTTGTACTCCGTTCTTTTAGAGTGTTTTAAATGGATTTGTGAACTAATGATTATAAAGTGTCCAGTTTTGAAATAAAAAAAGGCTTCACTTGGGTATTAAGATTACTGGAGTTGTTCACAGTGAGAAATGCAACAAGAAAATCTGAAAATAGTAATTAGCCGAATAGAATTCTTCATAGCTTCCTAGCATTTTTAAAGGTCATGCTGCTTCTCTTGGATAGTGTGCATGTTTGACAAATACATTTTAAAAGACTGCGTTTCTTAAAATGGGAAGCATGTTTGTGACGATTTAAATGAGAAGAAAAAAATTAGAGCCCACGATATCTTGATGTGCTAACATTTATGATTTCAGCTTAACAATTTAGTTAAATAGAATGGGCTACGATTTGTTCAAACTTCATGATTGAACGGTTTAGCCAGAAAATGACTTTTATTCCCCTCGATAGTCAGGTAATACTTTGAGGGACTTGCTATTGTGAATAATGCTAGAGTGATGCGACCCAGTATTTAGTTCTGATTATTCCTGTGCCTCCTGTGTGATTTCCCCCATCTCCTTTGCTCCTTCCCAATGTGGTATTTATCACTTGCTTCATTTACCTCCTTTGGCCAAGGTAATTACATTTTTTTCTTATAAGGAGCTGACTTTTGGTATTAACCCATGCCTATTCCTAGGCATGAGTTGTCTTCCTTGAGTAGTTCTGATTAATTCTTCTCATATATGGAGAGCTTTTTTGTGTGTCCTTTCTGTCTGCTTTGGACAAATGTTACCACAGCATGGTAGATTTTAGCTTAATGGGGCACGTTGTGGTGAAATTAGTTCACTGCTTCATTTTAGAGAAGAGAAAGCTGAGACCCAAGTAGTGATTTTCCCATGGTCACATAACTAATTATTATTTGAAGATCATCTATTCATCACTTCGCCAACAACCTTTTATCCCCCTACAAAAGTTGTGTAGTTATATGAGTATAAAATGGTAAACACTGTGAGTATCCAACTTGTCTTTTAATGGAAGCAGGAAGGATATGATACCCAGTACTAAAACAATGTAAAAATATGCATAGTGGATGAAAATTCCATTTAGAAATGTATTTTTCTGCTTTATGTTTAACTAGATACTGGCCACCAATGTCCAAATGAGAAATTCTTTCTTTGCTTTATTCCAAACCTAGTGATTTTAGAAACAAATTTAATTACTACCTTCAATAAGGACTGTTTATTTATTAAAGCACAGACTGTTCCCCACCCCGTGGTTTTTGTGTATTTTTTATTAATATTATTTGATGCCTTTTATGAAGGGAGTTAAATAAATAATTAGCTTAAAAACAAATCATCTGGGGCGCCTCTGTCAGTAAAATGTCAGACTTCGGCTCAGGTCAAGATCTCAAGGCTCCTGGGTTTGAGCCCCGTTGGGCTCTGTGCTGACAGCTCGGAGCCTGGAGTGTGCTTTGGATTCTGTGTCTCCCTGGGTCGCCTCCCCTCCCCTGTGCACTTGTGCTCTCTCTCTCTCCCCCCCCCCTCAAAAATAAACAGTAAAAAATTTTTAAAAAACCCAGCAGGCATCTACCGTGATTCACCATGTGCTCGATGCTTATGTATAACTTGTGAGAGACACAGTTTATCTGGGTCTCTCTCTCTGTCATGAAGTTCTTGAAGGTTTGAAGCTTTTTATTCTGTCTTCAGTCTTCTAACATAGCAAATAACCTTGAATTCTCCTTCCAAGAAAATACCTTGGTTCTTGTTCTGGCAACTGGTGAAACTTGCCTTCTTCAGACCAGCTGGAAATGTTCAGATAAAGTTGCTTTTGCTGAGATTTTAAAAGAGAGGTAACTCTCTTAGGGCGTTTTCATTTTAACAGGAATAATTCTGTACTATCTAATGCTTAGGGTTCCAGACTTAAACAGCAGTGTATGTGGTGTGTACTTGGAGAATCAGGGGGAACTTTTTCACCACATCTATCTGAACACATTGTAGGTGATCATGCCCTACTTTTGAAGGCCTGTGGACTCAGATTGCCTCACATCAGTCCAGCTTTATTGATTATTTGCTGTTCAATCTTAGACCTATAACTAAATCTGTTATTACCTCAGTTTATCCATTTAAAAAGCAAAAGTGGAGACAATAATAATCCTTATTCAAAAGAGTCTTTTTGAAGATTGGAAGAGGAAATACACGCGAAGTGATTTTCAGGGTGCCAGAGCAAATAGTAATTGCTTAGTACATGTTAGCTATTATTTTAATTCTTAGGTCATTGGTCAATAGTGTAATATTTACATATAAAAGATAGAGTTTTTTTGGAGAAAACAAACTCTGTTTATGGAGAAAATAAAATAAAATTGGGGGAAAACTTGAATGAAGCCATCAAGTTCCCACGTGAAACAAATTAGGGCATATGGCTTCCTGTAGAAAGATAGTGCTATATCCTTGGGGAAATATTGTGGGTAATAGTTGTGAGAGGAGAAAAAAAAAACCCACAGTGAGAAGAACTAAGGATAGAGTGATTAAAAGGGCATTAGACTAGGGCATTTACAGGAAAGAATAAAATGGGAATGATTAAGACAAATTGAGAGCATGTTTTATTTACCCATATCACAGTACCAGTTATGATCTAGTTAAAAAATATAAATATATGTGGAAAAGTAAGCATCAAACTGAAAATTATGGGATCATTCATTGAATTATAAGAAGATGGAGAATCTACCCAAATATTTACTGCTTGGTTAAAAAAAATCCAATGTAAAGAATATCATCCCTGCCAAATATAAGTCACACGTTTTAAGAATTTAAATAGCTGTTACCTGATTACCTAAGTTACAGTTGCTATTTTATTACTTTATATATTATGTAATATCATACAGTAATTTTAGAGACAGCTATGAAATAAGAATAGGAAGGGCAAACATTCCAGAAGTTATTATTTAAAAATAAGCTGTTATATGGCCTTGTAATTCTTTCCTATTCTAAATATAAAGAATAGTATCCAAGTTTCACTGCAGACATTGAAATAGTCCGGGTGGTAAAAATACCAAATATTATATGGAATTATACCCCCTTTGTACTTATTTTTCACTCAGATAAAAAGAATGATTTTTTTTAGACATTTACCACTGAATAGAAATGTCTTTGTTGTTTTCAAGTGCTCCTCACTGAAATAATCCAGAAAGACCACTTCCCTTTATAATCCTAAGAAGTGATTTATCAATGCCTTATGTATGGTCTTTTACAAGATTTCCTTTGTATCCAATTAATTAAAATAAGTTATGTTTTATCATACTCTGTCATCTTTTCCTTTCTTTTAAGCTCTTCTGCTTTTCTGTATTAGTAATTCCCATGCTTCATTTTTATGTGTTCTGCTTTATAAAGAAGACATACTAAAAAAGTACAAGAATAGTTTCTGACTTGGAATTTCATTTGCCATGTGCTTCATTTTGGGGTTATGATCCATGCTGAAGACAGCATCATCCTTTGATTAGGATCAATATTTTCACTCATTTTTTTTTTGTTCTAATATAGCCATAGAAAGGATCATGCCTAACTGTCAGAAAAATAACATAGTGTCAAGACCACTTGAAGTTTTGGCCTTCTTTTAATAGCTGCCACTAATTGTGTTACTACTTTGAATTCATATGATATGGATATCACATTACCTTGATAGGTGAGAGCATCAAATTAGCACCTACTTTGAACAAGAAGTTATATGGTTCAGTATAATTATATGAAAATATTTAATAATTCATTGTGTTATTTCATTTCCTACAAGAACTTGTCTAAACTATTAAAGTTGTAACTTCCAAGTCATCATATCTTTTTAGGAAGAGTTTAGAGAGCAGCGAAATACATCAAAGATGTGGGAAAGAAACATACCACATCAAAGTGGTATGATTCTGTAAAATCATGTCACTAGAATGACAACTTGTAGAGTATTTCTTGTGACTGTGCAAAATCCCTAAGGTTTACACATTTTCCTCATTGGTTGATCACATTTTATTTAGATTTAATAGACTGATTAAAAGTTTCAGGAGACAACTGCATTTTTAGTACAATTAGTGAACTACTGCATCACTAATGAGAAAGTCAGTGAGATAAAATTGAGGCAAAATTCTACCTTTATTTCAGTTAATGAGATAATTTCCTTAATTCTCTCCTCACTTGTCAATAAAAGTTTAAAACTTTCACTACTCCAGGCACTTATCTATAGACTGAGAACCATCCTTTATCATGTCCTATCCATCCGTGCTCGTGTTAAATGGGTAAAACCGTGGGTCATTCAGATTCCTGGAAATAGTCACTTGGGTCAAGTATAGGCATTTAAGAGGCAGCTTGCTGCCTTTGCTTACTGGCCAGTGATGTGTGTTGTCTGCTTTTACAGATTTGTTGGACTCAACAAAGCCTTTCTTTCCTTTCAAACAAGAGATAATAAGACTGTTGTCAGTGGAAGGGGGAAGGATAATGTTTAATGACACACAATAGAGGATGACAGCCAGTTGACTCTTGTCCCCGATGGATCATTAGCAAGATGAATGGAGAGAATTAAGGAGGACTGAAAGAGGGAGTAGTCTT
Organism: Acinonyx jubatus; assembly: GCF_027475565.1. Classification (NCBI taxonomy): domain Eukaryota; kingdom Metazoa; phylum Chordata; class Mammalia; order Carnivora; family Felidae; genus Acinonyx; species Acinonyx jubatus. The sequence continues at coordinate 117,824,522 of NC_069382.1, read as the reverse complement.
AGTTTCTGACTTTCCGTTTCCGGGCCACCTGCACTTGTTTTTCTGATCTGGTCTCCATAAGATGACTGTGGTATCTTTACACTCATATTCTTTTTAGGTAAGGTAGTTTGAATGAGTTTCTCTTTTTTTGGAGGAAAAAAATACATGTGGGGCTAGAATACCTGTATTTCTCAAATACTGTCTCTTCTGTTTCCATAAGCTTCTTCCCTCTTAGAGAGTTATTGTTAAGATGATGTCTATTCTGCATCTTTCATCGCAAGTTAAACAATTTGTGAATTAGGTCTTTTGTGCACTGAGAATAGGATGCCTTCTAAGTCTAGTGGTTCTCCTGATAAGAATATTTGGAGTTATCTCACTTGATTACTGAAATTGAAGAAAATCCATGCAGTTATTTTTGTCTCTAAACTTAAAGCCCCTGGAGTTGGTGAGGAAATAATTCACTCAAAGGTTAATATTCTAAGAGTTAAGCACTATTAAGAAGTTTAGAATTTTGAATTATATAGTTATAAAATTGTATTAATCATAAAATTACAATAGTGTTTTTTAATAGTTTTAATAGGATGTTTTTACTTCCTTAAAAATTGATAGCATATTACTTCTAGCAGATTTTAAAAATGTATTTAAATCAAGGCCTACAGAGAGAATGCTTATGACATTTAATCTTAGTCAAGGAGAAAGAGGAGGTATAAAAGTAGCATAATTTACTAGCTAGTATCGCAGTCCCTCTGGGGGATTAAGTTTTTCAAACTTAAAGCCAGCTGAGAAATCAGCATTTATTAAATGAACCATACTCTTCCCAGTAAACTGAAATACAGTTGATGCTTAAGCAACAAGAATTTGAACTGTAAGGGTCCACTTATACATGTTTTTTGTTTTTTAATAAATACAGTATAATACTGTAAGTGTATTTTCTCTTCTGCATGATTTTGTTGATATTTTCTTGTCTCTAGCTTATTTTATTGTAAGAATATAGTATATAATACATATAACATATAAAATCTGTGTTAATAAACTATTTATGCTATTGAAAAGGCCTCCAGTCAATAGTAGGCTATTGGTAATTAAGTTTTGGGGGAATCACAAGTTATAGGAGGGTTTTTGACTGCATAAGGGGTTGATGCCTCTAACACCCACATTGTTCAAGTGTCACCTATTCCATTTTTGCCATACCACAAAGTCTCATGTATGCTGGAATCTGCATTCTGAATTGTCTATTCTGTTCCACTCATGTATTTATTTCCAAGCCAATATCTGCGAAGGAAAGTTCTCCTGAGGGATCTTCTTTATTTGATTTTATTTTTTAATTTCTTTTAATGTTTAATTTTGAAAGAAAGAGAGAGAGAGAGAGACAGAGCATGAGTGGGGGAGGGGCAGAGAGAGAGGGAGACACAGAATCCGAAGCAGGCTCCAGGCTCTGAGCTGTCAGCACAGAGCCCAACACGGGACTCAAACTCATGAACTGTGACATCATGACCTGAGCCAAATTTGGACATTTAACCTACTGAGCCACCCAGGTGCCCCCTGAGGGATCTACTTTTCCATAATTTTCTTATTTAAGAAATCCCATAAATTTCTTATTTATTATTAGTTTTTCATTACTTATGTTAAGAGATTATTTTATCTACTTCTCCCCCTTCCATGAAACAATTGGAATATTGTGTAACACTTGATTTGGAGACATTTAATGAAAGCAATCTAGCCATTTTAGGCAGAAAGAACTTTGATATAGGAAATTAGCTTTTACATATTTGGTGTAAAGGATTTGGGAGCGATCTCTAGTCTGGACCACCAGGAATAATTTTCCTAACTAGGCTATGGGAACCAGTTTTCATAAGTGGCCAGGGGCATCTGCTGTTTTATAACCATCAGGAAGCTGGAGAATCAGGAAGAACGAGCTGTTGGCACCTGAAAGAGACTGGTGCCAGGATCCCAAGAATTTCTGGCTCATGAGCCATCTCCTATTTGCTGGATCTGCACCAATAAAAATAGATGCCTTTCATTGCATTGGAATTGTATTATATTTATATACTTATTTGGGGAGAATCAACTTTAAATGCTATTAAATCTTCTATTGGATTAATTTGAGTAGAAAATTCTGTGTATAAAAGGTCCTAGGTTTCAGAAGAAATATATAGTAACTTGGTTTATTTAAACCACATGACGAAGTTGGAAACTTTCCACTCACTCATGTTATAACCACATGAAAGTTGAACTTTCCTGTTGTGGTTCTATGAGTTAATGTAACAAGAGTTTGCTTTCTATATTTAAAATGTCTTTCCAGGTAAATGAATTTTCTCACAAAATTTATTCTTTGAATCATTAATTGTGACCTTTGCATTAATATTAGAGGAAGGAAAATATCTAATGTTTTATTAGTTTTAAACAGTATAAGATGTTACAATGAAAAAAAAGCATGCACAACCTTTTTAAAGGAATTTTGTTAACGTTTTATTTATTTTTGACAGAGAGACAAGAGTGTGAACGGCAGAGGGGCAGTGAGAAAGGGAAACACAGAATCCAAAGCAGGCTCCAGGCTCTGAGCTGTCAGTACAGAGCCAGACTGGGGGCTTGAACTCACGAACACGAGATCATGACCTGAGCTGAAGTAGGAAGCTTAACTGACTGAGCCACCCAGGTGCCCCTTAAAAGAAATTTAAGATAGATCTTTGGATATACATATAGAATTGCAGTTTAAAATATATCAAGATTTTTATTGTGTTATAGAGCAGTCACCTATTCTCCTAATCTCTCACCTGTTTTCCTATACATTTTTTCCAATTTAACACCGTAAATATATTTTAAAGATAACTAAATATGTCTATGTTTGTGGATTAATTCTCTATATCAATATCTGTAACTATTCATATCAACTCAAATATGGAAACTGTCACTTAGTGTGTGATTTTAAACAAATTACTCATCTAAAATCCAATTTCTTGGGGAACCTGAGTGGCTGGCTCAGTCAGTTAAGCTGTGGACTCTTGATTTCAGCTCATGTCATGATCTTATGGTTTGTGAGATCGAGCCCCACTTAGAGCTCCATGCTGAGAGTGCACAGAGCTTGCTTCTGATTCTCTCTCCCTCTCTGTCTGCTCCTCCCCCACTCATGCTTACTCTCTCTCCAAATAAATAACTTAAAAAAATTCTAAAATCCAATTTATTTATATCTGAGATAAGAAACATATCTATTTTTGATATAATTGAATGTAGTTCTGTCTGAAAAATGCCTGGAGCATTTATAGCAGGCGCTTAGCAAACGGCATATATTAATACCTTCAGTATTCAAATTTCACTTTTATTAGATGGAATGTGTTTACATGATTCCTTGTCTGTATTTCTGGTGTCACATATGAATCTCAAGATTGAGAGCTTCATGTAAATGTCCTTTTTTGTTCTCCTGTTTAACCTTTCTAATTGTTCTATTAAACACAATAATATCTCAAACACGTTTCTCTGGTTATTCTCTACAGATTGAACTGGATGAAACCTATGGTCTACCAGGAAAACAAATTATGTGATTTTATATGTGAAACTGTGTTTTGTCTTCAGGGAAACTAGTTAATGGGTAAAGAACAGTTTTCTCCCATTTTGAGAATTCAGTTTTTAAAATAATTAATGTTTATTTATTTTTGAAAGTGAGAGAAAGAGAGAGAGAGAGAGAGAGAGAGAGAGAGAGAGAGAGAGAGAGACAAAGCGCAAGCAAGGGAGGGGCAGAGAGAGAGGGAGACACAGAATCTGAAGCAGGCTCTAGGCTCCGAGCTGTCAACACAGAGCCCGATGTGGAGCTCGAACTCACGAACCACGAGATCATGACCTGAGCCAAAGTTGGGCGCTTAACTGACTGAGCCGCCAGGCGCCCCAAGAATTTTACATCATATTCTTTTAAAATAAAAATGTGATTAATTTTCATTTGTTTATTCTTGAAGATTTAGCCTACAACTATAAAGTATATTATCATACATCCTCTCTGCCCCTCCCTGCAAAGAAGAAAACCAACACACACACAAAAACTGGATAATAGCGGATTCAAAGTCTCTTAGCTTTTGGGATGAAGGCATTTCTAATACCATACAAGTAAAAATAACAGTTGATTTAGTTATATAGGTAAAGATTTAGTGATATCTTCAGAATTGCTTGAATTATGTCTAAACAATTTACTCCTAATAGAGTATAAATGTATATAATGTCTCACTTAGATCTTTCAGGGTCCAAAGAATAATAGGAAGGTTCTCCTAAGCAAATTTCTGGTTGAGAGTAACCTATGGGTAATTAGAAAGCACGTGTAATTATAGAAAGAAAGGGAGAGCTTTTCTATTTCGTTTGTGAGGACCAGTCTGCTGTGAAGTTAGCTATTAACACATATTTCATTCCTGCTTCTGCTTAGGAGAATATAGAAGATTCATTAAAAAGTATGTTCAGATTTCATTTTATTACGTTAAAATATTTTATTGCTTTATGACTCCTTAGAACAATTTTCTCCACTGGTACATATAAAAACCTAGGCTCCTCATTCTTTAGGTAATTCTGTTACAAGACCTCTCTGTACTCATGATGAAAAGAGGAAAGAACATTTGGTAATACTTGCAGCATAGTAGGTGCTCTGTGATTGATAATTGTCATGCCTGTTGCTAGGTGAAAATGGTGGGCCACGTGGGAGATTATGAAGGGTGATTCATAATTTCTCTTACCTGATGGCCAATACCTGGAAAACCTGAGCTCATGCTTCCAGGGCTTTCTTTTTTTAGTACTGTGCTGTTCAATCTGTATTGTGTACCATATGTGTTCCTTGAAGAAAGTGTTCTGTGAAATAAGTTTTGAATGTGCATACTGGGACCTTCTGATAAATTTCTGCAACTATGTATCTTCAGTTTTCTCTAATCCAATATTTCACGAACATATTTAACCATGGAATGCATTGTCATCTGAACACTGGTAGAGAAAGAGGGTTTTTTGCACCACGTTTTCATCCCTGTTAAATGGCAAGTAGTTCTTGAGAGGATGGTTCTTTCAAGCCCGAGATCGGTAACACTGCTTTTTGTGCGATTTCCTCAGCTCTTGGGCCTGGCCATCTTTTGAATGAGAGGGAGGTGGGCATATAATAAGAATAGAAACAGAGGACGGTATACAGTAGGGAAAATGGCATTGACAGGTTGAGTAAGACACACACAATATGCCTATTTCTTTAATTCCCTTATGATTAATTCTAACTATTCAAATGAGAGCTTTGATTGTGAGATGTGTTAGAGAAAATAGGAATAAAATCAGAAGGGGATTATCTGTTGGGGAAAGTAAAGTAGGAATGAAATGAAACTGGGAACATGTGTGAGGCATTCTAAATATAAGAATATTTTGGACTGTGTGTGTTCACGCAGTTGGTATTTCAATAGCATGTATGCATCTCAACTGATTTTGCAGGTATTTTCATTTGTCAGACTATGTAAACCTGCCACTGTGTGAATAATCATGTAAGCTATGTAAGTGACCTCACATTGTTCAAAAATTGGCATATTATTCATCAGAATATTCCAAAAATAATATCAATTTGACTAATTGGATGTAACCAGATTGTTTCCATGTTAGAAATGTGTGTCAATGAAACACATGTTTGAAGCAAGCATATAGGTTATTAGAAGTCACCCAAATAAATTATTGCTGAAATATTTTCCTAATGGAAAAAACTGTAACTGATACAAATGCAAATAATTTAAACTGACAATTTTATGTCTTGGAGACTGGCTAACAGTTCAGGTAAGCAACACTACTATGACAGTGACTTTTATTATTCTGATAGATCCGGATGCTCTTGAAAGGAAGGCGTAGCCTCTGGCATCCATTCAGCAGAGGTAAGCGCATTAAGAGATGTTTGCTGATTAGCTAGTAGCACAGGAGTGACAGTAAAGTAGCCAGTTAAATTTATGAAAAAAGGATAAATGAAGTCGTTGCCATTTCTGAATGCCCTATTGCTGGGGTGTAAATCTAGCCTCAGATAATAACAACCCTGGCTTTGGCTTTCTTTTTCAAATTGGTTTGCAGAAGAGCTTTCTTTGATTATGACAAAAAGTATTAAAAATTCACAAAACCTGTCACACAAAGATAATTTAGGGCATTTTCCAATATTAAATTAACTTTTAATCTGATAACAAGTAGTTCAGTTATTTTTACTAAAATGTCTATAACCTTTTAATATAACTTAGCGTATTAAAAAATCTTCTGGGGCAAGTAGAAAAACTATGATTAGGGTAGAAAAGTGAATGAAATTTAATACCCTCCATTTGTATCTGGAAGATGAAATAATTTTATTATTCTTTTTCTAGAATAATACATACACGTAATTGAAAATATGTAGAGTGACTAAAAAATAGGAAAAAACACAGTGTATATACTTCTACTTTTTATTTTTCTATGTTTACTTTTAACAGTTTTACTTGTTCAGCTTTCTAGTGGTAATATATTTACTATTTGTGTATGCACTTTAAAGTCACATTTGCTTGGCTATTTGGTGACCTGTCATTTATAAATATTTCAATTTTGCTCTCTCTTCATATAAATTATTGCACAATGTTTAAAACAAAAGGAGAATCCACAGTGATTTTTTTGGATAAAGAATAGATCATTATCCATACAAGAATATTATTAATTTAAAGAAAGACTAAACAGTTTTTAATAATATAGGAAATATTTTTCCATTGCACTGGATTTGAAGCCAAAAAAGCACATGACCACCTAATGGCTCTGTCACTAATGAACGCTGTGATCGCTGTGATGCCCAGGAGACATTATGTATATTGATGATCATATTAATTATTTATGAGAATGATTGGCTCATAATAGTAGTTCAATTAGTATCTATTATTTTAAGAGAATAACACTGCAGAAATTAAAATTGCTTTCTCTTGGGACACCTGGGTGGCTCAGTCAGTTAAGTGTTCAACTTAGGCTCAGGTCATGATCTCACAGTTCGTGAGTTTGAGCCCCATGCGGGGCTCTGTGCTGACAGCTCAGAACCTGGAGCCTGCTTTGGATTCTGTGTCTCCCACTCTCTCTGCCCCTCCCCCACTCACACTCTTGCTCTCTCTCTCTCCCAAAAATAAATAAACATTAACAAAATTAAAATTGCTTTCTCTGGGCATTTAGGATTGAGGATATTTGTCAAGAAAGAGTGGACTAATGCCTTCATTATCTTAGCCAGATTAATTATCCTTCATCATTCACTCTTCAAACATGTATTCCTGATCTGTGCTAGGCTCAAGAAATACATAAAAAGGTAGCTCCAGCCTTCAGGGACTGTATTTAAGTGAAATAGGTATGGAAAAGCTGAATGGCACTATTTCTTTTTATCTTCACTCTAAGTCAACATCAGATGACTCAGAAACCTTCAGCCTCTGAGATCTCAATAATTTAATCATGAGAACTAGTTAGCAGGGTGAGCTACAGCTAAGAGTGTTTACTGTGACTATTGGGGGTGATTCCTGATGCGTAACTTCTGTTCCAGAAAGTCACTACTCATTTCAGAATGCAGTCACGAGTACAGTCCCTTGGGACAGAGTTTTGCAAATTTCAGTCATTCTCACAAAACCTTCCTCAAATTTTTGGCTACAGTACTCTCTTGTTTAAGAAAAAAAAATTCTTTAAACTAACTTTTTTTTTTCAGCTTACATATGTTTTAAAGGAACATTTATATCAGTACCATAAATGAAAAAATCATTACCCTTTGCCATAAAAAGAAGGTGACCATACAAATAAACAGACTGAAAGTAAAGTAGTCTTGAAACAATTTTAAGTAAGGGCAGGCTCTGGACACACAGGTCAACCTCTATTTGATAGCATTGGAGTTCATGAAGTTACAAGAGCTCCAATCTGAGACGCTGTCCTTGACCGAGTCAGGATTAAAGAAATATTCTAAAGGGAAGGACTTCCTCGCTCCATGATTCCCTGCTACTGTGTCTCTGGGAATTGGGATCCCACCCACTGGCAAATGCTGTCCTCCAAAGACCAATTTCAACTTAAAAAAAAGTGTTGAAATGAAGTTTTAATCAGCACTTACAGATGTCAGGAATGACGATAAATCCTCTATACAGTTTATCTCATTTAATTCTCACAATAACTGATTTTGTAGGTGCTATTATCTGTATGTTTCATGGGGGAAATCTAAGCTCAGAGAGGTTAATTATTTGCTTGAAGCTGGCTGAATTTGGATTCCAAGACAGCCTGACTCCAAAGCCTGGCTTACTAGCCACTCTATAACTCTCTAAAATGAACTCATTTTATTCTCACACAACTGCATGTTTGTGCATTTTAGAAAAGCATCCTCCCATGTGGACATTTCCATTTTTATAGTCAGTGAAGTAAGCATGTATATAGAAAGCCATTTTGGTAGAAAATAAGCAACTAATGTTACCATTAGTAGGTCAACATGGAAACATTTTTTGCAAGGGATAAAATAGACACAACTGTTTCTAACTAACAGTTGTAAACATTTAGAAAGTTTTGCTGCTCTCAAGGTCCTTGGAGGTGAGTGAAATAACAGGAAGTAAAATATCTACAACATAATGCTAGAAAAACAGTCTTTAATGAAGGCCATTAGGATATTTAAAATCATCAAGGCTATAATACAGATGTGATTAAAATATATTGAAAATGCCTGCCATAAAGAGTACTCTAAAGATGCAAGGCTAATAATTTGCATCTGCCTAATGCTTTGCATCCTCAAAGGAATTTTCAACCCCCTCCTAATTGACTCTTAGAAAATTCTTCTAATGTATCATTTACTTTGACTCAAGGAGAAATCTAAACAATGATCATTTAAACTATTTAATCAGTGTTATCCTGCAAATATTCTGTGAGGAGAGGCAGAAGGTATACTTGTACATATATCTGTTTTACTTCAGAAGATTTTAAGAAAGGGAGAAAAGAAGTAGAGCTGAAAGTAGTATTCTGTTGTTTGGTAGATGGAATAAAGCCTCCCCAAAGGTGTCTACATCCTAATCACCGGAGCTCTGAATATGCTAAGTTACATGGAAAACAGAAATTAAGGTTGTAGATGGAAATAAGATTGTTAAACAGTTTACTTTGGGATGGGGAGATTATCATGGATTATCCAGGGAGCCCAAATGTAATCCCAAAGACCCTTACAAGTGAAAGAGAGAGGTTGTGTGTGTGTGTGGGGGGGGGGGGGGGTATCAGACACGTGACAACATGAGAAGGACTCAGCCCAATTTTGCTGGCTTGAACATGGAGGAATGGAGCCATTAACCAGGAGCTGTGGATGGCTTCTAGGGACTGGAAAATGCTAGTAAGTGGATTCTTTCTTAAGGCCTTCAGAGGAACAAAGTCCTTCCGATGTCTTGATTTTGGCCTCATGAGACCAGTTTCAGACTTCTAACCTTTTCTACTGTCAGATAATTAATTTGTGTTGCTTTATGCCACTAAGTTTGTGGTAATTTTATACAGCAGCAACAGGAAATGAATGCAGATTTTTAAACACATGTGGACACCACAAGGACAAAGAATAGCATGAATACCACAGTTACGGCTGTATCCATCAGATGTTCATACACCATCAGTCTAGATAAAACCCTGGATATAACCATGAGGAAGTAAGCTTTTATAAAGTCTAAAGAGCATATCAATATTACCCTTAGGTTGTCATCCTTGGCGAGATTTATACTTATTCATTGCTGAAACATCTCTCTGGAATTCGCTGTTGTTTCTACAGTGAAATACAAAAGAAAGTCCCGTTATCTTTTGTTCACATTTGGTGTTTTTACCAGTTTAATAATCCTTATCATTAATGCTACTGGCTGCTGCTGCTATTACAGTTCTTACTAGGACAGAGATGTGAGCTTCAGCAAGGTATTTACCTTCTCAGTGCCTCAGGCACCGTAAGTGCAAAATGGGATAAGAAGAGCACTTGTTCATGGGGTGGTTATGAGGTTAAAAGAAGTTAATTCTCATGAAACACCAAAACAGCCATCAGCACATTTTAGGTACTAGCTACATTTAGGTAGCCTTTGTTAGAATGACCATCATCATTGTCATACTCACTGCTACACTTATCAATGACTGCTGAATGCCAGGATGTAGTCTGACATACAGGCTTCAGATTTTGTCTCTCGGAATTAGGGATCAGTATCTTGATTTTTTCAGGTTAAGAAACTGAAACAGCTTAACCATGCTGAGGAGTGAAAACTGTTGTCAAATATTTGGCTAAACTTCTTCTGGGCTTTGTGCAAGATGCCATATCTGCCTCCATTACAACTGTTCTGACCCCTCAAAGGGCAAAAATGCTCTGAGAGACAACTGATTTAGATGTGCACTCCTTACAAAAGGTCACTAATATTATTTTATGATCCCACTTAGTTTAACATCTGAACATGAACCAGTTCTAATCCTGGTAGGGAATTATTTTGAGACTGTTTTCTCCTAATGATAAAAAGTTGGTTGGAGCCAGGCTGGTTAGCCATGCATAGAACCATATGGGATAATTTTTAAGGATATTTTCTTATAAACGTGATATATGTGCATTATAAAACATTGAAAAATAGAGAATAGGGATAAAATTATAATATACCAGTTTTCCCCTCAAAGATAAGTGTTGATAATATGCATCTTGAATCATTTGAGTGTGTGTGTGCATACATAAAAAAGCTCACATTGTTTATATGGTTTTGTAATATTCAGTGTGATTTGCACATTCATTCATGATACATTTTCAATTCTTTATGTCAAAAGAGACATTTTGTAGAATTTAAATCTTTTAAATTTGTAAACCATTCAATTCTGCATTTTGTGAGACCGAAAGATTTATTGATACTTTATTTCCAAGATAATACTTTTACAGTAACCCTAGGATAAATAAAGATTCTTCAACTACAGATCTTAATGCAATATTATAATAAACTACCTTGTGCTAAGGTAATTTCCAAAAATCTATTTCTTTTTTTATTATATGTAAGTTCCTTCAAGGGCAGGAATTGTGCTTCATAATCTTTATATCTCTTAAAGTCTGAACAATTGTTTTGGATAATGAACATTAAATGGTTATTTAGTAAATATATGAAAATATATAAATGATTAGGGAATTGATATTGAGGTATTTTTGTCATCATTATGATCCTTTGGATGATTATGGTAAATTATCCTGCTAAATTTCAGAATGCTTGATCTGAAAATCCAAGCAATGAATGAGACTGTAAAAGGTTAGAATGGTTTAAATAGGTGGTGGGGATTAAGGAGCTCACTCGTGGTAATACACAGCAGGTGATGTATGGAATTGCTGAATCACTTGAAACTAATATATATAACACTGCATGTTAACTAACTTGAATTAAAATATTTAAAAAAAGAAATTAAAGCAAAGGTAATGTTAGAGCAGTGAAGATCCGGATAAAGAAGGTTAGGGATGATTATCTGTTAAATCTGATTAATCTGGAAGTATCAATAATTTCCAGTGAATGAGCTGGTATCCTTCGTCTGTGTATTTTTAAATCTGTTGCTGATTTTCAACTTTCCTGCAGTTGTAAACTACGTTAAAATATAAGAATTCCTCAAGTTCAAGCTGCAAGATTTTTAATTACTAATAGTATCTTATTTTTACACACTCAGAAAAAATATATAGGGGAAAATTCATCATTTGGATAGCTCTTCTCTACACTGTGTTTAAATGTAAGTAATTAAGCCATCTGACTCAATAAATAAAATGGATTACTAAAGTTAAGAATAAATTTAAAACATTTATTTTCATATATTCTTCATAGCTCTATCTTTAAAACTTTATATGGTGTAAAGCTTCTCCTTATACATTTTAATAGGAGAGAAGAAATATAGAAAATGTAAAAAATTCTTTCTGGTTCTTCATATTCTAAAATCATATTTCTTTGTCTGAAACTTTACATTTTTAAAGAATTCATGCATAGATTTTATTATACATTTCCAAATGTCAAATATTAATGAAAATAGCCCTATCAGGAATTCCCTGTGTTTCGTTATTTTAGTTCAGAATAGAGTTCAGTATTTAATCTGGTGCAAAATATCAGCCATGGGTAAAGTAACTGAACATTAATTTTTGTAACTTTGGCTTTTGTAACCAGATTAGTGCCTGACTTCTGGGCTGTTAATTTTCCTAATACAGCACCTAGACTATGGTAATTAATAATAGTAAAACAATTTTTATAAACGTTAGCGTGAAATGGAATACTTTTAAAATTGCCTTTATTTAACCACATATGGCTTAAATCCCCCTGCCCCCAATCACAGTTTATATTACTTTATTTAGTTTTGGATAAACATCATAAACGCAATATTCACTTTAGAATTACAACCTAAATTTTAGATATATAATTTCAAATATTGTGTTCTTTGTCTGGAAACAGAGAATTTGGCCCTCATAAACAAATCATATTGTTGAAATAAGGCAGACTTTGAGCAAGTTAGAGACTTTAGTGAATTAAATATAAATATGCATTCATTCTTTAACAAACAACATAAGCCCTTTGGATTTTTTTCCTCATTAGGAAAGACTAAAGTCCTGTATTTTTATACATCAGCAAAATTTCAGAGATAATAACTGTAACTGTAGTCATCAAATATAGTACTAGAAGTACTATCTGTATAAAAAAAGACTGCAGTTATTCTCAAACTTGAGTGGACCTAAGAATTACTGGGATGCTTTGGATACTTTGTTACAAGGTGGATAGTTCTTTGGGCTGCGCCCCAATCCCAATTCTGATTCTATCAAGCTCCCAAAGTGGTTCTGATACAAGTAAGCCCTTGACCACATTATGAGAAGAGAATGGAGTCACAACAGGGCAGTATAGCTCTTATCACATGCTTAGCATGGTGGAGGACGTTTCTCGAGGTGCCCAGGGTTTTGATCCTTTGCTACTGTGTGAGCTCTACCCAGAAGTCATGTTTACCAAGAGTATAGGCCTCAGGAGGCCTTGGGTTGCTTCTGAGAGTGGTAAGAGACACACTTTGCTAGGTCTGCTATTTCCCTTTTTGGTCAAAAATGGCTACAGAGGATGCAAACATCAGGAAGGGGTGGGGTTTTACATGCTTGCTGGTGTTACTTTCAACAAATGAGTAGAAAACTCTCCTGTTTTTTAATTTGGTATCAACATATTCCTATTATATAGCCACTTTACAAGCCCCACAGTAGGCTGGCTGTGAGATAAACTTTCCACGGAGGGTTTTGCTAAAGGTATGTTCTGACTCAGTTATATTCTCATATTATGACATCGTATGTAATTCTGCACCTAACAAAACTGTTGAAAGACATTAGTGTCTAAATAATAATCAAATATTAGCCTATTTTATTTATGTAATGAGAATGCAAAATTTCCTTATAATTCGAGGACATGGAGTATATTTGTCATGCCCTTGATTTATATATTTTAGTAGTAGAGACTACACAGCATTCATTTGCACAGTTGGATCTCCCCTAACGTCCATGAAAAGAATTCATGAAGAAAAAGAAACTATTTGGTCATTGTTCTCTAGCCATGATTAGCTGTACCTTTCCCACCCCCCACCCCCATCATCTTGTGTTTTGGAAAAAAGAGGTAGAAATGGGAAGTGAGATAGAGCAAAGAAACAAGGGAATATCAAAACAATTTTCTCTAGCTTAGAACTAGGACAGCAAAATTAGATTTGCCAATGTACCTAAAGTTAATTCTCTTTTTAATCTGATCAACGGATCATATGCTCTTATCCACTGGGGACGTCAAGGAAGGGACTGCAGTTTAATTCATTTTTTCAAGAATATTACCTGTACTATGGTTTGATACCCAAGCCAGAGTTGGGAGTCGATGTGAATTTAAGCCCAGCTCTGTGACTTACTCTTGGTGTGATGTTGGGCAAGTCTCTCAAACATTCTAGCTTATGTTTTAAGTGTAAAATATTGTTTTTGACTTCAATTCAGCTAAAAAATTGTTCTTAAAACTGTAACACTATGAATAAAAACATATGTACCATAAAATTAATGTGAATGCCCTTTGTATATTATTAGTATTGAATGGAATTTCAGTTCCTTTGAAATATGTCACATTTATAATTAAGTGTTAAGCCACTTTCCAGTAAAGAAAATTCAGAGACTTGTATTAGGGATGGTGGTGGGGATGGAACAAAAAATATCCCTCTTCAGTCCTTAAGTTGTTAAACAACCAAGAAATAAAACAAAAGAATAAGGCAGAGGGGAAATCAGATATTGCCTTTATTATTCCTGGAGTTGGCACCGGCTAATGTGGTGTGTATCTGTGAGTTTATAACATGAGATTTCAGAATTAGACAGAGTTACCCGCCAAACACAGAAGACCTTGGACCATAGACCAAGAGCTATCAAGAGCATATGCCCTTATATGCTACAGAAACTAAACAAAACCACAATAAGTAAGAACTGGGATACTAATTGCAAGCTTATCCTGAATCCTGGTCCTCGCTAGTGTTTCCTGGTCACGTAAAGAAGATTCAACTTTTAGATTAGAGATTTACTGAAATTATTAGTGGCTAATTTAGATTTGTATCATATTCTGTCTTCGTACATTTTTAGTGTTAGGTAATATGGGCATATCATTATCAATAGAGTTTAAGTATGTTATAAATAGCTGAGTTACTCTCTTAGGGAGTTACCACTCTGGACATATTTTTTTTCAAGTTTTACTAATGTCTTAGCAGATTTATCTTTTATAGTCATAAATATTGAGGTACAAACTAAAGTGAAATTAATTTTTAGTGTACTTTTCTGTGTAATTGACAACCCATGTATTTATGTAAATTTAGTTCTAGTGACAATTCCTCAAGGATATCTCTGGTTTGTGTCTTCAGTATCTCTACCTTTACTGCCCTAAGTTTGTTTAATTATATGCTTTTCTTTGAAATGAACTTTGAATGTTTGTGGAAAGTGCTTTGCCACAGGGCAAGATACTTCCAAGATGAATTTTCTTACAACCATATAAAAACTGGTATAACCTTGAACCTATTGTGACTCTAACAAATACTCAGCAAGCATTTGTTGATTACCATTGTGGCGTTCGTGATACCTGTCGTTACATTGTCCAGTTATACTTGTTATACTGCTCCAATTACTTAGAAAAAAACTAGGAAACATGAATTCAAATACATCTTTCCTTCATGTAAATCACAAAGAATATAAGGGTATCATTGCGTGGAAGAAAGTAACTTGTAGGCTCATGTTTTCCAGATAATGTTTTAAGTTTTTTATTTTAATTCCAATATTGTGAGCATACAGTGTTACATTAGTTTCAAGTGTACAATGTAGTGATTCAACAATTCTGTACATTACTCAGTGCCCATCATGACAGGTGCACTCCTTAACCCCCATCACCTATTTAACCCATCCCTCCCCACCTCTCCTCTAGTACCTTAGAGTTTGTTCTCTATAGTTAAGATTCTGTTCCTTTGTTTGCCTCTCTCTCTCTTTTTTTACTTTCCCTTTGCTCATTTGTTTTGTTTCTTCAATTTCACCTATGAGTGTGAGTGAAATCATATGGTATTTGTCTTTCTCTGACTGACTTATTTCACTTAGCATTAAGCCCTCTAGCTCCATCCATGATGTTGCAAATGACAAGATTTCATTCTTTTTTATGGCTGAATAATATTCCATTGCGTGTATATACCCCATCTTCTTTATCCATTCATCAGTCAATGGACACTTGAGCTACTTCCATAATATGGCTGTTGTGAATAATGCTGCAATAAACATAGGGGTGCATGTATCCCTTTGAATTTGTGTTATTATATTTTTGGGGGTAAATACCTTGGATCATGGGTTCTGTTTTCAACTTTTGAGGAACATCATGTTTTCCACATGGCTCCATCTGTTTGCATTCCCACCAGTAGTGCACAGGGGTTACTTTCTCTTCACGTCCTCACCAGCACTTGTTGTTTCTTGTGCCTTTGATTTTCTCTATTCTGGCAGATGTGAGTTGATATCTCATTGTAGTTTTGATTTGCATTTCCCTGATCATTTCATGTGTCTGTTTGCCCTCTGTATGTCTTCTTAATGTTTTCTTAATTAGTAACCTCATTTGTATATTTTAAGTCTGAAATGAGCATATTCTTTTCCACTCTTCTTTTACTAGAAGTAGATTATAGATCAGGTCTTTTCTTCAAAGCAAAGTAGACATTTGAGAGATATAACCCAAAGTTTTGTTAACTGGGAGAATTTCCTTTCATTGTTCTCCTTCCGGGACAACTATAAATGGGGTATAATGCAGCAACCATTCACTCTGGACTGTTGACAGTATATTTTCAGACCCACTCAAACAGTGTGGTCATGCTTCTTTTTTTCTATTGATGGGTTAAATAATTCCCCATGAGGCTATAGGTATGTATGGAGAGAAAGATGGTAAAACATTGGGATCTGGTGTCATGGAAGTTTTAGCCACATGCTCATTGAACTTATCCCATACATACCTACATGGGTCTGGTTGTGTATTTATTATTTAGGTTTCCCAGTTGAATATGGTTACTCACAACCAAATTTGTAATTTGGTGGGTCGTATATCACCCAGTTTATGAATGACCAGTTAGGCTTCATAAACACTTAGTGTCCTATAGGCAGACCTTAATCTCTTTCTGGGCCCATTTATAACTCACAAGTTAATTTTCCAATAGAAAAGGATCATTGGAAGAATAAAGCATAGTCTTTCTGCAAAACCTTCGGGGTATGAATTATGGATTTTTTATTGAGAGTTATCAGAAGTACAAGATAGTATTATTATAAAGCCCAAATGACAGGGAAGTTTGCACTGCAGCCTGGCCTTGTAGCAGAACTCATTCTTATTGTGGTCCCACTCAAAACTGATATCCTTATTGGTTGCCTGATAAGTGGTCAGGATGCTGGCCTAGGTACATATGCTTCATTCAGAATGCAAAAAGGCCCATTCAGTGGTGATTCAGCAACTTATTTTTAAACAAATAAGGGTATTCTGATATTCCTTAAACCATTGGATGTGTAGAAAGTTTGCCAGTGTTACAGGACAATGAACTAAAACGTGGTTTAGCACTCACTCTGTTACATATGTGTCATATTAAAGCTTCTAGGGCAATTTCTCTTTCTTTATGAGTCAACTTAATTAGAATCATGGCATCAATTATACATTACGTATGTATTATGATATACCGTAAGGTATATCTGTAGATTTTATTATGACAGAGAGCATAGCCTTGGAGTAAGTCAATGACAGGTGCTCCTGCCCCTGTCAGATGAATGCAAACTGCTTATTATCTTTATTGATTGCCATTATAAGGAAAGTATTTACCAGGTCAATATCTATAAGCTGGCTGATTTGCTCCAGTAAAGGTATCATGTGTAGAATAGCAGTTGATATCAACACCTAATTATGTTTATGAAAATCTGCAGTTATTTTGTACTGGCAAACTGATGAGTTTCACATCTTTCTACGTGGCACCAGTCTTTACAGTTATCCCAGGAACATAGTATTTGTTTTAGTTTATGATTTTGGTAGTGGGTGGTGGATAGATGGAGTTGAACAATTCTAGGGACTTATTTATGTATTTCTTATCCTACATTCCTTCATTCTCTGTAAGGATTCTGCCATTTGCTATCTGTATGTATTGCCACTATACATTCTTGGCTTAAAAAATGCCCACAGGGTATCTCTATGGGCCCACTGGAACTATTATTAAATATACGTAAGGCAAGATGTCATTTGTCATTACACCTGACTTTCCTAAGTTCCCATTCTTACCAGGATGCCATGCTGACATTTTGGGTCTTCAAGGAATTTGTGTCAATAGAGATCAGTAACTAATGAGCACTGGGAGATATGGGTATTTCTTTTATCCCAGTACACATGGCTGGAGTTGTCTGGGGAAATGCCTGTAGGAAGATGCATTGTATACACGTTTAGCAGCATAAAAGAATCCTTTCTCAAAGGGACATGGCCTTCCTTCAGTCAAAGTGCTCTGAGTCTGTAAACCAGAGAGAAGACTCTGAATCTCCACTCTTGCAACACAAGTCATTTTCTGCACCCAAATCTAGAGTTGTTTTGATTATAAAGGTAAAATTAAAGCTCCATAGGCTATACATATATTTCATTCACAAGGACCTTCAGATCAATTAGTTACCACAACAGATCCCTGCAATGAAAAATATGCTGATTACATTGCCTCTAATGATTAAATGATGCCATCCATTCTCTACCAATATGGACTTCATTATTCTTCATTGACATAAAAAAGTTTAATTCAAAGGTCCAATTGTTATAATTTCCAGGCTATACAGGAGAGATATCACAGAGCTTTTCATGATTGAATTTCTTAATGTTTAGTGAGGAGAATATTAGAATAGAGCAGTGGTCAGCAAACTAGAGCCAATAGGCAAAATGCCTATTTGTGAACAGGTTGTTAGCTGAGAATACTTTTTATACTCTTATTTTTTAAAGTTTATTTATTTATTTAGAGAGAGAGCATGCAGGGGAGGAGTGGAGAGAGAGAGAGAGAGGGAGAGAGAGAGAGAACCCCAATCAGGCTCTGTGCTGTCAGCAGAGAGCCTGATGTGAGGCTTGATCTCAGGAACTGTGAGATCAAGATCTGAACTGAAACCAAGAGTCGGATGCTTTAACTGACTAAACCACCCAGGCACCCCTAGTTTTTATACCTTAAAGGGTTATAAAAAAACAGAAAGAAAAGGAGGTGGAGCAGGAGGGTAGAGAGAGAAAGAAAAAGAAGATATCCTATGTGGCCCTCAAAGCCTAAAGTATTTATTATCTAGCTGTTTACAGAAAAAGTCTGCCTCCTGACTCCTTTTCTCCATCATAGAAGGCAAGTTCTGACAATCTAGTCACATTGACTCCATAGTCATAGAGTCTAAGCTTTAAGTATCTATTCTAACAGGCTTTTAATGCCACCCCAAGCACTTGAAATAGCACATTAAATTCTGAATCCTGTATGAATACAACCATAATGATGAATTCAGTCAGATTCAGTCTTCTCTTTTGTTGCTCTTGGTCTAGTAACTCTTAAAATCCATTCCATAGGTACTTTCCGGACCCAAGTTGATACATATTGGCAAGATTCTATAATAACTTTGTGTGTGAAATAGTTTCTCTAGAATTCCTTTTACTTATGGGATCTAACTCTAGTTTATTGGTCTTATGGGCAGTCAATGAGGGGTGTTGGCATAAGTGCTGAGAAAAGTTGACATTTGTAAGGCAGTTGCCTCAGGTAAAGTTCTTAAACGTTTTCTTTTTGATTTTGTTATAGTTTTGTTTGTTTTTACAAGGGAACACAGGTTCCTTCAGTTAATGACTCAAACATACTTGGGAATTTAAAGTTCTCAGCTTCATCTCTGTCTGCAGTCTTTCTTGAGTCTTATGATTCCACACTTTCTCAAACAGTGTCCTCAGATTACTTTCAGAGTCTTGTAGGGGTGTGCCTGCTATTGGAGTTGTAACCCTGTCTTTGTGCATATGCATGCTGTCCAGGACAGTCAAAAAAGCCATTATATGCCCCTCTTCCCATCTCCATAATTCCCGATGGCACCATATTAACTAAATTCCAGAGACACTTGATCTCCAAAAGCTTTTCCCTCCATTGACAGTCCATACCAAATCATCCCTGGTGAAAAATTGAGTCATTATGTTGCTTCTGCTTGCCATAAATTGCCATCTATTATTTTTCCTTGGCAAGGGGTTGCTTGTATTCTCTGCAATATGAGAGCCACAGAGTTCCGAAATCCATCTCATAGAATCTATTTCCTATGGCCACTCCTTGTAATTATTAGGATCCTACCAGGAAACAGATGTCACCATCAAAGATTTTAACTGAAAAAAATTAATAGAGGGATTATTTATTAACATGTGCAGGACTGAA
The DNA here is from genome assembly GCF_027475565.1 of Acinonyx jubatus. Classification (NCBI taxonomy): domain Eukaryota; kingdom Metazoa; phylum Chordata; class Mammalia; order Carnivora; family Felidae; genus Acinonyx; species Acinonyx jubatus. The sequence goes on along the minus strand of NC_069382.1, from coordinate 117,804,668 downwards.
GAACCCAAGCAGGGATAGTTGAGTATGGGAAGAATAACAGCAGGAATCCTTTAACACTGCTGTGAGAAAGGGGAGGGAGGATGGTTGCTAGAGGTGTGTGAAAACTGGAGCCAAGGAAGAAAAGCCACAGAAATGAGGGACACAAAAGAAAGCAGCTCCTGTCAAAGCTAGAATGTGGAAGTGAGTGAGAGCCCCCCCCCCCATTCTTAACTGTACCTTTCTTTTCTCTCACCTTCTAACGTTCTGATGGTGCTTTCCATTGGAGTGGGCATGGGAGCCTGGGTGATGTAATACATAGGGGAGGAATCAGTCTGTACAGATCATAAACAATATCCAGGTCCTAAGGAGATTATTCTTGAGGGGGAATTGGAGAAATGAGAAGCACTTAAGACCCTGTGTAAGATGATACTATTACCATATTTAATTAATTCTGACAATGTTTTTTTTGTTTGTTTGTCTGGGCTAGTCAGATTCCCTGATATCAGAATTCATCTTACAATTTATAGTATATTATGGTTCATTTGATCACAGTATTTTTTCCCCCAGAGGAATATCAAATAATAGCTTGTCTTATGGTCAATGTTGTCTTAGATTCAATTATCTATAGAGTAATGGCAATAAAAGGAAAGAAAAGATACGGACATTGCAGAAATACAATTCCACAAATTTGCACAAAGTAAGTTAGAAATATTTTAAAATCTGCTCACAGATGCAGAATCTTTTATGTTTATATTTTTAAAAATAAACTATTAACAATTTGTGTCAAAGATTAAAATTGATAGAGGTGGAGGAGTTGAACATTTGCAGTTTATATATGAAGGGTGGGAAGTCTTCGCAAAATAATCCTGTAACAGTTAACACCCTGAATTTTTTTACAACAAAGGAAAAGAACCTCTCTTACAAGGTTGTTTTGTGAAGCACAAAAGCATTTGTTTGCATCTTAAAAGGAAGAAGAAAGAGGAAGGTTCTGCATTTGTATAAAAATAACTTTTCCTGATGGTTCTTTATCATAGCTGAAAAGCATAATCTGAAAGTGATGTGTTGGTAGCTTCCTGTATTTGAAAGGAAGAGCTATGTTTATGTGTTTATAAACTATATACATAAACCTATAAATACACATATATGGGGAGAGAGAGAGAAAGAGCAATTTCCCCTGAAGAAAACTCTGAGAAATGGACATGAATGGAAGTAGTTGATTTAGAGGATGAGCCCAGGAAGCACTAGCGGGAAAATAGGGCATGTGAGACAAGGTGTGAAAAGCCAATAATGTGCGTATTAATAAGCGGAATAACACAGTAGACAATTACAGTTCAGCCTCACTGGGGATCCTGTAACTACTGTGTAGAACAAACCTCAGCATTGTCCCACTGAAGGGTGGGAAAGCTGTTATGTACACACTGGTTTCTGTCCCTCACTGACTGAGGGTTGCCTCCCAGCCCTCCCTGCCCTAAATCCCCAGCACCTCTGCGCTGCCAGCCAGACACATGGGCTGCAGAAGCTCCCTCTGAGCAGAGAAAGTCCTCAGGCAGCAAAACAGAGGCTGGAAATGGTCAGTGTGCTTAACAGCTGACCGCTAAGTGCAGCCTTTGGGCCAGGAAGATATGGGATGCACATTAGCAGCATCTGCTACACAGATATATACAGAAAACACCCGATATTTTTTGCCACTATGAATAAGTGAAATTAACCAACTTTCCTAGAGGAGAAACATGAGTTAGAGGGCATTGTACTACAGTAATGCCTTTGAAAAATCCCCATCCCCAGTTTTGTTTCCTAGTTGTACTAGACTACAAAGTCAGAGCATAAGATAAATTAGGTTACGCTGCTATAAATTTTGAGTATATTTGTGTGTGATCATATCAAGATTAATGTTCATGTTAGCACAATGATTCCATTGTGACTATAAGTCATTTCTTTGCAATTTTCTGCTCTTTTTTTCCTGCACTTCGGTCACCAGGTAGAAAATCTTTCTGCATTATGCACAGACATGGGTAAGAGATGGGATCTTATTCAAAAAGAAGAAAACTTGCCATTTGAAATTATGCAGATGTACTAGGAAGGACTTTGATTGATGATCAATCAGTCTCATTCTTTTGGGAAGACATAGAATAATCTGCTCTCAGTGCAAAAGCAAGTATTGATATCAGTTATCGATACAAATTTCCTTCAAGTTAAAAAAATTGTTATAGCACTTTGTAGGATAAATAAAAAGTGTCATGGAATCTGAAAGAACACTTTAGAGTAAATTTATAAAAATTAATATGACTCTACCCTATTCCTACATTGTATAATGCTGTCATTTACCTTATGTTGCTAGACTGGAGATTTACATTTTAAATAATTTATTTACAGACCTTAACTGAATCTTCAAAAGCAATTTCCTTTTATTTTGATGAAGCTTTCCAGGAAAGAAAATTTTGTGTTTCTGTATTTCGGATCCATCATTTATTGTTTCATTTCACAGCCTATAAAAGTCGGCCAATCTTAATGACAATAACCCTCCTTAAGTTGGCAAATAATGATTTAGGTTTGATTATTTCAAGTGTGTAAAACAAAGGCCAGTAGGTTCCTCGTGAGAATCAACAGAGAACTATTGTTGCTCCAGATGTTACTCAAGGACAATCTTGGTAAGGAAACAGAAAACGGTGTCTGTGAAAAGGCCTTTGATTAACTTTTGCATTTTGACTCATCATTTCAAAACAAAAAGACTGGAAGGCAGCACAAGGACCAATTACTGTCTTTGTGGTCCTGACAAGTTACTTAACCTCTCTGAGGCTCGGTGTGATCACCAGTAAAATAAGAATAACAGGCTAACTCCATATAGTTTTATTAATATTAAATGAAACAATACATGTTACAGGCTTAACAACATGCCTGGTACTTGGAAATTCTCAGTAAATCATAATTGAGAAAATTAAAGATTAAAAGGTAGAAATGATTTTATGTATAGAAAGGAAAGGAATGGCATTTAATGCTAATATTCAAGCTTGAAAATTATCATACAGAAGTTATTGACTAACTGTAAGTCAAATATAAATTTAAAAGGAAGGCTCAATTTCAACCTAAAAATAAAATGGTCACAGAGTTTTAAGAAAGACTACCTGTCTATTTTTTCTTGGGAAGTTTTGAAAGATAGGTTATGAATGTCTCTAGAATTGATTTTTTTTATGATAGTGTGATACCCAATCACATAACATGAGAATGTTCATTCTGTACTTTAAATATCCTCATAACTTGTTCTGTAATTGTATTGCTGTAAGTTTTAGAGTCAAGAAGAAAGTTCTGTAAGTTCTTCATAAATAACCATATTCTTGGAGTACATTGCATGTTCTATTTCCTCTTTTTCCTTGGTAGGAAACCAGTCTTAGTAAGCTTTCACACACTTTACATACTTGTGATTAACTCACACACTGCTAAATATTGACTAACCTAACTCATATCACTACAAGGAATCTATTTTTAAATAATGTTATTGTGTCCTTAGATGTTAGAAATTAAAAGTATAGGCTGTAGGGTGAGACTGCCTGCATTGGAATCCTAATCCCAGTACCACTTCAATTTTCTCATCTGTAAAATGAGAATAGTATTTGTACCTACTCACTAGGGTAATTTTGAGAATAAAGTAAAATGATATATGTAAAAGATGTAGAGCCCTAGTTTATTTGAAGCTCTTGATAATTTATATCATTAGTTTTATCTTTACTCCCATTATTTTATGACTATATAGTACCTTACTCTGGCTATATATAATAGAAAACTCTTTCTCTACTGTTCCTCAAACATAAAAATACTGAATTATGACACCATGTTTGTGTTTGTCCAGCAAGTATTTAACATCCAGGTGGGGTGAGACACTATACAGAGAATGACCAAACTATACTGATGACTCATATACAACTTGGGTATGATTCCCATATGTTTTCTACCAGATGTCTTTTTTCATTCTGTATACATGAATATATTTAAAAATCTATTGATTATCTATTCAAGAAATTGTGCTAGGCATTGTTTAGAATTCACAGAGTTGAAAGAGAAAGCATCTGTCTTTGGAGAGAATATTTATATCATGAGACAAGTCATAGATAATTCAATAAAAATACAGTAGCTCTCAAATTGTTGTAGTATTAATCAGCACATCAGTGTTGTAGAAAATACAACCTTTATATCCTGAGGAAAAAAGATAATTGTGGATTACGAGTTTTGGTGTTTTACTCTTTGTATTGATGATAATGACTTACAACTGGCTTTTAAGGATGATTATTTTGTTTTATGAAATAATACAAGTTTACTACAAAAATATAAGTAATATGGAAGAGATTTTAAAAAAGAAAGCAATATATCTCCCATGATATTATCTTCCATGAATAACTTGCTAACAATTTATAGAATTATTTTAAGTAGATGCTCAGGGGGTCATTGTTTAAAAATGAGATCATATTCTATATGCTATTTTTAAATAAAATAAATTAATGTAAAATTGAAGGACATATTAATTTTCAGAGAAAAATCTTTACTTGGAATACTCTCTAAATTATTCATTATTGTTTAGGGAAAATGGTGATACAAAAATAGTGTATGGAATCATTTTTTAGCTTCATATTTTGAATTTAAGAGGTATTAAATAACTAAATACTATGAAAGATGAAGTTAATATTTTGTACTCTTTTCCCCAAATGCTCCGCTTTCCCATTCCATGATAACTTTTATTTCAAGATATTTAACACATGCATTTTGTAGTGCAGTCACAGTCCCCTTGGTATTTTGATTTTGTTCTGTATGCACTTGTATTCAACTTACCATATCTTCTTTTTTTAAACTTTTACATTTCCATTTTGTTCACTTTGGTTCTTCTATTTGTTGCCTGGATTTTTCTGTTATTTAAATTCTGATTTTGGTTTCACTTGCATATTGAACGATGATAAAACATTTGTAATGTAAACCCGTGGTCGGCTGCTCTCTCCCTCCCCAATCAAAATTCCATTCCCCACAGAACCTCAGGAACCACAGATCTTTCACATCTTCCTTTTTTGTTATTGCAGTCTATCTTTCTAAAAGATACATCTATATACTACTTCTTGATTTACCAATTCTAACTAGTATCTATTTGTTTCCTGTTGTGTGCTAGAGAAGGATTTTAATATTTTTTAATAATTTTTTTATGTTTTTTTAAATTTATTTTTGAGAGACAGACAGACAGAGCATGAGTGGGGGAGGGACAGAGAGAGGGAGACACAGAATCTGAGCAGGTTCCAGGCTCTGAGCTGTCAGCACAGAGTCTAACACCCGGCTTGAATTCATGAACAGTGAGATCATGACCTGAGCTGAAGTCAGATGCTTAACCAAGTAAGTCACCCAAGTGCCCCTAATCTTTTTTTTTTTTAATGTTTATTTTATTTTTGAGAGATAGAGAGAGAGCCATCCCCAACCAGGGGAGGGGCAGAGAGAGAGGAAGAGAGAGAGAATGCCAAACAGGCTCTGTACTGTCAGTGCAGAGCCTGATGTGGGGCTTGAACCCATGAACTGTGAGGTCATGACCTGAGCCAAGATCAAGAGTCAGACCCCTAACTGACTGAGCCAGCCAGGCAGTGCAAGGATTTTAATCTTAAGTCTATCTGATATTTAAATCTCAATTTCTAGTTAAATCATCAGTCATTTTTCACATTATTATGATTGTCAGTCCATTTAGGCTGCTCTAGTAGGATACCATAGACAGGGTGGCCTAAGCAACAAACATGTTATGTCTCACAGTTCCGGAGGCTGCAAATCTGAGATCAGGGTGTCAGCAGATAGAATTCTGGTGATAGCCCTCTTCCAGGTTGCAGATTGCTGACTTCTCTCTGTGTCCCCATGCAGCAGGAGGGGTGAGGGATCTCTGGAGCCTCTTTTACAGGGGCACTAATCCCATTCATGAGGGCTCCACCCTCATGACCTAGTTACCCCCTAAGGCATCACCTCCAAATACCACCACATTGGGGGTTAAGATTTCAACATATGAATTTGGGGGAGGACATAGATACTTTGTCCATGACAATGATTATATACACATTTACACTATATCCAAATAGTGTATAATGATTCTACTTTCTTTTATAATTTTTAGGCATTTTGTTTGTTTCATTTTGCTGCAACTAATTTTACCTAATTTTGTATTTTACGTGCAAAAGATTGTAATATATCAATCCTGAATTGTTTGTCGAAAAGTTCTATCAGAACTGTCAAACCCCTATTCTTAGTATTTTCTCCTCAAATTTTCAAATATATGAGATAATCTTACAGTTGCTTTATTTCCTCTGGATCTCCCTCCCAAAATGCTCCATTCACCTGTGATAAGTCCTAACTGGTCTGTAGGCCTCTTGAACAGCTGTCATCATGGAAATTTCTTCTTTTGATACTTGACCTTTTTTTATGGCAGAATAACTTACATACATAATCTAAGGTACATGGATGAATAAGTTTTTATATATGTACACTTTGTGTGACAGCCATTCAGACCAAGACAAGAACATTTTCAGAATCCTGGCAGGCCCCCCCATGCCTGTTTTCATTCGTTTATCCTATGTCCAGATATTCTATCTGTATCATCATGGATCTTTTTGTTTTTCTGTCTTTGAACTTCATATAAATGCAATCATATAGTATAAACTCTTTTTCTTCTCTCACTCCATATTAAGTCTTTGGATACATCCATGTTGCATGTAGCATTGTTCATTTTCATCGCTGTACAATATCATATTCTGTAGTATGAATTACTAAAAAATTATTTTTGCAAGAATTTTCTTATGATTCTTGGCTTGAAATTGCTCTGATGAAATCTATGATCATTTTAATATTTTCCTCCTCCTGGGTAACTTGGTCTTCCTTCCTGAATACGTGAAGACATTTTATAATAATCATTAAACCTAAGGGCAGTTTAATCAAGATAGGTTTTTTTCTTAACAATTTTTCTTAGAACATGATTATTCCCTGCTGATACATGGAACTGGTTCCTTTTTCTTTATATTTTAGGGATTTTTTAAATTATGTTTTAACATATTTTAATGTGTCTTTTGTTCTCTTTTACTTTAGCTTTTAGATTGTCTTTATATTGATATTGAAACTTTTCCTTTTTTGTCTCTTACCCAGATATATCATATTTTCACCAGCTGTTTTAGCCTTGTTCTCTTTTTTGCATTTACTGCAAACATATCAAGCTTTTCTTTTAGTTTGGAAATTAAAATATTATCTATGGTTATTATTGCTTTTTCTAATTTATATATTAACAGAACTACTGTTTTGGCTCTCAACTTGTCTCTTTATCTGTTATACACTTTTAAATGATACTTTTTTTAAAAAAAGTAAAATCAACTTGTCTTTGAACTATGGTCTTATTTAATCTATGGTCTTTTTATACTATAGATAACTTTTATGAAGCCTTTTCCCCCCGTTTATGATATCTACTAGTCTTTGCAGGCTGTGTTACTTTTATTATTTTTATGATCATATTTTCACTGTTAATATTATTTGCCATAATCTCTTCCCATAACTAAAAATTTGTATTGCTAATCTTTTCGTCTTTCTCGTGTTTCCCTTAGCTCTGTTTAGGCTTACTGTTTGCTTAATATTGTGTGGGCAAATTGTTCTTGAAATTCCCTTCCCTATCTTTTTTGCTACTTTTATTTTTCCTTCCAAGCTACAGTTGGGGTGATAAAATTGACATTCCAGTATTTTATGGCCTGAAAGAAAAGCAGAGGAGAAGCAAAGTGTCCTTCACTAGAGGTTCTGGGTTATAGTCTCTAATGAGACCTGTTGAATGGTGTCTGCAAGGCCCGTCTCTTCTGCCCAAGGATGCACTTGGGTTCTTGTGGGATTTGACTGGCTTTTCTGACTCACCCGTGGGCCCTGCTACCCACGGGTAGAGGGCCCTTGTAGAGGGGCCTTTCCTACCTCTGCAGACACCCTCTTGAATTGTTTCCAGATGGGGAAGAGATTCATAAGCACCCTGCTGGTTTTGGTGATGACTCAAGTTTCTTTATCAGTATTGATTATAGGATCAGGGAGAGGTTTAGGATTACTGCTGTCCCGTCAGAACCTTCTAATTATTTCACCAGCATGAAATTTAACTTATGACACGCGATACGGTACCCTCTTATTTGGTTTCTGCTATTGAATTTATTTCTTTTTTAAAATTTTTATTTTGTTGGTATTCTGGGCATGGAAATTCTGTCACCTATCTTTATGCACTCATCTCTGCCTGAAAAAAAGATTTAAACATTGAGTGTAAATTCCCTCATATCTTCACAGAACAATCTGATTCCTTGGGCAGGGCTTATTTATTTTTTGCCTTCATTTAGGAGACGAAGAAACAGTAGTTCAAAGGAGTTAAATACTGTGATCTAGGTAAATTTTGTGGTTACTGGCACAGCCATGTCTCATAGCCCAGCTCCCTGTAATCCTACAGAACATTATTTTCATCCCTCCATGAGATTTCTCTTTTATTTCAGTTGAGCATCCTGGTTCACTTTGGGACAATGAGTACAGCGAAGACTTGCACAAAGCATGAACTGTGTTTACATAAAGGATTAATTTAATCCTGTATGATTATGATGGGGATAACAGGAATTATATTATTGGTCCTGTAATATGTTCCCTAAAGAGCACGTACAAAAAATTTGAGGTTAATAATATAATCTGCTGTTAGCATTTCAAACATAAGAAAATTAATACATTATTTTCTCTTTTTCCAGAAAATACAAAAGACATCCTACTGATACATGGAGAAGATGCTGAGGAATGGGCTCTGTACTTGAGGGAAGTTTTTTTACATGTTGTGAAAAGGGAAGCGGTCCTGTTATATCGCTTGGAGAATTACTCTTTTTGGGATTTGGAATTGCTGAGTTTAAACTCTTACAAATGTAAACTTTTGATCTTATCAAATAGCCTCCTTAAAGACCTAACTCCAAAGAAATGTCAGTTTCTCGAAAAGATACTTCATTCACCAGAAAGTGTGGTTACTCTGCTGTGTGGGGTGAAGAGTTCAGATCAGCTCTACAAATTATTAAATATCGTCAGAGGCAGATGGGAAATGTCTACCGAGCAGGAGCCCGAAGATTACATCGCTGTAATCGAGAGTATCATATTCAGAGGTAGTGTCGCCAAATCTCCTTTATATTTTTTTATAATTAAGAAATTTAAAGGGTTTTTTTGAACCAATGAAAATCCGATATTAGGATACAAAAGAAAAAGAAAAATGAAAGTTAACTTTGTTTATGTTGTATGTCTGTTACACTTTCCTCAAATGCATGAAGGTTCTTAATTTTTAGCGACATTCCATATTTTTTTCACATTTTATTTTTTGAGAGACAGAGAGAGACAGAGTGTGAGCGGAGAGGGGCAGAGAGAGAGAGCAGACACAGAATCCAAAGCAGGCTCCAGGCTCTGAGCTGTCAGCACCAAGCCTGACGCGGGGCTCAAACCCATGAACTGGAAGATCATGACCTGATCTGAAGTCGGACGCTTCACCAACTGAGCCACCCAGGCGTCTCTTCCCACCTTCTTTTTTTTTTTTTTTTTTTTTAGCTATATTCCAATCAAGTCTTATCAGTTGTTCTAAAATGGTTTATAAATATATTCCTTAGGGTAGCCTGTATGCGATCATACTTGGTAGAATAAATATGGTATGCTATGCTATATGTCAGTTTGGTTCTAAAAGCTGGTTTCTTATTTAACTGCTGAGGCTTGAGTTAATATCTACTACTGTTACCAGTAAGTAGCCGTCCAGGCATTGAAGGTCTGCTTTAGAATTACAGATCTCCTGTTGTGCTGGTAACTGTATGGTATCTACTACTATGGTATGAAATACTATTTCTTTTATTAGTTTTAAATTAAAAATTTAGTTTTCATCACATAGCCACATGTTAAAAAGCAGAACACAAGGTTCCCCTCCATTAATTAATTACATTAATTACATTAATTACATAATTAATTACTATTCCATGCAATAGTCAAAACTGTGAAGGTGTCTAATGTTAAAGTTTGTCCCTCCCCCCGTCTCTTCTGTCCCAGCCTGGGTGAGAGCTGGACGCGGTGCTGGGTCAACTGCATTCCTGGTTTTCTCAAGGTGTGTTTCGCCTTTTGTCCCCAGTGTTGTAGCACTGGTTCCCTCTTGCACAGGGAAGAGGTGGGGTTCTTATTTTCTATTGATCATATCAAATATTAAGTGTTGCCTCTCCTTCTTGGGGCACATTTCCGGGTTGTTTGGAGTTCCCCTCATTCACTGGGACGCATCACCTGCTGCTCCTTACTGAGACCAATGTGTCCTCTCTTCACGCTCCTACTTGTGGTGGTCTGCCCGCTGTGGTTTCTTGCTGTCGATATCTATGGCTCCCTCATTGTCACTTTTGATGAAATCACTGATGTCCCCTCACTGGCCTTTTCTACCTCTCCTGCTCTCTCTGCTCCTCCCCTGCTTGTGCTGTCTTTCTCTCTCTCTCTCTCTCTCTCTCTTTCAAAATAAACATTAAGAAAAAAAAATCCTCTTCCTATTTTCTACATTCGATTCTCTTCAAATCAGTAGTTTCTAAGCCTTGTTTTATGGTTAGCTATTGTTGCGTAATAAATTACCCTAAGATTCAGCAACCTAAAACAGCAAATGATGATTGTGTCACAGTTTCTACAGTTACGGAATCTAGATGCTGCTTAGTGGGGAGGTTGTGGATTGGGGTATCCTGTAAGGTTACAGTCCAGCCACCCGGAGCTACAGTCATCTGATGGTTCCACTGTCCATGGGGGAAGATTTGTTTTCAACAGGAGCTTACATTGCTGGCTCGTTTGTTATTATTTTTTAAATCATCTTGTTGTGTGAAAGTCACCCCTCAGAGATTCCTGAGGAAGGGCCCTTGGAGCAACGTTTCTGCAATCTTGCATGTTCAGAATTCTTGCATGTTCAGAATTCTTGCATGTTTGTTTCTTGGAGTGTTGTTTGGCTGAGGACCATGTCACTCATCTTTTTTTTTTTTTTTTTTAGCATTGTAGAGTTTAGAGAATTCTTATTTACCTGACTGAATAAGTAATTATTAATTTATATCTGAAGCCTAGAGATTTTCACTAGAATTTTATCCTAGTGCTGACTGTTCAGAACTATTTTACCCAGGGACATGGTTATTTTTGTTTTTTGTTTTGTTTTGTTTTGTTTTGGTCTTTCACCCCAGATGGAGATTCAAGTGGTCTTGACTTATGCCTTTTTTAAAAATTTTTTTTAATGTTTATTTATTTTAGAGACAGAGAGACAGAGCCCAAGCGGGAGAGGGGCAGAGAGTGCCGGAGACAGAATCTGAAGCAGGCTGCAGGCTCTGAGCTGTCAGCACAGAGCCAGACGCAGGGTTCAAACCCACGAACCATGAGGTCATGACCTGAGCCGAAGTTAGACACCCAACCGACTGAGCCATCCAGGCGCCTCTCTTGACTTACATCTTTAAATCTTTGCACTATTATTATATTATTTGCACTATTTTATTATTATTTTCTTTTGGGGGGATCCTTTTTATATGTATGTTGGGTTTACGTTATCTGTGTTGCACTCTACAATTTTTCTCTAATTCTTTTTCATTTATTATTAATATATATTTACTTAGTTTGTGTCTCCCACTTCAGTCTTTGCTACCTTCTTATGCTTTCAGGACTCTCTCTTCCCCTGTATTCCTCCAATTTCTCCTTCATTTTTATGGTGCTTTTACTTGTTTCCATTATGCCATTTGGTTGAGGACTGGAGGCTTATAATTCATCCCTTGTTCTTGTACTGCTAACCTCACCTTGCCACCTTGCATTTTTGCCTGATATAATTGCTTGAAAAAGGTGCTTGCTATGCATTACTATGCATTGCTGTGCATTTAAAAAAAATCCATGGCAAGGTATTTGGCCACAATTTTTAGCTTCTTTTATGGTGACATATTTTTAGTGTGTGCTTCCCTGTGTGCCACTGGTTTTCTGCCCCACCCACCCGCACTCCCCCACTCCCCACCCCTCTCTCTTGTTCTTGTGGTATCTTTATATAGATCCAGTGGGGTCCACTTTCACTTCTGCATCACCGAACTGAGTGAGTTTTACTTGGTCTAGCCAAAGGAGACAGGCAGTGTGGTCTTGTTGTTTGTTTTGTTCTGTTTCTCCCACATACGATGAAAGACTTCACTTCTCTGTTTCCACAGACACAGACTGCTTTTATGAATCTGTCTTTTCTGTACAATTCCTCATTTAGCCTCACTTTCTCTGCTTTTTTGGCATCGTACTGTTTCCACAGATGCTTCCACCTGACACTGCTGCATGATGTCTACAATATAAAGAGGCATGGCTCCTGTGGCCTTAAGGAAGGTTGTGTTCGTTAGCTCTTTTTGAAACCTGCAGCTTCTGGATTATTTCTTCAAGGTTTCTTTTCCTTATTTCCTCCTGCACACCCTTTCGCTCAGTCACCACTGATTTGGGAACCATTCCATTAATCTGGAGGTCTAGGATTTCACTGTTTCCCATTTTTAATAAATAGGGTATTTGCATAATTGTTTTTCATTCTCTATGTTTTGGAATGATTTCCAGGACCAAAAAGGGGGAAATGTTGACTTGGCATGACAATTTTCAAATTGGCAGTCCTCAACTCTCTTATGATCTCTGTTTTTTTTTTCTTCTTTTTTTAGTATTCCCCAGGTACATTGTGGTGGGTTTTTTTTTTTTTTTTTGGTTGTAAAGGGAAAATGTTACAGTTGGAAATTATGGAAACAATGACAATGATGCACATAAAGTACAAGTGATTTTATGCCCTGAGACAGAGGAGCACTAAAAACTGGTGGCAAAAATTTTGTGTGGTTCTGCACAGCCATCGTTTCCATTTCCTGGAAGAACTCAGGTTGTTTTGACCACTTAAATTACAATGTTAATGGTAGGTAAAAATATTGAAGAGTATCTTTTTGCCGTTTTACTTATTTTATTTTATGGTGAGTACCTTTGGGTGGCTATGTCAATGGTGTTCTGCTCTATCTTCAAATTATATTTCTATTGATATCTGATAGGGGAAAAGCTTACACTTTATGGACAACGCAGGACTGTTTTGAAGACACTCATTTTGAAGCTCTCGTTTCCCCATATTCAAGTTTTAGACTCTGATTTCTTAAAGTAACTTAGATGCACCTACCAAATGGAAAACACAAAAAGTTGTGTGGGAAAATACATTCCAAGATGATAAATTTGTCTGAACTACAAGCATGCAACCAGAATGTAGATCCATAAACAATTGCAAACCATGCATAAAAGAACTTTTATGTGTAGGTTGTGTCCTTTGACAAAACTGGTGATAAATGCTATGGTTTAGGCAGTAATAAATTTGTTTTCATACACAGTTTAACTGCTAAGCTATTTTGTTCCATATTGCTGTTGGTGTTGAGTGTTGCTCTTTGTTCTTTGTTGTGATTACCTTTTGCCTTTAGACTCTTTCAGGCCCTGAGGTTTGTTCCGATAGTTGAGTCCGTGCTCTCAAAGATTTATTTTATCATATTTTCATATAGTCTAGTTTCAAAAAATAGGTGAAATAAGATAAAGGTGTGGATTTCAATTTTTATTGTCCTTTTCCTACAACTCTCTGTCCCGTAGAGAAATAATACAAAGACAAAAGGAAATTTACTATTCAGAAACATGATAAAGAGAATAATAAAAAAGCCAGAAAGTCGTGGAAATAATTAAATGTTCTAATATATTCACATAAGGAAAAACCAGAGGAGATTTTATAAAACTTATTGAAAAAGAAAGGTATTTTATAATTAATCAGGGCTCCAGAGAAAAGTTTTTAATATTAAAAAAGACGAAAAAAAGATACAGTGATTTATGGTTAATCTGAGTATTTTATTTCCTTTTAGGAATTAAGAAAGTTAAATTTCCTGTCTTCTTAATTCCCAGATTGCAAGTAATACAAACCAGTATGTGTTTTCTACATTTTTGTGTGTGATACAACCACTTTGACCATATTTCTTCCTTTATAGGTCTTCTATTTCTTTTTTAATTTTTTGATCTTTGCCTCATTTTCTCCATCTAGTCTTTCTACATATATAGGTTTCATATAGCATTGTTTATATAGAATATAAATTATGTAATCTCAAATTTACATAAGAAAAACTAACATTTTTGAGGGTCGCCTGGGTGGCTCAGACAGTCAAGATTCCGACTCTTGATTTTAGCTCAGGTCATGATCTCAGGGTTCATGAGATGGAGCCCTGCATTGGGCTATGTGCTGACAGCACAGAGCCTGCTTGGGATACTCTCTCTCTCTGTCTCTCTCTCTCTCTCTCTGCTTCTTCCCTACTCTCTCTCTCTCTCTTAAAAAAGAAACTGTTTTGGTGTACCATCATGTACTTTATTATTTATAGATCTTCCCCTTAAAAAATCATTAGTAATTTCTCTGATCATGGCACACTTATTGGGTCTCTTTCCTCCCTTGCTCTTTGTTTATTATCGTGACATCTTTTGCCTTTGGACTCTTCCACGCCCTGCAGTTTGTTCTGATAGTTGAGTCAGTGTTCTCCAAGCTTTATTTTTATCATATTTTCATATACATATGAAAATGTATGTTTCCTACTTGTTTTGTTACTGAGAGTGAGATGGAAAAGGAAAGAAGCCTCTGTTCTTTTTGCTGCCACGGTAAAGAATTACAGAACAGTGAAACGAAAGTAAAGCAAAGTTTTATTAAAGTATATTCTAAGGGAGAAGGCCAATCAAGAGAGACAAAGACCCTGGAAACTCTGGGGTATGGGCTTATACTAACTTTTTCTTTGGGGTGGGTCCTAGGGTCATAACACTGGAGTGACAGGCCTGGATTATATAATTAGCCAACTAAGCATGTCTTTTGTGCAAGATGTATTCAAAATGCCTGCACAGGATAGGCAATGGCAACATTATTTCTATTCTAGAGACCCTGGTCGGTCGAGTAAGGACCAGGGGCTGCTTTCTGCACAAGTGCAACAAGCACAAGGAACTTAACTCTTCTGCTGGGATGCTGTAACTGCAAAGGGACTGCTAGATGGGTGCAGTGGGGTGTTCCCTGGGCAGTCCTCGGTTGGGGACATCTAAGGTCCATCCACCTTAGGTCGCTCAGGCCTAGCTTCCTGCCTAACATTTCCTATTTCAATATTTCATGTTTATCTCACTTTCTACATTGTCAAATGGTAGATGTAATCGCAGTGGGAAACCTGCTAATTCTTTCATGACGAACCTTCACATTTTAATTTTGTTATCATAGTCCCAAACCAAGGATTCTGATGTCTGGCTTCATTAAACCTAAAGAAGAAGCCTAAAATTAAGAATAGCAATGCTAACAGTGGAGTTACTGGAAAAACAAAATGAGAACAAGGGCAACCCACTAGAAACAAACTATGCAGAAGCATTTGTTTTTCTTTCCTCCCGTTTGAGCCATGTCCTGCTGTAAGAGCTCTGGTTCGCTGGTCAGTGAGGTCTCACGGCCCTTCACACGAAGTCCTTCCTTTTTTGCTGATCTTTCAGCCCTCTGAGGGCGTGGCTCCAGCATAGACATCCAAACCATTTCTGCCCTTACTGTTGGTGTAGACACATGCTGTACACTAGGGTAATTGCATCACCTCCTGTTGATGCATCACCTCCTAGTCCCACCTCCCTCCCATTGTTCTTATGCTGCCTTCTTTATCTGGCTCACCTCCCCACCCCCGTATTTTCAGTTGAAATCCCAGCCGTTCTTCAAGGTCAACTGAAAAGCTCCTTTATCAGTGAACTCATCTCAGATCCCTTCTGCTTGAAAAATATTTTCCTCATCTCTAATTCTATTAAAAATTTATCGTTTACTTATGACTCTCAATTCTTCGTAATTATTTTTGACAATTCCTTTTCGTCTCCTTCAAGTTTAAAAATGTAATGCTGGTAACTTTGTTTTTAAAACATTTCAGCTTTCTAAACAGCAAAAACAACAACGACAACAACAACAGAAGAGTACAAATTTTGCTTTTTAAGTGCAGGTTTATAACTGTTTATTGGTACAGTTGGGCTTTTCTCTTTGATAATTATGAAAAGGTTTACTGCAGTATTCTTGCCAAGAATACATAACCTGAATCTAATCATGATGAAAATGTCAGACAAACTCAAACTAAAAGATTCCACAGAATAATTTTTTTGTACTCTTCAAAAATGCTAAGGTCAAGAAATTAATAGAGAAGATGAATTATTGCTCCAAATTAAAGGAATCTAAAGTTATATGAAAACTACACACAATGAATAATTTTGAATTGGATGCTGGACTAGGAAATATGATTCTACAGGAAATTACTGGGACAATTGATGAAATGTGATTATCGACTGTGTATTAGTAGTGTTGTAGGATGTTCATTTCTCAGATGTTGAAATTATGTTGTGGTTACATAAAAGAATATCTCCTTTTTAAGGAAGAACACATTTAAGTAGGGGTAATATGGCAAGATGTCAATCGGCATATATACACACACAGATATATACGTACATATATGTACAGATATACACACACACGTATAGACGTATGCGTCTGTTTACACAGACATGTATCTGTGTATGTGTATGTGTGTATGATCATTGGTTAATTACTCTGAGTTATTTACTATGCATATCTATAGTTCTAAGAGATGAACAAAAAGCGGAGTAAGCACATTCTTGTTCTATGTGCGGACACTTGTGCAGCTTTGAGAAGTGATGCTTTTTGGAAGACATAGTTCAGTGCATGGACTGTGAATTTAGACCTAATTATCCTGTGGTTGGCATCCACGGAGACTCTAAATGTCTATGTCATATGTAATGATACAGCATTCTCCTGCCATTCTTAACTGTGGGAAAGGAAGAATCATCTGGCATGAGGCATGAGAAGTCATGTTCACTCTGTATTGTTTATTAGTCTTATTTTTCCCTCTACTTTATCCCTTATGTCAAGTACCATGCCTTGTGTCTTATACTCTGGTTTGTTGTATATTGTGTTTCCTTCTTAGAAAAATTGCGTGGTTCAAAAACATTAGGTGATGATTAGGAATCATCAACTTACAATGAGTTTCTCCCCAAAATGTCCTGTATAGGCTAATGTTCAAAAGAGAAATTTATTTTTTTTTCTGTTAAACAAATTTTAAATAAATATATTTCACACAGAAATCCTACTCCCTGCCTCTGAGCCCAGAATAATAGGTGTAGCAGAGAGCTGAGTTAAGTACTAATACTTTCATCTGATATTATTATGTGGATTAAATTGTTTAATACACAAAAAGAGCTTTAAAGAGTCTCTGCCAAAGAATCAGTGCTCAATAAATGTAAGCTGATTTTAGTACTTTTTTTTCTATATATAAAATGAGAGGGAGGGAGGAAAGGTGGGAGGAAGGGTAGAGATGAAATGTGGGAGAAGGAGGAGAGGGAAGGGAGGCTGAGAGTGGGGGAGAGAAGGAGGTTGGGACAGACAGGAGTGCTCTAGGATGATACATAAAGGGCAAGGTGTTCATGATTGGGCAAGAAGCAGAGATCAGAGTGGTGAATAGAAAACCCAAGGTTAAAAAGAATGGCAAGGAAAGAAGTGGGTCAGATACCAGGTAAATAGAAAACGATCTAGGAGGGGTTAAAGTTCAGGAAACAGAAAACAAGTGGAAATTGAGGAAGTAGGTTGAACTAGGAAGAGGAGCACTGATTTAAGTCATCAAGGCTAATAACAAAGAACAGCTTCATGTACCTCAGGATTTGCACCTACTCCTTTAGAGGGCCCAGGATGATCAGCAGGTGAAGCCTGAGACTAAGCTCAGAAAAAAACACCAGCATGGAGTGGGAAGGAGAAGTCTGGAGAGATGTGACATTTCTCTTTCTGGTAACTTCTCATTTAGATAATTGGGTTTGTTTTTCTCACTAGCTAGATGTGGTAAATATGAAGGAAAATATATACATGTTAAAAACAAATAGAAATCCCGTTTTCTGGTGGTTCTAGTTTTTCGTTTTTATAATTTGATGGGTTTGGGCTTTCTCTAATAAAGTGAATGCAACAAAACTACTCTTAGTGTATTAAATGTTTGTAATTTTCAAAGTTGAAATATTTTTTAAGAGTAAAGGGGACTCACGAATGGTAAATTAAATTTGCTGGTTTTATGAAGTAATGGAAGTCTTCCTGTATTGTTACACGAAGTAAGTATAGGAAGCCTTCCTACACTGTTCCAACTTTATATAATAGCAAGAAGAATGAACACAAATCATTATTCCCTGTGTGAGTCTCTATCCATCTCAATCAGACTATTCAAGGAGTGGGAAGGGGGCTTGCCAGAATTTCTAATACCTGGCACAATGCTAGTCCTACTGAATGAATTACAGCTCTGGGAGTGTGTTGTGAAAACAGAGAGCAGAGGTTTTGGGAATAAATATCAAATGAGTTCTTCTGTGGCTGGTGCACCCTGAACTTTAAGAACCACTGATCTGGACCAATTTTCTCATGAATATAATCTCGGTTGATGGATAACAAGGCACTGCTTAAAGAGTTAGAAATAGTGGCATTGTGCGTTTTAAATCAGTATCTCTCCTTTGTTGTTTGAAAGTTTCCAAATTTTCTTTTAGAAAAGGAACTCATTTATGTTGATTTTATAAATGTGTACACAATTATGATTTACCTCATTACTCTAGAAAGTAATGTTTGCTTTGAATCACGACTCCTGATCATTTTTACTGGTATGAAAAAATTATTTTTGAAATTCTTTTCTTGTACTCTAATGTGCATACATAGCAGAGTACGTATGTATAAGCATTTTATAGAGAAATTTAAAAATCACACACCTGCAGGCTCCCCTTCATCTGAAGATATAGAATGTTACCAACTCCCTTGAACTCTCTGGAGACCCCTCCCCTATCATCTTTTCTCTTTCCCCATTTTCTTAGATAACCACCATTCTGTACTTTCCTTTTATAGTTTTTGTTTTGGTTAGTTTATAATTTTACCGCATGTGTATTTATCTGTGAAGTATATTATCTGTATTGTTTTGGGTTTTTACTTTATATTAATGAAAACATATTATATTAACTCTTTTCTGACTGAATATTATGTTTTTGAGACCTATCCATGTTGATGTATACACAGTTCAGTTATTTCCATTGCCCCATAATTAGAATGCACCCCATTTTATCTATCAGCCTTACTATTCATGTAAATGCTAACTAGTTGGGGCACCTGAGTGCTTTAGTCGGTTAAGCATCCAACTCTTGATTTCTGTTCAGGTCGTGGTTTCACAGGTCTGTGAGATCAAGCCCCTCATCGGGCTCTGTGCTGACAATTCAGAGCCTGCTTGGGATTCTCTTTCTCTCTGTCCCCATGTGCACGCTCTGTCTCTCAAAATAAATAAACTTAAAAAAAATTGTAACTATTTACAGAGCTTTTTGGTTTTGTCTTTAATTGATGCAGTTGCAATCCTGGTGCACTGTGTTAGTTTGGGGACATCTGTCTGAGAAGAGAATTGCTGGGTCACAGGATCTGTGCATATAGTAGTTAATGTAAATTGTCTTTCCAGGACTATTGTACCAGTTTACTTGATAGAAATATAAGAGCTCCCAGGGCTTCCATTCTTTCCAATACTTGGTACTTCCTGAATTTTTATTTTTGCAATATAGTGAGTGTGAAAGTATATTTTATTATATATTTAATTTATACTTTCTTGATTATTAACGGGCATTTTTTCTTATATTTACATATTTATGTTTTTCATATAATCAGTGTCCAATTTTGTTTTATGAGGGGCTTCCTTGTGTCTTTTTACCCACCTTTTTTTTTTCTTTGTAAAAATGCTTTATATGATACTTTAAGACATATTTGTTATATAGTTTACATATATCTTCTCAAAGTTTGAGTTCGGGGCTTCAATTTTTAACTTAGTTTTTAACAGTTGTGATAAACATGCTCTTAATATAGTTAAGTGTGTCAATATTTTTTTTAGCTTATTATTATTATATTTATTATATCCTGTCTAAGAAGTCTTTGCTTCTCTTAGGTCATAGAAATATCTTCTAAAAATTTGAACCTTTTGACTTTCTCGTTAAAGTCTAACATCCATCTGGAATTAATTCTGTATGTAGTATAAGGCTGGCCTCCAAATTATGTTTTCCATTGTGAATTACCTGTTCTTTGAATGTTTCAGCTGAATATATTTAAGAGTTTTGGATCCACTCAGGTTTTCTATTTGAGTCACTTTTGTTGTTTTATTTCTCTAGGAATTTGCTGATTTCATTTGTTTTCACATTTCTCTGTTTAAAATTGCTTATACCATTCCTTTATTTTTTATATCTACTCTATAGGAAATTGCATGTTTTTTTAATTTTTAAGATCATTTGTCTGATTTAAAAAATTTTTTTTTCAACGTTTTTTATTTATTTTTGGGACAGAGAGAGACAGAGCATGAACGGGGGAGGGGCAGAGAGAGAGGGAGACACAGAATCGGAAACAGGCTCCAGGCTCTGAGCCATCAGCCCAGAGCCCGACGCGGGGCTCGAACTCACGGACCGCGAGATCCTGACCTGGCTGAAGTCGGACGCTTAACCGACCAAGCCACCCAGGCGCCCCTTGTCTTATTTTTTAAATATCAATGGAGCTTATCAGTTTTTCAGTGTCTTTTGTCCTTTCAAAAGACAACCTTTACATTAAATTATTTTTCTATTGTATATTTTTCTATTTTTGTTATTTTCGTATTCCATTTGATATTTATTTTCTTCTGCTTTTTTTTGAATTTTATAAATGCTTAGCTCATGGGCATGGAACCTTTCTGCTTTTCCTTTTTACAATAAACATTTCAGGCTATAATTTCTCCAACAGGTTCTTACAACTCTTTTCAGTATTATTCAGTTCTACCTATTTTCTAATTCTATTTTGATTTCTTCTTCAGGAAGTATAGGCTTTAATTTATCTTTTTGGTGTTGATTTCTAAATTTTGTTGTATGGCCAGAGAATGCAGTCTATATTAGTCAGGTAGTTGGAAATTTATTAAGTTCTATTTATGGCCTACTTTTGGACTGATTTTTAAAATATGCCACATGTGCTTGAAAAGAACACTTATCTCTATATTTGGTATGCAAGGTAATTTCTGGCCATTGGATTAAGCTTGTTATTTGTACAGTATGTCTTTTTACATTCTTTTATTTTGAGCTGTCTTTATATCTTTGCTCTGTCTTTATCGATTAGGTGTATATTTTATAAATAGTACATAGCTGGATTTTTTAAATTCAGTCTTAGCTTCTTAATCTTTTAATGTATAATTTAATTTATGTATATTATGATACCTGATGTATGTGAATTTAATTCTGTCATTTATTGTTTTTTATTTGTTCCAGTTTTTAATGTTTCTCTTTTCCGTAATCTTTTTTTTTGCCTTCTTTTAGCTTGAGTCCTTCCCCATTCCATTGGCGTGCTACTTTAGTCTTTCAGTGATATCTTAGAAATTTTAAGATGTATACTTAAACTAGATTTAAATTATTATTAATAATTATCTTTAATTATTAACTATTGTCTTTAATTGTTATATTTCCTTCGTAGTGAAAAATTTAAAGGCCTTTAGTAATGCTTTAATCATCTCTTTTTCACCTTTACAGGATAATTATTCTTAGTTTTTTCCACATTTTATATTTATAGAATCAATGCTGTTTAACTTAAGCCACATATTTACAGTTCTCTTTGAATACTGTTGTTTCTTGCATCTCAAACTCTCTTCCTGGGATCATTTTTTCCCCTCAGGAAGTATATCTTTAAAGATTTTCTTTGGCGAGCTCTTTTGGTAATAAATAAATTAAATAAATCTCGATTTCATTTTGTGCAAAATATCATTATTTGCATCATAATTGAAGATAGCCTCAGTGAATATAAGAGTTGTTTTTTCTCAGTTCTTAAAAACATTCTTCTCTTCTCACATCTGTGTTGTTGTTGAGAAGTTGGTTATATCATATCCATTCTTCATTCTTCTGTAGGCAGTCTATTTTTTTTTTCATTAACAGCTATTAACATCTTCTCATTGTATCTGAGTTTCTTAGTTTATAATGATGTGTCCTAGATATTTAATAATTGTATTTATCCTGTATGTAATTGAGCTTCTTAAATCTGAAATTCCATGTCTTTCCATAATCTGGAAAATGTTCAGCCGTTAAGAGTTTTTAAGATCGTTCCTGTCTCCATTCTTTCATTGTCTCCTGGGACCCTAATGAAGCACATGTGCAGCTTTCTCGTGCTGTGTGTCTCTTAACCACCCAGCCACATCTGTCTTCCCTCTGTCCATCTTGCTTCATTTTACTTAGTTTCTTCAGATTTGTCTTTTGGATATCAGATATCTCAGCCATTTCTCATCTGCCTTTGAAATTTCTCATAATTTTCTAAATTCAGTTATTACATGCCATTACATGTTTTATCTCTAAGAGTTCCATTTGGGTGTTTTATCAAAGCCTAGCCCATCCTAATAATCTTTGGTTTCACCACAGCCTCATTTTCTTTTTTTATTTCTTCCACCATATTAACACTTATTTATATTCTTTTCCTGGAAATAGTAATATGTGGATTGCTGGCCTGGTTCTCTAATACCATTTAAGTAATTTTTTTTTTCATTGTAATTGATGTAACATGGAACTTTATCTCTGGAAATCCTTTGAGGCCTGATTTTAATGTATTTTGCTAAAGAAAGGATTTAGGTCTCTTTCTGCCAGGAACTTGAATTTCCACCTGGGACCACTTTAAACCAAATTTTTGGCTTGCAGGTTTTTTGGCAGTTTTTTGGGTAGAATCTATCCAGATCCTAAACCTATGTGAATGCTTATAGCTTTGGAAATCTTAAGAAGCAGTCTTTCTGCATTTTAATTCCACCCTGAGCCAAGGCTGAGAAAGAAAATTTCCTTTTGCAGGTTTTCGTGCCCCAGTTTATGAAGAGATTTCTGGTCTGATCTCTCACTCTGTTCATGCCCTGACTTTTTGTCCCCTTCAGTGAGTATGGAGCTCCTTAAAACCCAGCAGTACTAGGGATCAGCAGAAAAACTCAGAGCAAACATGGGTTCCAATGTATTCCTTTAGCACCATGAATTTTTATCTCTTTACTATTTGGCCCCTGAGATATTTTCTTACTTTACCTTCAGTCATTCATGAATGAAAGATTATTGTTGTTATTAATATTATTTTGGGGTGTTTTAGGTTTGATGTATAGAGATGGGTACTTGTGAATTTCTAGTTTGTTACATTTCTGTAAACAGCTTACTAGAAATACTTACTGTATTTTGAAACAAGAATTGTTATCACTTACGAGTATAACAAGGACTGTGAACAATTAGAAATTTCAGCTAATATAACATTTCTGACATGCCTCTTGAGAAGTGGCCTCCAGGAGACTTTGAACCAAGTAGCCAAAATGGCCTTTTCTCTGTTTTACCTCTAGATGTTTTATTTTCATTGTCACAGTCCACTCACAAATTAAAAATTCATAAAGCCTCAGTAGATTGTTGGCATAAAATTTGTAGACATTCCAGTTTGAGAGGGAAAATGTTTTTAAGGGAATCTAAAATGTCAGAAATAAAAATTCTTTTAAAAACTTCCAATGAAATAGGAAGTTATACTTAAACGTATGTAAGGAAGGGATTTCTTAGAAATAATTGAGATTTAATCAATACTTCAAAATAAGCCAATTATGGTTCTTTAACTGGAGAGAAAAATATTTTATAAACATTGACTATTTTCTGCTTTTCCCATCATCTGTTAGTCATAAAAGATATAATTTCATTGTAGGAAAGATGTGATTTAATTAATTTTCATGTTTTGTGGGCATTCATGACACTGCAATAGGAAGCTGAATATAGACTCAAATCAAAGAAGATACTGGTTTTTCCATAGTGGACTTTAGAGTGGAAGAAAACTTACTGATTTACAATAATAGCAAATTGGAAAGAAGTGTGGTATGGTACATTAATTAAGCGGAAACATTTGTATTATGGTTCTTTTGCAAATTTCTACCCTGGGGATACCTTTGGGGGACCTTACTGTGTGAGAAACCATGGTGTTTTATAATAGAAAAGATGTCCAGTAACTATGCATTTTCTGTGTGCTGACCTTTGGTCAGATGTGTTTAGGGAAATGTGGCATAAAACCTACCTTTGGCTTTATTGAGTTGTTCTTTCTACCAATTTATTTATTTAATATTTATTTTTGAGAGAGCGCAAGCAGGGCAGGGACAGAGAGAGGGGGACAGAGGATCTGAAGTGGGCTCTGCGATGATAGGCTGACAGCAGCAAGCCCAATGTGAGGCTCAGACTCACCAACTGCGAGATTATGACCCAAGCCAAAGTCGGACGCTCAACTGACTGAGCCACTTAGGTGCCCTGCGTGTTCTTCGTCCTAATGCACTCTCCTCCAATTTAGTGAGTTATGAGGGGGTTGGGGCATGAGAGGATGTATGATGAAAGGAAAGTATAGTTAAAAAAGAATGTTGTAAATTCATAAACTCTTAGACTAGATTACATGAATAGTAACAATGAAGTTCATTACTTCAGTCCATTACAATTTTCTTTAAATCTCCAGTCAATTGCAATGATCAGACAGTGTAAATCTTACTTGGGTGATTATTTTTCAGCTATGTAAAAATCCGATTCAGATTATTTCTGGTCAGTTCTGCTCTTGCACAATTGTTGACCAGATTAGAAAGAAAACCACTGAGTATCAATTGATAACCACTGAGTATCAGTGATACTCAGTGGTTTTCTTTCTAATCTGGTAAACAATTGTCTGGTCACCTATTTATAGAAATATCTATTACTCATAAATACAAAGTAATAAAAAATGACTCAAGGAAGGCTTAATTACTTGCTTTTATTTATTTAAACTCTTTCATTCTGGGTTTATGTGACAACATGGACAAATACTCTGATGCTAAGGCAAATCTGTTTCGC
This sequence comes from Acinonyx jubatus, assembly GCF_027475565.1. Classification (NCBI taxonomy): domain Eukaryota; kingdom Metazoa; phylum Chordata; class Mammalia; order Carnivora; family Felidae; genus Acinonyx; species Acinonyx jubatus. The sequence goes on along the minus strand of NC_069382.1, from coordinate 117,779,762 downwards.
TGAGAAAACCGTGCAGCTTTAAATGACAATAATTCATGTGTAGGCATTCTTTTTTAAATTTTTTTTTAATGTTTGCTTATATTTGAGAGAGAGAGAGACAGAGACAGAGAGTGAGCGGGAGAGGGAGACACAGAATCTGAAGCAGGCTTCAGGCTCTGAGCTCTCAGCATAGAGCCCGTTGCAGGGCTTGAACTCAGGAACTGTGAGCTTATGACCTGACCTGAAGTCACACGCTTAACCAAATGAGCCACCCAGGCGCCCCTAGGTGTTCTTGTATAAAGAGACTGGAGAGCTAGCCTGAGCTAGATGCAATCTGAAGGGATTTTTTTCATAGTTTTATGGAGTTTGAATTTTAACTTAAAGGCACCAGTTTCAGACCTGTCTTAAATGATAAAATATAAGTAGACAATAGTTTGAGAAGGGTTTCTCTGACAGATAATGGCTATAATGAGTGGACAAGGCGGATACTGCAGTGATACTGAAGAGAAACGATTGAGAGCCTGAATTAAGGAATTAACAGGATTCTAGAGAACAAATTGGAAAGATGTTTCTAGGATAAAATAAACAAGTCCCAAGGACAGATTAGATGTATAGAGGTTGATTGACCGTAAAAAGGTGAATATCTCTCTCAGATTTCTGTCCTTGGCCCTTTTATTCCAAGTAGTGTTTCCTAAATGTGGTTTAAAAGATTTTCTTTAAACTGAATGTTTTCATATCTGTAATCTTAGGCTAGCAATTCTTAAACTTTTTGTTCTCAAAACAACTTTATATTCTTAAAAATTTTTGAGAACCTCAACGAGCTTTTTTATGTCAGTTAAATCTATGGATTTTTATTATGTCAGAAATTAAAATATAGAACTTTAAAAATCAATTCATTTAAAAATAATAACTCAATACATGTTAACATAAATAACATATTTCTATGTAAAAGGGCTGTTTTTCAAAAACAAAAATCAATTAGTGAGAAAACTGGCATTGCTTTACATTTCTGTGAAACTCTTTAATATCTGGTTTAATAGAAGTCAAATTCTCATACTGGCTTTGGCAACATGTTTTATGTAAATAAACCCTTACCTCACCCTAATACATAGTTAGAAAAGAGAGCAGTATTCTTTTGTGATACTACACTCAAACTTCGTAAGTGATAGCTTCTTAAAGCTTACTTGCAGTGGGAATCTAAAAATCCTATCCGTGAACTTTTTGTACTCCATTAAATTACAGATCTTTGGCCTGTCTTGCACTTCAAATGACCCTTACCCACACATGAATTGTATCACCTGCTACTGGGCATTGGGGAAAATATTGGCGTAATGAAATGCAAATATTTTAAGTATTGATAAATATCACTATAAAATCAGGTTTGTTAATATCACCATTGATTTCTAATCAGAAAAGTATTAAGTACCGGGGTTGTCAAGCTTATGGTATGCATATAAGATTTCCAAAGTTCTGTTTTTTTGCTTAAAGAATAAATTTTCCCATTGCCAGCAAACATTGTCAATTTTCCTTGAAAATTTCAAGATATCTGCTGGTATTCAAATTTGAATAGCCATTGTTTGCCTATTAGTTGTTCTTTCTAGTACAAAATTTGTTTCCTGTTGGCAGGATTAAGTGAGGGGGAGCCTAATGACTTTTTTAGGGGCCTAATGACTTTTTTAAAGAATTGCACAGGTGCTGTTTTTTTTTTTTTTTTTTTTTTTTAATAACTAGTGAACTTTAATATGTAGCAGAAGTGCAATATGCATTTTGCCACATGGAATATTAAAAAGACATGTACTGGACTGTTCCTTATTGCCAAATAAAGTAATTAGGATTCAATACAGATAAACAAAATGGAGAACATATATGAAATAACTGTTTGCAGATATTGGCCACCAGACAGTTCAGGGATATTATCTCAGAGCGAGGAAGCAGTAAGGTGAGTCCTGTAATTGCCCCTGCTTACTACCTGGAGAGAAATTCTAGGCCAAAACACAGGAAGGGGTAACCAAGGTGGAGTCGTGGCATCCCAGTGTTCAGAGATGGAGGGGGGAGAGATGGGGGCATCTCAAGTTAGCATGCGGAGTTCTGGAGCAGTGAACGCTGCACAGAGAGGAAACTTTGGAGAGGTGCAGACGATTCGCCTTGAATCCTCAGCTGAATGCTCATCAGGACATGCCTGCCAGGAAGCCACTCAAGACCTACCGAAGAAACATCCCGAGGGCACAGAGGAACATCTCAGGAGCTCACTCAGAGCTGGAAATAGTTTTGTGGCCACCAGCAAGAGTGGAAAAACCGTATAATCCAAGAAACACTGAGGAGGATAACTTAGAAAAGTATTGCCTCGGTAGTGGAGGCAAAATTAGCCATAGATGAAAGGCTATTCTGGCCACTCATAACAAATGTAAAAGCAAGCCTTAAAAATCTGAAACTGGTTTCCAGTAACATAACTGCATCCCAGAGCAAAGCTCAGGAATATCTGTAGGAATATAGCACGCAAGCAGATAAAGTTCATAATACCCACCAGCAGATCAAAAATTATCCAGTATGTAGAGAAGCAGGAAAAATTTAAGTATAAGTAGAAAATTCAATCTTAAAGGGCTTGGATCTAGAATATGTAGAGAACTCTGAAAACACAATAATAAAAAAGTAAACATCCAGTGAAAAATCCGGGCAAAGGGTACTTTAAAAAAAGATACCCAGATTGCAAGAAAGCACATGCTCAATGAAAGATGCTCAATGTTACTAGTCATTGCAGCACAAACTATAAAACTGTTTTCCAAAGTAGCTGCACCATTTTACATTCTCACCAGCATGGTAAGAGTTCCAGTTGCTCAACACCCTTGTCAACTCTTGGTCAGTCTTTTCAATTTCAGTCATGCTCATGGTTCTGTAGTTGTATCTTACTGGTTTTTCTTTTTATACAAAATCAACATGTATTTTAACCACTAGTGCATAGCGGTTAATACCACAATTTGGTGCGACTGCCCTTATTATTAATGTCTTGGATTATACAGTACTTCTAGAAAGGACTGTCGAGGTGACAGTTGTTTTACTGTCCATTACTTTTGTGCCATTGTAGGTAAATTGCATCTTAGTATTATCATGAAAATTGTTTTGACCTCATGGACTCCTTGAATCACTGTTCTGGTCTGCACTTTTCACCTAGTCTTCATGTCGTTTATCAGTGTCCCACATTCAGATTTGCTAAAATCATTATTTCTTGTGCCCCCTCATAAAAAAAAATAGCCCTATTCATATTTTAAAGGCGTTCTATATTTTAAAGGCATTCCTACTCCCTCATCACCCCAGTGCTATCCCAGAATCCTCTCTCCCACATTTAACTAATTTCTGTGCCTTAAATGTCTCTGCTTTCCCATTCTCCATCCCCATTGACCTGTAGCATCATCTTTCTTTTTACAGTTGTCTGCTGGCGTCCTCTTTCATCTTTTTCTGAAACACACACTCGATTATGGGGTCTACATTACCAGCAAAATAAAGTCAAAGGGCCTTAGAGCAGCAGCAACTTGCTTATCATCAAATATTATGTAAAATATATTTTAAAATTTGCAGTATGGTTTAAAACACATACATTGATTGTTCACTAATTTAGACAATAATTAATCAATTCTAACAGTAAATGCATAATGATCACTTTGTATATTTAGGACAAAGGCTGGTAGAACTGTTTTTGTACTTCTAGAATGTATTAAGGTTTGAGAAATTATTAGCTGCCAACTTTTAGATTCAAGGATTGAATATCTGCTTTTTTTCTGTCTCTAAGAAACTAATAGTTCATTATAACTTCAGAATTGCAATTAAAATGATGGATTATTTGAAAAGTATATTACTCAAAAAGTCTGAATTATAAATGTGAGTTCAGGTATGTGGTGCTCTACGCAGGGTTTTAGTTTGTCCCAGTAAGCTTCTCTGGCTTAGATGATTTAACAAAGTAGCTCGAATTATTTCCAAGGCTGCATACACTAACGTTTCAAGGTGTTCTCACTTCATGATATATATCCAACCTCTCTTTAAAGTTTATCTCCTTAGAGTTTAATCAGTTTATCTTTTTTGAATTCTGTTTTTCTTTATTTTATTTTGTGTCCTAATGCCATTTTTTGGGTCATCATTTTTTTATATACAGAAGAATGAAATTCAAACACCAGAATTGTGAATAGAAGCTTTTTAGTCCTGGACACCAGAGTGTAATTGCAAGTTATTTATTGCAAATAAAATAAAGGCATTGGGTCAGAATATTTTCAGTTGTGTTGGCAATGGCATTTTAGACACCATGCCAGGTAGCTTTTGACCATATTCATATTATAAGTGTATTGCCCTCTATTCCAGATTTCTACCAACTCCATTCTTTGAACCAAAGCTAAGATATAGTGTTGCATATTACTCAGAATCATTAACTACATAATAGCTATCTTATGTCATTCCTTGCTACTCCAGAAATCCTGCTGTCTTCATTTTTTGCTGAAAACAGTCCTTTTCATGTTTCAGTTACGCATGGAAATGCTCCTCTGCTGCATTAACAGCGCCAATCAAAGGTTTCTCTGAACGTTAACTCTAGTGTTAAAGGAAATAAACTATGTATTGAACAAGAATGCAAAATATTGCCATCTCTTATTGCAGAATATCTGTCTTTGAAATCTATGTCAAGATAGTCAGTATCTTGAAGCCTACAGAATTGGAATCTGAGGTCCACAGAACTTCACTCTTAAGTGAAGATTGAGCCTTTGAAGGGAAATTTTACACATAAACTGCATTTAACTTGCACATGCCTTGTTCCAGCTGGTAACTAACCACTTGCTAGTCTTGGTAATTATTTTCCTAGGCAGACACTTTAAACTTTATCTTTTTAACAACAGTAACATTTTCCCATCCACACATAGGTTTATGCTAGAAGATAAAACATAAGATCATATCAGATTAACTAACAGCTTGAAACAAAATGATGCATCTAACACTGATTTAGCATATTTTTATATCTCACACATGGAATAAAATGAGAGGTCCTTATATTTTAACTTAATTCTTCACTGGGAAACACAACAGGCAGTTTTAAATTATGTTGAGAAATAAAAAAGGATTTAAAAAGTCAGACATTTTATGATATCGCCAAATGGGAATTCCCTTACCTTCATATATTAAGGATATATATTTTTCACCTTAGGTTTGCATGAGATATTTCAAATTACTTTTACTAGTGTGTTAATACTCCTGTATATGGGGAGAACCAAAAACATTTTAAACACCTTCTGCAGTTGCATAATAGCAGAATTGGAATTACGGGTCTTCCCAGCAACTATATTTATCTATTAAATTTTTATGGTTGTACTCTTTACTAGGCAATTAGGATTTCCTTTTGAATTGTAATGGGAATGTTTAGGCAGATGGAAATCAACACAAGTCCTCCTCTTAAGTTTATCCTGTATCTGTATTTTTTTTTGAGTGTTAATAGTATCATAATGCTATAAAGTATATTTATAGGGATGTAAGTAATGCTCATCAGTCTCTTTAATAGCTTCCCATATGAAGAAGCTTAGCTTTTATTCAACATTTCCTTTTATTCAGGTACCTCATTATTGTTCCATTATTCACAAGAGTAGAACCATACACTATAATTTTGTTATTCAACTGACCAATTTCTTTATAATTCCTTTAAGTTCTTTAAACATACGAGAAAGTAAGGTTTATGTCTAATTTGTAATTGTTTCTTCATCTTTCAAAGCTGTTTAGAAGTTAAGAAAAAGGGACTATACAATTGGTTTTTTTCTACTTTCCTTCTTAAGAAGGATACTATATAATTTCAAATATTTAATTTTATAGTTTTTTTGTCTCAAAAAATATATGACATTGACTTTGAATGATGGGTAAATATTAAATTTTAAAGTAAAAAATTTAAATTAAAAAAGTATTTAAAGGTTTGATTCTTTCTAATTATGAAAATAACATATGCTTATTGTAAAAAATCTGAATACTACAGAAAATATAAAAGAAGCACACACAGACAAAAATGTCACTCAGAATGACAATACCTAGAGGCAATCACTGTTAACATTTTGGCATTTTTCATTTCAAAGATAAATTCTTATATGTAGAATATAAGAAAGTTAAAAGTTGAGAGAGTATTTGCCAAATATGTACATAGAATCATTTTTACACAGAATCATAATTTTATGTTCAAAGAAAAGACAACACATAGTAAATATGGGACTATATTGCTAAATTAATATGGGAATAAAAATTTTCTTTAAGTTTGAGCACATCTGCAGTGATAGGCCAGGATGTCAAATTTTGCCTTTGGCTTGGGAATGATATATTAAGTACTGTTCCATGAGAAAATGAAAATCTCCCCCCAAACCAATGACGCACTTTAGCGAAAGATTCCAGTTTGGAACAAATAGTTCAAAATAATATAACAAAATATTAATCTATGGAAACATAGATTTAAATGGCAACGATAATTACACAGAATTGTGCAAAATATTGATGGAGGGAGAAGCAAAAGTAAGTGTTTCAGAGATGAGCTACAAACGGACGGACTATTAAGAAAAATGGAAGACGTTATGAAATTATAATGAAGATTTTTCTAGTACTTCATATGAGGAATTATTTTTTAAAAACTTTTTATAAATCATAGAGTTAAAAGTTAAAAGTTTCAGAGTTAAAAGTCACCTCAAGTAATATCTTCTCCAACATTGTTACTGACAGATAATATAATTAGACCTGAAGACATTACATTATCTGCGCTGGTCCCCTGCTGTCACACTGGGGAGGAATCTGGGAAAATCCATGATGAGTCAGAATGTTGGCTCCTTCCTTCTGAAGTTCCATTCTGGAATGGCACTAGTGCTTGCATGAGAAAGCTTATTACTTGTCTTTCATTTTCTGTTCATGATTGATCCATCATTCCTTACATTTTCGACAAAATATTTTCTGATGTTCACTGATGAATTTCTATGAGTCAAGCTCTATTATTATAACAATGTAAATATTTAATTGTCACAAAACCAGTGAGATCCAGACACTTGTACCATTTGATTTTCAGGTAAAAATAGAAACGGGAGGGTAAGAAAATGACAGAACTGGTGGACCAGATACTTCCAGCCCCTGCATTTCCAATAAATCTCCACTAGTGAAGAAATCTGGGTTGATTTTTAAAAAATAACTTCTAGGGTACTTTGGGAATGTCAGACCATTTTTAACTTTTTAGATGTATGCATACTCAGCTCTAATCAGAATATTCTTAAAATGTCTAGGTCTTTACATTTCAGAGTTTGGGATGAAAACTCTGTAACTAGAGTACTACTCTACACTACTAACTATTGTAAAAAGCAGTAACTAGAATGAGGTTTGCTGAGGCTATCCTGTCACAGGCGGTGAATCTTCTCCTTCCCCATCATCTCTATCTTCATTTGTGGGGAGAGGCTAAAGTTTCATAAAGCACTTCCAAATTCTAAATTTAATAGGAGTGTTAGGATGTGACATATTTGTGTCTTAGGCCCTGCATCTTGATTTACGTAATTCTTCAATTCCAGTTATCTTTCTCACGCTAAGCGAGCTTTAGAACATTTTCCTGTCTGAAACAGTATAGCAATACTTTTAAAAATTAAAACTTTTAAAGTAAATACGTTTCTGTATTTTCCATTCGAAACATTTCCTTTTTTTTATCCAAAATGTATGCTTTTTCATGTTAGGTATCATATTTCAAAATCGCTGATAAAAAAAATATTACTCACTTTTTCTGACCTACTATCTTCTGAGTATGTGTACCTCCCTCATTGATCTCATTTTATTATAATAAGAACTGTTTTCATGTTTCCTTATCACTATTACTTCCCTATTTTGTACTTTCTATGATAAATATTCTATCATATTAACAGATTCAACAACATAAAATGGTACACATAATGCCTTCTTTATATGCATATTAATCATACCAAATTTCTCTGATCATCATGCACTTAGACAATTTCTTTGTATTAGCCTTTTGATTTTCAGAATGTATTCCCATATTGCTAATTGAAACATTAGAATCAAGCATTCGTTTTCTCCTTTATTGTTACATTTAGATATTAAGAATTTTTTCATAGTTCTGAAGTCACTTAGATATAAGGAATGCTTATTCCATAGCCCAGAAAAGTCATATTTTCTATGTCTAATATCTGTCCTCACTTTCTATGATCATTTGTGAGACACCTGTCTTATTTCTTTTTCTTCATTACTCAATTTTACATGATTTTCCTTTGAAATATATGTATTGGCTATAAGGATCCTTCTTTTTCAATACATGTTTTCCCCTTTAGCTTGGTTGATTTTCTACTAAATGATGGTTTTAGCCAACTGATGTTTATTGAGTTTCTACTATGTGGCCAGTCTTTGGTAGTCACCTGAAGTTGAGGTAGGAACAGAGATTATCAGTTTCTACTATCAAGAGCTCACTATCTAATGAAAGAGAGAGGAAAATAAATAATATGTAAATAATACGATCCATGTGACACTTTCTAATGATATACAGTACATCCCAAGAGCTATGCTTATGGGGAAGTTGGGAAAAGTCTTCCACTGGGAGTAACCATTGATAAAAGAGTTGAAAATTAATTAGGAGGAAAAACAGGAGTAGGTACAACAGGCAAAAAGAAAAGAGCATACCTGAAAGAATGAAAGATTATGGTTAAATTCAGGAACTGGGGAGAAGATTGAAATGGCTGCAAGGGAGTAGAGCATTGTCACAGATGGAGCAAACAAAGTGGGTCGTGACGCTTTTCTTAGCTCTTAACAGAATCAAGTCAGCTGATGAGGCCCGCTTGCTAGACTTCTTGTGTGTGAATCTGGGGATGGGAACGATGTATGTGAATCAGCAAAGAGTGTTTTCTCTTTTGTGCAAAGTAGAACCCTGTGGCCAAGAGTGCAGTGTTTGGAGTCAAAGTTTTGACCCCAGGTCTGTGACCTGTGACCTTTAAAAATTCAATTCTTCATCAGTAAAATCAGAAAATAATAGTATGCATCTCTTAGGATAATTGTGAGGATAAAAGGAAATTATGTATATAAATCTCTACCTAGGATATTTCAGACTTAGTCCGAACTCAATATGTTACCTCTTATTTTTACCTCAACCCAAAAAGACTTCTTTTTAGGGCTTATCTGTCAACAAGGTAAGCCTTCCCTCAAAAAGAAACTTTTAGGCCTAACTGCAAACATTTATTTCTCATTTTAATATATCTCACTGAATAAATGAGGGAAAAAGTAAAACCTATTTTTGCATCAAAGGTGGGTAGATTCAATTTCTATGATTTTTATTCAAGGTGAGGAAAAGTCATGCTTGTATATAATATTTCTGAGAAAGTGAAAGTATCACTGAAAGTATCATTGTTTTTATATGAAAGCAGGCAATATCAAGGTCATTTGGTCTATTCACAAGAAAACATGAAACTAAAAGGTATAACACATCCTAAAATTATTTACCTATAGCATTAGAATTTTTTTTTACTTAATTTGTAAGTTAAAATAAAATCCTCAGGTACAGAGTCTCTGCTGCTTTATGGAAATAGTCTTAGCTATATCAGGTTGAGATGTCAATTGCTATTTAAAATGTTAAATGCTGGGAGACATTTTTAAAAAACAGCAAGGAAAGTTTGCTAACAGAGTTCAAGCCCGGCTCTTAGATAATTGTAAAGAATTTGAAGATACTTCAAAGAAAAAAAATCAGAAATGTTTCTTTCTCCTTCAAATCCAATTTAGATGGAGAAGAATCGTCATTACCTGTTGATAATGATTCCACATGTTTGGCATTATAAAAAGAGTCATTTTCTCTGGCAGCAAGAGTCAATCCAACACCTAAACTGCTCCTGGGAATTCTTTGTAAAATAAAACATTCTTGTGAGATAATTCAGTGAGCATCAAGACTGGTAAACACACACTCACACATGAACTGCCATTTCTATGTAAATTAGCAATCCTAATTGGAACATCAATTTAATGTCAAATGGAATACACTCTTATGCTATCGCAAGAATTAATGCTTAGACATTTTCACTGGAGTTTTGGACCATATGTTGTTTTTAACAGCTCTGAAAATTTTGTGTCTTTGATTCTATCAGATCATCCCTGTGATAAATTGCCATATGTATGATTTCACTGTGGGTGGAGAGACGGTAGGGTATAGTGATTAGGGGTCTCTGAAGTCTGACTAGCTAGTTTCCTCTTTGTCTTCAGCAGTAACTAGCAATGTGGCCTTAGAAGACTTAATTCACTGCCCAGACCCTTATTTTCCTCATTTAAAACAGCAACGCCTACTCCATCTCCTTAAAGTACCTTTAGGCTTCCTGGCTTTAATTCACTCACCAGCATTTCTCAACATCTGCTGCTCTCAGCTTTTGACTCAGGTATTGTTTGCCTCCATCCACATTAGATTTCAAGGCTGGGAAGGAAGGCTTACCTCAGTATCCTGCACAACACCTGGCACATAGTTAGGGCTTCATAAATATTTGTTCAAAGAACAAATGAATTTATAAAATGAGGATGATATTTTCACCTGTCGGAGACTCTGGGTCTGGAGTTCTCTCCTGTCCGGCAGAGAGCAGATGCAGGATTGAAATGCGAGAGAGGCTAATGTCCTGGAAGAGGCAACAGCCCAGAGTAAGGGTCCTTGCTCCATTTTTGTTAAGATCAGAAGGCTTACAAGTGTGATGGGCGTGCACAAAGAGATAATGAAACCGTGAACATTAACTCATGGGCATGGAGGGAAGGGGGTTTTGAAGATATGCGGTGTTAGGGGTTTGGGTCACTACAAAACAAACTTCTGGTGCTGGGCAGAAGGTTGTTTACAACAGACAGGGCCACCTCTGTTTACCTGAACTGGCCTGGGGGACCAGAAGGACTGTGCATACTACCTCAGGGTCAACAAGGCACCTTTCTTTTGCTAATTAGCTCCCCTCTGGGCAACTTCATCCTGCTATGTCCAAAGTCCTCTTTTCCTGTTTTTTTGTCCTTCCTTCCAGTGAAAGCGCCTTTCTGCTATTGTAGTAAATTGGGGGTGGGGGGGGTGCTTCCATCTTGAATACCTAATCTTGTTTACCGAATCTTGGATGTTTATCATCCTGAGATTTCCTATTCCTCTACCTTTGTCCTATACCAGGGGCCTTTGCCCCCTTAACCTAGTCTTATTTACCTAGTCTTCTTTACCCAGATTTGGGTGTATGCATCCTATGGCTTTCCTATTGTTTACGCCTTTGTTAACCCATCAGTGTAAGCTCAGGAAATTCCTAAGCTTATTCCCCACAATCACCTACTTCAAGGAGTTGGTAGTAAGTGTGTTAATATATGGGGTGCCTGGGTGGCTCAGTTGGTTGAGCATCTGACTTTGGCTCAGGTCATGATCTAACAGATTGTGGGTTCGAGCCCCACGTTGGCACAGAACCCTGAGCCTGCTTTGGATTCTGTATCTCCCTCTCTCTCTGCCCTTCCCCTGTTTATACTCTGTGTGTGTGTCTCTCTCTCAAAAATAAACATTAAAAAAATTTTTTTAAGTGTGTTAATATATGCAAAGCACTGAGAACACTACTTAACACATAGTAAATGTTCAGTAGTTGTTAGGTGTTGTTAATAATCCTGAGGAAGTTCGTTTATAAACATTTAGATCAAATCTCTATTTAAAATTCTCTTCCTTTCAGGCAGTGAATTGATTATAGCTTCCTTTTCATTTGCTAAACACCATCACTGAAATTCCAGCTTTCTGACAGTAATTTATGGCTGACCTTGCTACATTGGGAGAAGAAAAGTCAGGAATTAAATCTACTTGTGAAGACAATATATTTGCTCACTATTGATACAAGAGAAACTCAAGTCCAGTGGCAAGGGCGTGGAATTTGAAGTGAATGGTGATATTCTTATATATTTTTTCATGCTTCTATTATTTAATTTAATCTAATTATTCATTCATGGATGTTAAACAATTCTCGTGACTTAAACTTAGTTAATTCAAACATACAACCTCTTTTTTCTAACTCTTTCCAAGGGCAGAACTCTCTCCAACTTTTAGGCATTGTAGAAGGGTGTGCCTTTCTAGTCTGTCTTGCTAGGATCCTGTTCTTGTCCATCTGGTAGCTTCTCTCGTTTTCCTTCAGCCATTGAATCATTCTCCAAGTCTAGCTATTCCATAGGCTGATACCCTTCTCTGCCCAGGCACTGAGGAAATCAGATTAGACACACTTGCCTTGCTCTTGCTTCCCTGCACTTGGCCCTTTCTTTGTAGTCTCCCGAAATCTACCACATTCGAATCTGTACCTATGTGTAAATACCTGTACCAAAGGCAATACCAACGTCAAAAACATTAGAATTGCCATTAAAGTGGGTGGTTCCCCTAGTTTCAAAAGGAAGACAATTACGTACAGATCCTTCAGAGAGGCTGGCACTTCTCTGCTCTTAATCCACTTTCCCTAGCCTCATCTTCTTCAGGCATTTCCAATTGAAATATATTAACTCATCCATTTTACAAATTACTGTTGAGCATTTGTCATGTGCTCAACAATGAATAAGGTATTTCCTCAGTCTTGTGGAGACTGAAGGAAAGAGTGATAGGAGCATGGTTCCAATGACTAGAATGTTCTCCACTCAGCACTTTTATATTTAAGGCCCACTCTGAGAAGGCCAGTCTGAATGCTTGATCCTCACAGTGGCCTTTACCTTAACAGCCAACAAGTGGAGCATTAGTGTTCTTAGGACACAGACACACAGACACACGGACACACATGGACACACAGTTATTTCTCGCTAGTTAAACTAGTTAAAGCCAGAGGAGGAGTAATCTCAAATCATGTATAAACACTATGGAAATTTTATTTCCTACACAAGGATCAGAGGATCTTCATCATTTAATTTGTAAAATTTAAGATTTTGCTGTTGAATTTACTACTTATGGCCCTAGTACTTTCTTCCTGAGTTAATTTTATCTAGTTTTCATTTTTTTAAACTCTTTTTGATACAAGGTACTGTATTGTCTTCACATTTTTGAGATGTAATATAAGAGGAATAAAAGATTCTGTTTGGCTGAAAAATTTATGGGTGATGAAAAGTTTCTGATACAGAATTTAAAAATTATCTGCAAATAGTTTCAAATGGTTGACATAAATTCAGTAATCCAGCATTGAACAGGGATCATAGCTTTATGTGTGTGTTTAAAATAAAATACAATGTACGTGAAAATCTTGATTTCAAATAGCCATTGAAATACAGCCATACCCCTGTTTTACTGTGCTTTGCTTTATTGTGCTTCACAGTTAGTGTGAGGTTTTTTTGTTTTGTTTTGTTTTGTTTTTCAAATTGAAGGTTTAGGGCAGCCCTGAATCAAGCAAGCTTATCAGCACCATTTTTCCAACATTTGCTGACTTTGTATCTCAGTGTCACATTTTGGTAATTCTTTCAACATTTCAAACTTTTTCATTATTATTGTATTTATTTTGGTGATCTGTGATCAGTGATCTTTGAAGTTACTGTTGGAATTACTTTGGGAGCACCATGAACCACACCCATATAAAATGATGGACTTAATGGATAAATGTTGTGTGTGTACTGTCTGCTCCACCCACCCTGCCTTCCCTGTCCTTTTCCTCTCCTTGAGCCTCCCCATTCCCTGAGACAAAACCCTATTGAAATTAGGCCAACTAGTAACCCTACAGTGACCTCTAAGTGTTCAAATAAAGGGAAGAGGTACATGTCTGTCACTTAAATTTAAAAGCTATACATAATTAAGCTTAGTGAGAAAACCCAGATAGGTTGGTTGAAAGGTAGGCCCCTGGTGCCAGTTAGTGAAGTTGTGTATGCAAAGGAAAAGTTCTTGAAGGAAATTTAAAGTGCTACTCCATGAACGCACAAATGATAAGACAGTGAGACAGCCTTATTGCTGATATGGAGAAATTTTTAGTATTCTGTGTGGAAGGTCAAACCAGCCATAACATTCCCTTAAGCCAAAACCTAACCTAGAGCAAGGCCTCTTCAATTCTATGAAGGCTGAAAGAGGTGAGGTGGCTGCAGAAGAAAAGTCAGAAGCTAGCAGAGGTTGGTTCATGAGGTTTAAGAAAAGAAGCCATCTCCGTAACATCAAAATGCCAGGTGAAGCAGCAAATGCTGATGTAGAAGCCGCAGCAAGTTCTCCGGAAAACGTAGTGAAGATTGTGAATAAAGGTGGCTACACTACACAATTTCAATGTAGATGAAATGACCTTTTATTGTTTTTTTTAATTTTACGGTTGATTTATTTTGAGAGAGAGAGAATGCACACACGTGGGATACAGGCAGAGAGAGCGAGAGAGACGTCCAAGCAGGCTCCACACTGACATAGTACAGAGCCCAATGCAGGGCTCAAACTCAAGAACTGTGAGATCATGACCTGAGCTGAAATCAAGAGTCAGAAGCTCAACCCACTGAGCCACCCAGACACCCGGAAACAACCTTTTATTAAAAGAAAATGCCATTTAGGACTTTCATAGCTAGAGAAGAGAAGTCAGTGCCTGGTTTCAAAGCTTCAAAGGACAGGATGACTCTCTTGTTAAGGAGGTAATGTAGTGACTTTAAGTTAAAGCCAATGCTCATTTACCATTCCAAAAAGTCTCTGGTCCTTAAGCATTATGTGAAATCTACTCTATCTGTACTCTATAAATGGAACAGCAAAGCCTTGATGACAGCACATCTGTCTATACATGGTTTACTGAATATTTTAAGCCCAATGTTGATACCTACGACTCAGAATAAAAGATTCCTTTCAAAATATTACTGCTCATTGATGATGAATTTGGTCAACCAAGATTTCTGATGGAGTTATGCAATGAGATCAATGTTTTCATGCCTGTTAACACGACATCCATTATATAGCCCATAGATCAAGTAGAAATTTTGGCTTTCAAGCCCTCTGATTTAACAAATACATTTCTTAAGGCTGTAGATGGATCTGGGCAAAGTAAATTAAAAACCTTCTGGAAAGGGTTCATCATTCTATATGCCATTAAGAACATCTATAATTCATTGGAATATCACATCAACATTAACAGGAGTTTAGAAGAAGTTGATTCCAACCCTCATGGATGACTTTGAGAAGTTCAAGACTTCAGTGGAGGAAATAACTACAGTTGTGATGCAAACAGCAAGACAAATAGAATTAGAAGTGGAGTCTGAAGGTGTGACTGAATTGCTGCAATCTCATGATAAAACCTGAATGGATGAGGAGTCACTTCTTATGGATGAGCAAAGAAAGTGGTTTCTTGAGATGGTACCTACTCTTGATGAATATGGCTGTGAAGGTTGTTGAAATGACAACAAAGAATTTAGACTATCACCTAAACTTAAGTGATGAAGCAGCAGCAGGGTTTAAGAGGATTAAATCCAATTTGGAAAAAGTTTTGTTATGGGTAAAATGCTATCAAACAGCATCACATGCTAGTGAGAAAGCATTTGTGAAAGGAAGAACAAATCGACATGGTAAACTACATTGTTGTGTTATTTTAAGAAATTGCCACAAGGGCACCTGGGTGGCTCAGTCGGTTGAGCATCCAACTCTTGATTTCAACTCAAGTCATGATTCCAGGGTCATGGGATTGGGCCCCATGTTGGGCTCCGCACGGAGCATGAGATTTACTGCTTGAGATTTACTCTCCCTTCCTTTGTACCTCTCTTCCACTCATGTGTGCACTCTCTCTCTCTCTAAAATAAAAAAAAAAGAGAAAGAAATTGCCACAGTCATACCAGCCTTCAGCAACCCCACCCCTGATCAGTCAGCAGCCATCAACATCAAGGCAAGACCCTCTACCAGCAAAAGATTATGACTCATTGAAAGCACATATAATGGTCAATATTTTTTAGCAATAAAGTATTTTTTTAAATTAAGGTATGTACTTTTTTAAAGACGTAATGCTATCACACTATTACAGACTACTGTATAGTATAAATATAAGTTTTATATGCACTAGTAAACCAAAAATTATTTGACTTGCCTTTTTGCAATATTCGCTTTGCAGTGGTCTGGAACTGAACCCACAGTATCTCCAAGGTATGCCCATATAAAGCATTATTATTATACCTAATAGAATAAATACATACAAGATTGTCCCATTTTACTTTTTTAAAAATACGCATTTGCGTTCTTCAAACGAAGGCTAAAAGAATATGTATCAAAAAGGTAGCTGGAGTTGAATCTCTAGGAAATGAAAGTATAGGTGATTTCATATTTTTCTTTTTGTGTATTCTAAATTACATATAATGAATATTTATTACTTTTGTAAAACATACATAAATTTGATTATGAAAAATAAGATTGCTGCTGTCCTCTTATCCAATAAAAATGATTAATAATTTTTTGATGTTCATTTTTATCTGGTGACTAGCAAATTAATATTTATGGGTTGTTGAAAGTATATTATAAAGAATGAAAAAGAAAATTTTCATAGTGACTTTTATTCCCACCTCTCAGAAATAATCAGTTAAGATAATAGTGATTTTTCTTGTCATGTTATATATATGTACAAATAGTATATTTGTACAAATGCAAATAGTATATTTGTACATAAATATACACTTACATATATGTATGCATATCTATATATGTGCATGTGTGTATACATATACATACACTTTTTTTATTCAGGTAACATAACAAAAATTGTCTCGTGCTATTGCAACTTCATATAGAGCACTGATCTGACTATATATTCTATGAATCTCTATTCAAATTGTCTATGCGTTTTTCTTTTTTATTGTAAGAAAAGGATAACAAACTGGCAAATTGCTGAATATGTCACGTTTGATCGTGAATTACCATATCCTAGGTATTTCAATGGGATATTTCATAAGACAAAAAAAAACCCAACCATCTCTCTACTCATGAATTATATGTCCCACATATAATTTAACACTTGAAGTTAGAATGATCAGTTCATACACAAAATTTTCTTGTAGCCTAGATTTTGAAAACGTAGCAATCAAATAGATTAAATTATATATTAAATGTATTAAATATTAAATAAATATTATTTAAATTTATTTAAATTATATATTAAAATTATTAAATTATTAAAATATATATTATAAATTATATGTTATTTAGATTATGTATTAAATGTATTAAATATTAAATTATATATTAAATGTATTAAATATTATGTATATATTTATGTATTAAATATGTATTAAATATTAAATACAATAACATTGCAAAAACTTTACAATGTTATTCCGTAAAGATAATGAATGAAAATCTGATGGTCAGTTTTGTTTGCAGTCGTATTCAACATATCTTGACTTTATTTCATTCTGGACAACCTACTTAAAGGGATTATCTTAATACATGTTGAGGCTCTTCAGAGAGGATATAATTAGAGTTTGTTTCATTATCTGGCCTTTCAGTTCCTTTATCTCAGTGCTTCATATATCCAGTTGTAGGAGACAATGTTGATAATATAACTAAAAACTAAAACTGCCTTAACAACTCTCAGAAAACATAAATAATGAAAATGTGTAGGAAAAGAGGCAAGCTTAGTGCTTTCTATGCTATGGTGATTTTCTCTAGCTTTGTTCAGCTCCTGTTTTTAGAGTTTTACTGACTGAAGCACAGAGGTACCTTTTTAAAATTTTTTTTTAAATTTATTTTTTGATGTTTATTTATTTTTGAGAGAGAGAGAGACAGAGAAAGAGTGTGAGCAGGGGAGGGGCAGAGAGAGAGAGGGAGACACAGAATCTGAAGCAGGAACCAGGCTGTGAGCTGTCAGCACAGAATCTGATATGGGTCTCAAACTTATAGACCACGAGATCATGACCTGAGCCAAAGTCAGATGCTTAACCGACTGAGCCACCCAAGTGCCCCAAAATATTTCTTTTTTTTTTTTAATTTTTTTTGTAATGTTTATTGATTTTTTGAGAGAGTGTGCAAGCAGGGGAGAGGCAGGGAGAGAGAGAGAGGCACAGAATCCAAAGCAGGCTCCAGGCTCCGAGCCGTCAGCACAGAGCCCAATGTGGGGCTCGAACTCACGGACCGTGAGATCATGACCTGAGCCGAAGTCAGATGCTTAACTGACTGAGCCACCCAGGCGCCCAAATATTTCTTATTTAGTGTCCATTATAATGTACAACATACAACAAAGATTGTTTAAGAATGCTACTGACTAGACTAATATGTTGGTGAAAATTACATCTCTTTGTACAGTACATTTGTTTTTTTAATTTCTTGGAGAAATATGTGTTTACTTACCTGAATGGTGGAGAGTACTGTAGTCTTGGGTATGATAATTAAAACTCCAGAGAAGCATGCTAGATTCTATATTGTCTTAAGCATACTTAATAAAATCAGCAGCATTGTGATCATAGAATCATTTACCAAGATTATAAATCTGACAAAAACAATGATGTTCACTTGTTGAAATTTCAGGGAAATGATGCAGTCCTTTCTAATAATAGTTGGATTATAAATTGAGAAAGATTGATTTAGAATATTTTGAAAATATAAAACATTGGTTTTATTCATTTTGATACAAGAAATCAGAAAAAAGAGAAGTAAACTAATATTGACTGTCTATTTTAGGCCTGGCACATCATACATATTACTAAATGTATTGAAAATAGTCCAACAAGAAAGGCACTATTTACCCTGTTAAATAATTGAGGACATTGAAGCTCATAGTACATATTACTTTTCCCAAGGTTACATGGAAGGACAAGAGGGTTTTATTTGCAGTAGGTATATTTCTCCTAGATTAGTTTCTGTTGTTTCCAAATCATTTGTGATGAAAAGTGAATCTTTGGTTTGTCTATGAATGATTGTTAGATTTGAAGAGTCTTTGGGCATTTAGGAATAACTTTTTTTAATTTTTTTCAAATCAGTGTAACAAAAGCAATTCAAACATGATAGAAATAAAAGATTTCACTTTTTGGGGAGCCTGGGTGGCCCAGTCACTTGGGCGTCCGAGTTCGGCTCAGGTCGTGATCTCCCCATTCGCGAGTTTGAGCCCCGCCTCAGGCTCTGTGCTGACAGCTCAGAGCCTGGAACCTGCTTCAGATTCTGTGTCTCCCTCTTTCTCTGCCCCTCCCCTGCTCATGCTCTGTCTCTCTCTGTCTCAAAAATAAATAAAACATTAAAAAAAATTTTTTTAAAAGATTCCACTTTTTTTTTCAATCCTTAGTTTTGTTGATTATTCAAAAACCTGTCCTCATGCCACATGAGGGTTTAATCAATTGACAGATACATAGAAACAAAATTTTAAAAGTCTATGCTAAAGATTTTTCTTTGAAAAAAAGATATTATTAAAGGGTGTCTGTTTTGAAAGCACATGAGAAGTTTTAAAAATTACGTATATACCAGTTTTTGTGACTTAATTCATAAAGGAAAGTTTATTTTCTAGTGCTTTACTATTTTATGATGTTTTACTATTTACTAAGTCTGCAATGCAATTTTACTAGTTGTTAAAAAAATACAAAGTTATCTTGCCTTAAGCTATCTGTTATTATTTTTGCCTAATATTAAATTCATTTTGAAAGAGAAGAGTCATTCTTCTAGACAATATCTTATGGAATTGCTTAGATCACTTTAACATAGAGGTGATTTGAGAAAATCTGTATAGTGTAGTATAGTATTTCACATACTAATTGCAGAGCAGTGTTTTTCTATCCATTTTTATGTCATGACCCATAAAGAAAATAATCTTTTCTATTATTTCATTTACATGTGCAGAGGAGGGGTAGAGGACCATGTGCTCAGTATGTAATCTTGATCAGTTCATTTTATTCATCAATTATTCTTGATAATTTAAATAATTCAATTATTTGAGGAATGTTTATATAGTTCGGTCTATAAAACAAATACATTTTCATTATAGAAAAATACATATTATGTATGAGATATTTTTAGTTATTATTATTAATATATATAATAAAATTACCAATAACCCCTCCAGTCATAAATAACTACTCTTGATATTTGTGGAATATGTATATATATATATGTAATATATACATATATATTATATTTGTATATGTATATATTACATATGTAATATACATATATTTGTATGTATATATGTATATACATATATATATATGCCAGTGTATTCTTATGCATTCAGGAATATATTTTGAATCTGTACCACATAGTTCTGTATATGTATCGTTTCTTTAAAAGACTATTTTTTTAGAGCAGTTTTATGTTCACATCAAAATTGAGAGGGAGATACAGAGATGATATACTGCCTGCACCCCACCCCTGAAACATGCATAGCTACCTTCATTATCAACATCACTCACCAGAATGGTACAGCTTTTACCATTTAAGGATGGACCTACATTGACACATCATAATTACCTGAAGTCCATAGTTTACTTTAGGATATACTCTTGGTGTTGTATGATCTATGTGTTTGGACAAATGTATAATGACAAGTACCTATCATTATGATAGCATACAAAGTATTTTCACTGTCCCAAAAATCTTCTGTGCTCTCCCTATTCATCTCCCCACCCTACCCAAGATTCCTGGCAGCCACTTATCTTTTTACTGCCTCTATAGTTTTGCCTTTTCCAGAATGTCATATAGGTAGTATAATACAGTATGTAATCTTTTCAGGCTGACTTCATTCACTGAGTAATATGCATTTAAGTTTCTTCTATGTCCTTTCATTGTTTGATACCTCATTTCATTTTAGCTCTAAATAATATTTCATTGTTTGGATGTACCACAGTTTATCCATTCACCTACTTAAGGACATCTTGGTTGCTCCCAAGTTTTGGCAATTCATATAAATTCATATTATATATATATATATATATATATATATATATATATATATATATTCATATAAAGCTGTGCTATATAAATCCATGTTCAGGTTTTTGTGTAAATGATTTGGGTAAATGCCAAACAGCATGATTGATGAATTACATGGTAAGACTATGTTTAATTTTGCCAGAAACCACCAAACTGTTTTCAAAAATGTCTGTACCATTTTGCATTCTCATCAGGAATGTATGAGAGTTCATGTTGCTCCAAATCCTCACTAATATTTGATATTTTTAGTGTTCAGATTTTGGCTGTTCTATTAGATATGTAGTGCTCATTGTATTTTTTTTTAATTTCTCATTTACCTGATTACATATGATGCAGAGCATCTTTTCACATGCCCATTTGCTACCCGTATATCTTCTTTGGTGAGGTATTTGTTAAGTTTTTTGGCTTATTTTCTAATGTGTTTGGTCATTTTCTTATTGTTGAGTTTAAGAGTTTTTTTGTATATTTTGCAGAATAGTCCTTTATTATATATGTCTTTTGCAAATATTTTCTCCCAGTGTATGGCTTATCTTATAATTCTCTAGATATTATTGTCTTTTGTAGTTTTTTTTCCATTTTAATGAAGTCTTGCTTATTAATTACTTATTTCATAGATCATGTCTTTGGTGTTATATCTAAACAGGCACCACCATACTCGAGTTTTATAGCTTTGCATCATAAATTTTGGTCTATAATCCATTCTGAGTTAGTGTTTGTGAAGGGTGTAATGTTTATATGTAGATGCATTTTTTTTTGCATGTAGATTTCCAGTTGTTCCAGCACCACTTTTTGAATAGACTGCCTTTGCTCCATTGTATTGCCTTTGCTCCTTAGTCAAAGATCCAAACACCATTTTTATGTAGCTCTATTTCTCAGCTCAGCTCTCTATTCTGAACAGCTCTCTATTCTGTTCTAATCTTCTGTTTGTATGTTCTTTTGCCAAGACAACACTATCTTTTCTTTTTTTTTTTTAATTTTTTAATGTTTATTTACTTTTGAGAGAGAGACACAGAACGCGAATTGAGGAGGGGCAGAGAGAGAGCGGGAGACACAGAATCCGAAGCAGGCTCCAGGCTCGGGCTGTCAGCATGGAGCCTGACCCAGGGCTCGAACTCATGAATCACAAGATCATGACCTGAACCGAAGTTGGACACCCAACCAACTGAACCACCCAGGCACCCCAAGACCACACTATCTTGATTGTTGTAAATGTTGAGGTTGCATAGTGTCAGTCTTCCAACTTTGCTCTCCTTCCATATTGAGTTGGCTATTCTGGGTCTCTTGCCTCTCCATATAAACTTTACAATCAATCTGTCCATATCTATAAAATAACTTGCTGAGATTCTGATTGGAATTGCATTGAATCTATAGATTAAGTTGAGAAAAACTGACATCTTGACACTACTGAGTCTTCCTATCCATGAACATAGACTATCTCTCCATTTTTTAGTTCTTATTTGATTTTGTTCATCAGAGTTTTGTAGTTTTCATCATATAGCACTTGTACATATTTTGTTAAATGTATACTTAAGTATTTAATTTTGAGGGGTGCTACTGCAAATGGTATTGATTTTTTTTTCAAATTTCATTTGTTACTTTATAGAAAAGCAATTACTTTTTTGCATATGAACTATATATCTTGCAACCTTGTATAATCGGTTAGTAGTTTCAGGAATTTGTCAGTGCTTTTGGATTTACAATGTAGACAATCGTATTTCTCCCAACAAAGACAGTTAATGTCTTCCTTCTAAATCTGTGTTTTGTTTCCTTTTCTTGCCTTAATTGCATTAGCAACAACTTCCAGTAAAATGATGAAGAGTAATAGTGAGAGGGACATTCTTGCCTTCTAAATAATCTTAATGGGAAAGCTTGGAGTTTCTCACATTAAACATGATGTTAGCTGTAGGGTTCCTGTAGATAATCCTTATCAAATTGGAAAAGTTTCCCTCTATTCCTGGTTTACTGAGAGTTTTTATTAATGCTTGGTATTAGATTTTGTCAAATACTTTTTCTGCATCTATTGATTTGATCGTGTGATTGTTTTTACTGTTTAGTCTATTGATGTGATGGTTGTTAATTGATTTTTGCATGTTTCACAACTTTGAATAACTGGGATAAATTTCACTTGGTCATGGTGTATAATTCTCTTCATTCTTCATTGGATTCAACTTGCTAATATTTTGTTGAGGATGTTTGTGTCTATGTTCATGAGAGATTGGTCTATGGTTTCTTGTAATATCTTTTCTATAATGTCTTTCAATATTCTTTCTTTCTTGTAATATTTTGGTATTAGGGTAAATCTGGCCTCGTAGAATGAGTTAGGACATAGTACCTCTGCTTTTAACCTCTGAAAGCAGTTGTAGAGAATTGGTATATTTTTTTCCTTAAATGTTTTGTAGAATTCACTAGTTAACATATCAGGGCCTGGTGGTTTTTTGCTTTGGAAGGTTATTTATTAATTATTGATTCAATTTATTTAATACAAAGAAGCTGTAGACCTATTCCTATTATCTATGTCTTTTTGTGTGAGATTAGGGAGATTATGTCTTTCCAGGAATTAGTCCATTTCATCTATGTTACCAAATTTGTGGACATAGAGTTATTTTAGTATTCTTTTATTATTCTTATAATGTCCATGGGATTTACAGTGCTGTCCCCTCCCCTTATTTTATTTCTCATGTTAGTAATTTGTGTCTTCTCTCTATCTCTTTTTCTCTCTTTAGTAAGTGTGGCTAGCAGCTTATCAATTTTACCGGTTTTTGCAAAGAACCAACTTTTAGTTTCTTAATTTTTTCCTATCGATTTCCTGTTTTCAGTTTCATTGATTTCTACTCTAATTCTGCTCTAATTGGTTCTTTTTATCTGCTTACTTAGTATTCAATTTCATCTTCATTTTTTTAGTTTCTAAAGACAGAAACTTGGATTTGGTCTTAGAACTTTCTTCTCTTCTAATACATGCACTCAATACTGTAAATTTCCCTCTAAGTACTGTTTCCACTGCATTTCACACATTTTGATAAGTTGTACTTTCATTTTCATTCTGATTAAAAATATTTTTGTAATTTCTTTTTTCAAATTTATTCTTTGACCTCTATGTTATTTAGAAGTATGTTTAATCTCCATATATTTGGGGATTTTCCAGTTATCTTTCAGTTATTTATTTATAGTTTAATCCTTTGTAGACTGAGAGCAGACATTGTATGCTTTTTTGTTGTTGTTAAAATGTGTTTTGTGGCCCAAAGTGTGGTCTATCTTGGTTCATGTTCCATGTGAGTGTGAGAAAAATATGTATTCCTTTGTTGTTGAATGAATTAATCTATAGATATTAATTATATGCAGTTTGTTGGTGATATTATTGAGTTCAGTTATACCCTTACTGATTTTCTGCCCGCTGGATCTGTTTCTGAGACAGATGTATTGAATTTTCTAACCATGAGAGTGGATTCATTTGCAGTTCTGTTAGTTTTTGCCTCACACAGCTTGATGCTCTGTTGTTAGGCATGGGCACATTAAGAATTGTTAAGTATTCTTAGAGAATTGACCCCTTTATCATTACATAATGTCTTTTTTATCCCTGATAACTTTCCTTACTTTTATGTCTGCTCTGTCTGAAATTAATATAGCTACTCCTCTTTTCCTTTGATTAGTATTAGCATGGTATATTTTTCTCTATCCATTTACTATTAAGCATTATATATCTTTATATTTAAAGTGGATTTCTAGTATACAAAATATAGTTATGTCTCATTTTCTGATCTGCTCTGCAATCTCTGTCTTTTATTGGTGCATGTAGATCATTGACATTCAAAGTGATTACTGATATAGTTGGATTGATGCCATATTCGTTACTGGTATTTTTTTTTTTTTGGCCCTTGTTCTTTGTTCCTATTTTTGTCTTCCACTCTTCATCTATCTTTTGTGATTTTAATTAAACATATTATTTGATTCCATTTCCTCTGTCTTTTTAGTATATCAGTTATTCTTTTTTGTCACTTTTTTAAGTGGTTTTCCTAGAGTTTGCAATATACATTTACAACTAATTGAAGTCCACTTTCAAATTACACTATACCACTTCACAGATAGTATAATAACCTTATAGTAAGAAAATAATCCTAATTCCTCCCTTCCATCCTTTTTATCACTGCTGTCATTCATTTCATTTATCTGTAATATATATATACCTTAAGTTATACACACACACACACACACACACACACACACACACACAAGCATACATACTCAAATACACTGTTGTTATTATTATTTTGGACAAATTGTTATTTGTTAGATCAATCACCATTAAGAAAAATAAATGTTTTTTATTTTACCTTCAGTTATTTCTTCTTTGATTCTTTTCTTTATGCAGATCAGAGATTCTGACCTATATTATTTCCTTCTTTCTAAAAATCTTTTATCTTCTCTTGAAGGTGGCAGCAGTTACTAGCAATGGATTATCCTAATGTTTGGCTATCCCAGAGAGTTTTTATTTCTTTTTCACTTTTAAAGGATAATTTCATAGGGTGCAGAATTTTGTTTTTGTGGTTTATTTCTTTTACACTTTAAAGATTTCACTCTACTCTCTTCTTGCTTACGTAGTTTCTAAGGAGAAGTCAAATATTCTTGTTTTTGTTTTTCTACATGTAAGTTTTTTTTCCTCTAGATCATTTAGGATTTTTTCTTTATCTTTGATTTTCTGCAGTTTAAAATTTTTTTAATGTTTATTTTTACACACACACGTGAGAAAGAGAGAGAGAGAGAGAGAGCAGGGTAGGGGCAGAGAGAGAGGGAGACCCAGAATTTGAATATATTCTCCAGGCTCTGAGCTGTCAGCACAGAGCCCGACATCAGAACTGTGAGATCATGACCTGAGCCAATTTCAAACGCTTAACCCACTGAGCCACCCAGGTGCCCTATTTTCTGCAGTTTGAAGGCAGTATCCTTAGGTGTATTTTTATTTGATATCTAACATTAGTTTGGAGAAATTCTCAGTAATTATTCTTTGAAATATTTCTTCTGTTCCTTTTTTTTCTTCTACTTCTAGTATTCCCATTACATGTATGTTACACCTTTGTAGTTGTCTCACAGTCTTTGGATATTCTTTTCAGTTTTTGGTTTTTTTTTTAAGGTT
Organism: Acinonyx jubatus; assembly: GCF_027475565.1. Classification (NCBI taxonomy): domain Eukaryota; kingdom Metazoa; phylum Chordata; class Mammalia; order Carnivora; family Felidae; genus Acinonyx; species Acinonyx jubatus. The sequence goes on along the minus strand of NC_069382.1, from coordinate 117,753,849 downwards.
TTTTTGTTTGTTTGCTTTGATGTATTCTCTAGCTCAGAGATTCTTTCCTCAATCATGTCCAGTCTACCAATAAACCCATTAAAGGCATTCTTCATTTCTGCTACAGTATTTTCAATCTCTAGCATTTCTTTTTGATTCTTTTGTAGGAGTTCCATTACTCTGTTTACATTACCCATCTGTTTTGCATACCATCTACTTCATACATTAGAGCCCTTAGCATATTAAATCAGAGCTGTTTTAAATTCCCTGTCCGATAATTCCCACATCCTTGCCATGTCTGGTTTTGATGCTTACTCTGTCTAATCAAATTTGGTTTTTGGCCTTTTGATATGCCTTGTCATTTTTCTCAAAGATATGATGTACTAGGTAAAAGGAACTGCTATAAATAGGCTTTTGGTAATGTGGTTCTGAGATGTGGGGGAGGGGAAGCTTTCTAGAGTCCTATGCTTAGTTAGGTTTTAGTCATTTAGTGAACCTATAGCTCTGAACCATGAACTTCATGAGACTGCCTTAGTTTCCGCCCCTTTTATGTGGGACAACATGGCTACAGAGGGCTGCTGTTGGGTATTTCTCATCCCCAGGTCACTTAGACTCTGAGAATACCCCAGTAGATTAGGCTGTCATTAACCAGTCTGCCCTGAGGACAAACCTTTCTTAGAAGAACAGAGTGCTATGGAGTATTTCAAAATGATTTCTTTTCCCCTCCCCCTGCCAGCAGCAGGAGGGGAATTTTCTCTAATATTTTCTGTGGGAATCTAGTCAAGCTCCTGGAGGTAAATCTCAAAATAATGTGGAGGCCCTCCTTCAGCTGGATTCGTTTGCAGTTTTTAACTCTCAGACTTGTCCACACTGAGCATCAATTACAGTTGTGGTTTTCCTACTCCGGCACTGGTTCCTGGGTGGTTTGCAGTCCTAAGTCTACTCTGTAAGTTGAGACTCCCTGTACTTCCCTGACTGTCTCTCCAATTTGGGGGACAGCAGTTTGTTCCAAGTCCACCCCTTTCTTAAGCATCAAAGAAGACTGGTGATTTTTCAGTCAGTTCAGCTTTTTGTTAGGAGGAGTGTTGATTTCCAAAGCTCCTTACATGTGGAACCTGAAACCAGAAGTCCTATACTTCTTATTTTACTAAAATAAGAACCTACTAACTTAGGTTCTTAAGTTGAAACTTTTTCAGTTATATTACGGACCTGTTTCTTATCAGTAAATACTCTCTGATAGAATTTTTATTGGCGACAGTATCTTTTTCACAGTGCAGATTTTTATCTAGTCCCTTATTGCTTAAACTGCTTCCAATTTTCTGCAGTATAAACAGTGATTCTGTGAAGGTTCATGGAGATAAATCTTTTTGTATAGTCATGATTATGTCCTCAGGGTAAATAAAATAGCTCTTCTTAACCTAATACCACAGAGGAATTAGCAGAAAACATCTAGATGCTGCTGTGCTAGAATAATTTACACCCCCTTCTTCTAAAGTGTGCTAAATAAAATGGTTTCCTTGCTCTTTCATCAATTCACAAAATGATCGAGCCAGTTCAAAACAACCTTTCACTCTTCTGGGATGTGAGTGTGTGAGTGTGTGTGTGTGTGTGTGCACGCGCGTGTGTGAGAGAGAGAGACAGAGAGAGACACAGACAGAGACAGAAAGAAAATGAAACCGTTTATGAAATTGTAAAGAAATAAAGGCTATTTTTATAGCCTTAGTACTAAGAAAAATCTGGAAATCCCAGATTTTTTTTGGTTTTATTCTGCAACTTTCATTAAGACAGAACAACACCAGAAAAACCACTCTCTTTCTTAGATGTGGCATGCGGATGTTCCTCTCTAGAGGGCATGTCTTTTTGTTATTCTGTTTCACTGATAGAATTACCTATGTGAAACTGGCAACTTCACTTTTTTTGGTAAAATAACCAAATTCTAGCTACTTCCATCTATACTGCCTTTGACTCTTCTTCCTTTTTATCCTGTCAGTGTCCTTTAGCCACAAACCACTAGGAACACACCTGCACTTGAACTATTTGGACTTTTTGTTAGTTGCAATGAAGAGAAGGCACACCATGGAGAACCATGGGCCATCTCAATATGGCTATTAGAAAAGACTTACTGTAGGATTTAGGCTTGTTGTTAAGTGATTTGAGGGAGGTTTCAAGAAAGCAGGGGTTTGCTGTAGTTTGCTTGCTGTCAAAAAGCAATTGTAATGTTATGATTTGGTATATTAGTGATCTTTATCCAAAATAAGGTGACCAACTGTCCCAGTATGCTTGAGACTGAAGGGGTTCTTAGGATACAACATGTCAGTGCCCAAACCAGGAAAATTCCCAGGAAAACTGAGAGGAGTAGGTTACCCTAACTAGAGGGCAAGAGAAAAAGAGACGAAGGCTGAAATTGGTAAAGAAGTGATAGCTAGTGACAGGAGCTAGGATTTGGGATGTTTGGTCATTCTTTGTGATTTAGGCAGTGCTCATGTTTTCGCTTGGATTCATACTTGACTACAAAGTGTTCTCACCCCCGACTTGACCCACTGTGGAGGCAGAGTGGCCATGTCAAATGTTGATGTTCTGTGAAATTGTTGATTTCACTAGGACACTGGGCCAGCTCCAAGCCAACACCAAGGTTTTTACACAGTCTTGGGGAGGTTTCTAGCTATCAGGGGCTAGTTTCTTTTTTTCCCCAATTATCTTCTTTGTGGACTTAGGAATACTTTTGGGGTTGACTTAAGAGCTTACAGATGCAATCTAGTTGTTAGAGACTCGGTTTCAGCCACATTGGTCTGTACTCTAATGAGAGGCGTTTGGGCTTTGAAATATTGAGTAATAAAAAAATTATCCTTCACTCTTAACACAACGTGTTTTTCTTCAATAGAAAAACATGTTTTAATGACTAAGACCAAATGCTAAATTACTAAATGTTAAAACAAAAAAATCAAATATCCTTTCCCCTTAAGATTGAAACTCACATTAACATATTTCACTGTTCTAGTAATGCTGCCATAAAGAAAGCCAGTTTTTTGGTATAGAACACACTTTTCACAGAACATATCAACATTTGGATGAATACTGATATTTCACTCTTAAACCAGTGTTGTGCAGAAATACTAGTTTATAAAGTGACATTTCCCAATTTTGCTTTTTTGTTTTTAAAATTAGAAATCTTTTTCACTCTTAGGTGGATCCTGAGAAGCTTAACAGAAACCCATGGGGGAGGGGAAGAAAAAAAAAGAGGTTAGAGTGGGAGAGAGCCAAAGCATAAGAGACTCTAAAAAACTGAGAACGAACTGAGGGTTGATGGGGGGTGGGAGGGAGGGGAGGGTGGGTGATGTGTATTGAGGAGGGCACCTTTTGGGATGAGCACTGGGTGTTGTATGGAAACCAATTTGACAATAAATTTCATATATTAAAAACAAATTAGAAATCTTTTTGAAGTACAAATAATTGTTCTCATTTAAAATAAAATAAATTTCCTTACTTACAGTCATTGAAAAGAGATAGTTCCATCTTTTTCAGGTGTGTTAATTTAATGTTAAGAAAAAATATTACATGGTGGTTGGATTTTTTTTTCGGGGGGAACTTTAAACTAGTAGGTGAACATATATAGTTGGTTTAGATTAGTCACTAAGGTTATAATAATACTAGTTAAATTGTGAAGTGTTATTTTAATTATTAACATTGGTTCAGTTATTTTCAACTCAGTTCTGTTGTCCCATATATTAATCCAATTGATTGTTTAACAATTAGTCTTTAAAACAATGGAGGGAATAATATGACCTTAACCATATTATAATTGTGATGTAGTTCACATTCATGTACTTTTCTCCAGGTTCTGATGACTACCTTGAGGTCAATATTCCAAAAGACCTAAAAGTGGAACATTCTGGGGAAATAAGTAAGAGACAGGAAATTGAAGAATTATCAAAAGCTTCAAGAGATACCATACCACAGGCAATGGTGCTTCCTGCTGAAATTCCATGTGAGGTCAGTAAGAAACTTTGTTATTTAAGTGGCTCTCTTGTTTTCATAACAGAATGTGGGCTCTAAGATAGTTGGGTACTTTGTTCATGGCTGTGTCCTAAGAATCCAAAACACTCTCTGGCCATTAATAGGTATTTGGTAAATATTTGTTGAATAGTTAAATATTAGAGAATATATGAAAGCTTCATTTTATCAAATGTTATTTGGCACATTGCAAAAAGATATATAATTGCTATATATATAAAGCTACTTAAGAATTTTTTATTTCATTTTAACCAGATCAAGGATTTTATTCCTATAAGTAAAAACATATTCTTGAATAGAATTTGAAAACACTTATTTTCTAATATCACCAGTTTTTCAATTATTAAACATATACTAAAGGCCTGCGTTATTAAGTGGAAATATCATAAGAGTTGGAAGAGTTGGTCCTTTCAGGAACAGAAGTATAATGGAGCAAGGAATGTAGTGTGGACTTCTGAGAAGGTGACTATATGAATACATGTCTTCCTGCTAAGTCTTCATTGAAATGGACTACTAAAATAAGCACACTGGTAGAGCTTGGCCTGAATCTGTATCTCCACAATCTCCAGACAGTGACCCTCAGTGTCTGTGTTGTCCTTCAGTGGGACAAGCCAAAGACACTCCTGAGCCTTAGGAGTTGCATGAAGGGATCCTTCTGGTAGAAGCCAGTAGATGTATGCCACTCAAGGACAGGGGTTGCGATTGTCTGTCTGCTGAGTGTCTTTAGGAAGAGAACCCCCAATCTTGCTGGTATTAGCAGTCTTGGGGGAAGCCGAATTTTCTGTGCAGTTGGGCAAAGTCTAATCCCTTCACCCCTAGACCCGTTACTTAAGCAGAAGAATCATTGCTTTAAGCGATTATGCTGTTCATTCCAGAGAAACAACAACTTCTTTGACACTACCTTAGACACTCCAGGAACTGAATCGTTCAAGTTTGAGGGAACCAACACATGTAGTCAGGCAAAGAAAAATTACAACTCGCTTAAAGGACTCAGGAACTTGAGGGAGGACAGGCTGAACAATCAGAACCTGTGGCTCCGAGTGAGTCAGAAACAGTGGAAGAGACAGAAATAAATATAAAAAATTGTAATAAACAGAAATGAGAATTATTCTCAAGGAGGTAAAATCAACACAAAAAAGAAAAAAAAAACCCTCTGGAACTAAACATTGCTCACTGAGAATTATGCAGTGTGTGTTAATAGCTGCTTTGAAAAATACATACAACAGTAAATTTGTTTTAATTTTTTTAATGTTTGTTTATTTTTGAGAGAGAGAAAGACAGAGTGTGAGGGGAGGAGGAGCAGAGAGAGGGAGACACAGAATCTGAAACAGGCTTCAGGCTCTGAGCTGTCAGCACAGGGCCTGATGCAGGGTTCCAACTCCCAAACCGCGAGATCATGATCTGAGTTGAGGTCGGACACTTAACTGACACCCAGATGCCCCAAGTAAATTTTGAATAATATGAAACCGTCCCCATTATTAAATTTGCAGAGAAATTGAAATCTAAAAATTAAACCCCACTGCCCTCCAGGCTGCAGTAGCTCAGGTAGATGGTTGGGTAGAATCAGGGTACTTTCAAAAGCAGGATCATGGGCTGTCTTTTATTGACATGGATACAATTCTTTCAGACTTTCTGAAGTTAAATTATTTCAAAGCTCACTTAGGTACCCCACATTTTAAGGAATCTTAAGAATTGAAAGGTCATACGAGATTACTTTAGCACCAGCCCCACACACTAAAGAATTCAAAATAAACTAATTCCCAGACAAAAAACAGTTGTCCCAGCCAAAATCCTATGCTCTCGGAACCTAGATCTTAGTACAATCTGAGTCCATGTAACAATGGCCAAGTACCAAAGGAAAGATCATTTGTATCCAAATGAGTGAAAATCATGTTTCAGATTTGCCAGGGTAACTTTCAGTCAATGCTGGTTGTCTGAAAGCACAACCTGTGAACTTACTCATTTCTGAGACATCTTCCAGTCGGTGGGTGAGTGGAGACAACTGAATATATGGCCTCCTCCCAGTAAGTGATACTTGAGATTTTGCCACCATCTTACAAAAGTTAGGGGGTGCCTGCGTGGCTCACTCGATTGAGCATCTGACTTCGGTTGGCTCAGGTCATGATTTCCCAGATCGTGAGTTCGAGCCCCATATTGGGCCCACTGCTGTCAACGCACAACCTGCTTTGGATCCTCTGCCATGCTCTCTCTCTGCCCTTCCCCACTTGTACGCTCTCTCCCTCTCAGAAATAAAATAAACATTACAAAAGCTAGAAATTTACAGTGCTAAATTGCCAGTCACCAGGTCTTTTTGCAAACATGCCTCTTTCACACCCAGCACCTTTGAAATCTACAAAGTGCCCTTCTAGTTTTGTGTTTCCAGTATGCCAGTGCTGAGTTGAGTAATTCCATGTAGTGGCATAATCTTCATTCTCTTTGACTAAGCGGGGGGTGGGGGTAGGGGGTAAGGTCCCTCCTGCTGCTGCTTCTTGCTGTAAAATTAACTGGGTCTGTGGACTTGCCTCGTAGAGGTTCCCTCCCTGTTCCCTCACCTGTGCTGGAGAATCAGCTTTAGTAGATTGTTCAACTGAGGCAGCAGGTAATGCTGCTGCTACTTTTGACCCCAGGAGCATGGGAGTGTTGATCCCTCTGCCTAGTCGTCATTCCAAGCATTGTTCCTTTCTATGGATTTTAGATTTCCTAAGCCTTGAAAATCTTGTGCCACTCTAAAAACAGCAGAAAATACATTTTCTTCAACATTGTTTTTCATGTGGTAGTGAAGATAGGCCTCCAGTGTTCTGTTTATGTAAGTTATTCCCTGTCTCTTTGAGAAATACCTTGGTAGGTCTTAAAGGTGCAAATCTACTTAATTTGGCTTCTTCTTTTACCTTTTCTAGGATTAGCATTCTGTGCTATATTTTAGTATTTTTATTTATTTATTTATTTATTTATTTATTTATTTATTTTGTTATGAGCCAATGCATTTGTTTTTCTAGCATATTCCTCTTGATTTTATCTTGTGGAGTAATTGATCGTGAGAGATACGATGTCCAAGTTCTAAGCCTGTCAGACACATTCATTGTATAAAAGAGGCTTATCCAACTTTATGTCCCCAATGAGAAATCCACCTGGGAGGCATTCTTCCATTGGGATAACATATAAACTAGAACTGGACCTGGCCTATTATTTGTTAGCTTCTCCGCCCTATGCTGTGTATTACTACAAAGTCCAAATTTCATTAATTCCCCAGACAAACTCCCTCAGAGCGGTGGTTCTCATCTGGGAATGATTTTGCTCCCCTTGCCCCCAGAAGGGATTTGACAAAGCCTGCAGACAGTTTTGGTTGTCATCCTGGGGGATTGCTACTGGCATCTAGGGGTGGTCCCCACAACAATGACTTCTCTGGTCCCAAACCATCAATAGTACCAACGTTAAATCCTGTCTCCAAGGACAGGAGATACATTTATGGCCCTTACAGTAATAAACTTCCTTCACATCACCTAATAATGGCATCAAGAATTAGTGCTCCCCTTCAGAGGCTTTTCTGCAATCCGCTCAGTTGTTCTGTAATCACTCGTTAGAGCTGCACAATCTGTAAGCAGTGACTCTTGTCCCTCTTTTTATGGATTTTACCTGAAGCCTTAAGAGGGAGCCTGTAAATGTTTTCCTCGGTGGGCCCTCTTGGAAAGTACTGTCACTTACCCTCTGATGCCTCCTGTCTCTTCAGTTACCTCCGCAAGCCTCAGTCATAGGTCCAGCAATGGCTTCGTTATTTCCCCTTCACGAGCACTATCCTAAAAAGCGGTTCGGAATGAGCTTATCTTCTTTATCTTGTTTTATCTGAATAGACAGGCCTTCCATCTGTTTTCCTTTCCTTTTGGTAGAATTTGTCTACTGCAATCTCAGCTTTTCTCCCCCCAGAATCTCTTCCTTCCTTGAGTATAATTAACTGATATTTCTTAATTTTTATGTTACTCTCCCAGTGCTCCTTTTCTGATGATAAGACTAAAATTGTTTTAAAACCAATCCAGTCACTTGTTGATCTCAGGAGCAAATATAATTCTTCAAGTTACAGTATAACATTGAAAGGCCTGTTAAGTGGCTTTAAATCAACATTTGGATCTATATTAATTTCATTGAAGTGTCTTTGTATCCAAATCCTAGAACGTGGCACATTCCCTCAAAAAGACCTTCATTTTATTTGACCTGTTCCTTGACATACCTCTGTAGCTACCACTGTAATGTGAGTCTCCAAACCCACAGTGCAGACCTGATTATGTAGCCAATAAATCTAGAGAAATCCTTAGACTATATGGAAAGGTGTGATTCTGAGGGGCCCATGGGAAAGTCACAAGGATCTCAGAGATGACCTCCTATGCATTCATTCCTTGGCCCAAGATAGGGTTTAAAATAATATACAGAAGCTAATGGCACTTCCCACTTAATTTCTCATACCAAATCACACACTAGTTCTTGGTAATCAACCTTAAAGTCTGATCCTGTGACTTCACTGAAAAGTACAGGAAAAGTTGCAAAAGACTATTGTGTGTATCAATGCCGAAAGGTTTATGTTGTAAGGTGCCACCCTTTTTGGTTGTAAGGTTTTACAGTGACCGAAAGAGGTCTTTACCTTTAACCAAGTGGCTCTCAAACTAAGCTGCGGACGGCGGTTACTGGGGGAGGTTTAAAAAAAAAAATCGTGCCTAAATCCTACCCCCAGAGATTTGGATATAAATGGTCTGGTTTATGGCCTGGACACTGACAGTTTTAAAAGCTGCCCAGGTGATGCTGAAGGTGAGAATTAACAGCCAAATTTGGAACCATTGCCATAACCTAATCCTTGCTGTGCTGTCATGGGTCAGGTAGAGGTCAGCTACAGGAGCCTGCACAGTCCTGGCTTAATAAAACACATGCAACTATGCTCATTAAACTGGTGCCTATGAAAGTAGTCGTGAATATATGAAAAGAACCACTGGTCTGTGTAAAAAAGTCATGGTAAGCTGATATGATGATCCACTAGGGTAAAAATCCTTTGTGGCCTGTGCGTGATATATCATATAAGCCTAAAGACACCAACCCTAGGAGACCCAGAAACTTCACCCTTTATGTGTTCTATTATAGACCAAGTTTTAGCCCCTTTGTTTAGGTCTCAAGGTTTTGTGACCAATGCCACAAAACTTTAGGCTTTGGAAGGGATCATTATCATAATTCTCTCTGTCCCTGAATGTTCAGCGCCAAACAGGGGATAAACAGATGAGTCAGAAAGATTGAAAGCAAAACAGCAGCTTTATAACTGATAAAGCCAAATTTACGATCCTTTGAGTATTTTCTCCGTTGAATTAAGTGTGCCCACATAATTAGATTTTTAGTTAAGATGTTCATAATAGTTAAGGACAAGGCTGGACAATGCAGGCCTTCCCTCCTAGAGCAGGCCACTTTCTCCGTGGACAGGCAGCAAACAGCTGAAACTGGGAGTCCTGAGGGATGTAAGGAATGGAGCTGGGTGTGTTCAATTTTAAAATGTCACATTTTAACAGACTTATTCCATCTTCATTTTAAAAATATGTACAGATTGTCTCTTATGTACATAATTTTTGCAAGATGCCACGATGATATGAAAAAATAAAAATACTTTCAGGATATTGAAACCCTAGCCGGGAAGCCAACACACAGACAGGAAGAACTAATGAAGAGCAGGGGGCGTGACTTCGAGAAGGTCGAATGAGGAGTGTGAATGTGAAACGCTCCATGATTCCCTTAGAAGTTGCTGTGGGCTGCAGTTGTAGGGAGGGTTTATGGAGCTTGTGAAACCCCGAGTCAGGCCTTGTGGGAGAGGAGAGGGGAAGTGGGGATATGGAGGGAGAGTAGGAACGAAATGGCACGCCAGCATTTGGTACAAACAGGCCTGATGCAAAATGAAAGTGTAGGGGCCCTTGTTCAAATTAGTAAGCGCTTTAAGGCAGTGACAGCAGAACATTAAAGCAAGTGCAGGGCCTTCTAAGTGCACGGCCAATGCAACAGTCCAGGTCATACACCTGTGAAGCTGGCCTTGGGTACAAATGAGGATGTGAGTCCCTCATTTGGGGTGGTCAGTATGCTTGTCTTTCCTTTAGAACTTTTCTCTAGAAAAGGTTGAAAGATGGAGTCCTGCCCTCTATTAAGGAGGGAATCTGATGCATTAAGAAGCAGCCTGTGTGAGCACTCATGAATGAGAATGGGTGTGAGCACTCATTAGAATGAGAATGAGAATAATACACTGGGAGAAGATGCTGAGGCATACTAACTTTGGAAGGGGAGAGGCCAAAGTTGAATAAGCCACAGTGGAAACTCGAAAGGGAGCTCTGAAGAACTTTGATGCAGAGGATCTTGGGGATCAGGGCCAAAATAAATAGGAAGTCATGAAAGGTTTGGTGTGGGTGTGAGCAACAGAGGAACTAAAAAACTGAGCTAGACAGGAGGCCCCGTGAAGAGGAGGTGGTAGATGAGATGAACAGGAGGAGTTCACATTCCTGACCTCAGGGGTCACATGAGGCAGTGCTTCGGTGTGGCATAGGGAAGAATACAGGGAGGCATTCTTGACATGCGGGATGTGTGAGGCCAAGAATGTGTGTCCTGTGGAATAGTGGCATCTTTTCTCCATTTGCAATGTAATCGATGAGGAGAAATTTAGTTTAAAATATCCTGCAGCCAAATATTGGGGAGCACCCGACTCCGGTGAAAAAAATGGCCGCAGTGGAAGTATGTAGGCTGAACCAATTCTGTGGCATCAACATTTTTTTAAGTTTGTTTATTTATTTTGAGGGGGGGAGGGGCAGAGAGACAGAGACAGAGAGAGAGAGAAAAAGAGAGAGAGAGAGAGAGAGAGAGAGAGAGAGAGAGAGAGAAAATCCCAAGCTCCACACTGTCAACATAGAGCCCGATATGGGGCTCGAACTCTGAAACCATAAGATCCTGAAGTGAGCGAAATGAAGGGTAGGACGCTTCACTAGCTGAGCCACCCAGGCACCCCACATTAATATATTTGTAGAAAGTCTTTGGTACAGAGCGTTAAAGTTGTAAGTTTTATCAGCAGGTGATTTATGCATACACAGATAACTTTTAAATAAGAGAACTTTGAAGTTAATGACTTTTGGGTAAACACAATTTTATAAGAGTATATAAAGGAGGTTTCTGTTTATTTTGCGAGGGACTGAAATTTAGTTTGACTTTGAGGAAAGCATTTGGAAGGTGATACCTGAGATAAACATAAAAATGATATTTTGTTTTAGTTATTCTGAAGGGTCAAAGAGCACAGTGTAAAGGAGAGTACAGATTGTGATTTAGATAGTTCTGATTAATCTTCAGAATGTAACTCTCTGTATTAGCTACCCTGTTCTTAAAAGAAAACTAATAGCCTTCCATTTTGGTTTCAGTGTGTATATGTGTGTATGTATGTTTTGGTTAGGATTAAAGGAAATATCTTTATATTAAAAGTGCTTAACATAATTCCCAGCATAAAATAGATATTCAGCAAATATTTATTCCTTCTTTTTCTCTGTATTAATGTCAATCTTTTTATCCCTAATTATTTTTTCTGGCTTTTTCCCCAGAACGGTTTTCAGTAACTCCTTTTGACTTACATCCATAGATTTAGCTTTCGATGTTAATAAAATCTTGATACTTTTAGATTTATAACCTTCAGTCATTTCAGTAACCTTCTTAGATACTCATCACACATAAAGAGTAACCAGAGAATCTCTATTAGGTAAGATTTAAAACTATTGGATATTTAAAACATTGGACATTAAAACTCATATTTAAAATGTTAAGAGATTTTACAGCTATACCTATTCAGTCCTGTCATTTATTGGTGAATATACTAAGTTCTGGAAAGGCAAAGGAAAAGGATTCAGGGGGGAAAAAAAGCTTTGGTTAGCAAATGACGGCTCCCTGGAGGTCTGTAGGTGATGCTCCTTACTCTGAGATAGGGATCCTCTTGGACAGGGAAGAGTCAAGGCCAAAAGGAAGCAACTGTGTCCTCACTTTTTTCAGTTGCAAAAGATGGGGTTGGGGAAAAAGTTGAGAATTCAATAGACACCAAGTTGATAAAATTAAAATGTGGCGAGAATCACATTTACATATTTTATTTCTGACTATGTTTGAAAAGATAGGACATGATAGAAGACATAATTATCCTGTGCAGACTTTGTTGTTATTAAATATAGTGGGTTCTTTGGTTAATGTAAACTTTTTCAAGGTCCTCATTGGGTTACATGTTTTGTCTTATAGAATCCTGGTGAAATATTTATTATTTTGAGAGATGAAGTCATTGGTGATACTGTGGAGGTTGAATTTACATCAAATAGCAAATGTGTTAGAACACAGCCAACCCGTTGGAATAAGACAGTCTGGTGTATGGAAGCTTTAGGTAAGAAATTTTTTTATGCATTAATAAATATAGAACATCATCCTGAGTTTCTTTCAATAAATTAATGATAAATGGTTTCACTTCCTTACAGAAACTAATATTGTTCTGCAGGTGTTTCCTGTGTTTAGCTTTCACATACCCGAGGTTGTTATTATTAATCTGGATTCCCAAAAGTATGAAAGTGTAAATTATGAGAAATTAGCTTGTGTACCATGTGGTGAAATGACCGTCAGCAATATCACATATTTTTAAATATGTCAGCAGAGAGCACTTTAATATACATCAGCCATTAAATATGGAACTAAAATTGTTTGCTTTATTATAATAGGATTAATGAACCCTTGGACTGTCGTTCATGAACTTTTTACTTTTTTTTTTTTTGCCATTCTTTTTCACTATTTATCATCATGGTTCCATTTCTATATACAATCCTCCATCTTTTCCTTATTAATTTATGAGGTTTACCATTTTATTATCCACCTTTGCTTGCAGCATGATAAATTGTATCAGATTTAAAATTCCAGATGGAATAGCCACACCTGCCACAATATTGTACTTAAATCAAAGTTTAATAGATTAATTTCTGAATGTTTTGATACAAATGTAGGACTACTTTGTTTTTGAATTTATGATATCTTTTTACAGTCAGAGAATAAAATTACCTTATAAAACTTCATAACTATGAACTTTGTAAAATATTTTAAAGTATAAAAGTATATACAATCTTATTATGAATCTGGAAATGTAGTAAAAATATTTAAAATTAAATACTGTGTCAAATACATCCTGAACTTTTTTTTTTTCCTTTTGGAATGTAGCTATTATGAAGCCCATTTATAGACCACTTACAAACCTTTTCTATTGTGCTATGCAAAGCATGTGTCCCCTCTATGGATTTCCTTGCACAGCCTAGGTGAGAGTTGAATTATATAAAGGAAGGACTATACACCAAGCATTTATAAACGTTTCAGACACTGGTTCCTGTGATGGATGAAGGTATGCAGAAGTGAGATGAGAAAGAACTTTGTCTCTTTCTCTTCCAAAGCCCCCTACTTCCTTATGCCACATTTTAAAATGATTTAATTAACATTAATTTCTAACTAATTAGTTTTCGAGTTTAAACTAAATCTAGTTAGACTAAAATTGCTACAGAAAAATCAATATTGCAAATTAAGAAGTACTTAGATAATATTTCCCAAATAGCAAATCAAAGTGTCATATAAAATTATTCACATTAAGATTATATATTCAGTTTACCTAGCACTAAGAGCAGTGCAAAGAATAAATTATGTCAAAATTCAAATGTTTTTCAGAAAAGCAGAAACCTAATAGTCTATATCTTCCAAGATACCAGACCATAATACTGTCCGTGTAGTTGAACAGCAAATTTGTAGTAAAAAACAAATAAAACACTATTTACCAGTTACGCTATTTAATCTCTCCAATTCTTATTTTCAATTAGTATGTTTTATAAATTAATAGGTTTTTTTTTTCTTTTACCAAAGGTAGCAATAAATAGGATGGTTCCATGAATGTGTATGGAAATATGGATGGGACATACCTCAGCAGAAATGGCCCAGAGTCTTATTTTTTTTCTGCCTCATGCCACTGTTTCTTAACATTTTTTTAACCCTAGCAAGAACTACATTTAACATCATAACTCAGTACATATTCAGAAATACATACTTAAAACAGAGGTTTTAAAAGTTGTCATTAGATGGGTGCCTGGGTGGCTCAGTCAGTTAAGCGTCTGACTTCAGCTCAGGTCGTGACCTCAGGGTCTGTGAGTTCAAGCCCTATGTCAGGCTCTGTGCTGACAGTTCAGAGCCTGGAGCCTGCTTTGGATTCTGTGTCTCCCTCTCCCTCTGCCCCTCCCCTGCTCATGCTCTGACTCTCTGACTTTCAATAATAAATGAACATTAAAAAAATTTTTTTTAAATAAATAAAGTGGTCATTAGAGTAATGGTTTCAGCCCTGACATATGAAGAACTTGGAAATTGTCACTCCTTTTCCTACCATAAGAAAAAGCTAAACAAACTGAAAATCAGTGACTTTTCTTGAACTCATCAGAGAACTAAGGTTGCAGGGGGAACCACTTTCCCAAAATCTGAAGAAGAAAGTAAATCAAGAGAGTGACACCCAAGATCTGCTTGGCTGGAGCAAAAGTCACTGGAGCCATAAACTGGTCGGCACAGTTAAATAGTAATTTTGATGAATTGCTGGGGGTGGAGTGTGGACTGGCTCAAGAGTATGAAACTCCTGGTGGCTACAGTCTTAAGAAGCACCCGTAATTGTGGGGGATTCCCTTCCAGGAACCCCACCACCACCAGGTTCACATAGGAAGATCTGGGGAAGATCTTCTAGAGGCTCTGACAGCTCTGAAGAATAAGCATGGTGAACCACTCCAGTATATTCTCCATAACAAAGGCCTACTCTCTAGGGGAAACCACTTTACCAGTGCCTTATCCCCACTGAGGAAGGACATCTATCCCATTGTACCCCCTGTAGCTTTTCTATCTCACTTAGGGTGGGGAAGGAAAACTCTGCCACAGCAGAAATACTTGTGAAGGTCAGAGCCTAGAGACACCAGCCCACTTAAAGACCAAGACTTCATCGCAAGATTAGAATGCTTCCGACTGCCCCCAACCTGACCACCACCACAAAGGGGTTTCAGTATAATGGAGATGGTTCCAGTTGGAAGTACTGCAAGATGCAGGATCTTTCTGAGGAGGAGTAGTTAGGGAAGCACAAGGTCAAGAGGAAAGACAACAACTAGGATAATAGAGGACTTTGAAGCCTCTGGCATCGACAGCTATAATAGACATGAAATATAACCCACCTTCCAGCCAGATTCTTATAAAGTCTTCACTGCATGCTCACCTCCTCAGTTCTTATACCCAACACACCATGTCTGGGTTTCAACAAGAAATTACAAGACATGCCACAAAGTAAGAAAAAAACATAGTCTAAAGAAATAAAGCAAATATTAGGCCAGGCTTAGATGTGACATGGATGATGGATTTTGGAGTTATCAGACAGAGAATTTTAAATAACTATGATTAATATGTTAAGGATTATATTGCAAAAGTGAACAACATGCAAGAGCATAGGGGTAATGTAAATAGAGAGATAGAAATTCTATTTCTTTTCGTTTACTTCATTGCTAGTCAAAACCAAATTAATTGATGTCGTGAATTAAATGGTAATTCACCATTCATAAAGTGGGTCACAGGCCACAGGTGGAGAAACTATGCTTTGTAGCTGTGCTGGCCAATATGGTAGCCACCAGCCACAACTAGTTATATAAACTTTATTACAATTAAATGAAATCTAAAATGAATTCCCTCAGTTGCACTACCCATATTTCAAGTGCTTCATTAGAACATATCCATCCTCTTAGAAAGTTCCATTGAACAGCACTGAACAGCACAGTACAATTGAGTTCTTTTTTCCCTACACCAATTATAAAATAAGAGAAAGTGTCCAGCATGCTCTTAAAGGCTAGTGATTTGTCCAGAATCTTCAGTGGCCAAGGAGCTGTTTTTATTTTGTGTTGAGCCATTTACTGGGTAACTTTAGACAATTCTCAGTTGTGCCTCAGTTTCCTTGTTGATAAAATAGCTGCTCTAATTACATTCCAAATACTCACTTATAGTACATTTGGAAATGAGGGAGATAAGATGTTAAGACAACAAACACTTAAACACACATCCAACTGAAGAATAAGGTGTCAATCTCTTCCTCTAGCAATTCCCTTAAACATAGGGAGTGGCTTTTCTGGAATAACTCACCCTCAGCTTCTGGACAGAGTGTGATAAAACACTTGAAAATTTAAGGGAACCGTCTTTCTAAGTATTGTATTCTTCATATTATACTCTTCTCCTAGTCCTCTGTGTATATCCCTTGATATGAAAGCCACCAGATCTGTTTGTTTCCCCCTCACCCTTGAGGAATCATGTTCAAGGGAGCTCCTAATCCTATATCATCTCATATATATAATCCCTGAACTATTGGTGATTTCCAGAGGCAGGAAAGATCTCAATCAGTATCCCACACCATCTAATAAGAGTCTATACAGATTTAAGTCTCTAAAATTTTTTTTCCTGTACTTTGAATACCAACTTAAGATGGAAGGATCTAAAAGTAAAGTGGAAACACGCCAGGGATCCTTCCCCATTATTGATGTACCAAGTTCAGAGATGGTGTCCATCTTTCCAGTCTCTTTCCAGTGTAGAAAAATGGCTCATGTGATTTGATTTCTGATCCCCTGGTTCATGATTCAGTCAGTCGTGTGGCTCAAAATGTGGTTTGTTCTCCATAAATATTCTCTTGTGTAATACCCAGAGCTTCATGTACTGAATCTGGCTGGTATTGAGGGCTGGTATGGGAGCTTGACAATATTGTCCCAGAGCAGACTTATTTCTAGTCAACATTCCATAGTCCCTAGAGGATAGCCATAATCATCATGAAGTAAGATGACGTCTATGACCCTTACTGTCACTCTCAAATTTTGAGCAATCTGATAAAGCAGTGGTGTGCTAACACCGTCTCATACTGGATTCAAAAGCCAATTCTGTGCATCTCTTCTCTACTTCATATTTGGTGACATTATCTTGACTATTAGTCTTCCCCAGCTGCCATGGTAAAATAGCACCGACTGGGTGGCTTAAACAACAGAAATTTATTTCTGGAGGCTGGAAACCTAAGCTCAAGGGGCAAAAATTTGGGTTTCTGGCAAGACCTCTTTTCTTAGCTTGTAGTTGGCTACCTTCTTGCTCTGTCCTCATATGGCCTTTCCTCTGTGCACAGGCACTTCTGGTGTCTCTTCCTCTTCTTAAAAGGAGACCAGCCCTATCAGATAAGGGCCATACCCTTATGACCTCAATTTAACCTTAATTATCTTATTAAAGGCATTATTTCTAAATACCTTGGAAGTTAGGGCTTCAACATATGAATTAAGGGATTGGGGGACACAATTCAGTCCATCACACTTTGGTTACTTGAAATCAGCCATGGTGGAAGTATATACACCACAGAAATTGGCAAAAACCATAAATCAGGGTTTTTTAATTTTCTTTTTGGAGAGTCAGTGTATCAACACAGCACTGGGATAAAGAAGACCTCATTAAATAAAGGAGCTTTCTGTAAGACACATATGCTTATATCACATTATTCAGAAGTTAATCCCAAAGTCACATCTAGCTGAAAGGAAAAATAGAAAATCTAGTCTTTTTAGTTGGATAGCAATGTGCCCAGCAAGAAAAAAAAAATCAGGATTCTGTTTCTAAAAGGAAGAGAATAAATAGACTTTGAGATAGGCAACTAGAATTCTCTTTTAGAGAATGGTACCTCTAAAAACCAACGATTATCCTTCCTTTGGATACTTCCTCTTAGTCATTTTAAGGGTGTGTGTGTGTGTGTGTGTGTGTGTGTGTGTGTGTGAGAGAGAGAGAGAGAGAGAGAGAGAGAGAGGGAAATACTCTGAACACTAAGGCATGTCACATACTCTGAGATCTACCTGCAGTGCTCAGAACTCTCAGATCTTTCACCACCCAACCCAACCCTTTGCCTTATTAATGTTCTTTTTATATGTATATTTCTTTCTAACTTGGTAGCAATTCAGAAAAAAGAAAATTATGTTAAAGTACAAATATGCTAACCAGTGAAGAAATCTTAAGTGCTCGTTTTCTAAATGGCATCTTTCCCTTCAGACACACTTGCACATCTTAACCTGATTTTTTTTATTTGAGAAAATATCCTCTAATTTTGTGTTCTTTTTCCTTTCAGCTTAATAACTTCATACACTTCTAATTACTTCATTTTCTAAAAGACACACCTTTCTAATGGTATCCACAGGTTTGTCACTGACAGGAACTGTTTTGTGCTAAAGGAATTTGAAGTTACTCAGGAACTTGAATTAGTCTCAGCTTATGCCAGAAGTTATAAAAATACATGCTATGTCTTTAAACTAGAAATATTAACTAATGTTTACTCAGAAGGAAGAGGTATTCCTCTGGTACCTGCAGGTCAGCCAGAAAAATATTTTACACAGCAGGGGGACAACCAATTAAAAGTTGAGAGGAATGTAAAAATATCTACAAAGATACTGAATGTCTTTATTAATTAAGAAACTATTCTGGTTAACGTAAATTATAACTCCATAATTCATTAAAAGAGCATGAAAAATACTTTAAGATGTGCCAAATATTACACTGAACCTGCTTAGAAAAATAACAACAATTGATAAGAAATTTTTCTAAGTATCATAATTGAGGGGGACAATTTTAACATATATTAAATATACCAATATTTAGGCAGACCAAAGTTTTAAAGCCACCGATATTTATTTACAAGTAGTGTTCTGGGGCACCTGGTTGGCTCAGGTCACCATCTCACGGTTCAGAGGTTCCAGCCCCACGTCGGGCTCTGTGCTGACAGCTCAGAGCCTGGAGCCTGCTTCAGATTCTGTCTCCCTTTCTCTCTGCCCCTCCCCCACTTGTGCTCTGCCTCTCAAAAATGAATAAATGTTAAAAAAAATTTTAATGAAAAAATAAAAAAATTAAATAGTGTTTTAATCAAAAGAAATCCATATTGATCTCAGTTCCCATAGAAACATTAGGTAGGTTCATTTAAGGTTTACCGTGTGATAAAAGGCAAAAATTGGTTCATAAAGGAACACAGCCTCTCAGGCAATGGAAATACAGAAAGAAAATCTCTTAAATTGTTGGATTTGTGAAATATGTATTTTTATGGAATTAGTGAATGTAGTTCTGACTATTCAAAAATACTTTATATTTTCCATAAATTGCTTCAGTCCCTCATCTGGAAAGACAGACCACTTAAATCAAAGAGACAGTGCAGGTTGACAAAGACTCTTGAATGACAAGATGTGAAATTTGAATAGAATTCCTTTTTTTTACCATTGCTCCTTTGTAAGTTTGCTTTCTTGTTTATCTATGTTTGATATGAGCAAGGAGTTCCATCTTCTTCCACGATAAGCCTTTTTCTCCTCTTCACAGCTGACTCCAGTACCCTCACTTAGTTTGGTGATCTATGACCTACATTAAATATATTAAATGTTACTTTCCTACTTTAGCCTAGATAGCAAACAGCAGGATTCACTTTCCTTCTCTTCTGAGTCCTTAAATTAATTGCCTGTATTTTTATTAAAAAGCTATAAAATGTAGATATCATAATGACTAGAGTCAAAGTAAAATAATGCTCAGGTGGTACAGGGTGCTATTGACGAAAGGCCAATTCAATAACACATATTTAGGGAAGGCCTCCCAATCAGATGAATCCATAAGGAATCCTCTAAGGTCTTGATTTAATAACTGACATTCAATAGATAAGAAAATAGATAAGCAAAGACAGTACTTCAAAGGACATCTATCTCTTGGGAAGATTATTCTAAAATCAATAGAACTAATGGTACAAGATATCAAGAATAAATCAGTTCATTTGCTTTCATGTTAGAGTTTAAAGAAATTAGAATATTTTAAGTATCCTTTATCAAAGGACTACCAAGCAAATCTTCTTATCATGTATTTCTCATGATTCATCACTTGACTTTCTTTCAGAAGGTTAACACCCCATTGTAAACTCTAATCTTTTTTTCTGAGTGACAAAATCCGTATCTTCTTTCCAAGTCATCTTCCTGAAATCTACCAAAATTGATTTCATTCGACTTCAGTAACTCCAGAACCCTCTTTACCGTATGTGGGCAATGTCAGCTGATGAGATATATGTTATCACTTTCAGGTTTTGTTGCATTTTCTCTTACATTATCTACTGGATGGATACTTACTTTGGGAAGAGAGGACTTTTATACACATAGTTTCTTTATAATACAAGTGAGGTGTCTAGTCAAGCAATATGGGAAGAGAATATTACAGCCTCTTGATCTAGTTAAGCTTAAGATTGCTTTTGTTGGCTTTAAATCTCTCTGAGCAAAATTGTAAGAGGCCCTTTAATCTCTTCAGGAGATAAAGTAAAATTAATGTTTAAACCTTAGAAACTTTTAAATATTCAAAACCTCATCAGGTGGCTAAGGTTAGAGAATAGGCATTTTTGGTCTTGTACTTAATAGCTTACTTCCAAACCCCAAATGTCTGGGTGACAATTTTCCAGGACTATTTGGGAAATATCTCCATGACAGATAGAGTTTTTAAAGTATGTTCTATAAATAGATTAAAGGCTTAATTTTGTTTACTTTTGTTATAATAAAATAACTTTATTTACTGAAATGATTATTTATTGGCACTCTTTCCTAGTGAGCCCAACATTCTTAGGAAACTTTAGCTGTGTTGGTATGTTAATGCAGAATTCACAAGGCAGTATATCAGTCACTTTAACAACTTGTCCACAAAAAGCGTTTTGATGAATGTGTAGTATAAATAGTACTTAAATAGCAGGATATTAAACCTTGTTGCCTTCCCAAAGGTTTTTTTTTGTTTTTTTACTGTAACCACTTGCATAAAAGTTCTATAGTTTCAATTGATTCTACCCTTTCTCCTTCCAAATACAATTTTGAGAAATTTGTCTATAATTAATGAGAATTTTCTTCATGAGATTATTAACAGATACACAACTTTTAATGAATTGTTGTACCATCCTAAATTCTAAAGTATTATGTAAACATAATTACAGGTTACAACAAAAGAGAGTGTTAGTAGTAGAGAGAAAAGATTTAGGGCTTTGCTTTTGCCATAATTTTAGCATGTGTTCAGATTCTATAAGGTTTTATTTAATTAAGTCTAAAATTGTACATTATATTCTGTGGGTACTAAGGATAAAAAGAAAACATTTAGTGTCAGAAGTTAGTAAAATTGTTATGAATTCTTTTTTTTTTAATGTTTATTTTTGACAGAGAGAGACACAGAGCATGAGTGGGGGAGGGGCAGAGAGAGAGGGAGACACAGAATCCGAAGCAGGCTCCAGGCTCTGAGCTGTCAGCACAGAGCCTGACGTAGGGCTTGAACTCACAGACCGCAAGATCATGACCTGAGCCAAAGTCGGACACTCAACTGGCTAAGCCACCCAGGCGCCCTAAATTGTTATGAATTCTTAAAGATTCCTTCATGTTCTCTGCAAGATGTAATACTATGATACATGCATTATATACTCAGCTCCTAACTCTTGTTTGCATTTATAAGATTTTCCTGCTGGGTCTGTCAATGTCCATGTCTACTGTGATGGAGTCATTAAGGCCACAACAGAGATTAAGTACTCTACAAGTGCAAAGGCTGTGGAATACCTATTGGGAGTGGCAAGTCCAAGAGATGGTGTGCGCCAGGTAAGTTGATCTTTGCATGAAATTGCTAATAAGCTGAAGGGCCAATGCTGGATAACAGTATGCATGCTTTGGTATAAAGTCTGAATATTGGTTGAATACGAATGAATTATGGCTTGATAGGAAGGGAAGAAACGGACTTCTGTGGTGCAGAGATGCAGATGAATTAGTTTGCTTAACTCAAGTCATTCTAGATAATGTCACTGGGAGACAGGTTGTCCATTACAAACTCGCTTTTGTGATGGGCTCACTTTAAAGCTGTCACAGAGCAGATAAAGAAAGACAGAAGGGTTAGAGAAAACTATTAAGAAATGAATAACCTCTCGATCCAGATCAAGACAGTACAAAACAAAAGTACAATCATCTGATGCTTGAGGTTAAGGAGTAAGACAAACCAAGAAAGAGAGTATATGGCATTAATCTAGGAATTGTTATTTTCACGTGGAAATTTCCAAGCCCGGTGTATATTTTTCTTAGTTTCATTTATTACTGTTACCTAATAGTGAAAATTACTGCTTTATTTTTTTAATGGTTTTAATAATTTTTGAGACAGAGAGAGACAGAGCATGAGCGGGGAAGGGGCAGAGAGAGAGGGAGACACAGAATCTGAAGCAGGCTCCAGGCTTTGAGCTGTCAGCACAGAGCCCGACGCGGGGCTCGAACTCACAGACTGAGATTGTGACCTGAGCTGAAGTCGGGACGCTTAACCGACTGAGCCACTCAGGCACCCCGAAAATTACTGCTTTAAATTGGCAGTGTCTATTAGGAATTCCAGAACTGCTAAAATTTTCAGGGAAGTATGCAAAGAGTCATTTTCAAGCCCCAGGTTCTTTCTCCAGTGTGACAAAGCATTACTGAACAATGAGGATTTGGTGAGGAGTTTCTAGTCTCAGAAGGCCCTGGTTTGAGACATTCTCCAGTGAATGTAGATGCTGCCAATGTCCCCATGGATGTAGAATGGAACAATTGCATTTTGATTCGTCTTAAGCCATTGGTTTAATTTCTGGGGGTTTTTTTGTTTGGTTTTTGTTACTTCCCACTTTCAGTAGAGAGAAAGCATGTTTAATATGGAACATTTATCCTTTATGTGCTTATCCCGTCAAATTTTCAGAGTGAAATAAATGTCATTTTTATAGTACCTGATAATTAGACTATAACCATATTTATCACCTTGGGTTTTTGGCAGTGAATGGAGAGAGGAAAGGTGGAAAAAGGGGTAACTGAACAGCGAGATCTTCAAAGTTACCGCAGAACACTCTATAACAAAACCATCAATGATAATGTGGTTGGCAGATTGTCATGAAGCCTTATTATATGTTTAAACTAGTTTGCAATGGAGGCTTTGTTATTTACGTGTGACACATTTTTCTGTTAGAACAATGGCAAAGGTAAAAATGTCTTAGAGAAGGACAGGGAGTAAAATACCATTTGTCAAACTGGCGAGTCTGAGGACATTTGATAAAATGTCTATATTGTCATTGCAAAGCAAGAACAAAAGTAATAGCTTGAAATGCGGATTGTTTCATTTTATTGTGAAAAGTCTCCCTGTCTTCCACTTTAAAACATCCATTCATTACAAAAGGATTAATAAAAGTGATACATTTCATTATTAATATTTCAGTCAGCATAGAAGTAAAGGAACTCTCCAAACACATTTTTATGTTGGTTTTGCCGTTGGGGGAGGAGAAAACATTTTGTACACAAGAAAATTAAATATGATTTATGACTCTAGGATAGTTTTTCAGAATGCTCTAATATGCCAAGTCATAGATTGTTCTACAGCTTTGAGTGAATAAAAACTGTTTTGCATAGTTTTCAGATAACTGGAAAATACTATTTCCTTTTAACCCTCAGCATCCGAAATGAGAGGTGAGAAAAGATTATGGTTACATTTTAGGATTCTCCTCTTTACCTATTCCTGGTAGCTTAGTGAAAGGAAGGATGCTAGACAGCCACAGCTTGATTCAGGCTTTTCCTATCAGAAGAGAGCCACTTTGAACCTAAGTGAGTACTGAAAGGAAGAATTATTCTATCTTGGTGACAGCAGACCACAGCATGGTAAGAAGAGACGCTGAAAGACTAAGTTTAATCTATACAACTTAAGACCGCTTTACGAGTTTTGCTACTGTCATCAGGGGACCTAGACCTGTTGTGGAATTTGGATCAAACAAATTCTGAGTTAGAGATTTCGGACTGGACTGAAGTGTACTATCCCAGGCCTGAAGGAAGGACAAGGCTGCAATTCAGTTAGCCTCCATCAAATCTTAGCCTAAATATGGCATGGAATTCTCCAGTCCACTGATAACCTGAGTTATCCCTTTTATGAATTCAGAGATAGTGAAAGGCAGACTCCACCCTTAATGAAGAAGAAAGAAATACAGGGTCATTTCCTTGGTGTGTTTTAGGATTGTTCGGCCTCAAAAGAGGTGGCCTAGCCCACCCTGTGCTTTGCAGGCATTTGGATTTCCCTTTTGACGTTTGGCTTTGTTCCCAAGTAGATCATATTTTTTTAATTGTACAAAAGCTTTGCTTTTCCAATCCAGCATAGAACATTACAGTAATTGTTTCTTTCATATGCTCACTACTCTGTCACTAAATTAGGAAATTTGAATATTTTGCAAATAGTCTGCTGAACATCTCTATTCAAAGAACAACATACATTGGAATTTTACTCACTGTAGTTATTGTGTATTTGTAAGAACATATACCAGCAGATTTCAGTTTTTTCAGTATCTTATCTACTTAGCCGAAGTGGAATATTGTAAGAAACATCCTGAGTTTTCCTATAAATTTTAATGCCAGATGTGATTTAAGTAATCTTAAAAATTAGTAGTGAGATACTTCCTATAATCATTTAAAAGCTATTAGGCATATAATAATGTGAACACTGTGAATTTGAAGAAAGAAATAATAAGAAGAAGTCTGTCAGTTTTATTTTTCAGTAATCCTAGAATTTATAATAGGAGACTTTATATATTATCATTTAAAAGCTGTTGGGCATATAGCAAAATGACCATTCTGTGAATTTGAGAAAAGAAATGATAAGGAATTTGATTTACTTAGTTTATTTTTAATGATGTCCATTAAATTTTGAATACTTTACCTAAATCAGCTTAGTTATCTAACTGCTTCCTAAATCATTTATCTTTTTTGGATAGATATTAAATCCCAGCACGTAGCCTCGTAAAGGTGCAATTTCCAGAGCATTACCCAAAATAACAAGTTGAAGAGAGATCGAATGAAAAAATGAGAAAATCCAAAGCCCACCTTGGGAAGATAATTAGAATTCAAGTGCTAATGTTAGAAATACTAGTAACTCCTATTTAACTGAGATAATTAAAACCTTTGAGATGTTCATCCTATTTACAGAACTGTCTGGGGACAACCATAAAGTTAACTTCGCATAGGAACAACTAGATACAATATAAGAAACCAAATTAGGTCAAAATGCTGAAAGAACATAGCAATTATTGATCAAAGCATTAGCATCGTATTCATTAAAAGAGGTTTTGAAATGATACCACATAACTCTCCTTAGTTGTACTTTTTGTTGGTAAAATATCCTTGTGTTTCATGTGTTGATCACTTTGCATGGGTTGCTTTATATTTATTGAAATCATATTTTCATCTTCATGTTAGGTACACTTCATTTCGAGTTTTTATTAAATTGTATATATGATTCAATCTTTGGTTTGCTGCCTGCAAATATTTAATACAGTATGAAGCCAGCTACAGTAGGATGAGGGATACACAGGGAAGACATAGAAAACTCATATAATGAGGAATTTCCTAGTTATGAATAGTTCTCTTAAAGGTTAGTTTTTTCACAAGGTTAAGTTCAAGTGTTAGTAGGACTCTCCCTTAAAGAATTCTCCGGGAGATTCTTCCCAGGGCCTTTCAGTAATTATTTCTTGGTCCTTGTCTCCCTGGAAAGACTAGTGGACACCTTCCTTCCTCTTTTCATCAGCTCCTGTTGATAAGAGGTGCAAATGCATCTGGTCTCTAAAGTATACTTCACCACAGCGCCAGTGCTCTCTAAGACCTCCTTTGCTTCAGACTTTCAGTGACTCACTGGATAAGGTCCACACTCCCCTGAATGGCACACAAGGCTGCAGAGTCACAAATCTTACTGCCCATCGCCTCTTACCACAGCATACCCTCCATGTCTTCTTAATTCTCTCCATGACTCCCACCATTTTAGCCCCTCAGGATTGCTCGCTCTTAGCATGTATTCTGCTATTCCTCCTCTCCTCCTTCTTTAAGGCATGGATATTGTGTTTTTCATCTTTGCATACCCCGTTACTTTCGCACAATTAGTTCCTGACACGAGACACCATGAGACAAAAGTGGGAAAACACAAGTACTTGCTTCTTCTTCTGGTGCTCTTTGAAGAAATAAGTGGAGAACTATAGGATAGGACTATAAACGATGAGATGGGGAATGACAACTGTCCTCTTGAAATACACTGTTATTTATTTCTCAAATTGAATAAATGAATGTGATACCTACCAAAGCGAAGAACTCTCAGAGGCCCATGATACTAGAAAAATGAAGAATGTGTGCTATAAGCTTGTCTTCATGTTCTACCTTAGTGTGAAGTATATGTTGCTAATGCTGTTCATTACAGACTTTTAACAGCTATAGGATTCCAGATTCCAGGCTTCCTTTCTCTTGGATATTAAGGAAATGTTTGCTACTCAAAAAATGCCCAAGATTTTATCTCTCTTTCAAAAAGCTGCATGTTATTGTTTCTTTTCCTTTCCTGGAACGTGGCATCATAGCATAGGAGAATGAGTTCTAGATGGGGCAGGAGCAGGAGTTAGATTCTTTAACTGAATCAGCAATCACTTCATGAGAGCTCATTTTCCTTGGTGTGAAAGAAATTTCCTCCTGTGTACAATAGAGGAAGCTAGAATATATGATCTTCAAGGCCACTTCCGACTCACGTATACCATAATCTTATGCCAAGGAAAAAAAATAATTAAATTAGGAATTATGACCACTCTTATCAGAGAATTGACTTGCAAATATGTGTATTCTCCATGTAGCCTTTATTTCACTTTTATTTGCACTTCTTCCTAATTTTCCCTGCCAAGAAGGAAGTGATTTGAATTTCATGTATCTCTTATCACCTTTATTACTTGTTTCATATTTCCGATGGGATATTTGAAATGAATACGGAAAGAAAAAATAAAATGCAATGTGGACACTTATTTCTAGGTTCATTTTTCATATTGTTTATACCCTTAATTAGAATGGATCAGTAAAAATAAGTCATATCTATTGAAGCTTGGTATTTTACTGATAAAATAAGTGACATTTCCTTTGTGCCATGTCTCCACCTGTGGTAACGAATAAGCAGTGGTTAATGATGCCTTATTAGAGTAGTTCAGACGTAAACAGTAATAGTCACCCCAGGTACCATTGAGTCAAACAGGAACATACCACTTAGTACCCTCATCCACTTATTTAGGAAAAAACAAATTGGTTAACTTTAACAGCAGGCACAGCAGCTGATGTAGGGGAAAAAATATATATTTCTGGGTGCAGGTACTTAGCCAATAATACACCATACTTTTAGTTCTCTGTAATTCTCTTTTTTTTAATCTATTAATTTTTATTTATTTTATTTATTTATTTTTTCAATATGAAATTTATTGTCAGACTGGTTTCCATACAACACCCAGTGCTCATCCCAACAGGTGCCTTCCTCAATACCCATCACCCACCCTCCCCACCTTCCCACCCCGCATCCACCCTCAGTTTGTTCTCAGTTTTTAAGAGTCTCTTATGGTTTGGCTCCCTCCCTCTCTAACTTTTTTTTTCTTCCCCTCCCCCATGGTCTTCTGTTAAGTTTTGCAGGATCCACATAAGAGTGAAAACATGGTATCTGTCTTTCTCTCTATGACTTATTTCACTTAGCATAACACTCTCCAGTTCCATCCACGTTGCTACAAAAGGCCATATTTCATTCTTTCTCATTGCCAAGTAGTATTCCATTGTGTATATAAACCACAATTTCTTTATCCATTCATCAGTTGATGGACATTTAGGCTCTTTCCATAGTTTGGCTATTGTTGAAAGTGCTGCTATAAACATAGGGGTACAAGTGCCCCTATGCATCAGCACTCCTGTATCCCTTGGGGAAATTCCTAGCAGTGCTATTGTTGGGTCATAGGGTAGATCCATTTTTAATTTTTGAGGAACCTCCACACTGTTTTCCAGAACGGCTGCACCAGTTTGCATTCCCACCAACAGTGCAAGAGGGTTCCCTGTTTCTCCACATCCTCACCAGCATCTATAGTCTCCTGATTTGTTCATTTTAGTACTCTGACTGGCGTGAGGTGGTATCTGAGTGCGGTTTTGCTTTGTATTTCCCTGATGAGGAGCGACATCGAGCATCTTTTCATGTGCCTGTTGGCCATCTGGATGTCTTCTTTAGAGAAGTGTCTATTCATGTTTTCTGTCCATTTCTTCACTGGATTATTTGTTTTTCGGGTGTGGAGTTTGGTGAGCTCTTTATAGATTTTGGATACTAGCCCTTTGTCTGATATGTCATTTGCAAATATCTTTTCCCATTCCATTGGTTGCCCTTTAGTTTTGTTGATTGTTTCCTTTGCAGTGCATAAGCTTTTTATCTTCATGAGGTCCCAATAGTTCATTTTTGTTTTTAATTCCCTTGCTTTGGGGGATGTGTCAAGTAAGAAATTGCTGTGGCTGAGGTCAGAGAGGTTTTTTCCTGCTTTCTCCTCTAGTGTTTTGATGATTTCCTGTTTCACATTCAGGTCCTTTATCCATTTCGAGTTTATTTTTGTGAATGAGGTAAGAAAGTGGTCTAGTTTAATTCTTCTGTATGTTGCTGTCCAGTCCTCCCAGCACCATTTGTTAAGAGACTGTCTTTTTTCCATTGGATATTCTTTCCTGCTTTGTCAAAGATTAGTTGGTCATGCATCTGTGGGTCTAATTCTGGGGTTTCTATTCTATTCCATTGGTCTATGTGTCTGTTTTTGTGCCAATACCATGCTGTCTTGATGATTACAGCTTTGTAGTAGAGGCTAAAGTCTGGGATTGTGATGCCTCCCACTTTGGTCTTCTTCAAAATTACATTGGCTATTTGGGGTCTTTTGTGGTTCCATACAAATTTTAGGATTGCTTGTTCTAGCTTCGAGAAGAATGCTGGTGCAATTTTGATTGGGATTGCATTGAATGTGTAGATAGCTCTGGGTAGTATTGACATTTTAACAATATTTATTCTTCTAACCCATTAGCATGGAATGTTTTTCCATTTCTTTATATCTTCTTCAATTTCGTTCATAAGCTTTCTATAGTTTTCAGCATACAGATCTTTTACATCTTTGGTTAGGTTTATTCCTAGGTATTTTATCCTTCTTGGTGCAGTTGTGAATGGGATCAGTTTCTTTATTTGTCTCTCTGTTGCTTCGTTATTAGTGTGTAAGAATGCACTGATTTCTGTACATTGATTTTGTATCCTGTGACTTTGCTGAATTCATGTATCAGTTCTAGCAGACTTTTGGTGGAGTCTGTCAGGTTTTCCATGTATAATATCATGTCATCTGCAAAAAGTGAAAGCTTGACTTCATCTTTGCCAATTTTGATGCCTTTGATTTCCTTTTGTCTGATTGCTAATGCTAGCACTTCCAACACTATGTTACACAACAGCAGTGAGAGTGGACATCCCTGTTGTGTTCCTGATCTCAGGGGGAAAGCTCTTACCTTTTCCCCATTGAGGATGATATTAGCTGTGGGCTTTTCGTAAATGGCTTTTATGATGTTTAAGTATGTTCCTTCTATCCCTACTTTCCCAAGGGTTTTTATTAAGAAAGGATGCTGAATTTTGTCAAATGCTTTTTCTGCATCGATTGACAGGATCATATGGTTCTCACCTTTTCTTTTATTGATGTGATGTATCACATTGATTGATTTGCTAATGTTGAAGCAGCCCTGCAGCCCAGGAGTGCATCCCACTTGATCACGGTGAATAATTCTTTTTATATGCTGTTGAATTCGATTTGCTAGTATCTTATTGAGAATTTTTACATCCATATTCATCAGGGATATTGGCCTGTAGTTCTTTTTTTACTGGGTCTCTGTCTGGTTTAGGAATCAAAATAATGCTGGCTTCATAGAATGAGTGTGGAAGTTTTCCTTCCCTTTCTATTTTTTGGAACAGCTTGAGAAGGATAGGTATTATCTCTGCTTTAAATGTCTGGTAGATGGGGAGCCTGGGTGATGCAGTCGGTTAAGCGTCCGACTTCAGCTCAGGTCACGATCTCGCGGTCCGTGAGTTCGAGCCCCGTGTCGGGCTCTGGGCTGATGGCTCAGAGCCTGGAGCCTGTTTCCGATTCTGTGTCTCCCTCTCTCTCTGCCCCTTCCCCGTTCATGCTCTGTCTCTCTCTGTCTCAAAAATAAATAAACGTTAAAATTTTTTTTTTTAAATGTCTGGTAGAACTCCCTGGGAAGCCATCTGATCCTGGACTCTTATTTGTTGGGAGATTTTTGATAAGTGATTCAATTTCTTTGCAGGTTATGGGTCTGTTCAAGTTTTCTATTTCTTCCCATTTGAATTTTGGAAGTGTGTGGGTGCTTGGGAATTTGTCCATTTCTTCCAGGTCATCCTGTTTGTTGGCATATAATTTTTCATAGTATTCCCTGATAATTGTTTGTATTTCTGAGGGATTGGTTGTCATAATTCCATTTTCATTCATGAGTTTTTCTATTTGGGTCATCTCCCTTTTCGTTTTGAGAAGCCTGGCTAGAGGTTTATCAATTTTCTTTATTTTTTCAAAAAACCAACTCTTGGTTTCATTGATCTGCTCTACAGTTGTTTTTTTTTTTTTTTTTTAGATTCTATATTGTTTATTTCTGCCCTGATCTTTATTATTTCTCTTCTTCTGCTGGGTTTGGGGTGTCTTTGCTGTTCTGCTTCTATTTCCTTTAGGTGTGCTGTTAGATTTTGTATTTGGGATTTTTCTTGTTTCTTGAGATAGGCCTGGATTGCAATGTATTTTCCTCTCAGGACTGCCTTCGCTGCATCCCAAAGCGTTTGGATTGTTGTATTTTCATTTTCGTTTGTTTCCATATATTTTTTAATTTCTTCTCTAATTGCCTGGTTGACCCATTCATTCTTTAGTAGGGTGTTCTTTAACCTCCATGCTTTTGGAGGTTTTCCAGACTTTTTCCTGTGGTTGATTTCAAGCTTCATAGCATTGTGGTCTGAAAGTATGCATGGTATAATTTCAATTCTTGTATACTTATGAAGGGCTGTTTTGTGACCCAGTATATGACCTATCTTGGAGAATGTTCCATGTGCACTCGAGAAGAAAGCATATTCTGTTGCTTTGGGATGCAGAGTTCTAAATATATCTGTCAAGTCAATCTGATCCAATGTATCATTCAGGGCCATTGTTTCTTTATTGATCCTGTGTCTAGATGATCTATCCATTACTGTAAGTGAAGTATTAAAGTCCCTGCAATTACCACATTGTTATCAATAAGGTTGCTTATGTTTGTGATTAATTGTTTTATATATTTGGGCTCCCATATTCGGCGCATAGACATTTATAAATGTTAGCTCTTCCTGATGGATAGACCCTGTAATTATTATATAATGCCCTTCTTCATCTCTTGTTATAGCCTTTAATTTAAAGTCTGATTTGTCTGATATAAGTATGGCTACTACAGCTTTCTTTTGACTTCCAGTAGCATGATAGATAGTTCTCCATTCCCTCATTTTCAATCTGAAGGTGTCCTCAGGTCTAAAATGAGTCTCTTGTAGACAGCAAATAGATGGGTCTTGTTTTTGTATCCATTCTGATACCCTATGTCTTTTGGTTGGAGCATTTACTCCGTTGACATTCAGTGTTATTATAGAAACATATGGGTTTAGAGTCATTGTGATGTCTGTAGGTTTCATGCTTGTAGTGATGTTTCTGGTACTTTGTTGTCCTTGCAACATTTCACTCACAGAATCCCCCTTAGGATCTCTTGTAGGGCTGGTTTAGTGGTGATGAATTCCTTCAATTTTTTTTTGTTTGGGAAGACGTTTATCTCTCCTTCTATGCTGAATGACAGACTTGCTGGATAAAGGATTCTCGACTGCATATTTTTTCTGTTCATCACATTGAAGATTTCCTGCCATTCCTTTCTGGCCTGCCAAGTTTCAGTAGATAGGTCTGTCACTAGTCTTATCGGTCTCCCTTTATATGTTAGAGTGTGTTTATCCTTACCTGCTTTCAGAATTTTCTCTTTATCCTTGTATTTTGCCAGTTTCACTATGATATGTCATGCAGAAGATCGATTCAAGTTACATCTGAAGGGAGTTCTCTGTGCCTCTTGGATTTCAATGCCTTTTTTCTGTCCCAGATCAGGGAAGTTCTCAGATTTGTTCCAGTACACCTTCAGCCCCTTTCTCTCTCTCTTCCTCTCTGGAATTCCCATTATACAGATATTGTTCCATTTGATTGCATCACTTAGGTCTCTAATTTTCCCCTCATACTCCTGGATTTCTTTATCTCTCTTTTTCTCAGCTTCCTCTTTTTCCATAATTTTATCTTCTAATTCACCTATTCTCTCCTCTGCCTCTTCAATCCGAGCTGTGGTCGCCTCCATTTTATTTTGCACCTCATTTATAGCATTTTTAGCTCCTCATGACTATTTCTTAGTCCCTTGATCTCTGTAGCAATAGATTCTCTGCTTTCCTGTATACTTTTTTCAAGCTCAGCCATTAATTTTATGACTATTATTCTAAATTCTTGTTCCGTTATATTGCTTAAATAGTTTTTGATCAATTCGTTAGCTGTCGCTACTTCCTGGAGTTTCTTTTGAGGAGAGTTCTTCCATTTCATCATTTTGGATAGTCCCTGGGGTGGCCAAACTGCAGGGCACTTCCCCTGTGCTGTCTGGAGTAACTTGTGTTGGTGGGCAGGGCTGCAGTCAGACCTGATGTCTGTCCCCAGCCCACCACTGGGGCCACAGTCAGACTGGTGTGTACCTTATCTTCCCCTCTCCCAGTGGCGGGACTCAGTATGGAGTGGTGTGGCCCCTGTCTGGGCTACTTGCACCCTGCCAGGCTTGTGGTGCTGCTTTGATGGGATCTGGCCTATTAGCGGGGTTGGATCCGCAAGGTGCACAGGGGCGGGAGGGGCAGGCTCAGCTCACTTTGCCATCGGTGGTCCCCTGCGGGAGGGGCCCTGCAGCACCAGGAGGGAGGCTGAACCATCAGAGGGATAGATCCACAGAAGCACAGTGTTGGGTGTTTGCACGGTGCAAGCAAGTTTGGTTAACTGGTTCCTTTTGGGGTTTCGGCTGGGGGATGGGCGAGGGAGATAGCAGTTCCCAGCGCCTTGTTCCCCGCAGAGCTGAGCTCTGTCTTCCAGGACTCAACACCTCTCCCTCCCGGTGTCTTCTGTCCCTCCCGCTCTCCAAGCAGAGCTGCTTACTTTTAATATTCCAGATGTTAAGTCCCACTGGCTGTTAGAACTCACTCCATCCGGCCCCTCCACTTTGGCAAATGAGACTCGGGCTCTGCCTTGCTGGGCGGGCTGCCCCTCCACCGCCCCGGCTGCTTCCCGCCAGTCCGTTTAGTGCTCACTGCCTCTCCACCCTTCCTACCCTCTTCCATGGGCCTCTCGTCTACACTTGGGTCTGGAGAGTCCATTCTGCTAGTCTTCTGGTGCTTTTCTGGGTTATTTAGGCAGGTGTGGGTGGAATCTAAGTGATCAGCAGGACGAGGTGAGCCCAGTGTCCTCCTATGCCACCATCTTCCTGTAATTCTCTATCTTATAAGCCATCTCAGTCTATATTGGCTCCATTCATTTTTGCTTATGTTTACTGTTTAGAATATAGTTTATTAATGACATTTTAATTTATGGTTTCTGCTCACTCAGTGGAAAGAAATACTCCCTCCATTTTTTTATTTCTCCCAAACTAAGTATGTCTCTCACTTCTTACATTTCCCTCTCCTCTTGTCACTGGGGTGGCTTTGACTGCCCTTTGCAGAGGATGTCTGTGTGTCGGTGTCAGTGCTGCCTGTTACCAACCCCATTCATGTGCAGCCTCCTGCTTTACTGCTTAGTTCTTCAGAGGTTTCAGATCTTCAACCATAAGGAATGTTTCCAAACATTCCACAAGTCAGAAAACAAAGCACAAGTCAAACACAGTTAACAATGTTCCTCCATAGCTATTATTCATAGCAAGATAATTAGAGAAAATTAGAGAATCTGCCTCTGGAATGAATCCCAAATCATCAATAACCCTTTGGAAATTAGAAGACTGAAAAATCCTTGCAGCAAAAATGTGTTTGTTTGCATTTTTTAAAAGTCATTATGCATTCGGTGGGCCTCTTAACTAATAATAGTTAATAGTATCGACAGTAAGATAAAGAAATAAAGTAAATATGTAATCTGGGAACTCTAAATTGTGTTTAGCATTCATGAACTATGCTTCTACAGTAAACAGCATCAAGACACAGGAGATGAAGTAAAAGAAATATCTGGCAAGGAAAATTCAACTTCTAAGAATCCTGCACCCTGTCCCACGTCTTCCTCTCCCTCCACTCCCCACCCCATCAATCTTATTTCCTTAAGTAGCAGCACACACATTGATATGGTACATCAGTTTTGCTAAAGTCCCACACAACAAATCCAGTGGATATTTTTCTTGTTCAATTTAACATTACTTTCAGTAGCAAATAACACTATTGACCAAATTCACTTTCTTGATGTTTTTTCCCCCCTTAGTTTTCATGAAGCCATATCTATCTGGCTTTCCTCCTACTTCCTTACTCTTTCCTTCTCAATATCCTTTGCCATCTCTTCTTTCGGTGATCTGGAAAATAAAGTTTCACTTTCAATGTTTCAATTCATAGTCTGTCTTCCTTTCTTTTTTTTTTTAAATTTTTTAATATTTTATTTATTTATTTCTGAGAAAGAAAGAGACAAAAAAGAGCATGAGCTGGAGAGGGGCAGAGAGAGATGGAGACACAGAATCTGAAGCAGGCTCCAGGCTCTGAGCGGTTAGCATACAGCCTGACGCTGGGCTCAAACTCATGAACCATGAGATCATGACCTGATCAGACACTTAACCGACTGAGCCACCCAGGTACCCCAACTGTCTTCCTTTCTTTATAAATATTCCCTTGGAAGGTTATCTCATTAACTTATAACATCAAATCCAAATACAGTTTTCCTTTAGGGCCCAGTCTTTCTACCTCCGGATAGACGTCATCCTCAATCCCGTTGAAAAGCCAGATACATCAGAGTCTCCCTAATACCTTCTATTGTCTCTCCCAACAAGTTTAATCCATGACTAAGCTGTTATCAGTTTTACTTCCTAAATATTTCTCATCCCTCTCCACATCCCTTCAGTTCTAAAACTTCATTCGTCTGCTTCCTCTTGTGCCTAAACTACAGTGGGCTCCTAACTCATCCCCCACCACGTGTTCTCACACATGACCTTCTTATCTCAAGTCCATACTGTGAAGGTTTTTTTTTTTAAGATCTCAGCAGGTGATGTTCCTACTCAAACTCTTCAATAGATTCCAATTATAGTATGGATTAAAAAAATAAAATCTTTAACGTGGACAATATGTCTCTATAGACACCATCCCCTCTCTTTTTCTCCAGCTTAATCTCACTCCCCATTCCTGGCCAGCTTTCGGTTCCTGGACTTATAAGTTCCTAATCTCCTACCACAAGGCCTTTATATAAGCTCCATTTTCTAATTGACACACTTCCAGTCTCCTTTCCCCTCACTGTCTTCCCCTAGTTAATTCTAATTCATCCCCCAGATTTTAATTCCAGCATCTCTCCCTCAGTGAAGCCTCCCTTGACCTTGTACATCTCCCTACGTATCTCTTTATAACACAGACCACATTCTAATTTGACATCTATGTGTGTGACACTTTGTCAAATTAATATCTGCCTCTCATTAGACTCCAAAGTCAACAGGGCAGAGAAATTGTCTGTTTGGTTCCCCTGTTTCATCTCCAAAGCTAAATATGCTACCAGACATATGGCTGCTGAATACCTAGTTGGTCCAGTGAAAGAATGAGAGAGTGAAAACATTTTTGTACACTAAGTTCCCACCCAACCTCAAGCGATGCAGCTCTCAGAGCCCCTTGTTCCAACAGCCACCTGCTTCGCATAGCGCAGGCACAACCCTTTTGCAGAGCTCCAGGTAGTGGACTGTTGGCTGAAGTGGGGGTGTTTCTGACTGAAGCAGAAAGAGCATGGGAAAGAAGGGAAAGACAACAAAGGAAGAAATCAAGTGAAGATAAGACAATAAGACCAGTTCTAATTGTCTACGTTGGGAACTAGCACCTAAAACAATGCACAAAATAGTTTCAAAAATGTAGGAAATCATGTCATTGTTTAGAGGCTTTTTTGAAAGACATTTCTTTGACTATGTTAGTGCTCTATTTGTTTTTTAATTTCTATCTTATTACCTAATTAACATTAAGCTGTTACAAAATGGTTGCTAAAAGGAGGGAAGTGTGAGAAAAGTCACGGTTCTTATGACTGTGCTTTCTAAATGCCTACGATAGGTAAACTTCGGTTTTTTGTTTGCTTAATATTATGGTCTTAATCTTAAGTATGCCTATTGATGAATCTATTAATGTCCTTAAATATGTCTAATATCATTAAATGTATATATTAATTAATTATTAATGTCTATTATTAATCTGTAAAGGTTTGATCAAATTAAAGCTTTGAGACTTTTTGGCTGTTTGTACAGGGGAGTCACACTGAGAAATTCAGCATAATCAAGCTTCTATAAAACTTCTAGAAAAGTTTTTTTTGTTAACTTTATCCGATTGCCTTTACATAAATTTTTATGTTTATGCACGACTGATGGAAATGGCACAAAATGCTACTTGTTCCCCAGAATTTCATTTTCCTCAATTATGTGATAATATAACTTTTATGTGGGCACAGGCTTGCACTTCCTCACTCCCTTGGAGCTCAGGAGCAGCCATCTAACTAACTAATGGCCAGTGGCGCATTGGTGGTAGTAATAACGTGCACATTCCTGATCACGTCCTTCAAAGAATGGTAGAGTCTCTCCTTTACTGGTTTCTTTCCCAGACTGGCTACAGTGAGAACAAGGGAGTGATGGATGAACCATCTAGGACCATGAAGATGAAGTATCACAGCAAAATAAAATAGAGCCTGGATCCCTTATTCAGGGAGTCACCACATCAGTCCTAGACCACCTAATTCCAAGCTTTCATGTTAGAGAAATAGGCTTCCATCTTGTTTAAAGCCACTGGCATTTTGGGTCTCAGTACTACAGTAGCAAAACCTATGTTCTAATTAATTTAAAAGATATGTGTTATTTAATTTAAAAAATTAGAAGGAAAGAACAAATTATTTTGTTCAGTTGCTGAAAAAGCCACTTTGGGGAGCAGGCTCCTCATTACGGATTTGTGCCCTTTTCTAAATCACAGCGACTATATTTTACAAGTATCTCACATTATAGTATTTAGAGAAAAGAGAATTAATATGTACTGAATATTTTACATATTTACTCATTTAAACTCTTACATCATTTTGTCAGTTAAGTATTTTTAAGGTCCATAACTAATGAGTCCTGGAGCAGGAATTTCAACACAAATTACTCAGATCTCAAAACATATTTTTTTCTTGTTATAATATTATTTTCATGTTATTTAAAGATATGCGAGACGCGCCTGGGTGGCTCAGTCGGTTAAGTGTCCGACTTCAGCTTAGGTCATGGTCTTATGGTTCGTGAGTTTGAGCCCCACGTCAGGCTCTGTGCTGACAGCTCAGAGCCTGGAGCCTGCTCTCAGATTGTGTGTCCTTCTCTCTCTACCCCTCCTCCTCTCACTCTCTGTCTCTCTATCTCAAGAATAAATAATTAACATTAAAAAAAAAGATATTCCACAATTCTATGGATACTGACTCAGTAATAAATGTAAAGTATTTGAAGGGAGTCTTAAACCGCAGTTTTATATTTTCATATTTACTTTTGCATATGTAGTCACAGATATGTTGAAATTCTAAGAACTGACTCACCCAAAATTAGAAAAAATAATTTAACAAAGAAAAATATCTCCTTTATCTTACCCCATTCACTTATTTAGATTATTCCTTTAACTGCTTGGAGTCAAATACTCATAAAGTTCAAAAAAAGGGGGAAAAAAGGCTTTGCATAACCCCGACAAGTGTTTGCTTTGTTCCTTTACCTATTATTTTCTTTACAAGCTGCGGTAGGAAATTTTGGTTAAGATATGTTATATAAACTGGTTATCAAATTCCTTTAAATGGCTATTTTGGCTCACTTTCACAGCACACATTATGAACAGTGGAACAAACAATGACCTTTCTTTTACTAGTTAAACTTAAACAAGCATAAAAATTTGTTATAATAAGAAGAACATGTTTTCAGTTCAACCATTGACTTTCCTTTTAGATATCTGAAGGTAAAGAGTAAAATGTTGTAACTATTTAATGGGCTTGGCCCTATAACATTTTATAACCCTCCCATGGTTATTTCACCGAAGTTGTTTGTCTTGCTAACTGAGGTACTTAATTATTACTGTCTTTCTCTATCAGATCTGAAACATTAATATTTTGTGGCCAACCTTACAGATTTCTTCACCCACCATCAATGCTTAAAACCCCTCTTCTTCGTCTGCCTCTACTATGGAAGATAGGAAAGATAGATTCTCACCTTTTTAACCACCCATTTAGCTAGAGGCTGTCATGTAAGACAATTTTAGACGATGAGACACAAGGGGACATCTTTGGAGCTTTTACTTTCATGGTTAAAAAAAGAAGAGGAATAGACGTGGTTGGCAGCAGACACCTTTACTGTGTCCCTTCCACGTATGTCCCTTTCCTTCTAGTTTCTGGATTAACACACGATGTTTGAAACTGCAGTGGCCATCACGAAACTATGGGACCATAATTTATTCTTTACTCAAATACTATTTCAAAATGATTTTATTCCTTTCTCTGTGGCTGGAATGTAGTATTAAATGTAGGGTGTTTAGAATGTAAAGAAAGATATTAAGTTAAAATACTAGCTTTGCACTTCTAGGTGTTAGCTAAGGGTTTTTTAACTAATTTTTTTCACCATAGTTATCACATCTATTAAAAAAAGGCATTTAAAAAAAATCTACCTCGCAGGAATGTTATAAAAGTTTTGAGGCAAATTATGTAAAGCCTATGGAATTCTAGGTGCCCAACATGTAGTTATTATTACAACCTATTGAGTCTGTTTCATTGTATAGACTTAGCCTACACCTACATATAGCCTTTCCTACCAATCCAGTCATCTGAAGCATCTCCTAACTGCTTATGATATGGTATGATACGATACGATACGATACGATACGATACGATACGATACGATATGATATTGTCCTAAAATCCTGTTAAGGATAGTCTCTCAATGACATCATGCTCAAGCAATGTTCACAACCCTTATTCATAAAAGGAGCAAACCAGACTTTGAAAGGGTGCTCCTATGTAAATAGATAATCATCTCAAGGAATTCAGGTTTGTGTAAATAAATATTTCCTGTGTTGTTTTTATTTATTTTTCTGGTTCATTATTTTTCCTGATTGATTTGTTTTTATCTAAACTTTTAATTATTAGAAAATGTAGATTCATAGGTTGTAAGAAATAATAGAGATTATGTGTTTGGTTTGTGTTTTTCAGGGACTTGGTCCATTTCATCTAACTTGTCAAATTTATTTGTGTAAAATTATTCACAGTACTTCCTTATTATCCTTTTTCATGTCGGCAAGGTCTATAGTGATAGTTCATGTTTCATTCATGACATTTGTCATTCGTATCTCTTTTTTCTTCAGTCTTGCTAGAGGCTTGTCAATTTTACTGATTTTTTAAAAGAATCATCTCTTTGTTACATTGACTTTTTTCTATTTTTATGTTTTCAATTTCATTGATTTCTGTATTGTATTTATGCTTTTCTTCTTTCTGTTTGCTTTGAGTTCTAATCTTTTTTTAGGAGTGGAAGCCTATTTTCTTTACTTATATTTTTTACTTACTATGTTCTTTCTCCCTTCTTCATATTCCAAGATTCTTTCTTTTATCATATTCTTACTTTTAGAGAGCTTCCTCTCTCCATTATTGTAGGGTGCATCTGCTGACAATAAATTTCCTCTTTTCCTTCATTTGAGAATGTCGTGGTTTTCACCTCATTCCTAAAGGATGCTTTTGCTGAGCATAAGATTCTTTGTTAATAGTTCTTTTCTTTTAACTTTTGACAAATATTGTGCCACTTCTTTTAGACTACTACTACTACCGTGTTTCTAATTGTTTTTACCCTATAGGGTAAGGCTTTGTTTCTCTTTAGCTTCTTCCAAAAATTTTTCTTTCTTTGTCTTTAATTTTCAGAAATATAATTATGATGTTTCTTGGCATGGAATTCTTTGGCTTTAACCTGTTTGTGATTTGCTCAGTTTCTTCAGTCTGTAGTGTTTGTTTCTTGCTAAATCCAGGAAGTTATCAGCCATTATTTCTTTGTGTACTTTTTCATCCGCATCCTCTCTCTCCTCTCCTCCTGGGATTCTGATCACAGCAATGTGAAACCTTTTGTTATAATCTCACAGGTCCCTGACCTTTTGTTTGTTTGTTTGTTTTCATTCTATTTTGTCTCTGTTGTTCAGATTGAGTATTTTTCATTGTCCTATTTCCAAGTTTCTTTCCTTTGCCCTTTTCATTCTGCTGCTGAGCCCATTCACTGAGCTTTTTGGATTGTTGTATTTCTCAGTTCTAAAAATTCCAATTGATCCTTGTTTATACCTTCTATTTCTTTACTGAAACTTTGTATTTTCTTGCTGAGGCTTTCTTCTCCTTCTCCTTCTCCTTCTCCTTCTTCTTTTTCTTCTCCTTCTTCTCCTTCGAGAGAGAGAGAGAGAGAAAGAGAGAGAGAGAGAAAGAGAGAGAGAGAGAGAGAGAAAGTGTGCACAGGAGGAGGGGCAGAGGGAGAGGGAGAATTTTAAGCCTAGAGAGGATCTCTGCACTCATCGCAGAGCCCAATGCTGGGCTTGATTTCAGGACCATGAGATCAAGACCTGAGCCAAAATCAAGAGTTGGACACCTAACTGACTGAACCACCTACATATCCCAACTGAGGCTTTTTTTTCTTTTAATTTATTTCAAGAATTACTGTAATTGCTTGTTGAAACATTTTTTCATGTCTGTTTTAAACTCTTTTTAAGATAATTCTAAAATCTTTGTCCTCTTGGTATTGGCATTTATTGTCTCTTTTTATTCACTTAGAGATCTTCCTGGTTCTTTGATGTTTTATTTTATTTTTTGAGAGACAGAGTTCAAGCAGGGGAGGTACAGAAAGAGAGGGAGACACAGAATCCAAAGCAGGTTCCAGGCTCTGAGCTGTCAGCACAGAACCCAATGTGGGGCCTGAACCCATGAACGTGAGACCATGACCTGAGCCAAAGTCAGAGACTCAACCGACTGAGCCACCCAGGCGCTCCTTTCTGGTTCTTTGTATAACAACTGATTTTCTATTGAAATGTGGACATTTTAGTTGTATTTAAGGAGAAGAAAAGGAGAAAATACAACTACTCCATCTTCTCAGATTTGGATTTCTGTAATTCTAAATATCTTTTAAAATAGGTATTTTATATATTTTTCTCTTTTAGGAAGGAATACTTATAAGAAAGTTGTTTATTAGAGATAACTTTATATATGTATATGTATGCATATTATACATATGCATATATGTATAATCGCACATATATATGCATATATATATAATATTGAGTGATTCAGATTCAGATATATGTAGATATATATAATATTGAGTGATTCAGATTCAGATAGAGTTGTGATTTATAAATATGTATGTTAATAATTTTTTTAAAAGTACATTAATCAATCCCGTATTTCATCAGAGGACACTGAAAGAATTCTGGAAAAAGTCATGTATTAATTTCATATGTACAAAGTTTTTATTATTTTGTAATATCTTTCTATTTCATATCTTAGTTTTTTCTGATTTCTTTTTCTAATATTCTTGATAGGTATAGATCTACGCAAAAATGCATATGTATATATATTACTTATATGTGTAATTTTTCCTATAGCCAAATGCTAGCATCAACATGATTTTATCATTTTATTCTACTCTTATTTTCACATAAGATTACTCATTAATAACTAAAATTTTAGGATGTTGTGAATATTGCTGAATAAATATTAAGCTACTCTATTTTAATCTCTATTTGAACAATTGCATCAATTTCATTAAGTATTTTTTGTGTTGCACAATTTATTTTAAGGAGAGGAAAATCTATGGAATTTTCAAATTTCAATGCCAGTGTTTATTAGAAAGGATGACTATTTGTGTCCTTAAAAGTTAAAAATAAGCACAACTATTTGTATCAGATTTTTCTAGTTAGAATACAATCCAAGGAGAAATCCTTTTGTAATTATTTTTAATAGCCATTTCTGTGATTTTCACATGTTTCTCTTATGTCCTATACCATTTAGTTTGGGGGGGGCATAATACTAGTAATATAATTATGAATTTGAAAATAGAAGTGATTCAACGATTTATGGTAAACTGGAATGTGAAAGGTGTCTATAGTCTCTCCTAGTTAAATACATGTCTACAGGGTGAGGGTTTTTTTCTTCTTCTGATTTTAAAAACACTGCTACTTCATTTTTTTAACATTCAGTGGTATAAGCTGTAGCCTTTTTCACATTAAAGTGTCACAGTGCCTCAGGGGAAGAAATGGTACTTCTCAGATTCCTACTGGGAACGCCTGCTGTTTTGAATT
Organism: Acinonyx jubatus; assembly: GCF_027475565.1. Taxonomy (NCBI): domain Eukaryota; kingdom Metazoa; phylum Chordata; class Mammalia; order Carnivora; family Felidae; genus Acinonyx; species Acinonyx jubatus. The sequence continues at coordinate 117,711,345 of NC_069382.1, read as the reverse complement.
CTCATCTGTGTCTCTCAATCTCAGAGCTGGCAGGAATCTCAGAGGTTATCGTTTGCCTAACTTATACATGAGTATAGTAACTCAATGACACACCAATCTTTCCATATTAAATCTTGTATACTTTAGGGAAGAAATAGTAAGTTTATCTCCTCCTACAGAAGTATCACTGACTAGATCATAGCCTGTGGAGAATCCGTGGCCAATGACACAATTTTTAAAGAAAATTTACAAACTGATTTTATGATTTTAATATTTTCATAATCCCTTTCATCAGTTCCTAAGGCTAAGACATGTTCTTTTTGAGCTTTAATATAAAGAAAGTGTAAATTTATTGCCAGTAATGTTTTGCCCCACCACTCGTATCAAAGGCTTCCTGAAAAGGCTGAGTAATTACTAATATAAAATTGTCACATTGATATTTATAGGATAGGTTCCATTCAATATCAGTATCCAGCCACATAAGCATTCATAGTCATCCTTAAACTTAAATAAGCTTAATTTTATACACATAATAAACATTTCCATGTTAAGTATTATAGGCCTTAAATAATTCCTTCTTGCTTACAGGATTAATTACAAACTTTTTATTACATATAAAAATGTCCACTTTTTTTGAAATGTCTACTTCCTTCTCTCTCCTTCTGCAGTCTTGTGGAAACTCCTAAAATCATGAACCAGATCATGCTTTATGATACCTCCATGACTATATGCAATTTGTTGCTTTAGTCTAGAATGCTCTTTATGTGCATGGCAATCTCAGCGTAGCTCATCTCCTCTATAAAGCCTTTTCTGACCATTTCATCCTGTGTGGGATTGAGCCGCCTCCCTTTTGCCTGCACTGTACTTGACCCAGAAAGACTTTCTATCATAGTACCTAGAATTCAGTTCACTGCCCATGTATAATTGGATGACTATGACTTTCTTGAAAGCAAAGCTTGTTGTCAAATCTCCCCTTCCTTTACAAAAAAAAAAAAAAAAAAAATGGCCCACAGCTAATGGTTTCACATAGTCCATAGCATTAACTATATTCATATTGGTTTTACCTAACATTCTGTAGCTGTAAGTTGAGAAGACTTCCCCCTTTCTCCCCACTTCTAAGGAGGACTTTTAAAAAATCCAGAGAAGGCTGAAACACTTTATTATTTAAGGCACCTAGATTTATTGAAAAATAAAGATATAGAGTAATAAAAATGTCTTTTTCTCAATCTAGTCATTTAATTTCTGTGACTATGTATTGGCAATAAGTCTAATTTTATTTAGAAGTCATATCAAAAGTATGAACGTTTGTTTTACAATCCTCTCTCCGCTCCATGGCCTTGTTGATTGGTACATGTCTTCAGATACAGTTACCTATGTCTCACATCCACTTGGTCCCAACTGTAGCTTCACAAAACACAGTTTTAGAAGAAAGGTGGCCTCTGTAATAGGTTTGTCCTCAGTAGTAGGATTCTACACAGCTCATCCCCAAATGCTCAGTTTGGGGAAGTAGAATATCTGACCTTTAAGTTGAAGAACGAGACTCATCATTTTATTATTTCATTTGTTAAAATGTAACATGTATTTTAACAGAAGTTTATTTTTGAAACAAATTTCAGTGTTGCCATTGACCTGCAATAGTACTTTTTTTTTTTAATTAGTAAGTATTTAAGTAAAGATATTCATGCAGACACAAAGCCAATCTATTTTTCTACTATTTTAATAACTGACTTTTAGGCAAACCTCTAATGTTTTGTATTATTCTTTCAAAAGGGGTTATCAGTATTATTAGAAAGATTAACCAGTATTTACTCTAGCTAATACTTTTATTATGTTGCACTAAGATGAGTTTGTGTGTAAATAATTTAACTAAGAAAAATTCTCCTTTTCATTTGAAAACAGAAAGACATTGACGAACTTGATGATATTCTCACATCCGTATTCAAGCATGAAATACCATATTATGAATTTCAGTCGTTCCAACCTAACATCAACCCTCAAAAAGAATGTGAGTATTTTCCAACTGCATCAATTATTTACTCTGTGCAACTATTTAAATATTATCTCTAAGAATATAGGTAGCTGCACTGTTGACTTTAGCCAATTCCTATCCCCTGGTGAGAGAGCACATTTATAACAAACTTCTAAGGGTCCATTTGGTAAATTTTTACTTTTTTTTATCTCAAGCCCTAAAAATGTGCATAATTTTTAAAATCAGCGAACCTACTTCCTGATTTTTATTCTAAGGAAATGTTTAGATAATTGGTAATGGAGATTATTCATCAGCATTATTTGTAATTACCAAAGGTAAAAATAACTTAATCTTCCAAACATTGGTAATTGATTAAATAAATTTTGGCACATCCATTAATGCAACCATCATAAACAACTTTTATTATGAATTGATTTGCTGGCTGGAATGATGCTTTGATATATACTTAATTGAATAAAAGCAGGGTACATAGCAGTAGATAGAGTATGATTTGCTGCTTAAAATAGTACATATGTTTGGGGCAACTGGGTGGCTAAGTAGGTTAAGCATTGGCTCAGGTCATGATCTCAGGGTTGGTGGGTTCAAGCCCCATGTCGGGCTCCATGCTGACAGCTCAGAGCCTGGAGCCTACTTCAGATTCTGTGTCCCCTCTCTCTCTGCCTCTCCCCTGCTCGCACTTGCCTCTCTCTCAAAAATAAATAAACATTAAAAAATAATTTAAAACAGTAGTATGTATGTTTATATATGTATATTATATGTATATGGAGAGAGAGAGAGAGAGAGAGAGAGAGAGAGAGATGGTCTGGACAGACAGGCACCTGTTAACAATAGTTATGTTTAGTTGTGCAATTTCAGGTAGTACATCTTTTTTTTTTTTCATTTTACTTTCTTTATCTGTGTTTTCTACAATGACTGTATTATTTGTGTCATAAGAAGAAATATACATATACATATTGAGAAAAGTATATAAAGGAGCTACTATGAGAAAAATCATACTTCTACATTTTATCATGAACTCAACAGTATATTTTCAAAATTGCCTGCTCCTACATAGTTTGTTGACACGCTGTTTATAATTCGCTTATATGCCCAGTATGTGCCAAACACTATGATAGGGATGTAATGATGCATAAGACAGGCATGGAGCTAAAGAATATGAGAGGTCTAGTGCAGGTATACTGTAGGACTATTTAGCAGAGGCTTTTTCTGTACTTTCTGTGCTGTTTGAAGCAATTTTTTCATCAGGCTGGCAAGCCTCAGGGAAGCAGGAAGAAAAGAATAGAAGTCTTAAGGCACGGCCAGTTGTGTTTTACCTCCATGTGCAAGAACCTGTAAGATGTTTACATTATGAGTTTGCATTATGCGGAAGGGGTAATAATGCACTAGTTTTGAATAAGTAATCTTGTGAGAGTGGTGAAAACTTACTTTGATATTTCCACATACATTTGAACAATATATAACTCACAAAGGTTAGACCTGAAGTTAGGTTAGAAAAGAAACATAACATGATTTCTCACTTAAGACGCTCATCATTTAATTGGGAAAATGAGAGAATTTGTAAGTCATAATAGAAACAATGTACTAAACTCTATGGAATTGATTACATCAACAATAGAATTTTAGAGAAAAGGTGCATTATTTTTCAGGACGTGCTTCATAAAGGAGGTAGGATTTTACATGGGTCTTGAATAATGTGTTCCAATGAGGAAAGAGAAAGGGAACAGAAAAATTCTAGGCTTAAGAAAATGCATGGAAAGGTATGAGGAAGGGATTATGACACAGTTTTAACAAGTTCCTTCAGCGTTGTGTTTCTTTAGGTTTGTGGAAGAAGAATTGTGAGATTGGAGAGGATGGTATGGTCCTTCACTTTTATGGGTTAAGAATTCTAGTTAAGTTTAAAACTGCCTCTCAATATCTAGCTTAGATTATACAATGTGAATTTTAGAGTTAGAAAGGATGGAAGAGTTCTCATCCCTTATTTTCATAGAAAAAGAATTCTGGATGGGTTAAATTAGAGTTCCTGGTAATGTGGAAGAAGTCCAGCTTCTGTTTTTCTGATAAACTTCCAGGTAAAGCAGATGCTGATGCTGCTATACCTTTCACAGAGTGTTAAGGGTTTAGAGCAGTGGTTCTCGAACTTGGTGCATATTATAATTAGCTGAGGAGCTTTTAGAACCTTTGATGCCTAAACCATACCTCCCCATTAATGAAGAATCTGGGATGGGATCTTTGGCGTAAAGAAAATATTACACTCTCTTTACAGAGGTTGGAAAGTTAGTAGCATGTAAAAGTTTTAAACCATTATTAAAATTTAATGATGAACCTGTATTTGAAAAATATTTTTATAAAACAATTGCATTTTTGAAAAGAAGCTACAAGGGGAAAGTTCAATATAATCTAGGTGATTCGTTCAGATCCCTCATTACTGAGTATTGCTAGATGATAGATGCTATTAAACCTATAATGGTAGCAAAAAACCTTAATAACATCAAGCTTTCATTCCTAGTAGAAGTACAGAATAACAAAATGCAAATCACAGAACAAAAATATGCAAAATGGACATGAATATGACTGAACTCATGTATTTCTTGCCTCCTTGGCCTCATAATCTTGCATTAGTGTCAGCTTCAAAATATTTGGAGTTTAAGGGGCACCTGGGTGGGTCAGTCAGTTAACTGTCTGGCCCTTGATTTTGGCTCAGTTCATGACCTCATGGTTGGTGAGTTCAAGACGTGTTAGGCTCTGCACAGACAGATTCTTTCTCTCTCTCTCTCTCTCCCCCTCTCTCTCTCTGCTCCTCCCCTGCTCGTGCTCTTTCACTCTCAAAATAGATAAATAAACTTAAAAATATATATTTCTGGTCCTTAAGACCTTGCACCATATTTTTATTGATTTATTTTTATTTTTTTATATAATTTCTCATCAAGTTAGCTAATGTACAGTGTATACAGTGTGCTCTTGGTTTTAGGGGTAGATTCCCAGGATTCATCACTTGTATACAAACCCAGTGCTCATCCCAACAAGTGCCCTTCTCAGTGGCCATCACCCATTTTCCCCTCTCCCCTGCCTCCCCCATGACTCTCTTGGTTTGTTCTCTGTATTTATGAATCTCTTATGGTTTGCCTCCCTCTCTGTTTGAAACTATTTTTTCCCCTTCCCTTCCTCCATGGTCTTCTTTTAAGTTTCTTAAGTTGTACATATAAGTGAAAACATATGATATTTGTCTTTCGCTGACTGACTGATTTCACTTAGCATAACACCCTCCAGTTCCATCCACATTTTTGCAAATGGCTGGATTTTTCTTTCTTATTGCCAAGTAGTATTCCATTGTATATAAACCACATCTTCTTTATCCATTCGTCAGTTGATGAACACTTTGGCTCTTTACATAATTTGGCTATTGTTGAAAGCACTGCTATAAACATTGGGGTACATGTGCCCCTATGAATCAACACTCCTGTATGCTTTGGATAAATTCCTAGTAGTGCTATTATTGCTCAGTCATAGCGAAGTTCTATTTCTAATTTTTTGAGGAACCTCCACACTGTTTTCCAGAGTGGCTGCACCAATTTGCATTCCCACCAGCAGTGCAAGAGGGTTCCCATTTCTCCATATCCTCACCAACATCTGTTGTTTCCTGAGTTGTTAATTTTAGCCACTCTGACTGGTGTGAGGTAGTATCTCAGTGTGGCTTTGATTTGTGTTTCCCTGATGACGAGTGATGTTGAGCATCTTTTCATATGTCTGCTGGCCACCTAGATGTCTTCTTTGGAAAAGTGTCTATTCATGTCTTCTGCCCATTTCTTCACTGGATTATTTGCTTTTCAGAGATTGAGTTTGTTAAATTCTTTATAGATTTTGGATATTAACTTTTTATATGATATGTCATTTGCAAATATTTTCTCCCATTCTGTCAGTTGCCTTTTAGTTTTGTTGATTGTTTTCTTTGCAGTGTAGAAGATTTTTATCTTGATGAGGTCCCAGTAGTTCATTTTTGTTTTTAATTCCCTTGCCTTTGGAGATGTGTCAAGTAAGAAATTTCTGTGGCTGAGATCAGAGAGGTTTTTTCCTGCTTTCTCCTCTAGGGGTTTGATGGTTTCCTGTCTCACATTCAGGTCCCTCATCCATTTTGAGTTTGTTTTTGTGAATGGTGTAAAGAAGTAGTCTAGTTTCATTCTTCTGCATGTTGCTGTCCAGTTCTCCCAGCATCATTTGCTAAAGAGACTATCTATTTCCATGCTATACTCTTCCCTGCTTTGTCAAAGATTAGCTGGCCATGCATTTGTGGGTCTAGTTCTGGGTCCTCTATTCTGTTCCAGTGTTTTGTGTGTCTGTTTTTGTGCCAATACCATACTGTCTCAAAGATTATAGCTTTGTAGTAGAAGCTAAAGTCCAGGATTGTGATGCCTCCCTCTTTGGTTTTCTTTTTCAACATTACTTTGGCTACTCAGGGTCTTGTGTGGTTCCATACAAATTTTAGGATTGTTTGTTCTAGCTTTGAGATGAATGCCAGTGCAGTTTCAATTGGGATTGCATTGAATGTGTAGATTGCTTTGGGTAATATTGATATTTTAACAATATTTGTTCTTCCAGTCCATGAGCAGGGAATGTTTTTCCGTTTCTTTGTGTCTTCTTCAATTTCCTTCATAAGTTTTCTATAGTTTTCAGCATAATATCTTTCACATCTTTGGTTAGGTTTATTCCTAGGTATTTTATGGTTTTCAGTGCAATTGTAAATTGGATTGATTTCTTGATTTCTCTTCTCTTCTTCTCTTGATTTCTTCTTCCAGGAAGAAATGCAAACAATTTCTATACATTGATTTTGTATCCTGTGACTTTGCTGAATTCGTCAGTTCTAGCAGCTTTTTGGGGGAGTCTTGGATTTTCCATGTAAAGTATCATGTCATCTGCAAAAAGTGAAAGTTTGACTTCTTCTTTGTCAATTTGAAAACCTTTTATTTCATTTTGTTGTCTGATTGCTGAGGCTGAGACTTCCAACACTATGTTAAACAACAGTGGTGAGAGTGGACATCCCTATTATGTTCCTGATCTCAGGGGGAAAGCTCTCAGTTTGAGGATGATATTAGCTGCAGGCTTTTCATATATGGTGTTTATGATGTTAAGGTATGTTCCTTCTATCTAGATTTTCTTGAGGGTTCTTATTAAGAAAGGATGCTGTCTTTTGTCAAATGCCTTTTCCGCATCTATTGACAGGATGATGCGGTTCTTGTCCTTCCTTTTATTGATGTGATGTATCACATCGATTGATTTGCAAATATTGAACCAGCCCTGCAGCCCAGGAATGAATCCCATTTGATCATGGTGAATAATTCTTTTAATACACTGTTGAACTCAATTTGCTATTATCTTGTTGAGAATTTTTACATCGATGTTCATCAGGGATACAGGCCTGTAATTCTCCTTTTTAGTGGGGTTTCTATCTGGTTTGGGAATCAAGGTAATGCTGGCTTCACAGAATGAGTCCAGAAGTTTTCCTTCCATTTCTATTTTTCAGAACAGCTTAAGAAGGATAGGTATTCGCTCTGTTTTAGATGTCTGGTTGAATTCCCCTGGGAAGCCATCTGGCCCAGGACTCATTTGGTGGGAGATTTTTGATAACTGATGCAATTTCTTCACTGGTTATGTGTCTGTCCAAATTTTCTATTTCTTCCTGTTTGAGTTTTGGTAGTGTGTGGGTGTCTTGGAATTTGTCCATTTCTTCCAGGTTGTCTAGTTGGTTGGCATATAATTTTCATACTATTCTCTAATAATTGTATTTCTGTGATGTTCATTGTGATCTGTTCCTTTCAGTTGTGATTTTATCCATTTGGGTCCTCTCCCTTTTCTTTTTGAGAAGTCTGGCTAAGGGTTTATCAATTTTGTTTATCTTTTCAAAACACCAGGTCTTAGATTTATTGATCTGTTCTACTGTTTTTATTTTTGTTGTTGTTGTTGTTTTTGGATTCTATACTGTTTATTTCTGCTCTAATCTTTATTATTCTCTTCTTCTGCTGGCTTTGGGGTTTTTTTGCTGTTCTGCTGCTAGTTCCTTTCGGCGTGCTATTAGGTTTTGTATTTGGGATTTTTCTTGTCTGTTGAGATAGGCATGGATTGCAATGTATTTTCCTCTTAAGACTGCCTTTGCTGCATCCCAAAGATTTTGGACTGTCATGTGTTCATTTTCATTTGCTTTCATGTATTTTTAAATTTTGTCTTTAATTGCCTGGCTGACCCATTCATTCTTTAGTAGGATGTTCTTTAACATCCATGCATTTGGAGGCTTTCCTAATTTTTTCTTGTGGTTGATTTTAAGTTTCATAACATTGTGTTCTGAAAATATGCATGGTATGACCTCAATTCTTTTATATTTATTGAGGGCTGTTTTGTGACCTAGTATGTGATCTATCTTGAAGAATGTTCCATGTGCACTCAAGAATAATGTGTATTCCACCTCTTTTGGATGAAAAGTTCTAAATATATCTGTCAAGTCTATCTGGTCCAGTGTATCATTCAAGACCATTGTTTCTTGATTGGTTTTCTGCTTAAATGATCTGTCCATTGTTGTATGTGGAGTATTAAAGTCCCCTTCAGTTACCATATTCTTATCAATAAGATTGCTTATGTTTGTGATTGATTTATATATTTGGGTACTCTCAAGTTGGGAGCATACACATTTACAACTATTAACTCTTCTTGATGGATAGACCCTGTGATTATGATATAATTCCCTTCTTCATCTCTTGTTACAGCCTTTTGTTTAAAATCTAGTTTGTATGATATAAGTATGGCTGCTCCACCTTTCTTTTGACTTCCAGTAGCATGATAGATGGTTCTGCATCCACTCACTTTCAATTTGAATGTGTCCTAAGGTCTAAAATGGGTCTCTTATAGACAGCATATAGATGGGTCTTATTTTTTTTATCCATTCTGATACCCTATGCATTTTGATTGGAGCATTTAGTCTGTTTACATTCAAACTTACTATCAGAAGATATGGATTTAGTGTCATTGTGTTATCTGTAGATTTCATGCTTGTGGTGATGTCTCTGGTCCTTTGTAGTCTTTGCAGCATTCCACTCACAGAGTCCCCCTTAGCATCTCTTGCACGGCTGGTTTAGTGGTCATGAACTCCATCAGTTCTTATTTGTCTGGAAAAGCCTATATTTCTCCTTCTGTTCTGAATGACATCATTGTTGAATAAAAGATTCTTGGCTGCATATTTTTCCTGTTCAGCACATTAAATATTTCCTGCCACTCCCTTCAGGCCTGCCGAGTTTCAGTGGATAGGTCTGCTACCCTTACGTGTCCACCTTTGTAGGTTAAGGCCATTTGTCCCTAGCTGCTTTCAGAATTCTCTCTTTATCTTTGTATTTTGCCAGTCTCACTATGATATGCAGTGGAGTTGACCTATTACTGTTAAATCTGAAGGGAGTTCTCTGTGCCTTCTGGAGTTGGATGTCTGCTTCCTTGCCCAGATTAGGGAAATTCTCAGCTATCATTTGTTCATGTAAACCTTCTGCCCCTTTCTCTCTCTTCTTCTTCTGGAACTCCTATGATATGGATGTTATTATGTTTCATTGAATCACTTAGTTCTCTAATTTTCCCCTCATGGTCTAGTATTTTCTTATACCCCTTTTTCTCAGCTTCATCATTTTCCATAATTTTATCTTCCATTTCACTACACTCTCCTCAGCCTCTTCCATCCTTGCTGTCACTGCATCTAGTTTGTTTTACATCTCTATTTCAGCATTTCTTAATTTGTCATGACTATTTCTTAATTCCTTGTTCTCTGCAGCAGTAGATTCTCTGCTGTCTTCTATGCTTTTTTCAAGCTCAGCTATTAATCTTATACTATTATTCTAAATTCTTGCTCAGATATATCCTTTATATCTGCTTTGAGCAATTCTCTAGCTTTCATTTTTCCTGGAATTTCTTCTGAGGAGAATTCTTCCATTTTGTCATTTTGGCTAGTCTCCTGTCCCTTAGGTGTTTTAATAGCTTGCTATGTGTTCTGCATCTGTGAGCACTACTGTATTATGAAGGGCCATATGCTGTCCGGGGCCTGGCCTTTCAGGAGGTATTTTTGGAGTGTGCTGCGTGCTCTCTGTTGTTGTGACTCTGGTTGCTTTATCTTCCTACTGGTAATAGTGGTTTGGACCTTCCACCAGGTGTGCTTTGATTTGTTCTTTGAAGTAACCCTGGAAAAAATTTTAAAAAGGCTGGGGTGGTGGAAGAGACCTTATCCCATGCAAAGAGAGAAATGGCAGGGGTGGGGGAAAAGAAAAAATTTGACCAGGCAGAGAATCAGAGAAACTATACAGCTTAATCCAGAGAGAGAGAGAGAGAGAGAGAGAGAGAGAGAGGAAAATAAAGAAGAAGAAGATATAGAAGAGGTATAAAAAGAATAGATTAAAAATCTCTGCTTAAACAAACCAACAAGTGGAACAACCAGACTAGAGAAGGGAAGAAATAAGAGGAAGAAAAGGAATGGGGGGGGGGGCGCAATATATATATATATATAGAGAGAGAGAGAGAGAGAGAGACAGAGACAGAGAGAGAGAGCGAGAGAGAGAGAGAGAGAGACCAAGAATCAAATCAGAAAATGTACCACCACTGGACTGATATCTGATGGTGCCTTGGAACCAGTGGCTGTGGAAGAGAGGCTGGTTCAGTCAGTTTCAATCTTGCTCTGTTAGATAGATACGAAGTTACCAGGCACAGAGAGGCATAGTTTGGTGTAGAAAGGGCCTGCTGTCTGTTCCTTAAACCCCACCTTGTTGGTGATGGGGAGAAAAATGGTGACACCCCCGTCTCTCCTCCCCGGACGGGGTGTCCTAAACCACTCTGTTCAGGCCATTCTCACAGCACCATGCAGGTGTGAGCAGGCCGGTTTGTCCCACTCTAGTCTCCTGCACCTCCTAAGTGCTCGGCTGGATTCAAACCCAGATGTCTTAAAGGATCCTGCTCTGCGTACCCCGATTCCGGTGTAGTGCCACTACACCCAGCTAACAAAGGGCGTCTGGCCAACAGGCGCCTGCAGGGTCTTTTGTCCTTGGAGCAGCTATTTGCCTTCTTCCCACAGCACTCAAGGGAGGGGATTGCTCTCTTTGACTGCGCCTCTGAGCTGGGTACCAAGCCCGGGGCTGCCTCTCTTCCTCCCCAGGTGCACACACAGAGCTGCAGGCCCCAGATCAGAGAAAGCCCTGCGGTTAGAAATTGGTTCTTTCTCCGTTTTTCCATTCCCTGATCTGTGGTTTTTCTCTTGTCCAAATACAATCCTACACTTCCACATCCTCTCTTTCTCTTCCTTTTGTCTCCCCACAGAAGGGTATCCCTTCCCTCCATTCCTATGCTGCCTATTTTATCTCTCCCAGTTTTCAGTCACGCACCTATGACCCGCCAAGTGGCTCTGTGGGCCCCGGGAGATGTTTCTGCCACTCTGTAGCCTGGATTCCTGTAATTCCAAGTCTTCTGGCCTCAATACTGCTGGGTTTGAGGGACGAGGAAATCTCGAGTCCCCCTACTTCTCCGCCATGTTGACTCCTGTGTCTCTTGCACCATATTTTTATAGTGTTGACATTAAATTCATGATAAGATTTGAGAGGCTTTTATATCTAATGTGGAATTAATTGAACAAGAGAGTTTGGGAAAGAAATGTTAGGTTGCTAAGAACTTCCATGGAAACACTTCTAGAGATGCCCTGAGAGGTAAATTTAACAAACAATCGGGTATTATTCCAGATGTCTGTCCCTGAGGACGATTCTACAATTACTTGCTGAAGTTTTTTTTATTTATTAAAAATTTATTATTTATTACTCCATATTTTAGCTGAAAAAAATTGGAGGTTAGGACACAGTGGAGAAGATAGTCATAAGGAACTGATAGGGTACATTTGGTATTGACTTACCCTAATGGTGAGCCATGGAAATTACACACAGATATCTATGGTTCTTTGAAAGTATGGCCATAATGCTGTATTAATCAAAACTGTTATATTGTTGCACCATCCTCTTTGCTTTTCAAGTTGATTTTAGTAAATTCTGGGTTTAGTTCCCTGTCACTTCATTTATAATAAGTAAAATGCTATCTGTGCCATTATGCCTTGGTCATTTTCACTCCTGCCCGCCAGTCTGACAGGTGTGAAATGATATCTTTAATTAATATTGTTATTACTAATATAGCTGTGCATCTTTTATTCTATTTGAAGTTTTATTTTTCTCCAGTGAATTTCCATTTCATAGACTTCATGTATTTCTAATGACTGCTATCTTTTTCTTATTGAATTTGGGATTTCTTTTTTCGTTTTCAGTATGTATATGCTGGATACTAACTATTTGCCAGTTTTATACATTGTACATATGCACTTAATTTGTTCCTTGTTTTTCAGTTTATATGGTATCTTATGTAAGCATATAATTAAATTCATTATAAAACTTGATATCTATTAGAGCTGGTCTCCACCTCCACTTAAAATTAACTTTGCTCTTCTTTTTCCTTTATTTATCCTTGATATTTAGGATCCACTGGTCAAATTCCATCAAAACCCCTAATAAAATTGAAGTAAAATTATACATTAATTTGATTAAAATTGCCACTTTTGTCATACTTAACTCTTTCTGACCATAAACATGATACTCTATTTATTTGGGTCTTTTTTATTATAGCTTTCAAAAAAATTGTATTTTTATAAATTCTTGAAAACTTTTATCAGATTTATTTCTGATTATTTTATGGTCTTGTTAACACCAAAAATACTACATTAAAATTATGATTTTTAATTATTTTTTACTGTTCCTTTCCTTGATACCTATGGTATTGAGCCATGTACCTTATAATGTATCTTATAACGTATAATGTGTTCTATATGGAAAAGGAGTTTTCACAATGAGGAATTACTGTTCTTACTCCCTGAAAAGAAAATTAGGAACAGATAGAATCAACATTAGGGATATTTTTACAAAAATAATTTTTAATTCACTGTCTTCCCAAAATATGAATTTTGCAAAACATGAGCTGTATGGACCTTTCTAGTGTTCTTTTTAAAATTATTTTGAGAATAGTTGACACACAATGTTGCATTAGGTTCAGGTGTACAACATAATGATGCAACAAGTTTCTACATTATGCTGTGGTTACCACAAGTGTAGGTACCCTCTGTCTGGATACATTGCTATTACAATATCATTGTCTATATTCCTTATGCTGTGCCTATTCATTCCATAACTGAAATCTGGTATGTGTTTTCAGTTTAAATCACTTAAGAAGAAAATCAGAAGCAATGAAATAAGCAATCTAAAAGGAAAATAAATGATCAAGATTATTCCTTATTCTGAGATAAGAAGTAGTAGGTGGCAGAAAAAATATATAGTCACGTAAACTCACTTTAAATTAGTTACAAGCACATCACCGTTCAATAAGTTCACTAAATTAGGGAAAGATTTACATATAACACACTATCAAAACTTGTAGTGATTGGTAAATTGGAGATTTGGTATGTAAATTAACTGTAAAATTACAAATTTTCCCATTTCATTTTCTTGATAACTCAACCTACATGTATAGATTTTCATATATCCTACTAAGGACATTTTGTAGCATACTCTCAAGTTAATTTCATGAACTAATGGTAAAGTTTGTATCAAGTAATAATAAATAAAACAACCACTTTGAATCCTTTAAAATGTTTTTCACTTGAATAACCAAAAAAATACCATTCTTTTAGTATTATACTACTGTTATTCACTTTTACAGTATTTTTTTAAAAGACTCTATATTTCTCCAGATGTAAAGTTTCAATAGTTATGCTAATAAGCATTATAACTGTTATTGGAGGGTGTAAATTTTTTTTGGAAGGAAGGAAGGAAAAGAAAGAAGCAATGTAGGAAGGAAGGAAGCAAAAAAAATTAAGGTTGATACCAGGGCAAAATTTGGCCTTCCCTGCACTTGAATTATCCCCAGACAAGAAGCACCTCTGGCCTTGAGTCCATTGAGAGCATAGGTAAGAAAGAACAGTATGTCCTACAGAGTCAAAGAAACATCCCTGGCCTCAGGATGTATCCTAACACTATGAAGATAAGCAATGTGAGATCCTGAGTCCAGCAACCATTTACGAATGGTCAGCCCTTCAGATTTCAACAACATTCATAATTCTTTCTCATTATGCCTATTACGATTACCATAACAACATATATTCTGTGATCATTGAGAAATCTGTGATTATAGATGAAAACGATGGGCTTGAGAATGCAATATTGTCTCCCAATCAGGAGAATTTGGATCTATAAAATTCTATGAAGCAATCTTATTAATTCATTCATATTACAAGTATAAACAAAGTACCAGACACTCTCCTAGGTACTCCTAGGTGGCCACTCTAGAAAAGTCTGTCTTCATGAAACTCTTAATGAGGGCAATAGAATAAGCAATTAAATCATCACAACAAAATAAAATATTGCTTCAAATAGTAATATTGGTTATGAGAAAAATAAAGTGAGATGGTAGAGAGATGAGAGGTGATGAGATGCCATGCAAAGATTATAATACGGTTTAGTATCATCTAATTTACATGTTAAAAAATAGTATTTTGCAGGGCACCCTGGTGGCTCAGTCGATTAAGCATAGACCTTTGGCTCAGATAATCACCTCACGGTTCACGAGGTTGAGCCCCATGTCAGGCTCTGTACTAACAGCTCAGAGCTTGGAGCTTGCTTCAGATTCTGTGTTTTCCTCTCTCTCTGCCCCTCCCCTGCTCATGCTGTATCTCTCTTTCTCTCAAAAATAAATAAAAACACTTAAAAAATAGTATTTTGCTGCTATGTAGAGAACGGATTATAGGTGTGTAAGAATGGAAGCAGGGACACTGGATAGGAGGCCATTCTGATAGTCTCGGGGGAGATGTGATGATGGCCTGGTGGTGGCAGTGGAAGTAATGACATGTGCCCTTACTTAGGTATTTGCAGATAAAGAATACTGCTGACAGATGACCAGAAGCCCTGCTACCAGGTCATCATGGTATTCACAGTCATAGCACAGATGAGACCATTCTGTAGAGAGGGTAGTTCAGAGCAAAGGTCGAGTCCTGGGCAATGCAATATTTAGAGGTCTGGAAGAGAAATTTCCATAACAAGAGACAGAGAAGGAGCCCTTGTTGAAGTAGGAGTGTGATGTCTTGAGAGCAAGTAAAGAAAATGTTTCTGAGAAAAGGAAGTGATCAACCATGACTTATCCTACTTCAGAGAGTAAGAATGAGAAAATGCCACAAAATAATTTGTAAGTTACAAAATCATTCTTCAATGCCAAAATGTCCCCAGTGGATCCAGGTATTCCCCAAATCTTTGCATCAAAAGTATCACTTGGCCTATCCGTTTCTCCTGAAAGTCTGTATGAATAGATAGTATCTGTAGAACAAATACTGGCTAGATTAAGAACTATAGTTTTTATTAATTCCCCAAGGCCTCCAAAATTCTGCAAAAACATCTAAAAGTAATTGGAAACACACACTGATTCAGAGAATGCAAGTTGTTAATGAGTCAAATAAAGAACTACCCAGAAGAAACAGAGAAGAGGATTATGTAAAGTTTTAATTAACTGCCTCTCAGGTTCATTTTCCATTGTAGTAGACTTGAATTTCATTTGTTATATTCTCTTCCCGCATTTGAAGCATCTCTAAAGTTGAAAGTTGTGTTGAGATATATCCACATGGCAATAAGGAATGACTGGAAGCTTACAGGACAAATTATGAACAGGGCAGTGTAATATACAAGGGACAGGAGAGCAGGTAAGTAAAAAAAATAAGTAACAGATTAGGCTGAGAATCCAAGAATCTGCAAGAGCAGAGTTAACAGCACATAATAAAAAACAGGTGAGGCTTGAAGGCTAAAGCAGTAGGCTGCATTGTCTACAGCTATTTTCACAGCATTCTAATCCCAAGAACCAGTTCCTGACTTGGCTCATTCTGGAAGCCAGAAAGGTGAGCTGGAAAGGCAGATTTGTATCCTTATGGAAGACATTGTTGACAATAATGGAAATCTTGGAAATAAGCATGACCTCTACCCATGATATCTGACTGGCTATAAGAAGTTAAATCCTCGGGACACCCGGTGGCTCAGTCGGTTGAGTATCCGGCTTCAGCTCAGGTCATGATCTCACAGTTTGTGGGTTTGAGCCCCGCGTCGGGCTCTGTGCTGACAGTTCAGAGCCTGGAGCCTGCTTCCGATTCTGTGTCTCCCTCTCTCTCTGTCCCTCTCCTGCTTACACTGTCTCTATCTCTCAAGAATAAATAAACACTAAAAAAAAAATTAAAAAAAAAAGAAATTAAATCCTCTGTGCTCATT
This sequence comes from Acinonyx jubatus, assembly GCF_027475565.1. Lineage (NCBI taxonomy): Eukaryota > Metazoa > Chordata > Mammalia > Carnivora > Felidae > Acinonyx > Acinonyx jubatus. The sequence goes on along the minus strand of NC_069382.1, from coordinate 117,695,043 downwards.
ACCCACACAATCTGAATGGAGATTACCTCTGTAAGAATATAATGTGTGGTGGTTGGTGGAAATATTATTTCTAACAATGTTTATTTCTCAGGTTGCTGTCAGATTGTATATTTTTCTAAGAAATAAATAAAGATAAATTTATTTTACCCTTGACAACATGAAAAGATACTTTAAAATATGTAAACCATGACAAAAGAGGGAATCTAGGAAATCTCTTTGAGAAACCGAGAATAGAACAGAGAAAATGTCTGCCCCAGACATTCTTTGTATAGCTTTCTGTGAGGTTCACTTCAGTTTTCCCAGCTACCCACTCTCATTTATTTGATCCAAGCCCCCATTCTTTGTTGTATTTAGCATTTTGCTTAAACTTCAGTGGACATCAGAATTACTTGAAAAGTTTGTTAAAATCCAGATTTGCGGGCTCTACTCAGAATTTCTGATACAGTAGGTGTGGGATGGGCCCAAGAATTTTGCATTTCTCACAAATTCATAGATGATGCTGATGCTACTGGTCTGTGAGTTACCAATGAAAACCACTGAGTAAAAACAACAGTAATGCGTGGCACTGCCCTATACGTAAATAAAATTGACATGAATAAAATTCAAGTCAAGATATCAGATTTGTTTTTAGTTTATCACTCCATGTCCCAGGATTTAAAGTGTGGTTGCAGAATGAAGTAATCTTAGAGTACTTATCTAAAAAATTTATTTTTATGTGTGTATCTTTAAAAAAAAACCCTCATGAATTCTTAGAAGTTTAATGGACTCTGCTTTGTACTAGGTTTTCTTCCAGGCACTGAGGGAAGGTAGAGGAATATGAGATAAATAAAATACAACGCATATATGCAGAGGGCCCCAAAGACAAAGGAAGAGAAACCATCACAAAAATAAATGCCATTAATACAGCATATGCTCTGCTAATAAGAGCTAGCACTCGCATTTTGTGCGCTCTGTGTGAGGAACAATTAATTCTAAGCACTTTCCTTACTTTAATGCATTTAATTCCTCCCAGGAATCCTGAAGAAAGTACTGTTTTTCATCTCTGCTTTACAGATGAGACATTGTATCACTTGCCCAACTAGTGGAAGAGCTGGGACTTGGATCCAAACAGCCCAGAGGCCATGGTCATGGTACTAACCACTCAACAATGACAGCCCTACATGCTGTAATGAACTGTAGCTCCAGGGAGGTGTGGGAGCCCAGAGGAAGAAGGGCAGTCAGAGGAAGCTTCCTAGGGAGACGATCTTAAATTTAGAGGAAAGGTGATGAATTATTTTTGCTAAATTATTTAAAATTACCACTTTAATAAATAATTTGTAGAAGCAAGTTTGAAATTATCCTGATGCCCTCTGTATGTTGTTTTTTTGCAATCCTACAAATATGATGATTTTTGTTTTGTAGTGCATGATTTCCTTCCAATCACCCATTTTGCCTCCATGTGAAAATACTATCCTTTAGGAGGGATCTCTTTAGTTTGTTCATAGATTTATGCCCAGTGCCTATGAGAGTTTCTAGCACTTGATAAGTATTTACTATATTAGTTAAGTTGTTAACGGCAACCAAGTTAACTACAAGAATAACATCAGTAAGACCTCGGTCAGCAATATATATAGACTAGTAATATTTGAGACTAGTAATATCTGAGACCAGTAATATATAAAGGAGCTCTTCTTTGTAGAAATATAAGGCAGCTACTTATAATGTCATTATTTTGTCTTTTATATTCTTTTCTACCCCCGATCTGTAGCATCTGACATTAGTAGAATGAAAAAAAAAATGGCATATGAGCTTTCTGAATATACTGCTTGAATTGTCTGTGCTCAGATAACCAAGACACCTATGTTTATCTTCTGTGGGCCAACACAAAAAATATAGGGTTTTCAGGATCAAAAGTAATAAGTTAAATCTATAAGTTTATCATAGGGTTAGGGAGAAAACATACATATACTGTCCATTAGTAACTGGTAACAGGAAAGAGGCTCTGTAACATCCATTTTATTAAGAACTATGCATACATGGGTTAGCCTCAGTTACACACACACACACACACACACACACACACACACACACTAGGATGTTTTTTTTATTATAAATTGAGTAAGTCATTATTTAAGGAACTTCCTCTTACTTTTGCAGCTGTTGTGTAATAATGGTCCTCAAACCCAGGGTTTCTGTCCTCTGAAATTCTTGACAGGTCTAGAGGAAACCCCCAACAGTACCCTATTACTAAGCTACCCCCAAATATCTCCTTTTGCTTCTGAAAGGGACTCATCTGCTCTCTGGATTCTACCATTACCAAATAGTTACAGAAGATCTTTGTAGCATCACTGCAGGTGTAAAGACTCATTGTATTATTCTAGAAGGATAGGAAGTCAAAGAAGAACTTGTTATTATGTCTTGTTCCTTTAAGTGATGGTTTATCAAAACTACCACAGTCATTTTCCTCACCAAATTAGGATGCTCCAGAGAAACAGAACCAATAGGATGTATTCAGAGAGACAGAGAGACAGGAGGAGGTTTATTTTAAGGAACTGGCTCACATGATTGTGGAGCTGGCAATTCTGAAATGTGCAGGGCAGGCCAGAGGCTGGAAATTCCAGCACAAGTTGATTTTGCAGTCTTGAGTCCAAAGGCAGTCTGGAGACCAAATTTCTTCCTCTTTGGGGATCTTCCGTATTTTTCCCCAGGGCCTTCAACTGATTGGATGAGGCCCGCTCACATGATGGAGGATAATCTGCTTTACTCAGAGTCTACTGATTTAAAGGTTAATCACATCTGTAATATACTGTCATAGTTACAACTAGACTAGTGTTTGACCAAACAGTTGGGCACCATAACCAAGCCAGATGATGCATACAAATAACAGCCACACTTACCAACATTCTGTTGTTTAGAGGTCACCAGCTCTAAACAAATTTACTACACATCTTTGGGGATTCCTAGCAATCCGTTTGAAGAATGCTGGTCAATAGATTTGTAAAGTAACTGTAACTTACTAGGTAAAAAAATCTCCTAAAATATCTTACTCTAGTTAGTAAACTGAAGATGTGTTGATTGTGCAGTTAAGAGATATACTCTGAATTTATCAGATCAAGGCAAAACAGATATTGCTTAGAATATTAAGACATGGTGAATTATAGAGCTATTACTACTTTCCTGTTTCATGAGCAGGCCTTTTGGATTAACATCACCTGTTTAGCATAGTAAACTAAATTATTCCTAAAGAAATACATGTCCTAATTCCCAGATCTGTGATTATGTTACTTTCTATGGCAAAAAGGACTTTGCCTTATTTCAGAATATTTTCTCTTCCACAGGACAAGCTTTCTGTGGTGACTTGGGAGCTAAGTTTATAACCAATATTTTCTACTCAAAGACACATATGTCTAATTTGACTTACTGCTTTATAATTTATTGTGGTAGCTACCCCATCAGCACCCACACCTATACTTCTCCATGGCCATCATTGTCACCTTCCCTGATGAATTTCTCTTTCTGTTACCTTGTAACTTTGTAGCCATGAACCCGAATGTTATCTTAATCCACCTCTTTCTTTCAGAGCAGCAGACTCAAACATCAAGTCCTGTTAACTTTTCTTTTGAAGTGTCTGACATTTCTGGCCTTCCCTGTCCATTCCTGTCTGCCTCCACTCTAATTCAGACCATCAGTTATTTCTCCTTGCTCCTGAAAAAATCTTCTAACAGGCTTTTCCAACATGTTTCATTTTCTATCCTACACTTAGATGCTCCTCTAAACATTCTTTTATTCCATTTTTATCCTGTCCCTATATTACATATGATGGTTCCCAAAGGTACCTAAGCCCTAACCAGTCCCTTTATTGCCCCTATACTGCCCAGATTTTCCTCTTTGCTTTAGTTCATTTTTACTGTCAAAATTACTTAACATGTTTAAAGAATAAACCAGTTGCTCAAGACCATAATAAGTCCTCAAAAATGCTGAATATTCCTTACTAGTGAAATCAAGCATCCTTGCCTGATATGTTGGTTTACTGCTGTACATCCTTTGAATTTCCACATAAGACCCACACCAAGGCCACTGGGTAGCTTTCTACATGTAAGTCATGGCCTCATTGGAGAGGGACCAACTTTCTGATCTCAACTTAGCCCATCTAGTTTCCACGTTTATGTTGTTCTAGGTTTCCTGACTCTTTCTAGGCTCTTTTCTAGGCTTCTTTCTAGGTTCTTGTTTTTTATTTTTTGTTTTTTACTGTCAAAATTCAGCAGAGATAAAGTTGGTAATTTTAATAAGTCATTTTTAGATGAATGCAGAGAAACAGAATACAGTCACACATGTATAGAAATAAAGTTTCTAGAGATTTCTTATTTTATTATATATATATATACATATATATACATATATATATATGTATATATATATATTCTATTTTAAACAGAGGTTAGCCATAGATTGACTGGATTGGTTGAACTTGGAGCAACCCCACTCCTTTTATTACCCATCACTGTCTGATAGTGAGGAATGGATAATAAACCTATTGAAATGTTGTGAGATTTAATTTTAATTGGTACCATTCTAAGAACTGCTAATAAAGACACTACATCTTCTTTTGCTTCCAACATCACCTCCAGGCATAGAGTCCAAACTCCCAGACTGTTTATTGTCACCTCATGGATGGCTTCAAACTTGTTTGTATGTAGCCTTATTTCCCCTGGCCATTCCTGACCCACTGCCCTGGATAAGGTGTTTTACAGTGCATCCCCAGACACTCCTTCACTAGGATCAGACCATCTTGCATCAACCTGTCACTTAAATGTTCTGCTGCTCTGCTAACATTCACTCTGAAACTATGCGCCTGAAATTCCTACTTTTCAGCTCCATTCATTAGCTATCATGTTTCCTTCCCTTCTTCTTCCTTCTTCCTCTTTTCCTCTTTCTCCTCATCTTATTACCACTGTGGCTCATTTCATGGTGGATTCTATGTATTAGGGTATTCAGTGAGCAGTGAACTCTTTCTGGAGTTAAGGTTACATGCTCCATTCATTTCTCATGCTTCTTGTCACTTCATCATCCAGATGTTTTGCATGCTAGAATATCCGTCTTTCAGAACTCTGTTTTTAGTTTTACAAAACTCCCAAGTCTTAAGCATTTAGTTACAACAAAATATACAGATTTCACCAAAATTTAAAAGGTGTACAATCACTCAAAAGAATTTATATTATCTGAGAACAACAGAATAAGGATTCACCTTCATCTAGTTTTTCCTGTTGTTTTGCCTAAGCCTGGAAAGTAGGAAAATAAACAACACACCATCAAGGCTCTAGAATTGTTCTTTCTGCCTCCAGGGTGGTTGCCAATGTGGGCTCTAACCATGCTCAGTTTGGATTTTAACTTTGTAAGCCCTAAACACAGAGACAGCCAAGGTGAATGCCTCAGAAACCATGGGCTAGAATGTTCACAGCTTCCTCCTCTAGCCCCACGCCTTTCCTGGCTTTCCCCTGAGGAGCAGTGCACAGGATTGAACTCAGAGCCTCCTTAACTGTGTGGAAGAGAGAAGAGAAGGCATCATGCTTTTGAAAATGCCTGGCCATGATGGGAAACAAATTCTGAGCTCTCTCTCGCTAAAAAGGAAAAGGGACCTTTAGATTGTGTTAAAATATAGTTGATTCTCACTATTCACAGTAGTTACGTACTATAAAGTCACTGAGTAGAGAATACTGAACCATTGCTCTAGGAGAAATACAGGGTTAGCCTCCTGCAAACCTGTGGTCACATTTCTGTCAATCCATCAATACGTAACCTCATTTTAGGCATGTTTCTGTTTAAAAACACAGCACTTAATATATATTTTTGATTCACTAACATTAAACTCAACAAAAATATCACTATAATTCATGCCTGAACAAAGCCTATCTGACATTTTTTCTTCATAAAGTACATCACATCCTTCTTGTGCTTAGGATCACCAGGCAGCACCTCTGTCCTATGCCAGAGGGGCACTTTCAACAGCTGAATCACCATCACCACCACCAACAAACCCACAAAAATGGGAAACATGTGGCACTACATAGACCACAAAAAAGACATTTGTTTCAAGTATAAGAGTTAAATTAAGGCAGGGTGTTGCCTTGTCTGACCTGTTGGCAACATGCACTTTGAATGACTCAGATTTTTCACAGCTCTGTACATTTCTTCAGATGACCACAAAGGGCCACAAGTTTTGATTTGGGGGTATATGTAAATTTTTATAAGTAAGAAAATGCAAATATGGAATTCCCAAATAATGAGGATCAACTATAAATGTTTGTATGAAAGAATACATTGGACCTAGGTTTAATAGCTTATTGATAGACATTATTATCCTCATTTAAAGGTTGAGAAAATTGAGACAAAGAAAGTTCAAGTTACTTGCCCAAATTACACCATTAGTAAATGTTAGAGTTAGGATCCATACAGTCTGGTTCAAAAGCCCCAATGTTTGTCCACGGCCATACCACCCTGAACGCACCTGGTTGATCTCATCAAAAACCCCAATGTTTAAGCTTTAACTGCACAATATTGCCTCTCAAAATAAATAAGTATTAAGTTTTAGAATTTTAAGGTCTATAATAATAAAAGGTATGATTTTGAACTTTATATATTAAAATGAAATCAGGATTGCTTTGAATATAATGTCGATTAGGAATTTAACCATTTTAACTAAAACATTTGTAAAAAACAAAAACAAAAGAAGAGAAAAAGAAGAAGATCTTACATGAGGTTTCTTGAGATAATTAACAAGGGACATACAAAATGGATACAGCTTTCAATATTTTCTCTTAAATATTTAAGAGACTATTTTAGTGACAAGAATGCAATGGGAATAATTAAGGAGGTGAATACAAAATTGAGGTTCATACTAAAATGTGTATCTATGCACTTCCCACTCTTATTTTATGTAATTCAAAAGATAATAACAAAACTGCAGCAAAGAGATTTGATAGACCATTATTTCCCTTGTGCATTCAATTTACATTGTCAAGGCTTTAGAAATGTAATAACCCTGGCAGTATTTTTTGTTGCTTGAAATTGTAAATAGGATTATATGTCTACTATTAAGACAGGATGTGAAGAATGGCACCTCACATGTCACATGGGTGTTTCTCCTGTCACAGAGCAATCAGATTCCAACACCCAGCAATGCTCCACTTTACAGCCCATAGAAATACTAATATTTTATCAGACTCCAAATCCTGTGATGAAAGGAATGAAAATTATTACCTTTCTTCAACTTTCACAAATGTCATCCTTACTCCTTTAATTGTCATCCGATTAACATCCAGGGAAAGTGACCCTAAAACCATCTGTGACATGGCCTCTAACCAAGAAGAAAATCAGAAGTCCCCAGTCCTCTAATTTTGTAAATGAAGAAACAAAGGTCCAGGAAGATGAAGGAACTTTCTTAAGCTTTATAGATTTTGTGGCTGAGCTGGGATTAGAAGGCAGATCTCCTGACTTTTTATCTTCTCTTTGTTTTGTGTCTCATTGTTTTGTCCTATGGTGGCCACCTGGTCATTCTACTTTGAGTGAATAAATATTTATGATTCCAGATAGTGATTTATGAGAACAAATGGATTACATGGTCATGAGCTTCCAGTTTGCGTAGTCATCTTTTAAATTTTTAAAGCTTATATTCTAACCTTGAGTATATATTCCCATTCTATTATTCTGGTGAGCTAGGTTAATCTTTTGAAAGCTTTGGTTTGATTACTTTAATCTAATTATTGGCCATCATCTTTTATAGGGATTATCTTGAACTGTTAGAAATGGCTCAACACAAATAAATATATGACTCAATTTCTTTACTGTGTGCCAACTCACCTATTAATTTTTATTTGCAAAACTGGGCCCAAACCATTTAATTCTGCTCTTCTGAAATTACCATTCAACAGACATTGGTTGAAACAACTGAAACCTGAAAATTTATTTTCTCCAAAAAAAAAAAAAAAAAGTCAAAATCAAATTGACCACTCTTTAGTGTGAATTGTGGCTTCTTATTTATACCTGATAATAAAAACAGACCAATGAATCTTGATTAATTCAATGAAAATTTCCGTGAAATGAAGCAGAGGTACACTGCAGATTAAGCAAACTTTAAAAAGCCTTTTATATATTGTTAAGGAATCCATTATTTTAATTCAATAAGTAAGATTATAAACTATTTATAAAATAAATACTGTAAGTTTAAGAAAATTGCTAAATGGTGTATGAGCTAAGATTAATAGGACTTCTGTTTCTCATTACCATGTGCAACATCACAAGAGTCTTTTGCTCCCATTGTAACAACAACAAGCAAGATGATTTTCAAAATCAGTTCAGCAGAAAGTGAATGACAAAAGAAATCTAAATGAACTAAATTCCAGAAAGAGACAAGGCTTTCACAAGAAAGAAGAAATTTATGACTTCCTTCGTTCCTTACAGAGCAATAAGAACTCCATAAGAGGCTCTTAAGGACTGAGAACAAACTGAGGGTTGATGGGGGGTGGGGGAGAGGGGAAAGTGGGTGATGGGCATGGAGGAGGGCACTTGTTGGGATGAGCACTGGGTGTTGTATGGAAACCAATTTGACCATAAATTGTATTTTGTAAAAAAAAAAAAAAAAAAAAAAAAACAAAAAAAAAACTCAGTATTGATGAGGAATGAAGAGAAAGCAGCTGAACATTTAGCAGACTTTTAATGGCTATATTTAGGCTAGTGTGATGGACAAAAATCCGAAAGAGCCCCAATTACAGGGTGGGTCTGCATCACCCACTACCTCTCTTTTGTAGGCTGTTGTAACTGCACAGAGCTAGTATACCAATAGCTGGAGGGCAGAAAAACTGAGAGAAGTCCTTGGAAAACGTGTCTGAGTCTTCCCTGAAGACCTGCTTAGTGGCTGCTGAAGAGTGAAAGGGGGACAGGTTTGCTGAGACAAATCCCACTAAAGCTCTTACCGTATGGAAAGAAAGTTCTAAATACAGAGAGGCATAAAAGCTGGAAGAAATCCCTCCAAGCTTTTGGGATTGTAAGGAGTCTTCCTTAACTGAGTGTACTACGGAGGTCCCATAAAATCCAAGGTACTCTGATGTGAAGAAGTCTGGAGGTATAAATAACTAGAGAGAAGAGAGAATTATATGGTGACCCAAAAGCTGATAGCCAGTCTGTACAGCAACTGAGATTTCTTGATTCTCACCAGGGCTCAGATCCCAAGCTGTTCTGAAGAAAGTTATGATCCTGCCCTCAAAATATTTGAGGCCAGTTGGTAATTGAAGCTAGGTAAAGACACAAAATTGGCCAAGCTCAGCTCGTCTACAGATAAATTTGAGTCAGTTGTCTGATTGAAGAAATAGTGTGCCTTATTCTGGGGATAGATATTTACTTCGGTTCTTTAATACAATGCTCAGCATACAATAAAATATTACAAGAAATATGAAGAAGGAATAAAAGGTGACCCATGGTCAAGAAAAGAGACAATGATTAGATGCAGACAGAAGTGTTTCAGTTGTTGAAATTATCAGATGGAACATTAAAGTAGCTATGATAAATATGTTACAGAATGTATTGTCAAAGTCGGGCAACATGAGTAAAATGAGAACAATTTTATCAGAGAAATGGAAATTATAATAAAAAAGGAAATCCTAGAGATAGACAATATCTGAAAAAATTTAAAAATTAGACGGGCTTCATTATAGAAACAACAAAGTGAATCAGTAAATTTGAAGACAAAGTAAATTATTCAAACTGAAAAAGAGACGAAAACTCCAGATTCAAAATAAAGCCATAAAAAAAGAACAAGCTCAGTTCATCTATACATTAATTTGACTTAATTCTGATCCAGACTATATAGGATAATATTAGATAATCTAATACATGTATAATTGTATTTCTTTAGTAACGGTGACAGAGAATGGGGCAACAAAGTATTTGAAGAAATAATTGCCAAGAATGACCCAAAAATGATGAATGACATCAATCCACAGATTCAGTAAGCCCTGTCACCCCACGAGCAGAATAAATGCAAAAATGTTGGGGCACCTGAGAGGTTCAGTCAGTTAAGTGTCCAACGTCGACTCAGGTCATGATCTCAGGGTTCATGGATTCATGCTCTGCGTCGGGCTCTGTGCTGGCAGCTCGGAGCCTGGAGCCTGCTTTGGATTCTGTGTCTCCCTCTCTGTCTGCCCTCCCTGACTCATTCTCTCTCTCTCTCTCTCTCTCAAAAAATAAACATTTAAAAAAATTGTTGTAGGGGCGCCTGGGTGGCTCAGTCAGTTGAGCGTCCGACTTGCCTCAGGTCATGAACTCGTGGATAGTGAGTTAAAGCCCTGCATCGGGTTCTGTGCTAACAGCTCAGAGCCTGGAGCCTGCTTCAGATCCTGTGTTTCCTTCTCTCTCTGTTGCTCCCCCGCTTGCTCTCGCTCTCTCTGTCTCTCTCAAAAATAAATAAAGATTAAAAAAATTTTTTAAATCATTTTAAAAGAATGAATACAAAAATGTCATACCTACACACCATAGTTCAACAGCTGAAAATCAAAAATAAAGATAAAATCTTAAAAGTAGTTGAAGGAGGAAGGGGGCGAGGGTGGGGAGATTGTGCTGGAGAAAGCACATTCCATACAGGAAAACAATTACAAAAATGATATCTGACTTCTCATCAGAAATAGAGGCCAGAAGGCAATGCAGTACACAAGTATCTATGACTCCACTTCTATGAAATCCAAGAAGAAATAAAACTTACCTATGTTGATAAAAATTAGCAGGTAGTTGCTTCTGAAGTGGAGAATTGACTAGAAGGGAACATGAGAGGATTTTCTGTGGTAATAGAAGCTTTCTTTAGCTTATTTTGGGCTGTGGTTACATGGTGTATAGAATTGTCAAAATTCATCAAACTCATCAGTGCAAATTTAAATTATACTTAAAAAAATAAACTCTATGAACATAAATATCTTTACACAAAAACATTAGTGATTATGTGATTACAGACAGGCCTGTTTCAGATACAGAGGAATCCATTCATGTCTTAAATTCCTGTAATAATCAAAGCAAGGTGAAGATAGAAAAAGTATGATTTTATGAAAAGTACACCTAAAAGCCAGAACTAATTCTTAGCATAATGGTACCTTTATTGACATGAATACCTTTATTCACATATATATAAATATAATATATGCACACACTGAGTATATTTAATTTGATGTTCTACAAAAGTAAGCTAAAGATCATGATTCAATTAACATTAAAATAACTAACATAGCTCCTCTGCATCATTTCAAATTCTGTGAAAGGTTAACTCTGTCATGCTTTAATTAAAAAAAAAAACTTAAATTAGAAATTTTTAGTTATTGACCATGTATATTAGCAGGCTGAGCATTTCCTACTTAGTGAAAATAAGCAGGCAAAATAACCCAATCCAAGATAATGAAAAATATTGCTGTAAATGATTGTTTAAGCAGGTTTAAAACTGATTCATCGTTTTGTAAAGGACCAACTCTTCTGGAGTCAAGCTCTCAGGATGGTTAGTACTTGGGAATAATGGAAAGAATCAGAGATTTTAATGTTGGAACAAAGATAAATTAGGACAAGGATGCCTTAAACTATTTGATGCAGTAGAGATAAAGGGAGGAAACGAATATTTATTGAATGCCTACTATGTTTCAGCCACTTTCCTGGGCACTTTTTCTGTTAAGTCACTTAATTATCTCAATAGCCCTATGACTTGGAAGAGAAGGCTAGGCTCAGATAATTAGTAGCTTGTTGAAGTTCACATAGTAAATACCTGTGCCTTTGTAGCTATCGTATTCTATATTGCCCAAAGGATTAGAATACATGAGAATTTAGAGGAAATACATTTCCCCCCAACAGAAGTCGTAATTATCCAATAATCAGTGTTGTCTAACCAAAACACAGGCTGCCTTAGGAAGTAAAGAGCACTCTGTCATTAGTGGTATGCAAGCAGTACCCAGATCATCTCTTATGGCCTCTGGGAATACAGTTCTATTACTGGGTAGGAAACTGGAAAGATACCCTCTAAGGCTCTGTCATGTCTGTAACTTCAAAAAGCATTCTAGTAGATTAATGGATTTTAAGCTACCACTAACAATGAAGTAAAGAAACGGAAAATAAAGAAGCCAACCTTCAGACCTCTAGTATCTTTAGCATGATCACTACAATCTTAATTTGTGTATCAGAAAACATGGTTCAGCACAGCTGTTAGGAAAGGTACCCTGGAAAACCATGACTGTTTGTTGCTATTTTTGATGCACAAGAGAGATTCTTAATGAAGTTTGTTGTTTTTAATATTATATTATCTTAAACTTGAGGAATTTACTGAAAGGAGGTAGGTGACTGTATTCCTATAATGATTAAACATTTATTTAATGAAAATAACATTTTAAGCTGTATTGACAGTGATGTAAAAGTTCACCAGAATAGCAACGTGCAGGAATAATGCGTAAAGCATTGATTGGGAGGTGATGTTGTTTTTTGTTCATTGTATGATGTGGCAGTGAGAGAGATGACCCAGGGCATGTAAAAATCTCATGTTATCATGTAAATATTTTTCTTCCTAATTTTGCCCTGGTTTAATTACAACAGAAAATTATATTTTATAATGACCTTTAATGAAAATAAATAAAAAATTCTACCTTAATACCTTTTTAAGAAGATCCATAATTTTTCATTTTGAAAATGGTACCTACCTTAGACAGTTTCAGCTTTCACAAGCTCATCTTCTTAAATATTTGATAAATTTTGACCCACTGCACACAATATAAGAAGTGACCAGTGCACTTATCATTGAAATATAACCACAGATTTACATAGAGCCGTTTAGTTCTAACACATTTTGAAGGGTAAAATATTGCCTTACAGTAAGTTCTTAATGTATCCTGGAGGTTTTTCTTTTGTTTTGTCTTCTGTTAAAACATGCAAACCAACAAACTAATTTACTGTGCCCCAAGACACTCAGGTGAATTGAAAACTCAAAGTCTAATTCTGCTCTCTTTTCCTTTTGTTTCCCTTTAGCCTACAATATAGCAAAGAGGAAAATGAGGCCAGATTCAGTTTTCCAAAACACTATGGAAGAGAATTGACTTTTGCTTTGACACCTTTCTTTCTGTTGCCATACGTCTTCACACTGCTTGCTTCTGATAATGCCACAGCTATTAAAGCAAGCCGATGTGTAGTTTCTATACCACATTTTTTCTAGCTAGTTGTGAAAATAAAGACTAATAACAAACCATCACTCATCTGTGTGTGTTTTGTCACTGAGGTAGCTGTTTACATTCACCATTTTATAGTGATGCATAATTAATACTTCTAACTGATAGCTAATAACTAATTATGAAATTCAAACTCCAAAACATTGATACGAAAGCTGTAAAATCCTGATGGAAATTTCCGTACTGAAGATGTTCATAAAAGTGCTTGCCTGTATTTTCTGTTGCAGTTCCTTTTTGAAAGAATCTAATATAACCCCTCCAGGAATTATGTGTCCATTTCAACTTCAGAAGGAAGCAAACCAGGCGTGACAGTAGAAAACACAAAAAGGTTTTATAGATGAACCTATTTAATATTGTCATTTAGTATTTGCCTCATGTCCAAGTATCTTCAAAAGGAGTTATTACAATATGATATTTTTGTTCTGTTTTATATTTAAGAGGTTGGTGTGTCTTTTCAAATTAAAATTATCCCACAAGTAAGAGTGAGGCATTAATACTAATGAGAATATTAGTTTATATTCATTGTAAGATGAGAAATAGAAAGGAAGAGATGCTACATTGTTAAAACCACCGATGAAAAATCACACAAAAATCTGTTCTGCTTTGTGAGAATTACTTTTAGGAGTAGATTGTGTTCGACTTTTTCTTATGGAGTTCCAGGTATGATAAAAACATATTAATCCTATTACCTCTCATCCTTACAGATACTCATTTCAAGGAACTTCCAACCCTTCTCCATTGTGCAGCAAAATTTGGTTTAAAGAACTTAGCTATCCATTTGCTTCAATGTTCAGGAGCAACCTGGGCATCTAAGGTGAAAAATTTGGAGGGTTCAGATCCAGCACATATCGCTGAAAGGCATGGTCACAAAGAACTCAAGAAAATCTTTGAAGACTTCTCAGTAAGTTTTTTTTTCCATTTTATCTCTAGGACGCTTTTTATAAAATAAGTGTGTTTGCACGCGCGCGCGCGCGTGTGTGTGTGTGTGCGTGCGTGTGCCTGTATGCACATTGCTCTTTCGGGAATGATGCTGCTTCTCAGCTAGTTTGTAGTGTCTTTTGGTCCTGAAAAAGCATTTCGCAAGATAGGTCAGCTTGTTTTAGCATCGCCATAAACCAGCTCTGACTCCACCCTCCCTCCCCTAAAAAGCTTTTAAAAAGCTTGTCTTTCTGGTTTCTATACAGCCTGTTCCATATTGGAGGGGAGATGGTGAGAAGGAAATGAAACCCTATTACATTTATTCTTTCATTCAGGAGTCTAAGTAAGACACTGTTAGGCATATGAAATTAGATGAATAATTGATAGGTTAAAAGAATACATTTTTAAAATCATTCAAAAAGTCTATTTAATAAAAAGTTAATTCATGTTACTTAAATGTGTTTCTCACATGGGCTTCCCTTTCTCACGCTGTTAAGTCCCTCATCCTAATTATGTAGGTTAAAGCCTCAAATTTCAGAAGCATATTAGTCTAGATTTTAGCAAGAATACAACCAAGGGACGATTTTGAAGGAGGGGATACTACCTTAATACATAGAACACATACTGTGTTTTCATGATCAGCTTTAGAAGAGCAATTATTTTCTCTTGTAACAAGAGAAATGTTATGTACATTTTGCTTGGGAAAGTGAATTATGCTTCTGATGGCTCTTTGGAAAACATAAGACAATAATTGTCTGGCGAATATGACAAAATTTGTTTTTTGACTCTCATAAAATAAATAATTTTATTGCCAGTGAACAGTTAATAAATAACATTGAAATACAATGAGTAGCTTCTGGTCATTTTACCATTCATTCTGATTATTAGGTTAAGTCAATGTAATACTGGACTTCCATAAACTAATCATATTTGTGGATTCCAGAGAGTCAAATGACAACCAATCTAACTTTTTCCCCACTTTTAAGAAATAACAAAGTAGTTACCAGAATAGCATGGATATCATTCACAATGAATTACAATAGGATATCTTTTGCTTTTATTTAAAATAAATACAGAAACAAAAATAAATACATAAATAGGGTTTGTAACAAAATTTTTAAAAGTACTTATTATTATTCTATGTCCTTCAAATCGTGAATAAGAATTATTTTTATTCCTGAAAAGATTTTAGATAGTGATTCTCACATATCTGATGAGTGCATTCACTTTAGTAATTATCCACTCTATATAGCCATTGACCAATGGTATGGTATCTGTCTCAGGTAAGCTAATGAATCAATTCAGCTTTGTGTAATTGCCTACAGTACTGTTGTGCAGCACATCTTGGTTGCCTGTCTCAATTCTCTACAACCTTATTCTCAAATTTTTAACCACTGGTGGACTTAAGTTAAAATTTCCCTGTGGAAGGGGCGCCTGGGTGGCTTAGTCAGTTAAGCATCCGACTCTTGATTTCAGCTCAGGTCGTGATCTCACAGTCATGAGATTGAGTCCCACATAAGGCTCTGTGCTGGGCGTGAAGCCTGCTTAAGATACTCTCCCTCTCTACCCCTCCCCTGCTCATGCTCGTGCATGCACTCTCTCTCTCTCTAAAAAAGAAGGAAAGGAAAGGGAAGGGAAGGGAAGGGAAGGGAAGGGAAGGGAAGGGAAGGGAAGGGAAGGGAAGGAAGGGAAGGGAAGGGAAGGGAAGGGAAGGGAAGGGAAGGGAAGGGAAGGGAAGGGAAGGGAAGGGAAGGGAAGGGAAGGGAAGGGAAGGGAAGGGAAGGGAAGGGAAGGGAAGGGAAGGGAAGGAAGGGAAGGGAAGGGAAGGGAAGGGAAGGGAAGGGAAGGGAAGGGAAGGGAAGGGAAGGGAAGGGAAGGGAAGGGAAGGGAAGGGAAGGGAAGGGAAGGGAAGGGAAGGGAAGGGAAGGGAAGGGAAGGGAAGGGAAGGAAAAAGAAAGCCTGTGGAAGTCTTTAGCATCCAGGGTTACTTTCTAACATAAGCTCTGATTTTTTTTTTTCAAAGAGTAAGGCTTCCACTTCTCATTCTCCAGTGAAGACTCACCTTTTAATAGATGCAGCCTCATGCAAACTGCATGTGCCCCATAAATAACATGATACTAGATAATAATGGCAGTAGATAGGAATGTTAAGTTCATAGGTAGGATGTGATGGATATGGGAAATAATTTTCTTTTTCTCTCACACCCCATGGACATTTGATCTCTGCTCTTGCAGTAATAGCACTGATTCAAGTTGATGGCATTATGGTTTTATTATCCATAATAGGACTGAAAACATGAAAGAAGTATAGGTGTTAATTAGATAACATTCTCAAAACATGAGAGGTACTCATTTGTAATGAAGAGATTCTGTTCATAGATTAGTATGGATAACATAGCTAATAATCACTGCCTGTAGGTGACTCTTCACTCTTTTATAATGGCTGCATTCTAATTTTGCAGTTATACTTGATAATTATGCTATGAAACTTATTAAATGATGTTATATATTTTGTTTCTTCGTGAGCTATTACATTTTGTCAGAATGTCCATAGTGGACGTTGCCATTATAAACAGGTTAGATCAGTTACTTTGTGAGTGTTCTGATGTCAGTAAGGAAGTGACTATAACTGTTGCAAGGGACAGCAGTTTTATAAAGGTATATTATGGTTATGGATAATTAGGTACAATAATTTTTCAAGCTACCAAAGACCTTTTTGCAAATGTGTGGTAAAGAAAATGGGAATATATCTGTTAGGTTGTGACACACGTGAAAAAGTGTGTTTCCTGTTGATTTACTTTTCTGACTATTCTTCTAATCATCAATTTTATTTAAAATAAATCCAAATATTTTATCTCCTTAATGAAAGCCAGAGAAACACATGTTGAAATTTTATATTCAAATTATGGTAACTAAGTCTCTCAAGAGTATATCTGAACCTGATAGAGAAAAAAATATACAATCTCATTAGGCTGCTACAGTACTTTATTGTTTCATTAATAATATTTACATAGCTTTAATGTTATAATCACACTGATAAATCTAGATTGTCACATACATGTTCAAACTTTCCTTTAAAAAAAAACACTTTCCATTAACTATTGTTTCAGAATGGTTGAAAGAAGTTGATATTCTTTCAGGTTTGAGGTTTACAATCCAATGAACCATACTTCTGTGCAGAAGAAATACATATTTTTAATTTCAAACATATTTTGCCCCCAACTAACTGACTGATACGTTCAATTCTTCCTCATCGCCCATCAGTGAAACACTGTTAATTTTAGGATTTCACAGAGAATTACAACATGATATGTTTGAATAAAATGGGTAGAAGGAAAAAGCCAATTGTGATTTTTTAAAACACAGGGAAGAAAAAGAACCATTGGCAAGCATTCACAAACAAAATGCCCTCCATATCTTAATGTAAACTATTTGAAGAATAAGAGAAAAGAAAAAAAAGGAGAAGAAGGCTCAAATAACATCTCTTAATTTCTTCATGACATTTTTCCTTTGAGAAGTTAATAATTTATACACAATCTATAAGTGGAATTTATTGTGAACAGATAGCTTTCATGTTTTGAGAATGTTATCTAATTAATACCTATACTTTTTTTTATGTTTTCAGTACTATTATAGATAATAATACTATATATTTCTAAAATCCATAAGGTCTTTCAAATAAACTACTCTATTTTCAGTTTCTGACAACGTCTCCTCAGAAAATTACTATGAAAGGTGGATGGACCAAGAGGATAAGGGTTGGTGCTTAAATCTACAATTGAGTGAGCTACGATTTACTTAATAAAGTTCTAGAGGAGATCCCAGACTATTTCAAATAAGAAATAGCAATATTGACAATTAATTCAGTCCTCTGAAATGTTATCTTTTAAATTAAAAATGCCTGAAAAATTGAAAATGAGCTGAAACTTTGGCCACAGATAAAGACATAGTCTCTGAGTCAATATAAAGTATGCAGCAAAAATTAGAATTTCTTTTAAGCACGTACTTCCTTATATTATCTTGAATATGTCACCCCACCCATCTCCATCAGTTTAAAACACTTAACAAAATGATGACATCATTATGTAAATGGACAGGGAGATATATCCTCCTCTATTGGCTGGCATGGAATTGGAGAACATATGTTTATTTCTCTTAGGAACAGCATTCAGACTGATTATCTTTTTTCTTCCACCACAGTGTTCACTTATGTAGTTTTATGTATATGTTAATAAGATCTTAATCATAAATCATTTCATTAAAATTTAGGAATTACAAAATCAGCTTTCCATGCACTTTCTCTAGCTGGCAATTTCAGACAGACTCTTCACTGGGAATCTTTCTATTGTTTTCATCTGTGATGAGATTCCTATAACATCTTGCTCTCATTGACTTAATCTAACACTGCTGTTTGCCTCTGTGGACAGTGGGCTTGTGTGTGTGTGTGTGTGTGTGTGTGTGTGTGTGTGAGGGGGAGGGGGCTGTTGCCCTCTAGTGTCTGGCTGACCGACAATGACCCTGAACTTTTTCAAATGGTCCAGGGTTTGGAATGAAGGTACAGAAAGGTAGAAGTTAAACCACTTTGAGAATCCCTGTATTAAGCAATGATGGACTGACTGCTGTGGAGAACCTATCACTCAGAAGTTAGACTTTATGTTTAGGCCAGTGAACATCACTCTTCTTGACTATCTCCCTCAGTCTTAGTATTGCTCACTTGGTGCTTTATATACTATTTGTTCTCTGGTAGAGTGTTCATTTAATTTAGTATATATTAGTGTATACTTATTCTGTCTAAGTAGCTGCACACCCTGCTTTGCCAATGTAGTTCTTCTTTCTTACAAGTCTAGAAGCTGATAATGGGTAATGGGCTCCCTTCCCCTCCCACTGTTATGGGCACTGGAGGTGCTCAGCATCTATTTACTCAATGATGGGGTAGAAGGTAAGTGTCAACTTTAAGGGCTTGTTTGATCTCACTTAACCAGTAATATCCTTAACTAGGTCCCATGATGTAAATAAAATAATTGGTCAGATTCTCTCTCCATTCAGGATTTTTTTTAAGTTTAGTTTTAGAGAATTCTAAATTATCCCAACTGCTATCTTCAGTATATATTTTTAATAGGCCAGCCTACAGTACATTTTAAAATTCTGGCCTTTGTTCAGTATTGATGTTCTGTTAGAACTAAAGAACCTGGAACAAGTCACATAACTGCACTCAACTGCATGCATTACAAATTCATTTCTCTGTTATGCTTTTGGAGCTACTTAGCAACCTCTTTCTAAAATCCCATTAAATGCACCATAGTGGCTATTACAGAGTTTTACCCTTTTGCAAGTCCACAAACCCAGTTTTAATACCCTAACTCTGCAGCTCTAAACATCCTGTTAAACTCCCTGAACTCCCCTCACTTGTTTGCCAAATTTTCCATTTTTCTCTACACTTCGGGCCTCAGGATTCAGCCAGCTCTGGATTTGAATTCTAACTTCATCAAATACCAAGTTTGCATCCTTGGACAATCTCTTTGCTTTCTCTCAGCTTCAGTTTCTTTATCTGCAAACGGAAAATTCCTTACAGGGTGTTTTTAGGACTTAATGAAATAAATGTGAAAGTATTAAATATATAGTAGATCCACAATAAATGATATTTTATTCACCCATTTCCTTCGATTTATTGTTGTTTATATCAACTTTAGTTCTCCGCATCAATCATACCCTCTCTTTCTTTTGCATCTTTAATCTCTCCCATTATATTGACTCTTCCCTGAACAAACATGTTCAAATATAGATATGCACACATGTGTGCATGCACACACAGGTACACACTCCCAAAAGCTCTGCTTTCTCTTCAGTCTGTTTTTCAGTATCAGAGTTAACTGAAATAAATATCTCTTAACTTCACTCTGAAGCTCTTTTGTCAAATGCCGTGAATAATCTATCATGGATCTGATCCGTTGGATTCCTCGTACGTGTCCTTTGGCTCAGGCCTTCGCATGGGTTTCCATGACCATGCCATCTTTCTAAATGTCCACTGACTCCTTCTGAGTTTCTTCTCTTACCCCAACAGCTAACGTTCTTCCTACACAAGCTTTTCCTGTGTCTAATAACTCAGTCGTTGTCTTTAACCTGGGTCTTTCTCCTGACTTAAGACTCCAGTTCAATTTTGCAAGCATCGTTATCTTTGATGTATTTACTTCAGACACTGGCAGTCTCCAGAATCCTAACAAGGGTCACCCCGATACTTATGGTGGCTAATAGAGAAGAATTGCCAAGACTCATATTTTCCCAATGAAATTTCAATTCGTTTGCTTTTGTAGAATTTCATCCTGAAAGCATAATGTCATTGTGTTTATTTCATGAGGTCTACTCTCTAAAGCTATGGTGTCAATACTGATTGCTCTAATTAACATGTGTGATGAAGTTTACACTCACTGAAATTGCATTTCCTTTTGACCAGCAGGCATGTAAGTGACATCTCTAGACTAGTCTCTTCTATACAAGCTAATTGGTTTTAAAGAAGCCAGAGAAAAACAAAAGGACTCAAGTTTAGAAGGTTTCTGAGAAATTAGAAGATAAATGATTGTAAACACACAGGGTTGCAAGGGACTTTAAAGACCATTTAGCCACCATCAGTAGGCTTTGAATTTCAGTCATTCTTGATGCTTGATGATAAAAAAGGTGTTTGATGTAATTCAATGTAGGCAGAATATATACTTCTCTACTGGTGTTGTGGTGTGGCTTCTTTCTACATTATATAAAGCCTTCTCCAAGGTCAGATTGCATATGAGAAAAGTGCATAACTACATGTATTTTTTAAAAAGAATATTCATCAAATATCATAGCTCTGAGCCAAGCAATATGATTTCTTCATTTCTCCTTATGTAGCAACACCTTCCTTGTGATATATGTGGATGTGAGAAATTAAAGATTATGTCTGACTTATTTTGCCTCCAAAAATATAACGTAAAAGGAAAATAGATGGTACCAGTTGAAGGCTAAATTCTTGGGTTTGTTTTAAATAAAGTAATCAACTTTCACTTGAGCCAGGAAATCAATAGCCTCTTTGATTTTAGTTTGGCAAGTCAGTTCACTGATTGATTCAACAAATATTTATTGAGTACCTATTAGGTGTCAGGTATTGTTCTAAACACTGGGAATCCAAAACAGACCAAAACTCCTGTAATCATGAAATTTAAACTTTAATGGGAAAAAAGACCATAAACAAATAAATAATTAGAACATATAATGTGTCAGATGGACATTAGTGTTTAAGAACGAGAAGAAATAGGAAGGACCACCTTGTTTTGGGTGGTATGTGGGGGGAGTTTGGGACAGCGATTTTGAAATGAGTAGTTGGAGAAGTCCTCACTGAAAAGGTAGCCTTTTGGTGACCATTTGAAACCTATGGAAGTCATGCAGATATCTGGAGGGGAAATGTTCCAATAAGAGAAAACCAGGACAGCAAATGCCAAGACCCAGAGATGCATTTGCCTGGCATGTGCATAAAAGAGCAAGTTGGCAAATGTTACTGAAGCAGAGTAAACAAGATAGAGAATAGTCATCGGCTCAGAAAGGTAACAAAGGCCAGTATCTGTAGAGTGGTATAAGCAATGGTGAGGAGAATGAATTTTGGAGAATGAAAACCATTAAGGAGTTCTGAAGAGAGGTATGGCATGTTCTGATTTAACTGTCTAGCTGCTGCTTTGACAACAGACTCTACAGGGCAAGAGCAGGAGGGATAAGCACGGATTAGAGACCATCCCAGTAATACAGAGGATACATGACAAAATGAGAGCGGTTTAGACTAGGGTAACAGTAGCAGAGACTGTCAAAAGTGGTCAGATATGAAATGTTCTAGCACTTTACAGGAAAGTCAACAGGTTTCCTGATTATTTGGCAACAATATAGAAAAGAAGTTGGTAGTTACTGATGTCTCCAAGGATTTTGGTAGGAGGAATGAATTGCTTGCTATGTACCGAGATGAAGATTGTGTGACGTGCTGGGGAAGATCCGCAGTTTGGTTTTGGATGTGTTAAAATTTAAATACCTGTTAGATATTGCAAAGTTTAGAAGTTGAGGTGAGAGGGGTACCAGCAGAAAACAATGAGCACTAGCCCTTGAGGTAGAAAGAGATACCAGGAAGTCTAGTGACATTGAAGCCAAAGGGGGAAAGAAAATTTCACAGAGGGGGCAGAGTAGTCAACTGTGAAATGCTACTGACAGGTTAATTGAGATAAGGACAGAGAATCAACCTTTGGGTTTAGCACTGTGGCCATCAAGAGCAGTTTGTGGGGTGTCTTCTGAGGGAGGGAGATGCGGTCAGAGGTATGGGAGAGGTTACAAACCCTTGACATGACTACAGAGAGTCAAGCAAGGAAAGAAAGAGGGAAACTGGGGGATCATGAGTATATAGCAGTTCTTCAGGGTGTTTTACTGTGAAGGTAAGCAGAGAAGAGGTATTGTAGCTTGTAGGTCAACAGACGTATTTGTTTTTCATTTTTGTAAAGACTGAAGAAATTACATGCTTGGAAGTTAATGGGAATGACCAAGAGAGAGAGAAAAATTAACGGTTCTGAAAAGGTGAGAAAGCACTGCCCAAATCTCTTAAACAGGACAAGAAAGATGATGATATGAATGATATGTGTGTATGTACATTTATGTATGTATATGTATCTATTTCTCCTTAAAATTAATCATAATAGAAAGTCTTTCCAAGAATTGAAAAGATGGAACAGCGATTCACTAGGAGACGAGAGATTAAGATAAAATTTTCTAATGACACATGAGCTCCGTGATACTTTGGGAATGGTTCTAGTGAATATTTTGCTCTTAGTTTGTCCCAAATATGTCTTATTAGCTGTGTGTGGAAACAAGTGTGAAGCACATTCTATATCAGACACACATTCCGTGACTAGTGGTTCGGAATCTCTGGCAGAAATCTTCCAGGGGAGGAGACACACATGCAGCCTCCAGCTGGGATGGGTGTCTTGGAGAGAAAGTGAGCTGCCAGGGGTAAAAATTAGAGTGTTTTCATCTGTCAGACATTAATGTCCACTCACACTGACAAATCTTAAACCCAAATCCTCAATTTGAGCCTGTGGCTGAGACTTCAGCCTAAACAGGCACATTTCTCCCTTTATTAGTGTTTAATTTGCTTTTCTCAGTACTGCCGAGTCCACTTATTCAAATCTGGCTCTCGCTAAAATATCAGTAAGCCAATTAATCCATTTTCTTAATGAGAACTCTCTATTACAAGAATGGGTTACTGCATAGATTTATATTGAATCAATCGATCTTGCATTTGGTGGGGAGAATGCCAGTTATCCAAGCAATCTGGTTCATTACCGCAGTATTGGACCGCATTGCTGAACACGCCTGCAGCTTGATTACAACTGCACTATGGGAGTGGGGAAGGCTTGGAGTTGATTATTGTTATGTATTGGGTTGGGCTAGAGACTTTATCCACATTTCCCTGTTCCATGTTCTCCACTACTCTCTGAGGGACGGCTGCTTATTTTACATTTTGGGAAATGGAGGCTCATAAATTGGAGAGGTGGTGAAATTTGGAGCCAGAGTCCTCATCAGATGGTTTCCAAAAGAGATGACTAGCCATAAAAATAATAAGAACCTACTAACTTTAGGGTATCACTACATGAATTCTATAATGATTAGAATCATTCTTCTCAATTTTAGCCTGGACTATAAAAGTGGAAGAGAAAGGGGATGGGCACAAAGGGAGCCATAAGTGATCTAGATTTTAATAATAAGTACTCACTGAGTGAAACAGTTCGTCACCTCCAATCTCCTTATGTGCTCTTTCCTTGGCATTCCAAAAATTATGTCCATATAATGCTTCCAAATAGAATGTCTACCTCATCATCATATTATTACCATTATAATCATTTCCCCCTATTTATCGAGCACTCATTCTGCACCTGATATAACAGGATTGTTAGAGGAGGGAAGGAGAACAGAGAAAACCCTGTACTTTTATTTTTCTCTGAAATCTACTTTGTTGAATGTTAGAATATTGTAAGGTTCAAATTATGTATACAAAAAGCCTTTGAATTATACTGCTTATCATTCTTTTTAAACTTCACCACGACCATATTTTTTAAAATATTTTTTTAATGTTTATTTATTTTTGAGAGAGAAAGAGTACAAGTTGGGGAGGGGCATAGAAAGAGAGGGAGACACAGAACCTGAAACAGGCTCCAGGCTCTGAGCTGTCAGTACAGAACCTGACATGGGGCTTGAACCCACGAACCATGAAATCATGACCTGACCCGAAGTCAGACGCTTAACCGACTGAGCACCCAGGCACCCCCACCATGACCATATTTTAATATTTCAATCGGTTTGTGCTATTTTAACACTGAGTATTTTATTTTAAAAAGTACATATATGACACATGAATTGTCCAATTATGAGTTTTTTTCTTTCCTGTTTTTGGACATCACTCCTGAATTTAGCAAATAATATTCATCAAACTTTCTGTTAAACAGGTTATACTGTAACATTTCCTCAAACAGGGAATTAATGTTTGTCATGTTTTATTTTAGTCTGTTCTCTACTTATTAAGTCAATAGAGGTTTTCAGTTCCAAGAAAAACTTGAGTGGCCATAATTTGAATAGTAGAGATTGGCATTTAGCAACTTTAAGCTACTGTTGGTAGGCCTTCCTGGTGCTTATATTCTAGTTGGTTTGAAGAGATAGTAAATGAATAAACAAGGTAATTTCAGAACGTGATAAATGCCATGAACATTTTTAATTAAAAAATAAAATTCAATTGAAATCTAGTTATAAAAAATGGAAATTTGTCACATTGTGCTTAGTATCATATATTATAAATATAGACTTCCACTTAATATTAGATTTCATGGTGTTTTCATCACATAATCAGTGTTGATACAATTAACATATTAATAAATTCAAGCCTAGAATCTATTTCCTTTATCACACTATAAACTTGATGACAGTACATCTTATTAATGTATGTGGATATGTGTTTAACATCTGTCCCACAGAACTGTAAATTCCACAGAAGTATACACTTATTCACCACTGTATCTGCCATACACATCATGGTGGCTATCTCAGTAGATGCTGTCTTTCACACACACACATGTATACATATATGTGTAGTATATGTATTTACAACGTGAAAAAGAATTAGTTCTATAAATGCTAAGCATGAACGCTATGTTGCATATTACTATATTTGCAATAATAAAGCCAGACAAGTCACTCCTCCATGAGCTCACATTTAAATGGAGGGATAGACAGTAAAGTGTTCTTTATTATCTGTCCTTCACATTCTGCCATAATTTTACCGCCATATGCAATCTCCAATAAGCAGTTAAGTACTTTGGAAAAAGAACATGTCAGTGTAAGAATCAAAAAAAAATTAGCAAAAAGTTATACAGAATTTGCTATGTACTGATAGCTCTTTCATTGCTTTATGATAACAGCTATGTTTTATTACTCCTATTTCACAGATAAAGGAATGTAGCATAGAGTGGTTAAGTGACTGCCCAAAGTCACACAGCGAGTTAGAGGTAGAGCTGAGGCTTGAACTCAGGCAGTATAACTCTAGCTTGCATTCTTTAACACTGTACTAGACTATCTCTCAATACTTAGGGAAGGTACACTTAACCTTTTTTTTTTAGTGTGTTTTCTAATAGTTTATCCCACTATAAATCTGACAGATCTTCATAAAGTTATTGTAGTACATCACACAGGATTCAATTCAAATGGAAATCTGGGTCCAAATTCAGTTTCACCTGTGTTCTATGCAGACGGACTAAAGCACCTTCAAAAATATAGAAAAAGAAAAGACCAAATCTAGTTTTAGTAGGTCAAATTAAAAGAGCTAATGACTTTGCTGTTTTTCTGAACTACTCTATCACTATAGTTTTATTAATTCTCAAGAGTATTGTGATGGCTACTTTTATGTCAACCTACCTGGACAGTGGGTTTTGCCTAGATATTTGATCAAAAGTCAAGTGGGTGTGTCTGCAGGGGTGTTTTGGGGTGAGAGTAACATTTGAATTGACAGACTGAGTAAAGGATATTGCTCTTTTTAATGAGTGTGGACCTCACCCAACCCGTTGAAGGCCTGAACAGAACAAAAACACTGAATCCGCTTTGGACTGGGACTTTGGCTTTTTCGTGCCTTTGAACTCAGACTGAAACAGAAGTTCTTTCTGGGTCTTAAGCCTGCTGGCCTTTGCACTGGAGCTACACCATCAGCTCTTTTCCAACTTGCTGACAAGTCCTGCAGATCTTGGGGCTTTCCAGCTGTAACTGTGTGAGCCAGTTCCTTATAATAATGTGTTATATATATATATATATATATATATATATATATATATATACACATATATATATATATATGTATATATATATATGCACTAGAGTCCCATAATGTGTGTAATATATATATATAATTCTATATATATATATATATATATAACACACACACACACACACACACACACACACACACACACATACATCATGTTGGTTCTGTTTCTCTGGAAAACCCTAATACAAGTATTCATTTTATTTTAAATTTCTTTCTATGATTTTTTCTCAGTCACTCAATGGTACAAATCAAGATGAGAAATACTTTGAGTGCTAGATTAATCCTGTCATGTTGCTGTTTGCTGTTGGGGCTGTGACCACGTGTTGCGTTCTTCTCATAAGAGGAGAGGGAGCTGGGGTATGAGAAAGGAAGCGAGAGCCGGGCAGAGCCCCAGAAGGCAGAAAGGAAGGAGCAGACAAATGGGCCACAGACAAGCAATAAAAATCCATAACAATTCAGGAATAGCTTACTAAAATTGGTCTAGGAAAATATGAGAATTGGTTAAAATGTTTCCTTAAAAGAAAATGCAGTTTGCCTAAGAGCTTTGTCGTGGTTTCTACATAACTCCTAAAAGGTGTGTGGGAAAGTGGGCAACCTATTTTGATACCTGAAGAGTCTTACTGACTGTCAGTAAATGAGTGAAGAATGGGCCTGTCCAAAATGCTAGTAGAACTGCCCTTTAAGAAATACTGGCAAAAGATTTTCAGCTAATCACACTGTAATCTCAGTAAACATGGAATCAACTTTTTTCCATATTCTCTCTGATTTCCTTTGGCAAGTGGATATGTTAAACAGAATTTAAACAGTGGCCGTGTTATATACGCTTCTATAGCGATGTGAGTTTGTCTGTATAGAGGGTCTCTGACTTATAATGGTTTGACTTACAGTGATTCAACTTAATGCTTTTTCAACTTTACAATGGTGTGAATGTGATATGTATTCCGTAGAAACCATACTTCAAATTTTGAATTTGGATCTTTTCCCAGGCTAGCGATATGGAGTACAATGCTAATGTCAGGGAGCAAGAATTCCTGCCCCCTTCGGGGGTCCTTCTAGCTGGACTAAGAATCCAATTGACGTGAGACAGATTAACTGGAGAAGATCAGACTTAATAGCACACATATGGAGAATCCGCACAGACATGGAAACTCCAACGATATTCAGGCAAAATGAGGTGTATATGTCCTTCTGAACTAAGGAAGAGGGGTTAGCAGTCTGGGATTTCAGAGGAAAGGAATGCACTTCACAGGACAAGAAGAGATGTTTGGCAATTAGGTGTTTGCCCTGCCATACAGATGGATCATTCAGATAAAATTTATCTCTGTTAAAAACCCTTATTCTGGGAAAGACACCCAATTTAGCTTCTTCTGTATAATCAAGGGAGAAGCAAAAGTTTCTCTCCAGCCCCCAGGGTTTCAGTTGCCTTTGGTTCAAAATAATCCATATGCCAAAGTGGTACATTCTGGGGGGAATGTCCCAAACCCCTTCACCGGGCAGCGATAGGAAACTGCAGCTCCCAGTCAGCCATCTCATCACGAGGGTGAACAGCCAATCCACTTACAACTATTCTGTACCCATGCAACCATTCTGTTTTTCACTTTTAGTACAATATTCAACAAGTTGCATGAGATACTCAGGGCTTTATTATGAAGTCGGCTTCATGTTAGATGACTTTTTCCAATTGTAGACTATTATCAGTGTTCTGAGCATATGCAAGGTAGGCTAGGCTAATCTAGGATGTGTGGTAGGTGTATTAAATACATTTCTGACCTACGATCTTTGCAACTTGTGATGGGTTTATTGGAGCATAATCCCATTTCAAGTCAAGGAAGATCCGTATATGTGTCTTGATAAAAGATAAACTGAGGCATATTAAAAATGTTCGTAGTTTTTTTGAGCAACATTTGTTTGGAATCAGGAAAACTGGAAGTGGTTAGGAGCATTCCACTGACAGGAGCTGGGGGAGAGACTTATATAGAGGAAAGGTGGAAGCCAAGCAAGGAAGTTATTGATTGGCTATAGCCTAAAGTTAGTTGGCTGTTTGTTATTGGTTGTCCATAGGTTTTAATTTTGCATCTTTGAAACATTTGCAGGTGTAGATTTTAGTTTGCCAAAAGTAGGCCACTGTGACATTGGAGCCACCTCAGTCTAATGGTACCCTTGTGTAATTAATTTAACAGCCTGAATGTGTTCATAAAATTTCTCCCAGTTCACTGACTATGAAGTCAGAATTTGGACTTTTCTAAGGGGACCTTTTTATGGTTTCAGATTAGTTGCTCTATTGTAATTCCATTTTCTTAAGTATTTATAAATTAAATATTTTAGTAAGTTGTAGTATGTCAGAAGGTGGAGGGCTCCCATTTTTCAAGACACAACTGTCACCACCATCATTGCCATAGAGCTCAGCTTGAACAGCTTCTGAAAATAAAACTGAAGATGAAATTATAGCTTATGTCGTAGTACGTATCATCCCTAAGTGGCTGTGTCCTACTTTAATGAGGTGTCTTTCCTCTGTGTCAATAACATATTTTGCGTTTCTGAAAGAAGAAACAAGATGAGACCACCCATTCTTCTGGGAACTATATACATGTACTAGAGGAGATAAAACATAGAGTTAAGCCTATCCCTCAAATGTAGATAAGAAGCAAAACAATAGATTTTGTGGATGGGCAAAAATGATAGCCTAAGACTAAATATAAAGCTTTGCGATAAGAGTAATCATTAAAATGTATCTGGTAAAGGTGTTTATATAGGGATGTCTGGTATTATTGTACTCCTTTTCCTGTGATTTTGAAATGGCCTGTGCTATGGAGATACCATAATATCATCTGGAGAATGTACCCTGAAAAATATTCTTCCCTCCACAATTTATGGTGTAAATCAGTTACACCAAAAACTCCGCTCCCCTTCAAATGTAAGCATGAGTTCTAGACATACAAATGTCATGAATCATTGGCAAGTGGCTGTTGCGAAATTTATCATAAATAATGGTCCATGGTGGGACGAGGGCTATAGAAAGGGAGATTATTTGGAGAAACTCATGGAAGCAAGATTAAGAATTTTATTTATGTTGGAGTAACTATAGCATATTCAATGATCAGAAGAGAATCAGGTAAGAAAAAAAAAAGTTAAGCACGTGAGCAGCCACGAGTAGTTTCTTTTTCAGAGAAAACCAGTCATTGGAAGAAAAGCATATTACAGGGGGACAAGGTTTTACATGGTTGGTGCATCAGTATGTTTGGTCCTAATACAAAAGGCTATTGTATCTGTACCCTAATAAAAAAAAAAGTGAGTGTTTCCCCCTGTTTTCCCAGCTGTTCTCACTGCTATGTTGCAGTCTCTTCACAAATATATCATCAAATTTAGACCCACATGTATTTTAAAAATAATTTAGCATATATAATGTTACAGTGATGACTGTCAAAAAGAATATTGAGCTAGGTAGCACAATGTAACATGGAGACGGAAACAAATTATTGCAAAAATAAAGCAACATCAAGTACATAGCAATTGAAGGTCAAATCTTTATTGAAAGAGTGACAGCTCTGCCTTCCAAGTTTAGTGGAAAGTGTCCAGGACAGAAAACAATTCTACCCAGACCTCGTAACAGTGCTGAAAGGCTGCCAAATGGATAGTGTCGTGACTGTGGACACTTTTATAAACTGTGAGACCCTGCCACTCAGCAGTCAGGATTCTCCTATCATTATTGCTGGCTTGTTTACGGTGATTTGAGTCTTCTCATCCATTCCGGTTGGCTGCCAAAAAGCTGGCATCTCATAGTGTGTCTCACTACAGCCGCATAAATATTGTGAACCCCGCTTTAGGGCCTGGGTGCCATCAGCAAGCTCCCAGTGTAAATGTGAAGCCAAGAGCCAAAAGCAAAGGAGTGAGCACAGGGCATAGGATCTCTTATTGCCCAAAGAGGACTGAGCATGTGTTAGCATTTGCTATCGTGAAGCTTCCAGACTGAATTATAAAATTGCGTCATTAGCAGTTTAAAGGGTATGCTGAGTCTTTTGAAACGGTTTTATGTTCAACAAATGAGACTGTGGCCCTACAGCTTACTTATTTAAAAATGGGTCTTTTGCTATCACTACCCAGTTATAACTAGATGAGTAGACTCAGTTGTGTATGTGATATACTTATAGGCTGCAATAGGGAGGAATAAAGGGAGAATGATTTAGTGGCTATTATGTTTTTTTTTTTTTAATAGTTGTTTTTGAGAGTGAGGGAGAGACACAGTGTGAGCAGAGGCAGGAGAGGGGCAGAGAGAGAGGGAGAGACACAGAACTCTAAGTGGGCTCCAGGCTCTGTGCTATTAGCACGGAGCCTGACATGGGGCTTGAACTCACAAACTGTGAGATCGTGACCTGAGCTGAAGTCAGACACTTAACCAATTAAACCACCCAGGCTCCCCAGTGGCTGTTATCTTTGAAGGAAATGAAAATGTTAAGGAATGAGAGCCTCCACCACAGGCATCCCAAGTGAATTCTAGAAATCACAGCTACTCCTTTGTTTTATGTTTATGACAAGATTTTTAGATGTTGTTTCTGTCAAAACAAGACAATCAAAGGTTGGTAAGCCTTCCTGATTGGTGTAGCCAATGGCCTCATGGCCATAGCTTATAAATAACTAAAATCAAACCAAACTACAACAAAACCACTAGCTGACCTCCAAACTCTTAGAACCATTCATCAATGAGTTAAAGATTCCATATGTGGCACCATAACAGTCTCTGTTGTGCTGTACTGATATTATAATGTCATGTTCAAACAACATTGCTAGGTAACCTTTTCCAAGTTACATACATATTCGCCAATACTCCTATTCTTCATTGTACTCTAATTTGGGGAGCAGTGTTTGCCTACATTTTTCATAATCAGCACCATGGCTAATTCCCTCTTCTTCAGGGACCTGCTTGAAATGTCTTCTCAATGAGGTGTCCTCTGACCTCTGCTTAAATTGCCAACCTCAAACCCCCCTTCACCTGGCATTCCAATTCACCTTTATGTTGCTCAACTTTTTTTTTTCCCACAGCACTTACCACTTTCTGAAATACTACATAGCATTGTCTGCCGCCACCCTACCTGAGAAAATAAGTATTATGAGGACAGGGATCTCTGTTCTGTTCTCATTGCATTAAAAATCTTTCTAGAGTTGAAGAAAGCAGATTATCTAAATTAACATAGTAAAATTGAACACCCACGCTGCAATTCTAAAAGCAAAGAGCAATGAAAAACTTATAAGAAAAGTTCTTAAGGAATCAATCAGGAAAACATCTGTGTCAAAAAATTGCCTTGTGGATATAAATTAAAATATAATTTTTGCTATGGACTGTTAATTTTCTGAAAAATACATTTGGTTCATTAGTGGGGCACAGGGACTAATTAGTGGAGTAGAGAGAAATATACCATCAATACCTTAACCTAATGCCCATAATCTACTTTTTTGAGAAGTTATCTATTTTAATTTTTTTTAATTTATTGAGATAAAAAGGGGGAGGAAAAAGATATCTTCCCTGAATTCAACACATTTATTCAATTTATCATTAAATGCCATTGAAAATACTGTACATGCATAATATCATAATTTATAGAACCTGCCATATTTCCCTCAAGTAATTAGTTTAAGGAGGCCCCTAGGGAATGTATGAAACATGGAACAAACCCTGTCACTACAGTCATATTAAAAAGTTTAATCACTAGGAAAAAAAATGTGGCAACACATGTTATCAGGAATAATTAAGAGAATGGTAGATAGCTCTTGGGGAACCTCAGTCCATAACACCCATTTCCTGCCCTGACTGACACTATTCCAAAGCTGATCTGTATGACCTTTGCGTGCATAGTATGAATACATGTTCTCTGTTCATACCCCCATGTTTTTAAAAAGTATACACAGTATCTTATAGATAGTCCTCAATATACTTTAAACTGTATTCAATCAAACCCATTTCTCTCTACTTCCAGGAATAGCATAGCCTGAGTTTCTGAATCTCATGTTCCTAAAATCACAAGTGGTAAATATGAAATAGCCACTATGTCTACCTGAGATGTATCCATACCTGAAACATTATGCACTGAAATCTTAATCTTTTGCTGAACTCCCCATTCTTTTAATATTTTTAATTTATCTCATTTTTCTTGGTTTGACAAGAGTAACTTTCCTTCCCAAATGGGTTTTACAAGGGCCTCTGTCCCTACCCAAAATTCCTATACCTGCTGCCTTCTAAATTTTACAATATTCTTTTGTGGGATAAAGCATTATGATTTGGGTTCTGTGGCAAGTAAACTTTATAGCAATCTTAAAAGCTACTTCTGACTACCTATTATAAGATAGCCTAAAATGTAATATTAACTTCTTAAATTATTAAATATTAACTTCTTCATTTTTTTGTTAAATGTTGTCATAATTGCCATTGAATATAGCAACAGACAAACTCCAGTGTCTTATGGCATAATACAATATGTAGAACATATCACATATTCAACATAGGCTGGCAAGGTTTGGAGAGAGGTATCTGTGCTACACAATAACTCAGAAACTTAGGCTAATGGATAATACACCATCATTACCAGCAGCACCTAGAACATGACTTCTGAAGTCACAATCTCAGAAGAACAGAGAGATGGAGGTTTAGAGACCTGGTCTCTTAACTGCTTCTGCTAGAAGTGACTAACATCATTTCCTCTCACAAATCATTGGCCAAAACAGTCACATGGCCCCAACCCAACGACGAGGAATTTTGAGAAATGTAGTGGAATGCATGGATTATTTTTGGTAAGACCTATCTTTGCCACACATGGTTGGCACATCAGCCATAGGCACTAACTTAGAATAGATCAAATTTCAAACCATGTAATTTTAATAAAAATGCATTTTAATGTGTCCAGATGTTCTGAAGGCATAAGAAAAGATAAAATATAATACAATAAGAAAGTAATTTTCAAAAATAGTGCTAAAGTCACAAATTGATCTCCTTTGACAAGTTAGCTTCTCTGACATTACTCATATATCCTCTAAACTTGAGTAAGAGCGAATTCAACTTTTACTTTCCTTACTGAACATTGGATGAATCCATAAACCAAGCTACATAGGGCTCATTCATCTGTTGTCAATTTGCTTCAGTTTGTTTCTTTGATGATTGGCCCTAAGAGGTGTGTTCTTTCAGTTTTCCTCCCCTGCACATCATTAGGAAGCATTCATGTATTTCTCTAGATAAATGAATGTAATTAGAATGATTAATGTTCTGTATATTAAATATTGCAATGGTAAGGACTTTGCGCTTTTCCAGGTAGGAAAAAAAAAAGATATATAAAGTTATTTTACTTAGTTTTTTAAAAAAATAAACTTTAGGGGCACCTGGATGTTTCAGTTGGTTAAGCATCCAACTTCAGCTCAGGTCATGAGCTCACAGTTTGTGGGTTCAAGCCCCACGTCGGGCTCTGTGCTAACAGCTCAGAGCCTGGAGCCTGCTTTGGATTCTGAGTCTCCCTCTCTCTCTCTGCCCCTCCCCTGCTTATGCTCTGTCTCTCTCTGTCTTAAAAATAAATAAAACATTTAAAAAAATTGTTTAAAAATAAACTTTATATTTAAGAATACTTCTAGATGTAAAGGCAAGTGGTGAAGATAGTACAGAGTTCCCCTATACTCCTCCACCAGTTGTATTCTCTATTGTTAACATCCTACATTGTTATAGTATATTTGTCCCAATTAACAAACTAATATCGATATATTACCATTAACTAAAGTACATACTTTATTCAGACTTTCAGATTTCCTTCATTTTTACCTAATTTTCATTTCTGTTCCAGAATCCCATGCAGGATACCATATTGCATTTAGTTGTCACATCTCCTTAGGTTCCTCTTGGGCCGTGACGGTTTCTCAAACTTTCCTTGTTTTTGATTACTTCTCTGTGCTAAAGAGTACTGGTCAGGTATCTTATAGAATGTCCCTCAAGAAGGACTTATCAAGTGGTTCTCTCATTGTTAGACTGAGGTTATGGGTTTGGGAGAGGAGGCCCACAGAGGTGGAGTGCCAAGTCTTCTGACATCACACCAAGTCAATAGAACAGGCTGTCAACAGGACTCACCACTGTTGTTATCCTTGACCGCCTAGCTGGACTGGTATTCCTTAGGTTTCTCCAGTGTAAAGGTGTTTCCCCACCCCCACTTCATTCTTTCCTCGTTGAAAGGAAGTCACTATGGGGCACCTGGGTGGCTCAGTTAGTTAAGCAACCGACTTTGGCTCAGGTCATGATCTCGCAGTTTGTGAGTTCGAGCCCTGCATCAGGCTCTGGGCTGACAGCTCAGAGCCTGGAGTCTACTTCAGATTCTGTGTCTCCGCCTCTCTCTACCCCTCCCCTGCTCATGCTCTGTGTCTCTCTGTCTCTCATTAATAAATAAATGTGAAAGAAAAAATTAAAAAAAAAAAAAAAGAAAGTCACTATGCACAACCTCCACTTAAGGAGTGGGAATTTGTGCTTCACCTCTTATTTCAAACCCCAGTCCTGGCCAAAACCTCCCACCCCAGTCAGTCATAGTGTGGTGGCTCACCTCAGAGGTATGGCCAGGGTTCTATGCTCCACTTCCCTGAGGTCAAAATATTTACATAAAGGGGCACCTGGGGGGCTCAGTCAGTTAAGCGTCTGACTTCAGCTCAGGTCATGATCTCACAGTCTGTGAGTTCGAGCCCCATGTCAGGCTCTGTGCTGACAGCTCAGAGCCTGGAGCCTGCTTCAGATTCTGTGTCTCCCTCTCTCTGCCCCTCCCCTGCTCATGCTCTGTCTCTCTCTGTCTCAAAAATCAATAAAAATATTTTTTAAAAAATATTTACATAAAGTGTACCGAATTCTGCACAGGATAATTGTCTACTCTACCTCCATTTACTTATGTTTATGCAATCATTTATTTATATCAGCATGGACTCAGATGTTTATATTTTGATTTATAATCCAATCCTATGTTATTTTGTTGCCCAAATGTTCTAGCTTTGGCCATTAGGAGCAATTTCAGTTTGTTTCTTTGTCCCTTTGACATACCCATCATTATGGGTTTTTTTTTAAATACTTCTTTACTTTCTGTTGCTATAGTTTGTATACTGTCTCTATATTTCCCACCCCTGCCCTGGTATCAGCCATTTCTCAAGGAGCTCTGGTTCCTTTTGTTGGAGAATGATACTAGAAATCAAGATTTGAGAAGAGCTCATTGCTCCTTGGTTAGGATTCCTTCTAGGCCCTCTCAACTGACAAAGCAAAGAAAGATAGGAGTTTTTCATTCCATTTTGACTGGGGTCATCCTCAGGTTTACTGGGATTCCCACCAATCCTAGTCTAGAATAAAAGGCTTTTCCTTCTTACCTGAGTTACCTTGACAGTTGTGGGAATCTGCAAGAAGATAAAGAACTATCAGTTCTGAAAAGTGAATGTGAGGGTCTTGTCCTAGAGGACGATATCCTTCATTTATCAGAAGTGTAAGGTGGGACTATGTATAAAGCCAGTATTCAATGTGAGAAAAGTATTGGGGTGCCTGAGTGGCTCAGTTGTTTAAGCATCTGACTCTTGATTCCAGCTCAGGTCATGATCCCGGGTGATGCGATCAAGCCCTGCATCAGGCTCCACCCTAAGAATGGAGCCTGCTTTGGATTCCAGTCTCTCTCTCTCTCTCTCTCTGCATCCCTCCCCGGCTTGCATGCATGTGCACGTGTGTGCTCTCTCCTAAAAAAAAAAATGAAAAAACTAAAAAAAAAAACAGCAAGAAAAGTTTGATAACCATGTATATCTATACCATATACCATATACATATATATTTCATAAAACTGATAGTTTGAAGTTTATTTTTGAATAGAAGTAGGGAGGTTTGAATTTATTCCAAATTTTTCATTTTAACAACTGAATTAGTACTGCTATTATTTCCCCCATATTTCTTTGGAGCTGTTTTTGCTCCTTATATTTTTGTGTTATCGCTGCTGACTCTTCTGATATCCACTTGTAAAAGGTGGCTGAGACTCCTAAGCATGAAATGGAACAGTGGAATATGGTTTTTACTGTACCATGTTGAGCCTCTCCAGTAACTGTACTTCACCGAGAGTGAGAGCAATACTTATTTATATCAGGGGGTAAACCCAAGAACCAAAAGAGAAATCAGGAAGAAGGAACACTGATGTGCTAGTCAGCAGGGCTGAAACATCTGGGTGACTACCAGCCTCAGCATCTTCATTTTTTCTGCTGTTACTAAGATTGGCAACCAGGGACTTATTCAGCCTTAATTGATTCTGCAGCTGCATCACCCAAAGGCATTCCATAAAATTTCTCTCACTATTAGCCAAGAGAAGGAGTAAAGAACAAGCATTACAGGCATAAGGAGTGGGATGAGCAGAGACTAGAAGTGAGAGAGAATAGGATTTATTTGAAAAACTTCAAGTACCTGTAATAACATTAAAATAAATATGTGGCATGTGACAGGAGACTTTGCAAGAAACCAACTAGAAAGGTGAGCTTGAAGTAAGTCAGATTAACCAATTAATACTTAGTCCTATGGGACAATGGAGAATATTAAAGGGGTTTGGAAAGGAGAGTGATAGGATAGTAATCAAGATTTAGAAAGAACAATCTGGCCACAGGTTGGAGAATGTGTTGTAAGGCAACATCAGACGCAAAGGGACCAATCAGAGGAATGGTGATGGGGAGCCAAATGGAGAGAGTGACACAGGGGAAGGTGGCAGGTGTTCAGGGAAGCATTGAGGTGACAGGACACCAGGCCGTGCTGGCTGCATGTGTATGGAGATTGAGGGGGCAGGAGGTTTCTGGACTAAATTCCTGAGTAAGTGGTGGGGCTTTTGACTGGTACAGGAAATAAAGGGGAAAGAGGAGATCCTAGAAGGAGATAGAGCCCAAAGGGAGGGCGGGTTCAGGTTGTGCCACAGTGCTTGTCCTATGATCAAATTTAGATGCCAGAAGGAAATCTGACACCTAGACCTAGCTTTCAGGAAAAAGGTCCAGACTGCAGATAGTGGTGTAGTAGAGACAGTGGGAATGGGAAAAGCAAACTTACCAGAGCACACTTTTTAAAAAGTAATAGTAATTAGAGAAAACATACAATATTCCACAGCATAGTGATTAAATGCTCAAGCTCTGAAGCTATACTACCTAGTTTTCCGGTTTTGATTGCCATTTAGTGGTTGTTATTTTTGAGAAAGTTATTTCATTTCTTTGGGCCTTACTGTCCTCTGTAAAATGAGGATAGTAGATAAGAGGATTACATAAACTAATATGTGTGATTTGCTTTAAATAGCGCCTGGTATTTGTAGATAACCAGTGTGTGTGTGTGTGTGTGTGTGTGTGTGACCCACATGCATATGTGCATAGTCCTTAACTTGAGACTTCTTAACATACTGGTTTTCTTTATAGTCAGTCATTGTGTAAGTCAACAAATTTTAGCAGATGGCATATTGGTTAAAACTATCTGAGAAGCATAACACATGGCACTTTCCAAGAAATGCACGATTTACAAGGGTTAAAACAGAGTAAAACAACAGTGGATAATGCTACATTTTCTTTATTCTCCCCTCTGTCCCTCAGCTTCATCCATGTTAGACTTCCTTGGTGCCTGCAATGCCATGACGTCCCCTGCATTCCTGCATTCCTCCTACGCACTAACATTGTACTGGGTTTTATAAGAAATATCACATAGAAATAATAAGGGAACAAATATGTTGTACTTTTACAGTACCTCCTACTTTTATAAGCTTTTCCTCATTTGATAGCCCCTCATTCAGAGATAAGCAGAACATTATTTTGTTTCCTGCATGTAATTCTTTATTCTAACTAGGAAGCAGAAGCATTTGGAAGCCCATGTGTTATTTCTGTCTCCTCCCCTAGCTGAAGTATGTGACTTTGGAAACTTCTCATATACGAGAAGTGACTAGATAAATACACTGAAGCCTTCAAAGAACAGACTTGAGCATCCTGGGATTGCTGCATGGTAACATAATGCCCATTTGCAGTGGAGGCATGAGGTATCTTACGAAGACTAAGAAAAAGATATTTCCAGCGGATACACCCAGTGCAAATTAAAACTACTGTAATCTGATATTTGTAGGGGAAGGAAAAAATAGAAAGATGAAACAGAAAAACAGAGTGCTTGAGGTTTTAGAAACCAGGGCATTTTTTAATATTTCAGGACAAGAATATGCTGGGCAAGAGTACAGCGATCTAGTCAAATTGTGACCGCTTCCCTGTTTTTGTCCTCTTTACCCCTGTTCCCATAGCTTCCCACTCTTGGTTGGTACTTTTGTATTTGGCTACCTCCTACAGTCTGCCAGACTCTTCCATCCAGGTCTAACTTGATGAACATCAGGTGTGAGGCTTATCATACCTAGTAGCACTGGTAGAAGAGGCCCCCAGCGATTTTCAGGAGAAAGCAAGATAGAGTCCAGTGGCTGTTACTAGCATTGATAAAGCAGAGATTGTAATAATATAAAGGAGATATATGTCTGTGTAAATTTCTGCACATTCTGATGAAAAACAATGGAAAAGATTTTACTGGATAAGATGCATAAATAGAATACAGCAGTGGAAGAAAGGCAGGTACGAAGAAGGGTATAGAAATGCTATTCCTATGTGGAACATTTATTTTTTAAATGTTTTTAATGTTTATTTATTTTTGAGAGAGAGAGACAGAGCGCAAGGGAGGGGCAGAGAGAGAGAGAGAGAGAGAGAGAGAGAGAGAAGGAGACACAGAATCTGAAGCAGGCTCCAGGCTCCAAGCTGTCAGTACAGGGCCCAATGCGGGGCTCAAACCCACAAACCATCAGGACCTGAGCTGAAGTCGGATGCTTAACTGACTGAGCCACCCAGGCATCTCCCCTAAATAGAACATTTAAATTTCATTATCTTCTCTACTACAGTTGTAATTCTGATACCTCTTACTCTGCTGGGGGGTTTTCTTTTCTGTGCTTATCACTTATGAACATACTAGACAATTTTCTTATTTATAATTGATTGTTTTGCACCATTATCCTCCAAGGCCTAAGTATAGAAATTTTGCTATATTTTATTCACTGTTATATCCCAAGTATTTAGAATGGTGCCTGGCACAAAGGAGAGTCTCAGTATATATTTGTTGAATGAATGAATGAATGAATGAGAATAAAAAAGATGTGAGTGGCAGCCTTTTAGAACTTATTTGGGCCAGTGTAAAAGAAGATAGAGATATGAGAACATCAGCACATAGACTCCATACCCACAAGAAGAGTTTGGAATATGCTTTCCTACTGAGTATATAAAGCTGGTAAAAACACAGTATATATTAGTGAAAGGGGACTTCATTTGTCTAGATGTCATGGGAGCCTGTTCTTTTAAAAGTAACACAAGATACATTCTTTCCTTACCCTGCAGAAAAATTTCTGTCTCAGCTGAACTAACAACAATAATAAGCAAACTCAATTTTGGATATCAAATAGTAACAAGCAAATAATAAATTTAAGCCAGTAATAAACACAAACGAATGAAATTTTAACTTTCCGGTCACAATAAGAAAACACGGAGAGGAAAAGAAGAAATTTTATAAAGACATAAATTAAGCGTTACAACAAGTTCTCTGATGAGTTCATATTTTAAAAGAGCATGGGGGCTCCTGGGTGCCTCAGTCAGTTAAGGTGTCTGACTCTTGATCTCAGCTCAGGTCTTCATCTCAGGATCATGAGTTCAGGCCCCACGATGGGCTCTACACTGGGCATGGAGCCTACTTTTAAAACTATAAATAAATAAGTAAATAAATAAATAAAATAATTTATAAATAAATAAAGCATATTAAAGGAGAGGCGACCAGACCAATAAGGCCAAACATAAACAATATGAAACCTACAAATCTAAAAGCTGGTTCCAGGACAGTATGAGTGAGGTTTGTGGTTAAAGACACTGTAAATACGTATTATGTATTCTATTCCTCAACAGATTCAGGAGTGATACCCTCTATTTCATAGGAGATGACTCAATATGTGAAACTTTGGGTGTCCATGAGGGTCCGGAAATAGAAAACTTAACTGAAGGGTACCTTTCATTGAATTCATTACAGATGTCTGCCAGGTTCAAGAACCACAGATGCTGCAAGTCTGATTCACGAAAGCTCCCGGTGGCATTATTTTACATTACCTTTCCGTGTACATTTTACATTTTGTGTTTGCAGATTTGTTCCTTACGATTCATTAATTCCACCCATAAACCATGGAAATGTAAATTATAAAATTAAATCCATGCATACACAAGGAAATACACATGACCATGCTTAACATCTGTGCATCTGAATATTTCCACTGAACTTTGGTCTCACAAATCGTTTTCTTTCACCCCTCCCAAATAACGTATTTCTATAAGCATTTCAAGTCTTCTCCCATTGGATTATCATTCTCTTCCATTATATCAAAACAATCAATGACGTGAAGTATTTGTGACGAATTTATTTCTCCCTTCCTCTCTCTCATTGAAAATCTCCTGGGACTGATGTAAGTTCATAGTCAATTGTTCTTCCAGGGCGACAGTTCTTTCCTTCTTAGGATTTTTCATTCATTTTTAAACATTAATACATACTTTTTATATGCTAGACACAAGAAATAGTCATTACTGTTGTAATTTTATGACTTTGACACTGCAGTGGTACGTGATGTAAAACAATACATATGTGTTGCTTATTTTAAATACCAACTTTTTAAGCACTCCTGTTACTGGTGTTTTGCAAGGAAAAGAGTAGAGTATGACCATAGCCCTACACAAGGGGGAGATGACAAAAATTTTTAAATTGCAGTAATTTGGGGGACAGCCACTAGATTGACACCTAATGGATACTATTGGTACACCACCCATATACTCTTTCCCTGGCCTGTGCACCAGCCACAGCAGAATTGCCCTATGAATTGGAACTTCTTTTCACCAGAGGTTTTTAAATCATGCAACAAGTTGCACAGTTTCACAGTTAGAACTCAGATGTGCAAACAAAACATTTGATTTAGATTTTATCTTCTTCCCAGTGTCCTCATCCCAGAGCAGTCGTTTTAGGAAACTCAGTCTCTGTTGGATGTCTGTTTTTCATTACTTTCCCCCCAGCCCCTTACTTCTGTCTAAAATGGCCTCGGTCTGACTATGTCAGACTCTTCTAGCAAGAATCCTCACCACCACCAATGCAGCTCTGTTCCCAAGATACAGTGATCATGGTGCTAGAAATACGGTTGGGGCTATCCCAGGGGTCTTGACGTTCTTGGGCTCCTCCTTACCAGGATGCGACATTCAACACTCCAAAGGGTTGTGGCTCCAAGAGGAGCAGGGATGGTGGCATCTCACCCATACACTCCATAGCTATCTTCCTTCCTCCCATAATCTACCAAGTCTAGAAGATAATGCTTTCCTATATTTATTTAGGTCTAAATGGTATTTTATTTGTGTAACACTCCATGATAAAAAGACCAGTCCTGTTTCAGATATAATAATAGGAGCCAATGAATTTTAGACAATTTTTTCTATCTCAATAAAATACGTCTCTGAAAATGAAGACTGAACAGTAATCTTGTTCTGCCCTTGCCTTTACTTTCCCTGTTAGGGTAAGCTTCAGGGCAGGTTAGGCTTCAAAGTAGAGGGTATTAAGGAGCGTAATTTAAATAGACAGTGGAAATACATGGTTTCAGTATATTCAAAATAAAATAACATTTATTGAACACTTTCTACATATCAGATTCTAAACTGTATTAAGCCTTGTAATATGAATATTCTCATATAATAAAAATTATGGCATAAAATTTACTAGTCACATTTTCGAAAAAGGGATACTAAGTTAGAAACTTTCCAAAATAACATAGCTGGTAGGGTGAAAGCTTGGATTCAAACCTAGACCCATCTGCCTTTAGAGTTTATACTATTAACCACAATAACATTCATTGTCACGTCTCTCAGGATCAGGTTTTTTCCATGAAATTTATATATAATGTAATCTATATCTGGTTAATAAAAGGGTGAGGACGTGAACTTTGTGGTAAAATTGCTTTTATTGAATATAAGTTCCCTAAGTATCATCTATGTGGCCTTAAAACTACCCTTATCAGAGTGTTATTGATGTGTAAGAAAAAATCCCAAAATGTAGTAGCTTAAAGCAATAATAATTTGTTATTTTTCATGATTTCTTGGGTTTGGTAGGTGATACGGATAAACAGTGTTGTGTCATACTGTACTGGGGCCTGAAGCAAAAGGAAAAATCAGTAATATTGATGCTGTCTTTATTTAAAATGTTGATACTTTGTCCATCATGGATTTTTTTACATCATTTTTCATTTTTTGAACTACTCCATTAAAATATTATTTATTTTTACTTCTGAGTTCTTTGCCACTCCCTTAAATTTTACACATACTGCAGATGCCTCAGTTAACTCATTCTGGTCTTGGTTCTGTCACTGAGTCTTGGGATTACTCATGTGTCTGTGGTCAGCTGACTGGTGGCCAGGGAAACAGTTTATTTAGGATACTCCTGACTAGGATGGCTTGGTGTTGTTCTGTGTAATCTCACATGCATCTCTTGTATCTTCCCAGAAGCCTAGACCAGCCATATTCTCAGGCTGATGTGGGTGTGTTCTCTGGATAAACACAGAGAACTGAGTCAGAAAGCAAAGGCATGCAAGTTCTTTTTCAAGTCTCTGCTTCCATTAGGTTTGCCACTGGCCTGTGGCCAAATCAAGTCACAAGGGCAGAGTCAGTGCAGAATGGGACTATGAAGTTGCAAGTTACAAGGCAAAGGACCTGAATTCAGGAAGGCCATTAATTAGAACCATAATCTAATCAATATAACATACTCTTACATCTAGAGTTCCTCAAATGTAAAGTAGAAATATTGTGGAACCGAAGTTAGAATACTGAGGATACTAAATTAGAAATTTTCCAAAATGACATATCTGGTAGATTGAAAACTTGAATTCAAACCCAGACCCACTGCACAACATTGTCGAGGGCACTGAATGATGCATTTCAAGTAAAGCTCTCAACATAGCTCCTGGCATGTGTTAAGCTTTCGGTAACAGCTATTATTTTATTATGTATTTGGATGTATGTTACATTCTGAACTACCATTTTAAACAACAGAGATGTGGACTATCCTTTGGTATGGGAGCAAGGATCCATGTTCCATTTTCTTATCTAGATAGTAGAAGCAGTAAACACACAAGATCAGTATGTAGATTTTTAATTTTTTTTTAACGTTTATTTATTTTTGAGACAGAGAGAGACAGAGCATGAAGGGGGGAGGGGCAGAGAGAGAGGGAGACACAGAATCGGAAACAGGCTCCAGGCTCCGAGCCATCAGCCCAGAGCCCGATGCGGGGCTCGAACCCACAGACCGCGAGATTGTGACCTGAGTTGAAGTCGGACGCTTAACTGACTGAGCCACCCAGGCGCCCCAGTATGTAGATTTTTAAATACATCATGTATGAAAATGTCTATCAAAGTGCCTCTCATATGCAAACACTTTATGGTATTTGAACTTCAGCCTGAGTTTCTTTATCAGGAAGTACATGTGGTCTAACAAAGTGAAATTCTGGAGACAAATAAACAGCAAACATAGGCCACATGAGAGAAGTCTTGACTTTTCTAGGATCAGATTGTCTCTCTAGCATCTTATTAATTTAACCATAGGAGGGAACTATAAACTAAATTCAGTTTAAGGAAGTAAGAGGAGTGTGTGTGTGTGTGTGTGTGTGTGTGTGTACATGTGTGTGTGCCTACACAGGTGAGACCCTAAGAAATCATATTCCCAGCATTTCTGGGATTGTCAGTCTTCTTGCCTCTTGAGGGGCTGACTGATGAAGGAAGGGGGTAGAAGATGTGACTGTTTGGAGCTGGTGGAAATTTTCCATCATTATGCTATTCTCAGTTTCTTTTAGTAAAAACTACAAAATATATAAGCCATGCAA
Organism: Acinonyx jubatus; assembly: GCF_027475565.1. NCBI lineage: Eukaryota > Metazoa > Chordata > Mammalia > Carnivora > Felidae > Acinonyx > Acinonyx jubatus. Next base: position 117,650,609 of record NC_069382.1, on the reverse strand, counting down.
GAAAGGCAATGACCAGACAGGTGCCTGGGTGGCTCAGTCGGTTGAGCATCCAACTTCGGTTTAGGTCATGATCTCACGGTTCATGACTTTGAGCCCTGTGTCAGGCTCTGCACTAGATCAGCAGAGCCTGCTTGGAATTCTCTCTCCCTCTCTTTGGTATTGAACACCAAATATAAATGTCTAAAGCAATTATTGGCATAAGTATAGGTGGAGAATAGTGTTGGTATTATATGCTCAGATAATGTAGAAATAACTTATGAAGAAAAGAAAGAGGAAATTTTATGTAATGGCTAGAGTGATGGTGTCAACTTGGCTGGGCCACAGCGTATAGATATTTGGTCAAACATTATTCTGGATATTTCTGTGAAGGTATTTTTTTTGGATGAGATTAACATTTAATAGACTATAAGAAAAGCAGATTACCCTCCATATGAGGATGGACCTCATTCAATCAGTTGAAAGTCTTAACAGTACAAAATCTGACCACCCCTGGGACACCTGGGTGGCTCAGTCAGTTAAATGTCGAACTTCAGCTCAGGTCATGATCTCACAGCTTATGGGTTCAAGCCCCATGTCAGGCTCTGTGCTGACAGCTCAGAGCCTGAGCCTGCTTCACATTCTGTGTCTCCCTCTCTCTTTGCCCCTACCCGACTCATTCATTCTCTCTCTCTCTCTCTTAAAAATAAATAAGCATTTAAAAAATTATAAAAAAATAAAAAAGAAAGGCAATGACTAGAAAATTTAAGGAAGATGACTGTTATAATATGCACTGTGGCTAAATGCTTGAAGAGCAGAATGAGAGGTATTAAATACATATAAAACTCTGTGAATTCTTGGAATTCTGCAAATTTAAAAAGAAATTGGAACCTAAACCAATAAAATTCTCTAGGTGAGGAATTGTCCAATGAGTCCTGTCACCATTTAGAACATCCCTCCCAGCTGTGTGCTTCAGTAAGGGAAGAGACTGTTGTCCTATTAAAATGTTCTTATTTTTTTCCTTAGAAACCAAATATTTCCAAATATACTTAATTACTACTTCATATTCAGAAAAAATTCAATCAAATTTAAAGCTTAAAATACGCTGAATCTTCACCCTTAAAGTGTAGGCTTCACATAGTGACTTCCTTCCGAAACTGCAGTATGAAGTACATTTACAGCAGAGAAAACTGGCACACATTAGCCCAGCCAGGTGATCAGGGATTACATCAACAGTGATGAGTCGTGCTGACAGTTTGTACTGGCGATGTCATGTCATGTCATGTCATGTCATGTGATGAAACTGGCTCCCCACCTCTTTCCATGTCAAAACCATAACCTCTGTTTAATCATGAGACAAACAAGCCCCTCTTGAGGAGCTTTCTCCAAATCACCTAACCAGTGATTTTTAACACTGAGAAGTCATATTATTTTTTTTTATTATTGAAGTATAATTGACATACAATGTTATATTAGTTTCAGGTGTACATCACATTGATTCAACAATTCTACATTACTCAATACTCACCATGAAAGTGTAGTCATCATACAATGTTATTACAATACTATTGGCAATACTCCCTATGCTGTGCTTTTCACCTCTATGCAATTATTTTATAATTGCAAGTTTGTATCTCTTAATCTTCTTCATCTATTTCTTCCATCTTGCCACCCACCTGCCCTCTGAAAACCACCAGTTTGTTCTGTTTTTAAGAGTCTGTTTGGTTTTTTGTTTGTTTGTTTATTTGTTTGTTTTGTCTTTTAGATTCCACATATAATGAGAAGATTACTTTAAAATACTGATTCTAACTTACTAATTGGTTAAGAACTCAGAATTTTAAACAAAACATAAAAAAATGTGTTTTTACAAAAATGTGAGTAATTTTTATTAAATAATCGTATCGTTTTTTCTATTTACCAAAGACTATTTTATTTTATATTTTTTAAGTTTATTTATTTATTTTGAGACAGAGAGACAGGGAGGGACAAAAGGAGAGAGAATCCTTAGCAGGCTCCTCATTGTCAGTGCAGAACTAACTCACAAACCATAAGATCATGACCTGAGCTGAAACCAAGAGTTGGACGCTTAACCAACTGAGCCTCCCAGGCACCCTAAAGACTGTTTTAAGAAACTGTAGCCTAAACACCAATTTATAGGGAAAAGTTGGTGATAACTAAAAGCAGTTGCTTCAGTAATTCACATCTCAAGTTGAAGTATTTTATAACTGCATTGTTATTCTACAGTTCCTTAAACAAAATCTAAAACATTTTCATTTTTACCATTTGTAATTCAAAAGCTCTTAGCTTAGAGTATCCCTTTGTAAGAACGAGACCTTAGATGTACTCATTTATACAGACATTTATGGGCTATAAGGATAAATCAAAGAAGACAAAAATGCTGGTTTTGGCATTTTAAAGATATTGTTTTGCTATAATAAATTCAAGTCCAAGAGGATACCTCTAATTGCTATCCTACTCTGCCAATGTAGGAAATAAGAATAATTATGAAATGTCATAGTAAGCAGTAGAAACAAACCTATAAATATTTGGTGGGATTTTCCTTCAATAGTCTAGCTAAAATTAAATAATTGTCTATACAAGTGATTTTTAAAATTTTAATGTTTAGTTTTTATACTTAGAGCCCATTCATATTTATAAAACAAAATAATCATAAATTCATGTTCATAAATGGGAAAATATGAAACTTGTGATCATTTCAGAGCTCAGCTGTACCAAGTGAATGGCCACATGCTGTTTTTGTATATTTCCCTCTAGAACAAAGTGGATACCTGATGGATGCTTTCTCATAACTGTCTAGTTGGGAGGCCATATACCAGTGGCTTTAACTATTACAGAAATGGGTGAATGTTCTAGAGTACATTATATCTAAGAATGCAGGCCCTTGTATGTGCACTAATAATATTCTGATTACTGTGATTACCTGTGTTTACCTTCACAGTGAAGTTTCCTGAGGACAAGAATTGTTCTGTTTACACAATAGATTCCTATGAACTGCTCTGATTAGAAAATACAATTTTAACAAAAAGAATATTTATATTTAGTAATTCTGTAGTAGTTACAATGAAAATAGTAATAACAGTAGAAATAACTATTAGTATATGTAATAATAACTAGTATTAACTATACTGTTACTTAAGTATATTATACTAAATATACTAATTGGTAAATTAATAACTAGTATATGCTTATTATGTGGTCAAATATCCATTCTATTACAAATCAGAAAACAGAAATTTGTTTGAGTCACCATTGTGTCTGCCGCATCTAAAACAATGGCGGATAATAGGTATTCAGTTAATATTTGTCAGATAAGTGAATGCCAGGCCTTGGGTATAGCAAATCAGTGAGCCAGGAGCTTGGTGTTGGACATGTTAGCAAAAGTGGGATGAGGACTATTAATAAACTCTTTCAGTGAAAGCACATTTTCAAATCTAGAACTTGATGTCGAGTCTTTGCTCCTCCCGTGTTGCTACATCACCATGTCTCATTCATGCCAGGTTAGTTTTACATAGAATTAAAATCAAATCAGTACTTTTGATCTTCCTAGTTACTTTTTTTTTTAATTTTTTTTAACGTTTATTTATTTTTGAGACAGAGAAAGACAGATCATAAACGGGGGAGGGTCAGAGAGAGAGGGAGACACAGAATCGGAAGCAGGCTCCAGGCTCTGAGCCATCAGCCCAGAGCCCGACGCGGGGCTCGAACCCACGGACCGCGAGATCATGACCTGAGCTGAAGTCGGACGCTCAACCAACTGAGCCACCCAGGCGCCCCACTTTTTTTTTTTTAATGAACTGACAACCAAAGAAGAAGAACAAAAATTCTTAAATTACTGGTTAATGATCACTAGGTAGGCAAGGTCTTTCGCCCATATCTGCACCAATACAGGGCACTCTACACCTGTTTAAACAGGTGAAGTGGATAGGTTGGAGTCGAGTCAAGTTTAATTCTTACACCAAGGCTTAGATGACAGAAACGGAATAAACAAGAAATTTTGTTACCTGAAGCTTTACTGTGCCTAAGAACCCTCGAGGTAATACAGTAGTGCTCTTTCAGCCATAAAGTTGATGTTATTTGGGTGAAAGCAAAGGTAGCATAAATAATAGGTAAGTTGGGATTGAAATGTTCCCATCTGTTTTTCCCATCTCTTGTCATATTTATAGAAAATACCCTGTGCAAAACACTTACTCTTGAAAAGAGTGAACAATGAGAAATCTGCCCATAATTATGGCATCTCTGTTCTTGCTCAGTAAATATCAAGATCCCAGTATGGCAGGATGGTATGGTGAGAACAGACTGATTAGAAGAGATGTATAGAACACGTGTAGAACAAATGATCATAGCACATTGAAATTTCGCAGCAGACTTCTCCTGAATTACTTGTTTTCTGGATCCATCTAGCAGAAAAGCCAAGTGTTCCAAGTAGAGTGGATGCAGTATACTGCCAACTGCCTTTCTCCTCCTACACTTCCCTCTTTCCCTCCTTGATTGCAGACACTGGATATCTGGTAGTTCGTTTTGATATGAATTTGTAAGTTGTAACTTTTGAAAAGTGGAGAGGTTGCCTTGTATTTTGCGAACAAGATGGTACATATGTTGAGTCGAATACTTCTTTGCTATCTTGTACCTCTTGCCTTCTGTATTTCCTAGGGCTTTGGTAACAAATTCCTGCAAACAACAGGAATTTCTTCTCTCACAGTCCTGGAGGCTCGATGTATGAAATCCGCTTGTCAGCAAGGTTGATTTCCTTCTCAAAGCTTTGTAGGAGAATCTGTTCCATGCCTCTCTCTGCGCTTCTTGTGTTGCTGGCAATTCTTGATGTTCCTTGGCATCACATGGCATTCTCCTTGTGTGTATCTGTGTGCCTTTGTCTTTACATGGCCCTCTTAAAAGGACATATGTCATTAAATCTAAGACACATCCTCAACTCATCTGTGAACTCATCTTAACTTGATTGTATCTGCAGAGATCCCATTTCCAAACAAGTCTCATTCACAGGTACCAGGAGCTAAGACTGCAGCAAATCTTTTGGATACAGTTCAACTCACAACACCCTCCTCATGAAGCCTCCCTTTGAGGAAATAGTGAAGGATATTTTTTACATTCTTGCCAATTTAGGGCTCATTTGTAGTGGCTGGCTATTCTCTTGACCTCCAGACACACAGTGAGAATATCAAGTTCAGACAAAACTTCCTCAACATCATTATGCCTGGAAAAGGTGGCAGTAAACTCCAATGTCCAAGAACTTTGTTTTGTCAGGCAGCCAACCAGTAAGATGACCAGACTGACAGTGGGAAGAGACTGAACAAGGGCTTGGAGGCCTGGCATGTTGACAAAGGAAATACCAAGATAATACTATGGAAAAAGACCCATGGACCTAAATCCATTGAGTTCTGTGAATTTTTCTGAGTTGATTGTCATCACAGTTCACCAAATATGCAATCAGTTTTCTGAGAAGAATTTTTAAAAACTACACACAATTACTTGAAATTTAATAGAAGCATTTTATTTAATGGCACACACATTCAAATCACAAAGGGAGAGAATCTTGCATTTTACCAAAAAGGACTCTCCCACTGCTAGATGAGACAGCAGTTTTGAGCACTACACAGAATATTTTCGAAGTTTTTGGTTTTCATGACGAGCAATGTATGGTTTCTAGAGCTAAACATTAGAAATGTAAAGTTCGGTGATGGGTAGACGTGAGTTCGGTGATGGGTAAATGGGTGAATTAATGAAAAGAAAAAAGAAATCTTTCTTAATGAGGGATTGTGTTAATATGTTGGCTCCGTGGGTATAAGCCGCGCAGTCCTCATTTATAGCTCATAAACGCTACAGTGACAGGTGCTCTAGAAGAGAAGATGACAGATGAGCTATTGCACGTGCAGGTAACGGTGCAGCAAGGGAGAGCACGTTAGACCAAATGAGCAGCCAGAAACATCAATGAAGTCATTACTGATGGAGACTATGGTTAACATGGGAATACATCTTTCTGGCACAGCCATTGTATTTACTGATGAACCACACATTTAAATAGGTTGTTCAAAAGGTCCATTCTGGATTTAGATAGGACAAACAATTAGCAGGTCTAGGGCTGTTTCTTCTTGTTTCTCAGTGTTACTGACGTAAACTGTATTTTCATTTCCTAGTGCAGTTCAGATATCCTTTCTATCTATAATCCCACCACATAGCTAGAGCCATTGTTTCTTTTCCTTTCATGTCATGCATTTTGCCAGTTAAGTTGTTATTCCATTTTACAAAGCAAGAAAAATGGTGCCCTATGCGTTATTCTACCCTCCACCTCTTGAAAGATAATGCAGCATAGTTATGTAACAGGAATTTGATACTTGGTTTCTTGTTGAGAGAAAAGTGTCTCCTGGCCCTTTCCTTGGTTAAGGTTATATAAGATTTTTCACAGTTCTGAATTATAAAATTTCTCTCCTTGGAAGTGACATGTAAGAATCTATTTTTATGTGTATTAGCTTTGGTGCCAATTTTTTGCAGATGAATTACCTGATTATGGTGAGGAAGAGGAAGTAAATCAGCCCTTCATTATTTTTTCTTGTGTGTACGACGCAATAATTTGATATTTATATGTATATTGCGAATGATCACCACAAAAAATCTAGTTAACATCCAAAAAAAAAAAAAAAAGAACCTATATTTAAAGCAAAATAAGCTAGAAAACTCTTTAATAATAGCTTTATGCTTAAGAGTCTGTGTTTACATCACAGTTCCATGAATTAACTCTAGGTGTTTCTTGAGACAAAGCATTCAAGTATCTTAATCTGTAAACTAGGCATAACAGTGTCTATGTCACATCTTGTTGTGGGAATAAATGAGGTCATTGATGTAAACATGTTCCACAGTGTCTGTATACCAAGTGCTTGATAACTGTTACACCAAAAAGAAAACTAAAGTATTTCCAAAATAAACGTTCAAAATAATTTTATGGGATTTTTTAATGCTACCATTTAATTAAAAATAATATTAAAAATTTAAAAATACATTTTTTTCACATGATATGTGGGGAATACAAGAAAGTATAATTTGGAAGCTCAAAATAAGTAAGACTGTTCTAACAACCAAACTGTTAAAACCCGAATGGGCTTCCTTGCAACAACCGTGTGCCTTGTCACCAGAATGTTCAAGCAAAAGTGGAAGGGCTAGTGCGCGCAGAAGGCAGAGCTAACTAGCCATGCTTCCCTTCATGACTGTCCTATTCCAGGGAAACCAGGCCTATCATCTTGTTTCCTATCATCATCTTTGCCTTTATTTACTGTTTTGTTTTTATTCTTTTTTTTTTTTTATTGTAGTTTAAAAACCCAGAGTGAAGGGCTAAAACACATGATCCTCAATCACCTAAAGATCCTAGACATCTATTTCTAGCAGTTTGGACCATCCCCTTGGTGATACCCCAGCCGCTGAAAGCGCATCAAGTTGGTCACAACCTTGAATGTAGCACTTGAAAATAATAAGACCTGGAGTAGTGCCAGGCCAACTCAGAAGCTTCAGCTCTCTGCTTATCTGGAGAGCAAACCAAAAGCCATTCCAACATTCATCACTCCTGCTCAGTCCCCGCCTCTCTCTGTCTTAGTGCCAATGTAAAACAAAGAGAATAATGAAATCTGCCCACTTGAAATTTTCAGAGAAATTGCCCAATGTATATATTTTTCCCCTTGAAGAATTATGTAGAAAGGAGAAACTTCAGAGTCCTCACAGTACAGATGGAAAGTTGAGAATTATAGGGAGTGCACATGAGTTACTCAAGGTCAGATAACTTTACAGCAGTGTCCTTGCAAGAATTGAGTTCTCCTGCCATCTTGCTCTTGCCCAGGCTCCATTGCTGCTGAATATGGAAAGAACATTGCCCATTACCTCCTTCCAAAGGTCCATGGCCAATTTTTCCCCTATAATGATATAGCTAGTGAGTCCATTCCTTCCCATCAGTTATAAGCTCAATTTCACCAGAAACCATATCTACTAACGAGAAGACAAATACAGAATCTCCTTTAGCTCTGTATCATTTTGCTGAAAGCCGGAAATGCCTTTGATGATCTTAACTTTTTCAGCTGTATGTCTGCATTTCATTTTTCTTTAGTTAAGCAGTATGACTGCCTTGGTCTATTCTGTTTCTCTGCCCGCCCCCCCCCCCAACCCCCAACCCTAGTATCTTTCAGGGTTTCATTGACAGGTTTTCATTACTGTTGCATTAACATGAGCTGTATTCCTGTGGACCGTGAGTCCTGTTACTTGCCATTAAAGCAGCGTTATTCTTCTAACAAGTACTAAGAAGTAAGCCACACTTACGTGAGTATTCGGGGCCTGACAGACACAGAAAGGTGTCTTTTCTCCAAAGAACCCACCATTCAGGCAGTGAACAGCCCTTTCTTCTATCGAGTTGTGGTCTATGAGCCTACCATGACTCACTGGCTTAGGGACAGTTTACACACCATAAAGGAATTGTTGGCTAAGCCCACTCTGGAAACTTAGAAGGGAAACTATTGGGACATCGTCCTTCCAGTTTCTGAACACTTTAAGATTATGTGGAAAATTTTAAAGTGTTTCCATTTTCCACTTAAAATGAGAAGCATTTTTTGGCATTTGACTTAATTTATTAATCTTGTGTTGGAAGATCTTGGTGTTGTAAGTGTAACTGGAAACATAGACTTGGAAGTCAAACCTTCTTTTTTCCATTTTGTGCACATGAAAACTACCCTTAAGGTTTCCATATAGGCATCAATGTTTGTTTATACTTACCATTTCTTTACTCTCTGGTGTGTGTGCTGGTTACTGGGTTATGTAGTTGACTTACTGAATCTTCACAATAACTCTGCAAGAAAAACACTACCTCCCCATTTTTTATGCATTCTTTAAAATTAAGACTCGGTTTGCTACATAGGTTCCTAAAATAGATTAATAGAGTGAGTTAAATAGCTGGGATTTAAAAGCAACTCTGAATTTAAAAAATTAAAAAATTAAAAAATAAATAAAAACGAGCCTGAGATGAAAACACATACCCTTTTTCCTAAGTGATGTTAAAAACACTCACTGTCTTTTCCTTTTTGCTTTGCAGACTGCCCCAGTGCTTTTTTTGCTTAAAATATTTTTTGATGTTTCTGATAGTTATATGCCAGCGTGGCCCATCTGGTGCTATTTTCCCAGAATTTTACAGGGCTGCCTTTCTGCTCAAAGATATACTTTAAAATTTCCTTAAACCATTGCTTATGCTCACCTTGCAATGGTCACCCTAGCATGGTCACCTTGCTGCAAACTGAATCTTGATGACCTAAGCATGTGGGCCTGAGGATGTCAGCAGGATCCCAAGCAATTGTGTAGATAATGGATACTGACACCCATCCTCTACACATGCTCAGCTCGGCAGAGTTCTGATGCAGCAAGAGCAGTTTGCCACTGGCACAATGGCTGCATTCCAGAACTCTAGTGGTAAACTGAATGGTGGTGCAGGTATTTTGAGAAACTCTTACACCTCAACTAGCTAAGAATGTATGTGATCAAGAGTCTTTGAGAGGGCTGTGTGACGTGTTGATAATTTCACTGTGAGGTACAAAAACTTCACGGATCATCTTATAAAATCATCATTCTCCTGTGGTCTCATGATCAGGCACAGAAAGTTGAAGGCACACAGTATACAACAGAGAAACCTATGTCCAGCCAGAGATGTGTACTTTCAATACTAAAAGCTATTATTATTTTACTTCCTTAGAGAATAAATTTCTTATGTTTTGATTTTTTTTATTTTTTTAAGTTGATTTATTTATTTTGAGACAGAGTCAGAGAGAGCGAGTGAGGGAGGGGTAGAAAGGGAAAGAGAGAATCCCTAGCAGGCTCCAACCTATCAGCGCAGAGCCTGAAAAGGGGCTCGAACTCAGGAACCATGAGATCATGACCTGAGCCGAAACCAAGAGTCAGACACTTAACCAACTGAGCCACCCAGGTGCCCCTGATGTTTTAATTTTTTTAACACACGGTGTTATATTAGTTTAAGGTGTACAATGTAGTGATTCAACAATTCTATACATCACCCAGTGCTCATCATGACAAATGCACTCCTCAATCCTCATAACTTATTTCACCCATCTCCCCCCTCCACCAACCCTCCCCTCTGGTAACCATCAGTTTGTTCTCTATAGTTAAGAGTCTGTTTCTTGGTTTGTCTCTATCTCCTTTTTCCACCTTTGCTCATCTGTTTTGTTTCCTAAATTCCACAAAATAGTGAAATCACATAGGTATTTGTCTTTCTATGGCTGATTTATTTCACTTAACATTATGTGTCAAGCTCCATCCATGGCCTTGCAAATGGTAAGATTTCATTCTATTTTATGGCTGAATAATATTCCATTATACACACACACACACACACACACACACACACACACACACACACACATATGTGTGTGTGTGTGTTTTGATGTTCTAATTTATACAGACAAGGAAATTTGAGACAAGACATCTTTTTTGGAATTTGAAAAATCAACGATAACATGAAAATGCCCACAATGTCAATGTAAGACTAAAAGTATAAGACTAATAGCATTTTCTATGAAAACAGCAAAACAGTATCACAAGGGGTTTCTCCAATATATTCACCCATGTTATCTGCAAGCACCTTCACCATTAACAGGAAAGGCAGTCTTGTTGGCTAGTTAATGAAATGTGTTCAGTCTACTGGAATGGAAGTGATGCTTGTTTCCACACAGCTTTGATCAAGCATACAGGAGCAGAAATCCATCCATCATGAGCTAGGTTGACAAAAAAAAAGTTATATGACTAAATGCCGCACACTTTTAAAAAAACAACACATAAATGATGGTGTAAGTAGTCAAAGATTTTTAAAATTCAGTATCCTCCCTCCCTTAGTAGCACACAGTGTCATTTTTAGAAAATGTGGTTATTACCTTCCCTGATGTCATCATCAAGAGTCAGGATCCTGACACTGACTTGTTATATGTTAGAAGAGGAAAGGACATCAGAAATGGGTTGCATTCCCACACTTTATAAATGAAAAGCATGGAGTCCAGATGAATGATTATGGGCATATCAAGCAGTAAAACCTCTAATTCTCATTCATTGTTTCTTTTATAAGGGAAAGTAGGAGGGCATTTTTACTGGAAATCACCGAATCATCATAGTCTAAAAGTGCCAGTGGAACTTATTAAGGGGCTTCTGAGTCCCTTAACACATACTGCACTGTGCTGTCTTGTAAGAGAAATGGATGAAAGAAAGTTGGGTCGTCACGGTCCTTCTTGAAGATCTTATTTTCTACTCAAGAACACATGTAGGTAATTATACACAAGCAAGTGTAAATCCATATGGTGGGATTGACAGCCAAAAACAATAAGAAGCTTTGGTCATTGAGAACGTTGTGTCCTTTAGTTAAGAATGCTGGCAGTCGCATTGAATTCCATGTCTATGCACATTTACAAGTCACCAGTGTGGTATGACTATGCAGACGATTATTTAGTGGGCAGTGGAGAACTGGAAGAGGTCTGAGGAGGCCACAGACTGAGACAGCATGCAGTGAAGAAAGAAATTGATAGGGCCAAGCAGGGGAAGAGAGAGACGATTTCCACCTGTGGTCTGTCTTCACACTCTAAGTTTTCCTTTTATTGCTCTAGCCAGCTTTGCTCAAACGTACCAAACCTTCATGAATAAATAATCAATGAGCAACTCTAAAGCAAAGCTATGTGCCATTAACCACCAACAAGCTAAGTGATGTATGTGTAGGGAGCAAGGACTGAGCGCAAAGTGACAGGAGGTTTAGCTCTGCCGCCTCTGCTAACAAGCTCTTAGACCCCATACAAGGCGCCTCTCAGAGATTCAGTTTCTTCATCTGTAAGATGGACAGATTTAACTGGATGATTAGTGAAGAGATTTTACTGTCTTATCACTATCTTTCTGACTTTAAAATGAAGAAAAGATGGGGCACCGGGGTGGCTCAGTGGGTTAAGCATCCGTCTTTGGCTCAGGTCACGATCTCACGGGTCGTGAGTTTGAGCCCCGCATCGGGCTCTGTGCTGACAGCTCGGAGCCTGGAACCTGCTTCAGATTCTGTGTCTCCCTCTCTCTCTGCCCCTCCCTGCTTGCACTCTGTCTCTCTCTCTCTCTCTCTCTCTCTCAAAACTAAATAAATATTTTTTTAAAAAAGGAGATAATATTGGTCAAATGCTGAAAATATGTGGAGGGGAAATAGTGATACTCTTTAAATCTCTTTCCCCAGTTTTTCATCACTTTCTTGGATTACATGGGAGAAAATTATTTGCCAGTTAATGTAAAAATGTCAATAAAAGTATTGAGTGAGAGATAATCCAGAGATGATGTTGTAGTCTTTTATTACTGACTTTAGCACATTATGCATTCTGTAGTCAGTATACAATATTTTACTAATGAAGTTTGGGTGGACACACGTGTTTAATAAAATGGTGACAGTGCCATTCCTATTGTCACACCACAAAATTAGCATTGCCATGTCTGGACTTTCATGTTGCCAGATCACTCTGTAATGATGAGGGCCTTCTCATTAGCTTGTTTACCAATCAGGGGAATCACTCCCCCTCTGCCAACACACACACATTAAAGCATTAAGCTACCAGCTCCGGGAGGACTGGAAGATTCATTTCCCTGGTGGGTTAAATCATATTTGTTTTAGTCACTCTTCTTTTATTCAACTAAAAAAATTTCTCCTCTGCTTAGAATCTCCTTCATCTTCTTTCTGGTCACAGTCTCCCTGCCTTTTTGTGATCACACTGATTTCACTGTCAAACTATTCTTTTGAAATGGATGATTTTCAGGAAAATCTACAGCAAATAAATGGTTCTTTAAAAAGTCAGTTTGCTCTAGGCGAACAGGGAAACCAAAGGTTTCAGATAGATTAGAGAAATGTCTCATTTCATTGATATTCTTTACCAGAGAGAGAAAGTAAATATAGGCCCTGCAGTGCAATTAAAAATATTGTCATCCCCGGCCTTCCCCTCCACCTCTTGGCTCCATCCATCTGGGTCCCTTAAGAATGGGAAGCAGTTTACCCTGCTAAGTGGAATATTGAAGTGTCGAGTGAGAAAACTGGAAAATTTTATCGGAAGGCCTACAGGTACCTCTTTATGTAAGTTCAGTCACCAGGAATAATTTTACTGTCATTGATGTTTCATTCTTTTAGCTCTTACTCATTTCTGATGCCTCACTGATGAAACAATTAGAAAAATTACAAAGCAAGTGGAGATATAAATCAAATATATAATTGAGGTGCTATCACCCACTCCCTTACAATCTGTCTTCTGTCATCATTCATTCCCCTGGATTGTTCTCTCAAAGGTTATCAGTAACTCAGTGCCCAATCACGTTTGCTCAGGTTTGCCGCTGGTGGACTTCCCTCTGTAGCACGTGACATGGTTCACTCTCCTTAGACTCTCTTATGTCAATGGCATCATGCAAACCAAGTTTTCCTCCGTGGTCTCTGGTTCTCTTACTCTGTGCTCTTTCCTGCTCCTTTTTTTTTTTTATTGCTTAAACACAGGTGTTGCCAATATTTTATATTTGATGATATTTTTTTCACTTTCTCTGTTACCACAGGAAGCCCGTCCACCATGATGTAATTCTCATCTTTATGTAGATGACCCCAAATATTTGTCTCTCTCAAACTCTCCACTCAACTTCTTTTCCAGTCTCCTGCTTAATGAATTCATCAGTCAGAGCTATTGACATTTTAAACAATAGTTCACCAGGGTGCCTATGTGGTTCAATGGCCTGTGTCCAACTTGGTTTTGACTCAGGTCATGATCTCATGTGAGTTCGAGCCCCACATGAGACTCCCTGCTGGCAGTGCAGAGACTGCTTAGGATTCTCTCTCTTTCCCTCTCTCTCTGCCCCTCCTTCACTAGTGCACTCTCTGTCTCTCAGAAAATCACTTAAAAAATTTTAAAAATAAGGGCACCTGGGTGGCTCTGTTGGTTGAGCGTCTGACTTCACCTCAGGTCATGATCTCATGGTTTGTGGGTTCGAGCCCTGTGTTGGGCTCTGTGCTGACAGCTCAGAGCCTGGAGCCTGCTTCAGATGTCTCTCTCTGCCCCTGCCCCGGCTTCTGCTCTGTCTCTGTCTCTCTCTTTCTCAAAAATAAATAAACATTAAGATTTTTTTTAAATAAAAGCAAGCTCACCATCACCACAAAACCAATTCCTTGCTCCTATTGCCCTCTTTCTTTTTTTAATTTTATTTTTTTTTAATTCACATCCAAATTAGCATATAGTGCAACAATGATTTCAGTAGATTCCTTAGTGCCCCTTACCCATTTAGCCCATCCCCCCTCCCACAACCCCTCCAGTAACCCTCAGTTTGTTCTCCGTATTTAAGAGTCTCTTCTCTTTTGTTCCCCTCCCTGTTTTTACGTTATTTTTGTTTCCCTTCCCTTATGTTCATCTGTTTTGTCTCTTAAAGTCCTCATATGAGTGAAGTCATATGATTTTTGTCTTCCTCTGACTTACTAATTTCACTTAGCATATTACCCTCCAGTTCCATCCATATAGTTGCAAATGGCAAGATTTCATTCTTTTTGATTGCTGAGTAATACTCCATTGTATATATATACATTTTCTTTATCCATTCATCCATCGATGGACATTTGGGATCTTTCCATACTTTGGCTATTGTGGATAGTGCTGCTATAAACATGGGGGTACATTTGTTCCTTCAAAACAGCACACGTGTATCCCGTGTGCCATTGCTAGGTCATAGGTAGTTCTACTTTTAGTTTTTTGAGAAACCTCCATAATGTTTTCCAGAGTGGTTACACCAGCTTGCATTCCCACCAGCAATGCAAAAGAGATCCTCTTTCTCCACATCCTCACCAACATCTATTATTGCCTGAGATGTTAATGTTAGCCATTCTGACAGGTGTAAGGTGGTATCTCATTGTGGTTTTGATTTGTATTTCCCTGATGATGAGTGATTTTGAGCATTTTTTCATGTGTCAGTTGGCCATCGGATGTCTTCTTTGGAGAAGTGTCTATTCATGTCTTTTGCCCATTTCTTCACTGGATCATTTGTTTTTTGGGTGTGGAGTTTGATGAGTTCTTTATAGATTTTGGATACTAACCCTTTATCTGATATGTCATTTGCAAATATCTTCTCCCATTCTGTCGGTTGCCTTTTTGTTTTGCTGATTGTTTCCTTCACTGTACAGAAGCTTTTTATTTTGATGAAGTCCCAGGAGTTCATTCTTGCTTTTGTTTCCCTTGCCTCTGGAGACATATTGAGTAAGAAGTTGCTGTGGCCAAGATCAAAGAGGTTTTTGCCTGCTTTCTCCTTGAGGATTTTGATGGCTTCCTGTCTTACATTGAGGTCTTTCATCCATTTTGAGTTTATTTTTGTGTATGGTGTAAGAAAGTGGTCCAGGTTCATTCTTCTGCATGTTGCTGTCCAGTTTTCCCAGCGCCACTTGAAGAGATTGTCTTTATTCCATTGGATATTCTTTCCCGCTTTGTCAAAGATTAGTAGGCCATACGTTTGTGGGTCCATTTCTGGGTTCTCTATTCTGTTCCATTGATCTGAGTGTCTGTTCTTGTGCTAGTACCAAACTCCTTTAATTTTTGTTTGGGAAACTTTTTATCTCTCCTTCTATTTTGAATGACAGCCTTGCTGGATAAAGAATTCTTGGCTGCATATTTTTCTGATTCAGCACGCTGAATATATCCTGCCACTCCCTTCTGGCCTGCCAAGTTTCTGTGGATGGGTCTGCTGCAAACCTGATCTGTCTTCCCTTGTGCGTATGCGCGGGAGCGGTGAAAATGGCGCCACCCAGCTACCCAGTCTGTTCTCCTGGATCAGCAATCGCTTACCCATCCGCTGTCTTCAGCTTTCTTCCGCTCCCTGCTTTTTCACTCTCCATGACCAGGCCCCAGGTGGTACCTCTCTCCCGAGTTTTGTCTCAGATGTGGCTGTTTTCCCTGTCCCCTTACTTCTGAAGGACTGCAGCTTTGACCCGTTTTGCTCCTCTGCAGGAGGGTCTCACTGAGCAATGGCCTAATGAGCAGTGGCCAAATGTCAGCTGCACCCAGAAACACTTGCTGGATGCTGCTGCTGCCGGTGCCCTGAGACCGCAACCGGGTGCCAGGCCACCTCAGGAAAAGTTCGCGAGATAGTGTATCAGCAACATTTCAGGGATTATGGAAAATCACAACACACATCTGGCACCAGGCTTCACCCTTAAGGACCTTGTTCCAGCACCAGTGAATGTGGCCGTTTCCTGAGGTCTGCTGGGACCAGGTGGCTTTAACAGCCTCTACCAAATGTCCTTCCAGCAGTGGAACTGCTTCTCCCGGTGTGGCTCGAGAACCTCCCAGACCCCACTCTGTTCCTGGGGATTCACTCCTCCCACCAGACCACCGCCAGGTATCCAGCTGAGGAGTTACAGCCTTTGCACTCCCATTGTTTACAGTCTTAATGGAATGTAAACCCTCTCCTTTCTCCTTTCTCCTTTTTTAGTTTAGTCCCTGTGGCTGTTTCCAATTTTCCACTTTCTCTCCAGCTGCTTTTGGGGAGGGGTGCTTTTCCCGTATTCCCACCTGCTCCCCAGTTTCCGTCCTCTCTCTGCCCACAAAAGTGGTTCCCTACCCTCCGGGGCTTCTCGCTCCCCAAATTCACCCCTCCACGCCAAGTACCTGCTGAATTCTGTGGTTCAGGTTGTGCAGATTGTTGTGTTAATCCTCCAATCAGTTTTCTAGGTGTGTAGGATGGTTTAGTGTTGGTCTGGCTGTATTTTGTAGTTGGGAGACACACAAAAACTTCCATGCTGTTCCGCCGTCTTGGCTCCTCCTGCCCTCTTTCTTTTAATGACACCATCATTTTCCCAGTCATCTGAAGTAGAATGGATACTGTTGAACTGTCTTTGATTCTTTTTTTTTTAATGTTTATTTTTATTTTTGAAAGAGAGAGACAGAGATCAAGTGGAGCAGGGGCAGAGAGAGAGGGAGACATAGAATCCAAAGCAGGCTCCAGGCTCCAAGCTGTCAGCACAGAGCCTGAAATGGAGCTCAAACTCATGAACTGTGAGAATCATGACCTGGGCCAAAGTTGGACACTTAACCGACTGAGCCACCCCGGTGCCCCAAACTGTTTTTGATTCTTGCTTTTCTTACCACCAATCTCAACCAATTAAAACCATACTATAAAGAGTATTCTATAACTTGCCTTTTTCAATTTGAATATAATGTCAACATTTTCCTTGCCAATATTTTCTTTCTAGAGGATATATAGTATTCCAAAGTATTGGTATATGGTAATTTCCTTAATCGCTTGTTGGTATTTGTTTATATTGTTCCCAATTCTTTTTTGTATTATAAGTAATACTATAATGAAATCAATACTGATATATATGTGGAATTGCTGCATTTAAATGTATGGACAGTTAAATTATGCGAATGCTGTCAAATTTCTCCTCAAAATATACAAATTTACCCTGTTGCAACAGTGGACTTGTACTTTCTCTAGTGATCTGAAATGCCATTTTGTATTCATATGATTGTGTGTGTGTATGTGTGTGTATATGTTAGTTTTTAAATGTTTATATATATGTATATATATATATGTATATATATTGAGCTTAATATATACGTATATATATTTTGTTTGTTTGTTTGCTTTTGTTTTGGGGCTTAGACTATATTTCCATTGATCTTCACTGAGACTTTTGCCAGTACTATACAATTTTATTTACTTTAATTTTATAATATTTTCATATCTACTTAGGCAAGTCTTCACATATTAGTTTTTCTTTTCAAAATCTTCATGGCTGTTCTCCCAGTAAAAGCTCAGCATTTGTAAGAATTTATAAGGCATCCTGCACTTACAACTATTAATTGATAGTTTGACTTACCTGTATTAAATTCACACATTTGAGGATCTTTATAATAGTGAATCTTTTAATTCACTAGATATAGATATAGAAATTTCAATTATTTGATTTTTCTTAACATCCTTTATTAATGTTTTATAATTTTCTCCACTTAGGCCTTGGACACTTATTATTAGTCATTATTATTGATGTCATTAGTTTAATTTCCACTCAACCTATTTTGTTTATTTACTAATTTTCTGAGGCTTCCATACTTGTCATCAAAAAATTCTGTGTTATTTTAATTTATCTTAGTATGAGACATAGTAGTTCTCAAACCATAAACATACCACCGCGTATGATTTTCCTTTTGGAAAAAATAAATCCTCAACCAAACCATTTATCCGAGGTCTGTTCTCATACTCTGTACAGAATTAACTGTCCCACATTCAAGCCTTCCATCCACCTGTAATGCTCTTGCCCTCGTTTCTCCATTTCAGTCCACCAAAAATCTATCCATGCGTCAGGTTCTTTTGCTTCCATTAATCCTTGCCTGGTATTTTTAACATCACTTCAGGCTTTCTCTGATTGATAGCTCCCATCGCACTTCTTTTTGTGCAAGTCATTTGACATCACCTGTAAGTCTGTGTATGAGTTGGAGGCAGGGGCTATCTTTTGTCATTTTCATTTCATCTACAGCATCCGCCGGTACTTTGTTCTATGTTGTTAGAGAGCTCAATATACATGTTTGTATTCACTCTAATACATCAGTATCTGGAATCTAGAATCGGAGCCCCCGGTGGGGGGGGTGGTCCATTTTCTATTCAGCCCATTGATGTACCATTAATCATGGGTGGACAAAAGTTTGGTTGGCCATCCATCACCGATAGGGTAATTAGATGATGAGGTCAACAGAACACAGGCTTCTTATATACTCATAAAAAATGCTATTTGATTTCTTCCTGATGAATAGTCCTTCCACTTTACCTTTAAAAAATGCACCATCACACAGCCCCATAGAAACAAAAGAGTCTGAAAAATATTAACCTATCTATAGCACTGGAGTTGTAATTGCTTTCTCTTCTGGCTGTTAAAATGTTTTACTTCAGAAAAAAAATGTCCATTTTATTTTTATAATTTAATTTTATATCCTATAGGTACATAATGTTATTTTATATTGCAGTCTTAACTAGCATGTACCTTGGAGTTCAATTATGAAACTTACAAAATCCATTTATATTAAAAGCTATAACAGGTTATCATTTTTCACAAAGGCTCTGAATTTAATGACTTCTTTATTGACACAATTTTTTCCTCTTCCTTAGGGGTGGAGAAGCTCAGCTATTTTTTTCATTAGAGATGAGATTAAGTTAAAATAAATACAAGAGAAGTATTCTAAAGAAGGATATAAATAGACAAAATACTGACCTATTTTTATTTATAATATGTGAAAGCCATCTGCCTTTTAATCTGTTCTTTTTACTCAAAAACATTTTCAGTCTAAAACAACAGGCTGTTTGAAACCCAGAAGAAACTAAACAGCTTTTGCCACTCTCCACTGCAATGTTTCTACATTGCATAACCACCTAAATAAAAAGCAGTGCCACAAAGTATACAAACAACTAGGTCTGGATTCAAGCAAATGTGACAAGTAGTGTTATAAGCCTGGTAATGGTAAAGCCTGTTTCTTCTTAATTAAACTGCACGGTTTCTTTGAGCTGTAAGGAGAATTTCAGATTGGTTTTATATGCCAAGCTATTCTTCATTTAAAACAGTCTCCTAGGGTTGCTGGTGGGATGTTGGGTGGGGGGATGGGTGTTAAGGAGGGCACTTGTTGGCATGAGCCCTGGGTGTTATATGTAAGTGATGGATCCCTAAATTCTAGTCCTGAAATCGTTATTACACTATGTTAACTAACTTGGATTTAAATTTTTAAAAATAATAAAAAAAATAAAACAGTCTCATAGCTAAGATACTGAAAAATCCAGGCGTATTTCTCTATGAAGCCGCACAGAGTGCCTGTGGAGCGATATAGCCCTTATGGTCCATGAACCCTAGGTATCAGCAAGTGGTTCCTATAATATAATATAGGAAATATATGTAATGATATATTATTAATATATTAAAATATATTAAAATATTTTTAATTATATATTAATTATAATATATTATATATTATAGAATTATATAATTATATTATATATATTATATTATATAGTATGTTATATTATATATTATATTATATATTATATTATATATTATATTATATATTATATTATATAATATAAATTATATATTATATATTAATAATATATAATATAAATTATATATTATATAATTATATAATAATTATATAATATAATTAAATATATTAAAATATAATAGCTTTGTGGAACTTCTCTGCAAAAACTGCACTCCTCAGAGTGTTTGGAGACTCACTGAGACAGATGCAAACAGTTGAGTACCCACTGAGCTTTCTGATTCTCTGCCATATAAGTTCCAGTGATTTCTAATTGCTACACTGACATAACCTTTCTTCAGATTTTTTTTTATTTTATAATAATATAAGACATGCTGGAATAACGCACTAATTTGCAATATTATTCAATATTGCAATATCAAATTATTGCAATAATTTTGAACTAATTTATAGGCTTGTGATCTTTGGGAAGGCTTGGCAGCCCTCTTAGCCCAAAGGTCAGCATCCATCTGTTTGGTGGTTTGCTGCTGAAACCCAAGTGAAGTCGTAAGTAAAACATACCAAGAGATGATTCATTTTCCAAGGTTTTTTCTAACAGAAGTTTATTTTTCTTACCATTTGTTCTTCTAGTAGAATATCAATAAGATTAAAATTCACATATCCTGAAAATTATGATACCAGTCAAGAAGCAATTTTATTTTTAGTCAACCTCTTCAAGGGGGCTGTTCAAACTTAGCACCTTTAACCATTCACTGAATGGTTTATTCTACTTTTCCTTCCTCTAAGAATCTTTTTCTGTTCCTTCTTCTCCTTTTTTTTTTTTTTTATAAAACAGATGTCAAGAGGTCATGAAATAAGGAAGAATTTGAAATGAGTACTTGGTTTTGATTTTAGGAAACGTTTATTAAATTTCCTTTTAGTGCAAAGAAGCGAGACAAAAGTTTGGTATCTAGTAAAGTAATAGTTGGGCCAGGAGTGCGTAATTTAACTACTACTAATAATAAACTATTTAAGCTGGCTTTAACAGACATCGTGGAAAGCAGTTAATATGGAATTTGATAAAAGGAATTCCTTGAGTTTTCCCAAGCTTCTAAAAGGGTGCATGAAGGAAAAGCAAGCAGCTTGCCCTTTGTATATCAAGGAGATATATATGTATACATATATATGTGTATATATATATAATTAATATTATAATTAATATAACATTAATTATATACAATATACGTATCATAATATATTAATATTATAATTAATATAATATTAATATATTATATATTACATAATATGTTATATATTACATATTATATATTGTTATGTATATTATATAATACATATTATATATATAATTCAATGATATTTCATTAGTCTTTAATTTAGAAATAGGTTAGAACTTCAAGTGACAGACACGTACACACCCCTTGAGCCTTGGCTAACAAAGCCAGAATAAATCATAGGAAAACATCTTCAAAGATAAGAAGTGTTAATCGTTAGCCAGGATTTGGGACTTGGAAGGTGTGGACACAAGACCCATAGTCAGCTCCTGAAACAGCATATCTTAGCCTGACATTGAGAACACCTGGGCTTCAGCACACCAGACTTCCAATTATTAGGCTACTGAAAACACACAGCTTTTCTGT
Source organism: Acinonyx jubatus (assembly GCF_027475565.1). NCBI lineage: Eukaryota > Metazoa > Chordata > Mammalia > Carnivora > Felidae > Acinonyx > Acinonyx jubatus. The sequence continues at coordinate 117,628,930 of NC_069382.1, read as the reverse complement.
GACAAACTTTCTTCTGATCAGCATAACAATGTTCTGTTTTCCTACAGGGAAGTTAATAAAACTTGTCACAAGAAAAACATGTGTCAAGTACCTTACCTGAACTACAAAGCATTCTAGTAGTAGTAGGTGCTTTCCCTCAATTTATTCAAATTCATTAAGCATTAATTAAGCATTTACTGTATTCTAGGTAATGTGCTTGCTGCTAAGGAGAAATAAATGAGTGGGACCCAAATGTTGCCATCGGAGAGGTTACAGTTGAATGAGAGTCATAATGTTTACTAAGCAGTGACTGTGTTCCAGACACCATGTTAAGTCCTTTACATGCATTAAATTATTTATTCTTACCACAGTTGTGTGATGCAGATGCTATTATATTCCTCATTTTATAGATAAGAAAACCGAGAGACAGAGCCCAAGGAAATGACACAGGGTATTCAGCAATTTAGAACCAGGATTTATGCCCACTCTTAGGGCTCCAGAATTCCCAATCACAATCACTCCACTGTCTCTAGAGAAATAGTTACAATGAGATGGTGTCAGTGTGGTTTTAGAAAACTTAAGAGTCACAGAGCAGCACCAAGGAGAGAGTGGCAGATTTAATCAAACAAGCGGGGGAGTGAGTATTCAGAGAAAATAACATTAAATTCAGTAAACCCACAAGATCTTTATAATTATCCTAATTTTGTTGTCTTACTGAAATGAAAAAGGTGTCGTTGCTCTGAAAGTTTTAAGGTCACGCAGCTTACATATAATAGGATCAAGCTTCATATCCCAAACTATCTAATTTCCACTCATATGTGCTACTTCTTAACTCAATTGTTGTTCATGAGGGACAGGCCCAAGTATGAAGCTTGAAAGTAGTGGGAGTAGGAAACACAAAAAGTAACCGGGGGAATAAGAAGAGGATTTGGGGAAGAGGTGAAGTTAAAATGAAGCAGCCGTGTAGAAACAAGGGATTTGTAGGGTGATTGGGAATAAGATACAGAAGCATAGAATTTAGCTGTTTGTAAGCAACCAACTGCAGAGATGTAGCATTAGAGAAAGCAAGAACTGGAATAAAGCTGGAGGTGGCCTGGCATAGAAGGCAGGGGAGGGGCACCTGGGTGGCTCAGTGGGTTGAACATCTGACTCTTGATTTCGACTCAGGTCAAGATCTCATGGTTGGTGAGTTGGAGCCCCACACTGGGCTCTGCACTGACAGCATGGAGCCTGATCGGAATTCTCTGTCTCCCTCTCTCTCTGCTCTGCCCTTGCCCGTGCTCTCTCTCTCTCCCTCTCCCTCTCTCTCTGTCTCCCTTTCCCCCCCCCCAATAAATAGACATTAAAAAAGGGAGAAGGCAGGGGAATGCTGGAGAGCAAGGCAACCATGTGAACCTCTGAGAGAGAAAAACAAATCGACACAACCTTTGAAACAACAATTCCATGTCAGTGTAAGGTGCAGCAGAGGATAAGGAGAAATGCCCACATAGCAGGCTATGTGGGGGAGGGGTGGGAACATCAATAATTCATTGAAAATTCCGTCAAAAGGTATATTTACTGCAATTCAGACTACCTGCAAGGAATAATTTGATTTAAACTTTTGGGGTGGAATGATACATGACACATGTTAAAATCCATATACAGAGAAGCCACAAAATTGCTGGGAGGCATTTACAGAGAAACTATTCAACACCACAGGATGAAAACAGTGTATTCCATTTAGGCACAAAATGTAAAGAACACCGCAATATGACTGCACAAATAGCACTCTCATGTTGTGGACTCTCCCAGCGAGGTTTCAGATAGATTGGGCTTTACGTGGAAAAGTCAGGTGTGCAGGAAAGTTGTGCAGAAAAGTCGCTTTTTTTTTAAGACCAAAATATAGTTTCAAAAGCAGACTGCAGACTACCAATAGACAGAAATGAGCTTTCAGGCTCACTGCTGGGGACTCTGTGCCAGTTGCATTTAGCAGTTGTCACCGGTAAGTGACAAGATGTTCCGTTGACTGCAGCAAGAGAACCAGTAGAAGTAACAAGGAGATGGGTGGGGTCTGTGCTTCTAGAGACAAAAGTGCGGGGCACTGACGAAGATGAAAATGAGACCAATTTGAATGTGAAATGGAAAGTTTTAAAATTGCAGGGGATAACAGAGAAAAGAAATAAAAATCAGGAAGGATTCTTCCCTCACATAGCATGCAAATGCCAGAAAATTTCTTATGTAGGAAGCAGAGAGAGGAAAATCCAAATAGATAAAACTCTTACTCATGACAAAGCAAGAGAAAAATGGACTGTAAAATAATGAAGGACTATTTTGCAAATGATGGGATGCTAAAATGTCAAGAATGGGAACACCCAAAAATGATGGTGGCAACACAGAACAGATGAGAAACCGTGCCCCTTTCCCAGACGTTTGTGAATATTGAAGGTTTCTGAAAACAAAGAAAGATGTTGTGAGATAATGTCTGAGATTTGAGCTCATCAGAAGGAGAGCCACCTTTACCAGACTGTTCTCAGCAAACTTAGGTATGACTTAAAGCTTCTTGTACTTGATGAAGATTGGATGTTCTGTCTCCTTGGGAATTGGATCAAAATACAGAGAATAGGGTCAGCCCAGGGTCCTAAACTATAACCTTCTCTACACTTAACCTTGAAGAAATGGAAATGCAAAAATCTGAAAAAGTCAAAGTAGACAGTTAAGCCATCGAAATATATGGAGTTTATATGTTATCGTTTGCTAATATAAGTGAAATTGGAATTCAATAGTTTCTTTGGCTATTGATAATGCCTAGATGACTAATTATAAATTAACTTAAAAGCTGGCATCATGAGAAGCATATTGATAAAAGTGAAGTTTCAGATATTATTTGGCTAATGTACATATCTAAAAATATCTTAACAAATGTTACACAAACTAAGAAAATTCCAGTAGGTTATTAAAAGTTAGCAGTTTTATCACAATACACTACCTTCAATTCCAGATACTGTAATATATTTCCAAATTCCAAAATGTTTTCTTCTTAATAACATTTTACTAAGGCAAATAGCCACTTGAATAGAAAATAAACTCTATTGGCGCGCCTGGGTGGCTTAGCCAGTTGAGCGTCCAACTTCGGCTCAGGTCATGATCTCGCGGTCCGTGAGTTCAAGCCCCGCGTCAGGCTCTGTGCTGACAGCTCAGAGCCTGGAGCCTGCTTCGGATTCTGTGTCTCCCTCTCTCTCTGACCCTCCCCCGTTCATGCTCTGTCTCTCTCTGTCTCAAAAATAAATAAAACATTTTAAAAAAAAAGAAAAGAAAAGAAACCCTATCATTAAATTTGGTGTCCAAATTTATCTGGGCTAAGCATACAAGTGTAGGTAGATTCTGGGGAATTATGATAGTCAATGAAATAAACACCCTATTGTTTCTATGGATGGACTGAAAACAATCTTCCTTGGCAGCTAGAGTAAAGAGAAAGAGAGAAGTGGTGTTTGCCCCCCGCACATCAGGAAAACTGTAGGTAGGGACCATTTTGGACTTCCTCCTATCATGATGATTTTCAGATAAAATAATATATGATCATAAGTCAGCAAAATTCATCATTTCTCCATGTAAGGCATTGTGTAAGGAGTGTATTTAGGGACAGTTATTTGTATAGAATGGGTCCAGATACCAAAATAACTTCAGTAAGGTGCCTCTTCCTCTTGTATTAACTGTAGGTGTGGAAAGAGGAACAAATAAGGGTGATTTGAAGTAATATTGTATAAGAATCTATTGTCACATTAGTGAGGAAGAGTAGTGAGCCCGGTCTTTTAAGTCGGAGAATGTCTGGTTTTAAAGGATTTTACTAGCTGTGTGACCTTGGGGAAAATATTTCATCTCTCTAAGCCTCCGTTTCCTCCTCTTAGTCCCTTCTTTTCCACCTGACTGCACTTTGTATTGAATCCCTGCTGTGGTTGGGCACAGCTATCCCACAGGACCGTTGTGAGGATTAGAGGAGCTGGCACACATTAGGAATTCAATAAGTAGCTACAACCACCTTGTACCTGGTGTTGATATTGTTATAGTGAAGTTAGAGAAACTGGAGTTTCAGGGTAATGGAGACAGTTCTAGAATAGCTGAGGAAAGAAATGTTGGCAGTTGTGTATTGAAATATGTTTAGAAAATTCAGAAATTACATATAAGAGTCAGGAGTGGGAAAATTAAAATGAGCTAGCTGTGGGAAAGCTTCAGAAGTAACAGTCCCCACTATTATCATTTTATTTTATCATTGTCCTGTGGCCACCACAGTCTCGGAAGTGTGGGAAAACCATAACAAATAAACAAACCAGCCTAGACATAAAACCCCATTTGCCTCACTTTGGATGAATATTCACTTTGATAAAGTCACCTTGGCCTGTGCAGCTTGGCATTTTTAATTAATTAGAAAATGGGAAAGGCAGAGGTGGATATCAGCTCATTCATTGTATTTAATTTCCACCGAATATGTTCACTTAGCCTTCCAGCCGATCTCCACGGTCCTTACTTGGGAAATCCCTCATGACCCCACCATATTCCCCAGATACGTAATATTGACTAAGAGAAAACCAAATAGCTGGTAAGAGAAAAATCCAGATTCAACCCAGAGTGAGATAGGAGAATGCAATATGGTTTTCTTAAGCTTTTGCTTTCTCCGTGGCTATTTTAAAATATTTTTTGTAGTGAGATTCTGAACATTCAGCCCCAAGTAGCTGGTCCACAGTTTGTCCCACATGTGCCCCAGCACACAGATGTGTGGTGAAGCTGCCAAAAGATGGACAACCAGATGACACTTTGGGGCTGTCCATGCAACATGGTGTATATTGTGCTATGCGTTATAAAAAGGAAGTGACAAGAAACACAGAATAACTCCAAAGTGTTACCCAAGAAACCTTGAGCTTTCTCAGTATACAGGGGATCACTCGTAGGGCAACAAATAATACTGAAGGACGATCAAGTAAATTCAAACTCCATGGGACACTGAAATATTTTGTATCTTTTACAAAAGGTGCAATTGTAAAAAAAAAAAAAAAGAAAAAGAAAAAGAAAAGGAAAAAAAAGATGCAGTTGTGCCTCCAGATATTCTATTAAGCAAAATGTGTCAGAAACAGAAAATAAATTGTGAATCACTGATCTTTCTCGTAGAAATTCTGATGTAGCAACACAGACGTATGATAAAAGTCATGAACCAGCCAAAATCAGTTTGTTAAAAACAATAAGACTGAGACACCTGAGTGACTCAGTCAGTTGAGCATCCGACTCTTGGTTTCAGCTCAGGTCATGTCTCATGGTTTGTAAATTCGAGTCCCGCGTTAGGCCCTGTGCTGATGCAGAGCCTGCTTGGAATTCTCTCTCTCCCTCTCTCTCTCTCTCTGCACCTCTACTGCTCTAGTTCTCTCCCTCTCTCAAAATGGATAAACAAACAAAAACCAATAAGACCAACTTGGCTAGTTATCTTCTCATCTCAAGCTCTCTTAGATGTTTATCTTAATTATTTATGAAAATAATTCATCTTCAAAAAAATTAACAGGGCAGATCTCATGATCTCCATTTTACAGAATAAGAAACCTCAGTGTATATTAAGTGACTTGCTTAAAGTTAGTAAGTTGCATGTTTGAAATATAGACCTGGCTAAATCCAGAGCTTGCTTACCTACTAACATCTACTGCCTTATGTCTCTAAACTCCGCTGCCTGAGATATTTTTCATGGGAGTAGATGATCAGTAAATAGACTATTTCATGGTGTGGAAATGCTGGAAATCCAGGAAATGCTGGGTTCTTCTCTAGTGTTGGGAAACAGTCATTATGCATTACTTTTGAAAGATTTTGTGTTCACTTGCTCTTTTTCATATTATGCAAAAATCCCTAGAATTATCTCCAACCTAGTTTATTTTTTGGCAATTGATATTTTGAATATCATTGATATTCACAAATGAGAACAAAATTAATATTATCTTCTGTGTCTAAAATGCTTTCATATTGTAGGTTGGAAAAGATAATATATTAGGTCTAAGGGATGGCAAAACTAAGTCACAGGGAAGCTAATTCATTTCCCTAATTTTAATTTACTATTTAGCCTGAGCTCACTGTTCTGTAAAAGATGTATATTTCAGTTATTATAAGTTATTTAACAATGAAGGGTGCTAACAACATAGCTCTTTCATATTAGTGAATATTGCTTGCTATTTGCACCTTGTACCTGGTGTAGGGTGAGTGCTCAATAAATCCTTATTGTCTTAGAGAAAGAATATATATTCAATGAATTTAAATAGCAAATATTCCTATTTATAAGAACGTAGATGCTTTGTCTTCTTTCTTTCAATGTAATAATCTTGGTTTAGGTCAAAAGATATGCCTGAATGGGGAGAATTTAACTGAAACCCACTTGGTTTACTCTTCCATTTCTTTGTCACAGGAGCAGAATTAGTTGTCGGCTTCCTTCACTCTTCTCTAAACATTCCTCTCCTAAAAGTACAAATGTTTCTAAACTGCCCACTCAAACAACAACAAATTTCTCACATACTGGATAGCAACCAGGGGGGATGAGTTATGGCATCCGTAATATCTCCTACGTTTTCATCAGCTTGGTCGCTAGAGACTGCACAAGTTTATCTCATTTCACCACCAAATTCAAAGCTTGAAAGTAAGATTGCCAGCAATGGACTGATGGTAGCAAACCTCTGCTGCAATGAAGAATTCTGTGGTCGCAGAGTTTGCTGTACGATAAAGGATTTTGCCAATAATGTTACGTGACCCTAAATCTGGCGTACTTTAAACTGTAGCTCTTCTGTTATATTAAGATTCTAGTCAGCCCCTGGTAGTCTTGACTTTTTCATTATGAGGGCTTCATCTTGATGATATATTTCTCTAATAAGCTGAAACCTTTAGGTATATATGCTCATGGTAGCCTAGAAGTCTGAAGGAATAAACATGACCTTCTAATTGTTTAACATAAGAGAGCAGTACTGGGTGGGCAGGAATGGTGGTGGGCGAGGGATACTGCTTCATTCCAAACCCGTTGTCGGGGATGCCAATGGAAAATTCTCTAAAATACATATAAGGAAATGCTAACCTCACAAGCAGCTACTTCTGTAATGATGTGAGGGGCACCTGGGTGGCTCAGTCAGTTAAGCGTCTGACTTCGGCTCAGGTCATGATCTCATGGCTCATGAGTTCGAGCCCTGCGTCGGTCTCTGTGCTGACAGCTCAGAGCCTGGAGCCTGCTTCAGATTCTGTGTCTCCCTCTCTCTCTGCCCCTGCCCGGCTTGTGCTCTCTCTCTCTATCTATCTCAAAAATAAATAAACATTAAAAAAATTAATAATGATGTGAAATTCACCTAAGATTATTTTTCAGTAAATTATGTAAGTGGTTGGTTTTGTAGATAACATTTAGATGGTCATTAAATATGTTTACTTAACTATTGTTCCCATTTATCAAATTGGGAGCGAATGATATAAAATATTTATCTGGCTAATTCATTCAGGTTCCAGATCAAAGGCAGGTTCTTCATGAATGTCTGGACTAAGTTACAGTTGCCATGAAAGCATACCGATCCCTGTGTTTCCTTTGGTATTACGGTCATTACGGCTCATTAGTGAGACATTGGCGCATGAGATGCGCAGGCAGATGCTGTTATTCAAAACTTTGATCTGCTTCTTACTAGTTATTTGCCCTCAAGCAGGTCTCCTCCATCTCAGTTTTCTCATCTATAAAATGCCAGTGCCAAAAATAGAGCCTCCTTCATAAAGATTACTGTGAGGACTCAGCGAGTTAACACTAGTTACTAGTGTTACTAGTAGCTGCCAGTGACACTCACGTGTCAGATATAATGGTTATCATTTGTTTTATTTGGCTTTTCTGATAAGCTTTCTGTTCCATAAAGACCATTTCTCTTTCTGCCCTTTATCCTTAACAGTGAGCACATGGCTAGATGTGGTGAATGGTCGGTCACTGTTTGTTAAATGAATAAATGAATGTTCAAGCCTTGCTATAATGAGAGTGGAACCAATGACTGAATATAAGCCCTGATGATGTTTGGGAACTTCTCTCATTTTTCTCTGCCAGTTTCCTTATTCAGATATGCTATTCTTTTTTTTTTTTTTAATTTTTTTTTCAACGTTTATTTATTTTTGGGACAGAGAGAGACAGAGCATGAACGGGGGAGGGGCAGAGAGAGAGGGAGACACAGAATCGGAAACAGGCTCCAGGCTCTGAGCCATCAGCCCAGAGCCCGACGCGGGGCTCGAACTCACGGACCGCGAGATCGTGACCTGGCTGAAGTCGGACGCTTAACCGACTGCGCCACCCAGGCGCCCCCAGATATGCTATTCTTTATTGTAGACCTTTTCCCAAGGCCTTTTCTCAAAGATATTTTTACACAATGTATCCTCCCCAAACAAGGGATAGAATCTTCTTAGACATTAATTCATTCAGTAAATAATTTTCAGCACCTGCTATGTGTATAAACTGGCACTGAAAAGCATTTAAAGAAACATCTCAGGTACTCAGTGTCTAGAGACTGTGAATTAGAGGTATTGCTCTTTGCTGCCTCTTTTCAGTATTCTAAGTACAGCTTGGCTGTCTCTGGATCTATACTTCAATGCCACAGGGAAAATCGATCGTAATAACATGAGATGCTGAGAGTAGGGGATAGGTTTCTCCATTTTCTAAACTATTCTTCTAGTTTGAGATTTTCCTGTGAACTGGGAAACTATTGAACTCTCCAGAATTTGGGTAAATGCTGGCAAAGAATATACAAAAATAAAATGCAAAAAGATATTTTATTTTAGTCATCTTAATGGAATATTTAATGGGGTTAGTGCTAGATTTGGCGTCCTAACATTTTCTGTATTTTCTAGCCAAAGTAAAGTGTTGATTTGGCAATTTTCTCCTTTGAGTGTTAATATTTCTAAAATGGAAAATTTGGGTGAGAAAGAATCCAGGTTTGTTCCCTTCACATGCCAAATAAACATCATATTTTAATTGTCAATTACAGATTTCATTGGATTCGCACAGGAGTGCCATATGCTTCATAAGAATATCATACAATTTTATCTCTTGAGTTTTACTCAGTTTTATAACTAATACTTTTGCAATGCTTATTCTGTAGAATAATGGCGTTAACAAAATAAATTATCTGCAAGCTTAGTCAAAAGAGGCATTTTTCACGGCTTCAGTTTTTTTAAAGGTTTAGTAGTAGCAGAGTTTTTATATGCAGCCTGAATCTTGCACATTGTAATATTCATGGTAGGATTATTTTATAGAATGCAATATTCAATTGATTTCTACTATAGCAAAAAAATCAATCGTATTACAAATTAAAAAATATTGTGAATCAGAAAGTCAAATTACTTAGTGTCGTGGAAATCATCAGGATTTTGTGCCGTTAGTCAAGAGTGATGCATAGACTCAAAGGGGGAGAGAGTCCTTGAATTTTAAGAACTGCTGTTTTAGTCAGGATAGGCTAGCTGCAGTGAGACACCATCAAATTCTCAATGGCTTAGAACCATGCGCACACCCTCTTCATGTTAAAATGCAGTGCAGCCTGTGGGCCTCTGCTTACCAAAGTCACTAAGGGACCCAGGCTGGCAGACTCCAGCACAGCTCACATTTCCAAGCTTCCTGCCTCAGGAGAAAGGAAGTGTGGTGAATCACATTCTGATTCTTAAAGCTTCCTGACAAAGCAAGACACATGTCTAACCTAACTCAAAGAGGGCAGAGAAGTATAAGCTTACTTTATGATGTGCCCGAAAGGAGGAGCATCAAAATACGTAGGACACAAATTAACCCTAAAACTGTTCTTGTCACTGTGGTCATTAGGTGCTACAATTTGCATCCTTTTTGCCATACACTCCATTTTACTTATCAAATCAAGATATTCCTTTTTTTTCTTCTTAATTTACCATCTTAATTTTTTTTTTTTTTACTTTTTAAAATGTTTATTTTTGAGAAAGAGAGAGAGAGAGAGCTCATGAGCAGGGGAGGAGCAGAGAGAGAGGGAGACAGAATCCCAAGTAGGCTCCACACTGACACACTGCAGAGCCCAACACAGGGCTGGAACTCACAGTCCGTGAGATCATGACCTGAGCCAAAACCAAGAGTCAGATGCTTAACTGACTGAGCCACCCAGGCGCCCCTAAATCAAGATAATTTTGTATGACCCATTCTATCTTACTGATTATTTGGTTAATTTGAGGAGCAAGGTGGCAATTCTTGAGAATTCAGTGATTTTATGACCAGTGAAATAGCTGAGTTCTATTTCTTTCTTTCATGTATTTTCTGACCTTGTATCAACAGGATCACATGAATTCCCATACTGAGTCGGACCCATGGTCATTCCAGCCAACAATTTTATCCTTGGCAAAAAAAAAAAAAAAAAAAGAGTCACTTCTATAGTTTCTCCATTGTTCTTAAAGAAAAATGAGAACTATTATAAGAATTGCTATTTTAAAAATAGATGAATCTATTTAATATGCATAAAGATGAATATGCAATTTCTAAAAATCAAATATTTCTTTCTTGAATTTCATCAAGTCCCAATGAAAAATACAGCATATTAAAATTCAATTTTAAAGAACTATTTCTAAAACAGTTCTGAAAGTTATCATAGAAAAAATAAGTTACTTGTGAAGAAAAGGAAAACAATGAAAGTCTAGTGATTCCATTTACCCAGCCTTATAATTCCAGGTCCAAAAATCATGGTATTGTTTTAGAATCACAACATTTTTTAAGTAGCCTCCACACCTAATGTGGGGGTCAAATCATGACCCCAAGATCAAGAGTCACATGCTCTACCTACTTAGCCAGTTAGGCACCCCTAGAACCAAAGCAGGGGAAAAAAAAAGAAGAGCAAGGAATTCCTCTAAGACCATAACCTCAGCCCAATCATTTAATAAAGGAAGAAACTGAGACCCAAGAAATATTCTGGTGAATAGCATAGACCAAATCCCTGCCTTACTAATATTAAATTCAATAGCAGAAGATATCAAACATGAATTCTACAACAGATTAATTATAAATATGTAACAATGTGTCTGCAATATAGTAAGTGCTCAGTATTATTGTTACTCCTTAGAGGTAGTCATTTATTCCGACTTTTCTTCTAATATTTTATTCCCAAGTACACCTGACATATAAACATTTAGCTCCTGATTAAACACCTCCAGATCTATAGAGTTTTCAAGGCAATTAGAAAGCTTTCTTGGTTATATTTCTGAAATGTGTTGAAAGAACTTAGATATTCGCGACCATAAGCTGTCACAGTTTATTCTATGTCTTTCCAGTTACAAAAAAAAAAAAAACGTATAATGGCTTGACCACAATAATAATGTCATTGTATTTGGTTAATTTTCTTATATACACAGAATTCTGCTTAAAATGTTTTTTCCTATAGAAATATAGACTTAGATGCAGTATATTCATTGGAAACACTAAAATTTTTGTCACATCTAACTGAAAACACCAAATTTCAAAAATTGAGATACTGTGACTTTCGTTTTTTTCAGGGTGATGAGTCATTCATTGTTTCTTTAAGGCTTAGCCTTCCTACTTAAATGTAAACTTGGTAGATGTCATTTGGCAAGTTGGCTGGGGGATGATTATGTTTGGAATAACACATGGCTTTTTCATCTAATTATCTTCTTGATGAATTATTGAAGACTATAGGACAAGCAAAACAAAGCATTCATTAAGTATTAGGCACAGTTTTATAATATGGAGACCCCAAATACCTGTGAAATGTAAGACAGAGAAAGAATGGTAGCATTGTTATAGGTCTCTGCAGCAAAGCCTTTTTTAAGGAAAAAAAAAAAAAAGACTGCCTCTGGTAGCATTTAAATTTGTATAGCATTGGTTTTTGACCATGTAAAATTAATTTGTATAAATGGTTTCAAAGGAAACCAATAAAGCTATGGATATAATCCAGAAAGAGAAAGAACAGTAAACAACCCTTTATTATTCTGAGTAGGAAAACTACCTGGCTCTTACGGGAATGCTCCAAATGACACTGCTATTAAATGTTTCCTTCTCATAAAGTCGATTATCAGCATTTTTAAGTAATAAGCTGTTTTCAGAAAAACATATAAACTGAAAGCACATCACAGAAGTTTAATACACGATGTGAAATTTGCTATTTCCGTTAGGTCATCAAAACAAAGTCTTGCCTCTCTATATGATTTTGATTGCCACATTCTTAGGGGCTTCTAATTTATATATTTACATATGTGTGCATATATAATAAATATACACTTTTGTAAATATGTAAATAAACATATGTATTTTGACAGGGACTGCCAAATTGCCCTCCATGGTGGCGAACAATTTTTTATACCTTTCCAAACCAATGTAGAAGAGTGTCCAATTTCTTTGCTATGAATTATCAGACTTTTGGAATTTTGCCATTCTCAGAAGAGAAGAATATCTCACTTCTCTTATTATGAAATGAGATTAAACATCTTTTCATATATTTTCAAACAGTTTGCATGACATTTTCTGTGAACATTCTGTTAATATTCTTTTCCTATTTTTGTTGTTATTATTGCCGGACTGTTAGTCTTTTCCCTTTCCATTTTGATGAGTTGTCTAGATTTGGGGGAGACTAACACTGTTCTGTAATATAAATTGTAAAAGTTTTTCCAGTTTCTCTTTTGTCATTTGACTTTTTACATACATTATTTTTTTTCCTACGAAGAAAGTTAGTATTTTTGTGTTGCCAAGTTCATCAATTATTTCTTTTTATGGTTTATAGACTTTTTTTGTCAATGACAGATTATTGAAGAGAGTAAAAAGAATTCTGTTATGTTTCTTTCATAACTTTCTTTAAATTTAAATCATTTCTCCATTTGGAATTTATCTTGGTGAAACTTGGATCCACTTTTTTTTTTCTAAATAGGTATATAATTGTCCTAACAATTCCTGGTTTATTTTCCCCACTAATTGCTATTCCATAATAGTCACAGAATAAATATCCATGTGTATTTGGGTTGATTTCTGCATCTTTTGTTGTTTTGTCTCTTGCTCTCTCTTTCTACTCATAAATAAGTCATTATAATGTGTTTTAACCTGGTAAGGCTGGTCCCTCTCATTCCACTGAGTTTTCTTTTTCAGAATATTGTTGCATAGTGTCATTTATTTTTTCTTCTAAACTTCAGAAAAACCTTGTGTAGTTCTGAAAAATAAAATATTATTGGAATTGCTTTTATTTGTAAACTAATCTGAGAGACAATTGACAACCTTGTATTTATCTTCCTCTTTGAAACACAGCATGTCATTCCATTTATCCTCATGTTTTCTTTCATGTCTTTAAGGATAGTTTTATATTTTTCTTTGTTTTGCTTCTTCTTTTTACATTCATTCCTCAGAAGTTGTTTGTTGTGATATGAATAAGGTCTTTGTACCTTGTAACAAGTTATCATTTATACCTATGGAGGCTATTGGTTAATGTGGATTATACTAGTACCTTACTAAATTATTACTTTTTATCTTTATTGAGGTGTCTTTGACAAATAAAATTATAATATATTCAAAGTGTACCACACAAGGATTGTGAAAGGATTCCCCCAATAAAGTTAATTAACAGATTTGTCACTTCACATATTTACCTTTTGTGTGTGAGAGAGAGTGCTTAAGGTCTCCTCTCTTAGCAAATTTCAGTTGTACGACACAGTATTACCAACTATAGTCACCATGTTATATGTTAGACCTTCAGATCTTATTCGTCTTATAACTGAACATTTGTACCTTTTTACCAACTTCTACCCATTTCCCTCCATCCACCACCTCCTAGAAACCACCATTCTACATTCTGTTTCTATGAATTCTGAGTTTCTACGTTGTCAAATACCTTTTTAGTATCAATGAGGAAAATTATCTTGTTCTGTTTGAACTAATTAGTCTAAAATAAGTGAATGAATTTAATAACATTGAACTACTTCTGTATTCCTGGAAAAATCCCCCTTGATCATGATATATTTTCTTATACGGTGCTGATGGATTCTATTTGATAAATTGTATTATTTAATATTGAAATACTTAGTATAAATATTCTATAGTATATTTTTTGTGTAATTGTTGTTGAGTTTGAGTATTCATGGTTTAAATAGATTTTGGAAATTCTTTCTTTTTTTCATATGGTCCAGAACATTTTAGTAGCACTGGGATTATAATTTTAATTCTTTTTTAATGTTTATTTATTTTTGACAGAGAGAGAGAGACAAAGAATGAGCGGGGGAGGGGCAGAGAGAGAGGGAGACGCAGAATCTGAAACAAGCTCCAGGCTCTGAGCTGTCAGCACAGAGCCCGATGCGGGCTCGAACTCACAGACCGCTAGATCATGACCTGAGCCGAAGTCGGACGCTCAACCAACTGAGCCACCCAGGCACCCCTGGGATTATAATTTTAAATATTTATCCTGATCTATGGCAGGGGTTTCTGATAAGAGTAACTTTATCCATTTAAACGGTCTGCTTTCTGCACCATGTTTTTTTCTGCTGTCTTTTCTTAGTTATCATCATACTACTTTTTTATAATTACTTGACAATCAATAGTCAGATTTTCCTGTAAGACATTTACCTACTTGCAAAAGGGCCACAGTGGTTTTAGAGGCTAGCCAAGTTTCAGCTGCCCCAAAAGAAAACATTTTCCAGAAGAATAAGTTCTTGGCTGCTTGGTATAGTTCTTGATGTACCACTGCTGCCCTCCCCACCCTTCTGTTTCTCTGAGCTCAACTAGGTAAAATTATAGGGTGAAGATGGGGAATGTAGTTCTACTACCAGTCAATTCTCCAGTGCACCTCCTATTACAGGGGAGGCTTTTGTCCCTCCAGGTGGGCCCCTCACCTTGAGGAAGTGTACTTGTGCCATTGATCCCTGGGGTCTGTTGCACCTGGAGTCGCTCCAAAGGATCTCTTCACCTCCTTCATCTTCCTTTTGACGACTGCTATAAGAACTCAATAGCTTTTAGCTACATTTATATTTTTGCTTTCTTCCTTCTAGTTTCATTGACAATAGAGTTTACTATTTTTGTTTCCCTTTCTTGTTAGTTTTGTATGACTTCCAGAAGAGACAGGGAAAATGATGAGTTACATAGCCATGAATCTAAACACCTAAGAGTATTTTTAAAGAAAAGACTTGAAAAACCCATGCGAATTGGTATTGATGGCCTGTGGCTCTGGTATTAGTCCATCTTCTTTCACAAATAAAAATTATTTGGTCTCTTGGTTACTTGAAATTCCTACCATTCTGAAGTCTAGCAAAGAATTGCTTTTCTCTTTATTGTGCTATGTATCACAGTTTGGAACACTTCAGCCAAACAGGTACACATTTACTTTGTGATAAACAGATATGACTTATTTAAATACTAGATTCTCTTTAACACATATTGTGAGTGCTCAATAATTTTGTAAAGCAATCCTTTATTAAACAAAACTACTTACAATATTCATAAAATATAGAACTACTATCGGACATTTGGATTATCATGTTTCACAATGCCTGGTTTACTTATAATGTTTCAAGAATACATCATTACTATGTAAAGAGTGAAGCTTTTTGTATCATATTGTATTCAGTTGACAAGTATTTTTAACAAATATAACCAGGAAGTATGACTTTCAAATACCACCCAATCAATGCAACAAATTAAAATGATTTTATATGGGGGCGCCTGGGTGGCTCAGTCAGTTGAGCATCCAACTTCGACTCAGGTCATGATCTCGTGGTTCACAAGTTTGGGCCCCACATTGCATTCTGTGCTGACAGCTCAGAGCCTGGAGCCTGTTTCAGATTCTGTGTCTCCCTCTCTCTCTGCCCCTCCCCCACTCTGTCTTTCTCTGTCTCAAAAATAAACTTTAAAAATTTTTTAAAAATTAAAAAAATTTTAAAAAATAAATAAAATGATTTTATATATTCAATAATCTTATTCTGAGATTATACATACATTATATGCAGGGAATTTCATCAAGAAATTTCATCATTTCCCCCCAAATCGATCTCCTTAAATAATGAAAACGTGATTGGATAGTTTCGATGGCAAATTTTTAAGATTTCGCTTTATTTTCTTCCAAGGCACACTGTAAATATTCTGCAATAAAATGTGATTTGGAAGTAACGAGTAACGGAAAAATCACTGATTTGTCTTTAAATTTTTCTCCACATCAGGTGCAAAGCCAAGTTTATGGATAATCTGAAGTTAGAACTGAATTTTTTATTTTAAAATACCCATTTACCCCTTACTCCCAAACATGGCATTTACAAGTAACCATATTATACATTAGGGGGAAACTACATAAAGTGACTGGAAATCTTTTAGAAGTCATTGGCAACTTAGTGTAGTGTTCAAAAGATCAGACTTGGCGGCCATACTACCTGGATTTGGGTCTTTACCAATTAGGAGCTATTGTGACTTCAGGCAAATAATTCGATCTTGGTAGCTTAATTTCCTTATCCATTAAATACTCCTTTCCCTAATTTGTTCTGAAACAAACTGCTGGGAGGACAAAGTGAGTTAATATGTGTAAAGTACTCACAACAATGCGCAGCACAGAGTGGCAGCTATTACCATAGGAGGTATTGTTGCATTGTTTTTGTCCTATTGCATTGTATTGTCCTATTGTTGCAAGACCAGATCTTGAATAAATGATCTATCTGAGGCATAACACAGTCCTCACAGATACTTAAAAGCTGACCGTGAGACTGAAGAAAATGGATGGATCTGAGTAAAGACTTCCCACCACAAAGGAATTTTTGGAGGAAGGGAAAACAAAGGATCCAAATATTTAATGCAAAAGGAAATCACCTAGTACTTTGTTAGTACTTAAAAGCCTCCCCCAAATTAATCTTATTCATTTTCAAGATTATTTTAATTCACTTGGCAAAAGGTAACCTAAATATCATATAGAACAACGTTATCATTTTTGCATAGGCACAATAGAGAAGGAAAGTACACAGAGGATACTATGAAAGCCTGTAGTATGTGAGAAATAAAATTCCATAATCAATCATAATATGTTTTCAGTGTATTAAAACACAGTTAAAGCTTACAGCAGATAAGAGAGAGCCATATACAACTATGTCAAGACATCCTGATATCAGATATGAAGCACATCCAGCCTGGGTGAGCAGAGAATTTGATTTATGTTATATTACAAGAAACCTAAATATTTATTAGTCATAATTTTACTGAAATATGGTGTCAGTTTAAAGTGCCAAACTTCCAAAAGGATGTAAAAGACCTAAGCTAACTTGAAAAAGAGGAATTAAAAAAAAATCTTTGGAAAAGAAGTACTAGGAAGAAAGTTACAAATTATGGTCACTACAAAGTAGAAGTCAAAATCAACCTTATCTTCCTTGTAAGAATGTAATGGATTTTGGGGCTCCTGGATGGCTCAGTCGGTGGGGCGTCCAACTTCATCTCAGGTCATGATCTCACGGTCCGTGAGTTCAAGCCTTGCGTCAGGCTCTGTGCTGTCTCAGGATTCTGTGTCTCCCTCTCTCTCTGGCCACCCCCCACTCACACTCTGTCTCTCTCTATCAAAAAATGAATAAAGGTTAAAAAATTAAAAAAAAAAAGAATGTGACAGATTTTTATTAAAGTGACGCTAAGCAATTGTTCTCTGTGTATAAAACATAGCTCTGTCCAGCCTCAAGACCACACTTGCTTACCAAGAAACTCTTTGATGAAATTTCCCTACCCAGAAAAGAAGGATAATATTTAGTTTACCACTGACCTCTCAGAACTGTATACACATAGCATGCAAATTAAAGTAAAAGTACTACATGTTATTACTTCCATTGATAGTTTTATAAAATAACCATAATTCTTAAGAAACCAGATTAATTGAAAACAGAATTTCAGTTAGAACTAAGAATAAACTTGCTGATTATCACTGTGATAAATATGAAATGAGATTCTTCGGGGAGGAATAAATGCCATTGCATTCTCAGGCCCCTAAAAAACAGAAAGAAAACTATCCTACTAGGTTACCCAGGTTAGTTTAATTATCTACTGGCATAAGAAGTGGGAGAGTGGAACAAGATCCTTTGAGTATTTTAAGAGATCTGGGATTATCTGCTCATGAATGTGTCCTGCGGTGACATCCTGCTGGCAAAGATGCCTACCTATGCCCATCATTGACCCGGTCGTGAGGGGAAAAGCAACTTTACCCACATATATGACCCACATATATGATTCTTTCATTTTCCAAGTGTATTACCACTTGATATTCTTTTTTTTTTTAATGTTTTGTTTATTTTTGAGAGAAAGAGAGGCAGAGCATGAGTGGGGGAAGGGTCAGAGAGAAAGGGAGACACACAGAATCCGAAACAGGCTCCAGGCTCTGAGCTGTCAGCACAGAGCTCGATGCGGGGCCCAAACCCGGGAACAACCAGATCATGACCTAGGCTGAAGTCGGACGCTCAGCCAACTGAGCCGCCCAGGCACCCCAACCACTTGATATTCTTGAATTCCCATAGCAGAAATTCGTAATATTGGGGAAGGGATGTTAAGTTTTAATTTGTGAGCTAAAAATGAATGCTACTTGTGAAGGTTACTGTTTTCATCACTGCAGTGTTAGTGGATTCTGCTTTGTACCTCAGAAACATTTTTTAAACTGGTGAATGTAAAATACACATTCAATCATGTGTTACCATTTCTTTTTTTTTTTAATTTTTTTAATGTTTATTTATTTTTGAGAGAGAGAGACAGACAGCATTCTAACAGGGGAGGGGCAGATAGAGACGGAGACACAATCTGAAGCAGGCTCCAGGCTGTGAACTGTCAGCACAGAGCCCTATGCGGGGCTCAAACTCACAAATCGCGAGATCATGACCTAAGCCGAAGTCAGATGCTTCACCAACTGAGCCACCCGGGGGCCCCACCATTATTGTTTATTATCAATACAAAGTATCTTCCAATACAAAAATGAAATGAAGTAATTTTTAAAAGTAGAAGACTGTATTCAACAAATAAAAGAAGATCCAAAGGTCCTATAATTAGGTATAAATAAAATTTACCTCTGACAAAATAATTCTTTGTATACTTTATGCATTTATTCAAGATTTACATGTTGCTATATCTTGGTGTCAAAGAACTTGAGACAACTTGCTAAGAGTCAAGGAAACATCCCAGCATCAATGAGTATATCTAAAAGCATTAATTCATTTATTCCTTCATTCACTCATTCCTTCAACAAATATTTATTTGTTGTCAACCAGTCACTGAGATGGGAGTTTAGAGATATGAAGGTGAATAACATGGTTGGTGCTTCCCTTCAAGAAACTTAAAACCCTGTTTTACAGACCCATAAACAAATCACTTAAAATGTTCCAACAAAGGCATAAATGTAGCAAAGCTAAGGTATGGGAGATGGGCTCAATAAATGTATGTACAAAGTGCCAAGAGACCCCTGAGGCAGATTTTTCATTCAAGCTGCATATATTATAATTTAGCTTAAGTTTTAGACAATAGAAACATTATTTTTTTTAATTTCAGAGACAGTGCAAGCTGGGGAGAGGGAAAGAGATTGAGAATCTCAAGCAGGCTTCACGCTCAGCGGAGTCGGATGCAGGGCTTGATCCCACAACTCTGGGATCACCACCTGAGCCTAAATCAAAACTCAGATGCCCAACCAAGGTGCCACCCAGGGGCCCTGAAGCAAATTGTTTTAATAGTATTTTAATAATATTAGTTTATATTTCTATAAATAATATTTTAATAATTATTTTAATACATGGAATAGTCTTTTTAAAGTTACATTCCTGCTAACTCTCTAAATAAACAAAATGGCCCAGGCAAACAAGTGTGCTCGCTATTCTCGCACCCTACTCTTACTTTCTCCCTTTCTCATAGAATAACATCAATGAAAAAAATCAGTGGCTTTCTAGCGTTAGGACAGACCAGGATTCAAGTTACATGGTTCTCATTGAGCCTCAGTTTCTTTATTCTTAAAATAGAGATGATAAATTCACCTCTCAGAGTTTTTGGATGATAAGGAATAATAAAAGTAAGTGTTTTTGATATTTTGTAAGCATTTAATACGTGACAGTTACTGTTATTAAGATGTCATGCTCTGCTCTCTGTACTGAATACTCTATCACCATCCACCCTGCTAAAATTGTTTCTGACTCTAAAGCTCTATATTTCATGTAAAACTTACTTTTAATTTACTCATTCTTCTTCTTTTTTGAATGTTTATTCATTTTTTAAGAGAGAGAGAGAGAGACAGAGTGTGAGCAGGGGAGTGGCAGAGAGAGAGGGAGATACGGAATCTGAAGCGCGCTCCCGGCTCTGAGCTGTCAGCAGCTCAGCATCATTCCCCAACTTATAAATGAGGAAACTAAGTCACAGAGAGGATAAGTTACTTCCTCAAGGTCATGCTGCTGGTGAGTGGCAGAGTCAGGATTCAAACCCAGCTTCCGTGGTCTTAACTAGTCGGTATACTGACTCATTTTTCACTTTATCTTACACACTCATTTAAAAGTGTACAATTACTAAAATACTTCATACCAATAAAACTTATCTTTGGTGAATTATTCTCTCTCAGTGACCCTGGGGACTTTGTTTGATTAGTCCCTGTTACTTTTCCAAGTCATTCTCAGAACTTTCTAAGTGCAAAGAAGTCTTTCTGTTCACTATAAATATTAAAAACAGAGCAGAAATTATATTTAACCCCAATTGCCCTTACTTTAACTTCAATCTGATACAGGTTTGGGAGAGTTGTTAGACCTCTTTTCCAAATATTTCTAGTTCTCCTCCTGGACATATGATTGTATGCATTTTGGGGGGTGTTTTTGGTTGTTTGTTTGTTTGGGTTTTGCGTTGTTGTCATTGTTGTTAGTCTGCCCTCTTGAAATTAGGTATGGACCCTAGGCTTGGTTGGTCAATGAAATTTGAGGTGCAGTGATGTTTAATGCCTGTGGAAGAAAGCATGAAGAGCTGGTGGAAGATTTCTACACCCTCTTCCCAATGTGAAGGTCATCATAGAGACAAGGCGTAAGATAAAACCTGAGTCCCAGAATAGCCATGCAGAACAGAGGTCCCCCGGCAATTATAATGAGCACATAGACTGAACAACAAACATTTCTTAAGTTAACTCCTGAGATATTTATGGCTACTACCAAAACCAGCTTTTCCTGATTCTTTTGAGGTGTAAGTATCATTAGAAATACTTCATATGGTTTATATATTTATCCAAAGCAGTTTGATTTTAGAATAGTTAGCAAACTACATGGCATCCTTTGACTCAAATTTTATACTGTGAGTTTTCACAGCATATGTATTCTATAAATGTAAACCATTAAAACATTTCCTAGGTGTTAAGACAGCTTTTAAAGGCCTAATCAGCACTGAAATAGTCTATGCTTTCACTTCCAGGGATGGTCCGTGGGATATGAAGTTGTTCATAATTACACATATGATAGTGTCATGAATGTGCAGTTTTTGTTTTTATTGTTATTTTTGAGTTGCTATGAATGTTTTTCTCACTCTTCTTTCTTATCTGCAGACTTCTGGGCATAGGGTGCTCCAACAAAACATTTCCAGATTGTTTTAATACAGCTTGATTAAGTTTTCAATTACAACATTTCCTTCCCACTCTTACACTAGCTGTTGACTCTAGCTGCAGCACATAGTGTGTGTGTGTGTGTGTGTGTGTGTGTGTGTGTGTGTGCTCATCATGGCCTCCAAGAACTGATTTTGATAAATCTTTAGGGAGCCCTCCAGGGACAGCAACAGTGGTTGACTCATTCCAGCTTGGATAATTCTGGACCTTCATTTTTCTAATGGTCAACCCTTGATTATTCAAACTCATGGAAGGAAACAGCACTACACATAAATTTAAAACCAGAACTGATCCAAAAGATATTAATGTTTGGCTCTGGAGATCATTATATAACATTTTATGAAAGCAGCATCTTTATCACCCCAGTTTTGCAGCCCTTGGCCCTCCCTGGACATATATTAAATGAGCATGGAGGTGGGAAAGGGAGGAGGGAAAGGCCATCTGCCCCTGACATTTACCACCTCATTTTATCTCCAGAGTTGATATGTTTATTAAGTAGGTATCTGATTACTCTTTCTCTGCTCTCTATACATCTATCCAGAAGCCGAGTATGCTTGAAAAAATCAGACTTTCTAGTTCTGAAAAACATCCTGTGTGCCAGGAAAAAGCCATTTTTAATTCAGATTTTGCTCTCAGGTTTTATCGTATTTCTGTCAAATTTTTCCTGAGTCATGCAGCTTCTTAAATGTCCAACTCTCTTTCTCTTTTTTGAAACTACTGTGTTTCACACCAAGTCCACAGCAGGTTTTTCTTTTTTTTAAACAGATGAGTGTTGAATGGATTAGTCTTTAATAAACATTATAGTAAATATAGTAGAATGTTATGTGAACACTTTAAAGAAGTAATTGTTGAGTCTGGCAAAATATTTGAATCATGTGGAAGCTTTTAATTCTTGTGCTCCATTTCCAGAGATTCTAATCAAGTTGGTCTAAAGTGGTCCCTGGAAAATCAGTAGTTTTTAAAGCCCCTTAGATAATTTTATATGCAGCCAAGGTTAAGATCCACTGCTTAGAGTCAGAAAGAATTACACTTCATTCCTCACACTTATAAAGTGTTTTTTGATGTGTTTTGGATCATCACAGCTTCCAGTATGGGGATTTTTTATTCTATTTCTTGTGTGATATAGGTCCTCATTTTCCTCTCACTTCTGTGCTTAATTGTTCCAAAGGCATTGAAGCAGTTCCGAGAAAATCACTGCTTAAGGCTCCTAAAATTATAAAGTTCTACTAATTAAGATTGCCTATACATTTGCCAATTCCCTTCAGCCAAAGACCTCCAGGAACACATTCGTGGACAACAAAGTTAGGTTTCTTACTTGCTGCAGCAAGAGAGACTGCAGCCCATAGGTAATGGTGGAGAAGGTGTCTCAGAAGGGATAACATAGGGTAAAGACACTTGTAGGCTTGGGCGACAGCCTTGGCAGGTATTGATTAGAATGTGAAAATTAGGAACTTGCTGGAACAGTCAGTGGTCTTAATTTTGGGACACAAAAGTTTATGAGGAGTTACAGTTAGATCAGTTTGTCAATAGTCTTATCTTGGGACATAAACATTTGGATGAACTGGTGTTAAAAGCATTTGAGTTTTGGTAGTTGATAATGGACCTGATGGTTCTGATTTGGTACAATTTATCATTTTTGAGGTTGTGAGTTTTAATGCTTTAGTTTTCCATCACAGCATATCTACTGCGCAGCAGAACTTTTTTACATTGCAAGACTCATGGGGAAAAATGGTTTTCCATCTTTAATAGAGTAATGCTTAGCTATCCATGGCCACAAATCGATATATTACATATTCCAGGTTGAAAGAAAACTATATAAGCCATGCAAAATCTGTTTAATAAAGTTTTTACTCTTACTCATTGATACCAAACAAAACACTGTTCTCATTGTTTGACTCAAAAACACAAAACCCAGCAAGGTAAGCCACCTTTAATTTCTGACTTGGGTGCTGATACAGATCAATTCTGGAGGCCATCAAAGGTTGGGAGTTGCAGTCTTCATGAAAATCACAGAAAAATGTCAAGGGGGTTGTGACTCACTGGGAATGGTTTTCCTCCTAATTTACCCCACATTGCAAAGAAATAGTGTATATTTAAAAGCAAGAAATAATAAGTAATGATTTCAAGTCTTATGTTTTTGTTTGTTCGTTTGTTTTGGAAATTCAGAATGGGCAATATAGTCTGTATCCCTACACATAAAATCATAGGGCTGGGTTTAAGAGTCATTTAAATAAGTGCTTAGTATCCATTTCTTACTGACTATCTTTTCTATAAAATGATAAATCTGGTGTTCAAGTGTAGCAATATAGTATAAAAAGCTGAGTTTCAAACACATTACAGTTGCATTTTTCAGTGTTCTTAGCAGCATGGCTTTGGAATAAAAGTAGTGGGGTGGAACCCTGATGGGATACCACTCACCGCTGTGTTTATCTAGGACACATTGAATTACCTATGGTTTTAAATTTGAAGTATTTATTTTTAAAAATTCCAATCTGAAATCATTTCAGACGTGTAAAATGTTACAAAAAATAGTGCAAAGAAATTCCATATACCCTCACACCCAGCTTCCCCAAATGTTACCATTTTACATAACAACATTAGAGTTTTCAAAACCAGGGAAGTAATACTGATACAATACTATTAATTCATCTAAGGAACATATTCCATTCTTGTCAATTGTTACTGATATACTTTTTCTCAGCCAGGCTCCAATCTGGACTCACAGAATATATTTAACTGTCATGTCCTTTAAGGCTCTTTTAATCTCAGTTTTTCTTTTTCTTTCATGACTGACACTTTTGAAAGTTACAGTTATTTTGTAAAAAAAATTCTTTCCATTTGGCTTTGTCTAGTTTTTTCTCCCCCTCATGATTAAAATTAGGTTACTTATTGTTTGGTAAGAATGCCAAACCAGTGACATTGTGCCTTTTTCGGGGCATCATATCAAGAGACATGATGTTCCTTATTCTCATTAGTGTTGATATTAACTTTCTTTGATCAGTTGGACAAAGTGATGTCTGCCAGATTTCTCCAGTATGAAGTTGTTATTTTTTCAACAAATGATTAAAAAATCATTTTTAAATGATTGTACATGCTCTCTTTCCCTCCTTTTTTCTCTTCCCAAATATGATATGAAATGACGATAGTGGAAAATTTTGAGAGCCACCAATTAAGCTGCTGTGTTCCCAGTATTATTTCCCTGCCTATTCTATATATTTTAGAATAGTGAATTATTCTGAATAAAAGACTCAATTTTGTAGGAACATGGCCTTCTACAAGTTGTCTTAGGTAATTTGGCCGATAGTACCTTCTTGAAAAATTTGTTCTAGACATACTTCAGCCCCAGCACCAGCCATATGGTAGAGAGAAAGAAAAAAAAAAAAACAAACTGCATTCTGCTCCATTCTAGAACTTAAAGCTTTCAAAATAAAACTAGAATTATATGTCTTTCTAGCTATTTTATTAACAAAACAAAAAAGAAAGAAAGAAAATTACATGCTGTGCTGCATAGAAATTCATTATAAATTCCCTGTGTTTACTTAAATAATCCTTCCCCAGGTTTTCTTTTTCTACTAAAGCCACACATGCTTGGTCTCAACCCATTCTACAATTTGTGAATGATTTAAAGAAAGTGCCTTGAAAGCGGAATCACTTAGAATCCAATATACATTTGGCAGTGCAGATGAAGAATCCAGACTTTCTACTTGAATAACTTGAATATGACTGAGCTCAATCCAAGGTTCACAGAGGCCAGAGCAGTGATCTCACACCTTTCAGAAAATGGGCAATTAATGGCACTTAGGCTGACTGCAACCAGAATACAGCCTGACAAGAGATAGAGCTACATGCTTTGCAGCTATGAGCAAGATGTCGAAGAATGCCTACAGGGACCAGAATGAGCTGGAACACTCTCTTGCAGTCAGCATCATGGTCAAGAAGCCGGACATGGATAGCAGGGTCACAGACTGTCAGATAGCACATGAGATGATGAGCCTGGAGCTCCCTCTCCTACTTAATAAGGAGAAAAACCAGTCAGTAGATTTTGAGCACAGTGACTAAAAGGTAATTCCCTTGTTTCCTATAAATAATTCTATTTAAGTGAGTTATATCTTAGTGTATTATTTGAGCTAAAAAAAAAGTGTTAACATCTAAGAATTTTAATTTACATCTTTTAAAACGGCAATAAATTTAGTCATGCTTAATGTTTTACGTGGTGCTTTCATATTCAATATCTTGCTTGATCCTCCTAGCCCCCATATGAGTTAAGTCCCTGCCCCATTTTAAAGTTGAAAAAGCTGAATCTTGAAGAGAATTAACCAGCTTGCATCAGATGACATAACCAAAAAATAATTGGTGTCAGGAAAAATTAAAATTATCAGGATGTTGTTCATATATTTCATCAGTGAAGGTTCTTGTTTTTTTTTAATATAACTCAATGGAGGTTGGAAATACTAAGCTCCATAGGCTAGTCATCTCACAATTCATGTCACCGATTCTCAGGATCATGCGATTTTCCTTTGAGTGCTGATAAATCTGTGCAAGGCTATCCTATTTTAATTTCATGGGGCAAGATGACTTTAAGCTGTGTATCGAGATGAGAACGAAACCAAAATCATAGGTAGGCTAAGATCAGCTTCTGAGAGACCACGGGTATGATACAAAAATCTAACCTGGAAAACCAAAATAAGGTTAAGAGTATGTGTGGTTGGTAAGGCACTAGGTTAATCTTTCTTTCTAATCTGTATAAGCATTTCAGATAAAGACAAACAATCCGAGTTTGATATTGATAGGCCAACTTTGGAAACTGAGGCAAGTACACAGCCCATCCAGATGACTTCACCGAAACATAACCTGTTTGGGAAGAAAGAGCTCCATCTTTAGGCTTATACCTGGAGGTCCACCTCCATGAATAGTAAAGGCATGGCCCTCTGATAATGACAAAGATAGGTAAATGATCAGATTGGCACTAATAAATTGCTTAGTAATTGAACAAGCACAAGGAAAGACAGGAAGCCTGGTTTTGAGGGTGCCAAGAAAAGCCAGCAAAGTAATGGCCATAGTGTCTGGGTCATTTGATGATTGCAACTTAAACCATCGTAAGATTAATAAAATGGATGAAGAAAAAGGAAGTTGAGGGATTAGATGTTTAAATGAGATTAAAATGGAGGCAAGACAGAAACAAAGTGTTCGTAACTATGGAGACGGTAAAAATACCAGGTTACCAGGGGCTAAGAGGGAGGGACAGTGGAACAGGTAGAGCACAGAGGATTTTTAGGGCAGTGAAACTATTCTGTAGGCTACAATAACAGTGGATACATGTCATCATGCGTTTCTCCAACTCCATGGAATGTACAACCCCAAAAGTGAACCTTAATGTAAATTATGGACTTTGCATGATAATGACGTGGCAGTGTAGGTTCATCAGATTGTAACAAACGTGCCATTCTGGTTGGGAATGTTGATCATGGAGCAGGCTCTGAATGTATGGGGACAGAGAGTTATATGGGAAACCTTATACCTTCTCAGTATTGCTGTGAACCTACAAGTGCTCTAAAATACAGTCTATTTTTTTTTTAAAGACAGTTAAGAGAGGGTAGGAGGATGTGGCTTGAAAATGGGACTCCAGAGTTTAAGATGAAGAATAAGAATGGAGAACATAGGCAGAGATGGGCAGAACGGACGTGGTTAACCAAATTATTATCAGAATTTTAAGATAATGTGGTTATTGATTGAGCAGCCCATCCCCATCCTGCCACTTTCAACCTAATTCTATCTGCAGAGTGATTGCTTTAAATGGCAAAAACAGCAGAGCATCCAAAAACATGACACCACTCTCTACCACTTTACTGGGGTTCTATCTATATGATTATCTGATTACACATCCTTGGGAAAGCTTCCAGAAGCAGATCCATATATTCTTTAGCCCTGGACTATAATAATTAATAACCACATTAGTGAAAAAGCAAAATATTTGACTGTGATTTTAGAGGATCTTGGCATATAATCAGAGAGCATCCTAGGCATTGTTTGGATTTACAAGAGAAACTCAATTTTTCTTGCTCAGCTCATTAAAAAAAAAAAAAGCAAGCAAAGCAACAGACAAAAGAGAGATTCTTTGGCTTTGAGAATTACCATGAATGACTTAACAATTACAAAATTTTTTCACATAAAATTTCTAATTTAATGTCCTTAAATGCTTCAAAATATATTACATTCTATGGATACTCTGCAAAATCTAATAATTATGTAGCCTTTCCCTGTGAGTTCTGAGACTCTTCCCTTAATTTTCACCATGTTTATGTTAACATTTACTGCTATGGTATTTTCATAGAACAAGCATTGTCATTTGCCAACTTTCCAGAAAAAGCACTGTCATTTGCAAACTGTTTTGACATGTAAAAGATGGAATACATTTTCCATCCAAATCTTTAGGAGAATCATAGGATCTCCAGAAACTCATTAAGCAAAGAATATCTACATCCAAAAGTCCCATGCTTGAATCCCAGCTTCACTACTTACAAAGTGTAGTTACACCCCTGTTAGCTTTTACAAAATAGACCACAGAATGCAATATATTTTGAAATACTGAAAATCTTCAAGATACAAATTCTTTATGCAAGAATATTTAGGCAAGATGTTTAATTTATCTTTCCCCCCGTTTTCTCATGTGTAAAACTGAGATGATAATGGTATTTAACTCAGAAGGTTCTTGTGGGGATAATGTAAATAATGTAAAGTGTTTTGAACACCTGGCAGGTAGTAAGTGTTCAATAAAATTGACCAAAAAAAAAATGCTTTCTTAATAATGGCTTCCAGGGGCGCCTGGGTGTGGCCAAAGCCTACCAGCTGGTGAGGGTCTGAGCTGGGATTTGAATCCTGCTGCATAGGCTCCAGAGCCCATCTCATTAAATCCTTTGCTATCCCAGTCTCCTTAGGTTTGTACCTGTGAGAATATTCTCATTTATCCTTTGAAAGAAAACAAATCTAGAGTGATTACAATAGTTTTTGCAACTGTAGTCACTTACAGTTGAAAACACTAATGACTTCCAAGACCAATAGCAGGCATGACCACATACAGTGTCCCAAATGAGCTCTTTATTTCCTTGATGGGTAAATTGTTTGTTGTTACTGTTTTGTCTTCTGTTTTTTACTTTTGTACATCTGTAGACATCATTGTCTGAAGGTTAAAGTGAGAATAGAGAGAAGCTAAAAACGTCTCCTACTATATCCCATAGGAGTATCATGTTGTTGGCACACTTGTCTTTAAAAATGAGCTCAGGGGGCGCCTGGGTGGCTCAGTCGGTTAAGCGTCCGACTTCAGCTCAGGTCACGATCTCACGGTCCGTGAGTTCGAGCCCCGTGTCGGGCTCTGGGCTGATGGCCCGGAGCCTGGAGCCTGCTTCCGATTCTGTGTCTCCCTCTCTCTCTGCTCCTCCCCCGTTCATGCTCTGTCTCTCTCTGTCTCAAAAATAAATAAACGTTAAAAAAAAATGAACTCAGGAAATGGCTCTTTGGCCCATGCACAAGTGACCATGTAGAACTCCAATTCATACAAGTTCTACCACACTAGAAGGCTTCATGAGACTTTCCAAACATTCCACCTATACTTTACACAAACCAGTTCCATGTATATCTAGAAGAAAGAAAACAGAGCGACAAACAAACACCAAGTAGGACTTTTTGAAGATGAACAAAGACTTTGCATTTGAGTGTGTGCGTCTGGTTCGGCCATTGCTTTCTTTTTAGCAGACTCAGTCGTTAAAGGCTTAAGAGAGAAGAGGTTGCCATAAAATTCTCACCAACATCTATGAATGTGCAAAATTCTTTCTGAAGTCTGAAAGCAAATGAATGAAGCCCTTTCGTACTGCTTCTTGGTTCACATAAATGTGTAGGATATAAGCAATGCTTTCAACCCACAAATTTGAAATCCTTCCATTTTACAGCTGCAAAACTGGAGGACGGATAAGGGCTTGTTAAAAATTATATGTTTACCAGATGACAGTGTGAGGAATTGAACTCAGGTCTTATTACAATCATATGCTTTTCTTACTGAGCCATATTGCCTTTTTAGTTCAAGGGGGAAAAATAAACCACAATGCCAAAAAAATCACAAGGGAACAGGAAAGTTTTTGGAATCACATATTGGTGATAACCATGTATTGTTGTTGACCACATGCAGTGGGCTCTTGCAAAACAAACCAACTATAACTGAAAAAGAAGGACAACAAAATAATGCAGATACTTGTTAGTAAATCCTCCCTCCACCAAAATCACAAAATGAGAGCACAGAAAATGTGGGCACCAGTGTTTCTTCTTTGTACAATCGAGAATATCTTAGATTCCATGATTTTAAATTTTAAATTTAACCATTACTTTTTCAGTCTTTTTATAGACTTTGTGTTTAAAGACTGAATGTAAGGGGCATAGCAGTTCATAAAAACTGTATTAGACTAGAGCATAGCAGCATTATCGAGGATTTTTTCTTTTTATACATGTTTTTTGAAGATGGCTCATTCTACGTATCGCTCCTCTCCACCTGGCTTCTGGTGAAACATTTAAACTGCAAATAGATAAAGAGCAAATGATACATTTCCCAAAGTTCAAAACGTATGCATGATCTGCTAGACATCAAAAAGTTCTGGACCTGTGGGGGGAAAAGAAAAGAAAAAATATAGTCTGGAAGCCTATGCATAGATAATCAATGACTATTCTCTGCTTAGTAAGATTACAGACTTATTGTCTTCCTTATAATTCTCTGTATTTTCTACTTTTTTAATGAGCATATATTACTTTTGGAATGAGAAAAGGTGTCTTGAAATTTTTTGTGATTAAAATCATATAAAGGAAAAAGTTATGGATGTAAATGCCTATTACTGAGGTAAGCATGTGTTTTAATATTATGACAAAAATATAATCCTACGACTTGCCCCAAATACTTGGAGATCTAAAAAATGGTATTTAAGAAAATAACAACACTTTGCACGATGGGAGACCAACTGTCCTGGTTTGCTCAGAAATGAGGAGTTTCCTGGGAGTTAGGATTTTCAGTGCTAAAATCTGAACAGTCTGATCGTTTGATTACCATACAGTCCACCAAAATCTGTATGGAGGCATGGGTCCACAGTCCTCTCAGGAAGTGTTTATCCCCCAGACAGCTAATCTGGACCACTCAAAGAGGCACAGTCAGTTCTTGTGGAGTCTATAGATTATTTTCCATCTTTCTAGATCACAGTTTTTGTGGAATCTGCTATATGTGAATGTAGTCATTGATTCTGCAAAGGACTTGCCCAAATAAGTGGCTATGAATATGCATGTCTGTATGCTCTGGGTTTGAAAGAATGTGAAAGTAACTATTAAACAGGGCAGACAGGAGCCCTAAAACAATTGGGAAAAGTTTTTTACTGTCTTCTAATACTTTCTTGTTAGTGTTTCACCAGCAGTAGCAATCATGGTTTCTTTCAGCTAATTTACTTTATTCTCTCCTTAACTACTAGCCTAGCAAATCCTTTCCAGTTTTCCAATTCTAGAATTCTCGATCACAGAAAGCAATGGGAAGAGAGAAGTGCAGCTCAGGGAATAAGTATGGTACATTGGGGCATGGGGCTCTAGAGATTTTTAGGGCCTGAGGTTTATAAATGCATTGCCAAAGCTGATCCAGCATATTTCCTTCCCAGCATTAATAGTTACTTGGCACTAAAGAAACACTTGCTGATAGAACATTTTATGGTATGGTGTTTTATTATCTCTGTCTTGGAAAAATGGTAGCCACTGATAATCTAATAGAGAGGAGAAACTCACTTCATTAATTTATTATAGCCCAGAATCCTAGGCAGGGTGTTTGATTACAGGGAATATTCTTTATTTCTGCCAAAATAAAAAGCTGGTGCAACCCAGTGGATGATGTAAATCTTTTGGTTAAGGCCTTCTGGATTCTGTTTTCTAATAGAGCCACCAAGAACTGGTTTAAACTTAAGCTTTTCCTACCATTTTTACATAAACTTGGTTTTTCCAAATTTATGTGTACTTTAATAACAAACTCACACTGGCAATATTAGGTACTTGTGTCGTTACCAACATGGTGCCATGGAGTCAGAGACCTAGACTCTGATCCTGGCAGTGCTACTGATCACTGTGTGTGTGACCTTGGGCACAGCACTTAATCACCCTAGGCCCTGGCTTCTTTATCTGTGAGATGGAAAGGTTGGAGTAAAGTCTCTTCCAGCTTTAATATTTTATAGTTCATGTTTTAATTAAAAGTTGGGGGTGAATAAGTATGAAAGAAAATTTCTTTCAAAAAATAATACATTTAGAGGTGGCTGGATGGCTCAGTCAGTTCAACATCTGACTCTTGGTTTCAGCTTAGGTCGTGCTCTCACAGTTCGTGGGTTCAAGCCCTGTGTCGGGCTCAGTGCTGATAGTGAGGAGCCCTGCTTGGGATTCTCTCTTTCTCTCTCTCTCTCAAATACATAAATAAACTTTAAAATATATATTAAAAAAATAATATATTTAACTTTTGTTAAATTCCAGTTAAAGATTGAGTTATTTGATTTTAGTTTGCCATGTAGAGCCTGTAGAGCCTAGGGGCTGTTGTCATGTATGCTTCAGAAATGATTATTGCAGTTCATGTACTATGCTTGATGGAAGGAAGCATCTGGGGGATTTTTGTAAAAGCTGGGATTCACTCATAAAAGCCCCTTTTGCTTTTGGACGGGTTGTACGTCATCCCACCTGCTCTACTTTGTACTTTGTGAGAGTTTCACCATCTGTTAGTAATTATTTGTTTCCTTAATTAATTGGTAGAATCTATGATATTTTTAAATGCTTCATGTCAACTTTAAAAAAGCAGAAGGCTGGGAACTACATACTGTTGTGCACAGTACGTGAAAATGGAATCAAAGAAACAGCATGTTAGAGCTAAGTGAGGTCTTAGAGATCAGTTAGTCCAACTCCCTCATTTTGTAATGAGAAACACATCCAGCTCATTGTTGGCAAAGCAGAGAACCTGTATCACTCAATTCCCTTTTTTTTCCATTATATCATCAGCAAATCACATCTTTCTCATTCCCAGTAATACATGTCTTCTGATTTTTAAAATTCTTTTGAGTTTATAATAAGAGTTAAACTAATTTTTTAAATTATTTTATTGAATGAAAGTGTTACATGGACACAGCTGAAAAGTCCAATATATCCACAAGGTTTATAACAAAAAAAAAAAAAATAGATATTGTCTATTCTACTCTTTCTGTGTGCAATTTTGATGTCCCAAAGGGATCACATTCATTTCATTGAGCTGTTCTTTTTTATATCTGCTTTCACATTTCTAAATAAATATTTTATACTATTAGCTCTTGATTATTACTTTTAGATATTAACTATTGACTTGCTACTATAGAGTATGAGATTAACCTTTTTCATGCACGCCTCCATCCAAACATATCCTTCTTTCCACTTCACCACCCCATCTTCGAAATACAGTTATGACATTCATTTTGGTTAGATTATATTCAGTGTTTACATCTTAAAATTATTTACATAACATTCACAGTGGCGCTATTCAGAGAACAATTTTTACAGTTTCCACCTTGTTCAATTTTTTTCTCCCTGGAATTGGTATGACCTAGTTTTTATTGCTATTGTTTGCTTGCTCACTTAATATCCTGCATTACTATCAGTAATTCACACCCAAGCCCTCCAACACAAGTGTAAATTTCAATTCAGTACATTCAAAGTCATCAGATGCCCATCAGTTTTATGTTTTCCTGAGCCATTCTGTTGTAATATACACTGATGGCCTTCCAAGCCTGCTACCATCTCCTGCCTTCACTATCCTTTGGTCACTCATTAGCTCTTTCACATTTGAATTCTCTTTCCTTGATCTCGCATCTTCTTGTTTCATCACTTCCATATTTTGAAGAGGACATTCTTCCATAACATCCTGAGAAAGAGTTCATGGAACATAAAATATTTTCACAATCATAGGGCTAAAAGTCCACATTCTGCTCTCACCTTTGCTTAATGATTTGTCTGGATATAAAAATCTACTTTGGAAACCATTTTCTCCTTGCAAGTTTGAGGTATTCCCCCCTTTTCTTCCAGCTTCCAGTATTGTTCCAAATTTCATTGGGATATGCCATGATTTGGATCTTTATTCATCACTTTCACTTGACACTTAGTGGAACACTCTCACTATCAAAACTCTTGAAGTCCAGTTTATAGATATTTTGATTTAAATTATTTTTTGAAAAGTCCTCTAACTCACTAACCAGAGTTTGATCTCACAGTGCTGGCAGATATGTGCTTTTTCAAGCCTTTGCATATATCAGTCTGCTTATACACTGTGAATTTCCTATGGATGCTGTAACAGCTTACCACAGTCTTGAGAGTTTAAAACAATACAGATTTATTTTCTTATAGTTCTGGAGGTCGGGAAGTATGAAATAAGTTTTACGGGGCTAAAGTCATGATTATGGCACGGCTGGGATTTTTTTATAGGCTCCAGAAGAGAATCTGTTTCCTTGCCTTTTCCAGCTTCTAGAGGCTGACTCCACTCTTGCATTCATTAACTTTCCCTTTCTCTGTCTTTAAGCCAGCAGTAGTGGAGCATTTTCAAATCTCTTTCTGCTTTCAACTTCATACTACCTTCCCTCCTGTAGGGACCTTTGTCATTATATCAGGTCTACCCAGAAACCTAGGATGATCTGCCCATCTCTGGATCCTTAATTTAATCACATCTGCCAAGTCCTTTTTGTTATAAAAGGTAACATATTCACAAATTCTAGGGCTCAGGACATGGAGCTCATTGGGAAGCCATTAATCAACTTACTGTACACACCATTGGCTATAACAAATCACATCCCTAAACTCAGTATCAACAGGTGGTGAAATAGACATCACCTCTATGGTGAGAGAAACTTCAGAATAAAATGGCAAAGGGCACTAATACAGCATGGAATAAAGGAATGAGGCCACTAGTGTAATTAGTCAATGGCGTATGTGGATCGTGTATATTTTATTTAGATCTTTTAAAATATACTTAAATAAAGATTTGTAATTTTCACCATAAAGTTCTTGTACATTTTTTGTTAGATGTATCCCTAATATTCAATATTTTGATGGTATTTAAATGATATATTTAATTTTTTTCACTTTCTAATTCTTTATTAATGACATACAGACATGTAATTGGTTTTTATATCAGTTCTGTATCCAGTAATTTTCCAAGTATTCCCTTAAATCTCAGTGGTTGGTTGGTTGGTTGGTTGGTTTGTCTTATTTTGCTGAGATCACCAGAACAATCTTGAGTAGAAGTAGTGACAGCAAGAAGCCTTCTTTTGTGCCATTGCATTTCAACATTAATTATGATGTTTGCTATAGGGTTTTTGTTACTGTAGATATCTTTTTTTTTAATGTTTATTTATTTTTGAGACAGAGAGAGACAGAGCAGGAATGGGGGAGGGGCAAAGAGAGAGGGAGACACAGGATCGGAAGCAGGCTCCAGGCTCTGAGCCATCAGCCCAGAGCCTGATGCGGGGCTCGAACTCACGAACCGTGAGATCGTGACCTGAGCTGAAGTCGGACGCTCAACCAACTGAGCCACCCAGGCACCCATGTAGATATTTTTAATCAGTTAATAACCATTTCTTTTTATTCCTGATTTGCTAAGCAATAGTGTTTCTTTTATCATTAAATTCATTTGAGATATAGAAGCAAATATTTACATTTTGATAAATAAATTCACCTGCTGGTAAAAAGCTCTTTCTACAAAATACCTAGGCTCTTGATATCTTACTTACACATGTATCTTGAAGTTTATATAATTTTGTTTTAAATCACAGTTTCTAAGAATTTATATCAGTCACTCACTAAATATTCTCCCTAAAGTGAGTTTCGAAATGGATTGGTTAACTGTGCCTACCACTGACAATAGAAAATAACAATTTCCAATAATATCCTTATTCCATTTACCAACTGAAAAGAACTGCATCATGAAAGAGTCTTGGAATTCTTTGGTTCCCATTTAGAATATCCACAGAAGTAGCCTGCCAAGACTGAAGTTTCCCGAGCTCATGAAGCTAACACAAAATACTGTGAATATATTGTATTCCAGATGTAGAAAGGGACACAATCTTATCTAATTCAAGTGAGCTCTGCCTCATTCAGAGAGGATCAGTGTTGCTAACACATGAATGTTTTAGCGAACAATTTTTAAACTCTCTGGATATATATCTACTCTTCCCAAGTGCCTCTTCTTTACTAGAGTGTAGATTAATTCATGTATGCATCACTTAGTCATTTTAGGAAATATTTTTCAAGAACTACTATGTATTAGGGACTTCATAGGCACTGAGATACAACAGTGAACATGATTTTATCAATACTTTAAGCAGTTTACAGTTCTGTAGATGAAACAAACAAATATATAAACAATTACCATGTAGAACATGTGCTACTGTAGAACTGAATGTGGAATGCTACGGGAACCTGAAGGAGACTCAGTATCTTAGCCTTGGGAAAGGAGAAGAGGTTTGTTTGTTTTGTTTGCTTTGTTTTTTTTAATTTTCCTTGGACACCTAAAGTATAAGTAGGACTCACCTAGACAAAAAGTGCGAAAAACCATTTATATAGAGGTAATAGAATGTGCAAAGACCTGGAAGTGAAGGAAGGAATACTATATTCAGGAAAAAGATTCCTATAATCTGAGGCTTAGACAAATAGAAACAAAGATGAGTCTGGAGAGTCAAATCATGAATGCGCCTATAAGTTGAGTAATCATAAAATGTGTTGGAGTTTTTTGAAAGTGAAAGAGAATATACTAATAATTATAGCATAAGTAAACTGGAAATCACAACAAATTAGAACAATCCCAGGCAAGCCAAGATATGTGACCTTGCTTATAAGCGATGTGAAATTCTCCTCTTTACTATGATGCTATGAGGAACCTTTGATAGGTCTTAAGTAAGAGGGTAAGAAGGTAACATATTTAGATATTCATTTGACAAAGATTGCTTTTGCTGTAGGTTGGACGACTTATGGGTTAGGGAAGCAAAGATATACAAAAAGAAGAGAAATAGAGAAAAGGAAACAGATACATGTGTTGCAGTAATTCAAGTTGACAATGGGGTTGTGTCTTGACTAGCAGTGTAGAAGTAATGGAGATGGTAAAAAGTTGATAAATTCTGTAGAAATTTAGGAAATTAAGTCATCAAGATTTGATGATTGAGTGTTCAAAAGACTTAGTAGTGAAGGAGGAAGCTGGAAACACCAAGTTCAGTATTCACGTTTCTGCCCTCTGCAAACCGATTGAGCTAAAGGATCCAACACACAAGGGAACAGCCACTGAAGATGTTGTTTATAAGGACCTGCACTGTGTTTTGAATGAATTTTTTGTGGACCACGGTAGTTGGGGGGTTGTTGTTGTTGTTGTTCTAAAGTGTTGGACTAAGTCCTAAATGATCTGAGCTGTACCAGTGAATGATTGTAGTTGATGCTGGAACAGAAATACAAAGACCAGTGAGTAGAATACAAAGCCCATGAAGTGGGTAGAATACAAAAGCCCATGAAGAACACCAAAGCAAAGGCATGCAGGAGCAAAGGAGTGTGTGATCACATACTGATTTCTTGAATGTCAAAGGGGCAACACTTAAGTCCTGTGAATAAAGGCAGCCTTTCCATTCCCAGGCATGGACAAATGAGAGGTCACACCATCTGAGTACGATCTTGCAGTGTGTAGTGAAGTCCTTTAAGAACACCTGAGCGTTTTTTCTTTTGTCACTTCTTCTTCTCTTGAAGGGTTCTGATTTTATAGAGGTACAGGATGAGAGAGCAGGTTCAGGATATGGTAGGAACAAGAAAGAATTAAAGATCAGAATATGGATGGCCATCAATTATAGATGATCCTTGTGAGTCCTAGGAAGGTTGGGGTGGAACATAAACAGAAGGACTGTGGCCAGAGAGGCTCAGAAGCCAGGCCCTGGGAGGGGAAAGTAGAACCCAGACCAGATGAAAATTGGGCAGCATTCATCATGAAGTCAGACTAAGTAACAGGGTGCCACAGGCTGAGTCCAGCACAAAGCCCTAGAAACAAGATTTAGAAGTTCAACCACATTAACTGAGCAATCAATACAGGGCAGCAAAACCAAGAGAGAAGCCCGTTGCTTCATTCCCTTGTCTGTTCTACAGCCCGTCTCTCTGAAGCCCTACTTTTCAGAGCAGGAACACCACATTTAGGCTGCCTGTCCATCAACATCACCATTCTTTTGGCTCTCTACCATAAAAGGGTAGTGTGGGCAGTGTCAGCAGCATCCAGCCTTTCCAGAGTTCTCTCTCAACTCATTTGCTGTAGCATTCCTGCTCCTTCCTCACGTAGATGGAATCCTATTCTACTCTCTTTGTTCACTTACCTGTTTTCAGCACGTTACATCTTTCATGCATATGATCTCACTTGATATGTCACATAGTGATTAAGAGACCTGACTCTACTAGCAAAAAGACTTTTTTTTAAACCCCACTCTGGTACTTAACATCCAATCTTGGACAGATGACTTAATCTCTCAGTAACTGGGTTTCTTCTTCCGTGAAAAAGGAGGTAACCTAAGAAATTGAATGGTTTTAAGAGTTATGATAAGATATGAAAAGCACGCAGTACATTGCCTACCACATAATACTCGCTCAAAAATATTAGCAATTATTACTGTTGTTAACCTTGAAACCTTATATGGCAGACAACATGAATACAAGTACACACACACACATACGTCCAAAGAAAGTCTTAAAAATTAAATGACTGTTTCAAAGTTATACATCTCCCAACTTACAGAGTTTCAGGACACAACTTTAGACCTCAGACACAGAGCCTTATTAGATAAACTTGAACATAGTTTAGAGCAATTCCAGGAAAAATATCTAGACCTTCTGTCAAGACTCTACAGAACCAAGCAAGGGTGTAACCCTACTAAAATAGGCCATCCTGTTGCTTTTAGTAGCTACGGTGGGTAGCACAGTGGTCCCTTTCTCAAGTCACTTAAGTTGTTTTATTTGCCATCTAATCCTTAAGATTGGAAGGATACACTCAGTCCAGCTTTAACTGAATCAGTTATGCATATGTGCGTGTATTGTCCTGGCTATATATTGTTGTATAACATGCCACCCCAGAACAGTAGATTAAGACCATGAGGATGATTGATTTGTTCATAAATGTGCAATTTGGGCAGGGTTCAGTAAGGGAAGTTCATCTTTACTTGAAATGATTTCAGCTGGGACAGTTAAAACTAGGATTGGAGTATATACTTTCAAAAAATGGATCATTCAGATGTCTGGGAATCGGAGCTCTGGACTGAGAGCTCAACTAAGGCTGGGAGCTGGGAACCTCTGTTTCTCTCCATGTAGATGAAGATCTCCATGCTTCCTGGACTACCTCATCGCCTGGTGGCTGGGTTTCAGGAGTAAATATCCTGAGAGAGTTGTATCACTTTCATGGCCAACTTCAGAAGTCATGGAGAGGCATTTCTGCCCTATTCTTTATTCAAGGCAATCACAAAGACCCACCCCTTTTCAAGGAAAGAGAACATTAATACTTAATCTTAGTGGGGATTGGCAAGATTCTGGAAGATCATGTGGAGCAGGAAATATAAGAGGTGGGAAATATATACATGTATCTACTTCTACATAAAAAGCATATGTGTGTATATTTCATATTCAAATGTACATACTTGTAGTCATCTATATGAACTATTTGAGCTATATAAAATATCAGTCCTACTCTGGCACTACCTATATCCCTTTACCTGGCATATCGTATATTTATTTGTTTATTATCTGTCTGCCCTCCACTAGAATGAAGTGCCACAGAGACAGAAACTTTATCATATTTTATTTATTGCTATATCTTTGTTACCCAGAACACTGCCTGGCATATAGTAGGTGCTCAATTTTTTTGTTGAATGAATGAATAAATAAAAAATTTATGCATGAATAAATG
Organism: Acinonyx jubatus; assembly: GCF_027475565.1. Classification (NCBI taxonomy): domain Eukaryota; kingdom Metazoa; phylum Chordata; class Mammalia; order Carnivora; family Felidae; genus Acinonyx; species Acinonyx jubatus. The sequence goes on along the minus strand of NC_069382.1, from coordinate 117,589,426 downwards.
AATACTGCCTCCAATATATAGGGCCATAAATTCACCACCATAGATGCTGGCTCTCAGGCTGGACTCTGAGACATCAGTTAAAAGAAAGGTTTGTGGCACTGTCTTCTATATATAACAAGCTTGATACATAACAAATAAAATGTTATTGAAGGTCCTGATATTTGCATTTGCAATTCCATGGAAATTGTAACTCTATAACCTCTTCTTCCTTTGCATTTTATTTCTCTTTCATAGACCAGCCATTGCTAGAAGCTTCAGCACAGGGATTTTTTTTTGGATGGTAGCTGTGAAGTATTAGAAAAGCAGTGACAGATACAAGGATTTTATTTGCCTTCCACAAGATGCCTCATAAAGCCGTAGTTAATAAGTTGCCCACATTCCCTTAAGGTGTTTTCAGCAGCTCATAATAGTATTTATTTCAGAAAGTATATCTTCTGTCACATTAAGGGTCAAGTAAAAATGATGTGAAATGACCTTGTTTGGCTTTAGAAAAATTAAAGCCCTAAAAGCATGGAAAGCAATAAAAGATTATTATGTGCCTTTTGTCAGATATGAGATGCATTATAATGAATCCCTTATGACAAGTACCTTTACAGCTTTAGTTGTAAACACTTATATCAGCTGCTAATTGTGATATCTAATAAGATCCTTGACACTATAAGTAGCCTCCTCCATAGACATTTTGGTTGTAATGAAAAACATTAGTAGCTACAGTGAGGATAAAACAAACAATAAATTCATGAATTACATAATGTTTCTCTGGTAAAGCATTTTTAGAATACTAAATTTTGATAAAATATACAAAAAGAATAATATGAAATTCTAAAATATGATATTCAACACTATTTGGGGGAAAATCAAATATCTCTTTACTCAAGATCTCTGAAGATGTCATTAAGAATATTTATATTAAGAACCTCCCAAAGAAAGCTTTCATATGAGAACTGTAATATATTATAGCAATATAATTTTTAGGTTCTCTGTATTTTTCCCTTAATATCAATATCAATATGTGATCACATATGACATATGACCAAGACATATTTATGAAACAAATGTATATATAAAGAAGATGCTACTTGTTAACCACCAATAGAACATGTTCATACCATTTGCAAGAAGTGGAGATAGATTTGAATCATTACTTCTAAAAATTCTGTGAACTGATAGATAAATAAGAAAGATGTGAATCTTGTCCTTGGAAACTTTACTCTTCATACATGGTTCTCATAAATACGGTATGGCATTCCAGTGGATCCTGTGTGGGGGAACAGCTAAGAAGAATGGAAAGGTCTATTTGGCACAATATTAGATTTTTTCACTCATGGAAGATAGACCCCTTTGTTGGAAACATCAATAAAGGACTTCACTTATTACCATCATCATTATCATTATCATAATCATGATAAATTACACTTATTTAGTACTTTATAATGTTCTGGAAACACACCAGCTCTTTATATATTATATTCGTTAATGCATTTACTCATCACAACATCTCTCTGAGGCAGGTACCATTAGCCAATTTTACAGATGAGTAAGCTGAGGGACAGAAATGTTGAATGCTTGGTCAATGTCACAGAGCTAATACAGGACACAGTTAAGATTCAAACTTGTCTATTGGCTCCTGAATTTATGCTCTTAACCGTGCTGTTTTATTGCTTCAAGAAAGCACAAAAGTACCCCTAAAGAAAAATTTAAAGCCCTAATTCAGAAAGTGATACGATAATGAAAATCTGGAATGCCATCAGGTATTGGGGTGCAGGCACTAAAACTTCAGAACTTGACACATGCTGTCACACTTGACCTGCACATGAAATGGCTTCTTCCCACTGCATAATAGTAATAGTACTTAGTTTATGCCAAGAATTAGCTTATCTAATTCTTGAAATAACCCAAAGAAATGGGTACTTGATTTACAGATGAAAACTAGTACCAAGGAAAATTAAATAATTTGTTCATAGTTAATAACCAGGAGCCACTTAGAATTTAGATCATCTTACCACAGATCTGTGCTTATAATCACTGTCTATGTGGTTCCCCTCATGAATGAATAATAGAATCCTCAGCAGACCCATTAAAAAATGTAAATGGCTGGGTGTCACTTCTAGAGATTCTTATGTAGTTGGTGAGGCCTGGGAATGATAGTTTATAAAACTTCCCCATTTGAATTTAATGTGCATCCAAGGCCAAGATCACTACACTATCTTGTACTGTTCCTCATCTTAAAATTATCTTTGGTCTTAGCCCCCTGTAACTCAAGAATCTGCATTATTCTTTCCAGGGTACGATAAGGTATGAACAGGAAACTTAAGTAATTTGTAATCTCCAATGCTTTCTAATATGGATTTTATTATATAAAACATGGGCATTATATGTGCAATGGATTTCCTTATCCAGTAACAAATAATAGATAGTTCTGAGTAGGATGTTATAATTTTAAATTTAATTTTTTCTGATCTTTCTGACAGATAATCTTTCCAAAACATATGATCTATTTAAATTGTCTTCTTGCTATATTTTTATCTTTAGTATACCTGGCCCACACATTTTTTTAGCTAGTGCTGCTCTGATTCACAAAAGGATAATAGAAGGGTCATGCTGAAAGTCTCATTAAACTACAGTTGAAAATGGCAATAAAGATTTGTTAACTCATTATATAAAAGCCCATCTTTCTGTGGCTTGTGTTTATTTCTTTTTAAAAGTGAAAAAAAAAATAAAACATTGAGCTAATGGGAAAGTCTGAAAAAGAATAAGTTAATTTAAGGGTGAAGAAATATAGTCCCTAAAATGTAATACCTACTACCCAGATGATCATGTGTTAAATATTTTGACAAACTGGAAATGCATATCTGTACAGCTGTTATTTGGCCAGATGAAGAATAATTAGAAAAAAAGCACAACTTCAACACCTCTCTTTTAGCAAATGACCTATCGGCTTTGAGCTGAAAATGTTGATAATGATTACAGAGGCTGTCAAACAGAAGTGGGTATTGTGTTCCAGAGACACATCAGTGCTGAAATGCAGAGTGCTTTGGCCTATCTTTGAAATGTTAACTGAAGATTCAAGAAATAAGAAAGAAAGCATGGATGTAAAATTTGCTGTGGTAATAGGGGCCACGGAAACAAGATCATCTGAAACCGCAATTTAAATTTAATTTTAGGGGTGCCTGGGTGGCTCAGTCGGTTAAACGTCCGACTTTGGCTCAGGCCATGATTTTACAGTTCGTGGGTTCAAGCCCCGCATTGGGCTCTGTGCTGACAGCTCGAGCCTGGAGCCTGCTTCGGATTCTGTCTCTCCCTCTCTCTCTGCCCCTACCCCGCTTGCAGTCTGCCTCTCTCTCTCTAAAAAACAAACATTTAAAAAAATGTAAATTTAATTTTAATCTTCTTGTCACAAAGCTTAAACAAATATAACTTATTAATATGTGGATTTTTCCTTTTCCTTTTCCTTTTATTACATCTATCAAGAGACAGATAAAGGCTACCTGATCAAAACGTTTCTCCTCTGGGGGTGCCTGGGTGGCTCAGTCGATTAAGCATCCAACTCTTGATTTTGGTGGAGGGCATGATCTCACAGTTCATGAGTTTGAGCCCCTACTTGGTCTCCGAGCTAACAAGTGCAGAGCCTGCTTGGGATTCTCTCTTTCTCCCTCTCTTTCTACCCCTTCTCCAATCACACTGACTGTCTTTCTCCCTCTGTCTCTTTCTCAGAATAAATAAACATTTTTTTAAAAACGTTTCTCATCTGCAAAGGGTAACACTTTCTGAAAGAGTTAACTACTGGTAAATAAATAGACAAAAAATAGAGAGAGACTTTTCTATCATCAGGAATATTCAGATTCATCTTTTAATGACTTTTAGGTCATCTTTCTTCCTGAACCATATCACAGGATTTTAATTGATTACTAGATTTTGTTGGATTAACTCCACAATTTTCTCTTATTATTCACATTCTCTAGAAAGTACATTAATCAAAGATAGAGAATATGAATTACAAACTCATTTTTACCACCAACATCAATTTTTAAACCCTCATTGTCGTTTATAGAATAGAACTCTGATCAGACATGATTTTTTCATTGAGTAAAAAGTTTCACTTCCTAATATCTATTATTTTCACTGGTCTCTTTTAGTTTTATCTATATATGGTACAAATTTTTTTAGATAGAAAGTGCCATCTTACAGTGTAAAGAGCATTGGACTTGGACCCACAGATACTAACCCCAAAGCCCTGGGTTATCCGGGATTTGAATCTCTGCTTTAAATACCAAGAGCCGTGGACAAGCCCCCATCTCTACATTTATCTTCTGTTGGACACACACTCCTGTGTGGCAGGACTGACCAGAGGATGGCGGTGTACGTGAAACTGCCTTGAAAACCATTAATTGCTTTATAAATGTAGAGAACAGTAATCAAACCTTTCTAAATCATGGAATCTGCTCCCCTCATTGTTTGACAGCGAGGCGAAAGGGAGTGCCTGTAGCCCCATATCACATATGTTTCAGAAAGGAAGTGTGGATAAAATCCTGATGAGGAGAAACTCACTTCACCTAGTGACCATGAACAAATCATTAAAAAAAACTCTGCCTCTGTTATCCCATTTGCGATATGAGTATAGTAACAGGTAATTGTGTATGTTGCTTGAGGTAGATTTAGAAGGAATAAGAGCCACACACACTTTAGTTCTGTGCTGCCAAGGAGACACAGCCCATTAAGTTATCAACTGATATTACTGTGAAACCCATATGTTCTTACTTGTAACATTTTCATCTTACAACAGTTTTTCTTCCTGAAAAATTGGGCCCAAAGCAAGATTCTCTGATTATAACATATGTCCATTCATCCCATTTTTTATTTCTCAGAACACAAGAAACATTTATGAGAGATTTTTTTTCCTGTATTTGTACCAAGCCAAATGTAAAAATGTAGCTGACTCCTGCTTCTCCAAAAGCACCTAGCTCGTTTGCAAACAGGGATGGCAGAGGAAAATAAACAGGGAAGTCTGGAGTCCTCTTCGCTTTGGCCTCTGGACCCAGTGCCTCCGTTAGTTCTCCTCCATTGGCATCTGCAAAGCTCAGATACGGTTTTGTGATGTCTTGCTTGTGCTTTCAACTGTCATTATTGCTGTTCCACCCATCTCTTCTTTGGGGACTAAGAGCGCACCTTCTGTTTCCTTCTAACTCAGATAATAGCTAAGACAGTACTCCTCTTAGCCTGTGCCCTACAGCCTGCACTGACACACAGCTGACTCCCAGACACCCGACCTGAAGGCTGGAAGCACAGAGGAGACAGGAAGGACTGTGCCACTAGGGTTTGCCTGCACCCCATACACAGACAGACGTCAGTTGCCCTACCCTTTAGTCAAGCTGGACAACCCACTGTGTGAACACAACCTCTGGTCTTCCATGTCCACATTTGATTATGTTGCTTTGACAGCCCAGGGTGCCCAACCCCTGCCTCTATCCCTGCTTTTAAACGCTCTCAGAGATGGGTCAAATGCCAGCTATCGCCCTGAGACTTGTGTGTTTCTTGCAAATTTTTGTCAGCTCTTTCTCCTGTGAATCCCTGCAACTCTTGATTCATAGCACCCTTAGATGACTTCTCATGTTCTTCCTTGTGTATGCTTATTTACTTATTTTCATTATTGTTCAGGCCCTCTAATAAGAGGCATTACCTGTGTAAACTTGGACAAGTCATTTAACCCCACTGTGCCTATTTTTTCATTCATTAAGTGAGGCTTGCAATATCAAACTTACCTCATAAAATTGTTTTGAGGATTAAATAAGTTAATGTAAGTACAGAACTTAGACCTGCGTCTGGTACATAGTTATGTAAGTTACTATTTTTTGTAATCACATTGTTACATCTCTCATATGTATTATAAGCATCTATGTGGATGCCTGTGTTTTTAAGAGAAATTTATGCTTCCTTACAATTTTATCTCCTAGTATATTTTCTGCTATTTGTTAGGTTATTAATAACTGTTTTTAAATAAGTAAATTTAAAAAGTGAAGTTTCTTTGCCATTGTTGTAATTCTTTAGAGACAACCTTTAGTATGATGAGCAACTCAACTTTTTAGTAAGGCACATATCTTTGTAAACTTCAAAATGTCCTCAAACATAGGGCATAATATTTAAATTTTTATTCATTCACTTAATTCAACTGTTAATAAATGCAAATCCCAGGTAAAGTAGTTCAGTCCTTATCTTACTGTTTCAATTTCATGATCTATAACAATGCAAAGTGGTTCAAATATCTAGACAGAATGTTAATATTAATCTAGAAAGTTAGATGACCTAGTGATTTAGTGATCATATTTATATATGCTAAGCCATTGTTGATTTCTATACAGTTTTACCGTATAAAGTTTCAGAGACACATCCAGACAAAATGAATAACATTAAATTTACTGTCTAGTGGCATATGAATTTCTTTTAAATTTTTATAGATTTTATTTTGTTAAAGAAATTTTAGACTGGCAGCAAAATTGAAAGGAAGGTAAAGGGATTTCCCATATTTCTACACATACATAGCAGCCTCCCCCACCATCGGTATCACTCACCAGAATGGTACATCTTTTACCAAGGATGAACCTACATTGACACATCATAATCCCCCAAAGTCCATAGCTAACCTTAGCATTCACTCCTGGTGTTGTACATTCTGTGGGTTTGGACAAAAGTATAATGCTATATATCCAAGATTATAATAGCATACAGAGTATTTCATTGCCCTAAAAATCCTCTGTGCTCTGCCTGTTCATCTCTCCCCCCACCCCACCCCAACCCCTGGGAACCACTGATCTTTCTACTGTCTGCAGAGTTTTGCCTTTTCCAGAATGTCATATAGTCAGAATCATACAGTATGTAGCCTTTTCACATTAGCTTTTATCACTTAGTAGTAGCCATTTATGATTCCTCCGTGTTTTTTATAGCTTAATATCTCATGATTTTTTAGCACTGCATAATATCCCAGTATTTAGAGGTACCACAACTTATCCATTCATGCACTACAGCACATCTTGGTTGCTTCTAAGTTTTTGCAATTGTGAATAGAGCTGCTATAAACATCCATGTGCATGTGTATACCTGTTTTCAACTCCTTTGGGTAAATACCACAGAGTGAGATTGTTATGCTGTATGGCAACAGCGTAGTTTAATTTTGTAAGAAACTTCCAACTTGTCTTCCAAAATAGGTATACCATTTTGCATTCCCACCAGCAATGGATGAGAGTTCCTATCACTCCATATCCTCACCAGCATTTGGTGTTGTCAATGGCCTGATTTTTGGCCACCCTAATAGGTATATAGTGATATTTTGTTGTTTTAATTTGCATTTCCCTGATGGCCTATGATGTTTATTTGCCATCTGTATGTATTATCTTCTTTGGTGACATATCTGTCAAGGTCTTTAGTTCATTTTTTAAACTGTCACTTGTTTTCTTATTGTTGAGTTTTAAGAGTTCTTTGTGTATTTTGGATAATAATCCATTATCAGGTGTATCTTTTTCAAATATATTCCTTCAGTCTGTGGCTTATCTTCTAACTTTCTTGATGTTGTCTTCTACAAAGCAGAAGTTTTTAATTTTAATGAAGTCCAGCTTAGTAATTATTTCTTTCATGGACTGTTTTGGTTCTCATCCAAAAAAGCATCACCATACCCAAGGTCATCTTGGCTTTTCCTAGGCTATCCTCTAGGAGTTTTATAGTTTTGCATCTTATATCTATGTCTATGATCCCTATTGAGTTAACTTTTGTGAAGGGTCTCAGGTCTGTGTCTAGATTCATTTTTTGCATGTGGATGCCCGGTTCTTCCAGAACCATTTGTTGAAGAGACTGTCCACCATTGTATTGTCTTTGTTGCTATGTCAAAGATGAATTGGCCATATTTATAGAGGAAATTATTTTTAATTTAAAAAGACTATTTTAGGGATGCCTTGGTGGCTCAGTCAGTTGGGCATCTGACTTTGGCTCAGGTCATGATCTCACGGTTCGTGAGTTTGAGCCCCACATTGGGCTCTGTGCTGACAGCTCAGAGCCTGGAGCCTGCTTCGGATGCTGTGTCTCCCTCTCTCTCCACCCCTCCCCTGTTCACGCTCTGTCTCTCTCCTTCAAAAATACATAAACATTAAAGAAAATTTCAACAGACTATTTTAAACTATATATATATATATATATATCTTATTGTGAAGCAATTTTTCAGTCAACTGCCATGGTTAGCTATTTGGAAAAAAATAGCTGTCTACATTTAAAACCAGAAATCCCGCTCAGAGGATATGTAAAAGGAAAACCAAAGGTGAACTGCATTAGGTAAATTTATTTAAACTTCATGTTAGGTTACACACTCATGGAGTTACTTCCAGATGAAAATGCGTATTAAGATACACCTTGATTTCCATTACACTAGTCCTGATTTCTTCCTCTTTTTAAAAAATTTCTAAATTTATTTATTTTGAGAGAAACAGAAACAGCATGAGTGGGGGAGGGGCAGAGAGAGAGGGAGAAAGAGAATCCCAAGCAGTCTCCCCAGCACTGTCAGTGCAGGACCTGACATGGGGCCCGAACTCACAAAACTGAGAGAGTTAAGAACCTGAGCTGAAGTCGGACGCTCAACCAGTTGAGCCCCCCAGGAGCGCCAGTCCTGATTTCTTTTAGGTTATGAATGTGAAAATTAGGAATTATTTTCACAAGTGAAATCTGCTAAATAAATCACCTGCAGTTTAAAAATGCTAAGCTACCCTCTCACAACAAGACTGTTTGCAATTCTCAGTGATGGAAGGAAGTGGGATGAGGCTCATTTGACCATAATGATAGACTGTGAACAGTACCCTGAGTGTCTTGATTGGGGCCCCCACAAGATAAAATTTATTTCATTGTTACAAGTTAAAAGCTTTCAGATTTCTGAGCTAAAGAAAATGGCATTTTTATTCCAAAGAGAGCTTATTGGTTTTATTGATTCTCTTCTATTTTGATTTTACGTGTGGGTATATGGGAAGTATATTTCTTTAACATATGACAATGCTGTTTCTTCTGCCACAAAGGTTTTCCATTTTATTTTACCTTAAATGGACTGAAAATTTCTTTCAACAAGTTCTGTTATCAACTTACCAAATTTATTCTACTACCATTTTTAGTTGTTTGGAGGACATAAAATGCATTTTTGTAATGTTCCTTAAATAGATTCCTATTTAGGTAACATCTAATGTCCTGCCAATGTACTCAACAAAGTTAATGAGAATGGGAAAGGTCTTCCGGTAACTGATTTGAAGGGAACCTGGGAAATTGAGATGGGGTGAAAATGGTGGCTTTTAATAAAGAGAACTATTCACTGAGGTTTTTCTGATTATGAGACACTGCTTTGCTACTGAATGATTTTGAGAGTGTAACTAGTTAAACTCCACAATTTAAATATAACATTGTAAAGTGAGAGGAAATGCAGAGTACTATGGTGCGTTTCAGTATATAGAAAAAATTGAATCCACATATATAAAATGTGTATTTTTTGTATATTTTTATTGTAGTGACTTTTTCTGTGGGAACAGCCTCTTCTGAATTGTCACCTGCCTTCAAATTGAAGTTGGAGGCTAGAAATTGTATTTACATTCCCACCATGTCTTCATTAATTTATGATTCACCTTTTCTGTTTATCTTCCATGTTTTAAATGCTCTGATCAATAAGAATTGACTCTTCTAATTCTGTGTTTGGAAGCAAGGGACTATTCTAGCCACATAAACACCTACTTCGAATAAATTTGCAACAATATAAGCTTTAAGAATCGTTCTGTTTAATTTGTCAAAAACACTTATTTTCTGATAGTAATAATGTAAACTTAAAGGATCTTTTGTTTCACATGTCCAATAATACATATTATTTAACAACTGAAGAGTATAATCTTTGTTGGAAACTGCTGGGCCTCTAAGTAATATTTAATGTTGGTTTCTGGCTTGGATTTCAGAAACCACCTGCTCCTCTGTTTTCAGATAAATGATATGTCCAGCAACTGTGGAGATGACAATGCTAGCCTTTTGTTAAATTCAGCTTGGTTTTTTCCATTGGTTCTCCTCGACCCTCACTCAGATTATCCAAGCCTTAGAAAAAAAAGAAAAAGTGACTTGTAGTAATGACCAACCTAAACGTAAACCTGGCTACCTCTTTACTAACTCCAAGCTGCCAGCTTGGAGACATGTAAACCCATCCATTATTTAGTGTCTATCTAGTTTTCCTCAAAACAAAAGCATGTTTTTTTAATTTGATTTTATTGGAGCATTCAAAACAACCTATAATGACTTATACTTTTGACCTCACGGTATTTTGCATTTCCTCTACAGAACTTTACCTTTTTTTTAGCTTAGACTTTTGAAACTAAAACTTATTTCAAGATTTTAGAACTGAGAATAGCAAAGCTTCCTGCTGCTGTCACATATGTGCTTTTGTTCTTCTTATAGGAATAGAAAAACAGAGTTAAGGTAATGAATGCAGCAATTACAGGCTCATGGTTTATTAAAACCAAATTCTTTAGTCTCTTCTTAACTACTCATCTGTGTGCTTTGAGCCTCATCCATGTCCAATTTACTCTTCCATGCTCTTGGCAAACCCATTAAGAAATACCCTTCTGAGCTACCACCTGTGTTCCCTTACATCAGTCATTTAAGCTAGAAGATATTCTAGGACTATACAAGTCCTTGCTGTGGTATCAACATCATAAAACCAAATATAACTTATTTGTGAATTCCATACTGTAAGAATCACTGGAGAGGCCCTTTCCTCAAATCTGCTAACATCCGGTTCTTAGGGTGCTCTATATATCATAGTCAGTGGAAAAAGTACCCCAGGAGATATTCCTTGTATAGCCTACATGATCATACCAAGGACCCCTGCTTAATTTCCATTCGTTTAATTGGTCCAATATTGATCACCATCACATCTTTTATAATTCCTCACACTCCAAAATAAGCATTTTGTTTAATTGTAAACTACAAAAAAAAAAAAAAAAAAACCCTGCTATTTGGAGGTCTTTATTTTTTTTTCTCTATATTCCAACTTGAGTAGACCTGATCTGGGGCGCCTGGGTGACGCAGTCGGTTAAGCGTCCGATTTCAGCCAGGTCCCTATCTCGCGGTCTGTGAGTTCGAGCCCCACGTCGGGCTCTGGGCTGATGGCTCTGGGCTGATGGCTCGGAGCCAGGAGCCTGTTTCCGATTCTGTGTCTCCCTCTCTCTCTGCCCCTCCCCCATTCATGCTCTGTCTCTCTCTGTCCCAAAAATAAATAAACGTTGAAAAAAAAAATTTTAAAAAAAAAGAACTGATCTTTACCCAATCTTATAAATGAATATAAATTTTGACATAAACACGGCTTAAATATGAAAAAACAGGACACATTTATTTTCATAAATATGAAAATATGAATAAAAGGTCATTCTGTAATAAAATAATGATCTTAATGACGATAATAGAGATAACAGTCGTTTAGTGCTATGTGGCAAGTTCTATGCTGAATACTTAATAAATATTTTCTTATTTAAAATCTGCAATAATCCTGTGGCATGAGGTATATTTATGCTGTTTTTTACACCCAGAGAAGCTAAGAGTGAGGAATATGCTGAAGCTGACATAGGTACTAAATAGAGGTGTCAGATTTGAATCCAGATTTGTCTGACATTACTTCTGGACTCAAACTCTTAACCTGTATAACATGTATTTATAGATGGGATGTTTAATAGCAATATCAATCACCATCATCACCATAATCCACAAATATTTCCAATATTCCACAGTTCAGACATAATAAACAAATGTGAACTCCACTCACTGTATCAAAATTCACAGGTTCTTCCCAAAATTCACCTGCTTCTTTGAAGGGGTAGCTTTGCTCGTTGCCCTCTGCATATGGCCTGCTCAACCTAGATTTCGCTTGCACCATTCTCCTTACCAAGAATACCCACATTCTTTCTTATTCCACCAATTCATCTATAGTTTATTCATCCATTAGCTCCTGGGACTAGATTCAAGATTTAACTCTCAAATTCTACCCATTTTTCAAATTCCAGCTCTAGTTATCCCAACCTAGAATGATTTCATTCTTCTTACCTTCTATTGCACTCTTTAGTAAAACCAAACACTTCAGAGACTGCAATTGTTTTATGCATTTCACTTTCATTTTCCTAGCTAAATGTTCAGCATCCTGGCGACATATTATGTGTAACAAATTTTGTATAACCCCTGGAAAATTTTCATAGTGTTGCAGTATTATGCACATAGCAAACATTCAGTAAATATCTGTTGGCTGATTAACCAAGGTTGGTGTCAATGGTCATGCTTGAAAATGTTAGATGGAATGTGTAGACACATACTAAGAATTTCCCTGCATTTCGCATGTTTTGATCAAATTTCCTGTACCAAAAAGTAATTCTTCTTCAAGATGCTTTAGTTGAGTTCTGAATACCATTCTGAAATCAAGAAATGTTCATTAAGAATGATTCTCTTAGCTTTGACCATTGACTTCTGTGATTACATCCTCCTTCTGACTGTCTCTGACATTTTTCTCTCTGTGTTCTTCTCTCTTTTATTACTAAACCCTTTCTTTCTGGATGTCTCTGTGGCATTTAACTTCGTTTCTGAATGAGGGGTACAACTACATGGTTCTTGTTTTCAGTGTATTGTTCAGAAGCCCCCAATACCCAATCAACCCATATAATTTCATGGCAAGTTTTTAATTTTTTTCATTTCCAAGAAAAAAAATATAGTAAGATTTGATTGAGTGTAATTTATAGTTTGTTGTTCAATTTTTGTATCTAAGCACTTCTTTTGGTATCTTTATAACTTAATTTGGATTTTGTACTTATTCTTCAGTTAAGTTCTGTCAGCCTGTTTCATAGTTAGGAGTCTTGGGGCACCTGGGTGGCTCAGTCGGTTGAGCGTCCGACTTCGGCTCAGGTCATGATCTCGTGGTCTGTGAGTTCGAGCCCTGTGTCGGGCTCTGTGCTGACAGCTCAGAGCCTGGAGCCTGTTTTGGATTCTGTGTCTCCCTCTCTCTCTGCGCCTCCCCCACTCATGCTCCGTCTCTCTCTCTCTCTCTCTCTCTGTCAAAAATAAATAAACATTAAAAAAAATTTTTAAATAAAAAAATAAATAAAAAATAAAAAAGAGTCTTGCTGACCAAATTAAAAGTTTATTTGACCACCATATTTGTGCTTTCTGTTTTCCCAAATTGGTAAGCTTCTTAACTTCATAAAGAAATGGGAAGAATCATCATTTAATGGCCATGTACCCATTCCAGATATATTTTCATATGTTACATGAAATAATGCAAAGCTTATCTAAGGTGTTGGTAAATATCTTGACTTCAGACTCTGACCTCATATTTCATAGAAAAGATGTTTTTTATCAGTGCCTTCATCTCTAAATGACAAGAGTTCTCTAGAGGGTACCAGATAGCATTGAGCTGAACAGAAATTTACATTGCCATATTTGACCCCTTTTCAACTGGGCTTTGGCATCAAAACTCTAAAAAATCTTGTTCGTCTCATCTCCTTGATATTTATTAGATCTGCCTTCTTCATTAAGTATTTTCTTTAGTCCTCAATATTCTTCACCTTGGTTATTAAAAGAGTACCCTTTCCTCTTACCCACTGTCATAAGAATTATTTTTCTCAAATATAGGCAGGAATATGCTACTTCCCACTTCTTGGGAAATAATTACTTACTCAAGAACTTTTAAAAGCTTATAAAATAAAATCTTAATGTACCAACACATCTTGGCATTTCAAATATATCCTTCCTTGCAACCTAATCAAACCAACTAGGAACCATTCACCAAGTCATCCTGCTGTTTCAGTCACTTTTGCCAGCCAGCCAAGAATTTGCTTCCTCCCTTTCTTTACAGATTAAAACCATACTTACCCTTTAAAACCTAGTTTCAATACCTTTCAATACCACCCACCCTGAAATATTCGCTGTTCCATTCTCTTAATCAAAATGATTCTGTTTCTCTGTGTCTTGTTGCATTTTTCACGTATATGTATATTTTAAAAGCTTGTTTCGTTTTGCCTTATCTATATTCCTTCTCTTACCCACAGTTGTAAAATGCTTGAGGTTTTGGATCATGCAATTTTGATATTTGCATATCCCACTCTTGCAAGTACCATGTTTTGTGCATGTGTGCTTTGGGTGTTATTACCTACTATCTTCATAGCCCTTGCCTGCAATAAAACATGTTTGCTAACATGTCTAATTCATTTTTTGAAAAATTTTAAGCACAGTTTCCCTATGCACATCATTGTTCTTGAAACTCTATACATGTTGCCTTCCATTCTTCACTTCCACTTTACTCTTTAAGATTCTTCAATCCAGTATGAATTTACCTAGTTGCATTATAATTCCCTCACCAAGGTCACCAGTGACCTTGACTGAAAAATATTATGAACTGTTTTCATAGCTGTTCTTTTTCACTCTTCTGAATCGTGTAATATTGAGATTTACTTGAAATCCTCTTAGTCCATTCAGGTTGCCATAACAAAAACTGTATAAGTTGGTTCTTATAAATAACTCTCGTTTCTCACACTTCTGGAAACTGGGAATTCCCAGAACATGGTCCCAGCAGATTCAATATCTGATGAGGGCACTCTTCCTGGTTCATAGATAGCCACCTTTTCACTGTAGCCTCATACAATAGAATGGATAAAGGATTTCTGTAGGGTTACTTTTATAATGCACTAATCCCATTCATGAGGACCCTTCCTCGTGACCTAATCACCTCGCAGAGGCCCCCATGCCTAACACCATCACTTTGAGAGAATTTCGACATACGAATTTTCTTTGAGAGAATTTCAACATATGAATTTTGGGGTAGACACAACCATTCTCTCTCCTGATTTTTCTGGTATCTCTCCCTCTAGGTTTTCCCCTTTGCTTTTATGACTGTTCATTCTAATATCCTTTACTGAATCATAGACAATAGACCTTAGAATAGTTTGAAGCAAATGATATATCCAAGAATCATCATGATATAGATATAAAGTAAAGACAGGGGAGTGAATAAGATCACCTAAAGAAAATGCATTCTGTGAGGACAGACAAGCATGGAACCCAGGAAAAGCCAACTTGTAAGGAGGGTGGGGCAGTGCAGGCTATAGACTACATAGAAAAACAACTTTTAGTCAGAAAGATATCTAAATCCTTACATTTTCATTGTGACACATTGTTTTAATATTATATCAGTGTGTGAACAAGAGAATAAACCAATTATCCACAAGCTCCTTTCAGACTTTGGATCCTATAATTTTAAATGAAGATTAACTATTTTTTACATTTACAACTACAATCCTAACAAAGGAATGAGTTTTAATTTTATCATTCCCACTTTAGTGACAAAGATGGCTGAAGTCAAACCAAGTATATGGTCCAATAACAGTGCAGGTGCCTGATCGATGAAGCCACAACTGCAGTGGGTTTGAAACAAACACTACCAAAATAGAGCGAGAATGTGGTGACAGGGTCAGGAGCCAAGCCTAAAGTTTATGGCAGTTGTCAGAGCTGCATCATGGGCAGAGATTAAGGTCAAAACTTGTCTAAACCTGAAGCATATTTCCTCAGGCTATTCTAATGAAATTTTGGTCCGTACTAAGGAAAATGTCGACTTTTCCCCCCTCACAGCTCTGCATCTATTTTATTCTCCTTTTTCTTCTCCCAATCATGGGTGGACTTCCTATTTAATTTTTACACTCCGGATTCCAATTCCTATTATATAAAGAGAACTTTGTGGGGCACTTGGGTGGCTCAGTCGGTTAAGCATCTGACTCTTGATTTCAGCTCATGTCATGATCTCATGGTTCGTAGGATTGAGTCTCTTGTCGGGCTCCGTGGTGACAGAGCGGATCCTGCTTGGGATTCCTTCTCTCCCTCTCTCTCTTCCCCTTCCCACATGCATGCACATGCTCTCTTCTCTTCTCTCTCTCTCTCTCTCTCTCTCTCTCTCAAAATAAATAAACTTTAAACAAAAAAGAGAGAATTTTCATAAGAAATTAGAAGATTCTGCTTTTAGACCATATTCCTAGATGGCCTAAGGAGAAATAAATCCTCTTAAAAGATGTAGTGAGAGCTAAGATAGCATACTCCTACAATTCATCTTCAAAAAAACTTTTTTGAGACTCTTATTCATGGCTTTAGTAAAACATTGTTCATTATTCTTAACATTTAGTAAGTATACTCTTTATTATTTCCATTGGAATATTATCTCGGATTCTGCAGCTTAGTACATACATTTTGGGTAAAATATAAAATGTTACAGGCCAATTTGTTATTCTTCGAACATATATGTCTTCTTACTCTCATTCCACAGACTGCCGTGTGCTTTACAGCTGGCAAAATCGTTTAAAGTCAACACTGTGGAAAGTTGGGCAAGAGTTAAGCTAATTATAATATCTTCAGAATCTCATAACAAGATTTGGAAACCAACTGCCATGTGAAGATTGTTTTTATTCACTCCCTCAAAATCAGAATATTATGATCAATTTGTGCAGTGCTGGATGCCAAGCTATGTGGAGCTTTATAAACCTTAGTCAACACGTTCTCTTCTTAGTTTATTTTTGATAATGAATGATTTTAATTTCATTAAACATTGTCTGTGGGCTGGAATATTACACTGAGCATATTCAGCTAATAGATTCCATTATTTAAGCTGAATTTTTCATTTAGAGAAGTAGGACTCATGGCAAGCATCAAGATAATTTTTTCATCCAAACTCCTCATACAGAAAGCAACTTAATAAAATTTGGCGCTGATTATCTGATTCTTCCTTAATTCTCCTTTTCACCTCTAAGGACTGAATTTGTGTAGTGAAGTAAGTAAAATATTGTATTCTGATCATTTTATTATTTTGTCTTCTCTTCTATAAAAAATATGAGAGTTGTGAGAATGAGAATTATGTCTCTTATTTTTAACTTATTTTCCTTAATTGCTAACAGAGTAGTTAGCACATAGTAGGCCTGCATATTTATTTAACAAATTAATGAATACAGTCAGACTCTAGCTTTAGAAAAAGGAACTTATTAAAGAATTACTGCTTTTTCGTGCCTGTCTCTATTATCTTATAAATTATCAAGGTATTTTTAATAACAAAATCATACTGCCACACTTCAATCAGATACGAAGTTTATATTCTAGTTCTTTTTCTGTCAGCAAAACTTCTAGAGGCACACAACTGAGAAGAAATGAGCTAAATAACTATTGGTTCATTCCTGATGATTTCCCCATCAAATCGATGTGATCACTGTACTTTATTAAATGTAGAATTATATTTTGTAGGATGAAGAAAAATCTAACATGTGCAGGTTACATTCATTGAGCAATTACTATGTGGTTACAGGTACTATGTGTTTTGCTTACATTATTCTCATTTAGCCCTCTCAGCAAACTGGTGGCATAGATAATACTATTCACATTTGGCAGCATAGAATATTGAGATATAGAGTTGCCCAATATAACACAGCTAATAAATCATAGAGCTGTGGTTTGTTCTTAGATTGACTTCACAAGCCATGCTCTGCCCACTGTACCACACAGCCAAATACTAAAATCAGATGGCCAGCACACTTGTCTTTGAAACCATCATCGATTTCCTTCAACAGTTATTAATATGTCACCAATCTAACATATTTTTTAAAATAAATATGATTATAAGCATAAGGAATTCAGGTAAGAAACAACTATTTTGTCATTTAAACATTTCTAAAGATCTCTCATTCCTGAGAAAACGACTAATCTCTGCATAGCCTGATATACAAAATGTCAATTTTGCATGATAATTATAAAAGTGCTCAAAACCTGTCAAACTTTAGCTCCTTTTTAAATTTGGAAAGCATCTTCCTTCAGTACATTTTTGGGCTTGCTTGTTTATTAATACAAATGTCATATAGCTTATAACATAAAAATGATTCCATTAGATTTTAACCTCAGTACATACACATACGTCTACATGCTTGCCCACAGTCTCATTATTCGTTCACAGATTTTGTGCTCATAATGTCTAGGCTTGTGAATAGTATGTAGAAAATTTTTACATAATTTCTGAAATCTTTGAAAACAATCCCTGTTATTCTAGTAAAAACTTCCTGGATATGATTTTAAAAGTATTATGGATTTTTAAACATATTCTTGATCTATCTTATGAAATAAAGAGGTGAGGCTAATTGGAAACAAAGAATGTCTGTATTAAACAATGTATTTAATAGCAAAGCATACAAGTATCAATCAACATGTCAAAGTTATATGACTTTTCATATTAGCATTTTATTAAGTCCACCAAGGGGAAAATATGATTTAAATATGAAATGAGCTTCTGCATCAGGTTAACTAATAATAATAATAATAATAGTAAAGACACTTTTACTTTCAAGATTTCACTGGAAATCAAAGACCATGTTGCTTCTCTGGATAGCATTAATAGAGAGAAAGAGAAAGAAAGAAAGAAAGAAAGAAAGAAAGAAAGAAAGAAAGAAAGAAAGAAAGAAAGAAAGAAAGAAAGAAAGGAAGGAAGGAAGGAAGGAAGGAAGGAAGGAAGGAAGGAAGGAAGGAAGGAAGGAAGGAAGGAAGAAGAAAGGAAGGAAAGAAAAGAAAAGAAAAGAAAAGAAAAGAAAAGAAAGAAAAGGGGGGAGAGAGAAAGAGGAAGGAAGGAAGGAAAAATAAATTCCATTGGGCTCCCATTGGCCAGAGTGACTGACCAATCAAATTGATGACGTCTATATATAGCTCAAATACCCTTGCATACCAAGGCTATTATAAATTTAATAATGTTTCAATATGGATGCTTCTAATTTTTAAAGGAACGTTCTAGAGGCACCTGAGTGGCTCAGTCGGTTGAGCATTGACCTTCGGCTCAGGTCATGATCTCACAGTTCGTGAGTTGGAGCCCCATATCAGACTCGCTACTGTCCGCGCAGAGCCCGCTTCGGATCCTGTCCTCCTCTCTCTCTGCCCTCCCCTCACAAAAATAAAACATTTTAAATAGATAAACAAACAAACGAAGGGACATTTAAAATGCAGAGCAAATGGACTAATCATTTAAGTTGTAGTAAGAACAAAAGCATAAATCATTTGAATAATCACTTGAGGTTCATGGTAACAAAATGTGACCTATATTGATGCATCCAACCTCCATCTTTTTCTCTAGATGCTTTTGCACAAATAGAACTGTCACTGGTATTACTTACCTTTCTCTAGGAGCACCAATATGTTCCACTACTGTAGATCCCATGTCTCCTTCAGAGATTATAAACAAAGACTAGCAATTCAGAGATAACAGGTTTCTGTCTTTTCTCAGTAATTCCCCCTTCTAAGTATAGTGGAACGGACTTCAGAAAAACAAACGTAAATCCCCTTAGTCTGTTTCTTTTTTTCTTTTTAAAAGATGGAAAATAAGCCATTTTGCAGTTTCACTGGCTTTCACTGTATTATTATACTTGATGTAATTAAGAAGTCTTTTGAACTGGTAAAAGATACAGAAATATTTTTTTAAGTTTACTTATTTATTTTGAGATAAAGAAAGAGAGAGCCTGAGCAGGGGAGGAACAGAGAGAGGGGGACAGAGAGAATCCCAAACAGGCTCTGTGCTGTTGAGTCCCAAAACAAGCCTGCAACCCATTAACCATGAGATCATGTCCTGAACCAAAACCAAGTGTCAGGCTGTCAACCAACTGAGCCATCCAGGCACCCCAGAAATGTTAAAAGAAAGGAAAGAGCGTGATTTTTAAGAGAAATAGTTGTGTTCAATTTTCAGATCTTATTTATTGCACCTAAATTTCATGACCATTGCTTTGAATCTTAAAGTAATTGCAGTAAGCTTCATTTTCAATCAACTTATTATTTATTGGAAATGTCTAATTGCCGCAGTATACTTTTAATACTTTATGTCATTGAACAATTGTATTGTAGCTGGCACAAATATAATAGCTGAGATATGTAGTATAAACAAAGTACTTAAAGAAATACTAAGACAATTTCTTATTTCCACAGATATTAACTTTCCATTTGATATATGTAATGATACAGATGCATTAAGATGAACGGATAGGGGCCCCTGGGTGGCTCAGTCAGTTA
This sequence comes from Acinonyx jubatus, assembly GCF_027475565.1. NCBI lineage: Eukaryota > Metazoa > Chordata > Mammalia > Carnivora > Felidae > Acinonyx > Acinonyx jubatus. The sequence goes on along the minus strand of NC_069382.1, from coordinate 117,569,332 downwards.
AGCGTCCGACTTCAGCTCAGGTCATGATCTCATGGTTTGTGGGTTCGAGCCCCACATTCGACTCTGTGCTGACAGCTCAGAGCCTGGAGCCTGCTTCAGATTCTGTCTGTCTCCCTCTCACTCTGCCCCTCCCCACTCATGCTCTCTCTCTCTTTCAAAAAAATAAACATTAAAAAAAATTTTTTAAGATGAATGGGTATTATTAAAAACATTCATTTTTTTTCAGATCCCAGAAGTTAGCAGAAATGATCAAGAAAATGACTATGAAGATGATTTTACTTCATTATTTGCATATTCTTCTAGTAAGTATTCCTGTATGTTATGAATACATGTATATATGTAACATTTATATTAAGGTACCTGTAACTGGTCAAGTAAGACTGAAGAGTGCATGGAGAGCATGGAAAGGCATTTAATTAACTAAATGTCCTCTCATTTATAATACGGTAAAGATGTTACTACATTATCTTGCCAATTGAAATACTTCTATTAAGTTCAGTGTTGAATAATCAAACCCCAGTTTTTCCTACCCAGAGAGAATACACAAGTCAGATTGATGCAAATATTTTGACTATTTGACAACTCTGCTTTTTCAGTATTTTTTAAAACAAAGTCACATTCTTTTCAGACCTTAGTTTTCTCTGCTAGGAAATGAGAAGCTTGGACTAGGTCTCTCTCTAAGGTCCTTCCTGGCTGTCATAGGATGTGGTTCTATATTCTAATGTCTGAGGGCTAATTCAGTCTCCCTACGTGTGTATAACTACCCATTATGCCAGATTCCGCTGGTATACAATAACTTCCTTCACCAGCACATCTGAAAGGCATCCCCCATGCAGCATTTCCAAATCCAAAATCCCTAATGCTTGGTGCTTTCAAACCTACACCACCTGCTGACTTTCCCATTTCAGTAAGTGAAGATTCTTTCCTTGTTTCATTCCGTCCAAAAACCTGGAAGTCCTTTGGCTTTTTTACTTCCTCTCTCACCCCACATCCAGTCTGTCGGATAATAATAATGTTGACTCCACCTTCACAGCGTAGCCAACATTCAGCGGTTCCTCAATCTTTCATTATTTACCCTAGTCCATGCTGCCATCAGCTCTTCCTTGGATTATTGCAGTGGCACAATGGTTGTCAATGAAGGACTATTTTCCACTCAAAACCAGCGATATTTGTCAATGGACAGAAGCTGTTTTATTATCATGATTTGAGAAGGGAGCTTCCCAAACTGGCATGTAGGGGGTGGACACCAGCCATTCTGCTAAATGTCCCATGATGCATAGGACGCAGACCACACGCAACACAGGATTATCTAGTCCGAAATCTCAGCAGCACTGCTATTAAGAAACCCTGAAATGGCAGCTTCCACATTTGCTACTCCTAATACTCTATGCTTCGTGAAGGAACTAATCACTTTTCTGTTCCAAATTTCTCTTTACTTTCTCATCATACTTATAATCTTTATCATCATCTAAAGATTATCCCTGGATAACCTTTTTGGTCCCATCTCTGACCCCTGTCTTGTTTGTTCACAGCCACAGTGACATCTCACATATCAAGCATGCTCTTGAACACTGCACGGTTGATGCTCAATAACCATTTTTGACCACTAGTTTTTCAAATGGTAGGCTGATCTGCAAATCAGATAAAATTAAATATAATGTCTCAACTAGCATACTTTGGCAAATCAGGAAACAACCTCAAAAGTTATGGCATAACACAAAATAATGCTAAAGTGATGAAATAATGCACTGAGTTTTAAAGCCATACATTTTATTTTTATTTTTGACAGTAATAAAACGGATGATAAAGGCCATCACTGATAATGACCATTTATTTATTATGAAATTTAATCCTCAGAAGAACTTCCTATAAAGAGAAAAACATGATTTCAATTATTTATAGAGAACAACCTCATTTCTAAAGACCATTTGGACCTGGAATTTTCTTGTTTAGGAAATTCTGTGTGACTGGACTCAGGGAGCATGGCACACCTAAGCAGATTTCCATTAGTATCCCGATCACTGTGAAGTTGCCAAAACTCACTGACCTGCTACATCCAACCCCCCGCCCAGGGCTGGATTCCAGGTTTGGGCATTTTTTTTTTAACGTTTATTTATTTTTGAGACAGAGAGAAACAGAGCATGAATGGGGGAGGGTCAGAGAGAGAGAGGGAGACACAGAATCCGAAACAGGCTCCGGGCTCTGAGCCGTCAGCACAGAGCCCAACGCGGGGCTTGAACCCACGGACCGCGAGATCATGACCTGAGCTGAAGTCGGCCGCCCAACCGACTGAGCCACCCAGGCACCCCCAGGTTTGGGCATTTTTGACAGGGACCAAGTAGACTCTGTTGCTTAGACAGTGTAAACATAAAACATAAATACTGAATACATAAACATGAGGGTGGCTACAAGTAATTTCCTATAGTTGATGATCGATTTGCCCAGACAGAAATAGTGAAGTCCCTTTGCTAGCCTGAGCAGTAATTTCTTTCCAGTCACTGCATTGTCTACTCCGTCAGTATTTCTAGAAACTACTTTATTTTGGGCTCAGTGTTTGGTGTTAGAGGTAGAAAGATGAATGAGATCTGTGCAAGAATGAATGGCTGGTTGCTCTGCCCAACCTACTAATTAAAGAGTCTTGGTCTGTAGTTCTAATACGGAAGCTGTATCTTTCTTCTTTCTCATGTAGAAAGAAAGAACAATAAAAACTAAAATTCCACATAGAAATATGGGGTACCATCATGGGCACAATTTTTCTTCGTGACTGATTTTCTCCCATAACTGGAAAGTTTCTACAGCATAACTCTTTGTTGTTTAAAAAAAAAAAAAAGGCCTTTTTCTCCATACTCTGCCAATTGGCTTCTTTAGCTGTATTTCAGCTTAGCAACACTAAAACAACAGTCATTTGCTTGTCTATTGCACTGACAGTGACAGTAATTCACATATTCCTTCCAATCTAGAGATTCCAAGGTTGTTTTAAAGTTCTGTGAATCCTTTATTTAAAGTGGAATTTTTACGAAAATTTAAACAACAAAATCTTAAGATTTGAAGTTACTGCATTATAGTATCTTTTTTCAGTTTTCTTCCTGGGTATTTATTGTGTACATTATAAAAACAAATGATGGAATCATGATTCTTAGGATGGAGGGAATTTGGATTATTTGGTTAAGTTTCAGGATAGGATATATTTCATAGATGACAGAACTGAATCTTAGAAAGATTTACCTACCATTGGTGATTTGGATGCTTCTCCACCAAAAAATGACACTTTCCTCAAGTAATGTTTTCAAGAGTTAAGATATAATCTGGTGATAATTATATATTAAAATAGTCACTAAGTAAGAGGACAGAGTCACTTTTATTGCATTATTTACAAGCAAGTTAAGGTTTATCATTTTTCCTTGAATTTAGCTTTTCCATAACTTACTTATCACTTCTTAGGTCAGTTATGCTATTTTCTAATAAAAATGCAGTCATGCAGTCATATATGAATCTGCTCAAACAATAACTCTAGAGAATCCAAGTGTTATTGTATGTATGAGTGTGTCGTATTGTGAGGTAGCAAGATATAAGGAAGCTTTAACTGTTCGTTTGGTATTTTAAAAGCCCAAGAATGACTGTTCGCTAAAATTATGCATTTGTCAGCTTTCCACTGTATCAGATCATAAAAGTTTTATTAGCAGTACTATCACTTCTGTATGAAATTAGAAAATATGAAATGCCTCCAGATGGTGTGTTTAAATGAAATCTACTGTCTTCATCATAAACAGCCATACAGACCCCAGCATTTCATCCTGAAGGTGGACAGACATACAGGCAGTGGGCAGAAGGAGCTGAGGCAGATGAACTGGCAAAGGAAGATAAAGAGGGTGAATCGAGCACAGAGGCCGAGCACAGCCTAGCAGAGGTTGGGGTTGGCACTTCTGCAAACCAGTATGATGATGACTTCTATGTGTTCGTTCCTGGAGACAATCTAGAACATACTTCACGAGAGCCACTTGTCAGCAACAGACCACCTCCCCCGCCTCCACGACCTGTAGCTGCTGCCTTCCCACTGGAAAAACCTCACTGCACATTGCAGGGTAAGTTTAAGGGTTAAAACAACAACAACAAAAGTTTGACGGGCTTCCATAGCATATAGTGCAGTGGCAAATCTGTACAGGGAAGATCAGCTTTTAAACCCAAGAACAACTTTCTTGCTGTTCCTTTAAGGCCTCAGAAATTAGGCGATAGATACCTGCCATTCATTCACTTTCCCTTTCTTCCTCCCCCCTCCCTCCCTCCCTCCCTCTCTCTCTCTTTCTTTCTTTCTTCTTCTTTCCTTCTTTTCTTCCTTCCTTCCTCTGTCCCTCTGTCTCTTTTTCTTTCTTTCTTTCTTTCTTTCTTTCTTTCTTTCTTTCTATCCTCCCTTTCTTTCCCTTTCCTACCACCTTTCCTTCCTCCTTCCCTCCCTTCCTTTCTTTGAGAGCAGTCTCATTACAAAGCTTCAAGTAGAGAAATAAAACTTGGAAGGAGTCTGTACTCCTTCACGTAAAATGAACCTCAAGCATCATGTGGAAAACTAAATGACAACTTTCCTTTAAAAAAAAAAAGTCATCTGGCAAAGGAAAAGGCTAACGTTTTACAGATTTGAAAATGACCTTGGGCACGTCACTCAGTTGGTAGCTGCAGGGGAAGCAAGTGGTAAAGGGTTTCTCACACTGCACTGAGACCAAAGCCTAAGAACACTAAATATATTGCTAACGTGGAAGAACAGTTAAATGGCTGTGATTGCATTTGTTCCCAGATACAAGATTTACCATGTGAAATGGGGGCAGGAGTCGGGGGGGAGGACAGGGGTGGTGTGGGTAGTATCGACAGGAGCTTCCATATTGGGCTTTCTGGCTGGAATGTTCAACAGCCTAACAGACTTCTATCTCCAGGCTCACTCTTACAGTCACTAATGATCACCGACATTATTGATTACTATTTTACATGTACTTTCCAAATTCAAACAATGTTCTTACAATGAACTTTTAATAAGGTGAAAGAAATATCTATTATTAAAACTCTGTTTGCCATTGTACTTTAGCTGGTGAATCCTAGAGGGCTATAAAGTATAATAAACACTGTTTCAAAAAGTGAATTGGAAGCCATGAAATTTAGCATTTATATCCTTGAAGGTCCTGTCTCTCTAAAGGTTCAAGTTACTAAGGTCATGCACTGTACTCAGAGATGAAAAGTCCTGCTTAAAGGAAAGTATGGAAAACCTAATGGGCACTCCTCTGATTCTTTCATTCATTCAACAAATATGTGTTGATTACCTACTACGTGCCAATGGTCTCTGAGAGACCGTTGTGATAGATCAGGGAGGTAGGTGTATCAATACTGGGGGTGGGGAGAGAGACATAGGTAAGCAGTACCCTGTCAATAAAATTCTTGTACATTTTCTCACTTTTTACAGATATGAATAATTTTATGTAATTATTAAAATAAATTGTAAAGAAGACAAACTCGTCTTCCATCAAGTTAAATCTCTTAAAGGAGCTAATAGTAAATTGTGTTTTCCCTAATAAATTTTTATATGCCGTATGTTGGTTAGAAGGCCTAAAACTACAGAGAGCAATCACCAGATTTCTAATACCAGAAGTGTAATGTTGGCAAGTATATCTTCTGAAAAGTACCAAATACAAGAAGCAAAAAAACAAAATCCACACTTTTTATTTTAAAACCTTATACTTTTACATTTGATATGCAGTGTTAGTTTTGACCACATGTTTTCATCGGGCTAATATTGGAAGTAATGGAAAATAACATGTCAATATTTTTTCTTAAAGTTCTTTGATTACAGCCTTTGAAAATAATACTGGAAGCTACTACTTTTTCTTTTTCTTTTCTTTCTTTCTTTCTTTCTTTCTTTCTTTCTTTCTTTCTTTCTTTCTGCCAGGGAATTTGTGTGGAGTCTTTGATTTTAGCTAGTGATACCTTCAGAATTGTTTTCTGGTATGAGTTTCCTTATGCCCTCAAATTACCGAAAGAGGAAGGGCCACCTCCCCATATCCTAAGCATCAGATTCCCCAGGATGGATTTATGGACATATTCGCTGGAGGAAAAAAAATAATATAAAACACTATAGAACACTTGTCAGTTTATGAAGAACACATTGTCCCTCTTTCTCTCCAGAACACACTTGCAAGGCAACAATCGCTATTATTCCTCTTTGACTCAGACCCAAGACCATAAAGCCTGTAATTAAACTGTATCAAATACTTCTATAAACCAGTTTCCTCGGCTTTTAAGATTCTTCTCTTTGTTACACAGTTTGCTACTGTTGTTTTTTTCAAAAATTAGAATGATAAGAGTGATTTTGTTTCATCTTTATCTCCTGATGCACAACTTGAAATGAGGATGCTACGGCCCCTCTCTGACGTGAAAAGTAGAATCGGATACATTGGGAAATAAAAAAGAAAAATGTATTATTTCTGCTACAAGCCCAACTTTAGAAAGAGTTGGGAAGGAGGGTGGGTGGAGAAACAAAGAGTTTAACAGCTCAGGAAATGGGTTGATAGAAGTAAGATAGTTGACACATTCCGCTAAAAATGAAACACTGTAAAAATGTTTCCCACACACTTAATCTGGTTTCACCTGTTATGCTGTCAGTGAAACAGAAGTCATGAAGTCAAAATCTCAGTACCATATTATTCATAAGGAGAAAGGAAAATCATGCAGATTTGGAAGTTGGTGGTAGGCAATTAGGCATTACTTCTTGGCTTAAACTAATTGAAACAATCAGATCTAAGACTGGTTGGGGAAGGATCTTGGCCTCTCTTCATGAGCCTACCCATACAATTGCTGAACTACTGAAAATAATATATTTTTATTTGTTCTACAACTTGTCATTCTCCTTAGCTTCCACATCTTTCCACTAAAACAGCCATGAGTAACCCAGAAATCATTTGGTCAGATTGTCACCAAAGAGGAAGGAGAGTAGTTCTCCCTTAGGTCACATGCATGATCTCTCAGAACAACCCAGAAAAGCAATGATTTTTAAGTCAATAACTTTAATTCTTTCCATTTTATTGTTTTCATTAATGCTTTAAGCAAAACATTTGTCAATAGTCTAATGTTTGGGGCATCTGGGTGGCTCAGTCAGTTGAGCATCTCGGCTCAAATTATGATCTCTCAGTCCGTGAGTTCAAGACCCATGTCAGGCTCTGTGCTGACAGCTCAGAGCCTGGAGCCTGCTTCAGATTCTGTGTCCCTCTGTCTCTGCCCCTCCTCCATTTTCTCTCTCTCTCTCTTTCTCTCTCTCTTTCTCTCAAAAATAAACATTAAAAAATTTTAAGTCTTTTAATAAAAATTTTCATTAATAAAAATTTTCATACTCATTAACCAAAGAATGTGATACTTTGTCTTCTAAATAACTGCTACTAAAATATTTTAATACATTCTTTAAAAAATATGTAAAGATTTTGCTGAGTTTTAAAACCATAAAAGATTAGTCTTTTCATATGAATTAATCTTTAAGCCTTTGATTATCCATGCCATCATGTCACAAACCCTACTTTCAATGTCCTTTATCTAAGAATGAGGTTCATGCTGGCTTATAGAAATCAAGAGTTACATTTTTGAAACTCACTTTGTCAAACCACTGTGAGACTTACTGTAAGAAAGCGAGTAATGGCACGTTTGGCTATTCCCCCCTGTCATTTTCAGAGAAATTGAATGTTAGGCAAAATACCCAGTGCAAGCCCTATGAATGGTAAAATGACTTCAAATGGAAAAAAAAAAATCTTAGCATATTCTGCTTGAAAAATAAGTTTTCAAAGCATTTGGAACTGGAGGCTTAGTTTTGTCCTTCAATTTTCTGGTATTAAATCCCTTGTAAACTATGTGCTTATATTTAGCATATATTTATATGCCTATTTATATGTTTTCAAAGAAATATGTGTTTTAAACACTTTTTTTTAAGATTTTTTTTCTGGTTGTGAAATGTTTTATTTTTTTTTAAGTTGTTATTTTACTTCCAATTAGTTCACACGGTGTAAGATTTTATTTTTAAGTAATCTCTACACCCAGTGTGGGGCTCGACCTTACAGCCCTGATACCAAGGGTCACATGCTCTACTGACTGAGCCAGCCAGGCACCTCTAACAAACTTTTTTTTTTTAACAAAGGTAACAATTACAAACTGCAGGAGAATGGTAGTAAATTATACAGTTCACTCTTCTTTTTGACATCTATAGGATAGGGGCGCCTGGGTGGCTTGGTCGGTTAAGTGTCCGACTTCGGCTCAGGTCATGATCTCACGGTCCGTGAGTTCGAGCCCCGCGTCGGGCTCTGTGCTGACAGCTCAGAGCCTGGAGCCTGTTTCGCATTCTGTGTCTCCCGCTCTCTCTGCCCCTCCCCTGTTCATGCTCTGTCTCTCTCTGTCTCAAAAATAAATAAACATTAAAAAAAAAAAAAAAGAAAAATCTATAGGATAATGTACAAATTATTCAGGGGGGAAGTTTCAAGAAAGTGACAAAAGGACATTAGTAATATTGCATGTAAGAGAAGAGTAACCACCACCTAAATATTTCATAAGCAGGGAAAATGGTGGAAGGCCAAATGGAAAGAAGTCAAAACTGGTGTGATCTCGGAGCAAGACAGGAAACAGGAGGTGAGACCAAAGAAGAAAGGAGAGAAAATGAAGAGGAGAAAGAGGAAGACCCATATACATTTGCTGAGATTGAAGACAGTGATTATGACATGATATTGGCCAATATGAGTACAAAGAAAAAAAATGGGAGTTGGTCTTTTATAATAAACAGACCTCCTGCCCCTACACCTCGACCCACAAATATCCCTCCAAAAGAGGAAACCACACCTTACATAGCTCAAGGTAATGTTTTTTGTTGTTTGTGTGTGTGTGTGAATGCTTTGAGGGTGGGAGGAGTTGTCCTGTTTTTTGGTGGAGTCAAAAACCCCATGGATGAAATATTCTTTTCAAGTCATAGGTGAATTTTACTGGCACATTTTTAAATATAGAAACACAATGAATAAAGAGAATAAGAATAACGATAGGGTTCTGGTTTCTAGTTCTTCATTAAGAAGAATAGTTTTGACAGATTACCCAAAGACATGAAACCACAGCTTATGTGCAGAAATTCTGTTTGAAACTTTTTCTATAATTCTACAAGAGGAAAGCTCACCTCCTATGAATAATGTGCAATACACGAAAAAGAGGGAGGTACTTCTTACCACAACTTTACTTTTTGCTCCTAATTCCACTGAAAACAACTTTAAAAACTGAAAAAGTTGTGAATACTGGGATCTCAGATATGCAACTCCAATCACTCTCTTAATTTTTTACCCCAACTATCTGCCGTAGAATTTCTACTGCATTTTAGACTCCAATTCTTCTTCCTCATTTTCTACTGAGTTGAATCTAAATTAAAAAAAAAACTAAAAAATTGTTGAGCTTTTGTATATCTATAGCCTCAGCAAAGTATGCTCTATTGTTATTTTCCAGCACTCTTCTATACTGTTTGGTTGGATGTACTCCATGAATCCACAGTGTCTGCGAGACGACTTTTATTTATCAGCTCATTGTATGCACATGGACTGGAGTGCATTTTTGGGCTAAAATACCATCCTAGGGACTGAGAAAATGGCATAAAACAATTTCTTCATCCTTGAAGAGTCCCTAAGTGGCAGATATGCAAATACACACCTAGAGTACAATGTGACACTTTATTACAGATTTTTGAACAGAATGGAACACAAACAAAATGTTTGAGGGGTAACTAAAGCTGAGAAGCAATAGATTATATATTCACACAATTCGAACCAAGTACTCCAACAGAACATTTAAATATATACCGCAAACCTACAGAAAAGAAGCACAAGTTACTCATCTATGCTTAATATGTTCCCAAAAAAACCACTCCATTGCTTATGCATTATGTATTGGGAAATATATAATTTGTATAAGAAAATTTATCAAGTACGTGTAAAGTTAATTACGAGTGTACAATGTACTTACTCAACAGTGATCTGCTGACAATGTTCAAGAAACTATTACAAATTAGAAAATAACAAATTAATAAATGTGTCAGCTAAAATAAAATGTCAGCTGGAACAGTCGTCTAAATTATTATGTCAGGGAGTAGGTGCAATTAGAAATTCTTAGATTGTCGAATATAGTGATCTCTAGAATATTACTAGGCCTTAGACAAGGATACTACCTCCCAATAAAAATTTAAAAAAAATTTTTTTAATGTTTATTTTTTTTTTGAAGGGGAGAGAGAGACAGAGCACGAGTGGCGGAGGGGCAGAGAGAGAGGGAGACACGGAATCTGAAGCAGGCTCCAGGCTCTGAGCTGTGAACTCACAAGCTGTGAGATCATGACCTGAGCCGAAGTCGGATGCCCAACCGACTGAGCCTCCCAGGTGCCCCACCACTAAATATTTTTTTAAAGAAAGAAAATAGATACAGCTCAACACAAGAATTTAGTTTTATTCTAGAAGTTTCTGAAGAGGTACATCGTCTTCTAGATCCCATTCCTTGGGGTGTTCTCAGGACCACAGGTAGAGACTCCCATGTTGCGATGTTCTACTTTTTGCATTTTATCTTCCCATTCTTTTCTTGGCTGTCATATTCTCATTTTCTGTTTGGTTGGGTGTACTGCACAACTCCATAGTGTCTGAGAGATGACCTCTGTGTATCAGTACCTCGTATGAACATGCATTTCTTGTTCTCAATTTGTTATTTTTGTGTATTTATTTTCTCTTTCTTTGGAAGTGGTGAGGGCAGTGGAATTCAATACCTTTGTTATTGTTTTCTTTTATTTTGTTCTGATTTGATTTTTAAAATTTTTGTGATTTTAATTGTTCTGTAGTTTTCATATTATCTCTATTACCTTTGTTTGCTTTTTGTGCTATCTGGAATGCTTGATACATCCATCAAATATCTTAACTGTGCTTTTATGAAGCTCCAAAAACCTAAATGGAAACTCTACTTATTAATTTGTGGACTGCATTAGAAGGGGAGATAAACAACTTTTTCATTAAATTACCTACCCCACAATGTTAGTTTATATAGATCTATTTTTCTATCCTTTTCAGTTTTCCTAGAATAAAGTCCAAAACTCCAACCTACTTTATATGTCTGGTTGCCAGAAGTCTGAGATGAAGTGTGGGAAGGAAACTGGGAAATTTCACTATTTAGAATGCATAATTCAACTTGTTCTCCCTGTGTTCAGCTCAGTGTGTAACTCTTGTGACCCAATGTGCCTCGTGTCCATGGCCAGAACTACTTTTGTTCGGTTTCTCCAAAGAATAAACCTTCCATCATGGATGATTGCCTCAGTTCATTGGAGAAGGACTTTGGAGCTATGATTGCTTTAGACCTTTAGTTTATCCCACATTAAATAAGAGAACTGAGATGACTTTTCTCCTGGTTCATTTATTCATTAATTACATAAAGATGTATGAGTACCAGATGATAAAATCTTTCTGTGTATTAATTAATTCCCTACAAGACAATGGTACAATTTGTCATACACACACACACATACCCACACACACACACACACACACACACACACAGAAACTTTAAAGAATCTTAGAAATCTTGAGTTTCTAAGAAATTTTTGAAACTATTTATCTCACCTATTGCAAGTTTGACACCCTTCAATCTTTATAAGAAATCTCTCTACTTCAATTATACAATGTGGTTTGTTCTCACTCTATTTGAGTTTTATGAAGACAAGTACCAGGGTTACAATATGTGGGGTTTTTGTTTTCATATTTTTTTGCACTTAAGTATATAAAAGCATATATGGTTTTTACCCCATATCCCAAATCAGTAGCAAAATATGAACTGTAAATGAGATCACCACAGTTCCTTTCCATTATTTCTTCCTTTCCTCTTTCACTGAGACACTCTTGCTTGCCTCTTCCTTTTATTCTATTGATTGTTGATCATTCTGTTCCCACGTTAGGAAAACATTGCCTCATCAGCTAATTCTTTCTTGATGTTCTTTGCATTTCACAGGGTAAGAGTCTTTCATCACATCTTTGCTTTTTTTTTTCCATAGCTCAGGCAGCTCTATTAAATAAAATTGCCATCATTTCCCAGAAAGCCACCCATTCAATTAGAAGAACATTAATTTGCCCCAATTCTTGCCAGAGCACAGAAGTAGTAGCAGAATGTTGGCACATACAGAGTGTGTTAACATAGCCAAAGAGAAGGGTGTAGAATAGGAGATGGAAGAAGAATTCAGGATGCACAATCCCAACTTACTATTTCAGAAATTCAAGAAAGTACTAGCAAGGAAACTAGGCAGATAAACCAGAGAGATACAGTAAAATTATGTTGGCTTTTGTGAGATAATAGAAAATATGTATGTTTATGTCCACCCCCCAATTCCTGGCACAGGACTCCTGAAACCTTGTAATTTCCTCAAGTTATTTCCTGGATGGCAGGAGTGTTTTTTGCTCTAATGAAGAAACCCTGAATGGGCTCCTGGATGAGGGCTAGGCATTAAATACACCAAGTCATGATTAGCAGCAAGGAATCTTCAGCCCCAGTCCCCCATTTTCTGGAGAAGGGCGAAGGGCTGAAAATCGACTTCTTGATCAATTGTGCCTATGTGAGGAAGTCTCCATAAAATCCTACTAGTAGGAGATTCCCAGAGACTCCATGTTGGCAAACAAATCCACACAGGAAGGGTGATACATCCCTACTTGATGGGAACAGAAGCTCCTACACTTGGGACCCTCCCAGACTTTGCCCTATGGATTTTTTCATCTAGCTATTCACCTGTACCCTTTATCATATCCTTTAATATATTGGAAAATGTAAGTAAATGTTTTTATGAAGTCTGTGAGCCACCCTAACAAATTAATTGAACCTGAAGAGGGAATCATGGGAATCTCCAATTTGTAGCCAAATTAGACAGAAGCTATGGATAACCTAGGAATCTACTACTAATGATTGGCATCTGAAGTAGAGTAGAAGCAGTCTTGTGGAACTGAGCCCTCATACTGTGAGATCTGACACTATCACCAGGTAGATAGTATCAGAATTGAGTTAAATTGTAGGACACTCAACTGGTGTCATAAATTGCTTGATGGGGGAAAAACTCCGCATGTTTGGTGACCATAAATGAAGTTGAGTGTTATGAGTGTGGCAGAAGTGTGAAAGAAAAGGAGACACACATAAAAGACACAGGAGGAAAACTGAGTTTCCCCATTACACCTTTGCAGAAAGTATTGAGATTCAGCCGATATTATCTAAACAAATAATGTCATATATCTGAGATTCAGTTTCCTCATTGCAAGTTTGGGGTAAAAATAATATCTACCTCAAAGATTTTTGTAATCTTTAAGGGAGATAAAATTAACAATAATTACCCAGAACAATATTTGGTATGTGACATACACTCAATAGATCATAATTAAAAGCAATTCTACTTTGTCTTTCCTCAGTTTCTGGGCAGACAATGACTTTGATAAACTAACTTTAAATTATAGGAAAAGTGTGTGCTTCCTGGATTCTGGTAGAATCAGAGGGTAAGAAAGCTATTAGAGCCAGAGAAGGGGGCTGAGGGGAGTTATCCTGTCCTCTAAAGGGATAAATTGGCTCAGTCTACTCATTATAACAATTACTATTAGACAACCTTCATGATAATTTCTAATTCACAGGACAATCCTACATGGTTGGCATTAATAGCCTCATTTTTTTTTCAACATTTATCTATTTTTGGGACAGAGAGAGACAGAGCATGAACGGGGGAGGGGCAGAGAGAGAGGGAGACACAGAATCGGAAACAGGCTCCAGGCTCCGAGCCATCAGCCCAGAGCCTGATGCGGGGCTCGAACTCATGGACTGCGAGATCGTGACCTGGCTGAAGTCGGACGCTTAACCGACTGCGCCACCCAGGCGCCCCTAATAGCCTCATTTTATAGATGACAAAACTGATGTTTGGTGAGTTCCAGTGTCTTGCCCATGATAATAAAATTAGGAAGAAGAAGATGTAGGATTTGGACCTAAATCAGCCTGGTCCCCATGCCTGTTCACAGGACACCACAAATTTCCTTTACTGATCTATTTATTTCTGGATTATTTGTTAATATTTATTTCCTCCTTCTGACCCATAAGATCCAAGAAGAAAGACCAATCTTTTCTGGTTTTGCCCATCCTTGTATCTTTGGTGCCAAGCTTAGTGCTGAATTCACAGTAGAAACTATGAACAATTGATGAATATTAATTGAATAAAAACAAAGATGAATAAATGATAAAAGTGACCAAAACCACATCAGTGTGGTTCATTAGGACACTTTACTAACACTCTGAAGGATGGTCAGAATAATATATCAATCTACTAATTCCAGAATTTCTCGTTTTAAACCATCTTATGGTTTGTTTTTTGTTTTGTTTTGTTTGCTTTAGTGTAGTGGACACTCAAGGCTATGTTAGTTTCAGGTGTACAACATAGTGACTCAGCTTCTTTATACATTATGTTGTGTTCACCATTTGTCACGATGCAGTGCTATTTCAATACCATTGACTGTACTCCCCATGCTGTGTCTTTCGTCCCCATGACTTATTCATCCATAACTGGAAACTGGTCTCTCCCTCTCCCCTTCACCCATTTTGCCCCTCCCCACACACCTCCTCCCTCTGGCAACCATCAGTTTGTTCTCTGTGTTTATAGGTCTGATTCTGCTTTTTGTTTGTTTGTTTATTCATTCTTTTTAGTAGATTCCACATATGAATGAAATCATACTATATTTGTCTTGACAGTTGAACCATCCTATGTTTGAAATACTATGGCTATGAAGTTCTCCTATTTAGAACTAAGCATTCTAACTGCTTCACACAGCATAACGTGTCAGAGAGAAGCTCCATTTCAACCATCACCACTGTCTCCTGCCCCTGGAAATGTAACTTATTAATGCAAAACCGAACCCGTGGTTCATTTTATTAAGAGATATGTTTCTGATTTTTTCCATTCCATGACTGTTATACTAAACCTACTTTGTGTGAACAACCACAAAAAGACTAACTCATTTTTCTTAAATGAAAAGTTTTTGAAATCTGTGTGCTCAGATCTGCGTTCTCTCCATTTTTTCTCCACATAATATGGCAGAGGATCAGGTTCATTAAGCTTCGAGAATATGGAGGAATTAATATGGATTCACAGTCCTCCTTAATGACAGAATTCTTGACTTAAGACTAATCAAGGAAAGAAAATGAACGCTGTGCATAGTGTATATAGATTGGTAGTAAAACTATATCTATAAATCATGCAAAGAGATGACTGCCTATTGGGGAAAATTTTTCAACATCAATGCACAATTTCCCATTTTCCCATCACACAGTTCATAGAACCAAGATCCTTCTTCAGAGTCTGTGCTGCTGATTTGGGGTAGAATGTAATTTCCCTTTCAATTTTCAATTGCCACTGAGTTGCCCTTGGCATTTTGCAGAGCAACAAAGTTGTATATGACCTTTGTGAGAGCTACTCAGCTACTGGGACCCCAAAATGTCAAGTGCAACTCAGTTGCTCTCAGAAATTTTCCACTTGCAATTCATTTGTACTTGAAATTGATCACATACAATGTAATTGAAATGCAAACAGAAAAAAAGACCTTGTAGACTCTCTTAGGAAAATTAATCCGTATCATTCATTGTGTATGTGAGAGAACAGAATGGTCTCTGTTCTCATTAGTGAAGAAATGTGGTCAAGTGGATTAAAGGAGGCCTTACGTCAAGTGCCTTGGATCCTACTCACTGGCTTGGTGACCTTGTCCAAGCCATTTAGCTCCAGGACTTCATATGTATATCACAGGCACTCTCAGGACAGAGGGACATATTTATCATTCTGTTTGTAAGCCCAGTGCCCCTGTATGCCCCTGTGATTCTCTGCCTCTCCCCTTTCCTTGACAGGGTGCTGGTAGAGGTCTGCAAAGGAACAGTTGTTCAAACCTGTGCTCACACTGTCCTTCAGAGGGAATCGAGCCTGCCTGTGTAACCCAGGTGTTTTGATTTGTTCTTTCCATCCTTCTCACAGTGACACATCACAGAAACATTGAATGAAACCTAAGAAGGGCTTTGCTAAACATCTGCTAAGAGTGTTGGCATAATAATGAGGCGCTCTTCCAGCCTCCTCTTCAGAAATTCAATTCCTGTATGTTAGTGAATGGAGAAAGAGGCAGAAATCAACTATGGTGTGAATTGACATGAAAAGGTTTATATTACATGTGAAAAAAAATGCAAATATTGTCAAGCACTTAGATTTTCATTCAACAGCAGGATGAAATCTGGCCTTTTTCCCCTTAACTTTTGATGCTTATAGAGACTCTATTAAATATCTCTTCAGTAAGAAGTTTAATTGACCTAGAAGAGTAGTTTGTAACTGGTGGCGATTTGCCTCCCAGAAGACATTTGGCAGTGTTTAGGTACATTTTCAGTTGTCACCCCTGGGACAGTACTAATGACTAGTGGGTAAAGGCCAGAGATGCCACTATACCTAATACTTATAGAGCACAGGAAAGGCCCCATCACAAAGAATTAGTCAGTCCAAAATGTCCACGGTGCCAAGGT
This sequence comes from Acinonyx jubatus, assembly GCF_027475565.1. Taxonomy (NCBI): domain Eukaryota; kingdom Metazoa; phylum Chordata; class Mammalia; order Carnivora; family Felidae; genus Acinonyx; species Acinonyx jubatus. Next base: position 117,552,757 of record NC_069382.1, on the reverse strand, counting down.
TGAGAAACCATGTAATGGATTGTTTCCATTGTTGAGACAAAGTAAACATCGGAATACTTCAGGGAAGGGCCGTTTGAACATAAAATCATAGATGCCGAATAGCTATCCACACAAATTGTCTTTTTTTCTTACTTTAGATTTCGTAAATGCACAATATTTTTCATCAGCATTTTGAGTGTGTGCATCTTTTTCCCTCTAAATGTGTAGTAGATGGAGCAAAATGAGAAAATTGGCACACTGAGAAGAGCATCCTCTGAGGGACCAGAAGCATGGTAGAGTGAAATTCATGAAGATTGTGAAACTAGATGAAACGGAAGTAGCATCATGACTTAGCCACTTAAAAGCTGTGTGACTTTGTGCAAGTTACATCACCTTGTTTCATTTGGTGAAAAAAAAAAAAAAAAGAATGCTAAAACCTCCTTCATAGAGTTTTCATGGGAATTGAAACAACACATGTATAGTAGCCAGCACAAAGTAGGATGCAAAAATGGTAATCACTGTGATGAAGGGTATTCTGTAGACACAGAGGTGAGACAGGGTCAGCTCTTTGCAGGTGATACACCTTTGGCTTTTTACCTTGGGTTTCATATGCCAGTATCTCATCTTGCATGACTTTTCCAAGTTATTTATTAACTATCCATAATGAACACCACATTGCACAAAGGGGACAGCCCCGTCCTCTTAGAATTTTCAGTCTGCATTTCTCTAGTCTGAGTGTTAAGAGCGGAATTAGCATTTAATGCCTGTTCAAAGGCCAGATCCTATTGGTTACCTCCTGAGATAGCAACATTTCCTCATATAGGTATAAAAAGAGAGGCCAGAGAAGTTATTTCTGGCAATCACCAAGCTTGAACCAAAAGGTGAATTCATCATAATTTCTAAAGTATTACAGTGGCTTCTTAACAACCCAAAGCACTTCTCTGCAAAACAAAGGAAAATTACTAAGGATGTTACTAGAGTAATGTCTTCACTTGTATCATTATCGAATACAAATGGTCAAAAAAAAAAAAATTAGGCAGTGAACCCAAATGAAATCATATGGGAGGAGACAAACCCCCAGATTAGTGCTATGCAAGCAGCCTGGTAACAGGAGGAAGAAGGATCTGCCTGCTCGGTGGTGGGTTGGAGATCTTGCTAATAAACTCATTGCAATGGCCTCAAGCTCTAATTACACAGAATTCCACAAACCAACTGCTCTCTCTCCCTCTGAATGTCTCAACTTCCTGGATAAGAAACATTTCTAGAATAGAAATTATCTGATTTGCATCAAAAGGAATAAATATGCAAATAAAAACAGTTTGCATTCAACTCTAGTAAAAATTAAATTCCTTAGAAATAGAAAAAAATAATTTATAGTAATATTTCCTAGTTTGGGAGAAGATTTTTATGGGAACATGCCTATTAGACTTAGTTTCCATTACAAATTGGAAAGACAATTCATGCTTTCTCCTTAGGAGAAAATTGATATTGCCATTGAATTAGAATATTTATGCCATCTTCCATCTGATAGTTATGTGATTTCCAACTTTCCTTCTCTACCAATCTCAGAAGTAAGCCTCCTGTGTGCTGGTTGACCTCAGTGACCTCCTGTGTGCTGGTTGACCATTTGCAGATTCTCCTTTTAAAACAGGTCGCAACTCCTGACTATATTCATCTCCCAGGCCATAAATTGCTTTTGTGTGGAAGACCTTCATAGTATGTGGCTGATGTGACTCTCTGTAGCCATTCCCACCCTAATGTGCCTAGTCAAATGTAGTGACCTGTGTTTGATAAATTTGTTCAAATTAATAACCTGTAGCTATTGCTAGCTGAATGAAATGGTGGTTTTAAGCCAATTGGAGTGCTCAATCCATCTTGGTCAATTTGCAAAGAAGCTATATCTCTCCTCTGAGCTTCAGTTTGATTAGCCAACGTGACTACTTATTGGATTAGAACGTTCTGCTAACTTGTTTTTGCTGGTTAGACAAGGGAGTTGTTTATAGTCATTCTACCTTTTTGTGATTAGCTTTCCCAGGGTGTAAAGTTGAGGTAACAAGGTGGGAAGAGTAAGGCTAAGGGGGTCAAATGACCACCCTCACCCTCCTTGATTCTCATTTCTATCCCCTCTCCTCAGTAGGTACTAATGACACCTTTGACCTTTGCTTAAATGAATACATCAAAATGGAGGACAGTATAGAAACTATGACTGGATCTTATTTGCCTTTGCATCTTCAGGACCTAGCACTGTAGTTGATTACACAGTAGCAACCTATTGAAACGTTGTTGAATGAATAATAAACACACTGCTGCTACCTGTGCAGTGACATTCCCTGAGAACCCAGAGCACAATACAAGTCTGCATATTTTTTATATCAAGTCTCTAGTTTCAGGAATAATCTTCAGTGATAGCTCTAAACATTTTATGTTGCACTAACAGGCATGGAATATCAAGGGGTTTGTTGTTCGTAAGTCACATCTTTATGAACGCGTTTGGCTATTGCACAGACTTTGCATTACCTTAGCCACTTACAAAGTAATTCCAAATAAGTTTTGTCAGATGTTTTAGGAGAGTGGCTTTGGAAGGGTCCCTTTGTTTGAAACAGGCCACAAATGAAGTTGACATGAAGAATGTTCTTACAGAAGCAACCTGGGAAGACAAATAGTGCCAATGAATTCGTTATATTTCACCTTCTCCTCCTCCTCCTCTGTTCTTCTGATAGTTCTACTTTGCTTAATGTTTTGAATATTTAATACTATGCTAATTTTCTCCATTTAGTGTCATTTCTATTCTTGAGAAAATTTTATAGAAGTTGTTCCTCCAATATTTAAAATAAATGGAGGTGGTATTTGGGACATTTGCATTGTTTGAGATTATTTTGAACCTCAAAAATTGTTTTTCTTTCTCTATGAACTTTTTTTAATGTTTAAAGGTGGTGACAACTACTAATAATGTAGTCATTTTCCTTTCTTCTCAAGTTCCAATTTTAGGTAGGAAAGAAAAATAAGATTTCACTGGGGTAGAGTCATCAAAGTTGATGTATGTCATAATTGCCTTAATAGCATTTTTTTGAACATTGATGCAGTAAAATATGGTAAAAAAAAAATGTACCCTCTAAGAATTCAAACACATAAGGACAGGATCACCTCCATATATTATTTAAAAAATAGCCTTGGTCTGTGATTTAACTGTCTAGTTTTTCTATTACTCTAAGCCCTTGAGACACATAATCTCTTCCTCAAAACAGAGCCTCCTATTTAAATTCATACTTAAGAATTTATTCAGGATGAATGGGCCTAGAATGATTTGGGAAATAAGAATTGGTAGCATCTTAGAATGTCAGAGTTGAGTGAGACATCAGAGATCATCTGTCTGAACTCTGCCTTTATCAGCAATGAAATAAAGGCTCAGGAGGAGAAAGCCATTTCCCCATGTCACACATATTATTAGCATTAAGACAAAACTATGCCCCTTTCACTGTGCCAAATTAGTTAACATTCTGGCATACAGGATGTTGTTTTTGTTTTTTGTTTTTCAATTTCTGTATATTTACAACAGACTCTCATCTTATTCACCACAAATCTTGTACTAAAATATGTACTTTCATATAGAACGCTGAGTGACCCATGACCCAATGTTCAATTCTCACGACACCATGGATTGTGTATTTACCTCTTATAAATAAAGGTTTGCGTGAGTGAACATGGTAAACAAAAAACGTGTAAAGCTTTCTAGAACAAAGGCTTTACTGGTAAATTTAGAATGTTTTAGCTAATATTAACTGTAAAAAAAGAAAGGTTCACCAATTCTTGTCGTTAAACTAACAGAGTATGTTTCCTTGTGATGCACGTTTGAGTCAGTGATCGTTTTGATGGACTAGCTCTTTCTTCAAGAAACGAGTTAATGTAGGCCTTTTTCCAAGATGACCTCATATTCAAAAACACCTCCTATCTTCCACAGCAATGAGAAAATGGTGTGTTTGGCAAAGTGCTAATTGCTAAGTGAGTCTCTGTAAGGAACTGAGGCTTGTCTGTAGGTGGTAGGAAGGGACCAGTTGAAATGGGTGCAGCTGGAGGTGACTTAAAAGGGAATTGCAAAGGAGATTATCCAGGTAGAAAGGGCCTTTGTACTGTGGGGTGTGACATACACCCTGCTTTTAAAAAGTTCTGTTATCAGCACTTTGATAACCATCCTGCTCAGACACCCTACTCCCCTTCCAATCTTCCCTCAGATCCCTGGCTCTCCCAACTGTAAGCCCTGGTGAAATCTCAACAATAAATAAATATGCTCTTTATAATTCTTAGACTAGAAACTCAGAGAGAGTGTAACGTTTACGATAGTTCACAAACGTCAGGCATCTGTTGTCAGCAGAACAACATAGAGGATGTAGCAATTAATGCCAAAACTCTGGAAAAACGAATTCCATGCCCAAGTACTCTGTAGCTCTAAAATTCAGCAGAATTGTTAAAACTGATCAATTAATGTACTTTTTATTTGGAGAATTTGTTGTCTGAACTTATCCTTGGATTCAGATTATTTTCCATATTAATGATGCCATACTACAGCTCCTTTGTCTTAGACAGTTTTAGTTATTATCTTCACAATATTGGCTAAAAAAATCACAAAGACTCTGCCTGTTATTAAAATTTCAAAAGTGTTTCATTTTTGCAAGACTTTTTAGAACTAGCCAATGGGAAAAAAATCAAGCATCACTTGTAAAAATTTTTCTAATATCCTAAAATATATTCACACACCATATATCCATCATTATATTTAAGGAAAAATATAAACCACAAACCCAGAACTTGCCATTAAGTTATACTTAGCATGTTTTCCAAATCCTAACAAGGCAGAAAATTGGTTTCAACCAGAAATGTTATTATATGTGTATAATTTTTCTTAAACACATCATGCTTTGAAAATATATTTGCTTTTCCTCTTTGAAAGAGGATAGTAGAGCCGAATAGTCTTTCTCTTGACAATAGCTGGCAAATGATATATGCTTAAAAAATGCTTTTTGGTGTGGTATGAATTTTGGTGTGGATTAAATGCAGGTATGACCTTGAGAATAGATTGGCTTAAAGAATATTAAAACCAGGGCACCTGGGTGGCTCAGTTGGTTAAGTGCCAACTTCCGCTTATGTCATGATCTCACGGTTCATGGGTTCGAGCCCTGCATCCAGCTCTGTGCTGACAGCTCAGAGCCTGGAACCTGCTTCAGATTCTGTGTCTCCCTCTCTCTCTGTGCGCCACCCCCACTCGCACTCTGTGTGTGTCTCTCTCTCAAAAATAAACATTAAAAATTAAAAAAAAAAAAAGATAAGGATATAAAACAACACCTGGGATGCATCTTCCAACCAGAGTGGTCAAGCACTGTCCAGCTGGACCACTCCCACTGTCACTTGCCTCAGCTCCATTGTCCCAGGAAATCCTGATGACCTGCCAATAAGAACGAGAGACACAGTGTGCTGGAAATGCTCAAAGGTTCCTTTGAATCCCCTCCCTCCAGCTCCTTCTTTATCTTTAAAGGGAAATAGTTATGGAAGAGAAGAGACAGCAGTGCTATGGAGAACCAAGCAATAGATTGCAGTTAAAGGCTTGAGGCTCTAAATCACATTTCTACTAACAACAGTTCTGGGATTATTGTAAAATTACTTAGCCCTTTTACGAGTTAGTAAAACTTCCTCTTCCCTCATCTTTAAACATATGAGGTTGGTGTAAATTTCCAAGTCCTCTTGAAGTTCCCAGACCCTGTAATTCAGACTCCCCATAAAAAATAAATGGAATGAACCCCGGGATGTTCAATTTTCTAAAGTCAAGTTGTAAAGGGTATAGGCTTTTTCACTAACAAATGCCAGAGTTATACGGAACTTTGTGGGTGCTCAATAAATATTAAACAATCAATTTTATCTTTCTCTGCAAAATGAGGTGAGTAATGCTGACTTGTCTCACGGAATTTCGTGTGAGAAATAATAAACGAGAACAAAGCACTTTTCAGATAATGAAGTAATTCAAATAAGCCGCTTTAATATCTGAGGTCTAGCTAGGTGATGCAAGAATAAAGTGTCTTTTTTTATTATTACATCTGTGAGATACAGCAGTCTTTTCATCTGTTTAAGAAGAAACAGTCATTATCCTTGCTTATCACCAAAAGTCAGCATGAGTAATTTCTGTGCAAATGGATTTCTCATGTGATTTTAACATTTATCATTTTTAGCACACCACACCTTTTATCTTTACCTGATATCAAAATGGAATCATGTCTTGATTTAAGTAGTTTAACGAGGTGTTCCATCAGCATTGCACTATTCTGCCTAAAGAAAATGCTTTCTGAAATGACTGATAAGCTGCACAAATGAGAAAATTGTAAATTTAATAATCCTCCTACTCAAAATAATACAATCCAAGAATTGCTGCTAAGGAAAATGATGTATCGTGTTCTGGTCTCCTGGAGAATTCCACGCTCTGTTCTTTTTTATGTTTGTGTTCTATAAATATTATGTGCTATTTTTTTTTACAGTGTTTCAACAAAAGACAGCCAGAAAACAGTCTGATGGCGACAGGTTCCACGGTCCTAAGAGACAAGGTATTCACATGAGCTTCAGTTTATTTAATAATCTCTAAGTAAGATCTAAAGAAGCCTTATGAATATTGAATAAAGTCTCCGAGGATAGAAGTAAATAATTGTAAAACAAACAATAGTAATAATAACTGTGTGCCTGATGAGTTTTACTCTTAAATTAGTGTCTTGCCCAAATATAATTTTGCCATAATAAGATTAATACAAGAAAATTATTGTAATTTATAAAGGCAAGAAACAGCTTTGTGAGAATGTTTGTGGCGATGTTGATGATGTTGTTAGCAGGGCTCTAGGAAGGTCAAGTAAGACAAATCCTCTAACATGCATGGAGACCATGCTATTATAGGCCTTTAGAGACAGTAGCCTCTGGAACGTAAATTGGGGGCAGTGGCGGACAGATGATTGATTCCGCAATGAAGGGAACCAGTGTGGGATGTCTGTACTCTGCACTAAACTCCATTCAAAGACTGTGCCCTTTTCTCACTATTCTCTTGCCTTCAGCACTTGATCCAGCATTTTGGAGAACACTTACTTGTCATGCAGAAAAGAGCTGAATACTGAAGCTATAGAGACATCACGCACAGTGGAAAAATTTTCCTCTTGCTCTACAAAGAGGCAGCTGCCTCCAGTTTACCCTGACATCCGTGGTTCCTATTGAAAAGAGAAACTTTAGTGGGTTATTTATTGTGATCCTCCCCCCGCCCCCCGATAATAAGGGCTTGGTTAAAGTTCAAAAGTGAGAAATGTAAAAGGTGACAGATGTAGGGGGCTGGCTCTGATCACCAGTGAGCACGTGCTGATGCTTTTACCCTCTGTCCAACCATTTTTCTCTAAACCTTTTCAGATATTTTCTTATTATACCATGAAATCCCAGGATAGTTAAAGACTAATCACTAATTCAGTAATAAGCAGTTTTGATCAGCTAGTATGTCCCATGGACTGGATGGTCATAAATATCTGAAAATAACTTCAGTCCAAACAGCATTGCCTTGAAATTGCTACCAGTGAATTATTGAGAGAGACATTAAAATAAAATCAAGAGGTTATCTCACAGCAGCCACAAAACACCCCCCTAGCCAGTTTCCTTTTGTGCCATCGTAGAGATGGCTAGGCAATGACTGCACCAACTTCTAATACCACCAAGCAGTTAAATACACCACCTTGGAGTGTCTGGGTGGCTCAATCGATTAAGTGTGTTACCTCTGCTCAGGTCATGATCTCATGGCTCATGAGTTCAGGCTCCTCATTGGGCTCTGGGCTGTCAGCACAGAGCCCGTTTCAGGTCCTCTGGCTCCCTCTGTCTCTGCCCCCTCTCCCCCATGTCTCAAAAGTAAATAAACATTAAAAATAAATAAACATTAAAATTTAATAAACTTTAATAAACTTTAAACATTTAATAAACATTAAAAAAAAATACACAACCTCAGTGGACCTGCTTCTAAGACAGCCATGGATTGTCTTCCAAACAAAGGTGTGTCTTTAAATGAGAGATCTTCATCCATCACTTCAAGTGGCATTTCCAATGGCAGCAAGGTTGTACTTAGATCATTCTCCCAATTAAGTACATGATGCTTGAATGCAGCACATAATAAAGCAGAGTTTCTGGTCCTCCCTGAACCCATAGATATACTGCTTACAAATTTATATGCCAAAAAAAACCCCTCTATTTGACACTTTCCATTTCTAGTGATTCACTAATATGAGGGAAAAGATTATTCTTTTTAAGGTTACCATTATCCTTCCACTGGACCTTTATACCTGTCTCAAGAAATAAGTGCAGAACTCCATATGAGATCATTGTACAAGGAGAATCAAACAGTTCCTGCAGGATTAACAAAGTAGAGATTATTCCTATCAGGACTCCCCCACATACCTCACAGCATTTGGGAAAGAATAAAGAGAAAGGGTGCTTTGAGCTCTTTAGGAGAATATTTCCCTGAAGCATTTTTAAATAAATTATTCAATTTTCATGTTTTAATTAAACGCTGTTGGAATGAAGGGGGAAACGTGAAGAAGGCCACCAGAGATGAAGGAAGCTGACAAATAGCAAAAATAATAAAAGATCCTTGGAATTCTTGCTCTTACCAGTTGTCCTCTGGCTTTCCCCCAGAGAGCAGCCTAAGGAAAAGCTGTAGTGTCCATGAAGCCTAAAAGAGACCAATCATTCTTCTATTGTATGAACAGAAAACTAGTCTCTTCTGTACCAGAAAAAAAGGGGACAGTGAAAGGCATCAAGAACCTAATTGTAAAATATTTTATTGGATCAAATTCTGCCCATCTCTTGTTACCTAATTGGTTTCATCAAGGTCAACAATGGCTAGATTTTTTAAATGATTTTAGGGCGAGGATGCTGAAATTTTTATCAAATTTGGTATGAATTTTTTCTCTCTAGATACTTAAATCCAACTTATTGATAATATTTGAGATTAGTCACCTGAGACCAGTTTCCCTAGATCCCTCCAACCGAAGACATCAGTAATTCTGCAGAACAGAAAAGAATATTGTTCTATTGCAAGGAGAAGAGGAACATTAAACCTCATAGAATGTTGGAAAACCTCCCTGATTACTGCAGTCTTCAGGGAAATCAGAATCTAGTAGGAGAAGAGATAATTAAGAATAATTGGGAAGATTTTAAAATTAAGGAATTAAATACCCCAAAGGGTTTACTCTGTCCAACCATTTTTCTCTAAACCGTTTCAGATATTTATGACCATCCAGGCCATGGGACATACTAGGTGATCAAAACTGCTTATTAGTGAATTAGTGATTACTCTTTAACTATCCTGGGATTTCATGGTATAATAAGAAGAGCAGTACCTGCTTCGCCAAACAGAACAAAACAAAACAAAAAACAAAAGGCCCTTTTCTGAAATGTTTGTCAGAATCAAGATTTTCTAAAGGGACTAAACAGGTTCTCTAAGGAAGGATAAATAAATTATTTAATTCTTTCACTATATGCTGGAAGAAAAAGGGATTACAAGAGCCAACTATTTTCCCTCTGAAATTATAAGTGTTTCAGATGCCCTACATTCAAGACTGCCAAGGGATTGCCAGGAAGTTACATTATTGCTAAGTCAAGGAATTTTCCTGAGGAACAAACAGAAAAAATTAATTGGCACCATTTCCATGGAAACTTAACAGATTTCTTCAACTCAATTTTCACATCCTGAAAAAATATAAGGAAAATGGTGAGGATTTTGGATCACAGATAAAAGTTTCCATCAAAATACAGTCTTAAAATCCATATTCCTGAGTTGGTTTTGAAATTAGAAAAATGCCAGAGTGGTATCACAGAATATGCTGCTAGCACATTCCCCCTCTCTCAAAACTGAACTTCTCAGAGTGGTCAAGGGTTTATTCAGAGAGGCACCTGGGTGGCTCATTAGTTTAAGCTCAGCTTAGGTCAACTTCAGCTCAGGTCATGATCTCACGGTTCGTGGGTTCGAGCCCTGCGTTGAGCTCTGTGCTGACAGCTCAGAGCCTGGAGCCTGCTTCAGATTCTGTGTCTCCCTCTCTCTCTGCCCCTCCCCCACTCATGCAGTCTCTCTCTCTCTCTCAAAAATGAATAAACATTTAAAAAAATTAAAAAAAAAAAAACATTGCAAGCCAGAGAACTGAATTTTGTCAGTGGGTTTGAAGTTGATCAGAGTTTTGAAGGCTGCGTCATGTTAATGACACTCATAGAGGACTGATTGATAACCCTTACTTTCAATTTATTAAATCTATACTAGGGGAAGTTTCCTTCCCAGTGACTGGAATGCTTGGATTCATTAGGCCCCTACCAAAGAATAAAGTTTCTATGAAATAGTATTAGTAATTAGAAGACCACTAGGGAACGCGATCAAGTCAAAGAGGGCTGGAGGAATGTAAGGGCTGCTTCTTCAAAGACATGGAAATATCTGGCTAATTTTCCCGGCCTTAAAAATCATATAATAGTCTAGGATGCTCACATCTCCCAGACCTGTTACACCTTTTCTTTTCCATCTGTTATATCTTTTTCTTGGACTATGCCAAGGGGTCTTTTCTAGCCTCACCAGAATCATCGGCATATCATTAGTGTAGTCTTACCTCAAATATGATACGTAGCAGCCAATGAGGTTTAGCACTCCTAACATTCTGAACTGCCTTCCTGTGACTGTGGGTCACATACACACATCTCCTCAGTCACACAGTTAAATAATGAATCTCATCAAGAGTGTGCTATTGCTGTCACTCTGGGAAGGCAAACCATTTCTTTGGAAGATGGGGTCAGATGGGAGGTAGGGGGAGCATGTCCATGCTAACTACCTGCCTATTTTCAGTGACTCCCAACCCTTGATGAGCCTAAGAATCATTTGTGGAGCTTCTAAAATTTGGTTGCCTAAGTCCTACCTTAGACATGGCTAAAAATGGAACACATGAGAATAGTAATGAGCAATAATCTTAAAACCAACATGCCAAAGAGAAAATATAACCAAAAGAAACTTTTCTGAAGGCCACATTGTGGTCAAATTTGGCCACTAAGTGTGTTATATTTCAGAAATCATCTGCACAATATAATTTTAATTTTTGCCATGTTTAAACCATGCTTAAATTCAAGTTTCAGGTAAAAACTCCAACCACTCCCTAGTATATTCCTGTATCATTTGCTACAAGACGACTTTTGCTGTTACCATTTATTATCATGCTTTCCATGTTTTCTTATATTTGAGACACATCCCTGTAGACTCATAATTCTATAAAAAGTGAAAAAATAAAAGGTATATCAAGAGAATCGTGTCAATAAAAACATGAAGGAAAGCATATTTATTTTTCATAATGAAAACTATTCACATATGTTTAATACTCAGGCACTAAATCTTCTCTGCTCAGTAACTATCTGCCTAGCCCCTGGTATAGTCTCTGTCTGCCCACTGATTCTTCAATACAGACTGAAAAGTCATTATTGGCTGGCCTTTTCAGGGAGTGTGAATGCTCATGGGAAAGATATAGTCAGGGAACACATCTTGTTTGTGTTCTTCAAATGCCCAGTGCTGAAACAGTCTGATAAGTGTGAAATACCCAAACTTTCTGTAAGTAGGAGACCTGGAGAAATGGTGATATTGCCCTTAACATGGGGGAAACGAGAATGCTGGTCTCTGAGGAATTTTCATCAGGCTGTTTTTGCTAGCATTGAACATATTAAAAAGGAAAGACAGAGGATTATCAAAATGTGGTCATTTGTACTCCATAAAAGAATAATGGCCTCAATTATCTTTTTCAGTATAACTTACATTTCCATTTTCATAACAATTTTGTTGTTGTTGTTGAAGTCAGACCTGGAAAAACTTGTGTAATAGCTGAGTTCTTGCCTGCTTTTGGTGATGTGTCAGTAGCCCACAGTAAAAAGTGAGGAGGAGGGATTTAATGTTATACTTTGCATCCTGAGACCACCAAATAAAGCTCTGTGATTGAAGGATGGCATGGGCAAGAAGAATTCTTATGGTAATTGATGCCAGGAGTTAGTTGCTTACAGACCTATCAGTACACAGCGCCAAGGAATTATGTTTCACCTGTGTGTGACAAAGCTGCCCTAACAAATGCGCTAAACCCTGGGATCCTGAGTTGTGAACTGCAGTTACCAATGTCCTCTGCAGCCTAGAGCAGAGAACAAAATCTGAGTGAACACAAGGAATAGAAGCAAAGGATAAATAAACACTAAATCTCCTGGTGAACATGATTCTATACAGTTCTCTTTCAAGAAGGACTGAGGAAGAGAACAAATAATATGAGAACTTCAAAAACCACTCCAAGGAAAAGGCAAGATAATTTATTCATGGAAGACTCAGGATAATTATACTTCTGTAAGTGATTTGTTTCATTAGTAAGATTGTCATATATCTTCTCACAAAGCACCATGCCATCAAAACGTAGATAATGGGAAATACACACACACACACACACACACACACACACACACACACAGAACATTTCAACTCACAATTTGTAATTCTTTTAATCTGAAGTTTTTACAAATATTTTAACTGTGTAGAAAATTGCTTTAAGGTAGTAACTGTAAAGAAGTATGGATTATTTTGAATTTTCATTTATTAAATTTAAGCTAAACTATTCAACTTTCAGGTTCAGTACGTGACACCTGTCAATAAAGAATTTTTCAGAAAAGTGTGAACTCACACACAAATTGAAAATATAGAGAAGAAACAGCAGTAGAAAGTCTGGGATGAAGGCCAGGCTAAGACGAAAGCAAAATATATGAAAGACATTTTAGGTGAGAGGGCAGGATGATATGAAATATATGACATGCAGAAAAGGGATCTAGTGACAAAAGGAAGTATGGTAAAAATAAAATAAGCTTAGAAGCTAAAATTTCAGCAGCAAGTTAAAATCCACATTGGTCACAACAAAAAGACCTGATGGTGGATAAAAATCAAGTTATTGAAGTTGAGAACATAATTGGAGAAGGGTTTGTTCTCAATACATAGATAGACTAGAAACAATCAGAAGAAATGGAGAAGAGAGATCCAACTCACGTATAATAGATTTGTTTGTTTTAAATAGAATACAGAATGCAGTCAATGACATAGCTAAACAAAGCTTTATAGAACAGGGATGTGGGGCTCAATATAGGTTAACTGTGACCCAGAAAACAATAAGGAAATTTAAAAGCACCCTCGCAAATCTTTTTAATTATAAAGATGAAGAAACAATCCTAAAGTACTGAGAAGATATGTTAACTTAGATTTTCTATTTAAAAAGAATCAAAATCAGGGGCACCTGGGTGGCTCAGTCAGTTGAGCGTCCAACTTCGGCCCAGGTCATGATCTCATGGTTGACCAGTTTGGGCCCAGCATCAGACTCTGTGCTGACAGCTCAGAGCCTGGAGCCTGCTTCGGATTCTGTGTCTCCCTCTCACTCTGCCACTGCCCCCACTCATGCTCTGTCTCTCTCTGTCTCAAAAATAAATATAAACATTAAAAAAAAACTTTTTTAAATCAAAATCAGTTTTAAAAAACAGAGAATCTGTGTAACAAAAATATGAGATAACGGATTACACAGTTTATTAGGAAAACATTGCAGCTTAGGAAGTTTATCTTTAGTGTGGTATTTCATTCCTGTAAGGAGAAAATAAATGCAGCTTTTGGATAACCAAGGTTTTAGAAGAATTAGAATTTCTATGTCATGAAAGTATTACCCAAAATATATTATGAATAAATAAGAGACTAAGAAAAATAAAAAGCTTAAAGAGAACTTATGGTATTAAAGAATTGTGGTGAATAATGAGTTCAATAAAAATGGAATTGCATTTAAATAATTATTGTAGGGTTGCCTGGGTAGCTCAGTCAGGTGATCATCTGACTTCGGCTCAGGTCATGATCTCACCGTTCATGAGTTCAAGGCCCTCATCAGGCTCTCTGCTTTCAGCGCAGAACCGCTTGGGATCCTCTGTTTCCCTCACTCTCTGCTCCTCCCCCACTCTCTCTCACACACGTGCTCGCTCTCTCTCTCTCTCTCAAAAATAAATAAAAATTTAAATAATTCCTGTAAATATACTTAAAAAATGTGAATGTAAAATGTTGGTGATAAAAAATATGTAATGCAACAAATCATAACCTGAATTCAATGCTCAAATAATATAAAATAGTCTAGGAACTAGAAGAAAATACAAAACTAAAATCATGCCCTTTCCTTCATGACTTAGTAACCAAAAATATATAAGATAAATTATATCTCTGAAATTTATTTTAAAAGAAAATATGTACTTTCCAAATCACTTAATATTACATGTGTGTATAGATATATGTGTATATATACAGATATAGATAGATAGATAGATAGATAGATAGATAGATAGATATACACACATATGTATATGTAGTCTTTGTAACAAAAGTCAGAAACAAGTATTTTTAGTATGTGGAAAATTATTAAGAGGAAACACAGGGGTAAGAGGAATTCTGGCTAAGTTGGCCTAACAGGGCTCTTGCTGAAGGCAGGGCAAGGTGATCAGATATCACCTAGGGGGCGATGGAAGGTCAAGGAACCCAATCAGATACTGAAGGTAATCAGATATCAAGGGTGGGGGACCCTGACTAAACAAACTTAGCAGATTCTTATGAAAATTGAGCAATAGGAAGACAGACAGGCAAGTACAAAAGGTGAAGGCTCATTGGAAAGAGGTCTCAGAAGAGCCTAACTCAAGTTAAGTCAAGGGAGGAGCTCTGTCAATATGCAGCCCTAATTTCAAGAGATGTGGAGACTTTGCTTGGAACTTACAAATAATTCAACACTCCAGGTCTCTCCTAATTTACCCATGTGCCCCAGAGTTAATTTACTTGCCAGTCCCCTAGCTGTAGAACAAAAAATAACTTCAGATTTAAATCTTGGTCGCTGGGTGTCTCAGTTTCATTACCGACAGATTCTTTCCAATTACTCACAAAATAATATGGCAAGATGGTACAGTATGGTATGGCATTGGTATAGTGTATCTACCATGGCTTGGAATGGTATGTATTCCGTGGGAAAGCCTATTAGCAGAATGGGAGAGAGTTTCTTACTGCAAAAACCATATCATGTATCATCGCAGAAAGCTGGAAGTTAAGAATCACAGAAATTCCAGAAAAAAGTAATCTCTGATACCATCACAATAGAACAACTTGTGTCATCTTAAGATAATTTCCTTCCATGCTTTATCTTATGAAAAACATTTATATCATTAACATTTTACTGTATATACAAATTAATATCCTGCTTTTGTACTTACTGTGATAGGATAAGCACTTTCTATATTGCCACATGATCTTTTTAATTATTGTTATTATTTTAATGATTACTTAGTATTTGTTAAGTAAATATTTCATACTTTAAATTCTTTGTTGTTGGGCAATCAAGTTGTTTCCTTTCAAATTTTCAGTAAAAAAATGTTCTTCTAGCCAGTCACTCAGTAATAGAAATAATGTTAATGAAAAGCTCAATTTACTGTCTTACCTAATCTGAAGATTCATACACTCACCAGAACAGTGTTATTTGATGTTTATATGAGTGATATTTGATTAAATAGAAAATCCTGTAAAGAGAAACTGATCCAAGAGGAACTAAAACTCTAGAAACTGTAGTTTATCTTGAAGTTTTTACACTAAGAGACCAAAAGTCTGCAATATGTACAGTTAGCAATCTGGCAAACACGTTTCAACAAAAATTACATTAACCTCATACTAACTTTTCTGAAGATAAACTAATAATAAATATAAAATGGAGGAGGAAAGCAAAAACCTTCCATCTCCCATAAAACAGTGATCTAAGTGCATTAAAGCAATTTTGCACACCCTACTAAAAATTACAGGTTGCACGTTTTGGTTTAACTAGTCTGCCCTTGGGAAGAAAGATGATTTAAGTGCCTAAATCATTTTGTTTTGCAACTTGTCATAGCTAATGGCGGGGGGGGGGGAGGTGCGGGGGGGGAAGGGGGAGGGTAGTAAGTAAAAGCTGAAGTATGTAAACTTGGTCTAATTATAAACAGCTCACTTCCAGAACTTCATCTGTCTAGAACTGATACTCTTAACTTTCATTCTTTTGTTCTCTCTGCACAACCACACAAAACTGAACTCTGCCCCCCCAAAAGTCATCTTACTTATTTTTTAGTAGTGAAAATTTGAAAGGTGAAGGTAATTGAAATGAATATTGTTTGTTGTTGTTGTTTATTTTTTATTTATTTTTGATAGAGACAGAGCACAAGTAGGGGAGGGGCAGAGAGAGAGGGAGACACAGAATCTGAAGCAGGCTCCAGGCTCCAAGCTTTCAGCACAGAGACCGATGTGGGGCTCGAACACACAAACCGCGAGATCATGACCTGAGCGCAAGTCGGACGCTTAACCAACTGAGCCACCCTGAAATGCCCCTGAAAATGAATATTGTTAAGACTATTCAGTAGTTTTTGAATTTAGCTATACCTGCACATATAGCAAAACAAGCTGGTACAGTTTTCCAGGAAGACTTTCCTTGAGATAACTTCAACAAAAGAGAAAATCCAGCTGCATGGGTTACTTGAGATAAAAATGCATTCACACTTAGTCAAAGGGATGACAGAAGTGAGGTGCTAGTTAAATGTCTTAGCTATTAAATGATGGCTCTAAACCTCCGTACTCTGGCAGGAATGGCACATAGAATTCGTTTGCAAACTGTACCTTATGAATTGGAGTGGATTGCAGAGGCCTATCAAAAGCAAATGGTATGAGAAGCAAGATCTCAATTGTTATCTGTGCTTTTGGCTACTGAACCAGTGAGCCCTCTGGCTGACTTGTGCTTCTCCAATTCTCCTGGGATTTCATGCTCCGTCATCCCTGAAGGAAAAGAGTTAGAGTGTAGAATCTGTTGACATCTTGTTAGTTCTGGGGGAAGAGGACTTCTGAAAGAAAAGACAGCCAAGAAAGCCCCCGTAGGAATCAAAATGATTGGCCGTGGAGCAGTTTTATGTGTATGCGAATCTTTTCAGAAAGGAACCGTCTCTGTGTCCCCATTTCAAGATTTCCTGCTAGAATCCTTCTCAAAACTGAGGATGCTACTAAAGGTCATTCCAGGACAACCCCAAGGTTCAAGTCCCCTTGAAATACTTAAAACCTGCTCTCAAGTACTTGAAAAGTCTGTTTTCCAGACTAACCAATCCAAACACTATCACCAAATCCTTAGTACTATAGGATTTGAATGCCCTTCCATTTCTAAGTCCTTGTCTATCTGGTCTAGTGACAGTCTAGTTAACCTATTTCTTTCTTGAAGATGGGCTCCGGGGAATGAGTGATTCTTCAGGGACAGTTCACCAGTACACAGCTAGATTGTCTATTCTCTCCTAGACTCTGTGAACATATTTCGATTTGATAGTGCATGAGACATAGACTGCTAAGGAGTTACCCGGTCCTTCTTGAGACAATACAAGAAATAGGTCGGACTTATTAGAAATGTATAAATAAGAAGGTACAAGCTCAACTAAGTTCTGCAGACATGCAGATAACACAAGTGTGATGCCATCCAGTGACCATAAAGAGGGATAAGGATTGGGATAGTCTGGAGAGCACATAGCATCCTTAAAGGCATGTAGCTTCTCTTATGTCTTTAAACATCATGTGGGACAAATAAAGCACTGACTTCACCCATGGTCTGTGGCTCAGGCTGATGTATGGTGTGGTATTAGCAGCCACACATGGAAAGTTGGACCACCCAGTGTTCTGATTGTTCTGAGCAAAATAAACTCTTTTGGAAAGAAAGCAGTTCATTACAAAATGAGCGGCAATTGCCTATTTTAAATCTTTCAGGAATAAAGTTGCAAATGCTCCTAAAACTTTATAACACTTGGATGTTGGTTGAGATCTCTTTTCCAAAAGCTAGAGATTATGTTTATTCCACATTTATTCCACAAATATTTACTATTGATAATAATGCTAATATTTATTTAGTTTACCATTTGACAGGCACTATGCTAAGAACTTTGTGCACATTATTAAAAATAATCCTCACTAGGGTGTCTGGGCAGCTCAGTCAGTTAAGCATCTGACTCCTGATTCCAGCTCAGGTCATGATCTCACTGTTTGTGAGTTCAAGCCCCATGTAAGGCTCTGTGCTGACAGCACAGAGCGTGATTGGGATTCTCTCTTTCCCTCCCTTTCTCTGTCTTCCCCTCCCCCACTCTCTCTGTTTCTCAAAATAAATAAATAACCTTAAAAAAATAATCCTCACAAAAAGAAAGTGAAATTGGTACTGCCCACAGCTAGTAAAATGCAGAACTTTGCTACTGTTCTTTCTCTACCCGTCCCTTTTTCTGTTTCCTAGTGATGACACACATTCTTTTTACCATAACCCTAGGTGACAGACACAACAATCCTTCGAAATGCATTAAAAATTTTGTACTGATTTATTCAGTGACTGCTTGTAGACTGGCAGGAATAAGAAACTCAACTGATTTGTTTTTAGAGTGTTTTCCCCCCCAATTGACATATATAGTCTTCTTGTTAAAACATCTTCCCCTCATATTGTAGACAGAGCTCGGCTGGAGAGTCAGGCCTTTTCCACTGTGAACTGCCTTGCGGCTGGGCAGGAAGAGCTCATCCTTCTTCAAGAGAAAGTCAAGAATGGGAAACTATCTGTGGATGAAGCCCTAGAGAAATTTAAGCATTGGCAGATGGGAAAGACTGAACTGGAAATGATTCAGCAGGTAATAATGACCCCAATCCTTTCTGGAACATTCACCTCACTGGCAGCGCCTGTCTGTAAATGCATAGTCTTTTTACAAGAAACACAGGTAACTATTTGTTTGATTTTAACTACCCACAAAAAAAAATGTTTTCAAACTACCAATTAAATGGCTGCAAACATCCAGATTTCATGTTTACAAACCATTGGTGAACTCAATGCTGGGACCCACTATATCAGAGCTAACACCTAATCACCTTATTAGGCTGTTCTTAGTATAGTGAATATTTTATGAATCTCGTTGCTGATATTAAGGTGAAGCATCTTTACATTAACACGTGCTCAACATTCTGAAGAGTGTGTTATGTGGACCAGACTTAAAGGGTAGAAGAAAATGATTTAAATCATGTCAGGCAATATTCCTCAACAAAATATAACAAGTTTTCTCTCCTCTTCCCCTTAACCTTTGGGGGGGGGGGGTGAAGCCCATATAAAGTCAGGATTTATAGAGATATGCTGCCAAGCATATTAACTTCAGATAAGCTTGTCTTCTATAAATAGAATGTATATCTTGAGAGGGTTTTAGAGTAGGTGGTTCTGAGATGAGACTGAAAACAAAATATACCATATACATCCCATGACATTCCTCGGTGAGGGGTATGAGGACTGTATTCTGTTTTATCCCACAGGCTTTCCTACTCCCTAAATAGTCCAACAGTTTTTCCTTCTCATCACAGAAAACCCCAGTGCCATAGAAACCAGTTCTCAGGAACTGTTTGATAAAACACATTTAATTAGCTAGGTTAGGCCGAAGTACAAATAATCATTAATAGCTTAATATGCTACTTTTCCCAAGGGATCATTTTTGTTGAAAAACAATGCGTAGGAAAACATTTTTAAAGAACAGCAAAATGAATCCCAATGATGAAACTCCAAACAAATGTGGCATCTAGGCAGAAGGTAGTTTAGGCAAGGGACTTTCCCAGCTCATCTGAGATCACTTCTCAGAAGCCACCAATCTCGAAGGGCAGCTCTGGTTGTGTGGGTGGTGGCTGCACCTGGGCCTGTTTCGCCAAACAGATGCGAAAACATGCTGATTGTGCAGTTCTGCAACTGATCTTAGTTCATGATCAGAATGACAGTGCTGCTTCTCAGTCTGGGCCAATGCCATCGCCATCAAACAGCTCTCTTAGCCTGAAACAGATAAAATGTGCCTTAGTGCCAACCTACACACCCACTCTCCTAGCCTTGTTAGCTTGCAAGTTCTGCTGAAAATAAGCCCATTGTACTTCACCCTCCTCAGATCATAATAAAGCTTACAATTTAGAGGAATCCAACTGAAATACCTTCTTGAAAATTATCTCACTAGTTGTTTTATGAAAGGCTTGGTTGTTTTTAATTTGTGTGTGTGTTTATATTTAATATTCTTTTAGAAAGAAGTTAAGGCGGTCTGTTAACTACTTTTAGACTGATCTGACTTATCCAATATATAGGGAGAATGGGATAATGAATATAGTTACTGTTTACGCAAAACAAAACAAAATTTAACCTGTAAAGCTAAGGAACAGGCACTCAGCCTGCTTTCCATACAAGCCAAAAGTTCAGTAACTTTGACTGAATACTGTTTAGTAAATCAGTCTTTTTCTTTTTTTTATGTTTCCAGCTTTAATGAGATATCATTGGATAAACTTAAGGTGTACCGCCTTATCAATTTCACACACTTACATATTGCAAAATGATTACCACCGGAGTGTTACCTAACATCTCCATCATATCAAAAAATTATCATTTCTTCTTTTGGGTGAGAACATTGAATATCTACCCTGTTATCAACTTCAAGTACATAATACAGTATTGTTTAGTATAATCACTGTGTTGTGCATTGAATCGCCAGAACGTATTTATCTTACAACTGGAAGTATCTACCCTTTAATCAACCTCTTTCCCTCCACTTCCGGGTCACTGGTAACCACCACTTTACTCACTGAGTGCAGCTTTTTTAGCTTCTGCATATAAACAGTATCATACCATGTTTTTCTTTCTCTCTCTGACTTTTTTTACCTAGCATAATGCCCTCAGGGTCTATTCATGTTGCAAATTGCAGAATTTCCTTCTTTTTCATGGCTTATGTATGTAATCACATCCTCTTTGTCCATTCATCCATTGACAGAAGCTTAGGTTGTTTCTGTATCTTGGCTACTGCGAATAATCCTGCAGTGAATATGAGGGTGCAGTTATGTCTTCAATATCCTATTTTCATTTTCTTCAGATATACACCGAAGAGCAGAATTACTGGATCATATGTAGCTCTATTTTTAATTTTTTAAGAAACCTACATACTGTTTTCCATAGTGGCTGCACCAATTTACATTCCCACCAACAACAAACAAGGTTTCCCTTTTCTCCACATCCTGCCAACACTTGTTATCGCTTGTCTTTTTGATGATAACCATTCTAACAGGTGTCAGGTGATGATACCTCAATGTGGTTTTCATTTGCATTTTCCTATTGATTAGTGATATTGAGCACCTTCTCATATACCTGTTGACCATTTGTATGTCATTTTTGAAAAATGCTTTATTTAGTCCCTCTGCTCATTTTTTTTCTCTGAACATTTGTTAACTAGATTATTTGATTTTTGCTACTAAGTTATTTGGGGCGGGGGGGGTATTTTTTTGTTAATTTTTAACATTTTTTTTTTATTTTTGAGAGACAGAGACAGAGAAGGAGCAGGGGAGGGACAGAGACAGGAGGCACAGAATCCAAAGCGGGCTCTTGCCTCCAAGCTATCAGCACAGAGCCCGCCACACGGGGCTCAAACCCATGAACCGTTAAGACCATGACCTGAGCCGAAGTCAGACACTTAACAGCCTGAGTCACACAGGCGCCTCACTATTGAGTTATTTGAATTCTTAATGTATTTTGGATATTAACCCCTTATCAGATCTATGATTTGCAAATATTTTCTCCCATTCTGTAGGTAGCCTTTTCATTTTCTTGACCATTTCTTTTGCTGTGTAGACACTTTTCAGGTTGATGTAGTCCTACTTGCCTAATTTTGCTTCTTTTGCTTGTGTTTTGGGGTGTCATATCCAAAAAACTATTGCCAAGACCAATTGCAAGGAGTTTTTTTCCCTATGTTTTCTTAGTCCTTAACATAAGGGGCTGGACAACAGTCGGAATAACAGAAAAATAGGTGTTCTCCTCATTTTCCCAAAATACGTACACACTCATTTTCACACACTTTTCTTTAAAAAAAAATTATTTATTTTTGGGAGAGTGCAAGCGGGGGTAGGGATCCAAAGCGGGCTCTGCGCTGACAGCAGCAAGCCCATTGGGGCTTGAAATCACAAACCTCGAGATCACGACCTGAACTGAAGTCAGATGCTCAACCGACTGAGCCACCCAGGTGCCCCTTCACACACTTTTAAATATTACTCCTGTAGCTTGCAAAAACATTCATTTGTACGCTGAACATAAATCTGTCAGGGGTAACTGTAATGTTATGTCATTATTATTGATAGAGGTATTATCCTAAGAAAATAAGAGGAAAAGTGGCACAACCATAGAGTTAATAATAGAAGAGTTTCTAGAATAATTAAGACCCATGTAGAACCCCTGGAGTTGAAGGTGAGCTGGGTGAGAAGGTTAAAACTGCCTTTTACTCTCCTCACTCCTGTTATAACCAGTGAATGCCTAAAGAAGAATATTTACTCCACTCATAGAAGAAGATCTTTAAGGCAATGAAAATAATTCTCTTTTTAGGAAGCATGGTTTCTAGGTTTCAAAGGAAACCCTTAGGAGAAAGGGCTATTCTTAGATTCTCTTCTAAAAGATTTTTTTTAATGTTGTTTTACATTTTAGATAAAATGATAATAAATGTTCAACCTAGAATGTTTTGGAAAGCAAGGGAAGATCACAGACGAGCTAAGAAGGGGAATCCAGTTATGTCTCATTTGCTTCCAAGTGCCTGGTCCTTAAGAGAAATATGTAAGAAAGGTTCTGCCCCCACAGAGGCTAGAGATGGGCTCAGGCAGTAGCAAATCACCATTGTGTCATTTGCTTTTGCACACAGCATAGCCAATGTAGCGCCCTCTGGTGTTAGATTGGGAAAGCGGCTCCCATAAGAATTGGGCTTTGGGTCCCGGGGCTGACTCTACCACTTAACAACTCTGTGATTTGGAAAAGTTACTTAACCTCTCCGAATCTCAGCTTCTATTTATGTAAACTGAGATGATGGCATATATACTTCATGAAGTTGTGAAAATTAAGTAACATAACGCATTTAAAGTATCCAAGATGGCTGATCGGGATGCTGTGAGTACCAAATTAGTGCAACATAGTCATGATGGTTCTGGTAACGGTAGTTGATGTTTTTCATCTTCATCTATGACAAACTTGTGACTCTTCACTTCTATTTTCTGGTCATTCCCTCATCAAGGAAAAACTACGCCAGCTACGAGATTGCATCATTGGGAAAAGGCCAGAAGAAGAAAATGTCTCTGGTAAGTAAGCTTTGTCTGTTATTCAAAAATGATAGAGTAGAGTCAACCAGGCCTGAAGTCAAATCTGCACACCATCACTTCCCAGCTGCAGGACTGGAGAGCGTTTTAATGCCTGGTACTCAGGTTCCTGTCTGCAAAACAGGAGTGATTATAGATATATCTGGAAGGGGTTGTGTAAGTTAACATGTAGAACATTTTTCACATTCATTGACCCAGAATGAACCTTCCATAAATGCTACGTTCTTTCCTTTGATTTCTATGAAAATTGCAAATAATTCCATTCCAGTTTACATACACACACACACACACACACACACACACACACACCATTATACAGATTACTGAATTATTAAAGAGTCATACTTTTTTAATAAGGTTGAACATTCTCAATATAGTCAGTTCACACAATTGTGCACATGTGGATCATTTTAAATTGTAAATCTCAGGTTGCTTTCCCCTGCAGCTAGCATGCTTCTTGGCAATGCAGATTCCCCTTGCTAATAATTTACAGTCACTCTCACTGGAGGGGAAAAAACACTCGTTTTAATGCTAACACAAACCAAACATTATTAAGATGGTAAATCTTCTCCAAAGATAAATATCACATTCCAAAATTGAAAATAAATTATGTTGTCACTAGCAGACCACTCCTTCCCCAAGTCCTTACCCCTGCACAGATAATTAAAAACTAACAACCACTAGCAAATCTTGAAATTTCCATCTTTTCCATTTTCAATAAGATTGCGTAGATTTTAGCTAGTGCTTCATGTTGAAACTTACCAGAAAAAAAATATTTTCATATTATTAAATTGTTTTCTACTCTTTCCTAGAAAATTCTTTAAGCTATCTTATAAATGGTTTCTAAAAACAGAAATACACGTTCTAAAATAATTAAGCTTATAAACACAGGGCTAATTTACAGATAACTGAGATCTACAGATCTCTGTTGTAATGTGGAAAAGGTTAAAATTTTAACAATATAAAAAATTATATAGTAAAAAATATGTATACATACTTTGACTAAGGAATATTAAGTAGTAGTAGCAGCAGCTAATATTTGACTATCTACCATACATTGAGTATTACCTTTTTAATTTCTTATAATAACCCTTTGAGGTAGACATTATTACCAATTTATAAATAGGGAAACTGAGACTGTAAGAAACTAAGAAGCCCAGGGTGCCTGGGTGGCTCAGTCATTAAGCATCTGACTTCAAATCAGGTCATGATCTCACAGTTCATGAGTTCGAGTCCTACATCAGGTGAGCACTAGCAATGCTTTGGGAGAACACAAGCCCCACTTTCTCTCTCTCTCTCTCTCTCTCTCTCTCTCTCTCTCTCTCATTCCCTCTCTCCCTCCTAGGATTCTCTCTCTCTCTGCCTCTCACTCACTTGTGCCCTCTCTGAAGAAAGAAAGAAAGAAAGAAAGAAAGAAAGAAAGAAAGAAAGAAAGAAAGACTAAAAAGCCCCAAAATGCACAGATTAGAAACTACAGCCTAATTCTTTTTTAATCCAAAGTCAATGCTTTTAAACACTGGTGTCTTAATTAGGAATCAGCTAGTTCCCCTTCTAACCAAAATGGGATAAGTAGTACCAGACAGACCCTCCCACCGTACACAGCACTAATGCTAGGCAAAAATATGAGGCAGTTGATTTCAGGGAGTAGGCAGTTAGCAGTCTAAGACTGTAATTCTAGTGACAAAATTTACGCGGTCGTACAAAGCAAGGCAATCCTGTTGAAATGAGGAGACATGAGCAGAATCCAGGGCAACCAAAGCTTCTGGAATGTCTGTGTGGGTCACTGAAGAGGAGGTAACTCTGTAGAGAAGTAGCTTCAGAGGGAGTGAGGGACTCCACAAGTCTGCGGCCAAGAGATGAGCAAGACCACTCATGCATACAAGATAACAGCTTCTGGACACTGAAAGCAGAACAGAGACACTAGAGTTTGAGCAGAACCAGGGAAAAGCCAGACTGGGGATGTTGGAGATTTTGCCCTGCCAGAGTGGAAAAATCTCCCTGACAACTTTGTTAAAAACACCTGGTATCCTGCTATGACATCCAAGAGATATAATGGTTAAAGACCATGACTTAGAGTGAGATCTCCTCTAGACCTGCACTAACAAACCTAAAACCAAACCCCTACAAGATACACATGGAAGGTAGTTTGTAGGCTCAGGCCCACTGCAGGCTTTAGAAAACACCTTGGGCTGTCTATAGGACAACACTGAAAACAGCATAAAACCAGGCCCATACAAGTTCATGCCAATAATCAAACTGCCTGCTAAAATAAGAACTTATACTTCTCACTTATTAAAGGAATATTACAGAATCCAGAATATACAGCTGATTGTCTATAATTTCCAGTATTCAGTGTTTCCTAAAAATACTTTTCCTTAAAAAAAAAAAAGTGGAAGACATACAAAGATGAAGAAAATGTTATTCATAGAAAAAGAAACCTCTCAATAAAAACTGAAATGGTCCTATTGTTGATCTTAACAAACAAAGACTTCGAAGCAACTCTTATAAACATAGTTAAATTAATAAAAAAAAATGTTGTTAAGGAGTGAATAAATAGGGAATCTATTGACATTTACAGGACATGACGTGGAAAAAAATTAGAGTACATGTTTGTTTAAGGTGTAGATGGAAGGTATACCAAAATAGAACATATGTTGGGCTATTTTAAAAGTTTCAATAAGTTTCAAAACATTTGAAACCTTCAGAGTATGTTCTCTGAACAATTTCAGTCTTTTGAAATCTTATATTCTCTTACTACAACAAAAAGAAATTAGAATTTAAGAAATTAAAAATACCTCTCAAAATAGTTAGGAATTAAGTACATTTCAAAATAACCCATAGGTCAAATAAGAAATCACAAGAAAATATTTCAACCTGAATGAATTATGAAAATACAACATATCAAAATGTGTGGAATGTAGCTAAAATAGTACTTAGAGGTAAATTTATGGCTATAAATATAACAGTAGAAAAGAAGAAAGGCTGAAGATCAGTGACATGGGTTTCCACTTCAGGAAACTGGAAAGTGGAAAGCAGAGGTAAGAGGAAAAACTGTAAAGCTCAGATCAAAAATCAATAAAAAATGAAGGAGTTGAACGATAGAAAAAAATTAATAAAACCAAAAATTAGTTATTTGAAAACATAACTAAAATTGATAAAACTGACAAAAATGAACTGGAAAAAAGGGAAAGCGAGAGTAACCATATTGGGAAAGTAAAATGAGGCTATCACAACAGATCCTACAGACATTAAAAAGATACTAATGAAATATAATTAACTTTTTATTTTTTTAATTTTTTTTTAACGTTTATTTATTTTTGAGACAGAGAGAGACAGAGCATGAAGGGGGGAGGGGCAGAGAGAGAGGGAGACACAGAATCTGAAACAGGCTCCATGCTCTGAGCGGTCAGCACAGAGCCCGACGCGGGCTCGAACTCACAGACCGTGAGATCATGACCTGAGCCAAAGTCGGAAGCTTAACCGACCAAGCCACCCAGGCGCCCCTAATTAACTTTTTAAATGCCAATACATTTAACAACTTAGGCAAAAGGAACAAATTAATTAAAAAACAACACTTACAAAACTAAAAAGAATTACACTTCTCTGAACATATCTTTCAGAACGTACTTTCAGAACTTTGTTAATATTTTACATATTCAATAAAAATGAGTCTGGAAAGGGGGCAAAATGGAATAAGAGCAGAAGAAAATGAACCTACACATATTCCAAATAAAAAACATCCACACTGAAAGGAGACAGAAGAAAAACTAACATAAATATAGAAAATAGTATATTCCAAGGATAAAAATAAAAGAAAAAAATCAATACATAAAAATGTATTCTGTACTCTAGTAAGTAGGCTTATTTCTCTATAGGAGTATAGGGTAGCAATTTCAAAACTGCCAGTTGTATAATCTAAGACTGAGTAAATAAATGTACTATGGATAGTAAGAATCAGATTTCCTATTATCAAAGAAAGGGGTAACTACTAAAGAAAAAAAGAAAGTTGGAATGAATTCTATGCTTCTAAATTGGAATTGGAGGTAAAAATAACTCCTGGTTACGAATAGATATATTACAAATAGGTATAGAAATATAGTTGTATATATGAACATATACATTTCTTTAGCCCTATCTGCTGAAAAGGCCTAGAAGCAATGACAGCCCAGCACCAATGAGCACCTGTAGCATCTAGATCCTAGTTTACAAAAGCAAATGGCCAGTAAACATGTGAAAATATGCTCAACACCATTAGTTAGGAAAATGCAAATTAAACTAAATATCAATACATAACAAGTATGATGGCTGGAATTTTTAGATATTGTTACAATAAAGTGATTAAGACATGGAAAAACTGGATATGCATTTCATACATTGTTAATGGAAGTAGAATGTGGTGTGATGACTTTGGAACAGTTAAATGTGCACCTACCTTATGGCCTAGACAGGCCACTCTTAGGTATTTTTCCAAAAAAAAAAAAAAATGAAAACATTATGTGTATCCAGACTTATTCACAAAATTTATAGCAGTTTATAATAGCTAAATCATAAACAATCCTAATGTCTGAGGGAAGAAGACATAATTATACTCTAGTATATTCATACAGTGGAATATTACTCAACAATAGAAAGAAATACCTAGTATTACACACAACATCATGAATGAATCTCACAGATGCTATGCTAAATGAAAGATAATGAAACACAAAGGAATACATTGTATAAGATTCCATTAATCTGAAATTATAGATAAAACTAATCTATATCAATAGAAATCAGATCAGGGTCACTAGAGATAATGGTGGGATGAGGATTGATGTTGGAGGCACAAGAGGATTTTCTGTAGAGATGAAATGTTCTCTATCCTAACCGGGTGATGGGTACATGGGTGTATAGATTTGTCAAAAGTCATCAAAAAAAGTAATTTGTACTATATATACTGAATATTGTTAATCTGAAAAAAGAGTGGAGTAGCTCAGGCAAAAAAACTATCAAAGCATAGTAGCAACACTTTTATTAAGTGTCTAACATACCTAAAATCATAATACCAGACATCAAAAGGAAAATAGACAAACGTAGTCAGAGACGGGGTTTCACACTTTGTAGTTGGAGATCAGTATTTGTTTAATCAAACTGTGAGATTTCATAGTTATCTCAAAGACAAGAAGTTGTCAAACAATAGAAAGAAGAAAGTTTAAGATAAATATTGAGCAAAACTCAGTAGAATGTGCTTTTTCTGTCTTCTAGATAAACTCACCATTGTGCACCATCCAAATGGTAAGTTTTTGGCATTTACTGAAGAATTTCAGACTACAACAAAGCACGTGGTAAATCAGTTTCAGTGTTAATGTAAACCTAAAATAATTAGGCAGGCCAGTGCAAAAACTCACATAGATTTTATATGTATATACAAAACCACTTGACATCCAAAATAAATTTGAGGTGATTCTAGAAGAGCAATGTAGAGGCATTGTTAGACAATACAAGAAGCATGTGCTTTGAACTCTGATTGACCTGGCCCTTCACAACTTACCGTTATGGCCTTTGGGAAATCACTTAGGCTCTTTAGGCCTCAGTTTCCCCATGTAAGAAATCTGCCATGGGGAGTTTCTATAAAGGCAGATGATAATATGTGCAAATGGGAGCTGATGCTTGATAAGCGGGAGTTATTGACAGAGTAAATGGAATTGGAGTAACACTTCAAAGGGTGATTCACGTCAGTGTGGTAAGTAGGAATGTATGCAGAAGGTTGGCAAGATCAAGAAGAGCCAGAGGCCAGCTGGGGAGCTCTGACTAATCTAGAAGCAATTGTCTACATTCTGAACCAGAACAGTGACTGTGGGAATGGAGAAGAGCAATAGAACTGAGCCACGTGGCTGACGGGTGGAAACTGGAAAGCCTGTGGTAAAGGCAGGAGGAGCGGTGGCCAATGGGGAGTAGTAGGAACAAGTTTTCATAAGATGGCATACCTTGTGATTGACTGATCGTGGTCAATGGAGAAAAACAAAAAAGAAGAAGGCATCATTTAGTGAGGGTTGTTATTCAAAGGTGTTGGATTGTTTCTGAGCTGAAGCAACTCCTCTCTGTGTCCTGTAGTCAACTATCTGGGCAGGAGAAATTAATAGCATCCTTGCCAAGGGTGCCTTTTCAATATTCCCTTTTTATCTCTTCAGTAGCTTCTCCTTACCCAATATATGCTACTCATAGCATATATTATTTTTTTAAAGTACCGAATAAATGAATCATTAAATATGTGAACAGCTGAAGAAATAGTAACAGAGTTTATATTTCTAGGTAACGAGAGTGCCCGCAATGAAAATATGTTATATAACACACCCTTCCGCAATAAGGTAGGTTGTATTTATGTTAATTTCTGTAAAATGCAAAAAAAAAATAACTTCTTTGTTGAGAAAGAATATGAGCCTTCTATCCTGACTATGCTTTGAAACGTCTCAACAAATATGAACAAAATAGGTTACATAAGCGTTTGTGTGCAAATTACTGTATGAACAGTAATTTAAAAGAATTAACTATTTAGAAAAAAGCAAAGAAGGAACTCAAAGGAAAAAGGCACCAAGGCCAAAGTATGGCTGAATTCAACATGTACAGACCAAATAAATCTTAGAGGAATCATGGATACATCTTTTTTAGCAATAGTAATATGGTAAGTCTATTTGAACCACAATGTATACAGTCCTTAAAGTCTAGCTGTAGGAAAAAATGTAAACCCAAAACATCATTCCTGTAAATATGCGTCACTTCACATGTAGAGTTAACTGAAAATGAATTGCTAAAAATAACGCTAAGCAAAGAGAGCAGCAATTGAAAAACTAGTTCAAGACAATAATGATAACATCCTGACCACCAATTTTTCTTCAGAAATAAAGCGTGTCTTCTAACTATCTACATATGTGATGTCGGAAATGTTCATTGTTACCCAGGGTCATGTGGCTGCTGGAGTCCTTGGTACACTCCAGAATTAGAGCCCATGGTCATTTCTCACAATGAACCAATTTTAGTTGACCAAATCTCAATAACCCTTTAAGCTCTCCTATGTTTTAAATAAATCATAAGGAATCACCAAAGTCATTTACCCTTAAGAACTGATCGAGTGTTTGCATTTCTGGATCATCCTGTGGCCCACCAGTGAGCTGCACATCTAATGAGTCTCCAGGGAACAGACTCAGTAGACTCACTGGGCTGTAGCAGAATCATGGGATACTACCTAGGCCTCTGAGTTTATGAAAATATAGCTGTCAAACAAAGATCCTTCTACAACATCTGAAGGACTATGCAACCATGGCATATTTTTTAGAACAATATTTGGGGTAAGAGGAGAAGAATACAAATTCCTAGCCCTTAGGCTATTCTCCCTCCAAATAAAATACAACTTGAACTCAAGGACTTTGCTGTAGTTGAGTTTTACAGTTCTTTCCTTTTAAGATAGAGGACTGTTTTCCCAGTTGCCTCTATAAAGCTATTTTCCTGTGAAAGGCAACCATGACTTTATCATGTTCCTTTGTTTGGCCTTAAAATGGAGAAATGCTAGCTCTGTATCTTTTTTTGTCTTTTTTTTCTTAGCTTCCTACTCGACTCCAAGCTGAAAAGGAATTTGGTTTCTGTTGCAGGAAAGATTACTAAAGAAGGTAAAATATCAGCTATATATTTTTTTTCAGCTATATTTTTCAGAAAGCTTAAGGCAGGCTTATTAGGGACTTGAAGGAATCATTTGTCTAGCAAACAGAATACTTTAAATATTTCATTGTCTTCTGAAAGGATAAACATGTGTATTTTTCAAGCTAAAGGTGATTGTTCCTTAGAAAGATTTATGTATAGGGGTGATTTTATGCTAGCTAATCAATTTCAATTGATGACCCATTATTCACTAATACATTTCCTGTGATCTCACTTTCAGGTTATTATAATGAAACCCAAAAATCTGCAGACACTGTGCTTTCTGGGTGAAGCATGCTTGCATTTGGATTGCCTGCTGCCTTCAGGGAAAATACTATACTACAAAAGCAGAGGCAAACCTCTGGATTTCAGAATTTGTCATTGCCACGATTTATTGGCATTAACCTGCTTCAGATAGGTACATCAAGATTCAAATTGAATGCCATAGAGTGATGGCATTCTTTGACAGTTCTTGCATTTTACAATGCATTTTGCCACTGAAGCAGCTGTTCCCCATTTTGAAAATTAAGGGAAAACAAAAACAGAGAGGTGAAAACTTCTCTGTCGCAAAGATATTGTGCCTGTTTGAAGCACTCACCTGAACAGTTTAGTCCTTACTCCTTACCTACTGTCTTTAGAATGACCATGAAAATACACATTTGTTATAGATATATATGCTTTTTAAGTTGCTGGTCCATTTTCTGAATTTCTGACATTCAAATCTCTAATTATTATTGCTATGTTTTCAGAAACCTTCTCTTACTTAGTGCCTATTTGCATGTAACCTTAAGAATATTATTTCTTAACATTCTATAGCTCAAATTAATATACATTTCCACAACCTACATTCTTTAAAAGGCTTACAATTTCAGCAACCTATTTCTTAAAAACAACTTACTAGTGTAGAATAGAATGCAGTGTTACCATTCTGTGATTCCCATGCGCGATTCCTGCAAATAAAATGAATGTTTAAAACTGTGTCTGACTTTCCAAAATAAATGCATAATAATTAACCCCTAAATTCTTCTGCTTACCAGTTTTCAGAAGGAAGCCTCCTGAAAAAAAATTTTAAACTCATTTGATTTCACTGTGTAGTCCCCATAAAGTAAACACACAAACGATTTTGTCTAGCTTCTCAACATTGATGGGAATATCTATTTTAAATGATTCTGCAAAATATTGATCACAGGTTTCTCACGACTATTAACATTCTCAAATAAGCTCAAGGTTTAAAAAAATAATACATACATTTGATTCATCCCTAATAGA
This sequence comes from Acinonyx jubatus, assembly GCF_027475565.1. Classification (NCBI taxonomy): domain Eukaryota; kingdom Metazoa; phylum Chordata; class Mammalia; order Carnivora; family Felidae; genus Acinonyx; species Acinonyx jubatus. The sequence goes on along the minus strand of NC_069382.1, from coordinate 117,520,578 downwards.
AGATGCTTTCATCATGACATTTTGAAATCTAGTCCATAGTTTCACATGCAAGCTTTCAAGAAATGGCATGGTGTTCCACACACTGAGCTCCCATTTGTGTGGACTGTCCCACCCAAAGAGTTAAGGAAAGCAGTAGGAAAACTGACTGCTTTTATATAATTTTCCCCATCTCTAAATTCAAATATACGTATTATCTCTAAAGTAAGAACATCTATATAGGCCTGTGACTGATACCTAATAGTTTCACCATTGGCTTTATTGTTATTAAAATGTAAAATCCTGTGACAGGTAAAATGTCAACTTTTCTAATTATAAAACAATTAGATTGTCTCTTACCTGACGGTCAGTTAAGGGTGTAAGAGGAAGACGAGGCTTGAATATTATTCAGGTCTTTAACATAGACAGAAATCTAAAATCAAGGCCTCCAAATACTACTCTTATGAACTGGACTAACTTAGAATAAAACCATGCAAAAAGCCCCCTTAATAGCCTTTTTCCCAAGAAACTCTGCCCTTGAAATGTTACCACTTCGTCATCACAAACAGACATGGAAAATAGAACCCTAAAAATAACTGAGGGCTTCCTCATGTTGCCTCTACCATGGCTCCTCCCATCCTTGACTGATTTGAAAGATGGTTAGAGAAGGTTGGAGTTGGGGGATCTGGAGGAATCCATATCATTACCTGTCGCCCTGGAGGAAGAGATGAAAAGTAGAATACAAGCGTGGAGGAAACTAATCCAAATTTAGGAAAGACCCCAACCGAAAATGCCCCATGGAAGCAGTGTTTTTTCATCTCTGGACTCCATCCCTAATATGTAGAATAGTGTCCATTCACTATGAGCCGCACAATAGAAGCTTTGCATTCATGATAGAAGAGATCAGAGGACAAGACAAAGGAGCAGGGGAATAGACTAGGAAGATGTGAACTTTCCTTGGAGATTTGGGGGCATTTCTCAGAGAGCCCTAACCACTGCTAGAAGGGGAAGACCTACAGGAGAGATCTTTTGAAGATTGTGTGCTGATTCCGGAAGCCTGAGCAGCCAGTAGCTAATATACCTTATCTTTCCCATCATCCCTTTCTTACCTCGGGTTGGTTTCCAAGCCATTACTCCTAACTTTTGCCAAAACCCAGCCCCTTCCTCAGGTTCTTAAATTTACCAGAACTCTGTCTTCTAAAGAAATTTGAACTGGCACTGAATATAATCAGAGTTTTATGTTTAATATTAATTCCCTTATTTTCTACCTAGTCAATTCACTAGGATAACAAAGAGGAAGCATGTAGACCAATGGTTCTTAACTGGGAAATTTTGCTTCCCTTGCCCCAGACTTTTGGCAAATCTGGCAGCATTTTTTCTTGTCATGGCTATGGAGAAGGTGCTTCTGGCCTCTGGTGTATAGAGACAAGTGATGCTAATTAACATCCTATAATACCCGAGGCAAAGAATATCCAGTCCAAAATATCAGTAGCACCAAGGTTGAGGATCCCTGATCTAGACTAGACAGTAAAATAGGATTAACACTTAAAAGAGTGTTGTTAAAATAAAAATTTAACTTTATACAGAATTTTCTGAAAATTCTGAAATTAGAAGCCCCTACGATAGTACAAATGAATGTCTTTGTTTTGAATTGCATATGCCTTAAGCTTAAATGGATAATTAAATACTCTAAAGAATGGATGACTCTAATATAATTTCATAAATCAAACATTCAATTAAATAATAGAGACTCCAATTTTTAGAAAATGAGACTATTCTCGGTATTGTTCTAGTAAGTATAACCTTGTAATTTGAGTCATTATTATATCCTATTTGTTCACTAAGTATTTGCTCATCTGAATTCCTTCTTGTTTCCTATAATGCTATGGGGTCTGATTTTAACAATTTGGACCTACCTGAATTTTACTGCCTCCTGCTTTTCTAAATGGGTAAATATTTAGGAGAGAGGTCAGCACCATGACCTGATCTACTAGGTCCCAGCTGATTGGCTCAGAGCAGGTATAAGGCCTTACTTGTAGCTCTTTGTGTAGCTGTACTTGCCAGCCATCTTGTTGGCCTACCTTATTTTGTGGGGCTGACCTTTAAAGGCAGGGACTACCATATAAAAAGGTAAGATTCTCAATATAATTGACCTCAAATTTGTAAATTACAGCATATGATTTTCTCAACATTTTTATCTTCAAAATGCAGACAATGCTTCTAATATAATTTCCTGGTTATTAAATGACATCAGATATTTATATAAGCAGTGCAGTACTTCATTCAAGAGCATGGGCTTTGAGGGAAGACTGACCTAGTTTGAATATTGGCTGAGCTATGTCCTACCTGTGCAAAACCAAGCCAGTTTTCAGTCTCTTGAGCCCCATTTAATCATTGGTAAGTGGAGGTTATAATACCAATGTTAGCACAGATTGTCTGAAAATTAAATGGAAGGAGATCATTTAATTAATTTATCATCCAAGAGGGCAGTTTTGATGGTAAAATGGAGTAGCATTAATGATTACGATAGAAAAGCAGGTATAAACTGGGTCTACTCCAAGCATAAACTGGAATATGTGGGCAGTCTACTTAAATGAGATGTAAATGTTTAGAACATTTTGGCTAGGAGTAAATAATCAGTGAAAATGGCTTGCAAGAAAATAATCCTCTGTGAAATGTGAATACTGTGTGATACACTAGGCTGGCTTGTTATTAAGCATACTCTTCCAGCATATGACTAAAATCTATATCGTTATTTAAAAAAACCAGTAACTACAAAGTGTGGAATGACCACCTGGATCACCCAGAAAGATCAAAAGCCTTGAGGTGGAAAAATCCTTCAAAATCCTGTAAAATACTACAGCAGTGTTTCCCAAGTTGTATTAAAAAGAACTCAGGGATACTGCATTAAAAAGGGGCTCTGTGACCAAGTGACATTAGAAAGTTCTGTGTATTTTAGTCCTTTTTAGAATAGCATATTAGACTATTAGACATCCAAGTACTGAAGACTAAGTAATCCTGCAATAAAATCTATATAGTTTGAAAAATACTGACTTACATTTTATGTAGATGTAAGCTGGCCTCATTTTCCACATAATGGGAAAGAAAAACTGGCTGACGGATGCCTACAATGATGTGTTTAGATGGAGCCTGAAACTTGGGTTTAATGGGAAAGATCAAGATCAATTAATGATGTTTGCCATGGATAATGGTAATCGGAGGGGGGTGGTGAGGAGAGTGGTGGCATGCGTGGTACTTCCTTGGCATTCAGGATTTGCATTTGGATAGCATAAAGCAAAATATTACATTCTGACATCTTCAAGTGACAAAAGTCAATTTCAGTCAGAATGAAGATCACTTGTCTTTAAAGGAATGAGTTAGTAGACATGTCTCTGAGTAGAACACTGTAATTCCTGCATAACAGACACAGAGATCCCAGGAAGTATGAACCGATGCTGCTTTCGCATTCATGCCTGGCACTTACTGAAAGCATCTACAGTTACACTAAGGAGCCTTAAGGATCCTCACAAAACATTGACAGTTTGTCACAATGTTGTACAATGAGGCCTTCTATAATTCAGACATGGCAAGTCATGCCCAATACTTCACAGGTCCTCTGTGTCAGCAGATTTGGGAAATCCCAGCAGATAACCTGTCCTTAACATTGACATTGAAGGACATAGGACTCTTACTCACGATCACCATATGTTCTCCTCACCCTGGCTTCTATCTACTGTGGTACCTTGACTATGATGTTTTTATTTTATTTTATTTTATTTTATTTTATTTTATTTTGGTAAGAACACTTAACATGAGAAGCAAGAATAGCATTCAAGATAAAGAACATACCTCATGCAAAGACCCCAAGATCAGAATGAACCGCACATTTTCTGAAAATGGAAATATCACTTCTATCTTCTGAATTGTGTCCCCCCAAAAATTCATGTCGACATCTTAATCCCCAGTACTTCAGAATGTGACCACATTTGAAGAAGTCTTTGTAGAAGTATTTAGGTTAAAATGAGGTCCTAAACCAATATGACTAGTGTTCTTTTAAGAAGACGAAATTCGGACACAGACATGTACAGATGAAAAATGATGTGAAGACGTGGGGAGATGATGACCATCTAACAAGCCAAGGAGAGAGGCCTGGAACAGATCTTTTCCTGAAGGCATTCGGAAGAAACCAACCTTGCTGGGCAACTTAATCTCCAATTTGTAGCCTCCAGAACTGTGAGAAAATACATTTCTATCATTTAAGCCATCCAATCTGTACACTTTGTTATGGAAGCCCTGGCAAATTAATAGAGTCAGTGTGGTCGGGGTGTAGTGGATAAGGGTGAGAGAATGAGATGCGTTTGTAGAGGTAAGTAGGAGAAACATCATGAAAGAAGTTTGAATTTTATTCTAAGTACACTGAGAAGCCATTTAAATGTTTTAAGCAGAAAAATTCACTCTGCAAAACAGACAATGGGTTGCAGAGAGGCAAGAGTATTGACAAGGTGACCAGGCAGGGGGGTTGTGAGGGATTCACAAGATGATGGTGGCTTGGACTAGAGCGATAACTGAGGTGAGAGAGGAGGCAGGTTTTAGACATATTTTGGTGATAGAGTCAACAACACTTGCAGATGGGTTTGATGTAGGGGTAAGATAAAAGAATATGGGGAATGCCTGAATTTCTGGCTTGAACAATTTGGTAGAGGACAGTATTTGCCACGATGGAGAAGACAGAAGGATAGATTTGATGGGTTGTATGACATTGGACAAGGTAATTAACCTAATTCTGAGTTTCTCATGGGTAATATGGAGCAAATAGTAATGTTGTTTCATTGGGTAATTGTGAAAATTAAAAAATTATGCTTATGGAACACCTAAAACTTAGTAAATACTCGATAAACATTGAATTAGCAGTTATCTTGAAATGTTATCTTGAAATGCAACAAGCAATTAGGTAAAATTGGATTCAGTGTCACCAAGGACATTATAATTGAGGTGGTAATATATACAGAAGATAATATTTTATTTAAAAATAAATTTCAGATTATATGTCTAAAGCCCTTTAATCCATGAGGACCTGTGTCATATTCTGACGAAGTTAAACTTTAGACACTTGTGAAGTTGCCTGTGAATGTAGAATAGTTTGAAGAAGGTTTTTGTTACCTTCCTAAAAAACTAAAGGAGGCTATCATGAATCTTCAAAATAGACTAAGTGTGCTAGATGTGGACTTAGCATCCCTTTTCATCCCCTTCTATGAATACCCCTATATTAAGGGAGCTGGAAGGCAAACCACGCATTTATCAGGCTCACCAGCAAGAAGGGGCTACGTGTGATATACATTCCACCAATGAGATGGTGTCTTGCGAGATCTGGAAGATGGAGGTGAGAGAGAGTGCTCCTCCTCCTGCTGTGGAGGCTGGCTGGTAGAGTAGATTCATGTTGGTGTCTGTGGTCAGTAGGATCCTCATCTGAGGCTCTGGTCACCAGCTCCGGGAGCCTGAGGCAAGTATAGTGGCATCAGTGATGGTAATGGGCACAAGCTGCTTCCTGACCACCAGGTTTTAGCTACAGTCATGTTAACCAGAACCAACTTCTCTTAGCTCTCTGAAAGATCTTATAAACTCTTAATTCCCTGTATTAAATTTCTTTTTGACTGAACTATCTATAATGGTTCCTGACTGGAACCATTATGCATCTCTGACTGGTACATTTAGTCTTATCAAGAATCTACTTTAACTCAGTTTTTCTCTAATAAGAAGTTTATCTGATAACGTCTTTCTTAACCAAAATATTTTAATCTATTTACCTAGCTGCTCAATTCTAATTTCAAACACGCAGTTCACATTGCAGGTGCTTATTTGATGTTTTTAAATGAATAAATGTTATCAGGTCACCTTCTGGGTTACCCGATTCATAAAATAATAACATTCTTCCTGGCAAAAGTCCAACTTTCCAGCCAATCTAATATAAGATTCATCAAATTCCTCATAGATCTATAACCAATATAAAATCCTTTTGAGCTTTATATGATCTAAGCATAGACATAATAACACAGCATTATTTTAGGTAACTTAAATGTCAGTATCACCACAGGTGCAACCAAAGCTTTATTCATGTAATACCTACTTAGAGAATTGAGATTCTCTTTAAGTTGTTCTTCAACAATATATAGTTAAATAAAATGACCCTCATTAAACTCATTTTTCATCAAAGCCTAAAAATACCAAATTACAAATTCAGGAAGACTTTCACTTACATCTATAATCAAGGCACCAGCATTAAATTATTCATTAATTCTTCTTTTGTTAGTTCTCTTCTTCAAATAAAAATTTTAAATTATGTTGAATATGATTATTTCCTCTTTAAATATGTTCCATCCTCATTGTTAATAATCCTATAATCTGACTTAACCATACTTTAAAGGTCCAGATTGCAGAAAAACAAACTTTAGAACACTGGTACCATGTGAAACATTTATCAGATCTGTAGCTTTCTCAGTTTTGAAATACAGTGGATACACAGAAGGAAACAAATGGGAGGAGTTGATGAATTGAATACTACCGATGGGCGACCCAGTTAGTTTGTGTACCAGTATCATTTGCTCAGATCTATTTCCTTCCTAGATTGTGAGGCTGAGCAGAATAAAGCACCAGCCTGACACCAGCCCTTAGGACAGAGTCTTTTCTATTGGATGTGGTGGCCCCCGGAGGAAGCTCAAGACAGCCTTCTGACCTATTCTGTTCATCTTGGAATTAGACACTAAAGTTTTCTTAAGACCAAGGGCCATTATAGGTTTGCTGAAGAAACAATAGACAGCTGAGAATAAGCTCTTCTTGAAATGATGCTAGTTACCTGGCAGTGGCTGAGCACCATGGCTTGATGTCCCCTGAGGAAAGGGCATGGGTTACCCCCCGAGGAAAGGGTTACAAGAAAAGTAGACACGAATCATTTGGTACAACATTTTTACATCTTTGCTTTCCACAGACAGGGGAAGGATTATACTGGGCCGTGTGTTCAGCATCCTTTATTAGAAATACACTGAACTTTCACCTTTAAAATGTGTCCATTCTTCTTCCTTAGCCGGCAATCCCATCTTCATGATAGCATTCACCCCTCCTAAAGCATCTCTCTAGTTATTTGGGGGACACTCATGATAATATATTGCATGTGCTTCTGCTGTGCCTGCTGCTGGTGGCTTTGTGAAGACACTGCTCCTGCTAAGATGACTGCCACCCACAGGTGACCCACTTGATTCTCAGCCAGAATTTCATGGGGATAAAAGAAGATGCCCTTGCTCCAATTTGATGTAGCTTTTAATCACCTGAAACCAGAAGATTCTCTATTTTTATGTAAGGTTTTCCCATGATTTTTATAAACATGGTAACTTCAACTGCTATGAAAAACCAAGTCCCTTAGGGAGTCAGATACCACCCTTTCCTGCCATCGTCCTCACATAGGTGGATGCCCTGTTACCATTTTTTCCTCTCAAAATCTGTATCTTCTAATTCCTCGTTTTAAGCTTACATGTGTTTGTCACTGGTATTCCTTCTAGTACTGATAAGCTGATGGGTAACTTAGAAGACAAAGCCCAATCTTGCTTTTTTATGAGTTCGAGCCTCTTTTTAATCCCTGAGAAGTTGATTATTTTAATTTGGTGCCATAGACTGTACCTTCCTGCAGCAAACATTTGTCATATTTGGTGCCAGTATCTGAATCCCCCTTCCCTCTTCCTACTGGCACTGCCATCATTCTTTTGAGAAAATTCCCAGTTGACTATAGTTTTAACAAGAAAGCGATTCCAACTTACTCCCACCGCAGCCTCCCACGTCCTAAGCTGAGGGTGGCAGATTCTTCCTCACTTCACTCTGGCACAGTCAGTTTTCTAAATTCAATCATCAGACATTTATTCCTGAGATGCTGATTCAATGGTTGAAGTCCAATTAATCATGGTGTGGGGCAGACTAGAGGTCAGACCTTCCTGTGGCATGACCTTGGCTGCAATTCTGCCTGACCCTCCCCCAGAAGACCCCTGATTCCCGCCCATTCTCCTAGCTCAGTCCGCCAGTTTCCCATTTATTATGTCACTCCCCAATATCTTCACAATAAATTCCCAGGGTTGTTTCTGTATTTTAACTAATACTCTAGATTGGAGAAATCAAAACACTGAGGTTTCTGGATTGAATGTATCCCCCTAAAAGGTATGAAGTCCTAACTCTTAGTACCTGTGAATGTGACTTTATTTGAAAAGGGTCTTTGGAGTCATCAAGACAAGATGAAGTCATACTGGAGTAGGGCAGGCCCTTAGTCCAATATGCATTGTGTCCTTATAGAAAAGGAGAGAGACACACACAAGGAGAGAAAACCATGGAAAGACACAGACACATGAGAGAAGAGTGTCACTGAAGTGCTGTGGCTGCAAACCAAGGGACACCTAGGATAGGCAGAGCCAAGGAAGGGTATTCCCTAGAGATTTCAGAGGGAGCATGGCCCTGGAAACATCCTGATTTCATACTTCTTGGCTTCATAATTATGATACAGTACATTTCTGTCTTTTTTAAGCCCCCAGTTTGTGGTACTTTGTTACAGCAGGCCTAGAAAATGCACAATTTAAATTCTTACTAATGACAATTATACACCATTAGTTATACTGTTTGCTCAAGAAACTCATTGTCTATCTGTGACACAGAAGTCCTTTCCTGGATAACTGGTCATACAATGTTTTTCACTTACCCAACCCCAAATTTTGCAGATAATAAGCATATAAAAGAAGAATCCAATTAATATACTACATGCAAATGAACAGAAGGCATTAGGAAGAGCAGGATTACCCTAAGAACTTAAATATCTTCTGTTTTATTCTCCTCTCCTCAACACTTTTCTCATCTTGTTACCTACTCACAAATAAAATGCGGGACGCATATCATAAACCGGGACACTTTCTGAATACTTTATACATATTTACCAAAAGAAAATAACTCAAGTCCTTGACAAGCCAAGAGTTAGATACCATATAGTAACACAGGAGTTTTAGGAGATCTAGACTGTCATCACGACAACACTATCACCAACCCTGAAACATATATAAATAAGGAAAGCAGGTGTGATATTTCTTCATTACTATTCGTATTCAGCATACTGTGAATGATTAAGACCAGTAAAATGGAAGCATATTACAACAGAAAGGACATAGGGATAATTGCTAAAATGAGGATGTCCAAAAGGAGCTTAAATACTATGTGCAACTGTCTTACCAGTTGACCAGACAATACTATAATTAAAGTGGGCAATGACTAGATTTTCAAACTTGTTTGAAGCTTTGTTATACTTTATTCGACAATGTCCAATTTGCCTGCAGAATACTAAGCAAACAAAAGTGAGTGTTATAGGTATTATGTTGGCATTTTTGATACCAGGATTTTCATTATATATTAGCTCCTTGCTCATTTCAAAATTCCTCGAATTTCTTTCTGATACTGTTATTTGATTTAGAAACCGGATAAAAGCAGCTGAAAGCATTTTTTGGTCTTAAATTAGAGTTGGCCATGACAAATGTTCCTACAAGAATATAGGATGAATCCCACACATTTATCACAGCATCTGGGCCATGTTTGTTTCTGTAGGACACAGGAGAGGGTAGGAAGAATTCTTATGTTGGTAAACTGGAAGTCTAAGAATTACACTTGCCATCTGGGACTGCTTTGATGAGAATACTGGCCTGTTCTTTCCACTTAATTACCAAAATGAAGTATCGTCATGCAAAGACAATGATCTTGGTGATCGAGACGCAAGTACAACCAGTAAAACTAAATACTTTCATTTAAATGTGGTTGTATTTATTTACTGTAATATTGAACAAGCTTCTCCAGTTCTTTAGAACAAAATTCATCCACCCATTTACCCTATACAAACAAGAAGAAGTTACATAAACCCAACATAATTAAAGCAATTTATATGGGGCATAAACTTCATGATGTTTTACAGTCAACTTGTAAGTAAAGAAGGCAACTAACAGAAATAACTTCTCCCAGCAAAAACACTTATGTGGTTTGCAGAGTTCCAAAATACCAATCTTTAAATATGTACTATTTCACCAAAGTGCCAAAAGAAGAATAGCAAACTAAATAGAGCAAAATATGGCCTCAATTTAAAGATTTGGTAAGGAACTAAAATGAAGACCTAGTTTTATACCTGCTGTTATAAAGGATCAACTTACTTTCTCCAGCATTATAATTTCATTAACTCCATTAGGGAGTGCAATTTCAAATGAAAAACTTAGGTTCACCTAAAACTATTGGACAATTAACTCAATGGTAATACTTCCAGTATTAAATCTACTGAATTCCAGAAGTATTCAAACTTTTCCACTGCAGAATCTCCCCATTTTTGTAATAGAAATAGCATATTTTTAAGGCCAGATGGCCAACTAAGAAACCTGATAAGTGGCTGCCTGAGGTCCTAATCAGAACAAGGACTCAAGCGCTGCCCCATAGGGAAATAGCACCGTATCAGGTTTCTTCCTATTAGCCAAGTATCTGAGTAAACCCTAGCACAGAGACCCAGACTCACAGTCCTATATTGAGCAGATGTCCACCAGTGATTTTTCAGGGAATGTGCTGGTCCCAAAACTTGCTCTTGTAGAATTGTTACAATGGTAAACATTTGCCCTGGGCACCATCTTGACACAATTCTTTGGCAAGAGTTTCACTGGAGCTGTGTAGAGAACAGATAGGTATGATTTGTGTCTAATAGGCTTAGTGGTAGCCTAACTGCAACAATATGAACAAAAATTAGTAGTAGCCACAACTAATTTTCTGATCTGTATCCCAAAATAGAATAACCAACTGCCTTTTAGAACTGGGTCTCAAAAAATTTTATTAGCTGTACTCTCTCTTATACGAATTGTAAGGACACTAATCATCTTGAACATTCACAATAATTTATTTTAACCCCAAAATTTTCATCTTTGGAAAGCAGCTTTACCTCTGTGGAAGGGACAGGCCATGTCATTTGTAAGAACCCCTTAGCCAAGGGTGCACACAAGCACATCCAGATTTGATTCCAGGATAAAGGATGGAAGGCCTGGCTTTTGTGGACACGAGATGAAACTCTAGAGGAACTGCATTGGATGGGAGCCATTTTCAAAGCAGCCACCTCAAAGTCAGCTTTTTAATCTCTAGTCTTCAAACCACCTATAATATGCATCTTTTTTTTTTAATCTAGAAAGGTGTCATTTCAATGCTAAAAGCTGTTTTCCTGATACGTCTTCACAGTTCTTCCCTCTCAAAATGAAAATATTCTGTCCTGATGAGCGCTGAGAGGAAGAAGTGAGCAAAACCCAGGAGTCACTTCAGGGCAATTTATTTCTGCCTTGCCAATTGGTTTACCAATTCACCACTTTTTAGAAGCAGATGAAATGCTGCAGGTGTCTGCAGGCTGAGCATCCCTCTCAGACATGCTGGCCCTATGGTGTGCTTGGGTTTAGAGCTGAGTCAGAGATCTCAGATGCTTCCTCCTGATGGGAATATATTAGAATTGGAATGTTGCTATTACCATCTTGGGAAGGAGAACCAGGCTTATGGAGAGAAAAGCTATCTATCTTCTTCCTACCCAGAGCCAGCTTTCACACCCTTCTGTCCTTTCAAATAGGCTGGAGGTTGTGTGGGGGGGGTGCACTTCCTAAAAAACTCTTCTTGATCTTAGAGAAAAAGATGGACTTACTTGGTAAACAGTGTGTGACACACTGTGAGGAAAAGATTTAGGAAATGTGCTAGCAAAAAAAAAATATATATATATATATATATATATATATATATATATATATATCAGAAATAGCACTTATTTTGCACAGCCTCAGCTGTGGGGCGGAGATCAGTCACGACTCTCAGACACATTTTGCTTAAGTCACACATCTTATGGAAACAGACAGCCCAAATGAGCAGAGCGATTTGGGTACAGATGCCAATTTCAGAAAAATAAATGGATGAGGTTTAATGAAATATTTGCTAAAACTCTCAGGCCTCAGTGGAAGAACTTAGTCTAAAACTAGCCAAAACGCAGGACATATAAAACATAGTGACAGTGTGACAGGCACAGAGGTGCACTGCTCAGGTGGCCCTTCAAGAGAACGGGCTGCAAAGAGCTGATGAGCTGACAACATCAGATCTGCCCTCTGCAGGAGCCACTTCCACACTCGGAGGCCCCGCCCCTCCTGGCTGCTCCCAGCCAATAGCTGAGCCTGGCGGGGAAACTGGACCAGCGATTTCTGCCCAACGCAGGACTGCTGTGAAGGACAACTTCTGCTTTGGGTAGCCCATCAACCTCACTGAGACTTTCTGGGAGTGACACTGCAGTCTTTGACTCTTCCCAACCTACTCATTCTTCCTTCTTCCTCTCTTTCCACCTGGGTGGGGTATGCAGTACATTCTAAATCCTCTCCCTACCTCTTTATCTTTCATAGCACCCTCCCCCAGCACTGGTAAATCTCTTGCATTTCTAATTTTATCACAGTATTGTTAACCGTAAAAATAAAACTGTCAGCTATTTTAGCAGCAAAAAAAAAAAAAAAAAAAAAAGCGGGGGGTGGTTATTTGGGAATAGCAGGGAATTGCAATGCAGGACAAGCAAGCTAGGGCAAAACGACAGGCACCCTAGGGAACAAATGAGAGGATAGCTATTTTATAGAGGAAAAGGGAAGGCTGGGGGGAGCTGTTATAAACACAAAGTCCATTGGAGTAAACTGGAAGTTCAAAGTATGGTGACTTTTCATTGGCTGAGTTGTGACAGTCTCTCATTGGCTGGACTGTTGCTGAGAGAGGAGAAAAACTCCTGCTGGGGTGGTCTCTTCTTGTTGGGATCTGCTGCTGACAATGAGAGGTAGGGTGTGAGAGTTCTCCCTGCTGGCCTCTCAACTCTATTTTAAGTGAGGCTTCCTTTTATTAAATTTCACACCATCCACTTACCAGAGACCTGAACTGAGGCCAACAACTATGCAAATTAGTACAGTTCCGGTTTATCTTGCTGGGAGATGAAAATGTAACAGAATGCTAACCATGGAGAGAACAAATCACCTCCTCTCTCCTCTACTGAAGCATATACCATTTCCAAAGTCTAACTTCTTTTGTAGTGTTGCTTTCTTTTTTCCATAACTATTTCAAATAGAATCTTTACTTTTCCTGCTTTTCCTACAGTATCCATTGCCCCATATTTCTGTCTAGTTCGAAGTAAAATATGTTCTATTGATATTGATACAGAAGTTACATGGATAGGGAGAAAATAGGCTTTTTCTAATGGACTTTGGCATTGTCCAAGAATAGGTATTCCTCAAGAATAGCTATTCACACTAGATACTCATAAGTCTAAACTGTCATGCTTTCTGTTTTTCAGTACCTGGTAAGTGAGATAAGTGCACATTTTAAAGCTAATTTAACCTAAATAGCCTTGGTTTCAGGAGTATGTAATGCCCCAAAGCTTACAATTCATTTGATCACAACTATCGAGTAAAATCAGCATTAAGACTCACCCAAGATTGTAAATTTGCTACAGGAAAGAACTTCTGGAGACAGTTCCATAGTTCTTTAGGAATGATTTTTCAAGTTTCCATTCATTCCAGGTTTGTCTACATCACCAACCTCCCTTTCCTGTATGGTTCATGACTCTAAATTATTCATTTGCATCACTTTCATACAAACTCTTATTTTCTTTGTAAACAGAGAGAATGGAACCTGTAAGCTAATCAATCTCCCCATGATGCTGTAGAAACTGCGAATGGATTTTTATTAGAGGGCAGAGTGGGAGGAGAGAGAGAAAAGAAAGTGCCTGCTCCATCCCCTGAGTGCCATCTGCATTCGAGGGCACAGACAGTGCCCACCCAGAGAGCACTTCTGCCCACAGATGAGCCCACACACTGCACCACTGACAGCTGTGTGAGGAAGAAATACTAAAACTGAGAAAAACATGGAACTCACTTTAAGACTGCACATATTGGTCATTAGAAGATGCAGAATAAGCCCCACAGGAACAGAAATATGAGGCTCATTTTAAGTTTTAAAATCAGCTACTAACTCCTCTAGCAAAAATGAGAGAGTTTTTCTTTTTTAAAGCCCATATAATCTCTAATTCCCAATCTGTTCAGAGACTTACCTCCCTTTACAAACTAACAAAAATAGATACGCAATCAACCTCTGAAACTCAGCATCAGAAGTAGAAATTACTGCTTTCGAGTTTCTTTGCAAAATCAACACCTTAAATTAGATGCAAGAAGGCAAGTCACCTTCTTTACCCTGGAAGAGAGGAGAAAAGGCAAGACACTGTCTGGAGTTGAGATGAGAAATCCCACTTTTTCTGACTCTAAAGTGGGCAGGGCATCAATAGCAGGTAAATGAAAAGCCTGAAGGAAATGGATAGAAGAAAGTGGGGGTGGGAAGAGGAAGAAAGGATATAGGAATGGAAAACTTGTGTAAGTAAAATCCATACTTGTTTTCTACTGCCAGAATGACATAAAAACACATTTAGACCATGTGGAGTAACTACATTACTTATGAAATGAATCTGCCATTCTAACAATCTATAACATATTTATCTGTGATTTGAAAATTTTAAACTACCTACCTTTATTTTGATCATTATGTTACCTAGTTTTTATTTCTTCAGGAGATTGTTAAAACATATACCAGAAAGGTATTATCTTCATCTTGGGGGCAGTGGGGAAGATCCAGAAATAAAGTCAGTGTGTTAAGTCCTTATTCTGAGTCAACAGCAGATCTGCCAAGAAGGACTCAGAACTACCTCTTGTTAGACTCGGACATAGCAATAGGATGACTGAATAGAGAGACAAACATTAGTGACAATCATAAGCTACTTTGTTAATAGAGCAGTTTTGCCCAGTGTATTGCCTCAACGCTTCATGAAAATTGGCTCCTGGTAGCTGTCCCTCCTATTCATTAGCTCTATTTGGACACCAGCAGTGGATACAGTTAGTTTCCAGCTAAGATCTCTGTAACCTAAGTACAGAGATGAATATTGATGCAAAGCTAAGAGTCCTATAGGAATCATTGTTGCCATTGTTTGTTTTTTTCTAAATATAAGCATATCAGAGATAAAAACTATCCTGTTCACCAAACTTGACTCTATGCTTGTTGACAATAAAATGGGCTGCTTTCTAGGAAAATAATGCAGGATAAGATGGTGAACAATCATTTTCCACTGGGGAGAATTAAAGGCATAGTTTGGTCAGTCATATGGTATCTTCCCACCTTCTTCATTAAGCCCTAACTCTTACTACCTATAACCTGGTCAAATTCTCCTTTGATGTAAGTTGTGGTTACATCCTTAAAGAGATCTGAATTTGCGAGTACCACAAGAGTCATTATCAAGCATTCAATAAATAGTTTTAAGCACCAGTGATGCCAAATATACCAACCATCAACAGAAGACTGGAAGGACACATTTATGTTAACTAGATTGCAGACCTCGGACCCTTTTCCAAATTACCATGGCCCAAGAGCAAAAACTGATTTGTCAAAGTAATTATTAACCATTTGAATTATCCAAACAATTATTAACTAATAATTACCTGAATTATTTGATAATTATTAACAACATTATTAGCAGTTGTAGTTTATCATCCCAAATTCTCTATATTCCAAACAGAGGTTTCAGCAAAGAAGTATCACAAAAGAATGATACACAACCATACACCTTAAGAAACAGATCACCAAAATTGGGACATTTGATGCATGAACAAAACCTAAGTACAGAAAGAATCTTAAAGACAAGCCATGTCCACTTCACATTTCTGCCTCACTCTTGTTCCCTGGAGAATCTTCCATGTTCATCACTTGTTATAAAGTCAAGTGTTTCAAAAAAAAGAAAGGAAGGAAGGAAGGAAGGGAGGAAGGAAGGAAGGAAGGGAGGAAAGTCAAAAGTCAAGTGCTTCAAGTATATTTTTCCAAGACCTGCTGTTCTAGAACCACTTTGTACTTTCGACCTTTTGTTTATGGAGTCTCTAGACTGAAAAGTAAAAAGGTTTTATTCTTGATTTTAATGGAGTTGAAACTTTGAATATGAGAATAGAATGTACTTTTCCTCTTCCTCCTATGTTTTCATAATTGGTGACCTGAAAACAAAATAGGAATTGTGACACATTCATAAGACAAGTTGATATATTGAGTCCAGAATCCTTACTATAAACCCAAGGTGATAAATTACAAAAAACAATATTGGCAGGTTTGTTAAATAGATACCTGATAGAAGTCAACTTTAAATTATTCTACTCATTAAGTAATTCAATTGGAATTCACTACTAGTCTAATATCCTACATTTGTGCATAAAATATGCTACTCAGGTAAAGCAAATGTAGTGCATTTCCTGATGCAAGTGTGAAATATGTCTAGAATTTTATTTTGCCTATTTATTTATGTATTCAATATGTGTTTATTGAGAAGCTACTGTGTGCCAGGCACTATTCTAGGATTTCGTACACAGTAGTGGAACAAACTGACAAATCCCTTGCCTTTACCAATCTTTACATTCTCCTAGGAGGAGACAGACAATAAAAGAATACCTACTTAAAAACTTTATGCCAAATGGATGTAAGAGCTATGTATGTAAGAACATCAAGTATGCTTGAAGTGATGTGAGTGAGGGGGTGAGTGTAGAAAAGTTGTCAGAGACACATCCAAAAAACAAATTACCAAGAACCCTAGAAGCCATGATGTGAGGAATAACATAATAATTAAGGCTATATGTTTTAGAAGAAGGCCACACAAAGCAAATGTCCATTGGCACCTTTGGCTACTATGGTGATCAATGGTCCCTGTACTTCAAGAGTACTTCAAGGGAAGGGAAAGGTCAGGAGAAGGAACATGTTTGGACTCATGGTAGAATACATCTTCCTCACTGCTGTGACAAGTAACTGCTTTCATTATTAGGAAAGGTGTGTTTACCTCATTATTGGGAGAGGCTGACACATTTTCCCTACATGCTGGAATCTTGTCTTACTGAGTTCAGTCCTCTGGGGCTTTTTCTACTAAGCTAGCAAACTGGTCCTCTCAACAGAATTTTACAAATCTACTCAGCACAGGTTGAAATCACCAGTTCTGTATTCCTAATCCGTATCTCATTTCTGCATATTACAGACAACCACGTCATAATGGTGCCAGAATTATGCCATTGGTTAAAGTAAAAAGTGCAGTGAAATCCCCTTCTTACATGATGAGTTCAGATAATGATTTAGAATCCAGGCTGAATGAGGGAGAAGAAAATGTGGTTCCTTAGTCTACAATACTTCTCAGGCTCTGGTCCTTTCTTCTGCAGGTGACCACTGCTTCTCAGTCTAATTTGGATCACAAAATCATCTTCCTCATAAATCTACCATGGAAAACTTCAGTGACAACATTAAATGCACATGAACTACAATAACACACACTTCACCAGTGACCGAGAAATGTCATCTACAAAGTACTTAAAATATGGGCTTTTGCTAATGGAAAATAAGAATTTGTTCCATACCTGGTCCGTTACATATATTAAATTGAAAAAGAACCTAAGACCACTGATTTGCCCAGCTGATTGAGAAAGCTAGTACATCAGCTGAAACCAATGTTCATTGGCCAGCAACAGATGTTTACCAATGATCAAGTATAAATATCTAACCCCTTTAATAATGCACTCCCTAAACCAAGTTCCAAATGCACAAATAATTGTAAGAGCTAATGAAATCTACTCTGTTGTGATTATGCTAAGTCAGAAGATAATAACATCAGGCCATGTGGATCATAGGCACATTCTCAAGCCAGCAATGTCAGCATTTCAAACATTTTGGGAGGTGCCCATCCTGGACATATATTTCTGCTCTGAAAGTGGCTCTCCCACAGACAGTGAATGCTTACATTGGTTATGTTTGCACTGCATGACCCTGTTCCATCTCTGGCTAAAATTTATTGGACCAAAGTATCACCTGACCCAAGAGAAATTAATTATTGACTCAACAAAAGCCAGTTGGAACCTCTTCAGAGCATTGAACTGAGACCCAGGCAGAGCTGGGAGATAGGCCCAGTATTAGAATGAAAGTGAAAGAGCCTCCCAGAACTATGCTGAATTCTTCCTGTGGCCTTATACATTAATATTTCTTTGTATTTCATAAAATACTATAGAATTCTTGTTTTAATTTAATTTGTGTTTACTGAAGTAATTCTGAAAGGAATTCTTGTGATTCGAAGCAACAAAACGTTGGCAGATAATGTCAACATGGAAAAGCCATGGAAATCTTTGGCTCTGGTAATATCACTCACTGATTCAACAATGTGAATCTAGCACCTAGTGTGTACCAAACACTATTTCAAGTACTGAAGATACAGAGGAAAACCAGACAAAACAATTACAAGCTTTCTTAGAGCTTATGTTCTAGAATACTTGCACAGTAGCTCTCTTCCTGACTTTTGGTCCAGAGGACTATATCAAAGTCTGGTTCTTTTTTTCCTGGTGTTTATGCCCAAATATCAACAACTCAAACATGGCAAAATATCATCAAGCAGATATGCGTGTCTTAATGTTCTCTGTAGTACCTAGTTGGATACCCACTAATTTAGCAGTTGGCTTAAGTTGGCATATGTTTTATTGTCAAACTCCACCCAAATTCACATCCAAGTTCAATACTTACAAACACTGTGACCTGTTCTCTATGTCTCCATTTCCTCATCTACACAAATGAGGCTCATAATGACAATATCAATTTATTCTGGAAAATTGGAATAAATTAACCTCTGTAAAGTACTTAGCATGTGCCTGATACAAATTAAATAATTGTAGGGGCGCCTGGATGGCTCAGTCGGTTAAGCGGCCGACTTCGGCTCAGGTCATGATCTCGCAGTCCATGAGTTCAAGCCCCACGTCGGGCTCTGTGCTGACAGCTCAGAGTCTGGAGCCTGTTTCAGATTCTGTGTCTCCCTCTCTCTCTCTGACCCTCCCCCATTCATGCTCTGTCTCTCTCTGTCTCAAAAATAAATAAATGTTAAAAAAAATTTTTTTAAACAAATTAAATAATTGTAGCTAATATAAAATAGAAAGTGCATAGTAAATTATCCTTGCAGTAAAGGGAGGCATACTAGATAGCCACTCATGTGTTAATTGATAGTGTGTGGGGAGAGAGATATAGCTCTTCTTGAGCACATTCTCCCAAGGTTGAAACATTCTAGACCATGAGGCAAGACTCAGGAAGACTCTTCACAGGATAGCTGATCTTTCAAGTGCTCACTTCCCTCATTGGCTGAGTTTCTGCAGTGAATGGGTCTTTGTGCTTCTGGTTTCCATGTGAATGGATTATCTGGGCAGAGGAATTGACCAAATGGCCTTTCATCATACAGAGTAGCCCAAGGTTTCTCAACCTCAGCACCACTGACATTATGAGCTAGGTAATTCTTTGTGGTGGGGGCTGTACTGTGCATTTTCAGAGATTTAGCATCATCCTTAGCTGGCCTCTATCTACTAGATGTCAGTAGCACCCCTCGCCCTCGTTCTGATAATCAAAAATATTTCTGGATATTGCTAAAATTCTTCCTAAGGAGTAAAATCATCCGTGGGCAAGAATAACTAGATTAACAATATTATCAGGGTGCAGGATCCTTTCAGCAACCACTCGGCTGGCATCTAAACATTATGAGTTCAGAGTTGAGAAATGCAGCTTCTTTCAAGGTGGGGGATGGGGGAAGGAGGTTCATTTACATGGCTGGTTCTAGAAGCAGTGAAAAATCAAACCCTAAGGTACCTCAATTTTTAACAGACCTGTGCCTGCAGACAACTGTCAAGACTAAAGAGAGGGGCTCAAAGTGAATTGGTTCCGAAACATACTTGTGAAAATTGTTCATAACTGCACTAAGGAAATCTCTCAGCTATTGTCATAGCTCTGAGAGTATTTCTCCAACGGGACAAATCTCTTTCATTTTTTTTTTCCTATTTGCATTTTTCTTTCAAAATAGTTTTAGCATCCTATGGAGAGCATCAAATTTATCAAGATCCCTGAAAACTCCTTTTGGCAATTGAAGAAATAATTGACTTTACCTGAAACAGCTTACAGTGTCCTGTATTGTTGACTGAAGGGAAGACCCAAAGGTGTAGAGACTCATGCTTTCTGACAGCAGCTGATTTTATATCTCAGAGCTGGCGTCATTGACCTGTTGTACTCATGCATCTCTTCACATGCCCCTTGAACTCTTTTGCTATCAGAATGTATAGATTTAAATATATTAGAAAGAAAGCAATCACTACAGAGTCCATAAATGGCTACCTGGTTTAAAATGGGGGGTTAGTGCTGTTCTGAGAGTAGCAAGTTCCTCTTCACACCTGTCAGGAGAAGCGAATTACCTTGTCTAGAAAGGCATCTCTCTGAGTGTGACAGTGAAGTTTAAATAGTCACTACTGCCAGACCTCCATGTCTATGGTGGAGTTTAACATATTCCAGCCATGTCACAAACACTTTAAGGTCCTTTCTGAAAAAGAGCTTTCAAGCTAAGTTTTCTGGGGCTGCCTGCCAGAGTCAATCTCAGCTAACATCCTCAGGACTCACTTGGATCTCTTAATAATGTTGCCTCCATGGGAAGAGAATGTATGGTGCATTGCCAGAAGTTCAGGAGAGAAACTGTTCTCTTGCCCATCTCTGACATACCTAGTCAGGCATGCGGCCAAAGCTTTCCTAAATTGGATTCAATGATCTAAAGTTATTCCTTAGAATTTTTTATAACTCAACAGCTTGACATATTCCCTCCCACTCACAGATTAATACCTATTTCCTCTTAAGACAAAGGGAAAATACATGTTTTGATTTTGTGTGAGTTCCCACAGATTCTAACTCAGAATTTTCCCTACCTTGTGTAGGATGGCAGGACAGGCTGTTTTCCAGTTCGCTATTTTTCCCAACTGCCACAGAACTGAATCTGCTTTAGAGTCTTTTTTTTTCTAAGTTTATTTATTTATTTTTGAGAGAGAGAGAGAGCATGAGTGGGGAAGGAGCAGAGAGAACAAAAGGAGAGGGAAAGAGAGGGAGAAAGAGAATCCCAAACAGACTCCATGCCGTTAGCATGGATGTAGAGCTCGAATCCATGAACCATGAGATCATGACTCGAGCCTAAACCAAGAGTTAGATACTCAACCGACTGAGCCACTCAGGCACCTCTGGAGTCTCTTATTTTATATGCATGGTGGGGCACAGTTGGAAGGAGAAATCTTATTTGTTGTAGTAAAAGAAAGGGGAGGAAAGCATGTAAAGGAATAGGGAGAACGAAATGGTAAAAAGCACTTTGTCACTATTCTAATGTATGTATTCAGACGAATATCCAACCATTTCCTTCCACTCAGCTTGACATTAAACAGTGTTCCTACTGTATCAAAAAATTTACTTTTCCCCCAAATTCCTAGATAAGGTACCTAGATAAGTAAAAACTACAATCATAAATTATTTTTGAAAGTAATTGGCTGATTCATTTCCCCAAGTTTTCCATTTTCCTTTCTTGTGTGGCACTATATTTGGAGGAGCAGAATTTGAGGAAAGCTGGAGCCAATGCTTCCCTAGTTTCTAAATCCACCTTTAGGATTGCTGGAGATCATACCAAAACAATATGACTACGTTCTCATCTTGGGCCATCTTCCCAGGCCACACTCACAAGCAAAAGTCATATTATCAAAGCCTGAGGACGTGACTTTAACTATTCCCCCCATGTTTCGGTTGTTGAGAGCATCCAGTGAATGAAATGAAGATTGGAAGTCAAGTCCAATCCATGTTGAGATCAGGTGTCCCTGTTCTGTGCTATAACTGTAGGTTGCTAACTCAAAAGTGCTTGTCCAGGCAAAGTGAGGACCATATGAGAAGATCTGGGTGGATGCACAAAGGTCGTCCACTCTCAGTGGAAAAACAACTTCAGGGCGTGCCCAAAGACTTGGGTCAAAAGATGCAGCTCTTCTCTTTCTCTCTCTGCCCCTCTCCCACTCACAGCCTGTCTCTCTCTCTCTCTCTCTCTCTCAAAAATAAATAAACCTTTAAAAAATTAAAAAAAAAACAAAACTGAGTGGCTCAGTCGGTTAAGCGTCTGACTTCAAATCAGGTCATGATCTCGCAGTCCATGGATTCGAGCCCCGCGTTGGGCTCTGTGCTGACAGTTCAGAGCCTGGAGCCTGCTTCGGATTCTGTGTCTCCCTTTCTCTCTGCCCCTCCCCCACTCACAGTCTGTCTCTCTCTCTCTCTCTCTCTCTCTCTCTCTCTCTCAAAAATAAATAAACCTTTAAAAAATTAAAAAAAAACAAAACTGAGTGGCTCAGTCGGTTAAGCGTCTGACTTCAAATCAGGTCATGATCTCACAGTCCATGGATTCGAGCCCTGTGTTGGGCTCTGTGCTGACAGCTCAGAGCCTGGAGCCTGCTTCGGATTCTGTGTCTCCCTTTCTCTCTGCCCCTCCCCCACTCACAGTCTGTCTCTCTCTCCCAAAAATAAATAAACACTAAAAATCTTTAAAAAAAGAAGATGCAGCTCTTGGCAAAGAGGCAAGTGTGTTGTGACAACCACAGAATGACTTAGCCCCTGAGAAGAATACAACCCAGAGAACACAAAAATCACACAATTACGTTGTGAGGTTCATTTTTATTTATGTTTTTGTTATGTTTTTATAAGTGACCATATGAAACATGGCCTGCCACAAAATATTTTGTGAGTCATAGGCAAATAAATGTCGACTAAATCCCAAGTTTCAGCTTCTTCTACAGTGCTAAAAGGAGTCTTGTGATTCCATATCCCAGACCTCAGCAGCTGTGCCAACCACACACAAAATATATGATAATAATAATTTTGTTCTGTTATAGCAACCACAATTGTAACTCTCTTTTTATTTACATATAATATGCTTACTAAACATGCAAGATATGAAAACAAAAACAGAGCAACACCATATTTTGCTGTAATCTAAAACAGCTTTAAAAAAATAAAAAAATAAATAAATAATAAAATAAAAAATAAATAAAACAGCTTTATTTTTCAAAGGCATAAGTGATCCCTTATCATGGTTTTCTCATCACCCCAAAAATAAAACCTCCTGTAAATGACTTTCCAATAACTTCTCCAATCTTATTTTTGACTTAGCTCTAGAAGGGGAAATAAATTAAGGGGAATAAAAAGATGATTTTCCTTTTCAGAGTCTCACTCCACTTGCAGAAGCAAAATGTTCACCATGACTTGACAGCGTCCCTCTCCAAATCAGAGTCAACTAAACTTGACAATCCTATTAAGCTCTGGCTTCTTTTTTCTTTTCTGGTGACAAGTGGCTTTAGGCCTTGAAGTCTGGACAACTGTCATCTCTTCTACATTGAAACACTTTGATCAACCATTCCATTTTGAAGCCTGACGTAATTCAGGTTGGAAAGAAAACAGCTGTTCTGCTTATACCACCCAAATATCCGCTCTGTTCTATAAACGTGCAAGAATTCTCCTCTATTCATCTTGGGTTTGTTGATTCTCACTCATGCAACATCGAGCAATATTTACTGAGTCCCTAGGGGTCAGCAACTACGCTATATGACAGAGATACTGTATGTACAAGACTGAATCCCTTCCTCCCAATAGATATCTAGGAAGACAAATAAATAGAGAGGGAATTGCAAATGCAGCAATTTTCATTTCATTCTATAACTCAGGTGATGCTGACCAGCACGTTCTGTGAAGTAATTATCCTTAAGCTCATTTCTGTCTTCTTTACAGTTAGCATTGTCCAGTCGAAATTTCTGTGATGATGGACATAACCTATAGTTTCACTGTCCAATACAGTAGCCACTAGACACTTGTGTCTACTAAGCACTTGAAGTGTGGCTTAAGTGACAGAAAAATTAACTTTTTTAATGTTTATTTATTTTTGAGAGAGCAAGAGAGCAAGTGAGAGCTGGGAGGGGCAGGCTCTGAGCTGACGGCAGACAGCCAGATGCGCGAAGCTCGAAGTCATGAACCGAACCATGAGATCACGACTTGAGCCAATGTTAGACACTAAGCCAACTGAACCACCCAGGCGCCCTGAAAAATTAATTTTTAACTTAATTTCATTTTAACAAATTTTAATTTTAATTTAAATAGACTCCTGTGGCATGCGACCACCACATTAGACAGTGCATGAATCAAAAGACATCCTTGGTGCTATAATCATATTATCTGATTTAGTTAGAAATTAGCCTTTGAACTGTAGAAATCCCAGGGAACTAATCATTATAGGTACTGTGTAATACCAGGGAAGAAAATGCATCAGATGATTCACCAGGATCAAAGGCAGCCTCCTATCTGGATAGAATCTATAGATGTCTTCTGGTCTCAATCCATCAATCCATCATTGGGTTATATAGTATTGAAGGCATAATTCCTTTCCTGGATTCAGCTATGTTAAGGAAAAAGAACCTAGAATATACAAAAGTAAATAGTCTTTATTTTGCACATAATTCCTGCCGTCCCACCTCCAATACAATAGTAAATTGACGCAAGTCTGTACTCACTCGAAGTTATTGAGCAAAAAAATGCTTTATTTAGGGAGCTGCTGAATGTTAAATGTGCTCTGAAAATAGAAACGCAGGTCATCGGCCCAGGATTTCAACATGTAAACTACTCATAACCAAGGCACTGACTGACATGGTACCAAAAGAAAAAGACCAAAGGGACCTCAATAAAGGCAATGAATCAGCACAGGAGAGATAGGTAAAAACGCGTTATCTTGGGGGTGAGGTGATGGATTAATAGGCAAGGATGTAACAGGGGTATAGCCATTTAAGGTAGGTCTCGATTTGAATCCTTGCTCTGATGTTTATAGCTAGGTGCCCTTGGGAGATTTCCTTTAGTTTGCTCATCTGTAAAGTGAGTATATAGTATCTACCTCACAGATTGCTGAGAGGACCATAAATAATGTGTTCCAAATTCTTGGTGCATCTCAATAAACAGTATTTAATAGTATTATGACAGACGTAACCTGAAGACTTATAGTCCCAACAGCCAGTGCCATTTGAATCCCATCAAGTCACTTTTAAGTTTAGGACTCAAGAACCTCTTTCCAATAAATGAGCATCCGTAAATAAAATCCCCCATCCACGAGTTTTATTTGTTATCATCAAAATTCCTTTTCCCAGCATTAAAACTCTCTCAAACTAGGGGCGCCTGGGTGGCGCAGTCGGTTGAGCGTCCGACTTCAGCCAGGTCACGATCTCGCGATCCGTGAGTTCGAGCCCCACGTCAGGCTCTGGGTTGATGGCTCAGAGCCTGGAGCCTGTTTCCGATTCTGTGTCTCCCTCTCTCTCTGCCCCTCCCCCGTTCATGCTCTGTCTCTCTCTGTCCCAAAAATAAATAAACGTTGAAAAAAAAAAAAAACTCTCTCAAACTCAATACAGAATTATAAGAAGTTAAAGAAAGTAATGGGAAAAGTGACTGGCTAATCAAAGAACACTTGTTTTTATTTGAAATCCAAATCATATGCATTTTTTGGAGAGTATCATCTGACCTCAGAGAAATTATCTAGAAAGAAAGTAATGCTCAGATTAACATTTAATGTGTTCCCACCATTTTTACCCTTTTGATTCTGACACTAGCCTGTCGCCAGACCCAGACATTGAGGAGCAGGACTGGAAAGCTGTTAACAGGACACACAGGTGACAGATACATCTTCCTATTGACAAAGACAGGGAGACCTATAACCCTGCCCACAGCTCTTAGCAATCTTCCTTGTTTCAAATGTGGATCTTACATTTGTTTTACTAATAGAGAGTATTTCAGCAGGAACTAGGAAATGACAGTTTGCAGGGAAAGAGTAATGAGCACATAGTACCTCTGAACTACTTCTGCACAGCCGTTCTCCAGACATTGCCTTATCTTCACAATTGTACCACGTTATTATCTTATTCTCAAAGCAGTTTGCATGAAACTCCCTCTGTTGGCCCCCTCCCTGTCTCTCTGTCTCCACACACACTTATGAATACATGTATGTAATTTTTTAAGTTGTAGGTAAATAAGATTCCCCCTTGAACAACAACAACAACAACAAAAACTAAACTAAAGCATACATGTTTAGACTACTGATCAATTAAATACAAAGAAGTTGTCACAATGTATATGCAACTAGAGGTACAGGGTAACAAAGTGGTATGAGAAAGATCTTGAGTTAAAAAAAAAAAAACTGGAATTAGATCCTGCCTTATCTTATCTTATCATTGTTTGTTAGCTAAGTGATCTTGGGTTAGTCATATAAGTGTCTTAAACTTCAATTCCTTCATCTCCTAAAAATGGAAACAACAATATTATCTATTTCATAAAGCCGTTGAAATGCCTAAAATACAATGCATGTAAAATTCTTTGCACAGAGGTTGCTGCCTGTGTTCTCCTCTAGGATTTTGACGGTTTCCTCCTGTCTCACATTAAGGTCTTCCATCCATTTTGAATTTATTTTTGTGTATGGTGTAAGAAAGTGGTCCGGTTTCATTCTTCTGCATACAGTTGGGCACTTGTGATGAGCACTGGGTGTTATATGTAAGTGATGAATCACAAATTCTACTCCTGAAACCAATATTACACTATATGTTAACTAACCAGAATTTAAATAAAAACTCAAGACATAAAAAAAAAAACTTTGCACAGAGTCTAACATAATAACAACCAATAAATGGGTAGATATCATTGTTAATTATATGTAATCATTATTTCCTGCATGGTAAATAGGCAGATATGAAAAATCATTCATGCAGGTTAATACATCTGGTATTATGTTTATGCAGCCAAACCACATCTTGTATTATTTCCCCAATATCTAAAATAAAGTGTGCCAAAGAAAATCAATAATAAAAAAATCCATATCCAAGTACATTATCATAAATTACAAGGGCATCAAAAACATAGTGAAAATTCTATAAGCTATGTCCTAGAGCGAAAGAACAGACAACCTAAAAAAGAACAATAATAAATTGATATCACGTGTCAGGGGCCCTGGA
Organism: Acinonyx jubatus; assembly: GCF_027475565.1. Lineage (NCBI taxonomy): Eukaryota > Metazoa > Chordata > Mammalia > Carnivora > Felidae > Acinonyx > Acinonyx jubatus. The sequence goes on along the minus strand of NC_069382.1, from coordinate 117,493,621 downwards.
TGCAAGACAAGGAAGTAATATATTCACACTGTGAAAAGAGTAGGTATTTGAACTTAGAATATATTCTGCTAAAATATTAATTTTTACTTTTTTAATGTTTATTTATTTTTGAGAGAGAGCATAAGCAGGAAAGGGGAAAAGAGAGGGGGAGAGAGAGAATCCCAAGCACGCTCCACGGTGAATTCACTTTTCAAATGCTCTTGAAGGAAATACTCAGGAAAAAAGAGAAATCAACATAAAAACACTTTCATGAGATAAGAGAAGGATGAGAAAACAATGTAATACCTTTTTGGAGTGTAATGTAAATAAGCAATTAGCAAACAAGAAGCAGAAGACCAAAAGATAGATTTTAAAAGAAGAGGAAATAGCCATAAAATCCAGCAAATCAAAGTCTAAAGGATAACAGCATCAAAAAAATGTACCTGAGTATGGAAACAGAGCAAAGGCAGTAAGGACATGCAAGGATATGCCTTCTTTGGGGGGAAAAAATAGCTTGTGTATTGTCCTTACTAACTTAGAGAAAACCAGTCAAAGAATAAACACAGAGTATGCAACTTTCAACTTACATAAGAAAAATTCACCTATTCAAGGAAATGTTGAGAAAATATATATATGACAAATAAACAATTATCAAATAAGATATCAGAAATAAGAACTAATGTAAAATTAACATAAGTAAACTAAATTTACAACTTAAAATTGTGACACTCAAAGTAGGCTAAAAAAGTAAGAAGCAGCAATGTATTATCTATACAATACAAATTTAAATGTAGAAGAATACAGAAAGGTTTAAAATTAAGGGATTAATGAAGATATCTCAGCAAATTTGAACCAAATTTGAACCAAAAGACAGCTGTGGTAGGAATATTAAAAACAAGACATATGGACTGGCTGGGTGGCTCCATCGGTTGAGCATCCCACTCATTTTCAGCTCAGGTCATGATCCCAGGGTCGTGGGATCGAGCCTCACATCAGGCTCCTCTTGCGTGCTCTCTCTTTCTCCAAAATTAAAAAACAAAACAAAAAACAGAAGACATGAAAAGCAAACAGCACCACAAAAATTATAATATACTGGAAGAGGAAATTTAAAATTTTATATATATTATATAATATATACTCTATACTATATTGTTATGTACTATATACTTATAATTCTATATTATACTGATAATATATTTATAATAGTTCTAGACATATATGTATGTGTGTTAGAAACAGGCCAGCAACAGCAGATACAATTATGGGGAGAAATAGGCTAATTATCACTTACACAATCCTCTTCTTTCTGTCTAACACCATAATTTATTCTCTGTCTACTGAATCATCCCCATTACATTACAAAATCTCTCTTTTTTTTTAAGTTATTTATTTATTTTGAAAGAGAGTGCAAGTGGGGGAGGGGCAGAGAAAGAGACACAGAGAGAGACTCACAGTCCAAAGCAGGCTCCAGGCTCAGAGCTGTCAGCACAGAGCCTGACGTGGGGCTCAAACTCAGGAACCGTGAGATCATGACCCGAGCTGAAGTCAGATGCTTAACCGACTGAGCCACCCAGGCGCCCCACGTTACAAAACCTCTTGATGCCACTTTCCTCTTTAGCTTCTCTCTTCTCCCATTTACAGCAAAAAGGGGTTCCACACTCCCTGCCTCCCAACTCCTTCTTTGAATCACTCTTGAGCCTTCTCCAATCGAATTTACCCTCAACTCTCAGCCAAACAGTCCTTTCCCAGGTCCCCAATTACCTTCCTAGTGACATGTCAGGTGATCCAAATAGGATCCATCCTCATATTTGGCCAAAGTTGGTCACTCTTTCCTCCTTATAACAGTTATGTCCCTTGGCTTCCAGGGCACTGCTCTTTCTCCTAGTTTTCTTTCCACTGCCCTGAGTGGTCTTTTCTCAGTATCCTTTGCTGGTTCCTCTTCTTCCCTCTATTAGCTAAACATTGGAAAGCCTAGGGCTCACTGCCTTGGCTTTCTTTTCTACCCTAGTTCCTGAGGTGATTTCATCTGGTCTCCTGACTATAAGTACCAGTGTTTGCTAAGAACTTCAGATTCCTGTTTCTACCGCAGACCTCTCCCTGGAGCTCCAGACTTCTACATCTGACTGCCTCCATGGAATCTCCACTTGCATCTCATCAACTTGGCCCAAATTAAATTCCTTATCTACAGCTCCAAAACCTGCTCCTCCAAGAGCTCTCCCCTTCCCCATCAATGTCAACTTCTATATTCTTCCAGTAGCTCAGGCCCAAACTCTTGCCGCTTCCTTTACTCTTCTCTTCCTCTCCCAACACACTCTCCTTATACCTGCACAATCTGTTTGCCTCACCTTCACAACAGATCCTGATTCAACTCACTCCTGTTCTCATCTAAGAAACCATCACATTGGGGTGCCTGGGTGGCTCAGTCGGTTGGGGTCTGACTTCGGCCCAGGTCATGATCTCATGGTTTGTGGGTTTGAGCCCCAAGTCGGGCTCCGTGCTGACAGCTCAGAGACTGGAGCCTGCTTTGAATTCTGTGTCCCTCTCTCTCTCTGCCCCTTCCCTACTCATGCTCTGTCTCTCTGTGTCTCTCAAAAATAAATAAACATTGAAAAAAAAAAGAAGCCATCACATCATCTCTCACCTCAAGTATTGTAATAGCACCTTAACTTACTCCCCTAAAATCTACTCTCACCATAATGGCCACAGAAATCCTTTTAAAATCTAAGTTAGATCATGTTACTGTTCCCCCCTCAAAAATCCCCAATAGTTTCCTATATCTCTGAAAGTAAACCTCAATATCCTTATAATGTTCTCTGGAATTTAATTCTCTTATTTCTTGCTCTGATTTTGACTATTACCACACTGGCTTTTTTGTTCTTCTGAACACATCCCTCCTGGTTCAGGACCTCTGCATTTGCTGTTCCCTTTGCCTGGAATGACTTTCCATTAGGTACCCATATATCTTTGTGTTCTTCTGGTCTTTGCCCAAATGTCATCCTCCAGTGAGCCATTTTGCCTCAGGGAATTCTTACAGATCAATTTATTGAAGAAAACACTGCACTCACCAGAGTGAATTCCTTACTCCTCAAACCACAGTTTCCTTATCAATATTCACTTCAAGACCTTTGCCTCACTGTGTTCATCAAACCTAAATCACATAACAAACTTTGTCCAATCTCAACCAGTCTCCCTCTTTGAAGACCCATCTTAAACTGCTTCAGCCCAGACCCCTAAACCCTATAAATATCCCACCCCTGACTTCTCCTATGAAACACCAAGACTGTCAAAATGGCATTTTCTCCCTTACCACAGCAAGTTCAGATAACCTTAGGGGGGTTTTTTGTTGTTTTTGTTGTTTTTTTGTTTTTTTTGTTTTTTATGACAGGCTGTCTGGTAATATTTTGGAAATTCAAAACAGAACCCCAAAATTCCTATCCCAGGGCTCCTGGGTAGTTCAGTCAGTTAAGCATCCTACTCTTGATTTTGGCTTAGATGATGATCTCATGGTTTGTGAGTTCAAGCTCCACATTGGGCTCTATGCTGGAAATACAGAGCCTGCTTGGGATTCTCTCTCTCTCTCTCTCTGCCCCTCCCCCACTTTCTCTCTGTCTCTCTCTCTCTCTTTCTCTCTCACTCAAAATAAATAAATAAAATTAAAAAAAATTCTTATCCCATTCAAGTTGCTCCACCAAGCAGAAAAAGAAGGAAAGCTGCCCATCCATTTAAAAGGCCAATTCAGTGGGGCACCTGGGTGGCTCCGTGTGTTAAGCATCTGACTTCAGCTCAGGTCATGATCTCACCATTAGTGAGTTCAAGTCCTGCGTTGGGCTCTGTGCTGACAGCTCAGAGCCTGGAGCCTGCTTCAGATTCTGTGTCTCCCTCGCTCTCTGCCCCTTCCCTGCTCTCTCTCTCTCTCTCTCTCTCTCTCTATCAAAAATAAACATTTTAAAAAAATTAAAAGGCTAATTCAGCTTTGATTCCAGAGCCAAATGAGAATCTATATGAAAATAGTAATATGCATCTAAATTGCTTATTAATATTGATACAAAATTGGTAGATAGAAATATCAAATGGATTCTAATAAAATGGAAAGAACTGTAAACAAATAAGGCTTATCCCAAACTGTTCTATTTTCATCTGCATATTTAAATCATATGTAAATATAATTTAACAACAGAAAATCCATCAGTAGAGTCATCACATCTCCAAAAGGAGAAAAATCACATAATTAACAAATGATCAGAAATGTTGTATGATTTTTTTTAATGTTTATTTATTTATTTTGAGAGAGAGAGTGAGCAGGGGAGGGGCAGGGAGGGAGGGAGAAATCTCAGGGTCGCTGTCCATAGGGAGCCTGTCATGGGGCTTGATCTCAGGTATCATGAGATCATAACCTGAGCCAAAATCAAGAGTTGGATGCTTAACCAACTGAGCCACAGAGGCACCCAGAAATGTTCTATGATTAAAAACAACAATAACAACAAAGATATAAAACTAGGAATTGATCCTGAACTTGATTAGTCCTGTCCAAAAAAAAATCATGTAAAATATTTATTTGATATTTATTTCCTTTCAGTTCAGAAAACAAGAATTCTCACTCTTATCTCTACTGTTCAACATTAGCTTGGTGAAAAAGTAAAAAGAAGCATTAGAATTGGAAAGGAAAGAAAAACTGTCACTATTTGAAGATGATTTGACCATCTATAAAGAAAAGCAAACAAAAGCCAAAACTGCTAGAGGTAGTTAAAATTGACAAACAAGGTTGTTAGGTTCAAGGTCAACTTAGAAAACATTTCTTTTTACCAGCAATAACAAAACAGGGAACAAAACCGGAGTAAAAAACCATTTAAATAGCAACAAAGCTTATAAAGTGACCAGAAGTTACCTAACAAAGAATGCACATGGTTGTTATGAAGAAAAAGCAACTATATTTTATTGCAAATATTAAGCAACATAGAAGAACAAATGGACAGCCACTCCATCGGTCTTGGATGAAAAAACTTATTACTGTGAAGATGTCTTATTTCCCCCAATTAATCTTTAAAGACATTGCATTGTAAATAAAACATAAGCAGATGTTTTATACAGATTGACCAATTGGTTCTAAAACTTACTGGCCGGTGAATAGCTAAACAATTTTGAAAAGAAAGAGAGGAGGATTCATTGGTTCAGGAATCAGAGCATAGGATTTTGAAACCTGGCTCTGTTTTCCTGGTTGTGTGTCTTCAGGAAAATTGTTCAAACTCCTTAAGCCTTGGCTTTCTCATACACATGATAAGGTTAATAATACCACCTCCCTCAATGGTCTAATGTAAAGATTAAATGAAATCATGTATGTAAAGTGCCTGAAAAGCAGTGAGCACTCAATAAATTCAGGCAATTGTTAAAATTATCTTAATGTATAGCTATTTGTGCATTGCAGCTTCCTTGCAACTCCAGAATCCTTTAGCGTGAGCACTAGCTACTATTCATTTTTCCCCCGTAGTGAATTGTCCTTACGTATGAGTCTGGTTTTGTTTTTTGTTTTGTTTTGTTTTGTTTTGTTTTGTTAATGTATAAAAGGAAGAGGTGGGGGAGAGGAGAATTGTTTCTTCTTTACTTAACATAAAGGAACTGGAGTCAGAAATATTCTATTCTTTTTTAGCCTTGAGAATATAATCTCCAAAACCAAAAAGACAAAAGAACACCAAATACGCAAGGAGAGGGCTTTGCTGGGGTTAACAGATAGCAGAAATGGAAACCAAAATTCTAAATACCCTGCCCCCATTAGAATTTGCTATGCTCATTTGGAAAGAGACAGCACGACCCGGTCAATAGGAAAATTCAATAAGCTTAATGACAAACCGGAAACTTTAAGGCCTAATAATGTGCTAAAATATTTATAACAAGTTACTTCCCTTCTCGTCTCTCGCTTTCAGTATCTGTAAAATGGGAATAACAATTCTCGTTTCCCAGCACAACTCCTGAAGGGATTAATGAAGATGACGGTGCTGTACAAATTGTGGTGGAACAGGGGTTTGGCAGAATTCCCGGTGCACTCTCAGGTCAAAAGGATTGCATATTGAAAAGTTATCATCTGAGTAGCTCCACCAGCAAATAACATCAAAAATCATGGATTTTTGTTCTTCTCTCATGGGTCAATTTGATCATTCCTACTTGTAGCCATCAGCTGCTAATGTCTTGGGTGATAGCTTTTCCATCCTTGGGGACTCACCCAGGAGAAAATAGAGTAAGACTCTTAGAAATTATATTGACAGGTGTCTGAGTGGCTCAGTCAGTTAAGCGTCCGACTTCGCCACAGGTCATGATCTCGCGGTCTGAGTTCGAGCCCCATGTCAGGCTCTGTGCTGACACCTCAGAGTCTAGAACCTGCTTGGGATTCTGTGTGTGTGTCTCTCTCTGCCCCTCCCCTGCTCATGCCCTGTCTCTCTGTGTCTCTCAAAAAATGAATAAACATTAAAAAAAAAAAAAAAGAAGAAGAAGAAATTATATTGAAACATGGGACACCTGATTGGCTCAGTCAGTTAAGCAGCCAACTTCAGGTTTGTTTCTTTTTTGTTTTTTTTTGTTTGTTTTTTTTGGTTTTTTTCTAATGTATAAAAGGAAGAGGTCATGATCTCAGTCATGATCTCAGTTTGTGACTTTGAGCCCCAAGTCAGGCTCTGTGCTGACAGCTCAGAGCCTGGAAGCCTGCTTCAGATTCTGTGTCTCCCTCTCTCTCTGCCCCTCCCCTGCTTGCTCTCTCTCTCTCTCTCTCTCTCTCTCTCAAAAAGAAATAAGCAATAAAAAAAAAGAAATTATATTAACACAAATGTATCCATTTGCTAAACAGTACATATCATGGGGGAAAAAAAACTGTACTTATGTGAATAGCCACCAGGCATCATGGAAATTAAGCAACATAATCCAGCTTGATCTCGTTTAGTGATTTTCCCAACAGCCTGTATTTATGATGTTTCCTGGGTTTTTGTAAAATGTGTAGTTAGAGAGGGGTGCCAGAGGGAGTGGAAGCAGGCACTGAAAAGTGTGCAGGAGGGCTGTGCCAAGACTTCACAACATTATTACACCCACACTGACATTCAAAAAACACTACCCTTAGGCATTCAGGGTCCCCAGGGCCAAGTGTTCCCCATTTCACTCTTGTGAATGAGGTGATACCAAAGAGAAGCATGTGTTTACAAAGAGGGGCGCAAGCAACAGACAGAATGAAAGGGCAGCGAGTGAGAATAAATGCTTTCGGTGGAGGATGGAGCTCTGTCCCCCTGCTTAGGCAGTTCTAACTGTCCCTGTGGGGAGAGTGAGGAGATGCAGTGACGCAAAAGATCCCATCAGTTACGGCCGCGATGACTGCTTTACAGCCAGAGAAACCCTCCCTGACATCAAGACAATCCCGGCTCCCAGCAGAGCATCTGCAGTCCTTCTCGCCCCTCAACACCCCACGGAGCCACCTGCGCTTCTTATGACACAGGCTCTCTTGTGTGTGGGAGTCCATGCTTGCTCTTACGTCTGCCTGCAGTTGCCGTCTCCACTCCCCAACCTCCCGGCTCTGCCCAACTTGTCCCTTTGGTCTCAACTAAACACCTCCATAGGGTACTTTTTACCGCCTATTCATACGGTTTCCCCCAGATGACCTGAGTGCTCTAAGAGCTCGAAGGTCAAGCCCCGTTTTTCAGCCTTACACATAGCAGGTGCTCAATAAATAACTGGAACATTCAGTGTTAATAGGAGAAGAAGGCTGGGCAAATCTGTCTTTGTCCCCTCTGACACTTAAAAATTGTGTGACCTTGACCACGATTAGTCCCCTCTCCTCTAAGGTAACACACAGAGTTGATGCACAGGTGAGCATTAGAAGGTAATATATGGAAAGCATTTAGCAGGGTAGCTGACATACGCTAGAGTAAATGGTAGTTATTTTGATAGCAATATCATTAAAAAAGAACTAAAGTTGGACTTAAATGTATTTCTTTGTAAGCAGTGTTCATTTAAGTCCTAAATTTTAAGGGTTACTATAAATGCCTGGACCTGCTTTAAATTTTCCTCAAGGAAGGTCATTTGGCAGGTTTATGCTTTTTAATTTCATAACAGTATCTATTCTCTGGTTTCAATCAACAGCAACAAGTTACATGGAGTCTTGGTTAAAACAAAAACGTACAAAATGGAAGGTAAAAGTAGGGTGAACAGAGAAATAGAATTCTCCATGGGGAGAGAAATCCAAAGAAATGCAGATTTTGAAGTGTATGTCCATGTTCACAGTTCCGGAAATCTTCAAGCTCCTTTTTCAAGATTTAAAGAGACAATTTTTTTATCATGTGATAAAAATGGTAGCTTCTTAACATAGAATTTAAACTTAAATTTAGAAATGGGAAGAAGCATATAACAAAGACAGCAATTTAAAATGACAGCCTCAAGGAAGGTCAAAGTGAAATTCCTTTTGTCATTTTCTGCCAAGTTGGAGGATTTACCCCTGACATAACATCTTTTTTTCTATCAATATTCAAGGAACAGAAATGCACTTTCTAAGGATCAGTTTACTGATCAGCTGTTTAAAATGTTATGTTGGAGATATATATGTGTATATATATACATATACACATACACACACACACACACATCACATATGTATGTTAATTTCAGTGAAGAAGTTTGGAGATTAAAATTATAGAATTCAATTTCAATTTGAATCTATATTAGACAGAGAAGCACTATGCCTTTCAAATGATTTGAAAATCAGTTTTATTTGTCCCTTTATTTTGATGGTGGTTTGATTTTTTTTTTCCTAAGTACAATCACTAAACTTGTACGATACTGGCGTGGAAATTATCTGAGCTGTCTTGCATGGTTGTGCTTTAGCCAGGGTGCACATAGCTTAAGTGACAAAAAAATAAGATTAAAGTACAAGGAAGTGTAAGTTCGCACTGCCTCCTTAGAGAAGTTAAGGGCCCCTGGGTGGCTCAGTCGGTTAAGTGTCTGACTCTTGATTTCAGCTCAGGTCATGATCTCACGGTTCCTGAGATCAAACCCTGCATCAGGCTCCATGTTGACAGTATGGGACCCGTCTGGGATTCTCTCCTTCCCTCTCTCTCTGCCCCTGCCTTGCTTGTGTTCACTCTCTCTCTCTCCAAATAAATAAACTTAAAAAAAAAAGAGAGAAGTTAGGTTCTTCATAAATACATAACATTATCATGCCACTGATTCGTGAGGAGTTTAAATGAATTCTTTGGGGTGGGACACCAGAATTATTTGTGTTCATTTTCATCTAAGATCTTTGTTTCCCTAACATTCTTGGTCCTATTGAAACATTTCAGTATATAAAAATACTGCAAAGTTAATACCCAAGAAAAAAGCCATCATGATGTGTATGCTGGTCATTATGATGAGTGTGGCACAATTTTTTAAAATAAACTATCATGCCCTTCAAAAAAATAAAATATTTTATGTCAGGACTTGCAGTTGAAAACATGTTTAAGAAAAGTTTTGCTTACATTCACTCTGGCATTTGTTCTGTTTTGTTGTTGTTATGTTTGCTTTTTTATTTTGTTGTTGTTGTTGTTGTTGATGTTCTTGTAAGGAAAAGCCATCTACCTCTATCCTGTCTTGTCCACAGTAAGTTATGTTCTATCGGAAAGCCCATAATTATATCAAGAATACCATGTTGAGGTCAATGCAGTAACATGATCAAAGTACTACTTAATAGGTGTGCTTTTTCCATTACAGGGATTATAAATGATATGCTCAAAGGATAGAAATACAATTACATACATAGACAGTGATCTGTCATTGCTACAGGCATGCAACACACAGCAGAGTCCAACCGTCTTGGCTCATTAGATAACAAAGCCACGTTGGTCTTCTGCCCCTGCTAAATCCCTGTTCACAGCTCTGTGCCTGGCACAGAACTGATGTTTAATAAACATTTATGGAATTTGTCAAATGGGTCGTGTTGAGCAGGTTTTAAGTCTACCTGCACAACTTGCTAAAAGGTCTTGTCCAAGTTATTTAACTTCTCTGAGCCTCAGTTTCTTTACGGGTAATGTTAAAATAATACCAAATGCTCTACATAATCTTAGCGAGGATTAAAATGAGAAGGCATATAAAGCCCTTAGTGCAGGGTCTGGTGCACTAGGCGCTCAGTGTGTGATGCTATCTTTATTTTGATTCTTTCAGACATCAAGAATTACTCATGGAGCCCTTTGGACCTTGTTTTCAAACCATAGTAGGCAAATGAAACATATTAATAGTGGTAGACAGGCAATTATGACCACCTCAATCAGCCAAGATGGATGGATAATCTTGGAATAAAATAAGAAATACAGTGGTCAGCCTGCATTATATTTGAGGATTGGAGGACCTGTCCGCAGCTTGTGTAGAAATGGACCAGAACCCCAACTCTTGAAGTCCTACTTTGCTCATGAGCAGTCACCTCAGAGTTTGGATAAAGCTGCCTAATACATGGATAACTCTACTTTTTGTGGAACATTGTTTTACTGGTGACATCCTTCAGGAAAAAGAAAAACAACAACAAAAAACACTTCCAGTGTAACATTGCATACAGACTGAGATTAAGAGCTTTGAAATAACCGACCAGAGTTCAATCCTAGCTCTACTGCTAAATAGCGCAGGATACTATTAGGCAAGTTACTCTTCCTAAAACTCAAGTCTTTCATTTTTAAATTGGGAGTAATTGTTACACCCAGATTGTTGACAGCAGCAAATGAAATAATGTATGCAGTACATTTATGTAACAGATTGCCCTTTCTGCCTGCCAGATAGTAAGTGCTCAATAAATATTTTATTGCTTAATAAATATTTTCCATCTTCATCGTCTTCAGCATTGAGGAAGTATGAAATCTTGATTGGCAAGGCACTTCAGTATTACTTGTTTCTAACAGAGTCTGGATGAAGTTTTAAAAGACTCGTATTCATATAACTGGTTAAAAAAAAGAGAGAGACCAAAAAAAAAAAAAAAAAAGGAGAGAAAGAGTGAGAATGTCTTGATCTTGGTGTATTCAGCTTAGTTTTGTCTGATATCTTAACCTTTATAACCCCAAATGGAGCAAAGTCCATCAGAAGTTTTTCTGTGCCTTAGAAATCGTCCCCAGAATTGTCCAGAAGTATCAAAACAACAAGAAGAAAGCTAGTCCTTAGACATATCAGTTTGCATGTACACAAGAAGCCAATCCCACATATTGCTAAGAATGGTCTATATTTTCATACCCAAAATGTTTTCCATTATAAAATTATCACAAAATCAAAATATTACCACTTAAAAATGGCACTTTCAAAACGGCAAAACAAATGGAAAAGGAAACCACCATGAACAATAAACTGACCCCTGCTCACTGCACCCCACCCCCACCCCACATCACCAATTTCCACAGAATGACATTCCAGCCCCCAGAGCTCCTCTCCACCAACCTGGAGTCCTGCTCAGACTTTGTTCAATCAGACTTTCCTCCTCCTCCATCCCACCCACTCCTCCTCTCTCACAGACCGGCTGCCCAGATGAGTGAGGAATCACAGGGCCTTTTTTTTTTTTACTTGACATTCAAAACAGAAAGAAAACAGAAGTATATAAAATATATAGTAATGAGAATGGGTGCCAAGAAGCTGACCATATCATCAGGAGATGGGACCTCACTAGGCAAGAATGAAGAAAACTTAAGGTCCTTAGAGGAACAAATGTTCAGCTGTAGAAAGAATTTGGGTTTAATCATGTCTGAAGAGTGAAGTCACATAGTATGTAAGGAGCAAAAGTTCGAAGTCATATGTTATCATCCGAAAAGGGATATCACAAGGGAAACTCTTGGCAGTTCACTTTATACAGTGTTTGGCTGAAAACCTTCAAAACCATTTGTTGCTGCCATTGCTGTATTTTTCCAAAGTCATTTCCTATTGATTCAGCAAACTAGGAAACCATGGCTGGGTTCACCTTGCCAAATAGGAGTGTCTACTTTGCTGACTGGAGAGTATCCAAAAGCCACATTATACTGGAGATAATAAGCACCTGGTCTTTGAAAGGAATCATCTGTGTAGGCAAGGAGGGAATGTCTCACAGATTTCTCTTTAGTTCTGGGATTGAGCTATCACTTTCCATCACACACTGCCATTTGGACTGTTGGTTGTAGTACCTTGGGGACAAATCCTCTACTCTGGGATGGGATGACCCTATCTTGCTTGCTTTCCTCCCCCACATGTTCACCTAAGCAATCCCAGTATCTTGGCAAACAAATTTGTCAAGACCTATACACTTTAGAAAGAGATCCTGGTGGAATGAGGGGCACTGGGTGGCTCAGTCAGTTAAGCGTCCGACTCCTGTTTTCAGCTCAGGTCATGATCTTGCAGTTCCTGGTTTCAAGC